>NC_139001.1:67888232-70640420 GCF_964374135.1 Grampus griseus
CACTTGCGCATAACACACTTTATGTCTCCTTTTAAACTACCAGTAGGATGCTAAAGAACTCTCTAGGAACACTACAGAATGTGGAACAAACGACTGTTTGTCAGTGACTGAAGATAGTGGAAACTAACTACATACTCACTGTTCCAGCCCCATCTAGATACCATTAACTTACTTTTTGTCTGTCTCTTTGGCCTAGAGCAGTGGTTCTCAATCTTTAACATGCAACATAAAAATTGCCTAGAAAAGCTTGTAAAAACAAAGTTTCTTGGACCCAACGCCCAGAGATTCTGATTCGGTAGAGAAAGTAGGAGGACTCTATTTACATTTCTATCAAACTTAAAGATGGGGCCAAAAATGCTGATTTGAGGACCAATGGCCTAGGCATAGAAAAATTTTTGTCCTAATAGGTCTCCAATTCTATGGGGAATTCAAGAAAACATCTGGAGCTGAGTCATCTTGGTCCTTCTCTTGGTGAACTAAAAGTATTTAGCTACCACCTAGAAATTATAAGGAAGCAGTATTATAAACATCATTTTAATTACTTTTAAATCACTGTTAGCCCTAAACAATTACTTAAGCAGAAAGGCTTGGATTCCAATCAACTTTGGTACTGAATACTGCACAACTCAATTTGGAACAAGGATCTTTAAAAAATGTTGATGCCATAAAAATGAAAAAAAGTCACTGATGCGATAAAAAGATTATGTATACATACATAGCTTAGATCATTCTTTTTACCCTCACCCTTCCTTCAATTTCATCCATTTTTAGTGAAAATTTGCAAGTTTAAAAAATTATGAAAAATAGCACAACTAATAAAGTACCATAATGATAATATTTACATTCCTGTTATAATACCTTATTATATCATCATATCACCCGATGTTTAGCTAAATTATTCTAATAATGCCATAAGAAAGTTTAAGACTTCATCTAAATATGAGTCATATTAAGTAACCAAATATTCACTCAGTCCTATTTAATGCATTTCATCTACACAGTTCTGTAAAAAGTAATAAAGACACATCATTAATAGGGCAGTTATCGTGAGCCTTAGGAAATCATTTCTACCAATTCTTACTAGTTAACATATTTTTACTACATACACAAAAACTCTGGTGTATGTAAGTTAAATTGATTGACTTAAAATTGAGCCTGTTTATAGGGAAACTGCTTTCCTCTCAATTTTTCTGTGAACCTTAAACTGCTCTAAAAAATATGGTCTTAATGTAAAAATTGAGCCTGGATTATATTAATAAACCAATACCTTACTATAGTAGTTAAGTTTTAATTTTAAGTAAGTGACACTCAGGTCAATGGCCAAAATAACAAAATCGTCTTTCCCACACACTGAAATTGAACGATTATCTAGCCTCTTCCCAACAGTGACATTTACATTACCACCTAGTGCTAGTTCCTTTCCTGACCAAAGTTGAACAGTTTCAATAACCTGTTCTCTACATGGTTTGTGAAGCTGGAGGATCCATATATGTACCATTATTTTTAGGAAAACACAACCGCTTTCTGATGAATAGGGTTGGGTGATCAGGTAAGGGATAGAATTCACACAATTTAAGTAGGAATACTCTTAAACATATGGGATGAGTTAACTCTATACTATCTAAAAATCCCAATTGACCCAATTTGTACCAATTTGAGGAGGTGGATTCATCACATACCTGCCACTTCATTTTTAAAAATTTTCTTTTACTCTTCCTGGTGTTCTTTAAGGTTTTGGATTTTAAAGAAGGTTGAAGAAGGTGGGAGAGGCAGAGAAGAGGAAGGTCAGAAAGAACAGAAATGAACTAAGTGGGCTTTATCAAGTAAATGGTGTTTTATTTTTATTTATCATAAAATTGGTCCAATATCTTTATTTCCCCTAAAACCAAACTCATAAAAATATGCTTAATATCTTCAGAATAACAATGCAAATGATACTGCTTATTGTGACAGTAAACAACACTGGGGAGGTAAAAGGGGGTAGTAGGTATAATTAAATATCCTTTTCAAATGCTTTGGTGAAGTGCAGTTGTGATGGAGAATTTTCTAAGCTATTCTCTCTAATCTATAGAATATAGAAAAGCTGTTATATGTCAGTGACAGGTTTTTGGAACGGCAAATCTAATAAACAAATGTCTTCAGTTGGAGATCCAAAATTTTAAGGTTATTATTGTTTATAGACATCTGGTCTCAGTGAATGAAAGGCTAATTATTTTTAAGATAAAAAAGTCAAATAAAAAGTAACAAATTGGTAAAAAGAAAAATATGTAGGTAATACTATTTCCACTACAATGTCTTATAATGCTAAGATTAAAAAAATATTTAAGTCTAATGAAATGATAAATGTCATGTTTGAAAATATGAATTATACTAAGATACATTAGTAGATATTTAGGAATCTCTCTATTATAAATTAAAACTATAAATGTGTAATGAATTTGACTTCACATTACTTTAAAAATGTATGCCTTTCACAACTCAAAGTATTCTTACTCTTATTAAGGAAAGCTAATGAGGCAAAATCTGAGTTCTACATCATCACAGCTATGTATATAAAAAGGTGAATATACTATATCATAGTAATGAGAACAGTACTATTTTCGGATATTTACTATAGGCTTGGTACAGTACCAAGTGTTTTATCTCGTATTTTTCAACAGCCCTATAAGTTTTAAATGTTCATTTTGCAGAGAAGAAAACTAAATCTTAGCAAACATAGTAGTCTATCCAAAGTGAAACAGATAGTAAATGGTGGAGTGAGAATTTTAACTCAGTTCTACTGACTCAAAAGTCCATGTTCTTCATCATCATCCTGTCTAAAGTCTCAACTGACCTTATATATATATGTCACAGTGATTGAACATAGAGATGACTGTTAGGCATTGTACAGAAATCATGATGGTGTCCTTAAAAGAATAGAGTGCCAGAAATTTTTGGACTTCATTTCTAAAAAAATTTTATTTTATAGTGGAGTAAGTCGATTAACAATGTTATGTTAGTTTCAGGTGTACAGCAAAGTGATTCAGTTATACATATACACGTACCTATTCTTTTTCAAATTCTTTTCCCATTTAGGTTATTACAGAGTATTGAGCAGAGTTCCCTGTGGTCCTTGTTGGTTATCTGTTTTGAATATAGCAGTGCGTACATGTCAATCCCAAACTCCCAGTCTATCCTTCCCCTTCACCCTTCCCCACCCCCCGTAACCATAAGTTTGTTCTCTAAGTCTGTGAGTCTGTTTCTGTTTTGTAAATAAGTTCGTTTGTATCATTTTTTTTCTTAGATTCCACATATAAGTGATATCGTGCGCTATTTGTCATTCTCTATCTGACTTAACTTCAATCAGTGTGATAATCTCTAGGTCCATCCATGTTGCTTGGACTTCATCATTTTTGACCTATCAGACTGATACTGTTACTCACATTTTTATAGTTGTTTGATTTAGAGATAGCAGTTTACATTTTTTGGGTATATCATGCAGGGTATATCATGCAGGGTAGTGCCAACTTTACTTGCAATCATCCCCCACTATATGAGTTAGTACATTATTATTATCTCCAGTTTCTAGAAGAAAGCAAATTTGTAAAAAGAATATTATAAAGACAAATGAGCTTTTTACAACTGCTTAGAAGAAATATACTTTCAAATTTCCCCCTCATCTTCACCTATCATCATGTCCTCCTTCATTAGGAAGTATGTTAAAAGTATTCATTGCATTATGAGATACTTTATTTCTGCTTTCAAGAAATGTACCTGAGAAATGTCATCTGAAATAGAGATATTCTCCATTTTGCAACCAGAAAAGCAATTCTATATTAACAGGTAAACACAGGATACTATGTTCAGAAATGTGCATCACTGCATTTGATTCTCTGATATATTCAACTATGTTGAGAGGTCACTTATTTCTGGCTATTGTCATTTTGGCAGTGGTGGGAGTTGGGGGAGCATGGTAAGCAGAGTCAAAGAATATGTGCAACTCCTCTTTTAAACGTGTATAAAAGCAACACAGTTAAAGCTCATCTCCAAAAAAGAGAAAAAGATGAAAATCAAAATGAGAAATTTTGAGCCAGCTGATTTAACCAAGTGCTCAGTGATGTAAAGAATGCTGCTGGAAATAACTTCTTTCATTTCTACTCTATGTGCTAGAATCAGATATGAACGTCGTCAGCTGCACATTACCTCTGGGAAATAGTGAAGATCTTTTCAAATTTTTCTACTTTTTCTAGAATTCACTTAATTTTTCCCCATCAAGTATTTAAAGTAAAAATAATAAGCAAAAAAAATACACGTTTGGAAAACAGTTCTGAAGGTAGAAAAACCCTTTCATTGACTTTTAAAATAATGCTGTACTAGATTTTAAAGTTTAAAGCAAAAGATTATACTGAAAGTCACATCCGATTGAAATGATGGTAGGTTCCTCTCTAAATTACAAGTTCATATCTAACACTAACCTTTTGTTAGTCTCTATAATGTGCTGCTTTATATTACTTTGCCCTACACTGATAGTTTTTGTAAACTAAGACCTACTTCACCTACCTTTAAAGACAAATGTTTGCTTAGTGTCTACAAACGTGTGCTAACTATAGTCCCTCAGATATTCATTAGTGTTTAGAATTTGCACTTATGGAGGACAATGGCATTGTAAATGAAATTGACCAGTAGCCAAAGGGAACATACAATTGTTTGTAATTAAACAAAAGTGTTGCTTAGTTAATCAAGTTCACATCTTAATATACTTTAAAGCATTGCTGTCTTGTCAAAATGAAGACTTCAGTATTCTGTCTCTTTGGAATGTTCTTTTTTTTAATTGGTAATGAAAACTACGCAAATTATACCACTGAGATTTTTTTTAAACCCACTTAAGTAGAATAAATAAGCCAAGTATGTTTTGATCAAAGTTTTCACTGGAATCTTCTTTTAACTTTTTCAGCAGTTTCATAATTAACAGTTTGTACCGGCATTAGCCTATTTACAGCTTTTGCTCTGCAATGCCCTGCGCTGTTGATCTCATCTTTTTCAATTACAACACAAACATACTGAAACATTACATCCTTCCCTTGGTAACTGAATCATTTATTTGAAACACCATCGATTCGACAGAATTCTTAAGGGAGACAGAATTTTTATTTGAATTTTTAATTTTATTAAAGGTGAGTCTAAAATAAAGAACTCGAAAAGTTGACTGACTTGTTAAAATAAAGGGACTGACATAATTTTGCAGCAAAGCACATTTCTAGAACCTGTAGAACATTATCCAGTTTGAGTGGACTGGTCTTAGTTTTTCTAAACCTAAAGGATCAGGTTTTTCTCTTAAAAAAAAAAAAAAAAAGGCACAGCGATAAGAAAATCTAAAATTATGTCAAACGAATTACGTTTTAGTTATTAGTGGCTAGTTTGTAAATATCAAAGATCCACTTATTGTAGTGCTTGGAGCTGCATTTGCATGCTGATGAAATGCAAGTGGATGGCTGTGAACTGTAGGGTTATCTCTAGTGCAGCAGTGGGGAGCTCCAGAATCAGACAGTTGAGCATCTGACTGACTCAAGAGTCCAGGCTGCAGACCTCTTCTATTCACTTTCTTTACAACAATTAAAATATGCAAAGTGATAATTTTCCTTAAGTAGCCTTAAATGTGCGATCTATTTAAATGTGAAGAAAATTGCCTGAAGCTTCTGGTGTGAGGGACAAAAAAGAATAAATTATGCAAATAGCAGAAAAGGACTCTACCACTTGAACGCCTAATTTTCCTGTAATAAGCATACTGTTTCATTTAATTTTTTGCCTCTTATTAAAAGTGACAGTTCTTTTGCACTGTCTGATGGTTATATCTGACACAAGCTAGGGAAATGACTGCTAGACTAAATGCTAAAGCATTTTGGTAGCTTTTTTAGATGATGGTTACATTCACAAAGTAATTATGCACTGAAGAGTAGAGAAATAAGGTTTAATTACACAGTAATCGCTTCTGATGGACACGGCAGAAGTGTGAACACCGCCAGACTGCAATCCATCAATGACAAACCCCTGGCCACTTTTAATTCCTCCTCATTTGCATCATAACCTCCGCACCAAGTTGCACAAATGCTGTTAAATGTTAATAGGAGCTGTCTCTCCACTCAAAATGAATGCTTAAGCTGTTTCATTTTTTTTCTCCTCCACCTCAGACCTTCAAAACCAGCTCCTCTCTGAGAGCAGGCATTAAGCACAGAGCATGGTGCGTGGTCACTGTTGTGCTAATTGGGAGCAACACTTAAAGTTTTATCTCTCAAGCGCTAATAATGCACACTGCTGACAAACCAGTGAATAAGTAATGTACTTGAGTGGGGGTGGGGTGGGGGGAGAAAGGCATGCCTGGAATGAAAAATGCAGTTGGGACCATTGTTCAGTGACTAGCTATTTGATTAGGCCCTGTAGTCATATTTAATCCAGATCCTTAGGGAACATAGACAAAATTACATCTTCATCTCATCAAACATTCAGCCATATTTAAGCATTCAGCTGATCAAGCTTTTATTGTTTTTCTTGCAGCAACACAGAGACAATGCTGTCCTGCATTCTTCAATCCCAGAAGTTGGTGGAAGAAAAGGCCCTCTGAGCTGTGGGCCCGATTTACAGGGCCCACTGTGGTTAGGGGATCCTAGTAGCAAAGGAGTTAAATAATTTCAGTCACTAGGTAGTAATGTTTGAGCTGATAAAACCTCCAGCCTTCAACTCTATTTGTACAGTCTTAAATACTCAATCTCATTTTTCCTTTTTTTTTTTTAAATGTTTTTTCCTCTATGTTGTCTTTAACCTCAGTCCATTTCCTGGGACAGGTCTACATCATTAAACTGCAGATGGTTCCTTTTCTATTAAGCAGCAGGTATCATTCTTGTCCTGACAGGAGGAAGCTCCACCTGCTGCCGGCCCACCAATACTTCCAGTTGACTGCCTTGCAGAACAGGAAGGGTAATTTGTAAGCAGTGTGCTAAGTTTAACAGTAGACTCTAAGAAGTGACAAAAGAGCCATTTTCTGCATGAAGATTGAGAATTATCAACACCTTTCAGTGCATGATAGTTAAGCCTTTATCACTTGAGGAGCTGCTGATAAGGTTAAGAACACTAGACAAACTGCTCATTAGTGGAAAGGTTTGCCTTTTACATTAAAGACTGCTGGGTACTGAAGTTCCTCTAGTGAGCAATACATCCCTGGCATTTGAAAAAAATGAGCTGATCGGTGTACATAAATGAATATGGAAAAGGAGACCTGGAATGTTCTAATGATATTAGTGAGGTTTTTCTCAAGCTTAGAGAATGATAAGCCTGTTAAGTGTCTTCAAAAGCTGTGTGATCTGGTAGGTAAGGCCCTAGGTTAAAAGTCATAACACCTACACTTTGTTCTGTATTTTACCACTGAGTAGCTGTGTGACCTTGGGTAAGTAACTTACATTTGATGAAAACTAAAACATAAGATGATCCAAATATGGAATATCAGGATTCATTAGGCTGCATCAATAAATAATATGAATCAATTATAAACATTTCATGCACTAACAGATTGGTAATAATACAGCAGAGAAAAGATTACTTAAGATCTGGTCACTTATTTTATCTTGGTAATTGGGTTAGGGATTATAAATTGGAATTTATTTCATTCATTTTTAGAGTCCCCGTGTAACCAGAGGAATGACACTGTTATTTCTGTATTCCTGCTGTATAATTTTCATATAAGAAATGGCAAATGATAACTTCCTTGGGGGCTATTTATAACACTTGCACCTATAGTTTAAGCCTCCCAATAATCATATAAAGTGGGTAATATTAACCCTATTTTAAAGATGAAGAAACTTAGGCTCGGAGTTTAAGTAACTTGCATGAGGACACATATGTGTGAGTAGCTTTAGTGGGGTTAGAACCCAACTCTGATTTTAAAGTCTCCGTGTTGGACCATGTTTTGGAACTGAGTTCCATTTGTACAGAGCACAGCCACAAACTGAATCTGCTTCTTTCCCATCCTTTTCTGGTTGCCTGACTTGAAGTCCTATTCATCAGTCTCTCTTTCTTTTGCCTACTTAACATGTTTATGAAATCCTGTAAGGGAGAACAAGGCTACACTTCTGTCACATTAGAAATAGTTCAGCCTACCGATGATATCAGGCCAATATTGAGGAGATGTCCTTAAAAACAAATGCAGTTTTCTATTTAATTTGTTGAGATTAAGCATAACATTTAAAGTCTCTGTGCCCAACTGCCCATCTGGATATGTTGATGGAGATGTTCTTGTCACCTCTCAATGAAATCATTGTGAGCAACATTCCTTTCAGACTTATTGTGCCTACCTATTACCCCGAGAACTCTTATGCACAACTAAGGTAAAGTGTGCTGGCCTCAGGCAAAGCTGTTTCGGAACCCACAACCACACCTTTAAAAGACTGGTCCTTCAATGGCAATCCTTCCCCACTCTGGGATGAAAGCAAGCCGATATTAAGACAGGAAAAAGAAAGGGCTAAGAGTTTTCAGCAACAGTTCCTCATTGCTAGATCAGGCTGAAGAAGGAACAGATGAAGGAAAGATTTAGAGAGGAGATTCCCAGAAAGAACTGATGAGGGAAGAGAGTATACAAACCTAAGGAGAAGCAACTGGACTGGGAAGGAGAGATCTATGTGAGGATACATGCATATTGAAAGACAAGGAAAAAAGCAAAGAATTTTTTTTTTCTTCTTTCTCTTATACCAGCTTTCTTCTAACATATCAGTTATCTACATTTTGATACAAGTTTCCCAGCTAGCTTCCTTACAGCCTATCTTAGGCACTTCTGAGATATGTCAAGCTACAAATGCCTGTGCTGTATGAGTAAGCACAGGTCCCCAGCCCAGGTGGTCTCTACTCCAAGGATCCCAGGTTTCAGGATCTGCCAACAGTAATCAAGCAATCAGGGTATTTTCTTTTCCCTTGAATCATTGCTACAATAGACTCACTATTCCAGTTCTTCTCTCTTAAGTGACAATTGTGCTGCCAGCCTGTGGGTTAACCATTTATAGCTTTTTTTCACAGAGATTTTGCGTGGTCATGTAATTAATACAATTATAATTTCTTCCTTAATGTCTGTCTCCACTTCCAGATTGTAAACTCCTTTAAATCAATCTGTCTTCTACACCACTACATTCCCAGTGCCCAGCACAGTACCTTGAGACCATCAGGACACAAATGCTATAAACAATCCTTCTAAGAAGGTGATGGCAAGCAAGGAGCAGGGAAATAATACTAAAGGATCCCTAGTAAATTCCAACAGTGAAAAGAATGAAAAAGAGAAAGCTTTATGAATACACACTGGAAACCTGTGCTCTGATGTTTTTAGGAAGAGAGATCAGTGACAGAGAAAACTCTGGTTTTGGATGACTCAGATCTGGGCCCCTTGTCTTTTAACCATAGTGAATCTTAATGTAAATATGTGAATACTGAGCTCTACATAGTAGGAAAGAAAGATGTTATAACTAGTTTTGACATGAAAAAACGAAAAAAGATGATGAAAACTATAAAAATATACGATGAAACTTAAATTGTTTATTTACTCTTTTTAATATAAACAACTGACCTTTAATGCCTAAAAAGCATACAGCAACAAGCCTGGTATCATGTCATTGTCTGTTAATTAATTTTTAGGTGTTATTTAATTTTTTGGGTATAATATGCCATTTTATATAGTCTGTTGCCCATGTTGCATAATCATCTACTCACTCCTTCAAACTAGAGAGAAAGTTAAGGATAAATCTGAATTCATGATTCCCAATTACAATTGACAACTATATGAATATAGTTCAATATTATATTATTAACCTATACTAAGGGGCAATTTCTAGAACTACGTGCTACATTGTAAAAGTCTGCCATGAGTTAACCTATAAGCCTGTTTTTAGGTCTGTTCTTCTATACCAGCATCATAAAGGTTCCAGTGTACTTAGAGATCCCTGAATCAAAGGCACTGTACAAGTAGAAAGTGGTGCACGTATTATTAACCTTTCTGAGCTTGTTTCCTCATCTGTAATATGGGGTTAATGATATTTCTGTGCCTCACAAGAATGTTGTGCGAATTAATGTTTGTAAAGCCCTTTAAGATTCACGGATGAAAGATGCCATAAAAGTCCAAAGGTGATAATATTATAGTTATTGAAACTGGAAACACCAATAATGCTAGGAACTGAATATATATTTGGTTGCAAGGCACCCCATGCATTATGAATTCTAAGGCACTTACAGAAGCTTACCATTTCAAAATTAATGTTTTGATATATATAGAATAAATTCTGAAGAGATATAACATATACGTTATAAGCCAAATGGATGTGATTTGCTCATAACTAGCAAAAACACAGTATCAAAGTCTGCATTTTTCCCATGTTTCTTTATAGGAATTACTGCAGTAGAATACACTGGATCTATACTCAAAATTATATAATGGCAAAATGGTCTATTTAGAAACAGGCAGTAAATGACATGTTAAAAATGCTAACACGATTTAATGAAATCATTATCTATACCTCTCTTATCACTGCTGTATTTTTTAATTTACATTTTGAAGCTACTTGAATAGTTTACAAATATTAAGCACAAAACACCTAATAGCTATCTTTCTGAGAACAACAAAAGAAGTCAAATTATCAGTTGTCAACTGTTTGCCTGAATTCTAATGTGGGTATTAAATATTTTTCTAAAAGTTTAAAATGATATTGTACTAGGGACTTCCCTGGCAGTCCAGTGATTGAGAGCGCGCTTCCACTGCAGGGGGCACAGGTTCGATCCCTCGTCAGGGAACTAAGATCCCACATGCCACGTGGGGAAAAAAAAAAAAGGTATTGTACTAAATTCCCATAATACAAAAAAGAAGAAAATAAGTTTTCCAATATCATAGCTATTTTTAAAAAATATTCAAGTATCTCATGAGATTATATACTTATTTAGCCACCCATTCATTTAATCACTTAATAATAGTGTTTATTTGTGCCATACACAATAATAATTTAAAAATACAAGTTGTAGAATATATGTGAGTGTGAATGTGTGTATGTTTATACTTAGAGAAAACAGTTTAGAGACATGTTCACTATTCCATTACCAAGCTTCATAATAATTACCTCTAGGAAGTGGTATGGGATTAGGGAAAGTACAGAAGAACTTTTTTTATTTTACACAATTCTATATTGATTTATTTTGTTACAAAAAGCATGTGTAACTTTTTAATTTTTAAAAGTCACATGCACAGAACGAAAAAGAAAAAGGTTTGAAAGAATGCAAAATAAAAGTAAAGATTGATGAGATAAAACTAAAGAAGTAGAGCTAGAATTTAAGAAACATGCTTAATTTATTGTCAGACTAAAAAGGAAGGACAAATAATTAAAGGGAGGATTCATCAACCTTGATCATAATTTAGGAAAATTAACATGCATATGTATTTTTATTTTTCAGACATATCTTAACTACTTTCTGAGATTTAATTAGAAGGAATGAAATTTTGTCTTTTAATCCATTGAAGCACGCTTTTCAACTAAGTAGAGAAAAGGTTAACTTCAAACAATAGTGGCAAACCAGTCAAGGAAAAACAACAAGAGTTCACAATTAAAGTCAAGGAGTCAAAAAAACGTTATATTTAGAAAGTCAAGAGCTTTGTTTTGGTTGCTTTAGAGGTTTTCCCCAATTTATGGGAGGTTCAAGGTTACCACACTCAGCATCTAGAGCTCAAAGTCATTCCAGAGTTTATTCAATATTACTGTTCAAAGATTTAAATCTGTATTATAATGAAAAAATTTGAAATCTGGGGCTACTTTTATGAGTGTAAGAAAATTATAGTAAAAGGTCACATGGGCCAGCTTACCTCTAGACAGCGGCAGAGAAAGCTACATTTGGAGGTTTAAAATCAAGGAACACTAAAACATGTTTAATTTCTTAACAAAAATTACAAGTTTTTATATGCATATTTAAAAATAAGACACTTCCTAGAACATATAAATGAGTAAATAGAACTGAGATATTATGTGACCTGAATTCCATTTCTTCCACTCTAATAAACATTCTTACATGACTTTTTGTTTCACCTCTGCTCTTGACTTCCTGGCTTCATTATATAGTATCTACAAACTCCTTGGTTAATATTTGGAAAGACTGTGGTACCCAAGGAGATAAAGTACAATAGAAATGCGAGGAGCTAGTGATATTTTACTTAACCTTTTAATTTTGATCAGTTACATAAATATATTGACTTAACTTCCTTAGAATTTTCCAGAATTTCTTGTAAATTGGTAACATTGTGTGTCAGCATGATTACTGATTTCCAGCTGAATGTGTTGGACTGTAATGAAGAGATCAGTTTCTAGCACAGTGATTAGCAAATATCAATGGCCAATAAACATTACTGAACGAATGAATTGTGTAAGTAGACATTATGCTCATAATGAAATTAACTGGTTGGCATACTCATATGAAGCAAGCTGTAGAAAAATGTTAACTTCTGAGGTCTACAGCTTTCTACTCCTATCTTTTTTTTTTTTTTTTTTTTTTTTGCGGTACGTGGGCCTCTCACTGTTGTGGCCTCTCCTGTTGCGAAGCACAGTCTCCAGACGTGCAAGTCCAGCGGCCATGGCTCACGGGCCCAGTCGCTGCGCGGCATGTGGGATCTTCCTGGACCGGGGCACGAACCCATGTCCCCTGCATCCGCAGGCGGACTCTCAACCACTGTGCCACCAGGGAAGCCCTCTACTCCTATCTTTTAACTTTTATCTAAGTTACCCTCCTATCCTTTTCCTTCTTTTCATTAACAAATTTAAGTTTTCTCAAGAAAACTTAAAGAAAAAGAAAAACTTTGTAATCAGTCCATCTCTACTTAATCTCCCTCTCAAGGACATGTGTTTGGTTTAGTAAATACCAAACACAGATCTTTCTAATTACTTCTTTTCTATCACCTTCACTAATTCCTCTTTCTCTGTCAATCTCTGATCTGTTTCTCTAAAGTTCTAGTCACAATTTTTCCCTCATTCTATACCTACCTACTTTTAGCTTCTATGATATCCTCCACTGAATCCCCAGTTGATATTTCCAATCTCAAATAATCAATAAGTGATATGCATTCTTATTCATCTGCTTGCTCCTTCATCCTTTCATTCATTCATTTACTCATTTATTCATGCAAAAATTATTTGTGATTCCAGCCTTGCCCCGCTCTATCTCAATAAAGCAACTATGGAATCCTGTAATTCAAATCACGTCAGTTCCCTGTGCAAAATCTCTACTGACACTTCATTTCACTCAGAGTCCTTACAGTAGTCTACAAGGTCCTAAGTTATCCTCCTTCCTCTTAAATTCCAATCTCATCTAACATTAGTACTTCTATTCACTCATTCTGCTCAGCCACCTTGATGTTGTACAAACAAAAAATACACTCTTGCTGAAGAAATTTTACACTGGCACTCTCTTCTTGGGACACTCATCTACATGGCTTAGTCCTTCACCTTCTCCTAGCCTTGGCTTAAATGTTAGCTTCTCAGCATGATTTCACCTGTTCATTGCATTTAAAAATGAAACCCTTCACTCAAGTACTCCCCATCCTCTTCCATTCTTTGTCTTCATTTCACCAATCATCCTCTAATATGAAGGTTGGCAAACAATGGCCCATGGGCCAAATCCAGCCTGCCACCTGTTTTTGTAACGTATTATTGAAACACAGCCTAGCCCATTCTTTCACGAATTATCTACGGTTTGTTTTGTGCTACAATGATAAGAGTCAAGTAGTTACAACAAAGACCACCCGGCTCACAAAGCTTAAAATATGTACTATCTGCCTCTTTTCAGAAAAAGTTTGCCAATCTCTGCTCTAACATATCAAAAATCAGGCAGGATTTTTTTTATTTTTCCATTTTGTTCATTGCTATATCTGTGTTGCCTAGAACAGTAGGCACAGGATAAATATTTGTGAATAAATAAATGAATCTCCTAATACATACATGCCAAATAATGAGCAAGGACCTGCACATGCAGAGGTTTTATTCTCCCTACACGGTCCTTGCAATCCTACTACATTTTTGTGTTCAATTGTGCTCTCTCAGTAAAATATCACAAAATCAAAAACAATGACAATTATTTCACATCTCTCACTCCTTAAACCTCAAACACCCCATTCTTTTTCACTCTCAACCAATGACATTGCCTAATATTTACCTGAGTAAACAGAAGCAGTCAGAAAAGAACCACATCATATCCCAACAGTTATATATGACAACCTATTTGTATTCGTCCCCATGTATAATATTTCTGTCTTCGTGTTACAGTGGATGATCAGTTCCACATCTCCCACCAGCTAAAAGCACTTTTTCTCCACTCCCCCTTAATAGCAAAACTCATCGCAAAACTATCTTATACTTGCTGTCACTACTTAATCACTTCTCATTCTTAATTTGCCATAACAAGACTTTCATCCTCACCACTCCAATGAAAGCACACATATCAACGTTACCAACAATCTATCTTGCCAAAGCCAACGTTCAGTTATCAGTCCTCATGTTAGTTGACCTCTAAGCATTTGGCAGAGTTGATCATTGCTTCCTTCTTAAAATACTTTCTTCTCTTTCTATCGAGAACACCACATTATTCTGTTTTTCTATTTCATAGGCTATTACTTCTCAGTCTCCTTTATTGTTTCTTCCTTCTCTTTCTTCACCTCCAAATTTGGGGTGCTCTAGGCCTCGTTCCTCCTTTTTTCTTTTCACTCCTTGAAATTATCATTCATTTCTATAGAGTTAAATAACATCCATATGCTTTTATCCACCAAGACTCTAGCAGAAAATAGATGGCACATTCTGTGTTGGTAATTTGAGGAGAGTTTAATTAAGGAACTATTTGTTTACAAGGTATGGACAAGATATAGAATACCATAAGGGATAAGACAGTACCTGTGATAAATAACAGCAGAGCTGTTTTACAATGGTGTGGCAGAGCAGGCTTGCACTGGCTAGTGAAAACAGACTATTATAGTTTTGTAAGTTTGCAAGTCTTTGTCAAACAGCTATTATTAAAAATTAAGTTCTATAACCTTACAATTAAATAAATTACATTTAAAGGAAAAGTAATAAATATTCAAAATCCATCATTTCTCAATTATTTTACTACATTTTACTGTTACATGTATCCTTGAGATTTATGTCTATTACAAATATATGACAGAAATAATATATAATAGGCTACTTTGCATCTCTTTCCAACTTTACATTCAATGATACATCATTAGCTTAAAATTGGCCATGGATGGAGAAATTACACCACAGAAATTAGCATAGATTTGACAAAGTGATAGAGAAAGTATTAATAATGCAGATTGTATTTAAAAGTGTTTCACATCTGTAGCCATTACATTGTGAATAATAATTTTAAAATTTGGTAATATATTCTTCCAGTAGTCAAAAACTATTATCTGATTTAGTTAGGAAGTCACTCACATCATTTACAAACAAGTTCCAAAATCTATTTTGTTTCACTTTCATCACAAGTATTAACATAAATGAAAATATCAACCAAAATCCATGCTGGATCTACACTTATTTATCAATTGTAAGAGTTCAGCAAAAATTAACAAAAGGATTCTGTGAAAATCAATTGGCTGTAAGGAATTTAGCGTACTGTATATTTTATTTTTACTCGTAAACTGTATTCTACACATCCTTTGTATCAGAAAAATTTAAAACAAACTTACAAACTTATTAATCTATTTGTCTATGTATGCATATTGTTTTTAGAGATCTAGCTGTTAAATATTTACCAGCATACCACTGTTCTGTCACCTCTCTGAGGCCTGAGGGAGCAAGAAGAAGTACTTAAAGGAAACAAGAAAAGAGAACTATGTAGAGAGAGGGCTGTCAAATAGGAGTTATACCTTTTGGTAGAGGGAGGCAGAAAGTCTTTAGTGAGGGGGTATAGGAGGGAGATAGGAAAATAAATACTTTGACCTCACCCTCCTCTCTCCCTTCCATCTCTCACCATGATCCCCATTTGGGCTCAACTCAAGTACAAGCCAAAGGTCAAAAGAGCTTAATATGTAGTCTATATAGTTTAGTCTTGCAGAACACAGAATGAGATAAAGAATGGTAGAGAGTGGATGTGGAGGAACAGATGGAATTTATATAGGACGATCAACCTTTTTGCATCTCAACATATATAATTGTGCTTCAACAGGTAGAAAATTTGTGTCCCCAAGACAGAGGTCATATGTAGTAGGCTGGATAATGGTTCCCAAAGCTATGAGGTCCTAATTCCTGGAAACTGTAAAATTACCTTATTTAGAAAAAGGGTTTTTGCAGATGAGATTAAGTTAAGAATTTTATCCTGGATTACCTGAGTGAGCCCCAAATGCTATTCCAAGTCTTCTTATGAGAGAGAGGCAGAGGGAAATTTGATATAGACCCAGAGGAGAAAGTGATGTGAAGACAAAAGCAGAGATTGGAGTGATGCAGTCATGAGCCAAGGAATGCTGGTAGCCACCAGAAGCTGAAAGAGGCAAGGAAAATATTCTCCTCTAGAGCTTCTGAAGGGAGTACAGCCTTGCTGACACCTTGATTTTGACTCAGAGATACTAATTTGGGTCTTCTGGCCTCCAGAACTGTGAGAGAATAAATTTTTGTTGTTTTAAGCCACCTAGTTCATGGTAATTTGTTATGGCAGCCACTAGAAACTAATACAACACACAAAGTCCCATCAGGTGCCATATTGTCAACCGAGTGATATCAGTTTGGTCATATTACCACCTGAAATCTAAAACATTAGCCATCACCAATGTTATTCATATAAAGTAGCACTGGAGCATGGGATAGAGTTAATTAACATAAAACATTATGCTAATTAACTGAGACCTATGTTGACACATGTCATAAGGAATTTTCCATAAGATCATAGGTATGAGTTGAGAGAAAGGTGGCAAAGCAGTTCAAGCCAGTACAATAGGAATCTGAGCCACCTGCTTCTGCAATTTACTTATGCCTTCTGAACTTGGAAGACATCATTTATACCATTTCCACTTTATAATAGAATTGTTCTGTGCACTTCCAATTTTGTGGTTCCATGAATTAGATAACACCAATTAAAGATCTGCAATTGAGTTGCACAGTACTATGGTATCTATTGTTAAGGTGTTCAGTTTCTATCAGGTCCAGTAGCAAATGAGTCATTGCTTTTTCTTCTGAGTTTAGTTTACTAGCAGAAGAGAGCATGTCCTTACTCCAAAATTCTATGGGTCTATTCTGATTCTCCTATTGAAAACTGCCAAAGGTTCCATGTTGAGGGCAAAAGAGTTTGTTATTCAGTCCATATAGTTTAGCCTCCTGGGGCACAAAACAAAGTGGAGAATTGAGGGGATGTGCTAGTCTGCCACAAACACTTCTAATGCCATTGGGCTTGCTAGGTCATAAGTCCAAGTTTTAGTGCTTTTTCTTGCTCCAAGTCCCACTCAAATCTTGCAACTTTAAGGTTACTCACTAAATACATGAGAGTAGCATGCCCCAATGTGTTTCCTCCAAAATACAAAAAGGCCCACCAAGCATTGTATTCCTTTCATCATGGAGGGTAGTGCATCAAATCAACTCCACTTTAAAGAGGATCTCCTAACATGACCCAGATCACTGGATTCTGAAACTTCATTAAAGTGACAGGCTCCTGCATGTTCATGGGATCTATCTCTAACTCTTTGGTACTCATGTCTCATATTTAAGATGCCTTCTTCTTTTGATTTAACAAGGCCAATGATCATGTTATTCTGTGAAATATCAAGGCAATCAAGTTCTCTCAAGACAGAGAGATGAGATGACATAGGGTAGGCCAAGAGAGTAAAGGCATATTGATATCCCTGCCTTGTGAAGGAAACTATTGCCTCTGTTTATCTTTACTAACAGAGGAAAGGGGAAAATGCATTTGTTAAGTCACTGGTGTCAGAGGCCATATTGATTTCCTCCAGTAAAGATACTACATTGGGAATGTCAGATGTGATTGGCATCATCACTTGATTAAGCTTTTGATAATATATCCTCATTCTCAAAGACCCATCTGACTTTTGCATTGGCCACCAAGCAAGTGGGGAAAATGAGGATATCATAGCATTCACCATCTCTGTAATTGTTTAAGTGTTTGTGGTGGCACATACTCTTGGGATGAGGTATTGCTTTTGGTTTATCTTGGCAAAGGAGGACAATTCCAGGAGCTTCAACTTGGCCCTTATTATGCAACAGAACTCACTCCACATCAGGGAATTCTCTATTATGAAATTTTCCTATTCTTACTACATATTCTTGGCCTGTAGGAAAAAAAAAATGGATCTGAAGTCTCTCTGGACACCTTCTGAAAATGGACTTGGGCCATCTGATAATACAGAATTTATTACCAGGTATTCATAAATCCTAACTCTGACCATTGAACCTCAGTGGTATTTCAGGTCTCCAGGAATTAGTGTCATTTAAAAAACAATATCTAATAACCCCACAAGGTCTATCTGCTTTCCTTCTCAAGTGCAATGATTCCCAAAGTGTGGTCTCTAAACCAGTAACATAAACATCACTTGAGAACTTGTTAGAAATATAAACTCTGGTTTTTCCACCCCAAACTTACTAAATCAGTAGGACCCAGGGATCCATATTTTAAAAGTCCTCCAGGTGATTCTGATGCATACGTAAGTTTAAGAACCACCTCTCCAGGCACAGTCATTGTTAAATAGCTGCAGGTACCTCTGAGGCAGATGCGGAGAAAGAGTCATGCTATATATCTCTGACCCTATTGCCAGGTCATTCCTTACAGGGCCTGGCCTCCTTCTCAAATAAAGATCTGTAGGTCTGCAAAGTAGCTTAAATCTAGGAACAAGATAAGAAATAAATCCCCATTATTGTAACTCAAGTTAATTTTATGCCCACCAGGCCTAGGATTTTTCTTCCTACATATGCCAAGAAGCTCCCTAGTTGGCTGCCCTTTTATTTTGTTTCTAAAGGCTCCATGATCAATGCCACCAAACATCCCCAAAGGTCAAAACATTCTGATTGTTACTTTGTCTCTGTGGCTTATTATGATAATTGTGTCCACTTAGTCTATAATGAATAAGCACCCCTACTTGGCCTCTAACTGTCTGGCACTATTATTTCCACTATCATCAAGGAATGCAATTCCATTGTTCCATGCCCTCCCATCACCTCTCACATAGAGAGAATAACCACCATAGAGCACTACTTCAGTTTTCAAGGATACAGGGACTCCTCCTTACCAAAGGATTCCTTAAGGTCTTGGTAAAGAGCGTTTCCTCAGGGTCTTCTTGGGTAATATAAATGAAGACTGGCTGATCAGGTTACACATAATAAACCCCTTCCAGTGTTACCATTTTTCTGAGGCTTGATTTCTGCCCCTATGTTGTGCCAGGGAAGTAATGTTATTCAGCCTCACTGGATTGGCCCCAACTGATTGAGTCTAGACTTCGAATAGCCAACCTAAGAGACTATTAACACCACTCCTAGGTTCTCAAGACAACACATTAAATCACAAATCCTGAGTGAATAAACCCTTATCAACCTAATCCAGCCTAATATTTTTTCTACCTTCGTCTACGCTCATATAATTCACTCCTACATATACTCTCTAGACTCCTGCCAATTGAAATCAGTGACATTCTACAAGTCTTTCATTCAGTCAAGTAGATTCAATGTCAATAATATGGCTTAAACCTGTTTCTTCCTTTTCATTTTCTGTGATACTTTCCTGGCTCAGGACCTCTTGCATGGTTTATTAATATTCACTAATCTTATTTGTTGATTTTCCAATTCATCTTAAAAAGTGTTTTTCGAGTATGTTCCTAAAACCTGGGTTCATCAACTTATGTGTCTGCATCCTTAATCATTCAGCTGTTTACTACCTGCATCTTCATACCTCAAATTTATCGAGCACACTCTTATCTCCACATTGCACTACTTCTTCCATCTTGGAATTCTCCTTTTTTCCTTCTTTCCAATTTAAGTTTTCATACGTCTTTCAAAGGTAAACTTAGTAGTATTTCCTTTATAAAGTATTCCTTAATTGCCCTAGTCAGACTTAATTGCTCTTCCCCTTTGACGTCAATGCACATTGATTATGCCTTTATTCTCCCTTGAATTATAGTTATCATTATGCCTGTCTTTGTTACTATCTTGAAATTATCTTGAAAGCCAGGACCATGTCTCATTCAGTTCTTTGATTTCCCCAGATTCTCAGCATAACACTAGGTAATATATGTAATAGGTGTGCAGTATACATTTATTTAAATGAAATTACAAATAAAGATTGGCTATTTTGCTTTATGCTATTAAGGATGATTTTTACTTGATTTCTACTGACAAATTCAGAATATTTTTGCAACCTTTCTGGTGACCTCCAAAGATGAAACAATGACTTCAAACCTCCAAAGTAGCTTCTTACTTTTTAAAATGCTTTCATAACTACTCACTGAAGATCTACAACAGCCTCCTCAACTGTATAGTCACTGGTCTTAATTTTTCAGACAAAGTTACTAGATGTTTTTCCAGCTTTGCTGAGATATAATTGATGTATAACATTTTGTAAGTTTATGGTGTACAATGTGTTTATTTGATACACTTATATATTATGAAATTATTACCACAGCAGGGTTAGTTAACACCTTCATCACCTCACATAATTACCATTTTTTGGTGTGTGTGAGAACATTTAAGATCTCTCAACTTTCACTATTGTTAACTATAATCACTATGCATTATGTACATTAGATCCCTAGAACTTATTCATTGTAAAACTGTAAGTTGGTGCCCTTTGATCAACATCTCCCCATTTTCCCCACCTCTCAGCCCCTGGCAACCACCATTCTTCTCTGTTTCTGTAAGTTTGGCTTTTATAGATTCCACATATAGATGATACTATACAGTACGTACCTTTCACTAATTTCACTCACCATAATGCCCTCCAGGTCCATCCATGTTGTTGCAAAAGGCATGATTTCCTTCTTTCTCATGACTGAATAACAGTTCTTTGTCAAAGTTACTAGATTGGCTCTTACAGTTCTTCGCAGCAACTGAGACTTAACCTAATGCATAAGCATATAGACGTGTCAGTTTTGGTAAAAGTTGTCAGAAATGGTAACAATCAAAACCTAAGAAATTAAGAAATATGATTTAGTAGCAGATCACCTCTCTTACATTAGAACTCTTAGTAAGTTACAGTATTTCTCAAAAACAAACGAAAATGTATAAAGTGGATCCAAATATTAAATATTAAGACAAGCAAGGAATCTATAGTTTATGTGAGTTTTATGCAAATTTTGAAGTGATAGACAATTTAAGAGAATCATTTGCCAGCCTAATTTAGTAGTCAAAGCTCACGCTTCTGCATTAGTATTAAGCTAGCTTTCTACTAGATGCTTAAGGAGACAAATGTCAAATGAAAGAATAAATTCTTATTAAATCCAACATTTATTAGAAAACATCTCTCTTAATAATGATGCATTGCTATTTATAGAACAATAAGTGCCTATACTGGCATCTATAGTGTTAAATTGTTTGGTGTAAATTGGCAAGAGTCTTAATATGGTATCTTCAGTTGTATTCATCTTAATAGTTCTAACACAGACTTCTAGGTTTCCTTGATTGAAAACAAAGATTGCTGTACAAGGTTTTTAGATGCCTTCCCATTGTTTTTTTTTTTTTTTTTGGCTGCATTGGATCTTCACTGCCGTGTGCGGGCTTTGTCTAGTTGTGGTGAGTGGGGGCTACTCTCTTCATTGCGGTGCACGGGCTTCCCACTGCGGTGGCTTCTCTTGTTGCGGAGCACGGGCTCTGGGTGCGCAGGATTCAGTAGTTGCAGCACGGGGGCTCAGTAGTTGTGGCACGTGGGCTCTCGTAGTTGTGGCGCGTGGGCTCAGCAGTTGTGGTTCGCAGGCTCTAGAGTGCAGGCTCAGTAGTTGTGGCACACAGACGTAGTTGCTCCCCCGCATGTGGGATCCTCCCGGACAAGGGATCGAACCCATGTCCCCTGCACTGGCAGACAGATTCTTAACCACTGCACCACCAAGGAAGTCCCCCATTGAGTTCTTAAATGTAACCATGTTGGAGAAATAAATCTGGATCATAGATGACCTTACTATTATTCTACACTTACAAAAAGGTGGATTTCAGAAAAATCTATACATATATTTCAAGTTCTGACATCACAATTTCTGGAGATTGTGTTTCACTTGTAAGGATGCATTAAAAATACGTTTTTTAAATCCTCTCCTAGAGTACTCAGAGGGGTTGTTGTCAATGTAATTAAAAGTATTCTCCATAGCATATGTCAGTATTTTGGTTGGGAAATCGCCTTCATTAAGAGCAGTTACAACAATGGCAGTTAGTAATACAGAGAGAAAATACAGTTATATCAGCTGATGGGTCTTAAGTGGCAGAGCCAGGCAATGGTTGCTATTGGTTTCCATCAGTATAAGACAGCAGCCATATTTTCTGGATGCCATAAGAAATTAACTAACAAATAAGGATTCAATACTATAATTCATTCCACCTAGATGATTAGAATCTTTTGGAGATATTATAAATAAGTAATCATTCTATTCTTCATTTTAATACTTTTTTTTTTTTTTTTTTTTGCGGTACGCGGGCCTCTCACCGTTGTGGCCTCCCCCGTTGCGGAGCACAGGCTCCGGACGCGCAGGCTCAGCGGCCATGGCTCACGGACCCAGCCGCTCCGCGGCATGTGGGATCTTCCCGGACTGGGGCACGAACCCGTGTCCCCTGCATCGGCAGGTGGACTCTCAACCACTGCGCCACCAGGGAAGCCCCATTTTAATACTTTTAAAGTTAATATTTAAAGGTTAATACTTTAAAAGTTAATATTATGCTTGTGAGTAGATACTGAGCAGAAAGAACTAAAAATACTGGTTTATGTTAAGGTTACCAGATGCCCAATATTATTAAATAACTCAGTCTTGATCCCATAAAACTTCTCTAATTCACTGGTATTGTTGATATTTTGCAAAGGTTATGCTTTCCAGCATAATTTTGGTTAAGTCAGCAAAGCTACTATGTTGTAAATTATAGATGTGGAAACACCTTAGAACATAATTCTAAAAAAAAAAAAAAAAGAGAGAGAGAGAAAGATTATTAAGAGTCCAAGAGTCCATTTACAGGTGAAATAGGTGGATTGGTAAAGAGGTAAAGAAGAAAGAAGAAAAGAAAAGACTTAGAAATAAAACAGATGGAGAGATGAAATTTGTAGGAATGTGTTGGGAGATAGCTGCTGGTAATTTGACAAATATTAACAGACAGTCACCATGAAAAAAAAAGAAACTGCCCAAAGTAGATAAATTGCAAAACATTAGACCATTAAAACAGCTCAAGCATTTCCAGGAAAGAGCTGGAAAGGCAAGTCTAAAAACTTCTGGAATGCCAGGAATTAAAAAGAGCAGAGAGTAAAAGGACAAAATTTATTATCAGTTTTCTGAGAAGAGTGAAGACAGGGTTAATACAGACTTTTTTTTCCCAGGTAAGGGGCACCAGGCTAGTAACCCTGATTTTACTACCAAATAGATCTAGCATAGGAGTGATAGAACAGGCTTCAACCCTAGAGACCTACTCTAGGAGTGGCATGATAGCTCTTTAGAGTTAAGGAAATAGTTGATGGGATGCAAATTATGATGGCTTTTTTTGCATGATATTAAAAACTATACAGGGACCACCAAATGGGATTTAAATTGAGCTAATGCTGTTTAGAGTTGTTATTTTAATTTTTTTATAAAAAGATGTGAGGTATAAATTAGAAATGTTCCCTTTGACATAAGAGGAAAAATATATAAAAACATGTAACATAGTGAAAATGTTAAGCAATACATTAAAAATATAGAATTTTCTAGCCTATGTGTCATATTTACAAAATTGCTCTTAGCCATTAAAGAGCTGTGGCAACTCATCTAATATAAGCCTTCCCCCCCACCCCCCATTTAGGAATTTTGTTACTAATCAGGCATATTCAGGTACTCTGAATTTGGCTCTTGCAACTTTTTCTCATCTTAACAAATGCATTTCTTTTTGGCCGCTTTTATTCCTTTCTAAATAAAATGCTTGTTTACATTAATACTGACTAAATTACAGCTTGCTTTCTTTTGCTCAAGTCTGTCACCATACAATGATAAGAGGCTTGCCAATTCCAATAATGTGTCACTCTTATTATTTTTTATCTGTAAAGAATTCTAGGATTTGAGTGGAAGCAATAGTAACAAAAAAAAAAAAATGATAGAACTGAGAAAGATGCTCTTACATAATATAATAGCCTTTTAAAAAGTCATGATGTGAAATTCAAGTTGATAATATTTGGCAAAAAAGAACACAAAAACAATGATAATCATTTTCACTTGTAGTTTTGAGAAAACATGAAACCATTTCATATCTTATATTCTTAGGTATCAAATGACTATTCTGTAGAAAGCTCATTTAAGAAGATAAGTCTGAATTAGAACCAAGCTCTAATTTTGTTTCTATCATACCCAAAAGAGCTCCTTTCTATAGTCAAAAACTATTTGTATAAGATTAGTGTACTAGTGGTTGTAGAGAAAAATAAGTATTTGGCTAATGGCTAATAAATTCCTTAAATTTGTAACTGCAACTGTAAAGTCATTTTGACACTGGTCAATGACAAGCATAGGCACAATGAAATAGTTACTATAACATTATTAATGGCCTGCTATATCACTTTATATTTATGCTCTACAAGCCTTCCACAGCACCACGAACAGATAGTCACTGAGTAAACAATTTTTTGATGATGAAAATTATTATGTGCCAGTTTGGCTTTTTGCATATTTCTTTTATGACAAAATGGGTCTTAGCATTAGATGTTTCTTCTTCTAGGAACATACATCCTCAGATATTTATATGGTTGATTCCTTTGCATCATTTGGGTCTCAGTTTAAAAGCTTATTTAAAAAATAAACAAATGGGACCTAATCAAACTTATAAGCTTTTGCACAGCAAAGGAAATTATAAAAAAAGAAACAAATGAAAAGAAAACCTATGGAATGAGAGAAAATATTTGCAAATGATGCAACCAGCAAGGGCTTAATTTCCAAAATATACAAACAGCTCATACAACTCAAAATCAAAAAAATATACAACCCAATCAAAAAATGCACAGAAGACCTAAATAGACATTTCTCCAAAGAAGATATACAGATGGCCAACAGACACACGAAAAGCTGCTCAACATCACTAATTATCAGAGACATGCAAATCAAAACTACAATGAGGTATCACCTCACACCCGTCAGAATGGCCATCATCAAAAAGTCTACAAATAATAAATGCAGGAGAGGGTGTGGCGTAAAAGGAACCCTCTTACACTGTTGATGGGAATGTAAACTGGTGCAGCCACTAGTATGGAGGTTCCTTAAAAAACTAAAAATAGAGTTACCATATGATCCAGCAATCCCACTCCTGGGCATATATCCAGAAAAGACGAAAACTGTACTTTGAAAAGATACATGTACCCCAATGTCCATAGCAGCACTATTCACAATAGCCAAGACACGGAAGCAACCTAAGTGTCTGTCAACAGATGAATAGATAAAGAAGGTACATGGGCTTCCCTGGTGGTGCAGTGGTTAAGAAGCCGCCTGCCAATGCAGGGGACATGGATTTGAGCCCTGGTGTGGGAAGATCCCACATGCGGCAGAGCATCTAAGCCCGTGAGCCACAACTACTGAAGCCTGCACACCTAGAGCCCATGCTCCACAACAAGAGAAGCCACCACAACGAGAAGCCAGCGCACTGCAATGAAGAGTAGCCCCCACTCGCTGCAACTAGAGAAAGCCTGTGCGCAGCAATGAAGACCCAATGCAGTCATAAATAAATAAATAAATAAATAAACAAATAAAAGTACACACACACACACACACACACACACACACACACACACACACACACACGAATATTACTCAGCCATGAAAAAGAATGAAATAATGACATTTGTAGCAACATGGATGGACCTAGAGATTATTATACTAAGTAAGTCAGAAAAAGACAAATATTATATGATATCACTAATATGTGAAATCTACAAAATAATACATATGAACTTATTTACAAAACAGAACCAGATTCACAGACATAGAAAACAAACTTATGGTTACCAAAGGGGAAAAGTGGAGGGAGGGATAAATTAGGAATATGGGATTAATGGATACACACTACTACCTATAAAATAGATAAACAAGGATTTACTGTGTAGCACAGGGAACTATATTCAATATCTTGTAATAACATAATGGAAAAGAATCTGGAAAAGAATATATAAATATCTATATATATCTGAATCACTTTATTGTACACCTGAAATTGACACAATATTGTAAATCAACTATAGCTCAATAAAAAAAAAAGTTTCTTTCTTTGACCACCAATCTAAATAATCTCCCAGTTATTATTTTATTTTCATTTTAGCATCTGTATTAGGTTGCTGGGGCTGCCATGATAAACTACAACAGATTGAGTGGCTTAAGCAATAAAAATTTATTTTCTCACAGTTTTTGAGGCTAGAAGTCCAAGCATAGTTGGTTTCCTCTAAGGCCTCTCCCTTTGGCTTGGAGATGGTTACCCTCTTGCTGCCTCTTCACATAGTCATCTCTTTGTACATACGCATCCTGTTGCTGTGTGTGTCCTAATCTCCTCTTATAAGAACACCAGTCCGATTGGAGTAGGGTCCACTCTGAGGGCCTCATTTAACTTAATTACCTTTTTAAAGGCCCTATCTCCAAAGACAATCACATTCTGAGGTACTGAGGTTAGTGCTTCAACATGTGAATTTTGGGGGGACACAATTCAGCCCATAACATCACTTAAAATACACGAAACTATAACATTTATATTTACTTGTTTATTATCTTTCTTCTCTCATTAGAATGTAAGCATCATCATATACCTCAACTATATTACTAATTTCTGTATTCTCAGCAATTAGATCACAGCCTGGTACCTTCAGTATGTATGTGTAGAATGAACAGATAAATGAATGATAAAATGATTTAATTATCAAATCTTTCATATTTATACTACCATTAAATTTTAATAATTTGACATTCAAGAGTCATGAAAAGGAAGCATTTACTTTTTTTAATCTTAAGAATGCTAAGTAAATATTATTTTCCACACATATTCAAGACTCTTAATTTATAATTAAAAGATATCTTATGTTTACTGATTATATCTCAGAATCAGAAAGTAGTGAGAATCTACGCCCTATCTTCAAAACAGATAATGTTGCAAAGATTTCAATCCGTTCAAAAGGAATGAGTGTCTTTGGGAAGGTTAAGGCAGAAAAAATCAAATATTTTTCTCTACTAATAGTGATTGCCACCTCTGTGAGCTAAGAAAACTAAATCATGACTGTGACAGACACTACTAGTTGCTTTCTTTATTAACAGAATCCATGCTTTAGGTGAGTACATTGGTCACTTATATAAGTGACTGCATTTCTTAGCGTCATTTGCTGCTGAGTTTATGGCCATCTGATTTAGTTCTGGCCAGTGAGGTATTGGGTTGACCAAAAAGCTCCTTTAGTTTTTAAGTAAAAATAAGACACATTTTTCATTTTCACCAAGAACTTTACTGAATAACATATTCACCATTTTGTTCCACCACCTTCTGCCATTTTTCAGGCAACTTCATAATTCCATCTTCCCAAAACTTTTTATCTTTTTGAGCAAAGAACTGTTCCAGGTGTCATTTACAGTCTTCCAGGGAATTGAAATTTTTTTCCATTAAGAGAATTTTGTAAAGACCGTACTAAATGGAAACACAAAGGTGCAATGCCTGGTGAATACAGCAAATGAATCAGAACTTCCCAACAAAGCTGTAACAGCTTTTCCCTGGTCATCAAAGAAACATGCAGTCTTGCGTTATCCTGATGAATATTATGCATTTTCTGTTGACTAATTCTGCATGCTTTTCATAGAATGCTGCTTTCATTTGGTCTAACTGGCAGCAGTACTTGCTGGAATGATCTGTTTGGTTTTCCAGAAGGAGCTCGTAATGGAGGACTCCCTTCCAATCCCACCATATACACAACATCATCTTCTTTGGATGAAGACCAGCCTTTGGTGTAGTTGGTGGTGGTTCACTTCGCTTTCCCCACCATCTCTTCCATTCTACTTTATTGTACAGTATCCACTTTTCATTGCCCATCACAGTTTGTTTTAAAAACAGAACATTTTTGTTATGTTTCTGTAGAGAGTTGCATGAGGAAATACCTCAAGAAGGTTTTTTCGTTTAACTTATGTGGAATCCAAACATCAAAGCGATTCACATAACCAAGCTGGTGCAAATGATTTTCAATGCTTGATTTAGATATTTTGAGTATGTCGGCTGTCTCCTGCTTAGTATAATGTTCATTGTTCTCAATTAATGTCTCGATTTGATTGCTATCAACTTCAACTGGTCTACCTGACAGTGGAGCATCGTCCAGTGAGAAATATTCAGCACGAAACTTCGCAAACCACTTTTGACACGTTTAATCAGTCGCAGCACCTTCTCCATACACTGCACAAATCATTTTTGTGTTTCAGTTGTGCTTTTACCTTTCTTGAAATAATAAAGCATTAATATGCCAAAAATGTTGCTTTCTTTCTTCCATCTTCAATATTAAAATGGCCACACAAAAATTCACCAACTTTGATAAGTGTTTTTTTAAATGCACACTGATACGACAGCTCTCACAATACAATCTAACAAAATTGTTTCAAATGAACTTAAAGACACTACTAGAACCATCTTACAGAAAGAATTGAACTAACCTTTTGGCCAACCCAGTATATAGGAAAGTGTTCAGTGATACATCAGGAGAGTCTCCTTAAAAACAAAAGAGGGTTGAACCTTTTTTCTTCTTTCATTTTCTTGCCTGGAAGATGGATATGAAAGCTAGATTCCAACAGCCACCTTGGACCATGAGATTGAGGACCAAATCCTAGGAGTGGTGAAGTATTGTGCTGGAAGGAAGGAGCTGGCATCTTTTATGACTTTATGGAGCTGCTACAGCAGCACTGGACTCCTTTAATCTTAATTTAATGAATGTGAGAGAAACAAAATTGTTTAAACTACTTTTATTTAGGGGTTTTCTGTGATTTTAACTAATATAATGATCAGCATCTCTTTCTATAATATTCATTAAAAGCCTGGATAATCTTCAACTGGGTAGTGTCTATGATCTTTGCAATCCTTGCCTTGCCCGAAGGTTTTTTCTTAAAGCCACACCTTTAATGACTTTAACATTGCAGCACTGACTTCCCTAGAAGTCCCACATATACCTCTGCTGTACAAAACAGCTTAAGTTTACAGAGTTTAATTTTCTTTTTTCTCTATCTTTGAGGGCAGTCTTATGCACTCCCACAGCACCATGAATTAACTCTTAACTTACCACAATGTATTATAATTGGCAGTTTACTTTTCTGCCTTTCTCACTATACTGTATACTCCTGGGAATAGGAGCCTTGTTTACTGTTGTATCCCTAGCAGTTTGTGCAGATCCTGGCTAAGTATTAAATGCTCACTTAATGACTAAATAGGCTTGCTAATATTTTATCTATCTATTCATCTATTTTTCTCATATTCCAGGAGAGGTGTATTAAAGGCAGGTTTTATTACAATTCCAATGGACTGAGTTAAACGTTATTCATGATACTGTAGTTCTATTTAAACCTTTCACAGAATTTGTAGTGCCTTAGTAGTGGTTCTCAAAGTGTGGTCCTGTACCAACATCAGCAGCATTATAGCTCTGATGAGACTGTTTAAGAGGCTAGATATAGTGATAAGGATAAACAATGCTACATAGTCATAGGGAGACAGTATGGCATAGTATTTAAAGAACACAAACTTTGAAATGAGGACTAAGATCAAAATTCCAGTTTTACTACTACTTCAGTGAAGTAATAATTCTATTTTATAGAAGTGTTATCAGGATTAAATGATTTAATAATCAAATCACAAATGCATATTTTTAAAGTGCCAACTTCTTAATATGGCATATGGCACATAGAAAATGTTCAATAATTATTAGCCGTATTGAGCATAGTTTGCTACTAGGAGTTTAACAAAGAACTCACTGTCACATTTTTTTCATCTTTCTGTCTAGTACAGGCTGCTCTCTTTCTTTGTTATTTTATCAATAGTGCATTCTATGATGTACTGGTTTAAGTGGTAAAATTTGGCAACAGCTTAGATTCCCAATTTACTGATAAAAATTAATGACCAATTGTAGGGTTTCCCTTGTAAAATAGATCTATATCGACTTTGCAAAGCAGTATGTTTGTTTTTATGCCTAAGTTCTGTTGGCAAAAAAATAATTATAGAGAAACTTTATATTTCAGACCTTAAATTTTGAACATATATTTATGCATTAACTGTAAATTTTATATATTTTTAAAAAGATTTCTTCTCTAGAAATTAGGCATTCATTTTCACTATGAAAATAAAAATTATTTTCAATAAATTCAAGTCTACAAGAGTTTTCACTTTTTATCCCTCAAAGACCAAGAAAAACAGCTCTTAGTAAAATCTCATCTCACTGTACCAAGTGAGAATATCAGTCATTTAGTAATCGGTTTAATATAACTCTCTCAGTGAGAGCAAAAATAGGGAATTATTAGAAGAAAACTTATAAACTTAGCATGACATGGGAATAAATAACTTGCATCCAATTTATCATTGTTTTTGTGCATTCACTGTACTGTAATCCTATATTTTGGGAATCCATTCACTATGATGAAACACCCAAAATTCATTTGCACAACTTTTCACTAAAATTAGTAAATAAAGTGGAACAACATATTTTTTCAAATTGTCATCATAATTACAAGGGAATTAAATCTGTTAAAAAATGTAGATTGAACTTTGTCCTAATTGGTTTACATTTAAAGATTCTTTGATCTGTGATAACAGTAATATATATTAACATGTTGCATTTTAAAGTGACACTGCCTTTCATTAATCAAGTGTCTGTATGGTTGATTAATTTGTACAAGATTTAAATTGCTATGAAAATTTATCATTCATAGCCATGATCTCCATTTACATATATGTTAATTATGGTAAATGTAATCTTTTTCTGAATCCTCTGGGCTGCATACTAAAAAGACAAAGTGATCAGAGTGACTACTTTTCCTGTTACAAAGTGAACTCTTACTGTTACTCAGTACCGTCTGTTGTAGTTGTCAAAGCTAGGCTAAAAACATTATAATATTTTCTGCTGAAGGCAAGTTCAAATTCTAAAGATGGTATTTCCTTTTCAAGTGATTTCTTTATTAGGCAGTCACAGCATTTATGCAAACAGAATTACTATGTTTATTTACTACAGTATTTAGTATTATTTCTGCATGCTGCCAGATATTTCTTTTGCTTTGAAGCATTTTCCTGTATTAATTCTATTATTAATAAGCACAAGATAAGTTTTTAATATATCTGTAAAGCAGAATGACTTGAAGTTAGTTGGAAAAGTCTTTGTAATAGAGTTAACATTAATTGTTAGAAATAGAAACATTTGAGGTTACAAAATAAGACTTGGAAAGATTCTGTTAAAAAAAGGTAATATATGAAAGTACTGAAGGCTAAGAGATTAGATTGATCTTTTTTGCCTTTGCAGAAAAATACTTAGTGCTTGAGAAAAATGAGTTGTTGATAGTTTTTATCATTTTCTAGCCAAGCGTCTAAATAGTCAAGATAAATGTAAATGTTACCATCTATGACACTAAATTCCTAATGTACGTTTTTTCCTATGGGGCTGATCCCAGAGTATTGTGTGAAGCTGGAAACACAGGAAGTGTGGGTCTGGCCTTACACAGTGCCACTATTGGTCTTTTCCTTAGGAATGTTTTCTACAGGTTTTCCCAAAATCCAGGGCATGCTAACCAACAATTATTTTATTATTTTTATTTTTTAAGAAATACTTTCCATTTGTTCTCCAACAGTGACCTTCTCTCTTAGCAACTACTGATTTGGACAAAATTCTAATACATTATAAGTGAAAAATGATATGGTAACTAATGTTTTAGGTGACTATATGATAGGCCTTGCTAGGCAAATGTTGGAAAATTTAATTATTCCTATTAAATGTCTATAATTTTATGCTTAAATTGTTACTATTTACATAATATATTCACTTCAAGAGAAGCCTCATTTCTTAGTCACAACTTAATAGAATTAAAACACCCATCTTGGAAACCTTTGCAAGCATAGCACCTCTGACTACCTGACGAGGCTATATTTAAAGACACTTATTTGACAATTTTCTTACAGTCAGCCTAATCACAAGAGAAACAAACTAATATGGCACCTGTTCTGATAGATGTATGTTGTACCTTTCATCCCCTGATCTCAGACCTTGCAAAGAAGCAACACTTCCCTCACCACAGAAATGCATCCACCTCTAAACTGGAAATAGCAAAAGCATAGGACAGAAGATGAGGAATATATTATCCAACTAAAATTACAGAGAAATTTTAAGTAGGCAGAATATAATTGCCCAATTTGGAAATTAGCCAGGACACAGGGTTTAACATCATCTTTACTCTTTTGAAAAGTGCCATGGGATTTTTAATAACTGCTGGTGGTCAAGACCTTGGTTTTACCCTCATCCATTAGACGACACCTCCAGCAGTGCAGTGCCCCCTCATACCATGCTGGGGCATCAGTTCAGTACTGACTCAGTGAAAATTGTGCCACCTACTGAATCATCCACAGCTCATCTTAGAGTGCCCTGGCTTTTAGGATTTTCTCTGGAGAGCTGTTATGAAAGATGGGACCAGGCTCAACGATGCTTTATTTATGAGATTTCAAGGTTTTAAATGGTTAAGATCTCAGACCTGAGTTTTACTTTCAATTTAAGCCAACAGATTTTTCATGATTTTTCCATACTCATGGGCTATAATTATGGTCTGAATGATTAAACTATACATTATATACATCTCTCCTTGGAAATAAGGGAATAAAGACAATAACACACATACCTATATAAATATGTTTATATATACTGATACATTCAATAAAAAGCAGATTCCCTCATTTGTAATATATTTGATTCTTTTAAAATGGAATAAGTACCACCCTTTCACTGAAAAAAAAAAAATCCATGTAAACTATATTCCACAAGGAGTTTATTTTACTTTCTAGATTTTTAAGAACCTAGGAACAAATATTTTAAAAAGTAAAAGCAAATCTTGGAGGGAGTGGATTTCACTGGCCAAGTAAATAAATTTTTGTAAAAGAAAACCTTTATTCTAGCTTTCCAAATAAAACCTTGTCATCTACAAAAGAATCTCAATACATCTTAATTGTTCCAAAAATAACTGAAAGAAAAATCAAGATTTTTAGACAAAAGTCAGATACATCCAAACATAAATGGTGAAACACTGATGCTTTCTAGTCTCTAGGCTTCATTTTACCAATTTTCTTTAATGTGTGTACACTGTATACAATTTGTTTGGGGGAAAAAAAGGGCTCATGGTATTTTCAGAAACCTTGGTCTTTGAAATGATTTTCAGAAATTCTTTTCTGGCTGCTAAAAGTATCAGTATCCTGGAATTGACAAACTGTTTCTGAAAATGTTTCTTGAGGTGTTACTTCTGGAAATGACATTGAGTAAATCCTGTTGGTGTGTGAGAAAAACAGAGTTGGAAATGATTATAAAGAATAGATTGAGATAATATAGCTGAGGGTGCAAAATAGATTCCAACATATCCCTGTGTTTTTGCTCACTCCTGTGTCAAGGATTCTCAACACCCCCCCCACACACACACCATATACATAATCTTCTATTTTCCTTTTCTGATCTCATCAGTTTCTAACTCTATCATCTGTTTTTCCTTTGAAGAATAATCTATAATGAGCAATCCTTGTTAAACAGAAAATCTTTCTCAACTCAATCCATTTCCCAGAATTCCCTTACATTGTTCGGCTATGACTTGATTATTCCTTGCCAGTAAATTAATAACTCAAATATTCGAGGGTTGGAGGTCAGGGAAAGAAAAACTATTCCAGGCAACTTAAGTCTGATTTGGTGAATTGCTACTGCTGTGATATAGTTAATATGCCTCCCTAAGTGCCTGGTTTGCTACCAGATGGAAATATCAATCACTTATTTTCATTATCAACACAAAAATCACGATGATAGATAGTCTTCCATTGTAAAAACGAAAATCTGAGACACAAAAACTCTCTGGCTAGGTCAAATAGCTCCTAGCTAATCCACGAAAAGGTCTGTGTAAACTGTAGACTGTCATGGCTTTGATACTATGTTTCATGTTGAGATGACCATAACCTTCTACAGAGTTCAGTTAAAAATATAAATTGTCTTTTATTTTCCAATCAAACAAAACAGTGCATTTGATTGTGAATTTTTTCCATTTAAGTACTGTTTTTCTAGTATTTTATACATTTTTTCATATATAATATAGCTGTTTTGAATTCCATTATATTTTTGTTTCTAATGTTATTTTCCTTTTCTCAAAGTATCATTCTCTAAACCATTGTTTCCTTCCCTAATGTTCTTTCTTCAGGCTAATTCCTAACTTCCAAGTACGTTTCCAAAAGAAGATAATCTTGGCTAAATATAATTTAAAAAAAGAGAGAAAATGTAATCCTTGGAAACAATCAGCTCAGCTGTAATCTGTCAGTATTTCAGCTAACAAACACTAGGGTCTATTTCTATCAATGATTATCATAATTTTTTTTTTTTTTTGCCGCGTTGGGTCTTTGTTGCTGCACGTCGACTTTCTCTAGTTGCAGTGAGTGGGTGTTGCTCTTTGTTGCGGTGCGCGGGCTTCTCATTGTGGTGGCTCCTCTTGTTGTGGAACATGGGCTCTAGGCGCGTGGGCTTCAGTAGTTGTGGCGTGCGGGCTCAGCAGTTGTGGCACACAGGCTCTAGAGCACAGGCTCAGCAGTTGTGGCGCACGGGCTTAGTGGCTGCAGCATGTGGGATCTTCCCGGACGAGGGATTAAACCACATAATGTCCCCTGCATTGGCAGGTGGATTCTTAATCACTGTGCCACCAGGGAAGTCCTCTATCAATGATTTTTATATATGTGTACAATAAAAAGCACATTTGTCCTTCTAATCTTTTATAAGTAAGGCTACCTCGTAAGTATAAGAAATTAAAAAATATATACATAAACAACCATAATGGACGCTCATCTTGCTAATTTCCCCAATTATTGTTAACTGAAATTTATATGTTTCTCTAATGTATTTTTCTCCTATTAAACCATTAATTCTTTGTCAATGCGCTTCAAACAAATGATTGTACCATATGGTTGATTCTGATAGTCATTACCTTGGCCTCTTCCTCTTAGATTATGAAAATGAGCCGACAAAGGACATATGATTTCCTATACCCAATATGAACCAAATATTTTCCTCAGTGAAATTCTTATAGTCCTAGAACCAGGTCATCAAAATTTTATAGAAATTCCTAATCATAAAATCTGACAGATTAAATATATATATATATATTTTTTTTTTTTTGCGGTACGCGGGCCTCTCACTGCTGTGGCCTCTCCCGTTGCGGAGCACAGGCTCTGGACGTGCAGGCTCGGCGGCCATGGCTCACGGGCCCAGCCGCTCCACGGCATGTGGGATCTTCCCGGACCGGGGCACGAACCCGTGTCCCCTGCATCGGCAGGCGGACTCTCAACCACTGTGCCACCAGGGAAGCCCTAAATACAGTTTTTAAGCTAAGTGTTGAATATATATATTAGTCATTCAAACTGTATTAAGGCATCATGAATAATTTGTTTTCAAAATGAAAACATAAGAAAAATAAGAAATATCAAATGAATAAATTCCCATACATATTGGGTTAAATATATGTTTATGATATGTCCACATCAAATTCCTAGAAACTCTAGGATATGTCCCAAAGATATGTCCACATCAAATTCCTAGAAACTCTAAATGTTACTATATTTGGAAAAAGATATCTACAAATGTAATTAAGATAAGGTTCTTGAGAAGACCATCTGGATTATCTAGGTGGGTCCTAAATCCATAATGTGTCCTTAAAAGAAACACACAGAGGAGAGACACATGACAAAAGAGGAGGAGGCAACAGGACAGAAGCAAAGATTAGAGTGATAAGGCTACAAATCAAGGAATGTCAAGGATTAAAGGCAACCACAAAAAGTTAGGTGGAAGGCATGGAACGGATTTTCCCCCAGAGCCTATAGAGGGGCATGGCTGACCTTGATTTCAGGCTTCTAGCCTCCAGAACTGTGAGAGGATAAATTTCTGTTGTTTTAAGCTACCTGATTTGTGGTAATTTGTCAGAACAGCCTCAGGAAATGAACACTATACAATCTAGAGATTACATAGAGATGATCAGAATTTCTAGAGCATGACCATTCTCTTTTTCTTGGTGAAAAGAAATCACTTCCTTCTAATTACAAAGTTACAGCACTCACAGAAAGAACTGTTATATTTGAATTTCAATAATATTTAGACAACAAAGTAATGTTTCACAATTGTATAATCTGTACTGAGGTACACAATTGTGGTAATGATACTGGCACAGGAAAAAGTCAACTAGTAAAACCTATCAAACAGATGAGTGACAGTATGAAGAGTTTATTTCATGCATTTAATATACAATGTTATCAGAAGCCAGTGGATTAAGAGATCAAAATTTCCCACTAGAGGTAACATCCACCCATAAAAGCTAATACCTCTACTTTCCTCATAGTAAGTACAGAGGTGAACTATATAATAAAATTTTATAAACTTGAACCACAATCATCCCAAAGGCCCTGAAGAGAAAAAGAGATGACATGTTTCAATAGCAGAGAGCAAATAACAAAACCCCCAAAACTCATATGTGTTTAGAATGTGATGTGAGGGAAATGGAGCACCTAAAAAGAGGTCTAAGAGATCAGCAAGATCCAAACCATGCAGGCCTGGGTTCCTGAAGAGATAACAGTCGCCTATACTAAGTTAGTGAAGTAGGACCCTATCTTGGGACACAGTCCCTATTTTATTGATTTTTATGTCCTTAAATTCTAACAATGTTCCTAGGACACAGTGAACATTGTTATATAGTCTGAATGGGCAAATTAATTTTACAAGTAAGACTTCAATGTTCACTTGACAACAGTTTATTTTTGATCATCCTCAAAAACCCACTTAGTTCTGGTTCCTTCCACTACATGGTAAGTTACTTAAGATCCTTTCACTATTATATCTTGGCAAGTAGTAGTAAATGCTCAAGAAATATGTTGAATGAATAAATGAAACACCCAATTATTTTTCAGTGGAATATTTGGTACCCTTTTGGTAGTAACTAGGAGATCAAGGCTGAACTAGCTTGGGCTATATCATATGCAACTGGAATAGTAGTTAGTACTGGCCTTAGTGACATAGCTTGCCACTGCATGTGAACTATCTTGTTCTTTTTTTTTCTTTTTTTTTTTTTTGCGGAACGCGGGCCTCTCACTGTTGTGGCTTCTCCCTTTGCGGAGCACAGGCTCTGGACGCGCAGGCTCAGCGGCCATGGCTCACGGGCCCACCCGCTCCGCGGCATGTGGGATCTTCCCGGATCGGGGCACGCACAAACCCGTGTCCCCTGCATCGGCAGGCGTACTCTCAACCACTGCGCCACCAGGGAAGTCCTATCTTGTTCTTTATAAAGTGTCTTTTGGCTCTAAGTATGGATTTTCCTTGGCCTGATCTTCTTACCAGGCCTCATATCTCTACCAAGCCTAGGCTATTTGCTATGTGGCTTCTATCCACAGTCGTGACACTAAAATTTCTTATAACTGACAAACTAATTACGATTACAAATGCTCCCTTAAGGCATTATACTAGGCAATAGTTTGTTAGTCTAATTCTAGCAATCATACATCAACGAAATAAACTTACATTTTAATGTAGTATTTTATTTATACTTTTCACTAATTAAGACTCTTTCAATTTGTTAAATTAAATGTTCATAATAATACCATTACACAGAGAAAATCAGAATTTCTAGAGCATGACCAGAATGTCTCCTTTTCTTAGTGAAAGGAAATCAGTTCCTTATAATTACAAAGTTATAGAATTCACAGAAACAACTGTTATAATTGAAATTCAGTTATATTTACACAATGAAATAATTTTTCATATTTGTATAGGTTGTTGAGGATCATTTCAGTTGCAAACTGATTCAAGCTTTTATATTATAGTCTCTTTAGTGTAAAAATTACAAAAATAAAAAGGTATGTATACAATAGGAAGGGGTGTACAAATGTACATGCATAGCCAAACATATGCTGAAATACTTAAAATACTCAGATCTTTTCTCAACATTATAACATTAAACAATCCTTTCTCACCCCCAGAAAATCCTATCCTTTTGAGACAAAAATACTTATCAGAATTTAAAATTTTCATACAAGAGTATGGTTATTTATTTCTGTATGTCTTGAGAGTTATATTCAAGCTTAAGCTGAAGCTTTAAGATAACAATAGTGTAAGATCTAGGGTGAAACAAAAGAAGGGGGAAAATCCCAGAAGTTCCCAGAGGTACTGGGGGGGGGGGGGAAAGGAAAGATAGGGGAAATGAGGGAATCAAAGAAAAAAGAATGAAGATTCAAGGATGGGTAAATCTCCTCTTTACTTAGCTTTTCAAAAGGTTTGTGATAACCAGCTTTTGTGTAAATGGATTTGATGGCTCTGGGCTGAAGGTGACTGACAGCTGAATCTAGGCCCCCTCGAGAAGTGTCACCCTGGGGATTGCCATTGTTGCAGACTGTTTCTTCTGACTGACCCAGAAGAATCATTATCTCAAGGGGACTCTAACATCAGCCCGCCCTGCTCCCCAAGCAGCCTAAGAGCTAGAAGCAACTTAGTTTCTCTCTTGGCAGTAATTACAAAGGCGAACAAGGGGTGTAACTGAGTTGAGCTTAAGTCTTTCTTCAATCCCCAATTAAAAAAAAAAAAATTAAAGTAGTCAAATATTCAAAGATTTTTCCCAAGCAAAGATGTCTGATGCTTTGTTGTTGGAAAAATAAACAGACCTCTGTGTCCTCCTCAGGAAGCGCTTAACTGAAGAGGGTATTTGTAGGTAAATGTTCCAGTCTTTTTTAGTAAAGCTAATGTGTTTACTTTGGGGCTACTCCAGCTACTTTGTTACTAGTCAGCTAAAGTCTGGCCATACTGCTTTAATATCATATAAAACAAACTCCTTCCAAATAGTGTTGTCACAACAGCAAGTTAATAGGGGTATTTCACCCATCTAGTTACAATAGTTCTGCCCCCAAACCCTGTCCTCCCCGTGCCACCAGCCAGCTCCACGGGGCTAACCCACGCACTAAGGTGGCTGCCTGGAAGGAGGCAGTCTTTTTCTTCTTCCTTTAAACCTCTAAAAAGGCTCCACAGGTACCATCAGGGTAGTAAAGTTGTTACCATAACCAGACTAGTTATTTGAAAAATTAAAAAGCTCATAAACTTAGCAGGAGGCTATAACCACAATTAGGCCACTCTTAACTGCTGTACCTCACAAACTCCAGTCTCCGGCAGAGTTCGGTCTCCACCTGAATTCGGTCTCCAGCCTTTCCGCCGGGGAGGGGGGGCGGGATTTCCTGTCCGGGGAGGAACCAATCAGAGAAAGGAATGGGAACTACCAGAGGGTTTCTGAAGCCGTGCGCTCCGTTCGCGATGTTTCTGTTTGGCTGAAGGCTTCCCTCAGGTAAAGAAACACATGAAACAATCATTTTTGAAACTAAATCTTATTCTTCCTTAATGAAAATCAGCAGGTTTTCAATTGTCTGTGACTTAAAGTAATTTGGAAAATTTTCGTGAAACAGCGTGAGGGGTTTTTCATGCCGGACTCATTTGGTTCTTGGTTCCCACTCTGACCGCAGGTGTTTGTATTTAATTTTTCCTTACTCTTCTTTCTCTTGTTTATATCTCCTTATTTCTATATCAAAATACTCTAGAAAGTAAGCACCGTGAGGCTAGGACTTAGCATAATGCCTGACATACTAAGGCATCTATATATATTTGCTAAATTTTGATCCCTGCTTTAAAATGAATTGTTCTTAATCACTTCTCGTTTTTTCTAGTAACTTATTTTTACTTTAAAAAAATGTCATTTTATTGTTTTCCCTTAAGAAGAGATTATTGTTAAGTCGTCTTGGGATGTATTAGCCTTTGTGGGTTATTCACGCGTGATCGTTTGCAGAAATGTTTTTCTTTCAGATTTGTAGTGGAGGCAAGTGGAGCAAGGTAGTGAAAGGTAGATTCTTGAACTTGGAACTAGAATCTTGATTCAGTCGCCTGCAAATTACTTAACATCTCTGAACTTCAGTGGACTCACCAGTAAACATTTTATAGCAGGGTGGTGTATGAGGATTTAATGAGATAACATGTAAAATTCCCTGGCTTATCGTAGATATTCAGTAAACAATGCTTTGGATAGAAAACATTTGCGATAGTAAGACAATTTCAAAGTAACATAGAAGCTTAAGAACCTAACTGGAAAGCAAGAATTCTCTCCTTCAGTTTCAGTAGTACCACTGGTTGGGATATGACTCCAGGAACATTACTTAACTTGTGTCTATTATTAGCATTTGTAAAATGGGGTAATAAATTTTAGCCACTTGGCAAAGTCCCTGCGTACTGTTACAAACAAGACAAGCTCAGAATGGAATCATTTACGCCAAGCCTTACCTCACCAAGCTGAGACTTAATTACAGTTTTGGTTCTCCCAGAAAGGGGATCCTAAATCAGTCAATCAGGAATCACATGCGAGCACTAGCTAGGCAATCTGCCTGATAGACCCTTGCCATCCCTAAAGGAAAGTAATCCTGCAATAACCAACTGGCTTTTTGGCCTAGTATAACTTCCTTGTTCCTGCTCCCATCTGCCTTTAAAAGTGTTTCATTTTGTACAGCTCCTTGGAGTTCCTTTCTATGTGCTAGACTGGATGCTGCCTGATTCGAATCCATTTTTGCTTAAAACAGCTCAAAGTTTTTAATATGCCTCAGTTTATTTTTTAACAGTACATTAGATACATAGTGTAAACCACCGTGGTGATAAAGAATATTGTATAAGTCAACTGTTATTCTGTTTTGTGTGATAAAATGCTGTTTTAGACAGTAGAATGAGTTGGTATGCAAAACATTATTGTGTTAATTAAACATATGATTGTGTTAAATCATTAGATTAATTTTCCCTGAATATTCTGTGATCTTTATATTAGTTACTATTAACTAACACAGCTTGACAAATGCTTCTATTACTTGATTTGTGTGTGGTGCTATTTTCGTTGAAAAATTATTCAAAATACACTGGCTAATAGGAATGGTATTCAGGAGCTTTTAATGTAGCTTTAGACAGATCAGACCAGCTTGTGAATGTTTTTCTGAAGTCTGAAATAATGACCATGTTCAGTTCTTGGTCTAGCAAAAAATATCTGGGCCAGGCAACCCCAAGAAGGTTGCAAATTCCAACTCAGTAGGAGACTGACCTATTCCTCAGAAATATCATACTGCTGTCGAAGTCCTATTCCCCCACCAAACACATAACTGAGCTGCAAATAAAAGTTGGGGTATCATTGTTGGAGATTGAGGAATGAAGAAGAATTTATAGAAAAGGGAAAGGTGGTCTGCTAACAACTGCCTAATGAAGGGAAAAAAAACCAGTATAGTGATTAAATCAGATGTACTGTAGATTTGCCTTGTTAATTTTTAACTTTGTTTAGCTGTTTCCTTTCCTATTTGACCTTAGAAAGCTGTTCATCCTGTCGTGTTTATTTATTTATTCGAAATAAGGGTGTAAGGTGCATACTTTTCAGTTAAAATACACTATTTTTTAAAACCTCATATGTGTACAATATATGAAGAATTTAAATTCTTGATACCTGTCTCTTCAACTTGCAGTATGCCCACTGGGTTGGGCAAAAAAAAAAAAGGAGGAGAATTTAAGCAGAATCACCGTCATCTTGGGACATACCTTTCCTAAATGATTACCCCCTCCTCTTCTCCCTCTTGTATTTATTTGCTTGTTTGCTCTTTCTATTTGGGGAACAGTGTTAACAGAAAGCTCCCTAGTAAATTTTATCTTCACGGAGGTGCTTGCCAAGGTAGGGTTTTGGAAGACAATTCTTGAGAAAAACTCAGAATGAGTAAAGAGGGCTCTTCTCTCCTCTCTCCATTCCTAGGGAAGAACAGAGCTAAATATATAATAGTTATAAAAATTAGGCCTAAGTTTATGAGCAGTTTGAAATCCCAGGTAGAGCTAGAATGGTATAGAGACAAGGCCGTGGTCGTGGAATTGGAAGACATTGGTGTCAGGCTTGGCCGCACCACTTACTAGTGTGTGCCCTTGGACGGTTTATTTCACATCTCCCAGCCTCTCAATTTCTTTGTATTTATTGTGGGATACTATCTATTTCGTATACCTCATCAGATTGTTATTGAAATCATATAAAATTATATGTGTAGAACAATTCTCTCTCTCTCTCTCTCTCTCTCTTTCTATATATATATATATATATACACACACACACACACACACACACACACATACACATATGGAAAATCCAACTTGGTAGTTTTCATAATGTCTGAGTAGAAGTTCAGGAAACTCTGGTGGAGTCTATGGAGCCAGCCCACAGGCAGATCTGTGTTTCTCCCTAGGACAGCAGCTCTACTTTTATATATTTTATAAGCTGATGACAGCTTTCTTTCATTGATTTTTAAAGGACAGAGTTTTAAATGTACATATAACAGATATGTTCACTCTTTAATCATAATAATATCAACTGCAATGTGTTTAACACTATGTAGAAAGCATTGAAAACATCAAAGATACAGGCAAGGATGTTGTTGTGAGGTGGGCCAGATGACCATATTTTAATACCTTTCAGACTTTTTGGTCTCAAGACTACTTTATACAAAATTACTGATGACCCCAAAGAGTTTACCTAGAAAATCCCCCCAAACAGAAGAATACACATGCATACACATTCCATTAGCCTCCAGAGTGATGATGTCATTATATGGCATGTGGCCTCTGGAAAGTCCACTTGAACTCTCATGAGACAGTGAAAGTGGAAAAAGAAAAAAAAGTCTTAGTATTATTATGAAAATAAGTCTGACCTTGTGAGGCCCCTGAAAGAGTCTTAGGGACGCCCAGGGGACCCGAGACCACACTTTGAGAACCACTGGCATATTATTTTGAAGGAAACACCAAGGTACTGAATTATACATTAAGTCGGGTGTGTATTTTTTCCATCTCTGCTTCAGGCTTAAACGAAATTGGAATGATGAATGAGATTTACTTAAAGCAGATGTTATAAAATGTTTTCAGTAATATCTTCACTCTTTAAACCTGTGTTTTAAGATCTGTTTAAAAGTTATGTTGGGCTTCTTTCATTGAAGCATAGCAGCCACTTTTCTCTTCCATGAAGCAAAAAATCAACCACCAATTTCAGTTAAAATGGAATTTGGACCTCTCATTTACTCATTGACAAAATGTTTTGATTTGATTACTTATTATTTTAGGTCTGTGTATTCTGAAAAATGAGTCTTCGTCAGTCAATGAAGCAGCATTTCAGAAAGTTAGAGGTATAGGGCCTCATCACACAGATGTACATACTTTCCTTTAATGGAGTGGCTTTTATTTTAGGTCATCCTTGAGAAAAGCATTGTAGTAGTGATTTCTTTAAACAATTCATTATAGTGCTTAATATTTCAATAATACATTTTAATTGGGCACAATTTGCTCCTTTTGTCTAAAATTTTTTTAAGTTATCTGCCCATTTATAAGCAAAGACAAAAGCATGTCAGTTCCCAAAAGTACTTTGTCTGCTTCACTTTGAGGACATCTGTAGCCTGAACAGTTTTTAGTCCCTCCCAATAGGTCTCCTCTCAGCTGCTCTGTGTTTTTACATCTCTCAAGAGGGGTTAATTCTTTACAGCTGTATCCTGCCTTCCAAGAATCTAACATGTGCAAATTATTAATCTTTTTCTATTGCTACAGTAAGTCCCCAGGCCATAAACACCCCCTACCTAAAACTGGCCCTTTTCCAAGAAAAACTTTAGTATTCTTTCCCTGCAAAGATAATTTGGTCTCCTTTGGTTTACATTGTTATTTAGAACAATTGGTAAGATACAAGAATTTACTTCCAAACAGTTATTTAGAAATAGAAATTTAATTTTTAATTTTAAACCTCTATCCACTGTTATATAATTTGAGTCAATTTGACATTCCATTTATTTAAGAAATCAGGCAGCTTTTTTTCAAGAGTATACTTTTCAAGATTTTTTACTAAGTATTATGCTAATTATATCAGGTAGGACTTTTTTTTTTTTTTTTTTTTTTAGCGGTACGCGGGCCTCTCACTGTTGTGGCCTCTCCCGTTGTAGAGCACAGGCTCCGCACGCGCAGGCTCAGCGGCCATGGCTCACGGGCCTAGCCGCTCCGCGGCATGTGGGATCTTCCCGAACCGGGCACGAACCCGTGTCCCCTGCATCGGCCGGTGGACTCTCAACCACTGTGCCACCAGGGAAGCCCAGGACATTTTTAATAGAAAGAAATAGTGTGTAGCCTTTCCTTCAGTGTGAGTAAATTACATTTTTTCACATATGACCTTCATGTATTTATCCTTGCAGTCTATATCATGTTTTTGTATATAAACATATTAATATTTATTTATAAGGAAGAAAACAAACAGAATATTATGGTAAAACAATTTATATTAATATACAAATATGTTGACCAATCATAGCCAGTTTCTCAATTTTCATATACAATATACTTTATTCTAGATTTTTATATCCTTCAGGATTTACTGTAAGATGGTCACTGCTTGGCCATTTCTCTCTGCCTGTATGATCTACGTTTTCTCCATTCCTTAGCTGCTGGTTGAATACTCTTATGACACCTCCAGCCTTCAAAATAGATCATTTATTTTAAAAGTTAAATATGTCATTATAAAATATTAAGAAATTCTAGGAATTGCATTTCTCAGTGATTACATGCCTCTAGTGGTGTTGCACGTCACCAGGCAGAGGGTCCAGTGATTTTTACCACCTGACAAGTGCAATAATCCCCCAGAACCGCAAGGCCTGAAGCATCTTATTGCTGTTATGAAACAGAATTTATAAATAAAAATAAGGAAAACAGCCAGAGCCATGAAATTCCTGGGCTCCACTGACATTGATATGACAGCCTATCAGAAATTTCCATTTATGCCAAGATTGCCAAACCAATAATTTTAGCAATAAAGCCTACTCCAAGAAGTATTAAAATGTTTTGCCTCTAATATGTTTTTAAACACAAAGGAATTTTAAAGGTAGGTTGGTTATAATTCAGACATACAATCATTTTAATATATACAGAAAACCTCCCTGTAGACCAATTAAAAGAGCTTCCAAACAATACAGATTCTTAATTCACATAATATTATAACTCAAGCAAGTTATATTTCAACAGTTTTAGATAAGCTGTATAAGAGTAGGAAAAAAAAGGATTAGGACAATAGTGAGATTTGAATTGCATTTTGTATTATTTCAACTACATTTTAACAGGCTTTATGACTGAAAGAGGGAATAAGAATGCAGAAGGGACAAACTTGCGTAGATTATGTTTTCATTACTTGCATTATTCCAGTTTAAAAATGTCAGTCGCTTGTCATGTTAACTAAGAATGCATTCACTATTGTACATATCTAAAGCTGGAGTTAAACTGAGGATTTTGCAAGGGACAGATACAAAGAAGTGATTTTTCCTTCTCTCTGTATATAAAAATAGAACTTTCAGAAATGTCATGGCTGACACATTTAGCTGCTGGACATTGAAAATCCTCTTTCTGACTCACAACCTGTGACTGGAACTCTGTCAGAGTAATCAAGAGATGTTATAGAGCACAAACAGTAGAAGAGGCTTTGCTATTTGGCCTTGTTTTTAAAGCAAAAGGGATTTAAATTTGGATTATAAATAAACGTTTCTTATACTCATCTTTAAAATACAGAAAAAATTCATTGTGTAAGGTATTTGTACAGCTGATTATCTAATTCAACGAGTATTTTAGAAACATGTGGACTACTGAAACAGCATAACATGGTAAGAGAGAAACATGACTGAATAAATATGCTGAATTATTTTTCTGAGATTGCATTGCAATTAGTGATGACCATAAAGGAATACAGTGAACCTTTAAAAAACACAACCATACTTCAAAAATTGAAAGGCAATTCTTGAATAGTATTTGTCTCCTTCTGATCTCATATGTAATTAGAGTCCCTCTTTTTTCAAGAGAGATCAAGGGAATTATGGCACACATTATAATATATATTTTCCCCAGTACTCTATAAAAATTCAGAGAAGCTGGGTATTCAGGTTTTTATTATGTCTATGAACATTTTCACCAGTGCATACTTTAAGAAGGATTTTGTCGTAATTGTCAATTTTGTGAAAACAGAATATGACTGAATAGGCATTCACATGAATATCCATGAAATGGATGAAATAAGACAAGTGCTTAGTAAGTGTTCACAAAATTGTTCCTGATATTTTAAAATTACCATAAGGTATGTCTTCTTGATTTACCCTTACTTTCAGAAATAGCAACATCTAAACTTTTGAAGGTGAATGAATGACCTTAATATATTTAGGTTCACTGATATAGCTGATTATGTGATACTACGATAATTTAGGGGAAGGTATTCCAAGTTTCAGTTGTTAATTGTTAATTGATTTAGGGTCCAAGTTTTATATATTTATACTTGTTGGAAAAGGGCATCTTTAATGAAACTGCAGAACCTAGTCATATTCTTGCAAATGAAACAAGGTAGGTTCATTCTCCCCCACGCCGTATCTCTCAAGTCTGTTGATCATAGGCCAAGCTAGGAAGTAAATGTTTGTCTGGTGTTGTAGTGGAAAGAACTGTGGCTTTAGAGTTAGATTCAAATTTTGCCTCTGACAGTTATTAGTTATGTGACCTTGGGCAAGTTACTTAATCTTTATGAGCCTAAATTTTCTCAACCTGATAATGGGGAAGATATCTAGCAGCTCATAGACTATGAGGTTTAACAAATCAGGTAGTAACATGGGACTAGTACCGTGTCTGGCCTCAAAAGGGCATTTGTTAAAACAAATTATTCCTTTCTTCCTTAATTCCATTTCAAAATTTATTTTTGCCCTTTTTTGCCCAAATTGTAAGTGACATTTTCCCCATGTCCACATTTCCCAGGGAGCTCATGTTTTGCCTTGATAGTCCAAGTCTATCCAAATGAGCAATACTCCATTCTTCAGTTTTCCTTGAATTTATGTTCACTAGAGCATAACTATTCTCTTACCCATTCTCTCTGGTTTTATCTAAGTAGAAGCTTACTATTCTAGGAAATAACAGGCTAATGTATTTTTATTAACGTGAAGAATCACAAAATCTTAAGAGCCTGAAGGGATCTACTGAATTAGAGATCGCAATATCAAATGCCTACAGGGCTAGGCAGATGCAGTAAATGAGTAAAATGGGCTGGGTGAGTGCAGATGCATGTTCAAGACTAAAGAGTAGAGGCAGGTGGGCGAAATGGTGAAAGGGAACAATTATTATGGTGACAGATGGTAACTAGACTTGGGGTGATCACTTTGTAGTATGTACAAAGATCAAATTATTATGTTGAACACAGGAAACTGATATAATGTTCTATACCAATTTTACCTCAATAATAATAAAAAAAAAAAACCTGAAGAGTATAACTGAAACCAACTAAAGGGAGCTTGCATCTGTAGAGGGCAGTCACTACCCAGCTCAAGCTAAGTGTTGCCATATGGTAATTTCAGCACTGCATTGGGACAGATTTTTGAGTTAAAAGAAAAAAAGGAAATTTTTATGTTAAAACTTTTAATTAAAAATGTTGTTCTTGTTTAAAAACACCAGTCTAAACCAAATATATCTACTGGCCAGATCCACACAACAGGTCGCCATTTTAGAACCTCTGTTAGATCATCTGATACTAGTAACCTCATGTTCAGTTGAAGACACTGAAACCCAGAGAGTCAAGTTACTTTCCCAAGGTTAGTGTGGCAAAACAAGGAGTATAACTCAGGTCTCTAGACCCATGGTATAAGAATGTCTGCCACATTTGGTCACTTTGCTACTTCATTCCTCTCAACATACATAATGATGTTTTGGAAGTGTATTATTTTCTTCAGGTTACAGGTGTAATATATAATGGTATTCTTTCTTTATGCTAAAGAATCATCTAGTTCACTCCCAAGTGGTGTATGTATACAGGATTTGATCAAGAAACTGATACCTTAATATTCAAAACCAGTTTGTATAGCTTCTCCAAATATGAGTTTACCTTCCTGCTAACCTTTACTACACTCTAGAGTTATTTACACTTTGGAATTATTTGCCTTGAGTTTATTGTTATATTATAATGACATTTTAATGTTTTAGGAAAATTTAGGGCAATTTAGTATTTCACTGTACTCAAATACATAATTTAACTCTTTGGGATTAACTCAAAATGTTTCAGATTAGCTTATGTATATGTATAGTTCACTTGGTCAAGTTTAGACTTTCAGAAATCGGAGATTATTAAGTGCGGACATACTACTTTGGGGAACATCAGCATGTCATTTCTGTATTATAAAAATGGAAAAGCAGTCTTTTGTTGATTTGTGCATGGAGGTTTCTATATTCAGGGTATCCCTAACCTCTAAAATCTAAAAGCTGATTAGCAGTTTGTGGGCAAATTTGAGGTAATTTTGGCATTTTTACCTTAGAGTAAATCATAACTCAAGTCTAAAATTCTATTAGGCAAATTTCTTATATTATTATACATAGCTTGGTACCAGTCGTTAAAAAAAATCTAAATTCCCTTGAGGCTTCTTATTTGAATATTTGAATTTTAATGTGGCATGCCTATATTTTCAACACTAAATTTAAACCCACCCTGGCCACATACTAATTGAATAGAACTGTCCATTCTAATTGTGGGTAATGGGGATTAGGATGCTACAAATGCAGTGTGTTGATTAGGTCACATGGTATCATTTCAGAGCTGTGAAAAATTCTTATCTTTGGTTTTGCCCTTCCCTTGAGGTGCCCAGTCTTCTCTGTGACCACAACTTGCTTCAAGATTTTTAAATGTGCTGCTAACTAAGGTGGCTGCATTTTCTGACCTTACTGGTGGGAATAAAACAGAAGTCTCTCAAGTGCTGTAGGAACTAATTAATATGCATATTATTCCAGGAAAGAATAATCTTTGTGGGAGATACACATGAAATAATTTGCTGCCATAAGGCCAAACCCACTGCTAAAACAGAAAGAGATTCTTTATTTAATTATGATATTTTACTTCTATAACTTAAAGCACTTAACATAAATTTGTAAATGTGTATGTGTGCATATATGAAGTTTTTTACCACTCTTAAATTGCCTTTCTCTGATTGATAAGCAGTGTATCAAAAATAGGCTCAGAAATTATAAAACTTCCTTAACATTTGGAGAATTTAAAAATTTACATGGGATTAAGGAGATAATTAAGGGAAACAGTTGTAGTCATTTCACTTAATTTAATGCCACAAGCACTTGTGTGATTGTAAAGAGCAAAACACCACTCTGTAACAGGCATAAGAAATACCATGATAATGGTCTGTCTCTGAAATTTCCTCTCTTTATTGACCTTATTCACCTAGGTTGGAAGCTGAGTTGCTTGTGACACAGGCCAAACCATGAACTGATAGGCATAAAAGAGAAAACCCAGTATCAGAAGAGATTATTCATAGCTAGTAGGTGGTTAGCTAGATGAAGCAGCCAGTGTTCAGGGTGTAGCCAGGAATGAATACAAGGTTAGACTTTCAGTTCAAGAACAGGACTGGGCCTTAGACATTAATATGTGGCAGATTTTTGAGACAGGAAAACTGGAATACAGCAACAGGAAAAAGATTGAGTTACTAGACTGGGGATGTAAAGTGGAAATCTGAGCCAGAGGTAAGTCAAACACCAAGTTCCTTGACTTGAAAACTACCTTGACTTGATCCTTAACCTACACACAATGTAGAAGACTTATTGATTTGAGGAGTTTGAACACCTCTGTCTAATTATTGGATGACTACTAAACTATGCAGATACACATGGGGGTGACCCATTGGACACCAGGCTAAAACTTAAAATTAGTATAAAATATACTGAATAGAGACATTGGCAGCCACACACTATGAGGGAAACAGGTTCCACAGATTAATTCCTGACATTCTAAAATAAACAAACACACAAAAATGAAAGAAAATATATTCAGAATGACAGTCCTCAGGAAAAAAAAAATCAAGAGTTGCTATAATATATAATCTAAAATATCTACTTTTTAAAAACATAAATAAAGAACCATGCAGAGAAAAGTATGACCCACAATTAGACAAAACAGCGACAAGTCAATAGACTGTCTCTAAGAGGGCCTAGATCTTTAACAAAAATTTCAAAGCAGGTATTTTAAATATTTCAAAGAGTTAAAGGAAATCATGTTTAAAGAATTGAAGGAAAATATGATAATAACTCATGACATAGGAAATCTTAATACAGAAATAGAAACATAAAAATAAATGGAAGTTCTAGAGTTGAAAAGTACAGTAATGGAAGGGTAAGATCACTAGGTAAGATCAATAGCAGATACAAGATGGCAGAAGAAAGAATAGGAGAACTTGAAGATAGATCAATAGATGATGGATAGATCAATAGAAATAATCCAATGAAGAAAATATAGAAAATTGATTAAAGAAAAATGATTAGCATCTCAGAGACCTGTAGGACAACATCAAATATGCCAACATATGCATAATGAGAGTCCCATGAAGAGAGGAAAAAGAGAAAGATACAGGAAACATATCTGAAGAATAATGGCCAACAACCTTCTCAAATGTGTTGTTAAACAATATACAGATTCAAGAATCCCAGTGTATTCCAATTGGGATAAAGACAAAGAGATTCGTGACCCATCATAATCAAATATTGAAAACTAAGAGAACATGGTAAGATTAATAGCTGATTTCTCATCTGAAAAACTGGAGGCAAAAAGGTAGTGTAGTGACGTTTGAAGTGTTGAAAGAAAAAAAAAATGAGAATTTGTTGCCAGTAGACCTACCTTAGAGGTCCTAAAAGAAATTCTTCAGGTGAAGAAAATTATACCAGACAGTAACTTGAATCCGCAGAAGAAATAGTGCTGGAAAATATATGTGTAAATATTAAAAAAAAAACCCAACTATATCTTTTTTTTCTCTCCTTGTTTTGATTTCTCTAAAGGATATGATTGTATAAAGTAATAGTTGTAACACTCTGTTGTTAGTTTGTAACATATCTAGATGTGATAAAAAATAGCACAAAAAAGGTGGGAGGAAATGGAACTCTACTGGAACACGTTGCTATATTTTACTGGGATTAAGCCAGTGTTAAAATAGATTTTGATAAATTAAGATGCATGTTGCAACCCCTAGAGAAACCACTAAGAAAATATCTTTAAAACAGATTAAAATATTAACAAAGGAATTAAAATCATAACACTAAAATATATTTAACACAAAAGAAGGCAGAAAAGGAAGAGAAGACTAAAGATATGATGTTACTAAAAAACAAAAAAGTGACAAATATAAATTGTATTATATCAGTAATTACATTAAATAGAAATAGATTAAACATACCACTCAAAGTAAGAGATTGTCAGACTGAATAATAATTGAAGAATCAACTATATGCTCTGTAAGAGACTCACTTTAGATACAGAGACATAAATAGGTTGATAGCAAAAAGATGGGAAAAGCTATACCTTGAAACAATAATTGTAACAGAGATGGAGTAGCTATATTAATAGCAGAAATAATAGAATTTAAGAAATATGAGAAGCAAGGACATTTCATAATAATAAGAGGGTCAACGTCAGAAATATACAAATAACCATTATAGATGTAAACACACCTAACAACAGAAACCCAAAATACATTAAGCCGAATGTGACAAAATTGAAGGAGAAATAAAACAATTAAAAAATTATGGTTGGACAGGACTTACCTGGTGGCCCAGTGGTTAAGAATCCGCTTGCCAGTGGAGGGAACGTGAGTTTGATCCCTGATCCGGGAAGATCCCACATGCTGTGGAGCAACTAAGCCTGTGAGCCTAGAGCCCGTGTTCTGCCAACAAGAGAAGCCACCACGATGAAAAGCATGCGCACTGTAACAGAGTAGCCCCTGCTCGCCGCAACTAGAGAATAGCCCATGTGCAGCAATGAAGACCCAATGCAGCCAAAAATAATTAAATAAATTTATAAATGCATCCATTCTTTAAAAAAAGAAATTATGGTTAGAAAAAATTTTGGTTGGAAGTTTCAACCTGGTGTTAAATTCTCCAGCTACTCTCAAAAAATAGTAGAGCAACTAGACAGAAAATCAGCAAGGATATAGAAGACTTGAACACTTCTGCCTACCTAACTGACCTGACAGTTTTAGAACACTTCATTCAGCATAGCAGAATACATATGTTTTTCAAATGCGCACAGGACTTTTTCCAGGATAGACCATATACTGGACCATAAAAGTTTTTTCAGTATATTTTATTTATTTATTTGTTATTTTATTATTATTATTATTTTTTGTGGTATGCGGGCCTCTCACTGTTGTGGCCTCTCCCGTTGCGGAGCACAGGCTCCGGACGCGCAGGCTTAGCGGCCATGGCTCACGGGCCCAGCCGCTCTGCGGCATGTGGGATCTTCCCGGACCGGGGCATGAACCCATGTCCCCTGCATCGGCAGGCGGACTCTCAACTGCTGTGCCACCAGGGAAGTCCTTATTTGTTATTTTTAAATTTCATTTTTATTTTTTGGCTGTGTTGGGTCTTCGTTGCTGCCCGTGGGCTTTATCTAGTTGAAGCGAGTGGGGGCTACTCTTCGTTGGGGTGCGCGGGCTTCAGTAGTTGTGGCACATGCGCTCAGTAGTTGTGGCTTGCGGGCTGTAGAGCACAGGCTCAGTAGTTGTGGTGCACGGGCTTAGTTGTTTCGCATCATGTGGTATCTTCCCAGACCAGGGCGTGAACCTGTGTCCCCTGCCTTGGCAGGTGGGTTCTTAACCACTGCGCCACCAGGGAAGTCCCAATTTTTTGGTATATTTTAAAGGATAGACTTCATTCAAAGTATGTTTTCTGACCATAACGAAATTAAATAAGAAATCATCAACAAAAAGAATTTTTAGGAAAATTCTAAATATTTGGAAAGTAAGCAACCCATTTCTAAATAATCCATGGACCAAAGAAGAAATCAGAAGAAAATTTAGAAAACATGTTGAATAAAAATGGAAACATAGCATATCACAGTGTATGAATACAGGTAAAGCAGTGCTTAGAGGAAAATTACGGTTTGAAATGTCTGTATTGTTAAATAAGAAAGGCCTTAAATCAATAACGTAAGCTTCCACCTTAGGATATAGAAAAAGAAGAGTAAATTGAACAGAAAATAATAAAGATCAGATTGAAATCAATTAAAAAAAATAATAGAGAAAATCAGTGAAATTAAAAGTTGGTTCTTTGTGTGGTTGACTTCGTGCTTCCCCTGCAGGGGGCATGGGTTCAATACGTGGTTGGAGAACTGAAATCTGGGGTACTGCGTGGCATGGCCAAAAGAAAAAAAAAAAAAAGTTCTTTGAAGAGTTCAACAAAATTGGTAAACCTTTAGGTAGACTGACAAAGCAAAAAAAAAAACCCCCAAATTAGCTAAATCAGAAAAGAAAGAGTGAATATATTCACCAACCTTAGACATTAAAAGGATTGTAAGGGAATATAATGAACAACTTTGTTGTCATTTTTAGAAGTTGACAAGCTGATTCTAAAATTTATGTGGAAACTCAAAGGACCTAGGATAGCCAAAACAATTTTGATGAAGAAAGACAAAGCTGGAAGCCTTATATATTATCTAATTTCTAACCTTATTCTAAAACTGTAGTAATCAAGGCAGTGTGGTATTGCTATAAGATCAATGAGACAGTGGAACAGAATTGAAAGGTCAGAGATAAACCTTTACATTTATGGTCCATTGATTGTCAACAATATTGACACTGCAATTTAATAGGAAAGTTAAGATCTTTTCAAGAAATGGTTCTAGGAAAATTTAATATCTATATGCAAAATAGATGAACTTAGACCATTACCTCACACTATGTCTGATACGTATGTGTACAGGAGTTTAAAGGGAAAAGCAGTTCTAGTGTAGAGGTAAGATGCAAGGCTGTGGAATAAAACGTGTTGACGTGATTAGGAGCATAGCATCTGTAATTGTAGGTATGTAGAGTTAAGAGGAGTCTTGGAATGACAGATTAGGTCTGACATTATCCTAAAGGCCATGGGGAAGAACTAACCACATAATCTCTAGCCCTGTCCTCTCCTCACACTTCAGACTAAAAAGTCTTATTAGTAAGACATATCCACTTGGGATGTCCCCACACATCTTAAATTAAACATGCTCTAATTTGTTCCTAACTCTTTTCTCTGTTCTCTTTCTCCGTTGATGACCATACCATTCATCCAAGTTGCTCAAACAGAAACACCTATTCTTAATGCTTCTGTGTTTGCTTCTCCATATCAAATCACTCAAGTTTTATTACTTTATGTTTATATATACTTTTATATTTTTTTCTAATCTTTCTATTTCTTTACCCCTATACCTCTGCTGTCTTATATCAGACAGTCATCTTTTCTCTGGACTACTGATATGATCTTCAAGTCAGTTTCCTTGTTTCTAGTCTTGCCTTATTCGTTATATTTACAACATTGCTTTCAGTGAGTCATTTGAAATTCAGACCTGATCATGTCATTCCTTGATTAAATCCTTTCAACTGCTTCTCATAACCTAATGGAAATAGTTCAAGGTACTCATCCAGACTTTCCATTTCTGACCCAGGCCTATCAAAATTTATCCCTTAATACTTTTCAGGCTGTCTTACCAGTCCTTATTGTTTTCTTTTTATGAATTTTATTTTTTTATTATACAGCAGGTTCTTATTAGTTATTTATTTTATACATATTGGTGTACACATGTCAATCCCAATCTCCCAGTTCATCCCACCACCACCACCCACCACCACCCCATTTCCCCTCTTGGTGTCCATACATTTGTTCTTTACATCTGTATCTCAATTTCTGCCTTGCAAACTGGTTCACCTGTACCAGTTTTCTAGATTCCACATATATGTGTTAATATACGATATTTGTTTTTCTCTTTCTGTCTTACTTCACTCTGTATGACAGTCTCTGGGTCCATCCATGTCTCTACAAATGACTCAATTTCGTTCATTTTTATGGCTGAGTAATATTCCATTGTATGTATGTACCACATTTTCTTTATTCATTCGTCTGTCGATGGGCATTTAGGTTGCTTCCATGACCTGACTATTGTAAGTAGTGCTGCAGTGAACATTGGGGTGCATGTGTCTTTGTAAATTATGGTTTTCCCTGGGTATATGCCCAGTATAGTCCTTACTGTTTTCTTACCTTATCTTGTCTTTATGCTTTTTTCAGTCTTCCCATGTCCACCGAATTTAACTCCACTCATAAGGCCAAACTCAGTACCTCCAAGGAGCTCTTTATGAACTCTGTCTCATTTGTGCTTGATTAGATGGTCTTGCTACCACACTGGGCATTTAAAAAAATCATGGTTTATCCCATGTTGCATTGTAATGAACAGTTTATGTGTGTCTGTCTCCCTCTAGGTTGTGAGGCCCCTGAAAATAGGGCTGTGTTTTTCTCGCATTTGTAATCGAGAATCTACCACTATATCTGACACACAGGATAAACACAGAATGTGTTTATTGAATGAAATGGATGATGGGTCAAAGTAGATAATTGCTGGTGATGTAGAGAATGGATTTGAGAGGGAGACAGCCTGAGGAAATGACATCAGTTTAAACTTGGTCCAGGTGAGGGTTAATGAGTCTCCATTTTAAAAATTTTAGCAATCAGACAAACAGAACATATTTTGTGAAACTTTAAAAGTTGATTATTTTTTAGTACTTTTGAACTTGACAAGACTTAACAGTGCACAATGTAAAGTAAGTTTAATAGCATGCCACAGCAAATATGATAGATGTGAATCTGAAGCATGTCACTGTGCTTTGTTCTGAGCTCAGAACTTCAAATTATTGCCATCTCAAGTGCTAAATATCGTTGTTTAGTGGCTACCAAGAGTGCTGTGTTTAGGACTTTAAAACCAGACCCAAGTTCTGTAGAGAAGATTGCCATAGTAGATAATTAATGTCTGTCATGGCTGTAGGACAGTAGTGTGCCTTCATGAGGTTAGAGGATTTCCCAAACCTGTCAGTGGCCTTTGTCTTATTCAACATTATATGAATGACTTGAAGACACAAATGGCATGCTTATCTGAATTGTAGTATTGCAAAACTAAGAAGAATACAAATATTTTGGGCAGCAGTCACATAAAAATGAATTTATAGCTGGCAACATTGCTGTATCAAAATTAAATGTAGCTGGAATAAATGTAGAATCCTACACTTGCATCAGAAAAATCTACTGTACAATTTCTGGATTTTGGAAAAGAAGAATACTTAAGAATTTGATTTAACAACAAACGCTATAGGAGTAAATAGCATGATGAGCCAAGAACCACAATGTCCTAAGTTCTGGTTCACGCTGTGATGACCTGACTTCACCGGGCATTTGTCCTTGAAATTTGGCATTCACTTTAAAAGGAACTTTGAGAGGAAACATGAAACCATATTAAATTGGAAAAGTTGAATGAATCTGAGTGAAAAATGGAGCATTATCATATGGAAGATGGATTTACTTTTCCTAGATCTGAATTCTAGAGCAACATTGGACACGTGGATAGGCAAAAGGAAAGGAGACTCAGGTTTAGTTCCAAGGATTAGAGGAGTCCGAAAATAGAATTGGCTGCCTCAAATATTTCAGGGCATCATTGGAGGTGCTCATGACAAACTAGAGAGACAGTTGCCAGGAACCCCCTGTATTACTGGTTTCTGTCCAGAACTAGTACCGAGGTCTCTATATAACACCAACTAATTGAATTTTTCATGAGTATAGCTATGGGTATTATTGCAATGAGATGCTGGATGTGTCCTGGCTTTGCCATTAAAAAACAGTAATGAGAGAAATTCTTTTAAATACAAATCAGATTATATCATTTAGGTCTGTTCAAAGCCCTCCAGTGGCTTCCCATTTCATCAGAGAAAAATCCAAATCCTTTCTTGCCTTCAAGGCTTTATACCTTCTGGTCTTTATCTCTCCAATTTTATCTTCTACTTCTCCCTGCTTCATCTCCTGTTTGTCTCACATGAAATACCCACACTGACTCCTGGGCTATTCTTCAAATATCCCACACACACTGTGACCAGAGCTTTTGTTCTACCTGAGTATTGTTTAAAATTTTTCATTATTTGATAGCATTTCATAATGCACAGGTTTTTTTGTGTTTTTTTTTTTGCGGTATGCGGGCCTCTCACTGTTGTGGCCTCTCCCGTTGCGGAGCACAGCCTCTGGACGCGCAGGCTCAGCGGCCATGGCTCATGGGCCCAGCAGCTCCGCGGCATGTGGGATCTTCCCGGACCGGGGCACGAACCCGTGTCCCCTGCATTGGCAGGTGGACTCTCAACCACTGCGCCACCAGGGAAGCCTCAGAATGCACAGTTTTTACTTGAAATTTTAGATGTGTGGCCTCCCTTGAAATATTGGAAAATTTGACAGTGATGGACTCACATTTCCAGATAACATCAGCCAAAGATGCATGGCAGCTTTTTCCTTTAAATGGGAACCGAGCTTTCCAGTTCACAAGTCCAAACTGGGCTGAGTCACTCATTTATTACTGGCTTTGCCTCCATAAGCCTTTGAGTTTGAGATCCCAGTGTTATCAGGATGCTGGTCCATTAACAGTGCTTCTGGAATTTTAGTGTGTGTAAGAATCATCTGGAGAACTCGTCAGAGTTAAAACTACTCGGCCAACCCAGGTATTTTGATTAAGAAGGTCTGAATTGGGGACCCCAAATTTGCATTTTTAACAAGCTCTCAGATGATGCTGATGTGGTGGTCTGAGGACCAAACTTGAAGTGGTACTATATTACAATATTTTCATTAATAGTAGTTTTTTTCCCACAGAAATATTCACTTTTAAAATTAATAATCAGGAACTGGTATTTTAAAAAATATGTCTTATTGGGGGAATTCCCTGGTGGTCCAGTGGTTAGGGCTCCGCACTCTCACTGCCAAGGACCTGGGTTTGATCCCTGGTTGGGGAACTAAAATGCCACAAGCCATGTGGCATGGCCAAAAAAATATAGGTGTGTGTGTGTGTGTGTGTGTGTGTGTGTGTGTGTGTGTGTGTATGTATTGTTAAAATCCTCATTGTACTTTCTTGTATATAAATGGTAACAGTTAAGCTGCTCAGTTGCTTATATGTTAGGCTGTGAGATTTTTGTTTTTGTTCACTTCCCTCAGCGTGCTTCAGCTGTCTTCTGGTTTTACCCTGAGTTACGGTGTTATGAATTGGGCCTTTAGAATAAACTTGACAGTCATTAGCATTTCAATAGCAATTTATCCAAGTTATTTTGAAAATACCATCTGGTACCAAATATTAATAACTTCACAGTAACAGAAACCAAGACTTTTGGCTGGGAGGTGATAATCATCATCAAATTAGTACTTATGGAGCACGCGAGGCCCATCGTTCAGGCAAAGCTGGGACTAGCATTTAGTGTCACTATAAACAAGAAGCAGAGCTTGTTACAGAACTGAGGTATGAGGGGGTTGGATGACTTGACCAAGATCACACAGTTGTCAGATACCCAACTGCTTTTCCAACAATGCTGTTCTGCTTTCCACTGAAAACCATAAATCATATAATTAACAAAATAATGTATGAAAGTAGATTAGAGGTAAAACTGTCTCTAATTCTGCAGAAATGGAATAGTTTCTTCAATTACAGGTTTTGTACCACTTGCCTGACCCTCAGCAGGGAAGCCACCATGGTTACTGTGTTCCTCTGGGATCCTCACAGGCAGGTGTGGAGCATCTAGCAGAGATGCTAGGGTGGTGAGTGTCTTCAGGAGCCATGTCTTACACTGGTGGTAGCTGCTTGCAGGAATGACCATGAAAGACCTAAGGACTGCTTCATATTCTAGTGGGTTGTTTAGGGTAATCTCCGATATCTCACCCACAAGTTTCAGGAGTCAGAGAATTCACTTGGCATTCAGGAACAGTGGTTGCTGACCCAGGCAGCAATCCTAGGAACTCATTAGACATCTTTAGTGGGACTGGATATGGCTTCATAATTAAGATTACTTCTTCTGAGAGGACTTCTCTCCCATGAAATGGTGACAGAGGCCTAATTCTATCAAAATCTAGAGAGACTACTCAATAAATTGATTATCTGGGCTGATACTTCTTAGGAACTATTACTTGGGAAAATAGAGCAGTCACTGACTCTTACTCTATTTGTGCTAGTTGTGAGAAAGAATCCTGACCTTTGATACCAGTGGAACCTGAAGCATACATTCTTCACTTGAAGTCTAGGCAAGTAGCAGCCTCTCTTCTTTGCATTCCTTCTCCCAGTGTTTCTCTAGATTAGAGTCTGATATCTCTTTTTCTGGAATGAGCCGTCCAGGAGTCAGTAAACAGTTACCTGCTGAGTGCCTTCCATGTGCCAGACAGTGTTCTAGGCACAGGAAATCCAGCAGAGAACAAGAGTCACGTCGCCCCTGTTCTCAAGGAACATATATTCTAATAGGGGCGATGGGGAAGATAGATAAACACATCAATGAAAAAAGAAGCTAAGTCTGTTTACTAATAAGTGCTTTCAGTCAGATAAAACAGGGTAAAGTGGTGGGGAGCGACAGAGGTGAAGGGGTGCTTTACCTGAGGAAGCAAGAGAAGGTCTCTTTAAGGAGGGCAGGTGCTTCGAACAGGGGAATGGCATGTAAGAAGGCACTGAGAGAAGAACACATTTGGACTTTTCAAGAGAGCAAAAGAATGTGGAAATTATAGGGAGATAAGGTTGGAGAAGTGAGTGGGACCAAGATCACTTATGACCTCATAGACAGTGTCACATGTTTCTGTTTTATTGTATACATAATGGAAATCCATGAGAGGTATTTAAGCATGGGAGTAACATAATTTGCTTTATATTTTACAAAGTGCTGTGTAGGGAATGAGTTGTAGGGTACAAGGGTGGAGTTAGAGGGACCCATTAGGAACAGTTCTGTAGTTCAGGCTGTTGATGATGATGGCTTGGAATTTAGTTTTAGGAGCAGTGTTGATAAGAAGTGGTAGGTACAATAGGACATATTGATGGATTGGATATGGGATGGTAGGAAAAGAGAGAAATCAAGAATGGCTTCTAGATTTTTGACCTGATCAGCTAGTGGAGAGTGGTACTTCTCTAGTCTCCATTTATTGAACTATGGAAGGACTGGAAAGGGCTTGAAAATGTATTTAGATGGAGACCTTGTATGGAATCAAAGTTCTGTATTGGCCATATTATGTCGAGATGCCTAGTGCATGTCCAAGTGGAGATATTGTGGAGGCGGTTAATATTATAAATCTGGAACTCAGGATAGGGCTGAAGTTGAAGTGTAAATGTGAGAGTCATCAGCATATAGATGCTATTTAAAGGGATACATCTGTTATTTGTCCCATTGGATTAAAGAGCCCTGATAGAATGACCCTTTCAGCCTCAAGACACCTTGCTAAGGTTAATGCAGAAAGGACTCAGGATTCAAGAGTTAAGATGAGGGAGCAGATATCAGGAACTGGGTCTTATAATTCCAGGAAACTAGCAGAATCATTTTTAGGTGCAAGTCTTTGGACTGCTGGTGGGCATCTAGACAGGCTGAAGTTTCAGGTGTTCACTGATGAGGGTGGTTGCACATTTGGATATACAGGAAAAGTTAAACATGTGCATTTCCACTGATAATGACATAGAATGGGTGCACAGAGATGTTTGACTCACCCTGTTGTGGGTAAATATCTGCTAGTATTTAACTTCTAAACTTCCATGGACTTTGAAATAAAGATGGTGCAATATTATACCCTAGGGCTTGGTGCAGTGGTAAATACTGGGCAAAGGAGACATAGAGACCTAGATACAAATTCCCATTTACTAGTAGGCAGGTAATTTGGCCAGTTTACTCATCTGTAAAATGGGGCTCCCTAATTTGTTGTTGGAAAGATTAAAGACAAAGTATGCTATCTGGCACCTGGAAGTCCCCAATATCTACTTTAATGGTAGTTAACTTTATTTTTAAAAATGGTATGTGGATATTAGAGCTTGAGATCAGTTTATGGAAATGGCAGGTCTTATTTTAGAGAGACTGCTTAGATTAATAACTAACATCATAATACATGATTTTATTTTTCTCTTTTGTATGTTTGAGCTGATTCTATGATGTATATCAACTGCTACTCAGCTAAGCATTCCAAAGCATTACTATTTGGCAGCCTGAACCAGAAGCCCAAAGAAGTGAACAGAGCCCTTCAATAAGTCAAGAGAAGCCAGGAAACACATATGGTAGAGTTAGTCATGTGTCCTTGGCCCAGTGTCTTAGCTTCTCTAAGCTTCTCTAAACTCTCGAGTTTCCTCATCTTTAAATTGGTGATACCTGTGGCTATACCTTCTTCATGATTTTTTTTAAAGCACGTAGCACAATGGAAAAAAAAAAGTTCCTCCTTCTCTTCTCCCTCCTGTTTCAAGAATTTGAATTCATGGACAACAGCTATTCATGATAAAATACTAGCGAGATCTTCAGTCTTTCACATGGGCCCCACACCATGAATTACAGCAGGTTCTTTGCTGGCATTCGGTCTTATGAAAAGACCTAGAAACAGTTGTGTGGGCTCTTTTCTTGTTCAGTGTCTGTCTTGCTCAGCTGAGCCTTTGCTGCTTTCCTTGTGCAGCTCAGAACCAAATGAATAATTAAACTCCTAAGCCAAATAAATGATTTTCAGCAAGTGAATTTCTCCTGTGAAGTGTGAGAGAATTTAGTTTGAACTGGGTACTGCATGCAAATCTATTATTTTATGGAGCCTAGAGGTTTCTACAAACCCTATAAATATTCCTTTTTGAGTGAACAGTATATTATAGCACATGGAGGGTTACTTCAATAGCCTAAGTAGTGTGACTTCCAGATTGGTCTCAGGAGCCCACTCAGCCTCAAAGCCCCTAAGCTCCAGAGGGGTTCCTTAGGCAATAGCTGTACTTCTAGATAGACAATGCACGTTGACTGCTAGGTAGGCTGTTATATAAAGTAAGAGGGGATGACAGTTGGTACATGGCCTGATTTTTTTTTTTGAAGACTGATAGAAAGAACTCTGCTTGCAAGTATCATTTCAACTGCATTGTGTGAAATTTCCTATTAAAGTTTATTTGTTCTTTTTTTAAATTTTAAATCAATGCTCTTTTAGAAATCCCCTGTTAAAATTTAGATTTCCCCCCAGTACCTAACACATTAATTTGCCATCAGTCATTAACATCTTAGAGGAGACTGATATAGGTGGGAAGAAGATAAAAAATAAATTTATTTTACTAGGCAGAGAATCTAGACTGTGAGTGCTGAGAAAAGCCTAGTTGTCACATTATGAGAGAGCAAGCGTAAAGGATGCTGAGATAGTGCCAAATACAGGTTTTCCTACTTTATGGTTTGGTCTTTGGACTGCTTTGGTACAGAATAACAGTAGCATCCTGCCTGAGCCAGTGTGTCGATAAACAGAATAGAGTGGCTTAGTTTGTGTCAGAGGACCTCAAACCCTGTGAGGAGTACAGGCAAACTGTCCAATAAAGTTGACATGTGATCACTATCCTTCTGCCTGCCTATAGTTGAGAGGTAAGCAGTGGTAGCTTAAGACCTTCAAAAGGGGCCATATAAGAAGACTCATGGGTAGGGGTAGCTGTTTCATTTAGGGGCACTTGACCTGAGGTAAGGAAAATGTTAAGTAGTTATTCTGGGTTCATACTGATGAATATGAATAGGGAGAGTCATATGATAGGTTATATAGAAATGTGTGTATGTGTGTGTTTGAGATTACAGTTTTCCCTTGGTATCCACAGGGGATTGGTTCCAGGAGCCCCCGTGGATACCAAAATTCAGGGCTGCTCACGTCCCTTATGTAAAGTGGTGTAGTACAATGAATGCAGTCAGCCTTCCTATCCGTAGTTGTTGAATCTGTGGATGCAAAACCCATGGATACAGAGGGCTGACTGTATCTTAGATGCCAGGTAACACTAATGAAAACCAAAATCTAAGCCAAAATTGTGATTTATAATGTGGAATAGGGGTACTAAGATTTCATTCCATCCTCAGTTTTTACCATGTCTCAGTTTATCTTTCAAGACAAAAATTATGTCTTATATAAATGTCTTACAATAAAATATCCTTAAATGTGGTCTGCTTGCTCTTGGAAAAGTTCTTTAAAAATTAGACCCTATTTTCCAGAGTTTTCTGGATGCATCCTCATTCTACAGTCTTATCCTCTAGTATTTCCCAAAGTGCATACTCTGTGTTAGTAGGTCATTCTCCTCACTGGACTGATTTCAGTACATTTATTTCTGATACTACAAATTTTTCATGCTTTCTCCATGTCTAAGAGGTATTTTCCCTCAATCTTAACATATCAGATACTGCTCATCATTCAGGGCACAACCCAACTTCTACTTCCTCCATAAATTCTTCCCTATTCCTCTAAAGCTATATTTGAAATTTTAAGCTGGGGTTGGCAAACTTTTCTTAAAGGGCCAGATAGTAAATATTTTAGACTTGTGGGTCACACAGACTTCTTTGCAACTACTTAGCTCTGCTATTGTGACACAAATGAGGCCATGGATGATATATTAAGGAATGGTCAGGGCTTGGTTCCAATAAAACTTTATTCATGAGCACTGACATTTAAGCTGTACCGGTTTCATGGGCACGTGACCTGTGCAGTTGCCCAGAGTCCTGCATTTAGAAGGGCCTTATGCTTTTAACACTCTGCTGTCATCATCTTCAAGTTCTTAATAACTTTTGAACAAGAAGCCCCGCACCTTTATGTTTCAGTGGGCCCTTAAGTAGCTGATCTTGGATAAGAGTATATAGTCTATTAAATGTCAGGACTTACTGTAAAGCTATAGGAATTAAGACAATGCTTTTTATTGCAGGGTTAGATATATCATTGGATTTCACAATTCTAAGAGCGGAACAGAATTCAGAAATGACTTATAAATGGACCTTTGACTTATGATAAAGGTGACGTGGCAGAACAGTTGAGAAAAACTGTACGTAAAATGGAGCTGAAACAATTTGGTATCTATTTGGAAAAAAATGAAATTAGATCTTGGACTCATACTCAGACATTAATTAGCATGGATTAGAGACCAAAATGTGAAAGGTAAAACCAAAAAAAGGTTTTAGGAGACCATATAAGATCTTCTTCATTTGTGGGTAGGTAAGGGTTTCTTATGTAAGACACGAAAACAGTAACCACAGAGGAAAAGCTTTATAAATTCTACTACAAAAGAATGTAAAAGTGCTCTTCAAAAACCAAAAAAGAAAGAGAGGGAGAAAGGGAGGGAGGGAGAAGAAAAAAATACTTAAAAAAATCAACTCCAAACAAGGGTTCATGAGTATATGGAGCAACAAAAACTCCCATACACTGCTGATGGTGATAAAAAATTGGTGCAACCATTTTGGAAGAAGTTGATATTATCAGTGAACTTGATGATCTTCATTCCTGTGACCCAACTGTTGTGCTTCTGGTACCTTCCCTGAAGTACCAAAAGCTTATGTGTACCAGGATACATGTACAGGAATGTTCTTAGCAGTGGTGTTTATGAAAGAGCAAAACTTGAAATAATGCAAGTGTTTATTAATGGAAGAATAAATAAATTATGATATAATAATGTGATGAAATACCAAGCCATGAAAAGTGAATGAACTATAGGTACCTATAACAACATGAATGACATGGAAAATGATGCTGAGTGAGTGAAGCCAGACACCAAAGAATACATACTGATTAATTCCAACTATGTCACGTTCTAAATTGACAAATTGTGGAGGTTTCTCAGAATGCGTTAGGGACTCAGCATCACAACAGCCTCATTACCCACTTCTATACAGGCATAGTCTCCTCTATCTCACACTCCAGTAAAGTTCTGTGCCTTTTACTGCAGGCAGGAATTATTTTGTACTGTGGTGACTCTATGGGTTGGCCGCCAGGCTGCACACCTCTAGATACCTCCATCAAACTTAGGATCTGCTATTTTTTGTGTTTCTTTCCACCCATCCTTCCCCACTGAGCTCTGATTATTTCATCTCTCACCTAGAAAGATAATGCATATTATACTCCTTACCAAGAGCTGATTGCTACATTTATCATTTAGCAGTAGCTGATCTCTGTGTATTCCCTATTCATTCATTAAATATTTTCTTTTAAATTATGTTTTAGCTCCATAGAGTTTTTAAAAATTAATTATTAATTTATTTTTGACTGCATTGGGTCTTTGTTGCTGTGCATGGGCTTTCTCTAGTTGCGGCGAGCGGGGGCTACTCTTCCTTGCGGTGCGCGGGCTGCTTGTTGCGGTGGCTTCTCTTGTTGCAGAGCATGGGCTCTAGGCGTGTGGGCTTCAGTGGTTGTGGCGCATGGGCTTAGTTGCTTCGAGGCATGTGGGACCTTTCTGGCAGGGATCGAACCTGTGTCCCCTGCATTGGCAGGTGAATTCTTAACCACTGTGTCACCAGGGAAGTCCCAATCATTAAATATTTATTGAACACCAAATACCATGTTGTTGGGAATACACTGGTGAACTAAAAAGGAAAAAAACCCCAAAATCCAAACTCAAAAATCCATGTCCTGAGATCAGCTTGGTGCTTTGTGACCACCTAGAGGGGTGGGATAGGGAGGGTGGGAGGGAGGTGCAAGAGGGAGGGGATATGGGGATATTTGTATACATATAGCTGATTCACTTTCTTATACAGCAGAAACTAACACACCATTGTAAAGCAATTATACTCCAATAAAGATGTTAAAAAAAAAATCCCTGTCCTTTTTGATCTTACATTCTACTGATGGAGAAATAAATAATAAGTAAGTTAATGAATGTTATGAAGAAAATTATAGCAGGATAGAAGAGATAATGAGTCCTCTGGTAGAAGTGAATTTGCAATTTAAATAGTGTAGTTCTCATTGAGATACATTTGAGCTGAGATTTGAAGGAAATGATCTGAGAAGGTATCTGGGCGAAGAGGATTTAGAGGGACAGTCATGCAAAGTTCTTGAGTTGGGTGCATGTTTTGTATATATGAGGAGCTATGAAGAGACCACTATACCAAGAATGTAAGATTAAAAGGGAAAGGTAGTAGAGAAAATCAGAGAGTTAATGGCAGAGGGGAGAAGTGAAGAGATAGAAACTATGTAGACAATTTAAGGCATTTCCCTTCTAAAGATAAATGATTATAGCCCATTGATTACATTCCAAATATTATCTAAACTCCTCTCAATGGAAAGTCTAACTTCTGGGGATTGTTCCAGTTATCTATTCTAATATAACAAAGGACTCCAAAACTTAGTGTTGTAAAAGAACAGTAATCATTTATTGTGTGCATGAATCTAAAATTTTGGCAGGGCTCTGCAGGGACAGCTGGGGAAGCTCAGATGAGGATAGAGACCTGCTTCTAAGATGGTTTGTTTACATGGCTGGCAAGTTGATTCTGCCTTTTGGTTCCTCTGCATCTTGACATCTTATGAGACACCTTGGGCTTCCTCACAGAATGGTGGCTGGGTTTCAAGAGCAAATGTTCCAAAATAATTGAGAAATGAAAGCTGCCAGTCATTTACATCATGCTCTGTTCAAATAGTTACAAGAGCCCAAAGGGATATAGACTGCATTTATCAACAAGTAGCATCTCAAAGAATTTTGGGACCAAATTTCCACATGGGCCAAAGCAAATGTGAAACTTAGGAGATAGAATCATGAATTTGATAGCCTGGATGACACAAGATTTAACAAAGAGATATCTGAGACCATCACTGGAAACACAGTGATCTGTAGTTTGTCTTGATGCACAAAGAGGATCGATTCATGCACTGTTTCCTAGGTACAGGACACATCCATTTGTTCCATGATCATGTAAAGAAATGCATATGATTTTTTTGGTAGTAAGAGAAGGTCCTGACCATTAGATGCATTCAAGAAAAATTTTTCAGGTTTTAGGTTTTTGGTTGAAGTGATTAAACATACCCAATACAGGAGAAAGCGAATATAAAACCCCTCAGTTTTAAAGGGACCTTACATATATATATATATATATATATATATATATATGCCTTGTATTCACAGCTGCAAAACTCTGCCATAACAATAAGGCTGATTGCACACTCAAAATGACCAGAGGCTGCAGAATAAGTAAATAAATAAACTTCTGTTTAAAAATGCCTTAAAATGCTTCCAATTTATGGAGTTGCTTGAATTTGCTTAGTCTACACATGGAGAAAACTCAGACAATTAAGTTTTGATAGTCATATTTCTGATATTGGGGTGGCTTATAAAAATTGTAGGATGTCTTCAGGAATAGAACTGAGTGTGAGTAATACTGAAGTCTGTTTGATCTTTAGTTCATATTAGGAGGAAGGAAAGAAAAGGGAGGGAATTACCTTTCCCTGAGTGCAGGCACTGGACCGAGTGCTTTTGATCTGTGATCTCATTTATCCCTCAAACAACCCTCTGTGGCAGGTATTTATCAACCCTGTTTCTACAGTGAAGAAAGTGAGGCTCAGAGAGACCAAGTAACTTGCCCCAAGTAACACAAAGTAGTCTTCACAAATAGGATTTGAACCCATGGCTGTTTGACTACAAAGCCCTTGCACTTTCCAATATATTAAACTGCCTCTGGAATCAGAAGGCTGTCCACAGAAAGAACTTGAGAACTTGGTTGGTGTTCAGCTTGATATTAGAGGAAAAATTGTGGCGTGTTAAAAATGTTGCCCATTGAATTGTTCAATGTAGCCCATTGAAGCTAATATACAATTTTACATTGTGTGCCTTTTAGGATCATAAACACTAAGTACTTCTACACGCAAGTATACAAGAACGAGTTGACGAATTAACATTTTCACATTGTCTTTGAGAAAAGCACAAAATCATGCTTTGAGTGGGCATGCTTTACCTGCAGTGGGCTTGATCATCAGGTATGTTGAAATCTCCACTGTAAAAATAGGCGAGTAGGGAAGAAAAGAAAGCTAGGAGAGGAAGCTGCAAAGATCAAGGGCTGGGAGAAATGATCCAATTTTAGTTCTGCCTTTTGAGAGAGGAAACAACAGTCTAGTACAATTTCCAAAGAAACCTGGTGAACCTGAGATGGTGGAGGTTGGTGTCATCCATTATCCAGCTGGAAAGAAATTAAGGTAATGGCCATGCTCAGCTGATTTGGGAGTAGCATCATGTTTTGGCCTTGTCAGTCATTGGGAGAGGGAACCAAGGCACTGGATAGAGTCAAGGGACAGAGTCCAGCCTTTCCTACTCTGACAGAAGATAGAAAGGAAACCAAAGATTCAAATACATGGGCTGAAGGTTAGGGCTGAACTTTAATTCTGGAAGGTAATTGGAGCTCTGAACAGGGAACTTAAGGCAGATGCCTAGGCACACAGACTAGGAAACATGGCAGCCCCAGCAAAAGGCTGTATATAATATGATAGATTTGTGAGTGCTTAGTGTGTAATGCAGGCTCATCAGATACTATAAAATTAATTCCAGACTCCAGTGGCTGATGAGTCTGAGCTCACAGAATATTCTGCCTCCCTTGCTTTGTATTAATTTAAGACATAAGGTCCTATAGGACAGATTGGGCTGGAAAAGGTAGTAACTGAATGGGCAGAGCAGTAAATATTAACTTTCATTCAATCATTACTTCAATTCTTCTTTCATTAAACAGTATTTATTCCAGGCCTTTATGTGTACGGCTACAGGGAATTCCATTATTATGTAACATTTAAAAAGTTAGACTAGTAAATACTACAAATACTGCTTATGTAAATCATATGTGATTACTTTATTTGATCTAATATTTACTTCTAATCAGTCAACAAGCATATAATCAGTAAGTGCCTATTATGCACTAATCCCTTTACTTAACCAAGAAACTCTATGCTTTCTGATAGCTGTCTCCATCAGTAATTCCTTATCTGTCCTGTATGTTCAGTTTCCCTTAAAATTCTCTTTTTTCCCTCAGCATGAAAAGATGTTCAAGTGTCTGTGAAACAAAAGAATCTTCCTTTGATCCTTATCAAACATTAAAATAATGCCCAGTATGTGCTGGACACACACACACACACACAGTTCTAAATGTTTTATATGTCGTAACTCATAACAACCTTACGGACTGGATATTATTTCTACATTTTATGGAAAAAGACACTGAGGCACACAGAAAGGTCAAATGAATTGTTCAAGATCACACAGGTAGTGAGAGGTTGAGCAAGGATTTAAACTCAAGCAATCTGGCTCTACTCTGTGCTTTTCCCACTATGTCATACTCCTTTCCTGGAGTCCTCTTTACCTTTTACCCTTCTCTTCTCACTTTTCCTGAAGCAGCTGTCTGCCCTGTCAGATTTCACGTACTACCTGTATTCCATTCACCTTATGTACCTCTCCAGATTTGTTTGGCCCCTGCTGCCTCCTAGGTGCTTGGCTGCTTGTTCAGTGGAGAACTCCCATATGCAAAGCTGTCTCCTCACCTATTGTCTGTTGGGAATCCCCCAGGACAAGGACTGGGCACTGGCTTGGCCATGATCACACTTTCCCAGGAAAGAGTCACAGCTGTTCCAGTGTCAAGATCTGAGCTGACTGGATCCACAAAGGCTCTGGGTTCTTCCACCACTTAGGACTCAGATGCAGAGCTGTGTGGCATTGACTGCCCTGAAGGGCTGTGTAGCACAACTGGGAGGCAGGAGATGGAGGGCTGGGTAGGAGGAGATCCAGCAGGTAAATTCCTCTTTTATTTCCCCTCTGTTGGATTGTTCCACACTGTGGGTGGTTCCATATGGCTTATCCAGACACCAGGCATCTGGCTGGATTTCTCAAAAATCTGTAGACTGTTCACAATGCACCTCTTTATATTTGCTTTCTTTCTTGCCTGCTTCGTATTCTTTTTTTCTCAGTCTTGCTGCCTTGGGATTGCACCTCCCATTGGTGCAGTGAGCTTTAGGCTCTAATTTCTATGGCTCACCAAGACACTAGGTTTCTTCTACTGCAGTAGGCTTATATCCCCACTTCTCCAGTCAAACTGTTTTCGCTGAGATTACTGGTGATCTCACTGTTAAATTGAATGAGCATTTTTCAATCCTTATTTTGTGTGAACTCTGCACTGCATTTACCCCTTCTGACCATTTCTTCCCAGTACTTCATGATAATTGGATCCTCTGTTTCTGTTTTCACCTAGTCAGTGCTGCCTTTTATATCATTTGTGCACTGTTTCCTTGTTGGAGTTTATTCAGGATTCTTCCTTTGGCTCTTTTTTTTTTTTCACCCTTCATTAGTTATTACATCTACTCTCACTGTTTCAACTACCTGTAGTTTAATAGGTCTAAATCCATTTGCTTAGCACAGATCTTCCTCCTGAACTCCAGATCCTGGATTTCTGTCCCCATCGGAATATCCTGTGAACACATGCCACTTGTTATGTGCAAAACTAAACTTACACCCTCAAGTCTCTGTCTGTGTTGGCTATTATTCATTTATATTTCAAGGTCTACTTTCCACCCTTAAGCACCTGCTTTGTGCTCTGGAAGGTGGATCTGCATGGACTACCACAAATGCTTTCTTGCTTTCCAGCTTCTGGTTGAGCCGCCACTTGGTAAGCACAAGTAGGGCATGAGAGAGGAGAAAGAAACTAAAATCCGGCTACTTATTGCTTCAGCATCCTCCCTAGGGATCAACATGAGCTGGCTGCATCCATTGATATAGGGTCTCAGTTCTTGCCAGGCAGCCCTCTGCACAGTTGTTTTGGACTCTTTTTTATCAGTATGCTATAGGTTCTATCACATTATATTGTAATTATTACCTTCTCTGTCTCTCCTATGAATAAATAAGATTTTGCCCTATGCTCAAAGAATTGACAGTTCTTTTGGGTAACTAAGACTAGTATTTGGAAACAGTTAATTATTAGGAATTAATAAAATGTCAGTTTCTTCAACAGTTCAAGAAATTGACTTCTCAGGATGTAGAATTTTCTGTGCTATCAGGGGTCAGCAGGATTTTATCAACTCAAAGTATTAGGTGTTGGAGACTTTAGCCTCCATATATCAGGTTATAAATAAATCACACACAACCAAAACTCAAAACAATCTCCAAAAAAGAAACAGCAATAACAGCAAAAAAGAAAAACCATTATCAACCTTTTCTCTTTCCATTGCCTGCATTTTTACTTGAAAATAAGTGAAATTGACATGCCTGGTATTCATTCTAAGCAAAGAAATGACTGGCTATTTCCAAGGTTGACTTAAACGTCATTCAGAGTTCTCTCTGCAGGTATTGAACTACCTTGACGTGAGGCTTTGATTTTAAAAGATTATGGAAATTGGGGATGTTAGGCTGTGTATTTGTGTGTGTGTGTGTGTGTGTGTGTGTGTGTGTGTGTGTGTGTGTGTATGTATGTGTGTATGTATGTAGGGGTGGAAAGGGAGAAGCTGAAGACTCTGTTCCAGAACTATCGAGATTAGAAGTAGAAATCCCACCAAGGCAGAGAGTTTTTGTGTTACAGTATGCTGCAAACCATCTTGCCATTAAAAAGCCAATTAACATTAGCCTTGCAGTATAGCTTAGCTTCAGCACATACTGTTTTCTACAAAGTAGCAAAGAATTTTTCCTGTCCATATAGTTGGAGTGCGCTGGTTTTAGGAAACACTAACGCCTCCTCAAAACTGTCATTGATACATTCATTACAGTAAGTGAGTATGACACACACATATTATCTTTCTGCTTTAATTGTGCAATTCTGTGCCTCTAAACTCACCAGGGTTTCCTACTTAGACCTGTTGTTTGTAATAGCTCATCAGTGAAGTGAAATATGTAAACATGCAGAAAATAAATGAAGTGATACATATTAATTTCTGGTGCAGCATGAAATACAATGTGAACAAACATCAATGAAGGGTAATAGAAGACTTTTCTTTTTCATGGAGTATTTGTATTAATGTCTCTGAACTGTCAGCTGTGTTCTTGTGTGCCTTAAAGTTCTTCCAACTTTTTCAATTGTGGACTCCTCAAACCTACATCTGGTTCACTGGAATGCTTTCTACATGCCAATGAGTACAGCTTCTGACCATATTACCTACCACATACATACTACCTTTAGACTGGATAATTCACAAATTAATTTCCAAAAGACCCAAGTCCTGCATTTGATCTTATGTCATAATGACTGGTAGACAGAGGCCATTTGTACAGTTGCTTTCCTTGTGGACTTTATGATCATCAGGATTAAAGACAGAGGACCTGAGATTGGGGTAATTCTTAGCTTTGGGGGCATAGTAAATCAGTATAGAGGTGTGAACATGCTTTTAAAGATTTTAAGCTTGAGTAAAGAGTAGAGTTAATCTATAATTAGATGGCTCAGAGAGAAAGCTAACCTAATATATGCAACACAAAACCTTTTTTTAGAATTAGACAAAAATACGTATTGCAGACCATTTTATGGTAGGAGTTACCCATTCATTTATTGAACAAACACATTGAGTATACCTCTTATGACAGATGTTAAGCCCTGTGCTGGGGAGGCAATAATGAAAAATTTCAACAATGATTGGGGAATTTAGTGTGGGGAAGACCAGATTGGTGCTGGAAATGCTCAAAATCCAAAGACATAAACTACCTGGGCATTTGTGAAGAGTCAAAAATAAGTCTATGATTTGTGGTATGAGTTGGTCATCTTAAGACATGTGGTGAGAGGCAGCCAGCTGGTACAGTGATTTTTTGTGACAGAGGAAAAAGGAGGAGCAGGTACAGTGGAAAAAATTGAAGTGAATTGAGTTCAAGTAGGAATGAGAGTGGGTTCCACAGCAGGACCCTGTGTAGAGCCTCTCTGGATCCATTAGTTTTATGAGACAGTCTTAAGTTGGTGGGAGATAGATTAAATCCAGAAGTCAAACTTGTTTCATTGCAAATGAAAATATGGAAGTCTGTTTTTATTCATTTGAGGAGCAAACCATTTGAAAAAGATATTTTTCTATGCCTGTTATTTAGATTTCTGAATTTATTTTGTTTTTATATTTTTCTTTATACTAGCTAGTAATTTTCCTCAAACTAATCATGATTTGGTCAAATATGATGACACACATTGCTAATTTTTATCACATAGGATGGCATTGACAGCGATTGAGAACAGAAAGCTCATAGGTTTGATCACAATGGATCTTGAGATCTGGACTCACTTTAGAAATTTTCGTTCATAACTGCAGATCCTTCTTGCAGGTATAGTCACTCTTTGTTCTTCTTTTATCCATGTTGGCTTGAAAATTTGGCTCAGGAAGATTCATACTATAAAGGCCTGGGTATCCAGGATGTCCTCCTGGATGTTATTTTCCAGGTGACTCCTTAGAGCATTTCTTCTACCTCTTCTACTTCAGCCTAATGACTATGCAACAGTTGTTTTAGTGTCTTGTTACATCTATTTTCTACAGATATCCATCTTGATGGAATTGTATTTTGATAAGTGGTACTTCAATCCTGGTAGACCAACTACATTCTAGTGATTGATTCAGTCTTCCATTCAGTGTGAAGAATGTGACATCTCTTCTTCAAACACATTGCAGATTCAGTATCACCAAGGTTTGGATACCAGAATACCAGGTGTAGAGCATTATTTTGGCCTGTGTATGTGTGTGTGTGTGAGAGAGAGAGAGACAGAGACAGAGAACTGTAGAGAGCACAGTCCATAATATCTTTTATAAGACAGAACAGAAATAACTTTAAAAATATACTCAGAATATATTCGATGACTAATGACACACTTTCTCATAAAATTGCAGATCCATATTTCACTTTCAAGAATAGACACACTATTTCCTTTTAGCTATAGACAAAGCCTCTTTCAGGTAAGACAGTATTTTACCTTACAATCACACAACGTAAAATGAGAGTCATTGTTTTAAAGGAACTGAACCTTCTGCCACTTCAGCAACCCTTAAATGCTGACTGTTAACATGCTTTTCTTTTCCTTTGATGTTACTGTGACAAGAAACAAATCCATAGAGAGATTGGTTCAAGATGGCGGAGTAGAAGGACGTGCACTCACTCTCGCTTGCAAGAGCACCGGAATCACAACTAACTGCTGAACAATCATCAATAGGAAGACACTGGAATTCACCAAAAAAGATACCCCACATCCCAAGACGAAGGAGAAGCTGCAGTGAGACGGTAGGAGGGGTGCAATCACAAAATCAAATCCTATAACCATTGGGTGGGTGACTCACAAACTGGAGAACAATTATACCACAGAAGTCCACCCACTGGAGTGAAAGTTCTGAGCCCCACATCAGGCTTCCCAACCTGGGGGTCTGGCAACAGGAGGAGGAATTCCCAGAGAATCAGACTTTGAAGGCTAGCGGGATTTGATTGCAGGACTTCAACAGGACTAGGGGAAACAGAGACTCCACTCTTGGAGGGCACACACAAAGTACAGTGCCCATAAGGATCCAGGAGGAAGGAGCAATGACCCCGTAGGAGACTGAACCAGACCTAGCTGCTAGTGTTGGAGGGTCTTCTGCAGAGGCAGGGAGTGCCTGTGGCTCGCCGCGGGGACAAGGAGTTTCCAAGAAGTTCTTGGAAGTACTCCTTGGCGTGAGCCCCCCCAGAGTCCGCCATTAGCCCCATCAAAAAGCCTATAGCCTCTAGTGCTGGGTCGCCTAAGGCCAAACAACCAACAGGGAGTGAACTCAGCCCCACCCGTCAGCAGACGAGGAGATTAAAGTTTTGCTGAGCTCTGCCCATCAGAGCAACACCCATCTCTACCCACCACCAGTCCCTCCCATCGGGAAGCTTCCACAAGCCTCTTAAATACCCTCATCCACCAGAAGACAGACAGAAGAAGCAAGAAGAACTACAGTCCTGCAGCCTGTGGAACAAAAACCACATTCACAGGATGATAGACAAAACGAAAAGGCAGAGACTATGTACCAGATAAAGGAACAAGGTAAAACCCCAGAAAAAGAATTAAATGAAGTGGAGATAGGCAACCTTCCAGAAAAAGAATTCAGAATAATGATAGTGAAGATGATCCAGGACCTTGGAAAAAGAATGGAGGCAAAGATCAACAAGATGCAAGAAATGTTTAACAAAGACCTAGAAGAATTAAAAAACAAACAAACAGAGATGAACAATACAATAACTGAAATGAAAAGTACACTAGAAGGAATCAATAGCAGAATAACTGAGGCAGAAGAACGGATAAGTGACCTGGAAGACAGAATGGTGGAATTCACTGCCAAGGAACAGAATAAAAAGAAAAAAGAATGAAAAGAAATGAAGACATACTAAGAGACCTCTGGGACAACATTAAACCTAACAACATTCACATTATAGGGGTCCCAGAAGGAGAAGAGAGAGAGGAAGGACGCAAGAAAATATTTGAAGAGACTATAGTTGTAAACTTCCCTAACATGGGAAAGGAAATAGCCACCCAAGTCCAGGAAGCACAGAGAGTCCCATACAGGATAAACCCAAGGAGAAACAAGCTGAGACACATAGTAATGAAACTGACAAAAATTAAAGGCAAAGAAAAATTATTAAAAGCAGCAAGGGAAAAATGACAAATAACATACAAGGGAACACCCATAAGGTTAATAGCCGATTTCTCAGCAGAAACTCTACAAGCCAGAAAGGAGTGGCACAGTATATTTAAAGTGATGAAAGGGAAGAACCTACAACCAAGATTACCAGCAAGGATCTCATTCAGATTCGACAGAAAAATAAAAAGCTTTACAGACAAGCAAAAGCTAAGAGAATTCAGCACCACCAAACCAGCTCTACAACAAATGCTAAAGGAACTTCTCTAAGTGGGAAACACAAGAGAAGAAAAGGACCTACAAAAACAAACCCAGAACAATTAATAAAATGGTCATAGGAACATACATATTGATAATTACCTTAAACGTCAATGGATTAAATGCTCCAACCAAAAGACACAGGCTCACTGAATGGATACAAAAACAAGATCTGTATATATGCTGTCTACAAGAGACCCACTTCAGACCTAGGGACACACACAGACTGAAAGTGAGGGGATAGAAAAATATATTTAATGCAAATGGCAATCAAAAGAAGGCTGGAGTAGAAATACTCATATCAGATAAAATAGACTTTAAAATAAAGAATGTTACAAGAGACAAGAGATAATGATAAAGGGATCAATCCAAGAAGGTAAAACAGTTGTAAATGTTTATGCACCCAACATAGGAGCACCTCAATACATAAGGCAACTGCTAACAGCTGTAAAAGAGGAAATCGACAGTAACACAATAATAGTGGGGAACTTTAACACCTCACTTACACCAATGGACAGATCATCCAAACAGAAAATTAGTAAGGAAACACAAGCTTTAAATGACACAGTAGACCAGATAAATTTAGTTGCTATTTATAGGACATTCCATCCAAAAACAGCAGACTACACTTTCTTCTCAAGTGTGCACGGAACATTCTCCAGGATAGATCACATCTTGGGTCACAAATCAAGCCTCAGTAAATTTAAGAAAATGGAAATCATATCAAGCATCTTTTCTGACCACAACACTATGAGATTAGAAATCAATAACAGGGAAAAAAAAAAACCCTAAAAAACACAAACATGTGGAGGCTAAATAATATGTTACTAAATAACCAAGAGATCACTAAAGAAATCAAAGAGGAAATCGAAAAATACCTAGAGGCAAATGACAATGAAAACATGACGATCCAAAAACATATGGGATGTGGCAAAAGCAGTTATAAGAGGGAAGCTTATAGCAACACAATCCTACCTCAAGAAACAAGAAAACCTTTAAATAAGCAACCTAACCTTACTCCTAAAAGAACTAGAGAAAGAAGAAAAAACAAAACCCAAAGTTAGCAGTAGGAAAGAAATCATAAAGATCAGATCAGAAATAAATGAAATAGAAACAAAACAATAGCAAAGATCAATAAAACTAAGAGCTGGTTCTTTGATAAGATAAACAAAATTGATAAACCGTTAGCTAGACTCATCAAGAAAAAGAGGGAGATGACTCAAATCAATAAAATTAGAAATGAAAAAGGAGAAGTTACAACAGACACTTCAGAAATACAAACCATCCTGAGAGACTACTACAAGCAACTCTATGCCAATAAATTGGACAACCTTGAAGAAATGGACAATTTCTTAGAAATGTATAACCTTCCAAGACTGAACCAGGAAGAAACAGAAAATATGAACAGACCAATCACAAGTAATGAAATTGAAACTGTGATTAAATATCTTCCAACAAACAGAAGTCCACGGCCAGATGACTTCACAGGTGAATTCTATCAAACATTAAGAGAAGACCTAACACCCATCTTCCTCAAACTCTTCCAAAAAATTGCAGAGGAAGGAACACTCCCAAACTCATTCTATGAGCCCACCATCACCCTGATACCAAAACCAGAGAAAGATACTACAAAAAAAGAAAATTACAGACCAATATCACTGATGAATATAGATGCAAAAATCCTCAACAAAATACTAGCAAACAGAATCCAACAACATTAAAAGGATCATACACCATGATCAAGTGGGATTTATCCCAGCGATGCAAGGATTCTTCAATATACGCACATGAGTCAATTTGATACACCATATTAACAAACTGAAGAATATAAACCATATGATCATCTCGATAGATGCAGAAAAAGCTTTTGACAAAATTCAACACCCATTTATGATAAATACTCTCCAGAAAGTGGGCATAGAGGGAACCTACCTCAACATAGTAAAGGCCATATAGGACAAACCCACAGCAAACATCATTCTCAATGGTGAAAAACTGAAAGCATTTCCTCTAAGATCAGTAACAAGACAAGGATGTCCACTCTCACCACTATTATTTAATATAGTATTGGAAGTCCTAGTCATGGCAATCAGAAAAAAAAGAAAGGAATCCAAATTGGAAAAGAAGAAGTAAAACTGTCACTGTCTTCAGATGACGTGATACTATACATAGAAAATCCTAAAAATGCCACAAGAAAACTACTAGAGCTCATCAGTGAATTTGGTAATGTGTCAGTATACAAAATCAATGTACCAAAATGTCTTGCATTCCTGTACGCTAACAGGGAAAGATCAGAAAGAGAAATTAAGGAAACAATCTCATTCACCATTGCAACAAAAGTAATAAAATACTTAGGAATAAACCTACCTAAGGAGGTAAAAGACCTGTACTCAGAAAATTCTAAGACACTGATGAAAGAAATTAAAGATGACACAAGCAGATGGAGAGATATACCATGTTCTTGGATTGGAAGAATAAACATTGTGAAAATGACTCTACTACCCAAAGCAATCTATAGATTCAGTGCAATCCCTGTCAAATTACCAATGGCACTTTTTATAAAACTAGAGCAAAAAACCTTAAAATTTGTATAGAGATACAGAAGACCCTGTATAGCTATAGCAATCTTGAGGGAAAAAAACAGAGCTGGAGGAATCAGACTCCCTGACTTTGGGCTATACTAAAAAGCTACAGTAATCAAGACAGTATGGTACTGGCACAAAAACATATATAGATCAAGGGAACAGGATAGAAAGCCCAGAGATAAACACATGCACCTATAGTCAACTAATCTGTGACAAAGGAGGCAAGGATATACAATGGAGAAAAGACAGTCTCTTTAATAAGTGGTGCTGGGAAAACTGGACAGCTACATGTAAAACAATGAAATAAGAACACTCCCTAAAACCATACACAATAATAAGCTCAAAATGGATTAAAGGCCTAAATGTAAGACTGGACACTATAAAACTCTTAGAGGAAAACATAGGAAGAATCCTCTTTGACATAAATCACAGCAAGATCCTTTTTGACCCACCTCCTAGAGAAATGGAAATAAAAACAAAAATAAACAAATGGGACCTAATGAAACTTCAAAGCTTTTGCACAGCAAAGGAAACCATAAACAAGACCAAAAGACAACCCTCAGAATGGGAGAAAATATTTGCAAATGAAGCATCCGACAAAGGATTAATCTCCAAAATATACAAGCAGCTCATGCAGCTCATTATCAAAAAAACAAGCAACCCAATCCAAAAATGGGCAGAAGTTCTAAATAGACATTTCTCCAAATAAGATATTCAGATTGCCAGCAAACACATGAAAGGATGCTCAACATCACTAATCATTAGAGAAATGCAAATCCAAACTACAATGAGGAATCACCTCACACCAGTTAAAATGGGCATCATCAGAAAATCTACAAACAAATGGTGGAGAGGGTGTGGAGAAAAGGGAACCCTGTTGTGCTGTTGGTGGGAGTGTAAATTGATACAGCCACTGTGGAGAACAGGATGGAGGTTCCTTAAAAAACTGAAAATAGAACTACCATACGACCCAGCAATCCCACTACTGGGCATATACCCAGAGAAAATCATAATTCAAAAAGACACACACACCTCAATGTTCATTGCAGCACTATTTACAATAGCTAGGTCATTGAAGCAACCTAAATGCCCATCAAGAGACAAATGGGTAAAGAAGATGTGGTACATATATGCAATGGAATATTACTCAGTCATAAAAAGGAACAAAATTGGGTCATTTGTAGAGACGTGGATGGACCTAGAGACGCATACAGAGTGAAGTAAGTCAGAGGGAGAAAAACAAATATCGTATATTAACACATATATGTGGAATCTAGAAAAATGGTAGAGGTGAACCGGTTTGCAAGGCAGAAATAGAAACGCAAATGTAGAGAACAAACGTATGAACACCAAGGGGCGAAAGCTGGGGGCTGGGGGCGAGCATGGTGGTGGGATGAATTGGGAGATTGGGATTGACACATATATACCTATATGTATAAAATTGATAACTAATAAGAACCTGTTGTATAAAAAAATAAAATTCAAATATACAAAAAAATTCATAGAAGTGGAATTATCTGTGATGGTGGGCCATTAATAGCTGACCTTATAAAAATTAATGCCATATGTGAGTGGTAGTAGTCACTACAATCACATCTGTGCCAGAGTTGCAATTAAGAACATAGATTTTTGTCTGTTACTAATTTGTAAATGCCAGATACAAAGGTTGTTTTATAGATTATCTGTTAGATTTGTTGTTGTTGTCAGTGTTTCTTGTTTGTTTGTTTATACTGAAATTTATAGATTCAGTACTTTTGAGAATGATTTAAAATTTTAGTTTAGGCAACCAAGAAATGTATGTGTGTGTATGTGTACATGTTTGCTTGCATGCATGTTTTTGTGTGTGTGTCTTTAATGCACAAATAATTTCAGTAAGGCTTAAAGTTGAGGGATTGCTTTCTAGGAGCAAATACTTAGCTACCTCAGTATTTATTTATGTGTGGTTTTGGAATGCTTGGTATAATATTTCCAAGATAGTATGTTCACCTTTCTAATGGTATTCTTATGAAAGAAAGCGAATTTATACTTTCAAACCCTTTGCCTCCTCTACTTTGCATTTTTTGCCTAAACTCCCTGTGGCCATATTCTTCAGTCTCCCCTCTCCCACCAGTGTATAAATATGCTGTTTACCCCTTTCTTTAGCTTCTGTATGCTTATCCTTGCTCTACTTATGATTTAAATGCTTCACTCTCCTTTTTCAATTGACATTATGTTTCTTTTCCTTAAATATTAGTGGGGCTTTACTACTCTGAACCACAAGAATGAACCTATGAATTTAATCAGTCAGTGGGTCAATTCAGTCAAATATCTGTCTGGTTTGCTTATTATTTCCACTTAATTGATAAGTTGACTAAATCTACATAATTGATGATCTTACCAAAGATCTTATATTATGTATGTATAATATGTCTTTTACCATGTATATGTGTGTATATATGTACATGAATATGTATATCTTATATCTTAAATATATTTGCATTCATTGGTTTTATTCACATAGTTAGCCTGTCATTCAATCCACATTCACTAATGCATCAAGAATATAAAACTAATTATGACATGACCTTGCTATTGAAGAACTTAAACCCTAACAGCATGTTGGTTTTACTGATAAGCTCTTATTGGCTAATAATAGTAGTAATAACAGCTAATATTTCTTGACCATTATTTATGTGCCTGGCATTGTACTAAGTGTTTTATATGCATTATCTCATTTGATATTTATGACAAGCTCATGAGACATGAAGTACTTGGCTTTATTTTAAGATCATGGAGCTGAGGTCCAGAGAAATTGAGTAATCCATACCAAATCACATAGCTAATGAATGGTAGAGCCAGGAGTTGAATTGAGGCAGCCTAAGCCCTGCAAGCTCACCCTTAGTCACTATATCTACATACCTTAGGAGGACGGGCCAGGTGGCATGTGTGTAATTCTCTGCCATAGCACCTGGCTGTTTAGAGTGTTCACAGGCATGTTGATCCTGACAAAAGAGAAATAGATACATAGGGTACTGAGTGTCAGGGATAAAAAAGGCAACTTGAGATTAAATATTTTCTAAATGACATCTCTAATATGCAGATAATTAATAATATACTTTTTCCTTCTAATTTTACATACTTCTACTTTTAATTTTTACTTTAATATTTTAGAGAGGTAATGTTTATTTTCGGTGTGAAACTCAAATATTTAATCCTGGTCTTCCCTGGTGGCGTAGTGGTTGAGAGTCCGCCTGCTGATGCAGGGGACATGGGTTCGTGCCCTGTTCTGGGAAGATCCCACATGCCGTGGAGCGGCTAGGCCCGTGAGCCATAGCCGCTGAGCCTGCGCGTCCGGAGCCTGTGCTCCGCAAAGGGAGAGGCCACAACAGTGAGAGGCCCGCGTACCGCAAAAAAAAAAAAAAAAAAAAAAAAAAAAATTTAATCCTGACACATACAGAGACTAGGCAGGAATAAAAATTTAATTTCTAGGAATATGACATGGTTTATAGGAATATTTCATAATTATTGGGTTGGCCAAAAGGTTCATTCTGCTTTTTTCCGTAAGATGGCTCTAGTAGCATTTAGTTGTCTTTAACTTCATTCAGAACAATTTTGTTAGATCGTATGTGGCAGCCGTCATATCAGCGTGCATTTAAAAGAAAACTTGTCAAAATTGGTGAATTTTTGTGTAGCCACTTTAATATTGAAGATGGAAGAAAGAAAGCAACATTTTTGGCATATTATGCTTTATTATTTCAAGAAAGATAAAAACACAACTGAAATGCAAAAAAAAGGCAGTGTGGAGAAGATGCTGTGACTGATCAAACGTGTCAAAGTGGTTTGTGAAGTTTCATGCTGGAGTTTTCTCGCTGGACAATGCTCCGTGGTTGGGTACCAGTTGAAGTTGATAGCGATCAAAGCGAGACATTAATTGAGAACAATTAACATCATACCATGCAGGAGATGGCTGACATACTCAAAGTATCCAGATCAAGCACTGAAAATCATTTGCACCAGCTTGGTTATGTTAATCGCTTTGATGTTTGGGTTCCACATAAGTTAAGAGGAAAGAAACCTTGTTGACTCTATTTCCGCACGCGATTCTCTACTTAAACATAATGAAAACGTTCTGTTTTTAAAACAAATTGTGATGGGTGATGAAAAGTGGATACTGAACAATAATGTGGAACAGAAGAGATGGTGGGGCAAGTGAAATAAACCACCACCGAGGCGTGCGAGTGGGGCGGTCCTCCCCCGCAGGCGCAGGCGTCCGGAGTGGGCGGGAGGACAGAGCCCTCGGAAGCGGCGCCGAGGCCAGAACGGCTGCGGGTCTCTGGCCTGGGTCAGTGACGAGCCCTGGGACCCGGTTGGGCCCGGCCTGGTGCTCCCATCGGCATCCAACGTGCGCCTCTCGGGAAACGACACCCGACTAGGTCCCTGCCCCTGGCTTCTGGATGTACCCGGCAGGTGTGCGGGAGAGCGAGGCCTGGGCTTGTCGTGTGTGACCCACAGACCTCGCGGGGGAAGGTTTTCTATCAGATGATCGATCCATCGTAATAATGCTGGAGTTAAGAAGTCTCCATTCCTTTGCTTGGAATCAGAAGACTTTTTCCCCTGCATATAGAGTAGGAGTAATGTTGGTTAGAAACTGGCTGGTGGTTAAAACTGAAGATTGTCATGACTGTTTAACCTAAGCTCCATGCTGAAGTAAGATTAATTGTCTTGGAAATACTAAATTGGACACTGAACATCGTGATGTATGAAGAGATGCTTATGAAAATGTCTCTGCCTTTGAGAGTTTCGAGGATGACTTAATTTTTTCTGCTAATCCATTTTCTAATTTTTTATAATATGACTGTACTTTTTTAAAAAGAAAAACAAATTTAAAGAAATCAAGACCTCCTGAGAGATAGGGCGCACCTGCAACCATCTACCAGTGAATGGGCCAGAGCTGAGCTGCTCAGACAGGACTGACCGCATAATTTGAGAGACCCAGAACACAGTGAAAATGAGGCACCTCTTGTTCAAAGATTATTAAGAATTTCAAGACAGCAAAGCATTAAACCAAGAGTGGGGCCTTCTGGTTGCACAGGTCACACATGAAGCCAGATCTGTGCCCAGACCTTCTCCAGCAACTTCCAGATAAAAGCTTTACCAAGAACTGCTTACAGTCCAAAGGCCCCAGTGCTTCTTCACTGCTTGGGTAACATTTGCAAACTGATTGCTCATAATGTCACCATACACCAAATCCTTTCAGAATTTTCTCCAAGGGTGTTTGTATATATGTGTGTGTGTGTGTGTCTGTGTATATATGCATATAGGTGTATATGTATATATATATGTGCTCTTTGACGTAGATGGATTATTCTTATAATTGTTATATTGCTTTTGCCACTTAAAACTATAAGTATTTACCTGTATTAATAAATATTGTTTAAGAATAAAAAAAATAAATAAATAAACCACCACCAACCACACCAAAGGCCGGTCTTCATCCAAAGAAGGTGATGTTGTGTATATGGTGGGATTGGAAGGGAGTCCTCTATTATGAGCTCCTTCCGGAAAACCAAATGATTAATTCCAGCAAATCCTGCTCGAAATTAGACCAACTGAAAGCAGCACTCGAGAAAAAGAGTCCAGAATTAGTCAACAGAAAATGCATAATCTTCCATCAGGGTAACGCAAGACCGCATGTTTCTTTGATGACCAGGCAAAAACTGTTACAGTTTGGCTGGCAAGTTCTGATTCGTCTGCCGTATTCGAACAGACGTTGCACCTTCGGATTTCCATTTATTTCTGTCTTTACAAAATTTTCTTAATGGAAAGTTTCAGTTCTCTGGAACACTGTAAAAGGCACCTGGAACAGTTCTTTGCTCAAAAAGATAAAACGTTTTGGGAAGATGGAACTTTGAAGTTGCTTGAAAAATGGCAGAAGGTAGTGGAACAGAAGGGTGTATATGTTGTTCAATAAAGTTCGTGGTGAAAATGAAAAATGTGTCTTTTTATTTTTACTTAAAAACCAAAGGCACTTTTTGGCCAATCCAGTATATCTGTAATGCTTGAGATTCCATTCCCACAGTTTTTCTTTTCCCTTAGTAATTTTATCATTGAATTCATGTAATGTTATTGTAACATTCAAATGGCATCTGATATTATTGCTTACTAACAATATGTATGTGAATATGTGAAAATATACATATAATATAAAGTATCATTAAAGGATAATGAGCCATATTTCAGATTTGCATTTCTCTTGTTGATCTTAAATGAGATTTTTGTACAGAATTTGAGTCCAGATTGTTTATAGAGATCTGAAGGAGGAATTTTGCCTTCGGTGATTGCCTGGTTTTCTTTAAGATAGTAAACCTACATATCTAAGTTGCTATTATACTTGAAATGTACATTGCTTGAAAGGTTTAGAATTTTCTGTTTTTTTCTGGTATACAGGTAAGATAGGGTAGCTGTGAATTTGACCTCTTAAATTTGCAAAATTCCAAAATGAACTTATGGTTGTATATTTCTGTAGCTTTATCATAGAGAAAAGAAGCTAGGTTTTGTTATTGTTTTGCTTTTTCAGTTTTTTATCTATTGCATTTTCCTTCAGTCTTATGAGAGTACTGATTAGACTATTAAATTTTTTTTTTTTTGCGTTACGCGGGCCTCTCATTGTCGTGGCCTCTCCCGTTGCGGAGCACAGGCTCCGGACGCGCAGGCTCAGCGGCCATGGCTCACGGGCCCAGCCGCTCCGTGGCATGAGGGATCCTCCCGGACCGGGGCACGAACCCGCGTCCCCCGCATCGGCAGGTGGACCCCCAACCACTGCACCACCAGGAAAGCCCTTAAATGGTTTTTAATATCCTTATTAATAATACAGAAAACATTACAACTATGATATGTATTTGACAAAAATCTATCTAGATCTTCACTGACTTGAATTGAACTCATACTCTGCAATCAGTCAATAAATAGTTAAGTGAACATACTGTATATTCTTTTATCCATCAAGTCATAGAATGGAAAGGAGTTTAAAAAGTAGCCCCCAACTTCTCAGAGAGCTGGGGCATCACGGTGGTTGTGGAGATGAGGTTTATAAACCTAGAATGATTAGGAAGCAATCTATCTCTGGAATCTTTGGATTAGTAACCCAATCTCTTAATGCCTCAGTTTTCTCACCAATGATATAGGATAATAATTTTACCTTACTGAGATACTATGAAGATTTAATGGGATAATATGTAAAAACATTTCTTCTGAGTTAACCAGATGCGTGGTTTCCCGTCTTTTACCACATAAGGTGGAATACTGTCTCATGTGTTATCCTCTTAGTAGTCTTGGTGCCTAATACAAATTATGTTTAGGCCAGGCACTAAATGTGTGTTTAGTGAATAATGCATGCTCCTGGAGGATGTAGTGTAGACCACAATTGCTTTAGAAATGAAAAAACAAAACAAAAAACAAAGAAATATAAATAAACCTGAAGCATCCAGAGAACGGTTTGTGGTTGAATTTAGATTTAAGTTGGCACTTGAAGGAAATGCAGTATTTTGATAGGAGAAGATGAAAAGGAAAGAAATTCTTGGACAAAGGTATATCATAAACAAAGATACAGAAATGAGAGGGAAATCAGAGTACAGAGTATTAAAAAAAGTAATGCCTTACATCCATATACAACAAAACACTTACTGATAAAATAACAAATTTTAGAATTAGCCCTAATTTTTAAAATTGTATGTGCCAAGAGAAATTTCTAAAGATTAGAACTTCAGGTTTCCTGCTGGCTTGTAACTACAGATAAGAAACTTAAAGCATTTTAGAATAGCATTCTTGTCTTTAAAAGAGAAATGAGTAGTTATCCAAACCAGCATTCTTTATTTTTCTATTTGAAGCATTATTTGCTACTTATAATGACTATTGTTCAGAAGTGGAAAACTGATTGGAAAACCTTTTGCATTTTCCTCCCTTTACATTAGAATGACTTTTTGCATAATTTTAGTTCTAAATTAAATATCTATGCCCACTGATCAAATTCAAAGTGGATCTAGTTAACCTTTTAGATTTGTGAAGTGAAATGGAGGACTACAGCCTTGATTTTACCATATAGATTCCATTTTCCTTATACTTGCAAATTTACAATTATATAGTTAAAATCTGATTTAGATAGTAATTGTCAACACAGTGATTTTGGGGCAGGCAAATAGGTGTGGGCATTTAAAATATGTTGAGCACAGGGGACTTCCCTGGTCGTCCAGTGGTTAAGACTTCGCCTTCCAATGCAGGGGGTGAGGGTTTGATCCCTGGTTGGGGAGCTAAGATCCCACATGCCTCATGGCCAGAAAACCAAAACATAAAAAAAGAAGCAATATTGTAACAAATTCAATAAAGATGTTAAAAATGGTCCACCAAAAAAATCTTTTAAAAAGTTTAATAATAAAATATGTTGAGGACAGATGAACTGATTAATGGTCAAAGTAAAATCAGTAACGAGCTTGAAACAGAACCAAAGGGTGCTCTTCTTAGACTCTGATTCAGAAAGCTTTTGATTTCTAGCTTTAGGTTACTTTATGGTCACTTGCTTTCTGAAACAGCTCTGAGTCTGACACAAACATTTTGCATGTCAAAAGTTGAGTGACACTTTCTCTATATACATTTTAGTGTCAAGGCTAAACCCATCAATGAACAGAAAGTCTTTCTCAAATAACAGTGTATTTGTTTACTGGTGTCTGCTGTCTGCTTTGAGAGTGTTAGATCATCAGAAAGATATTAAAACCTAACCTTAGTCATGGGAATAAAATAAAACACAGCCATGATTTATTATTTTATAAGACTCAACCAATATGATGTTGATACTGGCAGTTGAATAAATTATTACATAGAGAACTAAAGTGTCAAACTTGGCATGATCTATTAACATGATTATTGAGGGACATTCATTAGTTTTATCTGCATATAAAATTTTATACAAGGTGTGAAATCATTCTTATCAGATTTCTAATGTTTCTTGCATAAATTTCCTTTTAATTCTTAATAGAATCCATTATGAGATATTCAGGAATGCCTTTTTGACAAATATAAAAACTCAGGTGTAGAAAGATAATATCATTTTGCTCCATCATTATAATACCATATTCTTTCTGCATGTCATAGTTTTCCAAGCATTTTTACTACATTATCTCATAGAGGAAAAGAAAAATCACTGGATAAGAAATTGAGAACAATGATCTAATCTCAGTTCTGCTATTAAGTTGGCCTGGATTAAGTCTCTTAAATTTTCCCGGCCTTTATTTTCTCATTAATGAAATGGAGGAGTTCGACTAGGTTGTATCTCAGGTTTTTCTTATTGCAAAATAGTTGACTTTTAAAAATCACCCCTAAGGTAACCCTTTGCAAGAAGGCAAGGCAGATATTTTCTCCTACTTTGAAAACAAGAAACCTGAGGTTTAGAGTTTGTCAAATAGTTAGAAAATTTTGGAGCCCAGCTTCAATACTAGAAATCTGAATGTTTTACTATTATAGGGGGTCTTTCATGAGATTTGTATACTTAAATCTGATTTGGCTAATCTGCTAAGTTATTCCCCTGAATACTTTAATATTTACACCTTAGATGTCATCAGTAGTTTTCAACAAAATAATTGAAAAGCTATATGTGTACTTACATAATCTATTAGTTGCCTCTATAATTAACAAGGAGTGTTCATACATGGAGAAGATTTTGGACTTTGTCTGGAAAACCAGTCATGTTGAGGCAGTGATAACTAAAGCATATTGATGAGTCAATGGGAGCTAAACTTGAAAACTTACTCTTTGTCCCTGAAGAAGTATTAATCTCTTTTACTTTACCCCACCAAGTAAAATGAGAGGAAACAAATATATTAGTGTTGATAATTGATAATTAGTTGGACTAAATACATCTAGGAATGATGACATTTTTTCGCTTCCCAATGTACATATGCCTAACACCTAATACTTATGAAGGTAGAGGGAGATCTTGATTTTTGTTTATCTTTCCTGAGGTTTGTTATTTTGATCCTATCCTTAATCTTTTAAAATGTTCCACTTTTAACCATCTAACTTCTCACAATCCCTTTTATCAGTAATCAGCATTACAATGTGAGCATTATGAGGGCAGAGCTTTTTGTCTGTTTTGTTCACTGATGTATCCCCAGTGCCTAAACAGTGTCTGGCACATAGTAGGTGCTCAATAAGTATTTGTTAAATAAATACATAAAAAATTATCTGCAAATCAACTCTTATTACAAAAAGAAAAAAACCCCTAGTGTCTTCTACAACCTCGAGGACTGCATAAACATTTGTGAGTATAAGTAACTTAAATCTGAGAGACTTCTTTGTTTTTACTGAGTTTTTTCCTCCCTAAAAAATGGATGCGCAATATTTGAAGCTGGGCTTTTTTTGTTATTTCAACATATCACTTGGAAATTAAATTATTTAAAATAAAAAAGAAACAGCATTTAATTTAGGTAACCATACTTTGGTTCCCCAGAAAGTTTGTGTCTCTTCCTTCATTATTTATATGGCTTTCCCACTGTTACATTGTTTACAGAGAAGTCAAATTTAGAAATGACATTTTTTTCCTATCTTTTCTAACTTCTCAGTTTTACTAATTATTCTTGTCTCTCTCTTCCATCACCCCAGCTCCCACTTGTACTTCCTTTTTTCTGATTGTGTGCTTTCTCCTCCATACAATCAAAATGAATTTGACATGAATGATGAAAAATATAACTAAGGGGGTGAGGGAGAGTCAGGTACCTGGGGACCTGAACCCAGGTCACCATCTTTACACTGAAGTCTGTGTTTCTGGATTTACACAGGTGAAATGTTGACCTAGAAATACAGTGTATGGAACAAACTACTACAGCTTTAAGCTGTGGAGGTTTATCAAAAAAGAGTAGAAACAAAGGCAAGCAGATGGCTAAAGATGAAGGTCACATCAGATTGAGAAGTTTGTCAAAATGTGATGACATAGGTAATCTGTAAACTGTTATTGCGCCTAGCTGGAGGTGCTGAAAAACATTTTGAAATTACAAAAAAACAGTGGAGTTGCCGGCATAGAGGCAGGAATGATAGCCTGGAGTGGTTCTGGTCTATGGATGAATGCCAGATGTGGAAAGCGACATATCTGGAATTAATGATATTAAACATGCTTTTCTTTTATGCTCAATAATAACTCTATTATGATTGATACAAACCGCAGACACTTTATCTAGTACAAATGGAATCGTCTGTCATTGACTATATTAAATCATCAATTTCTGCATGATGAGGATCGTTTAGGGTAACTAATCATCTGTCTCGTTCTGAAGTCTTTAAGGCTGATCAGATAACGTTTTGAATACTGCCTGAACAACCATGACAATCTAACCCTTCCATGTAAGGATTGAGAGGGGCCCATTATGCCGTCAAAGCCTGTGGAAATATCACAGCTCTTTCTCTACATAATACCCTGCTGTAAATAAATCACTCTCCACGGCAAACTTTATTGATCACAAGCACTTCCATGCTTGTGTCTAGTGAAGTCTCTACAGAATAAAATGCTGCTTTATATTTTGTCTTGTCAAAATATTAAACGGCTCTGTCAAGCAGAGTCAGGCTAGCAGTGATGGTGTAATTCTGCTGTAGCCCTTCTCATTCCCTCCTATCTCAGCTGCCAAGCTTACAAAGCAGGATTTTTTTTTTTATAAACTTTCCAATTATAGTCTCATAAGATTATGAAGCCTTAAGATAAAGTGTCCTAATTTAGGGTGGTGGAGTACTGAACTGCTAGCAAAGCGGCTGTTAGATAAAACAACATTTGTCACAAGGAAAAAGATAACCTGGCTTGTTTATATACACAACTTTAATAGACAGTCGAGGTTAGGCTAAAAAAATCTCTTTTAATTTCACTTTGCAAAATGGTGGGGTGGCATCTAAATTAATTTGCACTAAAGTGCTTATTATTCATACTTATAAAATGATGCATTATGATCTAAACCAGCTTGGGGGGATGGAGATTGAGTTAACACCGAAGTCCATCATTAATACAACATGTTTTCCAAACGGCATGGATAGGTTATCCAGCCACTAAGTGGTACCACATACTGCAATATGTTTGTGGCAACACCCAGGAACAACAAGCAGATTAAAAGTGTAATTTACTGCCTGCTAATGTTGAATTTCCTGGGCAGCATATGGTTTTAATGCAATCTAAAAGTAGTTTCATCCTTTGTCCCTTTTAAAGGGTAAGATTTTGCTCTCAATAGGCAAACAGAAAACTGAAGTCACTTAGAGAAGAGTATAAGATTTAGTGTTCTGGGCCATTAGTGCTGCTTGGAGGACACCGAGTGTGATCTTTATTCCCTTTTGGAAGATCATTAACTCTTTTAGACGTTTGGCAAATAACCTCTTCAAGGCTTGGAAGAGTTTATATAGCACCTTAGGAGAGCATTTTGCACCTGTCTTGCCTGTTTCCAAGCCGGATATTTATTGAAGTTTCTGTGTGGTCATTTTTAAAAGGAAGTTAAGCTGTAAAATGAATTGATAATCCTAGTCAGTAAATTTATTTTGGAGTCATAAGAATTGGATGCCACCAAAACTGAAAGCTCAAGTCTAACTGTGGACCTCTGTGTACACCTCCGTTCCTGCCTAGAAGAGATTCTAATGAGGAGAGAACAGATTTTAGCTTAGGACGGGGTTAAACCTACTGGCATATTTCAAAGAAGCAAGTAAATAGCTTTTTACTTTTTTGATGGTAATAAATTTGAATCGTCAACAACCTTAGCTTGAGTCAAGTTCTAATTCATCTCCATGGTCCCCTCACCAGTATTTTTTCAAGTAGCAGTAAACCTCAAAGATAGTGGTATCCATCAGTACTGTTTTTAAACAATTGGAAGGCCATTAGATCCTACTGAATTTTGTAGTCTCCTTCTAAGTAACTATTGCCACATATATCTTGGGAGTAAAATGAATGTGCAAGTGTATTTGCAAATGTATTGTTGAAAGTATTTTGTTTAAAGTTGGAGCCACTTTTCCCATATTCAGCAAACATTTACTAAATCTCTCCACATACTAGATACTCCTTGCCTCACTAGAAACAGCTTCTGACCATGAGAGGCACAGGGTTTATTGAGGGAGATATGCTTGTAAACAAGCAACAACTATACAGTATGCTGGGACTTTTACTGAAACATTATTTTTTGCTAATTTGCTAAGCTGATATGCTTGGGGCTGTACAAGGGCCACCATTATGAAGAAAGAACACACGAGAGAACGAAGCCAAATGCAGAAGAAAGAAGAGCTGAGAAGTGAAGAAATGAAGAAAGAGTGGAAAGATCAAATGAGCTGGGTGGTATTTGAACCCCTAAATCCATTCTTCAAACATCTATCCCTGAATTTTTTAGTTAGGAGAGCCAACAAAAATCAGCTACTCATGCTGAAGCTAGTTTGAGTTGGGTTTCTCTACTAATTAATAATGTGGTTAAAAAAATGAATACATACCTGCTTTAAGGCTCAATTGAGAGAAAGTAAAGCACCACCTTTAAAAGATCACAGAAGACCCTTTGATGGGTGGCAGAGACTGGGAGAAGGATGCTTTTGGAGGAAGTTATCATTTATGATCTTCAAAATAGGACTTTAATTTTATGCTAACTTTAGTATTGAGTCAAAGACTTTTCTGTAATAAGGAGCTAGCTTATAAACGTTCACTGTAATTTCTATTAGAAGGTTTAAAAAATCTATTATCTAAATATTTGCCTGCCTTCTATTTAGTGAACAGTTTTTCCTAGTTTCTGAGTTTCCCCTGGTTTGCACAGCAGACACTTAGCGAAGTTGAGTAAATCCTCTTCAGGATATGAAGGTATCTTTTAATATCCTGGGAGGTAGCTCTTTTCATCCATCAGAAAACCAGTTATCATACCATACCTGAAAGTGTTAATGCAGTTTCCTCAAGTACCTAGCATACTCCTGGGGAATAGCTTACACTGTGGGAGAATCTAGGTCAATATGTATGACTGAAAATAGCTTAACCGTGGATCCAATATGAATTGAAAAAATAATGAGATGAGGTCCTAGCCAGGAGATACCCTGACTAGACTGATTTTGGGTCTAAAAATCAAGCATCACAGGTCTTGTAATAGGAGGATTGTTTGGCACAATTTTCCTTTCTGGCCTTGCTGAACTATTTTAAAAGAGCACTGGCTGCTTATATTCAATTTTGGCCAAAGAGGTTGCCAAAAAGACAAAAATCCTGCTCCAAATAGAGACAGATTGCAGTTTGGAGTGGGGAAATAAAAACTTCTGGTTAACTGACACTACATCTCTATGCAATTTCAAAGTTTTGTTCAGGATTCCATTACTAGCCCCTGAAGATACTGCATTTCCTCAGGTTAATAATTTCACTGTAAAGAGAAAAAGTCAAACCTCTCACTGTTCTGAAATTTGGTAAACAGAGAGATTACGTAGGAGAGTGAACAAAGCATTCTTTTTTATTTTTGGAAAAAATGGCTTCAGAATGTTTTATTCATCAACGTTTAAAATATAAAATGCTTAAATGATTGCTATCACATCCCTGGTCTTTATTATAAGGAAATAGTTTACTGATAAGCTAAATATTCATAATATAATTTATTTTAAATTAGAAAATAATAGTATATATATACATATATGTATGTATATATGTGTATATATATTTTTGGCTGTGCTGTGTGGCATGTGGGATCTTAGTTCCCGTGCCCTCTGCAGTGGAAGCACGGAGCCCTAATCACTGGACCACCAGGGAATTCCCAATAATAGTTTATATTAACAGAGTGTTTAAAATAATATTTTTTTCCCACTGATACAAGGTATGATTAAATAGTTGGCAATAATGTCAATGATAAGTACTGCTCTATCATTATGCTTTCTAGGTAGTGTCTCCAAAAAGGGAAAGTGTCTTATTTTTGTCAAATCCTTAAACTACTCAATTCCTTTTCAATTAAAGTCAGCAAATGACCGTTGAGTATCTGCTACTGGCTGGTAAACTTGCCAGATACCACTCAATATTGTGTGATACACTGAGGTGCTTAAGGCATGGTTGCTGCTGTAATGGAGCTTTCAGGCTTATTGCATCATTGGGGATAGTTGGTAAGGAGGCAGAAAAGAATGAAATAAATAATGTAAAGCAAACCAAAATTAGTGCTAAATAGAGGCACAAGTGCTAGGGGAGACACAATAAAAAGTAATTAATTCTGCCTAAGAGACTCGGATATCATTGAAAATAGTCTTCACTTTGAATATATAAGTGTTTAAGATGTAGAGTAGGCATTGCAGGTTGAAAGTATAACATTATCAAAGGCATGGAAACATAAAAGTACATGTTGTAATTGGGGACACTGAATTTATCTGGTATTTTTGGAGTTTAGGAGTTGAGGAAGCTTGAACTGGGTAGTGATAAAGATAGACTGAATTCAGATTGTTGAGTATCTTAAATAGGAGTCTGAGTATTGTTCTGTTGGCAGTGGTGGGGCATGGACGGGAGTGACATGATTTAGTCTGAATTTTTAGAATATTAGTCTTTACAATAGTACTAGCTAATATTTATTTGAGTGCTTAGTAAGTGCCAAGCATTGCTGGGCATGTGTAATGTATATCAATTCATTAACCCTCACCATAGTACCACATGTAGTTATCATTATTATCCTCCTTTTATAATAAGACACAAGAAGGTTAAGCAATTTGGTAACAGTCAAAGTTAGGAAAAAACAGAGCCAGAGTTTTGTCAAGGCGTAATGGCTTCAGAATCCATGCTCCTAACCATTACGCTGTCTCAATCGTTCCAATATAGAGAATGCAGTGACTAAGTCCAGTATTGGAGGCGGAAAGGCCTAGGAGAATGATGATGAAGGCCTGAATGGGAAGTTAGCAGTAGAAATAAAAATGGAAGGGTAAATTTGAGAAACATCACAGAGGAAGACGTGACCAATTTGGAAGGTGACAAATGCCAATAACAAAGATAGGGAATGCAAGGTGCAGGTTGGGAGGGGACAAATGGTATGTTTTGTTGCTAATTGCTAAGTTAAAGGTGTTTTATTTCTGTGGATATGTCAAGTACGCATTTGGAAATGGAAGTCTGCTTTTCAGGAGTGGGGTCAAGGCTAGACAAGGGTTATAGACATTTGGATAGTCATTCAATTAAAACATATTGAGTACCCACCATCTGCCTAATTCTGTATTACAGATACGGTGGTAAACAAGTAGACATGGTCTCTGCCTCCGTGGAGTTTACCATGGCAGATAGATATTGTCATACAAATTGACGTATTATTTAAAGGGTTCCTAGTTCTATGAAGAAAAAGTGATAGAATTAGGCATTATAATTGGGATCTGACTTTAATTATGGGAAATTGAAAGCTTTTTCTGAAGATGTTTAACTTAAGTAGAAACCTGAAAAAAAAGGAAGAGTTACCTGGGCTAAGGATGCTGGATATATAGTTCAGGCAAAAGGAACAGCATGTATGGAAATGCTGAAGTTAGAGAAAGCTGCAAGTATTTGTGGAACTCAAAGAATCTGAGAGTGGCTGAAGCTTAGAGAATAAAGGGAGATAAACCCTGAGATGCAATTGTAAAGGGAGTCAGAGACCCGATCATACAAGGCTTTTTAGACCATGCTAAGAATTTTAGAATTTATTTTAAGAGAGTGGCAAATTATAGATGAATTTTAAGATTTGCATCTTTTTGTGTGGCTTCTAGGAGGTGGGGTGGCTGATGGAGATCAAAAAAGGAGATAGTTTAATTAGGGGGTTATATCAGAAATACTAGTGAGAGGGAGTTCCCTGGTGGTCCATGGTTAGGACTCTGTGCTTTCACTGCCGAGGAACTAAGATCCCACAAGCTGCACAGCATGGCCAAAATAATAAAAATACCAGTGAGAGATGACAGTGATTGGATTGGCATGGTAGTAGTGTAAAGGAAAAGTGGAGGTAGAGTTGGAAGATTTGGTGATGAATCATAGATGGAAAATAAGAGAGAAGGAGGTATGAAAGAGAATTTCTTTTAAGAATAATTGAGTAGACTGTTTCCAATTTCAACTAAGTAGATGGAGATGCCATTGTATCAGGCTGGGAACATTTAAAACTAGTTAGAGCCCAGTTTTTGAAAATATAAGTTTAAGGCACCTATAACAATTCTAATTGGAGATAATAAGTAGGTAGCTTATCAAGTTTTTTGAGCTCAGAATACAGGGTGTAGGCAGTTATGGAGATATGGAAATATATAGCATGCAGAAGGTATTTAAAGTGTGAGAAGACAGATCTGAGCCAAGACTTGAGGCACATCAGCACTTAGAGATAGGGTAGAGGGTAAGGTGATACTAGTCAAAGTGGAGTTAAAGTTATGTAGAAGTGTCTGAGGTAAACCAAGAGAGTCTGGTGTCATGGAAAACAAGCTATGTAGACCAGTATTTTACATGTTTCTAATAAGTCAGGAAAGGTAAGTGCAGAACAATGTCCATTAGATATCATCACGGATATCATAGGTGACCTTAATGAAAATAGTTTTGGTGTGATGGAGCCGAAAGTCAGACTGGATTGAGCTGAAGAATGAATGGGAGATGAGGAAGTGGAGGAAACATGCAAATAGGCAACACCCTCCAGAAGCTTGATTGTAAAAGAGAAAAAAATTAAAGCGGGAGCTGGAAGGAGATGTGGGGAAAAGGGAAGTTTATTATGGTTGCATTTTGTTTTAAATGGAAGAACTGTTAAAACATATTTGAACACCTAGGGGAAGCATTGAGTAGAAAGGGAGAGGTTAAGTAGAACAAGAGATGAAAACAGATGTAACAAAGTCCTGGAGAAGGCTGAAGCTGATGAGATCTGGAGTAAAGGTGAAGGAATTGGTCTTTGTTTTTTTGTAGGAGAAAACTACACCTCTGTTGTACAGAAGTGACACAAGGAGGACAGGGCAGATGCAGGTGGGCTTAGAGATTTTATGGGGGGAAGGTGGAGGTATTCCTGCCTAAATCTTCTTTTTTCCTCTGAGATTTATGAAGCAAGGTCATACATGATGACATAGAAATGCAACCTTTGAGAGTTCATGAGGTTGTCTAAGTCTAGAATGTATTGTGAAAAAAAATGTTCTGAGATCTGAAGTTTAGAGAATCTCCACATTTAAGGATCCAGGGGAGAAAGAGAAGTGTGTGCAGAAGAATCAGAATGGATGGACACAGAAACAGAAGGAGAGAAAAAAGCCTGGGTTGTAATAGAAAAGAGAAAAGTTTCCAGAAGTCTCCAAAAGAAGAGTCAGTGTTAGATGGCCTGACAAAAACTATTGGGAAGATAGTATTTTTTAAAAGTTTGTGCCATACAGTCAGAACTGTACTAAGTGCTTCACATGAATTAGTTCACGGCAAAGGCTATGAAGAATGTAATATTACTTGTAGACATATCAAGTGACTTGTCTAAGCTCAAACAGCAAAGAGTTATATAGTAGAGTTTTTAATGTGGGAATGATAGAACCTGAAGCCCATGAACTTACCACTATGGATACTGTCTCAAAAGGCTAATTAACATATATTGAGCCCTTGCTATTAACAGGTATTTTGCTAAGCATTTTATTTATGGAAGGGTTTATATTCCTATTAGAATTAGGAAAAAATAATCAAATCCCAGATAAATAAAAAGAGCTTTACGGTATTGGCACTTATCTAAGGTAGAAGAATATGATATGCTCCAAAATCATAATAAGGTATTTTACCAAACCCATAAATAATATTATCAAGTGCTTATTCTTTAAATACAGAATTGAGAGATGGGATGGGGGTAAGATAGGGTTAGACTAACATATTCTTTTACCTGTAGGAGTTTACAAGCTAAGACTAACTCCATACAACTAAAGAACAATGGAGCAATCATTAAGAATAAATACATGAATAAAATATAGATACTAAGTAAATGCAAAGATAGTGCTCAGCAAATAGTACAGTTTAGTTATTGTTCAGTTAGGATCCAGATTAGAATACCTGTGCCCTGAAGTTGGGCCACTTGATGGAATTCCTGAAGCACCATGATATTTTTGCCCTGTCTCCCACCACCTTCCCCACCCATCGCCTTAGGGCAAATGCTTATTATCCTCCAGGGAGTTCTAATTCTAAACAAGGCCTGATTAGAATGAGAATGTATGATAACTGCTGATGCCTTATAAGGCAGGCCAGGGTGGGTAGTTCAAAGATGAGGATAAAATACTGGTGTTTAGGACTGAGGTTAAGAACAGTCTCACTTGCTGGTTCCAGATTCAAATACATGACCTTTATGCACTAATGGCACATGAAAGTAAAATGTGAGGAATATTTATCACTATATCTAGTTTTATCTATATCAATATTTACCTACTATCTTTATCAATCATCTATCTATCTAATCTGTCTTCTACCTATTTTTCTATCTACCTGAAACCCACATATGAAAAAAATCCCTTTATAGATATATCCACAATGCCTTATAATAACTATAGGCAATATGTTGCAGTTTCTATATTAGAAATTGATCTCCATGTTCAGGTACATGGACCATGTTCACAAAACTTGGTTGATTTGATTAAGGCAGATAATCTACATAAATTAAGAATCTAGGACAATCACTGCTAAGAAATGCCATCCATGTGACATTTCTCTTTATGAAGAAGAAAAATCCAATTTAATGCTGTTTGTAGAAGTATTCTTATTTGCTAATCATTGTAAAGTAAAAATTTCAAGTCAGTAGTAACTCTAGAGAAGTGAGGGCCTTCACGTATTGATTAGTAACTGCTTTTTATAATTAAGCACTTTAAATGCCTTCTGTCTATCTCTCTAATAAGATCAAGGCACTGAGGGAAAGTAAAAATATTTTGTGTATTTGTGGGGTGAATGTAGGTTTTCATTGCAAGGAAAATTTCTTTTCTTCTTATTCAGAAGACTTTTCTTGTCATTTCTAGACTTTTTTTAAGAAAAAAGTTTCTAGAAATCTATGCATGATATAAAAATCTGTAGTGGAATGTGTCGTGAGCTGCGATGAGAGTGGATTCACCTGCCATAAGAAGCATTCTGAGGAGGAGAGGGATTCAGGTTTAAAATGAAGACAGCTCACTGGAAGTGAGTAGAGTTCCAGGTAGACCGTCTGCCCCTGCCACATGGAAATTTCTTTTCCTGTGACCCATTGCTCTCCTGATGAGACCGTCTTGATTTTAAGGCTGTGGTTTCTGGTGGCTGGGAATGGCTGGGAATGGCTAGAAAAGGAATCCTGGGTGATTTTCCTGTCCTTTCAAAATCTTCTTTAGAGTCTGGACAAGTCAGGCCACTGCTAAATGTGGCTCGTATGCATTCCTGACAGGCAAAATTACTATCTTGGAGTTTGTCTTCACTAGGGCTTCTTTTTGAACTCCCTAGAAGCTGACATCCCCATGGAGTATGAAATCCACCCCACTGGCTGTCAACAAGCTGGCAGCTTACTGACTTGTGTGTATTACCTGCTGGGCTGTTCTTCCATAGTAAAGAGTCCTGCCGGATGATTTATCCCAGAAAAGAGTCTTGCAGATTAACTGGGAATGAGCAAACAAGAGTATGATTCTAGCTCACCTACTTGTCTCCTATTCTTCAGTGTCCTTAGGACGAAAACCTAATGGGCTACCTTTTAGCAGCACATCATTTTCATCATCTTTCAGTTAAACTAAAGGTCCAGAAGCAAAACAGATCATTTGGGTCTACTGTATGAACTGGCAACATTGCAGAGAGCAGCAGATCAGTAACTATTTATTTATAAGTAGATTTATCTGATTTTTTAAACTAGAGTGTGTGTGCCTATTTATGTATGTATACCTAGCTAGTTGGGGATGAAATGTTTAAATATGAATAAAAAATAATAAGCCCACATGCTCTCAGTGAGAAGTCACTTATAATTTACAGTAAATACATAGCCAGTTGGATAGATAGACATAGCCAATATATATATAGCCAATAGATACCTACATACATACATAAAAAGAGATTGACACTGAATTGAAACATGACTAAATTAGGGATTTGGGGGGAGTACATGTTTGTCTGCTACAAACAAGATTTTACTGCTTCCTTTTTCCCCAACCACATCCATTTCTTCCTTCTCTCTTCTTTTTTCTCCCTCCACAGCTCCCTTTCCTGGCTCTCTGTAATACTTGCTCAGCCCCTAGGAGTCTGCTGAGTGGCAGGGCTGGCAGCAGGGAGCAGATTAGCAGCAATATTAGAGAGACAGACTCCGGCTGCTTTCCTTCATCACTTTGCTCTCACTTCCAACTTCAACCCTTCCCCCACCTGAAAGGCAGTCAAAGATTAAGTGAAAGAGAAAAATATGTCAACGTTTTTTCTTTTAAAAAAGAAGTCTATTTGTCTTACAGCTTGATAAAATGCCCTAGTAGGTTATGTTTATTTAATTTTTTTTTTTTTTTTAACTTTTGATTGCTAGCCCTGTGCTTCTGAAGCACTCCACATAGACCCCACAGATTCTGGCTCAGTCACTCCCAACAAATATCTAGCATACAGCATGACTACAGTTTATAGATTTTTTTTTTCCCCTCTGGTGATCCCGACTAATTCATAGTAGGTGGCTTTATGTAATAACATTAATTTTTAGGGAGAGACAGGGATAGAAGCAATGTTTCTCTCTTATGTACTACACTTAAAGCAGGAAAGAACCAATTTAAAAATATGCCGTCCCATTGTCACCTTAATACTCTTACATTGGACAGAACATGTAACTTGACTTTAGGTATCCAGTATGATTTTGTTTCTTTCTGGTGGTGCTTCTAGCTGTAGATAATTCCTTTTAAAATCTAACAGTTAAGTAGCTTTGAGCAAACACTCAGCCTCTCAGAACCTTCGTATTTTAATCTGTAAAATGGGGATAATGGTACTAGTTTGGGATTAAGTGCCATCTGTATGTTAACTGGCCTCCCATAGCACCCAGTACATATGATGTGTTCGGCCAGCATTAGTTTAATCAAATGGCACCGTTCCTACAGATTCTAATGAACTACCCCCATTGATACTAACCTAATGAAGTGTTACTATTATCATGTAAATTTATGCACATAATAGCCTCTTGTTGGGTCAAATGCCTTAATCCTAAATCTTGATATTAATCATAATAATAAGGAATCTGTATATACATAGTGCTTTACAGATATCAAAGATACGTAGTATCCATTATCTCACTTTACTCTTCCAGGGATCCCCAAGACTACTTAAACATGAATTACTGAAACTCCTAGAGCTTGAAAAACTCAAAGTCATCTGTGTATCATGCAATAGAAGAGGGACTGGAACTCAGAATCCAGAATCCATTTAAAATGAATTATGTTTATTGATTTTAAAAGAGGGCAAAGAAAGTAGGAAATAAAATATGTTTACAGCGATTAAATCAGGTAGATGTCTGTCTTCTCTAGCTTTAGCAGCAACCATACTCTTTTGGAGCTAACATTCTCCTGTGCTGAGGTGGTCTTCAAGTAAGTGAAAATCCATGCGTGTATTTTGTGTCTTTTAATTTCATCTCACGGTTTAGTTCACATTCAACTATCTAGTTGAATGACCAGCATTTTTCTCTGTGCGTTTTGGACTGATATAGCGTACACCCTGTACATCCTCCCCTCAACTATTTCTTAAAAACAGCATAATGGTGACATAACTTTAGATAATACAGTAATATTTTCAAATGACTGACTCATTTGGTTAGAGAAATATGTTTCCATGCTAATGTGTGGCTGACCTATATGAACCCTTCACCCAAGATATAAGGGTTTATTGTTGTTTTGGTATAGTCTCAAGCATTGCGAAACTAGGGTTTTCTAGTTCTTAGGGATATAAGTGGACCTCTGTCTAGCACTGTTAGTGTTATCCATCTGTTAGAGTTCACAATGGTAGGAAAAAAAAAAAGTAGTTTTAGAAAAAGGGAAACTATGGAATACATTTTATAATTTATCAATACCTGAACACCAGCATCTAATTTTTGACAAAAGGAAGCTCCAGTTTGAACGATTCTAGAAACTTTAAACTTTGTCCATTTTGTAGGATCAATAAATTAGTTAAAAATTATTGTCATACTCATTGTCAGTTCTGAACCTTCTCAGTAAGAAATGTCTCAGTAAGACATTTATTCAGTATGGCTTATCCCAGGAAGACATTTAGAATGTTTATTATGATTTGTAGTTTTTGAAAAGAAAAGAATATCATCATTTTGTAAGAGTATAATCTTTGATAGTGTGAGAGAAAAAAGCTAGTGTGTAATTACGTTGTTAAATTCCAACAATGCTCAAATTAATCTTCCTATTTGGTTTTGTATTAATCATATTTTTAAGTAAAGATCACCTGACCTAGTGCAGAAATTTCAGTGCTCTGGCCTGATACCTTGTCTGAAAATGAACTCCTTCTACAATGAGCCACATACTTGATTGTTCTCACATCAAAAATTGCTTTGCAGCGTGCATTGACAACCTTTTTAGAAAAAGATCTCAAGAAAGAAAGTGCTTTGGGATTGATTGTTTGCTTCTGCTAGAAAAAAGAAAAAAAAGGTGTGGTTAATGTGAATATTAGTTCTAAAAATCTCATTCTTGAACAGTATGAATACTGCAAGACTAGAAGATTTCATCAGATGTCAGTCACTTCACACAACTGGCCTTACCATAACCCTTTGGAGTGTTGTAAGACTTTTCTTATTTTTTTATGGAACTACACCAGGAATTACATTAGGAATTATGTCAGCCCTGCAGCAATTTTCAAGAAGCCACAGGTCCATGATCCTGAAACTTTGACTGCTGACAAGAAGTTGCTTGGAGCAGCAGTGTTATTAACAAGCCACCTTTCCCGCACCCCATCTGCACTGGAAGCCATCCCCAGCTCATCACCTCCATCTGTCTCTCTGTACGATGGGGCGTGCACACCAGCAGTCTCCGGCCATGAGGTTCAGTTTGCTGCTGAGTTACTCATCAAACATCCCGCGCTGCAAGGACTCCTTATTTTCAGGATTGCAGGCTGCAGGCAGCCGGTCCGTGAGTCTGACAGAAGTGTACTTACCTTCTTTTATAATGAAGGCTCTTTAGGCAGGAATGCTGATGCCTTAGGAATGAAGGCATTTTATGTATGTGCCCTGAGAGATCCATTTGGTGCTGTGGGGTGTCTCTCCTGAGATTTATTACAACCTCTTAGGAGGGTGGAATCCCTTGATTTGATGCCATCCAGGGCTTTGTTCTCTGCACAGTGTCCTCTGAAGACTACCAGCCCTGGATTCTTCTTCTACCTTTTAAAAGGCCTCTGAGGACTCATAAATTCAGTGCTTCTGGATTAAAGCATAGGATATGCATGTGCCTACTATTTAGTTACCCTATGTTTTTTTCCTGGAAAAAGACTCTACTTTTACTCTTCCTGCTGGTTATCAAGTGGTGTGCAAATGACCACCCACTAGGGTTTTTCGTGTTATTTTTTTTTCAAACCAGCACTGTAACTGTAATTTTGCTTCAGAATTGTGAATTATCAGAGTTACTCTTGAGAAACTTAATTTTCATGTTTTTGTTTGTTTGTTTGTTTTTAGTTTTCCTGTTCTGGGTAGAAGTGGATTGGTTGGGGGAGGTTTCTTCTCCTATTATTAGTTCTTTCAGATCCCTGTGTAGCGCTTTCACAATGTAGAGAAATCTCAGTGACTGTCCTCAGAGCACAACGATAGCTCCTAGAAGTCATTTTTTCCTTTTGACCCAATGTAGGAGAGAACACTTGGACAATAGAGAGGAAAGCATTACAATGTAGTGGGTAAGAGCAAGGCAGGGATATTGGGGTAAGAAACTGTAATTCAAAATCCCACTTTGCCAATTACCAGTTGCATGGCCTTGAGTAAGTTAAATGATCCAGGCCTCAGTTTTGTCATCTATGAAATGGAAATAACAGTCTCTACTTCTTAGATTACTTTGGGGGTGGTAGTAATGAAAGTAGGTAGTGCATAAACAGGGCTAAGAATAGAACATGGCATATAGTAAATACTTAAATGTGAGGTTATACTATTATTATGACTGAGGACAGAATGTTCTAAAAGCAGAGGAGAAAAACTGAATGATTTTTTTTTCTATTTTACTGTGTCAGTACTTTCTGCCTTATTACACTGCACAATTTTTAACTCACTGGTGGAGAAACAGGGAAAATCGAAATTGCCATTTGGGTATTAGTTTGCAATAGGATTCAGCCAAGAATTCAGGACTTTGGGTCCTCCAGATGTGTCTCTATTCATAAAACTATTTCCTTTCACTCATATAGAACTATATACCTAGAGGGCACTCAATAAAAATAATGACAAAAATCAACCCATTGCTGCACACAGGAGTGAACTTAAAGATCTATCTCATATTTTTAGTGTTCTTCAAAGCACCCAGTTTCTTGGGTGGGGTGGGGAAGTAAGCCACATTGCTCGTAAGCATTAATGTGTTCTTGTTTAACGTTTGTCTTGGTCTTGGACTATGCTACCATCACTGTCATGTGACAAATCAGTTCTTGAAGTTAAATTTGGCCAAACATAATAACTAGCTATTTTAAAGAACCAGGGAGATGGTTAACTTTAGAATCAGGCACCAAATGGCACCCACCCATCACATACTCTAACAAAGTGTAATAAAAATAATTCATATATTAGAATATTGAAATCTTTAAAACATAAAGTGACATATAAGTGAGTATAAGTAAAACTGGAGAACTCTGAATACAGTTGGTGGATTGTATCAATGTCAATTTCCTGATGGTGGTATTATACTATAGTTTTGCAAGATGTTGCCAGTGGGGAAAACTGGGCAAAGTGTGTGTGAGGAGGGGACCTTTCTGTGCTATTTCTTACAATTGCACGTGAACCTACAATTATCTCAATAAAATTTTTAATTAAAAACATGAAAGGTAAGCATCTTCTTAGTGACCTCATATTTAAAAGGACATTTCCAACACACCTTCAACTGCTCATTACTTATATGGAGTCTAAATGAGATGTTTCATTGGTGATATTTTCTACAATCAAAACTTTTAGTTGGTCCATGGCCTTTAAATTTCATAGAAACATGATATTTAGTGACTGAACTACTATAGATAGCTTATTCTTTCTTTCATAAGAACCTAGGAAATTGGGACAATCCTTACTTTTGGACTTAAAAAGAATTGGCCAGAAGATAAATAGAATTCACAAAAGAAATTTGCGTATAAAGCAGCACAGAAATGTCTTCAAAAGAAGAGCATCTTTCATTGATCTATTTTTAAAATAGAATGATATATTGTGACAAAATCTAAAATTTTAGAACAGCTTCCATCTTTCAGTTCTCCGATGTATATATAACTATTAGCAGCAGCAGCTTATAGCCCTGCTGAGAGGTTAAAAATAGTTATTTTCTGATTGTCCTTTTTGATACTTTAACACCCAATGGCCTAGGGTATAATGCCTTTGTTTATTTTCCATGACAGATTTTCTTAATAGTCTTGCTGACATCATAGTGTGTAGATTCATATTTTTCATGGTAACAAATGATTTTGATCCATTCATGTGATCATAAAGAATTGTTATCAATACCTAAAGATCCAGAATGACTCTAGATCACTACAGGTGGTGCACTTGAGTGTTAGCATGGCAGGAGTCAGTGACAATACGTCTTTGTCTCTTAGACCTCATTAGAGCCTTGCTGATTTTAACCATGGGAAAGACTGTGGAATGGGAGTAAACCGTGCCTCTCCAGCTGTGTTTCTGTAACTCAGATATTTACAGCTGAGATAACTAATCTTCTTGGCTTTTCTTTTTTGTTTTGTTTTAATGAAAACAATAACAATACATAATGTACAAGACCAGGTTTGATCATGGTGGAGTGTTAACGTATATTTGCTTTGACCCATGTTGTAAGAAAAGGAGGGGAAAAACATGCTTTATTTTGGTTACCTCGCAATTATTTGCAGATCTCCTCCCCATTATCTCATGTCCCCAGATAGACTTTAGAGAATAGGACAGATCAGATTTTACATTTTCAATATTTCCAAGCACCATTCAGTCTTAAAAAAAAAATCCAAAAACTGAACTCTGAAACATCTATATCTGTTAACTTAGGTTGTTAAATAATGAGTTATAGAGAAAGGGATGGGACACACATCTTTTTCTCTGATTGTAACTCAGTGTCTATGGATAGGATTGCACAGACTTTTAAACTAATAACATTCATAGAGTCTTCGCCTACTCTCCCCACAATCTGCATGTTGGTTCTTTCATCATTCACTCTCAGATTTAGTTGCAAGGCTCCCAAAGTGTAGCTCATATAACTCTTCTTGAAAGGCAACTGCCCAATCAACTGTACTCGACTTCAAGGAAGTTTTGAGGAAACTAATTATAGAAGAGTCATGATAATCCCCAAACTCCTAGGTTAAGTAGGAAACCCTGTGGAACTACATGGTTATACTAACAGCTTATTTATGGAATGTGGTCTTTATTTTGGCATTTTTTAAACGGTTTCACTGTACACTTTCAAGGCACGTGAGTATGCATTTGCTGCTCATTATACGCTGTAGTTCAGGAGCAGAGCTGGGTACAAAGAGTCTCTGAAGGACAACCCGACCATTCATCTGTACACATGTACCATGCTGGCTGCTGTGTTGTAGAAAGAGGCTCTGCAGATTCTCCAATCGGAAGAAATAATGAGCTTAAAGCAATAGCTCCTCTGAAAACAGTTGGCAGTTAGATAATGATGGATATGCTACAAATTCTAGACATATCAGCCAAGAAGGATGAAGAATGATGCATTAAAGAAAGGAAGGTGAAAATCTACCACCTTTATTTTAAAGATGAACATATAAGATGCTGTTCACTATGATGGCAACATTACCTGAGTATATCGTGCTGTATAATAAACGGCACCACGTTACAAAACAAATTTCTTTTTGAAGGAGATTAATAATAAAGAAATTAGACGTGGTGGGAAGAGATGCAAAGTGGAAGTTAAGATTCTGCCCTGAAGTTGAGGTTTTCATTTATGCTCTTTTCTTGAAATAATCTCACGAATAGCAACTTGGTCCTCTTTCATACAGTGAACATGGGCTGTTTTACGGACATCAATACCATTGATTAAAAAGTAAAAGTTCTGTCAAACTGTAGTTTGATCTTCATGACAGCAAACAGCCTGTTTGATGTTTTTATTGAATCAATTGATTTTTTTTTTCACTGAATTGATTGGTTGTTTTACTGTCATGTGGACACTTCCTAAATCAACACGTGCCTCTGTAGAGGTGTTTTTGAAAAAAGTTTGAATTCATGGATGTATCCAGAATGTCAGGCTAACAGAACCTTTTGAACCCCAAGTTGCGTCAGAATAAATGGCATCAGTACTGAGAAAAAAGTTTCTTCTTTTCTTAAAATTAGATTTGAATTTTAGAATTCAAGCAACTCAGTGTTAAGACTGATGAAAAGGTCATTTTTTTTTTTCCTATCTTGTTCAAGTATGTACTTTGGATGTTGACTGAGTTGTTAGATAATACTCTATCAATAAAGGGAAGTTGATCTGTCATAGATTTTTGAGGGTAAAAGAAAAAGGAAACAGAAGCCCACCCCCTCTCTCCTTACTCTGCCTCCTCTCTTCAATAGCTAGGTTGATATATTAGCCAGGTTTTCCTGCCCTTTCAAAGGGAGTTATTAAATCTATTCATTCCAGGCAAGATTTTTTCTAAATGTCCACAGTGTGAGTCCTGGAAAATTTCTTTTTTTCTCTAATAAATATAGATTTAACAATAGGCTTTTGTTTTTATGGTGGAGGTTAGGCATCAAGACAAAGTCTGCTATATTCTGCCTATGGAAGTGATGCATTGGCCGTTTACTCTGTATATGGTAGGAGGAGAAGGTGGCTGCAAACAATTTTATCTGTCTTGGTTTCAATGCAACATATTAAGAGCCACATCTCAAAGAGGCCAGATTGATGCTGCTTGTATAATCACTGTGTCTCCCACTTGGGCTACAGTGGGATGCATTTTACAAGGTGGATTGTATAGCCCTAAAAGGGTCAGTTTATAACAGCTCTGACCTGCCAACTTGCAACACACATAAGGCTGTTGAGTACTTAGATTCACTTAATAATGAGGTTCTGTCTATCTGGTGAATTCTCTCCCTTCTGACACTAACCAAAGATTTTCTCCTATGTCATTCATTCATTTATTCATTTGTTTATTCATCCACAGTCTTTGGGCCCCCAGATTCACTTCAAGATATCTCATTTACAGCAAATACTTTGTCTTTCACTTGACTGATCAAAGGTATCTGACTCGTTTTTCCTATTTTCTTTCTTTTTTAAAAATTATTTATTTATTTATTTGGCTGTGCCAGGTCTTAGCTACAGCATGCAGGATCTTAGTTGCTGCATGTGAACTCTTAGTTGCGGCATGTGGGATCTAGTTCCTTGACCAGGAATCAAACCCGGGTCCCCTGCACTGGGAGCACGGAGCCTTGGCTACTGGACCACCAGGGAAGTCCCTGTTTTTCCTATTTTCCATCTCACCCAAACTTCCAAATATCTCTATACTTGTGTCTTTCATACCACCTCAGTAAGTCTATATAATTTTAGTTCTTTTCTTTCTTTCCTACCATTTAAGGACAGTTTTAACCAGGCAGAGGTTTCCTTTTCCTTCTGCATAACTGCACTTTGTAATTATTCCCTCATTTTTGTGAATGAACATTCATTTCTAGTGGCTTTATCGTCACTGTCCACAAATATTTTCACATCTCTAGTGAAAGAAAAAGATGTCTCCAGCTCGTGGTATTCCTTGGAGTTACTACTTTTACTGCCAAGTTTCTCTAAAGGGCACTTTACTATTCCAGCCATCATTCCCTCACCACCCCCTCGCTGACAGTTTGGCATCCGGCCTCATCACTTTACAGGAATTCCTTTTCCCAAGGTCACCAGTGTCTTCCCAATTGCCAAACCCAACAGTGTGTTATCAGTCCTAATTCCTGAAATCACTGTAGCATTAAACACTTACTTAACTTCTTTGACTCTTGCCTACATTTTTTTTCTTGTCCCTCAGAGAACTTGTGCATTCTCACGGTTTCAATTTTGAGCAGCAGGGATGGATGGAAAGAGCTTTGATATGAGGCAGATATCAATTCTAATTCTATATGGTTCTTCCATTTTGAGCTATATGAACTTGGATACATTTCTTAACTTCTTGACACCTCAGTTTCTGCATCTCAGAAGTAGGGATGATAATGCCTTCTGCATGGGATAAATAGGATTAAGTGAGAATGGGCAGCACATAGTGAATGCTCAATAAATGTTAGTTTTTTTGACCTTCCTAATAATTTCCTGGATTTCCTGCTAAGTTTTGGTCATTTTTTTTCTTGGCTGGTCATTTCTACTGTATGCTCCCACTCCCACTTCAGTCGTGAATGTTAAAGCACACACCATCTTTTCGCCTCCCATGACCACCACCACCCCAAACTTCCCCTTCTAAAACTCTGTTTTTCTTCCAGAGTCATCAGGGCCCTCCCAAAGGCCAAAGACAACTGCCAGGTCTTTGGAGGCTCTTCATCTGCTGCCTCTCAAGGGACCACAGACAAGATTTTCTGAGGGAATCTCCATATCTGGGGCTGCTGGTATCTCTCTTGATACCACTGTAGCTCTGTTTTAAGTGTTCTACCTTGTTTTTGCTTGGTGAGTTATTAGCTTGTTTCCAGCTTCTACTCTTGACTTTCTTCTGGACCCAATGGAGACTCTAGGTCCTGGTTAGGGTGTATTCTTGGCTCTTTCCTCAGCTCTAATTGGCTTTGCTGCTTCCCCTAGGGGTTATCAAACCAAGTTCATGGTCTTCCAGGCCTCCAGAGTTGCCTGTCTGGATAGCTCTCTGTTGCCCTCACCTGACACAAATCCACAGTTATCAAAGCCACTTCATTAGCATCTGCTTCCAAGATTCACCCCTTCAGGGTGTGACAAGTAATGTCATCACTTTCAGTCTCTCGAGCTAGAGCTGTGAATTAGCTTTTCACATTTATTTCCCTCCTCTTTCTCTAGAATGGTCCTCCAATCCATTCAATCCTGTTACTTTAGCTTTGCAATGCTCCATACATCCATGTTTTTTAATATTATTTATACCAATAGAATAACAAGGCCACTAATAATAATAATAATGACAACAATAACAACACTAATAGCTAATATTTGTTGAGAGCCTGTTATGTGCTAGGCGTTCTGAAGGACTTCATAAGCCTTATCTATTATAGAAGAGAAAATTGAGGCTTAGGGAGGTTAAATACCTTACTCAAGGTCAGAAGCCCAGATTTGTCAGCTTTCAAACCCATGCACTGTTCTATATTGTTTGAATTGATCGTGTTTCCTTGATGGAAGCATTTATGCATTTTTCATAAGTATTTCTCATATTGAATATCTTTCAACCATAATCCAATATAAAATAAAAAGTCAAATCACAGATTTTATGAAATTGCACCGAACAAGTGATTTCATGGAATTAGAAATAAATTGTAAGTAAATTGTATTTTAGTAAAGATTTGCCCAGTTCAGTCAGAAATAGAGAGTCCCAGTGTGGAGAGAGGGGTATAGTGTGATTATGAAAAAAATAAATGGGTGAAAATTTGATCTCTGATTTCTCAACTTTAATAAGTGGAGACATTCTCTGGCAGGGAAGACATGAAAGAGGGTGTCCTTGGAAAGAGTCAAAATGGAAACAGAGCTAATGGTGTCAGGCAATAGGAAGTCAATGGAGAAGTGGTGGGCTTAGGAGGACAGCTTACTGCTGAAATACTTTCCCTTAGCATTAAGCCCTTGAACATGTGCACTATATTGTCAAAACAGTTTCATGGAAATTCTAGCACTCTTTATGCGCAGTCTCAGACAGAGCACTGGACTTGGGATCTGAATACTGAATTCCCTTCCTAGCTCTATCACTAAACAGCTATTGGACCTTGGACAAATCTCCCAAACTTCCTGGTCCTGAGTTTTGTCATCTTTAAGTCCCTGGGAGTGGGACTGGAAGAGCTCCAGGGCTCTTCCTTGCTTTAGCATTCTTATATTCTGTATACTCAAAACGTGGTGATGATTTATGGCTTAGGTTTGCGGCCTGTGCCCTTGCTACTCATTTACTAACATCACGTATGGATGTCGTGGGTTGCTCACTCAGACTGTGTAGGAAATTTAAAATCTTGGTAAGAGAGTCCCCAGATGGGGGATAAGCACATGACATCAGAGGTTACGCACCTTTTGTAAAGTACCAGAGTGTGTTAACACTATGCTCTGCCACCAAGGTCCCTTTCTAATTCTTGAGTCAAGCCCTCTTCTGCAGCTTGGCGCATCTATTTCATCGCAGCTGCTGAATATAACTTCTATGACCATGTGCATGGGAAGCCTGTACAACTGAACATGTGAAAGCACAATTACAATCGAACAAGGGAATAGTTTGGTCAGTAGTTCAGCATCCCAAGATCTAAAGAAAGATCACCTTCGGCTAGACTAGTAGACCCAAATGGCCCTTTTTATTGCTTCACTAAAACACACCACTTTGCCCAGTTCATTTATTGACTTTTACATCTCAAGCACAAATTCTTACCTAGGTAGAAGTTAAATGTCCACAACACACTAATTGTAAAAGCAAAAGTGCCAATTCAACAGAGTTCCAAAACCACGGGAAATGCCTCTGAACTTGACAACTCTTGTGTAAATTAAATCTAAGAATAATTTCTTTTCTTAAAGAAGCTTTCGGTATTTCTTTGGAAAACTCTCCCTCTCTGGTACAGGGGTGTGTTTATCTATGGGGAATGAAAAAAGAACTTAGTATCAGTTGCAGAAAAGAGTAAGAAACACTGAGGTTGCTTTTTGGTGACCAACAAAAAGCTAGAGGCTAGGATTTGATTTAAATCACACCCCCAAAATATCACCCCAGCTTCCAGAAATATACATCATTTGTATAAATAATCTAACTTTTCTCCCCTGCTACTCAGCTTTGCAGAAAGCAAGCAAGAGTTAAAACACAAAAGCAATTTTTAGAGGAAACCTCATGACTAGCAATCAGTGCTAATAAGATTCTTTTCCTCTTGCAAGATTCACAGAAAGCCCTCGATCCATGCCGAGCACATTCAAAGGCAAGGGAGTAAGACCTCCCCTTGCAGGTTCATTATCATTCTCAGGTTATCCCAAGCCAAGTGAATCAGAAAAGCAAATGAATTAGTGAGAATTAAGAAGCCTCTGTGGTCTGAACCCACTCCAAATCTCAGCAAAGATGAAAGGTAGACACTGATGTCTTATGTCCCAAGGTTCTCAGGATTGGAGCCCCAGTGCCTAGCTGTTCCTCGAGAGCCTTGCAGAAATGTGCAGGCAGTTAACGTTGCCTAACGTCTTCTGACCGCAGGTTCAGCCATGTGGGAAAAGTTTTACGAGGCTGCAAAATCAAACCCCCTTTCACTCACAATTAATTACAGAGGACTTAGTATAGCACCTAGCCGTCAATGGGTCCAGCGTGGGCACTTTTCTTCTTATTTTGGTCACTTACTAATAAAGATACCAGGGTAATGCTTTATTATATGAGGATATCATATGAGATTTTTAAACAATAAATCGATAAAATATTTGGACTGCTAAGTGTTAAGCTTCTTTGGAAGCGATGTCTTGAGCAGAGGAGAAAGAGTTAATGTGAACTAAAGTACTTAGAATTACAGAAGTTTTTGTTGTTGTTTTTACTGTTGTTTTAAATGCTACTGGCAAATAGGGCTGGGTAAAGTGGGAGGGGGCTTGTTTTTGTACTTGTGATGGAGACAGGGATCCTTGGAGCATCTGTGGGACTTAGACAAAACATGTAGTAAAGGTTTGGGAGTAGCAGTTTGTTTTCATTAAATACTTGTTACTGCTAATTATATTTGATCACTATAAAGAATACAGTTTAATTAAAGAAACACTGTGGTTAGGAAAATATTTGATTTCCAAAGAAGAATTTATCTTTGCATTAGTAAGTAGGGAAAAAAGTAATTGTGACTGTATGTTTTTCAGTATGTTATTGGTTTTTATGGAAAAGCTTTATTCCATTCATGGGGAAAAATTTTATTTCTGTTCCTAAAATTACAGTAAAGTGCTAATTTCATATCATGCTGCTTGCATGCATGCTTCAATTTATTTAACATAAGTAATTACTTTAAAAATGAAACATTTGGCAAATGACATTAAACAACAAATTCTAACATCAATCTGAGTCAATATATCTTCTTTCTCTTTGGAGATAGTTTCAGTGTTAACTCTTTCAGTGAATGTTGAAATGTGCCCTGACATTGTTTTCCCTAATCAACATATGGTTTCCATTTTAATTTTGCAAGGTAATATTTCAGCAGTGGTCTGGAGGAAATTAATGCAAAATGAAGGCAGATAACTATCCCTGTAACTAAAGCCTAGTGTTCATGTTGTTGTGTATCATTGCATATAATGATTCTTTTAAGCAATTGCCCTAAGAACTTTGATTTTTTTAAAAATGTATCCTCTCTACATCAAATTAGTTTGAGTGAACTCTCTGAGTTCTACAAGTTTAATGGACAAGGGTATATCTTAGTATAGCTACTATAGTCTTAACAAAAAGCACAATTCTAATATTGTGTTTATGGTACGTAAATTTTAGGGATAACTCAGACTTAACTAGAGAAATTCATTTCTTTGTAATCTTAACATCAGAAACAGTATTAAAAAAAATAAGTTCCTTAATAGTTTTGCATCATATTTTAAAAAGAAGTAATTTTTATCTTTCTATTTTAAACATATACCTGTAAATTTTGGAGAATATTTTGTTTGTAAAATCTTTAGATTTTTGCTGATTTTAACCATTTATTCTTGTCCTCAAATACTACTAAACTTACATATTAATGTATTTGGATAATTATATTTTTAAAAACTTATCTCATTGAGAAAGGTGAGCCTGAAAATCCATGTTTAAAATATAGCTTAGATATGCTTGAAGCTTTATAGCTAGCTTTCGTTTTACATTGTAATTTATTTTATTTTATTTTATTTTTATTTTTTTGGCGGTACGCGGGCCTCTTACTGCTGTGGCCTCTCCCGTTGCGGAGCACAGGCTCCGGACGCGCAGGCTCAGCGGCCATGGCTCACGGGCCCAGCCGCTCCGCAGCGTGAGGGATCCTCCCGGACTGGGGCACGAACCCGCGTCCTCCGCATCGGCAGGCGGACCCCCAACCACTGCGCCACCAGGGAAGGCCCTACATTGTAATTTAAATGTTTAATTTCTCTTTAATTTTAATATATAAAAATTAGATTAAACCCAAGAAAACATAAGTTCCCAATTACATCCGGGTAGAAGAGAACCATACTCTTATTTTTGCTCTTGTATTGCATTCTGTTATTATTTCCCATTATCATAGCTTAAATATCTTCTAATAAGTTTTTCCTTCTTTTTTTTTTTGGTAAAGCTAAAATAATTTGACACTTTTGGGTGGAGGAGGAAAACAAACTTCCAGCTTTTTGATAAATTATATTAATGTGTATGAAAACCTGCATGTTCAAAAGTGCTAAGTCTGTAAGCAATTTTGCACTGAAATAGCTTTTACCAGATTTCTGAATAAAGCACAGGAAAACAATTAGAGCAGTTTAGTATACAATGGACAGCCTAGAGAGCAGCTTTCTGCATCCTTGCATCAAAGAAGAAACACACCCTTGCTAATAGAAATATTATTTAAAACGCTGTGAATCAGCAGCAGCTTGCAGCCGTGGCAACTACCAGCAGTCCTGCGTTAGCACAGCGGCCCGCCCTGCCCTTGCGTTGCCCACAATGACCAGGGAAATCCCAGAGGTACTCTTGAATTTCTACATTCTCATTTCTTCAGCTGTAAAATATCCATCACTCACATACCACACTGGCCAAAGTGACACCTGCCAGTCTAAAGAACAAGGAAAAATTATTGTCCGTCTGCTAACCACGTCTCAGCAATGAGAGCAGAGCAATGGCAGGGATGTGCATCTGATGGTGTATTGCTAAACTCTAATTTGTCTTCTGGATGTTTCTTTCAGGGAAGGCAGTTTTCAGCATATTGTTGTTTAACATTGAGAACCTGCTTTTGTGGTCCATTGTATATCTTAATGATACATTTAAAAATATTTACAAACAAGTGGCAACATGTGTAATGAATAAGCATAGGTGTCGCTATGCAGGGCAACATGATGTTATTGTCATGAAAGACCCATGGATTTGGTCATGATTGGATGGCTTCTATGATCCTTCTAGGGCCAAATTCAAATGCATTCCCTCAGACCCACCTTCTAAAAGTTTTGTGGGGTGTGTGTGTGTGTGTGTGTGTGTGTGTGTGTGTGAGAGAGAGAGAGAGAGAGAGAGAGAGAGAATCTGTCATCATGTCACATGAAGTTATGCAACATTCTATCTGTTGTTGATGAAATGCAACATGACAGAATGTAATGTAATGTAACGTATCAAAAAATGTAAATAATATACTTTGCGGGATTAGATATCTGCTGTCAATTCCTATTGTAGGGATCTGAACAGAACTTACCGAGGCGGACAGAAGCTCAGTGAATGCCAAACTGGCCGTGGTGTTTGAGAACCAGCACACACCACAGTTCACTGATTTCCCCAATTACTTTGGGGTAGTTTGGCACGTATAGAAATGTTCAACAAAAGTTCTCTTGTTGGACACTTCTGGGAAGTAATTTGATTGTTAATTACAAATGCTCAGGGTGATTGCTCTGCATAATTGTTTTACTCCTTCAGCATCCATTAGGAGCTTATCTGCCAAAGGTTTATTTTTAGATCTTTGAATTTTTAACATCTTCCTTATGTCAAACTGATGCAATATCAGTGACCCCTCCAGATAAAATCCTTTAACCAGCCAGGGTAATCTAGTGCCTCCCATGAGAGGTAGAAGAAGAGAGATAGTATGACTATGTGTATTTTATCTCCAACAGGCTCTGTAATCAAGCAACACACACACATTTCAAAATTCTATGCTTTTTGAGAACTAACTTCAGTTATATGCTCTACATTACTTAAAAACTGTTAAGAGCAAAAGGCATATCTCAGAATTAAACCAAATGCATTCCAGATACTATTTCTTTTTATTACCAAGCTTTAGTCTCAGCTCTTAACAATAGACAACACAAAACAAGTCCACATTGCCTTCAAGGTAAGTGGGCAGAAGCTCATTTGATACTGCATTCCTGAGAATGGAACCTTTTATTTGCTGTCATAGTGATGCCTTTTAATTGTCCTAATAAATAAGCTTTTAAAAAGCTTCTAAAATGTTCACTAATAACACACTTTGGTCTTTAGCCATAGAAATGCAGAAATAATTAGAAGTGGCATTGTGTACACTGCCTTCTGGACTGGGCTGAAGGTGAAGGAGAAAGTCTCATGCTATCCTTGTCAGCTGCAAGGGTAATTACTGCTGGCTGAAATTACTCAACATTTGTTTATAAGCTCCCCAGAGCATGCTGTAAATAGATTGTCTGTTATAGTCCAATCACATTAAAACACTGCTCCTTGCAAACTGCTACCTCCTGTTTTCTGTAAGCTAGACAGAGAAAGCCTGCTGCTCACTTACTGAGCACTGAGCAGGGAAGAGCTATGTTTAATGTGATTGTTTTCATTAGATTCTTCTCCGGCCAAGATCACATTTGTGTTTTCAGGGACTGAATGCTGTGGGGTACATTACTTTCATTAGGACGTTTTTATTCACTTTAGGGACGATGCGTTTCTTTATTAGTGGAATTTGCATGTAACATTTCAGAAGGAAATGTAAAACAATGCAGAGGAGTGACCATATACCTTCCCTTCCACACAGGGGATTTGTTTATCTATATTGAGTTTTAGAAAGTTCATCGCATTTACTGTTTATATCAGTTTGATTTCATTTAGCAAATATTTATGGAGTACTCACAGTAGGCTTACTACTGGACTCAGTACTATAATGATAAATATGTATTGCTTTTAGGGAGACTAAAATATAGTTGGGGGGAAAAGGACTTGGATATGTGATAAGGTTAAAGACATAAGATATGTGATGAAATGAAAATTTAAAATGTAGTAAGTACCAAATGGATATGCAAGGTATACATGTGGATCATCAACAAGCTTTTGTGTTTGGGGAGTGAGTAGAATATACTGTTTTGGAACGGTAATAAAGCTTTATTAATGAAGTTAATTGTGTCCCCTTCAAAAGGGGCCAGAGACAACCCAGATAGTAGTTAGCTCAGCTTTTTGGTGAAACTTGCTTTTGGTGTTTACCATTTTCCATGGAAGAGATTTTATTGACCCTTTAGGTTGGCTGTCCTGAAAGGTTTTGAATACAGAAGAGAATAGGAAATCAAAAGTAGCTCAATGGAAAGAACCTGGATATTCACTGAACCAAATCCTACAATAGTACAGGTTTGCTCCCTAATTGGTAATTAAGCAAGTTTAGCTATTTTGTTTTTTTGCATGCTGGGAAAAGAACCGGGAATAATTTCTGAGTTGTTCCTATTTATAATTGACCAAAATTTCCAAAATCTGGGTGATTGTGTCTTTACAGCAGTCTCAAATAAAAAATTGCATTTGAGTTCATCAAGAGAATGAACTACTCTATAAACTTGTCTTGAAAAGGGATAGACATTGGAAGAAAAATATTGCAGAGAAGGGATATTACTCAGTGGATGGCAGGCACAGTAACAGGAAATACTAATTGTGAAAATTCCGATCTAAGAGACAAAAGGATTAGTTGTGCACCTAGAGGGGTGGGATAGGGAGGGTGGGAGGGAGGGAGACACAAGAGGGAAGAGATATGGGAACATATGTATATGTATAACTGATTCACTTTGTTATAAAGCAGAAACTAACACACCATTGTAAAGCAATTTTACTCCAATAAAGATGTAAAAAAAAAAAGGATTAGTTGTGAAGTGGAGAAAAAGTAGGTAAATAGTCTTACTTTCCCGGAAATATTTAGCCTTTCCCTTCCTTTACACCATTCCAAATTTTTCTCAGAGAAATTATCCTTCCTTTTTATCTAGTCTGGAATTGATGTGGGGTTTTGGAAATTTCCCATTTCCAATTATGTATACTGATGTCACTGGCAAGCAGTACAAGAGAGAAAGAGATTTGAGTACCAGAAAGGAGGATTCAATTACATTTTACAATAATTTCTGGAAGTACCATATTCTAGGCTTTAGTGCAGAAAAGAGCATCAAATGCAGATCAGATTTTGGGTAGGCACAAATACTGCCATGGAAAGTGAGAGATGTTTTACATAGAAAGCTAAATGAACATGGGGATGCCAGTGGTGTGTTCATTTCGGAATTTTTGGCTAAATTTATTTTCAAGAGAAAAGTAAAGCTAAATAAAATCATTCTTTAGGGCTGGCACACATTGTCTTAAAATAGACTGAATCCATTTGTAATCTATATAACATTTTTATATGCTCCCCATTACTCGCTTTATGTCATTAGGAAAGCACTGAATCTTTAAAGAGAAACTTCCTACAGCTAAAAAAGACATTAAGGGGGGAAAATGCTGGGAGCCGTAGTGACAGGTACAACTAAGCTTGTATCCTTCCGTTCCCTGGAAACCAGTCAAACACTATCTCATCTTGCAATGGTTGTGTCTGATCCTCTGCTTCAGACATCTTCCTAATGGCAACTGCAGAGGTAACTCTCTGCAAATAAGGGCTTGCAGCCACTGGGCATCCATCACATTTCTCCAGAGCAACATTAGACCACCCTAATGGGTACTCCCGTCTTCATTATGATATTAATTCTCTAAATTTCCTAAGTGATTTCATTTGTAATATGACAAAGACTAGCTGCTCAGGAGACAAACTGTTTTTATCCCCCTCCTGCATGCTCACAAAGGCTTGCTCTCTTTAGTCTTTGGGGGAAAAGGAATTTGATAGCATCAGATCTCTTGTGATACACAAGGCTGCCTAACAGCTACACCACCTGCCAGCACTTCATGCCTGGCCATCCAGCCTGAAGCTTTCTAAAGCAGTGGTTGATGAGTGGAACATGGATGTTGGTTTGGAAAGAAGCTATGTGGAGAGAAAACAGCAGCAGAATAAAAAACTCGGCATGGAAGCTGAGAGGGATTTGAGGGTGACAGTGGGGTCAGAGAGAAGCTAGAGACAGAATCAATTGCAGTAGGCCTGTTTTGGTAGATGCTATCTAACATTGTGCCTTTTCTTCCTTGTACATTGTGGTCTTTGTTGTGGCTACAAATTCCAGGGCTGCCAACTGATACAACTACCAAAATATGGTAGTTCATTTTCCTTTCAAAATGCTAATGTCTGTGGACTTTAATTCAAGCTACCCATATCAGAATTAGTTTGTTATCTACCATGTTTACTAGGTATAAAACTTAAACTAACAAAAAATCCTGTCTTGATCAGTATTGAGGATTTTTCTCCTCACTGATCATCATTGTTTCTAACTGGATTTAGCATCACTGGATAGAATATCTAAATTGGGTGACAAAATGCGAAATTATTGAGAAGTCCAGAATTGGTCAAAATACCGAAGCAGATTTTTTCTTTTTGCCTTTTTTTGGCAGTTTCTTGCTCTTAACTGCTGATACCTATTTTGTTTAAAAAATTCTTATTGGAAAAGTCCAAGTAGGTGTTCTCAATTTTAATAAGGTATAGCCTAATCAGTTGTTCACTATTATTTAAAAATAATTTAAAAACCCAGTACCCTAATTAGAGATAGCACAGTTTAGTGGTAAGCATCAGCAAAAGCTGAGTTCTCTTCTGCTAGCCAACTATGCAATCTTGTAAAAGTGAATGAAAGAAATTATCTGGCTTCTGTTTCTTCAATTTTAAAGTAAAGGAGCTGGACTGTAGACTCCAACAAGTTTTAATATTTTATATTATTTCATATTATATTTGAATTAATATTTTAAATATAGTATATCTGAATTTTTGTCTGTGTATGTTCAAACATCTGGTGTCCTTGCAGGATACATTTAGGCCATATCTCATTATTACAAATTTTAATTGAATATTCATATCATTGACCTAAAATTTCAGGATATTTGCTATAGCTTAGAATCTGTAAGCCATTATTAGATTTAGAAAAAATTTTATAGCTTTTTTACTTGAATAGATTTCTTTTAGATTTTATTATTAATGGAATACAAACTATCAAGATATATATGTTGCCATTAGAAATATCAAAATAAAGATGTATAGATTTTTAACAAAGTAAAGCAGTTATTTGGGAGTGGTAAATTATATTCCCTTCCCCAAACCATAAATTCTTTAAAAGAAAGTTCTTTGGGACAAAAGAACATTACTGGATGTTTCATCTCTGTTCCATCCGATTTTTCAATTTAAGATGATCCCATAAATTTCTTAAAGGTTTTGCCTTTTTGGTTTTAAAAATATATTCAAAACTAAGCTTTGTTTATTTAATCTAAAAGTTCTATAAATGTTGCAGTGCTTTCCTTCAGAAATTGAGAAAGAGTTGATTGTTTTTTCTGACAATTCAATTTCTAGAATAAATCATTTTGTAATGTTTTGCTTCTCAGGATTTACAGAGGATAAAGGTTATGCACTAAAACTTAACATGAACCTTATGAGTATTCGCACAATATGTATTCAGACCATTCCCAAATTAACAATGTCTGATTTCAGATGGCTCTTATATACAACGGCCAAGTGCTTTTGATTTCACTGCTGTCAGAAACTTCACATAATCCTGTTGCCTTCTTAGTCTCTTCTGTAGCACTGGATTTTCAGAATCTCTGGCCATGACTGTGGCAGAGCCAGGTGGTGTGAAGTGTCAGAGAGGGTACAACGTGGAGATTCCCGATGCTCTTAAAGGGTTTCATTGTGGGAGATGTCTTCCTTGGTTCCCAAGTTGGAACAGAAGAACTGAGTTACTGTTCAATCATCAGAATTTTATTGAGAGCCTGCTATGTGTAAGCCAAAACTTTCCCTCCAAATGTCCTCCTCAGAATATAGCATGTTTTACTTTCTTCAAATGATTGGGATTATACACGTCCATAGCATACACCTAAAGCATAAGGCCTTTACTGTTGGATTAGTTCTGGATGGATGACATTTACTACAATCTAAATAAAATATGAACAAATAAAAAATTATTAGGCCTCTGACATCTAACTGAAACTCTAAGTTAAATCTAACTTCTTTAAGTTCAGGGATCATTTCTTAATTGTATTTTTATTATCTTCTTAGCATATAGTAGATGCTCAGTATGTATCCATTGAATTGAGCTGAACCTACACCAAGATCCGCAACTGATACATTTCTATGAGTTTACTGTATAGATATTGAAACTGATGGTTTGGATGATTTATGTTATTAATAGGAAATATGCAAAAACTAATAACATACTATTATGTTGACAGTAAAATACATAGCATATTATAATAATATATTGGTGATAGTTTTTTTTTTTTTTTTTTTTTTTTTTGCGGTACGTGGGCCTCTCACTGTTGTGGCCTCTCCCGTTGTGGAGCACAGGCTCCGGACGCACAGGCTCAGTGGCCATGGCTCACGGGCCTAGCCGCTCCGCGGCATGTGGGATCTTCCCGGACTGGGGCACAAACCCGTGTCCCCTGCATCGGCAGGCGGACTCTCAACCGCTGTGCCACCAGGGAAGCCCGGTGATAGGAATTTTTAATGACCAATAATTTAATTTTAGGTGTAAGCAAAAAAGTGACTAAGTTATTTTAGGTTTAGATTAATCTTGAAAATCAAATTAATTTGAAGAATTATTTAAAGTTATTTCTATATTGCTGTTTTTATAACTACTCTCAACTAATTTATTTTTAAGGTATTAATTCTTAGATATGTTTTTTCACTTAAAAGTAAGAATATGAGCAAATAAATCACCAATGACTATTCTTGCAGTGGTAAACTGGCATGTTAGACATATACAAGATGGAGATTGGAATGGATTTATCAATCCAGTGATTCTGCATAAACTGAGCCAGCGTACTTGGATTCCTCTTTCCCATGATCACCATCTGCAAAGATCCAGAACAGGATTTAGACCCTACTCTACTGAGTGTTGTTACTTAGACATCTTTTTCTTCTGATCCAAGAGGCCCCACTAATGCCTTTCTAAAGCATCTGTGAAATTCCTAAATTAATCTTGCCCTTCATAACCATAAACTGGGGTTTGGGGTGTTTGACATAGAGAGATACAAATTAGCCTTCCTGATAGAACATGCTTTCACATTCTGGTAGTCAAGGAGTGGAGGGCATAGTGGATACACTAAGAAAATATCTAACTTATTGCAGCCATTGGGTGTTGGCTCACAACATGGAAAATAATGAGTCTCAATAGTAGTTTTTGATTTTTTAAATTCACTAGTGCAATGTGATATATACAGTGCAATAAGAGTACCAGTCTAAAAATTAGGAACCTTGGGTTCAGGTTCTAGTTTGACCAATAAATGGCTCTTTTTCCTTGGACAAGCCACTTAATCCCTCAGAACTTTAGTTTTCTTATAGTTTAAAAGAAGGGATTGATATAAATAATTTCTCAGATCTCTTTAGAATTCTAAAATTATTGCTACCTTAAAAAACAAAGATTATGCTTCCTTAATTACTCATTTACAATTATTACTTACTCTTTTTTAAAAAGTAAATAGAATGTTCATTTCTTCTGTTATTTAAAAGGTACTCGCAAAAGTAATGATTCTTTTTTACATAATCATGCCATTGTTTGTTAGTCATTGTTGTTGCTGTTTGAAGTAACCTTGGGATTTTAGGTGGGAGAGTTTTCTAAAAGCAGCTTTTTCAGTAGACACTTTCCTTTATAGTAGCAACTTTCTATTATCATCTGTTATTGTTTCAGTGATAACAGAAGCATCAAGTCAAGTTTGTAATAGTGAAGGAAGAGTTTGAAAATTACTGATTTATTTTCCACTTGGTTTTAAAAAACTATGTGTAAAACGTAGTGACAGAATTAAGTAGAAAACCACTAGCAATTGTCTTCTATACTCAGCTGAGGAAACCAGAAGAGTGTGCTAGAGTTAGAAGCTTTTACCTATATAAAGATAGAGCTCTCTCTAGGAGGAGACCTGTGTTTGCTTGGGAAGTTCTTCCCACAGATATCCGTGTGGTTTATCCTATGACTTTACTCAGGTGTGTGCTAAGATGTCACCTCATCAGAGAGAATGTTCCTAATACCCTGTTGAAAATAACATCCCCTGTCATACTCGACCTCCTTCCTCTGCTTTATTTTTCTTTACATAATACTTATCACCACCTAAAAGTATTTATTTATTGTCCATATGCCCTCTTATCCCCAAAAAGAATAAAAGCTCTGTGAGAGCGGGCATGATGTATCACCAGTAGACACTGCTGTCACCAGTGCCCAGGACAGTACTCGACATTTAGAAGAAGCTCAACAAACAATGAATGAATGCCTGTGAAAATTTAGTGCTAAATTGAATCAAAGTCAAGTACAAGAACAGTGTGAAGTAAAGAATAGCATGGAATAAGGGCTATTTCTTGCATCAGGGGAAGCCTAGGTTCTAGGCTAGAGCTTTCCAATCAAGTGTCTACAGAGACCAAGAAGTTAATTGTAAATATGCAGGTAAGAACATTAGGGAGTGGTAAGAACTCTTGCAAACTGGAAAACATATCCATATCTGAAGAAATCCATACATTTCAAACACCTGGAAGCCAAAACACAGCCATGTGCTATATTTGGCTCACGGGCCACATGCTTCTAATGTGCGCTGGATAACCTTTGTGGAACAATGCAGGTAGGAATGACCTTGTGCCCTATTATGAGGGAGAAAAAAATGTAAACCAAAATAAATAAAACCTAAAATGGAAGGCACCTGAACATTTGAATAGCTATTGATGTAGAAGGTCACCAAAAAACAAAAGTGAGCCCTGGATATTGAACCTGATCATGACATCAGGCTGTTTATAAATAACTAACTTGGTATTTCCAGGAGAACAATGGTTAATGTGATTCTAAGTATTCACTATAAATCAGTATTTCTCAAGCTGTACATCCCTAACTTCTAGATGAGCACTCCTTTGTCTGCAATCAGATTCCTTTCAGAAAATAAGATCATTACAGAAATCATATTTCTAATGTTCCTTTTAAAGCAAAAATGACAAACTTGCACATTCTAATTGCCATCTAGTCTTTCATTGTGTAGCATTATTTAAGGCTTCTTATGCCTTTCAGAACTCTTTACCAACAGTGCTCTATTGAAAATAAAACATGCAGGTATACACAATATAAGTTACAGAAAAGTTTTTGTTCAGAGACATGCTTCAGTCCAGAAAGCTGTGCTGACCCTAGGGTGCTTACTACACAATTTCAAACTATACTTAAAGGCACTTTAATACCTGGGTTTTCTTCTGCTTATTTATAATTGCTCCAACTTCCACTCACCAAGTAATAGTTGTTCAGATACCTAGTTTCCCTTTTACCCCTGTATCTAGCTTAACTTCAGAGGTAAATCCAGTATACAAATACCTGTATAGAGAAAGTTCACCTTGGGGATAGAGAAAGTTCACCTTGGGTACAGGGAGTACGGCTGCTTAGTTCTGCAGATACTTTGTGCTTCTTGGGTCTTTTTAATGTCTGCCATAGTAGTTAATATTAAAACTAAGCTTGCAGATCAAAATGGAGGTAGCTGGCTCCCAATACACTGCCTACTTTTTAGGAATCTGTAGGGTTCAAAGTCAGGGGCATGGAATTGGTTGTAGAATTCTCTTTTCTCTCTATTGATTTTTCTTCCCTGACACTCATCCAGTTCTTGGGATGGAAAGGTATATCTTCTTATATATTCCTAAGTAAAAATAATAAACATAGTCAAGAAAGGTGGAGTCAGACCCCCAATATTTAAAGAGACTCCTGATGTTTCCAATTAATTCAATAGACATTTATTGAAAGCCTCCCATGTTCTGGATACTGTGTGTGCCTTCAGCTGCCAAGGTTTACAGTCTGGAGGGGGAGATGACAGGCCCTCTGAGCACATTACATGCATAGTAGTACAAAGGACCACCAGCCAGGCATGCCAATGGGAACATCACATTTGTCCATCAGGCAGGCATTTATTCTTAGATGTGTATGGTGGTGTAGCATTATATTTCCTATTTTTTAATTTTAAAAATTCCAGATTTTTAGTAGCATACCCATCCTAAATTCCAATTTAAATATTGACAAAAAGGAAAGGAGTGGTCAAAGATATGAGAGTTTCTATCTGGATGTGCTAATCAGAAAGGATGTGTTTTGTGGTATTCCTCAAGCTTTATTCGTCTGTGAGGAAAAGTAAATTCCAGGGGTAGCCTAGTTCCCCAGAGGTCATACCTGGAAACTATTGACAGAAGTGCTGATCTCAGCTGTCTTGAGGCTGCTAGGAGAAAAGTGTGTATCCCAGGCACTAAATATAGATTTACAGAGTTCCCATCAAATCATGATGTTCTGCAGGAGCAAAGACAGGCAGCAGATATCTGGGGAAGGAAAATGAAGTTTGAAGGAAGCCAATGTGAATGGTGCAAAACATGCACTGCTATCCGTTATGCACAACTGTGCACATACACATACATATGTAGTGAAAGTGAAAAACGCATGATTACCAAACTGGGCACACTACCCTCTCAACACAATTGAGGCAGAGATTGTGGGTTAGTTGATATATACCTGGAGTCCTGTCAATAAGAAATAGGAATGTGCATAAAGCTCCTAAATTCAGTGTTTGGGTTGGGTAGAATGAGCCACTCACTTGCCCTTTTCCCCCTCCTCCTTGCTTCTCTTTTTCTCTTTTTTTCTCCCTCTGCTTTCATGAATTTATGACTCAGAAATTATTCAAGCTGACTTCAAGTTCTGTCATTTCTTCATGGGTGTTTTATGCCTGTTCTTGGATTTTCATCTTATTGCTGGGTCGAGAAGCAGTGGTATATCATTACATTCAAACACTGTGTTATGATGAATCTGTTGGCTTGGGTAACTCCAGTGTGGCAGAGCCAAACCAAATTCTGAAATGCTGCACTGGATCTTCTCTGCAAACATGAAATGGAGAAATAAAAAATTAGTTCCGTAGAGGGAGACATTCAAGATGGTGGAGGAGTAAGACGTGGAGATTACCTTCCTCCCCACAAATACATCAAAAATACATCTACATGTGGAACAACTTCTACAGAGCACCTAGTGAACGCTGGAAGAAGACCTCAGACTTCCCAAAAGGCAGGAAAATCCCCACGTACCTGGGTAGGGCAAAAGAAAAAAAAGAGACAAAAGAATAGGGATGGAACCTGCACCTCTGGGACGGAGCTGTGAAGGAGGAAAAGTTTCCACGCACTAGGAAGCCCCTTCACTGGCAGAGACAGAGGATGGGTGGGAGGGAAGCTTTGGAACCATGGAGGAGAGCGCAGCAACAGGGGTGCGGAGGGCAAAGCAGAGAGATTCCCGTACAGAGGATCAGTGCTGACCAGCACTCACCAGCCTGAGAGGCTTGTCTGCTCACCCACCAGGGCGGGTGGGGGCTGGGAGCTGAGGCTCAGGCTTCAGAGGTCAGATCCCAGGGAGAGGACTGGGATTGGCTGCGTGAACACAGCCTGAAGGGGACTAGTGTGCCACAGGTAGCTGTGAGGGAGTCCGGAAAAAACTTTGGACCTGCCTAAGAGGCAAGGGACCATAGTTTTGGGGTGTGCGAGGAGAGGGGATTCCTTCCCTGTCTGCCCACAGAAGGCAGAGCACCACCTATTGGAGCTCCAGAGAGAGGCGCAAGCCGTGGCTATCAGCTTGGACACCAGAGTTAGGCATGAAACGCTAATGCTGCTACTGCAGCCACCAAGAATCCTGTATGCAAGCACAGGTCACTATCCACATGCCCCCCTCCCTGGGAGCCTGTGCAGCCCACCACTGCCAGGGTCCCGTGATCCAGGGACAACTTCCCCGGGAGAACACATGGCACACCTCAGGCTGGTGCACCGTCATGCTGGCCTCTGCCACCACAGGCTAGCTGCACATTCCAATTATAACTACCATACCCCTCCTTCCTCCCAGCAAGGCTGAGCCAGAGCCCCCTAATCAACCGCTGCTTTAACCCCATCATGTCTGGGCAGGAACAGAAGGCTGAGGGCAACCTACACGCAGAGGTGGGTCCAAAACCAGTTGGGAGCACCTGTATACTTGGGGTTTGCTGTCTGTGACTGACTTGTTTCTGATGTTGATGTTTATCTTAGTATAGTTTTTAGCACTTGTTATCATTGGTAGATTTGTTTGTTGCTTTGGGTGCTCTCTTCTTTTTTTAACTACTTTTTAATTTTAATGATTTTATTACATTTATTTTAGTTTATTATTTTTAAAATTTTTTTCTCTTTCTTTTTTTCTGACTTTTCTTCTGATCCATGTGGCTGAGAGGGTCTTGGTGCTCTGGCCTGGTGTCAGGCCTGAGCCTCTGAGGTGGGAGAGCTGAGTTCAGGACACTGGAACACCAGAGACCTCCCGGCCCCCTGTAATATCAATCGGTGAGAGCTCTCCCAGAGATCTCTGTCTCAATGCTAACACCCAGCTCCACCCAATGGCCAGGAAGCACCAGGGCTGGATGCCCCATGTCAAACAACTAGCAAGACAGGAACACAACCACACCCATTAACAGAGAGGCTGCCTAAAATCATACTAAGTTCACGTACACCCCAAAACACACCACTGGATGCAGCCCTGCCCACCAGAAAGACAAGATCCAACCCCATGCAGCAGAACACAGGCACAAGTCCCCTCCGCCAGGAAGCCAACACAAGCCACTGAAACAACCTTACCCACTGGGGGCAGACACCAAAAACAAGGGGAACTACGAACCTGCAGCCTGCAAAAAGGAGATCCCAAACACAGTAAGTTAAGCAAAATGAGAAGACAGAGAGATACACAGCAGATGAAGGAGCAAGGTAAAAATCCACCAGACCAAACAACTAAAGAGGAAATAGGCAGTCTACCTGAAAAAGAATTCAGAGCAATGATAGTAAAGATGATCCAAAATCTTGGAAAGAGAATGGAGAAAACACAAGAAACATTTAACAAGGACCTAGAAGAACTAAAGAGCAAACAAACAATGATGAACAACACAATAAATGAAGTGAAAAATTTTCTAGAAGGAATCAACAGCAGAATAACTGAGTCAGAAGAACGGATAAGTGACCTGGAAGATAAAATAGTGGAAATAACTACTGCAGAGCAGAATAAAGAAAAAAGAATGAAAAGAATTGAGGACAGTCTCAGAGAACTCTGGGACAACATTAAACGCAACAACATTCGAATTATAGGGGTCCCAGAAGAAGAAGAGAAAAAGAAAGGAACTGAGAAAATATTTGAAGAGATTATAGTTGAAACCATCCCTAACAAGGGAAAGGAAATAGACAATCAAGTCCAGGAAGCACAGAGAGTCCCATACAGGATAAATCCAAGGAGAAACAAACCAAGACACATATTAATCAAACTATCAAAAATTAAATTCAAAGAAAAAATATTAAAAGCAGCAAGGGAAAAACAACAAATAACATACAAGGGAATCCCCATAAAGTTAACAGCTGATCTTTCAGCAGAAACTCTGCAAGCCAGAAGGGAGTGGCAGGACATATTTAAAGTGATGAAAGGAAAACCGACAACTAATTACTCTACCCAGTAAGGATCTCATTCAGATTTGATGGAGAAATTAAAACCTTCACAGACAAGCAAAAGCTAAGAGAACTCAGCACCACCAAACCAGCTTTACAACAAATGCTAAAGGAACTTCTCTAGGCAAGAAACACAAGAGAAGGAAAAGACCTACAATAACGAACCCAAAACAATTAAGAAAATGGGAATAGGAACATACATATGGATAATTACCTTAAATGTAAATGGATTAAATGCACCAACCAAAAGCCATAGACTGTCCGAATAGATACAAAAACAAGACCAGTATATATGCTGTCTACAAGAGACCCACTTCAGACCTAGGGACACATACAGACTGAAAGTGAGGGGATGGAAAAAGATATTCCATGCAAATGGAAATCAAAAGAAAGCTGGAGTAGCAATTCTCATATCAGACAAAATAGACTTTAAAATAGAGACTATTACAAGAGACAAAGAAGGATACTACATAATGGTCAAGGGATCAATCCAAGAAGAAGATAGCACAATTGTAAATATTTATAACAATTGTAAATATTTATAACAATTGTAAAGTTATAACAGGAGCACCTCAATACTTGAAGCAAATGCTAACAGCCATAAAATGGGAAATCGACAGTAACACATTCATAGTAGGGGACTTTAACACCCCAGTTTCACCAATGGACAGATCATCCAAAATGAAAATAAATAAGGAAACACAAGCTTTAAATGATATATTAAACAAGATGGACTTAATTGATATTTATAGGACATTTCATCCCAAAACAACAGAATACACTTTCTTCTCAAGTGCTCACAGAACATTTTCCAGGATAGAGCATATCTTGGGTCAAAAATCAAACTTTGGTAAATTGAAGAAAATTGAAATTGTATCAAGTATCTTTTCTGACCACAGCACTATGAGACTAGATAGCAATTACAGGAAAAACTGTAAAACAAACAAACACATGGAGGCTAAACAATATGCTACTGAATGACCAAGAGATCACTGAAGAAATCAAAGAATACCTAGAAACAAATGACAATGAAAACACGACGACCCACAACCTATGGGATGCAGCAAAAGCAGTTCTAAGAGGGAAGTTTATAGCAATACAATCCTACCTCAAGAAACAAGAAACATCTCAAATAAACAACCTAACCTTACACCTAAAGCAATTAGAGAAAGAAGAACAAAAGAAACCCAGTTAGTAGAAGGAAAAAAAATCAGAAAGATCAGATCAAAAATAAATGAAAAAGGAATGAAGGAGACAATAGCACAGATCAATAAAACTAAAAGCTTGTTCTTTGAGAAGATAAACAAAATTGATAAACCACTAGCCAGACTCATCAAGAAAAAAAGGGAGAAGACTCAAATCAATAGAATTAGAAATGAAAAGGGAGCAATAACAACTGATACTGCAGAAATACAAAGAACCATGAGAGATTACTACAAACAACTATATGCCAATAAAATGGAAAACGTGGAAGAAACGGACACATTCTTAGAAAAGCACAACCTTCCGAGACTGGACCAGCAAGAAATAGAAAATATAAACAGACCAATCACAAGCACTGAAATCGAAACTGTGAATTTTTATTTTATTATCTTCCAACAAACAAAAGCCCAGGACCAGATGACTTCACAGGCAAATTCTATCAAACATTTAGAGAAGAGCTCACACCTATCCTTCTCAAACTCTTGCAAAATTTAGCAGAGGGAGGAACACTTGCAAAGTTATTTTATGAGACCACCATCACCTGCCACCAAAACCAGAAAAAGGTGTCACAAAAAAAGAAAACTACAGATCAATATCACTGATGAACATAGATGTAAAAAATCCTTAGCAAAATGCTAGTAAACAGAATCCAACAGCACATTAAAAGAATCATACACCATGATCAAGTGGGGTTTATCCCAGGAATGCAAGGATCCTTCAATATACGCAAATCAATTCATGTGATACACCATATTAACAAACTGAAGGATAAAAACCATATGAACATCTTAATAGATGCAGAAAAAGCTTTAGACAAAATTCAACACCCATTTATGATAAAAACTCTTCAGTATGTAGGCATAGAGGGAACTTACCTCAATATTATAAAGGCCATATATGACAACCCATAGCCAACATCGTCTCAATGGAGAAAAACTGAAACTATTTCCTCTAAAATCAGGAACAAGACAAGAACGCCCACTCTCACCACTGTTATTCAACATAGTTTTGGAAGTTTTAGCCACAGCAGTCAGAGAAGAAAAAGAAATAAAAGGAAACCAAATCAGAAAAGAAGAAATTAAGCTGTCACTCTTTGCAGATGACATGATTCTATACATAGAGAATCCTAAAGATGCTACCAGAAAACTACTTGAGATAATCAATGAATTTGGTAAAGTAGCAGTATACAAAATTAATGTACAGAAATCTCTTCCATTCCTATACACTAATGATGAAAAATCTGAAAGAGATATTAAGGAAACACTCCCAATTACCACTGCAACAAAAAGAATAAAATACCTGGGAATAAACCTACCTAAGGAGACAAAAGACCTGTATGCAGAAAACTGTAAGACACTGATGAAAGAAATTAAAGATGATATAAACAGAGGGAGTGATATACCATGTTCTTGGATTGGAAGAATCAACATTGTGAAAATGACTATAGTACCCAAAGTAATCTACAGATTCATTGCAATCCCTATCAAACTAGCAAGGACATTTTTCACAGAACTAGGACAAAAAATTTCACAATGTGTATGGAAACATAAAAGACCCCGAATAGTTAAAGAAATCTTGAGAAAGAAAAACGGAGCTGGAGGAATCAGGCTCCCTGACTTTAGACTATACTACAAAGCTACAGTAATCAAGACAGTATGGTACTGGCAGAAATAGAGATCAATGGAACATGATAGAAAGCCCAGAGATAAACCCATGCATATATGGTCACCTTATCTTTGATAAAGGAGGCAAGAATATACAATGGAAAAAAGACAGCCTCTTCAATAAGTGGTGCTGGTAATACTAGACAGCTACATCTAAAAGAATGAAATTAGAACACTCCTTAACACCATACTCAAAAATAAACTCAAAATGAATTAAAGACCTAAATGTAAGGCCAGACACTATGAAACTCTTAGAGGAAAACATAGAAAGAACACTCTTTGACATAAATCACAGCAAGATTCTTTTTGACCCACCTCCTAGAGAAATGGAAATAAAAACAAAAATAAACAAATGGGACCTAATGAAACTCAAAACTTTTGCACAGCAAAGAAAACCATAAACAAGACGAAAAGACAGCCCTCAGAATGGGAGAAAATATTTGCAAATGAAGCAACTGACAAAGGATTAATCTCCAAAATTTACAAGCAGCTTATGTAGCTCATTATCAAAAAAACAAGCAACCCAAATCAGAAATGGGCAGAAGATCTAAATAGACATTTCTCCAAAGAAGATATACAGATTGCCAGCAAACACGTGAAAGAATGCTCAACATCACTAATCATTAGAGAAATGCAAATCAAAACTACAATGAGGTATCACCTCACACCAGTCAGAATGGCCATCATCAAAAAATCTACAAACAATAAATGCTGGAGAGGGTGTGGAGAAAAGGGAACCCTCTTTCACTGTTGGTGAGAATGTAAATTGATACAGCCACTATGGAGAACAGTATGGAGGTTCCTTAAAAAACTAAAAATAGAACTACCATATGACTCAGCAATCCCACTTCTGGGCATATACCCTGAGAAAACCATAATTCAAAAAGAGTCATGTACCACAATGTTCATTGCAGCTCTATTTACAATAGTCAGGACATGGAAACAACCTAAGTGTCCATCGACAGATGAATGGATAAAGAAGATGTGGCACATATATACAATGGAATATTACTCAGCCATAAAAAGAAATGAAATTGAGTTATTTGTAGTGAGGTGGATGGACATAGAGTCTGTCATACAGAGTGAAGTAAGTCAGAAAGAGAAAAACAAATACCATATGCTAACACATATATATGGAATCTAAAAAAAAAAAAAAAAGGTTCTGGTGTACCTAGGGACAGGACAGGAATAAAGATGCAGACATAGAGAATGGACTTGAGGACACGGGAGGGGGAAGGGTAAGCTGGGACGAAGTGAGGGAGTAACTTTGACATAGCCACACTACCAAATGTAAAAGAGATAGCTAGTGGGAAGCAGCCGCATAGCACAGGGAGATCAGCTCGGTGCTTTGTGACCAGGTGGAGGGGTGGGATAGGGAGGGAGGGTGGGAGAGAGAGGCAAGAAGGATGGAATATGGGGATATATGTATACATATAGCTAATTCACTTTGTTATATAGCAGCAACTAACACAACATTGTAAAGCAATTATACTCCAATAAAGATGTTAAAAAAAATAGTTCCGTACATTGAACAAATGTTACATTAAAAATGAAGAGATAAATTGACATTGAAGCCTTTAGTTATAGATTGCTAAAATATTAGTTTTGGGGGTGCTTTTACAGGCAGTTGATGTAAATGGAGATTAAATGCTGCTTGATTAATGTTTCTTATCTTGTCTGTTTTATGATCAGGTACCCTACTTGTTCTGTTCCCTCAATTAATGACTATATTTGCTGTATTTGATTATTTTATATATATATATGTGGTATATATTAGGGTTATTTAGTCTTTGCACTGTAATCTTCAGAAACAGGTAATAGGAGGGCAATTATCTTGAATATATTGCCTTAGAAAACCTTGAATATACTTTTCTCTTTCTCTTTCTTTCTCTCTCCCCACCCCAAATTTGCATATGCTTGTCTTGAGAAACATGACTGTTCTCAGTGAGAGCAAGATGATGATTAACCAGCTCGGCTACTATATATGTTTAACTGCTTGTCTTCAGCACTGAATGAAAAGGGGTTCCTGGATTAGCTTGCTAAAGTAGTTTACACAATACAGATAGCAGTTAGAATTGCCACTTTAGTATATGTCATCAGTACCCTGCTACTTGAGTACATTTTAGGGCATCTGTAGGAGTACATAATATAAATCTGAATTCTGAGCAAAACTGTATAATAGGTTCATTTCCAAACTCCATTATGTATAAAATTAAAACCCTCAAGGTTTCAAATGACAGGTTCATTGTCAAGTGCACTGGACTTTTTATTCTGAAGGGACAAAGGACTTTGTGTCTTCATTAGTCTTCATGAAAACTCTACCAGTGGTTCTCAGAGCAGCACCGTGCTGGTGACACCTCTGCTACCTTCACGATGTCCTGTGGTGCTCTCCATTTGGATGGAATAGGAAAAAGTTTGATGAAAGAAGTGGAAAAAAAGTTTTTTTGGTTGTTTAAAGTCACCAGAGGCTTATTTCTGTGTGTGTGTGTATGTGTGTATGTTTAATTTTATAGTTTCGTTGTGGTTGGTCTTTTGCAATGATACCTGAGAGCTTACGTATTGAAAAATAAATCACATAAGTGATGTCTAAACTCTAGAGAATTGTTTCCTGATTAAATGGCCACTTGTGACAAGGCTGAATTTGCTCTCTGTGTTTGGAAAGATGCTATTGCTCACCTGGGAGCTTTAGTATTGGCAGGTCACTAGCAAGCCTTTCCATAGAATGGCATCATGGCCATTCGAATAGAGAGGACTACGTTTCCCAGATTTACCTTCTAAGACTATATGAGTTTTTGAGCCTCCAAGAGTCAAGGTTATACAGTATGTCCTGGCGGTGGGCAGCTTCAGAGAGAAAAGTGCACATCAATATCCTTAAATACTCCTACCCAAAACAGAATCTCTGAATGTAAGTCACAACAAAGTAAGTACAATAAACTCTAAGTTATCTGTGGTAATACAGAGGTGCATCTCTTAAGAACCAGTTATATTAAATTTTGTCAGTTGGCAATGGGGGAGTGCATCAGATTTATTAGTTAAATTATGTTGCACCTAGGGTAATATTAGAATCTCAGTGGTCTACATTTCCTGTGCAAGCGATAATCGGGTAAAAGGTTCAGAGGTGTATTCGATGGCAAATGGAAGACACTCTGATAGCAATCATTTCTAACAGATAAGCCACAAAGTAGATAATTACCATGTAGGTGATCTGTAGATTACTAGAAATGACTGTAGGTGTATGTGCTTAGCATTCATGCTTATATGTACATTGCTATCAGGTTGACTCCTTAAAAGGAATGTCAATGGACGAATGATGTTGAGGTAAGAGCATGTTACCTAGAGCCAAAGGACTTAGATTTGAACCCATTTCTGATCTTACTAGATTTTCATTATGACTAAGCTCTTAACATCTCTGAGTACCAGTTTCTCTATCCACACCTTCCTTTCTTATCTAATGTGTTTTGTATCCTGAAGTTAGGTAAGTATAATTAAAAAGATGGGTAAGACACAGTCTTGTCCCACAAGGACATCAGGGGGTGGGCAGGGAGCAGAGAAGTAAACCAGGAATTTCACTAGTGCAGGAAGAGTTATTAGAGAGGTTGTGATAATAGCCTGCCTTGTAATAATGCATATATAATATATCTATAATCTGTATCTTATGGGACAGGGAAATCCTTAAATTTCATGAATCTTGTATAATTCACTTTTGAGTCATCAGAAACTAGTTCAAGCTTAGGCAGCAATAGACATACAAAGCACTTTTGTGAAATAAATGATTCTTAAACCACTCAGGTTAGCCATAGCTCGTAGCCTAGGACAGGAAAAGTTAGATTTAGAACCAAATACAGTGTGTATACTGCTGGATCTGCATCAGCCTTACAAGTAGACAGAGGAAATCGCATTCCTGGAAGTCTTCCTTGAAATGTTGATGTCCCTGGGGAAAGATAAAACTTTTAAACTCTGGTGAATTCCTAAGACTGTAGTGTGAATTAATTTTTGATATCAACAAACCTAATATCAGACCCTGAATGGTATATGAGATATACTAGGAAAGCTTGATAAGAAAGGAAGAAAGAGGGAAAGGTCTGTGGTCTGGGGCCCTGTTAGTGAGAGCCTGACCCATTAGGGGGACCCTGGGGTGGTATGGGTTTCCCTCCTCAGGCAGGATCAATGTGATGCTATTGACTCTCTGAGTTCAGTACTTGGGAAAGTTCTGCCCTATAGTGGTGAGAGAAATCTGTCTGCAGTTGGGGTAGTCCTGGCTGTTTCTGTAAATCTGCCAACAAGGTAGAGAGAGGGTGGAGGAACTTCATGTGTAAACTCCCTCCTTCCACCATAAGAAGTGAGAAATAAGCTTAAGAATACATCAGAGTAGGAGTTTTGATAGGGGTTGATATGACCACATCTGTACATTTCCTTTCCTCTTCCTAAGTTACCAAGAAAAGACATCAGTTACTGAACTGGAAGAGTTGGTATGGGGTAAGAAGCAAATAAAAGGAGCTCTGTAGACACTTTGATTACCCACCTCCCCCTGCCAGTTGGGTGTCCCTCATTTAGGCATCCTGTGGAGAAGGAGCTGTCAGGCTAAGTCTTACAATGGAAATGCTAAAAAAAGAATATCAGTATGTACATTAAATATTGAATGGAAGTCAAATACTGGTCATGAAGATTGCTAAGCAAGACTAAGGAACAAAATTCCAAAGGCCATAGGTAGAGATAAATCCTGCACTCTTCATATAAGATACAGCAGTTTGTGCTTTTTCTCAGAGCTAGAGAATAACTTATTTTATTAGAGTGTTTGCAGCAGATACATGAATGGTGTAAATTACATATAACAATTTGCCATGGAGATCTTACTGTCCCAATTAAGTGTCTGTTAGCACATTCTGCAGCAAGCTATCCTTCTAAGGCCTGGTGGTATTTCATGGTATGTCAGTCAATAACCCGTGTCCCCAGCCTAATTGCCAAGGGGCTATATCCTGACTCCTAGCTAGAGGTTGGCCTTGCAAAGTATAAAGTTATGTTTGTTAAATGCAAGCCTCATGATCTCTGGAAGGCGTTAGCAATAATCTTCCTGCCCATTGCACAAATTTCTCCCTGTAAATGCCAGTGATCATGGTGTAGACAAGCATGTGTTCCATTCCCATGATTTTACTTGCAAGCTAAACTTCCTGTCAGCATCTTAAGCCTTGATCTCTCTTTTAATGTTAGCATTTTATTAAAGTAAATGGAATTAGAAGTAGAAATAAATCAGTTTAATCACACATGAAGCATGATTTTTCATGAGTACTTCAATCATTTTTATTTGAAACAATGGAAAAATGAATGTGTTAATTTGCAGCCAGATTGAAAAATTCTGAAAAATATTTAATTTTAATTCTGAATACTTGTCTATGTTATTTAGAAATAAGTCCTTTTTAGATTACTCAACTCTGAGTCTGGAGTTGAATAATAAATTTTCTCTAACATTGCTTATTCTAAAGAGAAAGAAATTCCTGTTGTGTAGGTGTATACCTATACATAAATACACACGTTTTGTAGCTTTTGAAATTCAATCATAAATGTATCTAATTCATCTCCCAATACAGTTTGTCAGTGTACAAAAGGTAAGGATTTATGTGAGTAAATTAATTTTTATTGTGAGAAAATAATCAAAATAGTCACTAAGGGTAAGTTTCCCAATGTTTATCAGAGTTTAAATTTCATGAGTATTTATCTGATTTTTAAAAGATAAAGTCTGAGTGAGAGTAAAGATACCCCTAACTTCTGAAGGAGACAGAGAATCTACTCTTGAGTTATTTTGAAATTCTCATTGGATTTGCTGTTATTTTGAAAAGTGAATCCAGATAACAATCATGTTTATTTGCCACAATTTACCATTTTACCTGAAGAAGAGGGTAAATGTACTCTATTAGAAACAACATAACCCTTTGAAGAAAAGCTTTACATTTAATTTAATTCTTTGATCAACTAAAAAAATGATTTAGAGCTGCTACAGAAGGTTGTACATTTGTGTACTGCACAAAAATGACTGGTTGAAGTTCTGGGTGGAACTCTAAATCCAGCCTTTTCTCAAATGAACATGCCATTGCTTTGGGGGAAGCATCCTCCACCTTCTCTAATTCCCACAAAAGTGTCATATAGACACTGTGTAGCTTTAATCCAAGTTTAATTTTTAATTATAAAGTAAACCTTCTGAGACTATATGCTTATGGGACGATTAGGTCAAAACTTGAAAGAAGTAACCGGTAGAATGAAACTGACAAATTTGATTGATTTCCTCCTCCTGCCCCCATTTTGTTGACTTAAATCATGTCTTTGTGGTAAGGTCACAACTTCAGAAAGATTCAGCCAAGATTAAGGTTTAATTTTTTCCTTCACATATTACCCCTAAAAAAGTTGAATAATCTCACTTGGAAGAAACTTTCACCTGTTTGTAAAATCAGGGTTTATAATAGATATTTATAATAGATCCTTAATATAACTCATATAACTTAATAGTTAAAGAAGGCAGTAGCTATAGATTTTTTAACCCCAATATATGCTACAAAATAATCCATTAACTTTTTATTACCACTTTTTTTTTTTAACTAACTTTCTGAAAAAAATGCATTAGAAGAATAATATTATGAGTTATGGCTGAATTGAGGTCTGAGATTTGACTAACATTTCATCTATGTTTATCTTAAAAATAGGTAACCCTTTAAATTATGATGATGAATGAAATATAGTATCTGCACTGACAGAAGTTAAGGATATAGCCATATACCCTAATGATACAAGAAGGGGAATGAGACGTCAGGGCTTAGTCACTTTCAAATTCCATCTAACAGTGTGTTAAGCAGATAGGGCTTATTGAAAGGGCCATTTTAAAATTGCAAAATGTCAGGGTTAGAAGGAACCACATTTGCCATATAGTGTCATCTACTGTTGAATTCAGGAATATTTTCTATTGTATCCATGACTAACTCTGAATACTAAGAAAGTGCAATAGGTTGATAAGACTGCTAATTCTAGTACTGAATGGCTATAATGTTTATATAACTCTTCCTTGTGGCAGAAACTTCTAACTTCTCCCTTCTTTGTGTTTATTCTCCACTTCTTTCTTTAATTAATGATCACAACTCACTCCCACCCCAACACACTGACTTTTGGCTAGTTTATGACTATGTATCTGGAGACCACATTTCCAAACTTCTCTTACAGTTAGATGTGGCCATGCAATTCAGTTTGGGCCGATGGGATGTGAGCTAAAGTAATATGTAGAACTTCCAGGTCATATCTTTAAAGACAAAGCTGTTTGTCCTGAATATCTTGGTAGTTGGGATGTGCCAACAACTGCAGAGACAGCTTTAGATTTAGGGATTGGAGCCATGTGTGGGAGATGGCTGGGTTGATTGTCCAGTTTAAATACCTGGATAACATTGTAGAGTAGAACTCACCTCCCTACCACTGACTATTCCATCTCCTTCCATCGCCACTGTATTTTGAAGTTTCTTTGTTACAGCAGTTTAGTCTAAACCTTGACTATTAAATTTACATGTGGCAAAAGCTGCCTCCTCTTAATTCCCTTGATTCAAGTTATGGCCTCTAAAATGATACAGAATTAGTATACTACCACTTGAATATGATACTGTTTTGACTATTGAGGGATAATAGCAAACTGTTACACATTTATCTCTTTTCTTCTTTCCTGCCTAAGTCTTCCTCAGACTTTATTCATGCCTCAAATGGCTAGATGTTACCTTCCTTAATCTGGACATGGTATCTTCATCAGTACATCCTGGGTTTGCTGCCTTGTCCCATTCTCATGTTCTTTTCACGTGAAGAAAAGTCTCAAGTCTCCCCTGTAATAATCTCCTGTGCAGTACTTACATTTATCTCTACTAACTTTCATCTTGTTGATTTTAATCCCCCATTTCAGCAAGTTGAGATAATTTTGAGAGAGTACAGGCTTTCCTAAGACCATTGATAAATGCAAACAAGTGGTTTGACTGCTTTTCCCAGTAGATCGAAGGGTTGTTGTACCTATACTTCTGCATCTAAAATGAAATGCTCCATGTTTAAAAATGTTTAATAATACTGCTACCATTCTTCCTAATGAATACCCATTGCCAGCTACTTTAAGCCTTTCATAAGTATTAGGTCACAACAACCCTATCATTATTCCCATTTTGTTGGTGAGTAAATGAGTCTTTGAGGGAAAGGATGACTTGTCTACACAGGTAGGAAATACAGCATAGCCAAATTCAAACCCAGGTTGGCATGACACCCAGCTTAATTAGCCACTGGACTACTGCCATTTGATGTGCCTCACTTTCTGCAAAGTATAGGTTTCTGCCTTATAAGGGGTTCTGTGTCTGGAAAGGATAAGACATATATTTAGCTGTCATCACAAATGCATATGCTCTTCTACATCTATTTTGGTCATGTTCTTAAAAGCAAGAGAATGAAAAAAGTTCAAATGATTCAGAAAGACAGATCTATCCACACTATGAGGCCTGCTTTAATACAGAGGTGATGCTTGAGTCTTCACCAAAAACACAGGATGTTTTCTACTCCCAGTCTTTTTTTTAATATAAATTTATTTATTTAATTTTATTTTAGGCTGCGTTGGGTCTTCGTTGCTGTGCTCAGGCTTTCTCTAGTTGCAGTGAGCGGGGGTTACTCTTTGTTGCGGTGCGCAGGCTTCTCATTGCAGTGGCTTCTCTTGTTGCGGAGCACAGGCTCTAGGTGCACTGACTTAAGTAGTTGTGGTTCATGGGCTCTAGAGTGCAGGCTCAGTAGTTGTGGCGCATGGGCTTAGTTGCTCCATGGCGTGTGGGATCTTCCCAGACCAGGGCTTGAACCCGTGTCCCCTGCATTGGCAGGTGGATTCTTAACCACTGCACCACCAAGGAAGCACCACTCCCAGTCTTTTTGCAATACACTTTTCACAACTGAATTTCATCCTGACGAAGAAGATCTTGGTTCCTTCTTCTGTTGGTTTCAGTGTTTTGCTCCAGCTAGAAAGACATTATTATGATTCTCAGGATCACAGTGAGTGTTCTAGAAGACATAATTTTTTTTTGAATTTTATTTATTTATTTTAAATTTTCTATTTTCTATTGGAGTATAGTTGATTAACAATGTTGTGTTAGTTTCAGGTGTACAGCAAAGTGATTCAGTTATACATACACATGTACCTATTCTTTTCTTTTTTTTTTTTTTTTTTTTCCGGTACGCAGGTCTCTCACTGTTGTGGCCTCTCCCGTTGCGGAGCACAGGCTCTGGATGCACAGGCTCAGCGGCCATGGCTCACGGGCCCAGCCGCTCCGCAGCATGTGGGATCTTCCCGGACCGGGGCACAAACCCGTGTCCCCTGCATTGGCAGGTGGACTGTCAACCACTGCGCCACCAGGGAAGCCCTGTACCTATTCTTTTTCAAATTATTTTCCCGTTTAGGTTGTTACATAATATTGAGCAGAGTTCCCTGTGCTGTACAGTAAGTCCTTTTTGGTTATCCATTTTAAATATAGCAGTTGGTACATGTCATTCCCAAACTCCCTAACTCTCCCTCCCCCCACCCTTTCCCCCGGTAACCATAAGTTCGTTCTCTAAGTCTGTGAGTCTGTTTCAGTTTTGTAAATAAGTTCATTTTTATCATTTTTTTTTAGATTCCGCACATAAGTGATATCATACTATTTCTCTTTCTCTCTGACTTAACTTCACTCAGTATGATAATCTCTAGGTCCATCCATGTTGCTGCAAATGGCATCATTTCATTCTTCTTAATGGCTAAGTAATAATCCATTGTATATATGTACCACATCTTCTTTATCCATTCCTCTGTTGATGGACGTTTAGGTTGCTTCCATGTCTTGACTGTTGTAAACAGTGCTGCAATGAACATTGGGGTGCATGTATCCTTTTGGACCGTGTTTTTCTCCAGATATATGCCCAGGAGTGGGATTGCAGGAATCATGGAAGAGTTAACTGTTTTTGCTTGATGTCTTCTTTCTTTGACAAGTTGGCTAGGAAATTTCTACACATCCCAGAATGCTTGTCAGCCCTTGAGGTTGATGCAGTGCACGTGTAGTTTGTGTTTAGGGGCCCTCATCTCTACATCAAAATAATGTCCCCATGTTCTGTAAATCTGGTCACTTTCCCTTTATGTAAGCCATACTGTTCCTCTTATGTCCTTTGCTAAAACTCAAGAAAGAAAAATGCAGACTAAGGAGTATAGATGTCTTGTTCAGACATTTATATGTTGAGGATTTAAAAACTTTGCATTATCTTGTAAAAATGTAAGTTGTTATTGAATAATAACAAAGAAAATATCGTTGAGTTCGGAAAGAGGTTAATAATCATCCACTTCTATCTCTCCATTTTATACGTGAGGAAATGGAGTCCCAGAAAGCTGAAGTGAGTTGCTGAAGTTCACCTAGATAGAGAGGCAAATTTGAGTAAGAAAACTTTGGTTATATCCTTCAAATTATACCACAGGAGTCCCTCCTTTCTTGCTTAGAAACACATGTATTTATTATTTGGCCCTAGGCTACCTCTTCTTTTATTTGTAAACCAAAGTGTCTGGTGATAGATGAAAAATAATTTAAACCTTACCTGTGCTTCTGTCTTCTATTTCTGGTAGATGGTGATATAATTAATAATAGTAGCAATAATAATACTTAGCATCACAGAAAGTATTTATTGGGCACTTACTATAAGCTAGGCGCTGTTATACGTGCTTCATATTGCCAAACTATTTCATCCTCAAAACTTCATGAGATTGGTAAAATTGTCATTGTCATTTACAAATGAGGAGATGGAAGTCCAGAGACTTGTCTGAAGTTATACAACTAGTAGTGGCAAAGCCAGGAACTCAAGATTTGGAATCTGGCTTTAGGATATGTGCTCTAAACCACTACGCTATATTGCCTCTGATAGAGGACTTTCTCCCTGGTATTTCAACAGTGAATTAACAGGTGTGTGGGTGTCTGTGTGTGTGTGTTGTGTATGTGTGTACAGATATATGTATATTAGTTATGATGTATACCATATTGTGTTAGTATATGTGCAGTCTAGTCTTTCTATATGTGTGCAACAAAAAGTTTTCAGAAAAAATTAAGTTATGCTTACTTAGTTTACTTCAGCAAGATTAACTTCACAGGCTCAGAATTTGTTGAGAAAACTGAATAAAACAACAGAAAGATAGATTTTTAAAAATGATTATAAGTAAATACGATTATTAGACTTGCATAACCACTGATTTGTTTTAAAAGAACTATCCTAAGTGTTTTACGTGGTGTTCACTTATCAAAACTGTCAATCCATAAACCAAACAGGTAGCAGGCAAGAAAACCCAAGACAGAAAGAAAGAGATGAAAATTAGAGGATTCTTTTAATCTCCTTAAGCCCCACCACATACTATTGTGAAAAGAAAAAAGGTGATATAGATGACGGTTTTGGTCAACAATGTAAAGAGGTATTTTTGTCACTTTTACCTCCACAACACCACTGTTGTCATAGGCCACCAGTCTCCTATCTCCTATTTGAGACTCCTGGACCCATTTTTAAAGATATAATTTGTTCTTCCTTTCAAAGTGGAATCATAAAATTATGGAAGGAAGAGGGATTTTAGCAGTGTTCCTTCTTGCCTCCAAGAGCAAGCACAACAAATCTAAGTCTGGATGTTATATCCTCTAAGTAGTTTTATTAGTACCTAGCCAAGAAGTTTGTGTGCAGGAAACCTATATTAAATTTTATAATTGACCTTTTTAAAAATTGCAGATACATATGGCTTATTTGTTATTATATAAGACTCTGTGTCTTGTTTCCCAGCATTTATACGGCTGATTTTTAAAACATGATCACATGTCTAACATATTAGAAAATAAATACCTGATACAACATGAGCCTTGGCATATTTAGGGTGTTACCAAGTGTCCAGAATTGGAAATATTGTTCTTTTAATGATACCCTGTGATTCAATTTAACCAGCAAGCTTTTATATGATTAATATTTATAGTCGAAGCTGTGTATATTCTGTATATTCCCTGTAAACTTAAGAAGCATCCTTTGTCAATGGTGAAAGGGGAAAGAAGGGTTTTAGAAGAGAAATTAGACACTGGTTGTCAGTTTATTATTGCCTAGGACTTTTATTAAAAAATTCAGAATATGATAGTGCATTCAGAAATATCAAAGTTCAAACTGTTTAAACTTAATTTGCATCATATTACATCAGATCAAATTTCTAGTTATTTCTTCAATCAACATTTATAATATGCCTGTATTTTAATAAAGATCCAAGAAAGAGAGTAAGCTTTGGTTTTACTACAAATACATTGCCTGTATTTATTATAGAGATAAGCCTAGCAGACATTTAGCATAGATTCATGTTAGTTAAACCAGTGTCACCATATTGATACTCTTTTTCTAATTGGGAAATGGAACTGAGATGACATTTTTATCATGACATCCTCTGTGATTGACACACGTCTGTGCTGAAATACACTTGTGTGCAGATTCATAGTGTCAATAGGATAATTTCCCTTCAGACAAAGTACTCTTTTAGAAAACTTAGCAATTCAAGAAAGGCAAAGAGATATTTGATAACACCCTCTTTGAAAATGGAGAAGGCAATAAAATACTAAATTGTTAGAAGTTACAGTTTAGAAATATGTATCTGCTTTATTTGTTACGATTAGAAAAGAATGGATTGAATTAATCTTTGAAGCAGAATTGTAGCAAACTATCTGTGTCAAACATTAACTGCATTAAAAGAACCCATTATTTGTCTTTTGTTCTCTGTCCTTTTAAAATACATAAATGCCTCTTTATTATATTTCATTATCAAAGTTTTGTTTAGAGTTCAGTATTTGCAAATTTGACAGGTTTGAAAGTAAACTAGTCTACAGATGACATATTTGAGAATTTACGAACTTATCTCTCTCCAGTCTAGATTTTTATGCCATTCTCTAGATGATTTCTTTAAAAAACAAAGGTCCTTTCAAGTCCAAACACCTATAAAATTTCAAAATTAATGTTCAGTTTGATTCTTCTTATTTTTATTATTCTTCCTATTATTTTATTTGTAATCTCTTTTATTCCCTTCAATGAAAAAAGAAAGATACAAAAACAATGACCTGAATCTACAAGGTAAATGAATGCTGTAGGTTATGCAAATGATATTGTTGAACTTTTACCTTTTAAACTGACTATAGAAAAAACAATCTGATAACCTGAACGCCTCCCATGTTTCTAGAGATTAATAAGAATAGTTGTATTGTTACTCATTTCAAACCAGTGTTTGTTGCAGAACTGCCTTCTCTAATGTGCATTTTGAAAGCATAAAATAAGGAAAAAAATCAAAATGACCTAAATTTTGAAGCCAGATCATAGTAAAAATGAAGAAGAAACTGCTCCCTTTCTCTCCACTGGTTTGCAATTGAGCCCCAATTTCCTAAAGTTCATCAAACCAAAGGGAGAAAATAAGAAGAGAAAAAAAGACAAGGAGAGAAGGAAACACAGCTGTACAGAAAGACATATATTGAAAAAGAAGCAAGAGAGAAAATGAAAGCAAAAATTAGTCTTGTAAAGATGGAGAGACTGAGCTGTAGAAACTGGTCACATAAATAGTCATGAAATGAAAAGTTTCAGATTTGTATTGAAGTTAAAAAAAAAAAAAAACTACTTAGAGAAAGGCCAACAGGCCAGACTAAATAATCCTCGACTTACCGTCCAATTCTGAATCCCATATTAGCTGCAGAGATTTTAATGTAAATATGCCATTACACTGTCATTACAGTGATCAGGCTTCATGGCTCACAGGTCACATCTCAGCCACTGTTAATTTTGCAGGCAAAAGCTTTTTTTCTCTTGAAATGTTAATAACTTTCTATTAGTTAATGTAGCGTGACTAAAATTCAGATTAGATATAATTCATTTTAATATCTGTGACTGGCTATCCTGATCATTTAGCAATGGTTTCCAGCTGAATACAAGATGCTAAATTGGACTCATTTGCATAGCCCTGTTAAAGGAATGCCATTCTAGAAATGTAGGCATCTTCAAATTAATTTAAGATATTTTTTTTCTCCTGGTTTTGCTGCTAGGATAAAATCTTTGGTTGGCAACTAATTGAAGTTACCTTGGGCTGAATATACATTCTTTTCTCTGCCCACCCTCCCATCTCCCAAGGGGAAAGAAAAACACAACACTAGTCAGGAGTATTAACTGATGAGTGTAGAAGATACCTAGTGCCTCAGAACCTTGAGGGCTCAATTTAGTAAGTCTAATGTTGTTACACAAATCTGAACTATTGACAAGGTCTGTAGCAACCAGGTCCCGGAGAAGATTTAGTTCTACCTTTACAAATCTGTTAACTTTATTATGTAGGTGCAATGTATCACTACCTGTCCAGTGTATGGAGTCCAGTTTGTTGAACTGGATGATAAGATCTGCTTTCCAAGGAAGCCTGCACCAGAGTGGAAAGCATTATTGTTATTAATCATAGATGGAGTCTGTTTTTCCCTTCCTTTTCATATGTAATACCCATTAGTGCTAATGGAAAGCACAGACAATACATTCATGCAACATGGGGCAACCAGGCCCTTGAATTATCAATGCCAGTGGGTAGATGTTCACATGAACAGTTCAGTCAGTGCACCTGTGGGAGGGATTAGGGATTCTTTGTAACTTGATCTAATTTTTCAACCTTATCATATTTGATGGTTTCTTTTCCTTTCAATTAAAATGCAAACAATTTATAATTTTACTCTCTTCCCATTTCTTCACAGGTATCACAAGCTTTGTGAAAAATACATGTAAATAATCTTTTACAGCTAGGTCAAAGTTTTGATTCAGGAATCCTAGGAGATCCCTAGAAAGTTAAAAACTGAAATAAACAAATTTAAAATATTTTTTCTTGATCTCACTAACTTAAAAAGTATTAAAAATTTTCACTTTTATGAATTTAATCATTATTCACTTATATAAAGATATTTGGCTTTAGGAACTACATTGTTAGTTTCATTGAAATATAATTTTCAGAAATGAGTGTATAATTATTTTTATCCCAAAACAAAAATATGTCTCAGACAAAGAGAATGTTTATCAAGGTTTCTTTTTATTAATTTGATTATTTCTAGAACATTAGAGAAAATATATGAGTTGGAAAAAAGTCTCTTTATGGTTCTACTCTGGCCCCTTTCCTTCTTTCTCTTCCTCTTCTTCCTTTTTCCCCTGGGGTAAAAATATCAGATTTTTAATATCAGGTTGTCATCCCTGCCATCTCCCTCAACCCCTTCCCCTCAATAATTTAATGAAAAGTATATCGTTCAGCCACTGTATGTGTGAGAGAAATGGAGAAACTTCCAAGAAAAATAAATTAAAATAAATTCTAGCAGAGATTTTGAATAAACACAGAATTGGCAAGATTATTCTTTTCTAAAATTTATAAGTGATAATTTTCAGTTGTTTAGTTCCTGTGGAAAATAAATCACCAGGAGATATTCATAAGATGCCAACCAAATATTAAACATGGGTAATGACTGGCAGTTGGGCAATTGAGTAGCTAGAATGTCAGCTCCTGAAAATACTTGGAATTTTGCTTGGTTCCCTCAAAAGAAAACAGTACATATGGACTAAAACTTTTGTTGGCATCTTGCATCTCAGCCTATAAACATTATCAAGTAATAGATGTCCCTTTCTATATGATGTCTCTCTACCAGCTTACCTCCCTCTTTCCCTTCACAGCTAAACTTCTTGAAAGAGTGATTATTTCTATTTCCTTCTTTCTCCTCACTCCTTAGTGCACTTCCCACCTTCACCTTACTCCTAAGGTTCTACAGTCTGGCTTCCCTTTTTCCCATCTCACCACTGAAACTTCTCATGATCTATTACTGACTGAATCAAATCCATGTCAGTGTCTCCATCTCCAGTCTAGTCAGTCTGTTCAGTCATTTGATCAACTGCTCAAATGATCAATCCCATCCCAAGTACCCATTTCTGTTCCAAGTTTCTAGGATAAGTACTGGAAGATATGGAACATACCTAGGGTATAAAAGCCTGGATATGTAGTAGATTTTGAAAAATTATCCTTGTTAATTTTGAAATGGCGCCTATATTCTAGTCACGGTTCCTTAGACATCTACTTCTAAGGTGTTAAATGCCAGCTATGTTGATGTCACCCAAATCTATAGCTTGAACTTGGGCTTCTTTCTTGCCAGCCTAAGCTAAATATCTAATGGTCTACTGGCTATTTTCACCAGACTATACAATAGTCAAATCAAAAGAACAGTGTGCAAACTAGTTCCTCGTCCTTTGTCTACCATAACCTGGTTCAGAATAGTAACACTTACCTTGGCATCCAATTCAGAAGTGTGGGGGTCATCCTAGACTTACTAAGTCTATGCATCCAGTTGGTCACTAAGTTCTAATAATTATATTTCCTTAATAAGTCTCTAATTTCAACCTGTCTCCTTCTTTATTTACCACATCAGGTCAGGCTTTTATAATTTATGACTGGGAATATTTTTACTACTCTTACCTCTTTTCACTGGCCACCTCTAATCCAATTTACCTTCATAGCCAGAGTTGCATTTTCACAGTACAAATCTCATTGTTCCCTCTGTTAAAATCCTTTACAAGCCTCTTCATCACACTTCAGGTCAGAAGTCTCTATATTGTAAATGTTTCCCTTGATGATTGTCCCCTTACCGGCTGTCCAACCCTACCCCCTGCATTATCCACGCTGTACTCTGTGCCCCAATCTGGATTAATTATTCCCATTTCATGGAAGGAACCATGCAATTGCTTGCTTCTGTACCTTTGCTTGTACTGTTTCCCTTTTCTGAACACTCTCCTCTCACCCCTTGCCCACTTGGGAAATTCTTTCTCATTCTTCAGTACTCAACTCAGTTGTTATCTTCTCTAGCAAGCCTCCTTGCTACCCTCTCCCATGACTTCAGATAGTGTTAAACACTCGGCCCTCTGTGCCCCATGGTACCTAGCTCATACCTTGAATGTACTAAAGTGAGAAATACATACATACATATATGTATGTATGTATATATATATAGTGGGAGCCTGGAGAATAGGGGCAGGTATTGGCCCAAAGTAGACCCTTTATAAAATTTTTTTGAGCATCCCTGTCTGATCTTTGAGCATAAAATCTCCCAGGATGTTAAGAAAAAAATTCACTTTGAAAATGTGAGATTTCAGACTGGTGCTTAGATTCTTTAGTTGCTTCTAGCTTTTCTTAAAATCACCTGGAATTTCCAGGTTTTTTTTTTTGTTGTTGTTGTTTTGTTTGTTTTTTAGATATTTCAAAACTCTTTATGGATTTAGAGGATATTTCCCTGGACAATGATGTTGGATTTTTCCATTTAGAATAAAGATACTTGATAATTAGCCTGAAATAGATCTTCCCTTAAAATAATTTTATTTATAAAGACTTAGAAGGAAAAACTTAGCTTGATTTCAAAAATCTTATTCTCTGGTAGATTTCATTATTTTAAAAAAGTATTTTAAGACACAGAATAGCTTGGATCAGATTTTAGAACTTCAAACTCTACCAGAGTCCCTTGGGAGAGTTTCCCTTATAGAAAATTACCCATTCACTACTGTGAATCCTTCTCCAAGTTTGGAGAGATACAAATGTCTTCTGTCTTTTATTATTTCAGGATTTTATATCCCCAAGTCAATATACAAATGCAGTAGTGTACATATGCTGCACTAACATGGAACAATTAAAAAGATGAGATCTTAACCTTAACACAAAAAGGTAACCACAAATTAACAAAGCAGTTGCATAGAAAAGAACCTGCAGTTGTATCTTCCTGTTACATAAGTCCAGTGACACCACACTTAGACATCCTAGCATGGGTTAAAATAAGAAAAAAATGGTTAAATGGTGATTGACTATTTTAATAAGGTGAAGCTTCTTATTTCAGAGAAAGAAATAACCTCATAACAGTCAGATTAAAATCATCTGGTCACTTCATTATAGTTATCTTATTAGTTCACCTGTTTATTTTTTACTTTTCTTCTAGATTTTTCATGACCTGAATATATCCATCAGCATTTATATTAAAATATTTTCTCATTTGTCACTATTTCAAATTGCCTGTTACGATGAAAGCTATTAGACTGTATCTTCTGCAAATTTCATTTGTGTACTTTCAATCTACTGACCTCTTTTCTTTATTCTAAGATATTAATAACATTTCTAAGCATTTGAGCAATTACATGAGATTATAATAACATCAGTGTAAGGATCACAAGAAATAACCAGTGGTTTCAAAATGCTACTGTGATCTAACTTTGTTGGGACAAACGCCTAGGAGGATGAATGGTGATGGGATTAAACATCCAGTTAATTAGTGGTTATCTAGAGACTGGGTGAGGAGGTGGATATTGTGAAGGCGGTGATGAGGATTGAGAGAAAAGGACAAAACTAGGAGATATTTAGAAGAAAAAAAATATTTAACAGTAGTGAATTTGATGACATTAAGATATCAAAGGCTAAAAGAAGACTTCACGGTTATGAAGTTGGATGTTTATAAGAGTGATCTGGGGCTTCCCTGGTGGCGCAGTGGTTGTGAGTCCGCCTGCCGATGCAGGGGACACGGGTTCGTGCCCTGATCCGGGAGGATCCCACATGCCGCGGAGCGGCTGGACCCGTGAGCCATGGCCGCTGAGCCTGCGCGTCCGGAGCCTGTGCTCCGCAACGGGAGAGGCCACGACAGTGAGAGGCCCGCATACCACAAAAGAAAAAAAAAAAAAGAGTGATCTGGCTACCAATTGATTATTGGGTAGAAGTGGTAATTTTTAAATATGAAGATAACTTCAGTTGGAGACTTGTTGAGTTTGAGGCAGCATTTGTCTACTTAAGTGAAGATAACCTATATATACAGACAGGTATTTGGGATACTATAATGGAACATGAGAGTGACATAGACACAGAGAAAGGTTAAAATATCTATAATATAGCAAGTTATTGAACTGAATTTGGTCAGTAAGAAGCCAGGACAATCAGAAAAAAGTGCTATGGGTTGTCTGCCTTATTCACATAGTAAGTGTTTGGTAGTAGTTGAATTGACCTATCCTCCAAGAAAAAATGTAATTCTCTCCCTCCCTCTCTCCTTCTTTCCCTCCCTCCCCTTCCTTCCCTCCCTCTCCCCCTCTTTTCTTCTTTCCTTCCCCTTCCCTCTTCTCCCCTCCCTCCCACCCTGCCTCCCTTCCCTCCTTCCTTCCTTCCTTCCTCTCTTCCTCTCTTCTTCTCTTCTTACTTTTTTCCTTCTCCTCCCTCACTCCTTCTGTTCCTCCTCCTACCCCTCTTTCTCTTCCTCCTTCTTGTTAAACATGTTTACTTTCTAGTTTTCTATACAGAGGAAAAAAATCATGCTAGTTCAGAACCAGAGGAGGAAGATCCCATTGTAGAGTATCATTGAATACTGTTCATTTTTATAAATTGTTATTTTAAGCCCCAATGCTAAAGCATGAAGTGTCTGACAAAGAAAATCCTATAAGAAAAAAAGGAATCCTAAGATGGCTTTAAGAAATAAATATAGAAACTCAAATTACTGTTTCACAATACCAAGTATTTTATTTTATTTTATTTTATTTTATTTATTTATTTATTTTTTGCGTTACGCGGGCTTCTCACTGTTGTGGCCTCTCCCGTTGCGGAGCACAGGCTCCGGACGCGCAGGCTTAGCGGCCATGGCTCCCGGGCCCAGCCGCTCCGCGGCATGTGGGATCTTCCCAGACCGGGGCACGAACCCGTGTCCCCTGCATCGGCAGGCGGACCCTCAACCACTGCGCCACCAGGGAAGCCCGTATTTTATTTTTGATGTGATAAAAAAAATCTGGTAAAAATGAGTCACCCATAAATTTATGCAGATTGAGATTTTTTTTACAACATCCATGTAAAGTAATTCATGCCCCCCCATACTTTTTGTCAGAAATACAAAAAAGAATAGGAGAAATGATGGAATTTACTTTTATACTTTATTTTTAGATGAGAAAACTCTTCATATTGGCAAATGAGATCAAATATGTTCACAGGTTACACATTTAAGGTGATCCTTGAAATACAGAACCTTATTAATTCATGAAATAATGGATAGTTTCACTGAGAATCTCCAACTTTTTGGATTTTTAAAGTTTAAACATTGAGAGTAAATTGAGATTTATCACTAACGTGTAATCACCAGAAAGTGCAAGACCCAGCCTCTTTGCTCTGGGAAAAATAAGTGCACAATTTATATGTGCACATATGATAATGCACAATTTAAACAAATAAAAACAAGTATTCACCAGGAATACTATTTGCTGTTATTTCCCCAAGTCAAATGTGACCGTAAAAGTCTTAGATTACATAATCCTGCATTACTCATCAACCTGTACTAAAACTGATCTCCCCCATTATTTTCCTTCATTTCAATCTATTTTCCATAAAGTATCCAGAATGATTAAAACAAAGCAAACCAACAACACAACGAGATTATGTAATGCCTCTGCTTAAAATCATTAAATGACTTCCACTATTCCTTAGAATAAAATCAAATTTCATATTATAGCCTGTGAGGCCCTGCAAGGCCAAACACCTTTTCCCCTTTCCGTCTTCATCACTAACCCCTCTCCTCATCTTTAACTGGCCTTCAGTTATGCTGGATTCCTTTTAGTTCACAGACCAAGACAAACTTTTTCCCACCTTATAGGCCATGTATATTCTTCCTCCTACGCCTGGAAGGCATGGTCCAGTTTTTCACCAGCAGGGCTCTTCCTCATTCTTCAAGTCTCAGCTTGAAAGATATATTTACAGATAAAAATTTTTTGACCTTAGTAATTCTTCCTTTCATGCACCCACCCCCGATATTACCTATCAAAACATCTTTATAGAACTTTTTCAGCTTGTAATCTTATAATGTGTATACAAACTCACAGCCATACATACATCCATACTTATGCACACGTATATAAAATGTGTGTATATGTATAAAAATAAGTATATGTCTGTGTCTCTATATCCTTATGTATGTGTGCATGTTAATACTTTATTAAGAAAATATATATTCCAAAATTACACAAATATTAAGTGATCACTGAATTTTTCAAAGTGAATACATCCATGACCACACTTGTCACTTCCATCTAGATCAAGCTATAGAATGTTAGCTGCATGCTAGCCAGTCTTGCTTGAGGCAGTTGCAGTTAACTACCAAACTTCCCCTCAACTTCCCTCAAAGATAAAGTATATTGTGACTTCTATCACAACAGATTATAATGATTAAATCCTCTCACTCAACATTTTGTTATGGGATTCATCCACTTTGTAGTATTAATACATAGATTCTCACTGCTGTGTAGTTTTCCATTATACTGTATATGACAATTATAATTATCCATCCTATTCTTGCTGCATGATGCTTCTTGAACATTGTTGCATATGTCTTTTGGTGCACATATATATGCGATTTGGGGGAAAATGCAGTTGCTACCACAGGGTATGCACATTCGTAGCTTTTGTAGATACTGCCAATTAATTTCCAAGATGTTTGCATATGTGTACAAATAGCATTAGAGTTCCAGTTGTTGTATATCCTTACCAACACTTGGCATTGTTATTCTTTTTAATTTTAGATTTTCTCGTGTATGTGTGTGTGTGTGTGTATTGGTATGTAATTTTGGTTTTAATTTGCATCATCCTGGTGACTAACAATATTAAGAACTTTTTGTTATGCTTACTGGCTCTTCAGCTGTCCTCTTTTGGAAATGTCTGCTCATGGCTTTTCCCCATTTTTAATTTGACAGTCTTTTTTGTGATCTGTAGTTTAAATGCATACATATTTAAATATATCTGCTTATATATGTGTATATATAATATATATAATGTATACATTTTATATGCATATTTTCTCTCACTTGAATGTTTGCCTTTTCACTCTCTTAAGGTATGTTTGATTATCAGTGAGCCTTAATTTTTTAAAAATAAATTTATTATTTTATTTATTTTATTTTTGGCTGTGTTGGGTCTTGGTTGCTGCGTGGGAGCTTTCTCTAGTTGCGGTGACTGGGGGCTACTCTTCCTTGTGGTGCGTGGGATTCTCATCATGGTGGCTTCTCTTGCTGCGGAGCATGGGCTCTAGGTGCGTGGGCTTCAGGAGTTGTGGCATGTGGGCTCAGTAGTTGTGGCCCACAGTCTCTAGAGTTCAGGCTCAGTAGTTGTGGCACATGGGCTTAGTTGCTCTGCAACATGTGGATCTTCCCAGACCAGGGCTTGAACCTGTGTCCCCTGCATTGGCAGGCGGATTCTTAACCACTGTGCCACCAGGGAAGCCTAAGTCTTAATTTTAATGATGTTCAACCTTAGTTTTTCTTTATGGTTATTTTCTTTGTGTCCTATTTAAGAAGACTTTACCTAAGCCAAGGTCCTAAAGATATTCTTCTATGTTATCTTTTACTAGCTTTATTGTTGTATCTTTCACATTTATTTCTATGATCCATCTAGAGTTTATTTTTGGTATTGTAAAATAAGGGCCAAGATATATTTTTTCCTCAATTTCATATCCAATTATTTTTGTACCTTCTTCCCCCCTCTGCACTGCTTTGGAGCATATATATATACATTTGTTTGTGGACTCTGTTCTCTTTCATTGTTTCACAATGCACATTTTAATTACTGTCTTTAAAGTAAATAAGTCTCGATGTCTGATAATGTAGATCCAACAGCTTTGTTCTTCAGTATTGCCTTTGCTGTTTTGGGCCTCTTGCATTTCTGTAAAGATCAGCTTGTCAATCTTCACACAATAACCTATTGGATTTTGATTGCTTTGAATTTACAGTTTAATTTTGGAGAGAATTGGCATCTTTGCAATATTGAATTGTCCAGTCATGAACATGGCATATCTGTAATGAGCCATTGGTCCTTCACTTTTGCCTGCCTGTGAGAAATAACTTAAACTGACAATGTGTTTGGGTGTTGCCCACCATTCCGAACTGAGTGAGACCCTTTCAAACCCTGGTAGAGAGCTGCTGCTTTACCTGGTCTGCCTTGCCCTGGCTCACCAACTGCCTTGGGAGGGGTTTTGAAAGCTGACCCAAAACAGAATGCATAATTTCCACTCCTCTTTCTCAAATCCCAGCCACTTTCATGCATAAATTCTTCTCAGAATATTGTGTACCTCTTTGTGCTTTCCAGAGTCTTGAAATGTTTTCTGTTAATTTTGTAAAACTTCAGAGTTGCTTTTGGGGAGATGAATTTGGCTCAGTCATAGCCAAAAGTTAAATAATGATTTCCTTCCAAGAATTTGTTCATTTAATTGAAGTGGTGAAACTTACTGTCATAAAGTCAAATATTCATATATTGATATTTTAGTAGTTATTCAAGAGGTTATAATTTGAACACTTAATTTACTAGAATCTACCTTAAATTATTACTTTTTCCACTTGTTAGAAAATGCAAGGGCTTTAGAACACTTAACTCCATTTATCTCTTTTGTTTCTACATATTTTTTAAAGCTTCAACATCTTTTATCATTATTTAAAGTAGGAGTTGGGGAACTATGACCCATGGACAAAATCCTGCCCACTACCTGCTTTTTGTTTGTTTTTTTAATGACTTGTGAGCTGAGATTGTTTTTTACATTTGTAAATGGCTGAAAAAAAATCAAAGCAACAGCATTTAAGATATGTGAAAATTATATAAAATTTAAAATTTATGTTCATAAAGTTTTATTGAAAAGCAGCCACACTCATTCATTGCATGTTTTCTATGGCTGCTTTCCAACACAACAGCAGAGTTAGGCAGTCACTGTGGCAGAGACAATATATGGTGCTCTCATCACTTTATACTGTTGGTAAGTGCACTACACATGGCAGTAGTGCAGTTCTAACTCATCAGAGCTCTGAGAGCCATACAGATTGCTGAACTGCAACACTTTATTTTTTTTTACACTAGTGCAGAGCCACCATGGCAAATTGAATGTCATGCTTTTAAGACACAGTGGAGTGTGAATTACTTTATTATCAAATTAGATGACAAAGCATTGTGTTCTTTAACAATAACACTATAGCTGTGCTAAAAGAATACAGTATACATTGGCATCACCAGACTAAGCACTCATCACAGTATTCACAACTCATAGGAAAGCAACAGTAAGAAAAATTAGAAAATTTAATATGAAATATCTCATCAAAAGAGAATTTCTTCACACATATAAAAAATGAAAATGATTCTGCAACCAGAGTAACAGACATATATATGGCAATTACCCTTCTTAAAGTTAGTAGACCTTTTTGTCTCTGTTTGGAAAACTCTTATCCCATGTCTTCTGAAATATTGCTTCCACCTTCATTACTTTTCTCCTTCTTCGATTCCAGCAACACATGTTAGAGCTTTCTCTGTGACCCAATGCCACTTATGTTATTTTATATATATTTCATCCTTTTTTCCTTTACTGTTTCATTCTTGATTTTCTACTTACCTCTATTGCTATTAAATCCATATATTGATTTCTTAATTTTAGTTGTTTTTTATTTTGGTTTAGAATTTCTATTTGAAACCTTAATATAGATTTACTTTCTACTGTGAAATTCTCCATCTTTTTATCATTTTTTTGGTATATATCAGTAATAGTATCATTGACCTCTATTCTCCTTGATGTGAGTTGGCAAATTTTTCAAGGAGAAAATACAATGTTAAATGTTAGGGTCACCTCAGTGATTTTCCATTTTCTTAGGAAATAGGCTTCTCAAGTTCTGGTTCCCTTGGCTATCTTCCACATCCCTCAGACAGTGCTTTCATTCTTTGTCCCTCTCTGTCTTTGTGTGTGTGTGTGTTTTGCCCAGCTCTTATAGTTTTACTCAGGAAGATAAATATTCTGAAATAAAACTAGCCCAGTTCCTGGCCCATGGGTAGCACTTAGCAAATATTTTTGAGTGAGGTAATTAACTAAATTCTGAGTTTGTGCTGAACATCTCATAATGGGTATTTTAGTTATACTAGAACTCCAAAGAACGTAAAGGAGCAACATTTTTCCTACCTGACATTGAGGCAGGAGATAGATGGGCCCCAGGATGAGCAGCTGGAGCTTGTCCCCTGTGGACAGATACTCCAAAATAGCAGGAGGGAAGAGAAGCTGGGCCCTGTGTAGATAAGAGATAAAAGACCACATATTCCTCATTCTCGAAGTCAAGGAGACCTTCCGGACTACACATGCACAGTAAGGCTCCTTGAAGGTCAAAAAGGGAGGGGGCACCACCCTATAGTAGGTGATGTCAACCTATAAGATAGGCCTCTTCGCTATAATCCATCTTGGCTAAGAGATGTGTGAGCACACGTGGGAGGACCCTGAGATATACCAAATACGGACTCAGAAGCAGGCAAAGCCAGATGATTGGCCAAAGGAAACCTGGTGATTCAAACTACCACGAGGGTGCAAGTCTCTCTCTGAGCCTGCCAATGCGTCTACCCACACTTACCCTTTTCCTCCTAATAAACACTTTACTTGTTTTACTACTTTCTGTCTCTATGTGGAAATTCATTTCTACACAGCTGACCGGCCAGGGCCTTGTCACTGGCCACTGGTCCCTGGTGGTCTACTGGCTAGGATTCAGTGCTCTCACTGCTGTGGCCTGACTTCAGTCTCTGGCCAGGAACCAAAATCCTGCTTCAAACCGCTGCAGACCGAGGACACCTGAGATCAACATTAGTTCAAGGACTCTTACTCATGAAAAAGCCTAAGGTGAGGGGAAACAGAGGTGCAAAATAGAGAGAAAACTTTATTTTATTTTTGACCTTGCAAATTTGAACCAAAACAGAGACTCGTAGTAAATTAAACCTTTTCTCAAAACCCATTTCCCAAATTCTGCCCAAAATTATTATGAGAAATGATCTCCAAAAAATAAAAGTAACAAAAATTATTTTCAGATTTACAAGAGGTTATGATTCCCCTGAAGCTGTGTGATTAAAAGGGAAGAAACTAATAAATTACCAACTCCTTGTTTAGTTGGGGTAAGGAGAGGTATTGTGCTCTGAAACTTACTATGAGCAATACTATTAATAGCATGTGGCTTCTAATCCTTCATGCTCTTCAAAACATTTTCAAACCCTAAGTCTGTGTCAACTTCATACCAACCTTGTGAGCAGGGCTGAGACTTGAGTGAGGTTAATGAGGCACCAGGGGCACAAAATTTAAGGAGGTATCACTCTTAAGGTCATACAAGTTTCAAGCCTACACTTCAATGACCCTGTATATGCATGGTCTTGGGAGTGAGCGTTTCTTAAATTTTGTGCACGAGGTGCCTCACTTGTCTTACCCTACCATCAGTTATACCTGGGGTGGGTAGACCAAAATTTATTCTCATGACTTTGTGGAAGCAGGCATAGAAAGTTAATGTGATTTCCCTAAGACCATATTGGAACCTAGAAGACTGATCAAGGGAAATAATAGAAAAATAACTTCGGTAAATATGAGTAGGATACACAATTTTTTTATAGTACCAGAAAGCCAGGTGCAGTGCTAGTCAAACTTAGATCAAAGCCATGTGAATACTTTAGAGCAGTGGTAGTAAATGTAAATTTCATAGGATCTGTCCCCATATATCTCTCATGCTTCACAACCTGAAAGAATACTATTTTTGGTTTCTGGGTGGTACACATTGACTTTATTACTTCTTGTTTTTGTTGATCTCTACCACACCAATCAGGCTTAAATTTGAATTAACAGATGACACTTAAATTTTGGCAAGCCTTAGTTATGAAATCAAACTATTATTGTATACTCTTTTTTTACCATGGCAGATGCAGCACTAGTCTCTACAAACAAGGTAATAAAGACATTTACAGTCAGCATCTACAGAGAAGGTCCAAGAAATTCGTTTTACCTACCAGAGTGGGCTGTCTCTGTTTAAGAATGTGGAATGATTTACACGTGTTAATGGGCATGCATTATTGGTGAAATGCTGCTTAATTAAGGCATCTGTGGAACTACAGAAAGGGCTGTGTTGAAAATGAGTATACCTGTTTGCAACCTGCTAAAAGATGCATTGAGGATAAGATGTAGTTATCCAAAATTAAAAAAAGCAGGGATTAGGGCTTCCCTCGTGGTGCAGTAGTTGAGAGTCCTCCTGCCGGTGCAGGGGACATGGGTTCGTGCCCCGGTTCAGGAAGATCCCACATGCTGCGGAGCGGCTGGGCCTGTGAGCCATGGCCACTGGGCCTGCGCATCTGGAGCCTGTGCTCTGCAATGGGAGAGGCCACAACAGTGAGAGGCCCGCGTACCGCTAAAAAAAAAAAAAAAAAAGCAGGGATTAGAAAGCCTTATTTCTTTTCAGTCTTCTTTTTTCTCTATGCAGCGTCTTTCTCAGGTATAAACTGAAAACTTCCTTTTGGATCAGTCATTTCACTTAGGAGCTAAGGTTGAGTTTAAAGTGCTGTCTCTTAAGTGAAGGTCAGTGGTTTATCCATTATAGCACCCAAACCCAAATACTTCTAGCAATTAATTATATCTATATCTGTTTTTATAGAGTAAAAGAATAAAGAAATGACGGTCAGCAGTTTTAGGAAATACAAATTAAAGGTGTCCTATCATTTAAAATGATATATCATTTTGGAAAGAAAATTTAAAAGCTGGTAAATGCAATCTAAAATTAAATACAGATTTTGAATTTCAGGCTGTGAAGCTGAAAAGATCAAAGGAAAGTCTTTTTAGTACTTTGGAGTTTGCTGTAATACTTCCTGGGAGGTCATTTACTCCCATAATTTAGTCTGACTTATTTTGGCTTCAGGTCCATTAAAAATGTGCAGCAAAAAAGGAGGCCTCTTTTTACTTTAATTTTCAACAGCAACTTGTCAGTAAAAAAGAAAGGTGTCTGAAAGAGGATCATCTATCATAGTCCTAATAGCTTTCAAATCTTCTGACTTTTTGAGTCTGATTGAGAGAGAAACTTGCCTTGAAATGTCTGCATTTTAACTCTTTCCACAGTTCTGTGGAGGAGTATTACATTCGATTCTAAGTGATGCTCAAATGCAGTCACCACCCACTATGACACCCATGGTTATCACACCCTAGTTACGGAAATTTAGATGTCAAGAGGATTGGATGTGTCATTAGGTACAGTTTCTTTCTGTCTGCTCTTTTCAAATGATTGAGTCCTACTGATGTGAGTTCAGCTCATCAGTGGATAGTCGAATACCTAAAACAAAGTCCAGGTAAATAATTTCTTACCTGTTTTCATTTCCTCCTTTTCTTCCTGTATCTCCTTCTCTCCTTTCCTCTCTCTGTCTCTCTCTGTCTCCCCTCTCATCCTTCTCTCTCTCTCTCTCTCTCTCTCTCACATACACTATGAAGGATAAGCTTTTTTTTTTCTTTTTTTTTAATCAGAGGCTACATTATGCAAAAGCTAAAGTACTTGGCTGGAAGTCAGAAAAGGAAGAATCTTGTGTTCTATCTTCCTAGAACCTGTGGGTTTCATTGTATAAGTCATTTTCATTTCTGTTGTCTTCAGTTTTCCTTATTTGGAAAATAAGGGAGTTGAGTTTGATGAGATCTGAAGTCTTTTCTATTCCTGAACCTGTTCTGAGTATGCCTCCTCTGGAATACTAGTAGTTACTGTTTTACAATGACAAATCCTACAGAGAAGTGCTTATCTCCTCTGAATTTGGGCCTAGAAAACTGACAAAGGATTACCTTAATTGTGTCAATATAGTTCGACTAAGCTTTCTAAATAATTTTTCATCACAGCAGATTTCCACACGCTGTGAGGATGGTAAACGGCTTTCAGCTCATGCTGAGTGGCTGCCTAGGGTCTTGTGCTGAGAAGGATTGTGAAGTGGGGTCCAGGGAGTGCAATGAATTCTGAGCCCTAGCTTTCATTGGTGAGCAAGGGGTAAGTGGGGCACACCTACCACTTGTTTGTCATCCCTAACCTTCCTCATTGTCAGTATTGTGGAAAATGCACTACTGCAAAGACCTTACCATAAATTCCAGCTTGAATGAAATAAAATATAAGGCATAAACAAGGCTTTTGTAACCAGCTTTACATAGAGCTGCCAACTGCAGTTGCAACCTCTACAAACTTACAGATTTCTAATACTTGGTGGTCCTGAAATTATTGTTATTTATTATCTTAAGAAATGCATATGTTTATGGACCCCCTAAACACACTCACAGAATGCAAGTATATTTTATTTAAAAATCTTGGAACTTCAGGGCATTTATACTCTGCTTTTTAACATATTTTAGAGAGTCCCTAATAACTCACCTACTGAAATCCTCATACTTTAAACAATTCTGTTTGCTTGGTTTAGATATGTCAAATGGCCATTTCTTGGACCGCTTTTTGACCAAAATAAATTCCAGAATACCTGCAACATAAAGAAGCTTATTTGCATCTTATATGCTTCTTGACTTTTGCTATTGAAAGGTTCTTACTACCATAATGCAGCCTCTATTGTGTTATAATTTAAAGAAAGTGAACATTATCATAAAATATATATTCTTATTCTAGTGGTAAAAAAAGATTGGTAGGAATTTTTTTCTTTTTTCTTTTTTGTGGTTCGCGGGCCTCTCACTGCTGTGGCCTCTCCCATTGCGGAGCACAGGCTCCGGACGTGCAGGCTCAGCGGCCATGGCTCACGGGCCCAGCAGCTCCACGGCATGTGGGATCTTCCTGGACCGGGGCATGAACAGTGTCCCCCGCATCAGCAGGCGGACTCTCAACCACTGTGCCACCAGGGAAGCCCAATTGGTGGGAATTTTTAGATAACTTTATATATCTATCTGTCTACACACACATATACACGCACGCAGACATATATATATATATAAAGCCAAGCTACCACTTGGTGATCTGGCTACCACACACTTCTCAGAAACACTTATGATATCTGCTGAAGAGTTTGAAGTATGTATTAACCAATTGTGTAACATGCCGTAATCTGTTATATTTTATGCAGAATTTTAGCCAAATCTTATGAAGCAATACAAATCATCTGTTGACCTATTTGAATTTTTTTTTTATTTTGGAAGGTTTTTATATTATAACTTTTATGTAATTTCAAACTACAGAAAAATTGCAAGCTGCAAGAATGATTCAAGGAATTCACTATATCCTTTATTTATTCACTGATTTTTTTTTACTTTTCCTCCATTTACTCTCTGTTTCACTCTCTCCTTCTTTCTCCTTGCCTCCCTCCCTCCCTTCCTTCCTTCCTTTCCTCTCTTTATCTGCTTTTTTCTGAGCCAATTGAATGCTATTTGGAGCTACCATGCCCTCCTTTCTGAATACTTCATTGTGGATTTTCTAAGAACCAGATCATTCTTTTACCTATCCACAGTATAATAACTAAAATATGGGAAGTTAATACTGATACAATACTATTATATAATCTCCAGTCTATATCCAAATTATAACCAATTTGTATTTTGCTGAGAAAGGTCCAATAGTGAAGGAATAATTGATAATATAGGAGAGGGATGAGAAAATTATTAGAGCATGTCCTTGAATAGGCATAGGAGATACTGTCTAGTATAAAATCATGGGCTTGACCTTGGTTATGAGAATAGGCAGACTATATGGGCACGGATAAAAGTGGGTTGAGTCATTCAGTGGTGGAAACTTGGATGGTTCTTCTCTGTTACTTATATCTTCTTAGAGAACTAAGAAACTAAAATTGAGGAAGGGGGGAGGTTATTAAAGGTTTAAGGAGGAAGGGGAAAGGAGTGGAACAATAAATTATTTAGGAAAATGTGTTATGATTGCTGGTAGCCTTAATGGCACAGTTGATGTTACTGGTCATAAAATTAAAGTAAGACTATGTAGCATGACTGTCTATTTTCTTTCAACTACACTTGGCTGTATAAGTACAGGTGCAGAGTAAGGAGGTAGTATTATTTAACCAGGGCTGAAGTTATGACGTGGTTGTACAATGACACTAGAGAGGAGCAGGGAGTTGAGTGTGTATGTAAGAGGGTAATTATGAAGATCCCATAGATTTAAACTGGAGAGTAGGGATGTGATGATCTTAGGGGATAAGAGACAGTGGGAAAGTTGCAGTCATTGTAATGAGACGGTCTGGGATTTATTCTGGGAAATGAGGAAAGGTAAATGACAAGACCACTGGAGGAGAAGATGTTATGGGACTCAGAATCCTGAGTTTTGGAAAGATCAGTCTGTATGATAACTGAAATTTTGACAGGAATAATGTGGTAGAGTACCAGCGAAGAATTACCAGAGAAAATATGCCAGGAATGTTGAGTGACACAAAGCAACAATGACAGGTGGTATGTGGTATAGTCTGACAAGGGATTCAAAATTTGGGATTTTTTAGGGAGAAGAGATTGGTCTGAAAGCAGCAGTGAAGAACATGGAAAGCACTTGCCACACCTTCAGGCTGGAAGGCAGGAGAGTGGTTGGGAGAAAACATGAAAGGGCTAGATATGAAATAGAGTCCTCTGCAGAGCCAGGCTTCTGTGAAAATAGAAAAGGGAAGGGCTCTGCACTGCATAGAAGTGCCACATCTAAGGAGGTTTCATACACAGCAAGGACTTCACAGCTTTATATTTATTTAGTCTGGCAATTTTTCATCAAGTGGAAGTAAAGTGTCTTAAGGAGAATCTCCATTTTCTAACTCACAAAATGGTGCTATAAGAGCTTAGTAGAAGAAATTGTTTTATTGATGCTAGACCATAAGTTCCAGAAGGCCCAGAATGAAAGGACTTTAGAAGTTGAGGGGAGGTGCAGATATGAAGTAAAAATAAAGTGTAGAGCCTTGGAAAACTGGAGCCTGGGTATGAGGGAATGACTTGAAAGCACATTTTTTTAATTCAAATTCAAATTCAATATTTTTTAAGGCGTGATGTCTAATATGCTTCTGGGCCTGAGATCCACTGTTCTAAATTCTTCAGTTATATTAAACTATTTAAATAATTTTTATAAGCGCCTTTAAGCACTGTATTTTAAATTCCTAAGAGGTAACACATGCATAATATTACATGTTGTATAGTAAAGATTAAGTGAGTAACTCAAGCACACACAGTTTTTTTATCCACCACTGCTATTGTCAGTAGTTGTAAATTAACACAGTTTTCAGCCAATAACTAGATGCTTCCATGTTCATTCATGGAAAAAAAGAGCAAATGAAATCTACATCCAGCTGGATCTCGGCAACATTTGATGCCATTTGACATTGTGTGCTTTCAAAATGTAATTAATGAGTGTAATTATTAAGCACAAATTTGTCCTGTTGCTGACTTTGTTGATTATGAGATCAATCTGCAATAAAATAAATATTTTAGTCTTAAATTTAGTAGCTAAGTGCCTGTGTAGGAATCCTTAAGAATGAATAGTTTTCCACACTATTTTGCTAACCATTGTAATTTACATTTAAGATTTTCAGTTAATTTATGACAATAGTGATTCCAAATTCAACCATAGATGTTTTGCTTTCCCATATCTTCATACCTCTCTATCTGCTATTGAAACGTTTATCAATTATTTTTGCTGAGATGTGTTGCTAAACAACTTTATTTGGAATTTATACATTAAATTTGCACTCTGATCATTATTGATGTTGATAAAATAACAATTATCTTCTGATCAGTATAGACCTGATTTCACAGTTTCCTATGATAGTATGAAACAACAAAAGCAAAAGGTTCTTATGATAGTGTAGAACAGCAAAAGCAAAAATTTAAATCTATAATCTTCTGTAAAATTTACTGGGAACTTAATTTCAGTTTTACACTAATGCCTCACCAGTTATCATGAGGCTGAGCATCATCTGTCAGAAACAAACACATTGAAGATACCAAACTTGTTCATTGCTCACAGATTTTCTTTTATTATAGTATTAAGCACAGGATGTAAGAGATCCTAAATGTAACACATCAGAAAAGTATTATCTTCTACAAATACAATGATGTGGATTTGTTCCTATTCAGAAGACATGTTGAAAATGCTCTAGGATATTGTACACTGATTTCTTTCAGTCTGTAATAGCTAATCCCCCTTTTGGATTGGTACAAGTAGTCAAATCAATCCCAAATCTTCAAAAAATGAAAGGCTAGATCACTAATCACCGCTTGCATACTTCACTTTAACATTTCATTCGTCATTGATAGGAGATCATAATAGCAGATACTATGAAAGGGCACTAGTACAATTGTACTCCGTGGGCCATGTGTAATATTTGAAAGTGTAACATCTCTGTGGGTACTTTGTAAGCTGCAGTGATTTGGTGAAGAATAAATGTTAAAGCAGATTCTCCCAGTTATCCAATCAAAAACATTTATTATGTGCCCTCTGTGTGTAAAGAACTGTATTAAGTGTACAGTTTTGTCTCTGCTATTTTTGTTAAACTATGCTCCTGGTGCGTTTTAAGCAGAGCCAACTGGGTCTTGTCACTAAAATAAAATAAAGACACTTTTTTCCCCAGTTTCTAGAAAGTAGTTAACTTAGTGCTTAGAATTTTATCAATTTTAGTTTTCTCTTGCTAGTTTTCTTAAATGTTTGATGCCTGGTATTGCTTGTTTATGTTGTAGATTATTTTAAATAGTTTTAAAATTATGACTTATTTAATTTAATAGGTTTTTTATTTTATGTTGTTCTGGAAACAACATCATGATCACCAGGTATTCTTTCTGTCATATAAATGAATTTGAATACCAATGTGACTTAAAATGCCTTGGAACAGCTAATTAATTTAATTCAAGTTGCTAAAAATTAGTATATTCAGGCAGTTGACTAATAAACAAATTTCTAAAATATAATCATGTACTTTGAAAGAATTAGTGCATTGTTTTATGAAGTTGAAGAGTAGAAATAGGTTAGATCTCAGGAGAGTTTGGTTTATGTTGTTTTTACTTACATGATTTTCTAGGGAGTGAAATTAAAGCATGTCTATTATTTTCTAATGCCAGTCATTTCCTACAACTACATCAGACCATCTGTAAATTTAGGCTTCACAGAATATGTAATAAACTTGTTTTATTTTTGTCAAATAGCATTAGCTTAGTATTTAATAATAATAGCAAACTCTTACTGAGCACGTACTTTGTGTCAGGAACTATATTCTACATGCATTGGCTCTTTTAAACCTCATTATCACCTTATAAACTAGCGTTCTTACTACCTCCTTTATTCAGATGAGGAAATTGATTCCTAAAGGTAAAGTAAACTAAACCCAATTCAGACAACTAGTATGTGACAGACCAGAGATTTGAAGCCTGGAAGTTGGGCTACAGAGTCTGTGTTCCTGAGAGTTGACCTAAACTAACCCCACTTTTTTTTCTTAATTCAAGAATGGTGTATTATTTAAGATGCCTTTAGTTACAAGTATCACCCTAACCTAAACTGGTGGAAACAATAAAAATAATTTACTGGCTCACATAATTAAAAAGACTAGAGTTAGCACTTGCTTCAGGCAAGGCTTGAATTACTGGTTCAATGATGTCACTAAGAGCTCAGTTTCCTTCAGTCTCAAGACTCTGTTTTCCCAAGATGGATGCCAGCAGCGTCAGAGGAAAATGCTTCCTTATTCACATTCAGCAAGGAAAAGTGTGTCTTGGTCTCAGTATTTCTTGCAAAAGTCCTGAGCATCCTCCTGAATGAGCCAGTTTAAGTTGCTGTCTGCCCCTGAATCAATTACTGTGGTTACAGAGATAAAATGCTCTGCTTGGCTTAAGTTAGATCACATGTGTGTCCCTGAAACCAGAGAGACCCCAAATGGGCTTCTGATGAAGGAGGATATAGATATTCTGAAAGCAAGCTACACATGTATGCAGAATACAGTATTTCTATATTCAGGTGTTTGTGTTATGTATGTAATATCTACATATATAATCTATCTATCTACCCATCCATCTATCCATCTATCCATCCATCCATCCATCATCTGTCTTTGCCTGGTACTTTTCCTTGGGAATCAGTTCTTGAACTAAGAAAGATGCCATACATAATGGGTTTTTTTGTGTGTGGGGTGGGGGCAGTGTGTAGTTAGGAACACTATAATCATTTTGTCAGGTTACCATATAAGTAGTAATGGCTATTGAAAACAAGATCTACTCAGAAGATTTAATTTTGTGGACATTTGGTGCACTCAATAAAGCAGTATTTCATTGAAAATGATTTTTTTTCAAATCTCACTAACTGACATTGTTATCTATAGTTGTTATATGAATACTTTTTTCTTTAGTGCTGTTTTTGCTTTTTATTCACATTCTTTTAGACGCTAAGTACTTCTCTGCCATATGAAACACACAAAGACTGTAGTCTGACAAATTTCAACGCCAAGGTTATATTGGCAGCTTGTGATGTGGAGGTATGAAATTCTTGTCTAAAGCAGACATGCGTGCTTCACGTCCTATGCTTAAAAAGAGATACCATAAAAAATAAAAAAACCACCTCTGGATTCTCATGTCAAGGCTAAACCATTTACAAAGTACAGTAATAAACATGCAAGTGGAAGAAGAGGGAAAAAAAGATAAGTGAATTCTTTGGTATTACTGCAGTTTCTGGCATCCTAAACAGAAATCCTCCCTCACCCATCTCGATGTTACGATATGTGACATAGACAGTCTTGTTGAACCTAGAATTTGTGAAAGAGAAAATGACCTGTCTATGATTATATAGAAATACTATCTTTTTTATGTCTGATGTTTCTATTTCAAATCAGCTGTGGTGATCTACTTGAATTAACTATACTGTTTTACAGATTTATACAAGTAATAAAAATATTTCATTGAATATGCATGTGAATCATAGATCGTTTTTGAGATTTTCTCCACCTGTCCAAAAATTGTAGAGATGTAAGTCCATAAAATCTGAAATATCTAAGTAGAATATACACTTTGAAATAACAATTGAGAAAAATGAAGAAACATTTTAGTTAAAATGCTTTTATTACATTCTTTTTTTTTTTTTTTTTTTTTTTTTTTGCGGTACGCGGGCCTCTTACTGTTGTGGCCTCTCCTGTTGTGGAGCACAGGCTCCGGACGCGCAGGCTCAGCGGCCATGGCTCACGGGCCCAGCCGCTCTGCGGCATGTGGGATCTTCCCGGACTAGGGCACGAACCCGTGTCCCCTGAATCGGCAGGCGGACTCTCAACCATTGCGCCACCAGGGAAGCCCCTACATTCATATTTTTAAAAATACAATTTTATGTTAAGGTAGTTTTAGCTTTACAGAAAAGTTGAAAAGATGGTACAGAAAGTTCCCATGTACCCTACACCCTGTTTCCCATATTATCAACATCTTATATTAGTATGGTATATTTGTTAGAATTAATAAACCAATACTGATACATTATTATTAACCAAAGTCCATACTTTATACAGAGATCCTTGATTTTTAAAATAAAATTTTATTTTAGAACAGTTTAATATATACAGAATTATTATGAAAGAGTACAGAGAGTTCCCATATGCCCCACACTGCATTTTCCCTATTATTGATATCTTACGTTAGTATGGTACATTTGTCACAATAATGAGCCAATATTGATGCAGTATTATGTGAAAAGTCCACACTTCATTCATATTTCCTCAGTTTACCCCTAATGCCCTTTTTCTGTTTTAAGATCCCATTTAGGACACCACATTACGTTTAGTTGTCATGTCGCTGTAAGACCCACTTAGTTGTGATAGTCTCTCAGACATTCCTTGTTTTTAATGACCCTGACAGTTTTGAGGATTATTGGTCAGATATTTTGTACATGTCCCTCATTTGGGATTTTTCTGATGTTTTTATCGTGATTAGACTGGGTCTTTGAATTTTGGGAGAGAAGACCACAGAGATAAAGTATCATTTTCCTCACATATATTAAGGATACATGTGACTTACCAGCATTGATGTTAACCTTGGTCACCTAACTGAGGTAGTGTTTGTCAGGTTTCTCCACTGTAAAATTACCCTTATTTCCCCTCCCTTCTCACACTTCTCTTTGAAAGAAGTTACTCTGTACAGTCTTTACTTACGGAGTGGGGAGCTCATGTACCACCTGCTAAGGACAGAGTGTCTATACAAATCACTTGCAATTCTTCTGTACAGAAGAATTTATTCTTTATTTTTTCACACAATTATTTATTTACATTCATATTTTAGAAATACAAACAGTCAAATAGCATAGCATTTACTTAAAAAATATTTATTAGAAAGAGGGGGCCTGGACTTCCCTGGTGGCGCAGTGGTTAAGAATCCACCTGCCAATGCAGGGGACACGGGTTCAAGCCCTGGTCCGGGAAGATCCCACATGCTGAGGAGCAGCTAAGCCTGTGAACCACAACTACTGAGCGTGTGCTCTAGAGCCCGCGAGCCACAGCTACCGAGCCTGAGTGCCGCAAGTACTGAAGCCCACGCGCCTAGAGCCCATGCTCCGCAACAAGAGAAGCCACCTCAATGAGAAGCCTGCACACTGCAAGGAAGAGTAGCCACCACTCGCCACAGCTAGAGAAAGCTGAGGCTCAGCAATGAAGACCCAGTGCAGCCAAAAATAAATTGAAAAAAAAAAAAGAAAGAACGAGCCACATGGCCTACTAGTCCAGTGTTCCAGGGTTAAGTTGGTATTAATTGGAAATGTCCAGTATTCCAGGGAGGGCATGACATCCTCCCTAGGTGGACACTTACTTCGTCTCTGGATTATGTTGTCTGTCAAATCTTTTCTAAAATCTTCCTATTTCCTGTGTTTAACCCCACATCTTAGTTATAATGGATCGCAGTAGTCTATCATCTGCTGGGTAAAGTAGAAAATACTTTGATTTCTAATTGTTTCTCCCTGAACATTTATTAGTAACAACAACAGCAGCAGCAGCAACAGCAGCACTACTGGCTTTACTGAATAAACCCCATTATGCTAAGTGTTTGACATATACTGAAACTTAAGCCTTAACACATCTTTATAAATTACAACTTATTTTCCTAATTTTAAAGAATATTAAATAACTTGACCAAGATCACACAATTGGCAAATGACAAAACTGAAATTTAAACTAAGATTTTTAAATTAAACTAAGAAATATAAGACTTTTCAAAATTGTAAGTTATCAACTACCTTTTAATGCTTCAACTCACTACATCACTCATTAAAGACTTCATGTATTTTCCCTCTGTGTCTTTGGTTGACTAATTTTTTGAGTCTGCTGTTATATTTGCACTATTCCTGCACTTGGATAACTTAACTTTTTCCTGTAGAACTTTTCCAATCCAATAACATCATGTGTGAAATGCAGTGATAGGAATTTTTTAGTCATTTGTTGCATATGCATTTGTGTTGTATTGTTTGGGATTAACATCATGTTGGCTGGCTTTTATTTTGTTTTTCCAATAGATTCCTTGATGCCCAAAGTTTCATTAACATTTCAACAAGAGTATCCATTAATCCATACACCCAACTAATTACCATTGACCACCTAAGTATATTATGGGGAGATACAAGCTGAAAAAGATTGACTTCACCTTGAATAAAACTATAGGTGGATAGAAATAATGTGCATATCAGCATAGTACAAGGACAGAAAGTGGTGAAAATTATGAAAATTAGTATAAAGAGTTGAGGAAAAAGATTAACTTTGAATAAGAATACCAGAGAAGACCTCTTGGAGGAAGTAACATTTTTCTTATGTCTTAAACAACTGGTAGGATTTGCAAACATGGAGATGGACATCAGCACAGTATAGTGTAGAACTGACCACCAGGATTCTCCTTTTTTCTCCTTCTTTTAATCTCTCAGACATCTGTAGGGGCTCATCATCTTCTGCCTGCCTTTTAAATATAAAATAATTGACTTCTGCCTGCAATTCTCTTCTCTGTGTTTTCTGTATACACTCTGTACCTTCAACCAGCAGTCACATGCTGAGAATTCCAGACCTTTCTATCCACCTGCCTACAAAATACCTCAACAGGCATCTCAAACTCAGTGTGTCAAAAGTAACTCCGCTCATTTTCTTAGATATAAAATAATACCTAAACTAACTTACTTCTGAGTCAAGCATTTCTGGGTTTGAATGTAGTTTCTATCACATACTACCTTAGAGACTTTGGGCATGTTAGTAAACTAATCTAAGCCTCATGTTTTTTTACACTAAGACAAATAGTAATTGTGCCTACTTTAATTAGATATTATAAAAACCAAATGAGATCATGAATGTCTAAGCTCTCGGTGCTGGTTGTTGTTGTTATTATTCATACAATTTTAGTAAAGAATGTCACCACCCACTTGATCACTCAAGCCCCAAACCTAGCAGCTACCAACAATGAAACTTTTTTTTTTTTTTGCGGTACGCGGGCCTCTCACTGTTGTGGCCTCTCCCGTTGCGGAGCACAGGCTCCGGACGCGCAGGCTCAGTGGCCATGGCTCACGGGCCCAGCCGCTCCGTGGCATGTGGGATCTTCCCGGACTGGGGCACGAACCCGTGTCCCCTGCATCGGTTGGCGGACTCTCAACCACTGTGCCACCAGGGAAGCCCATGAAACTCTTTAATGTCACTTTCCACCAGTGCTGTCAGTTCTGTGTCAGCAGAATGTCTCTTCTCTAAATGTCACTTTTCGACCTTCTTCTCTATCCCTACTTGCTACTTCCTTAGTCTAGGCCTTATTCCTAATTATGATAAATGACAGCTGGATTTCTTGCTATTGATCATATTCTACTTTAATTAGTACTCTGCATGATTGCTAAACTAATGTTTCTATCATGCAAATCTGATTTTTTTTCTCTGCTTTCATCGATGACTCCATATTATGTAGGAGTTGAAATCCAAACTCTTTAGCATGATCTGGCCTCTGCAAAATCTCCTAAATTATCTCTAGTAAACTCACAACCCTAAATACCATAGCTTCCAAATCTCCACACCTCCCTATGCTACTTATTTTTTTTCCCCAACAGTCCATACTGTTTCACATGTCTACTGCTTAGAACTTTCTTCGAGCCATGTCTTCTCCACCCATGCTGTGATATGGGGAGCATGTCCTAAAATCTGAACAATCTCTTCTACAATGACCTTTAAGATGGACACAGCTACTTTTGAGTCTCCACTGCAAACATTAAAAAAAATTTTTTTTCTATTTCTTTCTTTATTTAATTTATTTTTTGGCTGTGTTGGGTCTACGTTGCTGCACGCGGGCTTTCCCAAGTTGTGGCGAGTGGGGGCTACTGTTCATTGCAGCGCGCGGGCTTCTCATTGCAATGGCTTCTCTCCTGGAGCACGGGCTCTAGGCGTGCAGGCTTCAGTAGTTGCAGCACGCAGGCTGAGTAGTTGTGGCTCATGGGCTCTATAGCGCAGGCTCAGTAGTTGTGATGCATGGGCTTAGTTGTTCCACCGCATGTGGGATCTTCCCGGACCAGGGCACAAACTCGTGTCCCTTGCCTTGGCAGGCAGATTCTTAACCACTGCGCCACCTGGGAAGCCCTCCACTGCAAACTTTAATGCTATTTCTATAATACCTTAATCTCCTGTTGCATTTATTCATTTACAGGCCTTTCTCTCCCATCAGACTATACATTGCTTGAGGACAGGAATCTCACATCTAATTTTGCATTCATTCTTAGATCCAAGTAAAGTGCTTGGTGTGTAATAGGTATTTGATAAATCTTGTATGATTAGTTTAATAAGTTGGATCCAAATGATCAAGATTTACTCATATTCTCACACTTCTGTCCATTCATAGTAATTTAAAGAACGTTATCTATTTTTGAAACTTCATACTTTGCTAGACAGAGAAGTTTGCCTTTGGAAACTCAAGAGGATTCAGGATTATTTACCTACCATAACAGTTATGCTGCTGGTGTTTAACACTACCACCAGTACCAGCTGTGTAAGACCCAGCTCTAAACAAATCTTTTCTTCATTTATCTTATTCCATCATTTGTTGTTTCTAAACTAGGTCCCTACCTATGTCAAAATAACTCCAGCTGATGGCACGGTGACCCCATTTCTCAGACATATTTTAGGAAAGAAAACTTGCTAGGGTTTTCCTCCATCTGATGTAGAATTTAAAAATAAGTTTATATTTGATGGACAGAGCTAGAAAATATGCCTGATATCTACTAATTTAGTCTGTCACCAGGTACACACAATGCAATTACCCATTTATTAAGAAATAAAATGTAAGACTAAAAGCATTTAATTTTAATTGCCTCTGATGCTCACCATGTTGTCACTTTTTACTGGCTCACTATGGCTGCCCAGCTAGAATTTCTCTTTCATGCAAACAACAGGACTAAATTGAATTACATAAAAAGAAGTAACACACAGTGACTCCCAGCAGTATGTTTTGACAAAACATTTTGTCTCCTTAAATGATTTCAGATGCTATAGTCAAAAAATTTTACCTGACAGTAATGCCATGCAAATATCTGCACTTCTAGTTCACCTTCTCCACTTGTTTACATCAAGATTTTAATAGAGTGGCTGTCACAGAACAACCACTAAAGGCCACTGTTTGATAAGTTGCTGTAAAAGCACTGTTTAAAATGAGAATTTCCTTTCTAAATTCAGCCATCATGAAAGGTGATGGTGGTAGTGGTTAGAAAAATATTGAAGAAACATGTTTTCTTGGAAGACCTCAATAAAATTCTCAGTTAAGTGACATTCTAAATAGTGGTGACTTCAGATTCTGAAGCTGGAGTTGCTAAAGCAGCATCTGGCAAAAAATACTGCACATAGTAGTTTCTCAATAAATGTGTTCCTTCAATAATTACAACACCTGTTCTTTAAAAATATTGCTTCATAGAGTCTGAATTTTACTCTAGGATATTTAACTCTGTCAAATAAAACATGAATTATTTCCATAATGAAATTGCATTAGTATTCTAAAAGAATTAAACATATACTGCTACACATGTTTTGCTTGTTCACTCTTAAATCCTTGCTATGATGAATCAAATAATATCTTAATAATGAGCTTAAAGTTTATTTAGTGCTTACTGTGTGGCTTGCAAGCTGTTAAGTACTTTATATGAATTTTCTTATTTAACCTTCTCATCAATCTGATGAAATAGGTATGGTTTATGAAGACTCTAAGGAACTGTTTTATTTCTTAAAATTAATTTTTTCCATTAAACTAAAAATGTTACCTAGTTATAATACCACAATAGCACAGTAATACAGGGGAAATGTTCCGTGTGTTCACAGAATTACATTTTTTACTTCTGAACAACACGTTTGGACGTGTGGCCTTATTTCTCATTGGGACATATTTCAACGTCTGATTTTTTTTTTCTAAAATGTTCTGCAACTTCTTTTAATATCACAAATTCAGCTTTAGTCTTAACAAGGTGAATTCCACACCTGTTTTAGTTTGGTTTTTCAGTTCTGTGGAATAAATAGCAACAGTGTTAGCATTATCTACTTTTTAAGAACTTAAAATTATCTATCATTGTAAGAAGTATCAAGCACCTTAGTTCTATCACAGTATGAATTTGAAAATGCCAAAAATTAATCATAGAGTCTCATATATTTTGTCAAGATTGGACACTTCCATTTTATTTTCTACCTTTAAAATGATTGTGCTAAATCCTAATCATTTCAATCTATGTTCTTCTTCAATCCAGCCTTTTTCCCCAAAACATTTGTTTCTTTGCAAGAGTTCCCAGAATGGTGTCAAATACAAATTGATTCTAAATGACATTCTCTTTCTTGGTAAACTACTTCCACACTGTTAGAGAACTTTTGTAGATTAAAATTGTTGAGATTATTTTAGTTCTCTTTTATTCTAAGTAAATTAAATTCTGTCTTGTATTTTCTTGCTCATTTTATTTCATCAATGTCTAATTTGAAAATAGGAAGGAAATTAGATTTTGGCCTGCAATGAGATGATATTTTGGGGATTATAACATCCCTTGTGATATTAAAGACTTACTCTATTGAAGAAGAGAGGACAATCCATTTTTCATCAGTCTTATTTCATAATATTGCCATATGTATATATTCCAAATCTATGCTACTTTTACAAAATTTCTAGGAAAGGCCTCTATGAATCAGCATGTGTAAATCCTTGAATCTTGAGATTGAGACAGCATCTAAGATGTGCATCCCTGAAACTATTTTGCCATTCAGAGCACATCATTTCTTCATCACAGGGGGAAACTTCAGAAAGTATTGAATTCAACATTCTCAGAGCAGTATTTGTTTGCTCTCTTGCTTAGGAAAAATGTTTTAGCAACTCTCACACTTATGAAATTTCTGAGAATTGAAGAACCATAGTGTTAGAACTGAAGTGTATCTTAAATATGGTTTAATTATTCAGAGGGACTAAATCGTGCCTCTAATGTTCATCCACGTGGAAAACCCAGGAGGCAAATGAATAGAAGGACCTAAATTGAGTCTCCTGTCCATTTTTCTCTGATACTGTATTTGAGACACCAAACATGGTCATTTTTAATCCCTGGACTCTAGAGGCAATTGGAGCAAAGGAACACCTCTGCCCCACCCCCAATCTCTTTCCAGGACTAGGAACTCTTATCTTTCACAATACTTCACTTCTCTATTTATCCCAGGTCAAGTGCTCTCATAGTGAACAAGTCTGTGAGGATCAAGAGATTGAGCATTAAGCAAAGACAGTAGAATTGTGTTGACACACCTTGGGCTTTGTAACCTTGAGCAAATTATGTAGTTGCTTTAAACCACAGTTTGACCATCTGTAAAATTAAGATAGTAGTATTTATTCATAGCATTGTTTGAGGAATTTATTGTGCTAATTCATGGGATGCATTTATCCTAGCACATAGAAACCCTCAACAAATATTAAACACTGCTTCTAGATTTGTTACACTGTGTCTGGCCAATGTGTATAGGCAGAAGTGAAGACAGGTAGTTTCTTGATATACAGTTTATTGTGTGTCAAAAATCAGTAATTTATAGGTTTCTATTTAAATTTTTAAGTAAACATTTAATTATAGTGTACATGCAAAAAAGTAAATCATGTGTTTTACATTCAAATTTTCATAAAATAAACATACCTTATAACTACCACATATCAAGAAATAAGACACGAACGCCCTCCTGTTTCCTCAGTCACTGCTCTCCTAATCACTGTTGATTAGTTTGCCTGTTTTAGAACTTTCTATGGATGGAATTTCTGTGACTGGAATTTGTGTTTTGTTATAAGATTGACTTATATTGCTAAGTGTATCAGTATATGTTCATTCTCATAACATGAAAATGTCACAAATCATATTATAATTCTAAAGGTGATGGACCTTTGGGTTGTTATGACTAAAGCTGCTGTGAATATTCCTGTGTATGTCATTTGGTGCTCACAGATATGCCTTTCTCTTGGATATAAACCCAGGAGTGGAATTGCTGAGTTGTAGTTTATATATAGGCTCAGCCTAAGTAGATGCTGATAAATAGTTTTCCAAAATTTGTACTCCTACTGGCAGAATATGGGAGTTATATTTGCTTCACATATGGCAAAAACATACTATTATTTTCATATTGTTAAATTTCAAATGTTAACCTTTCTGTTTGGTGTGTAGTGGTATCTCATAGAACAGTTGTGTAAAGAACATGAGTTTTTGTTTGTTTTTTTTCATGTTTCCTTGGTCAAATGGATTTCTCGTTTTGGAAAATACCTGTTGAATTTATTGCCCATATTTATATTGGGTTGTTTATTACTTCTCTTACTGAATTCTAGGACTTCTTTATATGTTTTGGATATGAGTTTTCAACATATATATATTATATATACCAAATATATAAAATTTATCTATTTCCCCCTAAGTAACTTGCCTTTCATTCTCTTAATGATATCTTTTGATAAACAGAAGTTTCTAATTTTAATAAAGTCAAATTTATCTTTTTCTGTATAGTTAGTCTATTTTGTTGTCCTAATTTAGATTTATTTGACTACCCCAGAGGTATGAAGATATTCTCCTGTGGTATCTTCTAGATTGCTGTATTGTTTTTCCTTTCAATTTTAAGTCCACAATTTATGTGGAAATAATTTTTCTATGTGGTACAAAGTAGAGGTCAAGACCTAGGATCTTTTGTAAAACTGACATTCTTTCTTTACTGCAGTGTCATATTTGTCACAAATCCAGTGACCATATATGTGTGGAACTCTTTCTGAGCTCTATTCTAATTCATTTTTCTATTTGTCTATCCTTGCACATATTATAGTACATCCTTATACAGTGTCTTAGTTTCTGTATTTTATAATTAATCTTGATAGCTAAGTGTGGGTTTCCAACTTTGTTCTTCAAGATTGCCTTGGCTATTAGTGACCCTTTGTTTTTCATAAAATACTTTTGAATTAGCTTGTCAATTTCCACAGACTAAACCTATTGGGATTTTAATTGGTATCACATAAAATATATGGGGCAATCTGGGGCAGAATTAAGTTTTTCAGTGTAGCGGTCTGGCATATGTTTTTGGTAAAATGATTCATATGTATTTTATATATTTAAGCTATTATATATGATTTTCAGCTTTCCATTTTATAATTTTGTAGTGGTGTATACATACAGTTGATTTTTGTATTGAATTTGTATATTGTGAGAAAACAAAATTTACTTATTAATTCTGGTACTGTATCTAGATTCTTTTAGATTTTCTATATATGCAGTTATGACAACTACAAATAATGGTTTTATTTGTTCCATTCAAATGCTCCTACCATTTATTTAATTGTTTGGCATTTCTTGGTTCATTCATTCTGTCATTAATTTATCTTGTAATATTGCATAGGCTAGGAATGCCAGTGCAATGTCATCTAGAAATGATAATTAAAATCATTCTTGTCTTGTTTCTTATTCAGTAATAAGTGTAATGTTGTTGTAGGTTCTTGTAGAAACTTAAATCAGTTAATTGAAGTTTCCTTCTCTTACTAACTTCTAGGGATTTCTATGATGAATGTGTATATAGATTTTCTTCTTTATACTGTTATTATTGTCTGTAATGAAATAGTCATATGATTTTTTATCCTTTATTCTGTTTTTTTAAATTGAAGTATAGTTAATTTACAATGTTGTATTAAGTTTCAAGTGTACAAAGCGATACAGTTATACATATATATGTATGTTTTTTTCAGATTCTTTTCCATTACAGGTTATTATAAGATATTGAATATAGTTACCTGGGCTATACAGTAGGTCCTTCTTGTGTATCTATTTTATGTATAGTAGTGTGTATATGTTAATCCCAAACTTCTAATTTATCTCTCTCCCCCCTGCCCCCCCCACTAATTCCTTTAGTAGCCATAAGTTTGTTTTCTGTGTCTGTGAGTCTATTTCTGTTTTGTAAATAAGTTCATTTATATCATTTTTTAAGATTCCACATATAAGTGATACCATATGATATTTGTCTATCTCTGTTTGACTTATTTCACTTAATATGATACTCTTTAGGTCCATCCACATTATTGCAAATGGCATTATTTCATTATTTTTTACGGCTGAGTAATATTCCATTGTGTATTTATACCACATCTTTATCCATTCATCTGTTGATGGACACTTGGGTTACTTTCATGTCTTGACTACTGTGAATTGTGCTTCTATGAACATTGGGGTGCATGTATCTTTTTGAATTATAGTTTTCATCTTTTCAGGATATATGCCCAGGATTGGGATTGCTGAATCATATGGTAACTCTATTTTTAGTTTTTTTAAGGAACTTCCATACTGTTTTCCATAGTGGCTGCACCAGCTTACATTCCCATCAAGAGTGTAGGAGTGTTCCTTTTTCTGCACACCCTCTCCAGCATTTATTATTTGTAGACTTTTTGATGACGGCCATTCTGATTGGTGTGTGGTAATACCTCATTGTAATTTTGATTTTCATTTCTCTGACACTTAACAATGTTGAGCATCTTTTCATGTGCCATCGGTAGGTCTTTGGCACTGTAGGTCTTTCTGTTGGCCATCTGTAGGTCTTCTTTGGAGGAATGTCTATTTAGGCCTTCTGCCCATTTTTTGATTGGGTTGTTTGTTTTTTGATATTGAGTTGTATGAGCTGTTTGTATATTTTGGGAATTAAGCCCTTGTCAATCACATCATTTGCAAATATTTTCTCCCACTCCATAGGTTGTCTTTTTGATTTGTTTATAATTTCCTTTGCTGTGCAAAAAACTTTTAAGTTTAATTAGGTCCCATTTGTTTATTTTTGTTTTTAATTACTGTTACTGTAGGAGATGGATCCAAAAAAATATTGCTGCGATTTATGTCAGAGAGTGTTCTGCCTATGTTTTCCTTTAGGAGTTTTATAGTATTCAGTCTCATGTTTAGGTCTTTAATCCATTTTGAGTTTATTTTTGTATATGGGGTAGAGAATGTTCAAACTTCATTTGTTTACATGTAGCTCTCCAGTTTTCCCAGCACCATTTATTGAAGAGACTATCTTTTCTCCATTGTATATTCTTCCCTCCTTTATCACAGATTAATTGAACATAAGTGTATGGGTTTATTTCTGGGCTTTCTCTCCTGTTCCATTGATCTATATGTCTGTTTTTGTGCCACTACCATACTGTTTTGATTTCCATAGCTTTGTAGTATAGTCTGCAGTCAGCATGATTCCTCCAGCTTCGTTCTTTCTCAAGATTGTTTTGGCTATTGGGGTCTTTTGTGTTTCCATACAAATTAAAAAATATTTTTGTTCTAGTTCTGTAAAAAATGCCATTGGTAATTTGATAGGGATTGCATTGAACCTGTAGATTGCCTTGGGTAGTATAGTCATTTTCACAATATTGATTCTTCCAATACAAGAACATGGTATATCTCTCTGTCTGTTTGTGTCATCTTTGATTTCTTTCATCAGCATCTTATAGTTTTCGGAGTAAAGGTTTTTGCCTCCTTAGGTAGGTTTATTCCTAGGTATGTTATTCTTTTTGATGCAATGGTAATAGGATTGTTTTCTTAATTTCTCGTTCTGATCTTTCATTGTTAATGTATAGAAATGCAACAGATTTCTGTATATTAATTTTGTATCCAGCAACTTTACAGAATTTATTGATGAGCTCTAGTAATTTTCCGGTGGCATCTTTAGGGTTTTCTATGTAGTGTCATGTCGTTTACAAACAGGGACAGTTTTACCTCTTCTCTTCCAATTTGGGTGCCTTTTATTTCTTTTATTTCTCTGATTGTTGTGGCTAGGAGTTCCAAAACTGTGTTGAATAAAAGTGGTGAAAGTGGGCATCCTTCTCTTATTCCTGATCTTAGAGGAAAGACTTTCAGCTTTTCACTGTTGAGTCTGATGTTAGCTATGCATTTGTCATATATGGCCTTTATTATGTTTAGGTATGTTCCCTCTTTACGCAGTTTCTGAAGAGTTTTTATCATAAATGGATGTTGAATTTTATTAAGAGCCTTTTCTGCATCTATTGAGATGATCATGTGGTTTTTATTCTTCAATTTGTTAATGTGGTATATCACATTAATTTGTGGGTTTTGAAAAATCCTTGCATCCCTGGGATAAATACTTGATCATGGTATCTGATCCTTTTAATGTATTGCTTCATTCGGTTTGCTAGTATTTTGTTGAGGATTTTTGCATCTATAGTTATCAATGATACTGGCTTGTAACTTTCTTTTTTTGTGATTTCTTTGTCTAGTTTTGGTATCAGGGTGATGGTGGCCTCATAGAATGAATCAGAAGTATTCCTTCCTCTAAAGTTTTTTAGAATAGTCTCAGAAGGATAAGTGTTAATTCTTCTCTAAATGTTTGGTACAATTCACCTGTGAAGCCACCTGGTCCTGGGCTTTTGTTTATTGGGAGTTTTAAAATTACTGATTCAAATTCAGTACCGGTTATTGGCCTGTTCATATTTTCTATTTCTTCCTGGTTCAGTCTTGGGAGATTGTACCTTTCTCAAAATTCATCCATTTCTTCTAGATTATCCATTTTACTGGCCTATATTTGCTTGTAGTAGTCTCTTATGATCCTTCGTATTACTGTGGTGTCAGCTGTAACTTCTTTTTCATTTCTGATTTTATTGATTTGGGCTCTGTCCCTTTTTTTCTTGATGAGTCTGGCTAAAGATTTTTCAATTTTGTTTATCTTTTCAAAGAACCACCTTTTAGTTTCATTGATCTTTTCTATTTTTTTGGTCTCTATTTCATATATTTATGCTATAATCATTATGATTTCTTTCCTTCTACTAACTTTGGGTTTTGTTTGTTCTTCTTTCTCTAGTAGCTTTAGGCATCAGGCTAGGTTGTTTGATATTTTTCTTGTTTCCTGAGGTAAGTTTGTATTACTATAAACTTCTCTCTTAGAACTGCTTTTGCTGCGTCCCACAGGATTTGGATCATCATGTTTTTATTTTCATTTGCCTCTACATATTTTTGATCTCATCTTTGATTTCTTCAGTTAATTATTTGTTGTTTAGTAGCATATTGTTTAGCCTCCACATGTTTGTGTTTTTTCTTGTGCTGTGGTCAGAAAAGACGCTTGATATGATTTCAGTTTTCTTTAAATTTACCAAGGCTTGCTTTGTGGCCCAGCATGTGATCTGTCCTGTAGAATGTTCCGTGTGCACTTAAAAAGAATGTATATTCTGCTGCTTTTGGATGGTATGCTCTATAAATATCAATTAGGCCCATCTGACCGAATGTGTCATTTAAGGTCTGTGTTTCCTTATTCATTTTCTATCTGGATGATCTGTCCATTGGTGTAAGTGGGGGGTTAAAGTCCCCCACAGTTATTGTGTTAATGTCAATCTCTCCTTTTATGTCTGGTAACATTTGCCTTATATATTGTGATGCCCCTATGTTAGGTGCATATATATTTACATTGTTATATCTTCTTGGATTGAAACTTTGATCATTATGTAGTGTCTTTCTTTGTCTCTTATGACAGTCTTTATTTTAAAGTCTATTTTTTCTGATCTAAGTATTGCTACTCCAGCTTTCTTTTGATTTCCGTTTGCATGGAATACCTTTTTCCTTCCTCTCACTTTCAATCTGTATGTGTCTGTACATCTGAAGTGGCTCTTGTAGGCAGCATATATACGAGTCTTGTTTTTGTGTCCATTCAGCCAGTCTATGTCTTTTGGTTGGAGCATTTAGTCTGTTTACATTTAAGGTAATTATTGATATGTATATTCTTACTGCCATTTGGTTAATTGTTTTGGATTTGTTTTTGTAGGTGTTTTTTCTACCTTTCTTCTTTTGCTCTCTTGTGATTTGATGACTATCTTTAGTGTTATGTCTGGATTCCTTCTTATTTGTGTGTGTATCTATTATAGATTTTTGTTTTGCAGTTTTCATGAGGTTTTTGTATAGCAGTATGTATGTGTGTGTGTGTGTGTGTGTGTGTGTGTGTGTGTATGTATGCTTGTTTTATAAGCATATATACATATATGTTTGTTTTAAGTTGCTGATCTCTTAATTTCAAATGAATTTTAGATATCCTGCATTGATACTCTTCTCCCCTCACAATTACTGTTTTTATATTATATTTTACATCTAACTGTTTTGTGTATCCCTTAACTGCTTATTGTGTATACATATGATTTTACTACTTTTGTCTTTTAACTTCCCTACTAGCTTTGGTTGTGGATGATTTCCTACCTTTATTGTATGTTTGCATTTACCAGTGAGCTTTTCAATTTTGTAATTTTCTTTTTCTATTTGTGGCCTTTTCTTTTCCACCTGGAGAAGTTCCTTTAGCATTTGTTGTAAAGCTGGTTTGGTGGTGCTGGATTCTTTTAGCTTTTGCTTGTCTGTAAAGCTTTTGATTTCTCCATCAAATCTGAACAAGAGCCTTGCTCTGTAGAATATTCTTGGTTGTAGGTTTTTTACTTTCATCACTTTAAGAATATTATGCCACTCCTTTCTGGCCTGCAGAGTTTCTGCTGAAAAATCAGGTAATAGCCTTATGGGAGTTCCTTTGTATGTTATTTGTTGGTTTTTTCCTTGTTGCTTTTAATATTCTCTCTTTATCTTTAAGTTTTTTCATTTTGAATATAATGTGTCCCAGTGTTCCTCTGCAGGTTAATCCTGTATGGGACTCTCTGTGCTTCCTGGACTTGGATGACTGTTTCTTTCCCCAGGTTAGGGAATTTTCCAACTATCATCTCTTCATATATTTTCTCAGGCCTTTTCTCTCTCTCTTCTCTTTGTGGGACCCCTATAATGTGAATATTAGTGCACTTGATATTGTTCCTGAGGTCTCTTAAAGTGTTCTCATTTCTTTTCATGCTTTTTTCTTTTTTCTGTTCAACAGCAGTGATTTCTGCTAGTCTGTCTTCCAGCTCACTGATCCATTCTTCTACCTCATTTTGTCTACTATTGTTTCCTTCTAGTGTATTTTTCACTGTACTCTTCAATTATGTTTGGTTGTTCTTTATATTTTCTAATTCTTTGTTAAAAACTTCTAATTTCTCAATCTGTGCCTTCATTCTCATCCCAAGTTCTTTGATCATCTTTACGATCATTACTCTGAACTCTTTCTCAGGTAGATTGCCTCTCTCCACGCTACTTAGCTCTTCTTCTAGGGTTTTATCTTGTTCCTTCTTGTGTAACATGTTCCACTGTCACCTAATTTTGTCTAAATTGCTATTTGTATTTCTGTGTATCTGGTAGGTATTTTTTTTTAACATCTTTATTGGAGTATAATTGCTTTACAATGGTGTGTTAGTTTCTGCTTTATAACAAAGTGAATCAGTTATACATATACATATGTTCCCATATCTCTTCCCTCTTGCGTCTCCCTCCCTCCCACCCTCCCTATCCCACCCATCTAGGTGGTCACAAACCACCTAGCTGATCTCCCTGTGCTATGTGGCTGCTTCCCACTAGCTATCTATTTTACGTTTGGTAGTGTACATATGTCCATGCCACTTTCCCACTTTGTCCCAGCTTACCCTTCCCCCTCCCCATATCCTCAAGTCCATGCTCTAGTAGGTCTGTGTCTTTATTCCCGTCTTACCCTTTGGTTCTTCAAGCCCTTTTTTTTTTTTTTTAGATTCCATATATATGTGTTAGCATACGGTATTTGTTTTTCTCTTCCTGACTTACTTCACTCTGTATGACAGACTCTAGGTCCATCCACCTCACTACAAATAACTCAATTTTGTTTCTTTTTATGGCGGAGTAATATTCCATTGTATATATGGGCCACATCTTTATCCATTCATCTGTTGATGGACACTTAGGCTGCTTCCATGTCCTGGATATTGTAAATAGAGCTGCAATGAACATTTTGGTACATGACTCTTTTTGAATTATGATTTTCTCAGGGTATATGCCTGAGAAATTATGAATTATGATTTTCTTAAGGTATATGCCTGTCTCTGGGGATTGCTGGGTCATATGGTAGTTCTATTTATAGTTTTTTAAGGAACCTCCATACTGTTCTCCATAGTGGCTGTACCAATTCACATTCCCGCCAACAGTGCAAGAGGGTTCCCTTTTCTGCACACCCTCACAAGCATTTATTGTTTGTAGATTTTTTGATGATGGCCATTCCGACTGGTGTGAGATGATATCTCATTGTAGTTTTGATTTGCATTTCTCTAATGATTAATGATGTTGAGCATTCTTTCATGTGTTTGTTGGCAATCTCTTCTCCAATTCAGCAGAAACTCATTTCTCCAAAGAAATGCCAACATTTCTTTGGAGAAATGTCTATTTATGTCTTCTGCCCATTTTTAGATTAGGTTGTTTTCTTGTTATTGAGCTGCATGAGCTGCTTATAATTTTGGAGATTAATCCTTTGTCAGTTGCTTCATTTGCAAATATTTTCTCCCATTCTGAGGGTTGTCTTTTGGTCTTATTTATGGTTCCCTTTGCTGTGTAAAAGCTTTGAAGTTTCATTAGGACCCGTTTGTTTATTTTTGTTTTTATTTCCATTTCTCTAGGAGGTGGGTCAAAAAGGATCTGGCGGTGATTTATGTCATAGAGTGTTATGCCTATGTTTTCCTCTAAGAGTTTGATAGTGTCTGGCCTTACATTTAGGTCTTTAATCCTTTTGAGTTTATTTTTGTGTATGCTGTTAGGGAGTGTTCTAATTTCATACTTTTACATGTACCTGTCCAGTTTTCCCAGCACCACTTATTGAAGAGACTGTCTTTTCTCCATTGTATATTCTTGCCTCCTTTATCAAAGATAAGGTGACCATATGTGCATGGGTTTATCTCTGGGCTTTCTATCCTGTTCCATTGATCTCTAATTCTGTTTTTGTGCCAGTACCATACTGTCTTGATTACTGTAGCTTTGTAGTATAGTCTGAAGTCAGGGAGCCTGATTCCTCCAGCTCTATTTTTCGTTCTCAATATTGCTTTGGCTATACGAGGTCGTTTGTGTTTCCATACAAATTGTGAAATTTTTCTGTTCTAGTTCTGTGAAAAATGCCAGTGGTAGTTTGATAGGGATTGCATTGAATCTGTATATTGCTTTGGGCAGTAGAGTCATTTTCACAATGTTGATTCTTCCAATCCAAGAACATGGTATATCTTTCCTCTATTTGTATCATCTTTAATTTCTTTCATCAGTGTCTTATAATTTTCTACATACAGGTCTTTTGTCTCCTTAGGTAGGTTTATTACTAGATATTTTATTCTTTTGTTGCAATGGTAAATGGGAATGTTTTCTTAATTTTACTTTCAGATTTTTCATCATTAGTGTATAGGAATGCCAGAGATTTCTGTGCATTAATTTTATATCCTGCTACTTTACCAAATTGATTGGTTAGCTCTAGCAGTTTTCTGGTAGCAGCTTTAGGATTCTCTATGTATAGTATCATGTCATCTGCAAAGAGTGACAGCTTTACTTTTTCTTTTCTGATTTGGATTCCTTTTATTTCTTTTTCTTCTCTGATTGCTGTGGCTAGAACTTCCAAAACTGTGTTGAATAAGAGTGGTGACAGTGGGTAACCTTGTTTTGTTCCTGATCTTAGTGGAAATGGTTTCAGTTTTTCACCATTGAGGACGATGTTGGCTATGGGTTTGTCATATATGGCCTTTATTATGTTGAGGAAAGTTCCCTCTATGCCTACTTTCTGCAGAGTTTTTACCGTAAATGGGTGTTGAATTTTGTTGAAAGCTTTCTCTGAATCTATTGAGATGATCATATGGTTTTTCTCCATCAGTTTGTTAATATGGTGTATCATGTTGATTGATTTGTGTATATTGAAGAATCCTTGCATTCCTGGAATAAACCCCACTTGATCATGGTGCATGATCCTTTTAATGTGCTGTTGGATTCTGTTTGCTAGTATTTTGTTGAGGATTTTTGCATCTATGCTCATCAGTGATATTGGCCTGTAGTGTCCTTTCTTTGTGACATGTTTGTCTGGTTTTGGTATCAGGGTGATAGTGTCCTCATAGAATGAGTTTGGGAGTGTTCCTCCCTCTGCTATATTTTGGAAGAGTTTGAGAAGGATAGCTGTTAGCTTTTCTCTAAATGTTTGATAGAATTGGCCTGTGAAGCCATCTGGTCCTGGGCTTTTGTTTGTTGGAAGATTTTTAATCACAGTTTCAATGTCAGTGCTTGTGATTGGTCTGTTCATATTTTCTATTTCTTGCTGGTTCAGTCTCGGAAGGTTGTGCATTTCTAAGAATTTGTCCATTCTTTCCAGGTTCTCCATTTTGTTGGCATGGAGTTGCTTGTAGTAATCTCTCATGATCTTTTGTATGTCTGCAGTGTCAGTTGTTACTTCTCCTTTTTCATTTCTAATTCTATTGATTTGGGTCTTCTCCTTTTTTTTCTTGATGAGTCTGGCTAGTGGTTTATCAATTTTGTTTATCTTCTCAAAGAACCAGCTTTCAGTTTTATTGATCTTTGCTATCATTTCCTTCATTTCTTTTTCATTTATTTGTGATTTCATCTTTATGATTTCTTTCCTTCTGCTAACTTTGGGGATCTTTTGGTCTTCTTACTCTAATTGCTTTAGGTGCAAGGTTAGGTTGTTTATTTGAGATGTTTCCTGTTTCTTAAGGTAGGATTGTATTCCTATAAACTTCCATCTTAGATCTGCTTTGGCTGCATTCCGTAGGTTTTGGGTTGTCGTGTCTCCATTGTCATTTGTTTCTAGGTATTTTTTTATTTCCTCTTTGATTTCTTCAGTGATCACTTCGTTATTAAGTAGTATGTTGTTTAGCCTACATGTGTTTGTATTTTTTACATATCTTTTCGTGTAATTGATATCTAGTCTCATAGCGTTGTAGTCGGAGAAGAAACTTAATATGATTTCAGTTTTCTTAAGTTTACCAAGGCTAGCTCTGTGCCCCAAGATATGATCTATCCTGGAGAATGTTCCATGAGCACTTAAGAAAAATGTGTATTCTGTTGTTTTTGGATGGAATGTCCTATAAATATCAATTAAGTCCATCTTGTTTAATGTATCACTTAAAGTTTGTGTTTCCTTATTTATTTTCATTTTGGATTATCTGGGTGTGAAAGTGGGGTGTTTCACTTGGTGATAGTGGGGTGTTTAAGTCTCTTACTATGGTTGTGTTACTGTCGATTTCCCATTTTATGGCTGTTAGTATTTGCCTTATGTTTTTAGGTGTTCCTATGTTGGTGCATAAGTATCTACAATTGTTATATCTTCTTCTTGGATCAATCCTTTGATCATTATGTAGTGTCCTTCTTTGTCTCTTGTAATAGTCTTTATTTTAAAGTTTATTTTGTCTGATATGAGAATTGCTACTCCAGCTTTCATTTGGTGTCCATTTGCATGGAATATCTTTTTCCGTCCCCTCACTTTCAGTCTGTATGTGTCCCTAGGTCTGAAGTGGGTCTCTTGTAGACAGCATATATACGGGTCTTGTTTTTGTATCCATTCAGCCAGTCTGTGTCTTTTGTGGGAGCATTTAATCCATTTACATTTAAGGTAATTATCCATATGTATGTTCCTATTCCCATTTTCTTAATTGTTTTGGGTTTGTTTTTGTAGGTCTTTGCCTTGTCTTGTGTTTCTTGACTAGAGAAGTTCCTTTAGCATTTGTTGTAAAGCTGGTTTGTTGGTGCTGAACTCTCTCAGCTTTTGCTTGTCTGTAGAGGTTTTAATTTCTCTGTCAAATCTGAATGAGATCCTTGCTGGGTAGAGTAATCTTGGTTGTAGGATTTTCTCCTTCATCACTTTAAATATGTCCTGCTAGTCCCTTCTGGCTTGCAGAGTTTCTGCTGAGAAATCAGCTATTCACCTTATGGGGATTCCCTTGTGTGTTATTTGTTGTTTTTCCCTTGCTGCTTTTATTATGTTTTCTTTGTATTTAATTTTTGACAGTTTGATTAATATGTGTCTTGGCGTGTTTCTCCTTGGATTTATCCTGTATGGGACTCTCTGTGCTTCCTGGACTTGATTATCTATTTCCTTTCCCATATTAGGGAAGTTTTCAACTATAATCTCTTCAAATATTTTCTCAGTCCCTTTCTTTTTCTCTTCTTCTTCTGGGACCCCTATAATTTGAATGTTGGTGTGTTTAATGTTGTCCCAGAGGTCTCTGAGGCTGTCCTCAATTCTTTCCATTCTTTTTTCTTTATTCTGCTCTGCAATAGTTATTTCCACTATTTTATTTTTCAGGTCACTTATCCGTCCTTCTGCCTTAGTTATTCTGCTATTGATCCCTTCTAGAGTAATTTTAATTTCATTTATTGTGTTGTTCATCATTTCTTGTTTCCTCTTTAGTTCTTCTAGGTCCTTGTTACATGTTTCTTGCAGTTTGTCTATTCTATTTCCAAGAGTTTGGATCATCTTTACTATCATTATTCTGAATTCTTTTTCAGGTAGACTGCCTGTTTCCTCTTCATTTGTTAGGTCTGGTCGGTTTTTGCCTTGCTCCTTCATCTGTTGTGTGTTTTTCTGTCTTCTCATTTTGCTTATCTTACTGTGTTTGGGGTCTCCTTTTTGCAGGCTGCAGGTTTGTAGTTCCCGTTGTTTTTGGTGTCTGTCCCCGGAGGCTAAATTAGTTCAGTGGGTTGTGTAGGTTTCCTGGTGGACTAGTGCCTGTGTTCTGGTGGATGAGGCTGGATCTTGTCTTTCTGGTGGGCAGGTCCACATCTGGTGGTGTGCTTTGGGGTGTCTGTGGCCTAATTATGATTTTAGGCAGCGTCTCTGCTAATGGGTGGGGTTGTGTTCCTGTCTTGCTAGTTGTTTTGCATAGTGTGTGCAGCACTGTAGCTTGCTGGTTGTTGAGTGAAGCTGGTGTTGGTGTTGAGATGGAAATCTCTGGGAGATTTTCGCCGTTTGATATTGTGTGGAGCTGGGAGGTCTCTTGTGGACCAGTGTCGTGAAGTTGGCTCTCCCACCTCAGTGGCATAGCCCTGACGCCTGGCTGGTGCACCAAGAGCCTGTCCTCCACACGGCTCCGAATAAAAGGGAGAAAAAAATAGAAAAAAAGAAAAAGTAAGAAAGAAAGGAAGAGGATAAAATAAAATAAAGTAAGGTAAAATAAAATTATTAAAATAAAAAAATAATTATTAAGAAAAAAAATTATTTTAAGTAAAAAAACAAACAAAACACCGCATGGTTAGAACCCTAGGACAAATGTTGAAAGCAAGCTATACAGACAAAATCTCACAAAGAAACATACACATACACACTCACAAAAAGAGGAAAAGGGGAAAAAGTCTTAAATCTTGCTCTCAAAGTCCATGTCCTCAATTTGGGATGATTTGTTGTCTATTCAGGCATTCCATAGATGCAGGGTACATCAAGTTGCTTGTGGAGCTTTAATCCGCTGCTCCTTAGTCTGCTGGGAGAGATTTCCCTTTCTCTTCTTTGTTGGCACAGCTCCCGGGTTTCAGCTTTGGATTTGGCCCCGCCTCTGCGTGTAGGTCACTGGAGGGCGTCTGTTCTTCGCTCAGACAGGATGGGATTAAAGGAGCCGCTGATTCGGGGGCTCTGGCTCACTCAGGCCAGGGGGAATGGAGGGGGACGGATGCGGGGCGAGCCTGCGGTGGCAGAGGCCGGCGTGATGTTGCACCAGCCTGAGGCGCACCGTGAGTTCTCCCGGGGAAGTTGTCCCAGGATCCCGGGACCCTGGCAGTGGCGGGCTGCACAGGCTCCCGGGAGGGGAGGTGTGGAAAGTGACCTATGCTTGCACACAGGCTTCTTGGTGGCGGCAGCAGCAGCCTTAGCATCTCATGCCTGTCTCTGGGGTCTGCACTGATAGTCGCAGCTAGCGCCCGTATCTGGAGCTCCTTTAAGTAGCGCTCTTAATCCCCTCTCCTTGCGCACCCGGAAACAAAGAGGCAAGAAAAAGCCTCTTGCCTCTTCGGCAGCTCCGGAACTTTTCCCGGACTCCCTCCCGGCTAGCCGTGGTGCACTAACCCCTTCAGGCTGTGTTCACGCCGCCAACCCCAGTCCTCTCCCTGTGCTCCGACCGAAGCCCGAGCCTCAGCTCCCAGCCCCCGCCCGCCCCGGCCGGTGAGCAGACAAGCCTCATGGGATGGTGAGTGCTGGTCGGCACCGATCCTCTTTGCGGGAATCTCTCTGCTTTGCCCTCTGCACCCCTGTTTCTGTACTCTCCTCCGTGGCTCTGAAACTTCCCCCTCTGCCACCCGCAGTCTCCGCCTGTGAAGGGGCTTCTAGTGTGTGGAAACCTTTCCTCCTTCACAGCTCCTTCCCAGTAGTGCAGGTCCCGTCCCTATTCTTTTGTCTCTGTTTTTTCTTTTGCCTTACCCAGGTACATGAGGAGCTTTTTGCCTTCTGGGAGGTCTGAGGTCTTCCGCCAGTGATCAGTGGGTGTTCTATAGGAGCAGTTCCACGTGTAGATGCATTTCTTATGTATCTGGGGAGGAAGGTGATCTCCGCGTCTTACTCTTCCGCCATCTCCTTCAGCCTCTCTATGTGGTAGGTTAGTTATGTTTCCCAACCCTGGGAAGTAGCCCTCTTTAGGAGACATTCTGTACTTCTCAGCAGTGCATTCCCTTCTTGTCACCCAAGGGCCAGGGACTAGCTGGTCCCCAGGTAGTATCTAGCCTGCTTTTGTGGATTCTGTCTACAGGCTGTGGGGTCTCAGTTTTCTTGCTTCTTGTGGCTGGTCTAGAGTCTTGGGCAGGTTTCCTGGCAGGAGGGGCTGGTGCCTGCCCACTAGGGATGGAGATAGGTCTTGGCTCTCTGGTGGAGAGGGCCATTTCTAGGGGTGTGTCTAGTGGCAGCTGTGGGCTAAGGAAATCTTTAGTCAGTCTGTCTGCTGATGGGTAGGCATGTGTCCCCACCCAGTTAGTTGTTTGGCCTGAGGCATGGCAGCACTGGAGCCTAAAGGCTGTTAGATAGGAACAGGTCTTGGTGCTAATGACCCAAGCGAGATGTCAGCCTCCAGGAGAGATGCAGATGAATACTCCCAGATATGTCCACCACCAGCATCTTTGTCCCTAGAGTAAGCCACAGCTGCTCCCCGCCTCCCCAGGAGACCTTCCAAGACCAGCAGGTAGATCTGGCCTCGTTTCCTATGACATTACTGGATTTTCCTTTGGTCCTGCTGTGCATGAGATTCTGCGTGCACCTTTAAGAGTGCAATATCTATTTCCCCCAATCCCATGGAGCTCCTGCAATCAAGCCCTGCTGTCCTTCAAAGCCAAATACTCTGGGGACTCTGCTTCCCAGTGCTGGACCCCCAGGCTGGGGTCCTGATGTGGGGCTCAAAATTCTCACTCCTTAATAATTCTTAAAAAAATAAAATAGTATTCGAATGAGGCTAGACATGGTACCTCGTTAACTACTCAGCCAGCCACCTGTTACTGGTTGGAGGAGGGTCTGTATTTTTGTTGTCGCAGTTACCTGGAAAGTATGGCTCTCAGCCCCCCGGTTGCCAGCCTCCCCATCCCAGGTACGCGGCCACAGAGAGACCTGGCACAGGCCTCACGCAGGAACTATGCGGTTGCTTCGTTCTGTGACTATGCTGTGCTGCCAGGTGCTGTGGTGTCTGTCCCCAAGTGGTTCCCCCTAAGCTTCTTCTCCCTCTCCATCCAGGACTCAGGGTCACCACTTCCCCTTCTCTGGGTCCTCTCCAACCCCTACCCAGGCCGAGTCAGGTGTGGCCCCTACCCTCTGACCCCACGTTGCACAATGCCTGACCAAAGTCCACATGCGTATGAACCCCAGTGTCCCTTTCCCCGGGTGGGGACAGGCAGTGGCCACGTGGGGAGCTGAGGCGGCAAGCAGGAAAAAAAAAAAATTCTCACTCCTGCAGGAGAACCTCTGTAATATAATTATTCTCCAGTTTGTGGGTTATGCATCTGGGGAGTATGGGATTTGATTATATCGTGAGTCGACTCCTCCTACCAGTCTTGTTTTCTTTCCTTCTTTGTGTCTTTAGCTGTAGAAGATATTTTCTGATGGGTTTCAGAGTTTTTCAGTGATGGTCGTTCTGCAGATTGTTGTGATTTTGGTGTGCTCGTGAGAGGAGGCAAGCTTAGGGTCCTTCTACTCCACCATCTTGGCCACTGTCCCCTATACTCTTCATATAGCATAGTACATTACATTTTTTATTTTCCTGGGATAAATCTAATTGGTTGTGCTATATTATGTTCGTATGTATCACTGGGTTTGATTGGCTAATATTTTCTTTAGGATTTTTGCATCTGTGTTGTAAGAAAGTTTGGATTGTGATTTTCATTTATTGTTATATGTATTTATTTCTATTGCTATTGGAACAAATCTTCCTTGAAAAGAATACATACTCTGTTGGATTCAGTGATCTATATGGATAAATTAGGTTAAAGTTATTAATCATGTTGTTCAGATCTATATTTTTATAGGTTTTATAGATCCATATTTTTATAGGTTTTATAGATCCGTATTTTTACAGATGAATTTTGGGGTGCTTATTTTGTAGATGTAAGTATGCTTATATTTCACTATGAGTGTGGATTTTTCTGTTTAGTTTTGTCAATTTCTCTATAAATTGTGAAGAGGTGCTACTGGAGGCATTTAAATTCAGAATAGTTATATATTCCTGGGTGATTAGCTCCTTTACCTTTATTAAATATTTCTCTTTAGTCCTGTTAATACTTATTTTCTTAAAATTTATTCTATATGATATTAATGTATCATCACTAGCTTGCTTTCAGTCAGTTTGAACATGATAAATCTTTTTTCCATCCTTTTACATTTAATTTTTCTATATCCTTATTAAAATTGAGTTTTCTTTCTGTGTCCTTACTAAAGTTGAGTTTTCAGTAAGCACTGTGAGTTCAAGTTTCATTTTCTAACTTGTCAAACAATATTAGTTTTTTAATTGGAGTATTTAGTTCGTTTACACTTAAGGGTTTATACCTAATCATCCTCTATTTCCCACCTGTTCTTTATTCTTTTTCTCTCACTTTTAATTCTTTCTGATTAATCATACGTTGTTGTTTCATCTCAACCCATCAATTTGTCAGCTATTTACCCTTTTACTAATATTTTAATAGTTACTTAAAAATTGAGACACATGTGTTTGACTTTTTAACATCTAAAATATATTAGTACCTTTACCACTTCCTAGGTCCTGCTAGGACCTTAAAATTCCTGAGCTCCTTTTACTCTTGCATGGGATAAGTCAGCTATAAAAAAAAAACCCACGGAATCTCAATGGTATACAAACTAACCAGCATTTATTTCTCATCCATTTTCAGGGTATCTCTGCTGATCTCAGGTGGGCTTGCCTACATGTCTACAGGTTGACTAGGGGCTAGCTAAGCTAGACTATGCTGGGCTGAAAGGCTTCAAGTGTAGTTACCTGGCTTTGATATGCATATGTTCCATGTGTGTTCTTTCTGGGGTCCAGAGTGAGAGGGCAGCAGCTGCACAGGGGAAGCACAAGCACATTTTAGATGACTTCTTGCACTGCTTCTACTAATTTTCTGTAGCTAAAGTAAGTCATATAACTGAGCCAAAAGTAAAGAGTGCAGGAAATACACTGTGGGTTTTTTTTGTGCTTTTTTTTTTGTGGGAGAAACTGAAAAGTTACATGATTAAAATGTGGAATCTGTGAGTGATAAAGAAATGGGAAAATAATTCAACCTACCACAATCTCTCTCCCTAAAGATTCCTTTTAGAAAAACACTGTTTTTTTGCAGACTCCTAAGAATACAAATATATATGGATCTCAGTATAAGAAACAATGACATAACTGACTTTCTCTGTTTTTCCCACTGATGGATTATGGTGGATATAGGAGATTTGTCGGGGCAAGGTGGGAGAATTTAGTTCAAGAGTATTTTTAACTAGATTCTTTCATTTGAGATCCCTTTGGAAGGTGAGTTACAGTATTGTACATGCCCCAAATTTATACCTAAGTGGGGAAATCCTTAAATCTGAATACTCGAAATCTCTCTTTATGGATTGCTTTCTGAGTCTTCAGAGAATGATTATTTTAACTTGCTATGTTAAAATAGAGAGGAATTTGGCAGTAATAGAAAAGACCTTGGTATATTTGGGAGATTTGGGGTTTGCAGAAGACAAGAGAGCCAGCTTTAGGAAAACATAAGAGTGAAGGCTAGAAGTGGGTGAATTGTTCTCAGAGGTGCAAAAGAAACACAGTGAGCAATTTTGCCTGATAAAAGTGTAGTTTACTTAGCCATCATGACCATATTTTTAAGTGATATTAAATTGTGCCCATTGGCAAATCTTTATACTTAAAACATTGCAAGGTCCTTTATGTATCTGCTTTAAAAATTTTAGAAAGTTTTAAATTTTAGAAATCAATTTTCCATTGACTTCAATTAAAACATTAAGGATGTTCCTTTTCTACTTCTGTAGATATTTCATTGTCATTAATTCCTATCACTTTAGTTTTTTTTTTTGTGTGTGTGTGTGGTACGCGGGCCTCTCACTGCTGTGGCCTGTCCCGTTGTGGAGCACAGGGTCCGGACGTGCAGGCCCAGCAGCCATGGCCCATGGGCCCAGCCACTCCGCGACATGTGGGATCCTCCCAGACAGAGGCACGAACCCGTGTCCCCTGCATCGGCAGGTGGACTCTCAACCACTGTGCCACCAGGGAAGCCCTCCTATCACTTTAGTTTTAAAGTTTCTCTAAAAATCCTCTTTTAAATAAGTTAACGATATACAAACCAGCCCTTTTGAAACCACTGCAGGGAGGGGCTGCTCTTTAAGGAGGGATAGGAACCTTTTTTTTTTTCTTTCTTATCAAGAGCTTCTGACCATTGGGGAGATCCATTAAAGATTACATTATGAAAATCAACAGTTTACATTTAAAAATGCATTAAATAAAAAAATTTTAAATTCAATTTATCTTATTACAATCAAAATATGTTATTAATTTTAGTTTACCGTATATAACCTGAAAACTCAATTCTGTGTATCAATGTGAGTTAAAGGAGAGAAGGATAAAGAAATAAAAACACAGAGAGAGATGAGGAAGGAAAGATTAAAAAAACCTAGTCAAGAATAGGCAAGGAAACAGATACAGAAGCAATGAGAGTGGGGTACACTAAGCATGAAGAGCATGAAGGTGGAATCAAAAACTTGACCAGTGTGAGAGATGACAGAACATTTTAAAAAACATTTTAAAAATTAAAAAAAAAAAACAAAAAGTATTGAGAGAAGAAAGAGACAAAAGGACACGTAGTGTTGGTAATTTAGAAATAGAGGCTCCAGTGAGAACATACCTTTACAGTTGTGAGCTAAAGAGTAGACCACCTCTGATCTAGAGATTATTAAAATTTGATTAGTGATTTAACAATTGGTCAAAGATCTTCACCTACTTAAACCTGCTCAAAGTTGTTCAAGATAAATAGCAGTCAGAATGTTTACTGGGGTAGAAATTATTCTTTGGATGTCAGCTGGGGTCAGAACAATACTTGAAGACCCTTCAGAATCCTACTCATCTAGAGTTTGTAGTGATGATGATAAAGAACTCCTATAAATAATTTTTGTTGGAGTCAAGATGGCAGTGTGTGGGAAGACGTGGAGTTTGCATCTCCCCACAACTAGGGCACCTGCTGGACGCTGGTAGGGGATCCCAACTCCCAAGGAGATGGGAAGAACCCCCAAGCAAACTGGTAGGATGTGATGGGACTGAAGGGAGGAGAAGTGGAGGCCAGACAAGACCAGCGCCCCTGAGGGGTGGCTGAGAGGGGGGAGGGATTCCCATGCTTGGAGGGACCCTCAGGGGCTCTGATCGGGGGGAGCATGCCTAGTGCTTCCCCTGCCCAATTGGCTAGGGAAGTCTGCCTGGCTCTTGGGCTGGGTCCTACAGCCTCAGAGGTCCTCTCCGGGCCGGGTTGGTCCTGGGGGCATAGAAGGGAGGCCAGGAGAGGACAGGAGAGGCAGGTGGGAGGGACACTCCAGTACTGGAAGAGTGGGAAAGGAGCTGAGGGCATTTGTCCCACCCACTCGGGCACAGGAAGCCTGCTGGGCTCCCAGGTGGGGTCGCCCCCACTCAGAGACCAGAGGTGGGGGGCATGCCTGGGCCCCTTCTGTTCTGTTGAGCCTAAGCCCCCCCCCCACACCCACCCCCCCCCCCAAAGCCTTTTCCAGCCCTGTGGGTCTTAAGCATAGGCCCTGCCCTCCACAGCCAAGGCCTTTTCCACTTTTTTTTTTTCTTCTTTTTTGCTACTGTGGTTCTGTTTTACCTTCCAGTTGTCATTTCATCCATATTTTTATTTCTTTAAATTTTTTATAACATTTCTATTAGTTTTCTAATCTTATTTTATTTTTTACTCTTGTTATTGTTCTCCTTTTTTCCTTTCTTTTTTTTTTTTTTTTTTTTTGCTTCCCTGCATGGCTTTTGGGATTTTGGTTCACTAGCCAGGGGTTGGGCCAGAGCTCCTGCAGCAGTGGGAGTTCCAAGTCTGAACCACTGGACTAACAGAGAACCTCAGACCCCAGGGAATATTCATTGTAGTGAGGTCTCCTGGAGGTCCTCATCTCAGCACCAAGACCCAGCTCTACCCAAGAGCCTACAAACTCCAGTGCTGGAAGCCTCAGACCAAACAACCAGTAAGTCAGGAACACAATCCCACCCATCAAAAAAAAAAAAAAGAGATGACCAAAAAATATGTCACAGATGAAGGAGCACAGTAAAAACCTACAAGACCAAATAAATGAAAAGGAAGTAGGCAACCTACCTGAAAAAGATTTCAGAGTAATGATAGTAAAGATAATCCAGAATCTTGGAAGCTAAATGGAGGCACGGATCAAGAAAATACAAAAAATGTTTAACAAAGATCGAGAAGAACTAAAGAACAAACAAACAGTGATGAACAACACAATAACTGTAATGAAAAATACATGAGAAGGAATCAGTAACAGAATAACTGAAGCTGAAGAACGCATAAGTGAGCTGGAAGACAGAATGGTGGAAATAACTGATGAGGATCAAAATAAAGAAAAAAGAATGAAAAGAATTGAAGACAATCTCAGAGACTTCTGGGACAACACTAAATGCACCAACATTTGAATTATAGGGGTCCCAGAAAAAGAAACAAAGAGTCTGAGAAAATATTCAAAGAGATTATAGTGGAAAACTTCCCTAACATGGGAATGGAAATAGTCACCCAAGTCCGGGAAGCTCTAGGAGATAATAGGATAAGCTAGATAATCTCTAGGAGATAATAGGATAAACATGGTAAACTCTAGGAGAAACACACCAAGACACATATTAAGCAAACTAGCAAAAATTAAATTCAAAGAAAAAATATTAAAAGCAGCAAGGGAAAAGCAATAACTAATATACAAGGCAATCCCCATAAGGTTATCAGCTGATTTTTCAGCAGAAACTCTGCAGGCCAGAAGGGAGTGGCAGGATATACTTAAAGTGTTGAAAGAGAAAGACCTACAACCAAGATTACTTTACCCAGCAAGGATCTCATTCAGATTCAGTGGAGAAATCAAAAGCTTTTCAGACAAGCAAAAGCTAAGAGAATTCAGCAACACCAAACCAGCTTTACAACAAATGCTAAAGAAGCTTCTCTAGGCTGGAAACACAAGAGAAGAAAAGACCCACAAAAACAAACCCAGAACAATGAAGAAAATGGTAATAGGAAGATACATATCGATAATAACCTTGAATGTAAATGGATTAAATGCCCCAACCAAAAGACACAGACTGGCTGAATGGATACAAAAACAAGACCCATATATATGCTGTCTACAAGAGACCCACTTCAGACCTAGGGACACATACAGACTGAAAGTAAAAGGATGGAAAAAGATACTCCAGGCAAATGGAAATCAAAAGAAAGCTGGAGTAGCAATACTTGTATCAGATGAAATAGACTGCAAAATAAAGACTGTTACAAGAGTTAACGAACGACACTACATAATGATCAAGAGATCAATCCAAGAAAAAAATATAACGATTATTATAAATGTTTTGCACCCAACATAGGAACACCTCAATATATAAGGCAAATGCTAACAACCATGAAAGGGGAAATCAACAGTAACACTTTAACACCCCACTTACACCAATGGACAAATCACCCAAACAGAAAATAAGGAAACAAAAGCTGTAAATGTCACAATAGACCAGATAGATTTAATTGATATTTATAGAACATTACACCCGAAAGTGGCAGAATACGCTTTCTTCTCAAGCGCACATGGAATATTCTCCAGGATAGACCACACCTTGGGTCACAAATCAAACTGCGGAAAATTTAAGAAAATTGAAAGCGTGTCAAGTATCTTTTCTGACCACAGCCCTATGAGACAGAAACTCAATCACAGGAAAAAATGCTGTAAAAACCACAAATATATGTAGGCTAAACAGTATGCTACTAAATAACCAAGAGATCACTGAAGAAATCAAAGAAGAAAAAAAAAATACATAGAAACAAATGACAATGAAAACACGACCACCCAAAACCTATGGGATGCAGCAAAATCAGTTTTAAGAGAGAAGTTTATAGCAATTCAGTCTAACCTCAAGAAACAAGAAACATCTCAAATAAACAACCTAACCCTACATGTAAAGCGACTAGAGGAAGAAGAACAAAGAAAACCCAAAGTCAGTAGAAGGAAAGAAATCATGATGATCAGAGCAGAAATAAATAAAAACAAAGAAAACATTAGCAAAGATCAATAAAACTAAAACCTGTTTCTTTGAGAAGATAAACAAAATCGATAAACCCTCAGCCAGACTCATCAAGAAAAACGAGAGAGGACTCAAATCAATAAATTTAGAAATGAAAAAGGAGAAATCACAACTGACAACACAGAAATACAAAGGATTATGAGACTACTACAAACAACTCTATGCCAATAAAATGGACAACCACAAAGAAATGGACAAATTCTTGGAAACGTACAATTTTCCAAGACTGAACCAGGAAGAATTAGAAAATATAAACGGACGTATCACAAGTAATGAAATTGAAACTGTAATTAAAAATCTTCCAACTAACAAAAGTCCAGGACCAGATGGCTTCACAGGCAAATTCTATCAAACATTTAGAGAAGAGCTAACACCTATCTTCTCAAACTCTTCCAAATTATAGCAGAGGGAGGAACACTCTCAAATTCATTCTATGAAGCCACCATCACCCTGATACCAAAACTAGAAAAAGATGTCACAAAAAAAAGAAAACTACAGGCCAATATCACTGATGAACATAGATGCAAAAATCCTGAACAAAATACTAACAAACAGAATCCAGCAACACATTAAAAGGATCATACACCATGATCAAGTGGGATTTATCCCCAGGATGGAAGGATTCTTCAGTATACATACATCAATCAATGTGATATACCATATTAATGAATTAAAGAATAAAAACCCTGTGATCATCTCAATAAATGCAGAAAAATCTTTTGACAAAATTCAACACTCATTTATTATAAAAAATCTCTAGAATGGGCATAGAGGGAACCTACATCAACATAATAAAGGCCTTACATGACAAGCCAACAGCAAACATCATACTCAATGGTGAAAAACTGAAAACATTTCCACTAAGATCAGGAACAAGACAAGGATGTCCACTCTAGCCACTCTTATTCAACATAGTTTTGGAAGTCCTAGCCATAGCAATCAGAGAAGAGGAAGAAATAAAAGAATACAAATAGGAAAAGAAGAAGTAAAACTGTCACTGTTTGCAGATGACATGATACTATACGTAGAAAATCCTACAGATGTGACCAGAAAACTACTAGAACTAATGAATTTGGTAAGAGTGCAAGATACAAATTTAATGCACAGAAATCTTCGGCATTCCTACACACTAACAACGAAAAATCAGAAAGAGAAATTAATGAAACAATCCCATTTACCATCGCAACAAAAAGAATAAAATACCTAGGAATAAACCTGCCTAAGGAGGCGAAAGACTGGTACTCAGAAAACTATAAAGTACTGATGAAAGAAATCAAAGATGACATAAACAGATGGGGAAATATACCATGTTCTTGGATTGGAAGAATCAGTATTGTGAAAATGACTATGCTACCCAAAGCAATCTACAGATTCAATGCAATCCCTATCAAACTACCAATGGCATTCTTCACAGAATTAGAAAAAAAAAATTTACAATTTGTATGGAAACAGAAAAGACCCCGAATAGCCAAAACAATCTTGGGAAAGAAAAATGCAGCTGGAGGAAATTGGCTCCCTGACTTCAAACTATACTACAAAGTTACAGTAATCAAGAGAGTATAGTAGTGGCACAAAAACAGAAATATAGATCAATGGTACAGGATAGAAAGCCCAGAGATAAATCCACACACATATGGTCACCTAATTTATGACAAAGGAGGCAGGAACATACAATGGAGAAGGACAGCTTCTTCAACAAGTGGTGCTGGGAAAATTGGACAGCTACATGGAAAAGAATGAAATTAGAACACTCACTAACACCATACACAAAAATAAACTCAAAAGGGATTAAAGACCTAAATGTAAGGCCAGACACTATCAAACTCTTAGAGGAAAACATAGGAAAAACACTCTTTGACATCCACCACAGCAAGATCTTTTTTGCCGCCTCCTAGAGTAATGGAGATAAAAACAAAAATAAACCAATGGGACCTAATCAAACTTAAAAGCTTTTGCACAGCAAAGGAAACCATAAACAAGATGAAAAGACAACCCTCAGAATGGGAGAAAACATTTGCAAATGAAACAATGGACAAAAGATTAATCTCCAAAATATACAAACAGCTCATGGAGCTCAATATCAAAAAAAGAAACAGTTCAATTAAAAAACGGGCAGACGGGGCTTCCCTGGTGGCGCAGTGGTTGAGAGTCCGCCTGCCGGTGCAGGGGATGTGGGTTCGTGCCCTGGTCTGGGAAGATCCCACATGCTGCGGAGCAGCTAGGCCCGCGAGCCGTGGCCTGTGCTCCACAACGGGAGAGACCACAGCAGTGAGAGGCCCGCGTACCGCAAAAAAAAAAAAAAAAAAAAAAAAAACGGGCAGAAGACCTAAATAGACATTTCACCAAAGAAGACATGCAGATGACCAAGAGGTACATGAAAAGATGCTCAACATCACTAATTATTAGAGAAATGCAAATCAAATCTACAATGAGATATCACCTCACACTGGTCAGAATGGCCATCATCAAAAATATCTACAAGCAATAAATGCTGGAAATGGTGTGGTGAAAAGGGAACCCTCTTGCACTGTTGGTGGGAATGTAAATTGATGCAGCCACTATGGAGAACAGTATGGAGGTTCCTTAAAAAAGTAAAAGTAGAACTACCATATGACCCAGCAATCCCACTTCTGGGCATATACCCTGAGAAACCCATAATTCTAAAAGAGACATGTACCACAATGTTCATTGCAGCACTATTTACAATAGCCAGGACATGGAAGCAACCTAAGTGTCCATCATAAGGTGAATGGATAAAGAAGATGTGGCCCATATATAGAATGGAATATTACTCAGCTATAAAAAGAAACAAAATTGAGTTATTTGTAGTGAGGTGGATGGACCTTGAGACTGTCATACAGAGTGAAGTAAGTCAGAGAGAAAAACAAATATTGTATGCTAATGCATATATATGGAATCTAAAAAAAAAAAAAGGTACTGATGAACCTAGTGGCAGGGCAGGAATAAAGACGTAGACATAGAGAATGGACTTGAGGAAACGGGGTGGGAGGGGGAAGCTGGGGCAAAGTGAGAGTAGCATCGACATATATACACTACCAAATGTAAAATAGATAGCTAGTGGGAAGCAGGGAGCACAGGGAGATCAGCTCGGTACTTTGCATGACCTAGAGAGGTGGGATAGGGAAGTTGGGAGGGAGGCTCAAGAGGGAGGGGCTATGGGGATATATGTATGCATATGGCTGATTCACTTTGCTCACAACAGAAACTATCAAAGTATTGTGAAGCAATTATACTCCAATAAAGATCTATTAAAAAATAATATTTTTTGTCATGTTTTGTAGATTAGATGTTGTTTTCCATTAGTGGTACCTACCATGTCCTTTTAAAATGTTATCTCATTTCAAATCTTATTCGGTCACAACAAATAAAAGGGACCCATGTGTAGGAACTAAATATTGCTCTCACTATTAGGCTAATATTTTCTAAACTGTAAAAAATCGATTTCATGAGATGTGACAAGAAAAAGTTTTAAAGTATGTGGATTAGAAAATGTCAGAATGCATCACTCAGAGTAACGGCAAACATTGTTTTGTGAAAACTTTCCATCCTGTATGGGTGTGGTTATTGTGGATTTCAGTGCCTTTCTGATTGTGGGTTGTATTAGTTTGTGAGAGCTGCCATAACAAAGTATCACAAACTGGATGGCTTAAGCAATAGAAATTTATTGTTTCACAGTTCTGGAGGCTAGAAATCTTAGATCAAGGTATCAGCAGGCCTGGTTCCTTCTGAGGGCTGTGAGGGATAATCTATTCCACGCCTCTCTCCTACCTCCTTGTGGTTTTCTGGCAACCTTTGGCATGCCTCGGCTGATAGACACATCACCCTGATCTCTGCCTTCATATTCACGTGGCAGTCTCTACTTGTGCATTTTTCTTTCTGTGTCCAAATTTCCCCTTTTTATAACGACACATTCATATTGTGTTCAGGCTCACCCTAATGACTTATTCTTAGCTCATTTGCAAAGACCCTATTTCTAAATAAGGCCAGATTCAGGAACACTTGGATATTAGGAGTTTAACATCTCTTGGGGCACCCAGTTCAACCCATAAGATAGGTCATGGTCAAGAAAGTTTGAGAGCTTCTGTGTAGGCATTTCTTGTCCACATTTAGCCCCTAAAACCAAGCTATTCAAAAAGAGCAAAATTGTATATTGATTTGAAGATGCAATATGGTATAAAGTGTACTGATTTGGGGTGGCCCTCTCTGACCCCAATAACCACAGGCAAATAATTTGTATGATTCTAATTATACTTCTTTCTATTTGAGCAGCTGACACATCTTACAAGGTGTTTAGAAAGTTAATAAGAAAGCTGAATAATGATTTTAATGTCATATTTATGTCCACCTAAAATAACTTTTTTTATTGGCCCTTTAAAGCATAGCCAATATTTATGTAACACTTTAGTCATTTGTTAAAATATATTATCAAAATATGTTTATATTAATCAAGTATAATCCTTAAGATTGAGTTCTCCAGGGGGATATATGTAGATGCCAGGTATTTACAACTAGCTGCATATATTTATTCCCTAATTCTTAATCACACTACTGTATGTAGTCATCAGTTTTCTGACAACCATCTGCTTAGATGTCACTCATTCCTTCCACCCCATCTAGTTGAAATTAAAATATTGACAGAAATAATTTTTGCATGGAAAGTGGAAAAGCTAATATGGGCAGTGAAACTAGATTGGTTTTTGCATGCATTGCCCCGACAATATTCTGACAATTTTTATCTTGCTTCTTCAAGTCATGCAGTACCACAGGAAAATAAAATATAAAGCAAAGTTTTTTTTTTTACATCTTTATTGGACTATAATTGCTTTACAATGGTGTGTTAGTTTCTGCTTTATAACAAAGTGAATCAGTTATACATATACATATGTTCCCATATCTCTTCTCTCTTGCGTCTCCCTCCCTCCCACCCTCCCTATCCCACCCCTCTAGGTGGTCACAAAGCACCAAGCTGATCTCCTTGTGCTATGTGGCTGCTTCCCACTAGCTATCTATTTTACGTTTGGTAGTGTATATATGTCCGTGCCACTATCTCGCTTTGTCACAGCTTACACTTCCCCCTCCCCATATCCTCAAGTCCATCCTCTAGTAGGTCTGTGTCTTTATTCCTATCTTACCCCTAGGTTCTTCATGACATTTTTTTCCCTTAAATTCCATATATATGTGTTAGCATACAGTATTTGTCTTTCTCTTTCTGACTTACTTCACTCTGTATGACAGACTTTAGGTCCATCCACCTCATTACAAATAGCTCAATTTCGTTTCTTTTTATGGCTAATATTCCATTGTATATATGTGCCACATCTTCTTTATCCATTCATCCAATGATGGACACTTAGGTTGTTTCCATCTCCGGGCTATTGTAAGTAGAGCTGCAATGAACATTTTGGCACATGACTCTTTTTGAATTATGGTTTTCTCAGGGTATATGCCCAGTAGTGGGATTGCTGGCTCATATGGTAGTTCTATTTGTAGTTTTTGTTTGTTTGTTTATTTTTTGTGGAACGCGGGCCTCTCACTGTTGTGGCCTCTCCCGTTGTGGAGCACAGGCTCCAGACGCGCAGGCTCAGCGGCCATTGCTCACGGGCCCAGCCGCTCTGCAGCATGTGGGATCTTCCCAGACCGGGGCACGAACCCGTGTCCCCTGCATCGGCAGGTGGACTCTCAACCACTGCGCCACCAGGGAAGCCTCTATTTGTAGTTTTTTAAGGAACCTCCATACTGTTCTCCATAGTGGCTGTACCAATTCACATTCCCACCAGCAGTGCAAGAGTGTTCCCTTTTCTCCACACCCTCTCCAGCATTTATTGTTTCTAGATTTTTTGATGATGACCATTCTTACTGGTGTGAGATGATATCTCATTGTAGTTTTGATTTGCATTTCTCTAATGATTAATGATGTTGAGCATTCTTTCATGTGTTTGTTGGCAGTCTGTATATCTTATTTGGAGAAATGTCTATTTAGGTCTTCTGCCCATTTTTGGATTGGGTTGTTTGTTTTTTTGTTATTGAGCTGCATTAGCTGCTTGTAAATTTTGGAGATTAATCCTTTGTCGGTTGCTTCATTTGCAAATATTTTCTCCCATTCTGAGGGCTGTCTTTTGGTCTTGTTTATGGTTTCCTTTGCTGTGCAAAAGCTTTGAAGTTTCATTAGGTCCCATTTGTTTATTTTGTTTTTCTTTCCATTTCTCTAGAAGGTGGGTCAAAAAGGATCTTGCTGTGATTTATGTCATAGAGTGTTCTGCCTATGTTTTCCTCTAAGAGTTTGATAGTTTCTGGCCTTACATTTAGGTCTTTAATCCATTTTGAGCTTATTTTTGTATATGGTGTTAGGGAGTGATCTAATCTCATACTTTTACATGTAGCTGTCCAGTTTTCCCAGCATCACTTATTGAAGAGGCTGTCCTTTCTCCACTGTACATTCCTGCCTCCTTTATCAAAGATAAGGTGACCATATGTGCATGGGTTTATCTCTGGGCTTTCTATCCTGTTCCATCGATCTATATTTCTGTTTTTGTGCCAGTGCCATACTGTCTTGATTACTGTACCTTTGTAATATAGTCTGAAGTCAGGGAGCCTGATTCCTCCAGCTCCGTTTTTCATTCTCAAGATTGCTTTGGCTATTCAGGGTCTTTTGTGTTTCCATACAAATTGTGAAATTTTTTGTTCCAGTTCTGTGAAAAATGCCACTGGTAGTTTGATAGGGATTGCATTGAATCTGTAGATTGCTTTGGGTAGTAGAGTCATTTTCACAATGTTGATTTTTCCAAGCCAAGAACATAGTATATCTTTCCATCTATTTGTCTTATAATTTTCTGCATACAGGTCTTTTGTCTCCTTAGGTAGGTTTATTCCTAGATATTTTATTCTTTTTGTTGCAGTGGTAAATGGGAGTGTTTTCTTGATTTCACTTTCAGATTTTTCATCTTTAGTGTATAGGAATGCCAGAGATTTCTGTGCATTACTTTTGTATCCTGCTACTTTACCAAATTGATTGATTAGCTCTAGTAGTTTTCTGGTAGCATATTTAGGATTCTCTATGTATAGTATCATGTCATCTGCAAACAGTGACAGCTTTACTTCTTCTTTTCCGATTTGGATTCCTTTTATTTCCTTTTCTTCTCTGATTGCTGTGGCTAAAACTTCCAAAACTATGTTGAATAAGAGTGGTGAGAGTGGCCAACCTTGTCTTGTTCCTGATCTTAGTGGAAATGCTTTCAGTTTTTCACCATTGAAGACGATGTTGGCTGTGGATTTGTTATATGTGGCCTTTATTATGTTGAGGAAAGTTCCATCTATGCCTACTTTCTTGAAGGTTTTTATCATAAAAGTGTGTTGAATTTTGTCAAGAGCTTTTTCTGCATCTATTGAGATGATCATATGGTTTTTATCCTTCAATTTGTTAATATGGTGTATCACGTTGATTGATTTGTGTATACTGAAGAATCCTTGCATTCCTGGAATAAGCCCCACTTGATCATGGTGTATGATCCTTTTAATGTGCTGTTGGATCCTGTTTGATAGTATTTTGTTGAGGATTTTTGCATCTATGTTCATCAGTGATATTGGCCTGTAGTTTTCTTTCTTTGTGAAATCCTTGTCCTGTTTTGGTATCAGGGTGATGGTGGCCTTGTAGAGTGAGTTTGGGAGTGTTCCTCCCTCTGCTAGATTTTGGAAGAGTTTGAGAAGGATAGGTGTTAGCTCTTCTCTAAATGCTTGACAGAATTGGCCTGTGAAGCCATCTGGTCCTGGGCTTCTGTTTTTTGGAAGATTTTTAATCACAGGTTCAATTTCAGTGCTTGTGATTGGTCTGTTCATATTTTCTATTTCTTCCTGATTCAGTCTTGGCAGGTTGTGCATTTCTAAGAATTTGTCCATTCTTTCCAGGTTGTCTATTTTATTGGCATAGAGTTGCTTGTAGTAATCTCTCATGATCTTTTGTATTTCTGCAGTGTCATTTGTTACTTCTCCTTTTTCATTTCTAATTTTATTGATTTCAGTCTTCTCCCTTTTTTTCTTGATGAGCCTGGCTAGTGGTTTATCTATTTTGTTTATCTTCTCAAAGAACCAGCTTTTAGTTTTATTGATCTTTGCTATCGTTTCCTTCTTTTCTTTTTCATTTATTTCTGATCTGATTTTTATGATTTCTTTCCTTCTGCTTAGTCTGGGTTGTTTTTGTTCTTCTTTCTCTAATTGCTTTAGGTGCAAGGTTAGGTTGTTCATTCGAGATGTTTCCTGTTTCTTAAGGTAGGATTGTATTGCTATAAACTTACCTCTTAGAACTGCTTTTGCTGCATTCCATAGGTTTTGGGTCATCGTGTCTCCACTGTCATTTGTTTCTAGGTATTTTTTGATTTCTGCCTTGATTTCTTCAGTGATCACTTTGTTATTACGTAGTGTATTGGTTAGCCTTCATGTGTTTGTATTTTTTACAGATCTTTTCCTGTAATTGATATCTAGTCTCATAGTGTTGTAGTCGGAAGAGATCCTTGATACAATTTCAATTTTCTTAAATTTACCAAGGCTTGAATTTTAACCCAAGATATGATCTATCCTGGAGAATGTTCCATGAGCACTTGAGAAAAATGTGTATTCTGTTGTTTCTGGATGGAATGTCCTATAAATATCAATTAAGTTCATCTTTTTAATGTATCATTTAAAGCTTGTGTTTCCTTATTTATTTTCATTTTGGATGATCTGTCCATTGGTGAAAGTGGGGTGTTTAAGTCCCCTACTATGAATGTGTTACTGTCGATTTCCCCTTTTATGGCTGTTAGTATTTGCCTTATGTTTTTAGGTGTTCCTATGTTGGGTGCATAAATATTTACAATTGCTATATCTTCTTCTTGGATCGATTCCTTGATCAGTATGTGGTGTCCTTTTTTGTCTCTTCTAATAGTCTTTATTTTAAAGTCATTTTGTCTGATATGAGAATTGCTACTCCAGCTTTCATTTGGTGTCCATTTGCATGGAATATCTTTTTCCATCCCCTTATTTTCAGTCTGTAAGTGTCTCTAGGTCTGAAGTGGGTCTCTTGTAGACAGGATATATATGGGTCTTTTTTTTGTATCCATTCACCCAATCTGTGTCTTTTGGTAGGAGCATTTAGTCCATTTACATTTAAGGTAATTATAGATATGTATGTTCCTATTCCCATTTTCTTAACTGTTTTGGGTTTGATATTGTAGGTCTTTGCCTTGTCTTGTGTTTCTTGACTAGAGAAGTTCCTTTAGCATTTGTTGTAAAGCTGGTTTGTTGGTGCTGAACTCTCTCGGCTTTTGCTTGTCTGTAGAGGTTTTAATTTCTCCATCAAATCTGAATGAGATTTGATTTGATTTGCTGGGTAGAGTAATCTTGGTTGCAGGTTTTTCTCCTTCATCACTTTAAATATGTCCTGCCAGTCCCTTCTGGCTTGCAGAGTTTCTGCTGAAAGATCAGCTGTTCACCTTATGGGGATTCCCTTGTGTGTTATTTGTTGTTTTTCTCTTGCTGCTTTTAATATGTGTTCTTTGTATTTAATTTCTGACAGTTTCATTAATACGTGTCTTGGCGTGTTTCTGCTTGGATTTATCCTGTATGGGACTCTCTGTGCTTCCTGGACTTGATTAACTATTTCCTTTCCCATATTAGGGAAGTTTTCAACTATAATCTCTTCAAATATTTTCTCAGTCCCTTTCTTTTTCTCTTCTTCTTCTGAAACCCCTATAATTTGAATGTTGGTGCATTTAATGTTGTCCCAGAGGTCTCTGAGACTGTCCTCAGTTCTTTTCATTCTTTTTTCTTTATTCTGCTCTGTAGTAGCTGTTTCCACTATTTTATCTTCCAGGTTACTTATCCGTTCTTCTGCCTCAGTTATTCTGCTATTGATCCCATCTAGAGTATTTTTAATTTCATTTATTGTGTTGTTCATCATTGCTTGTTTCATCCTTAGTTCTTCTAGGTCCTTTTTACATGTTTCTTGCATTTTGTATATTCTATTTCCAAGATTTTGGATCATCTTTACTATCATTCTGAATTCTTTTTCAGGTAGACTGCCTATTTCCTCTTCATTTGTTAGGTCTGGTTGTTTTTTATCTTGCTCCTTCATCTGCTATGTGTTTTTCTGTCTTCTCATTTTGCTTATCTTACTGTGTTTGGGGTCTCCTTTTTGCAGGCTGCAGGTTCATAGTTCCCGTTGTTTTTGGTGTCTGTCCCTAGTGCCTACAGTTGGTTCAGTGGGTTGTGTAGGCTTCCTGGTGGAGGTGAGTAGTGCCTGTGTTCTGGTGGATGAGGCTGGATATTGTCTTTCTGGTGGGCAGGTGCTTGTCTGGTGGTGTGTTTGTGGGGTGTTTGTGGGCTTATAATGATTTTAGGCAGCATCTCTGCTAATGGGTGGGGTTGTGTTCCTGTCTTGCTAGTTGTTTGGCATAGGATTTCCAGCACTGTAGCTTGCTGGTCGTTGAGTGAAGCTGGGTGCTGGTGTTGAGATGGAGATCTCTGGGCGATTTTCGCTGTTTGATATTATGTGGAGCTGGAAAGTCTCTTGTGGACCAGTGTCCTGAAGTTGGCTCTCCCACCTCAGAGGCACAGCACTGACTCCTGGCTGCAGCACCAAGAGCCTTTCATCCACACGGCTCAGAATAAAAGGGAGAAAAAGTAGAAAGAAAAGAAGGAAGGAAGGAAGGAAGAAAGAAAGATAGAAAGCAAGGAGGGAGGGAGGGAGGTAGAAGGAAGGAAGGAAAGAAAGAAAGAAAGAAAGAAAGAAAGAAAGAAAGAAAGAAAGAAAGAAAGAAAGAAAAGAAAAGATAAAATAACAAAGTAAGATAAAATAAAATAATTAAATTAAAAATAATTATTAAGAAACAAATTAAAAAAACAAACAAACAACAAAAAAAAACGGACAGATATAACCGTAGGACAAATGGTGGAAGCAAAGCTATACAGACGAAATCTCACACAGAAGCATACACATACACACTCACAAAAAGAGGAAAAGGGGAAGAAATCTTAAATCTTGCTCTCAAAGTCCACCTCCTCAATTTGGGATGATTCGTTGTCTATTCAGGCATTCCACAGATGCAGGGTACGTCAAGTTGATTGTGGAGCTTAAATCCGCTGCTTCTTAGGCTGCTGGGAGAGATTTCCCTTTCTCTTCTTTGTTTGCACAGCTCCTGGGGCTCAGCTTTGGATTTGGCCCCACCTCTGCGTGTAGGTCGCCGGAGGGCGTATGTTTTTCGCTTAGACAGGATGGAGTTAAAGGAGCCGCTGATTTCGGGGACTGTGGTTCACTCAGGCCGGGGGGAGGGAGGGGTACGGAGTGCCGGGTGAGCCTGCAGCGGCAGAGTCCAGCAGGACGTTGCACCATCCTGAGGCGCGCCATGCGTTCTCCCAGGTAAGTTGTCCCTGGATCCCGGGACCCTGGCAGTGGCGGGCTGCACAGGCTCCCCGGAAGGGGGGTGTGGATAGAGACCTGTGCTTGCATTCAGGCTTCTTGGTGGCTGCAGCAGCAGCCTTAGCATCTCATGCCCGTCTCTGGAGTCCGTGTTGTTAGCCGCGGCTCGTGCCCATCTCTGGAGCTCCTTTAAGCAGCGCTCTTAATCCCCTCTCCTCGCGTACCAGGAAACAGAGGGAAGAAAAAGTCTCTTGCCTCTTCGACAGGTCCAGACTTTTCTCCCTGCAAGCTGTGGTGCACTAACCCCGTGCAGGCTGTGTTCACGCCGCCAACCCCAGTCCTCTCCCTGTGTTCCGACTGAAGCCCGAGCCTCAGCTCCCAGCCCTGCTGGCCCCGGCGGGTGAGCAGACAAGCCTCTCGGGCTGGTGAGTGCCGGTCGGCCCTGATCCTCTGTGCAGGAATCTCTCTGCTTTGCCCTCCGCACCCCTGTTGCTGTGCGCTCTTCCGTGTCTCCGAAGCTCTCCCCCTCCGCCACCCGCAGTCTCCGCCCGCGAAGGGGCTTCTAGTGTGTGGAAACATTTCCTCCTTCACAGCTCCCTCCGACTGGTGCAGGTCCTGTCCCTATCCTTTTGTCTCTGTTTTTTCTTTTGCCCTACCCAGGTACGTGGGGAGTTTCTAGCCTTTTGGGAGGTCTGAGGTCTTCTGCCAGTGTTCAGTAGGTGTTCTGTAGGAGTTTTTCCATGTGTAGATGTATTTCTGGTGTATCTGTGGGGAGGGAGGTGATCTCCGCATCTTACTCTTCCGCCATCTTCCTGTCCAGCCCTAAAAAGCAAAGATTTGAGCAAAGTATAAGCTTGGTTTCTTCTGATGGTCTTAAAATATTCCTGAAATGTTAGAAAGATAGAAAAAAGACTACAAAGCTGTAACTGTCATATCTTATGTTGACTGATTGTAGTTAGAAGAGTAGCAGTAGTAGACATAAAATGTTATTCTTCTCTTTTACAAATACATAATGACAATAATAGCAATAAAACATTAGAAATGAAATGAATGGAGAAAACATTTCAAAAAGCTTTAAAGTATACTGATTACAAACTCATTTTGAAATTCTTAATAATCCTAGCATATTCCTTATTAAAAAGTTTTAATGTTTAAACAATCTAATCTGAAATTCTTTTTGACCTTAGCAAAGACTATTCAGCCACATGAAAAATTCTAAGCTTAAGTTTTAGAATTTCCTTAGCTGGTATATTATTAAACTAAACACTTATTTCCTACCCTTGAAGACCTTACAAGCTAATAAATAAGTGTGTCAATAAATGGTTTGGGTTTATCCCCCTCAAAACATAAAGTAATGTCTCCCAGGGGAGTAGAAGACATAAATACTCACAATTTATTTGATTTAAAAAATTACGTTCATGTAGTCAACAGATGAATCATGAAGTCAGTGAACAGGATTATGGTAAAAGGATACACTGGTAAGGAGAAGGACAGGGATTAAGACCAAAGAGTGAGTGGCTATTTGAAGGAATCGGGTTTAGTGAGTAGAGCCCTAAGAAAAACAGACACAAGAAAAATACTAAAGTCGTTTCCTCTGTGTTCTTTCCTAAGTCATTGGAGGGTGTTTTTCATACTTGAATCACAAATGCCTAGTATAGAGCAAAACTTTTGTCAATGATTCCTTGGTGTTTCAAAGACCTTCCCAACATCATTCCAACCTCCTTTTTCTAAATCTCATCTCTGGCCATATCTCTTACTACATCTTAGGATGTGTACTTTTATATCTCCTTGTATTTGTTTTTTCTTCTTCACGATCTCGTTCTGCTTTCGTTCTCTTCCTGCAAATGTGTTTGCAGTTGTTTATGTGTATGGGTAAGTTTTCCATGCTAGATTATGCAGTCCTCGAAGACAAGGACAGTGAATGTGTCTTAATACTATTTTTATTCCTGGAGCTAAGAACATGTAAGTCCATAATAAAAGTTTACTTACTTCATGAGTATTTTGCACCAGAGTAGTTGCAACAACATACCCTAGTAAAAAAATTTTCAGAAGTCGTGACAGCTGTCTGCAGACTTATTTTCCACTCTAGTTCAGGCCATACTATTCAACTTTCAAAAGGCTTTGGGAGAATAGTAACAATGAGAAGCATCATCACAACCACAAGCACCACCACCACCACTACCACCACAACCAAATAAAAGTTTCCTCCTTTTCCTCTTATTCTCTTATTCCTAGCTCTATGTCTACTGACAGGACAGCTTTCTTTCAAAGCTATTACAACTCTCTTCTGCCACTAAGCATTTTATGTCATCTTACCCTGTAGTTTGTTGTTTATTGCTGTTGTTGCCCCAGTCAGGCTAGTTGTGTCTCAGCTTTTAGGGTGGTTCCATGTAAAGGAAGGGTCACTGGTTTTAAAAGAAAGTCAAAGCAAGGACATCTTGCAGTTCTATCATTTGAAAGGTGTTTTATTTTATCATACATTTCTTCATTAATATTTTTATAACTCAATTACACATTTTTATTCTACATTTTCTGTTGGGGACTAAAGGGGAGACAGAAGAGCTCTTGATCCATTGGGACTGGTGGGAGATGTGCTATAGGTAAAGGGATAAGCATACTGTAATATGATACGGTCATAGCAGAGGTAGGAAGAGCAGAGAAGAAAGTGGGAGTGCAGGAAAATGTTTCACAGAGGAATTAATATTTGAATGGGGTTTTGAAGGTAAAGGAGAAGTTAAAAAACTTGAACATAAGCATTTTGGGCAGAGGGAATAGTATGTTCAAAAACACAGAGTTGTGAAAAGATTTAGCTTATTAGGAAAGTAATAGAGTATGATTAGATCAGATTCAAAAGCTGTTTATCTAGAGAATAGGCATCAAATAATGCTACGTTAGTGCTGGTCCATCCTTTCCAGGTCAGGAAAGAGTCCTGATTCACGTTTAAATCTCAACTCACAAACACCACCCCATCAGCCACAGAGTTTTGAGAGGTGAGATATAAAACAGGGTCACTGCCTGTTTAAGCCAAGAAGACAACAATGCACATTTCTCAGGGCAGGCCCCCTCCTCCCTCACTGACTATAACTCAAGACAATGCAGAATGGTTTATAGGCTACATGAAAATATGGACTTCAGGATTTGGCATGATCAGGCCAGTACTTCACCAGCAGATTTTACTGTCGAGAAGGACTGTGCCTATATTAAAGATGTAGCAGGAACTGGAAGCCCATGAATTACAGCTTTGTCCTATTGAAGACTGAAAAAGTGCTGAAGTTAGAGAAATTGACTTGTCCAAGGTCATATAATTTGTCAGTGAAAGAGCTGGTACTGGAACAGGGATTTCTGGCCCCCGGAACAGTATCATATCCACTGTATCATGTGCTGGTCCCGTCAAATGGAGGTATTTGCTGATATGTGAGAGGACTAAGAAGTTCAATACATGAAAGAAATGATAAGTTCCTCAAGGAGTTTTGAAGTTAATAGACTTATAATCAGTTTTTTTTTGAGCAGTCTCGCATTAAATTTGTCCTTAATTCTGGATTCCCAATAATGCAAATTTCACTGACTTTTCAGAAAGAAAAAAGTCATTCTTTTTTGGTTATTTAGATACCACCAGTTTCAACCTGGTTGAGGCTATCTGATATTATCAACACAATCCAGGTTTAGAGCAATATCAGCCTGGGTCCCGGTGAGCAAAGGGGAGTAAAGGGCAATTGAGGAGACTTCAGCAAAAGCACTATTTTCAAAGAAGTAGGTAGTATTAAGGGAAACTAAGGGATGGTGAATCACCCTGGGACTAGCAATGGTAGGACAGCCTAGAGAGGGAAGGAGAAGCCTAGAGAGGGAAGGAGAAAAAACTGCACCTAGAATCTAAAGGGAATACTTGTAGATGTAAGAGATAGCCCTAAGAAATAAACTGTGGTTGTTGGTATAGGAATATACTCATTGCCAATCTGAGGCACAGCAGGGAGAAACCCAGTAATTATAAATACTATAGCTCCAATTTCTTCCTGCCCTCTGATCTCCTCAGTGCCTCAGTTTGATCAAACCCGACAGAAAATCAGAGAACAGGGCTGTGCACATTAGCCTCCAAGGGCACAGAGGAGAATGGATAAAGGTAGGAGTGGATATGGAGGAGAAAATGGACAATATTCCAGGATAGAGCAAATAAAAAACCATCCATGCCCTGGTGCAGGATCTCTTCAGTCCTCCCATTCCACAACCCCTTCTGGAAATGCAACTCTACGAACTGCTCTGATTTCAAAAAGTTTACCTAATACTACTGGGAGAATTATGTAAATATGAATAGTTTGGCTGAGCAGTGACTAAGGAGAGAGGGAAACATGACCTCCATCTGCAAACTGTGGTGGGAATGGAAATGATTTCCTGTGGGAACTCGTCTGGTATTACTGTTAAATCATTTGTATACTGTTAAATGAGTTACGGGCTGATGGGGCAAAGAGGTCTTGGAACTGTGTTTGCTGGCATTCTCCCTACCTCCATCATTGTCTACAAGCATTTGAGAGGCTGGAAAAACAGCAAGAGAAGGCTCTGATTCGAGGTGATAGAACCAGAAATAGTAAGGTAAAATCAGGAGAAAGACACTGTAAGTTAAAATATCATAAAAGTGCTCGTAGCAGAAGTTAATCTTTTATTAAAAAATTCTAAGGGAATAAAATATGGGAAAGCTCTTATTTTGCATATTTAACATCAGAGTGAACAGCGCTCTAAAAACTCACTATCGAAGATAATCTTTGTGGAGGAAAAAAAATGATACAGTTTATTTTTTTGTTTGCATATCTAACAAGTACACTTAGCAACATTAACAAGCTTTAGCAAGTTTCACATTTAGGATATGACTAATTGATATTTACTTTTGTTATCTGAAATATGATTTCTAGTATTAAACATTTTTAAATCTCTGAAGATAAAAATTATTTTTTTTCCCTTCTGGTAAAATGCTGAGCATTTAGTTTTTTAAAAAACTTATGAAAAGGGGTTTTTATATGAAGCTTGCTTTCAAAGAACATATTTAAAACATAGTATAAGCCTTCCTTGAAAATTTTCAATTAAATGAAGCATATACCATGGACCTACTAAAGCTAATATTTTTTCCAGCTTAAGATTTTTTTACCTGACCTGACAAATTCTAATGAACAAAAACTGTTTTATTTATTTTTTTGTTTCTCCTATACAACCAACATAGTCTCTTGAGCATACACTAGAGTATAAAATTTGATTAGACAATGATGTGTAATCACAACAATAATTAACATGACTGATCATACTGTGTCAGATGCTGTTCTAAGAACATGAGATATATTAATCCATTTAAACCTCTTAAAAACTTTTTGAGACATTTCCGTCTTTGCAGATGAGGCTTGAGAGGCTGTATAACTTGCTCAAGATCATGCACACAGTTGCCAGCAGATCCAGGGTTTAAATCTGAGAAATCAGATCCCAGACTTTGAGTTTTTAACCATGATACCGTACTGTCTTAAAGACTGAGATAAGGTGGGTCCAGAACATAAGGGGTCTTGAATGCTAGGACAGTAGATTGTCAACTGAGAACTCTCGTAGGCTTTTACATAAGAAAATATCATGATCATTTTTATCTTTTAAGCAGTTGAGTATGATGCCTTTTTTTTCCCGTGATGAATTCTACCAAATGTTTATTTATTTTTTATTTTATTTTATTTGTTTTTTATCTTCCAGTTTTATTGGAAGGTATAATTGACGTACAGCCCTGTATAATCTTAAGGTGTAGAGCATAATGATTTGACTTACTTGTCTTTTTTAAGGTTCAAGTAAGTTAGACAGAAAAACTGTGCCCTAACTCTTTAGGTCAATACACTGTTTACTTAACATTTATTCAGTATCTAAAATAGGCTGTGAGAATAAAGAAAATTTAAGAGCTTATTCCACAATCCAGTGGTTTTTAAGCCATTAAAAAAATCTGCTGTGGACACCTAATATGAAAAATATATTAAAGGATTTAAATACTTTATTCCTGTGATTCTGGGAGGAAAAAGTTTCTGAGAGAAGAGCTGCTAGGAAAAGTGAAAACAAATAACCCCTTTCTCAATGGCTATTTCCTGTTGTCTTCCTCTACGTGTCATGTCTGGCTGATAGGGACTTTACTAACCAGGGCAGGCTAATTGCTGTTAACAGACAACTGCAAAATTTAAATGACTTAACACGTCAAAGGCTTTTTTCTCCTTTTTTATCTTACAGTTCAGTGCAGGTTGGAGAGGGAAGGAGAGGCTTCTGCTCCACAGAGTTACGTAGAGAGCCAGGCTGATAGTGGTTCTGCCTACTCCAGTGCATGAAATTCAGCATCCAACCAGCCAATCAGGAAGACAGAAAGAATGGCGCAGCCATACCCATTATTATTATTATTTTTTAACATCTTTATTGGAGTATAATTGCTTTACAATGGTGTGTTAGTTTCTGCTGTATAACAAAGTGAATCAGCTATTCGTATACATATATCCCCATATCCCCTCCCTCTTGCGTCTCCCTCCCTCCCATCCTCCCTATCCCACCCCTCTAGGTGGTCACAAAGCACTGAGCTGATCTCCCTGTGCTATGCGGCTGCTTCCCATTAGCTATCTGTTTTACATTTGGTAGTGTATATAAGTCCAGGGCATACCCATTCTTAACCAGCCCAGAAGAGACAAGTCACTTCAGCTCATATTTCATTAGTGAGACCCAGTCCATGGCTCCACCCTGGTACAAAGGACTGGGGACCTAGTACAAAGGGACTGTAATTAAGCTGTGTGCCCAGGAAGAAGAAATATGTTGGGTACGTATCGCTGTCCCAGGGACTGCATTCCAACTTGAAATCTTTTTTGAGTAAAGTGCTAAACATACAAAGGTAAGTCATACATGGTCCTTACTTTCAGTGAGCTCTCTGTCTAGAAGTGAAATGTAATTAAATAACTAAAGGTGAACTAATAATAATATCTAAACTTACCAGTGCCTTACAATATACAAGGAAGTGTTCTAAATTCTTTGTAAGAATTAATTCCTGTAATCAATGAGATAGTATTAGCTCATTTCATAAATGAGAAAATTAAAGCAAAGAGTAAATTGCCCAATGAGGCATGGCTATTAAGATGTGGAGTCTTGCCAGGACTTGAACTCAGACTAACTGCAATCTCCACACTCCTTAGAACAGTAAGCATCCCAAGTGGAATACAGTCATGGTACATATGTGGCTTTGTGAGAGAGGAGTAGTTGTGACAATGATGTGTGGCCATCAATCTCTGGTCTTCACTTGGGAGCACAGGTCGCCTGTTCAATAATAAATGTCAGTTATTTTTATTATGATAATAGGTTTCTATTAAAAGATAGTATTTTGGAAATGATTTTAAAGAAGATGGGGCATTTGAAGAACGAAAAATTAATGTGAATGGGACTTTTCCCAAAGTCATAAGAAGGCTTTTAAAAAAGGTACAAAGAATAGAAAAACAAATGCAAGGAGTCTGAGTGAGCTTCATGTGACAAGAGTGGGGAAGACAGATTTCTGTGCAGGCACATTTGCTCCTTCTTACCTTCCTATAGGCTTCTGCCCATTGTCCTTCTCTAGCTTGAACTTCCATCAACATGTCCTTCAATTTGCTTTCCTCCAGTAGAATCCGGATCCAGTAGCTGTACAGTGTTCTGAGGAAGCTTCAAACAGGAATCAGGGAACCAGGTTCCTCTGCCTCAGACATTAACTCTTTTTTGATCTGGGGCAGAATACTTAGACACTTGGGCCTCAGTTTCCTTATCTTTAAGAGGAAAATGTATGAATCACATCATTTCCACAGCTCTTGCTAATGTTACATTTTTAAAAAATGTCTGAAATTCTAGAATCTTAGTACCTAGTAATTTAAAAAAAAAGTTTCTTTTGCTATCTCATTTTGGGCAGCCTCATGCTGTGTGCCAGATTAGTTTTAAGTTATAATTGTTTACGTTTTTAGTCTGTATATGTAGGTGTTAATTCCAAGTCTGAGTTTAAATATTTTGATATAAACTGACCTCGTTATATCACCAACCTTTCTCTTTACACATTTCATTAACTTTATGTTTTATTTACAGGGCAGGGTTTTCACAGTATAATTTGGCAATGGGATCATGGAAAATTTTAGGATATGAAGACATCCATAGGAAGTATGAATGAGAGTGTTTTCCTGAAGTTAATAGAAACAATTTAAAAATCAGACGGACAATAATGTTAAGAAATGTCACACTTCATTGGTGAAATATTCTGTGAATATTTTAGTGCAAGAGAAAATTAGGAATACAGTTATTTAGACCTTGGCTGTGAAAAGCAAACATATTTCATCTATTTTCTGTATTTAAGAAACAGAACTCTTTTATCTATTATTAAGCTAGAGTGTGCCATCATCAACCTAGCACACAAAAGACGTCTCTGAAAACTTCAGTCATTTTCATCTCAGCGTGATGATACCCCCTGTGTGGTTTTATAATTCTCAATTAAAATGAGTAATTCCAATGAAAGAACAAGTCCCCTGAGGGAAGATGCCACAAAAGAATCGTAATGTTAAAGAAATATTTTCCCATGGTAAGCCTGATATGGTTGGTGATGCTTCAAACATGCCTATGTCCATAGTCTTTACTTTTCATCTTAACCTAGTAGTACTACAAATAAATTCAGAAACGGAAATTTAAAATGCTATACTTGTATTATTAACTGCATTTTTTCTATTAAAATTACCCTATCTGGTGAACATATCTTTTGGTTATTTGTATACTAGTAGCATATGTGGTACCAGATCCATGGGAACTATGAATTTTTCTGCGTCCAATTTCACACATTGTATTTGTGTGTCTGCTATTTTTCTGCCATTTTGCTAGATTTTGCCATAAATGTCCAATTTATTCTTCAGAATAATACTATATTGTTCAAGTGAAGTGACTTGACTAAAGTCACACACGTTATAAGTGTTCAGGATTTGAGCTGAAATCTTTAAAAATATCTCTCTATATAGTCAGATGTTGGCCTATTGATTTTTAATATCTTGAACCAATGGTTTTGCACAACCGCCACATTTTTGAGTGCATAGGACCTGGATTAAATTTAAAGAAGGTATCAAGTATATTGTTGGCTTACAAAGAACAGCTGGAGGGACCAGCTCTGTCCCTAGGTAGGTAGGGTTCCTGTGGTAGTTTCCTGTGGTTCTAGAAGCAAGTCAGAGCCATCAGTTAAAATGCAAAAATGCTTCCTAGAAGGACAAACACATGATCTTAACCATTAATACCTTAGTCTGAATTATTTTTCAGATTTTATCTCCGAATAGAACCCCAAGGGCATGGAACATAGGCTAGGGGAATTGCAATAGTGAGTTGAAAGATTCAAGGTCTTCGGGGATGCTTGAAACTGAATAGCTAAGAGGTTGTCAAAGCGGGCTTCTCTCTTGGTCAGTGCTAGCACATATAGCACCTTTTTGTGAATTTATCATTGGTGGTTGGATTACTAAAATTCAAATGATGTAGCCCTCAAGCCAGGGCACAAAGGTTGTAGGTAGGGGGAGTATGAGCTGGACTCCTAGCTCCACATGTTCCTCCTTGCCTCAGTATCTGTGTGCACAACTTACACAACCTTACTTGGCAGCCCCAGTTTTTCCCAGTGGAGTACATGAGGTCATAGGCCCGTAGGAAAAGGGAAAAAAGTATGCTTATTATAAACTTGAGAACCAACGTTATTTAAGGCTGAACCTTCCTCTTGTCTTTGGTGTATCGTGGAAGCAAGGAGCGCTAGCAGCTTTACAGAGCTATAGGCTCACTGAGGCTCCACCCTGTAGGGTAGAAGCTGGAACTAATGTGGAAAATGTGAGCTTTGGTTCAGGAAGAATCATAGTTATTTGAAGATGTTGTCAAAGTGACCTCCCTCTAATATTGAGCCTAGAAAAGGATCTAGGTGTTTTTAGTTTTTCACTGAAGGGGTATTGATTATTGTGGCATTTTAAGTAGTCTTTAGGCACGATTATAGCAGACTATGAAGATTTCAAAACTCTTTTTGAAAGAAAGCATTATTTTAAGTTTCAAATAAGGGGCTCCAGGTTTCTCTTTAGTTACTGGGCTTGTATATTTCTTGAACCTGTTACTTAGTTAACAATATTATATATTGATATATCCTGTTACTATGTTTGTACTGCTAGCAGTAGTAGTCACTATGAAAGTAATATATCTTGTCATATAAAATTTTGAAAATACAAAAATACTGAGAATGAAATAGAAATTAATTTACAATCCCACTAAGAGATACAGGTCTTATCCCAGACTTGTATTAAATTAGTTTATGTCTGCCTTTTTTTTTTTCTTTCCTATTTAGTTAAAATCAAGAAGATGCTGTTCATTTGTCTTCAAGACCAGGAGGTCTACTGCAGACCAAATATCAAGGTCAGTCTAGTCTGCGTGTCTTTGACCTGTTCCCTATTTCTTCTTTTATCTAGCTTCAGATTTCTTGGCCCTTGTCATCCATGCAATCTGTTCAATCTTCGTAACAGTTGTTTCTGATAACCAGTTTTGTTGGTAACAACTTGGTTTTTACTGTGACTTTTGGGAAAATAACTAGAACCAAATTCTGTGAATTGCTTCGGTTCTTTCTGTAAGAATTTTCAGTGATAGCCTCTCTCAATGCTTGGGAGCAAAGCAGTTAGGCTGTTAGTATGCACGTAGCTTCATTTATTTTGAGTACTTCATTTCAATCTACAAATCAAACGAATATTGAGGGAGGGCCCCTGTCTGAGGAGCCTTGTCACCATCATTTTGAACAGTCTGGAGTTTTGTGAGAAGGTGTTAGGGCCAAGTCTGAGTGGTTATGTATAGAAATATGTGTGTGGGATGGTGGTGGAGGGTAGGAGGAAGGAGGCCTGGGGGAGGGTAGGATATTTAGACTAAATAGGCTTGGAGGAAGAATGAGAACATTTAAAATTTTCCATTTATTGTTCCCTGGCATGAGTACCATATGCAGATAAAAAGGCCAAAATAAGCATGAGTTTTGTTTTAATTAACTCTCTAAGATTTGTCTACCGTTTAGTTGCCCCCTCCCACCCTCATCTGTTATTTTGTTCATTTTAGGGCCATAAATATTATAATCCACAGAGATTTCTCTCTGCTTCTTTTAGTTAATTAAAGATACTCTAGAATTTATCTTATGCTACCACCAAGAGGGCACAGAAAGTGAAATATTATATTGCTAGATAGTTCATTCATTAGCATAAAATAATCAGTGCAATTATATACTGGAGTTTCAAATACCTCTGCCAGATTTTCTTTTAAGGGACAAATGTAGTTAACAGAAGAAAATAGAGAGGGAAAGAGGGGAGAAAAGGAGAGTAAAACATTAAAGAGATAAGCAACAGCAACATGCAGATTAGCTTTTTTTAGGAGACAGTCTCACTAGATTCTAGCCCCTGAGAATAAACTGTAATAATTCCCTGCCCAGATATCATTAGTAATAGACACAATGGCCAAATCTTTCTTTATCTGTTTCAAACCATGTCGCTTAGTCGGGAGAAAAAAGGAGGCATCAGGTCAGCTGTCAAAAAAAACCAAACACTAAAATGATATTCTTCCATTTTACTTACTTTATTTTATATTAATGGCTTTATTACAAAAAGAAACCATGATGTAAACCTCATGTATCATTCACTTACAACATTTTAGACCAAACCAGTCAGAACCCAACACTAGACAGCTCTACTATTTATATTCCTCTAAGGGTGGCTCATCCTGCCCTCTTTTTCCACCCTCACTGTTTTTCTTCCTTCAGGGAGAGATTCTATATCAGTGTTTCATTTCTCCTTTGGGTGGACTTAAAGGCCAGACACATTGATTATTAATCATTATATTGGGGTTTCTCTCCTTTCTTGACCAATGACACAATCTGCAGAACATGATAGGTATACTGTAACTGACATCTGTACTGAAAAAAAATCGGGCTGTGGCATGTATATCTGCACTAATAAAAAAAACCATTTTTCGAATCCTCCTTTTGAAAATCTTACTAAAAAGACCACTGTGTTACAAATGCATAGGCACTGAGCCATAAATCCAGCAATTTCAGACATATCTGAAAGCCCATTTTGGGACATTCTTTACTTGGACTCTTGGGACACTTCAGGCTTAACAAGAGTCACTTACTCTTTCTCTAGGCCGTGCTGCTGATGAATACCAGGGAGAAAACTTGAAACGGGATTTTCTGGCCCTATTAGCTGGCTGTGCTATTTTACCTCATCTGTATTGGTGTATATTTTTCTTTGTGTAAATTTCTCAGCTTAAAATTATTTTGCCACTAATGCTTTATAAAACCTTTTGGCTTTCTGATGTTAGGGGACGTTGGAAATGTACTTGTGTCTGTAAGTTTATGGTTTTCTATAATATGGCATGGGTTTTCATCAGTTGAAGAGCAGTAGGATTCTAGTGTAATGAGTAAGAGCACAGATTTGTATTCAGGCTAACCAAAGTCTGAATCACGACACAGCCTAAATGTGTGACTTTGGGTAAGCTACTTGACCTCTCAGAAGTTCAATTTTCCTGAGTATGAATTGGAGATAATAGTAATATTGTACAAGCCCCAAGCTCAGGGCCTGCCTCACAGTAAGTCCTCAATAAGTGGGATCATTATTACTATTATTATTAGCATGGCCAAATCAGGAAAATTTGGAGATAAACAGGGTCACTGTATATTTTTTCATAATTATACTGAACAACAGGCATAAACCAGTGCTATCCTGAGTCTAGTGGGACAAATGGTCAACCTGATTATTGTAGGCTATAAACAACCTAAGTATGAGCATGGGGAAATTAGATACTGAATTTCTCATTTTGTTCCAACGTTGAGAGGCACATAGGACAACGAGAGTAACAAACCAGGGGATAGGTTTTTTAGTTTTGCTTTACATTTTACTTTTTTTTGTAAACCTGCTTTCTTAGGAACATTTTGTAGTCATGCCTTTTAGTTTTGCTCATGCATACGTGCATACAGGGGTAGTCCCTCCTTTAGTTAAACCACTTTTGACTGTAAAGGACAATATGGATTTATGCTTAGTGACCTCTTGCAAGTTTTCTTTCTTTGTTGCAAAATTATGGAGAACAACAACTTGATTTATTCCATGAGTCTTGAACTGCACTGCCAATAAGTAAATTGGTTCATGGTAATCACAGTATTCACTTCTATTAAATGATCATCAATAGAGTTATTTACCTTTTTTCATGTAATTTATTATGGTCTACTTTTCTCTTTCAATTAGAAAGTTGGAGTATATAATTTACTTGATTCTAGGGATTACAAGGAAACTAGAATTCTTAGATGATTATCTTAAAGATGTAACAATTAGAAATGTTAATGGTTCTTTACATTTTACTGGCAATACTTGAGTAGGAAATTATTTTGTTGTGTGCAGTCAAAAACAATTATTTCCTTATGCAAAATCTACATCAGGAAAGGGAAAGATGAAACATATGAGAAAACACATTTTGCCTAATGATTTTCTTTCAGGAGAAATATTACTATCATGATCCTTTTTAATTAAATAAGAATTTAGCACTTTTCGTGTGTGTTCTTAATGTCAGACTCTTTGGTTATCACACTTACACCTCTGTTATTAATGTTACCCATGGTTTGCAGATGAGGAAAAGCTAGTTATCAATGAATAATTCAGATTCCATAACTGTCAGACCTCATTATTTTAAATAGGGACTGGTAGTTCCAGTTGTAACCAGCTAATTGCCTCCTCTAAACTTAAACTGTTAGACTATTTCACATAATTCCAATTTAAAAAAAAACTTTTAATACATTTTAAATTGCTGTAGCACATAGAGCAATTTGCTTTAAATCAATCCAGAAGAACAAAAGGCAATCTACTTGTGATCTGTCTTCAAATAAGCATTAAAATTTATTTTAATTCAATCTACTAGCTGTCATGAAATGCCTGAGAGAATGAACAAAATGTTTTTAATTTATGACAAATAAAAGAAGAGTGATATTGAATAATTCAGTTTAAAGATTGATGTCTTTTGTTTAAGCATTATTGCCAAATAAAAGTTCAAAACCAAAGTGAATGTGGTGGAAAGGTTAGCCAATGGTTATTGCTTTCACTTCCTGAATCCCTGGCATTTTAAAACTAAAATTGCTCTAACTTTACTGGTGACTTAATCTGTAAAGTCCCTGTGGTGGCAATGGAGGTGAACAGCTCAGACCTTCCTTTAAGAGAAGCTGCTGCTAGGGACATAGTTGGTAGACATATCCCTCCACACCTTCTGATCTGCCTGAACGTTCACACCAAAGCCACATCCTTCCTGGGCTTCTCCCAGCCAATGACTGAGCATGGTGGAGTACTAGCACCAGGCTATTCCTGCAATGAGGCATTCCTATGAAGGCAATCCTTTCTCTGAGACTCTTCCTTAGCCTGGTCCAAACTTTCTCAGAACTGTGCTTCCCCCGTTCAGTCCTCCTTCCTTCCCTCTGTCCTTTTCCAGGTGTCAGACCTGCAGCATGTCCTGAAAGCTCACCATACCTACTCCTGCTTGGACTTCTCTTTATCATTCATATGTGTTTTCCCCAATAAATCTCTTGAACATCTAATTCTGTCATGTTGTTTGTTTCTTGGAGGATGTGGACTAACACAGCAAGAATTCTACAGTCTCTTCATGGTCTAATTAAACAATTCTATTCACGAATCTAATCCCTTTTATTTGTCTTTGATCTTCTTTAGAGATAATGAGCTTTAACAAGGTATGTCCTCCTGATAATGAAGACCTCCATGCAGTTGTTGAGGCCCATGTAGAATCATATTTTATTCCTTTATTCAGGCCAAATAACCTTACCTCTTGTAATTCTCCTGTAACCCCAATACAAGTTTTTTCTATTTCCCAAGTCTTCTCCAGGTTCTCAATATATTGCGACATGAATGGATAAGGCCTGAATATGTATCTACTATTTTTACATAAACACATTACCTTAAGTCTGGTTTAATCCTCCTTTCAATGAGATCACTGCCTTTTGGAAAAATAAATAGCATACAAAGCATGTTCCTTTGATGTGAATACTACCTTTATTTTGTAAATTTTGATTAGGAACAATGTTCCTTATTATTGAAAATGGTTATGTTATAACTGGTGGCAAAATCACAACAATTTTTAAAACTCAGCAAAGCTTTATTGTGATTATTTCAGCTGTTCAGTAAGTACAATTTCAGATCTTTGGAAAATATTTGCTAAAGATTTATGCCTGTGTTGTGTAGGTGTAAAAACAGCATAACTTTCATAATAAGGAAGAAGAAACACTTATAATTCTACCTTACTATCTGCTGCTGTATGTTGTGTTGTCCAGTGTCTGTGTTCACCAACATCTAAAGTTTCTTGTGGTGTTCCAAAGATAAGAAAAGGGCAGCTGTGGGAAGTTATATGAGCATTTTGAAATAATGTACTGAGTTTCCAGCTAAGTTTAAAATATGTTTTCAAATTTTAATATCAAGATGTCAGCAACACTGTGTTGTACTCATTAAAAGAGTAAGCTCTGGGGGCACACACACTGACATAGTTCAATTTTAACACCACCTTCTCACTAGCTTTGAGACCATGGCTTAGTCCAGGATACTCTCTGGGTCTCCATTTTCTCGCTTATGAAACCAGTAGTGAATTGGGGCAGGGGATGGGACTAGACAAATTCTAAGGCCACTTCTGGCCCTTTGAGTCTCTGAGTTTACTAAGTGCAATGCATCCACACTTCTTTAAAGGAAATGTTCTCTGCATATTTGAAGAGAGCAAGTCTTTGTTTACTTTTCTAATATAAATCCATATTGACTGAAACAGCACATAGGGTTGCCCAAATTTAATATCCTTTTCTGGGAAGAGGTAAAAAAATGAGTTTACTTTCCTCTGATTCAGATGTAGGGCATATTTATTTATTTATTTTTCAGAGAGAAGTCTTCTACCCTAGACGACCTTACTATAGCTAACACTATACTGAGGTTTGAGAAAGTAAAACTCAGATTACTTTTCTTCTGTCAGTTTACACATAACAAACAACTTCTGAAATATTAATGCTTTCTGGAAGGTTTGTTCGTCTTTGTTACCATGTGATCTCTGGACAGTGACTCGTTTTTGTCTGTTCTGTAACATTCTGAAAGTATAATACGCTACCATGAAATAATACAGAAAATATTTCCTCTTTGTGAATTCTTATATTCTGACAGGCTTTCCCCCCAGAAAACCCAGTGAAGATGAAATAAAGACACATACAATTAATGTCAGTTACAGTTCATAGAAGCAGCGCTTTTCTTCCATTGCAATAATTGAACATTTAGAAACTGAAAGGTGTACCATCTGTAAGCTATGTGTCAGCTTAGCTGTCTCAGATCAAGCTTTGTGTTTTAAATATTGCACTCTGAGAGAAGCCCACCTAGGTCTCTGAATGTCATGCCCATGACCACACTCAGATACCCTGGTAAAATGGAGGCCTTGCTTGTCTATCTTAAAACTCTGGCATTGGCTTTTCTCCTCTCCCATGATATGTGTCTTTAATGAAGCTAACCATTGTGTTTAGTAACTGATAGTTACTAATTCTACCCCAAACATTGTTCAGCATTAATGTACTAGATTTAACATCTTCAGATAATTACATAAATAAAACAATAAAGGTTACAAAAGTCATGCTCAGAATTATGCCCCCAACAGTGTGGTTTAGAATTCTACTATATAGTAAACACTCTTGTTATATGCATTTAATCCAATTAATTTTGTTGCAGAATAATGAAAATAGATGGCTTTTGATTACTTTCGCTTTATTTTTTAAAATTCCATTAAATTTTAGATTTTAAACCCATTTTTATAGTGTAAAATTTGTTCTGGTAGACCTAGAAGACTTGGATTTGCCAAAAGTACAAGAAAGAAAGAAATGGGGTTAAGTAACCCCATTGAAGTAGAGCAATATTTTGGGTTGTATACATTTTGACCACTATTTGGCATTGAGAAGACTTTGATAATGTAGGACAAGTTTCTGAGGATTAAATGGTCTTTGTGCATATCAATCATATTTAAGTCACAGATTTATTTGAAATCACTCAAGCCTGGTGAAAGTGAGAATCCAAAGGAATAGCTCACTTTCTGATATGTAAAATTGGAATATTCTCAAAGGGAAAGAGTGGAATTTTATAAAATCGCTTCTTTTTATTTTTCAGTCTTTTTTAAAATCTCTATTTTATTTATTTATTTTCTTAAGTTTTTTGGCTGCATTGGATGGGTTTTAGTTGAGACATGTGGGATCTTTCATTGAGGCGCAGGCTCTTCGTTGTGGTGAGCGGGCTTGTCTCTAGTTGTGGCGCACGGGCTCTGTAGTTTGCGGCACACAGGCTCTCTCATTGAGGCGCACAAGCTCAGTAGTTGTGGCTCGCGGCATGTGGGATCTTATTTCCCTGACCAGGTATTGAACCCACATCTCCTGCATTGGAAGGTGGATTCTTTACCACTGGACCACCAGGGAAGTCCCTAGAATCACTTCTTATGGTCACTGTTAACACCTGTTCTATAGAGGAAAAATTCCTTTGTATGATTATAATATTGTGATGAATGGAAAGTTCCAGGAAAAAAGTAACTATGGTTCCCTAAGGATTGAGTCAGACTTTTAAGGTATACTGAGTGTTTCTAACATATGGTACAGATGGATTGCAAGCTACACCTGAGAAATTGACTAGTCCTAGCATTTGGTGTTTATGTTGTGACTTTAAAATAGCCATTCATTAGCCGTGTGTGTGTTTAAAGACAGTTAAGAAAAACATTATTTTTATTTCACAGAATATGAAGGAGACTGCCATAGATGATTTAAGAGCACACCTCATGGCTTTTTGTTAATCAGTGACTCTTAATACCTACTTAGTCATAATGAGGAACAGATGGCTTGTAGAGAGATCTTTTTTCCTTCTCAGTGTTCTAAAATATAGAACCTATACCTTAGCTTTTTTAAGTATAATTATTTCAATTCCCAAAAACATCTAATAGCAATAATACTGGACTCACAGGTACATGCTGAGCTATACCAGAGAGGAACACTGTTTGACAGTCAGCCAAATCTGGCATTTGTGATCTTGATCACCTTGACATTTAAAACCCTATAATTTCAGTTCTGAAATGTTTGTCCACTTGGAAACAAATTGAGCTTTTTTAATCTAAAAATTAAAATTAATATGACAATTCATTATTAATACATAAATTAGTACATATTAATTACATTCAGATCTCTGTTTTTCTGAGTTTTTTTTTTTTTTAGATTCCACATGTAAGTGAGAACATATAGAATTTGTCTTTCTTTGTCTGACTTATTTCACTTAGTATAATGCCCTCAAAGTCCATCCCTATTGTTACAATTGACAGGATTTCCTTTTTGTTTTTTTTTTAAGACTGAAGAGTATTCCATTGTATATATATATGGCACATTTTCTTTATCCATTCATCCGTAGATGGATACTTAGGTTTTTTCTAGGTCTTGGCTACTGTAAATAGTGCTGCAATGAATGTGAGGGTGCAGGTATATTTTGGGGACAGTGGTTTCATTTCCTTCACTTATATACCCAGAAGTGGAATTGTTGGATCACAAAGTAGCTCTGTTTTTTAAAATTATTTATTTATTTAATTTATTTTTGGCTGCATTGGGTCTTAGTTGTGGCACCTAGGATCTTCGCTGAGGCATGTAGGATCTTCCGTTGCGGCACGCAGGCTTCTCTCTAGTTGTGGCATGCAGGTTTTCTCTTCTCTAGTTGTGGCGTGCAGGCTCCGAGGCATATGGGATCTGTAGTTGTGGCGCGCAGGTTCCAGAGCGCATGGGCTCTGTAGTTAGGCATATACGGCAAATATATATATGTATATATATGGCATGTGGGTTCTCTAGTTGAGGTGTGCGAGCTCAGTAGTTGTGGCTCACAGGCTTAGTTTTCCCACAGCATGTGGGATCTTAGTTCCCTGACCAGGGATCAAATCTGCATCCCCTGCATTGTAAGGTAGATTCTTTACCACTGGACCACCAGGGAAGTCCCAAGGTAGCTCTATTTTTAATATTTTGGGGAGCCTGCATACTGTTTTCCATAGTGGCTGTACCAATTTACATTCCCACCAACAGTGCACAAGGGTTCCTTCCCTTTTGCCCACATCCTTGCCAGCATTTGTTATCTCTTGTCTTTTTGGTGGTAGCCATTCTAACAGGTGTGAAGTTTTATTCCAAGGACTATATGGTGCCTCTTTCTGTGGAAAATGAATTTGTTACTTACTGTCATTCTAACAGGTTTCTAGTGTCTTGTGTTTCTCTATATTTAGGAACACATCGTGTAATTGAGAATTCAGCCATATGTATAGTTCTATCATTATATGCTCGAAGATATAAAAAATATGTATTTTTTTTTGTGCATATCTTCATTGATTCTAGTTCTATTTGTTGCATGGGGTAAGATTCTTCTCAATTTTGTATTAATTCAATTTTTGTAAATTTTAGTTGTGGAAAGATTCAAACATATATAAGCAGACAAGTAAGGAGAATCATATAATGAAACTCCATGTGTGTATTACACAGATTTAACAGTTATCAACACATGATCAGTCTTCTTTCAACTGTCCCATTCACTCTGCTACTGTTGCCATTTGATTATATTGAAGCAAACTCGAAATATCACATCATTTCATCCGTAAATACTGCAGTCTGTGTCCTTAAAATATAAGAACTCTTTTATATAAGATAGTAGCATTATCATATCTAAAATAATTAAAATAATTCTTAGTATCACTGAATATCCAGTCAGTGTACAAATTTCCCTTATTGTCACATATTTTTCCTGTTGGTTTGTTCAAATCAGAACCCAAACAAGTTCCCAACATTGCATTTGGTTCATGTGTTTCTAAGGCACTTCAAATCAATAGTTTCCTCTCACTCTTTTTTTTTAACATCTTTATTGGGGTATAATTGCTTTACAATGGTGTGTTAGTTTCTGCTTTATAACAAAGTGAATCAGTTATACATATACATATGTTCCCATATGTCTTCCCTCTTGCATCTCCCTCCCTCCCACCCTCCCTATCCCACCCCTCCAGGCTGTCACAAAGCACCGAGCCAATATCCCTGAGCCATGCGGCTGCTTCCCACTAGCTAGCTACCTTACTACGTTTGTTAGTGTGTATATGTCCATGACTTTCTCTCGCCCTGTCACAGCTCACCCTTCCCCCTCCCCATAACCTCAAGTCCGTTCTCTAGTAGGTCTGCGTCTTTATTCCTGCCTTACCCCTAGGTTCTTCATGACATTTTTTTTTCTTAAATTCCATATATATGTGTTAGCATATAGTATTTGTCTTTTTCTTTCTGACTTACTTCACTCTGTATGACAAGACTCTAGGTCTATCCACCTCATTACAAATAGCTCAATTTCGTTTCTTTTTATGGCTGAGTAATATTCCATTGTATATATGTGCCACATCTTCTTTATCCATTCATCTGATGATGGGGACTTAGGTTGTTTCCATCTCCGGGCTATTGTAAATAGAGCTGCAATGAACATTTTGGTACATGACTCTTTTTGAATTTTGGTTTTCTCAGGGTATATGCCCAGTAGTGGGATTGCTGGGTCATGTGATAGTTCTATTTGTAGTTTTTTAAGGAACCTCCATACTGTTCTCCATAGTGGCTGAACCAATTCACATTCCCACCAGCAGTGCAAGAGTGTTCCCTTTTCTCCACACCCTCTCCAGCATTTATTGTTTCTAGATACTTTGATGATGGCCATTCTGACTGGTGTGAGATGATATCTCATTGTAGTTTTGATTTGCATTTCTCTAGTGATTAATGATGTTGAGCATTCTTCCATGTGTTTGTTGGCAGTCTGTATATCTTCTTTGGAGAAATGTCTATTTAGGTCTTCTGCCCATTTTTGGATTGGGTTGTTTGTTTTTTTGTTATTGAGCTGCATGAGCTGCTTGTAAATTTTGGAGATTAATCCTTTGTCGGTTGCTTCATTTGCAAATATTTTCTCCCATTCTGAGGGTTGTCTTTTGGTCTTGTTTATGGTTTCCTTTGCTGTGCAAAAGCTTTGAAGTTTCATTAGGTCCCATTTGTTTATTTTTGTTTTTATTTCCATTACTCTAGGAGGTGGGTCAGAAAGGATCTTGCTGTGATTTATGTCATAGAGTGTTCTGCCTATGTTTTCCTCTAAGAGTTTGATAGTTTCTGGCCTTACATTTAGGTCTTTAATCCATTTTGAGCTTATTTTTGTGTATGGTGTTAGGGAGTGATCTAATCTCATACTTTTATATGTACCTGTCCAGTTTTCCCAGCACCACTTATTGAAGAGGCTGTCCTTTCTCCACTGTACATTCCTGCCACCTTTATCAAAGATAAGGTGTCCATATGTGCCTGGGTTTATCTCTGGGCTTTCTATCCTGTTCCATTGATCTCTATTTCTGTTTTTGTGCCAGTACCATACTGTCTTGATTACTGTAGCTTTGTAGTATAGTCTGAAGTCAGGGAGCCTGATTCCTCCAGTTCCTTTTTTTGTTCTCAAGATTGCTTTGGCTATTCGGGGTCTTTTGTGTTTCCATACAAATTGCGAAACTTTTTGTTCTAGTTCTGTGAAAAATGCCAGTGGTAGTTTGATAGGGATTGCATTGAATCTATAGATTGCTTTGGGTAGTAGAGTCATTTTCACAATGTTGATTCTTCCAATCCAAGAACATGGTATATCTCTCCATCTATTTGTATCATCTTTAATTTCTTTCATCAGTGTCTTATAATTTTCTGCATACAGGTCTTTTGTCTCCTTAGGTAGGTTTATTCCTAGATATTTTATTCTTTTTGTTGCAGTGGTAAATGGGAGTGTTTTCTTGATTTCACTTTCAGATTTTTCATCATTAGTATATAGGAATGCCAGAGATTTCTGTGCATTAATTTTGTATCCTGCTACTTTACCAAATTCATTGAATAGCTCTAGTAGTTTTCTGGTAGCATCTTTAGGATTCTCTATGTATAGGATCATGTCATCTGCAAACAGTGACAGCTTTACTTCTTCTTTTCTGATTTGGATTCCTTTTATTTCCTTTTCTTCTCTGATTGCTGTGGCTAAAACTTCCAAAACTATGTTGAATAAGAGTGGTGAGAGTGGGCAACCTTGTCTTATTCCTGATCTTAGTGGAAATGCTTTCAGTTTTTCACCATTGAGGATGATGTTTGCTGTGGGCTTGTCATATATGGCCTTTATTATTTTGAGGAAAGTTCCCTCTATTCCTACTTTCTTGAAGGTTTTTTTTATCATAAATGGGTGTTGAATTTTGTCAAAAGCTTTCTCTGCATCTATTGAGATGATCGTATGGTTTTTCTCCTTCAATTTGTTAATATGGTTTATCACATTGATAGATTTGCATATATTGAAGAATCCTTGCATTCCTGGAATAAACCCCACTTGATCATGGTGTATGATCCTTTTAATGTGCTGTTCGATTCTGTTTGCTAGTATTTTGTTGAGGATTTTTGCATCTCTGTTCATCAGTGATATTGGCCTGTAGTTTTCTTTCTTTGTGACATCCTTGTCTGGTTTTGGTATCAAGGTGATGGTGGCCTCGTAGAAGGAATTTGGGAGTGTTCCTCCCTCTGCTATATTTTGGAAGAGTTTGAGAAGGATAGGTGTTAGCTCTTCTCTAAATGTTTGATAGAATTGGCCTGTGAAGCCATCTGGTCCTGGGCTTTTGTTTCTTGGAAGATTTTTAATCACAGTTTCAATTTCAGTGCTTGTGATTGGTCTTTTCATATTTTCTATTTCTTCCTGATTCAGTCTTGGCAGGTTGTGCATTTCTAAGAATTTGTCCATTTCTTCCAGGTTGTCCATTTTATTGGCATATAATTGCTTGTAGTAATCTCTCATGATCTTTTTTATTTCTGCAGTGTCAGTTGTTACCTCTCCTTTTTCATTTCTAATTCTATTGATTTGAGTCTTCTCCCTATTTTTCTTGATGAGTCTGGCTAGTGGTTTATCTATTTTGTTTATCTTCTCAAAGAACCAGCCTTTGGTTTTATTGATCTTTGCTATTGTTTCCTTCATTTCTTTTTCATTTATTTCTGATCTGATTTTTATGATTTCTTTCCTTCTGCTAGCTTTGGGTTTTTTTTGTTCTTCTTTCTCTAATTGCTTTAGGTGCAAGGTTAGGTTGTTTATTCGAGATGTTTCCTGCTTCTTAAGGTAGGATTGTATTGCTATAAACTTCCCTCTTAGAACTGCTTTTGCTGCATCCCATAGGTTTTGGGTCGTTGTGTATCCGTTGTCATTTGTTTCTAGGTATTTTTTAATTTCCTCTGATTTCTTCAGTGATCACTTCATTATTAAGTAGTGTATTGGTTAGCCTCCATGTGTTTGTATTTTTAACAGATCTTTTCCTGTAATTGATATCTAGTCTCATGGCGTTGTGGTCAGAAAACATACTTGATACAATTTCAATTTTCTTAAATTTACCAAGGCTTGATTTGTGACCCAAGATATGATCTATCCTGGAGAATGTTCCTTGAGCACTTGAGAAAATGTGTATTCTGTTGTTTTTGGATGGAGTGTCCTATAAATATCAATTAAGTCCATCTTGTTTAATGTATCATTTAAAGCTTGTGTTTCCTTATTTATTTTCATTTTGGACGATCTGTCCATGGGTGAAAGTGGGGTGTTTAAGTCCCCTACTACGAATGTGTTACTGTCGATTTCCCCTTTTATGGCTGTTAGTATTTGCCTTATGTATTGAGGTGCTCCTATATTGGGTGCATAAATATTTACAATTGTTATATCTTCTTCTTGGATCGATCCCTTGATCATTATGTAGTGTCCTTCTTTGTCTCTTTTAATAGTCCTTATTTTAAAGTCTATTTTGTCTGATATGAGAATTGCTACTCCAGCTTTCATTTGGTTTCCATTTGCATGGAATATCTTTTTCCATCCCCTTACTTTCAGTCTGTATGTGTCTCTAGGTCTGAAGTGGGTCTCTTGTAGACAGCATATATAAGGGTCTTGTTTTTGTATCCATTCAGCTAATCTGTGTCTTTTGGTGGGAGCATTTAGTCCATTTACATGTAAGGTAATTATCGATATGTATGTTCCTATTCCCATTTTCTAAATTGTTTTGGGTTCGTTATTGTAGGTCTTTTCTTTCTCTTGTGTTTCTTGCCTAGAGAAGATCCTTTAGCATTTGTTGTAAAGCTGGTTTGTTGGTGCTGAACTCTCTCAGCTTTTGCTTGTCTGTAAAGGTTTTAATTTCTCCATCAAATCTGAATGAGATCCTTGCTGGGTAGAGTAGTCTTGGCTGCAGGTTTTTCTCCTTCACCACTTTCAGTATGTCCTGCCACTCCCTTCTGGCTTGTAGGGTTTCTGCTGAGAGATCAGCTGTTAACCTTATGGGGATTCCCTTATGTGTTATTTGTTGTTTTTCCCTTGCTGCTTTTAATATGCTTTCTTTGTATTTAATTTTTGACTGTTTGATTAATATGTGTCTTGGCGTATTTCTCCTTGTATTTATCCTGTATGGGACTCTCTGTGCTTCCTGGACTTGATTAACTATTTCCTTTCCCATATTAGGGAAGTTTTCAACTATAATCTCTTCAAATATTTTCTCAGTCCCTTTCTTTTTCTCTTCTTCTTCTGGGACCCCTATAATTCGAATGTTGGTGCGTTTAATGTTGTCCCAGAGGTCTCTGAGACTGTCCCCAGTTCTTTTCATTCTTTTTTCTTTATTCTGCTCTACAGTAGTTATTTCCACTATTTTATCTTCCAGGTCACTTATCCGTTCTTCTGCCTCAGTTATTCTGCTATTGATCCCATCCAGAGTACTTCTAATTTCATTTATTGTGTTGTTCATCGTTGCTTGTTTCAACTTTATTTCTCCTAGGTCCTTGTTAACTGTTTCTTGCATTTTGTCCATTCTATTTCCAAGATTTCGGATCATTCTTACTATCATTATTCTGAATTCTTTTTCAGGTAGACTGCCTATTTCCTCTTCATTTGTTAGGTCTGGTGCATTTTTATCTTGCTCCTTTATCTGCTTGTGTTTTTCTGTCTTCTCATTTTGCTTATCTTACTGTGTTTGGGGTCTCCTTTTTGCAGACTGCAGGTTCGTAGTTCCCGCTGTTTTTGATGTCTGTCTCCAGTGGCTAAGGTTGGTTCAGTGGGTTGTGTAGGCTTCCTGGTGGAGGGGACTAGTGCCTGTGTTGTGGTGGATGAGGCTGGATCTTGTCTCTCTAGTGGGCAGGTTCACGTCTGGTGGTGTGTATTTGGGTGTCTGTGGCCTTATTATGATTTTAGGCAGCCTCTCTGCTAATGGGTGGGGTTGTGTTCCTGTTTTGCTAGTTGTTTGGCATAGGTTGTCCAGCACTGTGGCTTGCTGGTCGTTGAGCTCTCACTCTTTTTTATTGCAATTTATTTGTGGAAGAATTTCCTACATACTGGATTTTGCTGATTGCATTTCTGTACTATTATTTAACATGATGCTTTATCCCAATTTGATCAGATTCAGGATTGAGTTTTTGCAAAGAAGCTGTAAAAGTGGTGTAGTATATTTTCCATTGCAGTACACTAGGAATCACATATCATCTGTTATGTCTCTGTTTGGAATATTTAGATTGGTCATTGGAATTAGATAAATATTATCAGTCTCAACTGTCCATTGTAAAGTTCTTGATTAGCTTTTTAGTCAAAGGTTTTCATAGTCATAATTGATCATTGCCTAGCTCCAGTAGTTTATTAAGAGATCATGTCTCTTTTTGCTCTGTAAAAAGCACTACGTTTGTTGTGGAGATCAGGGTGATGTAAGCAGGAGGACAATGACAGTTTCTAATATTTTCCTTCTCCTAGGGGTAAGACAAAATGGAAGCATCTCATTAACACATTTTTTTGGTGTGTGATTTCAGCTAGTCAATACTGTAAATGTAGCTATTTTCCAATATAAATGACATTGGAGTTAACATTCCTAAAAATACTGTGACATGACTCTAGCTACTGTGAAGAAAATAGCTTGCTTTAATTGCAAATAATGATTCTTAGTCTAGGGCTAAATATAGATAATGATTTGTTGGTGCATTCAGCATGATTTCTCATCCATTATATCATCCAATTCTCACAGCGACTCTATGCGATAAACAAGGAAAGAATAATTTTCTCTATTTTACAGATGTGGAAACTGAGGTTCAGAGAGCTGAAATCACTTTCCGTTGTCATCCACTGAGTTGGTGGAGGAAGTGGGATCAGATTTCAGATTCTTGACTCCAAATCCTGTGTTCTTTTTTGTTGTGCAGTACTTGAGTTATCTCTAGATTCAGGCTTCCTGGCTATTTGTTAAGTTCAATAATAAGTACCAATAAACCAATAAATTAGTATAAAACTGTCGATATGCTCTATAAGAATAAATAAATATAATTAAAGGTGTGCATAAAATTAAAAGTTGCTTATAATTATTTTCATGGAACCATGAAAGAGTATCAGCTACCTACCAATTTTTATTTTTTATTGCTATTTTTGTTATATTAGCACATTCTCAAAACTTCTTTTAAACCTCTAATATGTGACAGATTGAGGGAATAAGATATTTTGTCTTCACAGGAGGACTTGATAACATGGTGCAAGGAGAGAAGATAAACCAGTAATTATAGCATAGATTAGTAAGATGATGGGTTTTAGGCTTCAACAATTGTCAATTTTGACTTGACCCTAAATTCTGTCTCTCTTATTACTGTCAGTATATCAGATGACCAAGAGTAGCTTGTTCAAAACACATAAGATACATTTTACAAATATAGCTAGTGGCTTTCTGTATAAATAATTCTATTTGTTTTTAGGGGTCAGGCATGGGTAATTACACTTCTGAAATTTTCTTCATATTTTTCCATCTGAAGAAATGACCTTCTCTTAGTTGGTTTCCAAAGGTTGACTCTCAGGTGGCTGCTGTGTCTAAATATGGCCTTAGCATTGGCCCTAGCACCAAAAGGGGCAGGAACCACATGTAACCTATGTAGGGAAATCCAAATGTCAGAGCTGGCACAAATCTGGCTTTCCATAGGCCCAAGTTGTCCATTTATTCCTGGCCCTAAAAGAGTCTGGGACACATTTCAAGTCTAGTAGGTCTGGGTGTTTATTTCTGGAGCACAATTCCTATAGATTCTCTGATAATATTTGATTCCCAAAGTCAAGGATAAAAGGACAATTCTTAAGGAGTTCCTCAGACACTAGAGATTTATTTGAATGACTTGGGTGACATGTTTTCTTAAAAAAGCTAATTTATCCTCCTGGAAGAAACCTGCTTTTTTTGTTTAGAGAAACCAATAACAGACAAAAGTAAACAATACCACGAAAAAAAATGAGAGAGAAAAATATAATACAGACATGCTGTGAATACTCATGTACTGAATTAGGTGAATTTTAATGTCATATGTGCCTGGCCTAATGCCTGCATTGATAAGATGAAGAATTTGGTTTTAGAGATGTTCTTAAACAGATTGGAAGACCATCTATAAGGTATGTTATTTTTCTTGGTATCTTTATGTTGTGTTGTACATGAGCAAAAATTTTAATCAGGTGGAAAACTCAAGACTTTCCTAGTCTCTCCATCATGGCAAATCTTAGAGAAGTGTCTGCATCTCCAAAGCATCTTATCTTTGTTTGCTAGCATAATCCTTCAGGATACATTTATTAGCCATTTTATTCCCACTTTCTAGATGAGAAGACCAAAGCTCAGAGGCTAAGCACTTTGGATATCTGAACAGGAATTAAGAATTTGGTCTTCCTGACTCAAAAGCCAAAGCTTTTAAATTGTTTCTCAAGAGACTAATGTTACACTTGGGTACTTTTTGACTTTATAAAAGAAACAGAGTGCCAAGATTATGCCAATTTTATGAACTTAGATTGACATTAAAGGTAAAATTTGGAAAGATAGTAAGTTTATTGGGATATATTTTTAGGAATAAGTACATGGCTATGCCTGGTGTTTCCTAGAATTGTAAATGCTTCTGTGGAAGGGACATTAGGGATTATCCAGTGGTCCAAACTCCTTCCCAATGCAAGATTTCTTTTCATACCATCCTCAAGAGAAAGCCATTCAGCTCTTCCTGAAACATTCTAGTGAGGAGAGAATGTGCTTGGAGAAGCAATTTGGTCTGTTGTTCATTTTCTTGAATTATTGTAATGTTCTTTCCTCTCTCTAACTGAAATCTGCCTCCTGTTATATCCAGTCCTTTCCCTTGGTCTGACTTCTACCATAATATACAAAACGTTCATTCCTTCATTTACACAGTAGCCCTTCTCACCTCTTGACTGTACACTTTCAGTATTTTTCAATGTCCCTGAAACTCAAGGTTAAGCATGCTAACAAATCCAACAATGTTAAAAAGAAACTGGGGTCAAGGAGGGGAATGAAGCATTGAGGAATCACAGAACTAATGGCCAGTTCTTCAAAACCATGCAGGCAGCATTTCTTGATCATCGAATAAGCATCTCCAGTGTTTTTAAAACTACCCATATTGTTGATTTCATAAACCATTATCAACAAGTCATATTTATTAAGCACGCTTTGGGAAAATGACACTGTGTCAACTGAAGGCATGACATATTTTCAATGGCTTGTTTCCATGTGGCAATCTCTTCTTGCCAAATGATTAGAGAGCTCTTAAATACATTTGCATTAACATCATTATTTGTCTAAAAATTTAATAAGAAAGCTGAGCTCCTCTTGAAAAGAGATGATCTCATGTTTGAAAAGAAATATTTTTTTCCCATCAGATTGATACAGTTTACGTAACTGTGTGTTTTTACTTAAGCACTAGTTTGCAAAATGGAATTATCGTGGACTCAAAATACCCTCAGAATTATCTATAATATAATCTTTAGTCAAAAATCATTATGAAGGAGTAGCTAAACACAATTTTAGAAAATATTATTAGAAAACTTTCAGTAATTTCCAGGTAGAGGATGCTGGAAAGATCCACTCTAATTCTCCGAGCTACACAGTTTAACTGCAGACTGATTGTATTTTTAAGCTGTAAAACATTATTTAGAAATCCTATATCATCTGAAACAGATGAAGTTCAGAAAGTTTCAAAATCTAACAAATCCTAGTGATTTTCAAATAATATTTGAAAGGTTAATCACGAGTAATAAATCTCCCAATATACCTAATCCTCATTACAATGTCATTATAACACTATAAAATCATCAAGATACTATAAGGAAAACAGATATGAGTTTTACAATCTCTTATCTCTTTAAATCTCTTATAATAGTTTCTAATAAATAGCAAAGTGTATAAACGTTTATAAATGATAACTTTATAAATGTTGAGCATGCAATTGTTTTTTGATTCTTCAGACCTTAGTCAACCCCAAAATGACACATCCAGAACAGGCACACTTCTGAGAACAAGGAGAAGTGAAGAGTATTGATTGTGACAAAGGTGGTAGAAAATGAGTTCATGCCTTTAAAAAAGATTTAAAATAGGATGGGAACCCAGATTGTATGCACACAAAAATAACCAAAGACTAGGGCAAAAAAGGATAAACAATGTATTGATACATACATTCAAGAAAATGCATAAATGATGAAGGAAAACAAATAAATGCTTAGAATCAGGAAAAGTATTCTTGAAAGAATTTGGGTGAGGGACTAAGTTTCCAAAAAGTAACTGGGCAGGAAGATTGTGTGTGTTTGTTTGCATGTGTGTTTGTATGTGTATAGAGTTACAGTGTTAAAAATAAGGAGAAATATTCAAAGTAATAGTGACTGTGGCACAAATGGAGAATAAGAATTAAGATGAATGAGTGGTAGCTGAACAGCTGAAGAACTTTATAAAGGATGATAGTACTTTGTAACCCTCTAGTTATGTTGAACTGTATGCAATTGTTGATATTAAACTATTTTGACCTACAGACACAGCTGTTTCCTATAGTTCATTGTAAGTTCTCTTATTTGAGCTGTAAGGACTGCCCATACCAGGAAGGAAGACTGTTGGGTCCCAAGGCAAAACTATTAAAGAAAAGGAATGTCTGATGATTATAGGAATTTACATCTGAATTAAGATCTTTAGGTGATTTTCATGTATGCCACAGTTTAGTAACCATCATTTGGCCACAGTCTTTGGCTGAAAGAATAGTTCTAGTACTTCCCTTTGTGTTTTATCCCATAGGCCTGGTAACATGGATAATTGGATGAGTAGATCCCTAACCCTAAGTAACTATGATTTGTCCTTGAACGAAGCTCTGCCCAGACATATAAAACAGTGATCAACAGGCCCAATTATCTTCTCTTTTTCAGAAATCAGCCAAGTATAGGAAAATAGTCAATTTACGTAATGGAGGCATATACAAGGCATATTTTCAGAGTGTTAAAGTAAGAATCAAGGGTACCTACTTTTCAGCAATACTTGTACATTTTTAGAGTTACTTATACATGTTGGAATTACATTTTGGGAATTTGTCAGCCTGCTAGAGCTATATTTGGACCCTGAAGGTAGTCCTGTCTTCCTAAAGCCTGGCCACATGTTAGAACCTCTTGCTATTTCTTTGTGTATCATTAAAACAGGTTTCTAATGTATTATTTAACTGACTGGAATGAGCTCTGTTCATCTCAACCAAAAGGGCATTCAGATATCAATATGAAATCCAAACCAGGATTTTAGTGAAATGTTTTAATTTTATAATTTAGAAAGAAGAGAAGACAAGACACTGGCTATTTGCCTGTATAATCAGCCCTGAATAACTGAGTTTGATATACCTTCTGAAATAGAGCTAAATAATGTTAACTTTCATCCTTTCCCTCCCCACTGCCAATCTAAAACCTCTAGAAAGATGTCCTGTCATCCTGCTTGTTAATTTAAAATTAGTCCACACAGCCCCAACTTCCCTTGAACTTGGGAGCAAAATGTCCAGTAATGAGGTTGAGTGACATTCTTCACCCATTGCTTTAAACGGTCAGAATTATCGTGATTAGGATTCCAGTTTTCTTTGGTAGCAAGCGCAAGTGTTTAAGCAATAAGTAATACGGACAGTAGTGACAACGTCCTATTTTAGAGGACACAATTGATAACATGTTAACGATTTTGCCTGTAAAAAAAAGGTACTGAGGGAGTACTGCAGTGGATAATATCACAAACATGCATACGCAGTATTTCTTGAGAACAAAACTGTTTTACTTATTTTATTTCATGGCCTTTAAAGGACAAAATTCCCTTGCATTCTTCCCATATGACACCTTCATTTAATTTTCATGACTTAGTGCAGAATCCTACTATGTACAATGATGTCTGTGCTTTCCTTGATGTTCTAAGCCTCTGATACCTTCTGTAAAAAACTTTAGATTCTGAGCTTTAAAAATGGTACTATTCTGTTGTTTGTGAGTTTCAAAAGCTTCATAGGGATAAAAATCTATGATCACTTAGAAAATCTTGCAGAAATCAGGCTCTTCTCTATATCTCTGCTGCTACCACCTAGTCTAAACCATAACATCTCTTGACAACTAGAACTTCCTACATGGTCTCCTTTTTGTTCACCACGAAACATTTTCCATAAAGCAGCCATAGTGAATTTTTAAAACTCTAAATCTGATTTTGTCCCTCTCTCTCTCTCTCTCTCTCTCTCTCTCTCTCACACACACACACACCCCCCCCCCCTCACATGCTCTATTTAGAATGGCAGTCTACTGCTTTTAGAATAAAATCCAAATTTCTCTCTGATTCCATCTTCAACTGCATCTCATGCAACTCACCCCATGCTTACTGGACTTTAGTTTTTTTCTCGGCTCCAGAACTTTGTACTTGTTTGCTTTGTTCTTGTCCTGGAACAGACATAACTTGGCTCTCCCTATGGGTGATTGTGGCCTTAGCCCGATGTCACTTCCTCAGAGAGGTCTTCTCTGACCAACCCGTATAAAGTGGTTTTCCTTAGCTACTCTCTTTTTCATCAGATTGTTTTCTTCGTAAGACTTAACAAACTTTGTTGTCCTTCATCAGGCCCAGCTGCCAAGTGCATCCTTTTGGTCTGTGCACTGATCTCTCTTCTAAGTGTGTGGTCCTGGGTAGCAAGTCTGCTTTTACTCAGTGCATGTAGTAAGAGTCACAGCAGCTTTCTACAGAAAGCGTCGCTTCCCTCACTGTCTTCAGAGGGGTGGTAGGGCTGGCAGGGCCCCTCCTGTACGAGTATAAGCTACAGCACAATTTGGAGGAAGCAGTTAAAAACTCTTAAAGCCTGGATTTTAAAATAAAAACCTACCTAAACAAGTCAGTGTCATACCTGCATTCCAGAAGGCGATTTGTGTTCTTTAAATTGATATACCCAAGTAGGAATCTATCTGGAGGAAATACTCAGACAAAAGAGTAAAGATACATGAATATGGGATTCAGTGGAAGGCGTGCTTAAAGATTTTTCTATAATCATTAAGTAAATTATGAGACATCTCTGCAAAGACATATATTGACATGGTAAAACCTTTACAAAATCTTGTTGAGAGAAGAAGTGGGCTGCAAAGCAGCATATATAGAAGGAACTTATTTATTTAAATTATATGCTTCCTATATGTTGATAAGTATATTTTAGTACTGAATCATAACTGTTATAGCTATTCAACAAAGTTCTGTCTGTGGTTGGTTGTGTCCAGACTGTGGAATTTCAAGGGATTTTTCCTTTCTTCTTTATATGGTTCTCTATTTATTTATTTTACAGCTAGTGTGCACTTTTGTGGCAAATAGAAAAAGTGAAATAAAAAATATTGTAGCAGAAAAAAATACTGTTACAAACTCTATAGCAAAATGGTGAAATAGTTACATGGAGGAAAAATGAAAGATTTCATAGTCATACAATGATTATAATTATGCCAACATACATGAGGATTAAAGACGTGAAGGACTGGCACACAAGTGACAGTTGTGTTGCAGTCAATAGGATTAGGAATACTCATTCACATACTGCTTTAAAATTTTCACTAATGCTGTATTATTTTCTATAACTGAAAATATTTTAAAAGACTAATCTGCCTATAGATATTGGTTATTTGGCAATTCGCACAAGAATTATGGGTTGGTAATTTGGATAAAAAAGATCGGAATATCAAACATGCTCTTACTATGTACATATTACATATTTAAATGCATTATTACATACACACACACATATATGTGAATATATGTGCATTACCATGAAATAAAATTCAGTAAAACTACAATATTTGAAGTCTGTAGAGAAGTAAAGTTAGTCTTGAATTCTACTCTATTATGTCTACACAGGTAGAGTTCTATCTTAAGGACTTTTTTTTTTTTTTTGCGGTACGCGGGCCTCTCTCACTGTTGTGGCCTCTCCCATTGCGGAGCACAGGCTCTGGACGCGCAGGCTCAGCGGCCATGGCTCACGGGCCCAGCCGCTCCGCGGCATGTGGGATCTTCCCGGACCGGGGCACGAACCCGTGTCCCCTGCATCGGCAGGCGGACTCTCAAACACTGCACCACCAGGGAAGCCTTAAGGACTTCTTTATAATCGATAGAGTGAAGAATTTCAGAATTTCAGAATATATACTTAAAAGCTTCAGTTCATGCTACATTGGCAGAAGCGCTTCCGCTCTTGGTTCACTACTTTGAACTATGTTAGTAACTAATCTAGTCAACTTGCAGGATCTAATGGGGGCATATATGCCACAGATAATTCTTGGTACTTTAGAAGAACTTTGATCTTGTACTCTCTTTTTCAGTGACTAAAAGAACCTTAGGAATGAATCTAGCAGAAAAGTTGCTATGCATAACAATTCTCTCAAAAACTGTTATAGGTGACTATCATGTGTATCTTTTCTTCTGGCTGTAACGTAATAGCCATTCCAATTTTGTCGCTTGGTATATGTTCTATATCTGTTAGTTCACCAGTATTATTTACATCTTTGAAGAGTACATGCACTTACATGTAATCATAGCTGTATAATATATCCATAATCTAAGGTTGACATCAATAGTTAATACTGTTTTAAAAATAGAATAAGCATGTAAACCTATTCAGTTAAAAAATTTTTTTGGAACTGAAACTCAGATCTCACTCAATTGTTTTATAAATTGGTGAGCATTTGCTTATATTGCTTATAAAGTGAGTAAATGAAACTAGAAAGTCTGCACAATGTAGGACAAATAGCAAAGCACCCATATTGTTTTCATGGATCTTTTAATTAAGCCATTACATTTTGAACAATAACTAGTTTTTTCTTTCTTCATTATTCTTGTTATTGCTTAGTTTATATAACATCATCGTTTTGAAGCATACTGAATAAATAATACAGTTCATACAAGGCAGTTATTTTTCTTATAAGCAAAACTAGCAAGGGAGAAAGTTGAAACAGGTGTTTACTGAGCTCCTACTTTGTACAAAGCATGATGCTTGGTAATGAAGATTTCAAGATAACGAGACAGAGTACTGTCCTCACGGCCTACTAGGAAACAACAAAAGCTCTACTTATGTGCAGATATACTACATAGTAGGAAGTTTCCAAAATGTGGGAAGCTGTTGATATGTGTGGGTGGCAGGATATAGTATAATGTAGAAAATGTTCTAAATTGAGGTTTGTGTAATGTATTGTCTGAATACAGAAGAGGAAGCAATTAATTTCATCTAGGTAACTGTGAGAACTGGTCCTTGAAGAAAGCCAAAAGAAGAGAAGACATTTGAGCAGGACCTCGAACGCTGAGTTAGATCATTCCTGGAAGACACACAGCAGGTTGTGAAGAGAAGAATTGACTCTACTATGTCATGGACTACTCCATGTGATGGAATAAAAATGCCAACAATCTTACTGATTTTAATTCCGTATGTTCTCAAATTATTAGATGGCTTCAATGCTTTCATTAGCATATCATTTGGCATTTCTCTTCTTTTTCTAAATTCTACACTAGCAGAATGTGATAGGGTTCTTTACTTTTTGTGAATTTGGCACATTGACAGCAGAGGTGGCTGGCCGCAGATGAACCACCTTGAAAACCATATATTCCAGTGATCACTGCAGAGGTTGATGGCACCTTGCTCTACATAGTAGGTCTTACCTTTTTCCTGCTGGCACAGTCCAGCGACTGGAGTCTGAGATGAGGAGAAAGGATTGTGATCACTCAACACAACTGGTATAAAAAAACTCCCGGAGAAAATTATTTCCTCTGTTGGTTCTGCAGCTTGCTTCTGATCTCAGTGGGAGCACCTATGCTATAATAAATCCTAGTGTAGTTTGGTTTCTTCTAAAGTCTGGGAAGTATGCAAGTGCTAATAGGTACTATCTTTTTTGAGTCATGGTCCCAAATCATAAGATAATGAAAAATGTTAAACAGACCTTGAGAATACTGCATTGGGATAAAAACACAGAAAGAACAAATTTGATATTGATATTAGAATTAAGCTTATATTACAAACTCATGTGGCACAAAAAGGAGCAATTTTATTTAGTAAGGAAATTGTGTGTGTGAGGGCGGGTAGAGTAACTATAGTTTTAGCTTTAATCTAGGTTGTTGAGATATAATTGTCTCAGGGGGATTTAATAGTCTTAATTTGCAACTGGCAAGACCAAAGAAAAAGTCTGCTTTAGATACTTGTACTTGATCATTGCCAGGAGGGAGATGTGGAAATGTCAGTTTAGTCTGCCTCAGACAACAACAGCAGCAGCAACAGGTCCAGGAAAATGGCTAGAAATGTGACACTGTAGTTGATAGAAACTTGTGTTCATTTTATACATCAAAAGTACTATGACTTTGTTTCTTCAAAAGCTATATGACAGGGCTTCCCTGGTGGCACAGTGGTTGAGAGTCCGCCTGCCGATGCAGGGGACGCGGGTTCGTGCCCCGGTCCGGGAAGATCCCCCATGACGCGGAGTGGCTGGGCCCGTGAGCCATGGCCGCTGGGCCTGCGCGTCCGGAGCCTGTGCTCCGCAACGGGAGAGGCCACAACAGTGAGAGGCCCACGTACCGCAAAAAAAAAAAAAAAAAAAAAAGCTATATGACATTGGTGTGGCCCCTGGAGTTCTTGGAAGAGCATAAAGGCTTATTAAACTTCGTTCATTAAATAAAATTTGAGAATTACCTCTGAAATTTTTAAGGGTGGCTAGAGTTGATCTTAGGTAGTGAAGGACTCCTGGAGCTATTCAGGATTCTGTAAAAGCTGCCGTTCTTTGGAGGAGCTGTGAAAGCACAGGAGGCTGTTGGTGTGTGTGGGTAGCAGGAGCAACTGCTAATGGCTGAGAGCGCCACCGAGACATGTAGGATCCAGGAGACCTTGTTGTTCAGGGACACTCACCTAACCATTCACCCTGGGGGTCTTCTTATCTAGTTTTCACTGAAAGAAGGAAAACAATAACATCCCACCAGGAAACCAGACTGAGATTTGGCCTTGGGAACCATGGGTGAAGATTGAAAGCAAGAAAGGAGCGTACAGAGAGAAAATAGGCCTTCTGATTCTGGGCTGTAAATACACGGCTTGTGAGAAAAGAGTTACCTCCTTACGAGATTCTTATAAAAATCTGAGTATTCTTTACAGAATCATGCTCCCAAATGATGATCAACAGAACTCCTCTCTAAATACGACTTTTCTCAGAATGTTAATCTTGATAGTCAAGAGTGCAGATGACCACTTGTCTATAAAGTGGACCCAAGGCTGTTTAGAAAAGATAATTTTTTTTTTTTACATAAGCTTTCCTATGGCCCAATTCTATGTGGATGTGGGGACTATCAGTTAAGATTAAAGTCCTGCTTAGGGCTTCCCTGGTGGCGCAGTGGTTGAGAGTCCGCCTGCCGATACAGAGGACACGGGTTCGTGCCCCGGTCCGGGAGGATCCCACATGCCGCGGAGTGGCTGGGCCTGTGAGCCATGGCCGCTGAGCCTGTGCGTCCGGAGCCTGTGCTCCGCAGCGGGAGAGGCCACAACAGTGAGAGGCCCGTGTACCGCAAAAAAAAAAAAAAAAAAAAACAATTAAAAAAGAAAAAAAAGTCCTGCTTAAAGTTATTAATTGTCATGAGAGGAGGGAAACTTTATCTTTGGCTCATTTAATTATTAAAGCATATGTATCTTAATCAGTAACACAAAATTTCAGCACTCTGAATTCTTGCCAGAATATAGTCTCAAATTCGCTGCAGTGAGTACTGCACAAAGAATATGTGGTCTGTCTGCTCTTGAAAATCAGTGTTTCACAACCTTTTTAAGCCTATGTTCCCACTTAATAAACGTAAAAATCTCATGCTCTCCTAGAGTCTTAAAAGCATATCTACTGAGTATAATTATTTTCTGCCAGTCAATAAGTTGTGCTTTACTTTCTATAGATATTGTATTATAAGAATATTATTTAATATTGTGAATATTAAATAATATTTTAATTTTGAATATGCCTCATGTTTCATGTTTCCCTCCTGAGACACTTGTACCTTGTGGGGGACAAGCAAGTGACGAAGTATGTCACCAGTTGAGAACCACCCCATTAGATATCCTAAATACTGTTTCCCTTGGGTCTAGCCAGACCATCAGAGAGCTGCACAACTGGCTTGCATTCCCTCTCTATTTCTACCATAACCTGGAATGGAATTAAGGAATTCTAGTTTGGATTTTTACAATGGCTTGCGTTGAGAAACTTGATGAACAAAGACTATACAAAACTTGGTATTATATTTATTATAGGATGGTGTTGAGGATAGAATCCACTACATTTTACCTATCCTTTCTTGGAATACATGAAGATGTGCGTCGGCAGTGGGGGTACGGGGAGTGAAGATCTTGCTTTTCCTAAGGGTAAGTTTTGTTTCTTTTATCTGTACATGCATCCTGTAACAGTTCTGTTTTTTTCTTTTCTTTGGCCCTAGGACTCTGAGTCCAAACATAAGCCCCTCCTTTTTATTGTATTAGACTTTCTTGTATACACTTTATGTAATTTAACATCTAGGTGATTAAGAGTATCAACTTTGGAGTCAGCCAACCAGGGACTGGAATCCTAGCTCTTGGTAATTACTAGCACTGTGACTGTAGACAAGTAACTTAAATTCTCTAAGTCTTCATTTCTTCTTCTAAAAAAAAAGAAACTAAAAACATCTTCCTCATGGAGTTGCTATGATTAAATAATGCAGTTTATAGTATCTAGCACAGTTCGTGGCACATGAAACAATTGTCATTTGATTAATTATGATTTGTATGGTTTCCCTTTTGCCCCGATACCTTTATCTTTGTGTGTTTGCTTATTTGTTTTGTTTCTCGTTTTGTTTTCTGTCTTGGTGTTGTAGTGTTTCTTTAAGGAACCTCAAATAACTTTTAGAATAAACTTGAACATAAGTAAATAAAGATCATATCATGCATGTGGGATTCTTCAGAGTAGTTTAGGAAAACGAGCTGGGGGCTATGAGGAGAGTAGGAGTTCCAATGATGGCATTTAAGCTGGTTTTGAGGGGATTGATCACATGCAATTTTGCAAAGTATGTGGATATTTTAAAAATTTATTAGTATCCTTAATTTGTTCTCTTTAATTTCTCCTTTCAGCTTTTATTTTTTATTTTTTGCTACTTTGTCCTGCCCACCCTCAACAATACCTCTCCTACCTTTAAGAATCTATGTCCTCCTTTTGATCTCTTTGCCAAAGTGTTAGAGGCTATTTAAAGTATCAGGTAGGATGTTAGATGGGATAAGTTTGAGGTGAGAGTACCATCCATCCCTAAGGGAGCTAACTTTTGAGAAATGGCAAAGAACTGCCTCTTATCCATCCCACATGCCATCTGTGATGGCCTGATGATCCATGAGTATTTAGGACCGCTTCTGAAGAACAGGGTTTACATTCTCCCGCTACGTAACGTCCTCCATGGAGGACCTAAGAAGTGAGTCCTAGTATCAAAGCTAATGTGTAGGTAAGGCTCAAAATTGAAATAGGGTTCCAGCATATCTTAATTAGAATAGTCAAGTGTTTCCAGCTTTGTGACTGGGCAAGGCCAATTGTATATTTATTTATCATACACTAATAATAATATTAAGATCTTACGAGTAATGTTGCAGTAAATCCAAATACTAACCATGTGGACGTAAGTTTAGACAGATTTTCTTCTTATATATTTCTCTCTGGAGGTAAATGAAGTTTTATTTAGAGCCATTATTCAATTTAAGAAAACATTTTCTGAATATAACTGAAGTTGGAAGAAATAAAATAGAAGAAAATAACCACCAGATGTAGTCAGTGACAGACAACAGAAAAACATTTTTTTAAAAATTCTTGAAGTGATTGTCTTTGATAGAGATGGCTCAGTTCCTCTTAACGTATTATCTTAAACCTTAGCAAGATTTCATTTCTATCACTCCACAAAACTTCTTTCATCTCAGTTACCGACGACCTCCATGTTACTAAACGCCATGATCAATTCTTGGTATTTCATCTTGATTATCAACATCATGTAATACAATTGATCACTGCTTCTGTTTTCATGTACTTTTCTCATTCAAATTGAGGAACACCATACACTATTTTTCCTGCCTTACTGATCACTCCTTTCTGATTTCTCCTCTTCCACACAAATGAACTCTTAGCATTGGAGAATCCCAAAGCTCTGTCCTTCTGTCTCTTTCTTCTCCACTTATATTTACTTTCCTGGTGATTTCATCCAGAGTTATTACTTTATATATTAACTATATGCTGATAAATCCTCCATTTTTTTTGATGACTCCCAAATTTTTATCTCCAATCTTGACCTCTGCTCTGGACTCATATATGTAACTACCTATTCAACATCTCTCTGTCCGTGTCTAATAGACATCTCAAATCAACTTCCCTAAAATGGGATTCCTGATTTCTCTCATCCTCAAACCTATTTCTTCTGCCTTCCCAAGCTGAGTTGACCTCAACTGTGCCTTTCCAGTTACTTGGGCCAAAAAACTTAGAATCATCTATCATCCTTCCTTTTCCTTACTCCCACATCCAGTTTGTTAGGAAATCCTGTTGACTTTTTCTTCAAAGCATTTTCATAATCTGATCACTTCTCATTTCGATAATACCCTGGTCCAAGTCACCGTTATCTCTTGTCTATATAAAATAATAGCTTCTTTAACAGGCCTCTCTGCTGCTATTCTTGCCCCTGTTATTGTTTTCTCAAGCCAACAGCTAAACTGATAGTATGAAAACATGTCAGGCCATGTCATTTCTCTGCTCAGAACCCATGTCTGGCATTCATGTCATTCCAAGTAAAAGTCTAAGTCATTACAGTGGCTCACAAGGCCCCATGCTCTGGCTATCTTCTGTCCCCCTGCCCTCAGGTACCACTCCTCTCTCCTTTGCTCACCATACTTGGACCACACTGACATTTGTGCTGTTCCTTGAACATGACAGGCATGTTTTTACTTTAGGGCCTTCGCTATAACTCTGCCTCTAGCCTGGAATTCTCTTTCTGTGAGTATTTGAGACTAACTTTCATACATCCTTCTAGCTTTGCTCACATATCTCACTTTGAATGAGGCCTACTCTGACCACCCTATTTGATACTACAGCCTTAAGTACTCCCATTCCCTCTTATCCTGCTTGACTCTCTCTCTATTTTTTTCCTTTTAGCACTTATCACCATCTAACATATTATATAAGTAACTTACATTTCACATTTATTATTTATTGTTTTTCTCCCCCAAGTAAACGTAAACTCTCTAGGGGCCAGTGTTGGGCATTTAGTGTTTCTTTTACTTATTAATTTATTGATTGCAATTTTTTGGTTTATTATCATAAACACCTTTGTCCATAAATCTTTATCTGTTTAAAAGGATTATTTTCCTAAAATAGATTCCCAGAGATGGGATTATTGGGAATAGGACTCTTTTAAGGCTCTTGATAAATATTACCAAATTGTTATCCAAATGGATTGTACCAATTTACATTCTCACCAACAATGTACTAATGTTTACTTTATTAAATCCTCATCAATATTGAGTGTTGCCATTTTTTGACAACTTGTCAAAAAATATTATATGCTAGTTATTTAACTGCAGTTCCTGTGACACTGAAAATGTCTCCTTTGTTACTTTTATAAATTGCTTGTGCTCTTTTCACCTTTATAAATCACTTATACCTATTCTTTGTCCAATCATCTATTAGGGTTTTATGTTATCTTTTTCTTGTCAATTTGTCTATTTTTAGCTTAATATATCTTAAAATTGATATTCATTTTATATGGGTAATTGTGTCATAGCTATAATACATAGGTGTAATGTTGTATACATATTGTCATTAAATAAATGGGTCTAAGGAAAGTAAACTTTCAGCAGCTTTATTCATAGGTGTTACAGAGAGAATGAAATCTCCATGGAAACTTTTAAATGTTTGTAAAAATTTTTGCCATCTCACAGTACATGGAGCTCGGTGCATATCTCCAAATGAAATCTCATAGAAACGGTTTGAAGTATTTGTAGGAAAGGTTACTCTTGAGCAATGTCTAATGTCTCTACAAAAATGTGGCAAAAGTGCAAAGTAGGTAGAGCAGAGAAATAAACAGGTTTGGTGTGTAGATGAGCATGACTTAGAAATGCACTTCCATTGATAAACTGTCAGCATCAATTGTACTTTAAAATTTTCCTCTTCTTAGAATTTATTCTCTGGTACCAATTTCTAGCCAAGGAGAATGACATTGATTGTAGATAATTGAGACTGAACTTTTGGGGTGATTTTAAAGGTGACTTTAAATCTCTTCATATTTTGCTTGTTGGTATTTTAAAGATCTAATGATAATGATCTTACATTTGCAGCTAGGGCAAGCTAAAAAAAAAATCTCCCATTACTGCAGAGACCCTGTCAGAGACAATTCATTCTATTGGATTTTTTGTGAGTGTATCTTTAGTTAAGAATGTCGTATGACTTCTTTTGCTTTATTATGTTACATGTTCTAAAACCTTTACCCCAAAAGTGAATTTATACTATGCAGGAGGATCAAGTTTTCACCACAGAGAAGCTGCCGTTCCCAGGGTTAAATGTGGCCTCTATTTAGCTGTGTGCAGCAACATCACACAACAGTGTGAGGTGAGAATGAAGGATCTCTTTGGACCCAAAGAGAATTTAAGTAGGCAGAGAATGTAATTATCCAAGCTGGATTTAAGCCAGAATGACGGGGTTAACATCCTTACAAACATCCGTCCTAATTGAAGAAAATTGAAACTAACAACAGCTACTTTCCCAAAATGTGAGTCACACACCTTTTCCTAGTGTCTTTCATTTTCTCTTTATTGATAGTCTCCCAGGCAAGGACTGGATTTTATCTAGTCAGCTGTCTATTGCCAGCAAAGCTGTTGTTGTTCTTTAAAGATATGAAAATACAATTTAGTCACTACTCAAAAAATTTATGAAATGTGAGAACTATAATTTCTCTTTTGGTTTCTAGGCTAATAACAAAATAAAACATTACACACATGGCATGGAGCTCAGGTTTGTAGAGCTTGAGATTATTTTATTTTGCTCTGATGTTAAATCAAATAAAATAATATTTGGCTAAATCTATGGAAGTATTAAAATATAGGATTCTGAATAATCTCAGCTTTAAAAATATTTCACACCTTCTATAAAAGATAGTAATATTCCTTTGAATGTAATATGTTTGATTCATTTGCTTGCATTTCTATACTCCTACACTAAAATGTGAACTCTTGAGAGTAGGGACTATTCTTTTTTTTTTTTTACTTCACCTGAACAGCGTCATCACATAGCACATGCTCCTGGCACAGAATAGATGCTCAATACAAATACTGAATACTTCTTATTTACTTGCATCATAACAACTAATTAGCCAGCTTACATGAAATTCATAATGTACAATTTCTCTACTTTTTGAGATGTAGCTTTTCTTAAATGAATGAATCCCTACTTTCTCCTTTTGTTAGAATATTCCCAATTCATACTCCTCTAATATTCAAATATTTTCTTATTTTTCTTCTACTGGAAGCAATCACTATCCTATAATTAAATGCATTTAATTAACAATGGGAGATTTTAATTCTTACGCTGTTGGAAATTGTTTTTAATTTTAATCCCAGTTTAAAATGCTAAATGCAAGAAAGACCTTGCTAATGCAGGGACCTATTAATTTATAGCCCAAACTTGCCTCTGCTATTTGTTCTTCAAATGACTCTTTAGCCAAACATCATGGAGCTGCCCTATGGTAGCGGCTGGGTATACAAGCAGGACACCTGAAGAACTTATGAGGATGAACATCAAGGGAACAGATAGCAGCTCTTGTGCCTTTTTTGTATAAATATTACCTTTCCCATGATGCTTGGCAGTTTTAAAACTCTGCTATAATACAGTTTGTAGCCCATAGCAGAAAGAGGCGGAGATGTAAGCGTGGTATGGTATACAGGCCCAGAGACAAAAAGAACCTGTGAAAATTGAAGTCACAAGGTTACATGGATAACTTATTTGAGGTTTTTTTTTTTTTTTTTTTTTTTTTTTGCGGCACGCAGGCCTCTCACTGTTGTGGCCTCTCCCGTTGCGGAGCACAGGCTCCGGACGCGCAGGCTCAGCGGCCATGGCTCACGGGCCCAGCCACTCCGCGGCCTGTGGTATCTTCCCGGACCGGGGCACGAACCCATGTCCCCTGCATTGGCAGGTGGACTCTCAATCACTGCGCCACCAGGGAAGCCCTATTTGAGGTTTTTAAAGTATGTTGTTACACTGTGATAAAGGTGGAACAATTTGGCTTGAATAAAGGGATCTCTAAACCTTTAACTTTTGTTTTTGTCTTTTTTCAAAGTTCAAAATGTTTGGTAATGTATTTGATGCTGCACATTTCATGAAGCTTTGCATGCATGGCCTGGGATTAGGACAGGCGTCAGTCAGAAATACGGCACTACTGTAAAAAGTGCTGTTCTTGCAGAATTTCCAACCCAATTTAAACATATACATTCTTGATATTTTATAAGAAATATTTAGTATCATGGGATTTACAGCCCAATTTTCTGACCGAACAGGTTCAATAATTTCTAAAAAGCTTAGGATAAGCAACTTCAAAGTTGTGCCAAAATCTCTAACTTCAGACGTCCTTCCAACCACAGCAAAGTACTCTAGTAAATACTCCTTAATCCTTCATTAGCCAGTATGCCATTATCTCTATGTAGATGGTTAATGACACCCAGCAGGCTTCTGAGCCACCTTCCCCTACTAGTAGGTGGTATGGGCTCAAGGACTTACTAGTTCTATGTTTCTTACTAAGTTTAAGCATAACCAGGAGACAAATTTGCTATAAAAACCACACAGTGCCTTTCAATGTCAAACGTAAATGGCATTCATAGTCCTGGCAAATAATTTGCCTCTCACAGCCCCAGAGATGAAGGCAAATGACCTATGTGTGTCTAGTCAGGCACTTCTACCCAAGCTTGAATTTTGGGGGCATGAGACAAAGGCAGTAAGTCCTACTGAAGTTGTTTTTATAGCAAAACTGGCAGTGTTGAGGATTTATAGTTTGATCCCTCCAGGGTTCTTAGGTATCCTTAGGTGACATCTTAAACAGGAAGAGAGAATTTTGGCTATTCTTTACTCCCTTGGCTTCTTGCCAGGCCTGTGTTCCAGACTTTCTGGTTATCATTTATGCTAACTCACACCCTTCCAATAAATTCCTTTTCAGTTTAAGTTAACCAGAGAAAATTTCTGTTGTTTGCAACTAAAAATCCTGGCCAGAAAGTAAAGACATATGATGCCATGGTGATATGATTTGTTTTACATCTGAGATTGGCATTATAAAACTGTAAATATCAATCTAAATTGTCTACAACAATGGCCCAATAAATATGAAGACTTCAACTAGAAGAAAATAATATAAAAGAAAACTCAATGGCACATATTTTTGTCTACATCCATCTTTATGAAAATAATTTAACAAAAGATTTTAGAAATTTATTTAAAAAGCCACTTTTGATTTCTGGTTTTGGTTCTAACATGTAGGGAATTTGGAAGTTGCCACTCTGCCCTAACAAGAATGAAAAAGCTTAACAAATTGAAAAATCAGCAACTCTTTCTAAATTTATCAGAAAAGTGAGGTCACAGGGCAAACTGCTACCCCTAAAAATTAGAGAAACAGACAAATAAATACAGAAATCACAGCATACGCCCTGGCAGAAACCTCTCTGGGAAGCAGTGCCAGGGTAGGAAAACTTGAACTACCATTGATGAATTGCCAGCAGCTTAAAGTGGATAAGTCTGAGAGTTAAAAATTCCAGTCCTAGGAGGGATGCCAAAACTTTTGTGAGTTTTACTGCTGCAAACTTGTCCAGGCTCTTCCAGTGAATACTGGAGAAAAATTCCCTCTGGGGGAGGGGAAGAGGAACCATATTGAAATATGGTTTCAGAACATTCCATTCTTAGCAAGACCTAACCTCAAGAGAAATTTTTTTTTTTTTTTAATTTTAAAAACTTTTGGCTGCGTTGGGTCTTCGTTGCTGTGCGCGGGCTTTCTCTAGTTGCGGCGAGCGGGGGCTACTCTTCGTTGTGGTGCGTGGGCTTCTCACTGCGGTGGCTTCTCTTGCTGCGGAGCACGGGCTCTAGGCACGCAGGCTTCAGTAGTTGTGGCTCGCAGGCTTAGTTGCTCCGCGGCATGTGGGATCTTCCCGGACCAGGGCTTGAACCCGTGTCTCCTGTGCTGGCAGGAGGATTCTTAACCGCTGTGCCACCAGGGAAGTCCCAAGAGAAAATATTTTACCAGAGCCTAAACTATAGGGTTTTTTCAGAGCCTAACTGACTTGGGGGAGAGAAATACCCAACCCCAGCTGGCTCTAGCCATCTGTGTGGGAGAAGGAAATATGCAGTTCCAACCCCCACTATGCTTTTACATGGGAGAGGGGAAATACCCAGCTCCAGCCCACTCTAGCCATCCTGTCCCACCTAAGGATTTGGGGGAAGGGTAGGACTGAGAAGCACTTGTTCACAGTCCAGATTCACAGGATCACTAAAAGACTGAGACCTAATTATAACATCACATCACAGAATGCTTCCTCTGCCCCTCATATCTTACCACCACATTACTAAAGGCCTGCTTTCCTCAGTGCCTTTTACTTAGTCCAGTCATCAAAAAGAAAAAAGAAAAAAAAAATTATAAGGCATAATAAAAGACGAAAAACACTGTTTAAAGAGATAGAGCAAGAATCAAAACCAGACTCAGGTATAGCAGAGACGTTATTATCAAAGTGGAAATTTAAAACAACTATGATTAATATGTAAAGGGCTCTATTGGATAAAGTAATGCAAGAACATTCAAGAACATATGGGCAGCATAAACAGAGGGATGGAAATTCTAAGGAAGAATCAAAAAGGAATGCTAGAGATCAAAAACAGTGTTACAGAAATAAAGAATGCCTTTGATGGACACATTAGTAGACTGGACACACTGAGGAAAGAATCTCTGAGCTTGAGGATATATCAATAGAAACTTCCAAAATGAAAGAGCAAAGAGAAAAAAGCCTGAAAAAACCAGAATATCCAAGAACTGTGGGACAACTATAAAAGATGAAACATACATGTAATGGGAATATCAGAAGGAGAAGAAAGAAAGAAACAAAAGCAATAAATGAAGCAATAATGACTGAGAATCTCCCCCAAATTAATATCAGACACCAAACCACACATCCAGGAAGCTCAGAGAGCTCCAAGCAGGATAAATGCCAAAAAAACCTACATGTAGGCATGTGGTATTCAAAATTCAGAAAATCACAGGTAAAGGAAAAATCTTGAAAGAAGAAGAAAAACACCTTACCTACAGAGGAGTAAAGATAAGAATTATATTCGACTTCTCAGAAAGCATGGAAGCAAGAAGAGACTGGAGTGAAATATTTAGGATATTAAGGAGAAAAACACCAAATGGCATTCTGTACCCTGTGAAATTATCCTTCAAAAATGAAGCAGAATAAAGACTTCTCAGGCAAACAAAAGTTGGAGGAATTTGTTGCTAGTAGACCTTACTTCCAAGAAATGTTAAAAGAAGTTCTTCAGAGAGAAGGAAAATGATATAGGTTAGAAACTTGGATCTACACAAAGAAAAGAAGAGCATTGAGAAGGAAAAAGTGAAAGGTAAAATAAAAACTTATTTTTCTTATTCTTAGTTTATCTAACAGGTGACAGTTTTTTTCCAAAATAATAATAGCAACAATGTATTCAATTATGTACACATACATACACACACACACATTATATATGCACATATATAAGTGATATGAATGAAAGTACGGATACAAGGATGGGAGAGAAATTAGATTATTTTGTTATTGTGAGGTACTTGTACTCATGTGTGAAGTGGTATAGTGTTGTTTGAAAGTAGACTTGGATTAGTTGAAAAGGTATATTGCAAACTCTAGGGCAGCCACTAAAAAAGTTCCTAAGAAGTATAATTGATAAGCTAAGAAAGGAGAGAAAATTCAGTCATATAAAATGTTTAGTTAAAACCAAAAAAGACAAGAAGAAAAGAGAGGAAGACAAAAATAGGAACAAAGAACAATAAATAGAAAACAGTAACAAATATGACAGATATTAATTCAACTATATCAATATTCACTTTAAATGTCAGTTGTGTACATATACCAATTAAAATCCAGAGATTATCAGAGTGGATCAATATATGAAACCCAACACTATGTTGTCTATAAGAAACTCATTTTAAATATCGGGTTGGCCAAAAGCTTCGTTCATTTTTTTTCAGTAATATGGCTCTAGTAGCACTTAGTTGTCTTTAATTTCATTCGAAACAATTTTGTTAGAGTGTATGTGAAAGCTGTCATATCAGTGTGCATTTAAAAAGACTTACCAAAATTGGTGAATTTTTGTGTAGCTATTTTAATATTGAGGATGGAAGAAAAAAAAGCAACATTTTCGGCATATTACGCTTTATTTTTTCAAGGAAGGTAAAAATGCAACTGAAACGCAAAAGAAGATTTGTGCAGTGTATGGAGAAGGTGCTGTGGCTGATCGAACGTGTCAAAAGTGGTTTGCAAAGTTTTATGCTGGCGATTTCTCACTGGACTCTGCTCCACGGTCAGGTAGACCAGTTGAAGTTGATAACGATCAAATCGAAACACTAATTGAGAACAATCAACATTATGCCACGCGGGAAATACCTGACATACTCAAAATACCCAAATCAAGCTTTAAAAATCATTTGCACCAGCTTGGTTATGTGAATCGCTTTGATGTTTGGTTCCACATAAGTTAAGCAAAAAAATACCTTCTGGACCGTATTTCCACATGCAATTCTGTACTTAAACATAACAAAAACGTTCTGCTTTTAAAACAAATGGTGACAGGTGATGAAAAGTGGGTACTGTACAATAATGTGGAATGGAAGAGGTCATGGGGTAAGCGAAATGAACCACCACCAACCACACCAAAGGCCGGTCTTCATCCAAAGAAGGTGATGTTGTGTATATGGTGGGATTGGGAGTCCTCTATTATGAGCACCTTCTGGAAAACCAAATGATTAATTCCAACAATTACTGCTGCCAGTTAGACCAACTGAAGGCAGCACTTCAATGAAAAGTATCCAGAATTAGTCAACAGAAAACACATAATCTTCCATCAGGATAACACAAGACTGCGTGTTTCTTTGATGACCAAGGAATAACCGTTACAGCTTGGCTGGGAAGTTCTGATTCATCCGCTATATTCACCAGACACTGCACCTTCAGATTCCCCTTTATTTATGTCTTTACACAATTCTCTTAATGGAAAACATTTCACTTCCCTGGAAGACTGTAAAAGGCACCTGGAACCGTTCTTTGCTCAAAAAGGTAAAACGTTTTGGGAAGATGGAATTATGAAGTTGCCTGAAAAATGGCAGAAGGTAGTGGAACAAACGGGTGAATATGCTGTTCAATAAAGTTCTTGGTGAAAATGAAAAATGTGGCTTTTATTTTTAGTTAAAAACAGAAGGCACTTTTTGGCCAACCCAATATAAAGACATATAAATTAGAAGTAAAGGGATGGATATTTACCATGTGTATTAGTTGGCTTGGGCTGCCCTAACAGAATACCATAGACTGGGTGGTTTAAGCAACAAAAATTTATTTTTCAGAGTTCTGGAGGCTGGGAAGTTCAAAATTAAGGTACTGGCAAATTATGTTTCAGTCTTAGGCCTCTTCTCTTGGCTTGTAGGCAGCTGCCATCTCCCTGTGTGCTCACATGATCTCTTTATGCACCCATTTGGGAAGAGAGATAGTGCAAGGTCTCTGGTGTCTCTTCTTGTAGGGTCATGAACTCCATTATGAGGCTCGCACCCTCATGACCTTGTCTAATCCTAATTACCTCCCATAAGCCATCACACTGGGAGTTAGATAACAAATGTACCACTCTGGTGCTGAGATGTTGATAGTGGGGGAGACTTTGTGTATGTGGGAAGAAAGGGTGTATGGAAACTGTACGCTCTGCTCAATTTTGCTGTAAATCTAAAACTGCTCTAAAAAATAAAGTCTATTTTACAAAGCAGCTTTCAAGGTAAATATACCATGGAGTCTGTAGATACCTAATCCCTCACAAGATCTGTAGCTCTAAAAACATATTTTATCTTCTGATCCTGGATGCAGCCATGCTTGCATTCCTTTTTAAATATAATCATTTGAATTTAATTTCTGTATTATGTAACCCAAGGCTCCCACATGTATACATGTAGTCACTCACCTTTCTCCTTTCAGGCCATGAACCAACACTCTCACATGTTTTGTAAATGTTGTATATTCCACCCCCGACTGACACTGATTTTATGTTTCCAATGATTTACTAATTGCAAAACCCTGGAGTCTTTTTCCCTTTCTCCCAGCCAAAAAATTTTAGTCATTCTTCAAGAACAAATTCAATGTCAAATGCCATTTTTCCTGTGCAGTCTTTCCTAACCTCTCAGACAAAATTAATCTGTGGTGTATGCATATTTAGAGGTGGTAAGAAAAGAGACCTAGACTCCTGTTGCATGTTTTTTTTTTTTTTTTTTCCCCGGTACGCGGGCCTCTCACTGTTGTGGCCTCTCCTGTTGCGGAGCACAGGCTCCGGACGCACAGGCTCAGCGGCCATGGCTCATGGGCCCCGCCACTCCGCGGCATGTGGGATCTTCCTGGACCCGGGGCATGAACCCGTGTCCCCTGCATCGGCAGGCAAATTCTCAACCACTGCGCCACCAGGGAAGCCCCTGTTGCATGTTTTATAACACGATAAATGTGATGTTAGAGTGATTCCTCCTATCCATCAGTAAATGCAGTCAACTCTACCTTCAAAATCTACCCAGAATCAGATAACTTCTTATAACTTCCAGCATCACCTCTCTTGTTGATTGTTACGAGAGGGCCTGCAGGGTCTCCTTGTTTCTGCCCCTCTCTCCCCATACTCTATCTTCAACACATTATGTCCCTGTAATATACCAAGTGACATCTGGTCACAGACTTGTCTTGTCTCCAGGGTCCTGAACAATCTGGCCCCTCTTGCATCTCTCTGGTCTCATCCCTTGCTCACTCTGCTCTGGGCACAAGGCCTTTCTGCTGCTTCCCACAACCATCACACATGTTTCTGCCCCAGGGCCTTTGTAGTTTCTGTTCTTTCCATGAATTCTCTTCCTCTAAATATCTGCCTGAGTTTTCCCTCACCTTCTTCAGGTCTTTCCTGGAATGTCATCTTCTCAGTGAGGCCCTATGAGATCAACATATTTAAGGCTTGGGCCTCCATCCTCCTTCCTTGAATTATATTCTCTATAGAACTTATAACTTGTTCAAATAACATATTGTATATCATACTTATATATTTTGGTTTTTGTCTATTTCTGCTCACTAGGATATAAGCTCAGTGAGGTCAGATTTTAATTTTTGTTTGTTTGTTTATTTATTTGACTCTTCAGTGTTCTCTCTCCATTGTCTAGAACAGTGTCTGATACATAGGAGGCTCTTAATTTGTGTAAAATAAGTAAGTGAAGGAACACACTTACCTTTGTGTGTGTCATGCCATTGTACTATGCTGTGGAGGTCAGGGACCATATGAAATTTATCCTTTTCTCTGCCCTCTACTCCACTGGACACCAAAGTCCATAATGGGTATTCAGTAAATGGGTTTGTGTGTGTTTTGTTTTTTGTTTTTTTAGGTGCCTACAACTAGTGAGTGTTAGAGCTGAGACTGGAACCTACAGCTTTTAAAACCAAGTCTCTCCATGGCTGTTTTCTTCATATGACAATGAATCTCAGCCTCAGAAAAATCTGGCTGAAGATGTCTGAGTGTTTACTTTGACTTTTCAGAAACAGTATCTCATCCACGCTGATTTCCTGACTCTATCAAAAATACGTTTAATGTTTGATTCACATATGAGAATTTAAGAAAATTACAAAAATCAGAGGGTAAAGAAATACTTGGTTGTCCGTTAAGAGAACAGAGAGAGCAATCTTTTTTTTTTTTTTTTTTTTTTTTTTTTTTTTTTTGCGGTACGCACGCCTCTCAGTGCTGTGGCCTCTCCCATTGTGGAGCACAGGCTCCGGACGCGCAGGCTCAGCGGCCATGGCTCACGGGCCCAGCCGCTCCGCGGCATGTGCAATCTTCCCAGACCAGGGCACGAACCCACATCCCCTGCATCGGCAGGCGGACTCTCAACCATTGCGCCACCAGGGAAGCCCTATTAACCCCATTTTATGGAATAAGAAATTGAGGCTCAGAGTAGTTATATAATGTTCTCAAGGTTGCAGAGCTAGTGAAAGCTGGAATTGGGATTTGAACACAGGCTTGCCTTCTTTTATAAATGTGTGATATGAAACTCATGACACTGCTGCAAAGTCTATAACCTAAATAACTGAGTTTTTCCAGGGTTTATTTTAGCAATCTATTGAAGTAATCCCAATACAATTCAAATAATTGATTCAATGTGTCATGTCAGCATTTTGTTCTTATATTAAAATATTTTAGAAAATTAAAAAAGAGAAAACTATAACAAGATTATAGGTGATAATAGGATTCTATATGTTTCTAGACTGCAGTGATAAATGAAGACAATTCAGTGAATTTTCTAAGGATAAAATAACACAAATAACAGTGATTCATTCTGAAATCTGATCTACTATAGGACATTGTATGAATTACTAGGCTTAAAAATTAATAAACATAACTGTTTTCAGGAAAAATTTTGTGTTAGTTCAAAGTAGGAAATCCTTCTTGAATTGGTTTTGAAGGTGATTAAATGGGGGAAAAGAATAAAATTTAACAAGGCCTTTTACATGGAAAGCATACATCTTATTACATACCTAACTTCCTCACAGAAGCCCTTTGAAATGGGCATTTTATCCTAGTTTTAAACATGAGGAAACTGATGCTCAGAGGGATAAAATAATTTGCTGAAGGTTTTTAAACCAGGTAATTGTAGAACCTGGATTCAGTCCCAAAATTACCTTGGCATTGGTCCACTCGATTTTCTTGGTCTGTGTTGCTAAGTGTTGAATCTATGGTGAACTAGAGGAAGAACTGTGGGGGCTGAAATCAGATGAAATCAGGAGCTGGATCAGGTAGGTCATTGTAGGCCATTAAGAGTTTGACTTGACTTTGAATGAAATGGAAAAGCACTAGAGGCTTTTGAGTAGAGGCATAACGCAGTCTGACTTAGGGGTCACTCTATTACTCTGACCGTTCTCTTAAAAATAGACTCTAGGGGCTTTCCTGGTGGCGCACTGGTTGCGAGTCCGCCTACCGATGCAGGGGACACGAGTTCGTGCCCCAGTCTGGGAAGATCCCACATGCCGCGGAGTGGCTGGGCTTGTGAGCCATGGCCGCTGAGCCTGCGCTTCTGGAGCCTGTGCTCCGCAACGGGAGAGGCCACAACAGTGAGGGGCCTGCGTACCGCAAAAAAAAAAAAATTTAAAAAAAAAACAAACAAAAAAGACCAAAAATAGACTCTAGGATAATAAGGACTGAGATAGGAAGACTAATTAGGGACTATTGCAGTAATTTATGTGGAAAATCTTACTTAAATCATATTCCGATTATGGAGCCAACAGGCTGTTCTAATGGATTGGGTGAGTTTTCACAGTATCATGCTGTGCATAATATCTATCTTCTCTGCCTTCTTCACCCTACATAAACACATTACCCTTTTGTCATAGTCAGATTTGTATTTTTTTGTCAGAAAGAAAATTGGGAAGAAAGTATTAGATCAGAGTATAACTAAAGTAGGGAGACCAGGTAGAAGTCTGTTGCAATAATCATAATGATAGATCATGGTGGCTTGAACCAAGAGAATGGTGATGGAGATGGAGATAAATCTGTAGATTTAGGATAGGAATTAATGATTAACTTGTGGTAAAGCATAAAAGAGAAGGATGATTCATTCTGACTTAAGCAACAGTTTGGGTGATGATGCCATTCTAAGATGAGGAAACAGGAGGCAGAGAATAGGTTAAATCTGGGAGAGGGGGGAGGATAATATGAATTCAGCTTTGGACACATCCAATTCAGGGTTCTTGTGGGGGATCTAGGTGGTTTTCCAGGAGAGAGTGAGTTTCATGAGCATGGGCTCAGAGGAGAAATCAGGGCTGGGGTTGGAGAGTCAGCCTCATAATTATACAGATAATTAAAGCCATGAGAATAGTTGACATCATCCAAGTAGAAGGTTTAGAATGGACAGAACAAAGGGATGAAGACAGATCTAAGAGGAATAGCTCTGTTTAAGGAGTGGGCTAAGGCAAAGGGGTCCAAGAAGCAGGATAAGAAAAGAGTGGCTAGAGAGGGTTGGGGTAAAATTATGAAGGTTGAGGGTGGGGAAGCCAAGGGAATGAGAGTGTGTGGTTAAGTGTCAAATGCAAATGTCAAATGTAAAACAGTAACAGTAAATCAAGGATTGAAAGTAAATCCAGAGGATTTAGCAACATAGAACTAGCCATGACCTTACTAATTTCAATGGTGAGGAGGGAGTGTACTGTAGTCTGCCTGTTGGCCTGTGCACTTGACAGGCAGCTCCGATAGCATGGTGCTGAGTTCTTGAATTTTTGTTCAATTCCTGTTTCCTTTCCCCACCTCATGGCATATCAAACAATAGAGATTTGAGATTTGACTGTCCGTCTGAAGTGGTGACTTAAACCGAAACAATAAATCATGGACTCCACGTTGTATGTGCTGTGCCCCTTATGCCTCTTAAAAAATATTATCCTCAATTAATTTTCACGGAGAGACTAAGACAACTGGAATATATAGTATCTTGAATTACATTTGTCATTTCCTGCTTAATCATAGATGTCTCATCTTATTTTTAGTGCCACTAAGAATTACTATCTTTGGGAGCTAATCGCTATAGAGTCACAGAGTGTCAGTTATTTGTGACTTGTACAATCTATTCTGATGACTATACAAGTTACATCCAAGGAATGCCACATTCCACAGTGTGCTCTGTTGGATGACAAGATCATTTTACACTGAATTCCAAGTCTCTACACTCCACCACTAATATATCTGGATGTGAATACCCTAATTTGTGAGCTATATAACTCCTTTGTTCCCTTGCAATAGATGTTGTATTAAACTGTCCTTCATACCCCAAAGACAGTGTTCCTTCCCTATAAAGCACCCCATTATACCCGAGTGCAGTGTAGGGCTTTGTAGTCTCACTCAGACCTCTATTCATGTCCTCTGTAATAAAGACCTCTTTGTAACACACGCATTAGTAGAACTCCTTAAAATCTCAGGTTCTCTGGAAGAATTCTAAAGAGAAGAAAGGGGAAACATTAGGATTTATATTTGGTACAAATATAAATAAAAGACTGATCCGTTCAAGATATTGCTCCCTTTACAATAATGCCAATGAGATGAAGAATCTGTGTGCCTGTTTTCATCACATTGTTCTGATGATAGTGCCTCTCTTCTTTGCCTGCTTTAACAGTGTTTACCTACTTATTTTTTATACCTTCCACCTTTGGCCTTATTTTTTCAATGCAAGAAACTTATGCACACCCAGAGACCAAAAATTTCCATAAGCTGCTTTTTATCAAATAAAACATTTATACAAATATAAGGATTTTTGGATTTTGGAGTTAAGTTTTCTAACCCTACCTATATAACATTTCAAAGGAGATTAAGTTTGACTTTGAAAAGAAACAGATTTTTTCCTCGATTTTGTCTAATATCTTATATGATTTTTTTCTTTTTGTTTAAAAAAGAGAGGAAAAAAAGAACGAAAGGAAGGAAAGCAGGGAGGAAGGAAGGAAGGAAGGAAGGAAGGAAGGGAAGGATGGTAGGCAGAAAGAAAGGAAGGAAAGAAATCATAGTGGAGGAAAGTCAGACCAGAGATTATATTAGGCCGAGGCAAATGATATTCACCTTTTATAGTCCCTATGTTTTATAATGAAGATACTTCATTGAAACAATGATGCACACTTCAAGTGTTCCCTGGAGAGTCGTGAATCCTGTTTGCAGAGATTCATGAATATGTGCATTAGCACAGTCCAACTGGAACTTGCCCTTAAAAATGAACCAAAAGAGAAGCTGATCAGTTTCCGCTTATGTATATAATCAGAAGGTTATCATATTATCTCCCTCTCCACGGGAAAAGCAGATGCATATTTTTCTACCACCTTAAGAGGAGAAATGCCAAAGGGAATAGCAGTTTTTCCCCCTCTGTGATGTTCATTACGTGAAACCCACACAGAGACCTTTTAAAACTGGTCTCTGGTAAAAAGAGCAGAAAATGAATATAGACTTGATTTTTCAAAATGAATTTTGTTTGTTTGCGTAAGATGAGTCATAGCACAAACCTTCAAAATACACATTTCTGCCCTAATTTGCTGTAGGTCATCAATAAAACTGCAATGAGTTCAGATTGCTAGAGACTACATATGTGAGACAGATATTTCAGAGCCAAAGCTCACAAAAAGTACATGAGATTCTGTGCCTTAAAGATGAATGAGGGACACATGGCAGATCCTGAAGTAGTAGTTTATTTAAAGTACAAAGAATTCCATGAAAAATATTTCTAACCAGCAGTTGGTGCCCAAGTTTCAATAAAAATGGCAGACCACCACTAAGCTAGAGACAGTGATAAAGGGTATCCAGGATTACTTGCAGATTTATCTTTATTCACGAACTCCAAACAAAAGGGAGAGTATAAAAAGAAGGAACCCCCCCAAACCTTAAGCAGCACATAGAAATAGTAGAGAAAAATTATTACCTAAAGACTGATGTTGTTAAATTATCATCTGTGCTGTACCAAGCAGAGATAGGATTAGTAAATGTGAATGATTACTTCAGAAAATCTGAGATTTTTCTCCAGATTTGGGAAAAATGGTGCTGAGTTACTTAGTAAAGACCTTATGTAGTTTTTTATGCATTGTTATTCTTATTGTAAGTTCTGGGCTGTGAGTTCAAGCATGTGAGTGTTTGCAGCATGTTGTGCAAACATAGAAGAGTGAAATAATTGTTTCAAAAAGAAGAGTATAGTACACACTTAATTCCTGTCTGGGAATTTCTTTTTTAACTTGTAAGTTAGTCATTACTTAGGCATCTGGTAATGAACTGCCAGAAACTGTTTCGATTTATCATTTCTAGTCCCCACATTCACGGAGAAAACAGTGTTTAAACTTGTCCCTTATGTTCTCAAACCTCTAGATCCGAACGCTTCCTGGACATTTTAGACCCTCCCAATGTGATTTGAGTCTGCACCATTCTCAGGATGTAGGGTAGGCCTAAAGGAATATTGTTAATCTGAGAGGGTACAATGGTGTAGTCATGCATTTAAATTATTTCTAACTTTCCACTGGAAGTCGTATTCATGTTTTAGAAAATTAGTACTTAGCCAAGCTCTGAGGAAGAAAGCATTTTATTTAGTAATAGTTCAAATAATGCAGCAAAAATGTCTCTCTGTGCATTTGAACTGGCCCTGGTGGCCTGATTCAGTATTTTGCCCATTTTCTTGGCTTTTCAAGCTTCACACACACAAAAAGAAATTGTACAAAACACTTAGCACTATTTTTTCCATAGCTGGTAATGGGGCTTTCACAGCACAAAGGCAAGGAAAAATTATTTGGAAAGGTGAACAGGTTTTTAGAAAAACTAGAAAACTTTCCTCATACATTTTAGACTCAGCTTTCTGTCCCTTTCCTGTGTGTTTTAAATCTAGTCACTAGAATCCCTGAAAGAATTATGCTTCTGAATGTGAAATGCTGAATATAATCATCCGTAACTGACCCATAAAAACAAATTTCATAGAGAATGATGTTAAAAGAAAGATTGCTATTTACTGACAGTTTTTTTTTCTCCTCTGCATATAACATCTATCTATTTATCTATCTACCTCTCTATTGCCCAGACTATCTCAGCATTCACATGTGCACTGCAGAAAAATGTGGCTTTGAGCTCCTTTTGCAAATAGGTGCTATCCTAGGATCTTAGAAGTTTTATCTTGTGCAAAAAGGCAGTTTTCACTGGTGACACAGCCATCTGTTTAGTGAAAACAGGGCTAGCTAGTGAATTGCAGCTTCTGTGTGTGAGTGTGTGTGTGTTTAGGTGAGGTGGTGCTGAGAGAGAGAAGGTCAAAGGGTAAATTCCAATTGCTGTGACATATTTTTATGAGCTGAATCATACCCCGTTTTTAGCCTTGAAAGGGGAGGAGGATCTTAGAAAGGGAAGTAACATGAATGGGCAGGTCAGGAAAATCCTCCAGAAGAGTTCTTCCAAATTAGCAGTTAATTGCTCCCCAACCTGCCATAGTCATCCGTTTGAATTTTATTTTATTGTCCCAGGACTTGAAAAGATCCGTTTTCTCTTACACGAATCCCTGTAAAATTTGGACTGCCGAAGATGAAGTTCTCTTGGAGGATTTACTTCCCTTTTCTACCTTTTAGTATTTTTCTCCTGGTTGGAAGGGTGAGGGGTGAAGCGTCCTCGAAAGTCGGAAAGGAGGAGGGGACTACGCGGGAGTTAGTTCCCAGCCCAGGGCTGACAAAGCCTCGCTGCCGCAGGAAGGAAAATGCTAAGCAGAGCGGGGGAGAAAAGACAGGAGGGGCCCCAGGAACCCAGATTTGTTAGAGGCCTTAGCTACCCCACCCTTCCCTCCTCTCCCGGCGCCCTCGCTCTCTTGGCAAAGGTGGAGGCTATTTTCTGCTTTTTACAAGAGGTATTGCCTCTTGTAATAAGGAGGGGGGAAAAAAGAAGAAAAGAGAAAGAAAGAAAAGAAAAGCTGATGCTAAAATCAAGGAAGCAACAGCAGAAGGGTCAGGGGCAACAGTCTAGGCAGAAGCAGCTGCGGCGGCCGGCCCAGCACCGGCATCACCGTCCCGGCGGCGCGCAGAACGGCCGCCGCGGTGACAGCCCGAGTGGTAACAGCTGTGGGGAGGCCCGGCTTCTCCCCGGTGCCGCAGCACTGGGGTCAGAGTGGGGAGTCCCTATCTCTCGCATCTTCTGAGCAAGCACATTCTTCTCATTCCTTCACTCCCTTCTCAGCGTCAGCTGACCGGCTGCTCCCTCCCTTGCCTTGGGGATTGGCAAAGCCGCCTTTCTTTTTCTGCGATACACGCGAATGACACCCGGGTTGGTTCTAGTAGGTGTCCCTGCGGCCTCAGGCGTTAGTTCCCGGAGCCAGTTAGACCTGGACCTCCCCGGGCATCTGTCTTCCGGTTGGCTCATCAAACCCCGAGACATTTTGTCGGTGAGATTGCCAGGGACTAAACAAGACCGTAATTTTCAAAGTTGATGGGGATAAACCTAGGCATCACTTGAGAGGGGGACCAGCTCCAAGGCACTGAAAGAAGATGAACAAATGAGGCAACTTCAGTATTATCAGAGACAACATTATGACCCTTTTTGTTGTAAAAGGAACACAAATGTAGCTACAGATTGAATGAAGTTATAGGCCATTAAAGGGCAAGAGAGAAGAGGGAAGGGTTAATAGGCACGTCCATTTGAGCCTGTTACACTTACTGTTTCAAATCTATTCAGACAGTGTTAGTGGCAAATACATAGTTTACCGGCAATAATAAATGAGTGAAGGGGTAAAGATAAATCTTAGGGAGTGCCGGTGCATTTAGAGTAGTGACAATTGCTGTTTATTTGCTTTTCTCTTATGAAAGTTATGTAGGGCAAGGTTATATATGAGACACACATCTTTATATTATTTTTCTCATATTTTTGGAAGTCAGGGTGAGTGGAAGCATTCAACTTTATTTTCCTTAATTAGATAAACAGAAAAATCAATGAGCCTTTTTAGTATGGATTTCTCTCCTCTAGTAAATATTCAAGCAAAACTAATTGTACATTTTTTGGTATTTATAGCCAACCTGTCTGCCTTCATTAAGCCTACCCCATGTGACTTTTAAATTCTACCCTAAAAGTTTACAATATTTTACATGTATGAACTTTAACTCCGCCATACAATTATGTATGTCTTCATACACTTGGCCATTTAACAATTGAAGAGTTTAGGCAAGTTGTTCACTTGCTGGAGAATTAAATAGATTTATTGTGTTTTTAAGTATAAACTCCTAAATGGCAAAATTGGGGATTTCTCCATAGTTTGGTAGCTACCAGACTCACAATTAGCTTTAAGTAGGTGCATTTTTGGTTAGGAAGAATAAATAAGCCAAACTTCAAAATTTCAACTTGTAAATATAAGATAATTGGTTTCAATTAAATGAAGAAATGAAATTTTTTTAAGTAGGAAAGAACTTAGTGCCTTAAATTAGAAGAGGAAATTATTTGATGTGGTGACAAATGTATACAGAAGAAATAATTGTCTATTTTGAAATTTTAAGATGCATTACATTTTATTATTTGGTTATTTGAAGTGGAGTGGAATAATTACAAGTAAGATTACATTTGTCACATAAATGAATGTGATCAAGATATTCATTTGTATTAGAAAAACAATTATACTACATTTAGATAAATTATTTTACATATTTCAACAACATGATGTAGCATTTTAGAAAATTTTGAAAAGAATTTTCTTAAAGGCGAGAGAATAGACTATCAGGTCATTTAAATACTTCTTTCAATGTGACATTGAAGGAATTTTTATAAAATGATATGTGAGATTACATGAAAACTTACATTCCATTAAGAATATTCTTTAAGTAGCTATAAAAAGAAGGATGAAATCTTTATACTTCTGTGGTGAGCTGAGTAAATAGAATTTTTGTGTCTCCAATTTCATTTAGACATTTTATAGTGTAATTTAGGATTTTCATGTAGTGTTTAATGTGTCACTTAACATGTACATGCAGTTTTGTTCTTCACTGGCTCTTTTAACTAGAAAAAAATCAAAGATTTATTTATTCATAGATTGATCCTAATTTGTTATTTTATTGTGTCATAGATCTTTTCTAGACACAGTGATATTGCATGAAATTCATATTACAGTATTTTTATAAAATAATATAAAGTGAGAGACTGATTTCACATAATAGAAACAAACTTTAGCATCACATAGTCTAAAAATGTGTCATTTTAAATGTACACTAAAATTGCATTTTATTTCTTTATAGTCAAACAAAAGCTCTCTGAATGAAGATTCAGAGATTTCTTGGGCTTTGTCTAAATTCAAAGTGCCCTCTACTGTCAAAAACGTGTACTGCTGAGAAAGAGAAAATTTGACAAGTCTGAAATCAAACTCTAGACAGTGAGAGACAGATGGAAGAAAACCAGGAGAGGTAATGGCACTCAGCCCTGGAGCAATTCAGTTTGGAATGTTCCATCGGTAAATAGTTATGTTTCTGTTCCAAGTTAAAAAAGTTACTTAAAATTATTTGTAAATTTACAACTGTTGCCTCATGCTTCTTTTCTTTTTTCTTTTCTTTCCTTTCTTTTTTTTTTGTGGTACGCGGGCCTCTCACTGCTGTGGCCTCTCCCGTTGCGGAGCACAGGCTCCGGACGCGCAGGCTCAGCGGCCATGGCTCACGGGCCCAGCTGCTCCTTGGCATGTGGGATCTTCCCAGACCGGGTCACGAACCCACGTCTCCTGCATCGGCAGGCCGACTCTCAACCACTGAGCCAGCAGGGAAGCCCTCTTTTTTTCTTAGTTTTGGTTTTAAAACTGAAATTTCACTTTGGTGTCACTGTCTATTTTACTATAATGATCCTAACAGTGTATGTTATAACTGCCAGGATAAACGTTAAAACTACACATACCCTGATATCTTTTTTTTGGCGGTATGCGGGCTTCTCACTGTTGTGGCCTCTTCCGTTGCGGAGCACAGGCTCAGCGGCCATGGCTCACGGACCCAGCCGCTCTGCGGCATGTGGGATCCTCCTGGACCGGGGCACGAACCCGTGTCCCCTGCATCGGCAGGCGGACTCTCAACCACTGCGCCACCAGGGAAGCCTTACCCTGATATCTTTATTCTACTCTTGAGGAATATTGTTCAGAGGTTCTTTTCATATTTTTAAATATTAGAACATTTTTATTTTAACTATGGATTGTATGTACTTAAAATCCAAAATATTCATCATTACTGTGATAGAATAAAGCTAAGTAATAAGTTGATCCAGTGTGGGGAGAAAAAACAACCAGACTTTAAAAAGTATAATGCAAACAAATAAAGTGGTTGCCTATTTTTTCACTCTTAAGAAGGTATTTCAACATTATGAAGACAGTTGTAAGCATATTCTGTGTGTTTTAAGTATAAGCTTGTTACAATCTTTTATTAAATTCAGTGACCCAAAGAAAATTTTGCCCTAAGAAATTCAGGCTTTTCCATAATATTATGTTGTATTTTATAATGTACTGAAGAGCCGTGAAACTTGAAGTTTGTGATAGATATAGGTGAACAATGTTAGAAATGGTTACTGACATGTTTTTTGTTTATTATATTAAAAAGAATATTTTGATTGAATGTTTAACTTTAATAAAATCAATAATTTGAAGTGAAATTAAAGAGGCACTGACATAACTGAGGGAAAGAAAACCTCACAATTTATCATGTCCAACATGTATAACAGGTCTTGGTTAACTCGCTCCATGCAATATTTGGTCTATATTTCAAGCAAAGACAAACTAGAAATATAGCTAATTGGGGGAGGGGAGTTTATATAAAAATCAAGGGCTATAGTTTTATGTCAAATACATGTAGATATAGTTTTTCAGTTTCATCAACCACTAGGGATTTTAGGTGTAACTATTCGGTGGAGAGGCCCAGAGAGCTGGTTTCCAGTAGAGTGGACCTCAGGCAGCCTCCCTGTTTCCAGTGCTTTCCTTCTCTTTGCCTCTTAAGTGCCTCTGGTCAGTGTCTAACACACATCCCGTATGTCCAGGCTGCCTCTTGTGAAGACGAAGGGCATTCAAATAGCATTTAATGCTTTCTTGATATAAAGGGTTATACCTAGTAGGGGGATTTGTGTGCTATCAAACGAATGAACAAGTAAACAAATGGACACATGAATGAAAGAGAGAAGAAAAATGGTGGTAGAGTTTAGAGGTGATTTGGAGGAGAAGCTTGTCAAGTAAAATAGCATCGTATGCCATCAAAGTTAAAGGTTGGCTCTGTTTGAAACAAACAGCACACCAGACTTCTCAATTGTTTGAAAAATCCAGTAGATTTAGTATATCTAAGTATTTCCTCTGGCTATTTTCTTACTTGAGAGCAAATCTATTAACCCAAGTGTATACTTGAACCTAATTTCTGTGGAATCACCATTTCTCTTGATCAGTGCTCACTTATTTTCCACTCTTTGGAAATGAATTGCATTTGTCATTTTAATCCTAAATTCCATAAAAAATGTGCCCACATTACAAAAAGTCTAATAAAATGATATATTAAATGACCAACTAAATGTTTGATTCTTCTCTTTCTGTTGTTTTTTAGAATCAACTCTTCACTTCTGAATTCACCTCAAGATAGTCTAATTTCTAGTTAATCTAATCTTATCTAATTAATAACAGATCCAGTTCTTCAGCATAAATACTGTTCATCATTATGAGTCAGTTTAGGAAAACTTTAAATCAGGGGGTTTGATACCCTGTAGCCAATGATAAGCTCAGGTTGGCCCATGGAACTCTTTCTTCTAACAAAAGGAATTTTGAGTTAAATGTTACAAAGATAGAAAAAAAAATCAGCTCCCTGAAGAGAATGCTCTTTATTTCCTATGGAACCTGAGAGTTCCTCCTACTCTTGTCCTTTCTGGGGCCTGGTTGTCCAGCTGTCTCATAGTTTCTGTGGGCTGTGCAATATCCTTCTGATAAATTCCATTTCTCTGTAAGCTAGCCAGTCAGTTGCTTTTGTTGGTAACCAGATAAATCTAATTGACATAATTCAAGCCTTTCTCAGTGAGCAACTCATAGGTTCATAGGTGATGTTTACAGAAAGTTCACAGATTTTCATTTCATGATACAGAAGCTTGGTTGAGTAGGGGACTTGGCCTAACCCACATAGCATGCTGTGTAAGAGAATGGAACTCAGTCCCAGCCTCCTGATGGCCACAGCGGTATGCTGAAGCACGAATTAATCACCTCCATTCTCATGAGCTGCTGGATTTTGTGTATAGTTTTGTTGTCTTTCTCTTCCTTATAAACTAATATTGAGAACATTGTTTGGATACATAAAAATAAAAATTACGTAATGGAGATCAAACCATTTTAGGAAATGAAATATTATGATAAATTGTGTTATTTGTAGTGTATGTAGGACTCCAATGTTACACAGTTTAGTGCAAGAAATTTCTTTTCTAAAGGAAGTAAAATCTAGTATATTTAAATAGGGGAGAGAGCATGCTTGGATTCTGTGTTTATGGATCTGCCTAAATAATAACTATCTACTTAGAACTTGATAGATGTACAGTGAAACCCTTCTCTTTTTCTTATGAGAATTGTTGCAGACAGAAGAAAGTATGAATTGTGGAAAATTGCCTTTCTTTAATACATCAGTAGTAACAAAGCATGTCACAAGCATTTAATAAAGGGATTATTGTACACTTGCTACATTCCTGGGAACCAACAAAAAAGTCTCAAGGGACAGATCATTAAATCTTCTTCAGTGTTAACTTGGACAACAGCTCAGGAAACATCTCTGAGGGTGCAAGGCACTTATTAGAAGCATGTTTAGGAGTCTCTGACTGTTTTTCAAAAACCAGTTCTACAGAAAACAACAGGATAGTTACCAAGCATTTCTGGAAACCATGTATAACTGAGGGGATTCAATTCATTAAAAATATGATAAATTATAAATTGTAAAGGCTGAAAGAGGGTAAGTTGTGGGGGGGAATATAAATTAAATATGAGAAGTATAATGTAACCATTAGTGATCACTCAGTACTTTACTATATTGTATATTATACTTTTTGAGAAAAGGCAATTTACCATGGTATTATTTTATGCCTCACTTACTTCATACGGGAAAAGTAAAGAAAAAATTGGAAACAAAAATGTACAAACTATGTTTTCTTCTTACTGTTGTTTTTCCTTTATACATTTTTATTTAAATATGGTGATATTCACAATATAGATATTTATGGATATAAATATATTTATAGATCCTTCATCAGCTGTAATTAATTCCCATTACTTTTTTCTTTCTGAAAAGTATTATTATGAAAACCATGATTTTCATCCCAAATCTTTTTCTTTCCTTGACCCAGCACTTTACATTTTTTCCAATGGATTCCAAATAATAAATACAATGTCTTTCATTTGTGTAGTGATTCAGACTTAGTATTTTCATAGTCAAAATTTCATTTGCTTCTCCTAAGTGTTCTCTTTCATAGTTGGCAGGTACTTTCTTGATTGGTAATTTATTTGTTTGAATTTGTAAAAAATGAGACTTAGTGATTAGCCCAAGATAACCCATATATTTGGAAATTAAAATGGGTTTAAAGCTCAGATCTTGGGACTCATAGTCTGGCACTCATTTATTCACTCATTTATTAAATCACTCATTTGGGTATTAATTTTTTCAACAAGCATTTGTTGAATACCTACTTATATTGGATACTCTTGCAAGCACCAGTCATTATTACTTTCTGCCTGGAACAACTTTTCCAAATGTATTAGGGCCAGTTGCTTCTCTGGACTCAGGGGACAACCATTTTATGACTAATTACTTTTAACTAATTTTCATGAGAGATCTTTTTTATTCCTTCCTTTTTGTTTTTCAAAAACACTGTCCTGGACTCCCCACTTTGGAATTCATGCTCATTATGGGTCTGTAACATCTAGGCCCAGCTCTGCTCCAGCTACTCTTGGACATCCACACCCAGCTGTCAGGAACCTGGATGTGTGGACACTTCCACTGGCATATCCTCTACCACCCCTGATGTCACCACCACACCAAACAGCTTATCTGGGAGGTGAGTTCTCTATCTAGAGCCAGACCACATGTAGATCTGTACTTCTGAACTCTAGGGAACGTCAGCTTCCTATGTATTCACTCTTTTTTTACCCTTTCCCTTTCTCCTCTGTGCTTTCCTGCATCAATAGCCTAGACTTTTGCCCAGTTGGCCCTTCCTTTCCTTTTCTATAATCCCTCCTTCTACTCACCTCTGCCATCAATTATATAACTTACATGTGACATTGGGAAAGTCATTTAACCTCAATGAGTCAGGTTTTGCTATCTGAATAAATAGAAATAACTTTACTTACAGAGCTGTGTTGATCGTTAAATAATGCTTTTAGAAGTGCTGAACTCAGTCCTTTTTATATGGTCATTATGATTGGTGAGTGCTTTATGAACATTAGTCTTCCTAGGATTTGTGGATAAAACCTATAGACACATTTTAAGGTAACTTGTGAAATTGTTACAACGTAATCAAGGGTTCACTCTATGTAGACAGTTTACTCTGTTCTATTTTATTAGTTTTTTTTTTTTTGCCTTAAAATAATGTCCATTTATTATCCCCTAGTTCTGCAGACTAGAAGTCTGGGAAGTGTTGTCTCCTTGTTGCCAGAGTAGGACAGATCAAGGTAAAAGTGCTCTTCTGTTGCCTTAGTGGGAAGGGGAAGGGTGCTGCTTTGTTGTTAGCACTCACCTAGTGTAGGGTGGGGAAAGTCAAAAGGGATTGCCACCACTGCCACCACAACCACATGCCAGTGAGAATGTGGCAGGATGCATAACTGTTCTGCCTAAAGCCTCTCTGCAGTTGTCCTCTGTTTGCCTATTCTCTGTTTCACAGCAGTTATTACTACTTGAAAAAAATATATGTTATAGGATCAACTAGATACTAGATGATAACGGGAGTACACAAGACCTGGTAAATAAGCCTGGGGATGGCACAATGGTTGGCTGCTGCTCAAATAGCTGTAGCTCGAGGAGAGGGAATTAAATAAAGGGAGGGTACAGAAGGCCTGTTTGTGTGTCCTGAGAGGAAGTTTAGCAGAAACTACTTTCTCATTTTTTGTGTGCATTTGGAATTTTAGTTGGGAGATACTCACTTTTTTCTTTGGGAATGCTGGGCAGTGGTTTTTCTTCCCACTGAGAATTTAGGGAAACTATTGAGAGGGGATTATGGATTTAGAGTCAAATAAGAGAATCAATGCATAAGGTTTTGGATGCACTAGTAGATCTAAACTGTCTGTTTGGAAGATACAATTCTGAAAGAATGGATTTTCTAAACAAAAACAGTGCTTATGTTACTGAATAATGGCAGGAAAAAGAATCTTGCTGAGAAGAGGTAGGCACAAGCAAAACTGCCACAACATATTTGTAAAAAACCAAGGGCCATCATTTTTCACATCTGAGCAGTCAGTTAAGACTTTTCTATGTCCTTTTTCCTGTGAAAATCAAACTTATAAAGTTAAATAAATACTCTCCCTATAGGAGAATTTTTGAGGTGGTCCTCATATAATGAGTGCTCATATCTAGCTTTTAGCCATTAAATAATGACAAAGCTGCATTTTTTAGACATTAAAACGGGGGATTGGTTACCCCTTTGTTTTCCACTCTCTGCTATCCATTTCAGAAACTGTAGTGGTTTCCTAGGAGACTGGTAAGGAAGGAAACTTGATTGGCTATATTGGCAGAAAGATTGTTGGTGTACATTTTGAGAAACATTTACGTATCAGCTACGCACAAAAAAGAAATACTTGACACGTGGAAGATTTTTTTAACTGCAGTATGAAAATCCTCCTTGGTAAACTAAAATTAGAGATGGAAACAATAATCTAGTAGGTCATCTGGTCAATCGCCTTGCCAATTATGCCTTTAGATATTCTCCTCCCTGCCCAGTACAGTTAATGTCTTTATTTTTTTAGCATAATTTCCCTACTAGACTATTTCTTTTACCAATTTGCTACATATTTGCTATACATTCTACATCTTTTTTTTTAAACTAATTACCTTGCAAGATTATCAGAGGATGAAGAAGATGTACAAAGAATGACTCCCTCAGTATCTCTCTGAGCAAGAAGGATACACAAGAGAGTAAAAACAGGCAAATAACAAACAAACAGACATAACTCTAAATTCATGTTATACAATGTTCTGCAAAACTATTAGCACTGGATTCAATTTACTTATAGGAAAGTGCAGTAAAGCAGAGAGAAACTTCAAGAGATTCATATATAAGAATCACAGTTAAAGCTCACAGATGGTCCTTAATTTGAAAATATGGGTAAGTAGGCTTGTTTTTATCATTTTATTTCAAGATTTTGGTACAATATTTTTTATTGCTATCTATATCTGTCAGCTTCATTCCAGTAACATATTTTCAGTTAAGAAAAAAAGACCAGCACATTTTTTTGAGTAAAGAACTTCACTATTTGTTGTTAGGCATATATTTTCAAGGGAGAAAAGGCAAAACTAAAAAACTGAAAGGAAATTTTCTCTGTGGCTTGATCTTGAAATTGGATTCTACCAAATATTTCAGGAGTTTTTTAAATTTAATTTTTGAATTTATTATTTTAATATTTATTTATTTGGCTGTGCCGGGTCTTAGTTGCGGCAGGTGGGATCTTCGTTGTCACGTGTGGGATCTTCACTGTGGCACGCGGGATCTTTAGTTGCAGCATGCGGGCTCTAGTTCCCTAACCAGGGATCAAACCCGGGCCCCTGCCTTGGGAGCATGGAGTCTTAAATGCTGGACCACCAGGGAAGTCCCAGGAATGTTTTTTGCTGTGTACATTTTCCTTCCTTAAATCACTTTTTAAATTCAGCACTTATTTGAGAGAAGTTGATATTCCTTGCACTGATCTAAGTACAAAGAGAGAAAAATGAGGGCTCTAAGATAGCATCTGACTGAGAGGAGACTATTATCTAGTTTGCTAAAGAATAAAGACAAGGGCAGATGTAAAACATCACTTGATTAATTAAAAAACCAATCTGTCTGTATGAGCATATCATTGTAGCCAAACTGGAATATAGTTGGAAGTCATTATTTAATATTAAAATAGAGACTAGGAAAAAAGAAAAGACAAATTCTGGACTGCAAAAATTGTTCCAATGGACATTTTTTGACAAAATTTGCTTTGTTATCTATGCAGGGATAATCATTTTAATGTATTTTGGTTTTTATTTGGCATTTATAATATAAATCTTGTCTCAAAAATATTTCATTTCTTGGATGTTACTGTACATGTCAAAATATGACTTAGAGGAAGACATCTCTAAGATTTGGAGCTGTTCATAAAATAAAATGGGCAGGAGGTACTGAATTCTTCATCACTGGAGGTGTGGAGGAAAGGAATGAAAGACCACTTGTTTAGAATGCTGTAAAGGTATTTTCATGTCTTTGATAATGGTTGGAATGGATGATTATTGATGGCTTTTCAAAATTTGTGACTTCATGAGTCTATGATAGTCTATGACATACTCTAGCACTCAAATAGGGGCTCTTCAACTTGCACTAGAATAGTCTAGGAATTCTTAGGCAAATATGAAACATAGGCTAGGTTTTGAAAAGCAGGTATGATTTAGGTAGGCAGTAGAGGAGAGTAAGATCATTATAGTGAGAAAGGAAGAAAGAAGCAGGAAGAAAAAGGAAGACAAAAATGAACTTGACATCTTTAGGGACAACAGGGAATTTGCTCTGACTAGAATATAGGATTTATGCTGGGGATTGTGGAGATAATAAAGTTACAGAGGCAGATCTAATTGTGAAGGGTTTTCAGTACTGGGAACTGGTCAGGGAGGATTTTATCTTATTTATATACTATAGAATTTTTAGAGTTTTGTCTATTAAAATAACCCTTTGATATATGTGTTTTATCAAGATAAAACTGGCATTGTTATATAGGAGAAGGAAGAATAAGACATGTAGATAATTTGGGCATTAGTAGATGAGGACCTGGTTCTTGGAGGGTGCCAGTAAGAATAGGGTCTTTGTACAATTAATGATTTAAAAGTGTTCTATTTATATTTACTGATCCAAAGTAATGGATATAAACTGTTCTTCTAATGTAGCATGAAATGATATAGAGGTGACTATAAATTGTATTGCAACAGCCGAAGACATCCTTTTAGCACATGTATTAGTCTGGATTATCCAGAGAAACAAGGGAGAGAGAGGAAGAGAGACAAAGATTGATTTTAAGGAAGTGGCCCTTTCAATTTTGGTAGATGGAAAGTCTGAAATCCATAGAGCAGGCTAGTGGGCTGGAGACACAGGCAAAAGTTGATGTTGCAGTCCCTGAATCAAAATTCTGTAGGGCAGCAGGCTGGAAACATAGACAGGTTTCTATATTGAAACCTTGAAGAGAATTCTTTCTTCCTGTGGAAGCTTCAGTGTCTGATCTTAAGGCCTTCAATTGATTGGATGAGACTTACCACATAATGGGAGGTAATTTGATTTTTTAAAATCTACTAATTTAAATGTTAATCACATCTAAAAAATGCCTTCACAGCAACATCTAGACTGGTATTTGACCAAACAAATTTGGCACCATAGCCTAGCCAAGTTGAGATATAAAATTAGCCATCACAGTGTGTAATATTATATGCAAGAAATGAATTGCTGTTTTGGCATTAATGGACAGCCATATTTTACCAATCCGTACACAGATAAGTATATAGTTGATTACTTATTAGAAAGAATGTAGAAAAGACATGATTGGTGTGACAATCTGGTTTCTCTAACCATCCACCACTCTAGTTCATTAAGAAGACATAAATTCTGATAGCTAGATTAGTTGTTGCAATGTCAGATGAAACCTAACCTGAATAACCCTTTTAAATTCATTTTTTACATCGTATGGAATAACAGGAACCTACTCCTCTGTTAAAAAGAAGCAACTAGATTCTACTTCCTGATAATTTTTTCTATACCCTGTGTCTTGGAGAGGTGGGAGGGGAAAGAAGATAGCTTTGGTCTTTCCAGTATTTTACTTCATGTTAATTTGAAAAGCCACATTAGTATTGCTTTTTTTCCCCCATTATGCCTTCTGATCATTTCTCCTTTCTTTATTGAATTCCATCTCTCTATATACACACTAATAAACCTTCTCTTCTATATTTTTACTGCTTCCCAGATTTCTTCATCTTTAACATGAAATGATTTAGTGTAATTAGCAATGTACTGATAGGTAAATCTTTGGAATGGCTTGCTCTGATTTTCAACGGGAGGAAAAATAAAAAAGAAAGACTTATTTGGGTTATGCTCTAGAGACACAGCTTAGGCAAATAGTTTGGGGCAGATGATTCCTTCTGAAATGTAACCGGAATGATTTTTCATGAGTAAAAAGACAGAAAGGGGACAGAAGTGGTAGTATTCAATTTAGTGACCTCTGGGCAGAACAAATAACTTAATCTTAAAGTAAAATTAACCAAAATGGAATAAAATTTGATATTACATAATAAGATACACAGCCTTGAAGGAAGCATTCAATTTGTTATAATACTAAGAGAAAGTGTTCAACTGGGAAGAATGTCCAAGCAGAAAACTTTGGTAATAGGGTGACCTAGAAAGAAGCCAAATAAACAAATTATGGGAAAAATATTGCTGACAGAGTAAGTAGGCAAGCAAGATGTGGTCTGCTGAAAATAAATTTTAAAAAACAAAGAAAAAAATGCAACAACTAGTAACAAAAACATCAGTCAATTTCACACAAATTCATTCACTGAGACTTGGTGGTAAAACGGTCTTGATGAAGACTAAAGAATCAAGAATTGTCTAGTATCCCCCTCCCTGCAAACACAACAGCATTGCAAGTCATTTTACAATTATCTTTAAAAAAAAAAAAAAAGCAAAGCAAGATCAATCAGATTATTTACCTGTACCATCAGAGGCTGTAAGGATTAATGAGTTCATTATTGTGAAATATTAAAACACTTTGGGATATCTGAATGAAAAATAGAAATAATTATTTATGGCTTTGATAGAATGTCTCAGTAATCATAGTTATTTTTAATATGGACTTTCTCCTTTCTGGTTTAGCAAATATATATATATTTCCCTGGTAAAAATTAAACTTGCGGCCTAATTTGGCACCAGAGCAAATATTTGATAGAGCACAACTACCTAGATAAAATAATGCTAAAAATAATGTGCCATTGATTCTCTCCTGATAAATGATTATTTTCTACTATTAACCTAGTAATTTCCTTGTCTATGACTATGTTTAGATGATTAGGCAGGGGATATATAGACCAGTGCTTACTTCTCAAAATGGGATACATTTGTGGGCATTTGGTTATTTTCTCTTTTAGATACACTTGAAAACATTTTGAAACAATTAGATGAAAAAAAAATAATTGAATGAAAATGAGTAACAATTACTAAACTTACAAAAATGAAGTATGCTTGGTATTTGTTGAGTTGAATGCAATAGGAAAAGACAAGTTAAGCCTTGACAGATAAAAGGAGAAACAGAGGAGTGCACAGCCATAGAATTTGAGGGTTGGAAAGGACTTGGAGAGGTCATGGAGATTACCACCTTTCTGGCAGGACCACACTAAAAACTACTAAGCCTGTAAGAATTCAGCCTAATGTTGAAAACAAAACAAAACAAAACAACGTTAAAAACTAAAGTCCTGTAGCATGGGAGATAGATTTGGATCTCTTGAATTTCTCTTTATTTTTTCCTAGCAATTTCTTTTTTCATGTTATCCTGGGTTTTAATATTACTCCTTATGAGATACTGACCATCTTGTTGCAAATGTACCAACTGTATCCTTGTACAACATTCATTACGTTGGTTAAATAAAATAAAAACTTTGGGTTCAGAAGAACAGCCTTTATGTCTCTCTAGTTCACACTGGCTCTTTGATACTAAACTTTGGCAGATTCTAAAAAGTTGTTTTTTTTAAATCACTTTATAATATTTCTAGATAGGGGAGGGATAGGCATCCTTTGACACAGGTGTGATTTAAAAGCAACTAAGGTCACTGTTGCTGACAAACTGCTACTTATCAATACTTCTTTTCTCCTTAGTGCACATTTCTTCTCATTTTTCTTGCAGCACCTTCATTCTCTCTGCCTTACTACCTCCCTTCTTATTATTTTCTTGTTTTCTTTCTCCCTCCCTCCCTCCGTCCCTCTATCCTTTCCTTGTGCAAACTCAGTTTGTCATTAGCAGGCATCCTGTTTGCACTTCAGGTTAAAAATGTCAGCACACCATAGTCTTGTGATTCAAAATGTGCTTTGAGAACCAATGACGTTGATATCACCTGGGAGCCTGTTAGAAATGCAAAATCTTAGGCCCTACCACAGAGCTTCTGCCTTTTAACAGGATCTGCCTTTTAACAAGATGCTCAAATGATTCATGTAAGCATGTTCAAGTTTAAGAGGTGCTGATTTAGAGTACCTAGATGTACAAGAGATACCCCAAACTTCACACTCTGTTCTTCCTTTCGTAAGACTGTCCCTTTCCCTGCATTCTCTATCCAAGTCAGGAGACAGTATACTCATAGGGTAACTAAAGTGAGAAACCCAGGAAGCCTTTCTTGATCCCTTTCTCTTCTTCACCACCCATATATAATGTTACCAATCTTGTTGTTTCTGTTTTCTGAGTATTTCTTGAATATTTCCTCAGCGTATCCCCCAACTGTCACTTCCATAGATGCCACATTTTTCACATGGACCTGAGTACAACCTTTTAACTAGTCTCACTGCTTCTAACCTCAGCTTTCTCTAATACCATCTCCTAGATAATTCAAAGTTTGCTTTTAACAATTTAAATCTGATCATAGCCTTGTTATACTAAAAAAATATTGTCATGATTTCATTTTCACTATAGGCAAAATATGGTTCAGGTAGAACCATTCAACCAGCTCCATCTTCCACAACTCCCCAACTCACTCCATGTGCTGCAGTCATACCCAGTGACTTGCAGTTTCCTAAATATGTCATATTATTTGGTGCCTCTATACTTTTGTACACTTTATCCTGGGATTGAAATGCTCTTCCCCTAACTTGTCTACCAGATGAACTGCTACACAATACTTCAAGACTAGATTCAAGTAACCCTTGCTTTGTAAAGCTTTACCTGATCACCTCTCCAGGCATTGTTATTTTCTTCCTTCAGCACCTCCATCACAATACTTATCACACCATATTGCAATGATTTGTTTACATCTCTACTCTGATATGGACTAAGCAGCTAGAGGAGATTACTTAATAAACTTTTTTTGTATCTTTGGTATTGCACATAGTAGATACTTAGTAAGTATTATTGAATTGATACCAAATATAATTATTATTTTTGAAAGAAATGTTATTAATCAAAATAATTCTCCATATGACCATAAGCCACACATTACTCAAACCAAATCTTTTGTGAAATATATTTTGACCTTACTGAATGTCATGTGATAGACAACTGTTTTTTCCCCTCTAGGAAGAATTCAGATGATTGATAGGAATGGTGAAAAGCAAGACCAGAACTGAGTGAGATTGTTTTGGGGCTTAGGTTCTAGGGGAAAAAAAATTATATCTATTTTAATTTCTGATTTTCCTTAAGACCAGATAAATAAGTACAAATACAAATAAATCTTCTAAGAAAATTTGTGTACAGGTTTTTCTGTAAACATGTGTTTTCATTTCTCTCAGATAAATGCCTGAGAGTACAAAAGGAAAAATTGATAAATTGGGTCTCATCACAATGAAGAACTTCTGCTTTGCAAAATCCCATGTGAAAAGGATGAAATGATAAACTCCAGACTGTGAGAAAATATTTATAACCAATACTGGGTTAAAGATTAGTATATAAAATACATGAAGAACTCTCAGAACTGCACATTAAAAATCAAACAATCCAATTAGAAGATAGGCAAAAGACATGAACAGACATTTTACCTGAGGCCATACAGATGGCAAATAAGCACATGAAATAATGTTTAACATCATTAGCCATTGAGAAAATGCCAGTTAAAACCTCAAAGAGGTATGATTACACATCTGTCAGAATGGCTAAAATAAAAAATAATAACAACATCAAAAGCTGCCAAGGATGCAGAGAAGCTGGATCACTCATCCCTTGCTGGTGGGAATGGAAAATTGTACAGCCACTCTGAAAAAACAGTTTGAAAGTTTTTTATAAAGCTGAACATTCATATCAGTTTTTGGAAATAGACTGTAACCATCATATACGACATTAATGTCAGAAAAACTCCATAGATAAAAATAATCTAACTTAATGGATTGACATTTAATATCTGTGCATTGTAGATGATAGATCACATTCAGTAAAATAAGTCTGATGCACTGGTATTGAAAATATATTTCAGTTAACATAGAAACCCCAGAACTGAGCAATAGAATGATTGATGGAAATGTGGGCATCAGTAATGCGATGGCATTGTACAATCTGTAAAGTGCTAGAAACATGCTGGGTATCACTGCTGTTATTTATCTCAGATAGTCATAGTGAGAATCAATTAGATAATATATGCAAAGTCACTTTGAAAACTGGTGAAGTATTGTAAACATATCAAATATTAAGAATTGTTTTGACATCACTAAATTAAATATCGGTATATAGAGATATAACATTTAAATATTTAAATATTTTAATTTCTCTTTAATCTTCTAATTAATCTTTTGAAACTCTTTTTTAAAATGATAATTTTATTCAATTTCTTTTACCTTAATTAGATGGATATATTGGTATCTACTTTTAAAATATGGTTGGGACTTCCCTGCTGGTCCAGTGGTTAAGACTCCACACTCCCAATGCAGGGGGCACAGGTTCAATCCCTGGTCAGGGAACTAAGATCCTGCACATCACAGGGCATGGCTAAAAAAAAAAAATAGTAATAAAAAAGTAAAAAATAAATAAAAATTGAAAAAATAAAATATTATCAATTTTCTGGTTATAGTAATTTAAAGTTATGATGTAGATTTGAAGTTTGGGAAAATTTTAAATCATTTCTCTACATCACTGAGGCCAAACAATTCTTTAGTCTCTTAGATATACTCCTTCCTTTTGATTGTCTTAGCTGTTGCCCTAGTCCGGGCCATCATCGTATTACACAATAGCATCTTAGATGCTCCCTTTCCTTCTGGCCTCTCTTTTTCAAGTCCATCCTTCCCAAAGATGCTCAAAAACTCACTGTTTTAATGACTTCATATCATTTAAAAATAATTGCCATTACAGGAACCGTGGTAATAAAAGAAAAATATACAAACTAAGGGTAAGAAGAAAGCATATTCATCATCATTTGTCAGTTATAGAATTTATACCAAGAAAACCTAAAATGAATAACTAAAAAAATAAAAAATGGAAGATGCCATTCAAAATAGCCTGTCAAGACCAACGTACTAGAGCAGAGAAGGGAAGACTGAAACATTCCTTCTCCTTAATTCTGTGCCTCACTTCAGAGCTTGTACTTTGAAGAAGTTCTACTTCTGTTTAAAGTCTCACAAAATCTCTTTTGATGACAGATCCATCAACTTCTGGCCCTTACCTGTCTTAAATCCTGTTCAATACTGTGACATCTCAACACCTTCATGCCTCCTAGATAAGACATATTTCCTTTAAAGTTCCCTTGGTTTCAAATAGAGACAGTATTTATATTCTTGTACCTGAAGGAGTTCTAGTTTCCATTTTGGTAGAGGGTCCTTGGTTTTTATTTGTATCTCTAAAAGTACCATTAGTGTGGTTTTCTCAGAAGAAATCTGCCCAGAAATCTCTATCTCTTGTCAGATAAGAAATTTTTACAGCTTTAAAGTGATTTTTTAATGTTGTTTTTTTTTTTGTTTTTTTTTTTTTTAGCTTCTACCTACTAAGTTTCCCAAAATCATAGGCTTCTAGCTTCAGCCTGGACATCTCAAATGTTGCTGTGGGACTCAGTGTAATTCATGAGTTAAATGTTTCATTTGCCTTTATGACAGAAAGTAGTGGTTGGGTCAAGTGTGTGAGTTTCTCCTAATCAGTATTGCCTGTAAAATTGATTCTAAAAGATAAGGTCTGTTACTAGGATGTCAACCTAAGAGACTAGAAAGGAGATTGTTTCTTTGTAGTCTAGTTGAGGCAGTAGGGCATAATGGAAAAGAGCAAGAGTTTAAAGTCAAATGCACCTAGTTTTGCATACCAGCTCTGCTACTTGTGATCTGTGTGGCCCTATTTAACCTTCCTGAGTCCCAATTCTTTTCATCTGTAAAATAGGAATAATAGTCCTACCTACCTTGTAATTTACTGTGAGGATTAAATGAGACATATATAAAGCATGTTGCATGTAGTGTCTGGCGTGCAGTAAATTCTAGATAGCTTTATTATTATTTAAGTCTTGGAATCAGAGCTGGTATGTCAAGAAAGCATTTTTAGCAATTTTTAGCAATTAAAATTTTTAAGGTCAAAAAGAAGAGTTGCAGACATTAAGTAGAAGGCCTGAAGAGGTGACCAGAGATGACGCCTCCTCTTCCAAACAAACAAACAAAGTAATTAATAAATAAGGCAATGTGTTAATGGCTGGTTCAGAAAGAATTCCATTAACTTCAGTTACTTTTATGCAGTTTGGTTTACTGGGCTGCTTCTTGGACTCATTTATAAAGCATCAACATTAGACCAGACACAGGTAACAGATAAGTCGGGTGATAGGTGTTAGAGACAAATCAACTTGAGTTTTGTACATTTCAAGTATGTTTATTCTGAATTTTGGTGTCAACCCCTTGAGATTCAGGACCTGGTCTTTTACAATTAACTTTGAACTTTCTAAAGTGCTTGATGCATTGGGTGCTCTATTGAACACCTATGCTGTCTGTGACTATCTACAGCAATGATATCTTTTATCCAGTTGGGTTACAGGAGAGTAGAACAATGCTGTAAAGAGGGTTTAAATAACCATTTAGAGAATGTACCCACCCAGTGATTATCCAGTTACCTAATTTCTTAAAATATCAGCTATTTACCTTGGGAACAAGCTCTTTAATTCTCTTTCATTATAATCACACAATTTATTGCCATATGCTGCAGAGATCTAACATTACTGTATTCACTCCATTATCCTAGACTCTGCTGTAATTTATAGCTCATCTTCTGCCAAGACATAGCTGTTAGTTTGAGGTTTCAGTGGAAAAACTCTAAAGAGGTCCTACTTTGTCAATCGTAGATTCCCTTTTTTGATTCAATTTGTATATAATGTTCTGACAATCAATATATGCAATTAGTTCCATAAAATTTAGAGCAGCTACTATTACAAACAACAAATGTACTATTAAAATATGAATATAGGGATTTCCCTGTTGGTGCAGTGGTTAGGAGTCTACCTGCCAATGCAGAGGACACAGGTTTGATCCCTGGTCCGGGAAGATCCCACATACAGTGGAGCAACTAAGCCCATGCACCACAACTACTGAGCCTCTGCTCTAGAGCCTGTGTGCCACAACTACTGAGCCCACGTGCCACAACTACTAAAGCCCACATGCCTAGAGCCCATGCTCTGCAACAAGAGAAGCCACTGCAATGAGAAGCCCATGCACCGCAATGAAGAGTAGCCCCCACTCACTGCAACTAGAGAAAGCTCCCATGCAGCAACAGACCCAATGCAGCCAAAAATTTTTTTATAAAAATTAAAAGAAGAATATAATAAAAAACTAACATGCTGTTTGAGAAAAGTACTCATAGTAAACTTTAGGTTTTTAATATATCATATTTCACAGATGATAAATCAGTATTTTCCCATGTATTTAATATTGACAACATGAATATTGATTAAGAGTCAAAGTAGCAGTTATGCATATCACTATGGATTTTGGATTTCCAATTTTAAATAACTCTACTATAAAGATAGATACTTAACACTGAATTCACAACGATTCTAGTTCATCTATTTTTTTTTTCTGAGAAACCCAAAACACTGTCATTATTATGGTTATCCTGATAAGTCCAAATTACCAATATACATTACCCAGCAAACCATTTTGGTTACTTGAACTTTATGAATTTAAAATGAATTTGAAATTGAAATTTGGGTTAAGGAGGATTTACATGTGAAAAAAATAAAAATTATGTTAATACCTTTTATAAATTCTTTCATAAATAAAGTGGAATACTGGAAAAATGCGTGCAATTTGGAGTCAGGTAGATTGAGAATCAAATCTGAACTCTTCAATTTATCAGTTACATGACCTTGAAAAAGTCACTTGACCTATTGAACTACAAGTTTCTCATCTCTAAAATGAGAAAAATTTGATTCTGTTATGTGTAAAGGTTCAGAGATATTTCATGTAAAAGCTCTGGCACAAGACCTGGTTTACAGTAGGTATTCAAAAGTGTGTGCTACTGATATTAAAAAATAATAACATTAATAAAGAACTAATGCAACATAACAATACTAAAACTATTAATTTATCTAATCGTAATATGTCAAGATATAATTTAGAGTCAGTAGGTAATAACTAGTTCTAGACTAACACACAGCTTTAATATGGAAAATAGATCCACCAGAGGGCAGACAGCAGAAGCAAGAAGAACTACAATCCTGCAGCCTGTGGAACAAAAACCACATTCACAGAAAGATAGACAAGATGAAAAGGCAGAGGGCTATGTACCAGATGAAGGAACAAGATAAAACCCAAGAAAAACAATGAAATGAAGTGGAGATAGGCAACTTTCCAGAAAATGAATTCAGAGTAATCATAGTGAAGATGATCCAGGACCTCGGAAAAAGAATGGAGGCAAAGATAGAGAAGATGCAAGAAATATTTAACAAAGATCTAGAAGAATTAAAGAACAAACAAACAGAGATGAGCAATACAATAACTGAAATGAAAAATACACTAGAAGGAATCAATAGCAGAATAACCGAGGTAGAAGAACAAGATAAGTGACCTGGAAGACAGAATGATGCAATTCACTGCTGTGGAACAGAATAAAGAAAAAAGAATGAAAAGAAATGAAGACAGCCTAAGAGACCTCTGGGACAACATTAAACACAACAACATTCGCATTATAGGGGTCCCAGAAGGAGAAGAGAGAGAGAAAGGACCCGAGAAAATATTTGAAGAGATTATAGTTGAAAACGTCCCTAACATGGGAAAGGAAATAGTGACCCAAGTCCAGAAAGCACGGAGAGTCCCATACAGGATAAACCCAAGGAGAAACATGCTGAGACACAGAGTAATCAAACTGGCAAAAATGAAAGACACAGAAAAATTATTGAAAGCAGCAAGGGAAAAACAACAAACAACATACAAGAGAACTCCCATAAGGTTAACAGCTGATTTCTCAGCAGAAACTCTACAAGCCAGAAGGGAGTGGCATGATATGCTTAAAGTGTTGAAAGGGAAGAACCTACAACCAAGATTACTCTACCCAGCAAGGATCTCATTCAGATTCGATGGAGAAATCAAAAGCTTTACAGACAAGCAAAAGCTAAGAGAATTCAGCACCACCAAACCAGCTTTACAAAAAATGCTAAAGGAGCTTCTCTAAATGGGAAACACAAGAGAAGAAAAGGACCTACAAAAGCAAACCCAAAACATTAAGAGGGGCTTCCCTGGTGGTGCAGTGGTTGAGGGTCCACCTGCCAATGCAGGGGACGTGTGTTCGTGCCCCGGTACGGGAGGATCCCACATACCGCGGAGCGGCTGTACCCATGAGCCATGGCTGCTGGGTCTGTGTGTCCGGAGCCTGTGCTCCGCAACGGGAGAGCCCACAACAGTGAGAGGCCCGCATACCGCAAAAAAAAAAAAAAATTAATAAAATGGTAATAGGAATATACATATTGATAATTACCTTAAACATGAATGGATTAAATGCTCCAACCAAAAGACACAGGCTTGCTGAATGGATCAAAAACAAGACCCATGTATATGCTGTCTACAAGAGACCCACTTCAGACCTACAGACACATACAGACTGAAAGTGAGGGGACAGAAAATGATATTGGAAATCAAAAGAAGGCTGGAGTAGCAATACTCATATCAGATAAAATAGACTTTAAAATAAAGAATGTTACAAGAGACAAGAGATAATGATCAAGGGATCAATGATGATCAAGGGATCAATCCAAGAAGAAAATATAACAATTATAAATATATATGCACCCAACATAGGAGCACATCAATACATGAGGCAACTGCTAACATCTATAAAAGAGGAAATCGACAGAAACAAAATAATAGTGGGGAACTTTAATACCTCACTTACACCAATGGACAGATCATTCAAACAGAAAATTAATAAGGAAACATAAGCTTTAAATGACAGAGTAGACCAGATAGATTTACTTGCTATTTATAGGACATTCCATCCAAAAACAGCAGACTACGCTTTCTTCTCAAGTGCACACAGAACATTCTCCAGGATAGATCACATCTTGGGTCACAAATCAAGCCTCAGTAAATTTAAGAAAATTGAAATCATATCAAGCATCTTTTCTGACCACAACACTATGAGATTAGAAATCAACTACAGGGGAAAAAAAACTAAAAAACACAAACATGCGGAGGCTAAACAATACGTTACTAAATAACCAAGAGATCACTGGAGAAATCAAAGAGGAAATCGAAAAATACCTAGAGGCAAATGACAATGAAAACATGACGATCCAAAAATGTATGGGATGTGGCAAAAGCAGTTCTAAGAGGGAAGCTTATGACAATACAATCCTACCTCAAGAAACAAGAAAACTCTCAAATAAACAACCTAAACTTACACCTAAAAGAACTAGAGAAAGAAGAAAAAACAAAACCCAAAGTTAGCAGAAGGAAAGAACTCATGAAGATCAGAGCAGAAATAAATGACATAGAAACAAAGAAAACAATAGCAAAGATCAATAAAACTAAAAGCTGGTTCTTTGAGAAGATAATCAAAATGGATAAACCATTAGCTAGACTCATCAAGAAAAAGAGGGAGAGGACTCAAATCAATAAAATTAGAAATGAAAAAGGAGAAGTTACAACAGACACTGCAGAGATACAGACCATCCTGAGAGACTACAACAAGCAACTCTATGACAATAAATTGGACAACCTGGAAGAAATGGACAAATTCTTAGAAAGGTATAAACTTCCGAGACCGAACCAGGAAGAAATAGAAAATATGAACAGACCAATCACAAGTAATGAAATTGAAACTGTGATTAAAAATCTTCCAACAAACAAAAGTCCAGGGCCAGATGGCCTCACAGGTGAATTCTATCAAACATTTAGAGAAGACCTAACACCCATCTTTCTCAAGCTCTTCCAAAAATGTGCAGAGGAAGAAACACTCCCAAACTCATTCTATGAGCCCACCATTACCCTGATACCAAAACCAGAGAAAGATACTACAAAAAAAGAAAATTACAGACCAATATCACTGATGAATATAGATACAAAAATCCTCAACAAAATACTAGCGAACAGGATCCAACAACACATTAAAAGGATCATACACCATGATCAAGTGGGATTTATCCCAGGGATGCAAGGATTCTTCAATATATTCAAACCAGTCAATGTGATATACCATATTAACAAACTGAAGAATAAAAACCATATGATCATCTCAATAGATGCAGAAAAAGCTTTTGACAAAATTCAACACCCATTTATGATAAAAACTCTCCAGAAAGCGGGCATAGAGGGAACCGACCTCAACATAATAAAGGCCATATATGACAAGCCCACAGAAAACATCATTCTCAATGGTGAAAAACAAAGCATTTCCTCTAAGATCAGGAACAAGACAAGGGTGTCCACTCTTGCCACTATTATTCAACATAGTTTTGGAAGTCCCAGCCATGGCAATCAGAGAAGAAAAAGAAATAAAAGGAATCCAAATTGGAAAAGAAGAAGTAAAACTGTCACTGTTTGCAGATGACATGATACTATACATAGAGAATCCTAAAGATGCCACCAGGAAACTACTAGAGCTAATCAATGAATTTGGTAAAGTTGCAGGATACAAAATTAATGCATAGAAATCTCTTGCATTCCTATACACTAATGATGAAAAATTTGAAAGAGAAATTAAAGAAACACTCCCATTTACCATTGCAACAAAAAGAATAAAATACCTAGGAATAAACCTAACTAGGGAGACAAAAGACCTGTATGCAGAAAACTATAAGACACTGATGAAATAAATTAATGATACCAACAGATGGAGAGATATACCATGTTCTTGGATTGGAAGAATCAATACTGTGAAAATAGCTATACTACCCAAAGTAATCTACAGATTCCATGCAATCCCTATCAAATGGCATTTTTTACAGAACTAGAACAATAAATCTTAAAATTTGTATGGAGACACAAAAGACCCCGAATAGCCAAAGCAGTCTTGAGGGAAAGAAACGGAGCTGGAGGAATCAGACTCCCTGACTTCAGACTATACTACAAAGCTACAGTAATCAAGACAATATGGTACTGACACAAAAACAGAAATATAGATCAATGGAACAAGATAGAATTCCCAGAGATAAACCCACGCACCTATGGTCAACTCATCTATGACAAAGGAGGCAAGGATATACAATGGAGAAAAGACAGTCTCTTCAATAAGTAGTGCTGGGAAAACTGGACAGCTACATGTAAAAGAATGAAATTAGAATGCTCCCTAACACCATACACAAAAATAAACTCAAAATGGATTAGAGACCTAAATGTAAGACCGGACACTATAAAATTCTTAGAGGAAAACATAGGAAGAACACTCTTTGACATAAATCACAGCAGGATCTTTTTTGATCCACCTCCTGGAGTAATGGAAATAAAAACAAAAGTAAACAAATGGGACCTAAGGAAACTTAAAAGCTTTTGCACAGTAAAGGAAACCATGAACAAGACGAAAAGACAACCCTCAGAATGGGAGAAAATATTTAGAAATGAATCAATGGACAAAGGTTAAAAAAAAAAAAGGAAAATAAATAGAACTCTTTTTTTTCTGTAAACTGTAAAAATATTTTTCTTGAATCAAAAGTCCCATGTTATAACAACAAAGTTCTCTCATTTATCCATTCATTCACTTATTCATCTTGAAATTCACCGCCCTTCATAATTGATGTTCTTCCGCCTCCCTGAATTTGGTTTTCCTCTCCAAAGGGATTATAAGCATTGCTTGTGAGATTCTTACTTAGTAGATGCTTACTTGTTGCTTTTATATATTTGGAAAATACTCAGTTAAAATAAACAGGCTTAAGATATGGAAGATTTCTAGTAGGATAGAGGAAAAAATGATTGCAATTTTAGGCTAGTCTGTTGAAGAAGAGTACATTTTTGTACATATATCCAGAGAGATTTATTAAATATTAATTGATTATCCTCATTAAAAAAATGGAGATAAAATACCAATCTCTGAAGGTTATTTGGAGAATTTAATGTCTAAACAATATAGGCAATGTTTAGTTCCTGGCACGTAGAAAGCACTCATTAATTATTAGTGATCATGATAATTATAGGGTGGTGATGATGATGATGTAAGGAGGTACCAGGAGAGTTTCGAGATGAGAGAGGGTTGATTTGACATGATACATTTAGGGCTTTGTAAAAATTTTCCTAAATAAATTGTGTCATGTTCTGGTATTCCTACGTAGAATGGATATCGAAGACAAACATTGTGCCCCTGGATAATACCTATTTTAACATCTAATTATTTAGATGTACCACATAATTAGAAAGCAGGAAGAACAGATCCATAAGTGTGTAAAAAATATAAGGGAAATTATCTATCTGAGATGCAGCACATATAATACACATACAATTGAAGCAGCACAAAGTATGATGTAAATCATTTTACTAAGTCAGATTAAAGGTGCTATTACTCATCGTTATGTAATACTGTCTGTAATTTCTGTGTTAAACTTGACATTATAAATCCTTTAATCTGCGTATTTAAAAGCTGTTCTATGGCTCATTTTTCAAACAGATTCCCGTTAACACATTTACTGCTAATGAACCATTAACGTGTTCTCTCTTTCTCAGATAAACGCTGTTGACCAACATTATTATTTGCTCCTCATATAATTATTTTTTTGGCTTTTTAATTTAATTGCTTCAATAAAAAATACACCAATAATGCATTTTTAATTACACTTCCCAGGTGACCTATGTAAAAAGAGGTTTTATAATGAAGCCACAATAATTAGCCTGTCACAGTCCAGTTTGGGGCTATTGTCTAGTTGTCCTTTCCATGGCTTGTTGTGGCATGACTAGAATTCTAAAGACCTTGTGTATTATCTCCCATAATACTTAGGAAGGTATTAAAAATGTGTGCAATACTGGCAGGAGCAGGCTTTCCAATTATTGTCAGCTATTTCTAGTGTGACGTGGTAAATTCCCTTGAGAACAGCAACAACAGCCCACTCCAGGGTTTCTAATAGGCCCTAGAGCCTAAGTAGTTGTAGACAGAGCTGTTTCCCTCCAGATAGACAATTGGTTTACAGAGCAGCTCAACATCTGAACCAAATCCATTTTTTTTCCTATTGTGATTTCACTGTTTACTCTAATATACATAAACTATTTTGTTATATTAAATAACATATGACTCATTCCTTAATAGCTGAGTAAACTTGCATATTCTGCCTCACCTGGAATACTAATGACTATTATGTCTGCCCATTTCTCATGCATGAAATATTAAATATTTGGTTTGTTAAGCACACATTCTTACTGTAAATAATGTGTTCTGGCAACTTGTTAAGTACGATTATCCTTTAGTTTCGTTTTTTTCATGGATGATATCTAGCTTTAACTTAAGGAGAAATGCAGGTGACTTCCAAGAAATCAAAAGGATCGTTGTCCTTATTAGTACAGTATAATCAATTATTGAGAAACATTTGTTAATATTTGCATGCTACTACTAATAGTAATATAGTGATACTTTATTGTGCAAAGTATATCAGATTCTCCTGGGTATGCAGATACCTTGCTTTATAGCAATAAATAAATGTGTTGTGGCACATTGAAGTTTCAGCTAGACTTGGTTTTATTTTATTTATTTTTATTATTTATTTATTTATTTAACTCTTAGTTGTGGCATGTGGAATCTAGTTCCCTGACCAGGTGTTGAACCTGGGCCCCTGCATTGGGAGCACAGAGTCTTAGCCACTAGACCACCAGGGAAGTCCCCTAGACTTGGTTTTAATATCTCTGGTCTCTAACAGATAAACTGCTATTGCTATGTGTTGTAAGCAAATCCTACTGTAAATGCTTTTCCTTTTAAATTATACCAGATCTTCAAGTCACCACTCTTGTCCTCAATCCCAAAACAAGTAAAGGTAAAGGGCATTATTACATATAGGAAGGCCAGGCTTCTTCAGTAGAATCTGTACACACCTTCCACTGTTTTATACTCCTTTCCCTCCAATTGCACGGTATAATAATAAGCTGGTGCTTTCTGTTCCTAGCCTAAATATGAGTCTTTTCTTTGTGTGGAATCTTGTGTAAGGCATTCGTTACTACTCAGTAGGATAGATCCATTAGCTGTCAGTATTTCCTTCTCTGTTACTAAAGAGGCTTTGTTAGATAATTTTGGACTTGGAATGATAGGATTGTTTGGCCAAATTGTATTTAATGTCACATGAATGGGCACAGAGATTATATGCTATGACCTTCTGGTTTTTATTTTCACAGAAATAAACAAGTTATCTTCAATGAAAAAGAATCTAAAGTGGGAACTAAAACACTGTGTTTTTTCACAGCAAATTAATTGTTTTCCCTTGTGTTGTCATCATGTCTAAAAAAAGAGAACCCTTCCCCACCTCACAGTAAATGGTACAAGTAAGTGGCTCCATGATTTCAGGCAAAATCCTTAGTCTTTCTGAGTCTCAGTTCTCTTATATGTAAAAGGAGAAGAATAAATAATATCAATTTCATAAAGGGATGAAAATAGTTTCTTTAAAGTGCACATAGCATAGTGCTTGAAGCAGGATAAGCCCTCAGTAAATGTTAGTTCCTTTACTTTCAATTAATTTTTTTTACATTCAATTCTTTTTTAATGAGGTTAAGACAAAAATGTTCTATAAATAGATATATCACTATAATTTGAATTAAAGATGCAGAATTTGCCCTTTGAATAATAATCTTCCAAATACTTTACTTATAATGTATGCATTTGGTGTCATACGAAATGTACATACCTGTATGCCATTTTGAGTTTTTAAATACCTGTGTTTGTATTTTAATGAAGATTCAATGAGCATTAATCCAAAGTTATTTAAGCAGATGATAAATATCTAGAAAATGGTAAAAACAGACTAAGATTAGAACACTTTGCTTCATTAAAAAAATAATTTCTTAGAAGAGTAGAAAAACAAAGTAAAAAAAAATCAGTCATGTGAGCGGTCAAATATCACCTTTTAGCATTCTAATAAACTGTTGCTTAGATAGAAATATCAAGCTATTACTAATGGCTATTAATGTGTACATGCTTCATGTAATTTTATAGTATCTTATTTTAATATCTGTAATTTTAATGAATTGCAATTTAGGAAAGAAATAATTTTCATTTACTTTATATAACATAATTATGGATCAAATTAACCCCACACTAGTCTTAATTACATTTAGTTTCATTTGACTGATCAAGCAATTAACATGCCACTGTATTTTGGAAGTAAAAACCAAGTTGTTGTGGTCTTTCTTCCAGAAAACATGTACTTGTTCATCTGAAGTGTAGCCACCATGTAAAATTATTTCTTGGAGTTTTTTTTTTTTTTTTTATTGGTTTACTGTACATTCAGTATGTTGCTGTTTGAGAATAGGTATAATGAGGAAGTACTACACCTGGGGGCCTGTTATATGCTACTGCTTAATAATTTTTTTCTTTTTCTAATCTTTATTGGAGTATAATTGCTTTACAATAGTGTGTTAGTTTCTGCTTTATAACAAAGTGAATCAGTTATACATATACATATGTTCCCATATCTCTTCCCTCTTGCGTCTCCCTCCCTCCCACTCTCCCTATCCCACCCCTTTAGGTGGTCACAAAGCACCAAGCTGATCTCCCTGTGCTATGCAGCTGCTTCCCACTAGCTATCTGTTTTACGTTTGGTAGTGTATATATGTCCGTGCCACTTTCTCGCTTTGTTTCATGCCACCCTTTATCTGCTACGTTCAGATTGGTTTTCGTGCATTTCTCTTCTAATTGGAACTAATTTTAGGTTTGCCATTACTTGTGATTAAACAGCCTCTTTACCGCACATATATTTTCTTCCGTTTATGTGTTGTTACCTTCACAGTTTTCTTTAGAAGAGAATGATTTGTCAGGAAGAGACCATCTTTTTACTCCATTAGCTAAGTTATATCTGTAAGGAACATAATTTTAACAGCAATAAAAAATATTGGATTTAATAATAATTGCATTCAGGACCATAGGAGTATCACTGCAACTAATCCTTTTCAACTAATTGAAAATGAAAATGGCTCTTTGCAATATGTGTGTATTGTGAATAATCCTAATTAGGATAATGCAAGGTTATTTTAGCACAGTTCAGAGGCAGGGTACAGTCTCAGAAAAACAGCTCAGCTGAAGTGTAGTCCATTTAGAATTACCTTGGAGCCTATGAGAAAGCACAAACTTCGAGTTATGAAACCACAGAATAGAGGTCCTTTAGAAAGCACGGGTTCCAGTTGTATTTAAACAGGCTTAGAAACAGAAAAGGGCCTCAGGCTGTGGTATTTCTAATACTTTCCAGTGGAAAAAATAATTTCTAAAATCCATGACACTGGCCTAATATCCATAATAGAATATATCTCAAAAGGGCTAAATATAAGATATTTGAACAGACTCCATGCTGGCATATTATTTGCTCATATTCCAAAGCCTTTGTTTTTATATTTCATGATAAGTATTTTTTTTTTCTTTTCAGTCTGGATAAAGATAGTAGTTTTCCCTTGTTTCCTGTGACATTTCATATTGTGACTGGATTTGTCAGGTTGCATCAGTCACATGTGATCACATTATGTCATGTCAAGAAACAATGAAAAATAAGGTATTTTTCTACTTTTCGTAGTCTACCAGAATTCTTATGTAAATATTCCCTATCATTGTTTCTAAGGATAGAAACAAAAATATGTTGAGTAGTAAAAATATGAAGGAAACCAATGACTGACAATTTAAACAACACATGCTCATTGTAACTAATTTTATTTCACCTGTATTATAAAAAAATTATAGCTCTATATGGATCTAAATCTACTAGTGATGCATTGCTTTTTTAAAATTATGGTTAGAGTTTGAGTGTTTGCAATCAGTAGCAACTAAAGATCAATGTTTTTATTATTAATTTGAACAAACGTTTTTGAGAAGTTATGTCACATTCACAGTAAGATTTTCCACTATTCTCACTTTACTTTCACAGTGAAGTAATCATCCAAGTAGACGCTTTTTCAACAAATAGGGTAGTTGACTCATAAGTGCATATTGGCTATATTAAATCAAGTCAATAAAAGTAGCAGTGTACAGTGTTCATTAATTTTAATTTCTCACCAGGTTGAGGATCTTGAAATGGGGTTTGGCTGGGAGGTGCTGGAGGGGAGGGAGTTCCTTGGACACTTGCTCCAAACATCACACCTGGGCTTCAAGGTGCTGCATCCGCTCCTAGCTTGTGTGAGGTTTCCAGAGCCCCATCTTCCCCCAGAGCCACCGGGTCCCACCCTGCGTCCCTGAGGCACCTATCCTTCCCAGCTGCCTCACTGCACTCGTGGGTGACTCAGTGGCTTTCCCTGCCAGACCTTCTCTGGAAGTGGGCTGGGGCCTTTGTATGTGGGGTGGGGACAGCCAGGTTGAGAAGTCCCGAGTCTCCTGTAGCCATGGAGCAACTCATGGGCCTGGGGAGGGTTCTAACATTGGTCCTCCACTCTCCAGGACCTCAAGGGGTCCTAGAGGCTTCTCCTCACATTTTCAGTCAGACCTGAGCCCTCTGCAGAGAACTATCTCAGTAAGAGGTTGTTAGAAAGGACTTATTATAAGATTTAGACTTTGGCTATGTGTGGAGTGGTTCCAAGTAAGCAGGGGTTTGCTGTGCATTGGGTTCTGTCAACAAGTGGGGACAATTCTATGACTGGGTATTTTAAGTTTTTATTTATCAAGAGGGCTCCCCAGGTTGAGGGTCTTGCAATGGGGTTTGGCTGGGAGGTGCTGGAGGGGAGGGAGTTCCTTGGACACTTGCTCCAATCATCACACCTGGGCTTCAAGGTGCTGCATCCACTCCTAGCTCCTGTAAGATTTCCAGAACCAGGAGGGCAGACCAGAGCGAGGCTAATGCTGTCATTGCTGAAGAAGCAGCAGTCACTTATATTAGCCAGGATGAGGGATGTTTGATCATTTTGTGGTTTGGAAATGTTCATGTTTTGTCTGTGTTCAGAAGTGATTACAGACTGGTCTTTGTCTTGTCTGTCATGATCACAGAGCGCCCTTGTCTGATGTTGATGTTCTATGAATCCTTGATGTTCAACGCGAGAAATCAAGACATAGCTGACAGAACCAGGCCAGCTCCTAACAACACCGAGGCCCAGCTGATAGTAAGCACAAGGCTACCAGTTCCCAGATGTCAGGGGCTGCTTTGTCCTTTTTCAGTTCTGTGCTTTTATCTCAGCCATCCGGCTGATCATAGTGGGTACCTGCCCAGAAGAAGAGTGAGAAAAATTAAACTTCTTTGTCTCCACATATTCTTCCTAGGAAACCATCCATTCCCATGAAATTTCTGTGTTAGAAATTTCAAAATCTATCAAACAGTTGTGACTCTTATCTTCAAATCTAGACCTTTTTGGCAGCCTACTTCTCAAAGTTAAACTGTCTAAAATGAATCTCCAAATCTACCTCCTCAGATTTTCTCCTCCACAGTGCCATCCTGGATTCCCACCTCTCTCTTATGCCTTACATCACCAGGACCTGTTGATTCTCCTTCTAAAGAGAGAATCAACCTTCTCCACACTTTCGTCTCCTTAGGAATCAGCCCAAAAGTTATCTTCTCTGATTTCGCCTGGCAAAACTAGTCACTATTTTACAGTTTATATTTCTTCACAAGTGTCTTTTTCATATGTTATGTTTCTTGATGTTTTCCACCACCTAGACTCTGATCTCTTTGCCTAAGTCTTATTCATTTTTGTCTCTTCAGCCTTTACATATGAGGAAATACAGTGTAATGGTTAAGCCCATGGGCTTCAGAGTCATCCTGCCTAGGTTCTCTTCTGGCTCTGCCAGTTCCCAGCTGTGAATCTTGGCCACATCACTTTGCCTCTCTGGGCCTCATTTGCATCATCTGTAAGATGAGGCTGTTAATAATTGCATCTGTCTTACAGAGTTGTTCTGAGAATTAATGAGGCATGTTCTCGAAACAGTGCCCAACACATAGTAAGCCCTTAATAAATGTGTTAGCAATCATTATCACATGCCTGCCACATACATGAGGCTCAATACGTCTTTGTTGAATTGGATTAATATTGGATTCCAAATCATTATATATAAAAAGTGCAATCAGTGTGGGATAGGGGGACAGTATTTTATCTTTGCCTAAGTTGTTATGCTAGGAAGTTTTCATGTGGACTAGAGTCTGTGACCCTGCTACTCCACTGAAAAGTATTAAATCAGTGGGTATAGGGATTTTAAAATCAGGTAGGATTGGGTTTGAATCTGGGCTCAGCTTTGGGTAAATTCCTTCAGTTTGCTGAACCTCCTCTGTCAAGTGGGAATAATATCTTAATTCACAGGATTATTTGGAAAGTTAAATGAGTTAATGTATGTAAACTAATGAATAAGTTATCAACTAGGTTATATATATTCATTAATTTTTCTCCCTTAATTTTTCCTCCCACTGTTCAAGGATATACCCTCCCACCTACAACCTTCCAAACAACATAGTAAGGGGCTAGGAAGGGATACAGAGCAATTCTCTAATGAATGTCTTTGGAAGTTCCCATGAGATATTTCCATACATTGACATGATACTGAGATTAGAAATGAAATCCATCAAAGGGAAGTAAGATGGCTTTTGATGGAAATACAGGATGTAAAGTGGAATTGTATTAACTAATAATAGAGATAAGCAAATCAACGTCAGACACTGGTTAGGAGAACTGGGCAGGATTCAGGTGTGGGCAGAGAAGACTTTTTAAGGCAGGCAAGGCAGCTTAAGTAACAGCAACTGAACAGGGCTTGTATAGAATCTCTAGGATTTAGATAGAGGAGGTCAAGCAAGGCCTGTGCTTTGCTGGGAAAACAGAAATAATAAAAATTTCAAATAGGGAATTGGTTGAATTGCTATTGGGGGGCTGGAAAGGCAGCAGGATGACATAAACACAGAGAAACTGCAGGGAGCAACTATTTCCCTAGGCGTGAGAGGGGCAGCGGGAAGAGGGTGGGGGTATCAAATGCCCTCAAAATGAGTTGCTGCTTTTCCAGCCCTCAGATCCACACTCTCCGGTTCCCAGTACTTCTTATTAAGCTATTGTCTCTTATCTTCAGACTCATTCTTCTATATTAAGCTTCGTGATACTGGGACTGGGACTCTGCAAACTTCACCTCTCCTTTGCCATCTGTATCCCTGTTAAGTTCTGATAATAGGGGGCACTAAGGGGAGATTCTGTGACTGAAGAAAGGAGAAGCAACTTGCTCCTGTTTTGTGTGATGTTCGTTTTTTTTTGGCAGTATGTGGGCCTCTCACTGCTGTGGTCTCTCCCATTGTGGAGCACAGGCTCCGGACGCGCAGGCTCAGCGGCCATGGCTTACGGGCCCAGCCACTCCGCGGCATGTGGGATCTTCCCGGACCGGGGCACGAACCCGTGTCCCCTTCATCGGCAGGCGGACTCTCAACCACTGCGCCACCAGGGAAGCCCGTGTGTGATGCTCCTTTCAACGGCATGCCAGCCATGGCCTTCACGCTGAGTATTGGTAATTGATTCTACTTTCCAGCCTTTTCCCCACGCTCTTAGAACCATCCTTATTATGCCCCCTCAGAGGCCCCAGCTCTAGCTGGAGAGTGTCCTGTCCTCAGGAGGAGCCTAACTATGTAGGATTCTTCCTCTGAACTTCTAGGGTCTGCTACCCCCAGTCTTTTCCCTCTGGGCCCCCATTTCTAGGGAGGTAGCCTCTCCCCATGGTTGCTATCTCTGTGTTACTTCCATGGTTTTTTTTGTTGCCTCTCCAGCCCTTCAATACCTGTTTAACCAATTCTCAATTTAAAATTCTCTTCATTTCTATTTTTCTGACCAGATTCTGACTGACGTATAATCCCATACCCTTATGAGATCTTTGTATCTGCACACAAAAAGTAGTGATGCACTCTTGTGCAAACTGGGTGTCTCAGGGAGTGAGAGAATCTGGGAGGGAGTTTGGGAGTATTTTGTTCCTCATATTATGTCAGAGAAAAAGCATCTTGTGCTTCTCGTTCCTACTCTTACCATGATTGTCATTCTTTGTTCACTGTCTATCTTTCTTTCTATGTAGTACACTCTAAGAAAATGTTGATCACATGGCAGCATTTATCCTGGCACATAGACACTCATTGAATATCAGTTGATAAATCAAGTAAGAAAACAGGGCATGGAAATGTTTTCATGTATTTTTGTAAAAATGATGACAACTACCTATATGTAATACTCAATAGTATGGTTGTTCATAAAATGTATGCCTATAATGCAGTTTTCTTCTATGACTTGTTACTGAAGAAGTCATGCAATATATAGTTCCTTTGTGACTAGAAAGATGTTTAATTTACAAATACAGCCAAATACATATGTCATGACTTTTCCTGGATATAAATGAAAAGAAATGAACTTTATGGAGCCAGAGTAACGTTGACAAATTTTGAAGCAAATATATAACCCATTCATTATAATTTCTATTGTATAGAAATATATTTAATAGAAAATTCAGATCTAGATGGAATATCACTACCTATTTTACAAAAGAATGAAATCCATATTCAATTGGATATTGGAATTTAAATAATATTATTTTAAAATAGTTTAGAAAGTGGATTTTACTGGAAACTTGTTAAGTTTCAAGTTTATGACTTGGGAATTTGTTAAATTTTCAGGAGTATGTCTTGGAGAGAATTACGCTATTGATGATACATGAGTTAAAAGCACAGTTTGCATATATGTGCAAAAGACTGGTCCTAGAGGTCTTCCGACTCTTAGTTCCAGGTTGTTTTCTTATATCATGCAGAGAAGAAAATTGGTAGGAATGCTCCATTATTCGTACTTCTTAAATGATAGAAGAGCTTAAATAGTTGTGCGTATGAATATATGTATGTACATAAGCTATGTATTAAAACCATATTATGTAACTAAAAGGTACTGTGTCAGGATGATAAAAATTATCCAGGACTTAAGGAATAAATGAATTTCAAGCCATGATTCTGGAGTGAGGGGACATTGTGGGAGACTGAGAAACCTAGGAGCCTGAATCTTCTTTAAATAGATATCAACAGTTAGGATATTTATAGGGAATAAACACAAAACCTGAAAGAGTAAACACTTCATTGATCTGGAGGAGACAGGCTAATAATTCCTCACACTGCTGCTGTAGCCTTAACAATGGAGGGAAATGCTGTCCTGCAGTGACAGCATTCACATAACACTGAACTTGTTTTCCTGGTCACCTCCTGGGCTGAGTATGTGGATTGTTGAATCCTTTAACATTAGGACCTTATGAAAAACAAAGTGGTTGAAGAATTGGAGATACTGCCAAACGTAGATGTTCTACTAGCTATTTAAAAAACATAACATTTTAACAAGTTCACATGGATAATTTATAAATATTTAAAAAATAAATTGCAAACATTCACAAGGTCATTATGGATGATGATGATTTCATCTCCAAAAATACCTGTGTATATGTTCTCATGCGATATCTTATAAAATTCCATGACTTCATTTGCAGTACATGAATTTTGAGAATACTATCTTCAATTCTTTGATTTGTGGAGACAAATAAAGCTCTTACAGAATTTTAGTGTGAAGCATTATGGAGATTTTCTACATGGTACAAGAAACATGGATAAGAATCTCTCCCTGTAAATCTGCATGGATAAATGTGCTCTGTGAATGCCTCCTGCATTCCTAGTTTCCACATTGTGAAAGCCACTAAACTATTTGGGAGAAGAAACAAAATAATCAATTGTGACACTTTTTAAAGAATTTCTAAGAGAAAAATGTACTACCAGTTGTAGCTTGGTGATTTCGTGCAGCAACAGATTATTATAAACTACAGTGTTGGAACCATAGTCTGTCAAGGTTGGAAGGGTTCTTTAAAGTATCTTACCCAACCAATCAAAATCCCATTGTGCCCCAACTTGCTATAAGATAGTCATTCAGTCTATGTTTCAGTATCTACAGCGACACAAGTTTCATTACCTTTTGAGACAGTTTACAGAGTAACCACAATTAGTGTGACCAGTTTGACCTCATGAGGTTAGAATAAGGCTAAACCCATCTATGTAAAGAGAATGCCACATCGTATCACCTTGGAGTCAGTATTTCCATGTAAAACGCCCATTTTTCTATTAATTGTTTCTCCTGTAATGGTTTCAAGTTCCTTTCCCTTCCTAGCCAATTGTTTCAAAAGTAGCAGAGGTAAGCTTTCCATTTACCCACCCTTCTGCCTGCCTCTTACATGTAAAGATGAACCCCGCAGTAATTTTGTAGTTATGTATTTCAGTGTTTTCCAAAGTGAATGCTGTTGAGCATTATTCTTATAAGCAGATTGTATGAAAAAGGTTTCAAAGGACAAATACATTCAAGAAATGTTGTAGATATGTATGCTTCTTATTGTGAGTCACAGTAAATATTATCATACTAAAAGTTCTAAGAAGACCTTGAGAAAAGCAACCTGTTTAACTTTCTATAGTCTAAGTAGTCCCCCAACTTCTTTGATCTTAGAACCCCTTTTCAAGTTAACACCTGCTAACATTTCTTTGAACCAAATGTTCCTTAAAAATGTATGTTGAGAAATGCTGGCCATAAATCTACTGAGATGTCAAGTTACAGGAGGAGAATGGAACAACTATTTGGTCAAGTAAGCTTTTACTAATGGGAGATGTCATGTAATAATAAGAAAAGTCAACATTATCACCACAGTGCATTGTTTTTTGGCTTTGCTCACTGTGGTTTTGCCCAAGCTCTCCCCGGGTCTTACTGTTTTACCCCTGGTTGTCTTAGTCTATGCAAGAACATTACAGCCTCATGTAACTTGTAATTCATATAGAACTACAAGTCAGAGAACATTTCTAAGAGCACTATGGAACCTTAAAACATGATAAAAAAGACCAAAACTGTACTGTCCTTTTTTAAAGAAGGGAAATGGATTAGGAAGAATTAGCCAGAGCAAGTATTACATGCATTCACCCTCCTTCCCTATACTTTAGAGACAAGTGGTTATATGGCGCCAACTCCTTGCCAGACAAAAATAATATAACCAAAACCCTCTATGAATATTTAATAATTAAAGATAGTTTATTCTCAAGTGAAGTTTACAAGAGAACTTTCTAGAAACAGTTCCTTTCATTTGGATGGCAAGCTATGGGAGCAATGCAAAATCTTAAGCCACCACAGGAAGAAGAAAAAGAATCCTGTTATTTAAACTATATGTTACAGGTAAATGCTAGGAATTGTGGCTTTCAGTTGATATTTCCTTGTTATAATTTGGTGGTATTTGCAACAAGGTTTTAATAATTTTGACCTGTGTTTTATTACTTATCAGTAATTTTATAGATAACAACCATACTAAAGCAAAATCAGAGAATGGACACAAATATGGTAGAATTTAGAGAGAACACAGTTCATTTACTTCTAACAAGGCAATATGAAATCCCTCTGTTGCTATAAAGGGTCACTCTCAGATCAGGGTTTTCTGGATTGTTTGATTAGACAATATTTTAAGAATAAAGAGAAAATGTTCCTGTAATAATGTGATGGTTTCATTGACTAGGAAATAAGGTTTCCTTTTTTAAAATCTCCTTTTTGTAGAACATTAACCAATACTCTCCATAATGATAATTACTTTATTTCTAAATTGAGGAAACTGGTAGAAAATAAAATCTCCTTTGCTGGCAGTCAGTAAATGTTCAAACAACAACAACCTTGAAAACAGAATCAGCAGGATTCCTCAGAATGTAGAACAGAGAAAAGGGAATTGATTGAGATGGTGCCCAACAATAATAATTTATGAAGTGCGGTGTTTTATATGTACATATTAGTCACACACACGAACCATCTCTGAGAATGTATATTGAAATTTGATAGGAGAAAGAAGTGAATGGGGCCTCCCTTTATTTTATGGTCTGTAAAATTGGAATTTATAAGAAATGAGTTCACATAAAATACTAAGAAAGCAGATCAGAATATCTCTGCTTCATTTCAATGTTATGAGTGAAACTAGAAGAAACAGATTAAAAGATGTTATTATACTGACAGACGTTCAATAAGTCACGTGAAATGACTTAAATTATTAAATTGAGGACTATTTCTGTAAATTTTCCTAAACATAAACATCTCATTAGAGCTACCAGCTCCCTGTCTTAGGGAGACATACTGTGGGATTTTTTTTTTTTTTTTGCGGTACAGGCCTCTCACAGTTGTGGCCTCTCCCGTTGCGGAGCACAGGCTCCGGACGCGCAGGCTCAGCGGCCATGGCTCACAGGCCCAGCCACTCCACAGCACGTGGGATCTTCCTGGACCGGGGCATGAACCCATGTCCCCTGCATTGGCAGGCGGACTCTCAACCACTGTGCCACCAGGGAAGCCCGTACTGTGGGATTTTGAATCCCAGTTCTCCCACTTATTAGCTGTGTGATCATAGGCAAGTTATATACCCCTCTGAAACTCAACCGCTGGTTGTTTGCGTATAAAATAGGTGCACTGTGCTGGTGTCATGGTTTATACAAAATTCCAGAGTGTCTTCCCTTTAGTAAATATGAATAAATGTTATATTTTCTTTTCTCTTCACCTCTTCCTCCTCCCCCCTTCTTGTTTTCCTCCTACATTTGATTTTTCCTTCTCCATCATCTTCTTATTAAATTCCCTACTACCGCCACCTCATTTAGAATTACCATATGATTTCAGCTCTCCCTTGACTCAGACTTCACTAGATTAAAGGCAAATGTGGCACAACTGCAGTGGCCAAAAATAGTTATCTTGATAAGTTAATGGAAAGGAAACAAGGGGAAGAGAACTGTGGTGCCTCAGTTTCTCAGCCTTTCATTAACTCCACCTTTAAAATGTGTCTAATGATGTAATGAAATGGTTCTGAAGGAGCCTCTCAGAGGAGCTGGCTTGAGGATAATGATGGGAAATGTGTCTCAGGCTGATTGGCCTTGCTGCTAGCAGAACTATATGCATGGTACTCTGTGGGGGCGGGGTGATGTTGGGGAAGGAGTTAAGAATTCAGTAGCAAAAGTTGAAGAAATTATGAGGATTCTGACATTTAAGAATTTCTTTTTGCAGTGCCTTATAATTTTTAAATGTCAGAGAGAATTGGAGTGGCTATTAAGTCAGAGATCTTAGCACAAAGTTAAGTCAGTTTTATTTTGCTAAAATTGGCTTGTTTATTTCTAACAAGTAAGCATCACACTCCAAAGTGACCATATCTTTTCCTCATCTGTAACTACTCTATCATTGGTTTTAAGACCAAGGGCCACAATTTCAAAGACAAAGCAATAAAAAAAAAGCAGATTCAGTTTATTGGCTATAGGGGTTTTTGTCTGTTAGGACAATAAAACAAGAAAGAAGCTAACATGTTTGCTGTGTTTCACATCCAAATAGTTTTATTATTGAGAGTGTTATCAATAAGCAGCATTAGTGCACCTATTCAGAGACCCCTGGGTCACCTTTAGAGTAATATTAATATTTAGATTTTCTATTATAATCAATTAGGCTGTAAAATGGTGTTTTATCAAATGTAAATCCAAAGGAAAAAAATCCAGTAAATTACATTTTCAGCTAATTTGCTATCAATACAAGGCAAGAAATTTCTAAAATATGTAATAAACAGCAAGCTACTTAGTATGTGACTTGTTGGTAGGAAGAAGAAATTCTGCATGTATAACTGATTCTGCTCTTGAATTTTTTTCTGTGATCTTTGTATACAGAGAATTTTGGAAGGATTCGTTCCCCATATTTAAGGCTTGGTTCAAAGGTCATATTGTTAATGAAATTTTCCAAGACTCCCTCAGGTGGGAGCATTATCTCCCTACTCTGAATTTCTAATGTTTTATCTATACTTGGCATGCATTTCTTATTAGTTTCTACCTTATGTTGTCATTATTTCCATATAATTTGTATTTTTCCTATTTAAATGTTAGTCCAGGAAAAGAGGGCATTTGTGTTGTTCACTTTTATATTCCCCTCACTGCTTTACCAAAAATAAATACTCAGATTATTAAAATATATGAATAAATGAATGAATGAATGAATGAATGAATGCCTCCCCACTTGTGGACTAACTGCCATAGTGAGATACATACACACACCTACACCCACATATTTGGCAGTTTTTCCATAAACAGACTTTGAAATTTCAGAGTCAAGAGTGATCCCAGAGATTATTCTTTTCCACTGTTTGTCCATATTTTACTCAGTAAGATGCTGAAGCTCAGAGAAACTGAATATTAAAAGCAAGATAAATAGTATGTCCAAGAACACATAGGGAAAGTACTTTTGAACTGGAAGAAAACTTATATATTATATTGCTTGATACCTTCATTATTTTCTGACTATTTATATATGTATGTATGGATGGATGTCTGTACGTATGCATGCACACATGTATATATGTGTTTATTATTTTTAATCAAATAAGCCTAGAGAAGAAAGTGACTAGTAAAGGTCATATCAGGAATTACTGGCAGAGACTGGACTAGAATATTGTTCTCCCAGTCACACATATACATCCTAGAAAAGATTTTGTTTCTCTGATGCATGGACCCACTAGCTACTTCTCCATTTGGCTCAAACAAACCACCCACAGATGTTGTGTGGGAACTGGAGCTGTGTGAGAATGGCCAATATAAATAAGTCTTGAAGACTCAGGTGAGATAACGCTGATCTCCAAGATGGCAAAACAATTTAAAACTTATGGCTACTTTTTACATTTATGTTAGTATCTTACTTTCCTTTTTTTTCAAAGAATTTTTCTAGGGGTCATTGTATCCGATCCTCACAACTGTGAGGAAGACATGCATTCTCATATTCACCTCTCACCTTTGATGAGGAGAGACAGAGATGTGTTTCAGGTTATAAACTGAATAGGAGATTGAACCAGAATTTGAACCTAAATGTTTAAAGTCATAGCCTTTTGTCCTTTTCACTTTCTGTTGTTGTCTTCATATTTATGTGAATGTGCATAAAAATGAGGAATGATTATGTTTCTAGAGACATGCTAACAATTATCCTAATGAAATACTTTTTAATTGAGGAAAGCAAAATAATTTGTGAACTTGCATCATGAAGATGCCAGTGGCCATAAAGTTAGAGAAGGCCCCTTCACATTGTGTTCTTTATCCAAGTTGAGATTCGAGCCTAAACATTCAGCCTATATTTGTTTAGTGATCCTGTTTTTACATTGTTTATTGGGTATCTCAGTAGCTTTTTATGTAAACAACAAAATCAAACACAGAAATGTAGTATGTGGAGACCAGCATAAACATGGCTAAGAGTTTGCAGTATCTTCCCAAATCCTTTTATGCATGTATAAACACATATTTAAACATATCATATAGGGATATTTAAAAATTTAACTATATGTGTATCATTCTATAATTGGCTTTTTAACTTCATGGTATGATTTCTATAATGTATTTAACCACACTCCTGTTAATGGATATTTAGCTTGGGATTTTATTTTTTTCCTTTTATAGACTATTATGTAATGGACATTCTGCCCCTTACACCTTCATAAACCTGTGATTATTTCAATATGATAAAATCTTACCTATAGAATTGCTGGGTATTGCAGGTTGGGTCTCCTAATAGCACACTCTAAGTTGAAGATTGCATTTAGGAGGTATATTAGGAAGTGCTCCTGAGTCAATGCTGGTGGAATGGAAGGGAAGGAAGCAGGACTAGTGAGAAGTTGGCTACCATGCAGTCTCAAGGAACCTTAGCTGATCCTCCAGGGAAATTTTAAGCTGGGCTGGCCCCTGGGATGGCTTGAGTTGTCTCACACTGGAGTGAGGTAGATGATCCTTAAATTGATTAGTCATTGGATGCAGGCTACCCAAGGAAGGAGGCTGGTCTGCCTTTGAGCAAGGTGGCTCTCTTTCAGACTCCTGAAGACTGTTGACAGCTTAGCGCTGTCTGCCAGCAGCCCTCCCAGCAGCTGGGGGAATGAGTTCCTACAAGGGGGTCTGGGTGGTGCATCACTGCACTGGGTCAAAGGCAGTGCATGTGATATAAATTGATACATTTATAAATTGATAAATTATACCAGATTACCAACCAAAAATTTGCTAAAATATACTGATTCCATCAACAGTGTGTGAGAATGCTTGTTGCCCCAAATTAACAACACTAAGAACTATCAATCTTTGTAATATTTGCCAACCTGATAGACAAAAATCCTCACTGTTGTTTTAGTTTACATTCATTTATTAGTGAGATTAATATCTTTTCATATATTTAAAGGCCATGCGTATTTCTTCTTTAGTGACTTGCCTGTTTATGCCACTTTTGCCATTTTCTATTGTGCTAATCTTTATACAATAAGGATATTAGCCCTTTATTTGTCATTTATGTTGCATATGTTTTTCTGAGTTTGTAATTTGCTTTTTAATATTCTGTCTCCTTCAGTATAGTCTTTTATTTAGTCAAATCTATAGATCTTTTAAAATTTCTACCCTTTAAGGTTAGAAGGTCCTTTCTTTTCAAGATTATAAGCATATCTTCATATATTCTTATAATACTTCATAGTATATTAACTCCATTTTGAATTTATTTTTATAAATATGTATAACATGATCCTACAATTAAAGTTGTGTTAAGGTGCCAAGATACAATAGGTACTGTATGCTAAATTATCTAGAGGAACCAGAACATGATGCAGCCACTACAATTTTATATCATAATGGTCGCAGGACTCTTCAACCTCTCAACTACATCAAGGATAGACGAGGGTCACGATTTGCTAATTAAAGGAATGGATGTTCTTGTGATAAAGCTCCCTTACCCGAAGCCTCATGAATGTCCTATGAATCTCACTATCATTGTCAGGGGGAGGGATGGCATAGGTGGGTCTCCCTTCTCTTTAAGGATACCATTTAGCAAGTTCAATGTGTCCTCTAAAGTTTCAGGACATGGTGAATAGGTGTCTGATGCATGATGGAGAACTTAAGGGACAAGTGACTAGCTTACTAGGTTCTTTGATGTTAGAATGAAGGACAGATTGCTGCTGATTGGCTGATCTGTATTCCCAGAATTTCTCAGAACAGAGTTTCCTGAATGTTTCCTATGATCAAAAGTTCCTTCACTATGCCCCTCAGCACAAAAGCACACCAGGTGGGGTCAGCTTAGGTCTTGTCCCAAAGGGTCACCAATGAGGGCAAACAGACATCAGCAGACCTCAGATCATATTTAAAGGAAAATGGAGACAAGACAATGTTAGTTTATAATTGTGACCTATGAGTCCTGCTTCTTCAACATAATAGAGTGGTGTGAGACAAGGATGTAGCTTTTTTTCTCAACTGTTGCCAATTCTTCCAATATTATTTATAAAACAATGTGCCCTTTCATTCATGGATTTGAAATGCTATCTTTTTTAATATAATAAATTTAAGTATCTATCTCTTCCTGTACTCCACATTGTTCCAAGGATAGAATCATTATTTTTCATTGTCATATTTTTTATTTTATTTTTTTAATTAATTAATTAATTAATTAATTTTTGGCTGCGTTGGGTCTTCATTGCTGTGCACAGGCTTCTCATTGCTGTGGCTTCTCTAGTTGCAGAGCATGGGCTGTAGGCGCGTGGGCTTCAGTAGTTGTGGTGCACAGGCTCAGTAGTTGTGGCTCGTGGGCTCTAGAGTGCAGGCTCAGTAGTTGTGGTGCACGGGTTTAGTTGCTCCGCGGCATGTGGGATCTTCCCGAACCAAGGCTCGAACCCTTGTCCCCTGCATTGGCAGGCAGATTCTTAACCACTGCACCACCAGGGAAGTCCCATATTCTTTTAATAAAATGAGTTTATAAAATATTTCAAGATCTGGTTAGAGAAATCTATTATCATTTTGCTCTAAACATTTTTTTTTGTCTATATTTTAGCATTTCTTTTTTTCTCCAAATGGACAAAATAAACTTTAACTGGATCAACCTCCCAAATTGTAGATATTTTATTGGAATTACAATAAATTTAAAGAATAGTTTTTGGGGAAGTTTGACATCTTTTCTTTTTTTTTTTGCGGTACGCAGGCCTCTCACCGCTGTGGCCTCTCCCGTTGCGGAGCACAGGCTCCGGACGCGCAGGCTCAGCGGCCATGGCTTACGGGCCCAGCCACTCCGCGGCATGTGGGATCTTCCCGGACCGGGGCACGAACCCGTGTCCCCTGCATCGGCAGGCGGACTCTCAACCACTGCGCCACCAGGGAAGCCCAGTTTGACATCTTTTATAAAATTTAGACTTCCTACATACTTGCTATGTTTTCATTTATGTTCTTCTATAACTTTTTACAGCTTTCTTCCTGTATGTCTGTGCAATTCTTACTATAGTCAATCCTCAACATCTTGTATTTTAATTGTTATGGTGAATTGACTCATTCATCCTCAAACTTGCAAACTCCATTATATAATTATTATAAGTATGGGTACTGATAAATCCTTAACAGGTAACTCTCTGGAGGAATAAAAAAACAATCCCTGAATTTTAGAAGTTGCTGATTTTTATGGTGTAAATATTTCTGCCATGGCAAATTTCAAGCTATCAGCATCAATGCCACCAGATGTGGAATTAGGAACGTATGCTGAATTTACTCTTGTGAGCTGTTATAAACTGATTCCAGTACATCACTGTTGCTTACATCATTTCTAGTCAAATAATTTTTTAAATGATTACAATCAACTAGTTGTAAAGTTCAAAGTAAACTTTATAAATAAGAATTTAGAACCCAAGAATTAGAATCTAAGAACTTAGGAATTAAAATTTAGAAAAAAATCAAGATATACTTAACTGTATTTTTTTCTTTGAACTTTTTACTCACCACTACTTCTGGTATACATTAGTTAGGGGAATATTTAAAATAATTTATCTTGGTCTCCCTTTTAGGGGCTCTTGATCTTGTGGTGTTCCTTTTCCTTTTGGTGCTTAGTCTACAGTTGGACTTGCAGATGAGTGAAGTGTATTGCATTCGATGTGGAAGTCCACCAGAATCAAGATGCTTAAAGTCTCCACTCAACTATTCAGGTTCTCCGTGCCAAGCAGAATTTGAGAGAAGTCATTTGAGGCATAGGGTTCTTATAAAATTCTCAAAGCTTCTTAATATGTTCTCTGTTGGAACTGCTCCCCAACATTTCCTCCAGCCTCTGCTGGTTGGATTTTGTAGTTGTCTGCATCAGGTGACAGTGGAAACTCACAGTTAGAACACTAGGAATGCTATGGAAAGTAAGTGGAGTTCTGAACCTTTTGGTTTTGTTTCAACTCATTTTTGTTTTGATAACCCAAATTTACCTATTACATTGCTATCCTCATTCTCTCTTGTCTTTATTTCTCAATCAGAAGCCATCAGTGTTCATTTACATTAAGTGAAATCACTGGACAAATGCTGCATCCAGTTGCTTGGGGCTCAACTAAATTTGACACCTCCATCTACCTTTTTTGCCGTCCCAAACTGAGGTTATAGCATCTTTTCAAATATGGTTCCATGCTTAAGGGTTTTCCACATATTTGTTTGGAAAATACTACCAATTACTTTTGAGGAAGGACCTTCTTTTGCCCGGCTTATGTGTTTGCTAGTGCTGCCATAACAAATTACCATAGACCTGTTGGCTTAAACAACAGAAATTTATTTCCTCACAGTTCTGGAGACTAACAGTCCAAGATCAAGATGTCTGCAGGGTTGGTTTCTTCTGAGATCTCTTTCCTTGGCTTGTAGATGGCCATCTTCTCCCTGGGTCTTCATATGGTCTTTCTTCTCTGCCTATCTGTGTCCTCATTTCCTCTTCTTATAAAAACACCAGTTATATTGGACTAGGGTTCACACTAATTATCTCATTTTAACTTAATTACCTCTTTAAAGACCCTGTTTCTAAATAACGGTAACTTTCTGAGGTACTAAGGGTTGGACTTCAACATATAAATTTTTGAAGCAAACACTTCAACCCATAACACCAGGGTTGAAACTCAAACTATTATCCATTGGTTGGCAATTTATTTAATCTGCCTCTTTGATAATACCTAAGCTGGTCTGCCATCTTTAATTCTATCTTTCTTATTTCTATATTTCCTTAGACTTTCCAATAGGATTTGGGTAAAAGGGGAAGTTAAATACATAAACTTGAATTGATATCTTTCTATTGAAGTCTTCTGATGTTTTTCAATGCCTGTGTAGGAAACAGAGAGGAGAGAACATATCATTAGTGATCACTATAGTGTACTCATCTTTCTAACCCTGAAGGGCATGAGTTGTTTCTGTTCATGTGCATGAATCCTCAGTGAAGAGTAAAACTGAAATACTATCACATTTAGTATGCATTTGAATTGCTCCAAAGTGTTTATAACCTACATTTGTAAATTGATTAATTAAATTTAAATATGATGAAATAGTAATGCTATTTGTGAGTTAAACATAAAATACAAAGAGAATATTTAAGAATTTTATGAGATTATTGCCAGAATATCACTGTAATACTTATTTTCATAGAACAATTTATATATAAATTTAAAATATTTCTGTCTACTTGTGTCTAATTGTAATCATTTTTTTTAACATCTTTACTGGAGTATGATTGCATTACAATGGTTGGTTAGTTACTGCTGTATAACAAAGTGAATCAGCTATACATATAGATATACCCCCATTTCTCCTATCTCTTGCGTCTCCCTCCCATCCTCCCTCTCCTACCGCAATAGGTGGACACAAAGCACCAAGCTGATCTCCCTGTGCTATGCAGCTGCTTCCCACTAGCTACCAATTTTACATTTGGTAGTGTATATATGTCCATGTCACTCTCTCACTTCGTCCTAGCTTACCCTTGCCTCTCCATGTGTCCTCAAGTCCATTCTCTACATCTGTGTCTTTATTCCTGTCCTGCCCCTGGGTTCTTCAGAAACTTTTTTTTTTTAGATTACATGTATATGTGTTAGCATAAGCTATTTGTTTTTCTCTTTCTGACTTACTTCACTCTGTATGATAGTCTCAAGGTCCATTTACCTTACTAAAAATAACTCAATTTTGTTTCTTTTTATGGCTGAGTAATATTCCATTGTATATATGGGCCACATCTTCTTTATCCATTCATCTGTCGATGGACACTTAGGTTGTTTCCATGTCCTGGCTATTGTAAATAGTGCTGTAATGAATATTGTGGTACATGACTCTTTTTGAATTACGGTTTTCTCAGGGTATATGCCCAGAAGTGGGATTGCTGGGTCATATGGTAGTTCTCTTTTTATTTTTATTTTATTTTATTTTTTTACATCTTTATTGGAGTAAAATTGCTTTACAATGGTGTGTTAGTTTCTGCTTTATAACAAAGTGAATCAGCTATACATATACATATATTCCCATATCTCTTCCTTCTTGCATCTTCCTCCCTCCCCCCTCCCTATCCTACCCCTCTAGGTGGTCACAAAGCACCGAGCTGATATCCCTGTGCTATGCGACTGCTTCCCACTAGCTATCTATTTTACATTTGGTAGTGTATATATGTCCATGCCACTCTCTCACTTTGTCCCAGCTTACCCTTCCCCCTCCCCATATCCTCAAGTCCATTCTCTAGTAGGTCTGTGTCTTTATTCCTGTCTTACCACTAGGTTCTTCATGACACTTTTTTTTTTCTTAGATTCCATATATATGTGTTAGCATACTGTATTTGTCTCTTTCTGACTTACTTCACTCTGTATGACAGACGGTAGGTCCATCCACCTCACTACAAATAACTCAATTTCGTTTCTTTTTATGGCTGAGTAATATTCCATTGTATATATGTGCCACATCTTCTTTATCCATTCATCCAATGATGAACACTTAGGTTGTTTCCATTCTTCTGGCTGTTGTAAATAGAGCTGCAATGAACATTTTGGTACATGACACTTTTTGAATTATGGTTTTCTCAGGGTATATGCCCTGTAGTGGGATTGTTGGGTCATATGGTAGTTCTATTTCTAGTTTTTTAAGGAACCTCCATACTGTTCTCCATAGTGGCTGTACCAATTCATATTCCCACCAGCAGTGCAAGAGTGTTCCCTTTTCTCCACACCCTCTCCAGCATTTACTGTTTCTACATTTTTTGATGATGGCCGTTCTGACCGGTGTGAGATGGTATCTCATTGTAGTTTTGATTTGCATTTCTCTAATGATTAATGATGTTGAGCATTCTTTCATGCGTTTGTTGGCAATCTGTATATCTTCTTTGGAGAAATGTTAATTTAGGTCTTCTGCCCCCATTTTTGGATTGGGTTGTTTGTTTTTTTGTTATTGAGCTGCATGAGCTGCTTCTAAATTTTGGAGATTAATCCTTCGTCAGTTGCTTCATTTGCAAACATTTTCTCCCATTCTGAGTGTTGTCTTTTGGTCTTGTTTATGGTTTCCTTTCCTGTGCAAAAGCTTTGAAGTTTCATTAGGTCCCATTTGTTTATTTTTGTTTTTATTTCCATTTCTCTAGGAGGTGGGTCAAAAAGGATCTTGCTATGATTTATGTCATAGAGTGTTCCGCCTATGTTTTCCTCTAAGAGTATGATAGTTTCTGGCCTTACATTTAGGTCTTTAATCCATTTTGAGCTTATTTTTGTGTATGGTGTTAGGGAGTGATCTAATCTCATACTTTTACATGTAGTTGTCCAGTTTTCCCAGCATCACAAATTGAAGAGGCTGTCATTTCTCCACTGTATATTTATCAAAGATAAGGTGACCATGTGTGCATGGGATTATATTTATCAAAGATAAGGTGACCATGTGTGCATGGGATTATCTCTGGGCTTTCTACCCTGTTCCATTGATCTGTATTTCTGTTTTTGTGCCAGTACCATACTGTCTTGATTACTGTAGCTTTGTAGTATATTCGAAGTCAGGGAGCCTGATACTTCAGGCTCCGTTTTTCGTTTTCAAGATTGCTTTGGCTATTCAGGGTCTTTTGTGTTTCCATACAAATTGTGAAATTTTTTGTTCTAGTTCTGTGAAAAATGCCAGTGATAGTTTGATAGGGATTGCATTGAATCTGTAGATTGCTTTGTGTAGTAGAGTCATTTTCACAATGTTGATGCTTTCTATCCCAGACATGGTATATCTCTCCATCGATTTGTATCATCTTTAATTTCTTTCATCAGTGTCTTATAATTTTCTGCATACAGGTCTTTTGTCTCCTTAGGTAGGTTTATTCCTAGATATTTTATTCTTTTTGTTGCAATGGTAAATGGGAGTGTTTTCTTGATTTCACTTTCAGATTTTTCATCACTAGTGTATAGGAATGCAAGCGATTTCTGTGCATTAATTTTGTGTCCTGCTACTTTACCAAATTCATTGAATAGCTCTAGTAGTTTTCTGGTAGCATCTTTAGGATTCTCTATGTATAGTATCATGTCATCAGCAAACAGTGACAGCTTTACTTCTTCTTTTCTGATTTGGATTCCTTTTATTTCTTTTTCTTCTCTGATTGCTGTGGCTAAAACTTCCAAAACTCTGTTGAATAAGAGTGGTGAGAGTGGGCAACCTTGTCTTGTTCCTGATCTTAGTGGAAATGCTTTCAGTTTTTCACCATTGAGGATGATGTTGGCTTTGGGTTTGTCATATATGGCCTTTATTTTGTTGAGGAAAGTTCCCTCTATGCCTACTTTCTTGAGGGTTTTTATCATAAATGGGTGTTGAATTTTGTCAAAAGCTTTCTCTGCATCTATTGAGATGACCATATGGTTTTTCTCCTTCAATTTGTTAATATGGTGTATCACATTGATTGATTTGTGTATATTGAAGAATCCTTGCATTCCTGGAATAAACCCCACCTGATCATGGTGTATGATCCTCTTAATGTGCTGTTGGATTCTGTTTGCTAGTATTTTGTTGAGGATTTTTGCATCTATGTTCATCAGTGATATTGGCCTGTAGTTTTCTTTCTTTGTGAAATTCTTGTCTGGTTTTGGTATCAGGGTGATGGTGGCCTCATAGAATGAGTTTGGGAGTGTTCCTCCCTCTGCTAGATTTTGGAAGAGTTTGAAAAGGATAGGTGTTAGCTCTTCTCTAAATGTTTGATAGAATTTGCCTGTGAAGCCATCTGGTCCTGGGCTTTTGTTTGTTGGAAGAGTTGTAGTCACAGTTTCAATGTCAGTGCTTGTGATTGGTCTGTTCATATTTTCTATTTCTTCCTGATTCAGTCTTGGCAGGTGGTGCATTTCTAAGAATTTGTCCATTTCTTCCAGGTTGTCCATTTTATTGGCATAGAGTTGCTTGTAGTAATCTCTCATGATCTTTTGTATTTCTGCAGTGTCAGTTGTTACTTCTCCTTTTTCATTTCTAATTCTATTGATTTGAGTCTTCTACATTTTTTTCTTGTTGAGTCTGGCTAATGGTTTTCAATTTTGTTTATCTTCTCAAAGAACCAGCTTTTAGTTTTATTGATCTTTGCTATCATTTCCATCATTTCTTTTTCATTTATTTCTGATTTGATCTTTATGATTTCTTTCCTTCTGCTAACTTTGGGGTTTCTTTTGTTCTTCTTTCTCTAATTGCTTTAGGTGCAAGGTAAGGTTTTTTATTCGAGATGTTTCCTGTTTCGTAAGGTAGGATTGTACTGCTATAAACTTACCTCTTAGAACTGCTTTTGCTGCATCCCATAGATTTTGGGTCATCATGTCTCCATTGTCATTTGTTTCTAGGTATTTTTTTATTTCCTCTTTGATTTCTTCAGTGATCACTCCGTTATTTAGTAGTGTATTGGTTTGCCTCCATGTGTTTGTATTTTTTACAGATCTTTTCCTGTAATTGATATCTCATCTCACAGCATTGTGGTCAGAAAAGACACTTGATACAATTTCAATTTTCTTAAATTTTCCAAGGCTTGATTTGTGTCCCAAGATATGATCTATCTTGGAGGATGTTCCATGAGCACTTGAGAAAAATGTGTATTCTGTTGTTTTTGGATGGAATGTCCTATGAATATCAATTAAGTCCATCTTGTTTAATGTATCATTTAAAGCTTGTGCTTCCTTATTTGTTTTCATTTTGGATGCTCTGTCCATTGGTGAAAGTGGGGTGTTAAAGACCCCTACTATGAATGTGTTGCTCTCGATTTCCCCTTTTATGGCTGTTAGTATTTGCCTTATGTATTGAGGTGCTCCTATGTTGGGTGCATAAATATTTACAATTGTTATATCCTCTTTTTGGACTGATCCCTTGATCATTATGTAGTGTCCTTCTTTGTCTCTTCAAATAGTCTTTATTTTAAAGTCTATTTTGTCTGCTATGAGACTTGCTACTCCAACTTTCTTTTGGTTTCCATTTGCACAGAATATCTTTTTCCATCCCCTCACGTTCTGTCTCTATGTGTCTCTAGGTCTGAGGGGGGTCTCTTGTAGACAGCATATATATAGGTCTTGTTTTTGTATCCATTCAGCCAATCTGTGTCTTTTGGTTGGAGCATTTAATCCATTTACATTTAAGGTAATTATCGATATGTATGTTCCTATTCCCATTTTCTTAAGTGTTTTGGGTGTGTTATTGTAGGTCTTTTCCTTCTCTTGTGTTTCTTGCCTAGAGCAAGGTCCTTTAGCATTTGTTGTAAAGCTGGTTTGGTGGTGCTGAACTCTCTCAGCTTTTGCTTTTCTGTAAAGGTTTTAGTTTCTCCATCAAATATGAATGAGATCCTTGCTGGGTAGAGTAATATTGGTTGTAGGTTTTTCTCCTTCATCACTTTAAATATGCCCTGCCAGTCCTTTCTTGCCTCCAGAGTTTCTGCTGAAAGATCAGCTGTTAACCTTATTGGGATTCCCTTGTGTGTTATTTGTTGTTTTTCCCTTGCTGCTTTTTATATGTTTTCTTTGTATTTAATTTTTGACAGTTTGATTAATATGTGTCTTGGCGTGTTTCTGCTTGGATTTATCCTGTATGGGACTCTCTGTGCTTCCTGGACTTGATTAACTATTTACTTTCCCATATTAGGGAGGTTTTCAACTATAATCTCTTCAAATATTTTCTCAGTCCCTTTCTTTTTCTCTTCTTCTTCTGGGACCTCTATAATTCGAATGTTGGTGCGTTTAATGTTGTCCCAGAGGTCTCTGAGACTGTCCTCAGTTCTTTTCATTCTTTTTTCTTTATTCTGCTCTGCAGTAGTTATTTCCACTATTTTATCTTCCAGGTCATTTATCCGTTCTTCTGCCTCAGTTATTCTGCTATTGATCCCTTCTAGAGTGTTTTTAATTTTATTTATTGTGTTGTGCATCATAACTTGTTTCCTCTTTAGTTCTTCTACGTCCTTGTTAAATGTTTCTTGCATTTTCTTTATTCCATTTCCAAGATTTTGGATCATCTTTACATATCATTATTCTGAATTCTTTTTCAGGTAGACTGCCTATTTCCTCTTCATTTGTTAGGTCTGGTGCGTTTTTATCTTGCTCCTTCATCTGCTGTGTGTTTTTCTGTCTTCCCATTTTGCTTATCTTACTGTGTTTGGGGTCTCCTTTTTGCAGGCTGCAGGTTTGTAGTTCCTGTTGTTTTTGGGGTCTGTCCCCAGTGGCTAAAGTTGGTTCAGTGGGTTGTGTAGGCTTCCTGCTGGAGGGGAGTAGTGCCTGTGTTCTGGTGGATGAGGCTGGATCTTGTCTTTCTGGTGGGCAGGTCCACTTCTGGTGGTGTGTTTTGGGGTGTCTGTGGTCTTATTATGATTTTATGCAGCGTCTCTGCTAATGGGTGGGGTTGTGTTCCTGTCTTGCTAGTTGTTTGGCATAGGGTGTCCAGCACTGTAGCTTGCTTGTCATTGAGTGAAGCTGGGTGCTGGTGTTGAGATGGAGATCTCTGGGCGATTTTTGCCGTTTGATATTATGTGGAGCTGGGAGGTCTCTTGTGAACCAGTGTCCTGATGTTGGCCCTCCCACCTCAGAGGCACAGCACTGACTCCTGGCTGTAGCACAAAGAGCCTTTCATCCACACGGCTCAGAATAAAAGGGAGGGCTTCCCTGGTGGCGCAGTGGTTGAGAGTCCGCCTGCCGATGCAGGGGACACGTGTTCGTGCCCCGGTCCGGGAAGATCCCACATGCCGCGGAGCAGCTGGGCCCGTGAGCCATGGCCGCTGAGCCTGCGTGTCCGGAGCCTGTGCTCCGCAAAGGGAGAGGCCACAACAGTGAGAGGCCCGCGTACCGCAAAAAAAAAAAAAAAAAAAAGGGAGAAAAAGTAGGAAGAAAGAAAGAAAGGAAGAAAGAAAGAAAGAAGGTGATAAAATAAAATAAAGTAAGATAAAATAAAAGTTATTAAAATAAAAAATGATTATTAAGAAAAATAATTTTTTTTAAAGTAAAAGAAAAGAATCGGACGGATAGAACCCTAGGACAAATGGTGAAAGCAAAGCTATACAGACAAAATCTCACACAGAAGCATATACATACACACTCACAAAAAGAGGAAAAGGGGAAAAAATAATAAATCTTGCTCTCGAAGTCCACCTCCTCAATTTGGGATGATTTGTTGTCGATTCAGGTATTCCACAGACGCAGGGTATATCACGTTGATTGTGGAGATTTAATCCGCTGCTCCTGAGGCTGCTGGGAGAGATTTCCCTTTCTCTTCTTTTTTTGCACAGCTCCCGGGGCTCAGCTTTGGAGCGTGTAGGTCGCCGGAGGGCATCTGTTCTTCGCTCAGACAGGACAGGGTTAAAGGTGCTGCTGATTCGGGGGCTCTGGCTCACTCAGGCTGGGGGGGAGGGAGGGACACGATGCGGGGCGAGCCTGCGGTGGCAGAGGCCGGCAGGATGTTGCACCAACCTGAGGCGTGCCGTGCGTTCTCCCGGTGAAGTTGTCCCTGGATCCCGGGACCCTGGCAGTGGCGGGCTGCACAGGCTCCCTGGAAGGGAGGTGTGGATAGTGACCTGTGCTCGCACAGAGGCTTCTTGGTGGTGGCAGCAGCAGCCTTAGCGTCTCATGCCCATCTCTGGGGTCTGCGCTGTTAGCCGCGGCTCGCACCCGTCTCTGGAGCTCGTTTAAGCAGCGCTCTTAATCCCTTCTCCTCGTACACAAGGAAATAAAGAGGGAAGAAAAAGTCTCTTGCCTCTTCGGCAGGTCCAGACTTTTCCCTGGACTCCCTCCCAGCTAGCCGTGGCACACTAACCCCTTCAGGCTGTGTTCACGCCACCAGTCCTCTCCCTGCGCTCCGACCGAGGCCCAAGCCTCAGCTCCCAGCCCTGCCCGCTCCGGCAGGTGAGCAGACAAGTCTCCCGGCCTAGTGAATGCTGGTCAGCAGCGATCCTCTGTGCAGGAATCTCTCTGCTTTGCTCTCCGCACCCCTGTAGCTGCACTCTCCTCCATGACTTTTTGCATTTTTTTTGTTATTGAGCGGCATGAGCTGCTTGTAAATTTTGGAGATTAATCCTTTGTCAGTTGCTTCATTTGAAATATTTTCTCCCATTCTGAGGGTTGTTTTTTCATCTTGTTTATGGTTTCCTTTGCTGTGCAAAAGCTTTGCAGTTTCATTAGGTCCCATTTGTTTATTTTTGTTTTTATTTCCATTCCTCTAGGAGGTGGGTCAAAAAGGATCTTGCTGTGATTTATGTCATAGAGTGTTCTGCGTGTGTTTTCCTCTAATAGTTTGATAGTTTCTGGCCTTACATTTAGGTCTTCAGTCCATTTTGAGCTTATTTTTGTGTATGGTGTTAGGGAGTGATCTAATCTCATACTTTTACATGTACCTGTCCAGTTTTCCCAGCACCACTTATTGAAGAGGCTGTCCTTTCTCCACTGTACATTCCTGCCTCCTTTATCAAAGATAAGGTGACCATATGTGCATGGGTTTATCTCTGGGCTTTCTATCCTGTTCCATTGATCTCTATTTCTGTTTTTGTGCCAGTACCATACTGTCTTGATTACTGTAGCTTTGTAGTATAGTCTGAAGTCAGGGAGCCTGATTCCTCCAACTCCGTTTTTCTTTCTCAAGATTGCTTTGGCTATTCGGGGTCTTTTTGTGTTTTCATACAAGTTGTGAAATATTTTGTTCTGTGAAAAATGCTGTTGGTAGTTTGATAGGGATTGCAGTGAATCTATAGATTGCTTTGGGTAGTATAGTTATTTTCACAATGCTGATTCTTTCAATCCAAGGACATGGTATATCTCTCCATCTGTTTGTATCACCTTTAATTTCTTTCATCAGTGTTTATACTTTTCTGCATACAGGTCTTTTACCTCCGTAGTTAGGTTTATTCCTAGGTATCTTTTTCTTTTTGTTGCAGTGGTAAATAGGTGTTGAATATTGTTGAAAGCTTTTCCTGCATCTATTGAGATGATCATATGGTTTTCTCCTTCAATTTGTTAATATGGTGCATCACAGTGATTTGCATATATTGAAGAATCCTTGCATTCCTGAGATAAATCTCATTTGATCGTGGTGTATGATCCTTTGAAGGTGCTGTTGGATTCTGTTTGCTAGTATTTTGGATTTTTGCATCTATGTTCATCAGTGATATTGTCCTGTAGTTTTCTTTTTTCGTGACATCTTTGTCTGGTTTAGGTATCAGGGTGATGGTGGCTTTGTAGAACAAGTTTTGGAGTGTTCCTCCCTCTGCTATATTTTGGAAGACTTTGAGAAGGATAGGTGTTAGCTCTTCTCTAAATGTTTGATAGAGTTCACCTGTGAAGCCATCTGGTCCTGGACCTTTGTTTGTTGGAAGATTTTAAATCACAGTTTCAGTTTCAGTGCTTGTGATTGGTCTGTTTATATTTTCTATTTCTTCCTGGTTCAGTCTTGGAAGGTTGTGCATTTCTAAGAATTTGTCCATTTCTTCCAGGTTGTCCATTTTATTGGCATATAATTGCTTGTAGTAATCTCTCATGATCCTTTGTATTTCTGCAGTGTCAGTTGTTACTTCTCCTTTTTCATTTCTAATTCTATTGATTTGAGTCTTCTCCTTTTTTTTTCTTGATGAGTCTGGCTAATGCTTTATCAAATTTGTTTATCTTCTCAAAGAACCAGCTTTTAGTTTTATTGATCTTTGCTATTGTTTCTTTTCTTTTTCATTTATTTCTTGTCTGATCTTTATGATTTCTTTCCTTCTGCTAACTTTCAGGGGTTTTTTGTTCTTCTTTCTCTAATTGCTTTAGGTGTAAGGTTAGGTTGTTTATTTGAGATGTTTCTTTCTTCTTGAGGTAGGATTGTATTGCTATAAACTGCCCTCTTAGAACTGCTTTTGCTGCATCCCATAGGTTTTGGGTCGTCATGTTTTTGTTGTCATTTTTTTCTAGGTATTTTTAAATTTCCTCTTTGATTTCTTCAGTGATCTCCTGGTTATTTAGTAGTGTACTGTTTAGCCTCCATATGTTTGTATTTTTTACAGATTTTTTCCTGTAATTGTTACCTAGTCTCATAATGTTGTAGTAGGAAAAGATACTTGATACGATTTCAATTTTCCTAAATTTACTAAGGCTTGATTTGTGACCCAAGATATGATCTGTCCTGGAGAATGTTCCATGAGCAATTTAGAATAAAGTGTATTCTGTCATTTTTGGATGGAATGTCTTATAAATATCAATTAAGTCCATCTTGTTTAATGTGTCATTTAAAGCTTGTGTTTCCTTATTTATTTTTATTTTGGATGATTTGTGCATTAGTGAAAGTGGGGTGTTAAAGTCCCCTCCTCTAATTGTGTTACTGTCAATTTCCCCTTTTATGGCTGTTAGCATTTGCCTTATGTACTGAGGTGCACCTATGTTGGGTACATAAATATTTACAATTGTTATATCCTTTTCTTGGATTGATCCGTTCATCGTTATGTAGTGTCCTTCTTTGTCTCTTGTAATAGTCTTTATTTTTTTTAATTATTATTATTATTTTTTTTGCGGTACACAGGCCTCTCACTGTTGTGGCCTCTCCTGCTGCGGAGCACAGGCTCCGGACGTGCAGGCTCAGCGGCCATGGCTCATGGGCCCAGCCGCTCCGCGGGATGTGGGATCCTCCCAGACCGGGGCACGAACCCGTGTGCCCTGCATTGGCAGGCGGACTCTCAACCACTGTGCCGCCAGGGAAGCCCAATAGTCTTTATTTTAAAGTCTATTTTGTCTGATATGAGAATTACTACTCCAGCTTTTTTTTATTTCCACTTGCATGGAATATCTTTTTCCATCCCCTCACTTTCAGTCTGTATGTGTCCCTAGGTCTGAAGTGGGTCTGTTGTAGACAGCATATATATGGGTCTTGTTTTTGTATCCATTCAGCCAGTCTGTGTCTTTTGGTTGGAGCATCTAATCCATTTGCATTTTTTTTTTTTTTTTTTTGCAGTACGCAGGCCTCTCACTGTTGTGGCCTCTCCCGTTGCGGAGCACAGGCTCCGGACACGCAGGCTCAGTGGCCATGGCTCACGGGCCCAGCCGCTCCGTGACATGTGGGATCTTCCCGGACCGGGGCACGAACCCGTGTCCCCTGCATCGGCAGGCGGACTCTCAACCACTGCGCCACCAGGGAAGCTCTAATCCATTTACATTTAAGGTAGTTATCAATATGTATGTTCCTATTACCATTTTCTTAATTGTTTTGGGTGTGTTATTGTAGGTCTTTTCCTTCTTCTGTGTGGTATGGTTGGTTCAGTGGGCTGTGTAGGCTTCTTGGTGGAGGGGACTGGTATCTGTGTTCTGGTGGATGAGGCTGAATCTTGTCTTTCTGGTGGGCAGGACCGTGTCCAGTGGTGTGTTTTGGGGTGTCTGTGAACTTATTAAGATTTTAGGTAGCCTCTCTGTTAATGGGTGGGGTTGTATTCCTGTCTTTCTAGTTGTTTGGCAAAGGGTGTCCAGCATTGTAGCTTGCTGTTTGTTGAGTGGAGCTGGGTCTTAGCATTGAGATGGAGATCTCTGTGAGAGCTTTTGCCATTTCGTGTTACATGGGACCAGGAGGTCTCTGGTGGACCAATGTCCTGAACTTGGCTCTCCCACCTCAGAGGCTCAGGCCTAACACCCGGGCAGAGAACCAAAACCCTGTCAGCCACTTGGCTCAGAAGAAAAGGGAGAAGAAAAAGAAAGAAAATAATGCAATAAAATAAAGTTATTAAAAAATTTTTTTAAATAAAAAAGTTAAAACAGGGAAAGAAGAGAGAAAACAAATCTACCAATGATAACAAGTGCTAAAAGCTATACAAAACAAACAAACAAAAACGGACAGACAGAACCCTAGGACAAAAGGAAAGATATACAGACAATATCACATAAAGAATCATACACATACACACTCACAAAAAGAGAAAAAGAAAAAATATATACATAAAAAAAGAAGAAAGCAACCAAATCAATAAATAAATCTATCAATGATAATAAACTCTAAATATTAAAGTGAAATAAACATAAAGCCAGAAACAGATTAGGTACAGAAAGCAAACCCCAAGTCTACAGTTGCTCCCAACGTCTCAATTTTGTGATGATTCATTCTCTATTCAGGTATTCCACAGATGCATGGTACATCAAGTTGATTGTGGAGATTTAATCCACAGCTCCTGATGCTGCCTGGAGAAATTTCCCTTTCTCTTCCTTGTTTGCACAGCTTCTGGGTTTCAGCTTTGGATTTGGCCCTGCCTCTGCCTGTAGGTCACCTGAGGGCGTCTCTTCCCTGCCCAGACAGGTCTGGGGTTAAAGTAGCAGCTGATTAGGGGTCTCTGACTCACTCAGCCTGGGGAAGGGAGGCGTACGGAATGCTGGGCGAGCCTATGCGGCAGAAGGCAGCATGATGTTGCAACAGCCTGAGGCACACCATGTGTTCTCCCAGGGAATTGTCCCTGGATCATGGAACCCTGGCAGTGGCGGGCTGCACAGGCTCCTGGGAGGGGAGGTGTGGATAGTGACCTGTGCTTGTACATAGGCTTCTTGGTGGCTGCAGCAGCCGCGTTAGCGTTTCATGCCCAACTCTGGTGTCCACGCTGATAGGTGCGGCTCGAGCCCGTCTCTGGAGCTCGTTTAGGTGGTGCTCTGAATCCCCTCTCCTCGCGCACCCCGAAACAATGGTCTCTTGCCTCTTAGGCAGTTCCAAACTTTCTCCCGGACTCCCTCCCGGCTAGCTATGGCGCACTAGCCCCCTTCAGGCTGTCTTTATGCAGCCAACCCCAGTCCTCTCCCTGGAGTCTGACCTCCAAAGCCCCAGCCTCAGCTCCCAGCCCCCACCCGCGCCGGCGGGGGAACAGACAAGCCTCTCGGGCTGGTGAGTGCTGGTCGGCACCGATCCCCTGTGCGGGAATCTCTCCGCTTTGCCCTCCGCACCCCTGTTGCTGCGCTCTCCTCCATGGCTCTGAAGCTTCCGCCCTCTGCCACTCACAGTCTCTGCCTGTGAAGGGGCTTCCTTGTGTGTGAAAACTTTTCCTCCTTCACAGCTCCCTCACACTGGTGCAGGTTCAGTCCCTATTCTTTTGTCTCTGTTTTTTTTTTCCTTTGGCATACCCAGGTACATGGGGAGTTTCTTGCCTTTTGGGAAGTCTGAGGTCTTCTGCCAGCGTTCAATAGGTGTTCCGTAGTTGTTCCACATGTAGATGTATTTTTGGGGTGGAAGGTGATCTCCATGTCTTACTCCTCCACCATCTTGAAGGTCCGTCCCTAATTGTAACCTTATTTTCTAGTCATGTTAAGACATGAGTCTTTATAAACTACACAAGCACTGTTTAGAAGGATGGTTAAAAACGGGTCTTATAGTTTCATACTGTAAGAACATTTTCTATGAATGCATTCTATTCTCCCCTCTTGACACCTCAGTCCCCACAACTAATACAACTGCTCCCTTTAATTAAAATGAGAAAATATATTACTTATAAAGCTTAGTCTTAAGCAGAGCCACATACAAAATCTATAGTTCCCATAATGGGAGATGCACTGTAAAATGGAATAAAATGATAAATTGATAAATACTTGGTATAATTATTTGTTCCCTGTTGCTATCTTTTATCAGTGGCAAGAAAATACAAAAACATTGTAAGGTCTCTGTTTAATAAAAGGAAAACTGTGAATTATGTAACTTATGAGATCTTACAGTTTAAAAAAGTTTTTGAAATTAAAATTCTCTGTAGATCTTTTCACCCTTGATATAATTTTTCTCTTCTCTTCGTAATAATTAACAAAATCCTCCTGGATAATTTTTCCAGTTATTTATTTCAGAAGAGCCAAAATATTGAAGGAGAAAATAGTTTTTAATGACATGTACTATATTTTGTATTTTCCATGGATGCTTCGGTCATACATTGGAAAAATGAGAACAAATGTATTGTGAAATAAACTTTAGATACCAAATAGGTATTCCCTGGAGGGGAAGGAAAAGAAATATGAGCTGCCTACTCTGGGAGCTTTTCAAATCCTCTAATCTGTTTGAAATTACTCTGATGCCATTATTTAAAGATTAGAGTTTTGTTGTTGTTGCAAGTGAGCCACAGTCCGGCATTCCCTACCTGTGCTGTCTTAACAGTTGTTAGGATGCTGGAATCAGGATTTCCTTTCATTCTGCCTGAAATACAGTTGGGTATTTCTACTTATCATTTCATTTTGACTCAATTGAACATTTCACATTTCTGCTCATAAATTAGATATTTCCTGAGAGGGGGGAGAAAGGAATGTGGAGGTTGGCAGAATCGACCTAAATGGGCCACTATGCTCACATGTATTTGATCATACGAATGGATAAAAATCCTCTATGCCTCCATAGCTTTGTGTATAGGTTTCATATTAAATGAAAGAGACACATTAGTGTAGAGAGCTATATTTAGAAAACTACTCACACTCAAAGCATTTTCAAGATGTTTCTACCACAATGTAAAAACAGAAGAAGTGCACCATTGTTTTATTGTGTTTATTTATCCAATAGGCTAATGTGTAGGAATATAAAACCTAGTGGCTGCTCCTTAGGGAAGTAGAGGATCTAATATGTATTTCATTTTCACTGTTTAAAATAAAGTGTCAAGGTGCTATACCACTTTAGTAGACTCTTGGCTTAAGCCCCACTTAAGGCAGTTTTAAAAATTCAGGGTCTCCAAACTTGGTCCTGGGGAACATATTAGACTATATGTTGAATCCATCGTTACTCTAATGAGTCCTACTTCTCTGCAATGAGAAGCTGAATAATAAAAATAGCATTTACCTAATAAATGTCAGATACCTTTCTCTATTTCTTATAACCCTCAACTACTCTGTTAAAGTAGGTTATTTTAATCTTTTATAAAGGGAAATAAGTGGACTCAGAGAATTATGGTGGTACCAAGGTTTGATTACAGAACTGACTGTTTTACTCAAAAGCTATACCACTGATGCCAACTCATGTAGTTATCTCTGAAATATCAAAAAACCTGTTCTGATTTCACAGCCTGTAGTGACTTACAGTGCATTTGAAGTCACAAGAATGGGGATGAAGCACAGCTGAGGTGAATCACAATTCTCAGCTTCCCTTTGGCTCCTCCCAAGAGGTTCAACCAAGCAGTTGTAACCAAAGAAATGAATGCAAACATCTATATATAAGTTCTGTAACCCATTGCTCAGTGACTTCCCAACAGTGGTGCCCTGGAAACACCTCAGATGAATAGCAGACATGCTGAAATTCATAGGTATGAAATATCTGAGTTCTTGTTGTAGTGTGTCTACACCCTGGCCCAGTACGCTTGTCTGTCCTCCTCCCAGCCACACTACCATGCTTGTAAGCATAGGAATGCTCTACATTTCAAGAACATCCTTTGCCTCACTGCTCCGGTTCTGTCTTCTGCCACTCTTCATTTGGCACAGCAGTATTCAAATACTAGCATTTCCAGGACACACCATGCTCTTCTGAACCACTGTGTCTTTCATCAAGCTGACCTCTCTGTTTGAGACACTAACAGTACTACCACCTTCTTACTAAACTTAGCTTGTCTACTTGGGGTCTCAGATCAAAGACAATCATCTCTGTGGCTTCTTCTGTAAGTCCCAAGGTAGACCAAAGCAATCCTCCTAGGCTCCCACACACTTAGTATTTATCTTCATTATAAAAGTAATTATTCAAATTAAGATTTTTTTCTGATCTTTCATGACTATCTTCTCTCATTTTATCCTAAAACACATTTTGTCAGAAACAATACTCTCCCTGCCTAAATTGGTGACTGGATCAGAGTAGACCCTAACTAAAATTTATTTAATTAATTACTTAATAACTAATATAGAAAATAAGGTTACAGTCTCCTTTTCTTTTTAGCATTTCTTTTGGCAAAGAAACCAATATTTATACCATCCATATAATTATTAATAATGAAAATACATTCTCAGGATCATGCACTACGGTGTATAAAAAAAAGGTATACCACAGTATGTTTCCCATTTGACAAGAAATTAAAGAAGGAAAACACTAGTAATAATTCTTCTTTTTTCAAAAATTTAAAAACAAGAACAAATCCTGTATTATTCAAGAAAATTGTATTGGTTCCATGATATTTTGTTTCAGGATTCCTTTAATTTAAACACTTAGAATTAAGTGACAACAAAACTGTAAAGTCAATGGACAGAATCTTTTCTACTTTTCATTTAACAGTAGAACCTACCAAAGGGAATTACTTAAGAGCTAAGCCATTTTCCATGAATTACCATCAAAGAGACTTTTGTATACTACTTTCAATTAGGGTTTAGAATTTATACTCAGGAAACACTGATGCTGTGTTCTTTATTTTTTTTTGAGTAAGATAAAACTTGAATTTGTTTAAAATAACACAATCACAATGAAACACTAAGAATATGCCTAAAAGTTTTATTACTCAGGGAGTATATCAGATACCTGTATCTCTAACATAACTATTTTCTTGAAATGTCTTGGGAAAATATAGCACTTTAAGAATTATTTTGGAATGTATCGCATTTTTCATTGTACATAAACTTTGTCTTCCACTATTTTTCAAGTACACTTAAGAGTTTAACAGCATGAAATTAATCTAATAAAATTCAGAGAAGTTTTATACTCAAGCTTGTAAGTCTAGAAGTGTAACTCACTGGATTGTTTGTTTGAAATTAGAGAATAAGCACTTGGAGCCATCAAGGGGTCACTAGGAAAAATTTGCCAAAGTTACCTCATTTTGCTTTGCTATAAACTGTGCTGGGATAAATATCCTTGTAACTCCATTTTTTTTATCACTTGTAATTATTTTCTTTAGAAAATTACTTAGAATTTTGGGTAAAAGAATATGCAAAATAAGGTTTTTTTGATCTGTTTTCCCAAATTATTCTCCAGAAAGTTTTCATAAATTTTTATTTCATCAGCAGGATATGAATGTTTGTTTTTCTCATCAAAATATAATTTCTCATCAAAATTATGTTCTTATTTTTAAAGAATCCCTACCACTTTAATCAATTAAAACAATATTATTTAATTTGCAGGTTGATTTGTGATGAAGCTTAGTATGGTCTTAGCTACTTGTATCTGTATGAGTGTGTGTGAACATCTGAATCTTTTCTATATGTGGAAAAACTGGGTGTTTATCTTTCTCTGTGAATGTCAAAAGGCTGTGTATATAGTAGATATGTTAACTTTGCCTGTAATATGTATTTCAAATTCACTTTTCTACCTTGTTATTTGATTTTCAACATTATTTATGTTGATTCCTGACATATAGATATTTAAAATTTTAATGTAATCAAAATCATTATTTTCTATTATGGTTTCTGTGTTTCACCTCCTGCTTAGACAGATTTTTTGCATATTAAGATAATATTAATATTCACCTCTGTTTTCTTGGAGTGCGTTTTAGCTCACTCTGATGGGGATAATGGTGTGGGTGATTATATTCTAAAATGTGCCTTAAGCACTGAGCATGAATAAGCCCATGCTACTGTTTTCCAATCATGTGAGGCTTTATGCTTAAAGATCTTTAAAGTTCCTTCTAGCTGAAACACTTTCTGATTTTATGATTCTGCCTTATGACATTATTGCTGTCAGCATAAACCTTCACAAGTTACTAAATGCATTAGATGTTTGTTCTGACTCTTTATAAGTTTTATGGAAGTTCCATTTTTGGTCCCTCTCATGAAGAGACCATAAAAACTAAAAGGCAGTCTGTGCTTTTATTAAAGATTAGAAAAAATTCTGAAACATCTTGTCTTTTGACAGAATGGCAAGTGAGTGTATTGCCATTGTTCCTCTAGACAGAGGCAGAAAAAAGTACCTGTAGAATGCTGCTTAGTAAGGTCTTCCTCTAAAAAAAGAATTGTTTTCTTCTGTGCTATCCTGTCAGTTCTGGTAGTCCTATTTTATTTTGTCTCATGATTTTTCCCCCTTTGATATTCACCTTACCTCTATTTGCTTTCATGATTATTTTACGTGAATCATAGACACAGGGACTATGGGGAAAATGACAGGTCACTGTATTCAGACCTCTGTACCTAGTGCATATTATTGCCAGACACTTCTATTATTCCCTTTAGAAATATATTTAATCTCTTTCTGAATGTCTTATTGATGTTTCCTCAATGACCTCTTTGGGTGGCTATTCCATTGTTAAATTGCTCTTGCCTTTAGGACACTTTCTCTTATAAGTAATTTAAACATGTCCTTCTTATTCTTGTAAAACATTCTAAGTCAACCACAAATGAATCTTCCCTCTGCTGTATATTATTTCTTTTTTCTCCAGTAAAATACCACATGTCATGGAGGCAAGTTCTCCATTTAACATGTAGGCCATTCACAAGAAACCTAACAGATTTATGTCATTCCCTCATCTGTAAAAGGAACATCTATTTGTTCCTAAAATTCCTCCCAGCTCTAATATTCTGTGATCCTGTGGTTACTACATTTGGTTGTGGAATATCTCAATTAGTCTCCGTCCCATAGTTTGTCGTGCCTCAGGACTTCTAAGTCTTGTGTTCTTAAATTTATTGGTTTTAACTTTTAACCATCTAAAACTATGAATTTTATCTTACAGCATTAATAATATCTACTTTTATTGAGTACTTATTATATACTACTTTATATTATTGAAAATGTTTATATGTTTAAAATTTCTCTCCTAATGATATTTTCTAGGATTTTGTTGGAGTTAAATATATGTACACACACGTACATGCAAACACATAATAAACATTTAATTAATTCCATTGGGACTATTACATTCAAAGCATCTCTTTTTGCTCTTGTGCCATCACATCATTTTTTCCTTTTTCTTTTTTTCTTTTCTTTTTTTTTTTTTTGCGGTACGCGGGCCTCTCACTATTGTGGCCTCTCCCGTTGCGGAGCACAGGCTCCAGACGCGCCGGCTCAGCGGCCATGGCTCATGGGCCCAGCCGCTCCGCGGCATGTGGGATCTTCCCAGACCGGGGCATGAACCTGTGTCCCTTGCATCGGCAGGTGGACTCAACCACTGCGCCACCAGGGAAGCGCATTTTTCCTTTTTCTTTATCAAGAATTTCTGAGGACATCTGTTCCACGAAGACACTTTACAGAGCTCTTGTCTTATTTTCTATAACACTATTTTCTAATTCTTTTTATTTCTTTATGGCTACCAAGAATGCTTGTTCACTTCCATATATTTTTGAGAACTCTAGACCTAGCTAATGTTTTCAAAAAAAGAAATATGTTTTATTCTTTTGGAAACTCAACTTGGAAAGTGGACTGTTTAATTGGTAATATCATACTGAATAGTTTCTTTGTTTTGTTTTATTATTGATTAGGTAAAGTCATCTGTTAATAATAATGAGGAGATTAGGCTCTCATACTGCCTAAGGTAAGGTCTAGATATACCAAGAGACATTTTTCGTTAATAGTATTGAACTGAAAGACATTTCTTGATGTGCTCTTTAGGCAACATTTCCAGATGTTTTACCGAACAAAGTAGAAAACTGTGTAGGAAACTGGCATGTTCTTAGGGCATCTGACAATAAAAAATTGGTTCAATACAGTCCCCAGCTTTATACTAGGTAAGTCTGCAAGCAAGGTTAGTTCTAGCCTCTGTGTTCCTTAGTGATTTGGAGCTGCCAACTAAAAACCATACACCTGTATCTTCCTTCTAACAGCCATCTCATCTCTCGTTTTTCTGAGAGTTCAATTTCTGGAAAGACTGTTAAACAGTTAGTGTTTTCACAGCCTCTCCTCCCAGTCATGTATCTTCTCATTAAACTCATCTCCCAGCCTTGCTACCCTACTCCATGTCTCCACTGTCTCAAACCGTGCTCAACAATGTGGCTCCTCTGTGTTTAAATCCAATGCATGCATCTCAACCCTTATACTACATGATCTACCTGAGCAGTTGCCACTATTGACCATTATCTTATTCTTGAAACTTTTCCTCACATTAGTTTCTGTGATATGATTTCTCTCTGGTTTTCATCCTACTTAGGTGAAATAATGGTTAATTATTCTGACTCTGGAGACAGATTGCCTGTGTTCAAATTCTGACTCCTTCATTTATTGTGTGTACTCAAGGGTACCAGTTAAATTTTCTGTGTAAAACAGTGAGGGTAACAATGGTATCTACTTCCAGGAGTTGTGAAAATTGAAATAGCACATCTAGAGGCATTAAGAACATTGCTAGGTATGTAGTATTATATACATATTAGCTATTCTTATTCTCAAACTCATTCCTGGGATCTTCTTCCTCCTTGGCTTCGTATTCTTCATGTTCTTCAGGTACCCATCCATGGCCTTCTTCTCTCCTTATACTACAAACTATTTTATGAGTAATGTCATCCTTTTCTAGGTATAAATAACCAATAGGATACTGATGGTTTCCGTGCAGATCTCTCTAGATCTCAGGTATCTAGACCTGAATATACGACTATCTACTGGTTATTACTTGGATGTCTCATAGGCATTTCAGACTCAGTATGGTCCAAGTTGAAATCCTTTTTCTATCACTTTTCTCTCCCTTTCTATCACAGTCAGTTCACTGATTGGCAACATGTCAGTATACCAGTCTTTTCCAGGGTATGATACAAACCACAGGTGAGCAGATGAAATGAAGGAAGAAAATATTAGGACTTCTATTTATATTAAAAAAATCAAGATTGAAATTATCTTTTCAGATGTTTACAACTTGAATTGACACTGGCTTACCCACTGAGCCAGTGTGTAAGACAGCCATGAGCTAGACAGCCTGTGAGAAGAACAGGAATCCATAGGAACTGACAGCGATGACTTTACTCTTTCATTTGCTTTCAGCATTTTGTGACATGCTGCAGCTTTCATGTACCCAATTAAGCAGATTTCTGGGTTGTATTAAATAACACTTACAAAGTGGACAATTTGTATGAAAAGTTTTCTTCAAATAAACCAAGCATAAGACAGAATTTTAACATCCTAACTTCAAACTTCTTTCCACAACATCCATTGTGTCACTAAGTTCTCCATTCCAGTGTCTTCACTCCATCCCTTTGCCCACACCTTAGTTGAGGTTCTCCTTGCTTGTTATTTGGGTAGTATGCAGCCTCCTAAATGATCTACCTCTAGTCTTACTCCCTCTGCATTCTACTACCACTCTATCTAATAGTAACCTCTTCACGTAATATACATCTGATCATGCCCCTCCCCTATTTAATTTCTTGTCCAGAAGTACGAGATCAGGGTTCCAGCATGGTCAGGGGATGGTGAGAATCCTTTCTGGCTTGTGGACAGCTGCCTTGTACCTATGTTCTTATGTAGGTTTTCCTCTGTGGGTACATGTAGATATATCTATATCTATTTCTGTTTATCTATATATCTATATCAATCTATCTCTATATCTTTCTATATCTATATCTCTCTATCTCTATCTACCTATCTATTTATATCTGTATCTAGAGATAGAGAGAGAAATGAAAAGAGGGTGATCTCTTTCTCTTCTTATAAGGCTACCAATCCTATCATATTAGGACCCTACTTTTATGACCTTATTTAACCTGAATTATTTCCTAAAACACCCATCCTCAAATACAGTCAGGGCTAGGGCTGACTGTATTTGGTGGTTAGGGCTTCAAAATACAAAATTGAGAAAGGGACCCAATTCAGGCCATAGCATCATTCATTGGTTTTTCTGTCTCCCACCTTGTTAGATGCTGGGCTCCTGGTCATGGCATCTAAGGATCTCCATGATCCCACACCAGCCTATCTTTTCTGCCTCAACTCTCAACATGCCTGACCCATACTTACTAGTTCCCTAAAGCATACTTAAGCCATACTTGTTAGTTTCCTAAAGCATACCATGTTATCTTCTTGATTATCAGCCTAGATTGTCCTCCTATGCTCATTTTAAATATTTCCTGTTCATCCTTGTAAACATAGTTCAGGCATCTTCTCCTCCAAGAAGTCCACAATGTAATATTTATACTCTATTTCATATCCCTTCATCCTGAGTCTGGGTTAGGGGTCCTTTCTCAGCATTCTCTGTTTAGGTTGATATCATGCTACAGCAACTTGTTTACTGGCCCATTAGATTATAGATTCTTTGAGGGCAGGGTTGATTATTTATTATTTTTACTATTATTTTATTATTATTTATTATTTTATTTTATTATTTTATTTAATTATTTAATTATTTTATTATTATTTATTATTACTAAGATGATTTCTATTCCTCAATGGTTAATATTAGATAGTTAGATGCTCAAAAAATTCTTGCCAACTAAAGTTTTTTAGTATCACATATATCTATACAAACTGATGAGTACGGATATCAATATCACCATCATAAACTACAAAGTCTTCTACTCTCAATGAATGTTGAATAATGCCACTGTATTTTATAGTACATGCGTATAGAGTGGCTAGAAGGCAGACAGTAAAACACTGCTTAACTGTTCAGAAAGGGTGCAGAGGGCAGGGAGTGAAGGACAGAACAGAAATCTGTCACATATCAAATAACAGTAACATATTTGAGAAGATAAAACATAACAACAGCTAAGAAACGTCCCTCCATCATCAACTAGGAGGCCTGGGTTCCTCCCACCTGAATGCCTGTCACCATGGTCAGTCAGTAATTAATCACTGGCTAATCACTTATAAAGGACCAACATGCTCCCCCTCTGCAGTCTGTGTAGTCTGAGGAGCTGTCAGCTCCCTGAAGTGTAGGCTTGATACTGATCTTGATTTGAACCCCCTTCTAATTACAATGACTCAGCTGAGAAGGATGAAGAAACCATAGTAGCTTCATGTGTGTAGGTTAAATGAGAAAATATTCCTGGTGGCCCAGGATAGGAAACTTGGCCAAAGTCTCTCCTTGCCAGATTTGCTACTGTATATGCTTTCTTAGTTTTACTGTCAAGTCCAGGGGCTAGGTGGAGAGAGTCTCTAGGCAATCTCAAAAAGTTTTGCTCTGACTTGAATTCTCTATTACCTGCTACTACAGTTTGGGGAAAAGTCCAAATCCCTCCAAGTACATACATGTTCTGCCCCATGGCAAGAAAGATTACATTCATCCTGTGGGACTGCCAGGGTTCCCTCTCCTTAATTGATTATATGAGAATAATCATTTCATGGGTGAGTCAAAAGGTCATTGTATACTCCATTCCTATCTTCTGGATGTCATTGTCCTGTCCTCCTATACCATGGGTTTGTGACAACTGTCAACCTTTTCTAACAAAATATTGGGGTTCTTAAGACAAATATTTAGGCAATGAAAGTTATTTTCATAAAGAATCTGTTTTCATATATGTATCTTTAGTGTTGTTAGGAAGATAAATATTAGGGTATAGCCAACAAATTACAGCAACTGGTTGATTATAATTAAGAAATACTTCTTAATCATTGGTAAAGTGTTTGCAGTGTTCATAATTTCCAGAATTTGTACCTACTAGTGGTTAAAGGGAGATAAAACCCAGTTGGATAATTCACCACAAGATGATTTTTATAGCACCTGCAAAATACAGCTGTGGGTTCTTTCTTTAGGTAACATATGTTTCTGTGTTTTTGAACTGATGACCTGCTTTGCACTTCTCAAATAGCAGCAAAACAAAATTCTCTTAGAATCGAAGAAATTTTAAACATGTCAAATAGTATGTGAAATTGAGAATCCTCTAAGGCAAAGGAATCCAGTTTTTAAGAGGGTAGAGAAATAAGCAAAATGACCCAGACAGAAAACTTACCCTAGGAGAGAAAATAGCTGGGAGTGGAAGACCAATTCTTCAGAGGACAAAGATAGGAGGATAATTGGTACAGAAGAAAAACTTCTACCTGAAGTAGAGAAAAAGCAGGTTGATAACCCTTGTGGAACTATGAAGGAAGAGAACCAGAGCTGTCTTCATAATCATGGAGGCTGGGATGGCCCCCAGTATTAGAGACTCTATTGTGGAAGTTAAAGGATGGAAGAAAAGGAAGTCGTTGTTCACTGGGAAAGGAACTAAAATGTTTTCAGGCCAAAGAAAATTCAATACTGGGGTTGAAACTATGAGAAAATAAAAAGATAAATGAAACACTAGATGGAAAACCAAAAATTAATAACTTTTAGAGAGATGATTGAAAGAAGGATAATGCATATTCCCCAAATTATTGAATTTATTCACATTTCTGTTTCTATTAAGTTTTAAGTGTATCATTTCAAAATAAATGAAGTCAGTGATCGTTTTTCTTTTTCCTACACATCAGTTTATAGGTATACATTGAACATTTACACATATCAAACATGATGCCTACAGAGACTACTCAATACTACGTGAGATGGTTAAGCAGTTAAGCTTTTAGCTACTAGAATTGGAGTAAGGGGTGTGCATATGTTTAAAAGTGTTATGCTGACAATGGAATGGTATCTGCATTTCTTTATAATTCTAGGAATCTTTTCTGTTTGGGCTGCATCTGGAATTTTTTTCTTTCTTTTCAAAAGCAAGAAGAATAAAACCCTAATACTGCAGATTATGGAATTATAGAAATAAAGACAGAAATAAGAGCATTTCAAATAGATAAGCAATTCTTGGCAAAAACAGATGTCTTTAAATATCATTTTAAAGGTTATGCATTAAAAATTGGAGGGCGAGGGTCTTTAAACTACTTTTAGTGGCATTATGCAAAAGAAAAACCATCTCAATATAGAAAGACTTTGGACAAAGAAAGTGGACATTTAGAAGAGAATCATTAGAAACTGAATGATTCAGGGGAAAAATGCATATCTGACTCACTCTCACATGACTTTATTTCCCAGACATATCTGTGTAAAGACTTTCTTTAAAAAAATCAGTGCTTTGTGGGAGTAAATCTAAAACTAAGTAAAATACTATAATGCAGTTCAGGAGACATTGGGAGTTCCTCTGAGCTTCAGAAATCTAGTGAACTTCTCTTGAAACTCCTGTCAATTCTAGAGCCAATGGAAATCAAAATTCCACTGGGGCAGATGATGTTGGTGCCCTGCCCATATCCTCATTCAGCTTTCAGCTTCCAGCACCTACATATTTACTTCTATCTCTTAGGGCAGAAGTGCCAAGAAATACCCTCTGAGAGTGGCCCTTAACCAATGATTGACAGGAATGATATATAAATACCCCAGTCTTTCCAGGCCAATAACTCTGAGGTATATGTTTCACACTGGCTTCCTTTTCCCCAACAGGATTAAGTCCAGTCACCCACAGTGGTACATGGCTTAATAATGAACATTTTGTGGCTGCCTTTCCTTCCTTGTCTCATTTCCTCCCTTTCTATTTGGGGTTTCTTCTCCTCCCAAATGAACTATTTGCACTAGAACCCTCTGGGAGCATCTGTCTCTGGGAGCACACAAACTATGGCACACTCTCTGAGATTTATACATACTCCCAGGGTCATTACATTTTTTGAGGCCTTGTGTCCTCATAGGCTAACCAGGGGTGGAACTCAGCTGCCTCTTCAGTTCCCAAAATAAATACTCCCATAACTTTTACTAATTTAAAAGACTTCACTGAGAATTTAGAAGACTCCCTGCACTCTGCTCAAAGTGCAGCTTTTCTCTTTCCCCTTTCCCTTCCTCTACCTTCATTTTGCAGATTGCTTGGGGAACCCCATATTCTTCTGCCTTTGATTACAGAGAGCAATTTCTTCTAATTTCTTTTTCCCTTTATGGCTTAGTGCTGGCCAGCCAGGGTCTAGAAGTCCCATCCACTATTTCAAGAAATTCTGCTCTTTTCTCAATGATAGCTCTCTCCCCTAAAGGGACTCTGGAGTCAGCAGTTAAAATAATAACATTTTCTACACTTTTTCATGGTCACAACCTTACTGTATAACTCCTGTATTCTTAAAGTTGTTGTTAGTCTTATAAACAATAAGAATAAAGTAGTTATTCTTAAAGTTTTGAATAGTTATCTGGATTGGGTCCACCCTACTTGACTAGGGGTGGAATTAAGTTCTATTGGGCTTGAAACTTACACAGTTTGGGGTGTGCTTTAAAGGAGAGAAAAATAAAAAGATATGTTGATGAGCCTTGGAAAGTCAGAAACACCTCAGAAACAACTTTAATTGCCTTCATGGTGGATCAGCCTTGGTACCTGGCTTTCTTACACAGTGTTCACAAGCCAGGAATGTAGCATCTTGTAAAATCACCCATTATAAAACAACCAGAACATTCTTACAACCTTCCAGGCATGGTTCTAAGCAGTTTCCTAGGATTAATTTATTTAATCTATTTTTATCCCAGATTTAAAGATGAGGGAACTTCGGAACAGATAGGTTCATTAACCTGATGGAGGCCATGTAACTAGTCAATGGCAAAGCTATAGTTTGGACTGTGATAGTATATCTCTAACAGCAGTACATATAATCTCTGTGCTATAGTACTTTTGAAAACTTTGTCTTCTTGGCCCTTAAATAGCTTACCATCTGTGAAAGGAAGTATACACCAAAGATAAATCCAGTGTAAACAATAAAACTCTACTTGCTTCCTTCATATTACCTTCAAAGGTAACTGGATCAGCCATATAGTCAGGAAGACGGGTACCCAAAGGTCCACTTATCTCACAGTCTTCCTCACAGGGCAGTCACAACAGTAGGAAGCTCACTACTTGATTGCCTTCAAAATACAATGAAAATGTCCTATTAAACCAAAAACATATACATTAGCATAAGTCTGTTAATCTGTACAATGTTGTAATAATACAATTACTACAGGTCCAAATACAGACTCCTTGAGATAATTCAAATTCCTGGGTTAGTAAATGGGCCCAGGGTAGTAGGGTATAAACACCTACTGGGATTATAATAAATAATCCCCTAGAGTATTTTTCCAATTTACAAATAGCCACTACTGCAATTGCCTTTTGTCAGCTATACTTGAGTACATAATCAGTCTTCCTATTCGAGCTGAACCAGAAGAAAACTCTTCAACCTGAGAAGAAAAAAGTTTTTTCTTCCCAGGAATTCATAATTGATTGTAGTATATCCTTGTTCAGTTAGGGGCAACTGTGAACTTACAAGTGTGGGGTGACTCTCTTCTACCCACTGCATGGTGGGGACTGAGAAGCCGAGAAAGCCAGTTCACAGAGAGAGAAACTGCCAGTGAAATTTCTTGTTTGTAAAGTTCAGCTGTATATTTTCTCCTTTGGAGTTATAATATACCTATGATTTATTTATAATGTTGGAACTTTTCTGTTTGTTTCCTTATATCTGAATCTAGCTTGAGTTCGTTTCTGTTAATTGAAACTTACAGTCCTAATTAATACAGAGATACAGCCCAAAATAAACTTAGGTTTATTTTATTTTTAAAAAACCTTTTTATTAAGTTTGTTCCTATTTGGAATGGAATTGTAACTAAATGGTGCTATAATACTTATAGAATATTATTAACAAAAGCCAGAATGTTCAGATTAATCTATGACCAGGGATATGTCTCAGGGTGATATGTCCAGGATGGTAATTTCTGAAGGCAATGCAACTTCTCAAGTTAAATTGTATTAAATGTGTCTTTACCAGATATTTCCATAATTCCATGTTCTCCTTTTAAAGATGGAGGTCATCTTATTTTTAGTCTCTGCAAGTCATTAATAGATTCTTTGTTTCCTTTTCACAGAGACTTTTGATAATGAATCCTTGCTTTATTAGAGCTTGGGGCTTTTTAAAAGTTCAATTTCACTGTGAAGGCAAGGTCTTAAACTTTTCTTATGTCTAAATGATTTTTGCTTTATTTTCATCTCATTTACTAGATTAGTTATAGCCATAACTAAACTTTGACTTGATATTTCATGTGTGTATGAGTATGCATACATGCATTTCTGTATGGATTTATGCACATAGTAGTAATTGTCTAAAATGATCATACTGAAACCAGAGGCAGGTGAATTAATATTAACTTATTAAGTAAAAATAATTTCTTTAGTTAATGAGGTATAATCCATATATGGATATTATTTAGAAGTCCAAAAAGATTTTTCTGGGGTACATAATGTTTCCTTACTTATAATGCCTATTTTGATTGTCCACCTGACTCTTGTTAGATTTTCTATTCATGAGAAATATGCAATTTTAGAAGAAATTGAAAAATATTTTAAGAAGAAAAATGTGACTCATTAATTTTTCCAAGCAGATGGTGATATATTTTAGTCACAAAAATTGAAAAGTGGGGCTTCCCTGGTGGCGCAGTGGTTGAGAGTCCACCTGCTAATACAGGGGACAGGGGTTCATGCCCCAGTCCGGGAGGATCCCACATGCCACGGAGCGGCTGGGCCTGTGAGCCATGGCCGCTGAGCCTGCACGTCCGGAGCCTGTGCTCTGCAGTGGGAGAGGCCACAACAGTGAGAGGCCCGTGTACCACAAAAAAAAAAAAAAAAAAAAATTGAAAAGTGAGTTTGTATTCTCTTCAAATTTTATGTCTTCTGAATATATTAGAAGGTTTGGATTATCATACTTATACCTTCCAAAGGACAGTAAAACAAAATTACACAAAACAAAACAAAACATAGATTTGACTCTTCCATAAAGAGCTAACAGTATTTGTATATCATTACAGTCTCCATTGTTATTTCTCTCTTTAAGCGCATACTTAAATTTGGAACTATATTTACTATTTAAAGTAACATAATATAATAGAAACTGTAGGAACCCTCAAGCCACATCTTTTTACATCTGTAAACATAAAAATTGTGTTCTTGCATGACACTAGTAAGACTCACTGGGAAAAATGAAATTCTATATTAACTCATTGTAATTTTCTTTAGCAAGCTGAGCAAAGCATATATAAAAATTAGAACTACAGTTAAAGCTTAAAGAGCATGCAAGATAGAGCCACCATTATGCAATAAGTATTTTACTTGTAGAGCATGTTTTTGTCATTGATTTTGATTGTATGATGTAAAACATATCATACATGAAATACATAAAACATATGGGAGCAATTCACTTGTCTCATTTATAGTTTTATCATATATGTAGTTACCCTGATTTTTTTTGATTTTGAACTTTACTTTTTACTATTTTTGAATTATATGCACATAAAAATCATACTCTCTGTAACTTTTGATGAATTACTGTTTTCATTTAATTTTATAAGTTTTTAAAAGTTTATCAATTTGTAGATCATTTATTTTTACCTCAAATGATAGTGTAATTTTTAAGATACATTGTTTCAAGATATACTTTTAATCCATTATACTCTTGGCCTCTGGATTGTATCCAGGTTTTAAAAATTTATTTGTTTTCAGTATTAATGTATTGCTGTGAACATTCTTATATGTATCTCTAAGCTATATATCTAGAATTGAAATTGCTGAATCAAAGGATATGTGTAATTAAAATTTATTAGATGGTGCAAATTGTTTTGCAAAATTGTGCTACTTAAAAATTTCATTCAGAGGAAATAAAAAAATACCTAGAAACAAATGACAATGAAAGCATGACGACCCAAAACCTATGGGATGCAGCAAAAGCAGTTCTAAGAGGCAAGCTTATAGCAATACAATCCTACCTTAAGAAACAAGAAACATCTCAAATAAACAACCTAACCTTACACCTAAAGCAATTAGAGAAAGAAGAACAACCCCCCCCCCCAAATTAGCAGAAGGAAAGAAATCATAAAGATCAGATCAGAAATAAATGAAAAAGAAATGAAGGAAATGATAGCAAAGATCAATAAAACTAAAAGCTGGTTCTTTGAGAAGATAAACAAATTTGATAAACCATTAGCCAGACTCATCAAGAAAAAAATGTAGAAGACTCAAATCAATAGAAGTAGAAATGAAAAAGGAGAAGTAACAACTGACACTGCAGAAATACAAAGGATCATGAGAGATTACTACAAGCAATTATATGCCAATAAAATGGACAACCTGGAAGAAATGGACAAATTCTTAGAAATGCACAACCTTCCAAGACTGAACCAGGAAGAAATAGAAAATATGAACAGACCGATCAGAAGCACTGAAATTGAAACTGTGATTAAAAATCTTCCAAGATACAAAACCCCAGGGCCAGATGGCTTCACAGGCAAATTCTACCAAACATTTAGAGAAGAGCTAACACCTATCCTTCTCAAAGTCTTCCAAAATATAGCAGAGGGAGGAACACTCCCAAACTCATTCTATGAGGCCACCATCACCCTGATACCAAAACCAGACAAAGATGTCACAAAAAAAGAAAACTACAGGCCAGTATCACTGATGAACATAGATGCAAAAATCCTCAACAAAATACTAGCAAACAGAATCCAACAGCACATTAAAAGGGTCATACACTATGATCAAGTGGGATTTATCCCAAGAATGCAAGGATTCTTCAATATACACAAGTCAATCAATGTGATACACCATATTAACAAATTGAAGGAGAAAAACATATGATCATCTCAATAGATGCAGAGAAAGCTTTTGACTAAATTCAGCACCCATTTATGATAAAAACCCTCAAGAAAGTAGGCATAGAAGGAACCTACCTCAACATAATAAAGGCCATATATGACAAACCCACAGCCAACATCATCCTCAATGGTGAAAAACTGAAACCATTTCCACTAAGATGAGGAACAAGACAAGGTTGCCCACTCTCACCACTCTTATTCAACAGAGTTTTGGAAGTTTTAGCCACAGCAATCAGAGAAGAAAAAGAAATAAAAGGAATCTAGTAGAAGTAAAAAGTAGAAGTAAAGCTGTCAGTGTTTGCAGATGACATTATACTCTACATAGAGAATCCTGAAGATGCTACCAGAAAACTACTAGAGCTAATCAATGAATATGGTAAAGTAGCAGGATTCAAAATTAATGCACAGAAATCTCTTGCATTCCTATACACTAATGATGAAAAATCTGAAAGTAAAATTAAGAACACACTCCCATTTACCATTGCAACAAAAAGAATAAAATACCTAGGAATAAACGTACCTAAGGAAACAAAAGACCTGTATGCAGAAAATTATAAGACACTGATGAAAGAAATTAAAGATGATACAAATAGGTAGAGAAATATACCATGTTCTTGGATTGGAATAATCAACCTTGTGAAAATGACTATATTACCCAAAGCAATCTATAGATTCAATGCAATCCTATCAAACTACCAATGGCATTTTTTCACAGAAGTAGAGCAAAAAATTTCACAATTTGTATGGAATCACAAAAGACCCCGAATAGCCAAAGCAATCTTGAGAACGAAAAACAGAGCTGGAGGAATCAGGCTCCCTGACTTCAGACTATACTACAAAGGTACAGTAATCAAGACAGTATGGTACTGGCACAAAAACAGAAATATAGATCAATGGAACAGGATAGAAAGCCCAGATATAAACCCAGGCACATATGGTCACCTTATCTTTGAAACAGGAGGCAAGGATATACAATGGAGAAAAGACAGCATCTTCAATAAGTGGTGGTGGGAAAACTGGACAGCTACATGTAAAAGAATGAAATTAGAACACTCCCTAACACCAAACACAAAAAAACCTCAAAATGGATTAAAGACCTAAATATAAGGCCAGAAACTCTCAAACTCTTAGAGGAAAACGTAGGCAGAACACTCTATGACATAAATCACAGCAAGATCCTTTTGACCCACCTCCTAGAGAAATGGAAATAAAAACTAAAATAAACAAATGGGACATAATGAAACTTAAAAGCTTTTGCACAGCAAAGGAAACCATAAACAAGACCAAAATATTTGCAAATGAAGCAACTGACAAAGGATTAATCTCCAAAACATACAAGCAGCTCATGCAGCTCCATATCAAAAAAACAGACAACCCAATCCAGAAATGGGCAGAAGACCTAAATAGACATTTCTCCAAACAAGATATACAGATTGCCAACAAACACATGAAAGAATCCTCAACATCTTTAATCATTAGAGAAATGCAAATCAAAACTACAATGAGATATCATCTCACACCAGTCAGAATGGCCATTATCAAAAAATCTACAAACAATAAATGCTGGAGAGGGTGTGGAGAAAAGGGAACCCTCTTGCACTGTTGGTGGGTATGTAAATTGATACAGCCACTATGGAGAACAGTATGGAAGTTCCTTGAAAAACTAAAAATAGAACTACCATATGACCCAGAAATCCTGCTACTGGACATATACCCTGAGAAAACCATAATTCAAAAAGAGTCATGTACCCCAATGTTCATTGCAGCTCTGTTTACAATAGCTAGGACATGGAAGCAACCTAAGTGTCCATCGACAGATGAATAGATAAAGAAGATGTGGCCCATATATACAATGGAATATTACTCAGCCATAAAAAGAAATGAAATTGAGTTATTTGTAGTGAGGTGGATGGACCTAGAGTCTGTCATACAGAGTGAGGTAAGTCAGAAAGGGAAAAACAAATACTGTATGCTAACACGTATATATGGAATCTAAAAAAAAAAAGGTTATGAAGAACCTAGGGGCAAGACGGGAATAAAGGTGCAGACCTACTAGAAAATGGACTTGAGGACACAGTGGGGGGAAGGGTAAGCTGGGACAAAGTGAGAGAGTAGTAGTGTATATATGGGCATATATACACTACCAAATGTAAAATAGATAGCTAGTGGGAGGCAATCGCATAGCACAGGGAGATCAGCTTGGTGCTTTGTGACCAGCTAGAAGGGTGGGATAGGGAGTGTGGGAGTGAGGGAGACGCAAGAGGGAAGGTATATGGGGATAATGTGTATGTATAACTGATTTACTTCGTTATAAAGCAGAAACTAACACACCATTGTAAAGCAATTATACTCCAATAAAAACGTTAAAATAAAATTTCATTCGTATATGAGAGTTTCATAATCTAAATCATTGTCAAGATTTAGAATTTACTAATACTTTATTATCAACCTGATGGGTGAGATACATCTTTATGGGTTTAATTTTCTCTGATTATTAAGGAGATTGAATAACTTAATTTGTTCGTGTGCCATTTGGTTTTTAATTTCTTTGAAATGCTTGTTATGTCATTTGTCGTTTATTTTATTGAGCTGTTGACCTTTCTTATTGATTTCTGGGAATTCTTTACATATTATAAATGCTAATTTTTTTTTCTTGTGTGTGTTTTGTAATTATCTTCTTTCAGTACTAGTTATAGTTTGTATTTTTCTCTATCTTACAGTGTCATTTAAGCAGTGTAACGTTCCCTTTTTAATGAGGTCAAATTTATTTTTCCTTTATATTTTGTGCTGCCTAACCAGATGATAGTTTCCTCTACAAATATAAAAAATTTGCTTTGGCAGTATATGTTTCTAATCTTCCTGTAATTGATTTTGTGTGTGGTTTAAAGTAGCATTTATTTTTTGTTTTTATTTATTTATGAAGGGATAACTAATTATAACTACACCATTTACTAGAGAGTCCATTCTTTCCCTACTGATCTGAATATCTAGCTTTCTCCTTCTTTAAATCTACATGTATTCACGAGGGTCTTTGAGCACTCTCAAACTATTGCATTGGTCTATTTATCTATTCCTCCACCAACATGACACTGCTTTAAATATTAGCTTTGTAATTAACGTTGGTATCTAATAGGGAAGCTCTCTAACTTGTTCTTTTTGGAGAATACTGGATATTTTTTATCTTTAATCTTCCATATGTATCATAGAATTAGATCATCAACCTTAATTAAAAAAAAAACCTGTTGTGATTTTGGCTGAAATTGCATTGAATCTATATAGATCAGTTTGGCTAGAATTCATATTTTTACAGAATTGATTCTTTCTACCCATACACATGCCATGCTTCTTCATTTAGTTAGGTTCTTAAATGTCTTTCAATAATATTTTATAGTTTTGTACATAAAGTTCTTACATATCATTTTTAGATTTATTTATGGTACCTTATTTTTTAATGTTTTTGTAAATTTATCTTTATATTAATGACATTTTTATGTCATTTTGTTATATAGATTTGTACTTGTATGCCTTCATATATTGGATTTTTAAATATTTTTTATTAATTAATTAATTTATTTATTTTTGGCTGCTGGATCTTAGTTGTGGCATTGCTGGGAGCCGTATAGGAAGTGCCTTTGAGTCTCAGCACGGACGAGACCCGTAGTGTCAAGCAAAGTTGATGCTATCAGGCACAAATATGGAGAGGCAAAGTTCTCCTCTGCAAAGCTGATGCTGTCAGACATAAAATTGGAAAAGCAAAGCTCTCGGTTGCAAAGCTTCCTGAACACAGGGTTTTTTACATTCCCCCTACCCTGTTGTTCCATGAAGAGCAGCTCCCTTTTTTACCGTGGCTAGGGGGCATATCTTTATATTATGCCCCATACATGGAGTTGCTTTGAGCCAAGAGCCTGGTATCCCTGGGCAGAGAAAGCTCTCCCTCCCTGGGACTTCCTGCTGATGGAAGTTTTTCCTTCCTCTGTCCTGCAACGGCCCCTCTTGCCCTTTTGCCAAGAGGCGCTCTCTTTTCACAATCTCCTTGCCCAAGGCTGGTGCCTGGGCTTTCCTGCCCACACTGAGGTTGAGGCCTCCTGGTGGCTGGTGCCGTGCAATCGGTCTCTCTTGCCCAGTGCTGTAAGCTGGGCTCTCCCTGGAGGAGAAACCTGGGTTCCCGAAGACATGTGACCAGAGCCGGGGCCCCGCCAGTTGGCGAGGGAATCCCAGGGCAGGTGCTGGGCGTGGAGGCCACGGGGGCATAGGCTACCAAGGTGACAGAGAACTGACCTTCTCTGGGGGCGCTGCACCTCGCCCACTCACACACCTCACATCTCCCTGCTTGGCCCCGGAGGATGGCTGGTTAGCCAGAGACGGGTAAGATTCCTCAGGGAAGGAACAACCTAAGACAGGCACAGTCGCAGAGGGGCCATCAGGAGAGAACTTGGGGGCCAACAGAGGTGGGGCACAGACCCTCACCCCCCCAACTTTGCAGGGGCCTGAACCCTCACCTGTTTTGAGGGAGGTCTCCTGTCCCCATGGCTGCTTCGATTCCCACGCCCAGCTCAGATGGGAACCCAGGTAGCAGACAAGAGACCTGGCCAATAGCAGCTGCTCTCCCGCCGCAGCAGGACTTTGTTTCCCATTTCCTCCGTGAACCACAGCTTTTTTGTGTGGAAGCAAAGCTTTCCTCTGTGTGGTTCCCCTTGTTTTCCCCTGCCTTTGCCTAAGATGATTTTTGTAGGATTGTTATTGGTGTTGGGAAAAATGTATAGTTTTAATGCAGGGGTTTAAGAAAAACCCCAAGTTAGGGTAAAAACCAAGAAAAGAATTGTAGCTACTTCGGCTCCTTTAATGATTATATTTGTTGGGGAAATACAATGGTGGGAATATTTTTGCAGTAGTTTTTGATTTTAATTGTGAGAGTCATGGCCTCCCAGTAGAGTTATAAACATGTTGGAAAATACCTGGGTATGGTGGCGAGTTTTTATGCAACAGTGAGTTTAATCAATGAGTTTATGGTACAATGCCCGCTCCCATAGTTTTTTAGAAGCATAAAAATAATGTGTATTGTTTTGATTATTATGGTAGGGTTGGGAAATTTGTAGAAGAAATGTTGTTTGAATATTGTTAATCACTAATAGAATTATATGTTTAAGTTTATGGCTTGATCAAGCAGAATGTACAGGTACAAGAACACCTTAATCTTTTGAGAAGAATGAGAAAACCGCAGACTGTGTTCCTGACGTAGATGTGACCAACATGTACCTAACCACGGGAGATGAAAGAGACTCTGGGCGATGGGAAAATTACCTAATTTGTTTTGATTAATTTGCTGATGTAAACCACCTTTGTTTTGTGGCCTATGTGGGGGAGTTTTTGGTATGGGAAAGAGGATGTTGAATTTGAAAATGAGATCACTTTATAGTATAAAAGCTTTTGGAATCTTGAAAATAAATTTGTCAGAGCCTTGCATCCTCTGAGGTGTCTTGTGCTCTGTCCACGCCGACTCCGTCCTCCCCTTTGGGTGAAACCTGTCCAGCTGGGGCTGGTCCCCGGCATGGCATGAAGGATCTTCGTTGAGGCTGTGGGATCTTTCATGGCAGCGGATGGTCTCTTCGTTGCGGCATGGGGGCTTCTCTCTAGTTGTGGCCTGCTGATTTTCTCTCTCTAGTTGTGGAGAGTGGGCTCCAGAGTGCGTGGGCTCTGTAGTTTGAGGCACACAACCTCTCTAGTTGAGGCACCCAGCCTCAGTAATTGTGTCGTGCAGGCACAGTTGTCCCACAGCATGTGGGATCCTTGTTTCCCGACCAGGAATCGAACCTGCATCCCTTGCACTGGAAGCCAGACTCTTTACCACTGGACCACCAGGGAAGTCCCTTGAATATTTTTTAACCTAAGAAAATTCTTTCTTAAATTCCAACAGTTGGCCAATAATATGTTACGGCTTTTCTTTGAGAGAAATCATATCATTTGCAAATAATAAGTTTAATATTTTCTTTACTAATTGGGGAGTTATATGTTATAATTTTATTAATTTAGATATTTTAACATGTATATAAAATTTAGCAAAATCTACATTTAATAAAAATCTTTACCCTTCTCTTAAATAATGCTAGCATTTAGAATGTTCAAACTCTGGTCATCCACTTCCTAATATGCTATTGTTGTACAAGATTTTTATTCTGTCATGATTTTATACCAACCCCACAAAGTAGTTATTATTATAGTTTTATAGAGAAAATATGTCTGGTTTGACATTTTCCTTCATGCAATTCCTTTTTTCATCTTAGATCTCCCTTCTTCTTGAAAGAAGTACATACTTCAGGATTTCCTTAGCTTTTAACTCTCAGTTTTCTTCTTCTTCTCCCCCTCTCCCTCCTACTTTTTTTCCGTAGAAACCTGAAGTGAGGGACAAAGTCAAGCAATTATCTGGTGGAAGAATATTCTAGGAAAATGAGAATAGCATTTCAAAGGCCCTGAAATGGGAACTTCTTGAAAAACAATGGGAAACTATATGATAACACTTAAGGGGGAAAAGAAGGAAAAAGGAAAGCTTTTCTAGCAACTGGATCTATAGGAGACGTGTGTTACTAACACCCTTCTTTCTCATTTGACACCAGAATGTGTTTTTCTTTTCATCCCTTCCAATTTTATTCATACATAATTGACATACAGCATTGTAGAAGTTTAAGGTTCACGGCATAATGATTTGACTTATGTACATCTTGAAATGATTACCACAATAAATTTAGTGAACATCCATCATCTCATACAGATACAAAATAAAAGGAAAAAATATTCTTTCCCTGTGATAAGAACTCTTAGGATTAATTGTTTTAGTCTTCTTACTGTAAAAAAGATCTTTACTTTTTCTTCTTTGAATTTTTTGCTGGACATGTAATTCATTATGTACAGTTATTTTGCTGTTTGAAGAAATCATTTGACCTCCTTCTTTTCTTCTCGTGTTCTTCTTGAGAAACCAGTTATCTGTGCAATTATTATTTTCTGATAGTCTGTGTTATCTCTGGCTGCTTTAAAAATCTTCCAATTTCATGATTTCCCTTTGAGCCTTGTCTAATTTTTTTTTTTAGTTATTTCATGACTTCTAATTACATTTACTATGTTTTATCTTTTTTAGAAATTGTTTCACACTTATGCAAATCTTCAGTCTCTAATTCCTCATCACATGAATAATTCTGTGTTTTTAAAAAATATGCTAAATATTCTTATTTTATATTCTATATTGTTCATTCAAATATCTTTGTGAGTTTGATTATTTTAAACATTTTTTTATTTCTTTAATGTTGTATCTTATTTATTTTTGGCTGCATTGGGTCTTCATTACTGCACGCGGGCTTTCTCTAGTTGTGGCGAGCGGGGTCTACTCTTCGTTGCAGTACGTGGGCTTTTCATTGAGGTGGCTTCTCTTGTTGTGGAGCACAGGCTCTAGGTGTGCGGGCTTCAGTAGTTGTGGCACATGGGCTCAGTAGTTATGGGTCGTGGACTCTAGAGCGCAGGCTCAGTAGTTGTGGTGCACAGGCATAGTTGCTCCGCAGCACGTGGGATCTTCCCAGACCAGTGTTCAAACCCGTCTCCCCTGCATTGTCAGGTGGATTCTTAACCACTGCACCACCAGGGGAGCCCCATGTAAGTTTAATTTTGAAGTTTTTTGTTTCTACTTATAATGTCTTTTTTCTATTTGTTTTAGTGACTTTTTAATTTATGAGACTATGTTTCTATAAATGTTATCTGTGGGAATTTTTTCAGGACTGGGTTAAAGATGGACCTTCCATAGCAGATTTGTATGCTTCTACTAGGAGCCTGGGAGGATAATTAACTGAGTGACATTTTAAACTAAACATTTGGCTTGGGGTTTTGGGAATCCAAATTGGAATTTGAATTCCAGTTCCCAAACTGTATGAGTATAGAGTGATGACTAGAAATTTCCAGGGGAAACTTTCTTCCCCAGTTTCTCTAAGTTCACTCAGAAGTAAAGCCAAAACAGTTGTAAGTGTTCTTTAAAGTGATAGGTTGTTTCTTAGGTCACTTATAAGAAGCTTTATACTTTTGGGCAATCTAGCTGTTTGAGGATAGTATCTGACCTCTACCTAACTTCGGTCCAGCTTTCTCAGATGGTGTCTTTGGCCAGGAAGTTCATCAAACACCCTCCAAAGCAAGGGCTTCAAGGCTTCCTTACTACCATAGAACCGGCTTCTAATTGTTCCTTGCCTCTTAGGAAATCTCTTATTTTCCCACTATCTTAGACATCCTTTTTCGTTTTTAATATTTTATCAAACATAGTTTGGTTTACTCTGCTGAGAAATGTTTCTTTGCACATTTAAGCTCCATATTATGAGAAATTAAAAGGCATTGTTTTTTTTTTCTTTCTCTCTCCACAAAATGTAGGCTATTTGGGTGCATAGAAGATTGTAAGTTTAAGCAGAAGCATGGCTCTGGCACCATTCTCTTTTGGTTCAAAGTTGTGCTTTGGGCATTTATTAGTAGTATGATCTTGGGAAAGTTATTTAACCTACTTCTACCTCAGTTTCCTTATGGGGTTCATAACTGTACCTACCTTATAGAGTTGTTAAATTATTAAATGAGTTTAATAATTAGAATGCTAACTTACATATAGTATGTACTTAGTAAATGATAATAGTATTGCTGTTCTTTCTGATAAAGTGGAAAAATTTAATACTGTTTTCTTATTAGATTTGTTTGGATAGGCAGGGCTGGTTAAGTTAGGACAGGGAAAATTTATAAAATTTGACTTGTAGACTGAGTTAAAGATGAGGGTCTTATTAGTAAGGCTGTACCTTGGGAAAGGGGTTCCTGTCTCAAATTGGAAGTTATATATTTTGATTCTCAGATTGCTTCCTTTAAGGGTCAAACCATTGATCTTCATGGCAGTAGGCTCACAATACAAAGTTGCCCAAACTTCTTGATAAAAATAACATGCATCTTTGTTTAAAATGCTTACTTTCAGAACCCTTCCTTTGAGATCCTGATTCAATAAGCCTATATTTTAATAACTGCCTGTAAAGGCAGAAAATCTTTACCCTCTTGTGTTCAGTAACTGGGCATGGGAAATTAAACTGACAAAAAACAGATTAACAGGAGAAAAGGTTTATTTATGCATGCAGCACTATTTATGCATGCATAAATGGAGTTGTCAGTGATGAGTACCTTAAAAAGGTGGTTAGAATTTGGGACTAATATACCTGGCTTAGTAGAGGAAGGAGAGAGATAGAAAAGACTCCAATGGGAAGAACTAATAGGTTTCTTTAGAACAGATCAATGTTTTTTTCTTAGGAGAACAAACAGGAGATAAGAAAGTTTGTGATAATGTTTGTCTATACAGGTATGTAGTGTCTTTGTGTCTTCTGCCCAGCCATAAAACTCCCCCAGTAAAGGGATTTACGATAGGTTTACTCTTAGTCTCTCTCCTAAAAGTAGAAGCAACCTCAAAGAGGGGATTCACAGCAGTCCTAATTTTTCAGAAGTTTCTGCTTCTAGTCAGATAAGGGAGGCTCTGAGAAGGCTTCTTCCTGCATCTATTAAATCTCAAATGTCTTCAGGCTAAAATCATCTTTATACCAACTCTGGAGTTACAAGTGGCTCCTCAAAGGCCCTAGGAAATCTAGGAAACACAAACCTATGGCACTGGATACTAAAATAAAATGCAACATATATTCTAGTTCTGATTTCACTAAGATAATAGATCTCAAGGAAGTCATTTGCACTTTGTTACCTTTCATTTTATTCAGATAATTGTGTTGACCCTTTATCATCAGCCAGTTGAGGAAAAGTAGGTATGAAATATATATAACGAGCATTTTGACATGAAATAACAAATCCAATTGCAGCTAAGGTTATAGTTTTGACTCTCCTTTTGGTGTTTGCATTTTAGTTACGTCCTCTAAATGCATCCAGCCAGATCCATAACCCTCTCTTGAATCCTCTTGTACCACAACACAATTTCCTCTTCTGTAGTTTCCCTCATACTGACCCAAACCTCCTGTTACCTTCTTAGAGAAGTTTTAAAAATGAACATCTTTAGTGACTCCACTTGGAAGGAGTATGCCATATAGAGAGTAAGCTCATAAATAGAGAGCAGCCAGATCAGCTCGTATCATGTATCACAGGGTGGTTGAATCCAGTGTGAATAACAAGACTTGTCTTCTTTCACATTGTGAACAGGTTTGTGAAGAGATAAATTGTACTAGATTTCCACAACTCATAAAGCAGAAATATCTCATGCGTGTTAGAATAACAGCTTTAGCCACTAACGTAAAGATACAACCTTCTGGTTTCTATCTAATATATATTTCTGATTGTACGTCACCAAATTTTTATGAGTTAAAGTTTTCACCATGGCTATCTCACTTTATTTAAAATTTTAGGACTATTAGGCGCCAGATACAGATTTATTAAAATATTCAATTGAAAATATGTTCCCAAACCAATAAGAAAGGTTGCACTTTAGATATTTTCAGCCCATTTACTGACTGTTATGCATGTTTAATTGAAAAATGGATAAGATCATGTGGTTCCTGCCATTCTCATTCAAGTAATCCTGCTCCCCCAGCTCCACTTGCCCCCCAACCAACCTTACTAGAATAGAAAAGTTAGAAAAGACTTTTAATAAAATGTACCTTATTTATTTGATACATTGCATCAATTCTGATTGAGTGTAGCCCTATGGCTTATTTGTATCTAGCATTGTGAGTTCTGAGCAACGAGCAATTAGACTTCAACAATGGGATTCCAGAACATAATGGACAATACGCCAGATATTTAGTTTCAGTATCTTCATTTCTATTCACATCTCTGTGTACTGTGTGATTTTTTCCTTAATTTAATTTTAGTGCCATTATTGTATCTTCTGTTTAATTTTTTTTATAGCTTGCTATAATTAAGCTTTTATTTGGAAGTCCTTTTAAAACCACTGCATCATTGTCATGGAATTGTTGGTAATATGTGATTACATTATGTTGTCTTTTGCCAGGACACTCTCGTAAATGAAGCATTCTCCTCAGAGATTTTCTTGGCTGAAAATGTAAGTAATTAAAAATGTAAACAAATATTATCTGTTACATATGCTGCAATAATAAATACTTCAGTATAATACAAGTTAATGTCTCTTTTGGGATACAGTTTAATCCTGGTACAACATGTTTTATAGATGGACAAACGGTTAAGTACTTAATATCTTATGTACTATGGTATGCAGATGCCCAGGGCTTTTGTATGTTCTCTCTTTGTGTATTTATGCATTTCTTAAGAGGCATTATTGAGAATCTTTTAGCATTATTGTTATTTTATAACAATGCCAGCTATGAAGATGTGAAAATTCAATAAAAAATTCCCAATTAACACCCAGCATAAATGATAGTCTAGGAAAATGGGCTCTCTTTGTCTATTGATTTTAGGACAAAAGTTGATACATCCTGTTTGGAAGGCGATTTGGCAATATGTATCAAAAGCCTAAAAATGTTCATAACCTTTACCCATTAATGTATTTCCTGGAACTTATCCTAAAATGATTGAAATGCACACAAAAGAGAGTGTACATAATTTTCATCATTTTATTTTCAGTATCAAGATATTGTAAATAACCTAAGCATATATCTGTAGAGAATTGGTTTAGTAGAATATAGTAAATTCATAAGATGGAATGCTGTGCAGCCACTGAAAACCAAGTTATAAGGGAAAAGCAAATGACATGATAACATAAACGTTTATATTACATGGGTAAGTAACAACAATTAAAAATAGACTTAACCAAGAACAGCATTCCAATGATTATTTGCATTTGTTAAAAAGAAGTCATGTTGGGGTCCATGTAAGCAGTATCTATTGTATATTACTGATATTGTCCTCACTGAAGGAAACCACCCAAAGAAAATTATTAGATCAACTAGTTGAATAGACTGATTTTTAAAACAAACTGATTGAAATATTTGATATTATATAACCAGCTCAGACCTTTGCAAACATTTTCTCAGCCTTTAAATAATATACATGAAATGATATATTGTACTAAAAATCCAGGCAACTAGATAGAAAATCAGATTTTTAAAAGGAGATAAAATATTATCAGAGAAATTCTTGTGAGATGTTTAGAAACTGTATCATTTTTTGTATAAAGATAACTTTACCTAAGTTTGGTTAAAATAGAACATGGTTTTGACTCTGGCCAAGTGAGGAGACTATTAAATTCTTTCTTTAAAATAACTATAAAACTAGATAAAAACAACTATTTTAGCACACAGAAAATTGACAGTTGCCATAAAACAATTTGAGATTTTATGCTTAAAAGTGTGCTGAATTTTGGGCAATATTATTTTGAATCTATGGCATTCTGGCTGAGGCTACTTTCTTATCCATACATACCACCACCATCCCCCCACACCCCCACCAACTACCTCTGCTAGTATAAGATGGTTTGGCAGCTTCGTTGCAGTACACTAAATTTGAAGTGGTGGGTGGTGCCCATCCCCAGCAGCATTGTTAGTATACATGCTTTCACAAAAGCAGGTGAAAAGGGGAGGGCTAGTGATTCACCATAGTTAGTCTATGGTTGCCAGGCAAGCCCAGTTTAGTTCTGTTGAGGTTGTAAACATGCTCAGTGGAGACTAGAGAAGCTCCAAGATATTCTTACACTCTGGGCCAACCTGGAGGCTGTGCACACGAACATAGGAGACTTGAAAGGGCCCACACAGAAAGTAAAACCTGAAGCAGATCTTAAATATTCTCAACAGAAAAAAAGAAATGATAACTATGTGATGTGATGATGTTAGCTAATGCTATAGTGGTAATCATTTTGCAGTATGTAAGTATATCAAATCAACATGTTGTATGCCTTAAACTTACACAATGTTATATGTCAATTATATCTCAGTAAAGCTGGAAAAATAAGGCGTGAAATTTGGAAATGACATAGACCTGTCAGTAAAGAACAGTAGCCATACTAGCTAATCATTGATTGATTAAATTGAGATTCTCAATAAGGAGATATGTATATACACACACACAGACATATTAGGTGTATGTATACATGTATATATCTAATATGTGTGTGTATGTATATATGTTTTAGAAATTCTGGAGTTGAAGAGTATAATAACTGAAATACATTATACATACACATGCTTTAGAAATTTTGGAGTTGAAGAGTATAATAACTGAAATGAAAAACTCAGTAAACAGCTCAACAGCAGATTCAAGATGGCAGAAAAAAGAATAAGTGAACTTGAAGGTAAATCAAGAGAAATTATACAATCTGAAAAGAAAAATGAACAGTCTTAGAGACCTGTGGATCAACATCAGGTATACCAATGTATATATAATCAGAGTCATCAGAGTCCTAGAAGGACAGAAGAGAGAGAAGGGGCGGGAAAAAATAATTGAAGAAATAATGACCCAAACTCCCCAAATTTGATGAAAAACATAATCTGTCCACTCAAGAAGATTGACAAACCCCAAGAAGGATAAGTAAAAGAAGTAAGATGTATATATATTAGAAGATGTGATGTATATACACATCATAAATTTTTGAAAGATAAAGGCAAAAAGAAACCTCAAATGCAGCAAGAGAAAACAACACATCACTTATGTGGGAGAATAATGACAATTAACAGCTAACATCTCATCAGAAATAATGGAGGCCAGAAGTATGGAATAACAAATACAATGTGCTGGAAGAAAAAACAAGAAAACAAATATAAATCTGTCAACCAAAAATTCAATATCCAGCAAAAATATTATTCAAAAATAAAAGCAAGGTTAGTGTGGAGTAGACATACTCTTCTGTATTCCTCCTTCTACATGATGCTGAAAATCTAGGAATTACATATAAAATAAACATAAGAAGAATTTGGAAAAATTTAGACAATAAGGCAACTGCCTAGAGATTTTATGCCTTAAGGACTGACATAGTAGTGTCCCTTGTGGTTGCTTCATATCTCCCAGGCTGAGTGCCAGAGAAGGTGGCAACATGGAATGACCTTAGTCTCAATAAAAGACTTCTCTTTCTAGCCAAAGAACCAAGAAGGGGGAAGTCTGGTAGGACAAAATACTTTCATACAATAACCACACTACTCCAGCCAAACACTATCCCCATCATAGCCAGTAAAGGTCAAGTGGAGAACCTAGACTTTCACCCTTGCCAAGCTGTAATGAGGTGCCCCAACATTCATTCCCTCTACCTCATTTCCCATTGCACTGGGGTGGTATCAGAGAAAGCTTATTAGGGAGCTGGGACTTTCATCTCCACGGAGTGATAAGGAGGCCCCCAGCCTCAGTTTAAGTGGAGGACATAGGTAGCTATATGGTGCCCTCCCCCTCCCAGTATGTAGTATCAATGTAGATCTAGTGAGAGCCTGAATTCATACTTGTGCCCAGGAGTAATAAAGAGCCCTCCCTTCCAGGGGTCATTGGAGGCAGTGTGGAGAACCAGTACTTTGACCTGAAGTAAGAAGGTGGTGCTGCCTCTTCCACTGTCACATCATTGTAGGAGGCCTGCTAAAACACAGATTAAAATAATATCAAAAGTCTTATATAATAATTCACAAAATGTCTAGGTTTCAACTGTAAGTTACTTATACAAATAACCATGCAGATGTCAACATGAATAAGAAAAGATGATCTTAATGGATGCTAACATCAAGGTGACACAGATGTTAGTGTTATCTGACAATAATTTTAAGGCAGTTAACCAAAAATACTTCAACTAGCAATTATGAATTTGCTTGAAACAAATTAAAAAATGGAAAGTCACATCAAAGACATAGAAAGACTCAGAAAAGAAATAAAAGGAAAAAGAACCAAATGGAAATTTTAGAACATTTAGGACATTTTAGAACATTGTGTAAAAAATCACAATAACTGAAATAAAAACTCAGTGAATGAGCTTAATAGTAGGAGGGAGAGAACAGAAGAAAGAATTAGCCTGAGGACAGCAAAATAGAAACTATCCAATCTGAACAACAGAGAAAATAGACTGAAAAAATGAGCAGAACCTTAAGAAAGTGTACTATAACAAAAGATCTAATATTTGTGTCATCGTAGTCCCAGAGAGAGGAGAAAAATAAATGTGTCTAAAAGAGCATTCAAAAAATAATAGCTGAAAAAGTCCCAAATTTTGTAAGAGACATAAACTTTCAGACTAAAGAACTGAGCAAACTGCAAACAAGATAAACTCAAGTAAATCCACACCAAGACACATCTTTGTCAAATTTCTGAAAACTAAAAGAAAAAAATCTTGAAAGCAGCCAGAGAGAAGTCATGCAATTCCTAGAGGGAAGAAACAAACCAAATGATAATGAATTTCTCACAGGAAACCATGGAGGTCAGAGGAAGTGGCACAATATTTTTCAAGAGCTGAAAGGAAAGAACTGTCAACTCAGAATTTTATATCCAGTTAAAATATCCTTCACAAATAAAGAGTAGATTAAAAAATTCTCAGATTCCGAGAAAACCTATCCTATATGAATGGCTAAAAGAAGTTCTCTAAGCAGAAAGGAAATGATAAAAGAAGGAACCTTGGGACATCAGGAAAGAAGAAAAAATAACAGATGAAATATGTAACAGATTTTGCTACTCTGCTTGAATTTCTAAATTATGTTAGATGATTTAAGGAAAATTTATAATACTATCTAATGTAATTACATTAAATAAAAATGGTCAAATGCATCAATTAAAAGATAGATTGGTAGAGTGGACAAAACAAACAACCAAATTATATGCTATCCACAATAATCTCATTTTAACTATATTCATATAAGTGGGATAAAAGTAAAAGAATGGAAACAGATAAACCATGCAAACATTACAAAAGAAAGCAGGAGTAGGTAATATCAAATAAAGTAGATTTCAGAACAAAGCAAATTACCTGGAGGAGATAAAGACAGAGGTAATTCCATCAAGAAAAAATATTATTCCTAAATGTGAGTGCACCAAACACAAAAACTGCAGTATGTGTGAAGCAAAAAGTAATAAAATTAAAGGGAGAAATATCCAAATTCACAATTATACTTGGAGATTTCAACACTCTCTCTCAACAAATAATAGAAACACTAATGATAAATATGATATAAAAGAATTCAATAACATCAGTAAGATCTAGTTGATATGTATAGAATGCTGCACCCAACAACTGAGAATACACCTGCTTTTCAAATGTCCTCAGAACATATACCAAGATAGACCATATCCTGGGCAATAAATAAATAAATCTATCTCAACAATTTAAAAGAATTGAAATTATACAGAGTTTTTTGACCACAATGTTAGATATCAGTAACAGAAGGATAACAGAAATATTGCCAAACACTTAGAAAATACAACTCACACGTCTAAAAAATTCATAGGTCAAACAAGAATTCTCAAAACATCAAAATTTGGGGGCAGCAACTAAAGCAGTGCTGAGAGGGGAATTTATAACACAAATTTCTTACATTAGAAAAGAAGAAATTTCTGATCTAAGCTCTCCCATAGAGAAACTAGGAAAAAAAATCTATAATCTAAGCTGTTCCATTAAAAAATGAGAAACCTAGGAGCAAAATAGATGCAAAGCAAGCAAAAAGAAAGGAAATAATAAAGAGCAGAAGTTAATGAAATGGAAAAAATAAGGAAAATCAATAAAACAAATAGCTCTTCTTTGAAAAAATCAATATGTTTGAGCAACCTCTAGCAGGACTGACAAAGAAATAGAAAGAGAGGACCCAAATTATTAATATTAGGAATGAAATAGGGCATGTTACTACAGACTTTTCAGACATCAAAAGGATAATAAGGAAGTACTACGGATAGCTCTACAAACATAAATTTGATTCATTTAGATGAAATGGACTAATTCCTTAGAAAACGTAAACTGCCACAACTCACTCAATATAAAACAGATCGTTTGAGTAGTTCTATAACTATTAAGGAAGTTGAATTCACAATTAAACCTCCTGAAAAAGAATTCTCTCATTTTACTGGTTTCACTGGAGAATTCTACTAAATGTTTAAAAAGGATTTGTCACCAATTTCACACAATATATGCCAGAAAATAGAAGATGAAAGAATATTTATCAGTTCATTTTATGAAGCTAAGATTACCCTGATAGCAAAACCAGACAAAGATAATACAAAAAAAGAAAACTAGAGACCAATATCTTTCATGAACTTTGACTTAAAATCCTCATAAAATATTAACCAATTAATCCAGCAATGATAAAATGAATAAATGTATAAAATAGACCAAAATTAATTGGGATTTATACAAGGTATACAACACTGATTCAACACTCAAAAATCAATCAATGTAATCCACCATATCGATAGACTAAAGAAGAAAAATCATATTACTACATCAATTAATGCAGAAAAAGCATTGGACCAAAGTTCATCAGTTATTTATGATAAAACCTCTCAGCAAAAGAGTAATAGAGATAACTTCTTCAACCTAATAAAGAACATCTACAAAACAATATAGCAAGCACATTAAATTATGATGAAAAACTAAATACTTAACCCTTAACATGAACAAAGCAAGTATATCTACTTTTACCACTCTTATTCCACACAGTACTGGAAGTTTTAGCTACTGCAATAAGACAAGGCAAAGAAATAAAAGGCATACATATTGGAAAGGAAGAAATAAAACTGGCCTTATTTGCAGATGACATGATAGTTTACATAGAAAATCCCAAGGAATCTATAAAACAAAACAAAACAAAAACTTGTGAACAATATGTGAGTTCAGCAAGTTTGCAGGATACAAGATCAACACACAAAAGTCAAATACTTTTTTTATATACTAACAATGAGTATGAGGAAACTGAAATTAAAAACACAATACCATTTACAGTTACTCCAAAAGAAAATGAAATGTATATGTATAAAATCTAACACATGTATAAGATTTATATACTGCTAATTCAAAGCTCATGAAAGAAATCAAGAGAGCTAAATAAATGGAGAGACATACATGTTTATGGATTGGATGACTCAGTGGAGTTAAGATGTCAATACTCCCCAAACTGCTCTATGTGGTCCATGTGATTCCTATCAAAGTCCCAGCAATAGCTTTTGTATACACAGATAAGCTTATGCTAAAATTTATGTGAAAAGGCATAGGCCGAGGAATAGTTGAAACAATATTAAAAAAAAAGATGAAGTGGGATGAATCACACTAGGTGATATTAAGCTTACATAAATATTGATATATAACTACAGTAGTCATGGCAGTATGGTATTGGTGGTTGAGCAGACACGTAGAACAACCAAACAGAATGGAGAACCAGGAAAAAGTCCCCACAAATATGTCCAACTGATTTTGACAAAGGTACAAAAACAATTTAATTCATCAGAGAATGGTACCTATTTCAACAAATGTCCTGGAGCACTTGGACATCCATGGGCAAAAAAAAAAAGAAGAAGATTGACCTAAACTTTTACAAAAAGATAGCCCAAAATATTTCACAGAATTCAAAATGAAAACCTATGAAACTTTTAGGAAAAAAAGAAAATTTCATTATCTAGAGCTGAGCAAAGAGTTCTTAGACTTGACATCAAAAGCACTATCCATAAAAAAAAAAGAGATAAATTAGACCTCATCAAAATTGCTCTCTGAAAGACTAAGTCAAGAGAATAAGAAGATAACTGCAGACCAGATGAAAATATTTGCAAATTATTCTGGTTAATAGTTTCACAACTTCGTGTAAAACTATATGCACATTTACCATGAGACTGAAAAATTGCACTTTTGGGCATTTATCCCGGAGGAATAAAAACCTATCTTCATACAAATACCTATATATGAAAGTTCATAGGAATTTTATTCATAAAAAGCCCCCAACTGAAAAAACCCAGGAGTCCTTCAATGGGTGAATAGTTAAACTAAAATTGTGTATAGACCATGGAATACTACTCAGCAATAAAAAAAGAATGAAATATAGATACATGCAGTAACATGGTTGAATCTCTGGGAAATTATGCTGAGTAAAAAAGCCAATCCAAAAAGGTTACATACTGTATTATTCCATTTATATAACATTTTGAAAAGACCAAATTTTAGTAATGGAAAACAAATTCATGGTTGCCAGGGGTTAGGGCATGATGGGAAGTGGGAGGGAATTGGGTGTAGTTATTAAAGGGTAACACAAGGGATCCTTGTTGTGAGTAAACTATTCAGTATCTTGACTGTGATGCTTGACACACAAATCAACATGATAAAATATATACACACATGTACAAACACACACAAATGAGTGTAACTAAAACTGGGGACATCTGAGTAAGATAGGTGGATTGTATCAATGTCAATATCCTAGTTGTGATATTGTAATATAGTTTTATAAGATATTATTGGTGGAAATTGCACAAAGGGTACGAGCATCTTTTTGTATTATTTTTTTACAAATGCTTGTGAATCTACGATGACCTCAATATAAAAAGTTTAATATTATACCACAATCAAGTGGAGTTTATTCCAGTGATGCAAAGCTGGTTTAATATTCAAACTATCAATGAAATCCACCACATTAGCAGGCTAAAAAAGTATAATCACATGATCGTATCAATGAATAGAGAAAAAAAGCCTTAATAAAATCCCTCACCTATTCACAATAAAACCTCTCAACAAACTAGTAATAGAAAGGAATTTCATAATACTCATAAAAGGCATCTAAAAAACTCCACATTTAACATCATTTTGGATGATGAAAGACGAAATGCTTTTTCCTACAGTTGTAAACAAGGCAAACATGTTCACTTTTTCACCACTTCTATTCAACATTATACTAAAGGCTCTAGCTAGTACAATAAAGCAAGAAACATTTTAAAAAATTAAAGGTGTCCAAATATTTTAAAGGAAACATTAAAACTGTATTTGTATTTGCAGATGAAATTATCTGGTAAATATAAAATCCCACACAAATCTATTATATTTATATGTACTAGCAATGAAAAATATGAAAATAGAATTAAGAAAATATTTTTATTCACATTAGCATCAAAAAGAACAAAATACATAGGACAATTTAATAAAAATGTTCAAGACTCATGTAAACCATTGCTGAGAGAAATTAAAGGAGCTCCATAAAGAGAGAGAGTCCACCTTCATGGATTAAAGTCCCAATATTGTCAAGATGACATTTCTCCCCAAACTGATATCCAAATTTATTGCAATCTCTATTACATGCTAGCAAGTTCTTTTGGTAGAAATTGTTAAGATGATCCTAAAATTTGTATGGAAAATCAAAGTACCTGGAAGAGTCAAAAAATTTTTAAAAGAGCAACATTATTGAAAGACATACAATATGTGGTTTTAAAACTTATTAAGTCCACAGTAATCAGGACATTGTGGCACTAGCATAAGGATAAAGAAACAGATCGGTGGAACAGTTGAGAGTTCACAAGTAACTTCTCACAGCTAAGTTCAATTGAATTTCCATAAGGACAAGTCAATGGGGAAAGGTTAGCTTTTTCAAAAAATGTTGTGAGGACAGTTGGATGTGTACATGCAAAAGAACCCCACAAGACTTACACTTTATCTTATACCATATTCAAAAATTAACTCAAAATGGACCCTAGACCTAAATGTAAGAGAAAACACTGTAAAACTTCAACAGAAACACAGGAGAACCATCTTCATGACCTTGGGTTGGGTAGAGAGTTCCTAGATGTGACACCAAAAGCATGGTCAATAAAGAAAAAAAATGATACATTGTATACCACCAAAATTAAAACTTCATGCTTCAAAAGACATGATTTAAAAAAATGAAAAGACAAGCTACAGACTGGAAGAAAATTTGGCAAGTTATATATATCTGATAAAATATTCGTATCTAGAATATAAAGGAGCATTAACAACTCAAAAGAAAACATACAATTCAATTTAATAAAGAAAAGAAATCAGTAGAAAATACACCAAAGAAAATATGTGAATGACTTATAATAGATCAAAAGATGCTCAAAGCTATTAGTCATTATGGAAATGTGAAGTAAAATCATGGGAGACCACTACAAATCCATTCAAATTGCTGTAAGCAGAGAAACAGACAATAATACCAAGTGGTGGTGAAGATGTGAAGAAAGTGGAATTCTCAAGCATTGCCGGTGGGAATGTAAAATGTTACCAGCATTTTGGAAGACATTGTGGTAGTTTCTTAGAAAATTAAACATCAATTTATCATATAAACCAAAAATTCCTTTTCTAGGAATCTAAGAGAAATCAAAATATATTCTCACACAAAGACATGTCCACAAATGCTCACAGCAGCATTATTCAAAATAAACAAAGTGTAGGAAAAAATCCAGAAGTTCATAAGCTGATAAATTGGTATATCCATACAATGCAATACTGAGCTACTGATACATGGATGTAAAAAAAATTATGCTCAGTAAAAGGAGGAAAAATACTGCATATTATGGTTCCAGTTATTTGAAATGTCTAGAAAAGGCATATTATAGAAATAGAAAGCACATCCGTGATTGCCTAGGACTTGGGAGTAGGAACATGGGTTAACTGTTAAAGGGCATAGGAAACTTTTGAAGTTGATGAAAATGCTCTAAAACTGGATGGTGGTGATGTTTTCACATCCTTATAAATAATCTACCAACATCATTGAATTGTAATTTACAATGGGTGACTATTATAATATGTCAATTAAATTATTTATCTCAATAAACCTGTTCAAAAATAAACATTGATATTATTACATGTAGCAAGTATTTTATTTGAGCAAATGTAAAATAGACTATTGAAGAAGCCTAAGTCCTTCAGTCAACACTTGTATGATCCAGAATTTTGATGACTACTCATTCATTTTGTTTTGTTTCCCATATTTTGTGATGTAAATTGTTTGTGTCATTGTTTTCAAGTGAACAGATTCACCTGAGAAGTGCATAATACATTCGATAAAACTTATTTTAAGGAAACTTAAACTTTATGTTCTTATACAACCCATTGATTCCATCATTTTTAGAGACATAGTTCACACTCTAGTGTTTGTTGTTGCTTCGGTAGTTCTTTGAGCAAGGGAACACACAAATGTATAGCTTTCTTTATCAGAAAACATTTGTTTTTTGCCCACCTGTGCACATGTATATTAAATACTCAATTTATTCATTTTGTATTTTGCATCCTTATAGGGTAAAAAATTGCTGTAATGATACTTTCTCATGCAATATTCTAAAAATGAAAATTCAAGGAAGTCTCAACAATGTTGGAGTAGTGTCAGATGCAGAGCTATAGAACAGGAAAAGCTAGAGAAAGCCCTGAAATCAAAGATACATTGCATATCTTAAGTGTGGCTGGAATTAAATCCTGTCTTCTGGTCTTTAATATCCAGCTCTAGTTTGTTTCTTTTCTCTCTGACAGTGCCCTCACTTTTACTCTTAGTATTAGATCATCACAGAAAAAGTCCTTTTTATGTATCTTACCTGTACCTAATGGCATGCAGAACTGGTTAAACATATGTGGTCTTTGACCTTAAAGCAAATAGTTTAGAACAAGTAACATATAGGAAAGGCATATGAGCAACTAAATACATATGATTCTAATATTATGCCACAGTTCTTAAAAATATGCTTACTTGTCATTAATATTTTATGAAAATGGTAATGGGCATTCATACAACATTGAATCATTTAATTTTACATTAATCTTCATTCACTTTTATAGCTCCATATGAGGATTTTTTCAGGCTTTGTTTTAAAGGGGTATAAAGAAAAGTAAGGGTTGTCACAAAGTATTTTATATAGGAAGTTTAAAAGTTAGGCTTTCTTTTTTTGGTTGTTTTTAATTTTGAAGACTTTTTTTTAAGTATTGGAGAAGAAGGCCAACTAAATTTAACAGCCCCAGCAAATACCCAGGTGTGTCCACTAGTGTTGAAAATCTTGTGTCTGCTGAATATGTGGGAGTTCACTGATCAAGCAGTGACTCACACAAAGGAAGAGGAGTAAAAGAAAACCTGGTAGGACAGTGGAGTAAGTACTCATTTTGTGGTCTTCTCCACTGCAGAAAAAAGTGGAAAATGCTTCCACTAATTAAATCCCTGTTTTGTGAAGGCAAAGTGTCTTCAAATAAAGCCTAACAGAAGTGAAGAATTGTAATGAAAGGAACATATGTTCAACATATATACGGTTCTATCTCCACTTCTCCAGTTTTGAAACCAATTCATACTTTAACGGAGTTACAGGAATCTCAGCCGGCATCTGTGATTACTGTTTCAAAACAATAACAAAGAGAGAAAGAAAGGCATTATTAATCAGAAAAAGTTCTTACTTTTTTAAATAAAGGAAAATGGCAAAATATGTCAATAGAATACACTAAGGCATTTGTATTGTGTTCATTCAATGTTACAAATGCTAAGATTAAGAGAGAGGGGCTAAAGCACAAAAGTAAAAGTGTCACATATTTGTATACCACTTCCCAATACAGGGTGGGCCCCTGATAAAAAATGGTACCTCTTTTTTAAATCAGCAGGAAGGATTTCTGAAGGAGATAGGCTTTCAGTCATTAATTGAAAATTACTATATTTTTCAAGCACAGACTATGCAACAGACATTAGCCCTCCTGTACTCTCTATTTCCTTTTCCCCCTTCCTCTTTGCTCTGTGGATGATAAAGGATACCAAATCAATAGCTGAGTAGAAGAAGCAGGTATAACATTCCCAGAGACACTGGAGACAGGAAATAGAAGCAACAATTCATTTTTCTGTCTCAGTTTAGATTGTATTTATACCACCTGCTATGCCTGGGGGAATAGAATCTACAGTAGTGTCTTTAGACGCAAACTTTCTCTTAGTGACTTTCCTTTTTCTATTCAGTGTGATAGGATTTTTTTCTGGTCGATGTAGCCTATGGCACATGGCCGAACAGATGAGACTTCAATGAGATATAGGAGACAAAGAGTGACAAATTAAAATGACAAGGTTGTCTTATAAGATTGTTATCCAGTGAAATGAAGTATTTCTGGCCCAGTCAGTACAGACAGCATTATGCTATGTGGTAATAGATTGCAAGACCTGGGCAGCCTGTATATGTCTTTGAGATAACTGAATTTGTCACTATCAACACTCTCCCAAATTGTGTCTTTCCTGACTTTTGAGAACAGGAGTATGGACAAAGCTATACATAGAAGTCAAGTATTTAGAGATATTTTATTTTTTCTAAAAACAAAAACCTTAAGATTTTAATAATACGTTAATTATTGGCATTAAATTAATTCAAGGAGGAGCCTTAAATAATTAATAACCCCCAAAGTGATGGTGAGCTTTGGCATTGTGCCAATACATTCACCTATTGAAGGTACTGTTACATCTGTTCCCTCATAACTCTACCTGGTAGTTGACCACACATTCTCTCCTGAGCTTCCATCCTGCCTGCTGACGTCTTTACCTGGTGTTAACAACATCAGTCCAAATTCAATACACATTCAGTAAAATTTGTAGACTTTCTTATATAAAAAGTAGAAATGCAATTGCATGTTATCAAACAAAAGTTTAAGTTTGATCTATATTTAGCTGCTTGGTACTGAATAGGGAAGGAACAGAGAATAGAGAATTATAAGCATACCTGAGTAGGATAAAATTTGGAGTCATCTCTAATATGCCATTCTTTGTCATCTGCTACAAAAAGTCACATAGCTGTTTCTTTTTTGTTTCTTACAAACATTTTCCCCCTTTCCAGTCCTTCTGCCACCTTCCTCATCCAGGTTCTCATTTCTTTTCAAAGTGAGAGATAATTCATTTAGGGACTCTAACCATGTTATAAAATACTTTCTGTGGAATATTGAGAATACATAAGAGAGTAATATTTTGCTTGTATCAAAGTTGATGATTATGGTCAATTATATTATTTTAAGGAATTGGGGCTAACCATAGTAGGTTGTATTTATTGTATATTTTGGAAATATTCAAGATTTCTTGAGGATTCAGGCAAGAAAAAATTACCCCCTCATAAAATAGTTGATGTCTTCAGTTGTGGATGGCCATGTTTTTCATCTTTCGGCTGGTTGCAGATTTTTACTTTCTAGTTTATTGATGCAATCACTGCAAAAACCTAGAGGATGGTCTGCTTTTTTCAGAGCTATGTGATACTTGCAGGATGGCAAGATTATCATATTTGTGTCAACTTAAATGTCATGCCCATTTTTTCCAGTTAGATTATACATTTCTTTTTTTTTCATTTATATAGTATGTGAAATATTTTAGATGATTTCTATTCTCCAAAACCAAATTCTAGAAAGTTTAGGTAATTAGTAAAAAATTTGAGTAAATGAGTGATGTCAAACCTGATTGTTGCATAAATCTTAGACTCCCCAAAGTTCAGGGATCTTGGAGCAACTCTTTCATACCCAACTGTATGGAATAGATATAATAATAGCACTCTGGATGCAAAAAGATTTGAGTGGAGCAGTGTCTTGTAATACAGAAACACAAAGAAAAGTTAAGATAGAGCTATCATTCTTGGGAATAAGAGTCCCTTATGCTGAATCAGGAATGCTTACATACATATTCCCATAACATGAGGAAATAGAAACTATCTCTCAAAGTCCCCGTCTTTACCCTATTGTCTTATTTTTTGAAAAATTTAGATTATTTTACTCAGTTCCCATTTTTGGATTTTCCCAATGTGTTGAGTAGAGGAAAACAAAAGGTAAAAAATAAAATTTCGAAAAGAAATTTAAAATACTCATATGAAATTCAAGACTCAAATGTGGCTTACTTTTCAGATCCATGCAGATAAGAATCAATAAACATAATCTCTCTTTTGTAAAGTTAGTGTTTTTAAATTATATAGTGCTCAATATACAATTTTTCCTCTAGAGCCAATGGAAAGAAAATAGGTGACTTACTTCAGCATCAAAGATGACAGTATATGAATGAGCTCAATGATGGCCATAGTAGACTCAGTTGGATTTAAGATGAATAAATAATTTCAATAAATTGAATTAATTAGATTGGGCTTAAGTGTGCAAGCAGTCTATTTTCTCAAATCATATACAGTAACTTGTTCAAAAAGTGCTGGTGTATAATTGCCTAAAGTCAGAGGACAAAAAAGGGAAAAGCTGAAAATCCATTATGTTTGTGTTAACAGTCTAACTAAACTAATTAACTGCTATCTGAATTTTCACACCTCTATTTCATGATTTCTTGCCTCAAACCTCCAAGCTTCAAAAGCAACAAACAAACAAAAAAAGCATTTGAAAGAGAACAGTACTAAATATAATGCAAGATATCACTTTTTGAAAATCAGTTGCTCTTATTTCCTCCACCTTCTTGTGTTTACATTGCTTGACCAGCAACCTTATCATATATACTCTCTCTATAAACTTATGTCTAATCAGTTACGTGCACACAAATAAAATAATAAAATATTTTCTATACAGTTATCATCATAACTGTGTTATACGTATGGCTACTTTTAAAATTTAATACCAAGAATTAGAATTCCTAATATTCTAGAAAAACTTGGAAGATCTGCAAATTCAACCCTTAAATAATTAAATAAAAATTCAAATCAAATACCAGTGCACAGCTCTTCATATTTGCTCTACAATATTGAAAATGTCTAAAATGTTTTCTTTCGTTGCCATCTGGATTTAAATACGTTAAACACTCAGCTATAGTTAGAGTCAATTTATCCACATACTCTTCCTTAACTGGGATCTGCTCATATATACATACATACACACACACATTTTTTTTTCTCCAAAAGTCCTACCTCCAAATACCATCACATTGGGCACTTAGGATCTTTTAAAGGTCTTTTTTTTAAATTGATGTACAGTTGATATACAATATTATATAAGCTTCAGGTGTGCAACATAGTAATTCACAATTTCTAAAGGTTACATTCCATTTCTAGTTATTATAAAATGTTGGCTATATTCACTGTGTTGTACAATATATCCTTATAGCTTATTTATTTTATACATAGTAGTTTGTACCTCTTAATCCCCTATCCCCTACCCCTATCTTGCCTTTCTGTATTTCTGCTCTTTTATGTTTAATTTTTAAAGAGAGAGACATATGAAAAGGAAAAAGTTTTTTTAAATTAAGAAGTTATGCTTATGTAATAAGAAAGTGACCAACAGCCAACAAAGATCATAGAAAAAACTGTTATATTAAACCATAATTTGATTATTTTTGTCTTACATAAATGGTTATTTAATATGGTTCAATCAGATTTCATTCTGGTTTAAATCAGAATTCCTCATTTTCTATACATTCCAGTTGATAAAGGCTGTATAATATAATAAAAGATTTCCCCAAAGCCTGACAGTTTTCAATACTATTTAATGTCAATTTTACCCCTGAAAATTTGAAAAGCATATTCTTAATATATCCTGATCTTCAAATAACACTGTCTTCTAAGTCACTATAATAAAATGTAGTTTACTGAAGGTGCATTTATTCACATAGTATATTATATTATTCTTTTGTAGAAGATATTCTGACACTGCTCAACAATTGGTTTCACAGATATGTATTTTATTGTGATTTACTTTATATAATGTAATTTAGTTCAATTTCATTTGTAAGAAGAGATGATATTATAGTGATAGTATTTTACATTTCAGTAATATATTTGCATTATATTATTTTATGTAATCTAATATTTATATCATGTGTAAAATATCATAACATTGATAAATCATAATATTTTTACATTGATTATTTCTTTGTAGTTTCTAATGCACTCTAATTTACTGAGTTGTAAACAAAACTACCCATGAACAATTTTCTTATTGTTCTTAATAAGAAATTCTTTCTTGATGACTTTTCATCCATGATTCATGAATAACACTGAATCTGGAATTACATGATCAATTTAAATAAATTAATAACTCACAAACCACAAATCATGTTATATTCTATGAGCTGTATCTGCTACTAGTCAGTGTTAAATTCATGAACTGAAATCTTTGAGAAATATCAGACCTGAATTTCTTGTATTGCTATCCCTCTTTCATGCTCTCTGGCGTACAGATTGTCTGGCTAATTTCTACAGTTGAGTTCTGACTGCAAAGTGGCATTGAAGTTTCAGCAGAACGTATTTCCTGTATGTATCCATGGCTGCTTGTGCAGTTGGTGAGAACACTCAGCTAATGAATCCAAGGTCATGAATCTACTACTCTGTGGATCCATTTGCTTTGCTGTACACAAAGATTATGGATCCCACCGCTTATTACAGGTAACTTTCTTGCACATATATGTTACTTGTCGCTAGAGAGGTCATGTGATGGTGTTTGGAAGGATCAAAGCAAATCCATGTGCACTCAAAGTGCATGTTTGCTCAAGACTGAGTCAGCATCTTCTTCACCCACAATTCCTGTTGTTCTGTGTTCTATGTTCACATGCCCTGCACACTCTCTTCCATATCTCACAGCACGGTAATGATAGGATGCTTCAAGTTTATGGGAGAGAACCCCTTACTAATCACGTTCTGCCACCCTGCTACACCCATGGTGATAGAAAAGTGAATCTAACACTCAGAGTCACTGTCACAAATCCTATTCTTCCAGTCTTTATGTATGGATTTTGAGTTTTAATTAAGATCATTAAGAACACAAAATTTCTCAAATCAAGAATCATGAACTCCACATACCTAGGAAATTCTTATACATTATGAAAAAAATTATGAGTCAAAAAAGCAATTTTTCTTCCTGGTTATTTATAATATCATTTTATAAACCTGTACTTGTTATCACCATCTAGCCCCTCCTAGTCTTTAAGACATAATGTCTGGTTATATATATATATATATGGCTTAGAAATATATATATATATATACACACACATATCTATCTATCTATATATATCTAAATGCAAACAGGAAAGTAACCAACAAGATGAAGGAAGATACAGAGTTTAGAACTAATATCCAGTCCATTGGATTTCATTTCCTAACAAATTGATCCTTTGCCTATAAGTATTTATGTTCTTCAAGTGTTAGTAAAATTTTTAAAAGCAGTCACCAGTTAGTGCTAGAATGGAGACCTCCAAATGTAAAGACATAGAATAGCTGCTGACCCAAATACTAAAATATAAATAAGGCAGAGAATATTTACAAATAAAATTTCCAAGGTCTAAAAGTAAGAGTATTAAAACATTATCAGCCAGCCATGTCAGTCTTGAAACTTCTATATAAATGTCAAAATTTATGTTATATATGATCAAATAGGATAATATCCTTGTGCTATTGAAATGCAGATGGATTTTTTGTATACACTCGAAAAATACAAAACATGGTTGTAGTTCACGCCAGTTAAAGATCTCTTGTAAAAGAAGAAAAAGATAGGAAACAAACTAGAAAAATGGTCAAGTAGAGCATTGCTACTAGTAAAGAGAGAAATGCACATTAAAATAGCAGACTCTGGCTGTAGTAACATTTGACAGTACTGAGTGAAATTTAATGTGCAAAGTCTCTAGCATGACTCTGCAGTTCCATCCCTGAGTATGTATGCCATTCAGAGAAACACTTGCTTAGGTTCATAAGGGGATATGTACAAGGGTGCTTATTTCAATGGTGTGTGTGTGTGTGTGTGTGTGTGTGTGTGTGTGAGAGTTGGAAGCAATCTAAGGGTACATCAATAAGGTGATGGGTAAGTAAATGTGTAGATGTGTATGGTGAAATAGTTTGCAGCAGTAGGAAGCAATAAGCTAGAAATACACAGAGGAAGAGGAAATCTTAAAACTTACTGCTGAGTGAAAAAAGTAAAACAAACAAAAACAAAAGTAAAAACAGGAAGTATATTATAGTTATTATGTAAAAGTAAAAATCCCAATATACACAAAACAATCTTTTTAAGGATTCTTACATATTTTCCAAATTTACTTTCATATTAGAGTGAGTACCTATTGGGAAGAGGAAAAGGGGAAGAAAGATGGGGACAATGGAGGAAAAAAAGAAAAACAAATCACTGTTGATCACTGTTGCAGAGATGGACGATAACAAGGTATTGTGATTTGAAAGTTTAACTTGTTCCCTTGCATCTAAGGTTATATAAGAGAAAGAAAATGGAAGAGGAGGAAAGAAGAGGCAGAAAAAAGAAGAAGAGAGGCTCAAACATGTTAATCCTAGTCTGCTTAAATTGCTAAGGATGTTATTTTAGGTAAGTTTTGTACTCAAAGCAAAAGTGAAGTCAGTATTCTCAGAACACCCTTGACCCAGTGCATTCAGCAGATGGAAGTGATAAGTGTACCTTATACTTTCCTCAAAGACACTGCTGGTTCTCATTCATCATATACTTACATTCTGGCCATGATACTCTCAGATTTTATTAATTTGGGAATTGTTTTTCTAATAAGGCTATTTGTGTGATGACATGCCCATGTGACTTCAAATACATTTGGTGAACTGTTACAATCTTAACAGAGTACATTGGGCATATTGAGCTTGATTAGAAAAAGTGCCACTGATTGCCCTACAGCTAAACTCTTTATTAATTTGTGCCATGCAATTTCTAGTTTGAAATTCATAGGCGTTTAGAAAATTAATCCTTCACAGAGAAAGGATAATTCAGGGAGTGAACTTAGTAGAAGGAAGGCCTTTTGGGTATTTACTTTGGACACACTATCCCCAGCAGACCTAAATAAAGAACACTCTGAACCATTTGCTGCAAAATCCTTTCAGCGGGCTTCCCTGGTGGTGCAGTGGTTGAGAGTCCGCCTGCCGATGCCGGGGACACGGGTTCGTGCCCTGGTCCGGGAAGGTCCCACATGCCGTGGAGCGGCTGCGCCCATGAGCCATGGCTGCTGAGCCTGCGTGTCCGGAGCCTGTTGCTCCGGAATGGGAGAGGCCACAACAGTGAGAGGCCTGCGTACCGCAAAAAAAAAAAAAAAAAAATCCTTTCAGCAAGGCAAGTTCAGATGTTGGCCTTTGTCATCTTATGGTGAGTAAATAACTCTTGCATTTACATGGTCCTTTGAAATTCAGAGTCTGTAAGTGCTTTACATAGTACTACCTGACTTAAGTAGACAGAAATATAAAATCTCAGGGGCTAGGGGTAAAACAACTTATATTATTAACCACACACACACACACACACAAACACACACAAATACAAACAAAATACAAACAAAAAAGCCACCTGTTCTTCCTCAGTGGTAGAAATTAGTGTTCACAGGAAAATCTTTTACCAAGAAGCCGACTGTGACACCACAAGCATAAGATAATAGGCAAATTTTCTGCCAGCCAGCTATGTGGAAACTTCAAGCTGAATTCTATTCTTGGTGATTTTGGTTCAATTCTCAGAGGAGTTTTGTGGCATAAATATCAAAGTGCAGAATCAACTTCAGAGCATAAGTACATGAAATAAAAGCTGGTTTCCATAGAAAAGGCAGTGGAATGATTAAACTCAAATAACATTATTTAATAGGTCCATATTTCTTTCACATAACTCAAAGGACCAAAAAATAAATTCACATAGCATTATAAAATAAGTATGTATCTAGCTGGAAACATTGTTCAAAGTGTGATTTTCTCTAAAATTTTTTCAAAGTGACTATAAACAGGTAACACCGTGGAACTCAGTCTTAACCAGTATAATAATAATACAATAACAGAGATACATATCCACGTGTAAATGTGTGTATACACACACGGACACACACTCACCGGGTATGGCTCCCTGTAGAATAAAAGCATAAATATAAGTCAAATTTGCATTTAGCAAACACATATGTATCTTCAACTTTGCAAAAGATCTGTCCTCAGTTGTCTAGAGAAAAGTAAAATGTATCTGTCAGGTACATTTTTTAAAATAAAATTTTGTTTATTATATTACCATTGCCCATGCTGACAAAAATTCTTAGGAAAATTAATGGATGCCACTTTAAAACATTTCTTTTCAAGTCTGTGGTTTCTCCTTTTTCCATCAATATGTTCTAGTATTGTGGCTAAAGCTAATCGTAAAGACTGACTTCTTGGTTGATGATTACGGTACTCATGAAGCTGTTGGCAGATCAAAACTGTCTAGTGAGCTGGGATAGTGACCAAGCATGTCTGTTTCCTTTTTGCTGTTGCTGTTTTAAGAAAAATAATTGGAGCTTAAAAACAACAATGACAATTCCTAATGAGAACCTACACTGGAGAATGTGTGTCAGTGCAATATAAACTAATTGAGCAAAGTTAGGCAGTTGATTGACATTAGCTGGGATGTATAACATTCAAGGTGTGTCTATGTGAGTTTTGGCTATTTATTTATTAATAGTTTCTGGACTGCATATAACCTCCCAGCCTTCAGCTAAGTTTACGTCTGTTAATATCTGCATATAGGACAGAGGGTCCTGATTCTTTTCTGATAATGAAGTTAACAGCTGAGTATGACAAGCTTACCCTCTGCCAGTCGTCATGCCTAACACTTGATTTTTGATACTTTCTTATTCTTAATTTAAAATAAACTAATATGGCCTACTAATAATATGGTCTGTGATTTTCATGAATAGGTATCTCCGGGAAGGGGTCAGTTTTAGAAATAAGTAGGCCACATCTGTGGCCAATTCTCAACAGATTTCCACAACCTTTCAGCCATAGTCTCTGCGCTATGCTGGCAGGTTTGTAAACATCTTTAAAATAATGAAGTGGGTGAGAGGGGTTGGGAATAGTGATATAGTAGCAACAAGATTGACAAACACACCACATCTTTTATTCCTGATTTTTTTTAATGCACAGGTAATTAATTTTCATAGCACATATAGAGGGACAAAAGAAATGATTAAAATGTCTATTACCACCTATTATCTAGGGCTACATTAAGGAGGTGCTGGTCAGCTTGGCTTCATTTGTCCTCCAGACACTGCAGAGATGTGAGGCCAGGCCAGCTGGGGTTAAAGCAGGCCGGGAACTGATACAGCTGGGGATCGTTAAGAGTGATCAAGGGCCAGTCCTAAGAAAAAGTCAGCTGAAAACAAGGCTGGGAGCTCTTTACAGGCAGAGCGGCAGAATCATGTGCATTCAGGAAACAGCCTAACCCCATCCAGTGAACTTTGTTGATTTAATTAGATTTTGTTTAAAATTCCAGAGTAGGAGCAGCTTGGTCAGCTTTGATGCAAAAACTGGCAGGGGAAAAGAATAGTTCATTTTCAAAAGTAATATTATTGGGCATTTATGAAATATTAAAGATCTTGGTCATGGTAAAATAATATATACATGTAATACAGGACACAAATATCTCCTTGCTGACAAAATGTTATCTTTTCGTGACCAATTATTACATAGATTATGGATTTTAGTGGGAGCCTGTTCATTTATGTACTTTTAGATTATTGGCTTTTCACCTGTTACTGGCTCACATTTTCACTCCCTCACAGTACTTTCTGGATGACTTTCCAGATAAATTATTTGCACTCATATCCTTGTCTCAGACCCTATTTGGTGAAACTAACTCAAGATGTACAAATCCTAGTAATTAATTAAATTCGATCCTTGCCTCACAGAGATGTCTTGAAGATCATGTTTGATAATACAAAAATAATTTTTAATAGTAAAGTGATACAAGTGGAAGTTATTCAGTTTCTTCCACCAAAACTACAAATTTTTAAAGACCAAAAAATTTATCTTTGTACCCTTCATAATTTACAGAATTAACAAAATAGAGGAAGAGTTTAATAAATATCATGAGAAAATGCTAGAACTGTCATGCTTACTTGGTCACCTAAAATAGTTTGAGAGCCAGAAAAGGATTTGTTGTTCTCATAGGTACATATTTATGGGAGATGCTGCTGCTGGGTTCTACCTTCCTCTGTGGTTCTCTGAGAATAAAAGTATAACACAGATCTAGGGACGAGGAGGCAATGAAAGGGGCAAGTAGTACTGTCATCCCTTTTCCCTTGGTATCCTTGGGGGATTGATTTTAGGGCCCCTGCAGATACCAAAATTGGGATGCTCAAATCCCTTATATAACACTGCCTGGTATTTGCATATAACCTATGCACATCCTCCTGCATATTGTACTTTAAATCATCTCTAGATTACTTGTAATATCAAATACAATGTAAATGCTATGTAAATTGTTGTAAACATAATGTAAATGTTGTGTAAATAGTTGCCAGTGCATGACAAATTCAAGTTTTGCTTTTTGGAACTTTCTGAAATTTTAAAAAAATATTTTTGTTTCACGATTGGTTGAATCCTTGGATGCAGAATTCAAGGACAGGGAGGCCTGACTGTATTAGCTAAAACTAGATCCTAGCCTATACTGCTGCTTGCCTACAAAAACATAGCCCTGAGGAAGACAAAATTCTGTCTTTAGAATTCCAGTTATTTTCTAAGGATAGGTTAAATCCAGGTAAGATGATAAAAGAGGAGATGGACTCAGTTCATTCCCAGTATTTTTGTTGGTTTTCCATGGAGCCCTGGAAGTTCCATTTCTGTTTAGGCATAGCTTACACAAGTGTTTCTCAAAGTGTGGTCCTCAACCACATGCATTAACATCATCTGAGAGCTTCTTAAAAGGGAAAATTCTCTTTTTATTTGATATTTGTATATATTGCAGAATAATCACCACAGTAAGTCCAATTAACATCCATTACCATACATAGTTACAAAATTTTTCTTGTGATGTGAACTTTCAAGATCCATTTCTAGTTTACTTTGAAATATGCAATACAGTATTATTGTATTATTGTAATATATTGTAATTATTGTAATATATATTGTAATATATAGTATTATTAACTATAGACACCATGCTGTACATTTTATTCCCATTATTTATACATTTTACAACTGGAAATTTGCACCTTTTGACCCCCGTCAACCCATTTTGTCCACCTGCCACCTCTCGCTTCACACAACCACTGACCTGTTCTTTATATCCATGAGCTCAGTTTTTTTTCTTTCTTTGTTTTGTTTTTAGATTCCACATATAAGTGAGATCATATGGTATTTATCTTTCCCTGTCTGACTTATTTCACTTAGCCTAACGTCCTCAAGTTTCATCCATGTTGTTATAGAAGGCAAGATTTCATTCTTGTTTATGGAGATATATAGATAAATTTCTCAGATATTCTTTATCCGTTCATCCATCAGTGTACATTTAGTTTGTTTCCATGTCTTGGCTATTGTAAATAATGCTACAGTGAACTAATTTTGAATTAGTGTTTTTGTTTTCTTTGAATAAATATTCAGAAGTGGACTGCTGGATCATATGGTAGTTCTATTTTTAACTTTTTGAGGAACCTCCATACTGTTTTCCATAGTGGCTGCACCAATTTGCATTCCTACCAACAGTGCACAAAGTTTCCGTTTTCTCCACATCCTCACCAACACTTGTTATTTCTTACCTTTTTTATGATAGCTGTTCAAACAGGTATGAGGTGATATCTCATTATGGTTTTGATTTGAATTTCCCTGATGACTGGTGATGTTGAGAATCTCTTCATGAACCTATTAGCCAACTGTATGTCTTCTTTGGAAAGACATCTATTCAGATCCTCTGCCCATTTTTAATTGCATAGTTTGATTTCTTGCTATTGAGTTATAGGAATTCTTTATGTATTTCAGATATTAATCCTTATCAGATATGTAATTTACAAACATTTTCTCCCATTTTGTAGGTCACTTTTTAATTTTGTTGATGATTTCCTTTGCTGGGCAGAAGGGAAATTCTTGAGCCACACCCCCAGACCTACTGAATCAGAAGCTCTGGACTTGGAACTTAGTAATGTGTGTTTTAACAACCCTTCCAGGTGATTCTGATACACTCTAAAGTGTTAAAATCCCTGGCCCACAGCGATCTTTTTGGATAAACTGAGAATGCCTCTGGTTTAATGCGAGAGTCCTTGAACCAGTTTCGTCTCTTAAAATTCTGTTAGACCAAAGCTTGCTTGTTTCTGTTTTTAGAGCATCTAAAACTGATGATCTGAGTTACATTATCCAAGCTTCCAGGTGCCAGAGCTATCAGAAGAAGCATTCAGGATTTCTAGGAATAGGACATTGGAAATCAGGTCCTTCAAAACTTGGTGAGAGTAAGGGAAAGCAGAAGCCTATGTACATTTCCCAAGGAGGGCAAAGCTAAGTTAGCAGTGAGAATGGATGTTTTTCTCCCAAATGACCTCTACAAAGGTCAGGAAATGATACCTTTCTAAAGCTGTCTAGACAGAGAAAGAAAGGTCTTGCGGATGTACAGCTTCTTTCTCCCAATCCATCTCAATGATACTCAAATATATCATTTTCTTGGAAAAGAGTATCACTTATTCTTGATCTTGTTTATGTTGCTTGATAAAAGTACTGGTGTGATCTCTGTGTATGGTGACTTCCAACATTCTTAATAAATACTGGCTCTTAAATAAGTATCACTTTCTATTTTATTTGGAAAGTATATGGAAATTGGATATAATGGTTTATTTGTATTTACTTTTGTGTTTTACTGCTTATTAATATATTTAAACTCAGTATTTCCATGGCCAATTTGATGCTTGTACCTTGGTATTCAACTTGGGACTGTGTTAGCATTTGAGATCCTCACATTAAGCTAAATGTAGAAAATTGAAGACAATATGAAGAAAAAAAGTGAAAATAACCAGAGGATTTGAAAGCAGACTAATGAGGAAAGGTTAAGGGAATTCAGATTAAATAATTTAGAGAAGGAAGACTGACAGACATCCTACCACTTTACCTCAAGTTTACAGTCACTAGTAGTTCATCCCTTTCAATGACAAGAATAAAAGGATGAGTTTAAATTGCAGTAGATAGGCTATAGATTAACTGGAATGACCTTCCTGGAATTAGGATTAACTGGAATGCCTTGTAATTAATGAAACTGGACTTCTTCAGTGGGAAACTGAGCAGTGACTTGAGGAGAAGGAAGCCTAAGTGTTTCATCCTAGTCCAGGTTCGGGAATGTTACTGTGGATTCCCACTGCTAGAAATTCAATAAATGACAAGGTGTTATGGTAGGTGACCAGTTCTATTTCACTAATGGTTCAACTCCAGTCATTCATGGATGTTAAAAGTGTATTTACAGTCTATAATTTAGGAAGTCTTTGAGTTAGTGACCTACCATTTAGCCAAAACTTTGGGTTTTTTTTCTAAATTTGACCATTATACTTTGCGTCATTTCTAAACGTTGACTATTCTCCCTTTGAAAAATTTTCCATTAAAAAAATAAACTACTGAGTTTTGCAAAAACTATTGTTAAAATTTAAAAAACTGCTTAGGTTCCAAATAGCTCCTCTATCAAAAAGAGTGTTCTTTTTATGATGGAAAGATGGGGATTCATGTCCAAGAGGAGTGACATTCAAATCCATATAACTTTTAAACTCAATAGAAAAGTTGAAATGTTGTGTTTATATTTCAATTTATTTCTCATATAATAAAGGAGTTGAGAAGTTTAATCAATAACAAATTTGTTTCAATAAGAGAAAAGTTTGGTATAAAACATATTAATCTTTGAATTTTTTTAGCAATTCCAGGGGAGCTGAAACTTTATGTGTGTCTGTGTAGGTGGGATGGTAGCTGGATATGTGCTTATGTACGTGTATATATGAACACACACATGCACACTCATGTTTCAGATTTCTAAATTATTATTAAAAACAGAATCTCTCAAGAAGAGTCATTCCAGAACATGATTGATGCAGCTGACATCTGTAGACTTGGTAAATGATAGAACACTAGAGAAATCTTGGCTCAAGTTTATTTTATTACATCTTTTATTCTTAAGTAGAGAATAGTCAGTGTTATATAACCAATCGGAAAAAGTATTGAATCTAAAACTACAGTGTGCTTCACCCTTAAAAATAATTGGATTTCAAACTGATAGTTCTATAAACATGTATTCCATAGTTGTAAGAGTTAACACAGCAGTATTGCATGTCAATTTAGATAGTAATGATTAGAATGTTTTTACAATTATCATTGCATTATTCTATTAATCTTTGCACATCTGTTAAATAACATTTACAACACAACTATATAAATCCATTAAATAGATAAATGTTTTGATTATCTTTTATTGTTTATTTTTCATCTTCAGGGATTCATTACATTGACTATACCTTTCAAAACATAATCTACAGCTTAATTAAGGCTTGCAGCTATAAATTTTGAGCCAACATATTAAGAGAGAAGTTACTGCTTTTGGGGGTACAATATTACTAATGAATGTTTTGCTCTGCGACACCACTGCTGTTATCAAATTCTATGTCTATCCAAAAGAAACTCCTTGATTTCACTATTCAGAGATCATAAGTCAACTTTTTATGTACTACAAGCTTCTTAGGAACAAAATCCAAACCCATTGATGGCTGAGCAAATTTCACAGCTTATAGAAAAGACACATATCATTGTAATGTGTGAAATTTTAATCAAAAATGTTATGAAGGAGAAAGGTAAACTGACTGCTATAATTAATGTGTTCTGACATAGAGATTTAGCTTTGTGGACTGTGCTGTGCTATATTAACTGTTCCATTGCTTAAGGACTGTCAGAGTTTGAGGTGTTCCTATGCTATGGTTTCACCACTCAACACATTTTTCCTAGAGCATCGGCTTTGTCATGAATTGAAATGTAAAGTCATTTCTTCCTTGACTTTTCTATTAATATTTACTTAGGTGTCATGTGTGTCTCATGATAGGGTGTGTTATCTTCCTTTAAAAAGTAGCTTCATTTAAAATTAAACTATATAAGCATTGCTGTTAAAATGAATCACCTTGTGTTTTGTTTCTCTCCTATTTAACTATTATCCAGTGCCTTAAAGGTGAGAGTATTGAGTAAAACTAATTGAGGTAATGAAGAAATTAGGAACTGTACCCACATGTAACACATCAAAATAAAATATTGTCATATTATGCCACATATATTTCATAATTAAACAATACTTGCTTGACCTCACAAAGTAAACAAAATATTTCTGCATAAGCTCTGATTTTAAAAGGACATTTGCTATATATTTATGTTTTGGATGTAGCATCAAATTCATGAACTATTTATAAAATGCTGCTAAAATGCCAGAAATTGGGTAAATAGTAAGTTTCATGCCAGACACTGGGTTAGACAGTGGCTCTATATTTCAGAGAGATTCTTCTGAAAATTATAGATTGGGTTCCTGGTTCTACTGTGTCAATCTCCTTTCAGAGATCTACTGCAAGCTCTCTCAGAGCACTGCCAGTATGGTTGTGCAGTAGACAAAAGACATACCTGAAAGGGGAAGACAGATATGTCACTTAAATTAAATAGGAAATGAATTGGCCAGCAAGTTGGCATGTCTGCTGAGACAAATCATGGACAACATGTCTCTCAACAACAAAACGTATTTGTTTTTTCTTGCCAACAGATTCATCACTGCCCAGGCAAAACAGGCAAAATACATTAGTGTCATGGTAAACTGATAAAGAGAAGTGCCTCAATCTAGCATCCTCAATGGCGAAAGTCTTAGGGCAGTATTGATCTGTGTTATATAAATCTTGTTTTCTGTCTGCAGAAGTGAATCAGGAATGACCCGTAAGGTTAACAAACATTGTAATGTCTTTCAGCTGGGGCAGATGCCTGTGAGTTCCACACATTGTATTTGGTCAAGTTCCATCTTGTCATTTTACCTCCAAGAAGCTTAACTAATTGCTGGCAATCATAAGAATGTTTGATGGAAGGAGAGAATTCCTACAATTTTTACCCCCTCTCCCATCTCCCCTCCCCATTTTTTTTTAAGTCTTAACAAGCAGTCAAAGCCAAGTAGCGGAAAACAATCAACACTGAATTAGTCAGCAGGAGTCTTCACTTAGTTGAAAGTTTATGTAATTGGCATGTCATGTTCCTGCCTTGCCAAGAACAGACCTGATTAAGCTGATGCACTTTGTTTCAGTAAAGTTTGACAAAGAAAGCTTCTCATCCTTTTGAGTTACATGTTAGGGTATGTGCTTCACATGATTTTCTTCTGTTCAGAAGGGACCACAGGCTAAATGTGTACTCTGTGAACTGATGAAATAAAAATTCTCACCAAACTAAGACTTGACAAAGTCAATGTTTTGGCGGAAAAAAGAGAGAATATCAGTAGTGAAAGATAATTATCAAAGAAAATTTATTAGCGAAAATTCAATTACCTATAATAACCTGCTTTATTTTATAGACAATGGACTCTTAAAGGAATGACAAATTCAATCTTATTTTATAGCGGGGGTTCACCTGACCACATATGCTTTCTTCACATGCAGTGTCTTATGCTTTTACTTACTAAAAGAAATTATCCCTGTAGCCTTAACAAATTTTTACAATGGAAGCTCTCTTTAGAGATTAATGAGCCATCTGAATTTTGTCTGCTAACTTTTTACAATGCTTTATTAGGCTGTGAATGATGGATATTGCCCTTATTTGGAAAGTCAGCCTTTATGGTGAAAAAACAAATGCCTAGCATTAGAAGAGACCCTAAAAAGCTTATGATATTTCATTTGTATTTGCTCACACTAGTGTTCCTTTTGTCATAACCCTAAATCAAACGACAGATTTGAACTTGGCTTAGATTTTTAAAGCTAAAAGAGAGCAGTTGCTGAGGGAGCAGTCCACGCATCTCTTACGTCATAGTTGACAGTATAAAGGCAAGATTCAGGGAACTAATGGAGTTTCTTTTTCTTCTCCCTTTTTGTCATAGAAAGGTCAAGCTAGTTTTCAACATTTTTATGTATGTCATTCTCAATATAGCAACAGAATCTCTTATGGAAAACAATGTACGTAAATGTCTCCACAATGCTACTAGTCACCTGATCAAAAGCCAATGTTGAAAAACACTTCTAATGACTGTCTCTTATGCATCAGTGCACCTACTAATGAGCTGCCAGAAAAGGCTTTGTAAAGCTTTGCTAAGATAGAGCAGGAATGTGAGAAGCCTGAGATATAACTTCCCTGCTGTGATCCCTGCCTTTCTACTAACAGGGAGCCTAGACTTGGAGCTGCTAATGAGCGTGCTGGAAAGAGTGTCCAAACCAATGCAGGCTGGAGACAATTCACCTGTCTGCTTTCAGATCCGGGGTATGATGCATGACAGTAAGACACTCGGTAGTAGCTTTTCTTTAATAATTTAGATATTTATTGATTTTCCCTCTCGACTCCCATATTTTTATTTAGTCTCTACATTTTACTTTCTTTCAGTGATTTCCAGCACCATCAGAGAAAAAGAAATAAGGATTATTCCTTCTATCGCCTTACTTCCCCACCCACACACAGATAAGAAATTAGTGTCATTATGTCATATAATAGCAATATGGAATACTTAATTAGTTTTTTGCAGGGAAGAGAAATATATGCTTTTCAGAGGTGGTATTTATAAAATGAGTCAGTTGAAATTAATAGCTTTTAGAAGCCAACATAGCACTTATTTGAATTAAAGCAATTCATAGTATAGCATATATTTTGACACTTAAAACAATGTACAGCATAAGTTAAGGACTTTTCTCCCTCTAGCAATGCCTTGTTCAACATCTTTATCCATAGGCAAAAACCAGCATGATCTTTATAAAGAACCCGTACTTAACTAGATTGGTAGAAATTCCTGGCCTATAAATGAAATAGTTAACTGTAGGATACCTTTCAAGTTCAATGCTAAGCTGTTCACATTACACATTTTGATGTTATGCTTCCTTTGAGTTTTCCTAGAGGCTATTTTATTAGTTAATTTTTTTAGTCAAACAAAATTACAGAATACAAACTGTGTAATTTCACTAATTTGCAATGTCACAGTTATCCCAGAAAGAGACTCAACATCCCTATTCATTAATTACAATCCTGACTATCTTCTAGCATCCCAGGAGGCAGCCCGTGCGGTTCACATAGGCTAGTGCTATCTGTCCCTTCCAGTTGCCAATGCTACTATTTTCCACAGCTCACCCTTGCTTTTTCTTGGGTTGATGCAACATGCCATGGGAAATTGCAGGCTCCGTGGCAACTGGGGAGATAAGAATGCTGTATGCCTCGGCAGCCCCTTTTATCCAAGGATCTCCAAAGAGCTTTATAAAAATCTATTTTTTTAATCCTCTGGATACCCGCCATGAGATAGGTATTAGCCGACTTCACAGCTAGCAGAGCAGAAATCAGGGAGCATCTACCTGCATCTCAGCCGTGGATACCTCTTGCTATTGGATATAGTATAAGGAGAGAGCTTGAATTCTGAACCCAGTTCTGACAATGTGGGCAGAGGATTGGAATACATCTTTCCTGCCAGGAAATTTATGAAGCCCCAAAGAAATTGAGCTGCACATAAGTACATTTTTTAAAGTGTTTTTTGAACACTAAACAGAACTACAAATAATATCATAAATATTTGAGGTAACAACTGTATTATAATAGTCCTGATTTGGAACTTTGTCACCAAGAAATCCTTACTTTCTTAAATTTGGTACTCCAAAGTACCGTATTTTAATTCTTTATTTGGTACACAACTGGCCAAAAGAATAGGGGGAATAGAGGTTAACCAGTAAAGATTTTGAAGCAAATCTCAGTTCTGTAGAGAGCTACCCAACATGTAAAAATTAACTTCTTGCTCTCAGGAGCCTTATAGTCTAAGAGGAAAGAGAAGAAATCGATGAGCTTATAAACATAAATGATATGTATATCATGAATATAACCTGCTACTGCTAAAAAGTTACATTTTGAGAATTTCACTATCTGTAGTTCTAAAATATTGAGAAAAATGTCTCTTTTTCTGATGCTGTTTGTGGAATTCTTCCATTGCATATCCACATCTATTGGAAAAATAAATTCTTAATTAATACAGTATTTTCTTATTAAGTGATCTTGAAATACCATGGAATGTTCTATTAAGGTCTGCTGAGACACCCCAGGGAGCAAAGTAGATGTATTATTGTCATTGTCCTTTGGAATTTTACATATATAAAATTTTATTTTAGCACAAAGTTTTATCTTTTAATCTCAGCTATTTTTCACAATATATATAAATTTTAAATATATAATTTTCTTTATTTTCTGATCTAAAATATTCTTTGACACTCAGTGGTCAAATATTTCAGAACCTGAATAAATACCTAATAAATAAATTATCAAACCAAAACTGTAAGAAAACCTGCTTTCCGTTCTCTTTATTTTCTTCAGAATCTGAGCTTGTGCACATAAAGCACAATGTTATCTTAGCCTACCAATAGATAAGCTATATTCTTCTCTAAGGAAGTGAGTTAATTGACAGTAAGTTAGGCCCTTGGAAAGAGATGTTCATTCTTTGAGCCACTGGGGTCCCATTATAGAAGTATCACATTGAGTGGTGCCTTACGCTCAGTTTAAATTTTTATATTTCTCTCTTCTATCAGTAAAATGTTTGAGGAAGCATCCTTAATACATATGCATTTATGTGTAAATTATGTATCTGCTTCTATACTCAATATATATGTTCAAAATATACATAGAGAGTATTAAGAAGGATGAGAGAAGATAAAAATATGTTAATTTATTTATTAATAAGGCAAATATATTTTGTTTCTAGTAATGGTATTAATTATAATATTTTACTAAATGATATGTAATTGGATATGATTCCTTATTTTTGGAAATCTTGGTTAAACTCTTGGTGGTATAGCAGTTTCCAAAGACTGGCTCTACATTCAGTTTATTTTGATAGTTGATTTTAATTGTTAACAGAGCTGGAAATAATACCTCACAGAGTTATTATGAAGGAAATACATTTATGAAATCATTATAGTGATTTTTAAATTCCACTCCCCAAAATAAGCAAATATTTTCATTTGAATGTTGATAGTAAATTTCCATCTGTCTGATGACAATTATTTTTGCATTTAGTTGAATTGTGTGTCATTTTAATATTTTTAATGGATAGCTTCAACATCGCTGAGATTCTTCATTTGGGAGATTTCAAAACATGTTAGAAAATTCTTTCCAAGATTTTTTTTCTTTTTAAGTGGACAGAATCACCTTAGCCACAGAAATCCAGAATGACAAATCATCTCTAAATATCTATTTTTATAATTCATTTTCATTATATGTTTCCTTTGAAATGAAGTTTCTCAACCACTGGTATAAAACACCTTTATTTAAAGGGATACAATGAGTCTGTTTATATTTGACAAAAAAGCCAGCTAGTTATCATACTGCTGGAATCATTTGTCATTATTAAAAACTTGCCTTTTTATAAAATGTAAGCACACATCTCTTCTAAGACCTTTCTTATAAGATAACCAGTGAAGATTTCATGGTTATCTTCATGTTTCATGGCATTCTTCATTCAAGAATGCTTCAAGAATGCTTTAAAGATTCTACTTTTTAAATGGATTGCTTTTATGAAAATAAACCCCACTCTTTTTGTCTTGCAGTATGAAAACTGCAATTTGTTACAATATGCTGAAGGCAAACAACTGTGTAAGACCATCTCTTTCAACCACGTTGTAGAATCTCATTCTTTCCTCAGGCTGGAATATAGCAATGAGCCTCTCTCTTTTGGAACGGTGTTGATGTCTAGAAAACATAATTTCATTCTGTTTCCTAGATTAAAAAAATGTTATTACAAGGTCTGATATTTTTCCATATCTTAATTGCATGATATGTCCACTTTGGAGACCATCAATCCAGACAGCCACAGATGGAGTGACGATGATTAGGAAGCCTAGGGATCTGAATAGAATTTTAGTTGGGGCTAAAACACTATCCAAATATAAAAATAATATAGGATAATTGAGCATGTCACAAACATTAGGAGAATTCAGTATATTGGCTGGTCAGTCTGGTCATAAAATTAGTATACAGAAGTCAGTAGATTTCTCACATACTAAGGATATATTGGGTTAGAAAATCGAGTGCCTAGTTGTCATTTTTAATATTAACACAAAGATATAACACCAAAAAGTAAACCTAAAGAGAAACATTCAAGATCTACATAACTAGAAGTGTAGCATGTTCTGAGAGACATAAAAAGAAGACTTAAAAAGTGTAAAGAGCTATCTAGTTCTTAGAAGAAATGCAAATATGTAGGGGTATGGAAATAGTGGTTGCCTCTGGGAGAAGGAACACAGTCAGAGATGGCACGGTTATTTTTTAATATATATCTTTTTGATTGCTTAACTTCTTTTTTTATCCATGTGCAATTATTATTTTCAAATAAATATAATAGCTTATACTTGTGATATGCTTATTTTACATGGCAGTCAGTGTTCTAAGTACATTACATATATTAAATCATTCAAACCTCGCTACAGCTTCTTGAGTTGAATATCATTATTCTTACTTTACAAAGATTAAGAAACTGAGGCACAAATAGGTTATTAATCACAGGGCACACAGTAAGTGACTGGAATTTTTAACTCAAGTTGTCCGATAAACTGTCTAGGCCTTAAGTCCTAGCATATGTTTCCTCTCCAGAATAAACACGTCAAAAATTCTTTTTCCCCAAATTTGAGGTGATTTTAATAATTCAAAATAATCAAAGAAAATGTATACTTATGAACATATTGTTTAGATGTGCTAAATATTGAAGAAACAGTATTTATGCTGCAATAAGCACCAACCCTTCCACAGACCAATAACAAGTAAAAACCAAAGTTCATGAGAATCCATGAAATCTCAGTCTGCATGCAGAAAATGTCTTCTATTTAATAAGGAAAAAATTAGAAAATTGTTACAAACTTTGTCTTAAAAACGATTTCTCATTATTTTCTAACATAGAACCCCCCAACCAATAACAGATACTTGTTCGTGCCTCTAGGGCTCTGCTCTGAGATGAGCTCGCCCCGCACCACAACAACCTCATAATTAATTCTCACCTTTAAGGTATGGGTTAGTCCCCCAGTGTCTAAAACTCTTAATCATTTTAACACATTTTATTTATTTTTACTTTTTATTTTTTTAACATCTTTATTGGAGTATAATTGCTTTACAATGGTGTGTTAGCTTCTGCTTTATAACAAAGTGAATCAGCTGTATGTATACATATATCCCCATATCCCCTCCCTCTTGCCTCTCCCTCCCACCCTCCCTATCCCACCCCTCTAGGTGGTCACAAACCACTTAGCTGATCTCCCTGTGCTATGCGGCTGCTTCCCACTAGGTATCTATTTTACATTTGGTAGTGTATATATGTCCATGCCACTCTCTCACTTCATCCCAGCTTACCCTTCCCCCTCCCCGTATCCTCAAGTCCACTCTCTAGTAGGTCTGCATCTTTATTCCTGTCCTGCTCCTAGGTTCTTCATAAACTTTTTTTTCTTTTTTTAGATTCCATATATATGTGTTAGCATACGGTATTTGTTTTTCTCTTTCTGACTTACTTCACTCTATATGCCAGATTCTAGGTCTATCCACCTCACTACAAATAACTGAGTTTCATTTCTTTTTATGGCTGAGTAATATTCCATTGTATATATGGACCACATCTTCTTTATCCATTCATCTGTCGATGGACACTTAGGTTGCTTCCATGTCCTGGCTACTGTAAATAGAGCTGCAATGAACATTGGGGTACATGACTCTTTTTGAATTATGATTTTCTCAGGGTATATGCCCAGTAGTGGGATTCTGGGTCATATGGTAGTTCTATTTGTAGTTTTTTAAGGACCCTCCGTACTGTTCTCCATAGTGGCTGTATCAATTTACATTCCCACCAGCAGTGCAAGAGGTTTCCCTTTTCTCCACACCCTCTCCAGCATTTATTGTTTCTAGATGTTTTGATGATGGCCATTCTGACCGCTGTGAGATGCTATCTCATTGTAGTTTTGATTTGCATTTCTCTAATGATTAATGATGTTGAGCATTCTTTCATGTGTTTGTTGGCAATCTGTATATCTTCTTTGGAGAAATGTCTATTTAGATCTTTTGCCCATTTTTGGATTGGGTTGTTGTTGTTGTTTTTTTTTTTGATACTGAGCTGCATGAGTTACTTGTATGTTTTGGAGATTAATCCTTTGTCAGTTGCTTCATTTGCAAATATTTTCTCCCATTCTGAGGGTTATCTTTTGGTCTTGTTTATGGTTTCCTTTGCTGTGCAAAAGCTTTGCAGTTTCATTAGGTCCCATTTGTTTATTTTTGTTCTTATTTCCATTTCTCTAGGAGGTGGGTCAAAAAGGATCTTGCTGTGATTTATGTCATAGAGTGTTCTGCGTATGTTCTCCTCTAAGAGTTTTACAGTGTCTGGCCTTACATTTAGGTCTTTAATCCATTTTGAGTTTATTTTTGTGTATGGTGTTAGGCAGTGTTCTACTTTCATTCTTTTACATGTAGCTGTCTAGTATTCTGAGCAGCACTTATTGAAGAGGCAGTCTTTCTCCACTGTATATCCTTGCCTCATTTATCAAAAATAACGTGACCATATGTGGGTGGGTTTATCTCTGGGCTTTCTATCCTGTTCCACTGATCTGTATTTCTGTTTTTGTGCCAGTACCATACTGCCTTGATTACTGTAGCTTTGTAGTATAGTCTGAAGTCAGGGCACCTGATTCCTCCAGCTCCATTTTTCTTTCTCAAGATTGCTTTGGCTGTTCGGGGTCTTTTGTGTTTCCATACAAATTGTGAAATGTTTTGCTCTAGTTCTGTGAACAATTCCATTGGTAGTTTGAAAGGGATTGCATTGAATCTGTAGATTGCTTTGGGTAGTATATCCATTTTCACAATGTTTATTCTTCCAATCCAAGAACATGGTATATCTCTCCATCTGTTTGTACCATCTTTAATTTCTTTTATCAGTGTCTTATAGTTTTCTGCATAGAAGTCTTTTGTCTCCTTAGGTAGGTTTATTCCTAGGTATTTTATTCTTTTTGTTGCAATGGTAAATGGGAGTGTTTCCTTAATTTCTCTTTCAGATTTTTCATCATTAGTGTATAGGAATGTGAGCGATTTCTTTGCATTAATTTTGTATCCTGCTACTTTACCAAATTCATTGATTAGCTCTAGTTGTTTTCTGGTTGTATCTTTAGGATTCTCTATGTATAGTATCATGTCATCTGCAAACAGTGACAGCTTTACTTTTTCTTTTCCTATTTAGATTCCTTTTATTTCTTTTCCTTCTCTGATTGCTGTGGCTAGAACTTCCAAAACAATGTTGAATAATAATTTTGAGAGTGGGCAACCATGTCTTGTTCCTGATCTTAGTGGAAATGGTTTCAGTTTTTCACCACTGAGGACAGTGTTGGCTGTGGATTTGTCATATATGTCATTTATTATGTTGATGTAAGTTCCCTCTCTACCCACTTTCTGGAGGGTTTTTATCATACATGTGTGTTGAATTTTGTCGAAAGCTTTTTCTGCATGTATTGAGATGATTGTATGGTTTTTATTCTTCAGTTTGTTAATATGGTGTATCACATTGATTTGTGTATATTGAAGAATCCTTGAATTCCTGGGATAAACCCCACTTGATCATGGTGTATGGTCATTTTAATGTGCTGTTTGATTCTGTATGCTAGTATTTTGTTGAGGATTTTTGCATCTATGTTCATCAGTGATAGTGGTCTGTAGTTTTCTTTTTTGTGTGACATCTTTGTCTGGTTTTGGTATCAGGGTGATGGTGGCCTCGTAGAATGATTTGGCAGAGTTCCACCCTCTGGTATATTTTGGAAGATTTTGAAAAGGATAGGTGTTAGCTCTTCTCTAAATGTTTGATAGAATTCACCTGTGAAGCCATCTGATCCTGAGCTTTTGTTTTTTGGAAGATTTTTAATCACAGTTTCAATTTCAGTGCTTGTGATTGGTCTGTTTATATTTTCTGTTTCTTCCTGGTTCAGTCTCGGAAGGTTGTGCATTTCTAAGAATTTGTCCATTTCTTCCAGGTTGTTCATTTTATTGGCATACAGTTGCTTGTAGTAATCTCTCATGATCCTTTGTATTTCTGCAATGTCACTTGTTACTTCTCCTTTTTCATTTCTAATTCTATTCATTTGAGTCTTTGCCCTTTTTTTCTTGATGAGTCTGTCTAATGTTTTGTCAATTTTGTTTATCTTCTCAAAGAACCAGCTTTCAGTTTTACTGAACTTTGATATTGTTTCCTTCATTTCTTTTTCATTTATTTCTGATCTGATCTTTATTATTTCTTTCCTTCTGCTCACTTCGGAGTTTTTTTGTTCTTCTTTCTCTAATTGCTTTAGATGTAAGTTTGGATTGTTTATTTGAGATGTTTCTTGTTTCTTGAGGTAGGATTGTATTGCTATAAACTTCCCTCTTAGAATTGCTTTTGCTTCATCCCATAGGTTTTGGGTCATCATGCTTTCATTGTCATTTGTTTCTAGGTATTTTTTGATTTCCTCTTTGAGTTCTTCAGTGCTCTGTTGGTTATTAAGTAGTGTATTGTTTAGCCTCCATGTGTTTATATTTTTTACAGATTTTTTCTTCTAATTGATATCTAGTCTCATAGCATTGTGGTTAGAAAAGACACTTGATACGATTCCAATTTTTTTTAATTTACCAACTCTTGATTTGTGACCCAAGATATGATCTATCCTGGAGAATATTCTATGAGCACTTGAGAAGAAAGTTTATTCTGTTGTTTTTGGATGGACTGTCCTATAAATATCAATTAAGTCCATCTTGTTTAATGAATTTTTTAAAGCTTATATTTCCATATTTATTTTCATTTTGTATGATCTGTCCATTGGTTAAAGTGGAGTGTTAATGTCTCCTACTATTATTGTGTTACTGTTGATTTCCCCTTTTATAGCTGTTAGCATTTGCCTTAGTTATTGAGGTGCTCCTATGTTGGGTGCATAAATATTTACAATTGTTATATCTTCTTCTTGGATTGATCACTTGATCATTATATAGTGTCCTTCTTTGTCTCTTCTAATAGTCTTTGTTTTAAAGTCTATTTGATCTGATATGAGAATTGCTACTCCAGGTTTCTTTTGATTTCCATTTGCATGGAATATCTTTTTTCATCTCTTCACTTTCAGTCTTTATGTGTCCCTAGGTCTGAAGTGGGTATCTTGTAGATAGCATATATATGGGTCTTGTTTTTGTATCCATTCTGCCAGGCTATGTCTTTTGGTTGGAGCATTTAATCCATTTACATTTAAGGTAATTATTGATATGTATATTCCTATTACCATTTTCTTAATTGTTTTGGGCATGTTATTGTAGGTCTTTCCCTTCTCTTGTGTTTCCTGCTTAGAAAAGTTCCTTTAGCATTTGTTGTAAAGCTGGTTTGGTAGTCCTGAATTCTCTTAGCTGTTGCTTGTCTGTAAAGGTTTTAATTTCTCCGTCAAATCTGAATGAGATCCTTGATGGGTAGAGTAATCTTGGTTGTAGATTTTTCCCTTTCATCGCTTTAAATATGTTCTGCCACTCCCCTGTGGCTTGCAGAGTTTCTGCCGAAAGATCAGCTGTTCACCTTATGGGGATTCCCTTGGATGTTATTTGTTGGTTTTCCCTTGCTGTTTTTAATATTTTTTCTTTGTATTTAATTTTTGATTGATTAATATGTGTCTTGTTGTGTTTCTCCTTGGAGTTATCCTGTATGGGACTCTCTGTGCTTCCTGGACTTGATTAACTATTTCCTTTCTCATATTAGGGAAGTTTTCAACTATAATCTCTTCAAATATTTTCTCAGTCCCTTTCTTTTTCTCTTCTTCTTCTGGGACCTCTATAATTTGAATGTCGGTGTGTTTAATGTTGTCCCAGAGGTCTCTGAGACTGTCCTCAGTTCTTTTCATTCTTTTTTCTTTATTCTGCTCTGCAGTAGTTATTTCTACTATTTTATCTTCCAGGTCACTTATCCATTCTTCTGCTTCAGTTATTCTGATATTGATTCCTTCTAGAGAATTTTAAATTTCATTTATTGTGATGTTCATCATTGTTTGTTTGCTCTTTAATTCTTCTAGGTCCTTGGTAAACGTTTCTTGTATTTTCTCCATTCTATTTCCACGATTTTGGATCATCTTTACTATCATTATTCTGAATTCTTTTTCAGGTAGACTGCCTATTTCCTCTTCATTTGTTAGGTCTGGTGGATTTTTATCTTGCTTCATCATCTGCTGTGTGTTTCTCTGTCTTCTCATTTTCCTTAACTTACTGTGTTTGGGGTCTCCTTTTTGCAGGCTGCAGGTTCATAGTTCCTGTTGTTTATGGTGTCTCTCCCCAGTGGCTAAGGTTGGTTCAGTGGGTTGTGTAGGCTTCCTGGTGGAGGTGAGTAGTGCCTGTGTTCTGGTGGATGAGGCTGGATCTTGTCTTTCTGATGGGCAGGTCTGCATCCGGTGGTGTGTTTTGGGGTGTCTGTGACCTTGTTATGATTTTAGGCCGCCTCTGTGGTAATGGATGGAGTTGTGTTCCTGTCTTGCTAGTTGTTTGGCATAGGGTGTCCAAACACCCTAGCTTGCTGGTTATTGAGTGGAGCCGCATCTTGGCATTGAGATAGAGATCTCTGGGGGCTTTTTGCCATTTTTATATTATGTGGAGCTGGGAGGTCTCTGGTGGACCAATGACCTGAACTCGGCTCTCCCACTTCAGAGGCACAGGCCTGACCCCCAGCCAGAGCACAAATTCCTTGTCATCCACACGGCTCAGAATAAAAGGGAGAAAGAAAGAAAGAAAGAGAGAGAGAGAGAGAGAGAGAGAGAGAGAGGGAGGGAGGGAGGGAGGGAGGGAGAGAGAGGGAGGGAGGGAGGGAGGGAGGGAGGAAGGAAGGGAGGAAAACAATAAATAAAATAAAGTTTTTAAAATAAAAAATAATTTAAAAAAATTAAGCACGTAATAAAAAAGAAGAAAAAAAGAGAGAGCAACCAAACCAAAAAACAAATCCACCAATGATAACAAGGGCTAAAAGCTATAGTATAAAAACAAACAAAAAGAAAGGACACACAGAACACTAGGACAAATGGTAAAAGCAAAGCTATACAGACAAAATCATATACAGAAGCATACACATACACACTTGCAAGAAGAGAAAAAGGAAAAATATATATACATCATTGCTCCCAAAGTCCACCCCCTCAATTTGGGATGATTCATTTTCTATTCAGGTATTCCACACATGCAGGGTACATCAAGTTGGTTGTGGAGATTTAATCCGCTGTTCCCAAGGCTACTGTTAGAGATTTTCCTTCCTCTTCTTTGTTTGCACAGCTCCTGGGGTTCAGCTTTGGATTTGGACCCGCCTCTGTGTGTAGGTCACCTGAGGGCATCTGTTCTTTTCTCAGACAGGATGGGGTTAAAGGAGCAGCTGATTCGGGGGCTCTGGCTCACTCAGGCCGGGGGGGAGGGAGGGGTACAGATGTGGGGCGAGCCTGCAGCTGCAGAGGCCAGCATGACGTTGCACCAGCCTGAGGCGCGCCGTGCGTTCTCCCGGGGAAGTTGTCCCTGGATCACGGGACCCTGGCAGTTGTGGGGTGCACAGGCTCCTGGGAAGGGAGGTGTCGATAGTGACCTGTGCTCACACACAGGCTTCTTGGTGGTGGCAGCAACAGCCTTAGCGTCTCATGCCCTTCTCTGATGTCCTCGCTGATAGCCATGGCTCGCGCCCATCTCTGGAGCTCCTTTAGGCGGCGCTGTTAATCCCCTCTCCTTACCCCCCACGAAACAAAGAGGCAAGAAAATGTCTCTTGCCTCTTAGGCAGTTCCAGACTTTTCCCCGGACTCCCCCCCAGTTATCTGTGGCGCACTAGCCCCCTTCAGGCTGTGTTCATGCAGCCAACCCCAGTCCTCTCCCTGGGATCCGACCTCCAAAGCCCAAGCCTCACCTCCCAGCCCCCACCCGTCCCAGCGGGTGAGCAGACAAGCCTCTTGGGCTTGGGAGTGCTGGTAGGCACCGATCCTCGTGCGGGAATCTCTCCGCTTTGCCCTCCACACCCCTGTGGCTGCGCTCTCCTCCGTGGCTCTGAAACTTTCCCCCGCTCCACTACCCGCAGTCTCCACCCGCGAAGGGGCTTCAGAGTGTGTGGAAACCTTTCCTCCTTCACAGCTCCCTCCCACTGATGCAGGTCCCATCCCTATTCTTTTGTCTCTGTTTTTTCTTTTTTCTTTTGCCCTACCCAGGTACATGGGGAGTTTCTTGCCTTTAGGGAGGTCTGAGGTCTTCTGCCAGCATTCAGTAGGTGTTCTGTAGGAGTTGTTCCACATGTAGATGTATTTCTGATGTATTTGTGGGGAGGAAGATGATCTCCGCATCTTACTCTTATGCCACCTTGAAGCTCCTCCTCAGTTTAACACATTTTATAATTATTTTTCTCTAATGTAAAGTTCTTATCATACTCAAATATAATGTGAGATATACCTGGACATTATATATATTTTTAACATCTTTATTGGAGGATAATTGCTTTACAATGGTGTGTTAGTTTCTGCTTTATAACAAAGTGAATCAGTTATACATATACATACATCCCCATATCTCCTCCCTCTTGCGTCTCCCTCCCACCCTCCCTATCCCACCCCTCTAGGTGGTCACAAAGCCCCGAGCTGATCTCCCTGTGCTATGCAGCTGCTTCCCACTAGCTATCTATTTTACATTTGGTAGTGTATATAAGTCCATGCTACTCTCTCGCTTCGTCCCAGCTTACCCTTCCCCCTCCCCATGTCCTCAAGTCCATTCTCTGTCTGCATCTTTATTCCTGTCCTGCCCCTAGGTTCTTCAGAACTTTTTTTTTTAGATTCCATATATATGTGTTAGCATATGATATTTGTTTTTCTCTTTCTGACTTACTTCACTCTGTATGACAGATTCAAGTTTCATCCACCTCGCTACAAATAACTCAATTTCGTTTCTTTTTATGGCTGAATAATGTTCTATTGTGTATATGTACCACATCTTCTTTACCGTTCATCTCTTGATGGACACTTAGGTTGCTTCCATGTCCTGGCTATTGTAAATAGAGCTTCAGTGAATATTGTGGTACATGACTCTTTTTGAATTTTGGTTTTCTCAGGGTATATGCCCAGCAGTGGGCTTGCTGGGTCAAATGGTAGTTCTATTTTTAGTTTTTTGAGGAACCTCCATACTGTTCTCCATAGTGACTGTATCAATTCACATTCCCACCAACAGTGCAAGAGGGTTCCCTTTTCTCCAAACCCTCTCCAGCATTTATTGTTTGTACATTTTTTGATGATGCTACCTGGCCATTCTTGCTCATATTTTTCTCTTAGAAATATTTTCATGTACGTGATTTCTCTGTTTTTCTAATTTTTATCAAATTTCTTGATAAATGGCTTAATTTTCCTATTATATTTCCTATACTACCCATACTACCCACATAGTATGGAACTCAGTGAATTATTTAATAAATATTTATTAACTGTATTTTATGTACATGTCTGCTAGATGTTGAGGTTGTTACGGAAATGAATATGATATTACTACTTGCTGTCTGGGAACTTAAAATTTTGTAGAGAAGGTGTTTGAAAGTTAAACATTATATTGAGGGTTAAGCATAACAAAAAGCAACTGTGAAATGACTAAATATCTTAGTGTAATAGTCAGTCCAAGGCCATCCTCCTTACCTTGGTTTTTTGACTCCTGATATTACAGATTACATACATGTTTCTAGCATTTTTAATACAGTTAAAAAGTTCCTTCTAAACAGCATGACATGTAATGTTTAAGTCTAAAAATATGTCAGTCTTATATAATGTGCATCTGTTTCACAATGTTCATTTTTAACCATTCTCTTATGATTAGATATTCAACTTACATTTGTTTCAACTCATTTGTCTGTTATGATCACAAATACTTATGATTTGTTCTTTGTTTTAAATCATGTAGGATAAATTCCAAATGGCTAAATACCAAAGCAGCACATATCAAAATAGAACACGGCTTAGTTTTTTTCCTTTTTCTTCTTGGGTGTAATTCCATGGTGCAGGTGATAGGGCTATCATTTTAAGGAAACTCAGTATGTGTGCATATGTGTGTGTGTGTGTGTGTGTGTGTGTGTGTGTGTGTATTAAACCTCTATAACATAAAGTAGGAAGCTTGTGTTTTAGAAATATTTTATGCAGCAATAAGTAATGGAGAAATAAAATATTTGATCCATACTTACTATGTACTTTCTGTATACTGTATACAAGCTGTCTTTGAGGATATGGGACATTTTAGGGTGCCTTTATCAAGCTACATCATGTAAACAACAAAATATATATGCTAAAATTGACAATATTCTGCAAAGGAACAGTGAATTGTCAATATATGATTCTGCTGCTAATGAACAGAGGATTCCACAAGATTGGTTGCCATCTTCTCCATGTAGCTTCCTTCCTTGGCTTGAAGATATGTCCCCTACATATATAACTGTACTTTAAAAAGAAATATTTGAAAGTACAGAAAGACATAACATTAAAAGTGAGTTTTCCTATCAACTCTTTCCACTGCTTTCCACCTTAGTAACACTAAGTACTAAACTCTCAGTTCTACTAATCTGTCAATCATAAGTGCCTTCTATTGGTTTCTCATTAAGAAAGACAAAGAATTGATCTCACTAATATTTTCTTCTTTTTAAACTCCTTCAAAGTTTGTGAATAATATTTTTATCTTTAGTTATATGGGTTACCTCTAAAACTCTAATCCTATTCTTAACATTTTATTTCTTAATCCATAGCTTTTTGGTATTATATATAACTCATGTACACATAAGAAGATGTTGATACTCTTTTTCCCCATGCCTCTTTCTTGTACTCCTCCCAACTTTTGTTAGCTGTTTCTATTTTCCGTCCTTCCTTCCTTCCTCCCTCCCTCCCTTCCTTCCTCCCTTCCTTCCTTCCTTCCTTCCTCCCTTCCTCCCTCCCTTCCTTCCTTCTTTTCTTTTATCTAATTTTATACTATATAATAATAGTATATATAATATAATAACATAGTATAATAAAATTTATGTATATTTATATAGAATAATTTAGTTTACTATACTTTGTATCTAGATTAATTCTGAAAATTGCTGTGATTAGTATTTGAAATATTATTATTATAAAAATAATGAGTTCTGTAGAGTATAGAATGCAGTATGTAGTCATTGGTTCTGTAGAAAAGCAAGTACAGTTTTTTGAACTAAATATATTTCTCTTAAAGAGACATAATCTAAATGTCAAATTCAAACATCTTTTATTATCTTACAATCAATCAATACCCCAAAATTTGGGGCTGTGACTTTCTTGAACAGATAGAGTTTCTAATTATATAATTTTCTCATTAAAAATAGAACTATATACTCTTTTTTTTTTTTTTTTTTTTTTTTGCGGTACACGGACCTCTCACTGCTGTGGCCTCTCCCGTTGCGGAGCACAGGCTCCGGACGCGCAGGCCCGGCGGCCATGGCTCACAGGCCCAGCCGCTCCGCGGCATGTGGGATCTTCCCGGACCGGGGCACGAACCTGTGTCCCCTGCATCGGCAGGCGGACTCTCAACCACTGAACCACCAGGGAAGCCCAAAAATAGAACTATATACTCTTTATACTACTGGATGCATCATGAAATTTGGACAAACTACTTTCTAGGACTTAAAGTACTCCTGGGTCAGACCAACTATATTTTGGATCTCATATCTTTCTCTCTCTTACATTTCATTTTCTAGAATATTCTAATATTTTAAAGCAGTAGATGAGTGGTGAACTTCTTGTGCCCTTGCAATTTCAAAAAAATGTTCCTTATTTCACTGTACTCCCACCCACTGGTATGCTGAAGCTGGCTCATACCAGCTCACAAGTGCTGACTTCTTAGCATTTCTTCCCAATTCTGTGACCTCACTTTTGGTGGCTTGAAATTGGTCATGAGGGAGTATTTATTCCATAGAAATAATAAAATGCTACAAATCAGGTTGGCTATTTTTTGAGAGCTGGTTTTTCTCAAAAAAATTGAGCATACCACTTTTCCCACCAGGTTGAATATAGAATTTTAGATTCAAAATTCCTTTCACTACATATTTAGAAGCTCTGGAAAATATTTATCTATTGTTTACTTATTTTCTCTTATTGGTTCTTACTGGCTCTTTTTTTCTCATATATTTTCTTTTCTCTTTTATTATCTTTGAAATGCTTTGAGTATTGTTTATCTACTTAGATAGAATGTAAACTCCATGAGGGCAAAGTTGCTTTCTTATTCATTATCATGACAAAATCCATGAGGATGATTATGTAGCACTTAGTAAGCACTCAACATGCATTTGACTAATGAATGCATCAAATCCTGTTAGAAAAATTTGTTCTTCCCAAATTTATTTGCCGTGTCTTTTTAGCTTTTGCTCACTTGTTCAGTCTCTTTGATGTTTTACTCTGTGTTCAGAGTTTTTCAGTAAATTCAATAAATTGCTATTATTATTATTATTATTACTACTACTACCTCAGCAATCTGTTCAGTTTTAGGAGCTATTTCTTATTCTCTGCTCCTTTTTCATAGGAGCATATTCTTGTGTTTTGGTGCAATGTCATCTCAATGCTATTTGAGAGGGTACCTTTGGAATTCTTTTAGCATCCCTTTTCCTTTTAATTTTCTCTTCCTCCTCTGATATTAGTCTTTCTGTCTCTGTCTTGTCATTCTTTAGTGATTGGCTTTTATTTATGGATGAAGAACTAGGCTTCTCTTACTATTACTGTCCCCTCACCTGATTTAAGAGGAAGGACCACAAAACCGATGTGAGTAGATACAGTTTGTTAGCAGTCGAAGGGCTTCATTTTGATCTAGCAGACAAGAGCCTTGCCACACCCCGCTCCATGCCATATGTCAATACTGCAAGGTCCTACTCTATTCTGGGATATATATATATATATATATATACACATACATATATATATGTATGTATATATATATATTTATTTATTTATACTTACATAAAATTTTAAAATTTGCTGACCCTTCTTTATGCATAGGTTTGATTTCACATGCTTTCACTTTTAAGAAATTTACAAAATGATTGATCCTCTGACATTCTTGTTCTCCTCTTCCTTGTAACTTCTACCTCAGAATTTTAAAGTATTTTTTCACATTTATACTCCTTTATAGTCAATTCAGTGAGTCTTAATGAGAGGAGGTCATTACAATATGTGCTCAGTTCTCTGTCTTGAATCATATGGTTGATTACATCTTAATAACTTCAACAATAATTTGAATTCTATTTGGAAGATTTTTCACTTCAAGGAAGTAGATCTCCAGTAAGATATCAGATATTTGTGAAGAATAGGATTTGCATTATCCAGTTTTGCAACTAATAGTATTATATGTATACTCTGGGATACAACTGTAAGTGAAAATTATCTACAATTCATCTTATTGTCTCAAACTTAATACATTTTTAGGAAAATGGGGATGCAGGAGAAGAGTTTGGAAAGTGTGGATTTCACACTTAAAGAAAACCATCTATTTAATATCAAAGTCCTATGTAGTTGGTTCATTTAGACCTATGACGTTGGGCTCTCATGTGGAAAAATGTGTGTTAAGTTAATAATAGAAAATCAAATCTTTTTCCTTTGGAAATATTTTAGACTCTTATGGATATTTAAGCAATCATAATTGCTTAGTGAGTTATAACAAGAGAATACTTAACTAAAACCTCTAAGTTATATTTGGTTGCTTGTTGTGCTTCGACACAAGGAGGGGTTATTGGCTGTTAAGATTCTTTATTGGCCCTGCTTCTAGAGTTCCTGGAACTTTTCCTCTATTAATAAATACCCTTAGCTTGAATTTAACTATGACAAATGATCATTGGCATATCTGTTCGTTTCCAGTAATTGAGCAGGCAGTCTATAACTCCACGTAATATAGATTTGTTGCGTTATAACAATCTAATTATATTAATGCCATTCATTTTCAACACTATCTTCTGATTGTGATGTCTCCTTGGCTTCTGGAAAAGATGTAAATCTATTACTTAATCCAAACAGCACATGGTCTTCTGGATTGCTGCCATAATCAACATATTCAGAAAATGAGGACTTTAAAATATCTGTCTCTAAGAGATCTGAATCTCTAAAGTTTTGGTTCAAAGAAAATGTTTCTAGGGTCACACTACTAGATGGATCAATCTGAGCTATTTACCATTTCTAAGTTCACTGTCTTTTTTCACCTATAAAACAAATGAATTTTACTAATTACTATTTTATGTATCTTCTAGCTTTAAATTTCTATGATTGTAAGATTCAAAGCTGGTAACACATACAACAATAATATATATTAACATATAATGTATAAACCTAAGAAGGATATTTAAATTTGGATGTATTGCCTCATATATGTTTAAAATTATGCGAACAACCCTGGGTTAGTGCTAAAAGTTTACACTTGAAAACTCTTGAAATTTTATGAATGTAAAGCTTTCTTGAAATTTTTCTTCAATTTTGGCAAAAATTTGATTATTTTTCAATGTAATACTAAAGAACATATTATATGCCAGAAAAATTATCAGTAAAAGTTGAAATCAGCTAGTAATTTCATTAAATGAAATGGGAAATCAGTGGCACAAAAGATGATAAGTAAATGCTTCTTTCGTGTTCTCATTTAACTCATAAATAATGCCATTAGAACTTTGTCTTAAATGTTTATTGAGACCATGCACTCTTTGAGAACTTTCAAACTTTTCTCTCCTTGTGCTTAAATGTTCAATTTCATTAATACAGACTTGAAATGAGTAATAAAGTATAAATATTTTACAGAATCAAAGTTCTAAGAAGGGACTATGAAACAGTTGGTGTATTTCTTAAAGTAGTTCCCTCCAAATTAATTTAAATTGGCTCTGGAATGAGCACTGAAAATTTGCTTAAGGACCATAAGAAAAATGTAATTATAGGTGGCAGAGCATCCGACTTAGGGGAGCTGTCTGGTGGGGTGTTTGGTGTTCATCCAAGTTTTCTCTAACAACTTTATTAATTATCTGGAAGAAGAAGTAAACAGCATGTTAATTAAATTTGCAGCTGATAATAATTGGGAAATGTTGCCAACTCCAATGTAAAAACAAAAAAGAAAAGAAAAGAAGAAAAAAGAAAAACATATTGGGTTGATATATGATCTGAACTATAAGAAAACAAGAAAGATGACAAATATGATAGAGGAAAATAAAAGAATATAATGAAGAATCTCAATCATAAATCTATGAAAAGAATACATTAATAAACACTTTTAAAGATTTATATAGCTAGTAATATAACTAATAAGTATTGTAAACTTAGATGTGGTAGAGTACGTATGTGACCATCTGTAATGCTTTCATATCTTGAATGTAGGGATCATCAATGATCAATTCAAAAGGAAGCCTTAACACAGAGAATGCATGAAATCATGGTGGTTGAGATTTGGAGAGATCAGTGTGATGACCAAGGTAAGAGTATTGTTTATCAAACTGAGTCATGTTTAGGCTTTCTTCTATCCAATCTTCATTTGAACACTGTATCCACCAGCCTTTGCACAGTCTTTATTTTTGAAGGCTAACCATTGGGATTTTTTTAAAAAAAATTCTAGATTTCTTGCTTTTTGAATGACAACTGTATTATGTGCCATATGTCATGCATACTGTCAGGGTTTTTTGCTCACAAAGAACAGTTTCTGTCATGTATTCAAGCCTAGGTAGCCATAAAATAGAAGAGAGACAAGGAAAAATAGCAGGTAAATTAAAACCTTTAAGGACAAGTTTAAATAAAGAGGCGGTTCTTTCTTTCCTTACTCTCCATAATCTATTCTCTCATGATATCCATATTACAGGAAGATTTCATAGATTAAATTCTCATAGTATATAAAAATGGATCCTTTACACTACTTATCCATTATAAGTATATGTTTATTTATCTGTCTCCCTTCACTCTATGGTGAGATTCTTAAGGATAGAAACCTTATCTTAAACATCTTTGTAATTTTCAGCATCTAGAGCCATGTCTGATATCTAATAAATGCTCAGATGAAGTTTGCTGCATAATACTTTGGAAACCTTCCTTGGCTACATTAGCTCTATGACATTGAGCAGATTTTTACCTCCGAGTCTCATTCCTCATTTTTCTTATTCCTAAAAATGGAGAAAGTGATATCCTGTTTTAAATGGATTTGGATAAATCCTGCATATAAAATATAGTGCTAGTTCCTAGCCCATAAAACCTCAGCTTCCCTCCCTTTTATTTCTTACTTTCTTTTTTCAGGAATCTTAACAAAACCAATCTAGGTAGAGATTATTCCTCTAAAATAAATTAGTTCATTAAAAAACAATTTAGAATATTTATGAATATCAGTGTTTTAAAGGGAATAGATGCTTCCAAGAGAGTTAGGCTTAACTATTATTAAATAGCTATAATGGCCACATATCTTTTAATACTTAGCTTTTTCTTGAAATTTGTAGTTTTCTTTTTAGATTTCATCCAAATCATATGCTCAAATCTATATGCTTTGTTAAGTAGGTGTTAAGTGACTTACCTTGACTTCTCATAATGATAATATGTGAAAAGATCTTCTGATTTATGTATTTGGGAATTTTAAGACAATTATTACTTAGAACACTATATGAGCACTCCATAAAAATACACATCACCATAAAATAACTGCATATGGAGTATTTAATCCTGAACTTCTAAAGATGAAAAGTGAAAGTAGTTACAATAATCATTATTTTCAATTTTATGTAGTTAAGTGGTTTTACACAAAAAATTAGCTTTCCAAATGACATAGTCATAATGCGTTAATGGTAGCATAACGTGTTATTACATTATGCAACATAATTTCATGGATATTATGTATGGCATTTTAGAAACTCATGTACTTATAGTTATTAGAAGATACTCAATTTTTTCAGACCACATTCTTCTTAACCTTATTACTTAATGTAATCCTCGAGTGCTTTCTCTGCCTTTAGCTGAAGTCTTTGTATGGATTGTATAACCTATTTCCTGACAGTTTAACTTAGTGCTCCCCAGTTTCTTTATTATCAACTTTTGTCTTATTCTCTTTCCAACTGAAAATATTTAGAATATTGTCTTAAAAGGGTCTCAAAGTCAACAAGTCGTAATGATCGAATGTACACAGTTTAAAAAGTGCTTTGGTTTTGAAAGTTGGCTATTTATGTAGTAAATCTTAATATATTGGGTGGGCCAAAAGGTTCATTCGTTTTTTTCTGTAAGATGGCTCTAGTCCTACTTACTTGTCTTTAACTTCATTCGAGACAATTTTGTTAGATTGTATGTGACAGCTGTCATATCAGCATGCATTAAAAAAAAGACTTATCAAAATGGGTGAAATTTTGTGTAGCCATTTTAATATTGAAAATGAAAGAAAAAAGCAACATTTTCAGCATATTATGCTTTATTATTTCAAGAAAGGTAAAAACACAACTGAAATGCAAAAAAGTATTTGTGCAGTGTATGGAGAAGGTGCTGTGACAGATCAAACGTGTCAAAAGTGGTTTGCGAAGTTTCGTGCTGGAGATTTCTCGCTGGATGATGCTCCACGGTCGGGTAGACTGGTTGAAGTTGATAGCGATCAAATCAAAACAATAATTGAGAACAATCAACCTTATACCACACGGGAGATGGCTGACAGACTCAAAATATCCAAATCAAGCACTGAAAATCATTTGCACCAGCTTGGTTATGTGAATCGCTTTGATGTTTGGGTTCCACAAGTTAAGTGAAAAAAACCTTCTTGACCATATTTCTGTATGCAATTCTCTACTGAAATGTAATGAAAACGTTCCATTTTTTAAAACAAATTGTGACAGGTGATGAAAAGTGGATACTGTACAATGGAACATTGTACAGTGGGCCAAGTGAAATGAACCACCACCAATCACAACAAAGGCCAGTCTTCATCCAAAAGAAGGTGATATTGTGTATATGGTGGGATTGGAAGGGAGTCCTCTATTACGAGCTCCTTCTGGAAAACCAAATGATTAATTCCAACAAGTACTGCTCCCAGTTAGACCAAATGAAAGCAGCACTCGACGAAAAGTTTCCAGAATTAGTCAACAGAAAATGCATAATCTTCCATCAGGCTAATACAAGACCGCATGCTTCTTCTTTTTTTTTTTTTCTTTTTTAACATCTTTATTGGAGTATAATTGCTTTATAATGGTGTGTTAGTTTCTGCTTTATAACAAAGTGAATCAGTTATACATATACATATGTTCCCATATCTCTTCCCTCTTGTGTCTCCCTCCCTCCCACCCTCCCTATCCCACCCCTCTAGGTGGTCACAAACCACCTAGCTGATCTCCCTGTGCTATGCGGCTGCTTCCCACTAGCTATCTATTTTACATTTGGTAGTGTATATATGTCCACCGCATGCTTCTTTGATGACCAGGCAAATACTGTTACAGCTTGGCTGGGAAGTTCTGATTCATTCATCGTATTCACCAGAAATTGCATCTTCAGATTTCCATTTATTTTGGTCTTTAACAAAATTCTCTTAATGGAAAAGATTTCAATTCCCTGGAAGACTGTAAAAGGCACCTGGAACAGTTCTTTGCTCCAAAAGATAAAAAGTTTTGGGAAGATGGAATTATGAAGTTGCCTGAGAAATGACAGAAAGTAGTGGAACAAAAGGGTGAATAGGTTGTTCAATAAAGCTCTTGGTGAACATGAAAAATGTGTCTTTTATTTTTACTTAAAAAACCGAAGACACTTTTTGGCCCACCTGATATTTAGATGGAATTGGATATTTCGTCTATCCTCATTAGCACCAAAATAGCGCTTTATTCCTCATAATTTATTCCGTGCTTTAATAGCAAATTACCATGTATTAAAAGCTCAGCATTCGGTTAAATTCACCACTTGCTGAGTACCTGCTTTTTGTGAGACCATGCACATAGTGGTTATAAACAGACCTTCCCTAAGACAGAACTGGATTGAAATCCCAGATTTGACACTTAATTCTGGTGTGAATTTAGGCAAATTAATCTCTCCTAGACTCATTTTCTTTACATATAAAAAAAATTTAGTAATTATCACTCCAAAAATTTTTTTAAGGATATATTGAAATAAGATAACTAAAATGTCTTGCATATGGTAGTTGTTCAGTACATGATAACAGATATTGTTATTCTAATTAATAATTCAAGGTGTCAAGTGGTAGTATTACAAAAGTAAACAAAGAGTTCATATTTTTATGGATCTAGGAACTGAAAAGATTCAACAGGTAAGATTAAAGTCTCTGCCCTCAAGAAATGCCATGTAGTATTTGTTGAATTAAAAAACTATGTACAAAGATTTGTACAGCATTAACTTCAGTGGAAGTCAGTATGTTAATTTCTGTAATCAATATGCAACCAAAGTACGATGGATATTCGGGAGAACAGAATTGAATGATTATGGCTGAGGAAGATGAGTAAAAGTTTAGAGGGTTGAGTTTGGAGGATAACTGGAAATCATACATTTGAAGAAGGCTGGAAGGGTTTTCAAAGCCAAGAAAGAACTGTGGACAACGTCATGGAAGCATTAAATTATTGAATGTTTACAAGGTCAGGATTTCTAATATTCAATGAATGAGAGGTTCAGAGTTCAGGAAATAGAACAAACAGTGGTGGAGAGTTATGCTGAGTCACATCAATGAATGGGACAATATACGTGACTGTTTTCTGAAGAAAATGGGAGATATTCAATGATCAGAATCATCCCCCAGACTTAAAAGGTGTATTTATGTATTTGCATGTATATGTGGAATGTTTGTTTGTCTGTGAGAATTATGGTAGAGTTTTAGGTTCTATTCACAACAGCCCAGAACCTGCCCTCTAGCTTATTACAATCTATTCAGATGTCAATTGCAGTAGATAAATGAAGGACATATAGAAAGTGATCTGACAAGATCACCATGTTTGGGTGGTAAATTAGAAGGAAGAAGGTGATTCTGATGAGTGTTTGATGGAGTAAGGCAGTACTTAAAGTCTGAGAAGTCCCAACAAAGATGAGTGGGCAAGTGCCAAGCAAAGTATTTATTTCTCAAAACGAAAGTGAGAACGGCATTACTCCCGGCTTCAGTTTCCTCTGTTAGCTAGTAGTCCTTAATACAAGCATGCTGTTTTTACCCCGTTTGTTCTCTTCATTCTCTGCTTCAGGCAACTCTTTAAGTTTTGCTTTACTTCTTTCCTCTCCTGCTTTTCCTTGGGAATGGGTCAAGAAATGTGTCTGGCAAGAAACCTGAAATGGAGTGTCAAGTAATAATATAATCAATATAGGGTATTGAGTCAGTATGGCCTTTGAATCAGTCTCATAAACAGCTTCTTACTTACTGGGCATGGTGCTCAGCTGTTCTGAGTTGCATCATCTCTACAATGGGGGTATTAATATAACATCCTTTACAGGGTTCCTCTGGGGATTAAGTTCAATAATGCATGCAAAGAACCTAGCACAGTTCCTAGCATAGAGTATGTGCTCAATACACTTTAACCTTTATTGTTATCTTAGTAGTGAAGGCACTAGACTAGTGCTTTTGGAAAATCTGGTTTCTTCTGTCTTGCTACTTACGAACTGAATAAATTAGAGGAAGTGATTTAACACTTCTGACACTCAGATCTAAGTTGGTTAACATCTCACCTAGATGTTGTAAAGAACAAATAGAACAGTGTGTAGGATATTGCCAGTTGAACCATAGAAAGCTTTACAAAGGTAAGACATTATTTTTATCAATGTGATTGTTAATAGTAAAACCTAATAACCAAGCTTACTTTGGGGGCACAGATTAAGAGCTGGCTGTTACAGAGCTGATGACCCTGGGCCAGCAGATGTCAGCACACTCAGAACTGAAGGTTGGTTAAACTTTAGGGTTGTTTGTTATCACTTATAAACTCGCCTGTCCTAACTTATACTCAGATTCTAGAATATGGTCGCCAAGCAAAACAGATTGTTAGTGTCGTTCTGAGGTACCTGCATCAGGTTTTATTATTGTGTATAAATAAATGCACAAGTATTTATTTAACCAGAAAAGTGATTTATCTTAAAATATAGGGATAATTTATCAGGTTTTTTTCATAGGCATAATACTAGTTTCCATGGAAATCGTGAGAGAACCATGAAAATATCTTTGCTTTTACTGTCGTCTGATCAACCATCATATCTGCCTTGTCAGTAAACCTGTATTGGTGTAATAAGCATTTTATACAGTGGAAAGTTAGAATTGTCAGTGAAAACACGTAAGTTAGCATCCTTCTTTTTATCACTCTCCTATAAGTAAATTTCTTAGAATCTCATCAGTTGGTAAAGAGGATTCATTGACCTGCAAAGTTGAGAAAATCAGAATATATCTATGTTGATTCTACCGCTTTGAGAGGCTCTGCTTCCATTGCCAATTTCTATATGAGTAGCTCTTTAGCCACTAAAAGGTTTTTAAATTCTTCAAACAAAATTATTTCAGAGAATGATGTTAAATCATTAACTATTATGTGAAACTATTTAGTGGAACTATTTATATGAAAAATGATGCTTTGTTATGATTTGAAGTTTTTTACCACTTTTCTTTAGAGTGTTTTCTTTTCTTTTTATACTTCCCCCTAAAAGATATTAGTCAGGTATAAAGCTATTCTCTTTGGAGTTTCCTTTTTGTGATGAGAAAATTATTGACCACAAATTAAATAATTTATTTGAAACATTTCAGGCATTATATATTTTCCCCTCAACAAATACCTAAAGAGATGAAATCACCTGAAACAGCAAGTAATTTGTTCTCACCATCCATTCTATTTATTTTAAGAACTGTGCACCCTCATCATGACTTGATTTCAATTTTTGTTATGTGTCTTGTGAATAAATAAGCTATAGAACAGCTCATACTCCCAGTGTATAACTGTGTCAAATGCGTAATCTAGAGAGGTACATTGACAGATTAAGGGAAAGGATAAAGATCTTTAGCTAAAAGCCAGGAAGATCCAATTTATTTTAAATAAACCTCATTTAAACCTATAATGCATTAGACATTGCAATTTAAAATAGATGAATCTAAATCACCTGTCACCTTCTGCCAGAAATATGCTACAGACCATTGATATATGAAGAATGGACTAATGAAACTTTATTAATAAAATCAATTAGTTGATGCTCTGCCATTCTTTTCTCCACTCAGAGGTTTAGGTCATCTACCCCACACAAGGGGCAATCATAATAAAAGCTTCTACAGATGACTTGTTTACTGATTACCTAACAGGTATTATCAACTAATTTCTCCCTGTCCATACTTCACTACAGAGACTGAAAAGTCTACCTACTTTCTTTCCCAACCTCTCCTGTAAATAGGAATTGTCATATGATCGGTTCTGGCCATTGAGCTATTAGAGTACATGTGCTCTAAGCCTTCTGAAATGAGTTTTCTTTCTTGATAAATGAAGAGAGACACTCATAAAGTTCTCATGCATGTCACTCTGCTTCCCACCTTTGGATGTGGTTGTGTGAGAACATAATGATTAGAGCTGTAGCTGTGATCAAGAAATAATAAGTCAAAAAATGCTGGGTATTAAAGAAGGATGTGTTAAAGAAGGATGTATTAAGGATGTAAAGTTTCTGGGTTCTTGATGATAACATTGAGCTCATTAAGTAACCATGGGACAGCTTGACTCCAGACTGCTCATCCAGTGAACAATAAATGCCAAATACTGATTAAGCAATACAGCGTGTCTCAAACTCTTGCTGCTAAAGTGTAGTCATCATCAGCATCATCTGGAAAGATGTAAAATGTAGACTCTTGGGACCCTCCCCAGACCTACTGAATCAGAAAAACACTTTAATAAGATATCCAGGTGATTTGTATGCACGTTAAAGTTTAAGAAGCCCTGATTTAAGCCCTTGTAAGGTGGCCATGGTGTTAATTGCAATTACAAGTTACTTTAACTGGTAGAACTGTTAAATTGCCAAGATGTTATAGTACTCTCTGTTGTTTAGTATATGGTTTGTTAAACTTTAACATTTCTTTTATTTCCCCATGTTAGAATCAAATAAATACCATACTTTTGTGGTTCTCAGTTTTTCAGTTAAGAATGCATATAATTTTAGCTTTTCTTTCTTCTTTTATTTCTGCCTGCTTACTAGAAGAAACACAGCTTTCACTCCATCTTTCTTTGCCTTCCTCATTCTTTAATTAATTTTCTTTATGAAAGGCTCATAACTAAATATATATGAGTATATATATTAAACATATATGTATTATAAAATACATATTAAATATATAATGGATTATATATTTATGTATATGTATATATATAAAATCTACAGGTGTATGCTAGCACTGCCTTTAAAAAATTAAATAAGACACAGGACTCACTTGTAATCCAGATACTACTCTTTCCTTATGTTATTAAACAACTCATCTCTTTTATTGAAGAAACGCATATATAAATTTTGATAAAAGGAAAAGAAATACATGAAAGTAGGAAAATAATGTGTCATAGTTAAATAGAAAAAAACACCAAAGCCCTTAAATGTATTCCAAGTAAAATTTTCACAAGAGATTTCACTTCCTTGTCAATTGTTTTTAATTAAACTTGCTGTTTTACTCAAGAATCAAAATTAAAGATACATAATACTAACAACACCATTTATTTTTTATTCAATGATATCTAAAAGATATGACATCTTTAAGAGGAAGTTATTTTTATCCCTGAAAGATTACATCATTTTAAATTCATAAAAGCTAATGATTTTGTTGGCAAGCCTGGAGCCTTCATCACTACCCATACATTTTGTGAAAAACTCCATTCCAACTGACTCATAAACAAATTTGGGGAGTTTACTTCTTTGGTAGCAAGACCTACTGTATTGCCTGGAAGTTTAGTATTTGTCAATATATTACCATTTAATTCAAATTAATGGGAACTTATTCCTTACTCTTCAGAATAAAAAAATGTTACCACTTATGGAAGGTTTGTTTTGTTTTAAGCCAAATTCAAGACACTTTTTATGCATTCTCTATTCTTCACAATATCACTCTGATAGGAGCTAGTGTCAGAGATGATGCAAACCAGGATAACAGATAAATATGTAATAAAAGAGATTTGTTCATTTCCATTATGCATATGGGTTTCAAGAAGTAAAGCAACGTGTTTTTAAAGTAAATTTTTTTTGTAAGGTAGACAATTTTTTTTCTCTCAGTCTACATTTTTTTTTTTTTAACTTTTCAGGAAAACCTTCTCTGATTGAAACTGATGATTCTATGGGACTTCTGGTAAAATAACTAATTTATGCTGTGTGGAGTTTTATGGGGTTCCTTGGCTTGTCCCTTGAGACAGAGCTGGGAAGTAGGGACAGCTACTCCAAAAAGCCTACAGAATCAGGCCAGCCATTGCTGGTGCCCTTTCTACCTGCTGTTCTGGACACCAGATGCTTCTCTCTGCTGCTGTGACAGTTGGGAAGGCAGTGTGTCTTGATTCTTTTCATCATCCTGCTGGGCCTGTTCCTGAACTTTTGACAGTAGCTGCTGCTTAATGACACAAGCTGTTGCTCGTGTTAAATGATCTATGAATCTATGATCAAACACTGTGGTCTGGAGAAAGTGGGTGTAGAGTTAAACCTGGCCCGACCATTTAATAAGATGAATTGTGAAAATGTTGTAAGGAAGACCAAATACAAACAAGGCTTAACAGGGATGGTCATCAGAATATAAAGACTTCCTTATTACAACATGGGAATGACCTGGCTGATGTTTTCAAATTCAGCAGTGAGTTGCATTTTTGATTGGGTCTCCGAAGTCAGAGGGACTTCCCAATGAGTCCACTTTCCTAGCAGCTACATGCTAGTTATCTGCCTCTTTGCATGCAGGTCCCTATGATCTATGTTGGGCAAAGCAGAGATTATTCCCTGCTTTATAAAAATGAGTTATTAACAAGGTTTTATGTTGTACTGTTTTTTAAAGATTTCAAAAAAGCCATTGCAAAGAGCTGTGTGAATATGGAAAATGTAAAGATTAGAGGAGAAAATCACCAGTTATTATTAAACTATAAAATCAATGATCGAATCTGCACACTGAAGAGACGTAAATGAACCTCAAGACTTTTTCCCTCTGTTTCAATTAAGACTGGACTTTATAGAGCCAGATAAGGTCTAAGATAAACAGAAATAAATTCATGCTTTGTAAAACTCGATCAGAGCCTTGGTGCCCAATATGCATTCTGCCGGTGCACCCAGCAGACTGAATTCCTAATAGACAGTTAATATGGACAGGGAGTGGCAATGTGACCCTCAATGTCGAACAGCCTACAAGTTGACTTGAGTCATATTAGACCAGATCTACTCTAACAAATGGCAGTTAACCTGCAAGAGAAATGTATTGGCTTGAAGAAGTTACCTAAGTCTGAAACTAATTTTTGTTTTGTGTTGTTTGGTTAGAGGAGTGCTGAAGGCTGGATTTTAGACAGTGTCAAAGAGATAGAGAAAATGAGAGGCTAGAAAATAAATTCCTCCTAACCGATTCCACAGCCAGTTGCTAGACAAGCAAGACCATTTCCATAAAATTTAAATGAGACATTTAAACTGGCTCACTGTATAAATTACACAGATATTCTCTTATCTGACATACATGCTGATTTAGATCTGTCTTGCTGCTACATGGAGTGTAGTTTATGTAAAATGGGTAAGGATTGAAAAAAAATTTAGGTTGGCCCAATGAGCAGGTTAAACTAGAATAAGAGGAGAGAATACTTCTCCCAAAGCTTACGTTATTCGTAAAATTAGATGCAAAAGTCTTACATTAATGAAAAATTAAGTTTGAGCTCTTCATTACAGAGATACAAGGAATTTGCAAGTTACAGTAGGATGATTCCTTAATAAAAACTCTGGGTTCCAAGAGCTCATATTGCTTCATTTGACGAAATAGAAAAGAATCATCAGCAACTAAGGACAAAATGGAACCCAAGAAATTAGAGATTAAATTTCATGACTCTCCTGAGCCCCACAGGTTTCCTCTGCTGAGAAGTGGAACACTGTCCACAATACAAGGTATGAATAGTGAAGGGAGTAGGCTCACCCAATCTGTCATATCCCTCCTTGGGCTTCCTGCCTTCCCCAAATACATGGAGGCTGATTTTTCTCTTCCCATCCTGTCTCACCTTTGTCTCAGAAACAGTACAATAGCTCCTCATCTAAAACTTCAACTTAACTAAAAACATCTGCCCTGAGGTCTATGTTAAAAAAATGGCACAAGTTCTTCCAAATAAACACTCAGTCCTACACTGTTTCATCATTAACATGAAAATACTGTAAAAATAGAAGTATTTTTAATTACTCCATATTTACTGTTTTTAAAAATATGAGTTATTTCCTTATTGAAATACAGAAAACAGGTCTTATAATTGTATTGATTCTTTGAAGAATCTGGACTATTCTCATAATTTTGATTCTCCAAAATATTAGAATATACATTCCTCACAGTACGCATTTTGTATCTTTAGGTACTTTGAATTTGTACTTAGAAAAGTGTTTAGAAATTCATGTGGTAATCATAATGAACTATATTATATTCCCCAATTGAATGATACACCAAGGTTCCTGATAGAATACCAAGGAACTAGGGAAATTTAAGGCTATAAACATTAAAGTGATTATAAGTCAGATTATTTGATAATGTCTGATGGAGTCTGGAACTCAAGATGTCTTTAAATTGCTTGAAGGCCATATAGACTCCAGGAATTCCAAATGTCACCTGTTAGGGACAGAATTGTGTCTTTCCAAAATCCTTATGTTGAAGTCCTAACCCCCCACTACCTCAGAATGTGACTGTATTTGGAGATAGGGTCTTAAAAAGGTAATTAGTTAAAAATGTGGTTATTAGGATGGACCTTAATCCAATATAACTGGTGTTCTTATGAAAAGAGGAAATTTAAACAAAGACACATACAGAGGGAAGACCATGTGAAAACCCAGGAGAAGACAGTCATCTACAAGCAAAAGATAAAAGCCTCAGGAGAAACCCTGTCCATATCTTGATCTCACACTTCTAGCCTCTATTACTGTGTGAAAATAAATTTCTGTTGCTTAAGCCACCCATTCTGTGGTTCTTTGTTATGGCAGCCTTAGCAGACTAATAAAGTACCCCAGGGACTGCAAAGAAATACTGTCTTCCCCAAGTGTTCTTGCGTACTCCCCCACAAAATAGTAAACTCTGAGACAAACTGGCTGATTAACTCCTCCAGTAATTCACTAATTCATACTGTCAACAAATAAGCACTAATTGAATATATTCTATCCACTGGTGACTTGCTAAATTCTGGAATAAGGATAGCTTCTCAAGTAATTCACAGCTAGTTGGAGATACAGACATGCATAAATAATTGCAGTCCATGTGGGAGATGCCAAAGTAAATGTATTCATTCCTTTATGCATTCATTCATTTTCCAAATCCAATACACACTTACTGAGATCTTACTATTGTGCCAGCACTGAGCTGGAGGAAAATTGAACTCTCATTGGGAGATATTTCAATAAAGCACTCCCTAATAATGTCTTCATTCTCTAATGAAGAAGGAAAGTTTTATTCAATGTATTTTATTGGTTGTCATCTGGATATCCCACCAGTATCTCACACTGAAACCTCCATAACCTCTGGTGCTTATCATCTTCCCTCAACCAAGTCTGCCCCTCTTGCTGCTTCTCTCACTATGTTCCATGGCTCATCCATCTAGTCACTCAAGTCAAAACCTGAGCTTAACCTTGAGTCATCTTTTTACTCCAACCCCATATCTACTGGATCATCAAGACTGGTGACTCTTCTCAAATATCTCTAAACCCTTTCTCTCCATACCTGATTCTTTATCACAGGGCTCCATCATCTCTTGCTTTGATTAGTTTAGAATATAATTATTATAAATCTACAATCTTTGATTTAGATTATTATCTTCTATAGTAGGATGATCTCTACCTCCTATTGCCTCTCATTCTAATCAACTTTCCATGTTGATTCAAAAATTATATTTCTAAAGCAAAAATATGGATATGTAACTTCCTTGCACAATATTTTTATGACTGCTAATCAGATGTAACATGAATTCCTTAACCCAGTATACTACGTCTTGTCTGCTTCTCCAGCCATACTTTCTATCACTTACCAGAACCCATTTTATGCTCTTGTCATAAGAAAATTAAGATTTTGAGATTTTAAATATAGACTATAAGCCTGAATAGAAATAGGGGAAGAAAGGGGAGGTTTCTTTTCAGTAACTGTCACACTAGGGGAAGGATGACCATCTTAGATCTTAATATTTGTGTGCCCTTTCAATATTTATGATTCAATGTTTATTGAACCACAGGTTCTTGTCTAGGTCCTACTTATAATTATTATCATCATCATTCTGCCTGCAATATGCATATAAGACTTTGAACAACATAGTAAATCAATTCAACATGTTTTCCTCAATTGCATTTGATTTTCTGAGAGAAATCCGACTGTGTAGAGTCATACAACGGACCCATTAAAAAAGGTTTAATTAAGTAACAAATCTCCACATTCTTTTCTCACAGGATAGTTTTCAGTGAAGAATATTTTAAAGGAAAATTAAAACATTCAAACCTTTAACTCAGTGAAGGCAATAGCAAGCATATTGTATTATATTTTTCATGAATAGTAAACTATGTATTATCTCTTATGACCTCCAAATTTTATATACCATGTATAACCCCAGAAGCAGAATCAAGGAGTTACTGAATATAGCTAATAATGCAAACAGTTGTTTTCCCCTTATATTAATTAGTTGGCTAAAATATAATTTCATGAGCCATTTCTTCAGAATAATAAATATTCAGAAAAAAATACTGACATATTTTAAATTAGCCAAAGAAAAATTCTCTCAATTATTGATAGCAGAAACTGACAATATGAGTCTTTGGACATTGCATTCATGTTTTTTTCCCATCAAAAATCAAATTACTGATATTTCTAGCTTCCCCTTTTGGCATTGTTAGAAATCAATAAATATTAAGAAATTATTTTCAAAGACTAACAGTTTCAGGCCATCCAACCATGAATATTGTCTTCAGAAGTTCCAGCCTTCTGGAGCCAGCCATCAAATTCATGTGCGTTCTGGGAGGGAACCGTCCAACGACTGCAAGGCTGTCTGAGGATAAAGGCCCTGAATACCATATGCTAAGAAGCACTGATCATCAAAGAGAGAAAAAGAACCCAGCTTGATTTTAATGAAATCTTTTTAAAGTGTAGGAGAGGCAAGGAATGTGGAAAACATCAGTGACTTGGGAAGTGGGTTGGAGGAGGAGACCCCTATTCTATTCAGAAGATTACTTGGTACCAGATGATAATTAGATAGACTCTTGGAAATTAGTTAATGGATGGCCCTTGTTCTGGACTGGTATATTCCTGTCCAAACCCCAAATTATTGCCTGAACTGTATCTGTTAAAACCCTCTTGCCTATATCAGTTGGCATTGGAGATTACAGTTTCTCATTGTCATTTCCAGAGCTTCTAAAAAAGCTTTTCCTGCTCTACAGGTTTCGAGGCTAAGTGGAAGTTTCCAGCCTCTAGGGCTGCTAATTTAACGGCTTTCATAGGTATTAGAGTTCAAGGAAAATAATCCTTTTAAAAAACTGTACATTGTTACTTCTCACTAAATTATGAGAAAGGCCTTCTCTACCAATTACTAAGTATTAAAAAGTTACCAATTATTAGGGGCTTTAAAGACAAGGTCATTTATAAAAGAATCATTCCATCTAGCTAGAGAAACCACTGCTGAGAACACAACTAAAAACAATTCTTCAGCTAAATTCTCAGGAAATTAATGTTTCTGTTATCTATATTTATATTTAGAGAAGGAGCAGTGAGAATGTTTCATCCTTGAACTGAGAAACTACCTCTGAGCTCTTTGCAGAGAAAAGAAGAAAGTTTGATTGCAGTGGCAGGCTTGAACAGTTTGGATGTGCAGAGTATTGATTTCTCTCCTGTATTTATTCTATTCTTGTGGTAGGAAGCGTTAAGTATCCGGAGAGGAATGGCAAAGTGGACATTTTAAAAATAGTTTGACATGATTGAAAGTCTTCATATTTGTCAAGGTGTTTACCAACTATATGGAATTGTTTTGTTTTTGCATTTTTGTTCTCAGTAGATGTCATATGCTTGAAATGTGGCAGATTCATGTGTCTGAAGTATCAGTTTTTCAGTTTAACACCAGATGCAGTCAGTTCTGGACTAGGAAGCAGTGGTATGTTGATATACCCACATTTTTTTTGCTCCCCTTTTTACTAATAAAGCAGTTGGTAAGTGCAAGGAATTGCCTGTATTGTACTGTTCAGCACATGGATCAAACACTGTTCTTAGCACTGTATTCTAACCAGCCATGGCCATTCTTTAGTCATGTCTCAAAAGATACTACAATTCCCAAGTTGGTTTCTCTGGCAACTGTAGAGACAGTTGAATTGCAATTCGTAATTGACCAGTCACTAGCCCTGGGGATTTTTCTTCATTCACCAAGCTTCCATGTGGCCTGTGGAGTGTGGAAAGTGGTTGCCCGTCCCAGTTTCCTGAGTCCTTTGAGACAGAGCCAGTGAACCACAACCTTCTGTGTTCTGATCACTGGAAGGAATTTTTTTTCTTTACAATTCACTCAGAACTGCTTTGACTTTCTTTAAAGACTGTTATCCCAGGGAACAATGCTGCTTGTTTTGGATTATTTTGTGTTCTTCATACCTGTTGAGCTTGAATTATGCTAAAGCTGCCAACTCATTTTATAAAGAGTCATCTGGAAAACAATTTGAAAAGGTCACCTTTTTGCTTCCTTTACGAACTTCACTCCAATATGACTCCAATATGACCAAATGTAATGAGAGTAATAACTTGTTATGCTCCTAAAATGTCTCTTAGATATGCCTCATGTGAAAGCTATTGCAGATAAGTTGTCTTGAGTTAAAGAAATAATCAAAGACTATGTCTTAAATGAATTTGTGGAAAACTCCTTCTAAGCCCTTGAAAGAATATTTTGTATATTTCTTTCTAGGTTTGTGTGTAAGAAATCTTGGCATCTGAAAACATGCTAGTTAATTTAGGCACTGAAAGTCTGTCAGATTTGTCATAAATATAGAATAATTCCATATAAGCCTGATATCCAGAAGCATTATGTGTTTTGGAATATATCCAAGTACATTCCTTCATTGTTTGATATATAAATAAATTACCAAATTTAGATAACTAGGGTAGTTGCATTTGGAATTTTAATTACTTAGAGTTGTATTACCATTTTTTCATTTTCCATGAATATCGATTTGATCTAATTTGGTGACAATGGTAGACTGATATGACTCCTTACCTTTTAAAATTCACATCAGGGTCTGTACAGTGCACAGACTAAGTTCAGGGCAGAGACCGTGTAGAATTGCCAGGCTTCAGAGAAACAGAGCATGTAAGCACTAATACCCCAGAGGCAACTCTAATGCCACTAGGAGAGAAACACTCCCTTTGCTGACCACTGTCAGTCACATTATCGATCACCAGCACCCTGAGAGGAAATGTCACTGCCAATGGTGCAAGTTGAGCCAGAGAGGTAACTCAGTTAACAGGATTCCAATGCCACGACCACTTTTTCAGGACATGTTCTTGCTCACTCAGTGACTTTCCCGTTTCATTGATTCTGGGCACTCGGGTTCCCTAAGAATATATATGACCAAGTGCTCTTTCTTTTGCTTTTATGGCTTACCATAGCACAAATTGCTGCAGATGAGAATGTACTTACTGGCATACATGGAAGAATGACCTTACTTTATAGTGCTATTATAAAAGCACAATTTAAACCAGACTTTCAATTTTTGTGTGACAGAAGAAGGGGCTAATTTTATGGATCTTGACCTCTCTTGAGCATTCAAACTATTGATGACAGAGCACAAGGCTCTTTACATTCCCTGCTTGTCATTTTCTTGGCCTTAGATGGCTTCCAACCCATTTCAGTGCGTATGCCTTTTTGATGTCCTGCGTGGGAGGGTAATGCATCTTCTCAGCCTCAACATCTCTGGTCTACTCTTCTGTAAGGATTAAGGAAAGAAACGATCTTCTTGTGTCCCAGACCTGGCTTTCTACATCTCCAATTCACAATAGTAAAAACACTACTAGAGGTATAACACCTCCTGCCTTATTAATAAGAATACCAAATCAATGCATTATTTAAAGCAACTGGTTGATCATCCAGTTTCATGGCTCACATTTTTTCACTAAACTGGATCTACCTTGGAGACACATTTAATTTCTTTTACAGCAGATGTCTCAAATTAGTTTTACATTTTTTACTGAAGTTTCAAAGAATATTCCATCTACTATGGTTATTCTTCCCTTAGGCATTATCAATACTCTGTAAAAATTTAAGCAGGAACATTTTCTAATTCCTCATAAGGATGTACAAATGAAAAATATAAAGTTTTTCATTAGTATAAGGATATACTAAATGCAATACAAAAGAAGATGTAAACAATACTCAAAGGGGGCACCCTAAGCCGTCTGTCAGTTTCATGGTTTTCCTTGGAGATTCCAAGGTCCCTGCTACTCCTTCATTCCCTCAGAAAGGTTCCTTATGCAGGTGACATCACCACTTTTACCATATACAATTGGTCCCGGAGTGTGTGCTGGACACAAAGGCACCCACACAGAGTCTGGTCAGCAGAGTGTACATTGTCCTGGCGAGAGCACTTTTACCAACTGGGTTGCCTTAAAATGGATGAGACTGACAGACCCAATCAGATTTTCATCTCTTTTGTGAAGTTTGAATGGGACATTCAAAGAAAGGCTGAAGACAATAGGGGGGTAAAGTTGCTGAGAGATACACAGAAAAGAAGCAGTAAGCAGAAACTATGGGGATGTAGGACTCAGGGTTAAGAAAAAGCCTCAATAGAGAAGAGAATAATGAGGGTCAGCTTGCAAGTGACAGCAGGAGCTGTAGATGTGCAGAGAGAGAGAATGAGTGAGTTGGCATCATGTGCAACACTAAAGCAGGGAGGAGAGGGTGACTTCTGCTGAGAGAACAGCTTGTTTCTCTAGAGTTGTTTTTACTCTAAATGATCATTCAGTTCTCCATGGGACCTGGCTGTGTGGTTGTTGGTATATTCTGAAAGTTGTTTCCATCACCATGAACCAAGTTAGTCATCTGTTTTGCTCTTCCATATTTCCCCGTTTATCTTCTCAATAAACCATGGCCAGAGTGTATGGCTATTCTTAGGAGACAGGAAAAACTGGCACAATATTCATAGTCACTTTTGGTGTGGGGGAAGGGGTGTAGATGATCTCTAGCTTAGATTACGTGCAGTCATATTACTGAGAAAAGATAGATTTGGCAAAAAAAACTTTTACATTAAAAGTGGTAGTAAAAGAATCTTCAGGATAGGTATTTCCCAGCTGTTTCCTGAGGGACACATATTGAGGCGATTCTTAATAATGAGGGTTTAGAATGAGGGTAATGTGTTAAGTCTGGAAAAGATTTAGGATGTACATTAGCTTATTAAAAGCTGTGTGAAGTCTTGCAGTTCAGAACAAATATTACCTCTGTTTAACCTAGCAAGAGGTAACTAACACCTTTTCATTCCATTGGATCAACAGATAATATCTCACTAAATTATTTTTTCTGTGGTATGCAGTTTTTAAAACTTCAGTTTATATAAATGATCTTAATAAGCACATTGTCTTATAAAAGATAGCTGTCGTCCTTGAGATTGTACTTAGCCGTGAATTATTCTAAATTTCAGAATTTTTATTGCTTCCAATGTCATGCAAGAGGTCTTAGAAATAGTACTAAAGGTATATTGGTTATTAAAATTTCTGTAAATACCAGTGTGAAAAATTTCTTTCTGTCTCTTCCAACCCAGCCTCTGGTTGTCTGTAGTAGAAGGAGATTTCCTTTGTGGATTGTCAGTGCAGTTTAGAGGTTTTGTACATAAATTTTCTGAACTGAGGAAATTGGAAGAGCAGTAAGAATAAGATGTGAATATAGTTGTTTTAACCTCTTTGAAACAATGTGACAAAGACTGAAGGAAGCAATAGGCATTGGATAAACACATGTTTCATACCCCTTGTATGGCTATAAGTGGATTTAAATACTGCTTGTCACAGGATATTGAAATACTGAGTATTCTGAGATATACAGTTTGATACAAAAAGTAAAATATTCAAACATTGTATTTCAGTAAGGAGGATGGTAACTAACACTATTTTAATCAGAGTACAACTACAAAAAAAAAAGAGGAAAGGATTTTAATTTAAAAGCAACTATTGGTTACATCTAAAGAAGATTTTTTAGTAATGTGAAAGTAGAAACTCATTTGTAAAATTTTGTGATACCTCCTTAATAACTCTGAAAATAGGATGGTCAGTAGAATATAGTTACAAGCAATCTTTATTTAATCCAGTAGCTTTTAACTCTGATAATATTTACGTGTAGAGTTGTGTGGGGGAAAGCAAGAATATTAAATTTTTCTGATTGTTGAAATAATAAATGTACATTTTGAAAATCTGGAGCAGTATAAAAAAGAAATTGCCACTCACTCATAATTAGTGTTTAGCATGATTGACTCTTTTCTATTTGGCAGATATTTTCTTCTAAGTCTTTTTTATGAATATATCCTTTTACAGAATTGAGATATTGATACATAATTTTTCCAGTCTTGCCTGTGCTATTATTTTATGAATATTTCCATATTTTCCATACTACTTAACCAAATAAAAATTATCAAAAACTCTTTCCAATTCTCATTTTAAGAGTTACATAATATTCCGTTGCAATTTATTTAACATTTCTCCAACATTGGTTAATTCAGGTTGATTTCTATCTGAGTAATTTAAAATGTCAGTTTTACCAATAATGCTGTGAGGTGTGTAAATCTTTTTTTCTTTAAAAAAATTTTACTTTGAGTTAGAGTCCAAAAGGAGATTAATGGGTCAAATGTTTCAATGTTTTAAAAACTTGCAATACATATTTTAAATATTATGTTATTAATCTTGTAAATATTTACATTCTATTCTATAACATATCAGAACCTTTACATTTACTCATTTGTGAATTTCTTGTTCACATCCTTTCTCTACTCACCTATTGGCTTTGCGTTTTTCTTGTTGGTTTTATATGAAGTTTTTTCATATAACCCTTTATTTTGCATATTAAATAAAAATATCGGTAAATATTTTTCCAGATTGTTTGCTTTTATGTTATTTTAATAAATAGAAGATTGATGATTATGTTCTAAAAGCTATTGATATTTCTGCTCTGGTTTTTGTTCTTTTCCTTATAAGCTTAGTATATCTAATTGTCCTAGGATTTATGCAAATTAGGGATGAATCCTTTCTCTGAGCTATTGTCCTTGCTGTGAGAGAGAAGTTTCTGAATGCTTATAGAGGGATTAATAAATAGGTCTTATTGTTTTTTTATTTCTTAGCGATTTTTTGGAAGTGGGGAGGAGGTTTTCTGAACTTAGGGGTCTGTGGTAACATTTCATGAAAATTCTGAACTTTTGAGTGAAACCAAAGTTTTCTCTAGCCTTTCACAGAATCAAAGAGAGTAACCTGCAATACCTTTAAACAAAGAGCTTTGAACATTAGCTTTTATAGAGGTTTTCTCCTCCCTCAATGCAGTCTATTCGTTAGAAAGGCAGCATCTAGATCTTGGTCAGACTTGCTTATGAAAAGTGGATGATAGTCACAGACTGTTTATTTCATCTGATTTATAATACCATCTCTTGTAATATATCAACTCCTTTGCAGAGCTGTTTCTAGACTATTTTATTCTATCTTATTAATCTGATATTTATTCTAATAATATTATCACACTGTTTTAATTGTGTAATTTTATAGTAAAGTTTAAAATCTTGTATGGCAAATACCCTATCATTAATTTTCTTTTTTACCATTTTCTTAACTATTAATGTTTATTTAATCTTTCTAATAAAATATATCAGGTTCTAAAATCATCCCTTTGGAATTTTTATTGGATTCTTATTAAATATATACATTACTTTTAGAAGAATATTATAATAATATCTTTCAATAGGTAGCATAACTCACAAAAGCCAAAATCTGTGTTCCTGTGACGTATAATGTATAGTAGATTGAAGTTCGTTACAGTGGAAAGAATAGTGGGTTAGGCATTAGGAGATCTGGTTCCTGGGCCTGTCCCTCGATTTTCTACCTTTGTGAAACTGGGAAAATTAATTCACAGCTCTATGGCTCAGTTTCTTTATTTGAATAATGAAGAGGTTGTACTAGATATGGCATTAGAATGGTCAGTGAGTTCCATTCGAAATTGTGAACGCAATGAACATCTGATGTTATTAAAAATAATTCTTTTGTGCCCACTGGCTACTTAGCAATACCATCTTAGTTCAACAACCACTCTTCCTCCAATTTTAACACTCCCTTTCTAGGTAAAGATGTATTCCACAGAAATGGATAGAAATTACTATGCATTAGAAAATTATGCTTACCATACAAATAGATTACCTAATTTTAAGTGGAATGGCACAGTGCAGTATACATATCAAACTAGCATCCTGGCTTTGATTAGCTTGGTATTTAATAACATAACCCCACTGTTCCTATGATATCTTACATAGAATTCCAGTATACAGAAATTAATCTGATGGGAAGGAAGTTGTAAATAACCAAAAAAAAAAAAATGTTGCAAAATAAACGTAACTAGTAAGATGCTACAAAATGTATTTAATGTAATAAAATGACATCCAATATTTAAAGCACATTTATAATTTTAAAGATATCAACCTAAAATATAAAAATAATGCTTTATAAATACTAAAGCAAGGTGTTCAAGCCACTGTAACAAAAGAAACCAGATTCTCGGTGTCTTAATACAGTTAACATTTTTTGCTCTCCATGTCATCGTTCAATGTGGATTTGTTCCTTGCCATCATTGAGAGGCTCAGGATCCTTACCTCTGTGGATCCAACATCTCCTAGGTCCTCATTTTTCTCTGTGTTTAATAGTATGGATGAGAAAAAGATGTAGGAGAAGACATATTCACTCTTTACCACCTAAACCTGGGGATGACACATCACTTCTCCTCTTTCTTTTCAGTTGTATGGTTCTACATAACTGCAGAGGAATCTGGAAAATTGAGTCCAGTGAGGTGCCAAGAAGGAGAGAACAAACACATTTAGTGATGAGAACTAGCAACTTCTGCCAGAGTCAGTTAATTATCTCTTTTTCTCAACATACAGAGCAAATACATCCCTCTTCCAGGATTGAACACTGAATCCAGTCTTGGCATCCAATGCTAAGCCTAAGCTATCCACACGATGGATAGCACTCTCCATCAGTCCACTTGTGGCTCCTCATTGGTCTGTGGACACATGTGCTTAACAGATAAGTTTCCTGCTTCCATACCCAATGGGCAGACATGCTTAATGTTACCTACCCTAGCAACTGAGAAGTTAGTGCTGTAGTTTGGCTCATCTCTGAATGAGATGTTATTGGTGTCCCTTCTCCCTTACCTCTGGAAGTTTGTTCTTCATCAGTTATTCTCCATATTACATCTGAAGTGGACACTGGGGAGTGTGTCCTCCTTGGAGACTGTGCAGTTTTTGCAGACTGTTTCTAATGAGGTGAGCTTGGGTGCCCACAATTTGTTTCACAGCTTGAACAGTCCAAGGCTCTGTTTAGCCTGGGCTCATGGTTTTGTTATTGTTGTTGTTTGAGAGAGTTTTCACAAAACCATGGTAGGACTAAGACTCATTGACTTCTAATTAAATCCATGTGCCAGTAACTATATTCCTTCCTAGACAGTTCTTAAGCCTGATTTATTTCTTGCTTTTTTCCCCTCCTGCTTCTCTGCCTCAGCAGTGCTAACTTGAGGCCATCTAGAATCAAACTGTTATCTTTACCACATGGCTGAATTGCTGTCTTCAACTGTTAATACCTCTAAATCTTCATTATTCAATCTTTTTCCATACTATATCTTATTATTGGCTGCCTAGAATCAAGTTCCAAAAGTTCTGATCTTCTTAGGTCAGTTTTGTTGCTGTTCACCAATTATTCTCTATAGCTAATCCATTTCACTTAATACCTTGCCAAAGTCACCAATAGTCATCTAATACACGCTAATATAGTGCTTCTTTCCAATTTTCCTAGAGCTGTCTACTCAATGGCACAAGGTCTGCCTTCCAAAGTATCATGCCAGCAGTTTTACCAAATATTTTGCCAGGGAATATCAAGGCTCTCCAGTATTGGCCTCCAATATTGATTGGTTCTTCATTACACATGGCCCACTCACTAAGCCTATTGCTGAATATTTTTGGATATTTTATATTAACATCCCACTCTCGGCATTATCTTCTCTTTTGGTCAGCATATGTTAATGGCAATAACAATTTCAAATTCTTAGTAGCTTAAACACTAAAGGTTTAGTTTTCAAACATCATAATCCAATATGGTTGGCAGTAGAGGTCTGCTTCACAGAAATAGAAGGCTTATGTGGCTCAACCATTTTCTAGGACTTTGTTCTTTTCTGTATTAAATGGCTAGATGGGAAAGAGAGTGAGTAGAAAGTAAACACATTTTTAATTGCCTTGGTCCCAGAAATTATATATATCTCCTCTGCTCACAATCCATTGGCCAGAAATCCATTACACCACTGCAACAACTGCAATAGATGCTGGGGAATGTACTCTAGACGTATTCCCAGGAAGAAGAACCCTGTAGCTCTGCCACAAGCCTACAAATTACTTAACAAAAAGGATAAAAATGTAGTGTTTGTTAAAATTGTCTGTTACTATCACCTCTTCCTCAGCTCAATTCACTTCTAATATAATATTAGAACAGAAAAGAGTACGGCAATGATACAGTTCCATCTCTCCACTTTCCTATGACTTCCTTCCACATTTAATTGTTCAAGTATCACAGTCCTAGAATCTGGAAACCTCTAGCTCTCCTTTGCTTGCCATGACCCCTGTGCCATGACCTCTACTCCACTCTCAAAGTGAATTGTTGGCAGAGGGAGGTGGCACTATTACTTGGCAGATGCAGGGACAAGAATAAATGATGGCTGTTTTAGGCCACTGAGTTATGAGATGTTTTCTTAAGCAGGAATAGTTGATTGATACATACCTAACAGGTAACAAAATGGACTCTGATAAAAGTTACTTGCCAAAGGCAAGAGCCGGGATATAGAAACAGATGATTTTATTTCCAGGTGGGTAAGCTTTATCACATTATCTTCAGTTCAAACTTAGTTTCTATAGGAATCTAGTCTATGTCCTGGCTTAAGTTCCAAATGGCAAAGCTTATATATTCTCAATGCAAGCAGAATTAAAATCCTATTAGAGAATTAAGCTTTGTTTATGCTTTTTGTTATGGTTTTCTAAAGTGTACATTAAGCATTGGCTACAAGCCACATTGGGACATTAATTAATCACAATACTAACACATTTCAATATTCAGCTGGCAACAAGGCCTACAATTATAGTTAAGCTTTTATTCTTTGTGTCTGCAATTACCTAAGCAGTGAAAGGAGATTTTCATGATTGCCATTAAGGGTTTAATTATGATGACTCAGATACAAGAACAGTTGTTAGCTAGACATCTATCCATCCCTCTGGGTAAATTGGCCCATGTGAGGACGGGGCCTAGAAGGATAGGCCAAAGCAGTAAAGGCAGCCAATCAGTTACATTACTGTGGACTCAGGACACATTGCTGTCACTCTAGTTCCCTTTCAGCAGCTTTATATGGTATAGGCCACTTTAGTGGCCTTAGCGCCTTGAAAGGGCCAATTGACCTCAGGTGAAAAACAGCCTATTGTCTGATGCGATTCTCTTGCTCCAGGATTCTGGCTACTTACCCTGCACCAAAGGGTAAAATAAAAGAAAGTTCTTAGCATCTAAGTAATAAGAGACAAAGTAAACACTTTGAGTTTCTTGAAAAAGAACTGGAAGACTGGATATCCCTAACTCACCGGTTTTGTTTATTGAATGTTCCTGTCACTTTAATAGCCCATTTACAAATGTAATCCAACATTGAATATTTAGTGGCTTTGTTATAAGCCATATCAAACAATTTGAATCTAAGCATGTCAGAGAAGAATGTCACTGGTTTCCCTAGTTGTTTGACAGGCATGTTTGTTGGCAGATAATAAACCAAAAGTGCCATTGTTTTTTAAAATCTGTGGAATCCAGACAACACTATGAACAAAGGAACAACTAGGAAATAGCCAAGATAGAGTTATTGTGGAGTGCTTTCAGCAGCTAGTTAGAAAGTATGCTAGATCATAATGAAACTAAGCAAAGGTGTTCTTTTTTATCTGAGTGTCTAAAGTACATATTGTCCTGATTAGATGTTTGTTTAAACAGGACATTAGTAATTATAATACAAACAAAAAAACCCTTCATGTTTTTGTTACATCAGGAAAAGAAATATTATTCATTGTCTATATGCTGAATTTATTTTAACAAGGATGTGTTGAACCACTTTTATAGCTCTAAGATATTTTTTTCTCTTCAACTCAAACCTGTTCTACCATTTTAACTATTTGGAAAATAATTTGGATGAGTTTTAGAATGTACTAGAGCATGAGGGATTCTCAGTGGGAATTTCATGCCAAAATATATTATATTTTTAGAAAATGTTTAAAATTACCTTGAGTCTGAGAAAGGTGAATTTTATTTTTTCATATTTAAAAATTTCCTTAAAATGAATTTAGTTTAAGTAGAATTTGAAAATATTTTGTCAATGATTAAGTAGAACAGAGTCAGAATTATGCTTTAAATTGATTTTAAAATATTTAAATTAATATTTACTAACTTCTTAAAAGAGTATAAAACATGCCCCCGTGATCCACTATTTCAATAAAATTGCATATTAAGATTTAAATTGAAAAATTTGCAACTTAGAATTAAATGTAGAAACAGGAAAACATAAAATGCCCCCAACAGCAAAGTCAGCATAAAGTCACATTAGAAAGGTGGCCACATAAAAAGGGCAAAAGTCTTAGAAATTAAGACATGAAAATAAGGCAAGACCTACAATACACAAAGTGATGAGATACAGTGCATATGAGATTAAAGAGGGCCACTCTCCAAAAGTCTCCAAAAATAGACACCTTTTCTACTATACAGAATTTAAAAAGAAAAAAAAAGCATGTGCAGACACAAAAGATAATTGCATCGCTCATTTAATTAGTCTTCTTTTGTTTTTGTTTTTAACACACAGTTTTGTAGCCCTCACTATAAACAGGCACCGGCCACTAGCTAGGTACTTTATGACATTAATTTATGTAATCTTCTAAGTAACTCTATCAGGTAGGCATTGGTATTACTACTGATGCACAGAGCAGATAACAATTTGCCCAAGACCACACAGCAGTAAATGGTATAGGTGATATTCAAATCCAGGCAGGATGATTCCAGAGTAAGTGCACAGAACCGCTATGCTGCACTGACTCTGCTCAAGAAGCAGCTACTTCTCTGTTTACATATATCACCCCTCCTATTTTCATATTTCCAAGTTGTTGAAAATGAATAGTGTATACACACTATATATGTAAGTGTATATATATAGTATACTATACATGCACTATGTATTATATATATTATATGTTATATACATAATACATATATACACTATATAATAATAGTGTATGTATATATAATATTATATTAAGCTGAACTCCATTCTCAGCCAACATAAGTTGCATGCTATTTGTTTTGGAATGTATTATCTGTATACAATTGAGAAACTGGTTGAATAAGATCATATGTGTCCAAAAACAAAAAGTTTTTCCCCCAATTTTTCCTTTAAAAGAGAGAACATACCTTATAATTGAGTTATTTCATTATTAGTGTTAGTTTTGGATGATTAAAGAGCTTACCTATAATCTCTAGACTATTTTTTAAGGGGTTATACATAGGTTTACTTATTATCTTTGGGATTAAAACCTCCCAATAGTGTTAGATGCCATTTTACATAAATCTTTTACAGATCACTTTAAAAAACAAGATAGTGACTGATTATGTTACAGAGATCCCATACTATAAAACTCCATTACTAAAAAAATAAACAAAGAAAACTAATGACAGCAAGAACAGAAATCTGAAACTTTCCTAATGTTATACAAATGGGAGGTTATAACTTGGGATAAAAGCTCCAATAACAGCATCATATATTGATTCTAAAACTCTCTGTATCAAATAAACTACCTGGACAAACAGATAAAGCTTTCTAGGAAATCTTTCCAGATGGCAAAGATCCAACTCAATTGACAACAAAGCAATTGATGTTGAAGATGCATAACAAGCATTTAAATAAAATTGTTTCATGGAATGTGAGAGAAAATGTTCCTAAGTTAAAATATCGTTTTCAGCACATGGCATTAACTTATATCTGTAATTAAATATTTAAAAGAAACACTGCAAAAAGACATCTGACTTTCTATTTATAATCTTAAAAGTTTATATCTAAAACTTTTTGTGGTTATATGTGCTAATTATGCAGTTTATGATATATAAGATTTGAGTGAGTATAATCTTAAATATTTAACACTTAGAAGTTGTTATTATCTTTAGCTGCTGTTCTCATTGTTTGAACAGCAGAAGTGAAATTAGGAAACTTGCTCCACTAGATTTTTATCTAATTCTGTATTCTGTTGAGTACAGCTCATGTTTAAGAACCTCAATAAATATTAAGTAACAATATTGACTCTTGTACTCTATCTTTAAATATACTTTTGAAGCTTACATTAAGTAAGTGTACTTTTATTAATATATACTTATTTCATAATTAATTTTTTTCATATATATATATATAATATGTTCGTACATGTGTGTGTCTGTATTCTTCAGTATTACCAGTTTTAAGTTATTAGAAAAATTGGGCTCACACATTTATTCTCTGAACTTGTGTCAAATACTAACTAAATATATTACACCATATGCTTGAAAAGATTGGAAAGCACAAAATAATAAAGCTATAATATTGTTACAAAAAGAAAAACAGGCCCCCGAGCAACTGTAGACCATTGTAAATAATAATCTATCATTAAATATTTTCTGAATATTTCACATAAGAATAATGTTTATGAATGTGCCACAAAATGTCGGCTTATGTGCTGGAGGAACACAGATTTAGACTCATTCAAGATGATGAGCGCTGGGAAGGAATTTAAAGAAATTGATTAACACCAATGAACAATCGTTCTAGGGGGACAGATATCACAAGTATTAAGAAAAGGGCCTTACAAATGACAGGAATTCCCATAATATTTTTAAATAATAGATAATGGAACTTGTCTGGCTGGAGAGGTGAGAAAAAGTAGCAGCATGTGTGTGTAGCAGCGTGTGTGTGTGGATACATACACCAGTGTCTTTGAATTAAGATGGGGATAGAATTGAATATCAAATTAAGAATTTATATTTAAACTAATACATAATGGGATGTCCACGGAAGATGTTGATTGATAGAAAATACTTTATAGAAATAGTGGTGACATGAAAATGGCCTTAAGTAAAATGATTATTATGACGGTGTATATGATGGACTAAAATAGGAAGAAATCGGATGCTAGGTGAAACAGAATAGGGAGATGGTCATATCAGTACAGATAAGGAGTCCATTCACGAGATGGTAAGAGGAATACGTGAATGGTGTACATTTTGGAGAAAAGTGGGGAATATATACGTGTGTGTGTGTGTGTGTGTGTGTGTGTTGTCAGGACAGTAGGGATACCTAGAGGTTTAATTTGTAATAACTATATAAAAATACCCATTCGCAGGCTCCAAATTTGCATTTTTCTTTAAATTAAGAAAGCCCCATTCCCCATTTAATTGCCAGATTTGTAAGAGAAAAATTAGATACAAAATTAAAAGGTTGAATTATATAAATCAATCTTGGAGAGATAAGAGAGAAATTGCTTAAACACAAACTCTTACTCTTAAGAGACTGGTCCACAGTGCCACCTTGTGTTGATGATCTGGGTTTTCTGTTTTGTGTTTGTTTTGTTTTGTTTTCAAAGACTAATTTTCCTGGTGCTAAACCACATATAGAAGTAAATATAGGTGATTTTGCTCTAATTTCCAATTAGTGAAGTATTGAAATATGTAGCAAACAAATATTTTAAAATAATGCTTGTCCACTAGTCAATTTTTCTGCCGGCACTGTCTCAAATTATTGTATTATTTTGTAACCAAAATGTGGTCAATCCATTCGGGTCATGGAAAGGAGTATTCGGAACAGATGGATTCTGTACTGAATTTAAGGGTAGAACTAAACAAAGCATGTTGTTTTAAAGAATTTGTAACCGAAGAAGGTACATGACCAGGGTACGCACATTCTAATAAAACACTACAATTAATTTGCATTGGGTAGTTTCTATTTTTTTTACATCTATTTTTTAAATGGGTATAAATTACTGATATTTTAATGGAAAAATTTTGTGAATTCACTGTTTTGGAAATAATTGAAATAGGGACAGATCAAATCTATCTTCAGCAAGTCTTTCATTTTATCTTAGCCTTCATTATTTGAACCAACACTGATTACTGTTTTTAATCACCAGCCAAATTAGATCATCTTCTATTAATCCCTGGGGAGCTAGTAGATAAAATGCTTGGGGAAGATCATGTAGACAATAAGCTGCAAGCCCTATTTCTAAAGCTACCATCCAAAATTGTCTCATGGCCTACAAGTCTGTGGATGCTTTCCATTGAATACTTTTTCTTCCTATAAAATCATAGCAGCTGTTTCTTTCCTGTCTTCCCTTGTCTCAATGCCTGATTCATTTAAGGGAAAATAAGCTTGAATTGACTTTTTGTACGTTCCTCTTCCTCTTGTGGTATGATCTTTATGTCCTTAAACATAGCCTGGTATTAAATTAGAAAATAAAGATTGCATACATAATTTATTTAGAGTGTAACCTACCAAGATACTAGACCTATCCCTGAAAAAAATGTAGAATGCTCCTATTCTAAGTTACTCAATTCTTAACTGCTTAGTTAAAAACTTAGACATACCAACATGACTCTGAAGTCTTTATTTTTTATAAAGAAACAAGTATTAGTGTTTTATATATATATATATATACATACACAATATATATTACAATGTTTAATTACATGTAAACTTTAAAATATGTTTAAGTGTATGTATAATGTGTGTGTATGTATATATACATATATAGAACATATATGTATAATTCTGCAAACTTTGTGTTTTCATGGTTGTGGGATGTGCGGGTAATGGTATTATACATTCTATGTCTTCAGTAGTATGGATAATGACATTCTTATAGTTTCCATTAGGAAATGACTAAGGCATATTATCTATCTAATAAGGATAATTTTTAATTCTATGTAAAATTTACTATAGGCTATGTTCTTCCCTTCTAGCACTCAAGTCAAAATTTTTTTATTTCTAGCAAGTTGGAGTATATTAATTAAAAAATCATTACTCTTATGACCAATTCAACAATATGCTAAATTATTGTCAAAGAATCTCAGCTCTTCATAAAAGCACATTTCTTAAATGACAAACAAGGAATTTGTCACTAGCAGTTATTCAGGATGTCATGTCTTTCCTTTTCATCATAAACATCTCTGTCATTCCTTTGCAGAATGCATATTTTTGTCTCTTTGAAGTACATTATTTTTAGGAGGAAAGCTCTCAGCAGGTTAGGGAATTTGAACTAGCCAGTGGAGAACTTAACTACATAAGCCCACTATACCTAATTACAAAAGATGAAGGTTTTAAAATTTGCATAATTGCAACTGTTGGTAGGGGTCAGTAACATATTTGCATTATCTACTTATGTTCCATACCAACACTTTTAAGCACCACTTTAAAAAAAGTCTGCTAAGTCAGATGCTTGTAGATGTCAGAACATTGTAACCTAAAATGCAGGTGATGCCTTTATCTACCCGCACCCCAGGGTTCTGACAGCTTTCTAAAATCAATTTCTAGGTTTTGGTACTATTTCATCTTCCAAATTTTGAAATATCCTTTCTACCCATAGCTGTGTGCAGCAAGAGGAATGCCTGGGGCCTCTAAACCAAGTCCCAAGTACTCATTTATCAGTTTGCAAATAATCATTTCATTTGCTATAATTCATAACAATTAATACTTACAAAAATGGCATTCACACAATAAAAGTGCAGAGATAGTCAAGAGAAGTGGTTGGTTATAAAAATTTCCCTTGTCTATCCAATAACACAGGAACATTTGGCTCTTGTTAGAAAATATTTTTTTCATACCTCTCGAATACAATATTTAGATTTGATATTTGTGTTTTATGCACAGAAAATAAAAAATTTCTACATACCATTAGAATACTCCAAAGAAGGAAAGGTGTTGGCATCTCAATCTACACAAATAGAAAAAGCTAGAAAATTATAATTTTTAGTTTTTCTATTTCTCCTTCATCAGCTTTCATGGAAAGTAATTAGCAATAACTATAAAAATATTTTTGATGAAAGAGGATAGCTAACATTACACCTAGGTATATACCAGTCATCTAATTATTGCTCCCATTGTGGTTTTAATTTGTCTATTGTGTTTTTGATAGTCTCTTCTTAACATTTTCTTCTCAAAGTACTCTTTTCTTATCTCACAGCATAGTTTTTAATATTTAATCAAAAGTGAGTAATTTGGTTTATTTTAGTCAGTCCATGTTAGTAATTTACCCATCCTCAGAAGCCTGGTGTTCACCTTCTGTATTGGAGCATTTTACCCTAAATTCCTATTTTGATTTTTTGTTTGCTCATTTTTATGAAGTTCCATATAGTCACCTACCTATTCTTTATAACTGGTGTAATAATGTTTAGATTTTCTTACAATACTCTAGGCTCTGCTCACTTCCTATTTGATACTCCCACTATGGCTATAGTAGCACATTGCACAGAGCGTGTAGTCACTATTAGTTGAATAAGTGAAGAAATAAATGAAACGCACTTGCTATTATTTTGAGGAAAACTAATCTTTACTAGTAAAGAAACGTTGAAGTGATGATCTATCATATTAACATTAGATTATTAGGGTTCTGCCACAAAGATATTTTTAATAAAATATAGCTGTAATTTTGTGGGAAGAAGACAATGTGGACCAATGGAAAAACCATGGATGGACTCCAGGGTCAGAAAAAGCAGGTTTAAATACAGGTTTAATTTCTATCAGCTCTGTAAACTTGGGCAAGTTTTTGAACTTCTCTGAGCTTCAGGTTCACCTTCTATAAAATAGGGGCAAGATTTCTATTTTATTGGGTTTTAATGAGAATTAGAAGTAACATTTCTAAATGTTACTAAATGTTTTTGAAATAACATTTCTAAACATTTCTAAATAACATTTGTAAAGAGTCTGGACCCTGCATATGGAAGCTACTAAATTCATGGCAGCTATTCTCATCATAATTTTTATTAGCAAATTCTCAAAGCCAGTTTATCAATCCCCCTTTCCAGTTTCTAATTCAGTTATTTCAAATGTTATTTATATATTTAAACAATAGCAGCTACAAAAAGATGTCCATTTCCCTAAGGTACAGGGATTCTTTTAGCCTTCAAAGTATAAAGCCTCTTATGATGGATGCACGGACTTCCTGGGACACCACTGGTGTTCCTGGTCTCCATACACTTAAGTGTTTTCATGTGGATGGAAGAGCAGTGGCTAAAGACTCCACCAGGCATTTTTCCAGATGTCTCTGCCTGTAATGGGAAATATCCCCTCTCCTTTATTCTCTATCCCATTGAAATCTATGACAGGCTCCTCTTAAACTAGGAAAATGTTATTATGGGGTGGGGAGAAGGAATGGAACGCAGGATAAAGGTGATTTCTACCAAATATCACACTCCAAGTATTTAATTCAAAATGTGTGATGTCCAGGGCACTAATGCAATCCCAGACTTCCATTCTCTAACACAGAGTCACAGGGGACATGTTATTACCCTGATGTGATTTTTTGAAAATTTCTTAATATAAGTTTTTTTTTTTGGCTGCTTTGGGTCTTTGTTGCTGCACGTGGGCTTTTCTCTGGTTGTGGCGAGCGGGGGCTACTCTTCGTTGTGGTGCGCAGGCTTCCCATTGTGGTGGCTTCTCTTGTTGGGAGCACGGGCTCTAGGCACGCGGGCTTCAGTAGTTGTGGCACGCGGGCTCAGTAGTTGTGGCTTGCGGGCTCTAGAGCGCAGGCTCAGTAGCTGTGGCGCACCGGCTTAGTTGTTCCACGGCATGTGGGATCTTCCCGGACCAGGGCTCGAACCCGTGTCTCCTGCATTGGCAGGTGGATTCTTAACCACTGCGCCACCAGGGAAGCCTTTAATATAAGTTTAACATAAACTTTAAAAATTATCATAGACATACAAAGAAATAGAGACAACTAAAACCATTGAATATTAAATCTAAAAATGACCATTACTAGAAATCATTTCATAGTTGAGAAAACAATTCTCAAGGGATTGGGTGATTTCCTTCAGCTGATTTGCTTAATGAGAATGCTGAGGATTGGAACTCAGGTCTTCCTGCTTACTGTGCTAGGTGTCTTCTACTGGACTATATTTAAGCACATACCTGTGAAGCATAAGGCTCATCATCCCCCAAGATTATTGTGACTTGAGACAGCTAGCAAATAACTCAAGGGAAGTCCAGCTCAGATGTGGCCATCTCTGAAGTCTCTCTCGGCCTCTACATTACTGGGCCTGCTACTTCTATCCTGTCTCTAAGGAGATTCACATGCAACATTACTGATGCAACATTGTGTGTCAGGACTTGGAGTGTGCCTCTTTGGTATTAGAAAGTTTCTAAGATGGAACATTTTAATCCTAGTTTATACAAAAAAAATGTGTTATTCTTGGCCAGTGCAATGTTTAGTCAGATACAAAGACTTAGAGAAACAATTTAGGAAAGAGATTGTAAAAAAGAAAAAGGCATTTTATTTCCACAATGAGTCATGCTTTGTAAAGTAAGAGTGAGTCTGGAGAGTCAAATGGTCAATTTTTTTTTTTTTTACAATACAAGTGTAGCTGGAAGATAATTTATTTGGTCATAACACTATATTCATAACCCCCCCCAACATTTGCTTACAAATCAAATATGACAAGAAGATATGTTTCCCCTAATTAAAATTGCTTGTGGTATGCTGGCAATTCCCAATAATCAAAATTGCACAGGAAGTAAGGTTGTTTTCGCTGGCCCTTGATGAATGTGTACATTTACTTCACACTTACAGTAAATACTGAGATTTTTCACTTGCACTGCCCAGGTTCCCTTCAGTTTCTGCTCTCCTGAGGTAACTTCCAAGCCTGGCGTTTTCTGTAACTTTATTCCTCAGCACTTTCCAGAAAAGAAGGCTATCAATGGGCCTCTAGTTTTATTGTTAACTCCTTCATAATAGGATAAAGCCTTTTCATCATTTTCAGTCATAGAAATTAAAAGAAAATATCTAACCACATTTCCTTTTTACATAAAGTTAGACTGTCACCCCACAATATAATAAAATCTATACATAGATTTCTCAGAGTGAGCATCAGCTATAAGTGTATGTGCATGTGTGTGCATGTGTGTTTGTGTATGTGCCGTCTATTTCCTGTCATATCCTCACCTTGATGCTAACGATAGTGTATGGCTCTGCATGAGTGTTTCTCACTGCAGATTTTCATTTTTCTGGGTTTTGAACTCTTGACAAATTTGGTGACACTGTGGCTGATCCACTTTATCCCTGCTTTGTTTGGGGGGATGGTCTTGCTCTCTGAGGCTCCACTTCCCCATTTTCACTGACTTCAGGAAAAGGTTCATTAAGCCTGATCTCTCTGTCTTTTTTCTTCCTCCCCTTTCTTCTCTCTTCTCCACACTGGACTCTGGAACTCTTTATTCCTCAGGTCCCCTGTAGGTTAAGCCTAAGCTCTTATCCTCTCTTCTCTTTAACTCACAGTCAGCATTGGCATCTGTATTCCATAACCCTCCATATGAATAAATAAAAGCAGGTACCAGCCTCCCAAATCTCCAGGTCTGGCCAGACAAACAGCTTGAGTCACAGCTCCTGTCTCAATTTTATATCACCTTGGAGCAAAAACTACCCAATGCCATCGAGATGCATCTGACTGTAACTTCAATTCCCTGATGTTTAAGTTTGCCAGACTCCTACAAAGCTTCTACATAGCCTGCAAATAACATCTAAAGAAAGACAAATTATGGACATAAATGAAGCGCTAAGGCAGGAGGAATGGATGTATTTGTACATGGGATAAATAAGGTTTCTGTGGAGATTTTTATGCTGTTCAGAGGCTCTGATCTGTCAGTTGACAACTAGGGTCCAAGCCAGTTTGAAAAGTCGGAGAGGTAGTTTGTATTTGCCAAGGTTTTCTACTCTTCATTCTGTATATCTGTGCTTCTTGTTCTTCATAGAAATTTTGCATTTTAAAAATAGTGTGCTTATTTGAAATTATTCCAAAATTATTGTTGTCTGAAAAAGAAACTCGTGAGGGGGAAGGGCTAGTACTCTAGCTCTTATAAAGTTTTGGCTTTGCTTCTGTTTTTAAACTTGAGGTAAACAGTGTTGAGCCATTCCTATTACCAGTTCACAGAACATTATCATCCTGGGTGTATGCAAATCCCCTACCTTGGTGAATTGGTTGGTTGTTGATTTGTTAATTTTTTTAAATTTCTATTCATCCCTTAACCACACCTGTCGCTCCCTGAATGGGCAACCATTTGGATGTGCAGCTTTTTGTTACATTGTGTTCTTGCAAAATATGTATTGTATTATGTGTATGTATTTTAACATACATGATACTGTTACATAACGCTGTTTTCTACTTGTATCTTCTATGTTTCTAGTACCCATCCTTGTTTTTAGATATAACACTGGTTCATTGTTTTTAACTGCTCCATAGTGTTCACAATGTGTACCTACCACATTTTGCCTGTCCATTAGAGGTCTGAGCTTCACTTCTGAGTAAAGAAAAACACACAAATACCCTAAAGTTTGTTTCCTCTTTTTTTGCTTGCTCTTGGAGTTTTTTTTTCTGTGTCTGTGCTGGGTAAAGGGGATATAATGCCCAAATTTAAGAATGAAAACAAAAGGAGAGAGGGTTGGATCAGAATATGAGTCATTTAGAATAAAGATTAAGGCTAAAGTCTGTTAGATTCAATATCGTGTAGTAGTAGGGTCTGCAGTCTTAACATCTGTCTGGACTTGCTGAATGCTAATCTTGGTTCATCTACTCACCATCTCTAACCTTAGGAAAGTTACTTCATCCTTTGAGCGTGGGTTACCTCATCTGTAACATGGATATAAACATAATACGTTTCTTGTACTGATCTAGATAGGCTATACTAAACTGCTGTGACAAACCAACCCCAGATCTCAAGGGATTAAAACCACGGAAGAAATCTCTTGCTCACGTTAATGTCTCTTAGGATCAGCTGGGGATTCTACTCCATGTTGCTTTCATCCTCGCTGCATGGCCTAGGTTGATGGACTAACCACCATATAAATTTCTGGCTGCTGAGATGGAGGGAAAAGAGAGCTCTGGAGTCTTACACAGGGAGTTAAATACTCAGCCCACTGGTAACAACTATACTTCTGCTCAAAAGTTCTTGGCCATAACTGGTCATATGACCCTACCTGACCCCTGGAGGTCATAAAGGAAAATCTTACTCTGTGCCCAGAAGTTGGAGAACCTGGAATATTCAGTGAAGCATCCTAATGATTACCATATGCCTCATGTGGTTGTTGTACGGATTACTGAAGTTACTTCTTATCAAGTGATTGTACAATACCTAGAGCACACTAGACACTGAATAAATATTAGCTGTTATTTTATAGTCCTAGTAAGATACATAGGCCTTTCATGCTTTCTCCAAAGTTAAACACTGCACTTTATTACTTACAAATCTTTCTTTTTTTCCCCCACATATAATTAGAAAAATATGCCAATACTTCCTTCATGTTTCAGGTGAGTAGTTATTTTCTGTACCTTGATCCTTACTCCATTTCTTTTGGCTTTCCTAGCCACTGGCTCCTTGCCAACTCTGTCATTATAACTGTATCTTGCCCCTTGCATCTACTTGCCCTACCACCCCGATGACAATTGGTGACGATCACAGCTGCCTTTACTACAGCTTTATTTGTATGTTTTGTCATATAAGCAGAATTATTATACAAACTAGCCCTTTTTTAAACGTAAAAGGGGGGGGCAGGAAGTCAAAACTAGGACTGTCTCAGGGAAACAAATGGATAGTCACTTTGCCTACCTCAGCAATAAACTGATGAGCTGCTCTAATAGCTTTCTATGGTCCCCTTATTCCATATGGTGCCAGCTCACTAGGCTTATCATAATTTTGAGGATTTTTCTCATTTTTCAAGACACCTCAAGCATCACTTTTCCTAGGCACCTTTTCCTAAGTACCTGCTTCCTCCAGAGTTAGTACGTTCTTCCTTTGTGTTCCCAAGAAACAGGCGTCTACTTCACGTTTTATGAAAACTATTTACATGTCTGTCTCATAAAGCTATGAGGTCCTTGAACACAGGGATCTCATTTCATGTGTCTTTGTATCACCTGCAGAGTCCTGACACACGGTCAGCAATCAATGTTTGTTGCACGGATGAATGCAGTACTAGAAATGTAATACCTTAATTAAGGAGATCAAATCTTTAATGGGGTGGGAAGTGGGTATTTCAGGCGTTATGAGGGGACAGCTGGAGATAGGTTTTGAGGAAGAAAGGTATTTCAATTTTGTCCTAAGAATTCATGTCAATCAAGTTTGTTGTTTACATTTGAATGCTGATTCTAGTTGATTTGTAGCCTTTGGAGTCAGTTTATGAGAATTACAGTGCTCTAATACTATCTCTATAGGATAGTTTTAGATGTTCTAAAACTACAGATATTTTATTAATAATAACAATAGCAATAATAATCACACACATCTTTAGAGCATTTAAGCCCTTTAAATACGTAGACTTTCTTTAATTAAAAAAAAAGTCCCCAGTTCCATCTCTGACAGAATTTAGCAAGCTTACTAAAACAGCCCTCCTAAAGAGGCTGGTGGAAAAACTTTTAAAAAGGCCAGAATTTGCACAACGGTTCCATAGTCTCTATAACTCTCGATGGGATCCACTTACTCTCTATTATGTCCCCATTTTCCTCTGACCCAGGGCCTTCATCATTTCATGAGCCTCAATGACTTCCCTAACCCTGATTTCTCGCTCCTCCAAATCCGTGGATCTACAGTCATATGGCCACAGACTGCAAGATAATAATTAGATCATATGACTTCCAATATCAAAAATTATTAATAAGGTGGATCCCTATGATTTGAAAATTAAAGAACAGTATGCCCATTCAAAATCGCTCATCAGTTAGACCTAACTCACTTTCCCAGACTCAGGACCTACTATTACTCACCATACTTCCTACTCTTCAGTCACGCAATTGCCTGCCTGAATATACTATGAAGTTGTGCAACTGTCTTTTTTATGTTTTTTCTTCCTTCCCTCATTTTTCTTAAAAAACTCTAATTTTTCAAGGCTTCCCTGGTGGAGCAGTGGTTAAGAATCTGCCTGCCAATGCAGGGGACACAGGTTCGAGCCCTGGTCCGGGAAGATCCCACATGCCGCAGAGCAACTAAGTCCATGCACCACAACTACTGAGCCTGCGCTCTTAGCCCGCAAGCCACAGCTACTGAAGCCCATGTGCCTAGAGCCCGTGCTCCGCAACAAGAGAAGCCACCACAATGAGAAGCCCACGCACTGCAACGAAAAGTAGCCCCCACCCGCTGCAACTAGAGAAAGCCCCCTGCACAGCAACGAAGACCCAACACAGCCAAAAATAAATAAATTTATTTTTAAAAAAACCTCTAATTTTTCAGTATCTAGCTTAAATGATGCACCCTCCTTCCATTTCATTTCCATATATTTAAAATTTTACATCTCTAATGGATTTTAAGTTCAGTAGAAACTTTCATGTCCTGTTCATATTTATTCCTTTTAGCAATTACTTAAACTCCTGCAAGTTGTAATAACTGGTTTTAAATTTTAATTGAAGTAATTATTGTAAAATAACTTACTGCATTAGAGTTCTAATTCTGAACAAAGACATAATTTTTTAAATTGTCAGTTTTGGGGGATGAACTGGACTTTCACAAGTGTTTTATCTTTCTGCAATGATTTTACACAGGTTCATATATGTAGGCTGAGCACAATCTTTCTTATTTCTTGATTTCAGTTTCTTTCTATATATCAAGAGTTATAAAGCAATAATGGAATATGCTTTATAAAATTATGAAAATGTTTTGCAAAATATAGACAATGGTCATGAACTCAAAATTTTTAATATTATTTGAAATAAATCTCTAATAATCTTAATATAAGGTGATGCATAATGCCTATAATAGTGACATCTTGTGGCTCATAGGGCATGTTACTTTAATCTACCGATTTTAACCTCTAAATATATTTCTATTTTAGTAACACAGTTGCCTTTGTACTAGTAAATTAGTCCTAATTATTTAAAATATTTGCTTCATCCCTTATGGAGAAAACTAATATGTTATGTATTTTATTCTTTAATATGTACAAGTTTTAAGTTCATATTTTCAGTTAGTAAAGTTGGCTAAGTTGCAGACCTGGGATCTTCTTATGCCTGAAAGGGGTGGAAGGTGGAAGAAGGTGTTAAGAACACCTGTAATGCACATCACTGTAACTCTGAACTCAACCCTCCTCCCTAAACAACCCTGCTCTCCTAGAACGTACAAGTCGTCATTTTATCCTTTGTACCCCATGTGAATCACTAGGGTGGAACAAAGATCGAAAGACCAGAAGACTGGAGTTCCAGACCAACCCTACCACTACTGAATTGTGTGACCCTGAATCAGTCCTTGACTTCCTTGGGCCTCAATTTCCTCATTTAAAAGATTGAGACTAGATCTCCATCATGAAAATTCTTAATGACAGGGACTTAATAGACAGTGGTGCTTAATTACAATGATATAGCTCTCCTCTGATATTTGTCTTTTGGTGCATAGAGGATAGGTATTTTTAAATGATAATATAAGGGTTTTTAAAATTTATATTTAGTATTCATATAACATCCATTATCAGAGTACCCAATGGGATAACTCAAGAGTCCCGGGACCACTGGCAAGGAGCCAAAGCTATTACAGTCACATTTGTGAATAAATTAGAAACAGCTTAGGCTCAGTTTCTCACACTCAAGAATTGACTAAATGTACCTCCTGCTCTATCCCCATTCAGTAATTTCCAAAGTCTGTCAGGGAATAGTTTCATTAGAATCATCTGGACACTTGTTAAATATACGTCTGTCATGCTCCCCACTAAACCTACTGAAGGGAGATGACTGGAATCCACAATTTTAACAAGCTCTCCTGATGATAATGATATTTATCCTGGTTTGGATACTGCTTACTGTCCTGCCTCAGAAACCACATAGATTTAAAGAGAAAGGGATACTGATACCATCTAGCTGGTGGAAGATAAAGTCCTTTACATCAGGACTCAAGTGTCTATAGGGCCCACACAAGTAACTTAAATTAAAAAAAAAAGAAACTGGCCAAACAGGAATTAAGGGGAACTCTAGCAAACAAACCCCATGTAAAATGGATAGTTTTTAATTAGCTGTAGTGGTTGTCAGGAGGGCAGGCTTCCCAGCGCTGCCCTGTGCTTTGTACAAAGAAGATGAAAATAGGATTCTTACGTGAAATCTCCAGTTTGTAGGACTTGGAACTAATTCAGGGTGAGCTTAATGAAACACTTGTGGCTTCAGGTTTGTATTGTCTCTTTTAGATCTGATTCTCAGTCGTGCCCTCTAAATCACACTTCTCTCTTTGTCAGCGCCACTGTGGTTTTCAGTTTGATTCATTTAACCATCCAGGTGAAGCTACAGAAACCCCTATATAAAATGGCCATTCTATCTTTTCTGTTGTCATATCTTTATAAAGTTTGCCAAATTCTTATAAAATTTGTAGAAATCTGTCTCTCCCATAAAGCATTTGAGAACTTTATTCTCCAAACGTCTGAAAATGTACTCTTTTCAGGTACTTCTCCCAAACATCTTTTCCACCTCCGTATACTTAACACGTATTACTAAAGGGATTATTCATCTTCACATAGAAATATCTATTAAGGCTTTAGCTTAAATATGTGAAGATAATACTTTCAATAATAATTTTTGTTAATCACTAAGTGTGTTATATGCACACTTAGTGTGCATAACATATTAAAATATTGGAACCTTATTATTGATTCATTATTGAGTGCCTATTACTTGCTTAACATTACCCTAATTAAAAGAAAATACTGTGGGTATCTCTCTTAATTCTAAAGCCGAAGTCAGAATTTTTAAAATAAGTAAATAAAAAGGACCTTTCCCAAAGATAAAATCAAAAAAAGGCCTTACAATGAGGTGTTCTCATGAGTCTGGATCCTAAGACAGCATGAGAGAAAGCTCCTGGGGCAGGTAGCAAAGCAAAGGACTTTAAAGAGAAACCCAGAAACTTTTCATAAAATAAACACTACATCTTATGCTAGAAAGGAGTTTTAATAATTGGCCGAAGGTAGTTAGTCAATTTTTTTGTTTGTTTTTTGCTTGTGTGATTTTTTTGTTTGTTTTTGTTTCTCTTTTTTGCGGTACGCGGGCCTCTCACTTCTGTAGCTTCTCCCGCCGCATAGCACAGGCTCCGGACGCGCAGGCCCAGCGGCCACGGCCCACGGGCCCAGCCGTTCCGCGGCACGTGGGATCCTCCTGGACCGGGGCATGAAGCCGCATCCCCTGCATCGGCAGGCGGACTCTCAACCACTGCGCCACCAGGGAAGCCCCGCTTGTGTGTTTTTGATGAGTGGCGGAGTGATGCTTCTAGTGAAGTCTCATGAAGAGAAAGGAAGGAAAATGAAAGCATATTACTCTGAGAGAAGATCCATAATAGTTGTATGAGGACTGAGGCATACCAAAGTACTATCAATTATCTTCACATACTCGAATTGGTCATCTAAAGGAACTTAGGGATTTATTGTAACCTGGAACACATCCAAAAGCCACTATTTCTGAATATATGACATATCACCAGGACTCATATCATTGTAAAATGATATGACTCGATTAATTTGAATGAAGATAAAAGATATCTAAATTTTATGTCTTATAATAAGCATCACTTATATGACACATTAGTAGAATTTATAGAGGGTGATGATTTATTGAACATTAATTATTATCATGGCCTCAGATGAGATGATGGAGAAAGAATAAAAATAAACACAAAAGATTGTTTCCACTCTACAGTAGCTTAAATTCTATCTAAAGAATACAAATATAGTACAGGCATTAAAGATGCTTCAGAACAAGGTAAAACTCTGAATGAATTGTGTATTTTAGTGAGAGCTTGGTCCACTGAGTTTTAAGGAAGTAATGATTCAGAGTACAGTGGCAATAGCTAGGGAAATTAAATAAGCTGTTTTTAATTTGTCAGCCTAGCTAGCTAACTTTGAAATCTTTTAATTTAATTCATTCAATCATTTGTTCACTCAACAAACATTTGTTAAGTGGTTCTCTGCATTTTTATTAAAAGGTAATACATTCACATGGCTCAAAAATAAGATGTAGAAGTCTCACTACTGCCCCATCCCTATCTACTCCCATAAGTGATCAATTTTATTAATTTATTTCTTATCCTTATCATTTATTTATGCAAATGCAAGAAAATGTTAATGTGATTTAGGAGTTTAATCCGTTTAGTATACAAAACGTCACATATTTACATACACTGGTCTTTACCTTACTTTCAGTATTATGAAAGTTCCCTATAAAACTGAATAATATTCTGCTCTGTGCCGTTGTTTAACCCATCTCATATAGATGGATACAGTTTATATCCGATGTATTGCTAATATCAACAGTACTAGCATAGCTGCCATAATAATCTTATAGATGATACTGTGTTCATATTCCTTGTCTTTTCTCACCAAACTTTCTCAATAGACTCTAAAACTAATAATATGTAAATTCTTTTTGGTTCAAGAGAAAAGAGCGTTGGGATCTATCCCCCTATAATTTTATGTAATCATATATAAGATTATGATTATATAAAACATCTATATATAATTGTATATATCTGTTACATATAATATATAATTTTAAGCTTTATGTATACTATTACTATTGCTAACACCTCCTGACATAAACCACAGAATGGATTATCTTCCATTTCCTTTGAAGCAGTTTTAAGAAACCCTAATGCAACTAATCTTAAGAGAGAGATGCCATTCTTTGGCTATCCGTACCTCACACTACAATATTTTTGCTAGTGATAATCATCTTTTCTATCTTAATTTCTTATTAGTATTAAGTTGTGGATCATTACCCAGTCAACATGTTAACTGAATCATGTCATGTCCCGTGGAGTTTTATCATGTTTAAATTTTCAAAACTTGACTACATGTAGGAAAATGAGATGTATTAAAAAAAAAAACTAAAGTTCAGGTTCTTCCCAAGCTCCGACAGCTTGAAAGGAGCTCCAACAGAGAAACAGAAGTAAAATGAAAACTCGTAGAGCCTTCGCCCACCCATACGAGACTCTAATTGGCAACTTCGTACAGAATTTGTCAGTCATTCAAGTTCTATATACTAGAGTCCTGATTAAATTTGAAAACAGAGACATCAGTCTGATACTGTAAGTTGTCTCAAAATTAAAATAACATTAGTTTAATATTTTACATTTTCATTCAATGTGTGTATTTTAAAACATACATGTAATATATTTGTTACCTTTTATTAGAACTGTTGCTTAAATATCTTCTTCAAATCCTAGCCCTTGTGCAAATTAGATCATGCTCATGATATTTTAATTCATGCCTCATTTAGCAAATTTATCTTTTAAAAACGCCTCTATCTAAATGTAAAATATTTCAAAGCCCTTCTCTGCAATGTCGGTACATAATAGAGCACACTTGACATACACTTTTGAAAACTTTTAAAACCCTTTGCTAATTGAAAAAAAATTACTGCTGTTGCTTCAGAAGCTCTCAAAGAACTTTAAAATTATCTGGTTTTAAAATCTTGTACACATGTGAGGGATCAATATTATTTTGAAGAATATGTGACTTCTGAAAACTCAGAGTCAGTGGTAGAGCTCTAAATAGAACCAATGAATCTTGACTCTCAATTTGTGTCTCCAGCTAACCACATTAACTGGACAATTTTCTTTCATCTGTGTATTATTAATAACATAATATTCCGTGACACAATAGACTAATAGCCTCTTTGGAGAATTACCTTAGAGTTATGTGGTACATTTTTTTAAAGAACATGTTATGTGCAGATATATATAACTTATGGACTGTCATGTAATAAAATAATTGCTGGCTATTTAGATCAGTGTTTTCACTTCCAACAGTCTTAGTCTTATAAATAGATATGGGCCACTTAGAACAACGATATATCTAAAATTAACAGAGTAGCTTTTTTTCAGAAAGATTCAGTTTTCTCTTACCAAGATACCTCATGAAAAGGGAGCTAGTCAGAACTTTCACATCCTATCTTTATTTTACATTTGGGGTAAGTTAGGTCTGGTCTAAATAAACTACTGCTTCTGGACCCAAAGGAAATTCATGTTAGTCAGTACTTTGGACCCAAGCTATTCAACTTCAAATCAAGACCAATGGGTTTTCCAACTTGTATGGGTGTTGGTTAATGTTATTACTGTTAGTTATTCAAGTATCATGATAACTTTGTTATATTTTCCTACATTTCAAAGTCTTCCCTCCCTTAGTGGCAATGATAGTGTGCTGTCAGGGTTTTCATTTTATTTCTCTATTTCTAATTTCTTCTATACTTTAAATGAAGGTTTTCCTCAATGGTCTCCTCTTGAACTTCTTCCTTTCTTTCTGTCATAAACATCTATGGCTTCAGTTATTGAGTATATGAAGCTCATTCCAACATGTATAACAAGAGCTTAACCTTACTCCTGAGATTTGTTTGCCTTCTAGTCATTTTCTCCTGGGTTTTCGTTAGTAGCTCAAACTCAACACATTCTAAGCTTTCTTTAACATTTTTCTCTTGAAGCCTCATAATTCTGTTATCCCATATGCCCCCAGAAGCCTGTTTCTTTTCCATGTTGTTTTATAATTATATCTTTATAGGTCTTTTATCCCAGCTAAGTTGTAAGCTCCTTGTGAGTAGGGTCTTATTCATCTTTGTTGTCCTGGTACATAGCACTGTATAGCACCTGGCAGATGCTCAATACATTTTTGGTGAAAGAATGCATGAACACATGATCATTGTGTAAAGGTCTGGTAAACTTTCAGGTTATTTGAGATGGAAAGAGATCTATTTCATGCAAAAAAAAAATTCACACTTTGTTTTTTAAAATGTTGCCAGAGAATAAATTATTAAAATCTACTATATTAATATACTGGAACACCATTGCAATACATGTCATTATTATTTGGTTTTGGGGATATAATTTTAATAAACTTACATTTTTTTGATGGAGCAGTTTCAAAAATAGGTATTAGTCTCTTCAAGTTAGTCTGATAAAGTTTATGTTCTAGTAATGTTTATGTTACTAAAGTGTTAGGTATTTATAATTATGAAGAAAATACAATTACGACAGAAACATTTCCAATCAAATAAGATTTGATTATCCATTAATACTAAATTGGAGGTTCATGACCTGAGCCTAATGGGCCCTCTACAAGTTGTAGTGGACAGTTAAATGACTCAGCAGTGAAACTGACATTGAAGAGCGGATTTTGCCTGCTAGCCACTCTCAGGGTTTGGATTTCACTGGATCATGTTCCAAAAGGTCAGCACTGGCCAGATGACCAGTCCAGAACTGCAGATGGCAATGTGGTCACCTGACCACTCTGGGGCTCCCCAACCTGCTGCACAGGCTCAAGTTCACTGAAAGGTCATGGCAGGCCCTATGCCAGTACTCTGGAATATCATAATTCCCAGGTCCTCTCTCTTTTACATTATGTGGAATAAAATAGATACTTTTGGTCTCCCAGCCAGAGGATAAAATCGTGACACTGCTTTAACATTTGAAAGATAGCAGCTTAGCGTTAGAGAGCAGCTCAGTGTGGGACAGCTTTCTTCAGAAGAATGCTTTATTCTGGAAATGAAACAGCATTTACATACTCACTAGAAACTTGGGAGACATTCAAGACACCAGCGTTCAAGTCTGACTACACCAGTTACAAGCTGTATGTTCTTGTGCCTCTCATGTCATCTCCTTGAACCCCCGTTTTATGTCTAGCTATAAACTGGAGAAAACAGTACTGTACCTACCCTGCCCTGCGAACTTCAGAGAGTTGAGAAACACAGCATGTAAGTCATTGGCAAACTGTCTGGTGATGTACAAACATACTATCCATTTTCTTTCTGCTTGAATGAGAGTCTTTCTGTGAAATTTCCAGTGAAAAAAAATTTATTCTTATTTTTAAACCATATGAGTTAGACTTAGCGAATAGACTTTTTTTTTTTTTAAGCATTTATTGCTCCTAAACTTTTTTAAAAGAGGCCCAAAAGGAGGACACAATCTAAAGACATCTCTGGTCAATGATTCTCTTGCTCAAATTTTGCCCAGTCTAGCAGGAAAATGAAACCAACTTTAATTGTGAATATTTTTATACCCTTTCAGAGTCAGAATTAAGGAATATATGTTTGAACATGGCTTGGAACTATTGTATTATTTATGCTTAAGTAGCATTTTTAAAAATCTTATGGGATAAGATCACATAATCTTTCTCCAGTGCTTTTATTCTTTGACAAGACAGGTTGGTTGGATTGTAACTCTCACTGCTTCAACGGGGTTTTTCATTTGCCCAGAGGCCGGACCTCTTGGACATTACTCACTCAAGGTAAATGGGGCAAGATTATGTCCATAATATGAAGTACTTATCCACACGCAAGAGAGAGAAAAAGCTGAGCTCACAGGTGGCGCTGAAATAATAAACGATGAGCTTATTTTTTTCTGAAAAGCCTCTTAGGAATAATCAGAAATGGATAGTAGATCTGGAAACAACCTCTGCAACTCCTGGATAAGCCCTTAGAAGTAATTTTGTAGAGTTTGTGCACAAATGTCATTAGAACTAAATAGTTGCTCTTGGAGGTAAGATTTTAACTTTGTTTTCAATTGTAACATCCTAAAGAAGGGATTAAAATACTTGAACTTAGAACAAATGTGAAAAATAAAATTTTTAATGTGTCCGTTTGAGAAAATTTTCAGCAGATGAAAATCAAATTTGCCTTGGTGCTTTCTAATTTTGCTCAGTTTTATTTCTCTGCGCTGTGTCAGCTAAGAGAACAGAGACATCTGACTGCAGCTAACACAGCCTTCTCTGAAAGTTCTCAGGAAAAACAACCAAGAACACAATGGAAAAGTGCTTTCTAATTTTGCTCAGTTTTATTTCTCTGTGCTGTGTCAGCTAAGAGAACAGAGACATCTGACTGCAGCCAACACAGCCTTCTCTGAAAGTTCTCAGGAAAAGCAACCAAGAACACAATGGAAAAGAGGGCAGATGTACAGTCCTCCAGCCTCCCGTTGACTTGGCTTGGCTTCAGTCCTGGGAAATTGAGAGAATGCTGATTTGCATGGTTGATGCAGATCAAAGGGAAGGCCGAGTGCCCCGTTGCCCTGTTGCTTGTGCCCGAGTAAACACTTCTGGTTCCTTGGAGCAGAAGCAAGGAGACAATAAATAGATAAGTTGTCTCCTAGAAACTATAAAGCTAGAATTTCTACCTTGTTTTTGTGAAAACTTGAGAACAGGGCAAGTTTTGTAGCATGCAGGAAAGGAATACAGTCGTGTTAGAATGCAGTAGAGATAGAAATAGACAGTTGTTGCTCTTTCTTTAAGTGTCCCCTTGCAGCTTGGGCAGTCTGCATTCGGAGCAGCTTATGTTCTTTGTGTTGCACCTGCTGTGCTGTTGGTTTCTAAAAATTATGTCTACACATACGTGGCTAAAACTTCCCTGTCTTGAGTGTCTCCTGTCTGTACTGGAAGATTTAGCTCCAGGAACCTGGATTCCTGTTTGTTCACCCAGTCCCCTGCCCAATATGTTACCCACATCCAGGCCTCATCACTCACCTACTGTCTTCATATCTGGCCCCAATATCTCAGTCACCACCGATTTTTGCTGCCATGGATTTATTTGCCCTGAGGGAACTGTTGGAGTAGCTGATGGGGACAAGCTGTACTCTCTAAAACTTTACTTTGCACCTTAAGGGCAATTTGGTTAGAAAAAGTATGCTCCACGTGCCTAAGAGTGCTCCTCTGGAGGTTGCCCTAGAAACATTTGAACTGTATGCAAATTTGTCACCCCTCTCCATTTCTGAAGCTGATCTCCCCCCCCCTTTTTTTTCAGCCTAAGTATCTGTACAGCCCCACAGAACCCAAGCCTGGCTTGCAGGGTCAAGCTGTCCTTTCACAGTGGGAAAAAGCTGATGAAAATCCTTCACACAGAGGTGTTAAGAGCTTAATGATGAACACTCCCTTGAGTGTCTTCATTTTGAAAGAGATTGTCTGGAGAGGTTATTGATTTACACAGAGAAATGGATTTCTAATCCTGGAATTTCGTTAGGAGAAGGGGAAAAGATGTACTCAGGTGGGGATAAAGATCTTTTTTGGGGGAATAACTCCAGAAATTAAATAGAAGCAGCCACCTGATTTTGTCCTCTGATGAGGTGGCCCAGATCATGCCAGTGCCTTTGACTCAAGTATAGTGATAAGCTTTGATAGAGAATACAGAGACGCGAAAGAGGAGAGGAGGAAAAATAGGAGAGAGGGGAGAAGAAAAACTAGAGATGCACAATCACTTTACAATGATAGAAAGAAGACAGAGAATTCCATAATGCCCACTCTTGTGAGGAAATGTGTTTCTGAAAAATATTTAGATTAGTTTGGCATAGTACTGTAATCATGGACTTTGGCAAGTGAACCAAGTTAAAATGAATATATATTAGCAGCATAAAATACAAATAAAGTACTGTCTAAAAATACAGAATAAATCTAATCGACTATAACGTCCTTCTCTTGAATGTGCTTCCATAAGATTTTTTAAAGTTTCAACTGCTAGAGATTATGACTCAAAAAAAAACCCAAAAACCAAACAGACTAGGGCAAAATGAGATCACTGTAATTGGACATCAAAGATGAGGTTTAAAAATAGCCACCTCATATCCAGATAAGCAAAAACAGTGTGGTAAGCTAGCAGTAATATTGATAATAATATTTAAAATGATGGTAATGGTTAGGATGATCACGTGGCATTGTTCTAAGTCCTGACACAGCTAGATCGTCACAACAATTCTATGAAATAGATACTATTAACATTTTAATCAGGAGGAAAAGGAGGCACAGAAAGTTGATGCAGTTAAAATCAACAAGTGGCAGAGCCCAGAAGTAAGCAAAGTACATAGTTCTAAGGTTTTCCTTTAGTGTATTCTGAGGCTACATATTAGCATTTCAATGCAAGTTTGTCCTAAACTTTTGCTGTGCTTTTGAATCGTCCTAATCCGCTCCTTTGTTTCTGTGCTGCGGTAGTTCCTGATGAGAGAGCCCAAACAATGACACATCTTCACAATATTTACAAATCCTGAAAATCAATACTTCAAAGGGAGTAGAAACCAGTTGCTTTGGGATTTAAACGATTGGAGGACAATTGCTTAAGTCAATCTCTCAATGGCCATAATTTTCTTACATTAAATAACAACTGCAACAATACTATTTTAAATTCTTGGTTTTGAAGTTTGGAAGAGACACTAGAGAAAATCTTATCCCTCACCCCGACTTTATGGATTAGGAAACTGCGTCCCCAAAAGGCATTAACTAATTTGGTCAAGGTACACAACACTGAAAAGGACTGATTTTCCAAAAAGCAGCTTTGAGTGGCATTAACCATTGTGCTGTGTAGTGACTTGTGATATAGCTGACTTAATCTAGGTTACTGAGATGGCTGATATAAAATAAGCATTTTGCCACTTTTTGTTAACCTTCATCCTTTTAATCAACTTTGGCTTTTGCCCAGAGGCTCCAGAATCATCACTTTTGTTACAGGAGAGTAAATGCTGGACTTTTAGATAGCTGTTCCTCCTTTCCTATTTCCCCTCCCACATTCATTGTTATCCTTCACTGAAGAATGAAAGCCTTTGACAAGTTTATTTTTTAAGGAGGAATCATTCTTTTCTTTCTTTCCTTCAGAGTGGTTCATTTCTAGGATCAACAAAGAAATTACGTATTATGATGCTTAGTTAATATATATTTTTTTTACTTCTCTTCCTACAATCAACTACCTGGTTCTAGAATTATTTACTTAAGTTACATATTAAATTTTGTATTGAATTATGTGTGTGTATGTGTATATACAAGTAAATATGTATGTATATATATATGCATTTTATATGCATGTATATGTGTATATATATGCCTACCACCCCACATTTTTTTTTACATCTTTATTGGAGTATAATTGCTTTACAATAGTGTGTTAGTTTCTGCTTTACAACAAAGTGAATCAGTTATACATATACATATGTTCCCATATCTCTTCCCTCTTGCGTCTCCCTCTCTCCCACCCTCCCTATCCCACCCCTCTAGGTGGTCACAAAGCACCGAGCTGATCTCCCTCTGCTATGTGGCTGCTTCCCACTAGCTATCTATTTTACGTTTGGTAGTGTATGTATGTCCATGCCACTCTCTCACTTTGTCACAGCTTACCCTTCCCCATCCCCATATCCTCAAGTCCATTCTCTAGTAGGTCTGTGTCTTTATTCCCGTCTTACCCCTAGGTTCTTCATGACATTTTTTTTTTCTTAGATTCCATATATATGTGTTAGCATATGGTATTTGTTTTTCTCTTTCTGACTTACTTCATTCTGTATGACAGACGGTAGGTCCATCCACCTCACTACAAATAACTCAATTTCGTTTCTTTTGATGGCTGAGAAATATTCCATTGTATATATGTGCTACATCTTCTTTATCCATTCATCTATCGATGGACACTTAGGTTGCTTCCTTGTCCTGGCTATTGTAAATAGAGCTGCAATGAACATTTTGGTACATGACTCTTTTTGAATTATGGTTTTCTCAGGGTATATGCCCAGTAGTGGGATTGCTGGGTCATATGGTAGTTCAATTTGTAGTTTTTTAAGGAACCTCCATACTGTTCTCCATAGTGATTGTACCAATTCACATTCCCACCAGCAGTGCAAGAGTGTTCTCTTTTCTCCACACCCTCTCCAGCATTTATTGTTTGTAGATTTTTTGATGATGGCCATTCTGACTGGTGTGAGATGCTATCTCATTGTAGTTTTGATTTGCATTTCTCTAATGATTAAAGATGTTGCGGATTCTTTCATGTGTTTGTTGGGAATCTGTATATCTTCTTTGGAGAAATGTCTATTTAGGTCTTCTGCCCATTTTTGGATTGGGTTGTTTGTTTTTTGTTATTGAGCTGCATGAGCTGCTTGTAAATTTTGGAGATTAATCCTTTGTCAGTTGCTTCATTTGCAAATATTTTCTCCCATTCTGAGGGTTGTCTTTTGGTCTTGTTTATGGTTTCCTTTGCTGTGCAAAAGCTTTGAAGTTTCATTAGGTCCCATTTGTTTATTTTTGTTTTTATTTCCATTTCTCTAGGAGGTGGGTCAAAAAGGATCTTGCTGTGATTTATGTCATAGAGTGTTCTGCCTATGTTTTCCTCTAAGAGTTTCATAATGTCTGGCCTTACACTTAGGTATTTAATCCATTTTGAGCTTATTTTTGTGTATGGTGTTAGGGAGTGTTCTAATCTCATACTTTTACATTTAGCTGTCCAGTTGCCCAGCACCACTTATTGAAGAGGCTGTCCTTTCTCCACTGTACATTCCTACCTCCTTTATCAAAGATAAGGTGACCATATGTGCGTGGATTTATCTCTGGGCTTTCTATCCTGTTCCATTGATCTATATTTCTGTTTTTGTGCCAGTACCATACTGCCTTGATTACTGTAGCTTTGTAGTATAGTCTGAAGTCAGGGAGACTGATTCCTCTAGCTCCATTTTTCGTTTCCAAGATTGCTTTGGCTATTCGGGGTCTTTTGTGTTTCCATACAAATTGTGAAATTTTTTGTTCTAGTTCTGTGAAAAATGCCAGTGGTAGTTTGATAGGGGTTGCAGTGAATCTGTAGATTGCTTTGGGTAGTAGAGTCATTTTCACAATGTTGATTCTTCCAATCCAAGAACATGGTATATCTCTCCATCTATTTGTAGCATCTTTAATTTCTTTCATCAGTGTCTTATAATTTTCTGCATACAGGTCTTTTGTCTCCTTAGGTAGGTTTATTACTAGATTTTTTATTCTTTTTGTTGCAATGGTAAATGGGAGTGTTTTCTTAATTTCACTTTCAGATTTTTCATCACTAGTGTATAGGAATGCAAGCGATTTCTGTGCATTAATTTTGTATCCTGCTACTTTACCATATTCATTGATTAGCTCTACTAGTTTTCTAGTAGCATCTTTAGGATTCTCTATGTATAGTATCATGTCATCTGCAAACATTGACAGCTATACTTCTTCTTTTCCGATTTGGATTCCTTTTCTTCTCTGATTGCTGTGGCTAAAACTTCCAAAACTATGTTGAATAAGAGTGGTGAGAGTGGGCAACCTTGTCTTGTTCCTCATCTTAGTGGAAATGGTTTCAGTTTTTCACCACTGAGGACAATGTTGGCTGTGGATTTGTCATATATGGCCTTTATTATGTGGAGGAAACTTCCCTCTGTGCCTACTTTCTGCAGGGTTTTTATCATAAATGGGTGTTGAATTTTGTCAAAAACTTTCTCTGCATCTATTGAGATGATCATATGGTTTTTCTCCTTCAATTTGTTAATATGATGTATCACTTTGATTGATTTGTGTATATTGAAGAATCCTTGCATTCCTGGAATCAACTTCACTTGATCATGGTGTATGATCCTTTTAATGTGCTGTTGAATTCTGTTTGCTAGTGTTTGGTTGAGGAATTTTGCATCTCTGTTCATCAGTGATATTGGCCTGTAGTTTTCTTTCTTTGTGACATCCTTGTCTAGTTTTGGTATCAGGGTGATGGTGGCCTCGTAGAATGAGTTTGGGAGTGTTTCTCCCTCTGCTATATTTTGGAAGACTTTGAGAAGGATAGGTGTTAGCTCTTCTCTAAATGCTTGATAGAATTCGCCTGTGAAGCCATCTGGTCCTGGGCTTTTGTTTGTTGGAAGATTTTTAATCACAGTTTCAATTTCAGTGCTTGTGATTGGTCTGTTCATATTTTCTATTTCTTCCTGATTCAGTCTTAGCAGGTGGTGCATTTCTAAGAATTTGTCCATTTCTTCCAGGTTGTCCATTTTGTTGGCATAGAGTTGCTTGTAGTAATCTCTCATGATCCTTTGTATTTCTGCAGTGTCAGTTGTTACTTCTCCTTTTTCATTTCTAATTCTATTGATTTGAGTCTTCTCCCTTTTTTTCTTGATGAGTCTGGCTAATGGTTTATCAATTTTGTTTATCTTCTCAAAGAACCAGCTTTTAGTTTTATTGATCTTTGCTATCGTTTCCGTCATTTCTTTTTCATTTATTTCTGATCTGGTCTTTATGATTTCTTTCCTTCTGCTAACTTTGGGGTTTTTTTTTTTTTTTTTCTTTCTCTAATTGCTTTAGGTGCAAGGTTAGGTTGTTTATTCAAGATGTTTCCTGTTTCTTAAGGTAGGATTTTATTGCTATAAACTTACCTCTAGAACTGCTTTTGCTGCATCCCATAGGTTTTGGGTCATCGTGTCTCCATTGCCATTTGTTTCTAGGTATTTTTTGATTTCCTCCTTGATTTCTTCAGTGATCACTTCATTATTAAGTAGTATATTGGTTAGCCTCCATGTATTTGTTTTTTTTACAGATCTTTTCCTGTAATTGATATCTAGTCTCATAACGTTGTAGTCAGAAAAGATACTTGATACAATTTCAATTTCCTTAAATTTACCAAGGCCTGATTTGTGACCCAAGATATGATCTATCCTGGAGAATGTTTCATGAGCACTTGAGAAAAATGTGTATTCTGTTGTTTTTGGATGGAATGTCCTATAAATATCAATTAAGTCCATCTTGTTTAATGTATCATTTAAAGCTTGTGTTTCCTTATTTATTTTCATTTTGGATGATCTGCCCATTGGTGAAAGTGGGGTGTTAATTTCCCCTACTATGAATGTGTTACTGTTGATTTCCCCTTTTATGGCTGTTAGTATTTGCCTTATGTATTGAGGTGCTCCTAAGTTGGGTGCATAAATATTTACCACTGTTATATCTTCTTCTTGGATCTATCCCTTGATCAGTATGTAGTGTCCTTCTTTATCTCTTGTAATAGTCTTTAAAGTCTGTTTTGTCTGATATGAGAATTGCTACTCCAGCTTTCTTTTGGTGTCCATTTACATGGAATATCTTTTTCCATCCCCTTACTTTCAGTCTGTATGTGTCTCTAGGTGTGAAGTGGGTATCTTGTATACAGCATATATATGTGTCTTGTTTTTGTATCCATTCAGCCAGTCTGTATCTTTTGTGGGAGCATTTTATTTATTGTGTTGTTCATCATTGCTTGTTTCCTCTTTTGTTCTTCTAGGTCCTTGTTAAATGTTTCTTGCATTATCTCTATTCTATTTCCAAGATTTTGGATCATCTTTACTATCATTATTCTGAATTCTTTCTCAGGTAGACTGCCTATATCCTCTTCATTTGTTAGGTCTGGTGGATTTTTATCTTGCTTCTTCATCTGCTGTGTGTTTTTCTGTCTTCTCATTTTGCTTATCTTACTGTGTTTGGGGTCTCCTTTTTGCAGGCTGCCGGTTCGTAGTTCCCGTTGTTTTTGGTGTCTGTCCCCAGTGGCTAAAGTTGGTTCAGTGGGTTGTGTAGGCTTCCTGGTGGAGGGGACTAGTGCCTGTGTTCTGGTGGATGAGGCTGCAGCTTGTCTTTCTGGTGGGCAGGTCCACGTCTGATGGTGTGTTTTGGGGTGTCTGTGGCCTTATTATGATTTTAGGCAGCATCTCTGCTAATGGGTGGGGTTGTGTTCCTGTCTTGCTAGTTGTTTGGCATAGGGTGTCCAGCACTGTAGCTTGCTGGTCGTTGAGTGAAGCTGGGTGTTGGTGTTGAGATGGTGATCTCTGGGAGATTTTCGCCGTTTGATATTACGTGGAGCTGGGAGGTCTCTTGTGGACCAGTGTCCTGATATTGGCCTTCCCACCTCAGAGGCACAGCACTGACTCCTGGCTGCAGCACCAAGAGCCTTTCATCCACACGGCTCAGAATAAAAGGGAGAAAAAGTAGAAAGAAAGTAAGAGGATAAAATAAAGTTATTAAAATAAAAAATAATTAAGAAAGACATTTTTTTAAAAAGTAAAAACAAACAAAAAACCAGACGAACAGAACCGTAGGACAAATGGTGAAAGCAAAGCTATACAGACAAAATCTCACACAGAAGCATACACATATGCACTCACAAAAAGAGGAAAAGGGGAAAAAATAATATATCTTGTTCTCAAAGTCCCCCTCCTCAATTTGGGATGATTCCTTGTCTATTCAGGTATTCCACAGATGCAGAGTACATCAAGTTGTTGGTGGAGATTTAATCTGCTGCTCCTGAGGCCACTGGGAGAAATTTCCCTTTCTCTTCTTTGTTCACACAGCTCCCCGGGCTCAGCTTTGGATTTGGCCCCTCCTCTGCATGTAGGTCGCCTGAGGGCGTCTGTTCTTCTCTCAGACAGGACGGGGTTAAAGGAGCCGCTGATTCAGGGGCTCTGGCTCACTCAGGCCAGGGGAAGGGAGGGCCACGGAGTGTGGGGTGAGCCTGCAGTGGCAGAGGCCGGCGGGACGTTGCACCAGCGTGAGGCCCGCCGTGCGTTCTCCCAGGTAAGTTGTCCCTGGATCCCGGGACCCTGGCAGTGGCGGGCTGCACAGGCTCCCGGGAGGGGAGGTGTGGAGAGTGACCTGTGCTCGCACACAGGCTTCTTGGTGGCGGCTGCAGCAGCAGCCTTAGCGTCTCATGCCCGTCTCTGCGGTCCGCGCTTTTAGCCGCGGCTCGTGCCCGTCTCTGGAGCTCCTTTAAGCAGCGCTCTTAATCCCCTCTCCTCACGCACCAGGAAACAAAGAGGGAAGAAAAAGTCTCTTGCCTCTTCGGCAGCCTCAGACTTTTTCCCGGACTCCCTCCCGGCTAGCTGTGGTGCACTAACCCCCTGCAGGCTGTGTTCACGCCGCCAACCCCAGTCCTCTCCCTGCGCTCTGACTGAAGCCCGAGCCTCAGCTCCCAGCTGCCACCCGCCCAGCGGGTGAGCAGACAAGCCTCTCGGGCTGGTGAGTGCTGGTTGGCACCGATCCTCTGTGTGGGAATCTCTCCGCTTTGCCCTCCGCACCCCTTTTGCTGTACTCTCCTCCGCGGCTCCGAAGCTTCCCCCCTCCGCCACCCGCAGTCTCCGCCCACGAAGGGGCTTCTAGTGTGTGGAAACCTTTCCTCCTTCACAGCTCCCTCCCACTGGTGCAGGTCCCATCCCTATTCTTTTGTCTCTGTTTTTTCCTTTTTCTTTTGCCCTACCCAGGTACGTGGGGAGTTTCTTGCCTTTTGGGAGGTCTGAGGTCTTCTGCCAGTGTTCAGTGGGTGTTCTGTAGTTTTTCCACGTGTAGATGTATTTCTGACGTATCTGTTGGGAAGAAGGTGATCTCCACGTCTTATTCCACCATCTTCCTCTTCTCTCCACCCCACATTTCTTGCAGGCCTAGTGCCATCCTAGATTTTGGATTAAAATGCTAGCTCCAACTCTTAGTGGGTACCTAACTTTATGCAATTTACTTGCCTTCTTGACTCTCTTGTTTCTCCCTGTTTAATACTCCCTGTATAATAATACTAATAGTAGTATTTTTTTTCAAAGTTGTTTTAAGGATAACAAATATATGTGATTGTGTAAAGAGTCTAGCACAATGTCTGGCATATAGTTTGTGATCAATAAATATTACTCATTATTATTTTTCCCTGGCCTATAGTAGGTGTTCAACAAATATTGCTAGTGTTATTATCGTTATTATTATTCTGTCTCTGAACATTCACAGTTTCTCTCACTACCATAGCAACAATGATTTATAGCTACCACCACATAACTTCATTCTTCAAGTAGAAAAATAGGAGCATGTAATATACTTGTGAGGATTATCCATGTACAACAGTCATATAAAGTGCTCCCTAAATGGTAGATATTTATGGTTTTGTTTGCCAACATCATTGTTGTACAAGGCTTTCTATGCACATCTTCCTTCCTATCTGCTCTAGCTTCTTAGTTAGGCTGGTCAGCTTAGCTCTTCAATGCTAAGAAAAACAGAAAAATACTAATGACATGGAAATCTTAGCTCTGCCTATACCGTGCTTTGTGGCTTTGGCCAGGTATTTTATCATCTTTAACATCACTTTCTCAATCCTAGAATGAAGTGTCTAAATGAGATCTTGAATGTACCTTCCACAATTTCACACAGAAATAATTTTCTTGAATCTGTTATGTGAGTGAAAGCTGTAGGACACTCACCATTCACCACTGCTTTGCTTTCAGAGTCTAATTTGAAATAATCCAATGAGATTTCTTATAAAAGAGGCACATGCCATTGAAAGTCAAATACTGAGTATCTCTGTTTTAAATGCAGTTTTTAACTTCCTATATTTCTTTACTCTCTAATGTGGCTGCCTAGTACAATATCAGGATGAAAGGCAGTGTATACATTAATTAGTGAGAATCTCAGTGTTAGTCATTTGTTTTGTTAATGGCATTGTAAATTTTCTACAACATCAGCCCAGGCCTCATTATATGTGGAACCATAGAGTGTCATAATCTGATGAGCCATAAAGCAACATACTTTTATCAAAAAATCTATTTGTTGAATAAAATGCATTTAAGGTTTCTTGTTTTAATACATGGCGTATAGTGACATCTATCGGAGATTGTGTGTAATGAATGACATACAGCTAAAATCAAGATTCTATGGGTGTGGTAAGCTTTTAGTGTGAGGAAAATGTATCAAATATAACAAGAAACAGCAAAATATAAATTCACTCTTAACACTTAAGGTGGGTGTCTCCCTGAAGTATTGAAGATGCTCTGTATATACCCCATAAAATAAATAGTTTCAAATGACTGGGAAAATTGAAGGGGAAGAGAGCAATTTCCATGGTAACCATATAAAGGGGAATTTCTCAAAGGAAGAGTAAGGTGAAGAACAGAAATAAAAAGAGGTTGGACAAAAATGAGAATAAGCTTGCCAAACAAATAAATAGGGCAGAAGTAGTTCTTTAGTTAAAATATCTTTATAAAATATTATTTATTCCTCTAAAACAATAATACTAATAAAATAGCTATGGATATAATTAGTTATGTCATGTACTACACCATATACATTATATTTCCCAGCTAAAAGTATTGTGTCACAGACATGTCTGAGAAAGTAGTGGCAACACAGCATGGACGGACGAGGGAACTGGTGGTCAGGAGTGTGATTCCAGATCCCAGGTCTGCTGAAACCTTCCTAGACCTTAGTTATTTTACCCATAAAATGAGAAGGGATAACAAAGCAATTTCCAAGGCCAAATCCAGCTCTGAAGTTTCTAAGTATGACTTTTAAAATAGTGGCAACTTTTCTTTTTTAATAATTCTATGATTAGTTGTTAACTTGATGTGCAAGCTTGCACAAAGCTCTTAACCTCTCTGTGCTATGATTTCCTCACTTATAATTGCAGGTGTTGGGACTAGATGATCTCTAAATTGACATCTCTAAAATGTTATTATTCTCAAACACTTTACCATATTCCCAAGCCTATTTGAGCCTGAGTGAATTAAAATTTTACCTTGAGGTAGAGTTAAGAGAATCAGTGAAAACTGAAGCATATAGAAAAAAGGACTACTTATATTAAACATGAATATATCTCCAAATATATTTAAATGAACTTGACGCAGATATTTTGATTTTTTGAAAAATCTGCACACCCACACCACTTCTGTGTTTTGGTCAGTAACTGGGGACAGTAACAGAAAAGGTAGTGTGCCTCTGAAGGTCTTGTCTCCTCCCCAACTCTACCCCCAACTAGGCTTCAAGTTTGGATCAGTGGCACTAAAGAGAAAAAGAGGGCTAAATTTCTGAGTTCAATTCCCTGGAACCTCCCAAAGCCTTGATAGCTTAAGCTGAGATTCATTGAGGGATTGCCTGAGATTTTGAAACACAACTAAGTGGGTATTTCCTATACCTGAAAAGAGACACTTTACTGTAGCTAATCATACTATCTATATTCAAACATTGTTCATTCTAGAGAAAGCTACGGGTTACTAGGATTCTTCATATTCAACAAAAGAAAAACTTTTTACTGACATTTTGATTTAAAGCCAAGCTTAGTCATGAATTTTGTGTTAAAAAAAATAAAGCCAAGCTTAAAATACTCTCAATAGTAAATTAAAGACCAATTTTATTGATCACATATCATGTGACAAAAATGATGTTAAAACTTCAGGCACAGTGTCTCATTTAATCTTTATAATTCAATGAAGGTTTTATAACCTATTTATAAATGAAAACAATAAGGCTTTAAAAGTTTAACGCATTAAGCTTAAAATTGAATTAAAGTATAAACTCACACTCATTCTGCTTCTCTTCCACACATATATGTTTGTGTGTGTGGCACACACAAACGTGCACACATACAGGTTTGCTTTAATTGGTCCCTACCATCATTATTACAGGTTTAGTCTTTTTAAATTTATATTATGAGCTAGTAGTCAGTGGTATGTTCAGTTTCTATATAAGAAGCGTTAAATTAAATTTAGGGCTAACAACTGGTTGTATTTTCCATTTCTGGTGTTGTTCATTTGCCATGAGAAATAAAACTGTTGGCAGAGTATCTTAGATAAGGTGAAGAAATATCAGCTACGACTGATAGAAGTAAATGGAGAAATTCAGGCACATTGAATTAAAGTTAATACATTTGTTTTGAGTAATACATGTTGAAAATTTAATTTCAAATTATTTTCAGTTTGACCTTTTTTATTATAGAAGATTTTCAATATATTAAAGTAGAACAGTAAAATGAACCCCAACTAACATGAACCTATGGGCAATCCTGCCTCAGCCACAATCTGTCCACTTCCCTCTCCCATATTATTTCAAAGCAAATCCTTAGCATCACATCATTTCATCTGTATATGTTCCAGAATGTGTCACTAAAGTGTAAGGAATTTTATAAAATGTAATAATACATTTATCACATACACCCCCATTACAGTAATTTCTTATTATCAAATATTTAGTCATTTTTTTGAAATGCAGTTGAATTTGGAAAATATTTTCTTAGCAAACAAGATATAGAAAGAAACTTTCTTAATCTGATAAAGTATATTTTTAAAAGATATCCTATATCATAATTAATGCTGAATTATTGAAAGGTTTTTTCTAGATATCAAGAACAGGACATGGATGCATGCTATCACTGCTTGTAGAAAACATAGGATCAGAATCCTAGCAATACAAGAAACCAAGGACAAAAGATATTAGTTTGCAAAGCAAGAAATTAAGCTATCAGTTTTGCAAATGGCATGATGGTATACATTGAAAATAAAGATTCTTAGCAAGGTAGCTAGATGTAGCACGGTACATAGTACCATAATACAAAGTAAATTGTATCAACAATCAACTGCATTTCTAAATAACAGCAAAAATCAGATGGAAAATGAAATTTTTAAAAATAACATCAAAAACATGAAATACTGAGGAAAAATTCAATTAAAGTATGCAAGACCTCTACATCCAAATCTACAAATAACAATTGAGAGAAATTAAAGAAGTCCTATATAAATGGAGAGATGAAAAATGTCCATGGATTAGAACTCTCAGTATTACAAAGATATCAATTCTGGATGACAGGCATTTCCAATCAAAAACACAAACTAATATCTATAGAATTTACATCTGGTATTCATTTGGAGTAACACAAATATTGACAGAAATGGATTTATACAAAATATTAAATTTGAGATAACATCATGGAGATTCACAAACACAAGACAAGGCAAAGCCTGGCAATTTCAACTGGTAAAGATACAATGAGCCACTTTTAGATTTAGAGAGTTTATTAATTACATGGACAGCAAGAAAGAAGAATAAGCCGGAGGTGCCAGCTCCCTGAGTCCCTGCCCAGCGCAATGAAAAGTTCAACACTGAAACAAAAGGAGACGAATGACTGCAATGCAAGTTGTAGAATATCATGTTGCCGCAGAACCAAATCTAGATTGTAGCTATGTAGTTTTATATTCTGTAGCTGTGTACTTAGGGGGGTAGGGGAGAAAGCCCCATAACTCATCTGACTCAAGAGGCGACGAGAAACTGATTCATAACAGCCTTCCAGAGGAGATAAAGAGGAGATAAAGAGATGAATGGGCGGTGACCTCATAGAAACTCCTTAAAGGCCTCCCACACTCTCTTGTCCCCAGAAGATCATAGGGTGTACTCCCTAGATTCAAATAAGCTGCAGCTCAAGCCTTTGCTTATATGTATACATGCAAGGTCACCAAGGTGGCATGGTTGAGCCATTCTCCTTTGTTAAGAAATATAGTAAGCAAAGAAAATATACAGACAGCAAATAAGCATATGAAAAAATGTCTTACATCATATGTCATCAGGGAAATGCAAATTAAAACACAATGAGATACCACTACATATCTATTAAATTGCTAAAATTCAGAACACTGTTAAAACACTAAATGCTAGCAAGGATGTGAAGCAACAGGAGCTCTCTTTTATTGCAACTGGGAATACAAAATGGTACAGTCACTTTAGAAGACAGTTTGGTAGTTTTTTTTTTTTTTTTTACAAAGCTAAACAAACTCTTATCCAGCAGTCATGTTCCTTGGTATTTATCCAAAGGAATTGAAAACTTATATCCACACAAAAATCTGCATACAGATGTTTATAGCAGCTTTATTCATAATTGCCAAATTCTAGAAGCAGCCTAGATATCCTTTAGCAGGTGAATAGATTGTGGTATATCCAGACAATGGAATATTAATCAGTGCTAAAAAGAAATGAGCTTCGAAGCCATGAAAAGACATGTAGAAATGTTTAAGTGTATATTACTAGGTGAAAGAAACCAATCTGAAAGGGTTACATACTGTATAATTCCAACTATATGACATTTGGGAAAAAGCAAAATTATAAAGACAATAAAAAGATCAGTATTGTCAGGGGTAGTGAGGGAGAGGAGAGAAGAATAGAGCATGGAGAATTTTTAAGGCAGTGAAAATACTCTGTATAATATTATAATGATGAATATATGTCATCATACATTTGTCCAAAATCATAGACTGTACAACACCAAGAGTGAACCCTAAAGTAGACTATGAACTTTGTGTGATTATGATGTGTCAGTGTAGGCTCATCCAAAATGTACGATTCTGATTAATGATGCTGATAATGGAGGATGCTGTGCATATGCAGGGCAGGAGTGTATGGAAAATCTTTGAACTGTCCTCTCAATTTTGTTGTAACTCTACAACTGCTCTAAAATAAAGTCAAAATATAAATAATAAAAATTTAAAAAACAGTAAAAAGCAATACAAAATACCATGCATTCAGAAATTTTAAAAAATAAAGAATATTCTTGGGGTGGGAAAGAAGTCATAAAGGAAATAATTACTTACAGCTCAATGCCAAATTCCTAGGTCATAGTTAAAGTAATATTTTTAAAAATTAAAGTTATAGCTCTAAATATATATCAGAAAACAAGAAAAAATAAAGACACGAGCTAAGTATTTAAATCAGAAAAATTGAAAAGGAGAAAGAAAATAAATTCAAAGTAATAAAAAAGGGAGGAAATATTTTTAGATCTAACCATCAATATTCACATTAAGTTAAACATTAATTCTTACTGATGTCTCCAACACTATTCTTTTACCACATGGATCAATCCCTTGCTGATCTATAATAAACCTAGTTGCTCCATTCATGAGCTATTTATTGACTTGTTCAATCCTAGTGTCCTTGTGTACCAGTAGAAGAATTATTAACCTGTACCCCCGTGGAAGCCAATGTTATCAACTAGGGTACGGTACTGATGTGTAGTTTATTTTGCCTTTACTCTTATAGGTTCCATTCATATCTATAAATTATATCTATATGTTTATAGATATGTGTATATGTACAAGTTAGCATACAAACATAATTATTTGCTCTGTCAGCTGGGCAGTCCTAAAAGAAATGATCACACCAGTGGCAACAAGCACACCAAATACCCAGATCTTCGTTTCTAATACCATTCTCCAATAAATGGAACCATGCTCCTCGAGGGAAGTAGCTGAAAATAGGACAGGGGTAGGAAATATACGAGATGAACTTGGAGCATCTCACTGTGCCAGAAAGTAAAAAAGTGCTTAAACAAACAAACCCACTCACATTGATGGGAAGTGTGTCAAAGAGACACAGGAGACAACAGAAGGAGCACCCAATGGAAGAGCTGAAGGAATCTGAGTAACAAAATAGATTATAGCCCAAAGCATAAAATAAATATTCATGTGTCCACATAGATATAAATAAATGTGTGAATAAATGAGGCACACAAGACAGATCTGTGAAGATTGATTCCAAATAAATTTTGTAGTTATTCCACATTAAAGTGGAGAGCTTAACTCCCTACTCCTTAAATGTGGACTGTACATTGTGACTTCCTTCCAAAAAGTGCAGTATGGAAACATGTGAAAAGAGTAACTCTACTGTGGAGAAACCTGATACATAGTACTTTAGCCAGGCGATCAAGGTCAATATCAACAGTCATAAATCTTATTGATATTATATGCCCTGGATATGATGTGGTAAAAGTAGAACTTAACCTCTGTGATCTTTTCCCCCCAAAACCATAACCCAAGCTAATCATGAGAAAAACATCAGACAGATTCCTACATATACCTGCCCAGTACTCCTCAAAACTGTCAGGGTCATAAAAACAAGGAAATTCAGAGAAACTGTCACAGTAAAGAGGAACCTAAGAAGACATGACAAATAAATATAATGTGGTATCCTAGAGTAGAAATAGGATATTAGAGAAAAACAATCCATAAACTATGAACTTCAGTTAATAATTTTTAGAAGGAAGGACATGACAAGGGAAAAAAAAAAAAGGTGAAAAAGAGAACTAATGTGATTAGTTCGTGCCCACCCAGATAATTCAAATAATCTCAACTGAGGTCTGTAACTTTAACCTCATCTGCAAATTCCCTTTTGCCATATAAAGCAACATATTTATAAATTCCAGAGGTTAAGATATGGATATGGTTGAGAGGGGGAACATTTTTCTGCCTACCAAAGGAATATAAAAGTAACCTTGAATAAACAGAGAAATACGCTATGTTTTTTAATAGAACTATTTAATATTTTTAGTAAATTAATGTGTGTAAATACAAGGCAATCTCAATCCAAATTCTGGTGGATATTGAAAGAACTCAATAAACTAATTCTAAAATAAATATAGAAATATAAATGACTAAGAATAGCTAAAACACTTTTGAAAAGCAAAAGCAAACTGAAAGGAATTGTACTTCATACTGAATGAATCTAAAACTTACATACGTAAATGCAGTGTTGTACTTGGGAAAGACCTGATAAACAGAAAAGTGGAAAGAAATTCCATGAGCAGACCTTTATAGATATTGAAAATTGGCATACGAGAGACGTAGCAAAAAAGAAAGTGAAGGTAAGTCTAGACTTTCTCACAGGTAATGAAGGAAAACTTTCTAACTACACGGAGAAAATTAGTTTGGGATGTCTAATTTACATCATTTAAAATTTTCAAAATGGATTAAAGACCTAAATTTAAAGGTAAACTATAAAACTGTTAAAATCATAATTGGAATAGCTTTCTAATGCTGTGGTGGATTAAGATGTCTTATATAATGCCTGAAAACAGAAAAGTTAATGGGAAAAGTTATGGGTTTGACTACATTAAAAACAATGTTTCTTTTCACTATAAACACATGTAGATTGAGAGAAGATACTTGCAATGTTCCAAATCAGAAGAGTATTAATAGTTGGCATAAACGAATTCTCAAGTCAACTAGAAAATTATAGGAAACTCAGAAACAAAAGGGGCAAGAAATAGAAATAGTAACTGCAGAAATTAAACCTGGTAGTTAGCAGGTGTTTGAAGTGATGCTCAGGCTCATTAGTAATCAGAGAAAACAATCAGAGATAATACTTTCAGATTGGCAAAAAAAATTATAAGTTATTTTCCAAGTGTTGAGAAGAGAAACTGCTGATAGGTGTGTAAACTGATGTGGCCATTATACATAAGATTTTGACAGTCTCTCTCTTTGTCCAACAAGCAAACAAACTAACATATAGTAGATATATACTATGTGTCAGGATACAATTGCTATCCTCATGATGCTTGTATTCTGGTAGGGATACAAAGATCTGTAAGTTCATGTGTTAAACATGTTGGAGTTTGGGCTTGGAGGGTGATAAAGAGAACAATTAATCAAATTAGAAAAAACATGGCAAGGGCCTGGCACAGACCCGAATGATAGTGTTCCGTGAATTACCCCTTACAAACATGATGTATCTTACCATTGTGAGGCTGGGTTTGGAATTTATAATGCATCCTCAGACAAATAAAATTTTAAGACATATTAGGGAATAAGAGCATCCTAGAAACATTTTTCAGTCAGTACACTGAGGCAAATTCTATTAAAAGAGAAAAATCAAACCAGGTCTGGTTGCTGCAAAGCAACAGAAATTTAGAAGGGGTCTGTTAGCTCTAACAGTTCTTAATGGTGAAGACATCCCGGGACAAGTTATTCAATACAACATCTCTGACCCAGATTTATAGCCAAGAGAATCCCCTAAATGGAATCAAGCACCTGCTCAATTTTACAGAGAAAAATTTCAAGCTTTATCATCATAGATGTGGGGTTTTTTCCCCCCTTCAAATCAAGGATTTACAGTGCTTGGTGTACAGAAAATATAAGAATGCAGGTAGTTCAAAGTGTCCTGTTCCTCACAGGATATACTCCCAAAGAAAAGTAGAGATGAGCCCTCCCGCCAGGCAGAACCTGGGGCAGCCAGATTTGCAGACCAAGGAATTCACTCTCATTCGAGGCAGTGGTTGAATAAATGCATTCACCTGAAAATCTGTTGATCCTATCGTGTGCCTTAAATTTTCTGTGGTCTAATATGTGCTATCTGTTCTAGTCCCATTATCAATGTTCATTTCTTTGCAAGAAGTCTCTTTTTTTATTCACTTTCTGTAAATGCTAATTCTTATTGTAATTTCCCTGTATTGGGGTAATTAAATTCTAATTAAGAGTTTGATAGTGAAACCTTTTCATGAATCCAGTCAAAAAACACCTCCAAACCAAAAATCAACCAAAAAAATTGAAGAAGAATGGATGTAACCTGGACTTTGTAGACTCTGAGAAATGTTGCTCCTTCATTTCTCAAATCCTTGGGTTGTGTCTTTAAGGTGAACGCTTCTGAAGATGTGTCTATAGTTGGAGTTGGATTATACTTTAGGTAGACACATGTTTGGAATCTTGTAATCGTGGGTAGGTGATTATATATTCCAGGCAAAGAAACATGGATAAAATATACTGGTAATTCCAAATATACCTTCCACCAATCAGCTATGGTGTGGTAATTGGGTGTTGGTATTTAAAGTGGCCTCTGTAGGATTGAATATAAGGGAGGATTTTTGCAAAGGTGATGTGGGTATAGGAAGAATGTGTCCATGAGTGCTATGGTCAGAATCTCCTTATTTGTTTCCTGTCAAGTTTTTACTGCTCTGAAAAACTTTATTTTCTGTTCAAATTAATTAAGTAACTTTCTTTTTCCTCTCCAATCCCCTTCTCAATGCTATTTGTTATGCCATGTTATGTCTAACATTTTTTCAAATACAGAAAGTATAAAGATCATAAGTTCTGGCAAATGTGTAAGAGAAGCCCAAGTTAAGCAGTTTTATTCTTTTTTTAAAGGTAATTAATGAAATGAGTAATCAATAGTCATTTAACATTTATTTCCTGGAGAAAATGTTCTCATACTTCAATTCACATATTAGAAAGGGTTTTTTCAAACCACTTGAGATATTTTTGAATAAATGAAACATGAAGGTGACTCTGCCTTTGAAATACTTTGGTGAAACATTTCAAAATAGTTGCAGAATTTATCAATTAAAAATATGCTGTTGATTGGAGCAGCGGAGAATAAAGACTAGGATTTGAGTCCCCGAGTGAGGAGTTGGGAGAGAAACATAGTTGCTTCAAAAATTTCTTCTATTCCTTGGGCTTCCCTGGTGGCGCAGTGGTTGAGAGTCCACCTGCCGATGCAGGGGACGCGGGTTCGTGCCCCGGTCTGGGAGGATCCCACATGCCGCGGAGAGGCTGGGCCCGTGAGCCATGGCCGCTGGGCCTGCGCGTCCGGAGCCTGTGCTCCACAACGGGAGAGGCCACAGCAGTGAGAGGCCCGCGTACCGCAAAAAAAAAAATTTCTTCTATTCCTTGATCTCTTTCTTCTCCTTCAGGTACTCCCATTTCATGTATGTTACATCTTCTGTAGTTGTCCCACAGTTTTTGGATATTCTGTTCCAACTTTTTTTTTTTTCTCTTTGCTTTTCATTTTGGGGATTCTATTGACATATACTCAAGCTCAGAGCTTCTTTCCTCAGCCGTGTCCCGTCTACTAATGAGTCCGCCAAAGGCATTCTTCATTTCTGTTACAGTGTTACAGTGTTTTTGATCCTTAGCATTTCTTTTCCTTTCTTAAAATTTCCATCTCTCTGCTTCCATTACTCATCTGTTTTTGCTTGTTGACTGCTTATTCCGTTAGAGCTCTTAGCGTATTAATCATACTTCTTTTAAATTCTGAAAACTCCAACAGCCCTGCCGTGTCTGGCTCTGATGCTTGTTCTTCCTTTTCAGACTGTGTTTTGCCTTTCAGTATGTCTTCATACGTTTTGTTGAAAAGCAGACGTATTGAATTAGGTAAATAGAACTACGGTAAGTAGGCTTTTAATGGTGTAGTGATAAGCTGTGGAGGGAGGGGAAGCATTCTATAGTCCTGTGATTAAGTCTCAGTCTTTTGGTGAGCCGGTGCTCCTAAGCTGTGAACTTCTCAAGTGCTTCTCAGTACATTTGTTTCATCCCCTTAGTACAGAATGGCCAGAGGGTGCTGGAGTTCTGTATTCCTTCCTTCGGGTGGTTTAGGCTCTGAAAAAACCCAAATAGGTAAAGGTTTCTCCTAAGGGTAGGCCTTGTTAAGGATAGAGTCCTCTCCTGTATTTCGCAAGTGGTTACTTCTCCTCTCCTGCTGGAAACCCAAAGCGATTTTTCTCTGAGCACACAGGTTCTCACAGTGAACCAGTTAGAGCTCCAGGAGTTAAAACTCATAAAAATGTGGCTGAGTCCCTCTGACTGGGCCTCCCTGGGATTTTTATCTCCTAGGTTTGTCCACATTGAACCTCCAGCAATTTGTCAATTGCAGTTCAGCCTTCCCAGGGAGGTTTCTGCTGGTGGGTTTCTCTTCGGGGGAAATTGTGATTCTCTGTATCTGCCTGTCTGTCTCTAATTTGGGGGGCAGTGGTTTGTCCTGTGGCCTCACTTCTCTGCTGAATCTAAGAACTGTTGATTTTTAAATTTGTTCAGTTTTTACTTGTTAGGATGAAGTGGCGACTTATAAGCTCTTTACATGCCTGACTGGAAACCAGGAGTCCTAAATCTATAAACTTTTTTCTTTTCGTATATTTAATTTAGTAATAGGATTTTTCTAGTCTCATAAAATTAGTTAGCTATTCCAGCATCTTTTCTCCCCTTCCATTTGAAGGAAGAATTATTCACTCCTTAAATGTTTGGTAAAACTCACCTGCAAAACAGTGTGGGCCTGGGAGGGGGGTGTCATGATTCTTTTAAATATGTCTTCAGATTATATTTCTATATAATTCAATTAAATTATTTGGTTTTTTAGTTCTTTGAATTTAGCCTTAGTACTAAAAAAACCCAAAGTTTTTGGTACTTCAAAAAAAACTTTGGGTTTTGCACATGCTATTTCTTTTTGGGGAGTACTGTTCTTTTCATGTATTTTGCCAGCTAACTTTGATCATTCTTTAGTTTTTTTTATCTTATCAGATGGTGGTGATTATATGTTATAGAGAACCATGTCTTCTAGAAAGCCTTCCTTGATCTAAGTCGGGTTATATGTTCATATTATGTGAGCACACAGAATCCTGTACTTCTGTTTTTTTTTTTTTTTTTTTTTTGCGGTACGCGGGCCTCTTACTGTTGTGGCCTCTCCCGCTGCGGAGCACAGGCTCCGGATGCGCAGGCTTAGCGGCCATGGCTCACGGGCCTAGCCGTTCCGTGGCATGTGGGATCTTCCCGGACCGGGGCACGAATCTGTGTCCCCTGCATCGGCAGGCAGACTCTCAACCACTGTGCCACCAGGGAAGCCCTGTACTTCTGTTTTATATGGTGCATCACACAGTACTGTCATTCCCTGTGGACTCACCAGTATGTCCCACCAGTCCATAATCTCCTTGAAGGCAAGAATTATATCACTTCTTGATTCCTCAAAATCAGCATTTATTGTCTTAAAATGTTTGCTAGATAAAATATTCTACACCACTATAACTAGGTTATGGTTTCAAAGAGGAAGTAACTGACATTCTCCATACCTTTGTTTTGATATTGCCATTTGTGGAGAGATTTTAATTGTTCAGTGTACACTTTAAAACAGATAACCACTACCATCTCGTGGCGGTTTTATGAATTACAGCCCATAGCCTCAAAGTGACTCAAAGTGGATGTGTTCTTTTAAGCCAGTAGTTCTCACTTAAGGGGTTGGAAAATCAGATTAGGAGGAAGGTGAGTAGCAGATAATGTGTTTCTCAAAATACTTAAAAGGTCAAAGTTAACACATTATTTTTTAAAACATCATGGATATATTCTGTGCTAAATCTATATTTGCATATTTTACTCATAATCCCAAAGCTCAAATATTCTTTGAGGATATTTTGTTAGATGAATACACATTTATTATTGCTATATTTCCTCACCGAATTAACTTTTTTATCATTATGAAATAACTCGCCTTGCCTTATGTTCTTCATTGATGTTAATTATAGCTACACCACTTACTTTTGATTATTTGCAGGCAAGTCTTTCTATCCTGTCACTTTCAACTGATCTGTGTCCTTATATTTAAAGTTTGTGACAATCACTCCATCTGTTCCACTGGCTCTGGTTTATCTGTTGGGTAGTCCTCTGGAGGTCACCACACCTATCCTCTCTGAGGGCTTTCAAAACAATTCCTTTATCTCTTGCCTTCAACAATGGGTGACATCATGCTATCCTGGTTTGGCCATAAGCTGTTCAAGAAAGCATGGATATCCCTTGTGCAAATAGAATGCTCTTTTTGTTCTGCCTATGGGCCCTGGCATATCCTCTGTTTATGGCCTTGTGGGGAAAGCACTGAATGAAATCACATTTTAGGAATGCAGTGATTATAGCCTATGCAGAGAAGACATAGATGGAAGATGTGTAGTTCATGCTACGAAATCCCCAATAGGAAATTTAACATGAACAAAAAATAAATTGTTTTTCACATTTTCTTGCATACACTGGAAAATTATCAATGATGCTCTGTTACAACTTTTAGAGAGCTATTAAAACCTAGTATTCATGGGCAGCATAATGGATGCTGCAGCATCATAAGTAACAATGTAACCAGCATTAAATAAATGGTAGTAAGACACTGCAGAGGCAAGGTTATATTGTTTACATATAAACAAGTTCCAAAGAGCCATAGCATTGCAATTAATAACAATGGTACTTCCTTTTGCTAAATATTGGAAATACGAAGCTAGCCAGGAGCAGCTTTTTTTTTTTTTTTTTTAAAGAAGACGTTGGGGGTAGGAGTTTATTAATTAATTAATTAATTTTTTCTGTGTTGCGTCTTTGTTTCTGTGCGAGGGCTTCCTCTACTTGTGGCAAGCGGGGGCCACTCTTCATCGCGGTGCGCGGGCCTCTCACTATGGCGGCCTCTCTTGTTGCAGAGCACAGGCTTCAGACGCGCAGGCTCAGTAGTTGTGGTGCACGGGCTTAGTTGCTCCGCGGCATGTGGGATCTTCCCGGATCAGGGCTCGAACCCATGTCCCCTGCATTGGCAGGCAGATTCTTAACCACTGCACCACCAGGAATGCCCTGTTATGCCTTTTAAAAATCATGTTGTTGATATAGAAAGGGCCCTTCATAAAATATGTGCCTGATGCTCTGCTCACCCTAGACGTTAGGCCTAGAAGTGGCCCTGTTTATAAGCATCTCTAATTAGATAGAAGGAGACTTGTTTAGGAGTGGAATCACAGAGGGAAAATACCCCTAACTGATTGAGATAGAGTTTTTTTGACTATGGGTTATGTCCTGATAAACCCATATTAAGTTGAAAATGTCAGAAGTTGAAAATGCATTTAATACACCTAAACTACTGAACATCATGGTTTAACCTACCTTAAAGCATACTTCCAACACTTAACATTAGCTTACAGTTGGGCAAAATCATCTAACACAAAGCCTATTTTATAATAAGGTGTTGACTATTTCATGCAACATTGAATACTGTACTGAAAGTGAAAAACGCAATGGTTGAATGGGTAAGGAATGGTTGTATGTGTATCAGTTGTTCACCTGTGTGATTGTACGTCCAATTGGGAGCTGTGGCTCACTGCTGCTGCCCAGCATCACGAGAGAGAATTGCACTGCATATACTGTGATCTAGTCCAGGAAAAGGTCAAAATTCAAAAAAGTACAGTTTCTACTGGATGCGTATTGTTTTTGCTTCATCATAAAGTAGAAAAATCTTTAAGTCAAACCATCTAAAGTTGGGGACCATCTGTATAATTAAACAGAACACATTGGAAACCATCCTTGTAGTGAGAGAAGTAATGGAGATGATGTTCCATAAATTAAGGGAAAGCACCAATTTGAGTTTTTGCAAAAGGATGGCTTGGTCACAGGCCTCTGATTTCCATACCCTTCTAAGTTTTTCCTAGGATAATGATATTCTAGAAGAGGTAAAACGATGGGTATGGAAAATGATTCAGTGATTTTACTGCCAATCTACCATATCTAAAAAAATACTCAGGGGATTATTAAAATTAAATGACAATTAAAATAGAGATTTCAAAGTAAGTGGTGACCAATAGGAGAAGACAATTTTGTTGGCATTGAATCTCTTTCTCTCTTTCTTCCTCTTTCTCTTTATCCACCTATCTACCTATCTAAAATGACTATGCTTTTGAAATAAGAGATTTAAGGACTGTTTAAACATTTGAGAAATATTATAAGGAAAAATATTATTAGAAGCCTGAAATAGAAATATGAAATTGTCTTAGGAAAACATAGCAGGATTGGTTTGTGTGTGTGTTGAAATTTATATCATTCATATTATATAATGTTAAGAGTGACTTAAAAAAAAGGGATCAAATCTCTCTTTGTTCATGTGAAGGGAAGACAGGATATATTTTATGTATGAAAAGAAAATGAGAGTAAAAAGGATCCATTTTTGTAAAAGCAAAAAAACCAAAAGTCTGTATATGTGCATATATGTGTACATAATTTTGGATGGACACAGGATAAGAGGGAATATAAAGGCTACTAACATTGGCTTAATTATGAATAGATTAAGCAGCTAAGTAATTAGAGAGATCATTAATTGTTTATACTGCCTTACATTATTTCACTCATTACAGCTATCACACAATATTTATTTAATTAACATTTCAATAGGAAAGTATTAATTAACTAATGGTTACTTATTACTGTAGAAAAGCATTCAAAATCTTTTGTTGAGCACCTGCTATATTCAAGATATTGTGCTAAAGTGGAGAATTTAGGGCACACTTGAAATCTGTCCTCAAGAAACTATCAATCATTTTCTTCTTCTGTTTTTGCAGACCAATCATCAGGATATATTCAGGCTTTGGATAGTTATAAGTATCAGGACTAAAGGGAAACACAGAAAGGTGAATCCAATATTTAGTGTAAGTTTTTTCCCTTGACATATTTACCAATAACATGTACTATCTGATGGGCTGAAAAGGTGGAAAGCAAATGGTAGCTTAGAGCCTAAAAAAATCAGGCAGAGCTTCCGGTCATTTCATGAGGCTGATGGGAAAAAAAGTTATGTTTCAAAGCAACCAAGGAAGAGGATGTTTGGCAAACACTTCAGGCTTTTAGTTGAAGACCTCAAAGGGATACAACCTAGGAGTACAGGTGAAGAAAAGTAGACCAGCATTCACAAATAACAGCATCTAGGTAATATTAAGCCCCTAAAAAGATTATTTAAGAAAAAAGAAGGTATGAACTACCAATATCAGAAATAAAGAAGGAGACAGCAGTCTAGATCATACAGACATTACACACATTATAGCACAGTTTTATGAACAGCTTTATGACACTCCCTCAAAATATATTTTGAAATATAGATGAAATGGACAAATTCTTTATAAAACACAAATGACCAGAACTAACATAAGGGGAAAGAGAACATCTGAATATTCCTTTATCTATTAAAGAAGTGCAATCTGTAATTAACATCTGTCAACTAAGAAAATTCCCAAGTACAAAAAACTTTGATAGAGAATTATACCTAATATTTAAGGAGGAGAAAATACTAGTGTTAAGCAAACTATTTCACAAAATTGAAAAAGAGTGAACTCCTCCCAACTTATTTTATGAGGGTATAAAACTTGATATAAACATCTAAGATAGGGATAATTGGAATGGAAAACTCTAGGCTAATTTCCCTAAACATAGATGAAAAATTTTTAAACAAATACTAGCAAGCCAAGTCAAGCAAAATGTAAGAATTATAATAAATCCTGACCAATTATTTTTTCAAGTATAAAAGATGATTTAACAGTTTGAAAAATAATATACCTCATTAACATAATAAAGGAGAAAAATTATGTAATCTTCTGAAATATGCAGAAAAATATGTGATATAATTCAATGCCCACTCATGGGTTTGGGGAAAAAAAAACCCAACTCATAGAAAACTAGGGCTAGGAAGTTATTACTTTAATAAAGAATGCCTATGAAAACCTATGGCAATATTGTTCAATACAAATATTTATTCATGAAAAAGTAATTCATCCTTGGAGTAAAGATCAGACATATGTGGATGATGGCACTTAGCAGAAAATAGGGCTGGGAACATCAGAAAAGGCTGAAATTAGAAAAATGAATTTGATGGTTTGTAGATTGATCAAGTATTAATTTCAAGCAAAGGAACAGCATGAGCAAAACCATGGAGGTAAGAAAAGACAGGGACTGTGGACTAGCAACTGTTTAGTCATATGTTCACTTTAGTTATAGGTGGTGCATAGGGGTTTCAAGAAAGATGAGAATGGAGAAACAGGTGGAGGTTAGCTTGAGGAGGGTAGATACACTATTATATGAATAGCAGTCTTTCCTTTTATCAGTTCAGGACACAAATCTCAGGGAAGAACTTAAAATGGAAATACGTTTTACCTACATTAGTACTTATTTTTGCTAACTGAAAGATATATGAAGACTATTTTCATTTTTATGAAAAAGACAAAAAGAGAAAATAGCATTCAGCCTGTGTTTTGTAGCAAGCCATTATAGAGGCAGCATGCACTGGAGCAGTGACAGTGGCACTGCCAAGCTCCTTCCTCTGAAACTGCATTCAGCATCTCAGCATCAAGCCTTCATAGCTTTGATCTGTATCTATCATCATCTGTGCTTTATCTCCATTTATTTTGTGCATCTGTTAGCAAGATGTATCCTAAGGTGATAACTTCTTTGCTTTACATCATTAGGAATGCTGTACTTTTGGATAGTAGGAGAAGCCTGTATAGACAACTCACTTCTCACTAATTCTATACAATATTTCCTTAACTGGCCTATTAATTTTATATAATACCTGTAAATTTACACGTATATGAATGGTGAGCCTCAGGTTCCTTATGAAACTCTAACAATCAGGAGTTTATCCAGGAGTCACAATGTGCCAAAGTCCGAACTTCTGGAAATTATCAACAGATGTGAACAAAGAAAAATGAAAAGGAGCTCTGAGGTGCTGGAAATTTTTAAAGTAAGGCCATGTGGACAAATGGCTGGAGCTTTGAACCCCATCAGCTGTGATACCTTGTCCAATCTCATCATCTCTGCCTGTTCTCCAATTGGGAATAAAAATAAAGGAATTCATATGAGATATAGGTGTAAAAAATATTATAGGGATTGGTTCAAGGTGGTGGAGTAGAAGGATGTGTGCTCACTTCCTCTTGCGAGAGCACTGGAATCACAACTAACTGCTGAACAATCATTGACAGGGAGACACTGGAAATCACCAAAATAGATACCCCACATCTAAAGACAAAGGAGGAGCTGCAATGGGATGGTAGGAGGGGTGCAATCACGGTAAAATTAAATCCCATAACTGCTGGGTGGGTGACTCACAGACTGGAGAACACTTATACCACAGAAGTCCACCCACTGGAGTGAAGGGTCTGAGCCCCATGCCAGGCTTCCCAACCTGGGGGTCCGGCAATGGGAGGAGGAATTCCTAGATAATCAGACATTGAAGCCTAGTGGGATTTGATAGCAGGACTTCAATAGGGAAAGGACTGGGGGAAAGAGAGACTCCACTCTTTGAGGGCACACACAAAGTAGTGTGCACATCAGGACCCAAGGGAAACAGCGGTGACCCCACAGGAGACTGAACCCAACTTACCTGCTAGTGTTGGAGGGTCTCCTGCAGAGGCAGGGGGTGGCTGTGGCTCACTGTGGGGACAAGGACACTGGCAGCAGAAGTTCTGGTAAGTGCTCCTTGGCTTGAGCCCTCCCAGAGTCTGCCATTAGCCCCACCAAAGAGCCTGGTAGGCTCCAGTGCTGGGTTGCCTAGGGCCAAACAACCAACAGGAAGGGAACTCAGCCCCACCCATCAGCAGACAAGTGGATTAAAGTTTTACTGAGCTCTGCCCAGCAGAGCAACACCCAGCTCTACCCACCACCAGTCCCACCCATTAGGAAGCTTGCACAAGCCTCTTAGATAGCCTCATCCACCGGAGGGCAGACAGCAGAAGCAAAAAGAACTAAATTCTGCAGCCTGTGGGAGGACAACCACATTCACAGAAAGATAGACAAAATGAAAAGGCAGAGGACTTTGTACCAAATGAAGGAACAAGATAAAACCCCAGAAAAACAACTAAATGAAGTGGAGATAGGCAACCTTCCAGAAAAAGAATTTAGAATAATGATGATAAAAATGATCCAGGATCTCAGAAAAAGAATGGAAGCAAAGATCGAAAGATGCAAGAAATGTTAAACAACGACCTAGAAGAATTAAAGAACAAACACCTAGAAGAATTAAAGAACAAAGAAACAGAGATGAACAATACAATAACAAATGAAAAATACACTAGAAGGAATCAATAGCAGAATAACTGAGGCAGAAGAACGAATAAGTGACCTCGAAGACACAGTGATGGAATTCACTGCTGCAGAACAGAATAAAGAAAAAAGAGTGAAAAGAAATGAAGACAGCCTAGGAGACCTCTGGGACAACATTAAAAACAACAACATTCCCATCATAGGGGTCCCAGAAGGAGAAAGGAGAGAGAAAGGACCCGAGAAAATATTTGAAGTGATTATTGTCTAAAACTTCCCTAACATGGGAAAGGAAATAGCCACCCAAGTCCAGGAAGTGCAGAGTCCCAGGCAGGATAAACCCAGGAGAAACACGCTTAAACACATAGTAATCAAATTGACAAAAATTAAAGACAAAAAAAAAATTATTGAAAGCAACAAGGGAAAAACGACAAATAACATACAAGGGAACTTCCATAAGGTTAACAGATGATTTCTCAGCAGAAACTCTACAAGCTAGAGGGGAGTGGCACAATATATTTAAAGTGATGAAAGGGAAGAACTCACAACAAAGATTACTCTATCCGGCAAGGATCTCATTCAGATTTGACGGAGAAATCAAAAGCTTTACGGACAAGCAAAAGCTAAGAGAATTCAGCACCACCAAGCCAGCTCTACAACAAATGCTAAAGGAAATTCTCTAAGTGGGAAACACAAGGGAAGAAAAGGACCTACAAAAACAAACCCATAACAATTAAGAAAATGGTAACAGGAACATACATATCAATAATTACCTTAAATGTGAACGGATTAAATGCTCCAACAAAAAGACACAGGCTCACTGAAGGGATACAAAAACAAGACCCATATATATTCTGTCTACAAAAGACCCACTTCAGACCTAGGGACACATACACACTGAAAGTGAGGGGATGGAAAAAGATATTCCATGCAAATGGAAATCGAAAGAAAGCTGGAGTAGCAATACTCATGTCAGATAAAGTAGACTTTAAAATAAAGAATGTTACAAGAGACAGGGAAGGACACTACATAATGATCAAGGGATCAATCCAAGAAGAAGGTTGTAAATGTTTATGCACCCAACATAGGAGCACCTCAATACATAAGGCAACTGCTAACAGCTATAAAAGAGGAAATCAACAGTAACACAGTAACAGTGGGGGACTTTACCATCGCACTTACACCAATGGACAGGTCATCCAGATAGAAAATTAATAAGGAAACACAAGCTTTAAATGACACAATAGACCAGATAGATTTAATTGATATTTATAGGACATTCCATCCAAAAACAGCACATTACACTTTCTTCTCAAGTGCACACAGAAAATTCTCCAGGAGAGATCACATCTTGGGTCACAAATCAAGCCTCAGTAAATTTAAGAAAATTGAAATCATATCAAACATCTTTACCAACCACAATGCTACGAGAATAGAAATCAATTACAGGGAAAAAAATGTAAAAAACACAAACACGTGAAGGCTAAACAATATGTTATTAAATAACCAAGAGATCACTGAAGAAATCAAAGAGGAAATCAAAAAATACCTAGAGACAAATGACAATGAAAACACGACTATCCAAAACCTATGGGATGCAGCAAAAGCAGTTCTAAGAGGGAAGTTTATAGAAATACAAGCCTACCTCAGGAAACAAGAAAAATCTCAAATAAACAATTTAACCTTACACCAAAGGAACTAAAGAAAGAACAAACAAAACCCAAAGTTAGTAGAAGGAAAGAAATCATAAAGATCAGAGCAGAAACAAATGAAATAGAAACAAAGAAAACAATAGCAAAGTTCAATAAAACTAAAAGTTGGTTCTTTGAGAAGATAAACAAAATTGATAAGCCTTTAGCCTGACTTATCAAAAAAAAGAGGGAGAGGACTCAAATCAATAAAATTAGAAATGAAAAAGGAGAAGTTACAACGGACACTGCAGAAATACAAAGCATCCTAAGAGACTACTACAAGTAACTCTATACCAATTAAATAGACAATCTGGAAGAAATGGACAAATGCTTAGAAAGGTATAACCTTCCAAGACTGAACCAGGAAGAAATAGAAAATATGAACAGACCAATCACAAATAATGAAATCGAACTGTGATTAAAAATCTTCCAACAAACAGAAGTCCAGGACCAAATGGCTTCACAGTTGAATTCTGTCAAACATTTAGAGAAGAGCTAACACCCATCCTTCTCAAACTCTTCCAAAACTGCAGCAGAAGGAACACTCCCAAACTCATTCTACGAGGCCACCATCACCCTGATACCAAAACCAGACAAAGATACTACAAAAAAAGAAAATTACAGGGCTTCCCTGGTGGCGCAGTGGTTGAGAGTCCGCCTGCTGATGCAGGGGACACGGGTTTGTGCCACGGTCCGGGAAGGTCCCACATGTCGTGGAGCGGCTAGGCCCGTTAGCCATGGCTGCTGAGCCTGCGCGTCCGGAGCCTGTGCTCCGCAACGGGAGAGGCCACAACAGTGAGACGCCCACGTACCGCAAAAAAAAAAAAAAAAAAAAAAAAAAAAAAAAAAATTTGTGTTCTTACATATGAAAGAGATGGCTGAAACAATGGAGTTAAATGTGATTCTGAGGAAGGAAATGTAGAGATAGTGAGAGATGAGAGAGCGAGAGAGAAATATTGAAATCAACATATTGAGAAATATAGACATAAAATTCTAAAGATCACATCATGTGACGTCAGTGAAATACAAATTAAAATGTGATACCACGGTGACCAAAATCTGGTACACTGACAACACTAAATGATTGTGAGGATGTGAAACATCAGGAACTCTCATTCATTGCTGCTGGGAATGAAAGAGAATACAAGAACTTTGGAAGACAGTTTGGTGGTTTCTTACAAAACTAAACATATTTTTACCACATGATACAACAATCATCCTCCTTGGTATTTACCCAAAGGAGTTGAAGATTTATGTCTGTACAAAAGCCTACACACAAATGTTTATAACAGCTTTATTCATAATTGCCAAATTCTGGAAGCAATCAAGATATCCTTCAGTAGGTGAATGGATAAATAAACTGTGGTACATCCAGACAATGGAATATTATTCAGTGCTAAAAAGAAGTGAGTTATCAGGCCATGAAAAGACATGGAGGAACTTTAAATGCATATTACTAAGTGAAAGAGGCCAATCTGAAGAGGTTACATAGACTTGATTCCAACTATATGACATTCTGGAAAAGGCTGAATTGTGGAGACAGTAAAAAAAAATCAGTGGTTGACAGGGGTTGGAGGAGTGGAGGAGGGATGGATAGGTGCAGCACAGAGGATTTTAGGGCAGTGAAAATACACTGTATGATATGATGATGATGGATACATGTCATTATACATAGATAAATGTCTAAACCCATAGAATATACGACACCAAGAGTGAATAGTAATATAAACTGTGGACTTTTGATGATTATGATGTTTTAATATAGGTTCATCAATTGTAACAAATGTACCTCTCTGGTGGGGGATGTTGATAATGGGGGAGGCGATGCATGTGTGGGGGCAGAGGGTACCTGGGAAACCTCCGTACTTTCCTCTCAATCTTGCTATGAATCTGAAACTCCTACAAATATAATCTTAAAAATATCTAAAGAAAGAGGCTATATATCAGGCATCTGCATTTTAGACATCTTGGTATTCTGTTAATGCCTTACTACAGTGCTCTACACAAAAATTCTGCTTAACAAGTATTTATTAAATCTATGGAAACATCAGATTTATTATGTTTTTCAGTCTATAGGAGGATAACATAATCAATTAGAGAACTAAGGGGGGGAGACATTGCTAGTGACAGACTGAGAAAAGTGATAATCAATAGCAAAAGTAACAAGATAGAATAACTATGAAAGACAGCAATAAATACTTTAAAAACCAAGCAATTATATAATCAAGTATAGGGAACAAATGGTCATCCCAACAACATAATAGCTCATAAAGGGATCACTGTATTCCAGTATGGACATCGTTGATAGTGAAAGCTGTGACCAAGAATCATTAAGAAATCAACAAAACCTAAAGGCCTTGCCTTTGATTTGTATTTTTGTGAAATGACATCATAAGAGAATACATTACAAATATGTTCAATAAATTCTTCAGTGTTTATTCAGATTGCAGTGGGAGTAGAGTGGGATGAGGATTGAAAAATATAAGACTGATCAGAATTTATATATACATATATAATACATTAATATATATTATGTATAATATATGTTCATTAGTTATAATGCCTATTTCTAAAAACTTTTATGAAAACTTTTTCATTCTTATAAAAAGAACCAGCTGAAAGTCAACTATACTTCAATAAACAAATAAATCAGCAAACAACCAGGGTTTGGCTATGGGAATAATTATTCTTCAGGAGGCTTTTTTTTTTTTTTAACATCTTTATTGGAGTATAATTGTTTAACAGTGTTGTGTTAGTTTTTGCTGTATAACAAAGTGAATTAGCTATATGTATACATATATCCCCATATCCCCCTGCTCTTGTGTCTCTCTCCCAACCTCCCTATCCCACCACTCTAGGTGGTCACAAAGCACCAAGCTAATCTCTCTGTGCTATGTGGCAGCTTCCCACTAGCTATCTGTTTAACATTTGGTAGTGTATATATGTCAATGCTATTCTCTCACTTTGTCCCAACTTCCCTTCCCCCTCCCTGTGTCCTCAAGTCCATTCTCTATGTCTGTGTCTTTATTCCTGTCCTGCCCCTAGGTTCATCAGAACCACTTTTTTTAGATTCCATATATATGTGTTAGCATACGGAATTTGTTTTTCTCTTTCTGACTTATTTCATTCTGTATGACAGACTCTGGGTCCATCCACCTCACTACAAATAACTCAGTTTCCTTTTTTTATGGCTGAATAATATTCCACTGTATATATGTGCCACATCTTCTTTATCCATTCATCTGTCGATGGACATTTAGGTTGGTTCCATGTCCTGGCTATTGTAAATTGTGCTGCAGTGAACACTGTGGTACATGTCTCTTTTTGAATTATGGTTTTCTCAGGGTATACACCCAGTAGTGGGATTGCTGGGTCATAGGGTAGCTCTATTTTTAGTTTTTTAAGGAACCTCCATACTGTTCTCCATAGTGGCTGTATCAATTTACATTCCCACCAACAGTGTGAGAGGGTTTCCTTTTCTCCACACCCTCTCCAGCATTTATCGTTTGTAGATTTTTTGATGATGGCCATTCTGACCAGTGTGAGGTGATACCTCATTGTGGTTTTGATTTGCATTTCTCTAATGATTAGTGATGTTGAGCATCCTTTCATGAGTTTGTTGGCAATCTGTAAATCTTCTTTGGAGAAATGTCTATTTAGGTCTTCTGCCCATTTTTTGATTGGGTTGTTTGTTTTTTTTGATATTGAGCTGCATGAGCTGCTTGTATAATTTGGAGATTAATCCTTTGTCCGTTGCTTCATTTGCAAATACTTTCCGCCATTCTGAGGATTGTCTTTTCATCTTGTTTATTGTTTCTTTTGCTGTGCAAAAGCTTTGAAGTTTCATTAGGTCCCATTTGTTTATTTTTATTTCCATTACTCTAGGAGTTGGGTCAAAAAGGATCTTTTTGTGATGTATGCCAGAGTGTTCTTCCAGTGTTTTCCTCTAAGAGTTTTACAGTGTCTGGCCTCACATTTAGGTCTTGAATCCATTTTGAGTTTATTTTTGTGTATGGTGTTAGGGAGTGTTCTAATTTCATTCTTTTACATGTAGCTGTCCAGTTTTCCCAGCACCACTTATTGAAGAGGCTGTCTTTTCTCCATTATTTATATTATTGCCTCCTTTATCAAAAATAAGGTGATCATGTGTGCGTGGGTTTATCTCTGGGCTTTCTATCCTTTTCCATATTTCTGTTTTTGTGCTGGTACCATACTGTCTTGATAACTGTAGCTTTGTAGTATAGTCTGAAGTCAGGGAGCCTGATTCCTCCAGCTCCATTTTTCTTTTTCAAGATTGTTTTGGCTATTTGGGGTCTTTTCTATTTCCGTACAAATTGTAAAATTTTTCACTCTACTTTTGTGGAAAATGCCATTGGTAGTTTGATAGGGATTGTATTGAATCTGTAGGTTGCTTTGGGCAGTATAGTCATTTTCACAATGTTGCTTCTTCCAATCCAAGAACCTGGTATATCTCTCCATTTGTTTGTATCATCTTTGATTTCTTTCATCAGTGTCTTACAGTTTTCTGCATACAGTTCTTTTGTCTCCTTAGGTAGTTTTATTCCTAGGTATTTTATTCCTTTTGTTGAAATGGTAAATGGGAGTGTTTCCTTAATTTCTCTTTCATATTTTTCATTGTTAGTGTATAGGAATGCAAGAGATTTCTGTGCATTAATTCCACATCCTGCTACTTTTCAAATTCATTGATTAGCTCTAGTAGTTTTCTGGTGGCATCTTTAGGTATAGTATACCTTTATACTTTATGTATAGTATGATGTCATCTGCAAACAGTGACAGTTTTACTTCTTCTTTTCCAATTTGGATTCCTTTTATTTATTTTTCTTCTCTGATTACTGTGGCTAAAACTTCCAATACTATGTTGAATAATAGTGGTGAGGGTGTGCACCCTGGTCTTGTTCCTGATCTTAGAGGAAATGCTTTCAGTTTTTCACCATTGAGAATGATGTTGGCTGTGGGTTTGTCACATATAGCCTTTATTATGTTGAGGTAGGTTCCCCTATGCCCACTTTCTGGAGAGTTTTTATCATAAATGGGTGTTGAATTTTGTCAAAAGCTTTTTCTGCATCTATTGAGATGATCATATGGTTTTTATTCTTCAGTTTGTTAATATAGCATATCACATTGTTTGGTTTGCATATATTGAAGAATGCTTGCATCCCTGGGATAAATCCCACTTGATCATGGTGTATAATCCTTTTAATGTGCTGTTGGATTCTCTTTGCTAATATTTTGTTGAGGATTTCTGCATCTATATTCATCACTGATATTGGCCTCTAGTTTTCTTTTTTTGTGACATCTTTCTGGTTTTGGTATCAGGGTGATGGTGGCCTCATAGAATGAGTTTGGGAGTGGTCCTCCCTCTGCTATATTTTGTAAGAGTTTGAAAAGGATAGGTGTTAGCACTTCTCTAAATGTTTGATAGAATTCACCTGTGAAGCCATCTGGCCCTGGGCTTTTATTTGTTGGAAGATTTTTAATCACAGTTTTAATTTCAGTGCTTGTGATTGGTCTGTTCATATTTTCTGTTTCTTCCTGGTTCAGTCTTGGAAGGTTGTACTTTTCTAAAAGTTTGTCCATTTCTTCCAGGTTGTCCATTTTATTGGAATATAGTTGTTTGTAGTAGTCTCTCATGATCCTTTGTATTTTCTGCAGTGTCAGTTGTTACTTCTTTTTCATTTCTAATTCTGTTGATTTGAGTCTTCTCCCTTTTTCTCCTGATGAGTCAGGCTAATAGTTTATCAATTTTGTTTATCTTCTCAAAGAAGCAGCTTTTAGTTTTACTGATCTTTTCTATCATTTCCTTCATTTCTTTTTCATTTATTTCTGATCTGATCTTTATGATACCTTTCCTTCTGCTAATTTTGGGGTTTTTTTGTTCTTCTTTCTGTAATTGCTTTGGGTATAAGTTTAGGTTGTTTATTTGAGATTTTTCTTGTTTCTTGAGGTAGGATTGCACTGCTATAAACTTCCCTCTTAGAAATGCTTTTGCTGCATCCCATAGGTATTGGGTCATCATGTTTTCATTGTCATTTGTTTCTAGGTATTTTTTGATTTCCTCTTTGATTTCTTCAGCGATCTCTTGGTTATTTAGTAGCATATTGTTTAGCCTCCATGTGTTTTTATTTTTTACAGTATTTTTCCTGTAATTGATATCTAGGATCAAAGCATTGTGGTTGGAACACATACTTGATACAATTTCAATTTTCTTAAATTTACTGAGGCTTGATTTGTGACCCAAGATATGATCTATCCTGGAGAGTGTTCCACGTGCACTTGAGAAGAAAGCGTATTCTGTTGTTTTTGGCTGGACTGTCCTATAAATATCAATTAAATCCACCTGGTCTAATGTATCATTTAAAGCTTGTGTTTCCTTATTTATTTACATTTTGGATGATCTGTCCATTGGTGTAAGTGGGGTGTTAAAGTCCCCTAGTATTATTGTGTTACAGTTGATTTCCCGCTTTATGGCTGTTAGCATTTGCCTTGTGTATTGAGGTGCTCCTATGTTGAGTGCATAAACATTTACAACTGTTTTATCTTTTTCTTGGATTGATCCCTGGATCATTATGTAGTGTTCTTCTTTGTCTCTTGTAATAGTCTTTATTTTAAAGTCTATTTTTTCTGATATGAAACTTGCTACCCCAGCTTTCTTTTGACTTCCATTTGCATTGAATATCTTTTTCCATCCCCTCACTTTCAGTCTGTGTGTGTCCCTAGGTCCAGAGTTGGTCTCTTGTAGACAGCATATATACGGGTCTTTTTTGGTATCCATTCAGCCAGTCTGTGTCTTGTTTGGAGAATTTAGTCCATTTAAAGTTAAGGTAATTATTGATATGTATGTTTATATTACCGTTTTCTTAATTGATTTGGGTTTGTTTTTGTGGGTCTTTTCCTTCACTTGTGTTTCCTGCCTAGAGAAGTTCCTTTAGCATTTGTTGTAAAACTGGTTTGGTGGTGCTGAATTTTCTTAACTTTTGCTTGTCTGCAAAGGTGTTAATTTCTCCGTTGAATCTGAATGAGATCCTGCTGGGTAATCCTAGTTGTAGGTTTTTCCCTTTCATCACTTTAAATATGTCCTGCCACTCCCTTCTGGCTTGCAGGGTTTCTGTTGAAAGATCAGCTGTTAACCTTATGGGGATTCAGTTATAAGTTATTTGTTGCTTTTCCCTTGCTGATTTTAATATTTTTTCTTTGAATTTAATTTTTGATAGTTTGATTAATATGTGTCTTGGCGTGTTTCTCCTTGGATTTACCCTGTATGGGACTCTGTTCGCTTCCTGGGCTTGATTGACTATTTCCTTTCCCATGTTAGGGAAGTTTTCAACTATAATCTCTTCAAATGTTTTCTCAGTCCCTTTCTTTTTCTCTTCTTCTTCTGGGACCCCTATAATTCGAATGTTGGTGCGTCTAATGTTGTCCCAGAGGTCTCTGAGACTGTCGTCAATTCTTTTCATTCTTTTTTTCTTTATTCTGCTCTGTGGTAGTTATTTCCACTATTCTATCTTCCAGGTCACTTATCCGTTCTTCTGCCTCAGTTATTCTGCTATTGATTCCTTCTAGAGAATTTTTAATTTCATTTATTGTGTTGTTCATCATTGTTTGTTTGCTCTTTAATTCTTCTAGGTTCTTGTTAACCGTTTCTTGTATTTTCTCCATCTATTTCCAAGATTTTGGATCATGTTTATTATCATTACTCTGAATTCTTTTTCAGGTAGACTGCCTACTTCCTCTTCTTTTGTTTGTTCCGGTGGGTTTTTACCTTGCTACTTCATATGCTGCATACTTCTCTGTCTTCCCACTTTGTTTAACTTACTGTGTTTGGGGTCTCTTTTTTGCAGGCTGCATGTTCATAGTTCCTCTTACCTCTGGTGTCAGCCCCCAGTTGGGGAGGTTGGTTTGGTGCCTTGTGTAGGCTTCCTTCTGGGGGGTTCTCGTGCCTGTGTTCTGCTGGGTGGGGCTGGATCTTGTGCCTCTCGTGGGCAGGGCTGCATCCAGTGCTGTGTTTTGGGGTGTCTGTGAACTTAGTCTGCTAATGGGTGGGGTTGTGTTCCTGTCTTGCTAGTTGTTTGGCATGGGGTGTCCATCACTGGAGATTGCTGGCTGTTGGGTGGATCTGGGTCTTAGTGTTGAGACAGAGGTTTCTTGGAGAGCTCTTGCCAATTAATATTGCATGGGACCGGGAGGTCTCTGGTTGTCCAATGTCCTGGACTTGGCTCTCCTACCTCAGAGGCTCAGGCTCGACACCCAGCCAGAGCACCAAGACCCTGCCAGCCACACCACACAGAAGAAAAGGAAGAAAAAGAAAAAACTGAACAGACAGAACCCCAAAACAAATAGTAAAAGCAAAACTAAACAGACAAAATCGCACAGAGAAATTTATACACACACACTCACAAAAAAAAAAAAGGAAGAGAGCAACCAAGCCAATAAACAAATGAAAACAAACAGTAAAAACTAAACTAAGATAAACATAAAACCAAAACCAAATCAAACACAGAAAGCAAACCTCAAATCCACAGTTGCCCCCAAAGTCCACCACCTCACTTTTGGGAACACTCATTGTCTATTCAGGTAGGTATTCCACAGATGCATGGTTTACCAAGCAGGTTGCAGGGATTTAATCCGTTGCTCCTGTGGCTGCACGGAGATATTTCCCTTCCTCTTCTTTGTTCACACAGCTCCTGGGGTTCCGCTTCGGTTTTTAACCCCACCTCTGCGTGTAAGCTGCCCTCAGGTGTCTGTTCCCTGCCCAGACAGGAGGGTATTAAAGCAGTGGCTGATTAGGGCTCTCTTGCTCACTCAGGCCACGGAAAGGGAGGGTTACGGAGGAGCCCATTTTTATCTGACTAAGTTCTAACAGGGACAGCAAGCACTAATGACTTTAGACCAAAGCAAGAATATGTGTAATATATTTGTGAAGTTCCCACTACACACACACACACACACACACACACACACACACACAATCATTTTGGCACTTAGCAAACCAAACTTTAATTATAAAACTTATTTATAGAGAATGCTACATTTTCTAGCTATGATAGATAAATAAGGTCTTACTGTATATATTATCATCTGTTCAAATAACAAACTATCGAAATACAGTCACCAGATTTGTACTTTAAAATTGCATGATTTTTTAAAAACTTGAGAATATTTATTTATTTATTTAAACATTCTTTTTCTACTCCCAAAGAGTCACATAACACATAATCATGAATCTTAGACATCATTTTAGAAATTTTCCTCTAATTTATTATTCTACTTTTTACATTTTAACAAAAGCTACAATTTTTATCCCTTCCATCAACTCATTTGTTTCCTGCATCCCAACTTCTTTATTTATAAAAGAGGTAAGATTTATGTGGAATTATTTTTAAGTGAATAATGATTATGAAAAACTGTGAAGTCATAAAGGAACATTTCTCTGAGAAACATATCTATGACCTAGATTGAAAGTTTGCTTTATAAAGAAATGTGCCCACATTCTTGTGCTCTGTTAACATTACATTGCTATAAAAAGTCAGACTAACAAAATCCCAGTAGAATATGTACATTGCAGCAGTTGCTAAGGTAACACCTTTAGTCTCTAAATAGAAAAAAATTAAAAATACATTCTTTGAGGGCAGATAAGTTAAGGCTGTCCCAAGTCTTCCTAAGACTATTTTCGTAGCAGCAATAAATGACAGTAAGGAGAATAACTAGGACCTAAACTGAGACCTAGTCATAGGTGAATAATAAATTGGCCTGTATAAATGAAATTAAAACAGCATAGGATAAAGCCCTTCTGAAGTTCCCTTTAGGTACCCACAAGGAAGAGTAGCCTCAAGGAGAACTAAAAATGAAGAAATTAAACTACTTTGTCATATTCATCCCTCAGGGTGAATTCACTATTAAGACAGAAAGAAGCTGGGAACAATTTGCTCACTATACAATTTTCCTATTCAAACTTTATCTTTCCTCTGGGGTGACCCTTGAAAGTATAGATTTCTTATATACAAGCCTAGAAATGCACAGAGAACAAGTTTCAGAACAAGATTAAATTACCCTCTACTCAAAAAGTCTAATATCTAAATATATATTATTTAAAGAGGCAGCCACTGGATGTCATTGTAATGCCATGAAAATAAAAGTTTCATAAGTAAACTTTTACTCCAGAAATTTGATAACATTAAGCATAGTTCAGTCTACATCACCTAAAACATCATCAAAGATATGCTTTCCAGATTTGTTTTATTTGATGGTGACAGTGATGAGATATTTATTAAAGGAGTTAAATGCATTGTTTATTTTTTCATTATTTTTTCTGTTTTATTTGTCAACTGATAAGTAGACTGAAAATATTTTATGATTTTCCTGTTACCATACTTCGGATATTTCAGTCAAATTGGTTTGTATTGTTAACTAATGAACAAACATTTTATTAACTAAGACATTATTATGGTTCAGTAGAACGAGAGAAATGATAAAGATTTGAGACCCAACCCCATGGCATGCTTTAGACTCTCTTGGGGCTACTGGAAATAAATGATTCACAAGGACTGTAGACATGCCGGGAGACCAGTCATCGGAATACTGTATCTGTCCCTAGACTATTTAGGACCCCCTAGACTACTTGGGACATCCTGTTCAGGGTACCAGTTGCCCAGAGAAGCTCCTGATAGCTTTTCACAGTTTTAGCACAAATTTAACAAGTCAAATTGAATTAGTCTCTTTTCCACCCAGTTCAAAATTCTATCCCTGACAGAAAAAACAATGGAAAAAAAAAAGTTTGGTTGAGGTTATCCTTGTTTTATTTGAAGTCAAACTAAAAAGCTTAGGTTATTAAGAAGGTGCCTTACCCCTATCTCTGATCTCCCTATCTCTCTTAGTAATAACCCATAATAAATCTGTTATTTATTTATCTAAGCAAATTTACCAAATAAATTCAATGAAACCAGGGTTCCACCAAATTTTATGTAAATAATTCTCAGTGGTCAAGCGTTAAAAATCAAACTAGTCTATGAACCTCTTGGAACTTCACAATGAGTTTTATAGTGTCAAAGTTTCTGAAAATTCTTGCAGTAAAGCACTCTTATCTATATATGTTTAATATAGATTTGATGCCTTTTAATTCCTATCACAGTCAGTTCTAATATGATGTCTATTATGTCATACTTATAATTTATAAATAGATTTTCTAGAAAAAACAGATTAAATGTTCACATACAATTATTAACCAGTTATAATATTTAATTATTCCTAGACTTAAATGCTACTTTCTTTTTCAATAGAAACCTCTAAGTTTCCGTCTAGAGCTTCTTCACATTCTGAATTAAAGTTTTTCTGAATTACTCTGGGGTCAGAGTTGTAAAGTTTTTCCTACAAAGTAATGTCCTTTTATCATGTTCAGTTCTGATGCACCATTTCAAAGATTGATGTTTTTCAGTTATTTGGGGGTATTTTATTTCTACCACGCTCTCATTCTGCAAGCTTTGGTGCAGATGTCCTTTTAATCTTACCATAAGGCAGCAGAAGAAAAAACCTAGTATAGATTTCATACTCTTTCCTCAGAAAGCTGGTTCTAAATTTTAGCATTCATCAGATACACTTGGAGGGCTGTTAAAACAGAGGTTGCTAGGGCATACTCCCAGAGTTTCTCATTCAGAATGTCTGGACTCAAGAATTTATATCTAACAAGTCCCCAGGTAATGCTGATGCTGTGGCCCAGGAGCCACACTTGTAGAACCACTGCCCTAGGCATTCTCTAAAATGCTTTACCTCAAGGGCTTGAAGGTGGTTAGTTGTACTCTCAGGAATAAAAACTATGTCATAGCACATTCTGCTAAACTTATTTTCAGCTGATTGGATGAACTGATTGTTTGCAGAACTCATTAAAAATTTATGGACTGGTTGTGTTAACTAAACATCTTTTGTATAAATATTCAAGTAGGATTTATCAGTCTTGTATCAGCACAAAAATCTTATATTCACTGTTCATGCAAGTATAATCATATATTTGAGAAATAAATATACACATTCTTGTGTAACTTGACTTTTGTAATCATACAAGATGGTAGGAGCAGCAATAAATAGCATCAGAGTGAAGCACTTCATTTCAAAACTGGCACTTTTTGAAATTAATATTTTTAACAGCTTTAAGATTGGCAGTAAGATTTTGAGGTATATTTGACACAATATTTATCTATTTCTTTTTTAGTTAAATTTGAGGTTAATTTTTTTTCTTCATGAATTTCTTCATTGAATCACTGAAAGTCATGTAGCATCTTCTGAAAGTCAGACCTTGAAGGAATGGATATATGTCACCTGATTGATATTTCTTCATGATGCAAAATGGATGATAAGTTCTTTTTTGCTTTGTGAAGTCTATGGTCTTGAGATAGAGATCTGGCAGTATGTATGGTCTTTAATTGCATTGCCTAGAAGGTGGCAAACAATTATTTTGATAATAGGTGTCAATGACAAAACAATAAGTTTTGGTCTAAACAATAGGTCTTAATGACAAATAAAACACAACTTTGTTTGTGAATATCTTGCATCTTGAAATTCTGAAAGTTTCTTCACAAGAAAACATAGAAATGTAGTTTTTCTCTAGTAATAGGTGTTTAAATTTCATAACTATATTTTTATGTCCTTTTTGTTTTAAAACTTCATTATAGTGAAAACTTTTAAAGGACATTTTAAATGACTTTTAAGTGTACGAACATAAATATAAACTGTATGTGATTTTATCAGTACTAATAATCTAGGTGACAATCTGTTCAGATTCTTTTCATGCACATTTGATATAGATGTATGCAAAGACAGCAGTATATCTTTCTCTTCTGCCTAAAGATTGGTGTAAACATAATAGAAAATATATATTCATGTATATGGAATCAAGGAAATATTGTAATAAAAAAAGAGGAAAATAGTGATGTAAGCTGATGTAATTCATTCTTAAAATATCAGGAACTGGTAAATTTTTATACTCTATTTTTTTCTTTGTCTTTATAGAACAGAGATAATGGTGTGTAGGTTCTACTGTTGCCAGGACTGTTCAATGGAGAGGTTCTTTATAAATATTTATAAATATTAAGTAATTTCATCTCTTTACCTTAGTTTAAATTATCCAAAGGAATTTGTCTTAGGAAATAAAAATGATATCAAAACAATTTACAGTCTAAGTAACATGTAATCTTACATGTACATGTAATGCAACTGTTTTACACTCATTTATTTATATGTAGATAAGTAAATAGTATAAGTTTGTTTCTATATTAAAAAAGCAAGGGAAACTGAAGAATCATTGCATAGAAGGTACAATAAAATGAACAAGGAGACATAAACTTAAAGCTTAGTAACAGAAATAACTGTAGAGATCATCTAGAACTCTGTTTTACAGTAGAGAAATTTCGAATTCAAAGTAAATGAATTTTCCAAAAGACAGTGATCATGGATTATAAACATCATAAAGATAGTTAGTGACAAAGTCAGGACTAGAACTTTTCTACCAAAGGACTTTTCTACGAAATATCCCAAGGCATGTTTAGTTAAGATGACAGAGTAAGTGTCAGTAACATTTTCCTCTCAGGTGACTGCAGATTCCAAATATATTCTTCCCCCAGAGGCTTTCCTCTATAGTTCCTTTTCCTTCTGTTTTTCTCTGCATAGCACCTGCTCTGTGAGTTATCTCCTTTTTCTTCTTCAAGTCTGAGTCCCTCAAGGTAGAAGAGATAATTTTCTGAGCAAGGAGTGGTCAGGTGGGAAGCAGTAATGCTTATGGAATGGGTGAGGGAGGAGATGGTGCATCTGGGGAGTGAGCGTAGGAGGACAGTCAAGGGAATGGAATTTGATACTGCTGAACTCAAGTTTTTTCATAAAAAGTCAGCAGTCATTTCCTTCCCTCAAGGAGGCATCTCAAAAGACTTTGTGCTTTAGCATCTTATACGTTGTGCGTGGTGGTGGGGGAGAAAAAGGGGAGGGGGAGAGAGAGAACTTTGTCTTTTTTCAGCTTGCAAAATCATGAGTTCCCTAGAGTTGTAAAAGGACTTGGGATCACATAGCACAGTACTGAACACATAGCAGAGACTTTATCAATTACCGTTGACTGATAATTTTATGTATATATATTATATGCTCAGGTTTGGAGTTACAGGTTTATCCAGTTATTTATTGTTTGAAGGCAAAAAATCCATTAATTGTTTCATTTATTAAAAAAAAATTAATTGAATGCTTACTATGTGCCAGGCAGGTACTGTGCTGTTACTTGCTCTACCACATCCTCCATTGCCACTGCTAATGAAGATGACACAGCAATTGGTGATGCTGCTGATAATAAAGATGAAGACAATGACTGCTAACATTTGTTGAGTGCTTACTATTTCCCAGGCATTGCTCTAAATGTTTTACTCATTTACTGTTTAGAACAAATATAGGAAGTGGCTACAATTATCTTCATTTTATAGTTGAGAAAACTAGAACAACTGGTCCAGTGTCACAGTACTAATAGTTGAAGCATCTGGAGTTAGGTGACGCATCTGGGGTCTGGACCCCAAGCAGTGCAGCCCCAGAGCCATTATGCTAGAGAGAGGGGCTCTGCTTCCATAAACTAATGGTCTGAGGGATGAGCAGGATACATGAATGGACATGAGAAGTGCCAGTTATGATTTGCAAATTAAGTGCAAATCAGTAATGCACAAACGGACATGCTGAACCCTCCCTGGGGAGTTGTGGAGGTTTCATAGAGCAGAAAAGTATGATGTAGATCTAACAGGAGTTAGCATGTTTTTCATTCAGACCGCTTTGGCAGTCTGATGAATTTGTCACAGAATAGTATTTTTAAATGCCTAAAAGAAAATACATAGAAGTGTAACTGAAACTAACTGTATGGAAATAAAGGTATTTAAAATACATTTTTTCATGTAGTAATATGTGCACTTCTTTATTAATGCATAAAATAACAAGATCTATTGCTCGTTCTAATAGTTAGCCTAATTCAAAGAGTTGGAGTCTAAATGTTATTTGAGACACCTGCAAAAACTGTAACCTGCTATGAAAATATTTGTGATTTCTGTTGATGATAAAGTCACAGGTTCTGCTAATAATACTAAAGTTTGTATACTACATTTACTTTTGAAGGATATGCTAAATTTCAGTTATGGGTTAGCAAAAGTAAAGGTATAATTTTTTTCCATCCACATTCATAAATACATTGAATTCTATCCATGGTCTATCTGGAGTCCATGGACCCCAAGTTAAGAAGCCCTGAAAAATGAAGAAGCATTTATGCTGTGGACAAGGCGGCATAACCTGCTATGCTATGATTTGGGGAATATCTTATTGAGAGTTATGTTGAGTTTAATCACAATAAAAACTCCTTCCCAAAAGTATAAGCAGCAGATTATTATTTTCACACCATGGACTGCAAGATGGCCTGCTGAGAAGCACCATTAATTAAGACCGAACAGTAAGCAGTTTGCTCTCTACAAAGTTTGTTCCTCTTTCACTACAGCCAACTTAGAATTTCCAGGCTCTTGCCAGCACTGTCCTGCAGATTTCAGTGTCTCAATAGCTTTATTACAAAGTGAACATTTGATCCCAATAAAGGCATGGTTTCTACCTGAGCAGCATCTATAGTCTGGAAAAAAAAAAAAAAAGACCCAAAATGTGATAATAGAAAGAGTCCCCAGTCATGCTGGGACCAGCGTTTTGGCAACCGACTGAATGAAAGCATTTAGCGAATGTCCAATTTGTGACCCAGGATGCATATTGGAAGGACGGATGGAAAATAAGAAAAAAAGAAGGAAAGTGATTCTTGTTTACTCTTTGAAGGCAAGGTCACCATTGAAATGTAATGGACATCACTGAAACTCAATGTTCAAATATTTGTTTACCACCTAGCCCCTGCTGCCAGGTTTTGGTGTGTGCTGGGAAGTTTCCCACAGCACATGCAAAGGCTCCAAGTAGTTCATTAAGGCTTCTCACCGCTTTCTTGCTCACCCTCATCTTTGGAGGTGTAAATTAGAGAGGCAGATGTACAATCTGGGAAGTTTTCCAGCTATATATTTAGAACGTGGAGTGTTCAGCACTGTGGGCGTTGAGCAGTTTTTTCAGTCTGTCACACATCCAGCCTGGGTGCCAAGGAAACCCCCCAAATGGCCCCTGAATGCTTTGTTCTGGAAGAAAATAGTAACCTTTATCAGGACAAGCCACAGTTTGCTTTTTAATGTTTATTGTATAATGAATTACTATTGAGCATAGTGGAAGAAAAAGTGGATTGTGATTGAAGTCTGGGAAGCCCTGAGGTTCCTGGCTAAATGATATCTGTTAGAAGAACGTTTTAAAGGGTCCCTTTCTTGCAATTTGCAGAAAGCACTTGTGCATGAAGGACATGAGATACCAAAAGGCTGAAATGGTCTAAGAGCATACTTACTTATATTTGAAAAGTACTTATCAGTTGAAGAGTGCTTTCATATATTTTTATCTGATTTTATCCTTGCTATACCTTGTATCTACAGGATAGATTTTATTTTTCCACAATTTGATAGGAAACCAGACTCAGGTTAAGTAGCCAATGTTGTGAAGATATGTTATGGTGGAATTAGGTCTTAATCTCTTCATTCACGAAACTATTCAGTAGCTACCGTTTGTCAGGGAAACAGAGAGGGAAGCAAAATAATACAGCACGCTATACTCATCTAATTTCCTCCACTCTCTCCTAAATAAACTAATATGGAGAGGAGTCATCTGAGAAATAGAAATAGTCAAGTATGAATGGAGATTAAGGGTAGCCTCAGAAAGAACATGGAAGGTTGGGAAAATTGTTCCAGTGGGTGCTTTTAGTGCATAGAGATGTATCCATCTCACACTCTTTTCAGCACAGATGAGTTCTCTGGTCTTCCCTACTCTAAATTTCTCTTCTCTTCCTTTACTCTAAACTGTAGAGAGTCAGAGTCCACTTATGGTGAAAATGCTCTCTTCTTCTGTCCCTAAGGTGGAAAATTCTGAGACAGATTCTGTTAAGGCTATTCAGAGGCCCCCAGTAGGATTGAGGGCCAGTTGCCTACAGTGGTGACCATTTCAAGAACACACGCCGGTAATGACTGTCATTTTTGTTTTTCCTTCTTTCCAACCTCTTACTCTTGTTCTCTGGCATCACTTCCAAAATAAGCCACTTGTATACAAGCCCTCATTTAAAGCTCTGCCTTCTGGGGACAGCCTAGGTGAACACAGGGGAACTATAAGCCTTTGATTTTGTGTAACCTGAGTTCCTCAGTTGGCTCTATGTTAAAAAAGAATTCTGTTACTATGTACTGTCAATTCCAAATATTAACAGTTGAACCAAAACACCTTAGGGAAGGAAGTGAATGCCATATACCTCCAGCTTTGAAGGAAACCAGAATGAGTAGAGCCCAAGTTTCAATTGCTTACAACCTACACCACCAAGCTGTAAGAACTGCCTAGTATTATGTTCTTCCCATCTCTCCTAATTAGAGCTCTGTGCAGGAAAAAAAAAAAAAGAAGAACACCTCTGCCTTCACGTTTTACCAGCACAGACTTAGCCTTAAGGCAGATTCCCCTTTCAATTATGTAGGCCCCCAACTGAGGACTTTGCTCATGTGTGCCATTCTATTTTCATCATGTAATTCAGCTCCCCTTTCTTTCCCTTTCTTAGCAGGATCCATTCCATGTGAACGTGCTAGGAATTTCCTGTCCCCTTTGACTTTTGTGGGCAGCAGAACACACGTGGCCTTGTCCCTGACAGCCACACTGCCACAGACGCCTTCCCCTCACCACACACTCTGCACACACGCTTCAGGAAGCAATGCCTCCTGCCTTCTTTGCCGGATTATTATGACACTTCTGATTTAAGTTACCCTAAGAAAAAAATGAATTCCCAAACCCCTCATTCTGTATTTAAATGATTAGCAGTTACCTATTTTTCAAAAATATAGGGATAAGCCACGTGGCTGACCTGCATAATGACACCAACTTCGCAAGAAGTTGGAGATCATTTAGCCTCTGTCTCCATTCATGTGCTTCAGAGGACGTCTTTATGTGAAGATTTTTACTTTCAACATGATCCCGATTTGCAGAAAGAGCATAAAAGCTTTGGCTCTTGTGTTTTGTTGTCTGCTCTTATTTAAAAAATGAGGTTTTGTTTAAACTTTTAACTCAGTGTAAGGACATTCCCTTTTCATGGTATGGTGGAGCTCAAGAACAAACATAAGTATCAGACAAAAGGGATGCAGCAATTGCAAAGTCACAAGATTTGATAACTTTAATAATATTAGACAAGTATGAAATAATTATTTTTAGATGATGGCAGTGTATTTGTGGGTGTGTCAGGAATGAACAAAAGCACTCTTCACCTTATGTTTTGAACATGTGAAATGACATGTTTTGTGATTTATATTCAAGGCAAGTAAAATTATATATTACTATTCCTATCTTTTAAAAAAATTGTGGGAAAAACTTTTGCTGTTTTTTAAAGCTACCACTAGATGGTATGCAAATACTCTTTCTTCAATGCCAGTTCTACTGGTTTTAGATTGTTAGAATATGAGATGGACCTGTATGTGATGATCTGATTTAATCTTATTCTTGCCTTTGAGATGGGGGGCGGGGGGCGGGTAGGCAGAAGGGATGCTGCTTGAATCAGGAATTTTTCATTAACTCATCAACTCCACAGGACCAGTTTTATTCCCCTGCATGATAATGGGGATATTATGACTTATTTTAACTTTAAATTTTCTCATACCATTTCTCCAGTATAACCAAGAAGCAACTATTAAATAATAATATTTAAGGATTTTCTGCAAGTATACTTTATATCTAGAAGTTCTTTGTACTTGAAGAACTAAAGATATTTTACATTTGTGATTTTAAAAAATTACTTAGAGTTTTAAAAAACTACTTAGTTACCAAATATAGATATCACCTCATGGCAGGGAAAAAAGAAAAAATAAGTGTTTTTCATATAAATTATCTAATACTTTTCATAGCTAAAATTTATTTGTAATTTAGCCTATCTAAATACCTGTGTCTTTCAATATATGTGAATATGCTGAATGTCCCTCTGTCCAGCTGAGATTCTGATCTGTTTTCTTCTAACTCATAAATAAAATTAGTGGGCTGCTATTCCAAATGAGGTAATGACATTCATCATTGTGTAACAAATCTATGGTGAGTCCAGGTCTTTCCAAAACAATTATTATTTGAAGTACCAATCAACTCTAGCTTCTAGTATTTGATAGTATGTCCACCATTCCAACTTCATTATTCCTGCTGTAATACATGATACCTTCTCTGCAAAAGTCACCTACAAGATTTCCCAATTAATGGCTTCCAATCTGGCAGCAGTGGTCTTCCTGCCATTCTTCTGGACGGGGGGGTTAATGAAAGACCAGCAAAGAATAGGGAGGAAAGTGAAGATGAGGTGAGATGGCTATAAGAATCACTGACTCAGCCGTCAATGCTTAAAATTTAACATTTTCTCAGAGTATGTAGCACAGTACTTTGCAGTAGTGCAATTTCAGATAAAGAGCATCTGAACTCGTTACATTATTTAGCTGTTTATATAGCCACGTATACCTACACAACCATACACACTATAAATGTAAAAAGCCATCCACACACAGAACCACATAAATCTTAAGGGACTGCCTTATATCTCAAATTATCTGAATTTTGCTGATTACTCATTTTCAGATAATTGAGACTTCATCATCAGCCTGAACTTCATGTTCCTCTCTTTCATTCCTCTTATCGCTACATTTTTTCTAAATCTTTGTCCTTTGGATCTCATACTTGCTTTCTCTGTTTTTGTTCTGAATCACAAAGTAATCCCAGAGGAAGATAGATAACCATGCAGATTTCATGCAGTACAGAGACCAGCTCAGCAGCAGCCCTTATGCTTGCTAATTTACTGCCAAAGACCCCAAAATAATTATACCCTTTGCTTAAGTTCTAGACTCACTTATTTCACACTTGCCCTATTTATGGATGAACTCACCTCTGGCTTCACTGAAGGAATGGAGACTCTTAGATCCATTCTCCTTGACCTAATTTCACATTTTCTGAAAAATATTTGCAGGAGAAGGTGTAGCAGTCTTTGTAATCCATAATCATTTGCCTTTGATCTCATTATTTGCTGACATAGGAAAACTGCTCCTTTACCTGATTCTGCACTGTTGTTTATCTTGAGCAACTTCTCCTTCTTTAATACATAGTATTTCTTTCTTCTCTTAAGAGAACAAATAAACAAAAACTAATGAATCCTTCCTTTGCCCCTCCACACTTATACCCAGTTACCAAATTTTATCTTTTATTTCACTGAAAATGTGTCAATATTCCAACATTTTTATTCTTCTCTTTATCAACTGTAACCTCTGCAATTTTACATCTGACCCCACTCTTCTGAAAAATGCTCACTTTCCAATATTCCATTTACTGCTACTTCTAATGACATTTCTTATCTGCCTAGACCTGTGGACTATATTTTATTGACCAAACTCCTTTGTGAACCTCCCTTGTGCTGTGAAATCTGTGATCACTACCTTGATTCTTCTCCCATCTTTTAGATAGCATATCCATTTATTTGAGGTCTCCAGCACTTCATTTTTCTTCTTAATTATAAACATTTCTCAGGGGTAACTGCATCCTAATCCTTTGCTCTTCTATTTATTTTCCACCTGTTTACTTTTTTATTCACCATTCCTTTTTTACAGCTATCATACCAGTCTACCCATACCACTACTAAATCTGTTACAGTTTCTTGTAGTATGGCTCTACAAGGAAAAGATCATTACAGAAGCGCTAATTGGCAAACATAGAAAAAATGCTGGCATTAGGAAATCATCATTTTGTAACCACAAAAACTTAAGTATATAAACCATGTAATCATAGTAAAGATTAGTTCAGGCAAGAATCATCAGTGGGGGACTTCCCTGGTGGAGCAGTTGTTGAGAATCTGCCTGCCAATGCAGGGGACACGGGTTCCAGCCCTGGTCTTGGAAGATCCCACATGCCGCGGAGCAGCTAGGCCCATGCGCCGCAACTACTGAGCCTGCACTCTAGAGCCCATGAGCCACAACTACTGAAGCCCACGCACCTAGAGCCCCTGCTCCGCAACAAGAGAGGCCACTGCAATAAAAAGCCCGTGCACTGCAGCGAGGAGTGGCCCCCGCTTATCGCAACTAGAGGAGGCCCATGCACAGCAACGAAAACCCAACGCAGCCAAAAAAAAAAAAAAAAAAGGAAATCAATGGATGCTAAATCTAGAAGGAAATTTTGATGAGGTGTAAGATATTTGTATTATCTTAAGTTGCCTTTCCAAATATTGGTTAATTGTTGCAAAAGGAATTACAGGAGAAAGTAAGCATCATCTTAGCTGAGTGATAACATTAATATCACAAAAGGAGAGAATGATGAACATCATCTGCCTCCAGATGTTACGCCCTGGTACAACATCACTTAAGCCATCAGTTCAGCTTCCTTAGCAATCAATTGAAGATGTGCCTTGTGAATTCAAGGGCTCAGCACTGTGCCTGAATCATTGTAAGCACTCAGTAAATGTTAATTTCTTCTTTCAAATTCGTCCACAATAGGTCTTCATACACTTCTTACCTTTTATCTCATTGCTCTTCATTATGCCCTCTTCATTCAAGCCACATGTGTGTCTTCTTTCCCCAGCTAGATTGTCAGGTAATGTTTAGTACTGTTTCTCACATACAGTAGATACTGATACATGTTTGTTGTTGCCATTGGTGTTTGATTATTGTATGCACGATTTTGTTTGATGAATTGGAGAAGAAAGGACTCTTCTAATTTATACAAAGTCTGTTGCTATAGATACCACATTTTCCTCTAGGTTTTCATTTTTTTACTTCTCTCTGTGGTACCAGCAAATTATTTTCATCACATCTCTTTTTAACTTGATTTAGCTACACAAATAACAAACAAGAAATGTAATAATTTAATTTAAAAGACAATCTACATTCAATGCTTATAAACAATTGCTCTCATTATAAAGTTTATTTTCTAATAACCAAATATGTTGGAAGACATATTTATTGATTTTGCTGTGGTGTTTTAGCATAAGGCAACACTAAATTTTAAAGGAGTTCTTATCTAATGGTGGCTACAGAAGCAAGTTAAGACTGCATACATGATACAATTTAATTAAATAGTTTAAAATCTCATCAGTTACATTAAAATTGTATTGAAAAATCATGTTTATTGATTATACAGAGAAATACAAGGTAACTATTATGTTAAACTAAAGTTATTTTCCAATTGGGTCTAAGAAATAATTAAGGTGTTAAAGTTTAATGCATGATTTATTTTCATTAAATCACTTTGGAACTTCATCCTTTACATTGAAATGTGTTTGTCAAATTAGGAGTTTTGATTTGGAGACTAACAAGAAATATTGTTTTAGTTTTTCTTATTTATTATATTTAGCATAGAGTTTGTGCTCATGAAAGCATATTATGATTTGTCTATAGTATGGCATGAAATAAACAAAAGGAATATTCATTCAATACAAATAAAATGGATGAATCAGAGTCAATTTAATATTTTGTGTAATTTCCTCAATTGATTGCTTAGTAGTTTAGTGATCTTTGTATAGTGATTTAATTTTTTAGCTGAGACAAAGATTTTTTAAGCTTTTTCTTAGGTAACCTTAGTGAACATATTGAGACAATAAATGTGTCAGAAATTAAGTACATATTCTTCAATTAGAAAATCAAATGCTTGCACTAGAACCTGAATTCTCTGAATATACAAATAAAACCAACCACCTCATTTGGCTAAAAAATTAGAAAAAGATATTAGCTTTATGACATCCTAATCCATAATATTTTGTAGCTTGTTTTTAAATTCAGAGTAGTATTGAATTCTTGAGATAAAAAGCATTGAATAACAAATAGAGCAATTCTGGTTTTTTCTTTGTTTTGTGGTATTTAAAGACACAGTGCTATTAAGAACAACTAAGGAAATGACATAACACTATTCTTTGTCTTAACTTACCTGTAATTTCAATACCTATCAAATAATGGATAAAAAGAAATAAAAAGTATATAACTAGTATATTCACCCAGCCTGGAGGATAAAAGAAGTATTATTTACCAGATTCTATATCAATAATATTAATAACCTCTATTTATCAATCTTGCCAGTATATAAATGGCAACTAACATACATTAATTTTCACCTTAACTCTATTAGCTGTGACAAGTAAGAAAATAGATTTGTATTATCTTTACTTGACAAATGAGAAAATAGAGACTTCCAGAGGTTAAGTAATCTGGCCAAGGTCATGAAGCAAGTATAAGCAGAATCAGAATTCAAAAATAGATCAGTCTGGGTTTAAAGTCTGCAGTTTTAACTGGTATGCATATTGCCTTCATGGGTATGTTTATATTTCAAGTGTGAAGGTCACACAAGCTTTTAGTTTCTATTGTTCTCTTTTGAACATGGATATATTTAACTTTCTTCTCACCAGAAAATTGGTCAAGAAAAATATGAGAACTTTCACATAATGTACCATCTTTCAACATTCCATTCCATGGAAAGAAATTATGGATACCAAGCTTAAAATGGTGATCTTCTCATCCTGATACTAATTACTTCCATTTTAAAATGAGGAAAATAATATCTACCCTCAAAGTTTGTCATAAGGAGTAAATGAGATAAGGCATCATGAAAGTTATGTATAAGAAATTACTCAAGTGTGTTCTACGAATGTGAGCATTATTTTTACATTTCTCTATGCTTTTAATGAATGCTTAGCATCGTGATTTAGTTATAACTTGAAAGAGGAGCTTCAACTTTTGGATAAATAGTGCCACAAATTAGTTCTTAAGTGTGGTACTCTAAAAAGTTCTGCATTGCCCCTGGAATGTAAGGCAGATATGAGTAATTTAAGAAATACCAATCGGTACTCTAATACTCTGATACATTGGCTGGTTTAGACCCTCTGGGAAACTAAACATTTCATGAAATATTTGATTAGAATCAAAGTTTGTGTGTGTTTGCCCTTGTTTTGAAAGTAGATATATATCTATATATCTATGTATATGTATATATATGATTTTATGGATATTATATGAGTTGCCTGCATGCTCACCTGCCATAATAAATAAGAACTTGCAAGGTGACTGGTTCATACATCCTTTTCCTGTTAATGCATACTGCCGTGTGTCCATATAGAAAGTCCCTTCTGGGCAAGAATACAAGAAATACTTTAACATTTTTTCAACAGAGTGCCAAATCTGCACCTGCACATCTGTTATCTAAAGCATATGGCTCTCTCTGATGAATTACGTGAATATTATCATTTTAGACACTTGTCACAGAATTGAATCATGAATTGACTGTGATTTAGTACTTGCCAAATGTTCACCTGAGCTAGCTAATGTTTTGGAGGTGGTACAGGGATTCATTAAGTATCCATTCCTCTGAGCTCTCTAAATTCTTCAGTTTTCTCTGTATTATATCAGGCCATCAAAAAGTAATATTAGGTTTTCTTAAAAGTTTAAGCTCCTCATAAAAGAATTTCAAAGTTGGGAAACAGGGGCCCCACCCCTATGGCTATAGCTGGCCACATGCAGATTATTATTCTTCCTCCATCATGAAAAATAACAATTTTATACCCTGACATGTAAAGAACTTGGAATCTTTACTCCCGTGCTCCCAGCAAGAAGAAAACAGAAAAACTGAAAATCAACACCTAGGGACCCAGTCATAGGCCCACCCACTTTCATTATTTTTACCTTCTGGAACCCTACCAGGTTCTCACAGTGGACTGGAGAAAATCCTCCTGTGCTCAGGCAGGAGGAGGCTAAAAGTAACCATTTTGAGATCCACCTAGAGCATTCTGATCTCTCTAACAAAGGTCCATCCTCAAGGGAAACTACTTTACCGGAGCCTCACCTGACCTGGGGGAAGGGCACTAAGGCAACTCTAGCGCCCACAAGCCTTCCTGTCTCATATAAACTGAGAAATAAAAAGGCTAAGAAACTTCTCTGAAGGTCACAGTCCAGGGATTCTGCCCTCCCTCTTCTCCCAAATGAAGATTTAATCATAGGATTAAGAATGCTTTCCCTCTCAAATACTTCATACAATATCATCAGGGCTCTTGTATAATTGTAGCAGATTACATCTAAGAGAGATGTAAGACATAGACTTCCTTTAAGAAGTTACTAGGGAAATTCAAACACAACAGAGTAAACAAATATGAGGACACCAGAGAAACTGAAATCCCTGACACCTACAGCTAGCTATAGCAAACATTAAACACAGCCTAACTCCTAGACAGATAAATATAAAACCACTAACTAAAGGCATGTTTACTTCAGTTCCTATTGCACAATATGTCATGTCCAACAGTCAACAGAAAATTACAAGGCATTCTAACAGGCAAGGAAAAATGCAGTTTGAAGAAACAAAGCAAACATCAGACCAGACTCCAGATATAACAGAGATTTTAGAATTATCAGAACAGGAATTTAAAGCAATTATGATTAATATGCTAAGGGCTGTAATAGAAAAAAAATGGACAACACGCAAGAACAGATGGGTAACCTAAGCAGAGAGATGGAAACTCTAAGAAAGAATCAAAAGGAAATGCTAGAAATAAAGCACACTGAAACAGAAATGAAGAATGCCTTTGATGGGCTAATCAATACAGTAGACTGGAAATAGACAAGGAAAGAATCAGTAATATTGTAAATATGTCAATAAACACTTCTAAAGCTGAAATTCAAACAGAAAAAAGAATGAAAATAAAAAGTAATAAAATATCCAAGAAAACTGGGGCAATTACAAAAAGAGAGTAGGAATGGGAGTACCAGGAGGAAAAGAAAGAGAGAAAGGAGCACAAGAAATATTTGAAGTAATATTGGCTGAGAATTATCCAAAATTAATGACAGACATCAAAACAAAGATCCAGGTACTCAGAGAACTTCAGCAAGTTAAATACCAAAAAGTACACCGAGGTATATAATACTCAAAGTACAGAAAGTCAAATACAATGAGAAAATCTTGAAAGAAGATGGGGTAGTGGGGAGCCTTACCTACAGAGGAACAAGGAGACAAATTACGTTGAACTTTTTTTTTTTTTTTTTTTTTTTTTTTTTTGCGGTACGCGGGCCTCTCACTGTTGTGGCCTCTCCCGTTGCGGAGCACAGGCTCCGGACGCGCAGGCTCAGCGGCCATGGCTCACGGGCCCAGCCGCTCCGCGGCATGTGGGATCTTCCCGGACCGGGGCACGAACCCGTGTCCCCTGCATCGGCAGGCGGACTCTCAACCACTGCACCACCAGGGAAGCCCTACGTTGAACTTTTATTCAGAAATCATGCAAGCAAGAAGAGAGTGAAGTGAAGTATTTAAAGTCTTAAAAGAAAAAAAAAAAAAACTCACCTATCTTAAATTCTGTACCCAGAGAAATTATCCTTCAAAACTGAAGGAGAAATAAAGACTTCCTTAGACAAACAAAAGCTGTAGGAATTTGTTGTCAGTAGACTTGCCCTGGAAGAAATGTTAAAAGAAGTTCTTTTGGTGATATAGATCAGAGACTCGGATTTACATAAAGAAAAGAAAAGCGTTAGAGAAGGAATAAATGAAGGTAAAATAAAACCTTTTTAAATTTTTTAACTAATTTAAAAGATAACTTCAAAATAATTGTAATAACAATGTGTGGGGTGATTATATCTTATGAATCAGCAAAATGAATGACAGCAATGTTGTAAATGGGAAGGAGAAATTGAGAATACTCTGTTGTACTCTTCATTACCCATGAAGTGGTATAGAGTTACTTGAAAGTGGACTTAGATTAGTTACGAAAGTATACTACAAAACCTAAGGCAGTCACAAAAAAAATGAACGTGAAAGAATAACATCAAAGTTCGTGAGATGCAGCAAAAGCGTTGCTTAGAGGAAAGTTTAAAATGTTGAATGCACATACTAGAATTGAAACAAGATATAAAATCAATCATCTAAATTACTACCTTAAGAAACTAGAGAAAGAAGACCAGTGTAAACCTAAAACACGAAAAGAAATGATAAAAATTAGAGCAGAAATTAATGGAATCGAAACAGGAATATTGTAAATAAAACCAAAAGCTAGTTCTTTAAAAAGAACAATAGAACTGATAAACCTCTACCCAGGCTAATTAAGAAAAAGAGAAGACAAATTGCTGATATCAGAAATGTAGGAAGGTCTGTCACTACTGATTCCATGATATTAAAGTATAATAAAGAAATATAATGAACAACTCTGTACCTACAAATTTGATAACTCAGATGAAGTGAACCAATTATTTGAAAGACAACATCTACCAAAACTCAAACAAAGAGATAGACGATATGAACAGTCCCATATCTATGAAAGGAATTGAATCAACAACCAACAATACAAAAAAGAAAGTATAAGGCTTAGGTGATGTCACTGGTGAATTCTACCAAATGGTATTTTTTTTTAAGAAAGGCAGGCTGCCGCATGAAACACGTCATTTGGGTGTGTGTGGAGTCTTGTAAGCTTGACTACTCTATGTTCTTCTACGAAGGGACCTTGAGAACTTGTTTGGTCTACTAAACGTTTAAGGAAGAAATGATATGTATTATCTACATTATCCAGAGAATTGAAACAGAGGGTACACTACTTAACTCATTCTATGAGTCTAGCATTATCCTAATGTCAAAACTAGACAAAGATATTACAAGAAACTACAAACCAACATCTTACATGAACATAGATGCAAAGATCCTCAACAAAATGTTAGCAAATCTAATCCAAAAATGTATAAAAAAAATTATACAGGAGCACTAAGCTGGGGCTTCTATTTTCCCCCATTTTGCTCCCACATGTTCTTTTCAGAGAGGTTAGAAAATATTCATAAGTGAAAAATATTTTAATTACCCATATCACCATTTAAAAATAACCACTGTTAATATTTTTGCGGATGTACTTCCTGACATTTTCTTATGTTCAAATCTCAGCTCCATTATTTAGTATATGACCTTGGACAGGTAACTTAACCTTTATGAATGAGTTTTATCTTCAACAACATGATAATGATAATAATTTTCTTCGTTGAATTGTTGTGAAGATTAAATGAAATAGTGCATGTTAGGTAGTTAGAATAGTGTCTGGTACTAGCTTATAAACTTAAATGTACACCTAGCCTTTGACCTGCTAATTATTCTCCTAGATATTTACTTATATCAATTCTACCCCCTCCCATAATGCACAAATATTGAAAGCAATCTGAATGCCCAGCAACAACAGAATGAAAAAAATGTGATAATGTGATAAATACCACCAACCATGAAAAAGCACAAGCTAGTGATAAACTCAACAATATGGGTAATCTCAAAAGCATTTTGCTAAGTGAAAGGAGCCAGAGGCAAACAACTACATAATATAGTATGTAATTCCATGTCTATGAAGTTCAAGAGCAAGCAAAACTAAACTGGTGAAATCAGAAGAGCAGTTACATTTGGGGATGGGGTTACACTAGAAATGGCATGACGAAAATTACTGGGCTATATCTCAATTGGAGTGATAGTTGTATGGGTGTGTACATTTGACATAATTCTTTAAACTCTACTCCTAAAATTGCTTCTTTAATTTTGTGTGAGAATTGTACCTCAGTTTTTAAAAAAGTCTTCATCCTCACATAATACTTGACTATCATGCTGTCTCCAGTCTTAATGCTGGTCATTGCCACATCCAATCAACAACTTGTGGAAATCATCCTGTTCTCTTCATCTGCACTGCTGCCTCATGTATTCAGGATATTATTTTCTCTCATACGGTTTACTGAAATATCTCCTAATTAAGATCATTGTCCTCAACTTAGCTGAACGGATTTTTTTAAATGCAAAACAGATCAGATCACATTACATTATTACTTAAAATCCTCCAATGGCTGTCAATAAATCTTGACAATTCTCAAATCCCTTTCTGTATCTTCATGGGACCATTTGACCTGGGCCCCCACAAACCACTTCAGTCTCATCTTTCACTATTTACCCACTAGAATGTTTGGTCCCAGACATTAGAAATGTTTTTATTTAATTTCAACCCCTTTTCTTGATTCTAGTTCTTCCCCCATGCTTTTATTTGATATGGAGCAATTTTATTTTCCTCTTACTTGACTAATCCTACTAGATCATCTGGTTTCAACTGAATTAACCTTTTATTCTAGGAAGCTGTCCCCAACTATGTATTCTGTTCAGGGCATAAGTGCTACCATAATATCCTATTCTTCTCATACTGTACTTAATTACTTATTTGTCCATATTTCTTTCTAGACTCTAAACATGTGATCTGAAGGATCACATCTGTGCCATTCACACTACCATCCACAACATCTACAACAATCCCTTGTCCATAGTAGGGTCTCAGTAAATAGATGATTATTATTAAGCCATTGAATAATTGAATGAGTAAAATAAAGAATGGGTGAACATTATATTCTTGGGCTTTTTAAAAGAGAAACTATAAAATAGCCATTTAAAGAATAGTTGGATATCATCTACAAAACTGTAGTAAAAAGTTTCACACAGGGCTTCCCTGGTGGCGCAGTGGTTGAGAGTCTGCCTGCCGCTGCAGGGGACACGGGTTCTTGCCCCGGTCCGGGAAGATCCCACATGCTGCGGAGCGGCTGGGCCCGTGAGCCATGGCCGCTGAGTCTGCGCATCCAGAGCCTGTGCTCCACAGCAGGAGAGGCCACGACAGTGAGAGGCCCGCGTACCGCAAAAAAAAAAAAGTTTCACACATAGACGTCTCATGGATGCTTAAGTTTGCCAACATTTGTGTCAGTTGTTGACAAAAACCACTGCCTGATGTAGGGCAAAACGGTCATGACAATTTCTACTAATAATTTCTATATGTTAAATATATTATGGTCTGTTTCTGTATAAATAGGATGTAGGTTATCCTGTGACAATAGCTGCTAGGTAGTTTAAAATGAAAATAAACAGTTTATAAGTCAGTCTCCCAAAGGAAACTCAAAGGAAGCAACATAGTTAATATCCTTTTATAAACCATTGTCAGTTTCTAATTAAAATAAAATTTTCAGTAGGAAATTTGGGATGTAGTTCATGGCACCTCTCAGGTAACACAAGAAAGCACAAATATCTAATGATAACTAAATTATTTCTTGTAAATTTATAGCTGTATAGTGACTTCTCATTATTTGTTAAACCTTCAGCATTTCCCCAGTTGAAGCCTGGAAAAACCATTAGATATAAAAACACTTGAGTGATAAATAAAACTTTAAAATAATTAAATAATTTTTTTCCTATCTGAAATGTTTTCAGCTTATATTCTGTAGCAATAGGTTATAATGCTATTAGCCACCATTTACCACATGGTTATTAAATATCAGGCAATATTCAGTTAGTGAGCACTGGTCTTGTTTCATCTTCTCGAAAACTCAGGAAAATGAATGGTAGAAATATGTCTATAATTTATTATTGGGAAATTAACATATTAATAAAAAGCAGACTGACTACAATTATGATTATTTAAAATTATAGATATGCTGTGTATGTGTACATGTAAGAGACCCTAGGCAGATTCCTCACCAAAACGTTGACAAAGATTATGTCTTACTTTGAAAAAAATATTTGCAGGGTTACAAAATTCATTTTATGATGATCACACGTTATTTCACTTATCAGTAACTACCTCTTTTCTCTACACACATCTTCACTTTGAAGAGATATACTAGACTTTTTATTATATTTATAATCGTTCCTCTATTTCCATATCCATACAGAAGCCTCCTATTTTAAGCTTTATGGATTCAGATTTTTTTTCCTGTAGCTATTATGTCTGAATATTTTACCAGAATCAGAGGAGGTGGGGATGGCTCATTGAAAGATAAATGAATCATTTTAGATGGAATAAGTTGTAATTGTGTCTTGACTCCTATCTCTTCTTCTCAGTATATACCTAAACAAATTAGTTTAGTTTTAAAATATATTGGATCAAGATGTCTCAACAGAGCTTAAGAATGTAATCACTAATCACATTTTTTTATTCTTTTTTTTTTTTTTTTTTTTTTTTGCGGTACCCAGGCCTCTCACTGTTGCGGCCTCTCGTGGCGGAGCACAGGTTCCGGACGCGCAGGCTCAGCGGCCATGGCTCACGGGCCCAGCCGCTCCGCGGCACGTGGGATCCTCCCGGACCGGGGCACGAACCCGTGTCCCCTGCATCAGCAGGCAGACTCTCAACCACTGCGCCACCAGGGAAGCCCCACATTTCTTTATTCTTAAAAGTTGGAATGTACTTAAATTATTTAAAAACAATAACTTCACATAAACTATACCAAAAACTGAGTTTTCAGGACAAGAATTTCCCAGTTTTCAGACAGACAATACAAAATCACTTCATCCAAAGCCTACTCAACAATTTATGAAGCTGAAACTTGAGACTACAGCTTGCAGCTAACATATTCTAGTAGGCTCAACAAAGTCTGTGAACTTCAAGATCAGATATTCTATTAGAGCCATCTAGAGATTTTCTTATTGCTTATACTTATACTTAAAATTTTATAGGTTTCAATTCCTACTTCTCCAGGTTTTAGGGCAACTTTAGAGATCATTTTGAGAAAATATTTGGAACTTATTCCTACAGTGTATCTCCTCTCAAGAGTACAATGGCACCATACCTTCAATAATGTATGTTGACACAATTACTTAATGAAATGTTATCTAAAGCAAGGGGAGTCTGTTCAACCATTTAAATAATTTCTGCCCTTTAGATATTGACCAGAGAGCTTCATCCTTCTTTATTGACTCTTCCAATTCTTGTCAAACAAATATTTGAAACAAGTGTTCCTTGAGAAAGAAAATCCAGAAAACATGCTATTTAGACTATCAGTAACTAATTGTGCTCACTTTCTTATGAAAAGGCCGCTTCTACAAATAAATCACTTGGAGGTAATTTCCTACTTCAGATGGGGAACCTTAGGGAATATGATCTAGTGAAGGACATGTCCCAGCTTCAGATGACAATAGCAAGTGAAAATTTTTAAATCCATCATGGTTATTTTCTTGATGCTTTGAGACCTGGTTATACTCTTTAATCCTGTGTTTTGAATTAGCAGCAATGCTGAGGACCAAGAGGTGCGGTGGTGTCTCATCTTCTATCCATACTCAGTACACCTTGTCTTAGGGCTAAAGATGGTGTAAGAGAATACCTTGTCTTACAGCTAAGGGTTGTAAATGAAGGGAGGTGGTGGGGTGACACTATACTCGTATTCTTTATTTATAGTACTCCAACAAATAGGTTTCCTTCTTTTTGAAGATTTGGAATTTACTCTTTTAATATTGGTAATTGATCGTTTTGTAAAATTTGTACAAAATATTTTGTTCTAGAAGACAGTGATAGATTTTTTTTTTTTTTTTTTACTTCACCTTTTATTCTTTGGACCAACATGCAGGGCCTTCTTTAGAAATGTGTATTGACAGGAAGGAAAGTTTGTTTGACTTCTATCAAGGAGCAACTGAGTAAAAAGCCCTTTTCCATCATATATAAATATTTATTGCCCCTTAAGTAAATTGTTGTTCTTCCTAATAAGAAGAAGATAGGGAAGAATGATAAATTACTCAAACAGTTTGGGCAAGAAAATGTCTCTCTCGACAGTCTTTCTCCAAATGGCTCTAAGGATACAATATGCATTCTTTGCTAATCATAGTATACCATGAATTAATATTAAATCACTGCATATATAATATTAAGAGCCTTATTACAATGTAACTCCATTTATGTCTCTCCTATTTTTCTGAGCTATTTTGTCATAAGTTTTACTTCTATATATGTTCCAAGCACCACATACATTATTACTATTTGTGAAAAATAATCAATTTACTTTAAAAAATTTTTAAGAAAAGAGATAATATTCATCATTCCTTCCTATATATAAGGCTTTCCATCAGGAGTCATTTACCCTAAGCCTGAGAACTTTATTTAGCCATATTTTAGTGTATATTTACTGTAATAAGTTCTATCAATTTTTGTTTACCTGAAAATGTCTTTTTTTTGCCTTGAAATTTTAAACATATTTTTCCTGGATATAGGTTTTTTTTTTCTTTCAGAATTTTTACCATTATTCCATTATCTTCTGATTTATACTATTTCTAAAAAGATGTAAGCAATATTTTTATTTTTATCCCACTGTACATAATTTTTCTCTCATTATCAACAGTTTGACTATGATGTGCCTAGGTGCATTTTTCTTTTTATTTATGCTGTTTTGAGTTCACTGAGTGTCCTGCATTTTTGGTTGCTCTTTTTGATCAAATCTGAAAAAATTTCAGCCAGTATTTCTTTAAATATTTTTTTCCTACACCTTTCTTTCTTCTTCTCCTGGGACTCTAATTTCATGAATGTTATACTAGTTGATGCTGTCATATTGACCATTGAGGCTCTGTTTATATTTTTCAGTCAGCTTTCTCGCTGTAGTTTAGTTTGGATAATTTCTGTTGACTTCTTTTCATGTTTACTGATCATTTCTCCTCTTTTGTGCAATCTGTTGTTAATCACATGCAGTGAATTTTTGATTTCAAAATTTTTTTCAGTTTTACATTTTTTCTTTGTTTCTTCTTTACAGTCCTATAGCTTTTCTGAAATTTTCTATTACCTTACCAATTTTACCAACATTTTTCTATAATTCCTTTAACATATTTATCATAATTATATTAAAGTCCTGACTGCTAATTCCAAATCTGGGTCATATGTGGTTTTATTTTTAGTGAATTATATTTCCTGTTTCTTCACATATCTGGGATTTTTTTTCGGTAGTTGACATTATGCATTGTAGAGCATCTGGAATCTGTTATTGTCTTCTGAAAAGTGCTGTATTGTGTAAAAGCATGCAGTTAAACTACAATGCAGTTTATTTGATCTTTGAGACAATTATTTGTAGGCTTTCTTAGAGTGATCAATTTTCATTTTTTCTTTGAGTCTTCTGGCAAACTCCTTAGTCTTTGGGTGCAGTCTTTATTCAGAAGGTGTGACCCTTATGTTGTTTCAGTGGAGACCCTGAGATATTTACCAATTCCCTCAAAATGTTGAAATTCACATGCTAATCCTGTCTCCCCAGCAGAGGCAGCTACTAATATGTAAGTACATCTCTTTCAGCCTTCCGGATATTCTTTTCCCTAAATGGGTCTATTGATATCTTATTCTGTGGATGTATAGTTTAGGGGTCAGTGATTTGAGAGGGGTTTATATGCAGAGTTTCTGTGGTTCTTTCCTTTCTGGGATTCTCCCCTCACATTCTATCCACTCCTAGGTCCATGAATCCTATTGTCTGACCCCTTAAACCAATAAGACAGTGGTTTTTTTTCTTGAGTTTTGTCAAAGGCATGTCGTGTGGACTTGAGAGTTTCCTCAGGGGAAATCCACATAAATAGGGATCTTACCCAGAACGTTTCTACTCTTTCAGGGTTAAACCTCCTCCAGTTTGTACTTGTTTCTGTTACTCTCTAGTTATTTTAAGTATTTATGTTTTATATTTTGTCCATAGCTTATAATTACTAGCAGCAGATGAGTTAGTCCATTATAAGTTTTTCTATCATTGCCAGAAGCTGGACACTTTCATCACTTTTATTTTCTTAATTTGCAAATTATTAGTGAACTAGGAGATCTTTAAAATATTTTACTAAAATTAAATTCATATGCATGCAAATTACCTCTTAATTATGTGACTGTTGGTACAACAAATGAGTAAGAGCCTCAGAATTAAATATGTCATTATTTTAAAGAATATTAGTCATTATGCAATGAGCACACTAAAATTTACACAGACAGATCCTTGGAAGATAGTAATCAAGAATCTCAAGTCATCTTTATTCAAGTATTTAATGAAGTTGCCAACATGTTTTCTAATATCTATTGCTACCACTCTTGCATTTTGGCTCTGTGATTGTTCAGATTACTTTGCCTATTTAAGGCAGCAGTAAATGTCTTGGGGAAGGATCTATAGATTTATTGCACAAAAATGATTATCCCTAAGGATATCTCACATTCATACAATATAGTTTGCAAACAAAATTCACATATGTTTACCTGGTTTAATTTTCTTGACTATCCTCTGAGGTAGCGTGTCAGTATCTCTATTTTATATTGAATAGATTATAAAATTAGAATCTTAAAGGGATTATGGTGACTTTCAAAAGAAAAAGAAAGAAAAGAAACCCACAGATAGCAGGTGACGGAGCCAAGTCCCGGACTTGGACTTAGATATTCTGCCTCCCAATAGAACTTTGTTTCCACTAATCCGTAGCAATCTCCTTAATTGGATCCCCTCTAATTCTGCTTTAGATCTCAATGCCCTTCTTTGTATAAGTCAAATACTTTGTGTAATCCTTTTATAATACAGAGTAACATAGGATATTTGATGGTAACTTCAAATTTGAGACTAGTTACCTTGATGAGAAAATAAAATTCAGCAAGGATTAAATAGCATGTAAAGATACACTGATTGACATAGCTCAGATTAGAATTTAGGAATCCTAACTACTAAATGTTCCATTGCTTCATGCTTGGCAAAGTTAAAGAGATGCATTCTGGCTCATTGTTTTCTATTACCCATGTTTATATTTTAAAATATTGATCAGCTGAATACAATTTATTTGCATTTGAGCAGGAAAAGTTTTGTAGGAAAGAAATCAATAACTGCAATTTTGGAAGTAAATGTTAGACAAAAATCTGTCTCTCTTAGCATCCAGTGTCTTATATCAAGCCTGAAAACAAGTTTTAAAAATTACTTGCTAATAGCCTTTTATCTCTGAAATCTAGAACTAGTCGCATTTGTCCTCTGGGGAAAAGAAAAGGAAGATGAACAAGATTCAGTTTCTTATTTACAAGTCTCATTAATTTAACCACGCTTTGAAATTAAACTATTTTTTAACTTCTAGCTCTGAAAATAAAACTTCAGCCTCTCAAGCCCTATACAATGTGCAGCATTTTGATTATATTATTGACTATTGTGGGCATCTCCTTCTAGGTGACTTTTTTGAATTTTGCTGCCTGAGTATCTATTTGGCTTTTCCCTCATTTATGCTATAATTGCACGCTTACTTTGATTGTTAGATGTCCTGTGTAGAAAATGGAGCTGCTTCTGAAAACCTCTTACCTTGCTAATACACTGAAAGCTTGTGATTGTAGAGAGGGAGCTCCTTTAAAAACTAACATGTGATTCTTGTTACCAGGAAACCATATTCCTAGATTAAATCTCTCTCTCATACAGCCATTGCTCAATATAGACATCTATAGATATGTTATACATACATATGCATATCCAAAACTTTGGACATATATAAAAATCAAGTTAAAATAAAATATAGCTTTACAGAGATATGATTTCTACAAATCTAGTTGGACTGAAAAGCAGGTCACTTTTTCAGATGTCAAACAATCACATGATTAATTTTACATCTTATATTCTTGACCTTAGAAATATACAGAATGGAAATTAAAAGAATAAAGCAACCTAAATTTGAAATCTTTCCAGTTTCTGTTTCTTCTGTATTGAAAATATGTGTGGAGGGTAGTAAGAGAGGCATTCAGTTAAATTGTCAGAGCTGAATTTAAATATATTACAGGATTTACAAATTTACTTTCTCTTAAGAGAGTAAGAAAGACATATGTATATCAATGTAATCAGTTCCCAGAAACTTAAAAAGTGTTCTAGACAATTCAGACAAAATTTTCTTCTATTAATACATTTTTTGTAAAATTACAGAAAGCTTCCTTTTGCAAATTGATAATAATGGTTAGGTGCATCCACCCAAGTACTATTGTTCAGAAAACTTCCTGTTGTCAAGGACTTTTCCTAAAATTAAGCCTGACATAGAGTAATATTAAAAAGAGAATCAGGGCTTCCCTGGTGGCGCAGTGGTTGAGAGTCCGCCTGCTGATGCAGGGGACACGGGTTCGGGCCCCGGTCTGCGAAGATCCTACGTGCCGCGGAGCGGCTGGGCCCGTGAGCCATGGCCGTTGAGCCTGCGCGTCCGGAGCCTGTGCTCTGCAACGGGAGAGGCCACAACAGTGAGAGGCCTGCGTACCCCCCCCCCCCAAAAAAAAGAATCATTTTGACCCAGTGGCCAGAATGACCACTGAGTTTCCTGGGACAGGAGGATAGCTCCGCTAATAGGAGCTATCTCAGAGAGCACAATGGTAACTAGCTCAAATATATTTGAAGGAAGCGTGTTAAGACTGGTGGAATACAAAAACCTAAAACCATTGTGAAGAAGAATTTACCAATAGCTGAAAAATAATTACCAATGAAATTACGCTTTCACTCAGTAATCTCACTTCTAGGGATTCACCTTTAAAATACATCTTGACGAAAACAAAACAAAGCAAATATTCACAGAGATATTTATTGCAGCAATATTTCTAATAGCAATATGTTTGAAACAAAATTCTCATTTATAAAAAATTGGTTGAATAAAATATATTAAATCCACACAAATGGACAGTTTTGCAGATGTAATAAAACTGAGGATGATCTCTATGAATCAATATTGTGTTATATTCAGGGTATATTGTGAAGTGGAAAAAAACAAGTTTGGAAAAGTATATTTGCTGTAAGATCTTTGTTTAAGAATGAAGTGGGGGGGGGGGCTTCCCTGGTGGCACAGTGGTTGAGAGTCCGCCTGCCGATGGAGGGGACACGGGTTCGTACCCCGGTCCAGGAAGATCCCACGTGCCATGGAGCGGCTGGGCCCGTGAGCCATGGCCGCTGAGCCTGCGCGTCCGGAGCCTGTGCTCCGCAACGGGAGAGGCCACAACAGTGAGAGGCCCGCGTACCGCAAAAAAAAAAAAAAAGAATGAAGGGGGGGTAAAGTATTTATACATATTTTTTAAATTCCTATTTTAATAATAAAGAAATACAGAAAGGAACAATAAGACAGTAAAGAAAATGATAATACAGAGGGAGTGGTAGGAATTGGGTAGAAGGAAATGGGTTGGGAATGAGACTCTTCTAATGATATGTTTTCACATTGGAACTATATAAATAATTTATTTTAAACTGTGTAAATTATTTACATATTTTAAAATAAATTAAGTCAAAAAGGGTACAAAAGAAGCAAACACCTACATAAAAAACAAATAGCAACAAAGGAATGAAACATGATGATATTAATAACTAAATGAAATGTGTGGTACTTGATTGGATCATAGATTGAAAAGAAAAAAAAAGAAAAGGAAAATACGCATTATTGGGGCAATAGGGAAAATTTGAATATGGACTTGTTTTCAACTTCAGGAGAATGAAGCTTGTATATACTGAAATTAATTTAAATGAGTTATGTAAGAATTAAAATCACTCAGGAAAGATGGCCTAATTTGGCATTACTGACAACAGAACACCTTTTTTTAAACTTTTTATTTTATAATGGAATATAGGTGATTAACAATGTTGTGTTAGTTTCAGGTGTACAGCAAAGTGATTCAGTTATACATATACATGTATCTATTCTTTTTCAAATTCTTTTCCCATTTAGGTTGTTAAACAATATTGAGCAGAGCTCCCTGTGCTATACAGTAGGTCCTTGTTGGTCATCCATTTTAAATATAGCAATGTGTACATGTCAACCCCAAACTCCCTTCGCCCCCAGTAACCATAAGTTTGTTCTCTAAGTCTGTGAGTCTGTTTCTGTTTTGTAAATAAGTTCATTTGCATCATTTTTTTGATTCCACATATAAGCAACATCATATATTTGTCTTTGTCTGACTTACTTCATTCAGTATGACAATCTCTAGGTCCATCCATGTTGCTGCAAATGGCATTATTTGATTATTTTTAATGGCTAAGTAACATTCCATTGTATATATGTACCATACCTTCTTTATCCATTCCTCTGTTGATGGACACTTAGGTTGCTTCCATGTCTTGGCTATTGTAAACAGTGCTGCAATGAACATTGGGGTGCATGTATCCTTTCAGACCATGGTTTTCTCTGGATATATGCCCAGGAGTGGGATTGCAGGATCATATGGTAGCTCTATTTTTAGTTTTTTAAGGAAGCTCCATACTGTTCTCCACAGTGGCTGTACCAATTTACATTCCCACCAACAGTGTAGGAGGGTTCCCTTCTCTCCACACCCTCTCCAGCATTTATTGTTTGTGGATTTTTTGATGATAGCCATTCTGACTGATGTGAGGTAATAGCTCATTGTAATTCTGATCTGCATTTCTCTAATAATTGGTGATGTTGAACATCTTTTCATATGCCTCTTGGCCATCTGTATGTCTTCTTTGGAGAAATGTTTATTTAGGTCTTCTGCCTATTTCTTGATTGGGTTCTTTGTTTTGATGATATTAAGCCACATGAGCTCTCTGTAAATTTTGGAGATTAATCCCTTGTCAGTCACACAGTTTGCAAATATTTTCTCCCATTCTATGGGTTGCCTTTTCATTTTGTTTATGGTTTCCTTTGCTGTACAAAAGCTTTTGAGTTTAAATAGGTCCCATTTGTTTATTTTTGTTTTTATTTCCATTACTCTGGGAGACAGATTGAAAAAGATCTTGCTGTGATTTATGTCAGAGAGTGTTCTGCCTATGTTTTCCTCTAAGAGGTTTATAGTGTCTGGCCTTACATTTAGGTCTTTAATCCATTTTGAGTTTATTTTTGTGTATGGTGTTAAAGAATGTTCTAATTTCATTTTTTTTTTACATATAGCTGTCCAGTTTTCCCAGCACCATTTACTGAAGAGACTGTCTGTCTTCCATTGTGTAGTCTTGCCTCCTTTGTTGTAGATTAGTTGACCATAGGTGTGTGGGTTTACTTCTGGGCTTTCTATCCTGGTCCATTGATCTATATTTCTATTTTTGTGCCAGTACCATACTGTTTTGATGACTATAGTTTTGTGGTATAGTCTGAAGTATCCTCTGATACTATCATAGTATCCTATGATGTGGATCTACATCTTTCTGGTTTTATTTTCTAGATTGGTTTAGCAAGACTATTCTATGCTTAAGTTCACTTTTTCAGGAGGTATGATTCTTCCTAGGTTCTGGTGTGTATGTTTGTAAATAAAAGGGAGCTCTAGTTGGACAAAATAATTTAAAACCCAGAAATGGTCTTCTTATGAAGTAAAGAATGTCCCCAGCCATATCGCACTAACAACCTCACGTTTTATTTGCTTTCTTTGTAAAATATTGAGTCTGGTTCTTGTTAGCTAAAGACATACAGCATCAAATGGAAATGCTGCTTGAAATGACAAGAATGTTAGTGTTTTTTTGATAGTATTTGTGCTTACGATAAATAGGGAAAGTTCTTAATCTAAATTGTTGGAGGCATAGCTTAGGGACTGCACTAGATCAGGGTAACTGGCAGAGACAGTCTCTCCGGCTGTGTTGCACTGGGTTTAGGCACAAAAGATCTCCCCGCTCCCTGCCCCAGGCAGGTGCTCTGACAGTCCCTCTCTCACACCTCTGGTGTCTTTCCATCACACCTGGTCTCCTAGCTTCTGAAATGAGGTTCCATCTCCTCACACCTCATCCATGCGGTGCTCATGCACTCCCACACTTCATGCTGAGCTGAGCCGCCTCTTTTTTTGGAGTGTTTGTTTCCCCAGTGACTAGGTAAGCACAATTTTTTTGAAATCATATATGCGAACTTATACACTGATCAATCTAACTCCAGATCTGTAATTCACAAAAAACCCTCACTCTCTTTAAAATATTCCATAGACACATTGAAGTAAGAACTCACCTCTACACAACGTATTTACTTTGAAAATATTTGGACATTAAAACCCATTTCTTTCTGTATGTATGTGAAAACAATACACGCTTTGCATTTTATAGGAATATCAGAGAAGGGCTTTTTGTGTTCAGACAGCCAGCAAGACAGAATTCAAGCATTAATATGGTTTAAATTTTTATTTTCATTTTAATTTAATTAACTGTGAGAGAAGCAAAAAGTAACTCTATTTTCCTTTTATTTTCCCCACGTATTCCCCACACCCCTCCAGCATAAGGAAAACCAGTGCTGCCCAATAACGTTGGTGGCATTAATTATTGCTGCATCACTTTCAGCTGCTACAAGAGGCTCACTGCAGTGATGGCTGGCTGCTGGCCAAAGGGCAATCTTCCTTCTCCTCAGCCTTTCTCTTCTTCTCTCATTAGCTGCCTGTGAAATTGTCACATATATTTTTATAAGAAGCCTTTTTCATGAGAACCTAATTCATTCAATATTATATCTAGCCTGAAATTCTGGCCATCACATGCTCCTATGTATTTCAAGAAACTTTATTCTTAGCTTGTCCCTTTTTGTGCCCTGTCAGCACTATGGCTTTCCTCCCTCTGTAGCTAGGTGATGAGGAAAGGCTAAAAAGAAAGATCTATTCAGAAAGAAGAGCCTTGTGAATCCTTGGGATCACTTTTTCTCTTGCTGTGCCAAATATTTATATAGCAGCCTATAAATGAGCATCGTTCAGTTGGGGTTCTTTCCATTGGCACCAAAGGTCAACACTGACTTTTATAGATTCTGTCTGTATATATGTTTACACTCATGAAGCCCAGATTTTGGTTTCCGTCCCTTCATCATCCAAAATGATCCAGAAACAATGTAGTTCTGATATTCTGAATAAAAGGTCTGCTAGACCTAATCATAAAGCAGTCCATGAAACTGGCAGGCTCTCTTGAGTCACACTCTGTCACTCTTACTTTTTGAAAATAGTTTGTCAAACTGATCTACACACCCAGGAAATATAAATTACTTGTAGGGTTTCTTGGGGGGAGGGGGTGATGAGGAAAATAATTTACCAGGGTCAGTGCAAAAAATAGTGTTGTTACTACTTTTGGAAATTGATTATAATTGAGCCTAGTTTTTTAGTTTAAGGAATAAACCAGGTTCTCACGCTCCACTCTGTGTGCTGTCCTTGGGCTGAAGGACAAACCCCAAAGTCTCTGATTATTAACTCTGAGATGAGAAGATTTGAGATATTCACTGGCAGTGCTCTTTGGTGAAAATAATTAAGAGGAAATGAATGGATATGCTCATTGGTTTCACAACTTCAGCCTACCACAAATCACAACAGGGAACCAAATGTTTAAGTCTAAAAATAATCTTTTTTTCATGGATTGAACTGGTTTTTACACCAAGAAAATCAAAAGTAGCTAAACACTTTCTACCCTTGTTGTCTAAAAGTAGCAACATATTCCTCTAAAATTTTATGCTGTGAAATCTGAAAGCCTGTAAGTACTAAGCTTTTGTTCTTCAGTGGATGTTGAAGTGGCCAACAGGAAAAGTTCTAGGGCTTATTGTCTGCAGCCAATGAAAGCAGGAACGGATGATTTCTATCAGCACACAGAGTCAAAATGCTAAATGTCACCAACCCAGCAAAAAAGGTGTGAGAAGGAAACTTCATTAGAACTTTTAGCAATAGTAAATCTCCTACTGGTGTGTGTTTGGTGAGCTCCTTTTACTTGTGCTCTTTTTCTCCAAAAAAGTTTAAAGTTAATCATTATTTCTACCCTACTCATCCAACAACACAAGGGAGCTAGAATTATTTAACACAAACATTTCTTCTGTCTTATATGGTATTTTTGTCTGGTATTTAAGTTTATTTTTAACACCACAAATAAATAATTATTATTTTTATAGAGTCAATGTTAATATAGATTTATCCACATATTTACCAATATTTTTGCGCATTCTTCTGTTTTGCATCCTAAACTTTTCTTAAATACTTTTTTTTTCTTGAAGTACATCTACTAGAAGTGTATTTAATGAGGCTCTACTGAAGGTAAATTTTCATCTAAATATGTATTTTATCCTGCTCTTAAATATAATTTAAGGTAGGTTTAAAGTTTTAAGTTACAGTTATTTTCTTTTAGCAAATTGAGGATATTGTTCTGTTAACATCAGTTTCTATTGTTGTCAAGAAGTTGCCTGGCAGTCTAAATGCTGATTGTTTGCAGATAATCTGTCTTTTCTTTTTCATGACTTTTAAGATACTATCTTTGTCTCTGGAGTTCTACAGCTTCACCATGATGTGTCCAATGTTTGTTTGTTTGTCTGCTTTTTTTCCCTGTTTGGATTTTGTTGAGATTACGGAATCTGAGAATTCATGTCTTCAGGTGTTGAAAAGGTTTAACCATTATCTCTTCGAATGTTTCTCTCACATCTAATTTCTCCCTCTAGAATTCTGAAAAGAAAAGCATTCGATATTCTTTTTTAAATTTCAATATCTCATGTTTTCTGTTCCTTTGCTTCCCTAGACTTCAGATTAATATCTCAGTTTACTAATTATCTTCAGTTGGGTTTATGTTATCCACTAATTTCAATGAGTGTCTGTTTATTGCACACATTCTATTTGTATGTTTTGTTTTGGTTTTGGTTTTAAAATCTGACTGCTTTTAGAAGTCTCTTGTTCCTGGCTCATGCCTTCAGTTCCCATTCAATTTTAAACATACTCTCCTCATATGCTCCTTCTGATCTTTCTAAAATCAGAAATATTTGTGGGTTAATTCTGCTGATGGTTGTTTCTGCTGACTTTACCCATGGTGTTTTATATCTTAGTGTGTTTGATAATTTTGGATTGTGAGCTCATATTCAGTTAGTCTTTATTGAACTTCTGTAAGACTGGATTGAGGTGTACCCTTCTAAAAATGAATTGTGCTGATACTCCCAGATACTTGGGACCACACTGGGTTCTCACCCTGGGGTTTCCTAGGACTTACAGGTAGTGTGAATTCAGGCCTACAACTGTGTGAAAACACCTCTGGCCACGAATTCCCAGGAGGGACATTTTTCTTCCAGATATAATTGAGGTGAAGACAGGCAAATTATCTTATTTTTAATTGCCGGAGGGAATATTTTTTTCTAGTGTGTCTTCCAACGAGGGAGTGTCTCCTAGAGATTCTTGGTTTCGTGCACGTGTCTCAGTTTTAACTCACCATATTGCTTGGCCCAAGGTCTTATTTCATTTCTATCATGAGACAACTTGCTGTATCAGCTTTAGCTTTCGATTACTCTTTCAGATTATTTTCCTTTTTATTTTTTACCACTTAGGATTTTGTTTTTATTCCTCAAAAGTTCACCTAGGCATTTTAAAAAATGTTTGTACTAGTTTATCAAGAATTTCTGTTTTTTTAAAAGAAGGTTTTTCAGGCTTTCTAACTTACCCATATAGCCAGAAGTTGAAAATCACATTATTTTTTTTCAATGTGATCCAAAGAATTAATGGAAATAAACATTAGAAATATGGATTATCATCCTAAATCCATCACAGATACTCTGTGAATGTTCATGTTTATGAACAATGAGCAATATGTCTCTTTCCCTGAAAAAAGTTTTTTTTTTCTATAGTGTAATCTTACTGGCTTCTCAGATCCAGATTCTGAGGCACTTTAATATGCCTCAAAAATTCAAGTTTGATCACGACTATGAATTATGTGAGGGGCACTTTAGATAGCTCATTTTATATTAGATAGTTTATTTTATATTGGTATACAGTTAACACTTTTCATTACTTGCAATTCTTTGTTTTTAATAAAGAGAAAGAGAGTGCCAAGCTTAAAGCCAAATGGATCAAACAGCAGTATGGTACCTAGTTAGGTTTTAAAAGCATAATTTCTGTGTTATTGCATTTATTTAAAAATTATCTTCTACTTTTGGCAATGTTACTATTTTCTTTTTATAGTAGTGATATAAGTTTTCTTTATGTATTATTTGGGTTTAGAAAGTGAGTCATTTTAAAGAATATAGTGAGTAGATAATAATGTATGTGAGTTGTAGACATGGTGAGACTTTAAAGGTAATATTCGGGAAACAGGATTATAAACATGTGCTCCGAGCTACTAGTCCATCACTAACCATGAATTTACCCCAATATTAACCATACTTTTTAGTGTGCTTTCTTTGGTTATAAACAACTTATTTACAAGGCTCTTGGTGAAAAATTGGTGGACAAAATATGGTTTTATGGACAAAATATGGTGGACAAAATAGGGCTCTAATTATAACCTATGCCTTAGTAGTGTAATGATCTAGTTGGACAAGGTAAGTAATCTGATTATGATTAGCTTGTAACCCACATAATTTAAAGAAACCAAACCACCTCCAAAACTGTAAAAATCAAGTGAAAATCAGCCAAGGAACAAATTAGGAAAATTAAATTATCTAGAGAAGCTATTGCTAAATCATCACATTAGAATCACCTGGGAAACTTCTGTGACTTTTCATGCCTATTGCCCAGTCTGAATGATGAATAGAATTTTTAGTGGTAGATCCTCTAAAAATGAGTTTGAAGCAAATTACTACAGACAAATGATCTTGACAATATATTCCTGAAATATATTGGGATTGATGCAGTCTATAATTTATTTCAGAGGAAAAAGGAATGTTTTAGATTAAAAGAAAGGAAAAGAACATAAGAATTAGATGATCAAGAAATGAATTTTAGATATAACACATATAAATATCTAAGTCATAAGATATTTATGTTTCTTTTCTTGGTTAGTATTATTAAAACATATGGATAGGAAGTAGAACTATTTGGTTTTGCCATCATTGTTATGTTACTCTATATATTGACTAAAGAGCAACATTTATAAATTCTGAACAAGACAGTAATTTCTATCGTTTCCTTTACAAAAGTTCAGTCATATTGAATATTTCTAGTCATTATCACTATTTAAATGATTTACTGAAAATACTTTCCTGAATGATTGAATGACTGGAATGAAAACAGGTTGCCATTAGGAAGAGTAGGCCATCTTTTTGCTAATGATGTGTATAAAAAGTTTAATTCATTGTCAGATATATAAGAATGTAAGTCATGGAATCCCTGTCCACCTGGCCAAAATTTGGTCCAAAATGCCATGCAAAACTCTTGCTCTCTAATCTTAAAATACGTACACGTATATGAACATATATAAAATATTTTAAATACAGCTTAAACACACACAAAAAAAGAGGAGGTTGTTAGAATCAAAATAATTTTAAAAGAGAATGGAATAGAGGATTTGCTCAGTTATTAGATTGGTTGAGTATAGAAGGGAAATTGTGACTTCATTACTAGTCCTGTCTACATCTATACTAAAAGAGGGAGAACTTGGTATTACATAATGTTTAATCTCCTGAGTAGAAGCCTTGCACTGGATTTAATGACTTCCTCTAACTCATTTCTCTTAAGAGAAAAAAATATATGGAAAGGAGAAATTAAACTTTATAATTAACCTTTTACACATTTAGACCTCATGAAGTCACGACTATGCATATGTTCCAGAATTGCATATACTTTCAGGAATCGTATGATTATAAAATAGAGTGTAATAGAGTCATCCTACCACAAGTCAGCCATACAACATTTCTAGATGTTTTTTACCTCCTCCTTTATAAGAAGAAGCAATGAAGAAATAGATCTTAGATAAATAACATGAAAGTGAACCTTGCTACTATAGATTTTTTGTTTATTGTTTGTTCATTTATTTTTTGTTCTTAGATGCTGGAATGCAAATCCCAAAAGGTAGTGGTCACTTGTTCTGCCGTGAGACTGCAGAAGTGATAGAAACTAAAAATTCTCTAATATTGTTTGAGTGCAGCAATAACTGTATCTTTAAAGCCCTACCTGCAGGCACACACTCTGAAAATAGATCCCTTAATAGTGTTTTCAGAAAATATCTTTATTTCTTTTCAGTTAGTTGCAGGAGGATGCAAGCTCTTGTATTCATACTTTATATTTGTTAAAAAGAAATAAAATAAATTCAACCATTGGCTTTTAGTTCAACTCTACTAAGTTTTTTCAATTTTAACACTTTTTGAAGTTAATTGACTACCAGTGAGTGAAACGAGGCAGAAAGTCCTTATATTCTACCTTTAATCACCCTTGATATTAAACTAGGGTTTAAGAAACCTCTCCAGTTATTTTCACTCCTTACTGTACCGACTGCACTTTTTCAGAAAGAGAAAGTACTCAAGCTAACTTTAAGGCATTTTCAGACTGTTTAAAGAAGGGAGATTTACAACAGCGAGCTAAGTCAAGAACATTAAAAGATATATGCATCAGTGCTAGCTCATGCTGTACACACACACACACTAGGTGTAAGAAAAAGAAAATGATTTTTGTGGTTTGGAAAAGGTGAAATGTGAGCTCTATTGTGATGGCGTAGATAAAATGTTAATTCAAGAGTAGGTAGGAAAAGGACTTATAGTCAGGGGAATGGAGATGACTAAACAAAATTTACAAACAGAATAAGATCAGCCTTACTGGTAAATATTGGTATTCCTCTCTAAAAGTTGAGAAAATGAAAGCATAAAAATTTAGTAAATTTGTCAAGATCACACATCTAATAAATGGCACTACATGAATTTCAAACTGTCAACAGGGCTTTGCCAATGAGGATCCCAAGGTTTGGCCAGAGGAGCAGTGAGAGGCATTAATATGAATAGAAAGTGTTGGGCCTCTTCTAAAAACCCATTCCGCCAACTCACTCCTATTTCTCAGACTTCATTCTGGTTTCCTTTACATCCACTTTTCAATATTATCTCCTTTCCAATTTATTTTTCATTCTCGAATTTTCTCAAAATAAGATTCTTATCTTTAACTCGATTTCAGAATTCTCTGTCCACTGCCTGAGAAATACCAAAAACTCCATCCTGTTAGGAGATAGATACACTGAGGCATATTAAAAATTTTGAGTTTATTTGAACAAAAATCAATTCGAATCAGGCAGCATCCAATGTAGCAGATAGAAAGGAGCTCCTAGGGGCTGTACCAAATGAAAGACTTATAGGCAGAAGGGAGCAGGAACAAGGAATTTATATTAGACCAAAAAGCAGGTTGGTTATTAAAGGTTACTTTCCTTTAGGGGATGGCAGAAGTCTGTCAGGCAGATTACCTAACTAGTGCTGCCAGGCATTCCTGATTGACTGGTTTCAGATGCCATTTCTGGGAGAGCCAAAAGTATAATTAAGTCTCAGCTTGGTGACATTGGGGCTTAGCATAAATGACTCCATTTGGGGTTTGTTGTCTTGTTTTTTAATAATCTTCAACACCCTTTTTTCAGTATTTTAATTCGCTACAAAGAAAAAAAAATCTTACTTTCCTCTCTCCCTTCTTTACGAGAAGTATTTGGAACTTTTTAGATTAATTGCCTGGGTGCAAAGGAGTAGTCCCTCTTTCACCTGTAAAATCCCTTAAAAATGTATTCTTAAGTTCTACTCCTGTTCAAAAGTTTAGAAAACACTATTTTATCTATATTTGTTCTATCATCTAAATAATTATTTGGCCTTCAGTTGTTTTTCCCTAACACAAGTCATTCATTCCATGTTACACTACACGCATACTCACAAAGCAATCCTACAGTTGTGAAATAATCAGTGATGAAAGCAACAGATTGATTCACTGCAAGACTTCTCAGAGCCTTTAATGTAGTAATGTGCATTGTGAATTCTCTTTAATTCTTTTTTAAAAAATTAAGTTAAATTTTTTCTTCCAGCTTTATTGAGACATAATTGACATACAGCACTGTGTAAGCTTAAGCTGTACAGCGTAATGAATTGAGTGACATACTTCATGAAATGATTACCACAGTAAGTTTAGTGAACATCCATCATCTCGTATAGATACAAAATTTAAAAAATAGAAAAAAAAGGTTTTTCTTGTGATGAGCACTCTTAGGATTTACTTTCTTAACGGCTTTCATATGTAACATAGAGCAGTGCTACTTATATTTATCCTGTTGTACATTTCATCCCTAGTATTTATTTATCTTATAACTTGGAAGTTTGTACATTTTGACTGCCTTCATCCAATTCACTCTCTCCCTAGCCCACACCTCTGGTAACCTCCAATCTGATTTCTTTTCCTTTGAGTTTATTTGTTTGTTCTTTTTTGAATTATAATTGACCTACAACACTATGTTAGTTTCTGTTACACAGTGTAATAATTTGATATTTCTATACATTTCAAAATGATCACCAGGATAAGTCTGGTTACGATATGCCACCATACAACGATATTATGTAATTATTGACTATACTCTTCACACTGTACATTTCATACCTGTGACACTTATTTTGCACCTGGAAGTTCGTGTTCCTTAATCTCCTTCACCTATTTCTTTCCTCTCCTTACTCTCGTCCCCTCTGGCAACCACCTGTTTGTTCTCTGTATCTATAACTCTGCTACTGTTTTATTACGTTTATTCATTTGTTTTGTTTTCACTCATATATGGAAATATATGAGTGAAATCATACAGTATTTGTCTTTCTCTGTCTGACTTTTTTCACTTAGCATAGTATCCTCTAGCTCCATCCATATTGTTGAAAAGAGCAAGATTTCATTCTTTTTATAGCTGATTAATATTCGATTGTACACACCACGTCTTCTTTATCCATTTATCTATTAACGGGCATTTAGGTTGATTCCATATCTTGGCTGTTGTAAATAATGCTGCAATGAACATAGGGGTGCATATAGCTTTTCTAATTAGCATTTTTTTTTTCTTTGGATACATACCCAGGAGTAGAATTGCTGGATCATATGGTAGTTCCTTTTTCAATTATTTGAAGACTCCATACTCTTTTCCATAGTGGCTGCACCAATTTACATTCCCACCAACAGTGCAGAGGATTCCCTTTTCTCCACATTCTACTAATACTTGGTATTTGTTGTCTTTTTGATAACAGCCATTCTGACAGGTGGGAGGTGATATCTTATTGTGGTTTTGATTTGCATTTCCCTGGTGATTAGTGATGTTGGGCATCATTTCATATGCCTGTTGGCCATCTTTATGTCTTCTTTGGAAAAATATCTATTCAAATAGACATTTTAAAAACCGGGTTTGTTTTTCTGATGTTGATTTGTGTGAGTTCTTGGTATATTTTGGATATTAATTCCTTATCAGATATACCGTTTGCAAATATTTTCTCCCATTCAGTAGGGTTTTTCATTTTGTTGATAGTTTCCTTCACTGTGCAAAACTCTTTACTTCTTTATTTTCTTTTTCATGATAGCACTAGTGCACCACAAACATACTGTGGCAAATATCATTGTATTTCCATATTTGTGTATATTTATATAATCAAAACAAATATCTCTATAAACAGTATTTGTTTTCTTTGCATAATAAAGAAAAAAGATTCCATTAAAGTTCTATCAGAAAAAAATATTGAATCTAAAATAAGAAGAGCAGTATTGATATTCTAGTGTTACCTAGAAGTATCTTAGAGAATATATTCTAGGTTTCATGCTCCCTTGGTTCTTATGTTAAGAGTTAAAACATAGATTTCAGTTATAGACAGGGCTGACACACTAACAAAAATAGAACTTAAAATGGTCCATACTTATTTTTCCAAGATACCTTGAAAGGAAATATCACTTGGTAAAGATTTTGAGATTTAATTTAGAGGTAAAAAGAGTAACATTGATCTATTAATAATTGGTACATCTGACTCCAACGTTCGGTAGTTATCTTTATGGCACATGATGTCTTTTTCCCAAAATGGAATTAAAATCTGACGACCATGTGTTCTCAGTATAAACATAGATATACACAGGAATACACAAGAATTATAAAGAGATTGCTTTACTGCCTTCTGCTATGTCTGCATAAAGTAAAAATTAAATATTTTTGAAAATTAAATTTTTTGAAGGTGGTAATTTAAACTGGAAAGCCACAAAAATTATGTTGAAAATAATATCTTTCTAATCCATGAGTCACTAATGATAAGATAGTTCTTTTAGGCACTCTGTTGTGAGTGGTTATTTAGATTTTCTCATTCTTGTAAGGAAATTATGTTTATCCAATTGTAGACTTGGGTTGTGTGTTTGCTGAGGGTTAAACAGATTTTTAATAAATGTGCTGTATTCAAAATTTGTCATCTTTCAAATCAATTTAAGCTTCCCCTTGAAAGTGGAGGTCTGCTTATAGTTTTCCACTTTGAATTGTCAATCTACATTAAAACTGACCTTTGCCAAAACTGATTAAGGTATTTTAACCTTCAGAAAGAAACATTAAGCTTAGTATATGTTGGAATGCTGACCTAATTTTTGAAACTTCAACACCACCAGTGACATATTTGCAGTTAATATAACATCAAGTTTCCTTCAAAGAGCTTCAAAGGGGCATGTTGGTAAAATCTGCAAAGACCTTCCAAGGTGGAAATTGGAAAATTAATAGCAGTGACCATGGGTTCAAGAGACTATATTTCTGTTTTCTTTATTTGCTCCTCTCCTAGCTCCTACTGGGAAATCCCCACACAGAGATGTTAATCAAAATTCCAATGGAAATTGCCTCAGTCTTTTCATGATGACCCGTCAGTGAAAAGCCTAGTGTGTGGAATCGAGTTTGAAAAGTAAGTTAAATTAAGAATGGCTATCTCAGAGCTGGGAAAGGGGTAGAAAATTTCCTTAACATTATTCTATCATTTGATACTAATACTCTGGATTCACATCACAGTTTTATATCTTATGGAACCCAATATATTTCAAAAGCTTTATCTCCCTTTCCCCCTTCTTCACAGAATCATTTCAACAGGAACACAAAGTATCATTTCTATTGTAAGAGAGGTCACATTGCACCAGGCAGTTTATAGAGAAGCCGGTCCTGTGTCATTCTAAATTTAGTAAGAAGATCCCACTCTGCACAAGCATTTGGTCTACGTAATTGCCAGAGAGTCTCAGGCTTTGTTACAGAAGCTTATGAAAACAAGTGTAACTCTCTACCACAGCAAAGGCCAAGTATCCTTGAGCATCTCTAGACCCTGTTTAACTGAAGCTTTTCCCAACAAAGCACCTACTCCTTAAGCATGCAAAATTCCAGCCACATCTACACATAATGATCAGGTTGCAGAGGAGGGAAAGAGTGGAGAGAGTCCCTAAGGCAGCATGAGTTCTGTACAGAACCTAGAAGCTGGTACTTCTGCCAGAACCAGAAATAAAGTATTCCTTTGACAGTAATAATTGGGAATAGCTGCTGAACTGTGTCCTCTTGAAAATGTTTCAAGGTTGCCTTCAATGGGAAGAAATACATGATGTTAATAAGCTTCAAATGATAATGAGAAAATATTTTATGGAGAATAACATAAGAACTGTACCATAAAAAATGGATATAGACATTATGAATCAGGAGACTGCAAAATGAATCCCACAAACAAAATTGTTTTGTCCTTCCTGCTTGCCTTGTTTTAATTTAAGTTAGTTTCTAACATTTAAGAATTAGGAGGGTTTCACTCAATCTCTGCCATCTCCAAAAAGTGGGAAGATCTGAACAACCTAAGTGTTCATCAGTGGATGAATGGATAAAGAATTTGTGATACACACACACACACACATATACACACGCACACAGGAATATTATTCATTCATAAAAAAGAAGAAATTCTTGCCATTTGTGACAAAATGGATGGATCGTAAGGGCACTGTGCTAAGTGAAATAAACCAAACAGAGAAAGACAAATACTGTGTGATCTCACTTATATGTGAAATCTAAAAACATAGAACTTATAGAAACAGAGAGTAGAATGGTGGTTGCCAGGGGCTGAGGGGTGGAGAAATGGGAAAATGTTGGTCAAAGGATACAAACTTCTAGTTATAAGATGAATAAGTACAGCATGGTGATGGTAGTTAACTAGTTAACCACACTGTACTGTTTTGTATACTTGAAAGTTCTTTTGATACAAGTAGAGCTTTCATATTCTCATCATAACAGTATAACAATAAAATGGTAATTAAGTGAGGTAAAGAATGTAACTAACTTTATTGTGGTAAACATTTTGCAATATATACATGTATCAAATATCATGTTGTACACCTTAAATTTATACAAAGCTATATGTCAATTATATCTCAATAAAGCTGGAAAAATATATGTATTTTTTTAAATTGGAGGACCTGGCAATAGTGAACCCCTATTCCTTAATGTCAACAATGAACTGAAGCTTACATCACCCTACTCCCTATACTTGGTTCGTTTTGCATGTCACTTGGCATCTGAGTTTGCAAATCCCGCTCTGAAAGTTTGAGATATAAAAAACGCCCCTGGATGTCACCTGGAGGCTCCAAAATGTATATAGAGAGATTTCTAGGAGATGGCATCAAGAGATGTCAGTTTGTAGATCATTGTAGTTTATCGCTGCTTCTGCATATAATGAGCTCAGAAATAGGTACCATAAAACAACTAATCTAATGTGAGTATATAAGCGTTACCAAGCCCATACTCAGGAACGACTGAGGCCCTGTGAAGCCACACTCCTCACCGTGAACACTTAAGATTGCCACATACATTCATCTGCTCTGACTTTAGGAAAAGCCCCAGGACTTTGGAAAGACTCTTGGGTTTAGTGTACAATATAATGACCTGTCTGTATTATGGTTTGTCTCCTGAAACAAACAGGAAATTCTCTTTGCTGAGGTCTTAAGTCATAAGAAATTTAAGCCAATAACTACTTTCAATGACATAGAAACACTTAATATGGGACAATTACATACAATAAATTTTCATAACATTTTACAACATTTAATGTGCTCTTACACGTATTAACTCCTTTTCTTAAAACAACTCTGGAAAGTAGGCAAAGCAGATATTTGCTGCTTCTCATAGTGTCTGACAGTAAAAATGACTTTTGTCCAAGCACACAAAAAAATTTGAAAAGCCATGAGCAGAGCTCTGGTCTATTATCTACCAATAATAAAATTTTGGAGTGTATTCTTTAAATACCTAAATTATCAGCAATTGAGTAAATGTTATAGAGAGGTACAGTTGTTAAGAAGGAAAGTTCTGGAATTAATAGATCTGGGTTACTACTCTGGGTATGATGCTTAACACCTCTAAGATGTTGGACAAGTTAATAATTTAAGTTTCATTTTTCTCATCCGTAAAATGTACATAATTGTAGTTACCTTACAGAATTATTGTGAAAATGAACGAGATAATGCCTGTTAAGTATTTGTAACAGTGGCTGGCACACAATAGGAATTCAATAAATAATGCTTAAAAGAATTATATTAAGATTCATAAGAAAGTAGAGAATTTGAATTTACCTACCTGGCTGAAAAAGTGATTTAGGTTATTTTAATGTAACTTTCTTTAACGAATTTAATAGCATATAAGGAAAGAAAAGGTCAATGTGGAATTTAACTTAGATTATTGAATATATATGTACAAAGACGCCTATAAACATGTCTGAATGGTACTTGGGAAAAAAATTACTGCTGGATTCTGTTATTCTTTTTTGTGCTACAAAAGTTTTTGAACATCATTTTGTTTATTTATTGACAGGATATTTTTAATACTTGAAATGCTCTCAAGCACAATGCTTTCAACCGTTCATTTCACATTTGCATTGGCAAATGGAAACACTCTAAACCAATGCTTTCTCTATTACAAATGTGAACTTTTTGTAAAGCTCTTGGAGAGTTGCAACCTACTTCTTAGCTTGAAGCAAAGTTGACTGTTTTTTGTTTTTCTTTCTGTCTGTCAGAGTTGCTATAATTCTCTTACTGGGTTATGAGAAACAGGTGTACATGAGTCAAAATTCATTAAGATGAAAACCAACTGAGGCTCATATTTCTCTGTGTACCGTGTGACAGATGCAGGGCTCTCACAATCAAATAAGTATCAATGCTTAATTTGTTGCATGATTTTTGTTGATTAGAAGTGGATCCGGGTAACAAAATTGCAGTACTATTGACTTAATCTGTGAACTACATCCTTACCAAACACAACTAAACTGCATATTCTTTATATTGCACTGCTCACATACTTCCTAAGTTCCAAGGGAACAATGCAGGCACCTCTAAATCGCTTTCATAGTGCTCATCGAATATCATGTCTTGTTTACTACCTTTAATATTCTAGATTTTCACACAGGATTCACTGTTTTATATTCAATTATTCAGAACATCTATATCAAATTGATAATTCTTTTGGGTCTCAGCTTAACTAAAGCACTGAAAGTTTAAATAAACCCATTGGTTTTTGAGGTTTCCATTTGTTAGTTTGCTTATAGTTTATTTGTGTACATTTTTGCAAAAACAAAATGTAATGCCTCTCAAAACTTGGTAGTTTTAAGAATTATTTCTAAACGTGAAACCAATGTGTTCTTTCCCTTTAAAAATGGTCTTTTAAAAAGTTTAAGAATGGGCTTCCCTGGTGGTGCAGTGGTTGAGAGTCCGCCTGCCGATGAATCTCTTCATCTGGCTGTTGGTTCCTGTGCTTTAATACCCTCAGTAATAAACCACTCATCTGAGCTTTCTATCTAATGGAAAAGGACAGATAAAAATACAGTGCGGGGGGACCATCAAGATGGCGGAGAAGTAAGACGTGGAGATCACCTTCCTCCCCACAAATACATAAAAAATACATCTACCTGTGGAACAACTGCTACAGAACACTTACTGAATGCAAGCAGAAGACCTCAGACTTCCCAAAAGGCAAGAACATCCTCATGTACCTGGGTAGGGCAACAGAAAAAAGAAAAAGCAAAGACAAAAGAATAAGGATGGGACCTGCACCAGTGGGAGGGAGCTCTGAAGGAGGAAAAGTTTCCACACACTAGGAAGCCCCGGCACTGGTGGAGATGGAGGGTGGGCGGGGAGCAAGCTTCGGAGCCATGGAGGAGAGCGCAGCAACAGGACTGCAGATGGCAAAGTGGAGAGATTCCTGCACAGCGGATCGCTGTGACCAGCACTCACTAGCCTGAGAGGCTTGCCAGCTCACCTGCCAGGGCGGGCGGGGGCTAGGAGCTGAGGCTTGGGCTTCGGAGGTCAGATCCCAGGGAGAGGACTGGGGTTGGCTGTGGGAACACAGCCTGAAGGGGGATAGTGCACCACAGCTAGCCGGGAGGGAGTCTGGGAAAAAGTCTGGACTTGCCTAAGAGGCAAGAGACCATTATTTCGGAGTGTGAAAGGAGAGGGGATTCCTTCCCCATCTGCCCACAGAAAGCAGAGCACCACCTAAATGAGCTCCAGAGATGGTGGCTATCAGCTCAGACCACAGAAACAGGCATGAAACGCTAACACCACTGCAGCAGCCACCAGGAATCCTGTGTGCAAGCACAGGTCACTATCTACACCCCCTCCCCGGAAGCCTGTGCAGCCCGCCACTGCCAGGGTCCCGTGATCCAGGGACAACTTCCCAAGGAGAACACACTGCACTCCTTAGGCTGTTGCAACGTCACACCGGCCTCTGCTGCTGCAGGCTCACCCCACATTCCAATCATAACTACTGTACCCCTCCCTCCCCCCGGCCCGAGTGAGCCAGAGCCCTGTAATCAGCCGCTGCTTTAACCCCCTCCTGTCTGGGTGGGAACAGTTGCCCTCAGGCGACCTACGTGCAGAGGTGGGGCCAAATCCAAAGCTGAACCCCAGGAGCTGTGCAAACAAAGGAGAGAAAGGGGAAGCTCTCTGTGCAGCCTCAAGAGCAGCACATGAAATCCACACAGTCAACTTGATGAACACTGAATCCGTGGAATACCTTAGCAGACAATGAATCGTCCCAAAATTGAGACAGTGGATGTTGGGAGCAACTGTAGACATGGGGTTTGCTGTCTGTCACTGATTTGTTTCTGATTTTCATATTTATCTTAGGTGTCTTTTTAGCACTTGTTATCATTAGTGGATTTCTTTATTGGTTTGGTGGCTCTCTCCTTTTTTTTTATTTTTTATTTTAATAATTTATTATTTTTTTCTTTCTTTCTTTATTTCTCCCTTTTCATCTGAGCCGTGTGGTTGACAGGGTCTTGGTGTTCTGGCCCAGTGTCAGGCCGGAGCCTCTGATGTGGCAGAGCTGAGTTCAGGACTTTGGACCACCAGAGAACTCCAGGCCCCACATAATATCAATCAGTGAGGGCTCTCCCAAAGAGCTCCATGTCAATGCTAAGACCCAGCTCAACCCAATGGCCAGCAAGCTCCAGTGCTGGATGCCGATGACAAACAACTAGCAAGACAGGAACACAACCCCTCCCATTAGCACAGAGGCTGCCTAAAATCATACTAAGTTCACAGACACCCCAAACACACCATTGGATGCAGCCCTGCCCATCAGAAAGACAAGATCCAGCCTCATCCACCAGAACAGAGGCACCAGTCCCTTCCACCAGGAAGCCTACACAACCCACTGAAATAACCTTACCCATTGGTGGCAGACACCAAAAACAATGGGAACTACGAACCTGCAGCCTGAGAAAAGGAGACCCCAAACACAGTAAGTTAAACAAAATGAGAGAAATATGGAAGCAGATGAAGGAGCAAGGTAAAAAACCACCAGACCAAACAAATAAAGAGGAAGTGGGCAGTCTACCTGAAAAAGAATTCAGGGTAATGATAGTAAAGATGATCCAAAATCTTGGAAATAGAATAGAGAAAATACAACAGCACTTAACTAGGACCTAGAAGAACTAAAGAGCAAACAAACAATGATGAACAACACACTAAATGAAATGAAAAATTCTCTAGAAGGAATCAATAGCAGAATAACTGAGGCAGAAGAACGGATAAGTGACGGGGAAGATAAAATAGTGGAAATAATGACCACAGAGCAGAATAAAGACAAAAGAATGAAAAGAATTGAGGACAGTCTCAGAGACCACTGGGACAACATTAAATGCACCAACATTTGAATTATAGGGTTCCCAGAAGAAGAACAGGAAAAGAAAGGGTCTGAGAAAATATTTGAAGAGATTATAGTTGAAAACTTCCCTAACATGGGAAAGGAAATAGTCAATCAAGCCCAGGAAGCGCAGAGAGTCCCATACAGGATAAATCCAAGGAGACATATTAATCAAAGACACATATTAATCAAACTATCAAAAATTAAATACAAAGAAAATAATATTAAAAGCAGCAAGGGAAAAGCAACAAATAATATCCAAGGGTATCCCCATAAGGTTAACAGCTGATCATTCAGCAAAACTCTGCAAGCCAGAAGAGAGTGACAGGACATATTTAAAGTGATGAAAGGGAAAAACCTACAACCAAGATTACTCTACCCAGCAGGGGTCTCATTCAGATTCGACAGAGAAATTAAAACCCTTACAGACAAGCAAAAGCTAAGAGAATTCAGCACCACCAAACCAGCTTTACAACAAATGCTAAAGGAACTTCTCTAAGCAGGAAACACAAGAGAAGGAAAAGACCTACAAAAACACACCCAAAACAATAAAGAAAATGGTAATAGGAACACACATATCGATAATTACCTTAAATGTAAATGGATTAAATGCTCCAACGAAAAGACATAGACTGGCTGAATGGATACAAAAACAAGTCCATATATATGCTGTCTACAAGACACCCACTTCAGACCTAGGGACACATACAGACTGAAAGTGAGGGGATAGAAAAAGATATTCCATGCAAATGGAAATCAGAAGAAATCTGGAGTAGCAATTCTCATACAGACAAAATAGAGTTTAAAATAGAGACTATTACATGAGACAAAGAAGGACACTACATAATGATCAAGGGATTGATCCAAGAAGATAAAACAATTGTAAATATTTGTGCACTCAATGTAAGAGCACCTCAATACATAAGGCAAATGCTAACAGCCATAAAAAGAGAAATCGACAGTAAAAGAATAATAGTAGAGGACTTTAACACCCCAATTTCACCAATGGATGCATCGACCAAAATGAAAAAAAAAAGGAAACACAAGCTTTAAATGACACATTAAACAAGATGGACTTAATTGATATTTAAAGGACATTCCATCCAAAAACAACAGAATATACTTTCTTCTCAAGTGCTCATGGAAAATTCTCCAGGATAGATCATATCCTGGGTCACAAATCAAGCTTTGGTAAATTTAAGAAACTTGAAATCGTATCAAGTATCCTTTCCGACCACAGTGCTATGTGACTAGATATCAATTACAGGAAAAAAAAAACCGGTAAAAAATACAAACACATGTAGGCTAAACAATATGCCACTAAATAACAAAGCAATTACTGAAGAAATCAAAGAGGAAATCAAAAATTACCTAGAAACAAATGACAATGAAAACACGACAACCCAAAACCTATGGGATGCAGCAAAAGCAGTTCTAAGAGCAAAGTTTATAGCAACACAATCCTAGCTCAAGAAACAAGAAAAATCTCAAATAAACAACCTAACCTTACACCTAAAGCAATTAGAGAAAGAAGAACAAAAAAAACCCGAATTTAGTAGAAGGAAAGAAATCTTAAAGGTCAGATCAGAAATAAATGAAAAAGAAATGAAGGAAACAATAGCAAAGATCAATAAAATTAAAAGCTGGTTATTTGAGAAGATAAACAGAATTGATAAACCATTATGCCAGACTCATCAAGCAAAAAAGGGAGAAGACTCCAATCAATAGAATTAGAAATGAAAAAGGAGAAGTAACAACTGACACTGCAGAAATACACAGGATCATGAAAGATTACTACAAGTAACTATATACCAATAAATTGGACAAACTGGAAGAAATGGACAAATTCTTAGAAAAACACCACCTTCTGAGACTGAACCAGGAAGAAATAGAAAATATAAAAAGAACAATCACAAACACAGAAATTGAAACTGTGATTAAAAATCTTCCAACAAAAAAATACCTAGGATTAGATTGCTTCACAGGCAAATTCTATCAAACATTTAGAGAAGAGCTAACACCTAGCCTTCTCAAACTCTTCCAAAATATAGCAGAGGGAGGAACACTCCCAAACTCATTCTACAAGGCCACCATCACCCTGATACCAAAACCAGACAAGGATGTCACAAAGAAAGAAAACTACAGGCCAATATCACTGATGAACATAGATGGAAAAAACTTCAGCAAAATACTAGCAAACAGAATCCAACAGCACATTAAAAGGATCATACACCATGATCAAGTGAGGTTTATTCCAGGAATGCAAGGATTCTTCAATATACGTAAATCAATCAATGTGATACACCATATTAAAAAGTTGAAGGATAAAAACCATATGATCATCTCAATAGATGCAGAATAAGCTTTCAACAAAATTCAACACCCATTTATGATAAAAACCCTCCAGAAAGTAGGCATAGAGGGAACTTACCTCAACAAAATAAAGGCCGTATATGAAAAACCCACAGCCGACATCATTCTCAGTGGTGAAAAACTGAAACCATTTCCACTAAGATGAGGAACAAGACAAGGTTGTCCACTCTCACCACTATTATTCAGCATAGTTTTGGAAGTTTTAGCCACAGCAATCAGAGAAGAAAAATAAATAAAAGGAATTCAAATCGGAAAAGAAGAAGTAAAGCTGTGTTTGCAGATGACATGATACTATATATAGAGAATCCTAAAGATGCTACCAGAACACTGCTAGAGCTAATCAATGAATTTGGTAAAGTTGCAGGATACAAAATTAATGCACAGAAATCTCTTGCATTCCTATACACTAATGATGAAAAATCTGAAAGAGAAATTAAGGAAACACTCCTATTTACCATTGCAACAAAAAGAATAAAATACCTAGGAATAAACGTACCTAAGGAGACAAAAGACCTCTATGCAGAAAACTATAAGACACTGATGAAAGAAATTAAAGATGATACAAATAGATGGAGAGATATATCATGTTCTTGGATTGGAAGAATATACATTATGAAAATGACTATACCACCTAAAGCAATCTACAGATTCAATGCAATCCCTATCAAACTACCAAAGGCATTTTCCACAGAACTAGAACAAAAAGTTTCACAATTTGTATGGAAACACAAGACCCCGTATAGCCAAAGCAATCTTGAGAAAGAAAAATGGAGCTGGAGGAGTCAGGCACCCTGACTTCAGACTATACTACAAAGCTACAGTAATCAAGGCAGTATGGTGCTGGCACAAAAACAGAAATATAGATCAATGGAACAGGATAGAAAGCCCAGAGATAAACCAATGCACATATGGTCACCTTATTTTTGATAAAGGAGGCAAGAATATACAGTGGAGAAAAGACAGCCTCTTCAATAAATAGTGCTGGGAAAACTGGAGAGCTACATGTAAAAGAATGAAATTAGAACACTCCCTAACACCGTGCACAAAAATAAACTCAAAATGGATTAAAGATCTAAATGTAAGGCCAGACACTATAAAAATCTACCTATTCTTAAACTCAGAGAACAATGTATTGGAGAATTATAAATTTGAGATAGTAGCTGTTTTTAATTTCCTTTCAAACAAGTCAAATATTCTTTCTTATAAAATATCACAATGATAAAAATAAATACAGCAAAATGCTATAGGTCATTTGCATACTTCCTACCTTAAAAATTCCTTATCTCTTCTTAGAGTTAATAATTAGTTACATGCCCTTACAGATATTTTTCTATTCATATGTGCTTTTTAATTAGTTATAGATGTAGATAGATGAATGTTTTATACACAAATTTTGGTATAGAGATTGTAACTAATATATGAGTTTTTAAAATGTCTCCAAAACTTTGTTGTGGAGAAAAAATACTTGCTTTACTTTTTTATACCTGAACTCTATATGTATCTGCATATTTTCCCATAAAGGAAAACATTTTTCCAATTCATGGTAAACTCAATTTAGACATTTCTCAATTGATTCAGAAATATCTTTAAGTTTCAAGGGCTTACATAAAGTCATGATGTCAGTAAGAAGACTCTGGTCCTTCTGGTATCTTCTGGTATCTTCTCAGTTATTAGGTCATACTCAGAACTGATGGCTTCTTTGCTGTTTGCAATCAATCTACTCTCACTCGCATGGAAACCTGCTTGTTTTCATCTACTTCTTCCACTGTGGTCCTTGGGGACTCATATTGGAAAAGGTCCATTTGCCTAAACATCCCCAGGTAGCCATTTCTACTTTACCCTCTTTTGCCATGGTAGCATGGAGAACTTTAAGGACACTTGCCATCCCTCAGGTCCCTGGGCAGGAGATAGAATAAAGGCCTTTCCTGTTATCTGGTCTCTGAACTTATCTAGCAGTTCTGTTGATTACCTCTGATCAGCACAAGGGCAGGCATAGGGTCATTTCTCAGCATATCTTGCCAGTGTCTAACATTCTTGCAACTTTCTCTATTGGAGTAAATTTTATCATTTGCAGAGTGGGAAAGGCTACCTACAGTTGTCTCTTCTCAGTTCTAATAATTATCTCTTTCTGTCTTTCTTAAAAAAATGGGAATAGCTAGGACCTCTCATAATTGTTAAATACAGTGGTGCTAGTGTGCAGTATTGCTTTTACTGTTCAGTACATGGACCTCTTTTTCAAGAAGATGCAACTTTATCAAGTTAAGAAAGTTTCCTTCTATTTCTGATTTACCATTTAAAAAAAATCTGCCAAATTCCTCATGCTGATTTTTCTCCTTGGAACTATTAATTTCCTTATAGGTTCCCTAATGTTGAGTTATTCTTGCATTCTTAGGATAAATCCTACTTGGTCAATACCAAATCTGTTAGTACACTGTTGACTCAATTTACAATATTTTATCTAGGATCTTTACATCTGTTCCCATAAATAAGATTGTTCTACGTTTCTCTCTCTTTTATTAATTTTATATTTTTATTTTAGTGTTGTCCAGCACTATCAATATCCTCTATATAAGAATATTATGTGTCACTGCTGAATGACTAATGAACAGTGTCTTACAAGGTACTTAGATTAACCAAATTATATATATATATATATATATATATATATATATATATAACATATAAATCATATATATATTTATAGAGTATTAATCTTTTTTTTGGTGGGGGGGGGTTTCAGCCACCAAATTCCCATGGCTCTCCTTTGTTTTGCATTCTATTAAAACTAACTGAGCCTAATACATTGTCACCTTGCACTTGAACTCTGTATTAGTTACTATACTAATTTTATTCTATATCATTTTACTAATAGGTATGCCACCAGTATCACTGCTTTCTAAAACATTTTTTCTACCAACATTAATCTTCCGAAATCTTTTCATTGCCACATTTTCTTCCCTTTTCAAAATGCTTCTCCAATACTCATTCACTTGTAAATACTGTACCTTAATCAGGAAGAAGCTGGATAAATTTATTTCCTTATGTTGATGATTACAATAAAAAATAAGCACATATTAAATAAATAATATAAATAAATTATTAATTTTTACTTCTGAAAGTACTTTAGAATTATTAGAACAATATTAAGAACCTTCATTAAATCGTTTATCTTTGTATGGTGCTATAAAATTGGGGGAGGTATCTTATGTTTTGAGGTCCTAGATAAAATAAGTTTTTCTCTCCAAATTCAAGGGAAAAAATTGACAAATATGTATAAAGCAACAATAATATATTTTTCACTCTATATGAACATATGCAGTATTTGCATTTAAGAGTTTAAAGAAGCAAATATTGTCAGTTGTAATTTATAAAGAAAATGTGTATATTTGTCATTCATCAAAAAATTTGGAGTATTTTAGTGTATATGTCATCTTGAGAAAATTAAATGAATCTTGACTAAATATAGAGTTCAAGTTTCTTTGAGTTTACTGAGTCTCATCTGTCTTTGCAGAATGTACAGCTTTCATTCATCTTGGGAAAAGATGCCTATATACATGTATAAATATATATATGTATATATGCACAACACACACATTAACTAATGTGACAAACAATTAAATGCATTCAGCTAAAGTGAGGGAACAGAACCCATGAAAATACAAAGAGTAGTGGAAACAGGGGCAACTGGAATTTCTGAAATATATATTGGAATATGTAACTTGATATGAAACAGCACTTAGTTCCAGCATCAGAAAAATATACACAAGCCTCCCTGGTTGGATCTATTTTGGTCTATAGACTGCATTTTTATTTATATACCAATGTAGCTAAGTTCAGTACTTCTCTCTTCTCTGTTATCAGCTGTAAAACAGCACTCTTGGAATAAAAATATGCTTTTCACTGTAACCTATTTAATATTCATATTTTAAAGTTCAGTTTTACCATATGATTCAAGTATAAATTGATTTATTTTAGGCAATAACTAGATTCCCAACCTCACCCCCTTTCTTACACCTTTGCACTGTGTATTAATGCTACAAATTGACACAGAACCTCATGTTATGAACATGGGGCACAAAAAAACTACTGAAGTTAAATTTCCACACAGTTTGTTGGAATACTAGCTTGAAATAAAAATTATAGAAATAAAATATAGTTTTTACAGATATGAACTTGTAGACTGAAATTTATACCCCATGTAATCATACAATTTGTTGTTGTTTTGAGAAGGGAAATGCCAAAGAAAGGACATTCCGGGCAAGAATAATAGCCTATGGAAAGGTGAAAATGTAAAACTGAATACTTCATATTGTGCCCAGAGACTGCATGGCCCCAATACAAAATAGCTGCAAAATAAATATTTATTGAATGTGCCAAATTTACCACTGACACAAATAGCTGATGAAACATTTTGCTTTCTCTATAAAGAGCCTATATCACTAAGTCCAGGGTATTCAAAAACACTTAAGAGACCTACTTCTTGACTTTCCAAATGCTTTTCATACATTCTCACTTTTGTTTCCTACCCCTAACTTAAAATCTAAAGTCCAAATGAAATGGTTTTCATTTACATCACCTAAACCAAATTGATTTTAATTTTTCACTCCTTCTCTCTGCATTTCTTCAATTATAGGATACCATACGACTACCCAGGTTGAGATATGTCTGCAACCTCTTAATCCAAGTGTGTCTCTATTTCCATAGCCATCTACCAAGGGCAGACCCTTCATTAGCTCATATTCAGATACGTATGATTCCACTCAGCTGATTTTCACGTTCTTGGGCTCTTTCCTATCTGGTGCATCTACAGTATTTCTGCTCAAAAGGGAGCGTGGCCAGGTTTCCCCTGCCCACTTGGGCCCCCAGGAACTTTCTAAGATCCTGGGCCTATATTTCTCAAGAATCTCGTCAGTAACTTAAATCTCTTCAAGATTTAATAAATTTAATATTATAGAGTCTTCAATATCTTGTACTCTGTACTGTATAATTTTAGTTTTTCAAAATTTTCTATCACGTAGCCCTTAAATTGGTCCTTTCCCATATTTTCTACATACTTATATAGAATTGAACACTACTTCTTTGCCTTTTTGAAAACATGTTGGGATTTCTGCTTCTATATTTGAGCTTCACTGACCTTTCTGTAAATTATTATTTTTGTATTTGTTACTCAAACCTAGTTAGTTCTATGACCTCATAACACTCCTAATAAAAGCAAATGGCTTTTCTCAATAGCCATGATTATGATTATGTGTCCTAATAAATTAACTCAGTAATTGTCTTCGTGGTAATTGGGATAACATTGACCTTTACATTTCAGTTTTTATTACTAGGACTTTATTTTTTTGTATCCTATATCTTGAGATTTTTATTTAAAAATATAAACAACAAAAATTTGCTATTAAAAGTGATTACATCTGTCACTGTAGTTTGGAAGGCTATGTTCAAAAGATATAGTTATTCAAATGTAATGGGCAGCAGAAAAGATGTGTGCTGGGAAATCCACAAACTCAAGGATAAATGTGTAAAAGAGAACTTTAAAAAAAATTTTATTGGAGTGTAGTTGATTTACGACATTGTGTTAGTTTCGGGTATACAGCAAAGTGATTCAGCTATACATATACATATATTCATTCTTTTTCAGATTCTTTTGCCATATAGGTTATTACAGAATATTGAGTAGAATTCCCTGTGCTATATAGTAGGTCCTTTTTGATTACCTATTTTATATGTTGTACTGTGTATATGTTAATCCCAAACTCCTGATTTCCCCCCCCCGCCTTCCCCTTTGGTAAACATAAGTTTGTTCTCGAAATCTGTTGCTGTGTTGTAAATAAGTTCTTTTAGATCATTTTTAAAAAATTAGATTCCACATATGAGGGATATCATATGATATTACTAGGCCTTTAAACAAAATGTTTCAATGAAAGTTCAAATGTATAGTAGATACATTTTGAATTCTATGACAATATGTTAAGGAAGTAAGGCAAGAATTATCTCCATCTCAAATGAAGGAAAATGAAACTTAGCAAAGTTGGGCAATTTATCAAAAGCTGTTTAGCTAATGGCATATTCAAAAAGAATATACAGTTTACTCTGAACATTTGTTGGCCAAACTTCTGTTTCTCAACTACAGCAATATCACAGCATACGAATAGAAAATTAATCAAAAATTCAGATCAAAGAGGATTTACATCTTAAAATAGATCATGTAGAATTCTACTTACATAGCATCTGTTCCCACACACCACCTCTTCTGATTTTCTTTCCCCAAAGTGCAAGGAAGTGGTGATTGATGACATTCTGCAATGTTCTTATGTGCTTTACCTCCAAATTCAAGGTTTAAATTGAACTTGTAATGTGAGCTACATTGTCCTATAAGGAACCAACTATATATTCGATAGTTAAAAATTCTTTAAATCCAAATAGATTTCATGCTAAGTTTTTAAAAATAGAATTTGAGGGCAGAGTCAAGGTGGCATATTAGGAGGACGTGGAATTCACATCTCACAACTAAGGCACCTACCAGACACTGGAGGGGGACCACGGACACCTAAGGGGACAGGAGGAACCCCCAGTGACTGGGAAGGATGTGGGGTGTGGGGGGAGAGAAGGGGGAGGAGAAGTGGAGGCGGGACTGGACTTATGCCCCTGAGAGGTGGCTGGGGAGGGGAAAAGGGGGAAATTGGGGAACCATTGGGAGGGCAGAGGATCAAAAGGGAGCATGGCCAGGTTTCCCCTGCCCACTTGGGCCCCTGGGAACCTTCTAATATCCCCGGCCTGATCCTCTGCCCACCTAGGCCCCCTCAAGCTGCACGGGTCCTGAGAGAATGGGAGGGAGGGAAGGGAGAGCAAAAGTAAAGGCTGGACCTATGGGACTGGCACCCCTGAGGGGTGGCTGGGAGAGGGGAGGAGTTTCTACACTTACGGGGATCCACCTACAGTTAGGGGTCCAGTGGCGATGAGGGAGACCCTGGTTGAGGGTCTCCCAGTGAGGTCAGGCCCAAGCTCCTTTGGTGGGACTTCAAGTCCAAACCACTGGCATAACAGAGAGCCTTAGGCCCGGGGGAAAATCAACTGGACTGAGGTCTCCTGGAGGTCCTCATCTCAGCACCAAGACCCAGCTCTATCCAACTGCCTACAAACTCCAGTACTGTGCGTCCAAGGCCAAACAAGCAGTAAGACAGGAGTACAGCACCACCCATCAAAAAAAAAAAAAAAAAAAAATGAAACGACAGAAATATATGTTACAGACGAAGGAGCAAGGTAAAAACCTACAAGACAAAATAAATGAAGATGAAATAGGCAACCTACCAGAAAAAGCATTCAGAGTAATCATGGTAAAGATGATCCAAAATCTTGGAAACGGAATGGAGAAAATACAAGAAACATTTAGCAAAGATCTAGAAGAACTAAAGAGCAAACAAACAATGATGAACAACACAATATATGAAATTAAAAATACCCTAGGGCTTCCCTGGTGGCGCAGTGGTTGAGAGTCTGCCTGCTGATGCAGGGGACATGGGTTCATGCCCTGGTCCAGGAAGATCCCACATGCTGCAGAGCGGCTGGGCCTGTGAACCATGGCCACTAAGCCTGCGCATCCAGAGCCTGTCCTCCGCAACAGGAGAGGCCACAACAGTGAGAGGCCCGCGTACTGCAAAAAAAAAAAAAAAAATTACCCTAGAAGGAATCAATAACAGAATAACTGAGGCAGAAGAATGGATAAGTGAGCTGGAAGATAACATGGTGGAAATAACTGCCAGGGAGCAGAATAAAGAAAAAAGAATGAAAAGAATTGAGGACAGTCTAAGAGACCTCTGGGACAATGAATGCACCAACATTCAAATTATAGGGGTCCCAGAAGAAGAAGAGAAAAAGAAAAAAGAGATTGTAGTCGAAAACTACCCTTACATGGGAAAGGAAATAGTCAATCAAGCCCACGAAGCACAGAGAGCCCCATACAGGATAAATCCAAGGAGAAACACACCAAGACACATATTAATCAAACTATCAAAAATTAAATACAAAGGAAAAATATTAAAAGCAGCAAGGAAAAAGCAACAAATAACATACAAGGGAATCCCCATAAGGTTAACAGCTGATTTTTCAGCAAAAACTCTGCAAGCCAGAAGGGAGTGGTAGGACATATTTAAAGTGATGAAAGGGAAAAACCTACAACCAAGATTACTCTACCCAGCAGGGATCTCATTCAGATTCGACGAAGAAATTAAAATCTTTACAGATAAGCAAAAGTTAAGAGAATTCAGCACCACCAAACCAGCTTTACAACAAATGCTAAAGGAACTTCTCTAAGCAGGAAACACAAGAGAAGAAAAAAACGTACAAAAACAAACCCAAAACAATTAAGACAATAGTAATAGGAACGTACATATTGATAATTACCTTAAATGTAAATGAACTAAATGATCCAACCAAAACACATAGATTGGTTGAATGGATACAAAAACAAAACCCATACATATGCTGCCTAAAAGAGACCACCTTCAGACCTAGCGACACACATACTGAAAGTGAGGGGATGGAAAAAGATATTACATGCAAATGGAAATCAAAAGAAAGCTGGGGTAGCAATTCTCATATCAGACAATATAGACTTTAAAATAAAGACTATTACAAGAGACAAAGAAAGACACTACATAATGATAAAGGGATCAATCCAGAAGAAGATGTAACAATTGTAAATATTTGTGCACACAGCATAGGAGTACATCAATAGATAAAGCAAATGCTGACATCCATAAAAGGGGAAATCGACAATAACTCAATAATAGTAGAGGACTTTAACACCCCACTTTCACCAATGGACAGATCATCCAAAATGAAAATAAATAAGGAAACACAAGCTTTAAATGACACATTAAACAAGAAGGACTTAATTGATATTTATAGGACATTCCATCTAAAAACAACAAAATACAATTTCTTCTCAAGTGCTCATGGAATATTCTCCAGGATAGATCATATCTTGGGTCACAAATCAACCCTTGGTAAATTTAAGAATATTAAAACTCTATCAAGTATCTTTTCTGACAACAACACTATGAGACTAGATAACAATTACAGGGGAAAAAAAATAAAAGAAATACAAACACATGGAGGCTAAACAATATGCTACTAAATAACCAAGAGATCACTGAAGAAATCAAAGAGGAAATCAAAAAATACCTAGAAACAAATGACAATGAAAACACGACAACCCAAAACCTATGGAATGCATCAAAAGCAGTTCGAAAAGGAAAGTTTACAGCAATACAATCCTAGCTCAAGAAACAAGAAAAATCTCAAATAAACAACTGAACCTTACACCCAAAGCAATTAGAAGAAGAACAAAAAAACCCCAAAGATAGCAGCAGGAAAGAAATCATAAAGATCAGATCAGAAATAAATGAAAAACAAATGAAGGAAACAATAGCAAAGATCAATAAAACTAAAAGCTGGTTTAACAGGATAAACAGAATTGATAAACCATTAGCCAGACTCATCAAGAAGAAAAGGGAGAAGACTCAAATCAACAGAATTAGAAATGAAAAACGAGAAGTAACAACTGACACTGCAGAAATACAAAGGATCATGAGAGATTACTACAAGCAACTATATGCCAATAAAATGGACAACCTGGAAGAAATGGACAAATTCTTAGAAAAGCACAAACTTCTGAGACTAAACCAGGAAGAAATAGAAAATATGAACAGACCAATCACAAACACAGAACTTGAAACTGTGATTAAAAATCTACCAACAAATAAAAACCCAGGACTAGATAGCTTCAAGGGCAAGTTCTATCAAATATTTAGAGAAGAGCTAACACCTATACTTCTCAAACTCTTCCAAAATATAGCAGAGGGAGGAACACTTCCAAACTCTTTCTATGAGGCCACCGTCACCCTGATAGCAAAACCAAACAAAGATGTCACCAAAAAACAAAACTATAGGCCAATATCTCTGATGAACATAGATGCAAAAATCCTCAAGAACATACTAGCGAACAGAATCCAACAGCACATTGAAAGGATCATACACCATGATCAAGGGTGCTTTATCCAAGGATTGCAAGGATTATTCAGTATATGCAAATCAATAAATGTGATACACCATATTAACAAATTGAAGGATAAAACCACATGATAATCACAATAGACGCTTTTGACAAAATTCAACACCCATTTATGATAAAAACTCTCCAGAGCTTCCCTGGTGGCACAGTGGTTGAGAGTCCGCCTGCCAATGCAGGGGACATGCGTGCGTGCCCCGGTCCGGGAAGTTCTCACATGCCACATAGTGGCTGGGCCCGTGGGCCGTGGCCGCTAAGCCTGCGCGTGCAGAGCCTGTGCTCCGCAACGGGAGAGGCCACAGCAGTGAGAGGCCCGCATACCGCAAAAAAACAAAAAAACTCTCCAGAAAGTAGGCATACCTCAAAATAGTAAAGGCCGTAGATGACAAACCCTCAGCCATCATTGTTCTCAATGGTGAAAAACTGAAGACAAGTTTGCCCACCTCACCACTATTATTCAACATAGTTTTGGAAGTTTTAGCCACAGCAATCAGAGAAGAAAAATAAATAAATGGAATCCAAATTGGAAAAGAAGTAAAACTGTCACTGTTTGCAGATGACACGATACTATACATAGAGAATCCTATAGATGCTACCAGAAAACTAGTAGAGCTAATCAATGAATTTGGTAGAGTAGCAAGATACAAAATTAATGCACAGAAATCTCTTGCATTCTTATACACTAATGATGAAAAATCTGAAAGTAAAATTAATTATACACTCCCATTTACCATTGAAACAAAAAGAATAAAATACCTAGGAATAAACCTATCTAAGGAGACAAAAGACCTGTATGCAGAAAACTGTAAGACACTGTTGAATAAATTAAAGATGATACAAACAGATGGAGAGATATACTATGTTCTTGGATTGGAAGAATCAACCTTGTGAAAATGACTATACTACCCAAAGCAATCCACAGATTCAATGCAATCCCTTTCAAGCTATCAATGGAATTTTTTACTGAACTAGAACAAAAAATTGCACAAATTATATGGAAACACAAAAGACCCTGAAGAGCCAAAGCAATCTTGAGAAAGAGCAATAGAGCTGGAGGAATCAGGCTCCCTGACTTCAGGCTATACTGCAAAGCTACAGTAATCAAGACAGTATGGTATTGGCACAAAAACAGAAATATAGATCAATGGAACAGGATAGAAAGCCCAGAGATAAATCCACGCACATATGGTCACCTTATCTTTGATAAAGGAGGCAGGAATGTACAGTGGAGAAAGGACAGCCTCTTCAATAAGTGCTGGGAAAACTGGACTGGTACATTTAAAAGTATGAGATTAGAACATTCCCTAACACCATATACAAAAATAAGCTCAAAATGGATTAAAGACCTAAGTGTAAGGCCAGACATTATGAAACTCTTAGAGGAAAACATAGGCAGAACACTCCATGACATAAATCACAGCAAGATCCTTTTTGACCCACCTCCTAGAGAAATGGAAATAAAAACAAAAATAAACAAATGGGACCTAATGAAACTTCAAAGCTTTTGCATAGCAAAGGAAACCATAAACAAGACGAAGAGACAACCCTCAGAATGGGAGAAAATATTTGCAGACAAAGCAACTGACAAAGGACTAATCTCCAAAATATACAAGCAGCTCATGCAGCTCAATAACAAAAAAACAAACAACCTAGTCCAAAAATGGGCAGAAGACCTATATAGCCTTTTCTCCAAAGAAGATATACAGATTGCCAAGAAACATATGAAAGGATGCTCAATATTAGAGAAATGCAAATCAAAACTACACTGAGGTATCACCTCACACAGGTCAAAATGGCCATCTTCAAAACATCTACAAACAATAAATGCTGGAGAGGGTGTGGAGAAAAGGGAACCCTCTTGCAATGTTGGTGGGAATGTAATTTGATACAGCTACTATGGAGAACAGTATGGGGGGTTCCTTAAAAAACTAAAAATAGAACTACCATATGACCCAGCAATCCCACTACTGGACATATACCCAGAGAAAACCATAATTCAAAAAGAGTCATGTACCGCAACGTTCATTGAAGCACTATTTACAATAGCCAGGACATGGAAACAACCTAAGTGTCCATCGACAGATGAATGGGTAAAGAAGATGTGGCACATATATACAATGGAATATTACTCAGCCATTAAAAGAAATAAAATTCAACTATTTGTAGTGAGTTGGATGGACCTAGAGTCTGTCATACATAGTGAAGTAAGTCAGAAAGAGAAAACAAATACCCTATGCTAACACATATATATGGAATCAAAAAAAAAAAAAGCATTCTGATGAACCTAAGGGCAGGACAGGAATAAAGACACAGTCGTACAGAATGGACTTGAGGTCACGGGGAGGGGGAAGGGTAAGCTGGGACGAAGTGAGAGAGTAGCATCGACATACATACACTACCAAATGTAAAATAGATAGCTAGTGGGAAGCAGCTGCATAGCACAGGGAGATCAGCTCGGTGCTTTGTGACCACCTAGAGGAGTGAGATAAGGAGGGCAGGAGGGAGACGCAAGAGGGAGAGGATATGGTGATATATGTATGCACATAGTTGATTCACTTTTTATACAGCCAAAAGTAACACAACACTGTAAAGCAATTATACTTCAATAAAGATGTTAAAAAATAGAATTTGATATTCAGCTAATAAATTTTTATGGGAACATTATAACAAGGTTTTACTGAACATGATTTGTATATTTTTATTTCAGTCACAAATATGGTTTGTTTGCCAAATATATGATCTGCTCATTTTTGTTTTCCATTCCAGGGTTTTCTTTTATTTGCCTTTTCCCAGGATGATGATCTGAAGACATCCATATTTGGCACTCCATCACCTACAGAGCAGAATTACCAAAGCCTTTAGCTTTAATACCACACATGATTCCCAACTTCTTCTTAATATGTATTACCGTTTATTACCAGTCATTAAGGTCTGTAGAACTCCCATAGATGTTAGGAAGCACCTAGAAATATGTGCACCATTGGCAGGGCAGCACTAATGAAAATGTGCCTCCATGTACAGCCTGCTGTGCTTATGTCTCCCCAGTATAACTCTCTCCTTTCTCCTGCAAGAAAGGGAAGCAGGTTTGGATATTTATGGATGAGTTTCTTGGGATTCTGTGGAGGCAGAAAGTGGAAGGTGATATCCTTCTTATTTCTCAATTAGTAAGCACAAACTTACCAAGACAACAAGGTCTATGATTCAATACCAAAGATAACATTCCTAGTCCTTGGTGCTCCCTGGAGGATTTACAAATACACTGTGTAAACTAAAGAATAGGGTATTTTTTCCCAGTGGCCAGCATCTTGTTTCTCCTACCCAGAAATATAGGCAGGTTCAAATCCAGATTATGGCTCATAGATGCATCTTCCTTTTATATCTTTCTTTCTCTTACTTATTCCTTTCTTCTACCTCTCTTTCCATTTTCTTCTCCCAAAACTTTTAAAAGGTAACAGATCTTTCAAGTAAGAGCTAATATGATAGGTATTTCTCTAATTGGAGCATATTGAAATTGAACTTGGACCAACAGGCTTTCATGTTGGACATAGATTTTGGGGTCTCTCAGAACTCAGAGTTTCTAAATTTGTCCACTGATTTTATCTTCTTTGATTGTATCAGTTTTTATTCTACTCAATAGCTGTTAACATGCATTTAAGCTCATTTATTCCTTTTGGCTAACTAGCAGGAAGTGAGAGGGAGGAGAAAGAGAATCTAATGTTCAAGCTTCTGTCCTACTCTTTTTTACATCTTCTGGTGATGGTATCACAGTCATTAAGTCAGTCCTATTAAATACATTGTAGCCCAATACTCAGATTATTTATTGCACCCAGCACCCTGAAAGAGTGAAAGAGAGTGTGTGTGTATATTGTGTGTGTGTGTGTGTGTACGTGCATGTGTACTACACAGAAGATTTTAACAAAGCACTAAAACCTGACAGGGTATGACAGCAAAGATCCAGGATAGGACCATTTAAGTAAACATGAAAGTGTAAATATTAAGCCCAATGTCTACCTGAGAAAACCTTTCTGTCTTCATAGTTATATCACAGTAGAACAAAGAAGATATCAATAATTAATTCAGTGGGCTAAGAAACATACATTTGAGTAAATAATTATTTTGAAATGACAAAATTTAGAAGCATTTGCATGTTTATCTTTTGTATGAAATTGTTATATTCTTTTTTGGTCACAGTCCATTGTTCAAAAATGGCTCCCGTTTTCTAAAAAAAACCCCATGAATGCTTTGGGAAACTTGTCTCAGCTTTGGATGTTAGATTCTAGAAATGGAGAGATTTCTGGAGATATTTTTGATGTTATTGATCACAATCAAATGGAAATGACCTGCAAAAATACTTTGTTAAACAAAATCAAAGTTAGGACAGCTTATGTCCCAACAGTAGGTAATATTTATCAAGTAGTTAAAATGTGCCAGACACTATTCCAAGCATTTTACGCTTATTAATTTTGTAATCCTCACAATAACTCAGGGAGGTTATTTTAATTCTCCAAATATTCATATTGGTGGCAGTTTACATTAATTATGGTTCAAGCCAAATCATCTTACTTTTTCAGTAGAAAAACTCCATCATGCCTTATGTCTTTAAGTGCTATAATAATTAAATTATAAACAAAAAATAAAACAATTCAATCAACTATATTAAACTAAATTAGTTGAATCAAAACCAAAAAATATCTGTTAAAAATGAGAATATCAAGTGAAAATTTGGCATGATGATTCAAGAGATGATGATATTATGGTATTACAATCATTTTTAATAGTGCTTCCTTTGGAATTTTCCTGAAGGTCAATGACCAGTAGATATCTTTACTGTACATTGGTAGGAGGCTATCTTAATCCATGAACAAATTACTTTGCAATTGATGAAGAGAAAATTTAGTCCATACATAACAATTGTTTTAAAAGAGACAATTTATTTAAGAAATTGACAATTAGTCCTTAGGGTTTTGAGTGCAATTTGAATCCATCCTCACTTCTAAACTCAACTGCCACTTCTTACTGTGAGTCACTTCACCAGCCAGAACAATTACTGTTGATTCCCAATTCCATTCTTTCAAGCCTGCAGTAGTGCCTCCACTCAGCTTCTAAAATGGCCATTTTCTTGTTTAAAACCTTGCCTGGGAAAGTGTCCAGCTAGAGTTTAATGGTGACCACCTGAATCTGAATCTCTTGATACAACCTTCCAAAAACCACAAGATCAACAATGACAAGTAAAACAACACAAAGAACACGAAATTACTATTGGCCATACTTTAGATATGCTAAGGGACAGAGAATACCATGAATTTTTAATTACTTACAAGTGGAGACATGAAAAACAAATCCCAACAAGCTCTCATGGCTGGTAAAAGTCTATAGGTATGAAGAGTGAGGGAAGGCAAACTTAAGAGAGTCTGTGAAAAAGAAAAGTAGAACAGAAGATGCAGATAAAGACAGACAAAATCACTTCCAGGAAGTGAAATTACAACAGTAAGTACCAAAATGCTAAACACAAGTTGAAGAATTGGCAGTTCCCAGCATCAGTTACAAGAATTGGGCTGGAAAGTAAGCAAAACTGTAGGTATTAGCCTTTGGGAAGCATTACTTCTGGGGGAAGAATCTGCCAAATAGAGAAGGGGTGGCAGTGAAAAGTAAGAAAGAAAACAAAAAAGGAAGAAGAAAATGTTAAGAATCCCACAGAAACTAAAGACAAACATGACAAACCACCTCTCTGCTCTTCGTGCCTCCACCCCTATCATGACAAACATAATCAGATTTTTAAAATGCATTTTAAAATACTGGTAGAAGAGGGCACTCTTGAGCCAGAAAAATTATCAACCAAAGGCCTAGGATTAAAAAACATTAACCCAATTCAACATAAAGTACTATAAAAAAGTAAACAGAAAATTAAAATTAAAATATTTCCTGTGATAGATATTCTTTCCAAAAATCAATAAGGGAGCAGAAGAACACTGTAACAAATTTCTAAATTGAATTAAATATTCTTAAACAAGCCATAGTTTTAAAACCATTTAAAAAATGCATTGAATCAGAAATTTTAAAAACTAATGACAAAAAAGGACAGAACACAAGAAAAAAAAATGCAATGAAAGCCACTCAAGCTCAGAAGAGGAATTGAAGAAAAAGACAAAGTCAACCAGGAAATGAAGAACAAATTAGAGGGTGCCCAAGAGAGTATAAGGTGGAATAAAATTTTAATAAGGGACTTTGAAGAAAGGCAGGAAAACAACCAAGAGAGTACATTTGAGATTTTTAAAAAAGAGTAAAAATGTTTAAGGAGAAAGTGGATGAAATGCCAGGCAGGCAAGGGAAAAAAAATCTGCTCCTTATATAATTACAGTTATTGGAAAAGAAAAATAAACACGACAGAAATAAATATTTAAATCTGTAAGGCAAGAGAACTATGGAAATAAAAAGTAAATTTACATGTTGAGAGGACCTATCTCGTACCTTGGAAAATAAGTAAAAACCAAATGACTTTGGGAAATATGCTAGTAAAACGATTCTATTTAAAGGAAAAAAATCATCAGGACCTCTAAACAGAATAATCAAATTATCTATAATGAGAAGAATATTAGTCTAGCACCAGCCTCCCTAGAGTAACATACAACGCAAAGCAACAGTAGAGCTGGTGGGACATCCCTGGTGGCGCAATGGTTAAGAATCTGCCTGCCAATGCAGAGGACACGGGTTTGAGCCTTGGTTCGGGAAGATCCTACGTGCTACGGAGCAACTAAGCCCGTGCACAACAACTACTGAGCCTGTGCTCTGGAACCCGCGATCCACAACTACTGAGCCCACGTGCCACAACTAGAAGCCCATGAGCCTGTGCTCCGCAACAAGAGAAGCCACCACAGTGAGAAGCCTGCGCACTGCAACCAAGTGTAGCCCCAACTTGTCACAACTAGAGAAAGCCTGCACACAGCAATAAAGACCCAATGCAGCCAAAAATAAATAAATAAATAATTTAAAAATTTATTTAAAAAAGCAAAAAAACCCAGTGGAGCTGCATTTTCAAAATATTCCATAGGATAAAAGTTAACCAAGGTTTTCATATTCAGCCAAACTGTCTTTAATGTATCAAGTCTATAGGTAAACAGTTTCAGCTGTGCAATAACCCAGAGACTATTTTATTGTGAGTCATACATGAGGAATCTGCTATAGAATGTGTACATGTAAACAGCACATACTGAGTAAACCTTGTAAATGGATTGCTGGTGGTTATTTAATACATTTAATTATAAATCAAACACTAACACAAGAGTAGGGTAATGGGTGAGAGAATAGTGTGTAAATGTTATATGTTCTGACTATGTGGAAAGAATTCCATTAAAAATATGAGGAGAGGAAAGGGAGAAGGGTGAAATTTGGAAAAGGTAACTGACTGTTGTATATATGAGTGTCAGTGAGTACCATTTAAAACTGACAGACGAGATAGTGAAAAGGTTTTTTAAGAAAAAAGAAAATTAAGGGCACTGTAACAGGTACACGTATAAAGATTACTAGAACAAAACAGAATCTTTCCAAAAAACCAAATTAAATACTAAAAGAAAATTTTGTTATATTTATTGTAAATAAAACATATCAATTATAGCATAAAATAATATGTCAGAATTGAAACAAAATGTACTTATAACATTAAGAGTACAAGGGCAGGGACTTCCCTGGTGGTCCAGTGGTTAAGGCTTCGATTTCCAATGTAGGGGGTGTGAGTTCGATCCCTGGTTGGGGAGCTAAGATCCCACATGCCCCATGGCCAAAAAACCAAAACATAAAGCAGAAGCAATATTGTAACAAATTCAATAAAGACTTTAAAAAAATTGTCCACATCAAAAAAAAAAAAAGTACAAGGGCAAGAATGTCTTCACTCAACACTTTTATTTGACATACTGGAAATCCTAACTAGTGCAACAAGACAAGAAAAAGAAACAAAAGATATACAGAATGAGTAGGAGAAAATAAAACTGTTTTTATTTGCAGATGCAATAATTGTCTATGTAGAAAATGCAAAGAATCTTTAAAATAACCTACTAGAGCTAATAAGCAGTTTTGGTGAGTAGCAGGATATAAGGTCAATATATAAACATCAATTGCTTTCCTATGTATCAGTAATGAAAAACCAGAATTTAAAAAAATACCATTTACAATACTATCAGAAAGTCAAACACTTAGGCATAAATTTAACAACATATATACAGAATCTATGTGTAGAAAACTGCAAAATACTGCTGAAAGAAATTAAAGCTGAAGTAAATGAATGGATAGATATTTGTGTTCATGGATTGGAAGACTCAATATAGTCAGACTGTCAGTTCTTTCCATCTTGATCTATAGGTTTAATGCAATCTGAATCTAAATTCCAGGGAGCTATTTTGTCACTATTGATAAACTGATTCAAAAGTTTACATGGAAAGGCAAAAGACTTGCAATCCTATTTAATGTAATATTTTTTCTGCATCAGTTACCATATTTCCTTTTAAAAATAGATTATTTTTATTCTTAATTCTAGACTTTCATTTTAGTAAAAACATATCATTAAAATATCTGAAAAGGTAAACTGGTTATTGGAAAATTACCTTGGAAACCAAACTCAAGTGTATCATCATGGGATGCACTTTTGCCATTCTTAAGGAAATTGGCAGTTAGTTGTTGATTTTGTTGCTCTGGAATTCCATTTTAAACTTTTCATCATTGTATACTCTAAAGCATTATACATGCCTGGTGGCAAGTATGCTGAGTGTGTACAATTTGATTCACTTCATTGCTTAGATGTTCAATACACATCATCGGAATATACAAACTGAAAATCACAATTTGCTTTTTACTGAACCTAAGGGACTTATCAATACTGATGATTCTTTTCACTCAGGCTTCTGTTCCTGGTGCAATCTTTGAGACAGCTGATCAATGACTGGGTGCTGTGTGAAAACCCATTATGATCCCCAAGGAAGGCATAGCGCTGTGTTCTTTTTATAGCACAGGAAACTTCTGAAAAGCCTGCAACTACTCCCTTTGGCTTCTTGACTGAGGGTGGCCTATTTAGAAAATAAGAACTACAAACCCAGAGAGAAAGAAAGAAAAGAAAGAAGTAGGTTTCCTCTATTTAAAAATTTTCCAAACTCATTATAGATCTCTATGGAACAGAGGTAAAGTTAAATAGCATTATGGAACTAAAAAATTAGGTGAAAATTTATTAAACAAAAACAAAACTCAAAAAACTCAGTAGTTCAGTCTGGTAATAGAGTCTGTAAAATCAGATCGAAATTCTATCCTTACTTAATCCTGCACATGAGTTGAATAGCTAAAATTTATGAAATCTGCTATTACTGATCATTATACTTAGAGCAGCTAAGTTTTGATTTGTATCATAACCACCTGGAGAACTTGTGAAACTAATAGATAGCTAAGCCCCTGCCCCCACAAATTTACTATATGAAATCTCCTGCAGATTGATCTTTTCTGGTTTTAACTAGCTCCTTAGGTAATTTTGATGCACACCAATATCATGAATCACTGTCTTAGCACATGGTCAGCCCTCTAACATGGTGCAGGAAAGTAATTTGTTATTGATTACTCATTATCTGTATCCAGTATGTAGAGGACCTATTTCTTTTGGTGCAGCTACACTTCTTTGCCATCATTTTTTTGGGAACTTCACTTCACATTAATATATCTATCCTGTAGTAGTAAGAGAAGGGAAAGAGAGATGAAACAAAAATTTGTCAAATTTTCTTCTCAAAGGTTTTGGTAAAAGATTGAGTAAGAAATAGATTAAAATCAATTTTAAGAATTGTCTGGGGATTTTGTTATCTATACTCTCCATGTTTTTGGTTACCACAGATTAATAGAGGTGATTTTATTACCTTTGATCCTAAATAGGCCCTAAAACAGGTTCAAGAGTCATAGCACTGGAGAAGTAGCAACAGTCTCAGAAATTGTCTAAATTACCTCAGCTTTTTGATATGGAACCTGAATGATTCTTAAAAAATATTTATACAGGGTTTCACTTTGCATGATGGCTGCTTCAAACGAATACAAGTCAGCAATAGCATGTAGGGTTGTTAACTTTTAACAAATGAGCATAATGTGATCATGAAGTCATATGTACATCTACTCACGCTTATAAAACAGATTATAAGATGTAGCTGTTCTTGAGCCAACCAGTTTGAAAGAAAGGAAAAATGTGAAGAACAATTTACAAAGAAGGATGTGTGAAGAACCTAAAGAACTTATAAGGGGGGACCTTCAAGATGGCGGAGGAGTAAGACATGGAGATCACCTGCCTCCCCCAAAATACATCAAAAATACAGCTACATGTGAAACAACTCCTACAGAACACCTACTGAATGCTGGCAGAAGACCTCAGACTTCCCAAAAGGCAAGCAAATACCCATGTACCTGGGTAGGGCAAAAGAAAAAAGAAAAAACAGAGACAAAAGAATAGGGATGGGACCTGCACCTCTGGGAGGGAGCTGTGAAGGAAGAAAAGTTTCCACACACTAGGAAGCCCCTTCACTGGTGGAGATGGGGGTGGGTGGGGAGGAACCTTTGGAGCCATGGAGGAGAGGACAGCAATAGGGTTGCAGAAGGCAAAGCGGAGACATTCCCACACAGAGAATCGGTGCCGACCAGCACTCACCAGCCTGAGAGGCTTGTCTGCTCACCTGCTGGGGCGCGTGATGGTTGGAAGCTGATGCTCTGGCTTAGGAGGCCAGACCCCAGGGAGAGGACTGGGGTTGGCTGCGTAAACACAGCCTGAAGGGGGCTAGTGCGCCACAGCTAGCTGGGAGAGAGTCCAGAAAAAGATCTGGACTTGGCCTAAGAGGCAGAGACCATTGTTTCAGGGTGCGCAAGGAGAGGGGATTCCTTCCCCATCTGCCCACAGAAGGCAGAGCACTGCCTAAACGAGCTCCAAAGATGGGCGCGAGCTGCGGCTATCAGCTCGGACCCCAGAGACAAGCATGAAATGCTAACGCTACTGCTGCAGCCACCACGAATCCTATGTGCAAGCACAGGTCACTATCCACACAGCCACCCTGGGAGCCTGTGCAGCCCACCACTACCAGGATCCTGTCATCCAGAGACAACTTCCCCATGAGAACAAATGGCGCCTCTCAGGCTGTTGCAAAGTCATGGTGGCCTTTGCCACCACAGGCTTACCTCACATTCCAATTATAACTACCGTATCCCACCCTCCCCCTGGTCTGAATGAGCAAGAGCCCCCTTCAGCCGCTGCTTTCACCCCCTCCTGTCTGGGCGGGGAACAGATGCCTGACGGCAACCTACACACAGAGGTGGGGACACAACCAAAGCTGAAACCCAGGAGCTGTGCGAACAAAGAAGAGAAAGGGAAATTTTTCCATGCAGCCTCAGGAAGAGTGGATTAAATCCCCACAATCAACTTGACGAACCTTGCATCTGTGGAATACCTTAACATACAACGAATCATCCCAAAAATGAGGCAGTGGACTTTGGGAGCAACTGTAGACTTAGGGTTTGCTGTCTGTGACTGATTTGTTTCTGATTTTTATGTTTATCTTAGTTTAGTTTTTAGCACTTGTAATCATTGGTGGATTTGTTATTGGTTTGGTTGCTCTCTTCTTTTTTTTATTATTTAAAAAATTTTTTTATTTTAATAATTTATTTTTTTATTTAATTATTTTTTTCTTTCTTTTTTCTCCCTTTTCTTCTGAGCCGTGTGGTTGACGGGGTCTTGGTGCTCTGGCCTGGTGTCAGGCCTGAGCTTCTGAGGTGGCAGAGCCGAGTACAGGATGCTGGACCACTAGAGACCTCCCAGTCCTATGTAATATCAATTGGCAAGAGCTCTCCCAGAGAACTCCATCTTATCGCTAAGACCCAGCTCCACCCAACGGCCAACAAGCTCCAGTGCTGGATGCCCCAGGACAAACAACTAGCAGAACAGGAACACAACCCCACCCAGTTGAGGAGAAGGTGCCTAAAATCATACTAAGTTCACAGACACCCCCAAAACACACCACTGGATGCAGCCCTGCCCACCAGAAAGACAAGATCCAGCCTTATCCACCAGAACACAGGAACCAGTCATCTCCACCAGGAAACCTACACAAGCCACTGAACCAACCTTACCTACTGGGGAAAACACCAAAAACAATGGGAACTACAAACCTGCAGCCTGAGAAAAGGAGACCCCAAACACAGTAAGTTAAACAAAATGAGAAGACAGAGAAATATGGAAGCAGATGAAGGAGCAAGGTAAAAAACCACCAGACCAAACAAATAAAGAGGAAGAAGGCAGTCTACCTGAAAAGGAATTCAGGGTAATGATAGTAAAGATGATCCAAAATCTTGGAAATAGAGAAAATACAAGAGCGCTTAACTAGGACCTAGAAGAACTAAAGAGCAAACAAACAATGATGAACAACACACTAAATGAAATGAAAAATTCTCTAGAAGGAATCAATAGCAGAATAACTGAGGCAGAAGAACGGATAAGTGACGGGGAAGATAAAATAGTGGAAATAATGACCACAGAGCAGAATAAAGACAAAAGAATGAAAAGAATTGAGGACAGTCTCAGAGACCACTGGGACAACATTAAATGCACCAACATTTGAATTATAGGGTTCCCAGAAGAAGAACAGGAAAAGAAAGGGTCTGAGAAAATATTTGAAGAGATTATAGTTGAAAACTTCCCTAACATGGGAAAGGAAATAGTCAATCAAGCCCAGGAAGCGCAGAGAGTCCCATACAGGATAAATCCAAGGAGACATATTAATCAAAGACACATATTAATCAAACTATCAAAAATTAAATACAAAGAAAATAATATTAAAAGCAGCAAGGGAAAAGCAACAAATAATATCCAAGGGTATCCCCATAAGGTTAACAGCTGATCATTCAGCAAAACTCTGCAAGCCAGAAGAGAGTGACAGGACATATTTAAAGTGATGAAAGGGAAAAACCTACAACCAAGATTACTCTACCCAGCAGGGGTCTCATTCAGATTCGACAGAGAAATTAAAACCCTTACAGACAAGCAAAAGTTAAGAGAATTCAGCACCACCAAACCAGCTTTACAACAAATGCTAAAGGAACTTCTCTAAGCAGGAAACACAAGAGAAGGAAAAGACCTACAAAAACACACCCAAAACAATAAAGAAAATGGTAATAGGAACACACATATCGATAATTACCTTAAATGTAAATGGATTAAATGCTCCAACGAAAAGACATAGACTGGCTGAATGGATACAAAAACAAGTCCATATATATGCTGTCTACAAGACACCCACTTCAGACCTAGGGACACATACAGACTGAAAGTGAGGGGATAGAAAAAGATATTCCATGCAAATGGAAATCAGAAGAAATCTGGAGTAGCAATTCTCATACAGACAAAATAGAGTTTAAAATAGAGACTATTACATGAGACAAAGAAGGACACTACATAATGATCAAGGGATTGATCCAAGAAGATTAAACAATTGTAAATATTTGTGCACCCAATATAAGAGATCCTCAATACATAAGGCAAATGCTAACAGCCATAAAAGGGAATTTGGACAGTAACACAATAATGGTAGGGGACTTTAATGCCCCAATTTCACCAATGGATGCATCAACCAAAATGAAAGGAAATAATGAAACACAAGCTTTAAATGACACATTAATCAAGATGGACTTAATTGATATTTATAGGACAGTCCCTCCAAAAACAACAGAATACACTTTCTTCTCAATTGCTCATGGAACATTCTCCAGGATAGATCATATCTTCATCACAAATGAAGCCCTGGTAAATTTAAGAAAATTGAAATCATATCAAGTATGTGTTCCACCCACAATGCTATGAGACTAGATATCAAATACAGGGGAAAAAAACTGTAAAAAATACAAATACGTGGAGGCTAAATAATATGCTAGTAAATAACCAAGAGACTGCTGAAGAAATCAAAGAGGAAATCAAAAATTACCTAGAAAAAAATGACAATGAAAACGACCCAAAACCTATGGGATGCAGCAAAAGCAGTTGTAAGAGGGAAGTTTATAGCAATACAATCCTACCTCAAGAAATAAGAAACATCTCAAATAAACAAACTAACCTTACACCTAAAGCAATTAGGGAAAAAAGAACAAAAAACCCCCAAAGTTAGCAGAAGGAAAGTAATCATAAAGATCAGACCAGAAATAAATGAAAAAGAAATGAAGGAAACAACAGCAAAGACCAATAATACTAAAAGCTGGTTCTTTGAAAAGATAAACAAAATTGATAAACCATTAGCCAGACTAATCAAGAAAAAAAGGGAGAAGACTGAAATCAACAGAATTAGAAATGAAAAAGGGGAAGTAATACCTGAAACTGCAGAAATACAAAGGATCATGAGAGATTACTACAAGCAACTGTATGCCAATAAAATGGACAACCTGGAGGAAATGGACAAATTCGTAGAAAAGCACAACCTTCCAAGACAATGAGGAAGAAATAGAAAATATAAACAGACCAATCACAAGCACAGAAAGTGAAACTGTGATTAAAAATCTTCCAACAAACAAAAGCCAGGGCTAGATGGCTTCATAGATGAATTCTATCAAACATTTAGAGACGAGCTAACACCAATCCTTCTCAAACTCTTCTGATATATAGCAGAGGGAGGAACACTCCCAAACTCATTCTATGAGGCCACCATCAACCGGATACCAAAACCAGAGAAAGATGTCACAAAGAAAGAAAACTACAGGCCATTATCACTGATGAACATAGATGCAAAAATCCTCAACATGATACTAGCAAACAGAATCCAACAGCACACTGAAAGGATCATACACCATGATCAAGTGGGGTTTATCCCAGGAATGCAAGGATTCTTCAATATATGTAAATCAATCAATGTGATACACCATATTAACAAATTGAAGGATAAAAACCATATGATCATCTCAATAGATGCAGAAAAAGCTTTTGACAAAATTCAGCATCGATTTATGATAAAAACTCTCCAGAAAGTAGGCAATGGGGAAACTACCTCAACATAATGAAGGCCATATATGACAAACCCACAGTGAACATCATTCTCAATGGTGAAAAACTGAAACCATTTCCTCTAAGATTGGGAAGAGGAGAAGGTTGCCCACTCTCGCTGCTATTTTTCAACATAGTTTTGGAAGTTTTAGACACTTCTGTTTAGCAATCAGAGAAGAAAAATAAATAAAAGGAATCCAAATTGGAAAAGAAGAAGTAAAACTGTCACTGTTTGCAGATGACATGATACTATACATAGAGAATCCTAAAAATGCTACCAGAACACTGCTAGAGCTAATCAATGAATTTGGTAAAGTAGCAGGATACAAAATTAATGCACAGAAATCTCTTGCATTCCTATACACTAATGATGAAAAATCTGAAAGAGAAATTAAGGAAACACTCCCATTTACCATTGCAACAAAAAGAATAAAATACCTAGGAATAGGGCTTCCCTGGTGGCACAGTGGTTGAGAATCTGCCTGCTAATGCAGGGGACACGGGTTTGAGCCCTGGTCTGGGAGGATCCCACATACTGCGGAGTGACTAAGCCCATGAGCCACAACTACTGAGCCTGTGCGTCTGGAGCCTGTACTCTGCTACAAGAGAGGCTGCGATAGTGAGAGGCCTGTGCACTGTGATAAAGAGTGGCCCCTGCTTGCCACAACTAGAGAAAGCCCTCGCACAGAAATGAAGACCCAACACAGCCCAAAATAAATTAATTAATTTAAAAAAACAAACTAGGAATAAACCTACCTAAGTAGACAAAAGACCTATATGCAGAAAACTATAAGACACTGATGAAAGGTATTAAAGACAATGCAAACAGATGGAGAGATATACCATGTTCTAAGATTGGAAGAATCAACATTTTGAAAATGACTATACTACTCAAAGCAATCTACAGATTCAATGCAATCCCTTTCAAGCTACCAATGGCAATTTTCACAGAACTAGAACAAAAAATTTCACAATTTGTATGGAAACACAAAAGACCCCGAATAGCTAAAACAATCTTGAGAAAGAAAAATGGAGCTGGAGGAATCAGGCTCCTGGACTTAAGACTATACTACAAAACTACAGTAATCAAGACAGTATGGTACTGGCACAAAAACAGAAATATAGATGAATGGAACAGGATAGAAAGCCCAGAGATAATCCCATGCACATATGGTCACCTTATCTTTGATAAAGGAGACAAGAATATATGATGGAGAAAAGACAGCCTCTTCAATAAGTGGTGCTGAGGAAACTGGACAGCTACATGTAAAAGAATGAAATTAGGACATTCCCTAACCATACACAGAAGTAAACTCAAAATGGATTAAAGACGTAAAGGTAGAAAGACATAAAGCTAAGGCCAGACACTATAAAACTCTCAGAGGAAAACGTAGGCAGAACACTCTATGACATAAATCACAGCAAGATCCTTTTTGACCCACCTCCTAGAAAAATGGAAATAAAAACAAAAATAAACAAATGGGACCTAATGAAACTTAAAAGCTTTTGCATAGCAAAGGAAACTATAAACAAGATGAAGAGACAACCCTCAGAATGGAAGAAAATATTTGCAGACAAAGCAACTGACAAAGGATTAATCTCCAAAATATACAAGCAGTTCATGCAGCTCAATAACAAAAGAACAAACAAACAACCTAATCCAAAAATGGGCAGAAGACCTACATAGACATTTCTCCAAAGAAGATATACAGATTGCCAAGAAACACATGAAAAGATACTCAATATCACTAATCATTAGAGAAATGCAAATCAAAACTACAATGAGGTATCACCTCACCCTGGTCAGAATGGCCATATCAAGAAATCTACAAACAATCAGTGCTGGAGAGCATGTGGAGAAAAGGGAACCCTCTTGCACTGTTGGTCGGCATGTAAATTGATACAGCCACTATGGAGAACAATATGGTAGTTCATTAAAAAACTAAAAGTAGACCTACCACATGACCCAGCAATCCCTCTACTGGGCATGTACGCTGAGAAAACCATAATTCAAAAAGGGACGTGAATCACAATGTTCATTGAAGCATTATTTACAATAGCCAGGATATGGAAACAACCTAAGCGTCCATCAACAGATGAATGGATACAGAAGATGTGGCACATATATACAATGGAATATTACTCAGCCATTAAAAGAAATAAAATTGAACTATTTGTAGTGAGTTGGATCAACCTAGAGTCTGTCATACTGAGTGAAGTAAGTCAGAAAGAGAAAAACAAGTATCATATATAACACATATATATGGAATCAAAAAAAAATGGTTCTGATGAACCTAGGGGCAGGAAAGGAATAAAGACGCAGATGTGGAGAGTGAACTTGAAGACACAGGGATGGGGAAGGGGAAGCTGGGACGAAGTGAGAGAGTAGCACTGACCTATATACACTAACAATGTGGGAGGCGGCTGAATAGCACAGGGAGATCAGCTAGGTGATTTGTGACCACCTAGAGGGGTGGGATAAGGAGGACAGGAGGGAGACGCAAGAGGGAGGGGATATGGAGATATACGTATGCATATAGCTGAGTCGCTTTGTTTTACAGCAGAAAGTAACACAACACTGTAAAGCAATTATACTCCAATAAAGATGTTAAAAACAAAAATAGAATTTGATATTCAGCTAATAATTTCTTATGGGAACATTATAACAAGGTTTTACTGAACATGATTTGTTATACAGCAGAAACTAACACAACAATGTAAAGCAATTATACTCCAATAAAGATGTTAAAAAAAAAACAAGAAGAACTATCATGCAGGAGATGAGAAATGTGTTTTGTATTTCAATTGTGGAAAAAATGAAGAATGTGTTTTAAATTGCTTTAGAAAAGGTTGGCCCTAACTTCTACTTGCAGGTTCACTAAACTAAGCACACTGTCCTGCCTCAGCCTCTTTGCACATGCTATTTTTTCTACGTGGAATGCTCTTCTCTCTCTCTTGACTTTCTTTACTTCACCTACCATGCAGTTTTCCTTCTCTTGGGTTCTCACAAGGTGTAATTTAATTGTTCATGTGATTGGCTGCTACATCTCCTCCCTGGCAGAGATCATATTCAATTCATCTTTAATTCATCATTCTTATTGCAATGCCTTGCGTATACTGGTACTTGATGTTTGCTGAATGAATGAAAAGTTAAATGGAAAAAAAAAATTCCCAAAATTAGTCACTGGGGAAAAAAAATAAAACTGCCTTCTCTCACCAGAATTAGTTAGAAGGTAAATATGTGAAGCCTGTGATAATTTCTTCAAACCTATTCTCACTCCTAAGTATAAAGGGGAGGCAACGAGCATGGCAGCTGTGGGGGCCTCTGAGAAGCTTCTGCTTCAGTTAGATCTATCACTTTCCAAGTCTGAGCACAGAATCTGGAGGCAGACTGTTTGCAGTGATACTTTAAGTTGCAGTCCCTGCGTAACTGAATGGCATGAGCTATAAGTTGCAACCTCGTGTATCAGAGCAGCAACTTCATAGCCTGCAACCAGAAAGCCTGAAAACATAAGGGATGGCCTATAACCAGGTAAAGGTCAACTCGCATCACAATAGACAGGGAAGAAAACACACAGCACTTTGCTTTAACTAGAGCTTCCCCAAATTTAAAGTGTGTAAGGTTCATGCAGGGAGCTTGTAAGCCCACATTCCCATAAGTTATTGATTCTGTAGGTGTAGGAAGCTGCCCAGGAATCTGCAGCTTAACACCAGTGCCTGGTGATTCTAACGCAGTTGGCTCTTTGAAAATCACCACTTTATATTGACTCCAGGGGAAATTTTTCTGCTAATTATATGGCAAAATTCTAAAAATTTACCCAAATAAATAAAAATGATTTAAAAATTTAGCTTCGGGCTTCCCTGGTGGCGCAGTGGTTGAGGGTCCGCCTGCAGATGCAGGGGACGCGGGTTCGTGCCCTGGTCTGGGAGAATCCCACATGCCGCGGAGTGGCTGGGTCCGTGAGCCATGGCCGCTGGGCCTGCGAGTCCGGAGCCTGTGCTCCGCAACGGAAGAGGCCGCAGCAGTGAGAGGCCCGCGTACCGCAAAAAAAAAAAAAAAAAAAAAAAAAAATTTAGCTTCTATGGAATTAATCAAATAATGTAGGAACTTTAATTCCTATTCTTTGCAAGATAGAGGTATATGGTATATAGTAGTTCAGAGACTATTCTCTGGATTCTTCTTGTGCCCTTGGATTACTGGGCATTTTGGGGAAAGGTGCTTAAGTATTTTGCATCTTTATTTCTTCCTTCTTAAAGAATGGGAATAATAAAAGCACCTTCAGAGCTGCTGTAAGGATAAAATCAGTTAATATGAAGTGCTTAGTACTATGTGCTTCTCCCAGGAAAAGTTGAATAAAGGTTATCAGTTATGATGATGTTATAACGTACAGTTTTGAAGAGTAGAAAACATTTGGACAATACTAACTATAATACAAAGGGGACTGGGAAAAAGTAAAAAATTTCTAAGTATCTATATTAGGACAAGAGCAATAGGTTGCACAAGGTATAAAACAGTCAATTCCACAACACAAGTAAATATACAGTTCTGTGGAGGTCCAGAAGACGGAAATAGTGTGTCCTGCCATGGAACGGGGAACAGAGGAGGCACTGAGGATGGAGTGAACTTTGATTTGGGCCGTGAAGGATCAGTAACCTATGAACATATGGACAAGAGCATCCCTGGCAGAGGAAACCTTGAACAAGGTTTGGAAATATTTAAGCACAAAAGGTATGTATGGGCGAGAGAGTGCATCTATTTTATTTATCAGGGTAGTAGTGAGAAATAAGATAGAAATGTTACATGAGACTGAAAAAAGTAGAAATGAAAGCCTTTGCTTATTTGATGGCTTTTTCCACACAGGTGTGTCTAACATGAACAGAGCAGCAGATACTTTTATTTCAAGCTTGAGAAGGAGTCCCAGAGGTAGTAACTGGAATATCAATATCACGGACTTTTCAAAATGAGTCAGTTGGAGTCTAGAAAAGAGGTCCTTATTAGTCACAGATAAATATTCAACTGAGCCTGTCACATGAACCTAACAAGAGGGGAGGTGCAGACAGTATTGAACAGATGCAGCCTTTTCACACCATGGTCTCCAGCTTTTTTCTAAAGGGAACATTTAAAAAATGACAGTATTTATAACCAAAGAGAATTAACATCACAGCCTTTGGTAATGAGTGCCATAATGTAAGTAAGGCTGCCTGAGTCCAGTCTTGGCTCTAGCATTGACACCCCCTGTGGTTTGGGTAGATTCTAAAGCACTAAGGCCACTCTCCTTCCAGGGCTGTGAATCCTAACTAAATTGAAAGGGAAATCATTATAGTAAAAATATCTCAAGACCTTGCATCAGTCCAGCAAGGTTGATGCTATTACAAAGGAATATGAAATGAGTACTATGTTTTTTGGACTTAAAGTAAAAAATATGTTACATGCTCTCTTAATTCCATCAATACTGTAGCAATTGAAAATGAGTTTGTTGAACTTTGCAAAGAAGCAATGATATATGAAATCCATGTGTTAGCCATTCAATCATCTTTTGAATATCAAGTTACTGGAAGATAGTCATACCCACAATAAAGATTTTCTGATAATATAATGTATTTGTTATTTTTTTTCCTTCAGGAAAATTATGTAACAAAAAAATGATGGAGCTGAGTTCAGATGTTATAAATTTATCACAGAAACTATTGGCTATGTTTATCTCTACATTAAGAATTCATATGCTTGAAATATATGTATGTATACGTGTGTATATACGTTAAAAACATATATGTTCAAAACATATATACACATATATGCATATGTGTTTAAAACAATAAGAAAAAATTTGTAGGATTCCCCTGAGAGGATTTTCGTTCATATATGTTAATGTGATATGGTTAGAAAACCTGACTCCATTAAGAATCCAGAATTGTGCATGCTGTTCATATACTGAAAAGGAAGTTATCCATGATGCCTCATTGAATAGACAACCCTAGATGATTTCTACTTTATGATAGGAATGAGCTGACCTCATGTAAAGTATAGGCCACGTTATTGTCCCTGAAGGTAATATTAACATGTCAAATGTAAGGGACATGTTTTGTTGAATAACCTCCAGAATTCAGTATGGCAACCTCTAGCTCTGACACTTTTGCTGACTAATATACTTGGTAGCATTATTAGCTTTTGTGATGACACATCTTTTATACTTCCAAAATGTATACATCAATTATTGACAACAACATCAGAATGACGATATACCAATACAACCTCACCATTAGAGGTGCTACATAAAAAAGGTACCCAACCTGCTTATTCAAAAATTATCACTAGAAGAAGCACGCATTAGTTTGAGTATGAAGAATAATAGTAACATGAATCTAGGGACAAATAGAGGAGTAATTTCTGTAAACATCCGACTTAATCTTTAATATAAAAGAATGAGGGGGGCAGCTGGGTAGGTCAGAAAGCTTTAATTTAAATTATTTAATGAATTCTGTGATTTTGTTATTGCTAATGTTTTTATATCGAGAACAGGCCTTGTGGTATTAAGTAGCTGGCAGCCCACATCTTAGTAATATTTTTTAGAATCACCATTTATATTCTAAAATATTAACGAGTGAATATTTTATCTGAGAACACTTTATGTACAGAAGTGATTCCAAATTTTCTTATCTGAATTGATAAAATACACTGCCTGTAGAAACATGTGTCTTTTAAAATAAGCTTAGGAAAATCTCACCTTTATTTTTTTTTAAAGCAATGTCTACTTCTGGTCTGATAGCAGAACATCATGAATTTGGCTAGTTTTCCCAATAAATAAATTATGTCCTGAGGCAAATTAGCTTGCTTTGGGACTCTGGCTAAACAAAATCATGTTTTGGCTTTTCATTCCTCCTAAAACCCAATCCTCAGAGCTTGTAGGCAGAACTAAAATGGCTATTTAGTAATCATGTACCACCTTTTGGCATTTTATTGTTTTATTCTGTATGGGTATGTGCCCTATTTATCAAAAATATATAGAATACAGGGGGAAATAATTTACCATGGCCTAGAGCAATCTAGTTTAACAAAAATTTGCTACATACCTACTGTGAGTCAAGAAATGTTTACTTGAATTTTGGGTGATAGGTAGTATTCAAGAGTATTAAGCAAAGGCATTAGTCTGGATGTTGTGTGAGAGATGGATTTGAGGCAATCACCTCATCAGGAAGGTGATGCCATGGTCCAGGATAGAAATGTCCAAACTTAGGCCGTGAGAAAGATGATGAAGAAAGAATTAGAGAAGAATTCAAGGAATCCTAAAGATGTAAACGGGCTCATTCTGATGATTAATTGTATATAGAGAATAGAGACAACTGAGGGAATGAAAAGAGTTGAGGGTGTTTCTAAGATTTTTAGCATAGGTTGGGATGGTTAATGATATCACCAGATGCAACAGAGAACACAGGAGAAGATATTGCTTGGAGGCAGAGGAATATGATGAGTTAAGCTTTAGGGTATATTAATTTGGAGGTTCTTCAAGGCATGCAGGTAGAGCTTTCCAGCTGGGATGTGAAAGTCTGAAGCTCAAGGAAATCTCAGGGATGGATATAGACATTTAGTCAGGATCAGTAAATGGTAGTAGAGTAGATGAAATCACTTCTGGAGAGAATGGAGAGGAAGAATAAAAACAGTTTGATGGCAAAACCTTGTAAAGAGTATTGATGTTTAAGGCATAGATAGAATAAATGATACTATAAAGGAATGGAGTGGAAAGATAAGAAAGGTAGAAGAACCAACAACATGGTTTCAATGAAGCAAAGGAATTTGATGAATAACCAAACTGAGTGTTCACTTAAAATGTCAGCTTCCTTGGAGCAAGGCACTTGCCCGACTTGTTCACTGCTAAATCCCCAGCACAAGGAGCAATGTCTGACCCTTAAAGGACACTCAATAAGTGTTAAACGAATGAATCAAACAGCAGCATAATGTGCACTAGAGAGGTTTATTCAAAGAAACACTAAAAAATCACCATTGATGAGGTAATTGAGGACGTTGACAAAAGTGATTTCAATGAGATGGTGGGAGCAGCAAACTCTAAGGAAAGGTTAAATAATACAAACACTGAGGGATGACTTCTTTTCAAAATTGTTGTATACAAAGGAAAGGTAAGAGGAAGACAGCTCTTAAAGTAATAAAAATAAAGCTTGCGGGACAGAAGATTATCAAAAGAAGAAAGTCCTGAAATGTCAGAATACAAAGGATTGGAATCAAGTCATCCTGAAGTGGAGCACAGAAAGGAGAATCCCACCACCAGATTGTAATTTCTTGATAACAAAGACAGTATCTCACTCTATGGTCTTACTACAGGTTCTGACACGAAGCAGGTACTCAGATTGGGTGCTCTTGCTGAATCAACTACACCTAAACTAACTCTACTCCAAGATGAAGCCTGTTTTAGTTTGTATTTATTAGTCCAGTCCATCCCCTCTATCCCCCCGCTCCCCTCTGTCAGCTTGGCAGCTGAAACAGAGATCTCAGGAGCTGGGCCCACACTTGAAGGAAAAATGATTGGAAATGGTCAGAAAGGGTGTTAGCACTATCTGTAGAAGGGGCTTAATTATGCTGCAGGGAACTCTGAGGAAATTGGATGAAACCATTGCTCTCCATTATGAAATTAATTCTCACTCATCAAGAGATAAGATGTGTTATACAGCACTTGAAATTTTTATAAGATTCAAAGGGTTTGAATCAGATACTAAAACTATTTGATATTGGCAAAATACATATCTTATAGATTTGTTGGCTCAAAAGTTTGTTCTAGTGGATACAATTAAATTACTTTCATGTGTTCACCTGTATATTGAAAAATAGTATTATTTTAAACCTGGAATTTGTTTTTGTTCCCTTTCCTTCCTTCTTCCCTCCCTCCCTCTCTCCCTCCCTCTCTCCCTCCCTCCCTCCCTCCCTCCCTTCCTTCCTTCCTTCCTTCCTTCCTTCTTCTTTCCTTCCTTCCTTCCTTCCTTCCATCTTTCTCCTAGAAGGCATATATGTATAAGCTGGATGTTTTCATCTAGGTGATTATATTCCTATTTTGCTTCATGTTTCTCTCTTGCATTTACACAGCTAGTTTACAGTGTTTGGATACATTCTTTGGTATCTGTAGTGATTTGCCAAAATGCTAATTATAGGTAGACTGTTATATAAGTTACTGCTGCTGCTCTGAAGACTGAGCATTTGGAGCTTTGTCATTGACAGTTGCAGATATTGGGAGCTGTTTTATCTAGATTTACAGGATGTCTCAGCAGACCTTTAATCTGATGTGATTGTGCCAAAATAACCTGGTGCCATGCATATACAATATGTCTATGCTAAAAATTCCCACAAAAATTTGGATGAGTAATCTCGCAGGCAAAGTAGCTGGGATCTGCTACTTTAAAAACAGAACTAACGCAATTGTGTTTGTTGTTTTCAAATAGCAAAAAGTATCTTATCACTAAATATGCTCAACTTCTTAACATCCTCTCTGTAAATATGTGTTATGCTAGGTCTCCCTTAGAAAATGTCAATTTAACATATAGGTACTTATTTATTTTTCTCTATAGTCATGACAGTAGAGCCCCCATTGTTCCTTTGTGATGGGAAACTACTTAGACTATCTCCTAAGACTATTTTTGACCACCTCAAAAGTCTATAATATAATCAGTTTTAGAATCAACTATAAGGACCAAATAATTAGCTATAAAAGGGAGGAAAAGCATTGAGACTTGACTTGTGTTAATGTTTCTCAAACTTTCATGTGCCTAAGAGTCACTTGGGAGGCTTATTAAATTTGTAGTTTCATGGGCTCTGTCTCATGCCTACTAGACAGGAATCTATGGGTATGGAGGCTGGACCCGATAATCTAATAACCACCCTTGGTGAATTTTATGTCAGTGGCCTAGACACACACTGTATCCAGGCAAAACTTTAAAACTTTCTTGGATTCAATACCAGATTTTTTATCTTAGTTCTTATATTTTCTTTCAGTCTCTATTCATATAAGAAGGTATTGTGGGATTATCAATAGACCATCATGAGTCTGGCAACCGAGAGAGAGTGAAGGTCAAGAGAAGAGAAAGAGGTGACTCCCCCTCCTCTTTGGACAGCACATGGTGATAAAGCTTTTCCTACTTATAAAGCAAAGTGCCCATTAGAGGCAAGTGACCAGGGAAGTGAAGGGAATTAGGTCATTCCCTGAGCAGGTAAATTTGCTATTTGAATCATCTGGGGAACCGGCCTGATTTTTTTTTTTTCTTGTCGATGGAGACTTGGCCTAAATTTGCCCTCACTGCACACACATACCAGGTATGATAAGTAGTCAGACAAATCCAGTGGTCCAGGGTGCTCTTGAAACATTTGTCTTAGTCTTTCATTAGCATCAACGCCGTATTAAGTTGAATTTTGATAACCCCTTAGATATTATGAAGACTTTTCATGTAGGTTGTGTCATTTGAGCCTTAAAAATGCTTAGTACAGGATTTTGGTTCCATGTTAATGCTTAAAAGACTAAAAATCCGGGAAAATCTAACAGCTTGGCTATTTGGAAATCAGGGACTAAAACTCAGGTTCCCTGACATATTCAGTGTTATATCTTTTTTTTTTTTTAAATAAATAAATTTATTTATTTATTTTTGGCTGCATTGTTTCTTTGTGGCTGCAAGCGGGCTTTCTCTAGTTGTTGTGAGCGGGGGCTACTCTTCGTTGCCTTGCGCAGGCTTCTCATTGCGGTGGCTTCTCTTGTTGTGGAGACGGGCTCTAGGCGCATGGGCTTCAGTAGTTGCGGCTCGCGGGCTGCGTCGTTGTGGCTCATGGGCTCTAGAGCACAGGCTCAGTAGTTGTGGCGCCTGGGCTTAGTTGCTTCAAGGTATGTGGGATCTTCCTGGACCAGGGCTCGTACCTGTGTCCCCTGCATTGGCAGGAAGATTCTTAACCACTGTGCCACCAAGGAAGTCCCCAGTGTTATATCTTTGATTGTGCTTTGATTTCTTTTTTCTTTTAAAAAAATTAAGAAATAATTGTTGATACTTACTAATATGAATTGGAATCTATTAGAATATTTTAAGTCACAAGTCACAGAAAGTCTCAATCTGGCCTAAACAATAAAGGTGATTTATCGACTCTTCAAAGCAAATGCTAGTATAACTAATATTGCTTCAGAGAGGCTTGATCCTGGAACTCAAATAAGGACTTGCTATTATCCTCTATTTCTTCACTCGGCTTACCATTGTTGACTCTGTTCTGCAGCACCATCTTTCTTTGCGGCCATAAAACAATGGCCAGCAGCACCCAAATCAAAGTTTTTCTTCTTATCCAGCAGGAAAGAGAAAGCTTTTTGCTCTTCCTCCGGCCCATAGCAGGATTAAAATCTCATTAGCTTGATTTGGATCTTCTGTCCAGTTCTAAGGGCAGAATAGATGGTACGATGGTTTAAGTCAAGCAGAGTTCACACTTGAAGTTATGGTTCTCAAAAACCCATTGTTAAGGGAAAAGGATGTTCACGGAGGTCAAAATAATGTTGTTTATCAGAATTCGGAGGTCAAAATAATTTTGTTTATCGGAATTCTGATTTCAAAGTCCCAATATCCTTTACTATTGATTTTAAAAATATTTGCCTGGTCAGCTGGAGGTTTGTGATAGTGAAGTCAAAATACTGAGGAAAAAACTAATTAGACTAGTTTTATAGAGGAAAAATCCCATTATTCTCCTAATTCTGGCCAGCAATTCTGACAAAGTTTTCCTTTTGATAACAAAAGGAACCAGGATGGAGAGTGTACCTGATTCACAATAATCTCTTTTTTTATTAATATATAAAATAATATTAATATATAAAATATATAATAATTAATATATAGTAATGAAATATATAGGGTATGTTCCATAACAGTAAGTCTTAAATCACTGATCTTTTGAGTACATGGTGGGCCATTTCTGTGGCTTTATTCCTGCCCTGCTCTCCAGAGCCTTACTAGGATGAAGAAAGTTAGCTTCTTTGAAACAGCATTGGCACTAATTACTAGATATACAAAAAGAATGTATCAGTGGAAGAAAAATATGGAAGCAAAAGACAAATTAGGAGAGTAATTTTCATGGATCTTTCTTAGAATTCTCCTATGCCAAAAGAAAAACTCTCTAAAGTTTAGGAAGATCAGTTTATCTTGAGAGAAACCATTCCAATTTTAAGAGCAACAGGAGTTTACACAGAAAAAGTAAGCATTAAAGTGTTTCATTCAGTGAACAAATATTTCTTAAGCAACAACTCTGTGCAAAGGATTTATTTAAGCATCCTGTTCAATTACTGCAGAGGATCCACTGTGTTTGTTGGTTTTCTTTTATGTTTGTTTAATTTATGGATTGAGTAGCCTCTAATCCCAAACTTTCCTTAGGAGGATAGTGATTTGTTTTTTGAAAATCACAACTTTGTAACTCTCAGTTCAAGTGGTTGCAACATACTAACCATACCTCAGTTCTAGCAATGAGCGGTGACCACCCGCCTGGCCAAGAGTAGAATTTTTGTTTTCCTCTCCACAGTAACTGGTTCAGAGATTTATCCTCACCAGATCAACAGCAGTTATTTCAGGACATTTTGCTGAAGCTATTAAGAAAGAGAAACTGTTATTACTCTTTACATGAACCACTGAGATACAGGCATCAAGCTTCTGGGGGCTACGACTGGGAAGGGAACTGCCTGGGAAATAAAAACAACATGGAAGAGAGAAGAGTTGAGAGATGCAGATGAAGATCTAGTCCTGATGATAACATCTGAGTGGCTATAACTGTAAGTGTCTGAAATGATACCATATACTTTTCAGTTAGGAAAGCCTATACACTCTCTTTCTTGTTTAAACCAGTTTGATTTGTGTTTCTTACACAATTAAATTATAGATTAACATAGTTGCCAATGCTAACAGGTTTATAAATGTAAACCCTTATTTTTAAACAAAGAGAGAATTGAAAAAATATGTGTAATATAAAGAGAATATAGCTAGTTATAGTGGACATTGTGTTAAACTAAATAGAAACAGTTTGTATAAGCGACTGAAATTTTCTAAAGGGTAGACCCAATTTAATTGCAGTTTCCCAGTAGAAACCATACCCCTCCTTTATCACAAGGGGTCTGAGTTTCATCCCCTTGATAGAAAGACTAAAGCAGAAACCACATCTGTGCGTATTTATGTTGTTTTTAAATAAAATGTGCCTATTTGTCAGAGGAGGCTACTCCAGGGTCAGGAAATTTTATTAATTAAATGCCTCGGGCATTTAATTTTACCTTAAACATGTTAAACGGGGAATTTGAAATTTGTAGATTTTTGGTCTAGCGTGTTCATCTAAGTGACTTTCTGTTTGTGACATTTGGAAAGTGCAAACCATGAAACAACTGAGTGTTTTGATAACTCCTAAAATAAATGGTAAGAAACCATAAGAAGGTGCCAAATTGTGCACTTTTAGTTTAGGTTCAAATAGGGAAAATCGTTCTTTCTTTTTTGGCGTAAAATTTTCATACAACAGCTCATTTTGAAATGTGGTACTTTGTTCCTTTCCACTGCTGAATATTATTCATTGTATCTTCTTATATGAATATACCATGATTTGTTTGTCTAAGGGCCAGTTGATGGATATTTTAAGTTTCTTCTAGTTTGAAACTATTAAGAATAAAGTTGCTATGAACATTCAAGTGCAAATGTTTTAAGGATAATTAGTTTCATTTTTCTGCTTACACAACTGGCTAGTTGGATAATTTGTATGGTAAATTTATATTTAACTTTATAAGAAATTAACAAGCGATTTTCCAATTTAGCTGTACCTCTTTGTATTGCTATTGGAGGAGGTCACCGAGAGGACACGACAGCTGATTGACCTGCATGCTGGACTCGGGCCATTCGAGGCTCCTCCACCCCTCCCCCGTCCTTGGAATGTACGTTCCGCCCACCATTTCCGCCACTGGAAGCTGTTTGAAGAGGCAGCCTTGAGAGAGTAAGGTGGTGTTGAGACCGTCTGGACCGAATATGCTGACTGAACCCAGTTAAAGCCTCTACATAAACTTTTAAGACTGGCGGTCGGTGCGGAGATCTCGTCTTTCGGCTGCTGAAGACAAGCCTCGTGTGTAAGTTCTCTTGCTTATTAAAGGTGCCACCTACCAATCTGGAGTGGCCTGGCTTTCTTTGGCCCCAGATCCTTGCCCTCCGTGTACTGTGGTGGCCAGTTTGCAGGCCAACAAGTTCTCACCAGCCATATATAAGAGTTCCAGTTTCTCTACCTTGTCACTAATAATGCTTGTACTGTCAGTTTGTGTGTGTGTGTGTGTGTGTGTGTGTGTGTGTGATTTTTTGGTTTGTTTTAGGCATTCTAGGAACTGTGAGGTAGCTACCTAATGTTTTTTTTGTTTGATTGTTTGTTTTCGGTACGCGGGCCTCTCACTGTTGTGGCCTCTCCCGTTGCGGAGCACAGGCTCCGGACGCGCAGGCTCAGCGGCCATGGCTCACGGGCCCAGCCGCTCCGCGGCATGTGGGATCTTCCCGGACCGGGGCACGAACCCGTGTTCCCTGCATCGGCAGGCGGACTCTCAAGCACTGCGCCACCAAGGAAGCCCTAAATAGTATATTTTAAAGAGCAAAATATTTTAATTTTGATGAAGTCCCATTTATTTAGTTAGTTTGTTCATTCATGGTTTTGTATCCTATCTAAGAAACACTTTCTTAATCCAATTTTCTCCTATGGTGCTTTTTCTAGAAGTATAACTTTAGCTCTCACATTTAGGATTATTACTCATTCAAAATTCATAGTGGTGTAGGTAAGGTAGGAGTTTCATTTTTGCATATGGTTATCCAGTTGTTCCAGTACCATTTGTTCAAAAGGCTATTGTATTTGTTTCCTATTAGTACGATGACAAATTATCAGAAATTTAGTAGCTTATAATAAGACAAATTGATTATCTTATAGTTTTGGAAGTCAGAAGTCCAAAATCAGTGTTATTGGGCTAAAGTCAAGATGTTGGCAGTGCTGGTTTCTTCTAGAGCTTCTAGGGGAGAATCCTTTTCTTACCTTTTTCAGATTCTAGAGGTTGCCAAGGCTCCTGGCCACTTCCTCCATCTTCAAAACCAGCAGTATAACACTGTCAAATCTAGTTTACTGAGTCTGCTTCTGTCATCACATTGCCTTCTTTCACTCTGAATCTTCTTCCTCTCTCTGGTAAGTACCCTGGTAATTATATTATGCCCACCTGAATAATTACATTGTGCCCACTCAGAAAAAAGGATCCTTAACATGAGCAACGTTCTTTTTTCCATACAAGGTAATATTTCATAGGTTTAGAGGATTAAGACATGGACATCTTTGGGAGGAGGCATTATTCAGTCTACCACACCTATCATTCCATCCATTGAGTTACTTCTGTTGAAAATCAATTGACCATATAGGTATGGGTCTGTTACTAGACTCTCTATTCTGATCCACTGATCTATATTTCTACCCTTACACCAGTGCCACACAGTCTGAATTACTGTAGCCTTAGAATGATTACTGAATTCATGTAGTAAGAGTCCTGCAACTCTATTCTACTTTTTCACACATTTGACTATTCCAGATCCTCTACATTTATGTATAAATTTTAAAAGCCGGTTTTTAAAGTCTACATCAAAACCTATATATCAAGTTGAGGAGCATTAACAGCTTAGTAATATTAGATTTCTGATCAACGAACATGATATATATGTATATGTATGTATATATACATATATCCTTTACTTAAGTCTTCTATAGTTCCCTAAGCAGTTTTTTATAGACTTCAGTATATAGATCTTACACATATTTTGTTAAGTTTATTTCTATGTAATTCATATGTTTTATGATATTAAAATGGTATTTGTTTTTACATTTTAATTTTCAATTGTTTGTGGCAAGTATATAGAAATACAGTTGAATTTTTACATTTACGTTATATCTTATAATTTTGATAAATCCATTTACTAAGTCTGGTAGTCTTTGTATATTCTTTAGATTTTTCTATATAGATGTTCAGATTATCTTGAATAAAGATGATTTAACTTCTTTCTTTTCAATCTGAACGCTTTTTACTATTTTCCTTGAACTATTGCTCTGGCTAGAATTTCCAGCATTATGCTGAATAAAAATTGTGACAGTGGACATCCTTGTCTTGTTCCCAGTCTTAGGGGATTTCATTATAAAGTATGATACAAATGAAGTCTTATGCAAATTCCTTTACTGGTTCAAGTTCCCTTGTATTATTGGTTTACTGAGAGTTTTTAATCATGAATTCATGTTAAATTTTTTATATGCCTTTTTTACATCTACTGATATATTACTTTTTTTTGTCGAGGTGAAATACATTGATTGGTTTTCATCTTAAAACCCCCAAATTTTAAAATTCATCTTGCATTCCTAGGTTGAACTCACTGAGTCATGATGTATTATCCCTTTTATATATTAACTAATTTTTTTACTGTATGATCTTATATGCGGAATCTAAAAAACAAAATCTCATGGATACAGAGAACAGATTGGTTGTTGCCAGAGGTGGAGGTTGGAGGGGTGCAAAATGGGTGAAGGGGGTTTAAAAAGTACAAACTTGCAGCTATAAAATAAGTCCTGGAGGTGTAATGTACAGCGTGGTGACTGTAATTAATACTGTATTTATACTTAAAAATTGCTAAGAGTAAATCTGAAAAGTTCTCATAACAAGAAAAAACATTGTAACTCTGCATGGTGATGTTAACTAGACTTATTTTTATATTGAGAAATGATCACAGTATCAAATTATGATGCACCCCTGAAACTGTTATATGTCAATTCTGTCTCAATTTAAAAAACCTACTTTGAGCTATGACTGATACAGAAAGCTTGCACATATTTAGTGTAAACCATGTGATGAGTTTGCCTCATTTAAAATTTTTTTAATTACGAAATTTATAACCCTGTGTCTTAGAAGAGATCTGATATCTTCCTGCTTGTCCTGTGTTGCACTTGGAGTTTCCCACACTGTTTTGTCATCATAAGTACCTTTCCCCCCTCCAACGAAGATATAAGAAGTAACACACTAGGAGGAATAGAGGAGTTGGGAAGCTTGTAATCATCATGGTATGGACCTAGTTGAGCAAGAAGCCCCAGTAAATGTTAAAGCTAGAGAGGAAGTGGTTGTGGAGAAGGGTGTTTCTCTGGTGTCAGTTTCTCCCCATCAGCTGCTCGTGAGTGGTCAGAATTTCAGTGAAATAAATACATTCCTAGTATTCAGAAGGCAGAGAGGAGAGACAGAGACCTACCTCATGCATACTCAGGAGTTTGCCTCACCATGGCCTAAATATGCAGCCTTCAGACAACAGCCCCCTCCAATGATAAACCCCACCTGAAGGGCTCTAGGGGTCTGAAGCCCTGGAGTGGGACCTATGTTGTGCCGTCACACTGTGCATAGGGATGAATGGAGGGGGCTGCGCCTTGTGGGTTCCAGCTGGAAAGTGTTGAGCCTTGAATGAGATGATTCCCAACTGACACAAGCCAACATGCTCCCTTTCTACGCGCAGGGGCGCCCAGCAGTCACTGGTTGGCCAAGGAGCTTTGTAAGCAGCTGAAAGGCTTTGAAAATCTCAGGAGACTGATCGCAGCAAGGCAGTCTTAATGTCCTGGGGTGGAATGACTCAGCTGATTGTGAGTGATTGAACCTGCTCAGGCAGCAGCCTGAACTGATTAGTTACAGTCAGTGAGGTGTTGTGAGGGGAACTCAGGAGCATGCTCCAGGTCAGGGAGAGCTGTTTCCTCCCTCAGGAAGGCTGACCTTGGTGGTCCACGTCCCATCTTCATGTATTTGGACCATCTTTTCAGGTACCTAAGAAGGGGTCCGGAAGAGCCTGGGTCGTAAGTGTGGGGTGTCATGGGTGGTGAGGGGCTGTGATGCTCAGCTTGGGCAGCAGGTCCAGAGACATTGGGGCTTGCTTGGCTGCATGACACAAAGGTCCATCCCGAGAGCTTTCCCTTCCCAGTGGCTCTTTGACTGTAAAATGTGATAACAGATGAGGAGGCAGGGCAGCTGGGGACAGATGGTGTCCTCTGAGGGGTCCTTGAAGCCTTGCACAGCACGCACTCCTCAGGTGTCCGGAACGGGGCTCGAGGAGCTGATTCTTCCCTCAGCCTCCTCTCTATCTTCCTCTCCTGCTTCTCCCTGAGGCAATTTTCTAACATTTTGTAAAGGTTTTTTGTGAGAGATGTTGAATTGTAGTTTTCTTGTAGTATCTTTGTCTAATTTTGAAACCAGGGTAATGGTGGCCTTATAAAATGAACTGAAAAACAGCTAGTGTAAAACTAGCATTATTATTATTTTTTTTTTTTGCGGTACGCGGGCCTCTCACTGTTGTGGCCTCTCCCGTTGCGGAGCACAGGCTCCGGACGCGCAGGCCCGGCGGCCATGGCTCACAGGCCTAGCTGCTCTGCGGCATGTGGGATCTTCCCGGACCGGGGCACGAACCCATGTCCCCTGCATCGGCAGGTGCACTCTCAACCACTGCGCCACCAGGGAAGCCCAAAACTAGCATTATTTATGCCTTACATGATTGATAAAATTCACCAGAGCATCCATTAGGCCTAGAGTTTTCTTTCTTGGAAGGTTTTAAATTATGAATTCAGTTTCTTTTGTAGGCAACAGGCTATTTATGTTTTCTATTCTTGATTTAGTTTTGGTAATTTGTATCTTTCAAAATATTTGTTCATTTCATGTAAGTACTCCAATGTATTGGCATGAATTTTTTCATAAAATTCCCTTATTATCAGTTGTCTATGGTAATGCCCCTAATTTCATTCCTTACACGGGTAAATTGTATTTTTTTCTTTTTTAAAATCAGTTTATTTTATCCATTTATTGTGCTTTTCAAAGAACCAGCTTTTGAATTCATGATTTTCTCTCCTTTTTTTGATTTTCTGTTTCACTTTATATTTCACTGATTTCTGTTATTATTTCCTTATTTCTACTTCCTTTAGATTTAGTTTGATATTTTTTCCTAGTTTCTTAAGTTGAAACTTAAATCACTGCTTTGAAACTTTTCCTCTTTCCTAAAATGATCATTTAATTTAATGCTATAAAATTCCCTGCAAGGCTTTAGTATGTGCCTCATATTTTCGTATGTGGTATTTTCATTTTCATTCAATTGAAAATATTTTATAATTTGCCTGTGATTTCTCTTTGACTATGAGTTTTTTCCAAGTGTGTTGTTTAGTTTTCAAATATTTGGGCAGTGTCCAGATATCTTTCTATAAGTTTAATTTTGTTTTGTTCAGAGGACATGCTTTGTATGAATTCAATCCTCTTAAATTTCTTTTGATTATGGACCAGAATATGGTCTGATTGGATGAATGTTCTGTGTACACTTCAGAAGAATGCTTAGTCACCTAACATGGACTAGAATGTTCTATACATGCCAGTTTGGCAGAGTTGATGGTGTTGTTCAATTCATCCATATCTTTATGTTCTATCAGTTTTTGAGAAAATGGTATTGGACTATACAGTTGAGTTAATTTCACATTAATCAACTTAATTGTGAGGTTGTTACAAGGACTCACAGGTCTCAAACAGTTTCTACTCACAAAACAACTTTATTATTGAAGGTCCCTAACCATTACCAACCTGCCTGTAAGCGAAGCACCTTAGTACCAGGAAGCCCAAGGTCTCTCATGATGAAGATTTTTTAGAGTATGCTGATTTTGTAGGCATATTGTAGTTATGTGACCAGCCCTAGTGGAGCCCCTGATTATCACTACCATTTACTGAAACCAGGTGCAAATCATAAATCCAATTAGTATTTCTCAACAGTATTGTCAAGCTATTAAATCCTGTTCTGGAACAACTCACAGACACATGGTTGCAGAATATTATTTATCTTTACAATAGGTTCCATAGCATTGCCCAAGGGTCACTAGCTCTGGAGATAAGCATGAGATCGATCCAGGCCAGCTGAAATAAATCCACCCTGTACCAGTGAGGTATAGGTAGCAATTTAAGGAGACAATTAAACTAACACAATTACTGTGCAAATTTTACCATATTTTTGCACCAACTTAACTCTTTTCTTACAGTCTTTGCCTACTGTAGTTTGAACTTTATTATAAGCTTATGCTTATAGCTTATAATAAATAATTAATACATTATTAATGAGATAGAAGTCCTCTTCAGGCCACTATCTTCCATTGAGATTGCATCCTAGGCAGATTTTCACTGTTTCCTAGTACATTTGATCAACTATGTCTGTATTATCATGCAAATTGACTTTACCAATGATCTCAGAATTGTACCAAATTGCACCATTTCTATGAATATTAAAAATATCATTACAAAACAAATCAGAAATTATGACTGTATTATTGTTACTTCCCAATAGAAATAACTATTTCCTGTGTGCCATATATTATTATGTTCACAGTTATTAACCAAAAATGATGTGTTAGTGAAATACGGAGTTCTAGGTGTTCTGAGTGAAGGTACCTTCCTTCATCACACAGGATCAAATCAAAATGGAATTCAAATGGAAGAGCCTTTTAAGAATCCCCTAACTGTCTTTTGGTAGTATTCATGTAAAAGTTAAAGATTTTTCTATACTCACAAGTTGTACAATTGAGCTATCTTAGTCTGGTCCATTGATGTTGCCAGAGCTGTTAAGAAGACTATGTAAGGGGCTTTCCTGGTGGCGCAGTGGTTGAGAGTCTGCCTGCCAATGCAGGGGACACGGGTTCGTGCCCCGGTCTGGGAAGATCCCACATGCCGTGGAGTGGCTGGGCCCGTGAGGCCTGTGTACTGCAAAAAAAAAAAAAAAAAAAAAAGACTATGTAAAATATACTCCCCATTTGGAAACTTGTGTTAACAAGGAGATCCATATAGTTCCATGAATGGACTACCTGTGTTTTGGCAGTTGTATACCAGGCCAATGGGATTGGCTGTTTTTTTTTTTGGCCTTCATTTGAAGTACTATATCTAAAACTCCTGCTTGTGCTATAGTACAAAGCTTTTTCTTCACTGTTCTGCTCGGGCTTGTTGTCTTAACTGTTCCATTTGTAAAAACTGTTTAGTTAAAACTGCATCATCAAACTAAACAGCTTGATGTCTACCTCATAAAATTTGAATACTCCCCAAGCCACCTTTTTTTGCAGGGTCTTTTTTTTTTTTTTTTTGAGAACTCTCTTAGTTAAAGCAAATTCTGTTCATCTAAACATTCCTAGGCTTTCTCTTATTCCCCATAAAGCACTCTTTGGTCTGGTAGTAAATGTTCTTTTATCCATCATGTATGTTGTTCCTACTATGCGCTAATTGCCTATGTGTAATTGGGAAACATATCTTGTAACCAAACACGCCCTGTTTCCCAGGACAAAGTCATATGGGAAATGAGTACTCCTATATATACTTTTGTGGATACCAGAATGTCCTCTATAGGTAGTCTCTCTAAATTGCAGATATTGTATCTCTAGTGTATGAAACCACTAGGTTAGCTGTATGGATTGATTGATCAACCTCAATAACACCAATATTCTTTTCGTTTTTCCTTAAAGGTATTGGTATATAATACTATGACACTAGGCAATTAATGCCTGCCATTATAATATTTTCTTAACATTTCATTAAAATTTATAGGTACACAATTATTTTCAGTTCTAACACAAAACGGAGTGCATGATGTTTGACCTGGGGAAAGAAATTCTCATAGGTGTCTTCTCATTTGGGGTCCTAATAGTAAATATAACCTGTAAAATGAGAGCCAAAGACATACCATGTTAGTGTTGTTCCATTTAGACATCAGGAGGATTTCTGTGATTTCATTGGAGCATATGACATAAGCCATTCCAATAACGATGTTGCTTTATGCTGTCTCCCAGGTCATGGCATTTTATTCTAGTAAGGATGGAGCATAGATGGAAAAAAATGTATCATCCTTACCAGCATCTGAGTCAAAACTAAGAAAGAAAATTATTTTTTGGCTTTAAGTCTTTCTCAAGTTACCAAAATAATGTTTGATGTTCCCTTATGAATAATTCCTTTGTTAATTCCTTTACCCTCAGTGATTATTTTACATTCTTTCCATTTATTTTAACCCAAACTTTTTCTCCCCATGTAAGCACTCAGGTTTGGCCTCTGTGCTGACCCACACGATGGGAGGAAATATGTGCCTTGCTAGTGCCTCCCTCTCCACCCATTGCCGTTTATTTGAAGGAGGATTAGAAAAATGTAAGCTTATGGACTATCTACCAGGTAGTAGGTCACTTGTTCTTGTTGAAGCCAGTTTGGGCTTTATATAATTTTGAAGATTAGTTGCATATATATTTAGGATTTTATGTCTTTTGGTAAATTGACCCATTTTTCCCCAATTTTATTGAGATAATTGGCATACAGCATTGTATGAGTTTAAGGTCGGCATAATGACTTGACTTGCATATGTTGTGAAATGATTACCACGATACGTTTAGTTAACATGTATCATTTCATATAGATACAAAAAAAATTTATTATTTTTTTTTGTGATGGGAACTTTTAGGATCTACTCTCTTAGCAACTTTCAGATATACAATACAGCAGTCAACTCTAGTCATCATGTTGTACATTACATCCCTAGTATGAGTACTTATTTATCTTATAACTGGAAGTTTGTGTCTTTTGACCACCTTCATCCAATTCAATTATGAATTGACCCTATAACATTATGAAACATCACTATTTATCCTTCATAATATTCCTTGCTCTAAAACTTTTATCTAATTATTTTTATAGCCGTTCCAACTTTGTTTTAACTTGTGCTTATGTGGTATATCACTTCGTGTCCATTTACTTTTTTTTTTTTTAACATATCTTTGTCTTTAACTTAAAGTAGATTTCTTGTAGACAACATATAGTCGAGTCTTATTCTTCTCCATTTTACTATTGGAGCACTTGGACCATACTCATTTGATGTAACTGTCAGTATAGTTGCATTTACATCTATAATCTTCCTCTTTGTTTTATGTTTTGTCATGTGTTTTTTCTCTCTAGTTGGCAAAACATTTTGCTTATTTAAATTCTCCTAAAATATAAAAAACAGAATGGTTTCCTGAAATACAGCTTTTGGCAGTAAGTAAAGGTTACATTAAAGAACATTAAACCCCTAGTTTCCATAGCAGCTTTTATTTTTCTCTAAAAAGAAAGTTCATTTTCCTACAGAGACGTTCATTTAGATATGTATTCTACTGCACATAAAAGTTTTTTCTAAAGTGCCAAAACTCAAATAATTTTCATTATTTCAGAGGAGAATTATAATAAGCAGAAGAATACATCAACTTAAATACTCAAGGTCATCTCAAATCCTGAAGAGTCCCTGGGTTCTGTGATAGGGAATTATTTTGATAGCAGATACTTGGACTGAAATCCAAGCAGTATGCTCTAAACCTTTATCTTCTGTTACTTAATTCTTTAAAATATAGTAACAGATTACCTAGTCATATCTAATTATGTGGTCAAAAGACCCGAGAGTGTTTTGTAATGACTTGTTTTAAAAATTCCTACATAAACTTCATTTGTCAATTCTTTATTCCACCATCTATATTTTTCTTTGCTTTGTATGTCTTTTTTTATTTCCACCAATTCCCAAGGACAACCCTTCAAAAAACTATTCGTTCTGTTGTTTGGATGGAGGTAAATTGCCGCCGTAATCGTAAGGTCTGTGGCTGTCTAGAGTGTCAGTCTGGCAAGCCAGATGGTCTCCAGTGGTCAGAGCAGTGCAGCAGGGAGTGGTCTGGTCACTCTTCACTCCCACCAGGCTCAGGGCCCCCAGCATCATGACACTGAGCCACAGTGCCGTGGACTTAAGATAATCAGAACATCATCTCGTGTTCCGATGGGCATAGATAGTATCAAATATATGTGTCCACATAGTTCCAGACAAATAAAGGCACTGGTAAACAGATGGATCACAGGAGCCCTTGGTAGCAGACCATCTAAGTAATGTTCCCCAATTAAATGTCAGCCCCGAGGCTAATTGAGGCCTTCCACTGATGCAGAACATATTTACAATTGCAAGAATCCCTCATGTTGCCATTATGTAGCCATATCCACTTTTCTCCCATCTCTAGCCTCTCCTTAACCACTGTCAACCACAAATCTGTTCTCCATTTCTATAACTTTGTCTTTTCAAGAATGTTGCATAAATGAGATCATACATTTTGTACTTTTTGATATTTTTTTCACTCAGCATAAGCCTCTGGAGTTTCATTCAGGTTCCCTTATGTCAGGTAATTCTAACATTTCTGTCAGTTTGGTCTTGGCATCTAATGATTGTATTTTCTTTTAAAATTCAGTCTGGCATCTTCCTCGTTCTTGGTATGAGGAGTGATTTTTCAATTGAAATCTGGACGTTTTCATATTATGGTCTCAGACTTTGGATCTTATTTAAACTTCTGGGTTACTTTGCTTTTTCTGTTTCATCAGAGAAAGGAGGGGAATGTTGCCTCATTACTAACAGTTGGAGGTAGAAGTACAGGTTCCCCACTTGGTCTTTATTGACAACCAAGGGAGTGGAGGCTCCTTGTTACTCTTTGGTGGGCATGCGAGTTTGAGCTCCCCCTATGGAGTCCACTGACATTGTGGTGGGATGGCCTCATTACCACTGTGTGACAGTCCTGAGTCTCCACTGGGCCTGCTATGACACCTGTGGGAGGGGCCCCTTGTTACTGCTGGGTGGCTGTGAAAGTCTAAGCTGTGGTATCCATTAACTCTGGGGAGCTTGTTACTAGATGATGGTGATGAAAATCTTAACTCCTTACTTGACCTTCTCTGACACTACCTCAGAGGGGTTGTTAGAGCCCTTCATTACAGCCTCACAAGAATGGAAATCTAGGTTTCCCACTCAGACTTTGCTGCTGTGGATGGGGTAGGCCATAGTTTTGTTTTTCGGTTTTGTTTGGAGTAGATTACTTATTATCTAGGCATTTTCTTCTTCTAGATTGCCCTTTCCTGGTACCTTGGCTAGAGAGAATAGGCTCTTATGGGTACTTTTTTGTCTGCACTCTTTGGCTTTTGTAGGCTACCAGCTTCTTCAACTCCAAGTCTGAGATATGAGCAAAAAGAAATCCCAGAGAACTCACCATCCTGCTGTCCCTCAGGTCCTGAAGTCCCTGCTGCTCTACCTTCTTCTTGCTGCCTTTCAGAGTCTTCTTAGAGTTTCTCTTTCTCTTTCTCTCTCTCTCTCACGCACACAATCTATCATCTATTTATTTATCTACCTGTCTATCAATCTAACTATCTTAGTTTTCTAGAACTGTCTTAACTAAGTACCATATACTGACTGGCTTAAACAACAGAAATTTATTTTCTCACAGTTCTGGAGGCTAGAAGTCCACGATCAGGGTGTCAGCAAGTTTGGTTTCTTCTGAGGCTTCTCTCCTTGGCTGGTAGATGGCTGCCTTCTTGCTGTGTTCTCACATTGTCTTGCATATATCTGATGTTTGTGTGTCTAGATTTCCTTTTCATGAGGGCACTAGTCACATTAGATTAAAGCCAACCATAATGCCCTCATTTTAACTTAATCCTCTCTTTAAAGGCTGTATCTCCAAATACAATCATATTCTGAGGTACAGGGGTTTAGGGCTTCAAAATATGAATTTGGGGGAACACAATTCATACCATAACACTCTCTCTTACTGTCTCTCTCTCTCTCTAGGTATGAACGTATGCGATACACACACACACACACACACACACACACACACACACACACACACACACACACACACACACACACACACAATCTAGGAATTTAGCTGTAGTTAGAGGAGGGAATAAGGAAAAGTATCTGTACTCTATCTTCCCAGAAATGGAAGTCTTTGGAAATGGAAGTCTTTGTTGTTATTTGTCTTAATGTCATCACTTTAAAGATGTCATTACATTCTGGTCTCCACTGTATTTAGTGAAATGTCAGCCAACATTTGTAGAGTTGTATCTCTCTTTGTAATATATATATATTTTTTCTGGTTTTCAACAGTTTGATTGTATGTCTAGATATGGTCTAATTTGTGTTATACTACTTTGTATTTGCTGAGCTCTTTATTGGTTATGTTCTTCACCAAATTTTGAAGAAAATTAGCTCTTAAATCCTCATGCATTTTTTTCTGTCCTATTTTCTCTCTCGAGTCCTTTTGGAACTCCAGTTACACATAACAGATTACTTGATTTTGTGTCACAGATCATTGATGCACTTTTGTTTTCTTGTTATTTTCCTTTCTCTATTTTTCAGATTAGATAATTTCCATTGAACGTTTTCTACATACATTGATCCTTTCTTTGGCCATTTCCAACCATCTATTGATCAGTTTCAGTGAACCTTTTATATCAGATACTGTGCTTCTAAACTCTAAAATTTCTATTGGGTTATTTTTTATATTTCCCATTTCTCTACTGAGATCCTCCAGATCTTCACTCATTTTGATAATAGTTCCCGTTTGATTTTTGAATATGTTTTAAATACCTGCTCTAAAGTTTTTCTAGAAATTCCAACTTCTGGGTTATCTGGAAATCTGTTTTTATTGACTTTTACAAAAACAAAATATGGGCCACATTTCCCTACTTTTAAAAATATATCTAGATATTTTAAATAATAATAAAATTCTGGATTCCATTAACTTCCTCTGAAGAATGTTGATTTTTGTTTTTCAGACAGTAAATTATTGGCTGTTAATCTTGAATTATGGAGGCTTGGTTTTATGCTTTATTAGAAGAGATCTCTTTTTGTTTTATCTTTGTTCAAGATAGATATTTTAGTCCTGCTACATCATCTATAGCTTTAAGGCATGATCTTATGATGTTTCACTGAGAAGAACCCAAACTCAAAATTTTTATCTTTCTTCTGTGGGAAGAAACTGAGGCATCTGTCCAGTTAATTCAGCCTTACACTTGATGACTTCCACTTTTATCATTGGAGCCTTCTTCAGACGTGCACAGTTTAGGGCACAGTCAACGATATGAGGATGGTTATATGCAGGTTTGGGACCTATTCTTTCAGTGTCCTCTTTTTTCCCAGGAGTTTTACTCTCAGTTTCCATCAACTCTAGCTTCTGAAACCTTAAACCACTGAGGCAGCAGTTTTCGGCTTGAGTTTAGTCACTTCATGCCATGTGGACTGGAATATGGTATAGTGAAAGGTGGAATTCACTTTTAAAATATAATTTCTCTTAATTTTATGTTTTTATTTGATTGCCCATGCCTTCAAATAGTTACTTAAAAAGTATTTTGCTTAGAGTTTATAATTGTTATCTGGGAGATCGTGAAGTTATATCAGTAAAAACTACTCCAACATACCAAAACCAAAACTTTTCTTAATTTATATTTGTAAGTAGAAGAAAATAACCCAATTAAAAAATGAAAAGAAGACAGAAGGAAATATAAATGATAGCAATTTACTGGCTTATTAGAATGGTATACGTAAAGGGCCTTCTAGTGGGTTTTTGAGTTTTAGCCATTTGGTTTTGTTTGTATTTGGATAAATAGTAAGAATTTCAAGTAGTTCAATCGAACTATGAAAAATGTCAACAAAAACAGGAAAAAGTCAAAGAAATATGGAATTTGACTTTATAGCTCCGTGCTAAAATTGGATTTTTAGGCTGAGTCTCACACCAAGTTTGCTAATTCTAAGGCTACATGGAACAATTTCAGTTACTATGTCTAAGACTTCAAAGGAGAAATAAATAATGAAGAATTTTAACGTTTTTTATCAGATTCTGTAAAAAGCACAAGATTTCTTTTCTTATGACTAGCAAAATTATACTATCAGTAATAAAATTTCAGGCAGTGATGATGGTGTGCAACAGCATTTGCTAAACATATAACAAGTGCGTGTTTAGGGGATATTCATGAGGAACGATTGGTGTCGACGGATGTAATTTTATGTTCTTTTTCAAAATCCTTCTTAAATTCTTCAGAATACTTGCAAACGGCTTTAACTTCCAGAGAGTAGAGTAATCAGCTAGTTCACCTTGAATGGGAAGGGAGACTCAGTTTCATAAAACCAAATTTGTACTCTTGTGATTTCTGGGCAATTTTCTTTTGCTTCCATATAAAATTTCAGGGATCAAAATTAATTCTTCCTTATAGCTATCCCTATAAAATTTGTCCTAGTAAATATAATTAAATAGAAATACAGCTATGTTCAAAGAATGAAATAATAATTATCTCAGCCTAAACATTGAATTTTCTAACTATGCCAGCATTGTAGCCTATCTTTTCTATTATTTAAGCTTGGTCCTTTTTTCTTAAACCCTCTTTTTCTTATTGAGCTTGCAAATACATGGAAAGGCTGCCTCTAGGAGGATTAAAAATAATTTTCTGGGAAAATACTTTTACACACTTAGACTCTTCTTTTACAGATAAGTATTAAGAACTATGTGCACAGTTATAGTCCTTTAAGCTAAGCTACTATACCCCATTGGATAAATCTGTATTCACACTTTAGTTTTTCAACCCAATATTGTTTACAAAATAGACCAGAAATATTATGTAATTCAAGTTTGAAATACATGTTATCTATAAGAAAAAAATCAATGTTATTAAATCGGTTATTCATAAAATTTTGTTTATATTTTTTCTTTTTTATTTGTATACATATTTTTATTCCTAACAGTTGTCTTTTTTGGGGGGATTTCTATGCAAAATAGAGTTCAAATAGTAACACTAACTCAAAATGGTGCTGGCTGAGAACTTTTCAGTATCAGTCAATTAGATCAGATATTTGGATACTGTCTCTCTATGTGGCTCCATTATAGCATTTCTCTCTGTGAAGATGGGAATGAGTGTTTATTAGTATTTATCTTACATATAGTGTGTATACATGTGTGTGTCTTTCTTTTATCTTAATCATATGCCTCTTGCTCTCCCTCTCTCCCTGACTCCCCCTCCCACCTTAGTCTATCATTTCAATTTCATAAGTGTTTATTTTGCTACTGGCCTTCTTTCTAATTCATCACACTTTCTGGGTAGATGTTCATCATTTGCTTCCCTCCGCTAAGTACAAGTCTTATTTTCAAATCCTGTTTACTGTCAAATATTTTGCCCCTGCTTGTCAAGCAGGTAGAGTAATATTGAACTTCCTGGTATTTCTTTTACACCTACTGGTTCAAGAAACAGAGAAGGAATGCATTGGGTGAAGAAAAGTGTACATATCTAACTGTGAGCTCTTTTGGGGAATTGTAGTGTCAGGTCTTCATCTTTCTTAATATTTATTGTGCTTGTCGCTGCTTCTGCTAAAATGTATCTACAGTTTTCAGTAATTTCTATCTTGAACTCATTGCAGTATATGGGACACAAAGGATTATCGTTATGTTTTGGATCTTAACTCCTACTGTCTCCTACTATGCATGTTAGTGACTGTTCTGTTTTATATTTTGGAATAGTTTAACACATATTTTATCTAAGATACCTAAAATAATTGTGCTATTTATATAATAACAGTTACACTAATAAAATTAAGTAACAACAGAATTTGATTGAATATGTTTTGGTCATATTACCTATTCCTGTCACCTGTCTGTCCGATAATATTTGCTCAATTTTGAGTTGCATTTATAGTGTGATTGAATATTTTTCACACAAATGCTGCATACTGTATGGCATTTTGTTAGTTGTAGCTTTCTCAGGTTTAAGGGGGTAAAGTGTATTCAATTCACCCACAGGTGCATGCCATTTATTGTAATTTATTTGCCAAAGGGCTGCCTGCCAGAGCTAAAGTCACATTCATCTTCTCGTTCAAATTCTCTAAATATGTTGAAACATTTAAGAGGCAATGTCAACAATGATTCAGTTTAAAAAATCACACCAAGAGATGTTTGGCATGGTGTACAATCTAGGTTGCAATTAGGTTTTATCACTTGTTTATGGGCCAAATCAACTCCATCTCTACTGTCTTATGTTGAGTAGGATGTCGAAGGCCTGTTCTTAAGAAGAAAGAGTAATGGATTAATAGTCAAGAGACTAGGAGTGGCAGCCCTTATGCTATTCACTTTCCAACATTAGTGTATACCAAACCACTGCTGATGTACACAATTTGTTCACTTTCTTAGTAGTATGAGACTATGAACCCATGACTGTAGTTACACCTTAAAATTAATTATTCACAGATGGTGTAAACATTTTACTAAGGAGAGTCTAAAACAACAAGGTTAAAGATATTAAATAGTCTTAAATAAAGTAAAAGTTCTTAGTGTGTAAGGCTGAAGAGAGACTAGCATATACAGTAAGAAAGGGTTTTCTGTAGTTGGAAGTTATCAAAAGAAAAAAGTTCTAAAAAAACTTTTCTTGACAGATGTGAAAAATGATTGTTACTTAGTATTCCTAAACAATGATTAAGGAAGAAATGATGAAATATCTATAAATTCAAATTTTAAAAATAGGAAAATATAAAGAGATTAGTGTTGAACATTGAGTTGGAAATCATCAGCATCCCTACCAAATTATCAGACACTGAGCTTCTGTTTGGACTCTGGGAATGATGAGAAACTCATGATCTCATGAGCAAGCCTATACCCTCATTAGACAAATTTAACTGTCATTTAAAAAACTGTTAGCCAACATTTATTTCTATAGAATTTCCATGTACTGATAAACTTATGAGAATTAAAAGCAAATGTCAAGCTAAAACTATCATTCCTTACCATAATATATACTTTATTATTTGATTTTTTTTTGAAAAGTAAAATTCTGCTTTATTTTTAACTGCATGAGGACACTGACATGAAAATAAACAGGAAAGGAAATAAGTAATCTAAGACTGTGACTTTCCAATTTCATCCAGGTTGGGTTTGGTTGAAGTCTGAGTTGAAGTTATACACGTTTCTTTATTGTGACCTATCTTACTGATAAAGAATTCCATAATTTTTCATCCCTTTGCTAAATAAGTATAAAGATACTAAATGTCAATCTTCTTGCTAGTTTTTTTTTTTTTTTTTTGCGGTACGGGGGCCTCTCACTGTTGTGGCCTCTCCCGTTGTGGAGCACAGGCTCCGGACGCGCAGGCTCAGTGGCCATGGCTTACGGGCCCAGCCTCTCCGCGGCATATGGGATCTTCCCGGACCGGGGCACGAACCCGTGTCCCCTGCATCGGCAGGCGGACTCTCAACCACTGCGCCACCAGGGAAGCCCCCTTCTTGCTAGTTTTAAGATATAGCTCATAAGTCTGTTGCAGGAAAGGGGACCCCTTCCAGGCCCCAAGACCGAGCTCTTGTCTAACACTCGGAAATGAATTGTCCAAGGAGACACAGGTACTGACAAAGCAAAAGACTTTATTGGGAAGAGGCGCCAGAGTAGAGAGCAGCAGGGTAAGGGAACCCAGGAGAACTGTTCAGCTGTGTGGCTTGAGGTCTCAGGTTTTATGCTAATGGGGTTAGTTTCCAGGTTGTCTCTGGCCAGTCATCTTGCTTGGCCCATATTTGGTCTGACTCAGGGTCCTTCCAGGTGACACATGCATCTCTCAGCCAAGATGGATTCCAGCGTGAGGGTTTCTGGGAGGTTGGCAGGACATATCATCACCTCCCTCCTCCTTTCGGCCCCTCCCGAATTCTCTCGGTGGCAGCACCGTGTTCTTTATCAGGACCTCCTGTTGTGAGACAACTCAGGAAAGCAGTTATCATCCTGCCTGGCCAAGGCGGGCAGCTTTGGTCAATGGTTCCCTAACAATTCTGTTATCAATCTTGAAATGTACCTTGAGGCCTTATTTTTTGGGATGTGTGTACAGCTAATTTAACTTAGCTCAGTTATTAAACATGCTTTGCTGACTCTTCTGAGCCTTTTTTTTACCTTTCTTGACTGATAATAAAGTGACTTTTTGATGGTGGCTCAGGTGGTGTGCAGGGGTGGATTACACTGTCCTTCCCCTCTTTCCTCATCACCTGCTTCCATCCATTAGTCTCTAAATAAATATCTGTTATTCCTTAGAACATTCCAGGGGTATTCTTGTTGGGATTTCCAAAAAGTCCTCTTAAACAGCATCATTCTTTCTTACCCAGTTCTGAATAATTTGAGAAATAAAGAAAGAATGATAGCATGGGAGCCAAAATATTGCCTTTGTTACTGATAATGAACAGATTTTGGTAGTAGATCTGTTCATTTGGAAAACGAATGTTCCTATCACCCCTGCCCTGCAGGTTGCTGGCAACCCTGGATAATTGGAAGAGGCCACCATCCCAAAGAGTGTTTCTGCAGCTGACAGCTTCCTCCCAAGAGGAAGGAAGGCAGAGGTGAGTCAAGTGCCTGGTTAATTGCCTCAAATTTACACATCAAACAGATCATCTCACCTTCCTAATGACAAAGAGAGGTGACCAGTTTGTTGAGAAAAAAATTCTTCCTCAAGTTAGATAAGAGTGGTAGTGGGGGAAATGTTCCCAATTAACGTACTCAGTGAGAAGGTATGGTGGGACGGGGTCTTTCTCTGCTGGTCACAGAAGCTTCACAGCACCGTTTTCTTCCAGAAGTCCCCTGTTCCAAAGGGATATCAGGTGAGGTTAAAACATACTAGTTGACACTATTTTTTACACTGTTTTGACTAGTTTTTCTTCTAGCTTATACATTTTTTTCTTCTGGGGGCAGTCACAAGCACCCAAAACTCCTTAGCAAGTACCTGGCATTGCCACTGTGTTCCAACACTTATGCTTTTGTAGCCATTTATTAATGGTTACTTACTTCCTTTATTGTTTTCTATTAAGATCACATTTTAAAAATCTTTATTTATAATGAAGTATTTATATCATGACTTCCTTAGAACAAGAGCGGTTCTTAGTAAACATCACCCTATACTCACATTTTAAACATAAAGAAACTGAAGTCAAGAGACACAGACTTACATAAGGTCTCAAAATTAAGGTAAATAACCACTTTTTAAAAGAAAACAACCACGTCCTGATTTTAAAATATGTTAAGTGACTAGAATATATATACTTTTGAATATATTTATTTTATAAATGTATATCTCAATTGATACTTACAACTCTGGAGGTATGTAATATTATTGTCCTAACTTTCTAGATAAAGAACTGAGGTTCAAAGGAATTATGCTGGTGTTAGAAAAGGATAGTTGGTTGGATTTGTAACATAAGAAAGAGCTGCAGTATATAAATTTTATCAAACTGGTGTTCAACTAATTCTTCATTTCATTAATGTAGCCTATTTGGAGACTTTCTAGGATTCATTAGTGCAAATCACATTGCTCTCAGCTTCCTATACATTAGGTTTTGGTGAGTTTAGCTTTCTTAGGGTAGCCAATCAATTACTACTATTTCAACTGCTTTCTAGTTTCCAAAATTTGGTTGCTGTTTTCTACTCTACTGTTCTTTGGCTTTTTAATTTAACGTTCCTTACTTGTAATTTAGTGAGATTTTAGTAGGGAGCAGAAGGAAGGAGGTGGGTTCAATCTGTCTACTTTAACCAGAAACTATACTTGGTGAAGATTTTGGTTTTGATTAATTTAAGCCTATAAATTAAACTCATATATTCTTCAACGTAAATTATTTTTTCATATGTTCCCCATATTTTGCCTCTAGGTATTTAAAGAATTTGTTGTTTTATACCTATTGTATATTCTAAGAAAGCATTATTAGTAAAACAAAAGTTAATAATTTTCTGATATTTCTGTGCCCAGACAATTAGAGAATTCTCTTAGTAATTTCAAACTGCTTAGTCTTCCAGATAGGTAATAAATCCTTTGTTAATGATGCTTTACTCTTGAAATGCACTTTTTTATCTGATATTCAATGAGATATAGACAATCAACTGAGTTATGAAATAAACACCTTCCACACCTTTATTTGTACTTAAACAAATTACACAACATTGGAATTAGTTGTGCCTTTAAACTTTGAATATATTGTTTATAAAATTGTCTACCTCTGGAGAGCATTCTTGAATTGATATCTGACTTTTAAAAATTTTGCTGTTTTATTAGTTATCTCTTTTTCTCTCTCTCTGTATAAATAATACAAATATATTTATATGATATATAAATGTATTTGATATATTTCATATATAATTATAGAAAATTTTTCATTTTACTCAAACTTAATATTCTGCATATAATTATGTAAAATATAAATTATACTTTTTATAGTATCTTGCCTACACTTTTTTACTTTTTTGAATTTTATTTTAATTTTTTTAATACAGCAGGTTCTTATTAGTTACCTATTTTATAAATATCAGTGTGTATATGTCAATCCCAATCTCCCAATTCATCCTACCACCCCTGTCCCTGCTTTCCCCCCTTGATGTCCATACGTTTGTTCTCTATATCCATGTCTCTATTTCTGCCTTGCGAACTGGTTCATCTGTACCATTTTTCTAGATTCCACATAAATGTGTTAGTATACAATATTTGTTTTTTTCTTTCTGACTTACTTCACTCTGTATGACAAACTCTAGGTCCATCAATGTCTCTACAAATGACCCAATTTTGTTCCTTTTTATGGTTGAGTAATATTCCTTTGTACATATGTACCACATCTTCTTTATCATTCATCTGTTGATTTCTTTCTTTCTGCTAACTTTGGGTTTTGTTTGTTCTTCTTTCTCTAGTTCTTTTAGGTGTAAGTTTAGATTGTTTATTTGTGATTTTTCTTGTTTCTTGAGGTAGGATTGTATTGCTATATATTTCCCTTTTAGAACTGCATTTGCTGCATCCCATAGGTTTTGGATGGTTGTGTTTTTGTTGTCCTTTGTTTCTAGGTAATTTTTGATTTCCTCTTTGATTTCTTCAATGATCTGTTGGTTATTTAGTAATGTGTTGTTTAGCCCCATGTGTTTGTGATTTTTATGTTTTTTTCCCCTGTAATTGATTTCTAATCTCATAGCATTGTGGTCAGAAAAGATGCTTGATATGATTTCAGTATTCTTAAATTTACCAAGACTTGATTTGTGACCAAGTTGTGATGTATCCTGGAGAATTTTCCATGTGCACTTGAGGAGAAAGTGTAATCTGCTGTTTTTGGATGGAATGTCCTATAAATATCACTTAAATCTATGTGGTCTATTGTGTCATTTAAAGTTTGTGTTTCCTTATTAAGTTTCTGTCTGGATGATCTGTCCATTGGTGTAAGTGAGGTGTTAAAGTCCCTGACTATTACTGTGTTACTGTCGATTTCCTCTTTTATAGCTGTTAGCATTTGCCTTGTGTATTGAAGTGCTCCTCTGTTGGGTGCATATGTATTTATAATTGTTATATCTTCTTCTCAGATTGATTCCTTGATCCTTATGTAGTTGTCCTTCCTTATCTCTTGTAAAGTCTATTTTATCTGTTATGAGTCATATGAGTATGACTTTATCTTAAAGTCTATTTTATCTGTTATGAGTATTGCTACTCCAGCTTTCTTTTGATTTCCATTTGCATGGAATATCTTTTTCCATCCCCTCACTTTCAGTCTGTATGTGTCCCTAGGTGTGAAGTGGGTCTGTTGTAGACAGCATATATATGGGTCTTGTTTTGGTATGCATTCAGCGAGCCTCTGTCTTTTGCTTGGAGCATTTAATCCATTCACATTTAAGGTAATTATCGACATGTATGTTCCTATGACCATTTTCTTAATTGTTTTGGGTTTGTTTTTGTAGGTCCTTTTCTTCTCCAGTGTTTTCCACTTAGAGAAGTTCCTTTAGCATTTGTTGTAGAGCTGGTTTGGTGGTGCTGAATTCTCTTAGCGTTTGCATCTCTGTAAAGCTTTTGATTTCTCCATCGAATCTGCATGAGATCCTTGCCAGATAGAGTAATATTGGTTGTAGATTCTTCCGTTTCATCAGTTTAAATATATTGTGCCACTCCCTTCTGGCTTGTAGAGCTTCTACTGAGAAATCAGCTGTTAACCTTATGGGAGTTCCCTTGTCTGTTATTTGTGATTTTTCCTGTGTTGCTTTTAATACTTTCTCTTTGTCTTTAATTTTTGTCAGTTTGATTACTATGTGTCTTGGTGTGTTTCTCCTTGAGTTTATCTTGCCTGGGACTCTCTGCGCTTCCTGGACTTGGGTGGCTCTTTCCTTTTCCTTGTTAGGGAAGTTTTTGACTATAATCTCTTCAAATATTTTCTTGGGTCCTTTCTTTCTTCTCCTTCTGGGGCCCCTATAATGCAAATGTTGTTGTGTTTAATGTTGTCCCAGAGGTCTCTTAGGCTGTCTTCATTTCTTTTCAGTCTTTTTTCTGTATTCTGTTCAGCAGCAGTGAATTCCACCATTCTGTCTTCCAGGTCACTCATCAGTTCTTCTGCCTCAATTAGTCTGCTATTGATTCCTTCTAGTGTATTTTTCATTTCAGTTATTGTATTGTTCATCTCTGTTTGTTTGTTCTTTAATTCTTCTAGGTGTTTCTTAATTCTTCTTGGTCATTGTTCAACATTTCTTGTACCTTATCGATCTTTGCCTCCATTCTTTTTCCGAAGTCCTGGATCATCTCCACTATCATTATTCTGAATTCTTTTTCTGGAAGGTTGCCTATCTCCACTTCATTTAATTATTTTTCTGGGGATTTATCTTGTTCCTTCGTCTGGTATGTAGCCCTCTGCCTTTTTATTTTGTCTATGTTTCTGTGAATGTGGTTTTCATTCCACAGGCTTCAGGATTGTAGTTCTTCTTGCTTCTGCTGTCTGCCCTATGGTGGATGAAGCTACCTAAGAGGCTTATGCAAGCTTGCTGATGAGGGGCTGGTGGTGGGTAGAGATGGCTGTTTCTCTGATGGGCAGAGCTCAGTAAAAGTTTAATCCGATTGTCTGCTGATGGGTGGGGCTGAGTTCCCTCCCTGTTGGTTGTTTGGCCTGAGGCGACCCAGCACTGGAGGCTACAGGCTCTTTGGTGGGGCTAATGGCAGACTCTGGGAGGGCTCATGCCAAGGAGTACTTCCCAGAACTTCTGCTGCCAGTGTCCTTGTCCCCACAGTGAGCCACAGCCACCCCGTGCTTCTGCAGGAGACCCTTCAACACTAGCAGGTAGGTCTGATTCAGTCTCCTGTGGGGTCACTGCTCCTTCCCCCTTCCTGATGCACACACTACTTCGTGTGTGACCCCCAAGAGTGAAGTCTCTGTTTCCCCAGCCCTGTCAAAGTCCTGCAGTCAAATCCCGCTAGGCTTCGAAGTCTGGTTCTCTGAGAATTCCCCCTCCTGTGCCACACCACCAGGTTGGGAATCCTGACATGGGGCTCAGAACCTTCACTCCAGTGGGTGGACTTCTGTGGTATAATTGTTCTCCAGTTTGTGAGTCACCCACCCAGTGGTTATGGGATTTGATTTTATTGTGATTGTGCCCCTCGTACTGTCTCATTGCGGCTTCTCCTTTGTCTTTGGATGGGGGGTATCTTTTTTCATGAGTTCCAGTGTCTTCCTGTTGATGATTGTTCAGCAGTTAGTTGTGATTCCGGTGCTCTCTCAAGAGGGAGTGAGCGCGCGTCCTTCTACTCCACTGTCTCTTGCCTACGCTTTAATTACATCTCCTGTTGATTGTATTATCTGTTTCTCTGTTTGATTAGATTTGCCAGATGGCTATATAATTTTTGGTGAAAAAATTCTCATTTGCATATCAATTTTACGGCTTTTTACACATTTTATGTTTAATATCTTCCCTTGTAATTTTCTTCATCATTTGTTAATTTAGTGAGTTGCATTTTTATCTCATTGATTTTAATTATTTTCACAATAAAATAATTTAAAGTTAAGAACTGACACGTACAGCTTTGGGTACCTTTCATGTTTTTGTCAGGAAGTATGCTTTTTTCTGAATTATCTGGAAATGTAATGATGGTTTTGTTTTGGGTTGAGTTGTGTTCTCCTCAAATTTTTATGTGAAATTCTAACCCTCAGTGCCTCGGAATGTTCATCATTTGGAGATAAGAATGTTGTGGATGTAGTTAAGATAGGTCATGTTGGAGTAAGGTGGGTCACTAATCCAATATGACTGGGGTCTTTTATAAAAGGAACCTCATGTGGAGGGATAGACATGCATACAGGGAGAACACCACGGGAACATGAAGACAGAGATCAAGGCGATGCAAGTCCAGTCAGGGAGCACCAGAGATTGTAAGCAAACCACCAGAAACTAGGAGGGAGGGATGGAATTGATTCTCCCTCACAGCCCTTAGAGAGAACCAGTCCTGCTGACACCGTGATTCCAGATTTCTAGCCTCCAGAGCTGTAAGACAATACATTTTTGTTATTTAAACCACTTTGTAAACCACTTTGTAGTACTTTGTTAGGGCAGCCCTAGGAAACTAACATAATTACAGTTTTCCTTGTACTGTATAAGACCTTATACTGTAAAAGGATTTTTGCATTGCAAAAAAGCAGTTGTGAAATATTTTGAACTTTCCTGTTTAGATGAACACTAAATATCATTATTGTTAGAAATATCCCAAAGTCACTTGAAGTTTTGTTCTTTCAGAATATAAAATGTGATATATATCAACTTCTTTATTCAATAAATATCCAGCTTATATGGTACCAAGCATTGCTATAAGTGCTGGGGAAACTGTAGTGAACAAGTCACATAAGGCCTGTACTTATGAAACTTAATATAAGTAACAGAGGAAAACACATCATAAACACATAAATAGATTTTCAGATTGTGTTACATCCTATGGAGGAAATATAGAGTTGTATATTACAAAGTAAAAAGGGTAAGGCATGGAGAATGGTTAAAGAAGCCCTGTCTAAAGAGATGCCTCAAACCAAGACTCGAAGATTGTGAGGGACCCAACCAGCTAGAATAGTGAGTGCACATTCTGAGCAGAAGCATTAGTAAGTGCATCTGCGAGATAAGAATAAATATGACCTGTTGAGAAAGGAGACCAGGTTGGCTGGAACAAGGTAGAGAGTGGTTAGAGAAGTAGACCAGGAACAAATCATGTACAACCAGAGAGTGGACTCTGCTGTGGTTTGGCATCTAGTGTCCACTTCTAATTTTCCTGGTAAGGAAACACAATTGTCTCAGTCCTGTGCAGAATCTCAGCTTGGATCTCTCCACCCAGCTTTCCCAGAGGTAGATACGTGACTTGGGCCTGGCTAAGAAGCTTTCGTATTCCTCTGTCATATACTTGTGACCAAATCAGAGGAGGAGCGAGTCCTAAAGGTGAGACATACTCTCTTCTGCAGCATGAGAACCAGGCATCTCATCACGTGTAGATACCTAGTTATGATGCAGAGAGCCAGCCAAGGGTCAGGGAATGGATTCTGTAGACATCATCTAAGTCCTTCACTCAGGGAACTCCGAAGCCAGATCTATCCTGATGGGACACATCTATTTTGAGTTGGGTTTTCGGTCTATTAAGGTCATAATAGAAAGAGGTTATATGAATTAATTCTTCTTTATTAATTATATTGTTTTAATCATTTTCATGTTTTCTACTTATTCAGCCTTTGAATGATACCAGTATTTTTAAATCTCTCACTGCAGTTGTATTTCTGTCAACATTTCAATGTATATCTCTTCATTACAGTTTATACCATTTTCGATATAAAATGACCTGCTTTGACTGGTTTGCTTATTTTGCTCATTTTGGTCTGAGTTCTTGTTGCTAGTAGGAGAGGCCCAGCTTTGCTTTTGCTTTTTTTTTTTTTTTACTTTTAGGCCATTACCCATTCTCTTGTTTTTATAATTTCTTTCTTTCTTTTTTTCTTTTGTTCTTTTTGAATTATTTCATGTGAATTGATTATTATTAGTTTTTTCTTTTTCGTTTTAATTTTTCTTTTTTTAGATTTTTATTTTTCTTTTTAAGCAATCCGAATTCCTACCCTAATGTGCTAGGCCTTACATGCCCTGGTTCTTCAGTAACTTCTGACTTCATGGGCAGATATGAACAATCTCATTGCTGTAGCTACCCTGGTCTTCTTGCTAATCTTTAAATACTCCTGACACATTTTCTCTTTAATATGTACCATTATCAAGCATACTTCATGTTTTACTTAATTTATCTTGTGGATCACCTGGTTCTCTTAGTAAAATGCAATGCTATGAGGGAAGAGATTTCTGTCTGTTAATCACTCTATACATGGGACCTAGAATATTGCTTAGTGTATAATAAGTATGTACAAATACTTGTTGACTGAATGAATTGAAGATACATATATATGCTTTTTAAAGCTATAATATTTAATTTTGGCATCTATTTCTATTACTTTGTGCTTCTGAGCTGTTCTTTTTTTCTCTATATATAAGTAATCTTTTTGTTTTTTGGTTTTTTTGGCCGTGCCACATGGCTTTGTGAGATCTCAATTCCCCGACTAGGGATTGAACCCGGGCCCTTGGCAGTGAGAGCTCGGAGTCCTAACCACTGGATGACCAGGAAATTCCCAGTAGTCTTATTCTTAGTTGCTTATTAACTTCTGGAATTATTTCAAAGTTTGTCATATGCCTTTTAGTTAAATGAATGGTTTCCTTACAACTTTTCTGTGAAATTTATAAGCCAGCATTGTACTGTGGAATGAGGAGATTAAGGTTAAATTTTTGCTTCAGTACCTCCCAAATTCGTGACTTAGGCAAGTTCTTTAACCTCTCTGTGACAACTTCCTTATCCAGCTCCACAACACATGATATAAAATAGTGGAAGAGAAACACAATACCTATAAGAAAGGCACCTGGTTGGAAAACAGCAGAATAGGAAATGTAGCAGTGTCTTCTCCACAGCATGTATTTCCTGCTGAATAGAAATAGTTGAGTCCCTGCCTGCCAGGGGAATAGGCTTCTGCATTGTCTCTGCTCTCAAGGGAGAGGCTCCTTCTCCATTGTCCTCCATGACCACAACAGAGAGGGCTCTTTCTCTGTCTACACTGCTTTGGTAGTCCATTTCCTGTTGTGGTGAGTCGGTGGTCCTAGGATTGAACATTTACATGTTGTTGTCAGGTCTTTAAGTGTATTTCATCAATAGAGTCTTCTCAAAAACTTAACAATCTTCTGTAATACTTAATTGTTAGGCTAATAACTACAACCAAGATCTTGACTACGCTCCTTTTTCTCCCCACATCTAACCTTTAGTTTAATGGCCTCTGCCTTGAGTCCAGGAAATAATGACCACGAATCAGATTTTCTTCTTAACCAAGTTTGTTCATTCTGCCTGGTGAAGAATGCCCAATGAAGGAGCCCTAGAATAGGCATGAGTCTCACTCTCAATAATCATATTTGCTGCAAAATTGCTTACTTCCTGATTCTCAGAAGGTATGAGCTTCAGCTCAAGGATAGAGAAATTGGTTTTATAAGCCTGGAAAAGCACCAAATGAAGGGATTCAGTCTGCTTAGAAGGCCTGTTATAGACAGAAAGCATATTCCTTCTCAAGGTTGCATTTTCTTTTGTTTCTCCTTTCAGCTCAATCTTCCTTAGGCTGAATTTCTCTCTGTTGTATAGTCCTTTGCTGAAAGCCACAGTGTGAAACCAACTCATCAAACATTTTGAATTTTTTTTTTTTATTTATTCATTTATTTATTTTTGGCTGTGTTGGGTCTTCGTTTCTGTGCGAGGGCTTTCTCTAGTTGTGGCAACCGGGGGCTACTCTTCATCGCGGTGCGCGGGCCTCTCACTGTCGCGGCCTCTCTTGCTGCGGAGCACAGGCTCCAGATGCACAGAGCTCAGTATTTGTGGCTCACGGGCCCAGTTGCTCCGTGGCACATGGGATCTTCCCAGACCAGGGCTCGAACCCGTGTCCCCTGCATTGGCAGGCAGACTCTCAACCACTGCGCCACCAGGGAAGCCCAACATTTTGAATTTTTCATGTTATTTTTTCCTATTTCTATATCTCTCTAGTAGGAGGCCTGTTTTGCTAAAAATAAAGCAAAAATGGTGGGAGGCGGGGTGTGAAGGTAGATAATGACTATTGATTAAAACAATCAGCAAAGTCTACCTGACTCAGGGCTTAATAAATGTTTATTGAATTATTTTACTTGGGTTCATAGTTGCTTCTGACAGCTCTTAACATTAAGAATGTTTTGTTATTTGAAAAATCTTTTCTTAAACTCTTTCTCCCCTGATGCTTGCATTAATTAGTATGATCAGGCTGCCATTTGAAATACCACAGGTTGAGTGGCTTAAAAACACATAAATTTATCTTCTCATAGCTCTGAAGGCTAGAAGTTCAAGATCAAGGTGTCAGCAGAGTTGGTTTCTGGTGAGACCTCTCTGCCTGCCTTACAGATGGCTGCCTTTTCTATGTGCATCAGTGGGGAGAGAGACCCAGTCATTGGATTAAGGCCCACCCTTAAAACTTCATTTAATCTTAATTATCTCCTTAAGGGACCTATCTCCAAATACAGTCACATTGAGGATTGGGGCTTCAACATATGAATTTTGGAGAGGTACAATTCCATCTGTAACAACCCCCTTTTTAAGCAAAATTTTAGTAATAATTAAGTTTCTCTTGGAGTATCTGTTGCTCTCACTGCAAATGACACAGTACCACTTATAGGACAGAGGAATTGCTCAGTAGTATTGATGAAATGGGAAATCTTTCACACTGAAGCAGATTAAGAATAATTAATATAGAATGTATTTAGTCAGAGGGTTAGAAAGGTACAATCACATGATTATTGTGCTTGAAAATGTATGTTGAGTTGTTAATATGTGTGTTGAGTTTGCAATATGCCAAATTAATAGAACGGGTAAAGGAGGTCTTAGTAAGATAGAGGAAGATACAAGAGAAAGTAGGAAGAAACTGTGAGGATTCTGCATTCTTGTAACTGTGAAAATGATGCATTATGGGAAATATTAAGTCTGACCAAGTAGGGTAAAGGCTTCAATTAAGAATGGACTGTGCCACATATATACAATGGAATATTACTCAGCCATAAAAAGAAATGAAATTGAGTTATTTGTAGTGAGGTGGATGGACCTAGAGTCTATCATACAGAGTGAAGTAAGTCAGAAAGAGAAAAACAAATACTGTATGCTAACACATATATACGGAATCTAAAAAAAAAAAAAAAACCTGTTTCTGAAGAACCTAGGGGCAGGACGGGAATAAAGACTCAGACCGTAGAGAATGGACTTGAGGACACGGGGAAGGGGAAGCTGGGATGAAGTGAGAGACTGGCATTGACATATATACACTACCAAATGTAAAATAGATAGCTAGTAGGAAGCAGCCGCATAGCACAGGGAGATCAGCTCGGTGCTTTGTGACCACCTAGAGGGGTGGGATAGGGAAGGTGGGAGGGGCTGTGAGGGGCTGTCTCCTGACAGCCCAGGAGAACTGGGAATGATCTCTCAGGAGAGATCCCCTCAATGAGAGAATTCTGATGTACAGTCAATTGTGCTGTAATGCTTGTTTTGAAAATGTGAATTTGTTCCAACACAATATATTAAGGAATGATTTGAGCAGATTCCCAAGTCTTTTGTTTGTTTATTAGCATGACTTCTTCCATGAGAAACATTAAATTAGGGATTGGCAAACTCCGACCCATTGCCTGTTTTTGTAAATAAGTTTTCATTGGAGCAGCAGAGGCATGTTTGGTTTTTAAAAACCCTTTTTATGACTGTGGCAGTGTCTATATGGCCCTCAATACTGAAAATATTTACTCTCTGATCCTTTAAGAAAAAAGATGATACATACAGGTGGCCAACAAACACATGAAAAGTTGCTCAGCATCACTAATCATTAGAGAAATGCAAATCAAAACTATAATGAGGTATCACCTCACACCAGTCAGAATGGCCATCATTAAAAAGTCTACCAATAACAAATGCTAGAGAGGGTGTGGCGAAAAGGGAACCCTCTTGTACTGTTGGTGGGAATGTAGATTGATACAGCCACTATAGAGAACAGTATGGAGGTTCCTTAAAAAACTAAAAATAGAATTACCATATGACCCAGCAATCCCACTACTGGGCATGTACCCAGAGAAAACCATAATTCAAAAAGATACGTGCACCCCAATGTTCATTGCAGCACTATTTACAATAACCAGGACATGGAAGCAACCTAAATGTCCATCCACAGAGGAATGGATAAAGAATTATGGTGCATATACACAATGGAATATTACTCAGCCATAAAAAGGAATGAAATTGGGTCATTTGTGGAGACGTGGATGGACCTAGAGACTGTCATACAGAGTAAAGTAAGTCAGAAAGAGAAAAACAGATATTGTTTATTAATGCATATATGTGGAATCTATAAAAATGGTATAGATGATCTTATTTGCAAAGCAGAAATAGAGACACAGATGTAGAGAACAAACATATGGATGCTAAAGGGGGGATGAATTAGGAGATTGGGGTTGACATATACACACTATTGATGCTATGTATAAAATAGATAACTAAAAAAAAAAAAGATAACTAATGAGAACCTACTATATAGCTCAGGGAATTCTACTCAGTGCTCTGTGGTGACCTAAATGGGGAGGAAATACAAAAAAGAGGGGGTATATGTATATGTATGGCTGATTCACTTTGCTGTACAGTAGAAACTAATACAACATTGTAAAGTAACTACACTCCAATAACAATTAATTAAAAAAAAAAGATGATAATCCCCGATTAGGTGAATGCAGGAAACAACATGCAGCTGACGAAAGCCAAATAAAAAAAAAAAGTGCACACACACACCTCGAACATCTCCCAGTGACCTGCATGTGTTATGAACCACACCCAGTCACTCCTAGCCTTCCAACTTTCTATCAGATTTCACATAATTCTTCTTCTACCACTTTGCAGTAACTCACAAACTGCAACCCTTCCAGCATGCCCTTCCACAAGCCAACATCAGGCCTTCGAAGTATAATGCCATATTTATTGTAGATTTTATGTATTTCTTAAACTTTTAGCATGTGTGACACACTGTACTACCATTTTTTAAAAAATAAATTTATTTATTTAAATTTGGCTGTGTTGGGTCTGTTGCTGCGAGCGGGCTTTCTCTAGTGGCGGTGAGCGGGGGTTACTCTTCGTTGTGGTGCATGGGCTTTTCATTGCGGTGGCTTCTCTTGTTGCAGAGCGTGGGCTCTAGGTACACAGGCTTCAGTAATTGTGGCACGTGGGCTCAGTAGTTGTGGCTCACAGGCTCTAGAGCGCAGGCTCAGTAGTTGTGGCACACGGGCTTATTTGCTCCGCGGCATGTGGGATCTTCCCGGACTAGGGATCGAACCCATGTCCCCTGCATTGGCAGGTGGATTCTTAACCACTGCGCCACCAGGGAAGTCCCTGTGTTACCATTTTTAAGGATTCTATCTTTTTTATGTGTGACTGATGAAGCTTTTGAGTATTGTGCTCCTAACTTCATTTTTCTCCATAAGCCCTGTGATTTTTATTGCATGGTTTTCTTTAGCACAGTGATTTTTTTTTAGGAACACATATGCCACATTCTATCAGAACTGGCTGTACTTTCTACACTCTATTTCTAGGAAGTTCTCCAGAAGAGTGCATCCCAATTGGCCAATCAGTGACTTGCTTATTAACAGACGGATTAAATGGCTTTTCTCTCTTCCCTTTTCACTTCTCCCACTCCTTCTTTGTGCTTCCTTGGATCACTTTTCATGTAAGCCACTTTCTCCCAAGTCCTTGTCTCAGGCTCTAATTCTGGGGGAACAAATTAAGACAACAGGTTCCTGCCCTCAGGGAGCATACATCCTAATTTGGTAGAGAAACTATGATCAAGCAAATAAATGAGCAAACAACAAGCAAACAAGATAAATACAGATTGGGGTGTTTTATGTAGAAAATAGCCAGGGTGATGAGAGAAAAAAAAATGGGGGGTCACTTTAAAAAGGATTCAGGGAAGGGCTCTCTGAGGAGGAGACATTTGACTTGAGCCACGAAGGATGAAAATGAGCCAACCAGGGTAAAATGGTGATGGTGTTATAATGAGAAATACTAGAGGCAAACCACTCAATGGAAAAGGACCGGTGTGGTACATAATGTAGTTATGTCAATACTTGAGGATGTGTTGGGCACTGCAGTGCTTGTCATTTCTCTTACTGGTATGACAACAACCAGTACAAGTACACTATCTCTTGATAAAGCCACATTGTACTCACCGTATGGAAGGGTCCACAGGCTGCAAGCATTTGTGAGTCAGCATAGGTGGGTAGAAACGCTAGCAACTCACTGCCTCATTTGTTTTCCCTGCCCTTTACTGCTATGAAAATAGAATTTTCAGAGAAAGGTAAGAACCAACAAGTGTGGTCTAAAACTACAATGTGTGGTACAGATAAAGCATCTAAAATGACCCTGGGGATCCTCAAGTCCCCAGTAGAGGGTCTCAAGGGACAGTGATGGCTTTGACATTGCATTGACAGTTGTCATGGAGAGTGGTCACAATCACGATGCTGATTGATCATCAACCCTCAGTGCAGAAAAAAAAAAGAAAAATACTCTCAACTATTAGACTTCTTGCCAGTTTGGAAGAAACACACAATTTGAACATTCGTTACAGGACTGGCTCCTAAAACTTAAGGTATCTTATCAAAAAGAAAGGAACAGAGGGAAGAAAGGATGGGTCAAGAGAAATGACATTGTGAGTGTCCACACGTCATCACTCTTCGGCACATTTTACATGTTATCCTACTCATCTTCACGGTAACCATATGTGATAGTCTACCCGACTTTTATATACAAGGACACTGAATCTTGGAGAGGTTCCACAATTTGCCCAAGTTCACAGAGCTCCTTCAAACCAAAGTGTATCTGGCTTCATGCTAACAGAGAAAAAAATCAGTTACTAATATAGACTGAGTGGATATGAGTAATTTTAAAGAAAAGAACAAACATGGCAAAAAAATGAGTGCCAGCTTTAAGGCTTCGTTTGGAAAGGGTTGGAAAGGAGAGAAGACAAGAAATGCTGCATGGGACCTGAGGTTGTCTCAAATGTATTGTATGGTGTTTAGCAGTGGATCATCACCTCTGCTAAGATACACGGTGTTGGGCTTACTGTCAGGAATTAAACATTTGTGCTGATTTTGAAGAATTTTATGGACATAGTAGGGAAGTCAAACTGATATAATTGTTCTGCTAATTGCTAAGCAGCCTCAGTATAATGGCAGGTGTTTGCATTTGTGTAGTTAGGAAGAGGGCCAGAATATCATTTGTAAGAAATCCTACACTAAAATTTAAGTGAGAACTGTATCAGTTGACTAAATTCTGTCTCATAAAGCAGGTGGTTTGAAATTTTTTTTTTTTTTTTTTGGTGATATGTGGGCCTCTCACTGTCGCGGCCTCTCCCGTTGTGGAGCACAGGCTCCGGACGCGCAGGCTCAGCGGCCATGGCTCACGGGCCCAGCCGCTCCGCGGCATGTGGGATCTTCCCGGAACGGGACATGAACGTGTGTCCCCTGCATCGGCAGGCGGACTCTCAACCACTGCGCCACCAGGGAAGCCCTGAAATTTTTTTATGTTATAAGATTATATTAAGATGCAATTTCTCTAGCTCTTTTTCTACCATCTTCATGACAGTGCACTGATACACATCTAGATTTGTCTATCTAGTCTTTTTTTTTTTGCACATTTAGGAATGAGGCAGTTAATGAGCTAATAGGATTACTTAATATGGAAAAGTATGCAGCTAAAGTAAAACCCATCAAAGCAGCACCATTTTGTTTTCCCTGCCCTTTACTGCTATGAAAATAAAGGGCAGGGAGAACAAATGAGGCAGTGAGTTGCTAGCGTTTCTACCCACCTATGCTGACTCACAAATGCCAAGTGTGAACTTTGGTCTTGCAGGCTGTGGTCCCTTCCATACAGTGAGTATAACATGGCTTTATCAAGACATAGTGTACTTGTACTGGTTGTTGTCATACCAGTAAGGGAAATGACAAGCACTGCAGTGTCCAACACATCCTCAAGTATTGATATAACTTCATTATGTACCACACTGGTCCTTTTCCATCAAGTGATTTGCCTCTAGTATTTAACATTTCCAAGCTTTCCTTCCCCGTTCTTCATCTCTTTTTCTTCCTTTAAACTCTTCTTAAATTTATCTCCATATATTTCATATTTAACTTCATAAATTTATTCATAAATTTAAAATTTAAAAAAATTTATCTTCATTCTTTTTAAAAATCCTTTTCTTATTTGCATTATACTGCACTACTGTACTTTGTGTTTAGTCTTCAAGTTGGCATATTTTCTGTGACAATAGGGATTCTCTGTGCATAAATGCTGTTTGAAATTTTTTATGTTCTACTTGAAAGACAAAACCCTATTACTGACAGAATGTCCTGTTGGTCAAATAGGTTAATCAAGATATCAGGAAGTTTGGGGAAATTGCTACAAACATACACTGCACTGTATTATTTTTTCATAACTGTTTTACTAATATGAAGAAGGTGAAGAAGGAAGTAACTGTGCTAATCTTTATCTGAGCCATGTCTTTCCAGGAAACATCAGACAGTTAAGATATCCTCTCACCATTTTGTTTTCTGAAGTCTCCTCATCATTTTATGTTTCAACAAACTGGCTAACCTAAGAACAAAGGACCTACCCTCTCTCATACTCCAAAAAATGACTCACCTCCACCTCTCCTCAGTGATTCAGATTAGACCCATCTCTGTTCTTCTTCGTGACTCCCGTAAGACTCACTGATAATTTTCCTGTTTACCTGCCTCTATAAAACTGTTCTTCATTAATGAACATTCTCACTATTGCAAAAGCCTTAATAGAATCATATCCTTAATTGTCCAGTGCCTTTTCTCTTTCAAAGAGAGTTGAATAACTTGGAAGAGACACTTGAATTTACACTTGGCAAAGGCTTTTACCCCACCCATTCTTCTTTGAGTGAAGAACATGGCATGTAACAACTAGCTGGTTCTGTTCACAAATTCTTGGCACCAATATGGCTCCTAAAGCAGAGGACACTGTGTTGAAGTTCATCACCACCAAGTGATATGAGTTGAGTATCATAGGATGACCTTCTACTCCAGAGTATCTTATTCCTACCTCACTGGTACACACTCACAGACCTAGCAAAAAGACATGCAAAGGTTTCAGTTCAGCGACTAACATGTAGTGAATGTTCTATTAATAGTACTTTTTGCTATTATTGTTAACCAAGTACTCACAATTCTTCTAGTAAATTACACTTTCTTTGGCTTGGAAGGCCTTCTATATCTGAGATACTCACTAGTAAATGCAAATCCTCTTGGAATGGGTGACATCTGAACCTATTATTGGAAAAGTTCTAGATTAGTATGAATTACAACAACAGAGGAGCCAAAGCATTCTCTGTAGTAATGCGTGGCCAAGAAAGGAGAAGGTGCCACAAACAATCTGTTTATAATATGGCCTTCTACTGGTTGCTCAAGGTCATGGCTACATGTTAGAGTTTCATGTTATTATTAACAGAATAACAGATTTATACTTTATACTCAGATTTGCACAGAAAACATACTTTGCTTACTTTCTATAATGTATTGATATCTAACTTTACTTAAAAACATCCCACCACCACATTACATATATATCCATTCTACTGATAAAAAAAAATCTATATATATTTAATATATACAGATATATCTTTTTCCTTTTGTATCTATTCCAGAAAAAAAACTAACTAGATGTAGTTCAATCTGTTGAACTCATTCCAATCTGATAACTTAATCTCTGTCTCTTTCATGTCAAAACAAATCTTTAAGATCCCTTCCTCTTCCTCCCTATTCCTTTCCTAGATAGATAGCCCCAGAGGGCAAAATTGCCCCTAGTTGAGAACAACTGGTCTACCATTGATCTATTTATATTTGAGCTTTGTCATTTTTCAGCTCTGTGTAACCTTGGTTAGGTCACGCCACTACTGTAACCCTTAGATACCTCATCTATAAAATGTGTATAATAATAACTACTGCACAGGAGTGTTGTGAAGACTAAGTGACAAATAAGGCTTATATGAAATTGTATCTGAGGGGAGTGGGGAATGAAGACTGGACCTTTGATCCACATGGTAACTTTTATGCTCCTTGGCAAATGCTGTGGTGTGGCTAATTTGGGCTACCCTCCGAACCAGTAATTGCTGGTCCTGTTCAGCTATTGAAGCCATCTTGTCTCAGGCACTTGTCCTTGGTCAGAAAGTCTTCACACATGGTGGCTGCTTTGTCCAGATCCCAGGCGTTTGCAGATTTACCAACTTATCAGTTTCTCTGGGCTCTTCAACCGGAGCACACAGAACACCTAAACTCCCTATGCTTTATACAGGGCTTGGGAACCAGAAGCATTTCAAAGATTTTATAGACACTTCCTTTGTGCTGTACAATGTTCCCACATCATGATGGATGTGACTGTGTTGAGCTACACATAGAGGTTTGTGTCTTTCCCAGAAAAATATCCGTTGCCAGTGCTCTCCAGTCCCCTGTCCATTTCAGCATTTCTCCCATTCTACTTTCACATCCTTCATTTCCCACTTTGGAAGATGGAAAGCAAGGACACATGTGTCTGATCTTTCTACCCTCTCCACATGTCTGTCTGCTCTTGGTTACAATACACTGGGGCCATAATGGGTGAAATTTCTTTATTTTTACCATCCTATTTAAGGCAGAAACCACCCAACATCCACTTCCATGTCCCATTTTCCACTGGGACAGTGGATCCTAAGGACTTGAAGAGACTCTGCTGGCTAGGACAAACAGGCATCTCCATGGTAAGCAGCATGAGAGAAAACCAGATGGACTACTCTCAAATGCACTGTATGAGACTCTCGGTATTTAACATGATTCTCTGGAGTAAACACCAAAAGCAATTGAGCTCTAGTTCCCCAGAAGGCCAGCTGGATGAGGGCTCTTTTTTGACCTGCACTGAATTTAATTAGATTAAAAAAATAAAGACATAAGACATCTCTTGCAAAGCTTAATTTGTGAACAACTCACATCTGCTATGAAATGTTGTTCCTCTCCACTATAAGTTTAAAATTTCTGATGTTTTGCTTAATATTCACAAGGACTAATGACATAAATTGATATTTTTAACTTAAAATAGATTTCTTCTTCCTCAAAGTGCAATTTTAACTGATTTACATTTGCATGCTTTGCACAGGCTTTCATAGTTATTTATTTCTCTGAAGGAAATCGAACATTTGCAATTTATTATGCTGGAATATCCTTGAGTTTCCCCATCATCATATAGTATGATAAGTATGTCATAGTTGCTGTATCTATATTTTTAACAGTTGTGGCTTTTAAGAATTTGAGGATTTTAGAGACAAGACATACTTAACTTACACATTAATTCTTTACGCTGTGCAAAATATCTAAATCAATACACATTTTAGAAGAAAAAAATCAATACTGCCCAAACTCCAGTGAGTAGAACATGTCCTTGTGCTTCAGGTAAGTGCTGAAGTTCTGTGGGGAGATGCATAATTGGGTTGATTCTGTTTTTGGCTTTGTGATACATCTTGATTATGATATGTGTTATATTACCATTGTCACTCGTTGCGAGAAACCTATGCATTCAGGATCAGAGCCACATTTTCACTGTATATGTTTAGTGTGTGAGGGACATCTTGGGTCATCTGCTTAAAGATATGAGGAAGTGACTATAAGAACAAAACGTTAAAGGTGTTTTGTAAACTGATGATTGATTTATTTATTTTCATTTACCAGACCATGGTAATAGAGAAGTATAGTGTTTTACCTAACCCTGGAAAAAAGAAGGAACATCAGAAATAACTGAGTTCTAATTCCCCAGCAACAGACCAGATGAGGGCCCTCCATTGACCTCTACTGAATTCAGTTTAATTAAAAGAAAATAAATAAATGAGACATTTCCTGCAAACAACTCAAAATGTTAATGTAAATTTGTTATAACTAGATAAAGGAGTACAGCTATAATCTCATTAGACGTTATCCCCCAAATCATATTTCTTTAAACATTAGTGTATTTTCTATAGTTTAGAGTCAATTGTTTGTTTGAAAAGTTAGGCATCCCTAACTTCCCAAGCCAGGGTTGCTGCATGTGTTCTTTTCAGTTATAATTAGGTGCCAAGGTGCATCCAGGTGGATCAGTTGGGGTTCACAGGTATTCCTCTTCATCACCTCCTGTGGACTTAATTGTGTCTCCTCCCAAAATTCATTTGTTGAAGCCCTAACCCCTCAATGTGACTGTCTTTGGAGATGGGGCTTTTAGGAGGTAATTAAGCTTAAATGAGGTCATAAGGGTTGAGTCCTAATCCGATAGGATTAGTGACCTTACAAGAAGAGGGAGAGAGAGAGAGAGATCTCTGTCCATGTGCGTGCCTCAGGGAAAAGCCATGTGAACACACACTGAGAAGGCAGCCATCTGCGAGCCAGGAAAAATCCCTCGTCAAAGCTCAACCGTGCAGGCACTCTGCTCTCAGGCTATCAGCATCTAGAAGTGTGAGAAATTGATTCCTCTTGTTTAAGCCTCCCAAATCTACAGTATCTTGTTACGGTAGCCTGAGCTAAGACAACACTGTTTTTTTTTTGTTTTTTTTTTTAACATCTTTATTGGGGTATAATTGCTTTACAATGGTGTGTTAGTTTCTGCTTTATAACAAAGTGAATCAGTTATACATATACATATGTTCCCATATCTCTTCCCTCTTGCGTCTCCCTCCCTCCCACCCTCCCTATCCCACCCCTCCAGGCTGTCACAAAGCACCGAGCCAATATCCCTGTGCCATGCGGCTGCTTCCCACTAGCCATCCACCCTACTACGTTTGTTAGTGTGTATATGTCCATGACTCTCTCTCGCCCCGTCACAGCTCACCCTTCCCCCTTCCCATAACCTCAAGTCCGTTCTCCAGGAGGTCTGCGTCTTCATTCCTGCCTTACCCCCAGGTTCTTCATGACATTTTTTTTTCTTAAATTCCATATATATGTGTTAGCATACGGTATTTGTCTTTTTCTTTCTGACTTACTTCACTGTGTATGACAGACTCTAGGTCTATCCACCGTTTTGTAAAAGCATCCCTACCTCTTTCTAATCAGTGTCTATTGCCTCTGCTGATATGATGATGACTCTTCTTGCCTGCTGGCCCTTGGTCACAAGGAATCCAAAGAGCCACGATGGCAGCTGTAGCTCATGGTTCAGTGAGTCCCTTGCAGTGTCCCAAGAGTGCACCCTGTTTTGGAGACTATATCCTCTAACCCTATAGAAACCAGAGTTGCCAGGATAGAGAGCATAATTTTTTAAGTAGGTGTTTGGGAGTGATGGTAAGAGGGGCCAGTCCTTCTAGCACCCCTCAGTTCTCAGATCAATGCATTCTTATTGGGATCACAGTGCCATGTATAGCTTTCTGATTTAGTACATATATAATGAGTCCTGAATGATGACACCAACTTCTTGCAGAGTACTGCTTCCAAGCTGACACTTTAACGCTGTCTTCAACAGGCCATCCCTATATTAGAGGAGACTAGCTGCTTCTGGATGTTGCAGTATGAGACGTAACCAGTGGATCGCAGCCTTATAGGCCCATTCTTGCATACTCTTTGCTGTAAAATGGGTCCTTGGGTCGGATGCTGCATTATGAGGAATTTAATGCCTGAGGATCATGCATTCCCTAAACCCATGGATAGTGGTTCTGGCTGAAGTTTTGCAGGCAGGAAAGGCAAATCCATACCTGGGAGAGGTATCCATCTGTGTGAGGATAAACAACTGGCACTTCCAGGACAGAATGTCTAGTGTAGTTAACTTTGCATCCAGTGACCACTTGATCTCCTTGAGGAATTGTGCCATATTAGTGGCTCAGTGTTGGTCTTTGTTGCTGACATGTTGGACATTCAGGGGCAGCAGTAACTAGACTGACCTTGGCAAGTGCACTGCTAGAGTAAATGATATTTTAGGTACCTGCATGCAGGGATTTGATCAGTTTCTTTTTTCGGTTATTAGCATAACTTTCAACCATCATGTATCATATTTCCAATGTTTTTTTTTTTTTTTTTAAATCTACCCTTTTACCATGCAGGCTGACAAAATAACTATCGAAGCGGAGAGGTGCCATGCCAAAGAGATTCATAGATTTGGCAGAAATATAAAGGTTTTGTGCTTCAAAGCAAGAAATGTCCCCAACTGACTGGGTGTGCTTTGGCACCTTAATATATATGTTTTCCCACATCAAAAGTATGTGTAAGCATATCCAATCTTATTCTCGGAAGTTTTTATGAAAAATATTACCTAGTGGAAAACAAGACATATTTTTTTCTGTTAGTTTCTCAGTGTGAATACACTTTATTCTTATGGCTTAATAGGTATAGGATACAAATACTTCTTGAATTTGCCATTGTTTGCCTTGACAAAACAGTCAGTACAGTTTTTTTTGTTTTGATTAAGGATTCTTTTTCCCTGTATGTTCAAACTACCTCTCACATCTATTGGCTTTAAACTAATCTCAGCATCTGTCTACAGGGTTCTTCACTGTTTACTGTTTCCTCCGTATATGGTTTCATCCATCTGTGAAAATCCCAGTTTTTCTTCTGCTGCTTTTTTCCCTGAGATAAATTTTCTCCTTCCTTTAGAGTAAAATTCATCAAAATAGGTATTTCATTTAGAATATGAGTAGTAATGTATATCAAACTTTCTTCATTGTTATACAAATTGAACTAGTAATACTAACATATATATTTGATTTAGTATTTACAAATATATGTACCTATATAATATATATTTACTATACCTTGCTCTGAAAATCTGTTTAATAATTTTAAATGTTTTGTTTGGTAGTGAAAGCTACACTCTCTTAAGAAACCACTCCTTAGGAAATCTAGAAGTACTGCTGAATTTAAATTCAAGTAACATGGCTACAAGCTAATTACTATGTTATGTGTTAAAAGGAAGTATTTTTCTTATTTAAAACTGAGAAAAATATATCTCTTGAGGAAAGAGTTATTTATAAATAAAATCTCTACTTCCTGTCCCATTTATCCTTTATCTCAATCCATTCTGAATTTTCCTCTATCATTCAATTTAATTAACTTTGCCAAGGTCACAAATGTTTCCCAAATCCAGTGAACACTTATTAGTTCTTATCTCACTCAGTGGACTTAGGTTTTCATAGTTGAACAATCCTCCTTTGTAAATCACATTTCTATCTTGGCTTTCATGATGCCATGTTCAAATGTTTGTTTTGTTTTTCTCCTTTCTTACCTCCCTGGCCACTATAATTTGATCTCCATTTCTGGCTCATGAAAATGTGGTGCAGTGTTCTATGAAGCCGAACTTGGTCTTACACACCTGGCCAATTATATTGGCCAGCTATTGCTGTAGAACAAACAAGTACAAAATTTCAGTGGCATATGATATTAAAAATTTGCTTCTTCCTATGTGTGTGTGGGTTGGCTGGAGAGGCTCTGCTGACCTTGGCTGGGCTTGTTCATGCATCCGTAGACTGGGGGTTGGATAGATAGGTGGAATTAGCTGGGCAGCTTTGATTCAAACTGAAGGTCTGCCAATAAGGCAGGTGGCTGTGCTTTATGTGTCTCCCGTTCTTCTAGATTGCTGGGCTAGACAGAGCATGTTCTTCTTGTGAAGATGGCAGAGGTGTAACAGGGAAAGCCAAAGCATACATTGTTTGTAAAGATTAGATTCAGAACTGGCACACTACCTCCATCCTTATTCCACTGATCAAAGAACATCAAGAGTACAAAGTCAAGAAACATCAAGATACACTCTGCCTTTCGTGCAAGGAAGTGAATTATTATGTGACAAAGGATGTGGTTGTAAGGACAAAGAATTGGAACCATAACTCAACCTACCATACTAAACTTACTTACTTTTGCCCCATAGCAGGATCTTTGCACATAATGTTCCCACTTTCTGGAATATTCTTCCTTTTAATATTTGCCTAACTGTGTTTTATGCAAGATTCATCTTTTCAGAAGTATCTTTTCTGACCCTTGTGGAATAATCAGCAATCTCCTCTCACTTATTCACAGTACCCTATTGTTTCCTTATAGCAATGTGTAGTATTCTATGTATTATTTTATTTGTGTTTTTGGTTGTTTCTTCCTCCACAATTCAAGCTTCATGAAAGCAAAGAGGAGGTTTGTCATGTTCATCACTGTCCCTCAGCACCTAATGCAAGTTCTTGCATATGATATTTAGTCAATAAATATTTGTTGAGAAATAAAATTAAAAATATGACTGGGCTATTCGGTTTTTTTTTATTGCAACGTTACAGGAAAAAAGGTAGAATCAAAAACATTATACGTAGCTTTTTATGCCCTAAATATTTCTTTGTTGTGGTTGAAAGGACGAGGCCAGTAAGACAGTTATTAAGGATAATGAAGTCTTATTTTCGTTTTCTTTTCTTCTCCTTTTTGTTTCAGATATTTTGTTACTGTTAGAAAAATTTCATTTTCTAACCTACAGTGAAATAACATCACAAAAGCAAAGAGACCAGTTAGAACATTATTGGAATTGTCAAGATGAGATAATGACTTGGAGTAGATTGGCAAAACAAATAGGAGATTTGGGAGGAAGATAGTTCTACCATGAACATGTAGAGTTGAAGGGGTTTATGAAACATCTAGTAGGCCATTGGGAATGTAGGCCCAAGAAAGATATCTAGTAGGTCTCAAGAAATATAGGCTGGAGAAATAAATTTGTTAAATGCTAATAGATAGTAATTGTAGCCATGGCAGTGGGTAATATTGTCTCTAGAGAATAAGTAAAGAGAGAGAATGAACGATGAACTTTTTCCTAAAAAGCTCCAACATTTAAAGTTTAGTTGGAGAAGATGAAACAAAAAATGAAAATGAGAATACACAATTAAAAAGGTAGGAGGAACACTATGCCATCACAGATCACAATGGAAGACAATGTTTTCTGAAAGAGAAAATAGTAAACTAGGTTGACTGCTGTTGAAAGGTTAAATACAATATGAGAAGAAGAGTATCCATTGGATATGGACATGTAGAAGGCCTGTTTTATGCTATCAAGAGCAGATCAGAGGTGTCCTGTGGGTGGGAGCTAGAATGGAGTAGACTGCATATCAAATAAGGGCCAGAAATAAAGTAAGCAGGTGTAGATTTCTCTCTGAGAAGTTTCTCCAGGAAGGGGAAGAGGTATGAATGTAAAATTATCATTCCTCCATATAAGTCTTATATCACTCCTGGGATCTTTTTCTTCTCCCTTGTCACATGAAGTAGTCAAATATCTAGATATGGACTAGTTAGCCCTGGGCTTGACTCTTAGCCCCACCAATTACCAGTTATTTTATTTAAGCTCTAAGCCTCAGTTCCTCATATGTAAAAATGGGGATAATAATACCAAATCTACTGTCATCCATAAGTATCAAAGACATGATTCATGAGAATATGGCTGTCATAGAGGACATGCTTCATAAAAATTTGATTTTAAAAGGGTAAATTACAAATACTTTATAAACAAAGTACACTTTGTCAAACTGAGGGCCTTTTAAGATATTTTAAAAATTAATTTCTTGTCTTTCACTTTGGTTCTATACTTTGTTTTACTCTTCTGTGATAGTATTTTCATTTCTCTTCACCTTTTCTCTCTTCATTAGTATCCATTCCATCAAGGTTTGGAAATACTTTATGTTCTTTGTCCTCCCTTTGACTTTCTGATTACCTGAACTTTTCTCCCTGGGTGCCTCCAGTATCCTTACATAATAGTTGCAATGTAGGTGATTCCCCAGACTGCATTTCCTTCCCTTACACCCCAATCTCTCTGGGCAGGTATTTATTTATGTCATTTGTTACTTATCTCTTGGGGGCCTATTAATTTTAAACACTAAACAAAATGGTTCAGTAGCTTACTCTCACACAGCATGTATTTCATGATGGACAGTTATTCTGTGTCAAGCACTGTCATATATAACACCCTTTTTTTTCTTATAATAACCCTATGAGGTATGTAATTAGTATTATCCTCATTTTGTCGATGAGGAAACTAAAGTACAGAGAGGTTGAGAAACTTGTCCAAGAAACACAGTTACTAAATGGTGAAATTATTATGCTCTACAGGTCCATAGACTCTTGTTGCAACTCCAAAATCCAAAAATTCTAAAAACCATTCATTTTAAAATTCATTTTCTGGCAAGAGAAACTTAACCTTAACATGACAGTCCAGGTGCCTAAGACAGCAGTAATATCAAGACAAAACTTTTTTCAGCATAAGGACACCCAAACATGTTTGCAGGTGGAAGGGAAGGTACTCATGGAAGAAAAAGAAAATACATTATTTCGACACATATATACTTAACTATATTTTTTCTACTTGACACTATGCTGAGTTCTGAGTATTCAGTGATGAACTCAGCATAGTCTCTGGCCTCATGGAGTCCATATTCCATAGAGGATAGAACAAGATTTCAGAGGAGGCAGGAGGAGGTGGGATTTAAGCAGTGTGATGCAAAGTGTGGTCCAGTGATGGCAGCATCAGCACCACCTGGGAGCCTTGCAGAAATGCAAATTCCCAGGCTCTCAGGCCCACTGCATCAGAGTCTCTGCCAGTGAGGCCTTGGAATCTGTGTACTAACACACTCTTTACCTGATTCCTATGCACACTCAAGTGTGAGAATCACTGATCTAGAGCACATGTAGATGGATCAGCCTTGTTAGGAAGAAAGAAACGAATGGGAAAAGATAGTGAAGTCCTGAGGTATGGTGAAATGAGACACGGTAGATTACACCAGATGTTGACTTTTTATTGAAGTAGGAGTGAGGTCACCTGCTGAGCATATACTACCTGCTTTTGGTCCCTCTGCAGTTATATCTCCCACTATGTCCCTACATAATCTGCACTCTAGCCAGTGTTTCCTAAACACAACTAGCACCCTTTCTATCTCCTAGTCTTTCCCATTTATCTGAAGTGCCTTCCTGTTCCTCTAAATTTATTGAGGTGTCCCCTCCCCACTTTGAGTCAGTGTAGCCTTCTCATAGAAATGCCTTTCTCAGGAATTCCTGTTGCAGCCTGTAGAATATAGGTTTACTACAGTACAGACTCTGAAGCCAGGTGAATGGGTTTATATCTCCTCTACAACTTAACATGTGATTTGGGGGAAAGTTCTAAGTTGACTGAACTTCAGTTTCTTCATTGAAAATTGGAGATGATAATAGTATCTACCTCACAGGTACACTTGGCACATAGTAAGCAATCTTTAAATGTTAGCATTTATTGTTTATTACCTATTCCATGCTTGCTGTCAGCATATGCTATCTACATAGTTATTTTCTATATATATATCTCTATACAAACATGCATACATCATACATTATATATGTATACACACATATATGTCACACACATGCACATACAGGTTCTCTTTTTACTTGAAAGTCAGGGCTGAATCTTAGTTGCACAACTCCATCTATCTCCAAACAGCTGTCTGAGGAGTTAATAAATGCATTGAATAAATGATGATATAATAGTTCTCCATTTTATGCTTTCTGTTTTGAGTTCTGGTCCAGATCATCCCTCTTAACATATCCTACACAGTATCTCAAAACTGTATTTCATATTATTGCTTTGATGGGTTCATTATTAGCCTCAGAGGAGGAACCAGTGATATGATAAGAACACTGAGCCTTGAATTTGAACACATCTATTTCAGGGTTTTTCAATCTCAGCACTATTGGTGCTTTAAGGCACCGATTGTATTGGCACTGTGTAGTTATACAGAGGATAATTATGTGTCCTTTGTATTGAAGAATGTTTGTCAGTATCCCTAGCTTCTACATACTGGATGCCACTAGTGCCCCCTTTTTTTTTTTTCAATTTTTGAATTTTATTTTTTTATACAACAGGTTCTTATTAGTCATCAACTGTATACACATCAGTGTATACATGTCCATCCCAATCGCCCAATTCATCCCCACGCCCTCACGGCTTTCCCCCCCTTAGTGTCCATACGTTTGTTCTCTACATCTGTGTCTCAACTTCTGCCCTGCAAATCAGTTCATCTGTACCATTTTTTTAGGTTCCACATACATGCGTTAATATACGATATTTGTTTTTCTCTTTCTGACTTACTTCACAATGTATGACAGTCTCTAGATCCATCCACGTCTCAACAAATGACCCAATTTCGTGCCTTTAAATGGCTGAGTAATATTCCATTGTATATATGTACCACATCTTCTTTATCCATTCGTCTGTCGATGGGCATTTAGGTTGAATCCATGACCTGGCTATTGTAAATAGTGCTGCAATGAACATTGGGGTGCATGTCTTTTTGAATTATGTTTTTTCTCTGGGTATATGCCCAGTAGTAGGATCATATGGTAATTTTATTTCTAGTTTTTTAAGGAACCTCCATACTGTTCTCCATAGTGGCTGTATCAATTTACATTCCCACCAACAATGCAAGAGGGTTCCCTTTTCTCCACACCCTCTCCAGCATTTGTTGTTTGTAGATTTTCTGATGATGCCCATTCTAACTGGTGTGAGGTGATACCTCATTGTAGTTTTGATTTGCATTTCTCTAATAATTAGTGATGTTGAGCAGCTTTTCATGTGTTTCCTGGCCATCTGTATGTCTTCTTTGGAGAAATGTCTATTTAGGTCTTATGCCCATTTTTGGATTGGGTTGTTTGTTTCTTTAATATTGAGCTGCATGAGCTGTTTATATATTTTGGAGATTAATCCTTTGTCCGTTGACTCGTTTGCAAGTATTTTCTCCCATTCTGAGGGTTGTCTTTTCGTCTTGTTTATGGTTTCCTTTGCTGTACAAAAGTTTTGAAGTTTCATTAGGTCCCATTTGTTTATTTTTGTTTTTCTTTCCATTACTCTAGGAGGTGGGTCAAAACAGATCTTGCTGTGATTTATGTCGAAGAGTGTTCTTCCTATGTTTTCCTCTAAGAGTTTGATAGTGTCTGGTCTTACATTTAGGCCTCTAATCCATTTTGAGTTTATTTTTGTGTATGGTGTTAGGAAGTGTGCTAATTTCATTCTTTTACATGTAGCTGTCCAGTTTTCCCAGCACAACTTATTGAAGAGACTGTCTTTTCTCCATTGTATATCCTTGCCTCCTTTGTCATAGATTAGTTGACCATAGGTGCGTGGGTTTATCTCTGGGCTTTCTATCTTGTTGCATTGATCTATGTTTCTGATTTTGTGCCAGTATCATATTGTCTTGAATACTGGAGCTTTGTAGTGTAGTCTGAAGTCAGGGAGTCTGATTCCTCCAGCTCTGATTTTTTCCCTCAAGACTGCTTTGTCTATTTGGGGTCTTTTGTGTCTCCATACAAATTTCAAGATTTTTTGTTCTAGTTCCTTAAAAAAATACCATTGGTAATTTGATAGGGATTGCATTGAATCTGTAGATTGCTTTGGGTAGTAAAGTCATTTTCACAATATTGATTCTTCCAATCCAAGAACATGGTATATCTCTCCATCTTTGTGTGTCATCTTTGATTTCTTTCATCAGTGTCTTATAGTTTTCTGCATACAGTTCTTTTGTCTCCCTAGGTAGGTTTATTCCTAGGCATTTTATTCTTTTTGTTGCAATGGTAAATGGGAGTGTTCCCTTAATTTCTCTTTCTGATCTTTCATTGTTAGTGTATAGGAATGCAAGAGATGTCTGTGCATTAATTTTGTATCCTGCAACTTTACCAAATTCATTGATTAACTCTAGTAGTTTTCTGGTGGCATCCTTAGGGTTATCTAAGTATAGTATCATCATCTGCAAACAGTGACAGTTTTACTTCTTCTTTTCCAATTTGTATTCCTTTTCTTTTTCTTCTTTGACAGCCATTGCTAGGACTTCCAAAACTATGTTGAATAATAGTGGTGAGAGTGGACATCCTTGTCTTGTTCCTGATCTTAGAGGAAATGCTTTCAGTTTTTCACCATTGAGAATGATGTTGGCTGTGGGTTTGTTATATATGGCCTTTATTATGTTGAGGTCGGTTCCCTCTATGCCCACTTTCTGGAGAGTTTTTATCATAAATGGGTGTTGAACTTTGTCAAAAGCTTTTTTTGCATCTATTGAGAGGATCATATGGTTTTTCTTCTTCAATTTGTTAATATGGTGTATCACATTGATTGATTTCTGTATATTGAAAAATGCTTGCCTCTCTGGGATAAATCCCAGTTGATCATGGTGTATGATCCTTTTAATGTATTGTTGGATTCTGTTTGCTAGTATTTTGTTGAGGATTTTTGCATCTATATTCATCAGTGATATTGGTCTGTAAGTTTCTTTTTTTGTAGGATCCTTGTCTGGTTTTGGTATTAGGGTGATGGTGGTCTCATAGAATGAGTTTGGCAGTGTTCCTTCCTCTTCAATTTTTTGGAAAAGTTTGAGAAGGATGGATGTTAGCTCTTCTCTAAATGTTTGATAGAATTCACCTGTGAAGCCATCTGGTCCTGGACTTTTGTTTTTTGGAAGATTTTTAATCACAGTTTCAATTTCATTACTTGTGATTTGTCTGTTCATATTTTCTATATCTTCCTGGTTCAGTCTTGGAAGGTTGTGATTTTCTAAGAATTTGTCCATTTCTTCCAGGTTGTCCATGTTATTGGCATAGAGTTGCTTGTAGTAGTCTCTTAGGATGCTTTCCATTTCTCTGGTATCTGTTGTAACTTCTCCTTTTTCATTTCTAATTTTATTGATTTGAGTCCTCTTTTTCTTGGTGAGTCTGGCTAATGTTTTATCAATTTTGTTTATCTTCTCAAAGAACCAGCTTTTAGTTTTATTGATATTTGCTGTTGTTTTCTTTGTTTCTATTTCATTTATTTCTGCTCTGATCTTTATGATTTCTTTCTTCTGCTAACTTTGGGTTTTGTTTGCTCTTCTTTCTCTAGTTCCTTTAGGTGTAACATTAGATTGTTTATTTGAGATTTTTCTTGTTTCTTGAGATAGGCTTATGTAGCTATGCACTCCCTCTTAGAACTGCTTTTGCTGCATCCCATGTGTTTTGGATCGTCCTGTTTTCATTGTCATTTATCTCTAGGTATTTTTTGATTTCCTCTTTGATTTCGTCAGTGATCTCTTGGTTATTTAGTAACGTATTGTTTAGCCTCCATGTGTTTGTGTTTTTTACGTTTTTTCCCGTGTAATTCATTTCTAATCTCATAGCATTGTGGTCAGAAAAGATGCTTGATATGATTTCAATTTTATGAAATTTACTGAGGCTTGATTTGTCACCCAAGATGTGATCTATCCTGGAGAATGTTCTGTGCACACTTGAGAAGAAAGTGTAGTCTGCTGTTTTTGGATGGAATGTCCTATAAATATCAATTAAATCTATCTGGTCTATTGTGTCATTTAAAGCTTCTGTTTCCTTATTTATTTTCATTTTGGATGATCTGTCCATTGGTGTAAGTGAGGTGTTAAAGTCCCCCACTATGACTGTGTTACTGTTGATTTCCTCTTTTATAGCGGTTAGCAGTTGCCTTGTGTATTGAGGTGCTCCCATGTTGGGTGCATATATATTTATAATTGTTATATCTTCTTCTTGGATTGATCCCTTGATCATTATGTAGTGTCCTGCCTTGTCTCTTGTAACATTCTTTATTTTAAAGTCTATTTTATCTGATGTATTGCTACTCTAGCTTTCCTTGATTTCCATTTGCATGGAATATCTTTTTCCATCCTCTCACTTTCAGTCTGAATGTGTCCCTAGCTCTGAAGTTGGTCTCTTGTAGACAGCATATGTATGGGTCTTGTTTTTGTATCCATTCAGCAAGCCTGTGTCTTTTGGTTGGAGCATTTAATCCATTCATGTTTAAGGTAACTATAGATATGTATATTCCTATGACCATTTTCTTAATTGTTTTGGGTTTGCTTTTGTAGGTCCTTTTCTTCTCTTGTTTTCCCACTTAGAGAAGTTCCTTTAGCATTTGTTGTAGAGCTGGTTTGGTGGTGCTGAGTCCTCTTAGCTTTTTCTTGTCTGTAAAGCTTTTGATTTCTCCATCGAATCTGAATGAGATCCTTGCCGGGTCGAGTAATCTTGGTTGTAGGCTCTTCCCTTTCATCACTTTAAGTATATCATGCCACTCCCTTCTGGCTTGTAGAGTTTCTGCTGAGAAATCAACTGTTAACCTTATGGGAGTTCCCTTGTATGTTATTTGTCATTTTTCCCTTGCTGCTTTCAATAATTTTTCTTTGTCTTTAATTTTTCCAATTTGATTACTTTGTGTCTTGGCATGTTTCTCCTTGGGTTTATCCTGTATGGGACTCGCTGCGCTTTCTGGAGTTGGGTGGCTATTTCCTTTCCCATGTTAGGGAAGTTTTTGACTATAATCTCTTCAAATATTTATTCTGGTCCTTTCTCTCTTCTCCTTCTGGGGCCCATATAATGCGAATGTCGTTGCATTTAATGTTGTCCCAGAGGTCTCTTAGGCTGTCTTCATTTCCTTTCATTCTTTTTTCTTTATTCTGTTCCACAGCAGTGAATTCCACCATTCTGTCTTCTAGGTCACTTATCTGTTCTTCTGTCTCAGTTATTGTGCTATTGATTCCTTCTAGTGTAATTTTCATTTCAGTTATTGTATTGTTCATCCCTTTTTGTTTGCTCATTAATTTTCTAGGTGTTTGTTAAACATTTCTTGCATCTTCTCGATCTTTGCCTCCATTCTTTTTCCAAGGTCCTGGATCATCTTCACTATTATTATTCTGAATTCTTTTTCTGGAAGGTTGCCTATCTCCACTTCATTTAGTTGTTTTTCTGGGGTTTTATCTTGTTCCTTCATCTGGTACATAGCCCTCTGCCTTTTCATCTTGTTTGTCTTTCTGTGAATGTGGTTTTTGTCCCACAAGCTGCAGGATTGTAGTTCTTCTTGCTTCTGCTCTCTGCCCTCTGGTGGATGAGGCTGTCTAAGAGGTGTGTAAGTTTCCTGATGGGAGGGACTGGTGGTTGGTAGAGCTGACTGTTGCTATGGTGGGCAGAGCTTAGTAAAACTTCAATCCACTTGACTGCTGATGGGTGGGGCTGGGTTCCCTCCATGTTGGTTGTTTGGCGTGAGGCAACCCAGCACTGGAGCCTACCTGGGCTCTTTGGTGGGAAGTGCCCCTATTTTAGTTGTGTTAATAATAAATGTGTCTAGACATTACCAAATGCCCCTAAAGGGCAAAATTGCCCTAGTTGAGAACAACTGGTCTCCCATTTTTTGCTCTATTTATATTTGAGCTTTGTCATTGTTTAGCTCTATGCAACCTTGGTTAGGTCACTCCACTACTCTAAGCCTTAGATACCTCATTTATAAAATGTGCATAAAAGGGACTTCTCTGGTGACACAGTGGTTAAGAATATGCCTGCCAGTGCAGGGGACACAGATTCGAGCACTGGTTCAGGAAGATCCCACATGCCGCAGAGCAACTAAGCCCATGTGCCACAACTACTGAGCCTGCACTCTAGAGCCCACGAGCCACAACTACTGAGTCCATGTTCCACAACTACTGAAGCCTGCGTGCCTAGAGCTTGTGCTCTGCAACAAGAGAAGCCACTGCAATGAGGAGCCTACACACCGCAACGAAGAGTAGCCCCCGCTTGCGGCAACTAGAGAAAGCCCGCACACAGCGATGAAGACCCAGTGCAGCCAAAAATAAAAATTAATTAATTAATTAATTAAATCAAATGTGCATGATAATAGCTACCACACAAGAGTGTTATAAAGACTAAATGAGAGGCTGTATTGCAGTGGCTTACACAAAAGTGTATCAATAATACAATTTGTTAATCTCAATTTTAGAAGTCTCTACTGTTTATTTAGGCAGAACAAGAGAAAATGCAAAAGGCACCTGAAGGGTGGAAGAAGATCATGCCCATTTCTAACTCTCCTACTTCTGTCCCACCTTGGCATCACTTTCCACGAAATTTTACCCCTCTTTTCTGCAGAGCTAAAATTGGCACTGTTGTTAAGTAGCCTTCATGCACCACCTGTTTCTTCTGGCAACCTAAACTTAAGGAGAGACAGGTTAGAAGTGGAAGGGGAAAAACAAAACAACAACCAAAACACACCAGCAGCCAGGAGTAGTGGAATTCTGTAGTTAGGGTAAAGTATTCGTCTTTAGGGAATACAACACAGTTCCTGGGTGGCTTCATAAGTTTCAAGTATCTAGACCAAACTTGAGGGGTACTATTCTTGATATTTGAAAAAAAAATAAATTCCTTAAATGGGAAATTTAATCATTACAGAAAGTAGAATATTAAATATTCCCTTCAGAGCTTGGTAGTTTAATGAAACTGCTAACCATGTAGAGTGAAATTATTCTTAAGAAATTGTTTGATTCAGCAAACCAGTTCTATCTTCCTATGGTATTGAAACTATAAATAAAATATTACGATTACTGAAATAATTATGAATGCCTTAGAAATATAAAACCAAAATGAAATATGTCAAAGGATGCAGATATGGGGTTCTTTCCCAAAGGATGTTGTAGCTCTGAGATGTAATGAAAAACCTGATAGACCAAAAAAGTTGCTGCAGAATTGAGCTATACTGTTTAACTTGAATAATTTTCTTTGCATAGAGTTTTCAAAAATTTCCAAATTGTTGTAAAAATCTCTTTGTACATTTTCCTGACTTAAGAAAGAAAACAAATTGAGACTTTCCTTGCCAATACATAGTCTTGAAATGCTTCAGGGGTTTTCAGTCTCATGAAGACTGAGTAATGAAGAGGTAGAAAGCATTTCATTGAACTATCCAGAAAACTATTTTTAAGGTTAAGTTCCAGAGACCCACTGATTTTCTTATATTCATTTCTGTTTGATAGAAGCCAAGTACAAAAATACCTAGATAATTTAGAGTTTATTGTAGTAAGGTTGATTTTTTTATCAGAGGGTATAATTTAAGATCACTAGAGTTCTTTCTGAGATCATAATTTGCTGAGCTGATATTAAAATATTTGTCTACTTAATACAATTAGCCTAAAATTTCCGATGGATTCTTGTTACAATGCACAATATACTGTTCTTTAACTTTTCCTTTCCTATCTCCTTCCCTCTCTCCCTTTCTTACCTTTCCTCCTTCTTTCCTTTCTCCCATTTTTCAGTCCTTTCTAGATTCAACAAATACTTATTGATTATGCTAACCTGTTTCAGATGGTCAGTTTAATCACTACTGATAAATAATAAGTTATCTCAACACTAAAATATAGTATCTTTGACACTAAGTGTGCTATAGACACATTGTTAGAGACACTAAGTATGTATTTTACAGTTACTTGATATCTAGCTATTATTATCATTATTTTAGAATAGAACTCAATCATAAACTGCCACACAAAATAATTTGACGGTATTTTATTTTGTTTCACACTATAATTTGAAAGGCCTACATCTGCCTTTCTTGATTTCAAAAGGATTGAAAGGAGAAAGGAAATAATCTCATGATTGCTCATAAATGGCAGGTAAATCGCCACTGTCACCCTGCCCTCGCACATATACACATATATACACTGAAACACACAAATAAATACACATAATCCTCCACTTCATCCATATACTGGTTTTATATAAGGATTTTTTAGAATAGCTTATTGCTCCAATGGAAAACTTTACCTAATGGAGAAAGCACAGGTTTGTCTGTGATGCAAAGAGTTTTTATCCTGGGGTTTAGTTAATTATTTGTAATTAATATTCTCTCTCATTCCAACTACTCAGTTTTATTTAATAGTCAACTTATAATTACTTCTCTGATGTTGCTCTGGGACTAGAATTTCTTTGACCTTTTGTATGAGAAACAAAAGATGAATTATTTTGCTTGACTTTCCTATTTTAGCTGTATTTTTCTGAAATTAATAAGAAAACTTGGCTCAGATTGTGTATCACTTAATAAGAAAATAAGTAGGAATGACCTTGACCTTTCCCATGACTGCTTTATTCTGAAAATATATTTAATTTACTGTCATTTAATTAGAATTATAAATATTTTTATTTCAAATATCTCTCTCTCACATGCACAGACACACACACACAAACACACACACAAAGGCATGATGAAAATTCTGACTTAAGAATTTACAGTTGAATACATCCTGACTAAATGTGTGTGTGTGTGTATATATATATATATATAAACATTCTGTATATATATATACAATTTTATATTATCTATTTACCATTATCTATTATATATTTACAATTTTATACTTGTAATTATATATTTTTTCAGTTATATATAATTATGCATAAGTATATGATTACATATTTTTTATTATATGTTTGCACATAAATTTGCAAATTGTACTTTTTACAACATTTTATATATTTTAAAGTATTTTTCATATGATTTAAATCACAAAATTTTTTCTCTCTGCTTGATAAAGAAGGAAACAAAATACAACTTGGTTAAATAGTTTGTTTAAGATCACATAAGCAGGCATGCTTAAACTGAGGCTAGAGTTTGAAGCTTCTGCTTCCTAGCCTCATAACGTTTCCACTACATGTTTTTGCTGGGTGGGGATGTTATAACTCTCATGAAGGCAGAACTCTTGAAATTGACTTGTTTGAGCCCAGTTAGATACACTGGAAATAATAAATGTATAATTGTTAGTGTAACCTTGATACAGAACACTATTAACTTAAATCACATTTTGTGCATATCTTTCCAAGCAACACGGGCAGGCAAATTTCCTTTTATTGTCTGAATACCCATTTTTGGATTGTAAATGTTTTGCCTCTCTATTCCGTTCACCTCCCCATGCTTGCATGCCCTTCTCGCCAGCATTGCTTGCCTTTTTCTGGGCAGTGTTCCCAGTTTAGGATGTGTGTGTATATGTATGTGTGTGCACTCATGATTGACTGTGTGTGCATGTGTTTCTTTTTGTTTATTGTGGTGTACTGCATTCCAGATTCTGTTTTTGAGTGAAGTGCTTTATAAATTGTTGTTGTTAATGTTCTCATTAAAGCTCTTTACAAATAGAATGCAGTATTCAAGCATCCTACCTGCCACAAAACAGGTAGACAGGGAGGCTAATTATTCATCTTTGCATTTCTAATCTTCCTCAAGGAAAAATAAGAGATGTGAGTTTAGAAAACACAGACAAGGTGAATACAAAATGTTGCTATTCTGAGACAGATGTCAGTGAATCAAGTCAATTCAAAAATAGCTGTGAAGTATTCAAAAAGCTATTGGGCTGGGAAAGCAGAACTAGCATGGTCCTGCATAAAAACTTTCAAGAAGCTGATTCATGTACAAGTCTGCTATTATTCCTTTATATGAGATGGAAGCTTGGGTAATTTGAAACGAGAGCCAGAATGTTTCACTTGGTCTTGAAAATGGAAAAAGAGGGAAAAAAAAACCTAAAACTAAAATAAAAATGTTTTTCTTTTTATTTTCCTTGGTGAGAACAAATTGTACAATTTTTGTCACTTACTGAACAACTCTAAATTCAATGGAAAATATCACCTAGCCTCTCTAACTTGTTGAGTAACATTTGAAAACAAAGCTGCACCGTTTGTGTGACTGGGCTTATCTTGAACTACAGTGGTGGCTGTCCCCAGTTGGACTTTGGTCATAGAAGCCATGCATTGGGGTTCAGAGAAGTGTGGCTGGCATCCAAATTTCTTTGTCATATTGTTTCATAGAACTGTGTGTTCACTATGATATTAACATACCAGGGGTTTTAGTTTAAATCAGTAATCATAAGTAAGATATAGTTTTAGTAATACGCTGACATTTTAATATAAATAGTGTCCTGTAAAATGTGTCAAGAACTTTTGGCTATATAAAACAAAATATATTAAATCTTTTGTTATTAATATCACCAGTATGATAGATTTACACTGGTGATCTGCTAAATCTTGCCTAATCTCTCAGCAAAACACATATAAACACCCTGTGAATAATACTTCTTGACACCCCAGCTGGGAATATCTGGTACTTATAAAAGCTTTCCAAGATAGTTTTCTAACAGTTTTTCTTTGCTCTTATCTGATTCACATTTTAATAACTTGAATCAAGGAGGAAAATGAAAAACTGGCCTCCAGAGGTGTCACAACTTACTCTCTGGAAATAAAACCAATATATCATCTAATTTCAAGGAATATAAAGAAGTACTTCTATTTCTGAACCTGAGTACTTTTAAGCCTGACAAGTATGAACAAGGTAATGATCTCTTAGCTACAGTTTTGAGATAGACTGTGTGAAGCAAAAGAGAAGTAAGGAAATTAGAATGCAGTGCAATAAAGCAGCTCATTAGTTATTTTCAAGTTTTTTCCTATCAAGTAGTCGTAGTAGCATCAAGGATTGCTCTAACCACGGGAGTCCAGTAGATTAGCATGATCCCACAGAGGTACTCCTTGTAAATAGCCTATATTGTGATGAGTCAATTCAACAGAAATTGGGAGGACATCTAATTTATGTCAGGCCCTGTATGGGAGCTCATGCCCAGAGCTGCTGTTAGCTTTATGACACTAAAATAAGCATAGGAATTGCTTTATGTGTAGCAGTTAGACTTTTGAGTATTGACACGGCCCTCACCCAGCCTAATATCACAAAAGGCTGTGAGCCGTCACCAATTCTAAGCTCCTAGGATCCTCGTTCTGCATAAGCTATGCTGACCACAAAACTTGGGAGGCATTTTGTGAAAAACTAGGAAACTCTAGTTCCCACTGGGGGGCTACAGCTGCTTGGTCATTTGCATCTTTATCTCATTTTCACTATTTGTTTATAGTCTGCTAGTAAACCAAAGTGAAAACAACTTGCAGCCAGTGTGAATCCTCATTTTAACAGGTTTTCTGAATGAAATAGATCTTTGTGGTTCACTTTGGCTCACATTTTGCTAGCTGCTCCTGAATATGCAAGAACGTGGATTCTAAACGTGAAAAATTGAAGCTTTGACATTTGCTGTTCAATTTACATCCAAAGATTTTATTTTGGTCAATTAAATGAAAGAATCAGTCAAATAGTTTTTTTTTTTCATTGAAACTGACTCCAATTGACCATGTGATTAATTACATGTGAATGCTAAATATAGGAGTTATGTGGATAAAGATATATGGACTCCTCAGCTTTCCCTTTGATTCTATATGATTCCTTCTTTAAGACCATGGTGGATCGATCAAGATATCATATTATAATTAAGCTCTTCTTGTTCATATTTTTTATATTTTAGATGGTATATTGTGTTTAACAAATAGAAGCTTTTAATCTGGACCTGATTTTTAAATCTGATTGTTGTATATTTGATCTTTACTTACAAACATACACATTATTTAAAGAGAAAAAGAGAGTAAGTGTACTATACACATAGCTGGTGAGTGCACTCCACCCTCTGGAGAAAATGTCCCAGCGCCACCCTCTGGAGGAAATGTCCCAGCACCTCCCTCATCTGTTGTTACCTAATCTGGAACCGAAGAGTTAATTTGCCCAAGATAGCAAAGAGGCCATCAACCTAGTTTAGTTCATAACTGAAAATTCCCACAATGTATTCTTTTCTATATATACCCTGTGTTAAGTAGTATGAATATGCTCACTAGCACATTTGATAAACTTTAGTTTATCTAAATACTGAAAGTCAAACTTGACAAAGGTAGGGAATGCCAAACCTGAAACATAGTCATGACCAAAGCTAATTACATCTCTTTTATAAAGATAAATTACAGTTTACTAGATAAGTTTATTAATTAGAATAAATATTTGTATCTGGTTACATGGGGTGCTTCCCATGCATTCAAAGTAGTGGAATAATAAAAAGGATCAAACCTAGTCTTGGACACTATATAGATTTACCAAGAAAACTTAAAATTCTAAAAATAAATTTATAAAGTCTAATTACATTATTTAAATACTTAAAGCAATATTTACATTTGACTTTCAGTCAAATTCTGAATGCTTTTTCTTCCAAAATCCTGGAGTCTTTAAGAGTAATTCTTTTAGGTAAGCAGATGTTTCATTTGTTAAATGCCTGCCTTTAATTTATCCAAGGCCACTGCTAGCGTATCTAGTATTTGTGCAGGTAGAAAAGTACTCATTCTGGGTAATTGATTAGAAAAAGGCTTTCCCTTTTGGTAGAAGCTCCTGCATGGGCACGGTGCTTGGTGAGCTGAGCACTGCCTAGATTTGAGTCCCCAGTCACAACCCTAGCTGGCTCCAATATACATGGGGGTCCTGAGTTCACCCTCTGCTATATGATCATTATCTACATTCTCACTTAAAAAAATTCTTTGCTTGAGTTTAATAGTCTTGTTCTTTCATAAGAAACACCGGATAACCAATGGATTCCTTACCCTTTAGTTTTAAATCGCTGCAGCCAAGATTCTAGCTTTAAACATCCTTGTATTTATCAAGAAAATGACAGCAGCAAAAAGACAAAGCTAAACTCCTTAAGAGATAACTTTGCAAAATGTGGAAATTTAAAGAGAATGAAAAAGCAGAAATCACCAGTGAGACCAAACAACTAAGACTTTTGAATATTTTAGCTTAAATTCAATCCCATGAAGGCAGACATGAAATATTGACACTTTAATGTCCCCAGAGTAGTTTAATCTGGTCTGCTAAGTCACAGCTACAGCAGAATGCTATGTCCCAGGGTCAGGCAATGTGCTGAACTCAGCAGGTTGGGCTCAGTTTCCACAGACAAGAGTATATGTCCTACAGGCTTTGGTGAAAAGGCTGTAACTAAGCAACCCCCTCAACTCTCAGCCACAGAGCTCCTTTAGAAATATTAAAGAATTTTCTGTTTAGGTCTCTGGATTTATTATTCCTTAACTGATATTATGAGTGGGAGAGTCAATATTTGCAGATTTGTTACACAATTGCTACATACACACAAACAAGGTATTAACCAATTGTCAACAATTTTGAAGGACCATCTACAATTAAAGTTCTAAAGTTGCTTCAAAATTTAAATGTTATTAATAGCTAGCAAAGAGAAGAGTTTTTAAAATGGAGGGATAGCGGAGTAAATCAATCTTAATTCATTTATCAGTTACTCAGAATAACACCATGATAAATAATTATCACCTAAACATGACTGGTTGTACCATTTCTTTTCAAGTGATATTTATGACATATTATCAGCGTACACAACTTAAGAGCTTACATATGTTTTTCTCATTTGTGTAATCTAATCAAAGGTGCAAAGCCTGGATCTACGCCAGTGCAAACCTTCCCTGTTACAGGGTTGCAGCCTGCATGGTCCATCTGGAGTTGCTGGTCTGCTTGATGTCAAATGACAGATCCTACCAGCATGGAAGATGAAAGGATGTTCAGGCCACGTGTCTGGGGATGACAGTTCTCTTTGTGATGAACCACAGAGTCACAGCTTGTTAAATAAGCCTGTGACAGTGATAAAAGACAAAGCCATCAGTTCATAGCAGAATATGGCCTATGTGCCCATGACAAACCATGCTATCTCTACTCACACAGGCTGACATCTCATAAAGCATTCCCACAAGTGGTGGCTAGAAATAGTCTCTGAAGACAGCCCCGAGAGAGAGTAACAGCTTGCTGCTTATCTTTGAGCGAATGAATGGAAAAAACCTGGAGTGCACAATGTAGTTCTCTTAGCCTCACAGATAAAGGTGGCTTTCTATTTAGAACATTTTGTATGGTGGGCCTATTTCACATAATATTAAAATTTTGAGCAGTGTCATACAGATGGCTATGAGGCCTTTGTTTTTAGATACATGCTTATTTTGAACTCCCTTCCTATTGTTTCATAAGCCCACTTTACATGACTGCTTCTGTTTATTCAGAGACAATATATCTATTAACCAAATAATAATAAAAGAACATTAGTAAGAGCTAGCACCTAGTCAGTGCTTACAACATGCTAGGCAGTTGTGCTAATCACACAACATACAGCTCAATGAATCCTATAACCCATACATCACCTAAACACAACTGGATGTACCATTTCCTTTCAAGTTATTACTATGCCTGTTTTGCAAATGAGGAAACTGAGACCCAGAGAAGTAGTTTTTCCAGCTCACTCAATGGATGCATCAGAGATTGGAATGTGAGACTCCTGATTTACCATTTCTATTCCACCAGAACAGTAACAAATACAGTGGGCCACATTATAAAAGTGGGTGGATGAAAACAATGTGAGGTCTACAGTTTTATACCTCTATTTTTGATGAACTGAGAGTTGATATTGTTAAGTCCAGTTATCTTAGGTAGGTTCAGATATGTCAAATATAACTGACATACTGAGTTATGTCAGAGAATGATATTCTTCCAGATGTTTTGCATATGTGTGGTTATTCAGAAAAAGGGAACATTTGAAATAACATTCAACCACCCTTTTCCTTTGCTTCTTTTCCCCTTCTTCCCATTTCCCTAGTTTCTTTCTAGCCATCTTACTTTCCATGACCCCATTTTTTTTCATCTGATTACTTATACCTTAGACTGTCCATGGTGCATTTGAACTTTGGTCTCTTCCTGATCAGCCATTTTACACACACACAGAAACACACACAGATGGAGATGTTAGGTTCTATTTAATCACAGGATGGTTTCACATAGTTCCATAATTGTTTTATATGTGTATATTTTGCCTCTCTACTCTTCCCAATAAATTTCTTGAGAATGTAAATGGGTCATACACTTCCTTTGTATTTATAGCAGACTTTGCAGAGCCTTGGACAAGTAGAAGACAATCAGTGAATGGTTACCCAATTGAAGTGCTTTTCTTAGCGAATGGTTTCAAAGACCAAAGAGGAGACTGAACCCCTAATGTTAGGCAACAATAATACCTGACAAATATAAATTCTGAATAAGCTTCTCAGAAGCAATAGAAGTTTGCTTTGAAAAAAAGTGACTTTTTCTAGTCCACTAAAATTGAAAAAAATCCTTTCAATCCAGTGGTTCCTACTGTTCTGAGGAGACTTACTAAACTTGCTGCTACTTTGGATTTGATGGCCACCTTAAATCAAAGTGCTTATGATAGGCTTGTAATAGAATTTACAGACATATTAGGATGCAAAGATTAGTTCCGAAAAATACTGTTTTAATTATAACATAACAAAGTAAGAAATTTTCCGGCTGGAATTGAACATTTAGGTTTAAGTGCTTAATTGATCTTAACTGGTTCTCAACTTTGCATATTTCAGTCAATTCTAATGAGTGACTTGAGAAGATGTTGCAACTGATTCTTATTAACTTTAGTACTTCTATCATTTAACCGGGATCAGAAGTCTCAAATGAGTTGATTTGGTGAAACATTAGCTCAGTTGAAATGTGTGACAATTTACCACTTAAAAGGTCACACAAGTCAAACCTGAGAGATGGGACTTGAGGGGCCAAGGCATTTGAAAAGACATTTTCGGGTGATTCTGCTATGTGTTTAGAGTCAGCCAGTGATTTAGTTTAACCGCAGATTGGTCCTAGGGTCTCTTCCATAACACGCCCTCCCAAGATCAAGCAACCTATTTTTTTAACACCTTCAAATGCCAGAGCAGTATCAGTGTACATAATCACTCTCATGAACTAAAAGACTTGAAGTCACTTGCAAAATGTATTATTTACAACCAGAGAAGAGCAACTCACTTCCAATTAGAACACACAAGGCTCTTAGATCTCAAAATTAGCGTATTTAAAAAATTTACTTCAAAATTAAAAAACACGTACCAGACCATATGACTTTAAACCCATGTCTTGTTCTTGGTGAGAAAAATGGGGAAATCAAGTGGAAAATGACTAAGGAGAGGACAGGGAAAGATTCACAAAAAGAAAGCAACAAGAGACTAAGGAGAACAAGAGATTACGCTGGAAAAAGAACCATTACCTAGTACATTATTCTGGATGTTTGGCCATAACGTTTGCTTCATTTTCAGCTGCCAGCTTCAAGTCACAGGAGAACAATACTAGAAATCTGATCCGTTCAAGAACACTGACAGGCTTGCTAGGAGAATATCAAAATGCACTCTCAAGTGAAATCAACTAATATTTATTGAATATCTATTACATGAAAGGCACTGTTAGAAAAAGGACTTAAAGACAGGAGGACCAGCCAGTATATGGAGGGTCTGACAAAATTAAACAGGCTTGTTGAGGTGGACCAGTCCGGTTTGAGAGACTGGAGGTAGCCTGTAGCTGGAGACAGAAGCACAAAAACTATCAGTGTCTCAGGGGAATGGTGAGAGCAGTGAACAATGATTCCAAGTGAGATGTGAGCTTGGCCTCCTGTCATCGGAGAAGAATAAAGGTCATTAGAAAATAATTACCCACTTAGGAATACGACCTTCTGACTGACTTGAAAATATTGAACTAAGAATTTGGGCTTCTGTCTTTTCCTCAACTAGGAATCCTATTATGATCCCCAAATTGGAGTTTAAAGAAAGGATAGGAAGGATTATATTGCAAGTGGAAGAGATGTGAATTTTGGCTGTAGTTATTTGAAGTTCACCTGGACAGAGGCCAAGAAGATCATCACAGACACCGTGCTATATATAATCAAAGATATCAAGGGGATTAAGGTATTCTCTTTCAACAGACAAGTTCATAAGGCAATAATAAGAAACAGTAAGATAAAGTTCAACTATAATAATAGAAGAGTTGTTATGAGATTATAGAAAATTGCACAAGGATGAGTTCAGATACTAATGGCTCTGAGTCCCAAAGAGGTACAGATCCCTTCAATTAGAAAAAGGAAGAGAACTTACTATAAGGTAACATTCCAAGGGAGAAGTATTCTGTCATTAAACACTTAGAGGCAGGATCCTAAGACAGTCATATTAAATAATTTATTTATTTGGATGGATGGCTAGGTTTAGGTAGGTGAACACATGCTGAATAGTTTGGGCTTTATTTTATAAACAGTGGGGACTCACAGACCCTCCTTTTACAGAGGGAAGTTATTTGTTCTCAAAATACTATTAGAGAATATTGACTTGCTGGTTTATATAGAATGGATGGTAGGGGAGAGAAATCAGGGGGCTGAAAATCAGTTGGGAAATTATCACAAGAGAGTAAACCTAAGGATCTGAATTTGGCTCATGGCAGTGGACTAGAAAGAAAAGTCCGATGTAGCAGTTATTCTAACGAGTGAAGTGAGAAGATGTTGCAACCACTTCTTATTAACTTTAGTACGTCTATCATTTAACTGTAATCAGAAATCTCAAATGAATTGATTTGGTGAAACATTAGCTCAGTTGAAATGTGTGACAATTTACCACTTAAAAGTTCACACAAGTCAAATCTGAAAAGCTTTCTTATCTGGATATAATTATTCAAACACCATTTGGAAGCAGCATTTCACTTAGATGCTGCCTACCAAAATGTAGCCAGTCCTCTCAGTTTGGTCTTTTCACCCATGGAACTCATCCAAGTCAACAATGTTCCTTGGCCTCTGATGTCCTTTCCAAATCCTAGCTGACAGGGAGAGAACCCACTGTCTGTACTGAAGATAGAAAATAGCATTAAATTCTAAGGCAATACGGATTCATGATCATTTAAAAGGATTTTGAAAACACAGAGGTTATGAATTTAAAAGCTCCACTTAGCTTGTACAGTGCTTTAGGCGATGGTGTCCAGAGAGGTCAGTTTTGTAGGTGGCAAAAGCAATAACAATAATGAGAAAAAAAAAACTTTAAAAGTGCTTAAAATATGATAAAAACGATTTAACATCTGGATTTTTCAAATAATTGAATATTTTCCAGGTAAATTCTGTTCATAGGGAGTAGTTGAATAATTGAAATATTTTATTACCTAAAATACATGAACTTTAGAAGAGTACATCCCCTAAATATACTAAATATCTCCCAAAGATCTATTGTTAGATGATGTAGGTAAAATCTTTACTTTTGTTCTATTTGCCTTACCTTCCTTGAAAAGCCCCAGGTACATAAGGTGTAACTCTCTTATTTGTCAGTGACACTCTGTAATTTGTTCTATGTAGAATATTCTGGGATTATACAGGCATCTCCAGCAGATTAATATATTAATATATGTTGGACTTCCAATAGCCAAGAGGGTTTTAAATTATTCAGATGAAAGGTAAAATCTAAGTCCCTTGTATTGCAATCACTAATATGATTATATCAGTTCTAGATATGGGTAGTTAATTTAGAGATCAGATAGTCTAGCTTCCTAATATGACATTTGAGGAAACCAATGAAATAAGTTGCACAATCATATGCCCAGAATCAAGAATGGAATCCACAGATTATTCTTTTACTGTAAAAGGTGGCCAGGAGGCTAGATCAGGACTTAAGAGCCCTAAGTAAAATTTTACTAAAAATATAAATACACACAAATGCGAGGCAAAATAATAATCCCCTAAAGATGTCCATATCCTAATCTCTAGAACTTGGAACCTGTGAATATCTTACCTTACTTGGCAAAAGGGATTTGCAGCTGTGATTAAGGATAAGGACCTTGAGATGGGGATGTCATGGATAATAATCATGGATTATTCAGGTGGATGCAATCTAGTCATGTGAATCCTTAAAAGTGGAGAATGTTTCCTGGCTACAGTCAGTCACAGAGAAAAAGGATCAGAGAGTTGCTGGCTTTTAAGATGAAGGGAGAGAGCCATGAACCAATGAAAAGACAAGCTGGGAAAAGCAAGGAATTGGAGTGTTCCCTAGAGGTTCCAGAAGGAAGTACAGCTCTGTTGAAACCTTGATTTTAGCTCAGTGAGACCCAAGTCAAACTTCTGACCTATAGAACTGCAAGACAATAAATTTGTGTTGCTTTAATCTGTCACATCAGCAATAGATAACTAATACTATAGATATATAAACTTTTAATGATGTATAATATATAAGAAAAAGTACACAGATTATAAGTATACTGGTCAGTGATTTATCACAAACTGATCACATGTGTAACCACCAACCAGATCAAGAAACAAGTATTACAAGTACTGCAGAAGCTCCCTTCATGCGCCATTCCAGGCACTACCCTGTTCCCCATGGTAACCACTATTCTTACTTCTGACAGTATAGATTAGTTCTGAACTTGAAATGTTTGAACTTGAAATGTATGGAGTCATATACTATATATTATTTTTGTATCTACCTCTTTTAATCAACATTATGTTCTTAGATTCATGTAAATTCGTTTGTTCCTTCTCATTGCTTCATAAAATTCCATTGTATAAATGTACTGCAATTTACTTAACCATTCATACTTTGGGCATTTGGGTAATGTTTCGTTTGAGACTATTACAGAGTGCTGTCTTAAGCATTCTTGTACATGTCTTTGATGAACACATAACCATATTTCTATGTCTATACCTAGGAATGTAATTGCTGAGTCATGGGGTGTGTGTACATTAGTGTTGCTATAAGTTTTTTAAAGTTTTATACCTAGTTGCATTTCTACCAGCAATATAAGAAGTCCCAGTGCAATACATCTTCTCCAACATTTAGTATTTTTAGTCTTTTTAATTTTATCCATTCCTGTGTGTGCTGATATTACATTGCTATTTTAATTTGTATTTCCTCATTTTCAAGATTTAGTTTACTGTGTTTTTAAGGTGAATAGGTGTTAAATTTTACCGAATTACTTTTCTGCTTCTATTGAGATGACCATTTAATTTTTCTCTTCTGTTTTCATTAATGTAGTGGATTACACTGATGGATTTCCAAATGTAAAAATACCCTTAATTTGCTGGACTAAACTCTGCTTAGTTATGAAGTATTACTTTTTTTTTTTTAATTTTAAATACAACTGAGTTCCACTTTCTAGTAGTTTTTTAGGATATTTGAGCTAGATTGATGAGAGATATTGGCCAATAAGTTTTTCTCTTTTCATTTATTTGTAGGGTTTGATTTCAAGGTTATGCAAGCTCCACATGAAGAACTAGAAGTATTCCCTTGTTTATCTGGTCTCTGGTAGATTTTGTGTAATATTGGTATTTGGAAGGATTCATAGGTTAATTTACTATGACCTAGAAGTTCCTTTGTGAGAAGATTTAAAAAATTGGATTAATTTCTGTAAGAGGTTTAGACTATTCAGATTTTAAATTTCTTCCTAAGTCTGTTTGATAAGTTGGGTTTTCCATATCATTCAAATTGTCAAATTTATTCACTTAAAGATTTTTCATAAATTTTTTCATACTTAATCATTATAGTTTTAATATTTGGATTATTTATACTGATGCCTCCCCTTATACTCCTGATATAGGTAATTTGTGTTTTCTCTCTTTGTTTTAATCAGGCTTGCTGGGGGCTTTTCAGTTTTACTGAAAGTTAAAAAAACAACCTTTTGCTGATTCTCTCCATTGTGTGCTTATTTTATATTTCATTGATTTTTTCCATATTATTCTTCTTATTTGTTTCCTTCATTCTTGAGGATTGATTTGCTATAAATTTTTGTAGTTTCTTGAGATGGATTCTTAGTTGATTTTTAGTATTTCTTTTTTTCTAATATATGCACATATGACTCTACATTTTCTTTTAAGCACTGCTTTAGCTCTACCTAGCAAGATTTGGTATGTCATGTCTTCATTATTATTTAGTTCATAACATTTTAATTTCCATTGTAATTTCTTCTTTGACCTATGGATTAACTGGAATTTCCAAGCATATGGAATTAATATAGTTTTTTCTTATCATTCACTTTTAGCTAAATTTGACTGCAGTGAGATAATATACTCTAAATGATTTCAGTCCTTGGATATTTGTAAGAATTTTTTAGTAGCTTAACACATGATAAATTTGGTGAATGTTTATTTACAGTTCAAAAGATGTAAGTGATATAATTGTTGGGTGCAGTGTTCTGTATATATGAATTTGGTCACGTTTTGTTATTTGTGTTGTTTAGATCTTCTGTGCTCTGACTGATTTTTCTATCAGTTATAGAAACAAGTCTGTTAATTCCTCCTCTATAATTGTGGAATTGTCTGTTGTCTGTTTAGATTTCTTATTTTCTGCTTGATATATATTAAATCTGTGTTATTTATAATGTACATATTTGGGATTGTGATAGTTTCCTGGTTGATTGATTTCTTCATGATTTTAAAATATCTCTCTGTTATGAGTAGTGTTTCTTGCCTTAAAGCTTACATTCTCTTTTAGTATAAATATACCAGTGTTCTTTTTATTTGTATAATTCATCAATTCCTATCTTTTTATTTTTACCATGTCTGTGTGCTTCTATTCAAAACATTTTTCTTCTTAGCAGAATAGAGTTATTCTTTATTTCAATCTAATAAGCATAGTATTTTAATTAAAATATCAAATTCTTTTACCTTTAATGTAATTATTGATATAGTTCGATTTAAATCTACAATTTTACTGTTTTCTCTCTGTTACGTCTCCTTTATTCTTTCGTTTCTCATTTTAAGTTTTTTGGATTTGCACAATATTTTTATGATTATGTTTTTCTCTCAATTACCTTGTAAGTTATACATTTTTAAATTACTCTTTTAGTGCTTACTATTAAAGATTTATCCTTGACTTATTACCATTTAATACAAGTTATTAATAATTTCACTTCCCTATACTGCTAGCATCTTAGAACATTTTACTTTCAAGAATTCACCTCCCATGTTTGGATCATTGTTGTAATGCACTTTAAGGTTGTATTTATGTTACAAAGTTTATGACATTATAATTATTCTTTTATACAACCAATGTATATTTATATACATATTTACCATTTCCAGTGCTCTTAATTCCTTTATGTGTTCCATTTATTTGTCTGGAATTATTTCACTTAAGAAGTCCTTTTATAAGTCTTCTAATGCCTTTTGATGATGTACTCTTAGTTTCTGTTTGCTGAGAACACCTTAATTTCCTGTTTGTTTTTGAAGAATATTTGTACTAGGTATAGGATTCTAAACTAACAATTATTTTAACACTTCAAAAATATTAACTAATTACTTTCCAGCTTCCTTTGTTTCTAATGAGAAGTCATCTGTTAGTCTTATTTTTGTTCTTTTGGAAATAATGTCTTTTTTATTGATTGCCACTTGTGAGACTTTCTCCTGGTCTTTAGTGATCTGCAACTTGACTGTAAAGTTCATAGTAATATATTTTTAAATCTTGCTTGTGGTTTGCTGAGCTTTTATCTGTGTTGATGATGTTCAGCTGTTTTTTTAAAAATTCTTAGCTAACATTTCTTGGAAAGTATCTCTCTTTTTTTCCATTTACATGTATGTTAGGCTTTTTACAGAGTCCCTTATGTCTGTTATGCTCTTTTTTGGTTATTCTGTACTTCAGATTGGATATTTCCTATTGACCTGTCTTCTACTTTGTCTAAATTTCTGTGAAAACTATTAATTGTTTTCTTAATTTTCAGATACTGTGTTTTCGTTTCCACAATATTCATCTTATTCTTATAGTATATTGAACTCCATATGTTACCAATTTTCCATATTGCCTATAATTTCTTGAGTATTTTAGTCACAGTCATTGACTTCTGATCTCAGTATCAGGATCACCTGAAAGTCTGATTCTGTCTGTTTTTCCTCTTGGTTACTGATCATATGACATTTTTCATGCTTAAAGATTTTTTATATAATTATGAACACTGTACATTAAAAAAGCTGTAAAAGTTCATATTATAGATGCCATTTTATCACCAGCAGGGTTCTAAGAAATGAAATAGATGATCACTTTAATCCAATCAGAAATGGGGCCAGGTCAAAACTGCACTTGATTGTCAAGATTCAATCTATTTCTACTTTGTCTTTATTCTTAGGGTACACCCACCAAGACCTTTTAATTGAGAACCTAGGGAGCATTTTTCTTCTCACCTCTGGAAGGCTGTTGGAATTTTTGCTCTGCTTTTCAGAGATTTTCAGCTTAGTCTTGTCCTGTGCAGCTTTTGAATAGCAATTATGAGGAAATCTGGCTCTGTGTTTGATTGACAAAACTCTTGCTTGTTTCTTGGTTTCCCAAGAACTCTCTGCCAGGGACCAACCCTGGATTCTGTATCTCTAGCTGTATTCTCTCTCTCTCTTTTTTCTTTTTTGGCCATACCATGCAGCATGCAGGATCTTAGATCCCTGACCAGGGATGGAACCTGTACCCTTTGCAGCAGAATCATGGAGTCTTAACCACTGGACCAGTAGGGAAGTCCTCTCTAGCTGTATTCAGAATAAGCAAATATTCCCAGAAAGAAAAGCTAATGGAAGAATGTAGTGTCAGTTCACCACTATCTCCAGTACCTCTAAAAATAGTTTCATAGACCTTTCCTCCAGCAGAGAGACTGCAGTATTCAGTAAAATTTCAGTATTCAGTAAAAAAATTCAATAAAATTTCCAACTTGGTTCTTTAAATACTTACTCTGCCCATCTATAAATTGAGTTATGCTCTAAGAAACTGGCCATGTGTTTGAGGCAATTTAAGTCTCCAGCCCTGGATGACTGCTAAAAACTCTGTTGGTTTATTTGTCCCTTCTCATTGGTTTTCTATCTGAAGGAAGTCCAGATTCTCAAGCTCTAGATCACACTCAAAATTATCACATGCTTCCAGGAAAAGACAGCTGAAAATTCTGAGCTCATCTCTGAACATTTTCCTAAATATTTTCTCTGAATGTTTAGTCCCTATAATCTTCCTTGCATTCACAGCTCTCTAATGCCTTTAAAATATGATTTTTATAATTTACCTGGTTTTCTTGGGTGTTCACATTAAGAATGTTAGCCTTCTGAAAATTACTTAATCTTTTTTTCTAACATCTTTATTGGAGTATAATTGCTTTACAATGGTGTGTTAATGTCTGCTTTATATCAAGGTGAATCAGCTATACATATACATGTATCCCCGTATCTCCTCCCTCTTGCGTCTCCCTCCCACCCTCCCTATCCCACCCCTCTAGGTGGTCACAAAGCACCAAGCTGATCTCCCTGTGTGATAATTACTTAATCTTAATTGGAAGTGAAAGACTCCATAGATAGTTCTTCAATTTGATTTGAATACTAATAAGGAGAGCAATTATTCTCTAGTTTTTCAAATATTTGATGAGCCTCTGTTGTCTAAAATACACAGCCTGATACATTGTAGAGTAAGTTTGTGACCACAATGCTAAAAGAAACTATAATTTTTTATCGCCTGTGCTGCCCAGTTCTTATCATTTGGGGGGGGTTCAATTCAAGCCAGACTCCTCTGGGACACCTTGTCTTTCTGGCAAGAGATGTCTAACTTTTGATAAATTCCTTGACACTACTGTTCTCTGCCATTCTACTCAAAAATAAATATTTTCAAAGAGCTCATGTGTTCCAAAATAAAAGAACACATCTATTGCCTGAAGTAGTTTAGATATGAGTAGAGGACCAGGGAAGAATGGAGTTTGACTCTTGCCAGTTTCATCTCACCCTTATAATTGAAAAGTTGTTTTAAAAGACTAATAGCAGGCTTCCCTGGTGGCACTGTGGTTGAGAGTCCGCCTGCCGATGCAGGGGACACGGGTTCGTGCCCCGGTCCGGGAAGATCCCACATGCCGTGGAGCGGCTGGGCCTCTGAGCCATGGCCACTGAGCCTGCGCGTCCAGAGCCTGTGCTCCGCAACGGGAGAGGCCACAGCAGTCAGAGGCCCGTGTACCGTTAAAAAAAAAAAAAAAAAAAAAAAGACTCTAATAGCTATAGAGTACATGGAAGATAAGCTAATAATTTTTGAAAGAAACAGTTCTTAGAATACCTTGGAAAATGTATCTTATAGGTCTCCCCAGTGCTATCCTGTTTCTGCAAACTGAAGACACAATAAAAAAAAAAGTGTACACAGAAGTCAGTTGTCCCTAATAGCAACATCAAATTCATCCCACTGAATCTGTTAAGTTGTTCACTTGAATATTCTGCTTCTGGCTATACTTAAAATCCGGCAAGCTTCAGAGTTGGATGAAAAAGCCCACTATCCTATTAATTAATTTTATCTTCCCAGTTTAGGTAACAAGGCCCCAAAGGCAATCAGCTAGTGCCCTGAAGCACACAATACAGTTACTAATGTTAATAAAATGATGGCTCTTATTTTGAAAAATAGCTTATAGCAGTATTGATAATATTCTAGCAGCAGAATTTGAAAATCCAGCCGTAATACCTTAATATTAAATTCTGTATATTCAGTAGTATACATTATCAATATACCACCACATGATTTATTCATACCAGTCTCAGTGTCCTCCAGCATTGATCTCAAGGCTGTTTTTTAGCTCTGTAATGAAAACTCTAGAGCTTAAAATCCTGATCAAATGTCATCACTACACCAAGTCAGAAATATGGCCCATAGGAGTTAAGGTAGTATAAATTCTTTTTGGCCTGCATTATAAAATCTTGCCCAGAGCTAATACTGAGAAAAGGGGGAAAACAACTCAGTGAGTCAGAAGACTTACTGTCATCCTCCCCTCATCAGTGTAGACTGGGTTTATCGTTCTGAACCATGTGCTCCAAAAAAAGAAAAAAAAAAATGCTGTTGAGAGGGTGTTCAACCAGGATGTAACTTTGGAAATGTGCTTATGATGGAAAGTAAAAACAAAAAACAAACAAACTTAACTAAAGAACTAAAAAAATCCACTGTTTAAAATGAGGTTAAAGTGTCCATCAACAGATGAATGGATAAAGAAGATGTGGCACATATATACAATGGAATATTACTCAGCCATAAAACGAAATGAAATTGAGTTATTTGTAGTGAGGTGGATGGACCTAGAGTCTGTCATACAGTGTGAAGTAAGTCAAAAAGAGAAAAACAAATACCATATGCTAACACACATACATGTAATCTAAAAAAAAACCCCAAAACTGGTTCTGAAGAACCTAGGGGCAGGACAGGAATAAAGACGCAGACTGTAGAGAATGGACTTCAGGACACGGGGAGGGGGAAGGGGAAGCTGGGACAAAGTGAGAGAGTGGCATGGACATATATGCACTACCAAGTGTAAAATAGATAGCTAGTGGGAAGCAGCCGCATAGCACAGGGAGGTCAGCTCGGTGCTTTGTGACCACCTAGAGGGGTGGGATAGGGAGGGTGGGAGGGAGATGCAAGAGGGAGGAGATATGGGGATATATGTATATGTATAACTGATTCACTTTGTTATAAAGCAGAAACTAACACACCATTGTAAAGCAATTATACTCCAATAAAGATGTTAATAATAATAATAAATAAATTAAATAATAAAATAAAATGAGGTTAATTTAAAAATGGAAACAATCTGGAAACAATAGAAGTGAAAGCCTCACTAAATTGCTCCATTATCCATTGTTAAAGCTTAGAAAAGAGTTAACTATGTTTTGGATGGGTAATATTACCACTTCTAACACCATAGGCTCCGAGGCATGAAAATGATTGTTTCATAAACAAAAATGAAAAAAATTCCAAGGAGACCACTGAAGTATTTCTGGTCACTCTTCTTGGAGGACATCTTATAAGCAAAAGACCTCTGTCTATATGGTGGCGTTTGAGATGGTGGTGGGTTGCCACATTTTGCTTTTGAAAGATAGCAAAATATGTAGTTTCTATACTGCTTTATTCAAACAGAAATTTCCATCATATGTATTTAAGAACTATGGTTGCCAATAAAGTCAGTCCTCTTGTTTATATTTTTACACTCGTGTATTAACAGTATACACACATTTATATAAGCATCAAAAGTACTATACATGAAAACAAGTAATGTTCCACACTCTAACAAACAAAATGATGGAAGTTGACCCAGGAAAAATCAGACTGTAGCTATAATAAATATTCACAAAACTGACAGGATACCTTCTAGCAGTGAAACATGTACTCTGCGTTTAATTAATTTGTAAGATATAACGATATTTTTGTGAAGGTTAGGAAACACAGTTTGGTAATATTAACTATAATTTCCTTGGTTAATGTTGTTTGAAATCATAATCCAGGTAACTGTATAAATCAGGATTAAGCCAGAGAAGCAGAATCAGTAGGAAATATAAATTAAGAGATTTATTGCAGGGAACTGGCTTATACCATTTGGGGGGCTGGGTAAGCATGTCTAAAACTTGTAGGGCAGGCTGTCAGGAGGGTCAGGCTGGAACTCTCAGGCACAGGATAAAGCTGTTGTCCACACAATTTCTTCTTATGAAAGCCTCAGCTCTGCTTTTAACCTCTTTCAGCTGATTGAATCAGGCCTGCCCAAACTATCTAAAATAATCTCCATTTCTAAAGTCAACTGATTATGGATTTTAATCCCATCTACAAAAAACTTCACAGCAACACCTAGAATAGTGTTTGAAAGAATAACTGGAGACTAGCCAAACTGACTCATCAAAAAGACTACCACAGTAATATATAGAAGTTTAAGTATTGGTTGATTTCTCCAAATCTCAAAGAGCATTGAAGATTGCTCATTTGAAATTCAAACCCTGCTCTCCTTAAGAAACAATTAAACATATGTATATATTATATCTCTGATCTTTCCTTCTTATCTGGTTTTCATTTGAAAAGTTAAAGAAAGCTCAAATCTTTCTTACTGTAATTTTTTGTCTCAATTTTTATAAATATAATGTGCAAAGGAGGTATTTCTGGATAAAGAGTTTCCTATAACACAAAGCCATAGAATATGCCTTTTCACTATTTCTCTTTAAAAAAAAAAAATTAGAAGAGATAATTTTGTTGGCATCCTAAATACAATTGTCAATAATGGATAGCATTAACATTTATATATTGATATGTTAACAGAGAATTAGAGAATTCGTTTTCATAATCCTTAATCAGTATTGTAGAAACCTGAGTCCATAGAAAGATATATGAGATTTCAGTTATTGAAGAAGATACACCACGAGGTGTCTACAGCATTTTAGAATGAGTGATGCAACTTCCATTCTTTTCTTTTGGCTTTGTGATTTTGATTGTTTAAAATTATGCAATGCTGCGCTCACTTTGCCAGTACGTGTCTAATACTAAAATTGGAATGATACAGAGAAGATTAGCATGGACCCTGTGTAAGGATGACATAAATTCATGAAACATTCCATATTTTTTAAAATAAATATTTTGTTATATATGAACGTCATGGTAACCACAAACCAAAAAATTATACTGAAACAGAAAAAAAGAGAAAGAAATCCAAACATAACACTAAAGACAATCATCAAATCACATGAGAATACAGCAAAAGAAGAAGAAAGGAACAAAAAGAACTACAAAAACGACCAGAAAACGAATAATTAAAGGACAATCAGTATATTTCTATCAGTGATTACTTTAAGTGTAAATAGACTAAATGCTTCAGTTAAAAGACATAGAGTAGCTGAATAGATAAAAAGCAAGACCCATATATATGCTGTCTATAAGAGACTCACTTCAGATCTAAAGACACACAGAGACTAAAAGTGAGGGGATGGAAAAATATATTCCATGCAAATAGAAACAAAAATAAATCTGAGGTAGCAATACTTATATTTGACAAAATAGACTTTAAAACAAAGACTGTAATAGGAAGCAAAGAAGAACATTACATGATAAAGGATTAATCCAATGAGAGGATATAATTGTAAATATATATGCACCCAACATAGGAGCACCTAAATACATGAAGCAAATATTAACAAACGCAACAGGGAAAATTGACAGTAATACAATAATAGTAGGGGACTTTTAACATCCATTTACATCAATGGACAGATTATCCAGACAGAAAATCAACAAGGAAATACTGGCCTTAAATGACACATTAGGAGATGAACTTAGTAGGTGTATATAGGACATTTCATCTAAAAGCAGCAGAATACACATTCTTTTCAAGTGTGCATGGGACATTCTCCAGTATGGTTCACATACTAGGCCAGTCTCAATAAATCTAAGAAGATTGAAACTCTATCAAGCATCTTCTTCAACCACAAAGGTATGAAACTAGAAATCAACCACAAGGAAAAAAAAACTGCAAAAAACACAAACACATGGAGGCTAAACAATATGCTACTAAACAATCAATGGGTCACTTGAAGATATCAAAATATACCTGGAGACAAATCAAAATGGAAACACAGTGATCCAAAACCTATAGGACACAGCAAAAGCAATTCTAAGAGGAATGTTTATGGTGATACAAGCCAACCTCAGGAAACAAGAAAAATCTCAGATAATCTAACCATACACTTAAATAAGGAACTAGAAAAAGAAGAAGAAACAAAATCCAAAGTTAGTAGAAGAAAATAACTAATAAATTCAGAGTGGAAATAAATGAAGTAGAGACTTAAAAAGCTACAGAAAAGCTCAATGAAACTAAGAGCTGGTTTTTAAAAACATAAAATTAATAAACGTTTTGCCAGACTCAACAAGAAAAAAGAGAGAGGGCCCCAATAAAATCAGAAATGAAAGAAGAGTTAAAACTGACACCACAGAAATACAAAGGATTGTAAGACATCACTACAAACAGTTGTATACCAATAAAATGGACAATCTAGAAGAAACGGATAAATTCCTAGAAATGTACAATCTCCCAAAAGTAAACCAGGAAAAGATAGAAAATATGAAGAGACTGATTTTCAGTAATGAAACTGTGAACCAGTAAAAAACAAAACAAACAAACAAAAAAACCTCCCAACAAACATAAATTCAAGACCAGATAGCTTCACAGGTAAATTCTACAATACATTTAAAGAAGAGTTAACACCTATCCTCTAAAACTATTCCAAAAATTTCAGAGGAAGGAACACTTCTGAACTCATTCTGGAGATCAATATCACCCTGATATTAAAACCAAAGAGATCCCAAAATAGAAAACTGCAGGCCAATATCACTGATGAGCATAGATGCAAAAATCCTCAACAAAATATTAGCAAACTGAATTCAATAATACAGTAAAAGGGTCGTTCACCATGATCAAGTGGGATTTATTCCAGGGATGCAAGAATGTTTCAATATCTGCAAATCAATGAAGGTGATACATCACATTAACAAATTGAAGATTAAAAATCATATTAACATCTCAATAGATGCAGAAAAAGCTTTTGACAAAATTCCACATCCATTTATGATAAAAACTCTCAACAAAGTGGGCATAGAGGGCACATACCTAAATATAATAAAGGCCAGATATAAACCTACAGCCAACATCATACTCAATGTTGAAAAGTGGAAAGCTTTTTTTTTTTAGATCTGCTTTTTATTCTCTAATCTTTAATAAATGTTTGAACATTACATTCCTAGAATAACTGCACTTGATGTGGGGTATTAGTCTTCCTCTCTATTACCTCAGTGAGTTTTCACCTCACAGGATCCCCACTTCCCTACTCTCTAGCTAGAAAACCAGGGCTTTATTTCTCCCACTCTGTTGCACACTGTTAATAATTGTGACTGTGTTTGAGACCAAGTGTTGAGAGGATGGAGAGAGAAAAAAAAGTGGTAAAGATTCTCTTCACACTTTGGGGACCACAGTTCCTCTGGACAGAGAGAAAGTTTCACATCCTTTAGAGATTTTGGAGCCTGCTCAAATATTGATTTCATTGCTGTTCCCACCTCCATGGGAATGCCTGGGGCTAGAACAGGGGAGGATGGATGAAAAAATATAGGGGCTTTCCTTCGCTCTTTCTGACCCCTCAGAGCTTCCTTTGTCACTCCTCAAATTAGAGACAGAGGCCTTCCCTTGGCACACGTTCTGTCTACACATAGTGAGCAGTTACAGGGTTCAAATTTCCTTTGAGTCCAGCCTGGGAACTACCAGAAGAAAATGAAATGGGAGACTCCCCTCCAGTTCAGTGGTACTTCAAATTATGGTTTCCTTCTCCAATCCACCTGCTCTTATTTTTTTTCAGAGTCCTCAGAGGGCTTCTGCATGCATTGTATTGAGATTCTAGCTGCATTTCAGTAGGAGAGACAGAGTGAAAATTTCTTACTCCATTTTACCCTGAACAAGGACTGACACAGGTTTTTTTAGGTAAACATAGTAAATGAAATACCTTTCATACCTCTGAGTAGAATATATTTACTGTTAATATTTTACCTTAAAATGCATTTTGATCTTCAGAAGTTGAGGGTCATTCCTCTGTATAGTTAAACGATACAGATTTTTTATTTGCAAACTTCTGTCCTCAGAAATTACAGCAGAAAAAATGCATATCATAGATTTTAAAATAATGAATCAGAGTCATAGATCAGACTACATATATAACAAAAATCTGACATCTTTGTAGTTTAGGAGTTTGAAAATAATTGCATTTCCCTGAATTCTCATTAATAAAAACCATTTATTATTGGGCACAGCTTATGAGCCTGTCATCAGATGCAGTTCATTATGTGGCCTTGCATTACTATTATCCATTTTGGCGTAGCCTAACTTATTCTTAGCAGGGTTGGAACTTTTGCATTGTCATCATCTAAGTGCTTTTTGTGAGGTAGCAGGGTGATGGTGGAAAGAAGCAATATGTTTGGAGTGTGAGCGAACACTCAGACTTGAATTTTCCTCTTGAAAGGAGTTATTTCCCATCTGGCACTTTTTAGCTAAAAATATTAGATGCTTGTTTTGACTATTACCTCTGTTGCTGAGCCCTGAGTAAAGAAAAAATGTAGGTATCTGTAAATTGGAGGATTTTTAGGTTCATGGGAACTGCAGACTACCTGAAGAAGTATTTAACATGCCTGGGCCTAAGTTGTCCAGGATCTACAAAATGCCTATGAGCAGAACTTCCTGGATCAGGAAGCACAGTGCTGCACAAAGAGAATGAGCTAGAACACCTGGGTTCTAGACTTCGTTTTACCATAAAACAATGCCGGGTTAGAATTTTCTAACACTTAAACCCCCATTGTCTCATTTGATCTTCCCAACCCTGCTGTCAGCCAAGAAGACCTCATACTATAATATTTTCCCAGTTCTAGGGATGAGAAACAAAGGCTCAAAGCAGTTAAGATCTTCTACTCTCTGTTAATCTAAGATTCTTTCCACTTGAATGTCACTAGTCAGATGTATTACTAGAAGACTCAGTTTCTTGATCTGTAAACGTAAAGATTTTCACTCCCAGTTTTTTTCCAGATCTTTTCAAGTTTGATCTAGTCACATTTTTACATTTTAGATACCTGTAAAACATAATCTTTTACTTCATAAATGATTTCTTAGGAAAATTTTCCTGATTTCTCAACCTATAAAATAGTCGCATATTCTGTCACTAAAATATCAGGCATTTCTTCTGATCATACTCTAGTGCATACGTACTGGCTATGGATAAGGGCAGAGTATATCTTAGTATAGTTGAATAGCATCTGATTTCTCATTGTGTTTACAGAATTATTTAATTTGAAAATTATCTATTTTAAAGGCTATTAAATTCTGTTGATCTCAACCACTCACCCAAATTCTCTCTATTTAATTTGTTTCATTAATATATACATGCAATAGAAAGGCAAAGAATATAAATGGACAATTCATTAAAGAGGAAATATAGTTAGACTGGATAGGTAGATAGATAGGTAGGTAGATAGATAACCTCAGTAATAGCCAAGTAAATGCAAATTTAATAATGAGACACCTCATATAGTAGATTATAGTAATGAGAAGCCTCATACTAGATTATATGAGTTAATATTTGTTAAGCCCTTTATGCAGTGTCTGGCTTATAGCAAGCATTTAAAATGCTTGTTAAAAATCAGTCAATAAATTAAATAATTAAACTGCTAATGCAAGTGTGAATTGCTTCAAATCTTTTAGAAAGTTATCTGGAAATATCTATAAACATTAAAAATTCACTTAACTTTTGAGTGAGCATTGTTGCTTTTGGCAAATATCTTACAGAAATAAGAGCATCACTATTTAAGAAGGATTTTTATTTCAGCAAAAATACTGAAAATAAAATAAATGTTCATCAGCCAGGGAACAATTAAATAATTTTATCAGAGTCCCAAGGAAACAAAAAAGTCATGAGAATTTGAGTTTATTCACAAAATGGATATTTTAAAAGTATAATCAGTATGTAGGGAATACATAGGAGCTATTTCAATAACCCAGTTTGAATAGGAATAGAGCTGTTACCCTCCCTGGGCCCAAGGAGAGGAATCTGTGACCAAACTCAGAAGGAAAGTAGAGCAGAGGAAAACTCCTTGGGAGGAGAAGTGGCCTTCAGTTGAGGGACAGAGCCAGGCTGAGGCAAACTTGCATGGAGGGGGCCAGGAAATAAGTACCCTGCCCTCAGCCTTTTTCTTTAACTTCTTGCCAGGGCTTCCTATTTGTTAAGCCCATCAGAACCAACCAGGAGCAAGGGAAGCCATGAGAGTCTGCTTCCCAGAGTGCAGAGTAGAGATGGGTGGAGAGAGGATCTGGGTGGTCAATCAGAAGGTATCTAATGCAATACTCATGTCACATGGAGACTATGGAATGATACACAGCAATGGAAAAGGCTATGAACTCATATGGATGGTCCATATCATGGATATATGTATCCATGTATGTTACATATTTGGGAAAAAATGGAGTGTAAACAGTAATTGTGTGTATGTATGTATATGTGTTTATATATGTATAAATGTATAAAACTATATACATAAACATGCATGTGAATATATTAGCTTTTTAGTATTTCTACCAAGTCCTTTGAAATCCATTAGAATGATAAGACGTCAGAAAGATTGTGATAGTGCTAAATGCACTTCGCGTGTTCATGGCAGGTGATTAGTAATATACATTGGCTGTTGGAGATGGCTGAAATATAGTTTGTAATTTGCATAAACTAAATTTTGCTTTGTAATATGAGTAGACAACACAGTGTGCAGATAAATGAACCTTCAGAAAAAGAAGATGCCAATTCTATGTTTTTCTCATATCCACATGGCTAGAATTTAAATGGAGCAAAGCATACTGGGATCTGACCTGCTTTTGAGTCAGGGAAACATAACAGTCATTTGTAGTCAACTCCAAAGCCAGGGAATTCAATGAGGCCCTTAGCTCTGCAGCAGCTTATCTCAAAGTCAAATTTTTACCTTCAAGTCTGGAACATTTGTTAGATGTTATCAGGTAACAAATCTGTTTTCTTCTGTTCAATTGGGAGTCTCTGAGTATTTCAGAACATTTTTGTTTACAGAAAGACTTTTTATAAACATCCTCTCCCCCACTTTTAATAGATGCTTATGTTTATAACACATTTCCCATTTTTAAAGTGTTTTCAAATGTCACTGACTTTCAAATATTACCTTTTCACAAAGCAACTTGCAGACATTGTTGTTTTAAAAACACATGCCAGATTTGGACTTGCTACAGATAACACACCACGCTTGCACAGATGTTTCATCAGCCTTACCTGGGATCATTTTCAAAATTCCAGGGCAAGACAGGAGTCCCACAGCCCAGTGCCTGGAACGCAGCCAGTCTCACAGCACTGAGTCAACATGACACACAGTGAGTCAAAGCTACAAGATACCAAACATCTGATGTTCTCTCTTTCTTTCTCTCTGTCTCTCTTTCAATGTCTCTCCATCTCTCTGTGTCTGAAAGAAATGTGGATGCTCTGGCATTATGGGCACAGAGTCTATTGGAAAGAGTCCTAAGAGAGCCAAGGTTTACGTGTGAGCATGTGGGAAGGAACGTGAGTCACACTTGGATCTTTTCAGGCCTGGCTGCATGTGTGCGGAGCATTGGCCATCATTAGTGTTGGCTTCTGATGTGAAAGGCAGCAATTCCATAGCTGCATTTTAAAAAGAAAAACTCAGGTGTGACAAAGACTTTGCTAAAAGGATATTAAAATAGGACTCTTTTTTTAACATCTTTATTGGAGTATAATTTCTTTACAATGGTGTGTTAGTTTCTGCTTTATGACAAAGTGAATCAGCTATACGTATACATATATCCCCATATCCCCTCCTTCTTGTGTCTGCCTCCCATCCTCCCTATCCCACCCCTCTAGGTGGTCACAAAGCACCGAGCTGATCTCCCTGTGCTATGCGGCTGCTTCCCACTAGCTATCTATTTTACATTTGTTAGTATATGTAAGTCCATGCCACTCTCTCACTTCGTCCGAGCTTACCCTAGGACTCTTAATTTTTAACCTGCCGGAGTGGAGCCTTGCATTAAGGACATTTTGTTGGTACTTAACAATGGACTTGTGTACATTTGCCTGAGGAGCAAATTCCTTTGGGTCTAAATTCTGATTACTTAACCTAAATGATCTACCAGATGGAAATTATATCCTTGACATTGTAGAATCATAACTTGAATGAAATATCTCATAATTAGTGAAATCTGAATGATGTTTTTAATCATAAATTCCGTGTAGCAAGCTAGACCACAGTAATAGTGAATGAGCTAGTCTAATAATTGCTTACTCTATTTTCATGATTCATCTTTGTAACTCTGGGTGCCTGATGGTGGTGGTATAGGTAGAGATTCATAAAGTGTCCGAAAGCTTTCATGATAAAGAACAAACAGGTAGTTATTACCAAAAAACTTGGATAAATCAGGTCAAAATTTGAGAATCTTAACATTTTCCCATACCTCCAATATCTGCTACTTTAACATATAGGAAGCTTCTATGCTAGTAGGAAATGGAACAGAAAGCAAAACAGTAGCAAACTAGAGCAATAAGTGAATAAGTAACTAGTGGGGGTAAATCACAGACTATGACTGTTTTATGATGTCAGGGAAGTTAGAACAAATGGCCGCCAAATGATATAACAAACTTCTTGTGAAATATGGCTGAAAAGCAGAATGGCATGTCGATACTACAGGTAATATGCTGACAAAGGGGTCTTTATCTGAATAAGAATCTTTCAGCTGGTTTCCAAGTGCATAGTTGTACTCAGTCCCTTTTCTTCTTTATTCCTACAGTGTTACTAGTAGAGAGACTATACCAGGCAGCAATTTTGACAGGGTCATGTCACAGTATGTTTGCAGATTGGAGCCTACTGATAATCCTTATGGCGCTAATATTAAATTTTTACTAGCAGTTCACGACTTAATACTGACCCATAGATAAAACTGTCTGTAATTTTCCCTGCTGCCTCTCAACACCACTGATTTTCTCTCACTGTCACCTGCCCTTTCCCCACTCCCCCCATACTGTGGTAGCTCTTAAGGAAAAGCTAAAAATTTGCTACCCAATTAGGAAGCCTGTGGATGCAGAAGCAGAGGGATATATGAAAAGGTGAGAAAGCAAAAAAAAAGGGAAAAAAGATGTTTTAGGGGAAGTAGAGTTTCATACTCGTAGACTGTGCTGATATGCCTACTTGGTGACCCACTGCCAAAAATTCTTCCTGAGCTAGTGGAATTTACCACTTAGCATAATATTCAGTCAAAGGTCAAAAGCCTCTTGTTGGGTTTCAAAAATTAGCAGAAGTGTCTAATACCTGTTGAGTGACTGCTAAGTAACAAGCATTTTGATAGATATTTTATTCTTACAAACCCCTGTGAGCTATGATACTATTAATCAAATTTAGGATATGGGCAAGCAAAAGCTCAGAAAAAGGTTAAGTAATTTACCAAAACCAGGGTGATGGAGCCAAAATTCAAAGACAGATGTCAAGCCCCAGAGAGTATCTCTGCTGCTGCTCTTGCCATTCCACCTTGCCTTCTGCATTGTTAGCCGTGTTTCATGTTTTAATTAAATTTGACTCAACATAGATCCATTCGTTTATCCAGCACTCAGCAGGCATTCGTGGAGCGCTGTGTGGCGTACTGTGTTACTTCTGAAGCCTGCTGAGATTAGGTGCACTGGCAAATTGAGTTTGACGTGGGACTGGGTCAGATGGTTGCAGACTGATCGTTTAGCTCAAGCATTGATAGGTGCTGCCTGGTGAGGACTCCTAGGGATCTTGTGGGCTGAGAGTTGGAAAAGAACTAGGTAACAGAAAGTGAGAAGGTACTAATGACTAGTTCTACATCTTTTAAAATATCACTAGATTTCATGGCTTCTAAATGCAGCAATTGAACTACATTTTCCAAAATTCTCTGCATGTTTCTGGTTGGGGCGGAAAAGAAATCTTTTCATGAGAGATTTGGGAGGCAAGAGTGAAGCAGCAACCATTTTTGTCTTTATGCTCAGGTCAAGGGAGGTGGTTTTGTTGCTCACGCGTGTTGTCACTTAGCTGATGGCTCACCTTGGGAAGAGTGAGTAGCCAGGCCTACAACTGCCTCATCTTCCCCAATCCTCCTTCAGTGTTTCTGTGTTTAGCTCCATGACAAAGGTTACCAGCTTCTGTCCTCATAGAGTTACAGCTAACGGGTGCTGAGAGGTGCCAGCTGGTCCTTGGGCTCCCTGCTTACAACCGTCTCCTCTTGCAGACCATCTGTGACCTGTGTGTTTCAAGCTCCAGCATCAGAAACAAAGGCAGTAATCTTACTGAGACTGCTTAGCCAGCTTCCACACTGTGTGAGATCAGATTCCTCTATCAAACTCTGCTTCTCTGATTCAACTCTGACCAATACAGTAGGAAAGGAGGGATCTAAATATTTTCCCTCCTCACTTCTAGATTGCATGACCTACCTGCATCTAATACTCTTGGAACCTCAAATGTTTGGGTGCGTCAGGAATTGCATGTATATGAGTCAGGAAGCAGGCTCTCCCCTGACACCAAATCTGCCAACATCCTGATCTTAAACTTCCCAGCCTGCAGAAGTATGAGAAGTAACTTTCTGTTGTTTATTAGTCACTACATGTTTTCAAGTACCCCTTCTAAGCCCCTATGGGCTAACAAGTATCCCTCTGTATTACGAGGTCAAATTTCTCTTCTATACTTCAAACTTGTATATCGAGTTGCCTACTGAGAAAGCCCAATTAGATGTACTATATACACACTAGAATTTAATTTGTTCAATATCAAATTGATTATTGCTCATCCCATACTCTGAAAAAACAAATGAACTAATAGATAAGCAAACACCCCTAATATTCTCTCAATGTTTTTCTCTTTAACTATTGGAACAACTATCAATCCAGTGCTCAAGCCAGAATGCTAGCAGTTTTCTTTTATTCCTTGCTGTTCTCTTATTCTTCACATCCAATCACCCAGCCATAAATTTTCAAAACATCTATCAAATCCGTTCATTTCCCTCCACAACCACTATTTCAGCTCAAGCCACCCATTCTCCAAGAAATGGCCATTGTTGATGTGTGTATATGGTAAGATATAATGCAATATATACATTTGCTACATGTACATTATTTATTATATTTATTGGTAATATGTACTTTATATATATTTACATATATGAGATCATGTTACACATACTTTTCTGAAACTTGCTTTTTTACTTAATATTTTATAAACCACTTTTTATCTAGTGCAAAATGTGTTATGTGTACCATTATTTATTTAAATTATACAAGTAATAGACACACATAGTCAGAATGCATACAGAAAGCTATGAAATATAGAATAAAATTTGCCTTTTCCCATGGCCTCATTTCCGTTCTGCTATTGCAATCACAGCTAAAAATTTTATTGCGTTAGTCATACTGAGTTTAATATTACAACTTTAAATCCTGTGCTATACCTCTGCTTTTTGGTTTGTCAACATTAAAGAGTATCTATTTACTCCCTTAAATAAAGGATGAGAATTCACTGCATTTATACCATCTTCCATTCCCCTGCCACAAATTAGACATTGTTTTACTGATTTATTTTTAGTTTTTCATGTAGTAATTTTAACTTTTAACTGTATTCTTAAGCTTTTATTTCTTTTATCAACTTTTAACAATATCTATGGATTCTACTTTGTGAAAGGTAAGGAAATTAATTAACCCACTGATCTTTTCCTAGATCTTATTTTTCTCCATTCCATATCTCAATTTCTGTTGGCTAAATCGTGATTTTTCCAACCTCAAGATTAATAATATTGCCTAGTATGCTGAGTTACATCACCATAGTTAAATACACTCTCCTTTATTTCTAGGTTTATTCTCAGGGGTGAAAACCAATAAATAACATTTGTTATACCCACATCTAAATACACGTATTTACTGTACAACTAAATAAAATATTTAGACCGTAAAAGGAACAATAAAATGGTGTGTAACTGCAGATTCCAAAAGGCAAGCCTCACGGCTTCTCTTTTATTTCCTTTTCAGTGTCCTTCGTTTCTTCTGGGTAATTTCAAATGTCTTTTTTTCTATCCTATGTAATACTTCTTGGATCACCAAGAACACACATGCTGCTTAACAAGTTGGTTTTATTACTTGTCGTAGGGAAGACACATACCAATGGGAATTATAGACCACCTCAGTAAGAGGTGTTAAAATGAACTATTAGGAGTTTTCTGAGTTCCTGAATGTCCCCCAAGTTTTATTTTCTTCTCACACTTGATTAATAATTTGGCTAGGTATAGAACTGTAGGCTTAGAATTTGAAACTATTACTCATTTATCTTTATTCAGTATTGCTGGTGAAAAGTCTGAGGTAAATGTGATTTTTATTTCTTGATATATGCCTTTTTTACTCTCCCACTTTCTCTCTCTTGAATCTTTCAGGATTTATCTTGGTGTGGATTTCTTTGTAAGTTTTCCACTAATTCCATGGGTCCTTTCAACTTAAATATTTATACTATTCTTCAGTTTAGAAAAATTTCTGTTCTTAAATGTTTTCTCTCCTCTGTTAACCCTATTTTCTACACTCTATTTCCTATATCTTTTGAGTCTATCCTCCACATATTATAACTTTTCTTGTATATTTCTGAACTTTATCTTTTTATCGTATATCCTAAGAAACTTCTTTAATACAGATCACTTATTTGGTCTTCAGTTATTTTATTAATCAGAAAATTCGCTCTCTTTGTTTTTGAAAGCAAAAACTTTCAAGAACTTTACGTTTTCCTTTGATTTTCTTTCCTTTATCATGTCATCCTGGTTAATTTGAAAAAATGCAGTACCATTTGAAAATCTGTGAAATTATTAATTATATATTTTAATTACCTTTTTTCTTTTAATAATTTGTTTCCTAGGCAGTTTTATTTTTGTTGTCACTCAGGATGTTGATTGTCTTAAACTGTCTGCTTAGTCTTGATTGCTCATTTATAATTAATAGAATGACTAAATTGATTAATACAGGCAGGGAGCCTGAAGACTTATGCACTTGCCAAAACGAGGGCTTGACTCTGGAGGTGGAGCAGGATAAGTTATTTCCATCAAGGGCAGATTGGATTTTTTAGTTTCCCACACCTTATCTGCTGTGACAGTCAGGACTTGCCCAAAGCTCCAGTGTGCCTCTCTCCTAGGACCTTAAACCCTCCCCAGACAGATTACAGACTTTCTTTAATTTGCATCAGGATTTTACCCAGAGGGCAAAATACTTAGTGTCAGTCACTCCCTTTTTCCTGTGCGAGAAAGGAAGGAGTTACTCACTCAGCTATTTTGTTATCAATTATTTAATGAATTTTTCTGATGACCCCAAGGCCCACTTCTGTTCTTAGGTTTTGTTGGCTTTAGTTTAGCACTCCTTTAGGAATCACTGGGGAAAACTAGTACTCACAGGTATCTTGGGTTTTTGTCTCCAGGGCCTCTCTGGATGTCGTGCAGGATGAACAGGGCACAGGTCTTTGTGAATGGAGACCCCTAGAATTGCGTAGTGCACAACCTGAAAACTGTGCTTTGGTATTTCATCTGCACCAATTTCTCTGCCCGTCTCTACCTAGCTCCTGAAATGTCTCTGAATTATCTTCATGGATTCCCAATGATATTCTTTTTTCTCTTGAAAATATTATATTAAGTATTTTAATGTGACTTTGGAAGGATGGAAAAAAACAAGTATTCTTAGACCAATGACTTGAATCAAAAACCATGCATTATATTTAGTTTTATTATTTTTCCTAGATATTGTCTATAATTAGATGAATACCCTAAATATTATCACTCTAAATCTCACAGAAGGGGGAAAATAATCATGTTTCTCACAACATTTATGTATAAAAATTTCAGTTTTATTTATGAAAAACTATGACTTCCTCAGGTTAACTCAGAATTAACTGAGAAATTTGGGGGGAACTGTCTTTATCAGCCTCTGATACTTTAAACATAGAAATACATTAAATAAAGGTGTATGTATATAAGTGACAGAGTCATGAGGATGAAAATTATTTTAAAAAATAAATGATAATATTTATGTCTGAGAAGTTCCTCTACTTACAAATTTCAGGTAAGATAAGTAAATTTGATTCAAGGGCAAAAGGATTAGAAACTTATAGTTGAAGAAAGAAGAAAAAAGAGATAGAAAAGAAGGAATAACAGCCTGAGTATTGACTATCTCTTTCTTTCCTATTGAAACCAATGGAAAACAGTCACTCGTGTCCTTGGCTTAATATTTATCAGCCAAAGAAGACTGTGTCTCACAGTCTCACAGGTTGGGTTCCCTGAGAAGCTGACTCTGCAATGGAAGTCGGCAGGATATTTATCAGAGAGTGCTCTTAGGATCAAAACATATGGAAAGGAAGCCGGAGAATGTAGCTGAACTAGTTTGTAAGCCCCAGACCTCAGCCCACCCCAGATATAGCTCTGGAACTCATCTGGTTTTCCAGAGATGTCTCAAATTTGGATGAAGGAGCTGAGGCTTTATATCCTGAAACTGTTCAGCTATTGGATATAGGCACACCTGGAAAGAGGTGCAACTTGGCTAAGATAGCTTTCTTCTACTGAGAATAGCCCCCCAAAACGCTGATAGTTGACTACTGTCCTCTGACATCACACCCAACAGCCAGGGAAATAAGAAGTCCTTTTTTTCTGAAAGGAGATCTAGGCAGTACATCATACATTAACCGTAATCCACCCTTTCTACCACTTGGATTCACTTCTTACGGGTTCTAGGAGCATCTTCCTTCTCTTGGTGAAAGGGAAGCTTAAAAGAGAAAGATTAGCGGGCTAAACTAGCCCCAGCTACTAGCCTCAGGTCCCAAGAGCACACCAGGAGATGTTTCTCAAAGGCCATAAATCTCGACTACAGATGCAATGGCCTTGCTCCAGAACCCTAGAGGTCTGCATGATATTCTCCCACTAGAGCTTGTCATAAAGTCAATATGACCTTTCCCACCACTAATATCTCTAACACCACAGGGTTTTCTACGTCATATGACCACAGCCCAGGCAGCACAGTTGCTTGTACTGCAGGCTGGAATTGCTGCAGAGCCCTTTCCTGCTCAGGGATCCATTCATAACTGCTAGCCTTTCAGGCACTATCTATACCCCCAGGTGTTTAATACGCTACCTCTGAGCCTACCTGCCACTGTTTCATTCTTCATGGTGGGAGGCACAAGATGCAATAGTTTGTCCTTTACTTTGGAGCGAATGTCCTAGCACACAGAAACCACAAAAATTTCTATTAAGCTGGTGGGCCTCAGAATCTTCCTAGGATTTATTTTGTACTTTCTGGAGTACATATGGCTTACCAAGACTTTAATCATGCTGGCCATTTCTTGCTCATCCAGTCCAATGAGAATAATATCATTTGTATAATACTGGAGCCGTGTGATATTCAGACACCCTGGATTTCTTCAAACTATGTCATGACAGAGGAAAGAATAGCTTTCATAGCCCTAGAGCAAAACTGTAAATATATTCTGTTATCTGTTCCTTTCTTCTGACAAAGATACAAAAGAAAACATTCACCAGATCAAATCAATAGCCATTTACCAAGTTCCTAAGGTCATGCAAATTTGTTCCAGCAAATACTACTGCATCTGGCTCCACAGCAATAATTGGGACTACTATTTTCTTGAGTTTACAGTAATTCACTTTATCCTTCAATATTTGTTGCCTTTGGTTTTGCTCTTTTTTGTGTGTGTGGGGACAATACATGTATTAAACAGAAAAAAGATGACAGCTGTCACTCTTGGATCTTTTAGTATTTAAGAGTGATGCTAATTTCTGCTATTCTCCTGCCATGGGATATTGTGATTTATTTACTATCCTAGCAAGGAGTATAGGTGGAGCAGTTTCAGAGATATCCACTTGGCCTTTATAGCTCCTACATCACAGGCCAAGAACCTAGTATAATGGGATGGTGCCAAGCAGGAAATACAACCATCATACATTTGGGGACTCCAGAAACTACCATTGGGTGAGTCTGCAAATACAGTGGACCCACTGTGAACTATGGCTGGGCCAGAACCCCGTTTATTATCTACCCTCATATACCCCACTGTAACAGATGGGCCATAATATACTTCAGGTCTCAGGGTATCATATCATCTCAGACCTGTATCCAACAGTTCTTGAAATGTTAGGTATCCCTCTTTGCTTAGTGTACAGTTACCTTAGTAGATACCTGAAGGTCCCTTTGAGATAAAACTTGGGAATTACAGTCATGTACAATTGCTGGGACTTGGCAGGGCTCTTTCTCCTGGTGATCTAGTCTCTTTTTCAGTCATTAGGTTTGAGGTTCAAAACCTGGCTCTGAGGTGGAAACTGGCTAAGACATTGTGAACTTTTATCAGTATATTTACCCTTACTCTCAGCTTCCTGATTTTTTATCACTGATTTTATAGATTGAGTAATATAGTACTTTTTGGCTATCTGTCTATTATTCCCCTTGGGATGCTGTATTCTATTAATCATCTCCATAATTCTCTGTGACTTGTCTTCCTTGGACCTTTGACTTGACTCCAATCTATTTTTTTTTTTATTGAGGGGTAGTTGATTTACGATGTTATGTTAGTTTCTGGTGCACAGCAAAGTGATTCAGTTATATATATATATATATATAATCTTCTAAATATTCTTTTCCATTATGGTTTATTATAGGATATTGAATATATTTCCCTGTTCATTAATTTTATATATAGTAGTTTGTATCTGCTAATCCCAAACTCCTAATTTATCCGCCCCCTTTCCCTTTGGTAACCATAAGTTTGTTTTCTATGTCTTTGAGGACTTGACTGCAGTCTTGTTTTTCTTTTTTTTTTTTGACTGCAGTCTTAATGCTCTTTACGGCAAATGTACTCATCTGCCTTCTGATGCTTATGTGCTGCCACCTGGTCTCTACTGGGTTTGATCCTATCATCCCCAGTGCTGTTGGTGATCTCAGTTCTGGAATGGTATTTTCCACTCACCTGGCCTCGGAGGAAAGCAATAGATGAACTTCTCAGTGATGTTGGGAGCAGTCTGACCAGCATATTCATTAAATGTTTTGGTAAATGGTGAGCCCACTGGCCCTTCCATGGAACAAAATAGTCTAATGGGATTTCTAACCTTCTATAATATGTCCCCTCTAACATACCCATATCTCTAAGACTTTCATCTCTTAGTCCCGTATCTGCCATGATGTTTCTAACATCGCCACCTCACTTAGAATGGCCATCTAAGGGGCATGCTAGTAAGTGTCATCTTAGCCATGTGTTCACATCATTTCCCAGGGTCCTCACCAGGGTGATACATTCTATATTATTGAAGAGTACCAACCAAATTTATTTTCTACCCTCCCTCTTGGTTCAGTACCCTCAGAATCCAGTCTCAAGCATACTCTTCCACCTCATACTGGTACATGTTGGTCAGGTCCAAGTGTTTCTTTGAAGTTTAATCTCTTTTCTCCCTTAGTAGACCTAGCATTTCCCTGCCTGGGTTGTTGTAAATTTTTGCCTAAATTATTTTCTTGGTGGCCAGAAGGTGGGGAGAAGGTAGATCCTGAAGACATGTTGCTTTTTAGGAAAGATACACGTGCATTTTGTGTAGAAAAAGGGGATTTTTAATCCTAATAAGGTTAATGGGCCATTTCTTCAAGTTCAGGGAAATCTGGAGATTCAAGAGTTTTAGATCTTCCTATCACCCCAGGTATCCCCATTCCAGGTGTCATTGCCTTATTCTTTCCTGACAAAGACCCTAACCTTGGCATAGCACATCTACCTTGACTGGGAATTTAATCTTATTTTGGAGCTTGGTACTCTTACAGTTCGGTTCTGGGCCTGGTCCTCATTTTTTTTTTTTTTTTCTTTTGCGGTACGCGGGCCTCTCACTGCCGTGGCCTCTCCCGTTGCGGAGCACAGGCTCCGGACGCGCAGGCTCAGCGGCCATGGCTCACGGGCCTAGCCGCTCCGCGGCATGTGGGATCTTCCGGACCGGGTCACGAACCCGTGTCCCCTGCATCGGCAGGCAGACTCTCAACCACTGCGCCACCAGGGAAGCCCCGATACTTAGCTTTCAATTTGCTTATTAATCACTCTTAGCTTGTTTTTTTTTTTTTTTGCAGAAGGTTGATAGAGCTTATCAAGAGCAACCCAATTCCAATGTCCTGCGGTTACCATTTCACCCATATTCTCAAACGTCTAACGCATTGCCCAAAGCTAATGCAGTCTCTTCACAGTGTGACATTACAGTTTTCTGCTGATGAAAGTTTTAATAATTGCATTGCTAATCTGTGCTCAGGGACTGTCTGTGCTCACCTACTGCCAATGATAGACTCCTCATTTCCATCACCAGATAGGGATAGGTGATCCAGCTTCAAAATCCCAGTCAGTGCCTGGTTTCTCTAACCACTACCAGTATAGCAGGTTGGTTGCCTTGGGAAGCTGACTCTGAGATCAAGATTCATGTGCAGAAGCAGGTTTATACGGAGTGCACTTGGGATCGACATGTGTAGAGGGAAATTCAGGAAATAAAGTGTGATTAGACATAGGGAAAAGTGGAGCTGGGAGGAAGTTCCAACAAAAGCCTAAGCTGACACTATGGGAAGTTCTGGAAGTGTAATGGTCCATCAGAGTTCTATCAACTTGGGACAAGGGGGGCTTTTTACCCCTTTGTAGGTAAGTCTTTCCCTGGAAGAAACTATGAAGTTAAATGGAGCAATTTTCATCAACCAAGGCAATTCTAAAAGAGGACTGAATTTGAAGGCATCTTCCAGCAGCTAGGGAAAATATCCTTCACTCAAAAATGTGATTGACATGATGCATCATAGCGTCTATTACGTGATATAATCCATTATAGCTGAAGGAAGATTTTTCAAACTGAGGATGGAAACAAAAAATTTGTGACAAAATAATATTAATAGTTCCTATTCTTGTTTTCAAAATGTGACTAGGAGAAAATCATTTAAACAAGAAAGACACTCATCTGTTATTCACCAATTTGCTTAAAAACATCACTTATTGAGTAAAAAATTCTTATATTTTAGACACTGTTGGAATTCAGATATGAATAAGATAAAGTCCTACTTTCAAGAAGATTATATTTTATGAGAGGGTACAGATACTAAATACATGAATATTTTGGTTTCCCAGTGTTTATAAAAGTTACGTTTACACATAGTATTCTATTAAATGTGCATTATCAGTATGTCTAAAAAATGTGCATACCTTATTTTAAAATATTTTTTAAACATCTTTATTGGAGTATAATTGCTTTACAATGGTGTGTTAGTTTCTGCTTTATAACAAAGTGAATCAGCTATACATATTTTTACAGTCATCCCTCAATTTTCCCTGGAAGATTAATCCCATTATAGTACATTTTTGTAAATTCATAGGCCCTTGGATGTGGACTGTCTTTTTTTTTCAATTGAAAAAATAAAGTATTTTATTGTTCTCTTTATTTCTTCAGTTAAAAAAAAGACAGTCCACATCCAAGGGCCTATGAATTTAAATACAAAAATGTACTGTAATGAGATTAATCTTTCCGGGAAAATTGAGGGATGACTGTAAAAATGTTTCTGAGCATACACACACACAAATACTTTATTGCTAAAATATACTAACCATCATCTGAGCCCTCAGTGAGTTGGACTCTTTTTGCTAATGGAGGGTCTTGCCTCGATGCTGATGGCTGCTGACTGCTCAGGGTCTGGTTGCTGAAAGTTAGGGTAGCTGTGGCAATTTCTTAAAATAAGACAACCATGAAGTTTGCTGCATCATTTACTCTTCCTTTCATCTGAATGCTTGAAAGCCATTGTAGGATTATTATTAATTTTTAATTGAAATATAGTTGACTTACTATATTACTTTCAGGTATATTGAGTGGTAATTTGATATTTATATAGATTATACTCCATATAAAGTTATAAAATATTGACTGTATTCCACATTCTCTACATTACATCCTTGTAATTTATCTATTTTACACCTAGTAGTTTGTACCTTTTAATCCCCTTCCCCTCTTTTGCTCCTCCCCACACCCTCTCCCCTTTAGTAACCACTAGTGTGTTCTCTGTGTCTGTTGAGTCTGTTTCTGTTTTGTTGTATTTATTTGTTTGTTTTATTTTTTAGAGTCCACATATAAGTGAAAATTATTTGTCTCTCTCTGTCTGACTTATTTCACTAACCATAATACCTTCTGGATCTATCCATGTTGATGCAAACATTAGTTGCCCTAACTTCAATATTGTGTCTTAGGGAATAGGGAGCCCCGAGGAGAGAAGGAGAGAGATGGGGTAGCAGTCAGAACACACACAACATTTATCTATTAAGTTTGCTGTCTTATATGGGCCAGATTCATGGTGCCTCAAAACAATTACAAATAGTAACATCAAAGATGACTGATCACAGATCACCATAACAAATATAAAAATAATGAAAAAGTTTGAAATTTGCAAGAATTACCAAAATATGACACAGAAATGCAAAGTGAGCAAATGCTGCTGGGAAAAGTGGCACTGATAGACTTGCTCAATGCAGGGTTGCTGCAGACCTTCAGTTTATGAAAAACTCAGTTTATCTGTGAAGCACAATAAAGTGAAGTGCAATAAAACGAGGTATGTCTATGGAAAATCTGCAGACTGCAAAGGAGTGTGATTAAGATTGAAGTAAATGAACAAGACAGTAACTACTGTGTGATGTTTCTAGAAGTGTGATGTTTCTGTGCTTCTCTGGTGGTGCAGTGGTTGAGAATCCGCCTGCCAATGCAGGGGACCCGGGTTCGAGCCCTGGTCCGGGAAGATCCCACATGCCATGGAGCAACTAAGCCCGAGTGCCACAACTACTGAGCCTGTGTTCTAGAGCCCAGGAGCCACAACTACTGAGCCCGCGTGCTGCAACTACTGAAGCCTGCGTGCCTAGAGCCCATGCTCTGCAACAAGAGAAGCCACAGCAATGAGAAGCCCGCACACTGCAACGAAGAGTAGCCCCTGCGCTCCCCAACTAGAGAAAGCCCGCGCACAGCAATGAAGACCCAACACAGCCAAAAATAAATAAATTTATTTTTTTTTAAAAAAACCTGTAACCTGGTTACAGGTTCACCAGAGTCTAAATCAGCTGCAGTTTTTGTGAAAAATGCAGATTCTGGGAACCTATCTCAGATTTACTGAATCAATTTCTAGAATGGAGCCTGGGAATGTGCATTTTACTAGCATTGCAAGTCATACTGACGTACAGTTATGTTTGAGAGGAACTTGTGAAAGTGGCAGCTTATAAGAGGTTAAAATAATTGTCAGAATGCAATAAAGAACCCAGGAGCTATGAGTCATGAGGCAAACCATGAAAATGGATGGAATTTAGATCAATGAAGAGGAGAGAATGTATTTCAGTAGGGGGAACTGAATCCTTGAGATGAATAAATGAGCAAGAGATGTTTAAGATGCATTGAATAGATCAGACAATTATGATGTACCAATTGGAAAACAGTAAGAAATGAAGTTGGAAATAGAGTTTGCATCAGGTGGTGGAGAGCTCTGAATGCCAGACTTAAGAATTTTAACTTTATTCTGAAAGCTACAGGGAATATTGATTTATGCCAAAAGAGAGTATTGGTACAGGCAAACTTTTGAGGACATCAGCCTGGTGTGGTGCATAGGATAGCCTGAACTGAAGAGATACTCTAAACAGGATCTCAGTTAAGAGATCACTGAGATAATCAAGGTATGATGTCAACAGCCTAGATAAGCAAGTGAAAGTAGAAGAGGTAGATGGACGTAGGAGAGATTATAGAAATACTTCATATGTTTTCATTCACTTTTATTTTCATGAAAGCTGACAGTTATTATCCTGAAGGATTAAGAGAAACTTAAATAAGATAAATATCTCATTTGATAAATGATAATGTGGGTCTGGTCTAGTCACTGACATGGGACTGATGCTCATTGAATGTCAGTTCTAATACTGATTATTCCTATGTAGCACAAATTTGTACTGTCAGGAAAGGATAATTGGTTAGAGTCAGAAGTTCTGAGTTCAAATGCTGGCAAGGTCTAGCCTTTTGCTGTTCCATCTAGGGTATGCAGGGAGTTAGTTATACAAGATGGCTCTAAGGTCCTTTAAAGTTCTGAACTTCTATGATTTTAAGAAATGATAATAGATATTATAATAGATATCCTACATATGAATATGTATCATACACTATGAAAATAGTAGCGGGCTTCCCTGGTGGCGCAGTGGTTGAGAGTCCGGCTGCCGATGCAGGGGACACGGGTTCGTGCCCCGGTCCGGGAAGATCCCACGTGCCGCGGAGCGGCTGGGCCCGTGAGCCATGGCCACTGAGCCTGCGCGTCCGGAGCCTGTGCTCCGCAACGGGAGAGGCCACAACAGGGAGAGGCCCGCGTACCGCAAAAAAAAAAAAAAAAAAGAAAAAGAAAATAGTAGCAATTTCTTGAGTCTCTTCTAGAAAGAGATAATTCCCTTCTCACACAAATGTTTTTTTTTATAATTCCTTTATTTGTGCTATTTTCAGTATACAATATGGCATTTGAGTTTGAAGGAAAGAATCTTATTTAAACTTTAAACAAGAACCAAGTTTTAGTGTTCCATGAAAGAAAATAAACAGCGTGGTATAACAAAGATTAGAACTGGGCTTCTCTCATTTACCTACACTTGTAGAAATACTTGTGGAAATCATTTTAAAAATCCTGTTTCTAAGAAAAAAGACACAGAAGCACGAAGGAATTTACAGATGAACTTCCAAGGCTGAGAAACTGTCAAACACCCATCTCTGCATGTTGAGTTTAATAACCAAAAAATATGATTGTGAAATGTCTTTTACATTACCCATGAAGAAATATGATAAACTGATTTGGACCAGACTTGCCCTATTGAAAATCTTATACTGCAAAGACAAATACAAGTATTTTTAAATTTGGAAGAAAATTACTTTCTTTAGTTTTAAATATTTGGTTGAAAATAAAAACAACTTGCTTTCCACGATACAATCTCTCTCTAAAAAAAAAAGGGATAGAGGAATATGTGCCTTGAAACTTAGCATTAGGTAAGCATTTCTAGGTAAGCACGTTTTTCTTTACTAATATTAGTACACAATCTGTAATGAAAAAGCAACTTTAAAATAAATCAGCTTTATTTAATGTCACCCGTGATAACTCTGAAAAGTTTTGGTGTCAACAAGGAAATATTTTAAAATAGATTTGTTTTTGACTAAAAAGTACTCTTCCTGATGCATAATTAATAGATTAAAATTGTGACAGATTTTCTAATGTTTATTATTTTTATGGAAATATTCATCCTGGGAATAATTTGAATAGCAAATTTCTCAAGTAGATTAAAAAGAGATTGAATTACCCAAAATGTATTTTATATTTGTTTTTAAGGTTTACATTTAGTGAGTTTATATGTACCTATATATTGAGTCCTATGTGTTGAATCTTGAATATTTGAATTAGCTGCCTGGAATTTAACAAAGAAATCGATTAGCCCTGATGTTATGCACCAGCATATGATATAAGCCCCAGCCAGAATAAAACATGTGCATAAAGCTTTTAAAATTTATGTATTATTTTCATAATACAGTGGCATTTATCTTGTTTTCAAATCAGTTTTAAGAGTCTTAGAATATATGTTCTTTCTTTTTATGTTTTATTCTCAAAGTTTCTTTTGAGAATGATATGTAATTTCATCACCAGCTCTGTCTTTTGAACTCACTCTGACAGAACTAGTCAGCAGAGATGGAGCTGAGGGAAGTGAGAGGTCTGTTATGTCGTCACTGCTGGGCCTTGACTAGGAGGTACCATTAGTGTAGAGAACTACAAACAGATCACAGAGCCATTCCAGGGGGACTCAGAAGAAGCATCCAGAAATAAGGAGGCTAAAATAGATTTAGGCAAGGAGTCTTTAGTTGTCCCTGGGGTATCTTAAAGGTATCATAAGGACCCTGTGGCTGGGAGACTTAGATTTTTCAGACCTTGAAAAACACTTGAATACTCTCTTCCCTCCAGACCCACTTAAGAAGAATCAGTCCCCCCAAACAATCTTTTGGAAAAAAAAAAAGAAAGGAAAAAATGGTCCGAGTGGGATTTTAGTAGCAAGTCAAGCAGGTTTTGAATTTGGAAGGCATGTGTCAGAACCAAATAGTCCCATTAACCCTATAACTATTAAAAGCAGTTCCTAAAAGAACAGTGCAAGATGTCAGAGGATTTGTAGAACGATTTCACATTTTCAGACCTTGCTTGCTTATTTTTCCAGCAATGTTCATTCCCAAATGAATATTTGACAAGGTAGGGGAAGGGGAGCTGAAGGCTGTCTTCATTCGGTATTTTTCTTTATCAATTCAAGCCAAGAAACCATGGAAAAGTGACAGTAAAGAGCAGTAAATCTGGGTCAGACATAAATGCATGATGCTAAATAGCTGGACATGTTTGAATTATGGCATTCTGAACAGACGATGGAGAAAGCTTGCTGAATTATCAACCTGCTTTTGCTGAAGCCTTAATTTGACTCAATGTGAGAGCCTACTTTTATACTGTGCTATAAATTGAGAGTTTTATTTTATTATGCTGACTTAATTAGAGAAATAATCCCATTGACAGGTGAGATGAATAGAAAAACAAATATTCACAGCCACTAATTAACAAAGCTTTGGTGACTTTTGTTTTCTTTCCTTACTTTCCAGGGTAGTCACTGTACACTGAATTGCACATTTCATGAATTTATTTTGTTGAATTTTACCCATACTTAATTCAAAAGTTCTCCCAGTTTAGGGAACAAATACTGTGTAAATATGCACAACCTCTATAGACCTTAGAGGCATGACCAGCGGATTATTTTCAAACCTAGAGAGTGGAACTACGGATCCATGTTCTAATGGCTGAGGCATGCATGACAAAATATATTTTATGTGTAGATACAAAATCCATTTGTTTCAGCTCCTTTTTTCTAATTAAAAAAGAAACAGAAAACAGGCTATGTTGCACGTAAGATCTGTAGTCAGCAAATTGCCACTCCTTAACCAAGTTGAGGATTAACTAAGCTGGCTGTTCCCTGGCCAGCCCCTAACTCCCCTGACCCCAGCGAATTTCCAAAAATCTATAAAGCAGGGAAAGGGTGCATCTGTGTAATACATGATCACTGCTGGGAAAGTAAGTCAAAACAGTACCAGCTGATGGTAGTCTGGCAGTGATGTCTTTTCATAGGTAGTGTTACATTCTTATCTATTACTGCTCTGATTTCTTGGTCTTTTTGAATTCTGTATTCAAATATTAAACTCATTTGAATGAAACTGAGGATACAACAAAGAAAGAAAAGACAGGAGGCCAACTAATCAAAATGTATAACTCTCCAAATCTGACTTTTAAGAAAAATTCACATTCAGTTTTGAGGGATTTGGTTTGTTTTGTTTTTTAGTAAAGCCCTTTTGACTAGGGATCATGTCTTACATTTAATTCATTGCTTACATTAGTCTCATAAGTATCTTACTAGAAGAAGGAAGCTATAAAGCAGACCTTGGGTAGAATTTTGCAGAAGTCAAATTTACCTGCAGGATTTTCCCCTCCTTATCAGCATATTTCCTAGATAATCTGTTACACACTCCCCAAATTCTAGTTGCTGAATCCCTAAAGATCCCATCAATCTAAGTTTAACCCCTCATAACATCCTCTTTTCTCTCTCCCACCCAACCCCTTTCTAATGGACCAGTGCCTTTTAATTTAGATCCCCATCAGAATGTAGTTTCCAGGAAAGCAGGGAATTTGTCTTGCTTACAATTTTATCTTCAGTCTGGTATCTATTAGTAGATCAATACATTTTTATAATATATCAATAATGATTCATCCATTGCAACTGATTTGAGCTAGTCATTAGAATAAACACTGCTGATTTATCTCATTTTCAGCAACATCTGCAACTTGACCATAAAGGCAACTTCATTTCCTTAAGATGTTAAAGAAATTGATTCATGACACTTGTTAAAGAGAGTAAGGAAGACTTTATTCAAGAAAGAACTATGACAATAGTTGTAAAGACCACTGTAATGGGGTTTTGCAGTAGGGGAGAGAGATTGGGCTCAACTCTGAATACAACAAAGAAAAGTGGAAATTTATAGCCAAAGAGCAGGGTAGAGGTCAGTGGATGAAAAATTACTAAGACGAAGCATGAAGGATAAGGAGGGATTCTGGCTAAACTGACCTAACAGGATTCTTGCTGGAGGCAGGTCAGGTGATCAGACGTCACATGAGGGATGGAAGAAGATGAGGAACCTGATTAGATATTGAAGGTGGTCAGATATGGAGGATGGGAGATTCTGGATAAAGTGACTTAGCAGGATTCTTGCTAAAATTGGACAAGGCAGAGGTGAACACAGAAGTCCAAAAGTTAAGGCCTTATTGAAAAAGACCGCAAAGGAGCCTGAGTAGAGTTTGGCCAAGGAGAGAATCTATGTCAGAATCATCTCTGGATGAGAGTCAGCTAAGGCATTGCCTGAATTCTACAGAGGAATTAATGTAGCATTTCCAGGTTTGCTTACCTTTTTGCCAAACAGTTTCGCATTTTCATGGCATTTACTATCAACAAACTAGAACCGGGGTGTGTGTTTTCATCTTTCTTACTTTTCCAGAACTATCAATTTTTGTATTTCTATGGGTAGCCTGGCAGTCTTACTATATTATTAAGCTTTTCAAATAGCAGTATTAAGACATATAAACTATTTACACTTCCTTGAACACTTAAGAGATTTCACTCACAAGTAAAACCCAGAATTTGGGTCTGAAAAGTCTTTAAGAATTTAGCAATTCTTGCTTCCAAACAGCATGATTAATTTGGGATGTGATTTTTTTTTTTTTTTTTTTTTTTTTTGGCGGTACACGGGCCTCTCACTGTTGTGGCCTCTCCCATTGCGGAGCACAAGCTCCGGACGCGCAGGCTCAGCGGCCATGGCTCACGGGCCCAGCCGCTCCGCGGCATGTGGGATCTTCCCGGACTGGGGCACGAACCTGTGTCCCTTGCATCAGCAGGTGGACTCTCAACCACTGCGCCACCAGGGAAGCCCTGGAATGTGATTTTAAAACATTACTATGGTTCAACTTCTCCCCCTGTATATTGTTAAACTTTGGTAAAAATGGAGGAGGGATGTTTATAAACCATAATTTTACTATTAATCCTACATGTAAAATCTCTCCAATTCTTCCCCTTCCACTTTGATTATGTGTGAAACACTTACTTGATCTAATGGATTAAAAAATTAGTTTGAAATTAATAGAAGCATCAGAAAAGTGTTTCCTGATTTTTTTCACAGTGAGATAGATGTAAGCTTCGTGAGATTTGGGGAGCAATTAAACATAGGAAAGAGAAGCTGCCGGATAGGAGAGAAGAATGTATTAGTTTCCTGGGCTGCCGTAACAAAGAACCACAAACCTGGTGGCTTAGGAACAACAGAACTTTATCCTCTCACAGTTCTGGAATCTACAGATCTGAAATTAGGCTGTCAGTAGGGCCATGCTCCCTCTAAGACTCTGGCTAGAATCCTTTCTTGCTTCTTCCTAGCTTCTGGTGGTTGCCATTGATCTTTGGCCCTCCTCGGCTGGCTGCATCACTCCTGTCTCTGCCTCTGTCATCACATGGCATCCCCCCACCCCCGCCACCATGTGTCTCTATCCATATTCCCTGCCTTCTTATAAGGACACCAAACATATTGAATTAGAGCACACCATAATGACCTCATCTTAACTTGATACATCTTCAAAGACTCTTTCCAAATTAGGCCATATTCTGAGGTACCGGGAATTGGGATTTCAACATATCTTTTGGGGGGGATGCATTTCAACCCATAACAAAGAGCTCAAGGTAGCTTTAAGATATCCATCTTGGACTATCGGCATGCTAGTAAGGCCACCAATGAAACTGACCCTATAAAAAGAAGGTGGGCTGCGGATGAGAGAAAGCTGGGAACTAAACAGTTTATGGGTGGTATTTTCAGTGCTATCATTTGTGCTTGCCTGAGGAAGCCACGTAGGCTCTCAGTACCCTGTGGGTCAACAGCATTTCAATGAGTAAGAAGAGATAGGAAAAAAAAAAAGGTGACCAAGAGTGGACAGAATCTTTGGAGAAAATTAGGAACAGGTGTAATGGATTAAAGGAAAATGGAATTTCAAAAAGGAGAGTTATCAGTTGTGCTGAGTTGATGGTTCGACCTGGAAAGGAGATCTTAACACTCAAAACAGTTTTGTTCCAAACATATAATAGGTCATAAATAGATATGTATTTACTTAAAGAAAACTAACAATGAAATGACATTTCACATAGCTTGAAGCCGTATGCAGACATTAATTCAACATTGTATTGAGTAAATTTCTAATCTTACCATCACCAGACTTGTTCCCTTGATTGTTCAATATAAGGTGATCAGAATGCAAATAATGAGGCCACCTGTGTTTGTGTGTATTTGTGAATGTGTGGGCTGCTGTGTGATACCTCAGCAACAACCTGGCCAAGCCTGGACGTGGGCAAACTGGCTGTTGCCTCCACCTGTTCTGTGGGCTCACCTGCAGCAATGAATGCTTGCAGATCATGTCAGAAAAACAGAGCCGAGAATGATTATACATGAAATGAGTTGGTCCTGCAATTATAATTGAAGTTGCTAACTAGTCTTAAGATTGCAGTTACAACCTAGAAGTATCTGGGCTTTGTTCTTTTACTGAGTGACATTTAGAAGGCCAGCGTTATTACACGTTAAGGACAAAGGCCATTCAGTAATCTTCCTACCACCTTGCCACTTTACAAATTAAATCTGGACATTTTTATTGCTTTTCATCTTAAATTATTTATAAATGAGTCTTTGCAATGGTCATTGCGTGGCTTCCCATTTGCATTGAGGCGGTGGAGTGTAGTGGGATGAACACTGGACTGGAAGCTGGCATTCCTGGATTATGATGCTTGTTCTGCCAGTAACTTGCTACATAAATACAAGCTGGTAACTTAACCTCCATGAGGCCTAGTTTTTCTCATTTGCAAAAAGAACATGCTTTCAAATAAAAAAGTTAAGGATACAGAATTATTCTTATGCTGAGACAGAATAGATATTTAAGGTATTAAGGGAAATAATGTCAACCTTTATGCTAAACATGGACTGATAATTCCCAGAGAGATTTCATGTACCTTTACAGTTACATGAGCTGTTACAGCAGTTTTGAGGTTACTTTTAGGCAAAGAAGTTAAAAATAATATTTTGCATTGACTCAGTGACTTTTACATCCAAGAACTTGAAATCATTTTAGAAACTTAATGGAAAGTTATGACCAGGAAAGCAGATTTTAAATGGTTTGATAAGAAAGGCATTATATCTTACTGTTTCAGTAAGCAAATTGAAAATGTAACATTTTCCAGTTCTGTTTTGGGTAGTAGGAGTCAAATAGGAGAAATGCAGAAATTCAGTTAGAAGGAATTAAAAATGGCTTTGAATAGATCAGGAAATAACTGGGTAGTGAGTTTAATAATATACCCCATCAAGAGTTAACAGAACTGTTTCCACCAAAGTAACCATGGAGTTTTGAACAATAACAATTAAAACCATTCATTCATTCACTCAGTCAACTCAGAATGAGTTGCTGAGATCTTCTGTATGCCTAGTACTCTTTTGGTTGCTGGGGATAAGAAAGTGAACAAGTAGAAAACATATCTGTCCTCATAAAAATTACATCCCAGTGGGGTGAGATAACAATAAGTGAGCAGATAAATGATGCAAGATCTTTCAGAGAAAGACATGATTTGAAAGAAATATACTACGGGGATGTAGTAGAGAATGTTGATGTGGGTGAGATGATTTCATTATGGAGGTCACATTTTGCTGAGATCCAACTAATGGGAATAAACCAGCGTGGTAGGCGGTGTCCATGGCTCAATCCTCAAACCCTGTGAATATGTTACTGTACGTGGTAAAATAGAATTTGCAGATGTGATTAAATTGAAGGACTCTGAGATAGGGAGATTATCCTGGAAGGACCCAATCTAATCATGTGAGTCCTAAAAACAGAAGAGGAAGGCAGGAGTGTGGGTCAGAGAGATGAGACCAGACAAGGAGTTGATCTGCTCTTGCTGACGAAGATGGAGAAAGAGGGTGGGAGCCGAGCAATGCAGCAGCCCCTAGAAGCTGAGAACAGCCCTCAGCTCACAGGCTGCAAGAAAATGGGGACCTCAGTTATACAGATGTAGAGAACTGAATTTTGTCAACAACCCAAATGACCAGGAAACAGATTCTCCCTTGGAACCTCCAGAAAGAAATGCAGCCTGCTGATATCTTTGATTTTATTCCAGTGAAACCTATACCAGACTTCTGACCTATGGAGCTGTAAGCTAATAAGTTTGTGTTGTTTTAAAGTACTTAGTCTGTGTTAATTTGTTATGGCAATGATAGAAAACACACATCTAGTGCCTTTGTCCATTCAGGTTGCTATAACAGAATACTACAGACTAGGTAGTTATAGACAACAGAAATTTAGTTTTCACAGTCTAGAGGCTGGAAGTCTGAGATCAGGCTCTCAGTGTGTTTGAGCGAGGGTCCTATTTCTGAGTCACAAACTACTGACTTCTTCCTGTATCTTCACAGGTGGACAGGGTTAGGGAGCTTGGTCAGGTCTGTTTGGTAAAAGCACTAATCTCATTCAAGATGGCTCCACCCTCATTGCCTAAGCACCCCTAAAGCCCCACCTCCTAATACCATCACACTGAGGATCTGTTTTCAACATACGAATTTGGGGGGGATGCAAACGTTCAGACCATAGCAACTTGCTTTGTAAAAAAATAAAGTTAAATTTGAGAGAAGAGCATTCTAGTTAGAGCCAACAGCAAATGTAGAGGTCCCAGAGTAGGAACTATAATTAGAGAAAAAACCCAAACAATCAAAAGTTCAGTATAACTGAAGAGTAATGAATGAGGGGGAGAGTAACAGGAGACAAAATCAGGGAGGTAGACGGGACAGGACTCAGGCTTTATTGATCTTGGTAGAGAGCTTGGGTTTGTTCTAAATGAAATTCAAAGACACCGGAAGCCTTTAAATCAGAGTATGACATGATATGATTTATATTTTAAAAGCATTAGTCTGACTGCCGTGTGGTAAGTGGATTGTAGGAAACAAGAGCGGAAGTGCCAAGGGCCACTAGGAAATCATGTAGTCATCCATGTAAGATGATGGTGTATTGGGAAATAACAATAGATACAGAAAGCATAGATGGATCTAGGATACATTTGGAGGTGGAGTCAGCAGCATGAACTGGTGGTTTGGAGCAGGAAGTCAGTAAAGGAAAAAAATCAAGAATGACTCATGGTTTTGCTTTAAGCCATTGGCTGAATAGCAGAGACTTTTTTTTTTTTTTTAATGGGGAAAATTGGAGAGGAAGATATAGTCCCTATTGACTCTTGATAATCAACCAGGAAGATGGACTCTCAAACAAAGATTGACCAAAACTAGTCTGGGAATATTTGGATTTCATATTTATTACTCAGGGAATGTGGGAGTCTCTCATCGCTTTCTTCAGCATCTTGGTGAAACTTTAGAACGTGTTATCAAGTGTGGGTTCCACACAACTCAGCTTAATCCCTTTAGGCATCCCTGACAATATGACAGCCAGAGCCCATATGCAGCCCCTATGCCGTGGTTACTCTTTACCTCCAGTAGCTATGGCATTTCTCCTACTGAGGGATATGATATACTAACAGGTTTCCTTTTCCCTGGGACTTGGCTTTAGAAATGCTATTATTTGGATAAAAAGTGGACTGACAAGACAGATTTTAAAAGTAGTAGTCAAATATGCTCTCTGAGAGGAATTAACTATTAGAATAATAGTTACAATTTATCGAGATCTTATTCTATGCCAACCACTGAACTAAGTGGTTTATACCTGCTTTTTATCTAAGGTATATAGTACCTTTAGCTCATTTGCTATATGCAACACCACTATTCAGGGAGGTTAAGTAACTCAAGGTCACAGAATGAGGAAGAGTGGATCTGCAATCAGACACAGGCTTGTCATTCTTCATATTTTACATTCTTAACCCCCACATGAAATAGCTTTTCCTTGTTGATACTTTCCTAATAAATACCTAAAAGTCTACCATTTTATATAACATATATTTGTGTATTTACACAGAAGCACACCCACACAGACACACAGGTGCATGCACACACACACACACAACGCAACCTTAATTAAGAATCATAGCTACTCTTGAAGGAAGGTATTGTAATTCCTTTTTTTTTTTTTCCTGATAAAGAAAGTGAAGCTTAGAGCACCCAATACATTTTTCTAAGCTCACAGAGCTACAATTTGGAGCTTCTGGGTTTTGTTATAATTCTAAATCTCAATCCCACTTTGTTTCCTAGGCTTATTTCTCCAATATAAAAAGTAGTAAAAAGAGAGGACATTTATTTTAAAACTATGACTTAGTATTAACTATATGCAGGTATCTTCTAAGAATTCAAACATAATCTTTTAAAATATCTAATTGCTGAGACTTCTGCTTCGTATCGTGATGGAGTAATAGGTACCAGACTTACCTTCCTGCCATAAATAATACAAAATTGGACAAAATGTAAGAACCTACATGTAAGAACCTACAATACTGTTTGAGCCATTGAATATCAAGCAGTGTGGTTCTGTGACCCTTCAGAGAGGAGAAATACAAAATGAGCTGCAACTGTTTCCAATGTTCTGCCTGGGAGAATTTTCTAGACAGGGAAGATGTGTCCAAGGAGAGAACAGAAGTACTAGTAAGTTGAGTAGTCAGAGGTCTGAGTTTGGACTCACTGAAGTGTCTAGACTTTGTGCAACAGGACAATGGAGAGAAGGAAGCAGTGCAGGGATGAGTGTAGAAACACTCTGGTTTTCGCATGGTCCTAGATGAGTGTTGGGTTGTGCAAGAGCAGGACAAAACTCATTGAGGCTTAACAGAGAGTAGATGCTGTACAACTGAAACTTGAATGTAAATATCAGAGATCACACATTGCTGAAGCTGCTGAAATGCTGGCTCATCCAAAGTGGAGAAACCTCACTAAGTACATTGGGCATTCAAATGAGACCCTAGAAAGATTAGACTTTAGGATTAAAGACCCCACCCTAGAGTAAAAGTGATACCTTAGGACTGAGGACAAAACTGAAATGGCCCCCAAACAAAAGGAAAACTGGCAGTTTCAGGAGCATCTCACATAATTTATCTACATGTTAGAACAAAACACAATGCCTTTTCTAGGAAGAATACAGTACTCGGACTGCCCATTAATGCATCACCTACAATCTCCAGCAATAAATTAAAAAAATTACTAAATGTGTGAAGAAGCAAGATAATGTAACAAATAATTTTAAGAAGGCAATAGACATATATCCTGGGCATATATCCAGAAGAGATGAAAACTCCAATTCAAAAAGATAAATGCACCCCAGTGTTCATAGAAGCACTGTTTACAATAGCCAAGACATAGAAACAGCTAAATGTCCATTGACAGATGAATGGATAAAGATGTGGTACATAGATACAATGTAATATTACTCAGCCATAAAAAAAATGAAATAATGCCATTTTCAGCAACCTGGATGGACCTAGAGATTATCATACTAAGTGAAGTAAGTCAGGCAGAGAAATACAAATATCATATGATATCAGTTATACGTGGAATCTAAAAAATGATACAAAGAAACTTATTTATAAAAAAGAAATAGACTCGCAGACATAGAAAACAAACTTATGGTTACCAAAGGGGAAGGGGGGGATAAAGTAGTAGGGGTTTGGTATTAACAGATACACACTACTATATATAAAATAGAGAAACAACAAGGACCTCCTGTATAGGACAGGGAACTATATTCAATATCTTGTGTGTGCATATATACATATATATGCCTATATACATATATATATAAAATGATCTCTTTGCTGTATACCTGAAACATTGTAAATTAACTACACTTCAATTTTTTTTAAAAAAAGGCAATTGAGACTGAGGGATGACCCATATGTTAGAATCCAGACAAGAAATTCATAATAGTTATTTATACATGTTCAAGGATGTAAAGGAAAAAAGCCAGATCCAGTGAAAAGATAAGTACTCTTAGAAGAGAAGTGGAAATTATTTTTTTAAAAAGAAAATTTTATAGTTAAAAACCACAATTTTGGAAAAGAAAAATCCAGTGGATGGACTCATGAAAAAATTAGGTACTACAAACAAAAAACAATGATCAGTGAACTTGAAAACAAATCATGGAAATTGTTTAAAATGAAAAACACAGAGAAAGATAATTTTACCTCTGGAATGGCTTCTGTGGAACTCCATGGACTCACTCCCTAGCTAAACAACAAGTGAAAAATATATTTTTAAGAAAACAAACCATTTAAAATCTCTGGAAATTCTCCCAAGGGTACACAGAAAATGAAGATACTTTTTTTTTTTTTCAAGAAAATCTACTAAATCTTGGGAATAACAGTCAGAGTCTTTGGAACTTGAACCACAACTTGCTCCCTACCTGATCCCATGTCAGTGTGACTGAAGCTCTCCTATGTTTGAATGTGGCCAAGAAGATGGGAGCAAGGGATCCCTTTCTTCTCGCAGCTCCTAGTCAAGGGATATTGCATCTCATCAGGAAGAGAAATATGTCTCCAGCATTTCTCATACCCCACTGCCAGCCTTGAGTTGCAAAGGCTAACTTCCTGGTAAATGTAGCCAAAAGGCTGGTGATTCCTTTTTTTCCAACCTGTCTCCACTCATAGGATGGATGCCAGGCTGGGGATACTGGTGCCCTAATTACCCTTACCCAAGCTTTCTCATAGGGTGGAGGTTCCCTGTTGGGAAAGGCAAGCCAATAAAACCAGTTACCCTAACACAATATACTGCTTATAACCTAAGGGTGTCGCTCCTAGAGAAGCAGACCACTGTGTCCACACCCACTGCAGAGATTTTTCCTAGGGGGAGAGGCAGGCCATAAGAACAGAGTGATCCAAAGTACTCCCCAAAGAAACCTACTGCATTTGAAACAGAGTGTGGGGAAGTTCAAACCTAAGGGCACTCCTAAAAATAATGAAGATTTTGGTGGTAAGCAATTAAGAAGAGGCTAGTAGCTCCATAAGAGCTAAACTGTAGGCTAGCTAGTTTACCAGAGAGAATCTGGAAAAAAGACAGTTAAGAAGAGCCCTACTAGGGTAGGAAAAAAGCCAGTTAAGAAGAGCCCTACTAGGGTAAGAAAAAAGCCTCATTGGCTAGCCTAGAACCTACTTCTGCAAAGCAGCCTGGGTTTAATTCGATCAAACTGTGGAGCAATTTGTGTTCCAGGGCATTACTGAAAACAATAGGACAATCAGCTGGAAATTAGTGGAGCCTAATGACTAGTGTGATACCAACAGAAGCAGACAGTTTAACAGAGAAATCAGAAAAAAAGATACTCAGAGATAGCCAACTAAAACCACTGTCATCCCATGATGACTGCACAATAAAAATATAGATTTCTTTTCCTGTATTCTCTTAACTAATTTTAAAAGCAATTGTATAAAACTATATACATATAATTGAATTGTTGGACCTATAAAATATAGAAATGAAATATATTTGATAATACATGCATGAAGGAGGAGGTAGGGGGCAAAGCTGTATTAGAGTGAAGAAATGACATCAGATGGTAACTTGAATCAACAGAAACAAAGTAGGAAAATCAGAAATGTTAAATAAGAATGTAAACTGTAACAAACTTTAAAATATATACAGGTTTCTTTTTCTATCTCAACTTCTTTAAGAGATATATAATTATATAAAGTAATGATCATAACAATGCATTGTAAGGGTTATATCATATATAGATGTAATATGTATGATGTAATATGGATGAAGGAAATAGAGAAATATAGGAGTAACATTTCTATATCTTTCTGGATATAAATTATTATAAATCTGAGGTAGATTCTAATCAGTTAAGATGTATATGGTAAGCTCTAAGAAGCTAATTTTTAAATATAGCAAAAAATAATGAAAGGAATTAAAATGTTACACCAGAAAATATTCACTTAATATAAAGATAGCAGTAAAGGAAGAATGGGAACAAACAGACATGAGACACATATAAAACACAAGTGAAATTACAAACACAGATCCAAATATATGAAAAATAATATTAAATATAAGAGGATTAAATAATACAACCAAAATGTAGACACTGACAGCCTATATTAAAAAATAACGTCATATTTTGAATGATAAAAAATAAAATGATATCTTCCAGAAACACATCTTAGATTCAAAGATACAAAAGGTGGAAAGTAAAAGGATGCAAAAAGTTACATCAAACAATAACCATAAGATAGCTGGAGTGGCTGTATGAACATCGAGACAAAATAGATTTTAAAACACACAAAAAAATGTTACTGGAAATAAAGAAAATAAATATAAATGGTCAACCCATTAGGAATATATAACAATTACAATTTGCACCTTACAACTGAGCCCCCAAATACATAAAACAAAAACCAATAGAGTTAAAGGAGAAAATAGACAATTCAACAATGATAGTTGGAAACTTCAGTACTCCACTTTCAAAAATGGATAGAACAACTAAACGTATGATGAACAAGGAAACAGAAGATTTTAAAGGGGTTATAAACCAATAAGACCTAACAGGTATCTATAGAACACTCCACCTAACAATAGCGGCATATACAGTCTTATTAAGTACACATGGATAATTCTTCAGGATAGATCATATACTAGACCATAAAAGAAGCCTCAAAATTTTTGAAAGATTGAAATCATACAGAGTATGTATTTGAGGACAATGGAATAAAATTAGAAATCAATAAGAGAAATTTGGAAATTTCAGAAATATGTGGACATTAAACAACACACAGCTAAATAAACAGAGGGTCTAAGAAGAAATCACAGTGGAGATTATGAAACACTTTGAAATGAATGAAAATTAAAATACAAAATAACAAATGTATAGGATGTAGCTAATGTATTTTGTAGAGGGAAATTTATAGCTGTAAAAGCCTATATTTAAAGAAAAGAAAATCTCAAATAACCACTTAATATCTCACCTTAAGACTAAAAAAAAAGCAAACTAACTGGAAACAAGCAGAAAAAAAGAAAATAATAAAGATTAGAGTGTAAATTAATGAAAAGTAGAATAGATAAATAGTAGAGAAAAATCAATAAAATCAAAAATTGGTTCTTTGGAAAGATCATCAAATTGACCAAACTTTAGCTAGACTGACTAAGATAAAAGAAAGGAGATTCAAAATACTAAAATTGGGAATGATAGAGGGAGAATTACTACTGATATTACAGAAATTAAAAGGATTATAAAGGAATACTATAAATATTTGCATGCCGATGAATTAGATAACTTGGATTAAATGGACAAATTCCTAGAAAGACACAAACTGTCACAACTGACTTAGAAGAAGTAGAAAATTTGAATAGCTCCATATCAAACACAGAGGATGAACGAGTAATTAAAAACAAACAAGCAAACTATGCACAAAGAAAAGCCTAAATCTAGAGGGCTCCACTGGTGAATTCAAGCAGACTTTTAAAGAGGAATAAAAGCAAATTCTTCGCACACTCATCCAAAATATAGAAGAGGAGAAAACATTTACTTTCTATGAAGAGAGAATTTCCCTGATATAAAAACACATTCTAGTTGGGCCAGTATCATTTTGAGGCCAGTATTATCCTGATTTCAAAACTGGATGAAGACATCACAACAAAACGAAAACAAACAAAAAAACCCTACAGGCCAATATCTTTTATGCATAGAAATGTAAAAATCCTCAAAAAATATATACTAGTAAATTGAATCTAGCAATATACAAAAAAATAATTTTACACTGTGGCTAAGTGGCATCCCAATAGTGCAAGCTGGTTAAATATGTGAAAATCAATTAATGCAATGCACTGTATCAATAGAATAAAGGACAAAAACCATATGATTTTATCAACAGATACAGGAAAAGCATTTGACAAAGTTCAAAAGCTACTCATGATATTAAAAACATACACACACACACACACACACACACACACACACACACATACAAAGAAACCCACAGTCAACTAGGAATAGAAGGGGCATCTTCAACCTCAGCAATATGGTAGACAAACATAATAATATCAATAATTACATTAAATGTAAATGAACCATGCACTCTAAGTAAAAGGTAGAGATTATCAGACTAGGGAGAAAAAAAGGAAGATTAAAACTATGTATAATCTATAAGAGATGTGTTTTAAATATAATACCATAGATAAATCAAAATAAATTATGAAATAACTACATTTGGAAAAAAAGTCCACTGAATATCATCTGAGTCTTTTAAAAACTTATCAGAGTTTCAAAGTTATTAAAGTCTCTGTAAATGTGTTTTTGCATTTGGTTCTAAAACTAAGGTAAATTTTCTTCCCTTCATAGATGAAGTTTGCCAGAGTGTAAGAGCTTTATTATGGCCATAAAATATTTCAGATTACCTTGATATTTGAAAAATGTATTACTTTTCCTGTGTTATCTCCAGTCTTTCACCAGATAGATACTTTAAAAAATAACATTCACAACAGAATGAGCTGTACAGCCATATATACTGCTCACAGAAACATCGGTTTTACTTTAGGGTGGTTTAATTAAATAGGGACATATGGTAACATTTTCTCCTTTAATTATGATCCTAATGTATGCTTCTATAGCCAAGTTATTTAATAATTAGTGAAAATTACACTTTAGTAAAAAAGCACACATCTACACATGTACACATAAACATACGTGGAACTCTCTTATAATTTCACAGTGAGCAGCAAAGCACTGAAATCACCCTTGGACTCTGGGTTAAGAATCTACCTTGAAATTAAGACCACATAGAAATGAAACTGCTGCTGTGTAGGGTGTGAATTTCTCTGCATACAAGGTCATAACTGAAGCCAAATGCTTTCCTGTAGAAATTATATAGAATAGTTTACGTTTAAAGACAGATTTGGTTTTCTGTTAAAATGATATTTTTACCTTTACAAAGAAATTCTGTAAAATTCCAGCAAATAGAAATGAAGAGGAAATTGCAGTTTTTCACTGCAATCCTGTAACTGGGAAAACCAGTTACTTTAGTCAGATACATTTATTGCAAACAAACAAACAAAAAAACACTTACTTGTATTTGCATGTTGGAATGTTCATTCATTTATTAAATAGATACATACGAGTGTGTGTGCCTGTGTTTTTGTGTGTCTGTGTGTGTATACACACACGGCTGTGTGTATACAGCCGATGCTGAAGCCAAACTAGATATGCTGGGGAATAAATGCTGATCAAAACCAGAAATACTTTCTGTCACATGGAGTTTGAAATGTAATGATAGAGATAGATATTAATCAAAAGCTCATTAAAATAATAACTGGATTTAAGGAGTTATTCAGTGGTGCTTTGAGGAGAGCTTATAACAAGATTTGACCTAATCTAAGAAGGTAGGGAAGTCTTTCTTTTAAAAAGAAAGTAGTAATCAGGCTGAGATATAGAAAAAAAAAAAAAAGAGCAGGGCAGGGAGCAGGGGGAGTTACACAGGTAAAGGAGAGAGGGAACATATTTCACCAGAAGCAAATTCTTATATGAATGTTCCATGGTTGGAAGGATTTTGAAATTGAAATCTTTCACGTAGTATTCTTACTCCTTTCTACATATATATAAGTGTCAAGAAGCAATTAATAAATCTTGGGTTAATACTGTGTCTGTAGGTTGGCAATGTTCTCATTTGCTCAGAGTAGTCTTGGTTATAGTTGTAATATGTAATTAATAGTGTCCCTTTCATTCTCAGAAGTGTCCATGTTTAGACAATGAATGGAATGGGCATCTGCATCTCTTCTTCTGAGTATCTGGGGACCTTTACGAGTCTGGATATTTGATCTTTGAGGCTCTTTTTAGCTATGAGTACTGTTGCAATAGTTTTGATAGCCATGGATTTCTGGCTATATCTGTTTCCTTGTAATTTCAAGATTAGTTTATTCTCTTGTATAGTGTATCTGTAATCAGTGCATTTATATTCATTGACAATGGTTCTACTGTCTAAATAGAAGTAAATTATTCTGTATGTTTCTGCATGTGTCATTGTATGGATAACCTATTAATTGGCATTACCTGTATCTTCTGAGTATCCTTATATGAACAACCTGGTCCTTGGTGATTAAGTAACTCAGTGTTATCCTCCATCCTATTTTTTTTTCCCCACCATTTCATACTAAAATGTGAGAAATTGCATGGTAGCCTTATGTGTTTTCTCACTGCCACCTGGTGGCAAGAGTATAGAAAAGACAGCAAAAGAAAGATGGATGACTGACCAGATGGAAAGTCATTTCCCATAGCATAAAAATCACATGTTCTCCAACTTTTTTCAAAGACTCCTAGTAGAAGCATTTTCCATATCCAATACTTGGTTCTTTTAATGAACTGTACACATAGCCCTAAGAAGTCACAAGGAATGAAATTGTCTATGATTATCTTTATTGAAAAAAAAATTGAAAATGCTAAGATGTTAAAAATCTACTTTAATTATTAACATACAACTTCGGAATGCTTTCTTTAAGTAATGTTTAAATTTCAAGGATTAACTTTGTTGAAAGTTTTTAATTTTGCATGCCTTCACTCTTTGTAAATAAAGGAAATTAAGTATCCTAATATTTGAAAATATACAGTAATAAATAAATTTTTGCAATCAAGTAGATATAGTTCCTGACTTCCCTTTGTGGCTTAAGTCATTTTCAAACTGAAATCCTCATGACTTAAATCACTGCTTTTAGCTTTAGTGTCTAGTCTTCATTGCTAGCTGCTCTAATTTTATTCTTTACATCATGATGGAGCCAAGTGTTGATGGTATTTCTCAGTGTCTAGGAATTTCATTATATCCTTTGAAATAATATGTATTTAAGAAAATAATCATGCTGAATGTCATTTTGACTCTTGCTGTTCAAATTTTTCTAATTCATTATGCTTTTAATGAAATCTTACAGATTATGAGGATTGACTTCTATGGCCTACTCTTTCTGTTTGAGGAATTTTTCGGTTCAGGCTTCAGCATTTGTCGTAATTATTTTTTATGTGTCTACGTAACATAGATATCCTATTTAAGTTATCATATGTACAATAACGTATTTCTATATTGGAGTTAATTGAGTCCACGTGTGTGTACATTCAACATCAAATTAGTGCTTTATATTTTTATAGCTTTATTGAGCTATAATTGACATATAACATTGTGTAAGTTTAAGGTGTACAAAGTAATGATTTGCTACAAATCATTGCAAAATGTTTCCCACAATAAGACTAGTTAACACATTCTTCACGTCACATAATTACCATTTTGTTATGGTTGTTACGGTAAGAACATTAAAACTGTACTCTCACAGCAACTTTCCTACTTTTACCAATTTTCTGTATATGTTCTGCTGCATCTGGTTCTCAAAAAACTCATGGGAGGGAAAGAAGGGGGGAAATAGGACTAATTAACCCTATTTCATAAATAAGAAAATAGAAACATAATTGGCCGATTGGGAAATTATTGAACCTAGGAATTCTAGTTCCAACTCCAGAACTTGTTTCAATACATCACAACAAATGATGGGACAATTCTTCCTTGCTTTTTGAATGTCCACTGAAATCTAACATGCCTCAGGGAATTTGGCATGCTCCTGTAGACACCCAGAGGAAGTGTGAAAGAGGGAAAGAACATTGCATTGAGTTTTGCTAGGTGTATGGCATGGCCTCAGGTGAAAAATTAGAAATAAAACACATTCCTCTTGTTTCATAAGAGGATTAGTGTTAATTTATGCAAAGCTCCTAGCACAATGCTGTCAGATAGTAGTTATTACAAACAGCTATTATTAAGAAAAAAACATGAAGCTCACAAGATTCTTGCAGGTCATCAGACTTGTACAGAAGGTAGGTCCTCTAAGATAAACTGAATTGACAGTGGATTACCTAACATGTACTGCCAGATATTACTTCTGAATTTCAAAGCTACCCCATTTCCTATTTGGTGCCTAGCAATGACTTTATTGCTGCAATATTAACACTGATTGGGAAGAATATGTGTTACTAATGTTTGTAAATCTAATTCCCTAATTTAAAGCTACATATAGTTACAGTTAGTTTCGTTCCATCCAACCAGTACATGAGGGCCTATCTTATTCCTAGCACTCTGCATGAGAGTTTTAATAAAATAAAAGCAAACAAAACTCAGAACAATACCAAACTGAATATATCCAGCTATTATAGGAGAGAAGGAATTGCAGAAAACAACAAATAAAAGCTCAGTCTTATAAATATATGATCTTTCCTGTATATGTTGCATGTGTGTGTGTGTGTGTGTGTATGCATGCATGTGTATGTGTTTTCATGAAACAGTATTCATGCCTGATCACATAAGCAAAATCAAGCTATGTAACACATATTGCTTGTAGGCAAGAAAAGTGAGTGGGTTTTGGCCAGGACTCAGAACTGAGAAGACATTGCCAGGTGCCAAGAGAGTCTAACCAACTCAGTATCTAAGAAAAGAAAGTTAGAGAGGGCAATAAATGGCCTGGGGAGAAAAACAGAAAGTGTCACCTAGTAACCACTTTACAGTAGCCTGCAGAGGCTAAAACATTCTCAAAATAGCAGGGACATGCAAAAAATATAGAAAAGGGACCTGTGGGAAAAAAAATCTATGCTAGGAGCTAATGTTTTAGAAGAAGAAATTCAGAGTAAAAAGGGAGCATTTATGTAATAGATGTGAGAGAATCTGATAAAATGGATAAAATCAATTTTGAAAGTCCAGGAAATGGTTAATGTAATGAAAACAAACTTCATACTTCTATGCAAATACTGAAGTGGTGCATATTTTATTCAGTATATTTATTTATAACTCTACTCATAAACAGGTGTAACTGTCTTTAATTGACTATATTATATAATATAGAAATTACAAAAAATAAATTTGAAGATAATTGATTTTTTAATAAAACAAACATTGAGCATTTTCTTTACAAAGTAAGTTCCACTTGGGAATTCAAGTTTAATTTTCAAAAGACAGTGATTTATAAACAACTGTGGTTGAAAAGTCTGCCATAGTCTCAGGCATGAGAAGTATAATAAAATAAAACTGCATACTCAGATCGTGGTATCATAGAAATTCAACCGTTTTAATAGATGGTCTACAAGTTAGACAAGGAAACTGCCTTACTAAAAAGAGACTATCATATATCTCTAGGCTGATAGAAGAATGAAAAAAGTTAAAAGATTCAGTCTTTAGGAACCTGAGTCATCAAATGTTGAATTGTTGAACCATGATTCTTCTCTAATTCCGTAATACAGAGACAGGAGTACTCAGTTCTTACTCAAAATTGATCTTTAGAGAAAAATAAACCACCAGAAGATTGAATGGAGATCTCTATTGTCTAGTTATAGTGAACAAAAAACTCGAACAAGAAGTGAACAAATCTGTTAGAGAAAAGGGCACCAAATTGTAACTCAACCCAGAAATATGTGGAGAATGATGGATGTACAAGTGAAAATTAACTCATAAAATGTATGTCTGGCTTTAATGAATGGCTTATTTTTTAAGAAGAAAATATGTGTGTGTGCTGAGGGGTTGTGGGTAGGTGTATGTTTCTCCTCCAACTGCAATTTTCTACGCTGGCTTCACATATAGTCTGGATAAACTGTAAAGCTTTTAAAAAAGAGACATGCTTGTGCCTCACTCTAAAATAATTAAATTGAATCTCTGGAGGTGGAACCTGGGCATTTTAAAAAAGTTCTCCAGTTGACAATATGGTGTAGTCCTGGCTAACAATTACCAACATCCACAATAATTAACACTAATTCGGTCTATATGCGTCAGGTACTGTGTCATATAACTGATTAATATTCTCTCTGTAAGTGGTTTTTATTCCCACTTACATGAGCAAACTGATGCTTGAAAGAGGTTAAATAACTTGCTCAAGTATAGGGATTGGAAAGGAGAAAAAAATGATTAATTGATTTCAGCAGGTTACAATCTACTATTACCAAATCTGCACATTCATGCAATTATTTTTTCACTCATTCATTTATTCAGCAATCATGTTTGAAATGCATATTACGTATTAGAATTTGGAAATATGGATAAACAGGACATGACCCATACCCTTGGGGCATTCATTCCTAGGATCTTCCTAGCTTTTATGCCTAGAGAGTAGCTGTGACTACTGGTGTCCCTATGCCGCTTAGGTGTATTTTTCCTATCTGTCTTTAGCAGCTCTTCAGGTAGGAATTTTTTCAGCGCCATAGAAAGGCATTTTAAGCTGGTACTTGTGCAGCATTCTCTACTTGGACTTTGTAAATCTAAAGCTTTGGTAGGTTGTTGGCTGACTAGTAAGTAATATATAGTTGGGTTTTAATGAGTTAAACTGCCCCTCCAGAGGGGTGTATTTGGTACCCATCTCAGTTGGATATACTTGCTAGCATTTAGATCTACAGCACCGTAGCACAGTTCCTACCTAATATATGATAGATATTGAATAACTTTATTTAATCTAAGTAAACCAAATTAAATTGGAATAACACCTCAAGATGCCTGAGTTATTGAAGGATTCATAGTTTTAGGTTTCTTCTTCTTTTCACAGGCTTAAACCTTCCACTCCAGATTTCTACTAATGGTGCTAGATGGGTAGGTGAGGGCATGGGAGAGGCCTTGTTTAAATAAATAACGAATCTGTTTTGTGTCTTCTGCTGAGATCTATTTATTCTCATGATTTGATCCATATTTGTATATTCACTGGGGTGGGAGGTTTATAAAAATGCCATGTACTCTACTGACTCCTTCATTAAATATTAAGCAGATATTAAAGGAATTAAACATTAAACTGATTCCAGAAAATTAAAATGATCAAAGTCGTCATTTGGTGGCTGAGGTTTTATGCTTTAAAGCTTATACATACAATTACAGGAAAGACTTTGGGCAATTAAAGCTTTTAACTTTGAAAGAGAAAAAGCTGTAGTAAATTCTCTGATGTAAGAACACAAATGTTTCCCCACAGAAATGTGCACTAACTCTTGGGATTTAAGTGCTGAATTTTGAGTTCTGTCAAGGGCTGTCAGTGAGGGATTCTCTCCAACCAGACAAAAACTGAAAAAGAATAATATCTCCTTCATGAACCAGTACTTTTCATGTATTCTTCCGTAGAATCCAGGTGGGGGGGGGGAGGAACCTGAAAATGAAACTTAACCTTTTATATTTGCATAAAAATGACTGTTTCAGGGTTTTATTTAGCAATGTGTGAGTGAAGGGAAAAAAATTAATCTGAGACATTCTTACTTGTGCACATCTTATTTGAGCATCTAGCATCATCAGTGGAAAGCTGTCAGAAGGAACTTTCAGATCAGATAGCAAGGACTGCCCACAAGCCTTAATAGGCAATGAACCGGCCGTGCATTCAATTTTAATTAAGTCCCCATGCCAGGAAAGAAGGCTTTGGGGGCAAGCAGGCTTTGGGGGTGCCATGTGTTCAGGGAGTTGCTCTATATTCACGGAACCATTTGAAATAATTGCAGCTGGTGTGGATATTTAACTGACCAATTAAAAGAATTTTGTCATTTGACTCCTGCCAAATGTTTGACATAACTACAAAATGATCTCTGAATTATGCACACCTTTATGGCTGTTTGTTCTCCTGCGAGTTAAGGCTTTCATCCAGAATTACTGTCTCTCCTGAATTCAGGCCAGCTCTTCCTCTTCTAGTTTCCTGTCACAAGTAATAAATGAAAAATAGACCATTCCATTCTTCTTGCTAAAAACCCCAGAGACTCAGAGGTAATGTTTTTACCCCAACTCCAAAGAAGTGGAGGAGGCCAATTACAGCTGTCGAAGGCAAGCTGGACTCCGTCGTTGCAGGTAATAAGATCTGCCTGACGTTCACCATCTGCACCTTCATAGCACCAGTTGCTATCAAATTACATTTCCCGTAAAGAAATTAAAGAAAAATCGAATCACACAAAATATGTAGTTCCATCTCCCCGTGTTACTTACATTTGCCTTTGCCATGGTGACTGTTAGACGAGAAAGGATATTTGTGACCGGCTCTACTACTAAGTTATACCTGGATGACTCCACTACCAAAATATAACCTTATGCACATAATGCCACCTCCACATATTATGTTAATGTCTTATCAGTTACCTTAGGAACAGGGGGCCGTAGTTTCAGTGAGCCATTTCTCCTCATTCTGGAGTACAGAAGAGTTTTTCTTAAAACGGGAAGAAAGAAAAGAAAGGAAACTAATTGCAAGTTGGGAGTCCTGTGACAAGTGTTTCCCTTCTGAGGCAAAAGTTTATGCAGTGGATGAAGAATAAAACTGGGAAGAAATTGCTTTTCTTAATAGCACGTCCCTGAAAATATCCATAGAATTTCTTTTTTAGCTACAAGGCTGTGGTTTCAAGTGCAATGAGAGGAGTGCGGGGTGGGGGTGGGGGATGGGGGGAAGGGGGCGGAGCGTGTAAACCGTGAAAGAGCTTAAAATCAAGACTCCTTTCTTCCTTGTTCCTATTCATCGGGCTTATTGTTTTTTAACCTCTCAGTATATCGCCTCTTTTCCCTAGGTACATTTACATGCTATAATTCCTTCTCTCTTAAAAAAAAAAAAAGTTGTTAGGTCACCTCAAGCCCCCGTTCCGCTATTGTGTTATGTCTCTTCTTATGTTTATTACTGTGGCTTTGAAAATCACTCGCTCACTTCCCATCCGTGCCTCTCAGTTCACTGCAGCTTTTCTCATTTATCCCCAGCATTCCGTTAAATGGAAACATCTCTCCTTCGATGCACATATTTGTCATTACTCTAACTCTCTGAACCACTAACATTTTATACTCCTTTCTTATTTAAATTCTAGCCATATTTGCTGCCTCATTAATATTCTTCAGCCTCTGTGATCTCCTCTTACTGCATCAAATCCATTCTCTTTTTTCATCCCTACTGTTGTGACCTCAGTGTAGCACCTTATCTTTTTTTATCAATATGACTTCAAAACTCTCCCAGTTAGTATCCTTCCACTGGTTTGCTGAATTTTCAGTCCTTCTTTCTTCTTGCTGCCTCTCCTATAGTCTTGTAACAGCACTCATTTCTTATCCCTTGCCTTATTAAAATCCTGCACCGGTTATTAGGTTCAAACCCAAACTTCTTATCATGTCCTGCATATGTTCTGGTAACTGCTTCCCAGCTTCACTGGACACTCATGTATAAACAGGAAACCATATCAAATTGTTTGCAAGTGACCTGACTGCTTCATTCTCCTCATCATAGCTTAAACATTCTATTCATTCTTTTAGTAAAGTCCTTATTCCACTTTTTCACCTGGCTAACTCCTACCCATATTTCATGACATATTGCAAATCATATCTCCCTGGGAAATCAACCCAGACACCATATGCAAACAGCCCAATATCCTTCTTCGTTGCTTCCTTTGCAACTGGTACATGCCTCTGTAGTTACTTATTATCCTGTTTTGTAATGGGCTGTCTCCTGCTAGTAGACTCATCTCCTTCTAGTAATGGACTGTTTTTTTTGTTTGTTTGTTTTACTGTTTTTTAAATTGATGTATTCCTAGTATTTAGAATAGAGCCAGATACTAGTCACTTGATAGTTATAAGAATGCAAAGACATAAGAGAGGAGGAAAGGAAGGGAAGAAGGAGAAAGGAAGGAAGGCAGAAAGACAGGCAGGCAGGAAGGAAGGAAGAGAAAAAGAGAGGGAGGAAGGGAGGGAGAGATGTGTTATTATGCCAGCCGAGCATTCATTCATCCATTCAGCCATCTTTCTGGTAGTAGTTTCCTTAGAAATCACCCTCCTCTATTCCTCATCCAGGTGATTCGGGGGAGTTAATTCCATACTTGGCTTCAAGAGTGGACATATGGATTTTGAAAATGTTAAGTATTAACTTTGTCTGCCAATTCTGAATGTAGAAGCTTTGAAATCTCAAATATTTCAGAAATAGAAAAGATTTGGTGTATGTTTTCCAAAAATATGTCAGACTGAAAGTGAAATTGTATATACCTTTAGCATACATATCAACAAAGCTAAGATGTCTGCTAAATACCCAGCAGGTGGTATTCCCAAAAGTCTAATCTATGAATGAGCTCATTACTTTCAATGATGTATAAAGTCAATTATCCATGTAAAGGAGTCCTTGGATGCAAGTTTTATACACTGTTTGTAAAACTTACTGAACTTTTGCCTAGAATATCTTTATGTTTAACTTATATGTTGATATTCTTTTGTTGTTCATGACAGCTATTTTTGACTCTTTTTTTCTTTTAATCAGTCATAAAATTCTTCCTCTGAGATATCCTGGGAATTCCATATTTCCATCTCCACAGTGGTTATTCCCACCATTACCTTTCTTAGTTTTCTGTGGTACCAGCTCCTGGAGAAAAGCAAGTTATACTCCATACTCTCTCTACCCACCAACACAGAGGTGGCAAGTTAACAAAGCCAAAAACTGTATCCAGCCCACAGACATATTTTTCAAAAGCCAAATTATGACAATTTGAGGATTTAACGTAAAAGCTAAGTTTCGAACTTCTCTTGAAAAATAATTTCCGACAAACCTAGAGCCCAAGTTCTTGCATGGTAACTGTTGCAGTTTGAATTGCATCTCCCCAAAAGATGGATGAAGTCCTAATTCCTGGTACTTATGAATGTATCTTACTTGGAAACAGACTTCGCGGATGTAAGCAAATTAAGATGAGATAATACTGGATCAAGGTGGGCCTTAATCCAATGACTGGTGTCCTTTTTAAAAAAGACAAATTTGGACACAGACACAGAAACACGAAGAGGAGAATACCATATGAACAGACACAGGGAGAACATCACTGTGGCAGACTTGGACTGATGCATCTACAACCAAGGAATGCCAAAGATTGCTGGCTAGGAGGGGACAACAAAGATCTTCTTCCCATAGAGCCTTCAGAGAAAACATGGCCTTTCCAATACCTTTATTCAGACTTGTAACCTCCAGAATGGTGAGACAACAAATTTCTATTGTTTTAAGCCACCCAGCTTGTGGTACTTCCTTATGCAGCCCTAGCATACTAATACAGCAGCAGTGGGCTAGGAATGAACAAAGGTTGCCCCCTTTAGATGGGGCTTGCGATCTTCAGTTGAAGGAGTTAAGGATAGTCCCTGTCACCCCCTATAGTTTATGGGTCACCAAAGCTAAGTGTCAATTGCCATTTATCATCTTACACTCAGCCTGTTTCTCTTATTCATATTACATCTTTGGTCCCTGTAAAGCTTTGAGTTTGTGACACCTTACTTTATTTCAAATTGTATATTTTCTTTAATACAACTCTCAACAATATTGTTTTGTTGCTGCTGCTACTGCTGTTCTTGGTGTAATTGATGACATTTTGGATATTGCCTTCTTCTTGGCAAAAAAAGAAAAAGAAAAAAATATCTAGGCCTTCACCTACATATTGATATTTTGTGCTGGATAATTCTTTATTTGGCCGGTAGTCCTGTGCTTTAAAAGATACATATTGGCCTCTCAGGCCTCTACTCACTAGATACCAGGAGCTACCCCTGTAGTTGTGACAACCAAAAATGACTCTAGACATTATCAACTATTTTAGGGATCTGGGGAGGGGGGGCAGAAGGAGGAGGAATGAGAAAATCTCCCTCACTGGGAACCACTTTCCTCGGCTATTTTTCTTATCCAGTCTCATAAAAATAAACATAGTAGCACACTATAACAAATGTTTCAACTTAAAATGTCTCTGAAAATAATTCACATGGCTCGATGATGCCAGCACACTTCTGTCTTGTCACCTTCTGTATGTCTTGCTGTAAGAATTCTCTTTTCTTAGTCTGTGACAAAGAGTGTTAATTGCTTCCCAGGATCCCTTTGGCTATGCCACCTTAATAAGAACACTGACGTTATTTATATATTAATATTAACTACCGATATTTATTTGGGCACGTTGCTATACAGATAAAAAAATTCTGAGTGTGGCCAGTGAGAATATGTGAATAGATGTTGGCCAATAAGATATGAGTGGGAGTGCTATGTAAAATTTTCAAAAAGTGCCATTAAAGAAAGGCCTTACTCTTATTCAGTACTTTTTTTGCTTCCTGCTGCCTGAAGTTTGGCCGTAATGGTTGGAGGTCTGGCAGCCAACCTGAGGCAATTCACTAAAAATAGAGGAAGAAACAAACCACAGATCTTCCTCAACTTACTATGGAATCACATCCCACTAAACCCATCCTAAGTTGAAAATATAAGTGAAAAATGCATTTAATACCCCTAACTTAACGAGCATCATAGCTTAGCCTGGCCTACCTTAAATGTACTCAGGATACTTACATTAGTCTACAGTTGGACAAAATAATCTAACACAAAGCCTATTTTATAGTAAAGTGTTAAGCATCTCATGTAATTTATTGAATACTGTACTGAAAGTAAAGAACAGAATAGCTGTAAGTGAATTGGTAGTTATCCTCCTGACTGGGAGCTCGGCTCACTGCCGCTGCCCAGCATCAGGAGAGGGTGATGTGCTGCATATCGCCAGCTCGAGAAAAGATCAAAATTCACAATTTAAAGTATAGTTTCTACTGAATGCATATTGCTTGCACACCAACATAAAGTTGAAAACTCCTAAGTGGAACCATCGTGAGTTGGGGACCTTCCTGTGGAAGTCTCGGTCCCTGAAACAGAGGAGCTGTCACATAATTTCAGACTGCCTTCAGTAGAACTTCAATTCAGGAGAGAAAAATAAAATTTTATCTTGTCGACTCCACTCTTATCTCAGGTTTTCTGCCACATTTCTAGTTAATACATGGCCCATTTTAATTCCGAGATGCTCTCCCAAAGTTTATTTGATAATAATTTGCGCTGTTTCAGTATTCACTCATACTTAGCTCTTTTTAAAGTTCAAAAATTGTCAAGGCGTTTTTTTGTAATATGGTAACAATAATATGCACCTTGTGAGATTGTGTTTTGAATCAGAGAGAATGCATGTAAATCACCATACACACTGCCTGTATGATGGATACGTTGCTGTAATCATGAGGACAGTTATAATCTTTGTGATTATTATTATTATTAGATCTGAGGGTGTCTTCGATTAGCACTCCTATTATGCAAGGAAATTATTCTAATGATCTTTAAACTCTCCTCTTTGAGAGGCTAGGATACCTGGCTAAGTGAAATATATATTTGTTTTTTTGTGTGTGTGTTGTATTAAATACAATATTAAACACACAAATTAATATTTAAAAAATGATTTCCTCTGGCACCAAAATGTTATAAAATGTAGTCTTTTAAATCCAAATACAGTTACTTTCTTTCAACCACTAGATCTGAAATCTGGCATCACCAATGGTATTTTAAAACCTATAGATGCTTGGGTATCATTTCTAGAGATTCTGATTTAATTATTGTGAGGGGCAGCCTAAACATTGTAGTTGATTACATTTCACAGCAAGGTTTGAGAACCACTGCTTTAACCAGTAGTCAGGACAGGCACTTTCCCTACGATTTGCTAGTTGTCAGAAACTGGGAGCCTGGCTCCCAGTGGAGGGAGTGAGCAAATGTAGCTCTCTGGGTTGTCTGGATGTTAATCAAAGTCATCACAAGATTTCTTTATTTTTGCATCATATTCTTCTCTTCTGATAGTCTTCTCTCTCTGTCAATCATTGGTCATTCTAAAATAAAAGAGGGATTTGTTACTTAATTAAAAAAAAACTGGATATGAACCATCAGTAACAGTTGAAAAGAGGAAATCATCGAATGGCTTGCGTCAGAATGGATTTCTTTGGCATTTTTTAGCCCAGATTGCCTTGACTCCCAGACTACTGCTTTTCTTACCTCTAGAATTAAGCTCTCTATGTTTTTTTCACCCTAAACTGAAGGGCAGATAGGGGAACAAAGAAAAAAAGAAATTACTTTTTTCTTTGCACACTGGAAACTGCCTTTTAATAAGTTACAAGATGAAATAAAACCATACAAAATGGAGGAATGATATTCTGCTTTTTAAAACCACTTGATATTTCTTAATATCCATTTTCTACGAGAAAATCATGTAACAAACCACTGCTCCATCTCCTTCAAAATTGAACCTGCTAAAAAATTACAGCTTGTAACAAGTAAAAATCCAATTCTTATGCCTGGAGGTTGGTTTTAAAATACACAGAAAGCATATTATCTCTTGCACTAAGTGGATATTATGATCTAGGGTTTAAAAGAAAGCATTGTGCATACTCAATTGCTGATGTCAAACAGGTTTTGGAATGGTTCAGCTTTGATAATAGAAAATGGAATTTGGAAATTGAACACAAACATTTTCATTTGAAGAGGTCTAAGGTAGTATTCCTTTGACTCGGTTGTAAATACATTTTTACCTTTTTGGGGGGAATAGTCATAGAAAGTGCATTAAAAGAGGTTATTTATAACAGAGAAACATACATGTTAACACCTTCACAGGTCGAGAAAATAGAACATTGTCAGCATTCAGAGCCCCCTCCTGTCACTTCTCAATCCTTACCCTTCCCACCTGCAAAAGGTAACCACTGTTCTGAATTTTATGGCAAATCTTTCTTTACTTTTCTTTATAGATTTACTAATTAAATATGTATCCATAAACACTAGAATTAGGTGTGTCTGACTTATAAATTCATATATGCATTTATAATTTATATAAATGTATGTAAATTTTATATAAGTAAAACTGTAAAATATGGGTTTCTTTTGGGTGCATCCTCTTTCCATCTGCATTATGTTTGTGAGATTCATTCATATGATTTCCTATGTTGTAGTTCAGTTAATATTAATGCTATGTGTTACCCCATTGCGTTAGTGTGCCACAATTTATTTATCCATTTTACCTTTAATATACATTAGATTGTATTCACTTTGAGGATATGATAAGTAAGACTCCTATGAACATTCTTGTATGTGTCTTTTAGAGCATCCAACAGGGATTAGTGTCACAGTTGAGAAGCTTGACATGCAGGGAGCTCTGTAGATGATTAACCGATAGGCAGCTAACAAGAGTATTGCTTAATATATAGAAGGATGAATGTCCACAAGACTGAGAAAAACTCTATCACCTACCAATAAGAAGTTACAATTTCTTGCCCAGTTTCTGCACCTCAGACCCCACATCATTGACTGGCAAACATCTGTGTCCTCATGAGATAGGACACAATAATACCATGGCAAGTGTATACAGTAATAATTCTCTGAGTCCTTTTTCAAAGTGACATATAAATTTACTCAGGCAAAAAAGAGGCATGCCCAAACATTTTGAGGACTTAGGGACACACGTAGAAGTTGACATTTTTACCCAGGGACCTGAAGCATCACCATGGCCTGCTGATTATGTAGAGGTTTATGTGGGAGCAGGTGATAAATTGTGTCCTGACCCAGACTGCATTCACAGTGGTTCATCTGGGTCCATAGACTGAACTGGTGATCATTTCTGTGTTTCTTGGTGTATAATTGTAAAGCACATCACATGTTAGTTGGCAAAACCATAACATTGGTTCCTTGGCCTATGAGGTAAGACCTATCATCAGTGGGGAATTCAAAATGGAAGCTGCTAAAACTGCCAACTCCCTCCTCTGCCAAAATAATGAATAAAAACATTTTCCATCCCAGAGAGGATGATAGAGATTAGTGTCATCTTTAAATACCTAAAGTATGCAAGCTTAATATCCCCATCACATACCCATTTAATGTACCTGTCTTACTCCTACAGGAGCCCGACTGATCCAGGGTGATACAATAGATTACCTCAAACTTGACCAATTAAAAGCTTATTTATACCTGAGGTGCCATATGTAACAGCTTAGCTGGAGTAGATTAAAATAATCTCAGGAATACAGCCAATGATCTGGCAAATGCATGCTTTTTCAAGTCCATGGGGAAGGGGAACCAAAAATAGTTCACATTTCTCTGGATGGATAAAGTATATATTTATTATCTTGCACAAGTGCTATGTTAATTCCCTCAATCTCTGTCATAATATAGTCCAAAGGGCCCTGAAACAATTGGACATTCACATGATATTTGATCCACCATATTAATGACATCAATTAATCAGATCAAATGAATAAGAAGTGACAAATACGTTGGAGACTATGGTACAACATATGAACTTCTGCCACTGTGGATATACGACCCAGCAGACTCTCCGATATAGGAGTTACCTGTGATGAGAAAAGATGCTGTGTAGAGTTTATGGCAAGCCCCGGTAAAAGAATTACAACACATGCTCCTGGGGTTCTGGACAAAGCAGAAAAGTAAATACCAATTGAAAACTAGTCTCTGGAGTGATTCTGGGCCTTGGTAGGGACGGAGTGCCTGATTAGGGGCCATCAGACAACCATGCAACTCATCTTGAGCTGAGTTCCATCAGACCCATCAAGCCATAAAATCAGGTGGACCCATTAGCAATCCATCATAAGATGAAAGTGGTTCACTTTGAATCAGAAAGAAGCAGGGCAGAGCACACATGTTTCATGGCCAGGTAATCTAGACTGTCATGCCATACATCACTGTTGCACCAGAATCTGCCTCTTAGCTCACATCCATGGTCTCCAAAAGGAGAGATGATGAGTGTGGTAGATGGAGTAATGGACCCCCAAAGATATTCTCATTTTAATCCTCAGAAATATATTAGGTTGAATATATTACGTTATGTGATAGAGTGGGTTGCATAGTATCCCCTAAAAAAATTCATGTCTACCAGGAACCTCAAACTGTGACCTTATATGGAAATAAAATCCTTGCTTAGGTACTTAAGGATTGAGATGAGATAATATTGGCTTAGGGTGGGCCCTAAGTCCAATGAAAGTGTCCTTATAAGAGACAGAAGTCACGCAGAGAAGAAGGTGATATCAAGCTGGAGACAGAGATCGGGGTGATACATCTCAAGCCAAAGAACACCAAGGATTGCCAACGACCACCAGAAGCTAAGAGGGAAACCTGGAATGATTTCTCTCCCAGAGCCTTCAGAAGGACTTAACCCTGCAAACACCTTGATTTCAGGCCTTTGGCCTCCTAAACTATAAGAAGACATATTTCTGTGGTTTAAGCTACCCAGTTTATGGTAATTTTTTATGGCAGCCATAGAAAATTAATATACATAGCCAAAAAGAATTAAAATTGTAGATGGAATCAAGGTTGCTACTTAGCTGATCTTGAGATAGGGAGATCATTCTGGGTTATCCAGTAGAGCCCAATATCATCACAGGGATCCTTAAATTTGGAAGAGGGTGGCAGAAGAAAGAGAACCAGAAATGGTAGCATGAGAAGGAATCTGCCTTACTGTGATGGCTTTGGAGATGAAGGAATGGAACTATGAGTCAAAAAATGCAGGTGGCCTCTAGAAGCTGGAAAAGGCAGAGAAAAGGACTCTTCTTCAGAGCTGTGAGGAGGAAACCAGCCCTGCCAACACCTAGTGATTTTAGCCCAGTGATTTTTTTTCATTGCCCCATGTAAAATAATTGTATACTTAAATCCCTCCTATACCTTTGCTCCTGTTGGTCTTTTTGCCTGGAGCTTGGATAGTTTCCCTATCCAAATTTTACCCTTTCTTCAAACGTAGTTCCATCCATCCTCTTTCAAAAAAGCCTTTCCTGGTCACGTTAGTCCTGATCAAATGTCCCCTTCTCAAATGAAATGTAATATTACTAGTCTATATCAATATTCTGATACATTCATATAGTTTTTACATTATATACTGTTGATTACTATATGCTGATAAGCTTGTTTTCTCAAGTAAATTTTAAGCTATACACTCAGTCTCAACCAGAAACAGATGGCACACACAAAGTAGGATAAGTTGAGTGAGTTTGTTTACAAAAAGTGTAATTTACAAAGATGTGTGTGTGAAGATGAAGCATAAGATGTGTGTGTGAGGATGAAGCATAAGCAACCTGGCGATACTGTGAGCAAGTTAATACCATCCCTAGGCAAGAAGACATAAAAGGGAAAGAGTAGATACCAGAGCTCAGAAGGAAAGACAATATTTTGTAGTCAGCTGTCTTGAGAGGAGCGGTGATTGTTGTTTGAGAGAGACAGTCAGCCTTGCAAGAGACCTTGCGAGGGAATAAATACCTTGGTCTCACTCTGGTTGGTGCTCTTATTGACAGGAGTCCTGTTAACGTAGTCCATGTAGTTCTACCCCAAGGGGCAAAGAACAGGGTGGAAAATATTGGAGAATAGATTAGTGGAGGCAAGCAGAATAAGGACTTAAGTATCATCCAAAGCATTCAGAGGTCCTGGCAGAACTATAGGAATATTACATACATATATACTTTATAAGTACTTGTTAATTGTAATTAGTTTAAAACAATTATGTGTTTAATATAGTATGTATTATGTGATTGATGTGATAGGCACACTTCCTCAAGTCGTGAGGATATAGTGGTAACCATAACAGAAAGCCAAAAAATCCCTTGCTTACTGGAGATTACACATGTCATATACAGAGTGTGTATGATAGAGCTATAAAACACTTTGGTATATGCCAAAGATGCACTCAAATAGATTTCAAATTTCATAACCAAAACCTTCATCTAAATAGTTTATTGATTTACAAAAGGTCACCTATGCGACAAAGTATGACATAGTAGATAGATTTATTAAAAATGTATATGTGGAAAATTTTTAAATTTAATGATAAAAATAATAGAATATTGTTTGTTTTAAAAATGTCACTAATTTTATATAAATCCCCATAGTGTTTGCTTAATACTAGATGAGCATGTACAGATTTGTATCTGTAGATTAGAGCCTCAACCTTAAAACTCAAGTGCACATGAGTGTACTTTGATACAAATAAATTCTACTGATGCAGAGTGCTTCAGCTTTCAGCTAAACTCCAGCCAAACTCCAGCTTAGTTTAGCTCCATACATTACCTCTTTGATGAAGATACTTTTGCTGGGAAAATTAGGTATTAAGTCCCTTAATTTTAATGCTCAACATAGTCTCCTTATGTTGTTCCATGAAAAACCAATGAATCCAAGAGGAGTTGTAAAATTTATTCAAATGTTAATATGAGAATTTCACTAATTTAGTTACCATTTCAAAGCATTGATTTTTGGTGCGCTTATGAATGTCTGTTGGCCCCTTTTATCAAGCCCAGTTAGCTCACCATTTCCCTGTAAGTTTCCCAAAAGCCTCTTTATTAAGATATTCAAGGTCAGTAGATATTTATTAATCAAAATGTCCAACATTCAGAACAAAAAGACTGAAGAACTTAGAATGAATCTTCATGGACAGGGTCTTAGACACATTCATCATCAACTATTTTCAGACAGTCAACCTAATTATTATATTATTGTATACCTAGTACGGAAAAACACTATGTTAAATACTCTGGGGGAAAAAGGTATGTAGGGACTAGACAACATCCTTAAGAAGTTTCTGACCTAGTTCTAGAGGAAATATGGGGGAAAAGAGAACTATAACTCAAAGTCCCTACACATTGGAATTTAAGAAGATACCAACTGTACATAAGCAAGTAAAACTTCAGGGGAAAAACAAACATTTGATCTAATCCCTGCAGAATGAAGTTTTGTTTGGTTGTTTACTTTGTTTGTGTTGTCTAAGATGGGAGAAGATAACATTTCAGGAAGAGAAAATGACATAAAAGAAGAGCAGATATTAGGAAGTATGGGAGCTTTTGCTCACCCAAATGTTTTGGTTGGACAAATAAATCTGTTCGGTTTTGTCCAACTATGAAGAAGACCATTTCCAAGACCACTTTATTCTCACTGCAACTGGAGGTGTTTATATTATTTGCAGTCAGAATAATTGCATTCTGTTGCTTCTTCTTAAAAGGAGATCATACATTACAAGATCAGTGATTTGAAACAAGTAAATATAATTGCTAAAGAATCTGCTGATATATGAAATGTCAGTTAGCTATTTAATCAATTGTAAAAACCTCCCCCCCCTTCTATTCATCAAAAATTCTGTAATTCCTTTAAGGACTTATTTCTCTATCCTCAGACCAGAATTTCTCTCTCATTTTGTGTTTCTATATCCATTTGTATGAGTTTCTGAGACAAATAACCATATGATATATTGTTGGTTAGCAACCTCGAGAGTTCCTGAGGTGAAACTTGAAATTGACCTCCCTACCAGGAGGGCAAGGAAGGACCAAAGAAAGAGGCAGGCCGCTCCAGATCGGTAGGTAAGAGGTTTTAACAAGCAAAGGAACTTACATATGAGGCTCCTCTTGGGTGGCCACAAGATGAGTAGGTCTCTACATCTGCCCTCCAGAATTTTAAGAGTTTATATAGAGGCCTTAATGGGGTCTAGACACATACACAGTGCAGATGATCTCAACAACGTTACTCTCAAGAAACTGCATCCTTGAAGCAGCTCCTAGTATGGCGACAATAGGCAGAACCAACATTCCAGGGACAGGGAAGGGAGTAAGGAGTCTCTGATTGCCCGATCCAGCTCAATGGTCAACGGCAGTCATGTTGTCTCAATGACTTTCTGCAACATATATTAATTTTAGAATTTATACCCAATTAATATTGGTTTACCTTGAAATATTGAATTATTTATCAATCAATAAAAATTGCATAACAGGTCGCATTTGACTTTTCCCCTTTAATGACTAAAAGCAAAAAGCTAACTTTGTTATTCAATCATAGGAACTACATTAAGTAAATAATTGGGTGTATTTGTTTTTCTTTTTATTTAAGTGTATATTTGTAAGCTGATGTTAAGATATGTACTTGTATGTACTACATACTTTAACAGCATTACTCTATTTTTAATGTAGCCTTTCTCAAACACTTGAGAAAATATAAATGATAAATTAGTTAAAATTTTATTTATATTTTGAAATCTACTGGTTCATGTCAAATGTCCTAAGTGCAAGAATGTCTCCCATGAATAAGTTTTGCACATTTATGAACTACTCTTTCAAGTAACAGAGTTAAGAGGAAGTTGACAGTTAATGACTCTACTAAATTAATTATAAAAACAGAGGCAGAAGTAGTGAAAACTATTTGTTAGAACATACAGTTTTGCAAAAATTATAACTTAAATTAACCCATTTATTCTCTCCCAGAAACTTTCTGTAGGGACTTACAAACATGTTTTATGACCTTAATTGAATTTTCATTCACTGCAAAAGTAATGGCTCTTAAAGTGATACAGCTTAACAACCAAAGAGGTTTATGAACAATTACAGATAATCAAAACATTTGCATCAGCAGATATATTGTATTCTGCATTTCCCAAGTTATAGTTATTGTTTCCTGGTTAGCAAATAATGGGCTATATACAACCATGTTCAGTTCGTAGCAAGGTTGACAAAGCAGCAAAAATACTGGTCATATCAGTTGAGTTACCATGTGGTTGATCTTTGTGGCTGATTAATTTTTGATAGTGAGTTTTGGTGAGAATAGTGAGAAATCATTATGCTACCCTGGTATAACAGACAGAATGAAAGAAAGTGAAACTGTTTGGAAATCATAATCTAGGTAAGAGTAGTTTTGTGTGTGTGTTTATGTCTTATTAATGTGATTTGATGAGCCTTAAGGTAACAAGATTTGTGGGACATTTGAAAAATAGGATTTTCTCCAAATGATTTCGCAGTATATTTTTTAGACTTTGCTGCTAGCAATTGAGTTTTTGATTTAAATATTGAAATTCTAAGGGCTTCTGAAATGTATTGGGTCACTAAGCATCTTAGAAAAATGTGTTTGCCAGAACATCTTCTTTTGGGAATTAGGTAACGAAGAGTATAGGTGTTGCATAACCTGAGCATGTGTATTTTTTCCTGGGGCCTTTGCATTTGATTGAGAGGAATGAAACTGTGGTAAAAATTTCAGACATCAAGCACAACTTGTTTAACAATCTTTCTAGTCACCTTCCAGTTGAGGGTGGCCATGATGCATAGTTCTGATAATCGATAGTTTGCTAGGTGGAATCTCTAAGACTTTCGTTTTTTTAAAGAGAGGGCAAATTCAGGTGGGTGTGCCCTTTTATGCCCTTTTTGCCTCTTCTTTTTTCCCTAACTCATCGTGCCTGGAATACTAATTAGAGGCTATTTTGCAACCATAAAGAAACAAACATGAGAAAAATAGAAAAGTATAAGATGTGATAACACTGTACCTTTAATGGCATAGACTTGAGCTGTCCTGCCCAGGACTTCCTAAAAAGGGCTTTTTATGGCCTAACACTGACAGACTTCTGAGTCAAGCACATTAGTTTAGAGTTTTCTGTTGCTTGCAGCCAACTGCAGTTCTAACAGATACACTCTCGATCACACAATGCAGAGAACTGCCCCCTCCATCACTTGCTATGCTAGTCTTGTTGCAATGCCAAAGTTGATGAGATATCCTGAAATCCCCCAGGAGAATGCCAATGTCACATCGCTTAATATCGACACTAATGTTAGAAAGTCTTTGTAAAGGTGAACTATTCTAGGACTATCCTGAAGTGTTATTATGAAAACATATTCAACACAGAAAATACTACATATGAACAAAATAATACCCAATGTGGTTTCTTTCATGGACTATTTAAGCAATCATTTAGAGCGAAAAATTCCCATTTTGATGTCTTTTTTCCCCTAGTTTTATGTTTAGCATGTTTTGTAATGTAGTGCCTGCCAGAATAAGGTATAAGAAACTCTGTTTTGCTCCACAATGGTACATGACAAAATATCATGAAACAAAAGTAAGAAGAATTGAAGCAGGGATTTCCTGACCTGAATGTATTCTTTAGATTATGGTTGATAGCATAATGAGAAATGACAGTGAAAAATGATCTGCCAGAGAAAATGATCCAGTATTATTTGCTACTATGTTGTATTATGCTATGAAATAATAATTCAGATTAAAAAATGGTAAGAAAGTAAATCTTTAAAAATACACTAGGAAGAATGTAAGTAGTAGATGAGAATTATTTCCAATGCTTAATTTTATCCAGGGCTAACAATGTTCATGACTAATTCAATGGAACGCCAGTTTTGCTGTTTAGATTAACTCCCTGTATATAATGCATTAACAGTATTCAGCAAAAGAACTTAATGTAGAAGGCTTGAAATAAAATATTAGTGTCATAAGTTTCATAATTATATTTTGCTCAAAAAGAGACAGAATATTCATTTAGGACAACTTAGAGAAAGAGAAATGAAAATTTGTCTTTGAAAAGATTAAATATGTTCACATTGGGTAAAAGCATCTCAGAGAATTTCCAGATCCAAAGTTCTGTAAAACCTTACTAAAATGTGCATGAATGTGCAGTATGGCTTAGATATGCGGTGTTGGTTAAAAAGAAACATTCAAATTAGTTATCAAATTTAGAAATTTAACAGATTTGGAAGAGGGAGGCTGTTTTAGCAGTTAGTAAGGGCATGAGATTCACATATTAGTTACAAAGCTGGGAAATGAACTGAGCTGAACTCATTTTGTGACCTAAAGCAGATCTCTCCATCTCAATTTTCTTAGGGGTAAAAGTGAGCTGAGAGAGATGACAGTCCTTGTTCCCTCACCTGCCTCATTCCATGGGCAGGAAGTTCCCTTCAGAGTCAGTGTAGAGAAGGTTGAAGAGGAAAAGGGGACTCAGACCAAACATGAATGTACATGAAGTTGTTTGTATAAACCCTAGATTTTACTACTATAGTAACAGCCACTTGCAACTATGATTATCTTTGATTTATAGTCAAGCACAGCTATTAATTGCAAATATATATTTCCATTTAGCAGTTTCAAGGTGGGATGGATTTTATATTGCCAATAATTAGTTTACTTTATTGTATGCACATGTTTATTCTTCCTTATAATGTCATTAAAATGGATGTCAAGTTTGCAGTAAATTATTTCTAGGTACTTTTATAATACCAAGCATATGGTACAATTGTATGTCAACCTGAATGAAACACGTCTATATTTGTTTAGAAATAGAATCTTATTGATACTTAAGAAATAAGACTGTTCTTTCATGTTATTGGGGTGCAACAGTTGGTGTGGGGTTTTGGAGGTGCTGTTTTAAATGGTTGTTGGATTGTGTAGTAACAGGGATGGCCATCTTCCAGAAGGGTATGGTGGGCTCATGATTACCTTAATTCCTTCATTCTTCTTTTCTTTCTTTTTTTTTAATTTCCTTCCACCCCTGCTTCCTTCCTTTTACCCTTCCTTCAATTTTTCTTTCTCTTTCCTTGTATATAACCTACTTCTCTTCCTTCATCTGTTTCTTTATCCTTTCCTTGCTTCCCCCATCCCTTCCTTCTCTTTCTTCCTGTTACCTTTTAATAGTCTCTCCTTCCTATCCTCATTTCCTCCTGTCTTTCCTATCTGTCCTGACTCAGTTCCAACCATTGATCCTGCTTACTTCTTTTCCTTCCTTCCATCCATCCATCCATTCATCCATTTATACTATATGCTTTCCTTTTTTCTCTCTTATGACAAACATTCATTGGGTACTTACTGTGTGCCAGATGGCATGCCAAACATTAGGAATCCTGAAATAAATAGCACATGGTCTTCAAGGTGATGAATGTGTGTCCACAAGGAGGAACGAAAAATTTAAAGCTTATTAGTAAAATAATATAAAAAACTATGGAGAAAGTGGTATGGGTTGGAACAATGAGGCCTGTGCACAATGCTCCATTTCTATCATCCATCTCTACTTTCAGAGACCACTTGAAGGTATCTGGTGTAGCCAGTAAGCATCCCATCCCTGCTATGATACACTGTGTTAGTCGTTATCACAATTAGGAATTGCCCTCTCTTCAGATCTCAGTTCTTTCTTTCAGTAGCCCGTTATATTATCATAAGTTCATTCTGAAGAGACCTTGGGTTAGTCAAGCACCAAAGACAGCCCACCTGGGCTTCTCCAATCCTGCACATTCCTAAGAATGGCCTGTCTTCAGCACTTGCCCTTGGTTAGACTCCTGGGAATTTGACCTCTGAGTTCTTGAATTATCCTGCCTGATAAGAATTGTGCTTGTATGCTTGAGGGCTTGGGCCATGCTGTGGTTTGACATCTGTGGTGGTGGTGGACTGGAGACTGAGTAGCTGAGGTCAGCTGCATGAGCACTGCATGCCTATGTGACAAATCTTCAATAAAAACCTTGGATACCAAGTCTTGGGTGAACTTGTCTGGTTGGCAGCACTTCACATGTCCTCACATGGGTTTTGCACTGGGAGGGGACACCTGGGATCTTGCACCTGGTTCTTCTGGATTTCACCCCGTGTACCTTTTTCCTTTGCTAATTTTAATCTGTATCCTTTCACTGTAATAAACTATAACAATGAGTATAACAACTTCTTTGAATCCTGAGTCCTTCTAGTCAATCATTAAGCCTGAGGGTGGTCTTGGGGATCCCTAACATGCCAAGAGGTACCTGCTCCATTCTGCACTCTCTACAGACCACACATTGTGCTATAGTTAGGTAATATGATACCATTGGGAGCAACTGGGTGAAGGTATATCGGATCACTATGTTTTGTTTCTTATAACCATATGTGAATCTGCATGTACAATGATCTCAAAATGAAACTTAAAAAAAACCCCTCAGAATTCCATGCAGAGTTCAGAATGGTGCATTTTATTTTCCATGAATTATATCTCAAAAAAGTAGATTTTAAAATTTCTGGATACTGACACAAATATTCTAAGAACTAGAAACACAGGCTACTTCTATCAGTAAGGGGTTCAGATAGAAAAAAAAAAGTTCTAAATTGCTTTATTACAAAGTTCTATTTCTTGTCCTTCATATATTATAGTAGCCAGAAATGCTGATGCATTCTCTTGACGTTGGTTGCTATTACTAGATCAACTATTCATGCTTTTTCACTTAGGTTGAATGTTTTCCCAAGAGACTCCTCAATCCCTCTCACAAATAAGCTTTTGTAGGGCAGCCCCATCTTTCTTCCAGAGGTACTCGAACATGCTATAAAACCAGTTAGATGCAAACTGAAATCCCTCCTTCAAAATAAAGACAAATTTAATAACCCTACTCAATCAATTCAAATATATTTATTGAATTCTTATTTGAGGCTAATGTTATGTCAGGAGTTGCTGAAGCTAACACATTAAAAAGATCCATATCTTCGTGGGCATTATCATAGCTCTGCTACTTGCTACCTATGTGATCTTGGTATGTTTCTTAATGTCTTTGAAATTTAGTTTTCTCAACTGTAAAATGGTGAAAGTAAGAGTATTTACCTCATAAGTTATAAGAATTGAGTTTCAAAATATTATATAACAATGCAAAGAAAGTGCCCCAATGGGTAGCAAGGGGTAAATACATCTTGGGCATCAGAAAAGAAGAGTAAAACAATGATTCAAGTGGTCAGGGAATTATAACGATGGTGGGAGTTGAGTAACCTGTAGAGAAATTAGGTGGAGATAGTGAAGGAAACATTAAACACTAGATGCAAGGGAAGATGTTTGTCATTGGGCTAGAAATGATAGTGAATCTATAGGGCTATGGTAGAAGATGAGGATAGATAGATAAAGTGTACAATTGTAGAGAACTTTACATAGTAAATAGAACTTAGATTTTTTTATCCAAGAAGTAATATAAGGCTATTAAAACCTGTAGTATGGGCACAATAAAAATTCGATGTTTCAAAGAATATGAATGTGATATTAATTAGTAGAATGGTTTGAAATTATAATAGTCTGAGAGCAAGGAAACAATTTAGGAGATTACTTTATGATCTAGAAATAAAGTGATAAAAGTCTGAAATCTTGAAATATGGAGCCAAGAAATAGAATGAAGGAAAATAAACTAAATATACCATTTTATTATATTATGATAATTTAATCTAATGCATTAATGAATGGTAACAATGTGATCTGTGTGAGGATATATGTTGGCTTTAATAAAGAGAATATATGTTGGCTTAATGGTTAATTAATAGTCTATAACTGGGACTTCCCTGGTGGCACAGTGGTTAAGAATCCGCCTGCCAATGCAGGGGACACGGGTTCGAGCCCTGGTCTGGGAAGATCCCACATGTGGCAGAGCAGCTAAGCCCGTGCGCCACAACTACTGAACCTGTGCTCTAGAGCCCGTGAGCCACAACTACTGAAGCCCATGCTCCGCAACAAGAGAAGCCACCACAATGAGAAGCCCGTGCGCCACAACGAAGAGTAGCCCCCCGTTCACTGCAACTAGAGAAAGCCCATGCACAGCAAAGAAGACCCAATGCAGCCAAAAATATAAATAAATAAATAAATAAATTGAAAAATAGTCTATAACTATTACACATATCATAATTTCCTTTCAATGGGAATTTAGGGTTTTCTTCTCAGTAGATGAATGAATGACTCATCAGTAACAACGCATCAAATATACACTGTTAATTTTTTACCAAATTTATTGCACAGTGATCTTCAGACTACTCGTTCATTCAACAAATAATTGGGTCTATCCACTACATTCTGTATGAGGTATGGTTAAGATATACTCTTCTATTTATAAGATAATATTTTGAGAGTTGTAAAGTTTGAGTCTCCTATTTTCATTTTAATTTCCGCAACTGAATAATTATAACCACCACATTCCTGACATAAAACACTTCCATCATCCCCCAAATTTTCCTCTGGTCCCTGTGCATTCAATCCTCCTCTTCACTTCTAGCTTTTGACAACCACTCACCTATTTCTATTAGTATAGTCTTGCCTTTTTAGAGGAATTTTATTTAAATGGAATCGCACAGTTTGTATGCTTTTGTGACTGGCTTCTTTCATTTAGCATAATGCTTTAGAAATGCATACATATTGTTTAGTGTATCAGTATAGAGTATTACATTTTTTCCTGAGTTCAGTTGTGTGAAGAAACCACAACCACAATTCTTTTATCCATTCACTAGTTATTGGACATTTGGGTAATTTCCAATTTGGGTCTGTTATGAATAAAGCTGCTTGTAAATATTTACATGCAAGACCTTGTTTGGACTTACGTTCGGTCACATGATAAAATGTATATATGCTTAATTTTATAGGAAAGTCTTTATAAGAAACTTTATAACTTGTAAGAAACATTTCAGTAGTGGTTATACCATGTTTTATTGCTACCATCAAAGAGAATTTCAGCTGTTCAACATCCTCATCAATATTTGGTATTGTCAAACATTTCTTTTTAAATTTTAGCCATTTTATTGGGGGTGAAGTAGTAGTAGTTTTGGGTTTTGATCTATGTTTTGTTAATGATTAAAAATGTTGACCATGGGCTTCCCTGGTGGCGCAGTGGTTGAGAGTCCGCCTGCCGATGCAGGGGATGGGGGTTCTTGCCCCAGTCTGGGAGGATCCCACGTGCCGCGGAGCGGCTGGGCCCGTGAGCCATGACCACTGAGCCTGCACGTCCGGAGCCTGTGCTCCGCAACGGGAGAGGCCACGGCAGTGAGAGGCCCGCGTACCACACACACACACAAAAAATTGTTGACCATATTTTCAAGTATTTATTGCTATCTTTGTATCTTCTTTATTATAGTGTTTGCTCATTACTCACTAACAATTGCCCATTTTTTAATTGATTTTTGTCCTTTCATTACTGACTTTTAAGAAGACTTTATATATTCTGGATACTGGTACTTTATTGGATATGTGCCTTACAGTTTTCCCCAATCTTTGAATTTCCTTTTCATTTTTTAGAAGAACAAAAGTTTATAATTTTGTTGAATTCCAATTTATCATTTTTTCTTTTATAATGTAGCCTTTTTTGTGTGTGTCCTGTTTAAGAAATCTTTGCCTAAGCCAAAATCACTAGGATTTTTTTACTGTTTTCTTCTATAAATTTTATGGATTTAGCTTTTATAGTTAGACCTATGATCTATTTTGAGCTAATTTATGTGTAAAGTGTGATGGAAGGGTTCAAGTATTTTTTTTGTTTTTTCCATATGGCTTCCAATTATTGAAAAGACTATCCTTACTCCCTTGAATTATCTAGACCCATTTGGTGAAAACCAATTAGTCATATACGTTTGAGTCAATTTCTGAATTCTCCCTTTGGTTCCATTTATCTGTGTCTATTTTTACACAATGCCACTCTGTCTTCATTAATGTATGACTGAAATCAGATAATGTGAATAGTGAAATCAGATAATGTAAATCCTCCCACTGAGTTCTTCACTTTTAAAATTGTTTTGACTATTTTAGGCATTGGGAGTTTCATATAAATTTTAGAATTGACTTGTTAATTTCCATAAAATTCTTTTGGGAGTTTTATTTTGATTTTATTGAATCTAGAGATTAAGGAGAATTAACATTTTAACAATTCTAAGTCTTTCGGGCTATAAACATTGCATATCTTAGCATTTATTTATGTCTTCTTTAATTTCTCTCAGTGATGTTCAGTAGTTTTTGGTGGATAAGCTTTATTTATAATTTTTAAATATGTCCCTATGTATTCTGTAATCTTTAAGCTATTTTAAGTTGTGTTATATTTTAATTTGAATTTCTAAATATTCATTGCTATCATATAAAAATGCAACTGATTTTTAAAACTCTGCCTGTAAATTGCAAGCTTGATATACTCAATGATTAGTTACAAAGCTTTTTTGGTAAATTACTTAGGATTTCCTGACAAAACAATCATTTAGTCTGTGAATGAATATAGTTTTACTTTTTCCTTTGCAGGCTGTATGATTTTTATTTATTTTTTCTGCCTTTTCTTCAGTGACCACAACCTTCAATGGAATGTTGAGTAAAAGTTCTGAGTGAACACTTTTCCCTGGTTCCTGATCTTAGTGGGGAAAATAATTTAGTTTGTCACCATTAAGTATAATATTTGAAAGAGGCTTTTCACAGATGCCTTTTGTCATGTTGAGGAAATTCCCTGGTATTTCTAACTTAATGAGAGTTTTTTTTTTTTTTTTAATGACAAGTTGATATTTGATCTTGTCAATTTTCTACATCTATTAAGAACACCATTTTCTCTTTTTAATGTCAATATAGTAAATTATACTGATTGATTTTTAAATATCAAACCAACTTTAAATTCTTTTTTTTTTTAACTTTAAATTCTTAAGAGAAACTCTAATCAGTTCTCTAAAATTTGGGTGAGGGAAGGTTTGCATCTGTGTTCATGAGAGATATTTCTCTAAGATTTCTTGTAATTTCTTTATCTGGTTGCAGTACCTGATTGCTGTTTTCATGATCTGGGGACGTTCCCTCTTCTTTCTGTAAAAGTTTCTTTAGAATTGCTATTATCCCTTCCTTAAATGTTTGGTAGAATTCACCAATGAAGCCAACTGAAATAAACTTTTTTTAGGAAAGTTTTAAGGAGCTATTCAGGTTTTCTATTTCTTTTTGAGCGAGTTTTCTTAATTTATGTCATTCAAGGTTGTGTGTATTTCAGCTCATTTGGTAAATTTGTTGGCATAAAGTTTTTTTAATAATTTAAAAAATTAAATGTCTATAGGATCTGAAGCATTGATTCCTCTTTAATTCATGATATTGGTAGTTTGTGTTTCTTTTTCTTTATTCCTAACCTATCTGGCTAAAAGTTTACCAATTTTATTGCTGTTTTCAATGAGTCAGTTATTATTTTCATTGATTTTCTCTATGGTTTTCCATTTTCTGTTTTATTATTTCTGCTTTTATTTTTTATTTTCCTCCTTTATGCACATTTCGTAGGGGTTTTGTTTGGTACAGTTTTTAGCTGTTGTTTTGATTTTTTCATTTCTTAGGTGAGAAGCTTAGATTTTTGATTTGATAATGGTTAATGAGCATTTAATTCTATAAATTTCCCTTTCAGCTCTGCGTTAGTTGAATCTCACAAAGATTGATATGTCATTTTTCTTTTTTCAATCAGTTTGAATTCTATTCTAATTTTACTTGTGATTTCTTCTTGACTGTATCAGTGTGGGTTCCACCAGATAAACATATGGATAGATAGATAGATAGATAGATAGATAGATAGATGGATATAAAACAGATTTAGTGCAAGGGAAAATAATTGGCTTAGTGATTGTGTGACTGGCTAGGCAGTTCCTACATTTGTAGGGCAGGCCATCAAGGAAGGGCAAGCTGGAACTCTTGGGCATGCCCTAAAGCAGCAGTCCACAGGCAGAATTCAGTCATCTTTAGGGAAACCTAAGTTCTGCTTTTAGAGCCTTTTAACTGATTGAATCAGGCTCACTCTTGTTGTATAGTGTAATCTTCCTTACTTAAAGTAAGTACTGATTATAAACTTTAATTACGTCTATAAAATGCCTCCACAGCAACCCTCAATTAGTGTTTTATTGAATAATTGGGAACTGTAGTGTAGCCAGGTTGACACATAAGCTGACCATCACATTGACCCAATAATTGTATGGAAGTAAACTTTTAAATTTCTAAATATTTGGGGACTGTTTATATATCTTTCTTTTTGCACTGTAGTTTAACTCCATTTAGTCAGAGAACATACTTTGTATGGTTTAAATATTTTTACATTTATAGAGCTTATCTTGGTGATTATTTATCTCGGTGATTTTTCCTTGAGTGCTTGAAACAAGTGTGATTTCTCTTACTCTCCAGTGGAGTGTTCAACAAATGTCAAATAGCTAAATTTGTTGATAAGTTTGTTCAAGTCTTCTATATCCTTACTGAATTTTTGTATACTTTTTCTATTATTATAAGAAGAGTGTTGACATTTCTAACTATAATAACAGACTAGTCTATTTCTTCTTTTCCTTCTATCAATTTATTTGATTAAAAATTTTGTAATAACAGTTTTAATGAGATATAATTCATACACCATAAGATTTATCCTTTTAAGGTGTACAATTCAGTGTTTTTTATTATATTCACAGAGTTGTGCAACAATCATCAAAATCTAATTTTAGAACATTTTTATCACTCCAAAAATAAACCATATACTCATTGGAGATTACTCTCCATTCCTCGCTCCACTAGTCCCTGGCAACCACAAGTCTAATTCATAACTCTAGCGACTTGTCTATTCTGGACATGTCACCTAAATGGAATCATACACTAAGTAGCTTTATGTGCCTGGCTTCTTGCACTCACCATAATAGTTTCAATGTTCATTCACATTGTAGTATATATATCAGTATTTCATTCTTTTTATGGCCTACTAGTATCCGTTGTATGAATATATCACTTCTATTCATTATTGATTCATATGTGTTAAAACTTGTTATAAGTGAATAAGATTGTTATATTCTCTCAATGAATTAATGTCTGTCATTATGAAGTGTCCTTCATTATCTCTGGTAATAGTTCTTGTTCTGAAATTCACTTTGTCTGATAATACAACAAGTCCCCTACATACAAACGAGTTCCATTCTGAGAGCGTGTTTGTACATCCAATTTGTTCGTTAAGTCTAACAAAGCTAGCCTAGGTACCCAACTAACACAATCGACTATATAGTACTGTACAGTAATAGGTTTATAATGCTTTTCACACAAATAATACATAAAAGCAAACAAACACACAAAAAAGAAAACATTTTTAATCTTACACTACAGTACCTTGAAAGGTACAGTGGCATACAGGGTCTGGCAATCGAGTGAACAGGCAAGAAGAGTTACTGACCGGAAGAGGGAGAGGAGGTGGGAGATGATAGATCTGAATGATTGTCAGCAATAGGGGATGGAGGGCAACCTGAAATTTCACTCACACCTGACGTTGATGGAACACACGTTTGCATCTTTGAAAGTTGGCAACTTGAAGGTTCCTATGTAGGGGACTTACTGTATAGTAATTCCACCTTTTGAAACTAGTTTGTATGCTCTATATTTTGCTATTCTTTGATTTTGCATCTATTTGCATCTTTATATTTAAAGTGGATTTGTTGTAGCCAACAATAGTTAGTTTGTCAAAGGCAGGTTGACAAACTCTGCCTTTTAAATGGAATGTTTAGATGAGTTACATTTAAATAATTATTGGCATGACTGGGTTAAGTCTATTACATATCTATTTTTTTGGTCCTATTTGTTCTTGATTCCTTTTCTCCTCTTCTTTTGTATTTGTTTGGAATTTTTTTTTATGATTCTACTTTATCTTTGTTTGAATGATTAGCTATACATCTTTATTGTTTTTATACTGGTTGCTCTAGGGTTTGCAATATATACTTTTAGTTTATTACAATCTAAGTTAAAATAATATACTGTCTCACAAGTATTATAAGAAACTTTGAAAAATATGTTTTCATTTCCCCCCTTGTCCTTTGTTTTGTTATTTGTAATATTATTTAATTCTATATTGTTATAAACCTTAAAATTGATTGTTATTGGTCTTATTTTAAATATTCAGTTATCTTTTTTTTCATGTTAATCCTATGATTATCTTTATTTTAAAGATTACCTGGTTGATGGGGGGGTTATTTTATTTATTTCTTTTTTTATTGAAGTATAGTTGATTTGCAGTGTTGTGTTAGTTTCAGGTGTACAGCATAGTGATTCAGTCATGCATACATATATCTATTCTTTTTCAGATTCTTTTCCCTTATAGGTTTTTATAAAATATTGAGTATAGTTCCCTGTGCTATACAGTAGGTCCTTGTTGGTTATCTATTTTATATATAGTAGTGTGTATATGTAAATCCCAAACTCCTAATACATCCTTCCCCCTTTGGTAACTGTAAGTTTGTTTTCTATGTCTGTGAGTCTATTTCTGTTTTGTAAATAAGTTCATTTGTATCTTTTTTTTCTTGTTTAGATTCCACATATAAGCGATATATGATATTTGCCTTTCTCTGTCTGGTTTACTTCAGTTAATATGATAATCTCTAGGTCTATCCAAGTTGCTGCAAATGGCATTGTTCCATTCTTTTTTATGGCTGAGTGATATTCCATTGTGTGTGTGTGTGTGTGTTTGTGTGTGTGTGTGTGTGTATATATATACACATATATATACATGGTGTATCTTCTTTATCCTTTCATCTGTCAGTGCACATTTAGGTTGCTTCCATGTGTTGGCTATTGTAAATAGTGCTGCAATGAACATTGGGGTGCATGTATCTTTTCGAATTATAGTTTTCTCTGGATACATGCCCAGGAGTGGGATTGAAAGATCATATGGTAACTCTCTTTTTAGTTTTTTAAGGAACCTCCATACTGTTCTTCATAGTGGCTAGACCAATCTACATTCCTACCAACAGTGTAGGAGGGTTCCTTTTTCTCCACTCCTTCTCCAGCATTTCTTATTTACAATCTACAGATTCAGTGCAATTCCTATCAAATTACCAATGGTATTTTTCAAAGAACTAGAACAAAAAAGTTTAAAATTTGTATGGAAACACAAAACACCCCAAATAAACATTCAGTTATCTTTTTAAAAAAAGTTTTTAAAAATTGTGGGGAAAGTTATTTTGCCCACAGTTTTACCATTTCTTGTGATGTTCATTATTTTGTACCAATGCAATTTTTCTTCTGATAGGATTTCTCCTTCTGGAAGATATTCTTTAACACTAATCTTACTACAAGTCTGCTGGTAATGAATTCTCTTGGCTATGCCTGAAAAGTCTCTATTTTGCCTTAACTTATTAAACTTTTACTGTATAGTGAATCTTAAATTGACAGCTTTTTTGGGGGGTTTATTTTGTTGTTATTTTTTTAAGTAGTTGATGAATATTGCTATATTATATATCTACTAGCATAGATTCTGATGAAAATTCTCCCTTGTATGGAATACATTTTTTCTTACCACTGTTTCTAAGAGTAAAAAAAAATCTGTATCAAATGTTATTATTAATTTGATTACAATGTGTGTCTTGGTGTGGTTTTCTTTATTTTTCTTCTGTTGGACTTTATTGAAGTTTGTGTATCTCTGGATTCAAAAATTTTAAGTAATATTTAGCCATTACTTTTGAAATAATTGTCTTATCCTGACTCCTCTCCCCTGCTGACTCTAATTATATGTAGTTATATGTACATTAGATCACTTGATTTTTGGAGTGTTTCCATTGCTGTGTCCTCAATTTCACTGATTTTTTTTTTTTTTTGGTAACGTTGAATTGCTTTTAATCTCATCTAGTGTATTTTTAAAAAAATTTTAGATGTTATATTTACATATCTACAGTTTGATTTGGATCTTTTTTATATCTTCCATTTCCATCAAGTTCCTGTTTTCCTCTACCTTTTTGGACATAGGTGGTATATTTACAATAACTGTGCAATGTCTCTGTATGCCAATTCAATCATCCATTTCCTTTCTGGTTGCGTCTAGTGATTGATTTCTCTCCTGCTTTTTTACATGCCTGATAGTATTTGCTTGGATGCTGGACATTGTTAATTTTGTGTCTTGTGGTATTGGATTTTGTTGTAGTCATTTAAATATATCTCGGTTTTATTCTGGGAAATAATTAGTATATCAATATAATCCCTTTGAGACTTGCTTCTGAGCTTAGTAGATCAGTCTCTCCTTAAGGTTTAATTTCACCCCTTTATAAACACAATAAATTTATGAAGACTGACCAGTGTTCCATGCAATGGTAGGTTTTTCACTTTAGATGGTAGCATAGCAACTATTCCCATTCCCATATAAGCTTTGGTAATTGTTCTGTGCAGTACTTTCCTTAGTTTCTCCCTTTGGTCTTGGGTAGTTTCCTTACACACTTGTGAAAATCAGTAGGCAGACAAAAACTTGAGTTGACACCTATGCAGATATGTGGACTTCTCTTTCTGTGCAACTTCCTCCTCTCCATGATTCTGCTCTGTAAATTCAAGCTGCCTTGATTTCCCTGGACTCCAAACTTTGTTTCTTCAGTTTAATCCATTGGGCTCTGATGGGGTTCCCACTTCATGCATTGTGATCTGGAAATTCTTAGCTGGTAAGCCAGGGTGATAACAGAGCTCACCTGGTTTTGGCTCTTCTTTTGGAGAACAGTCTCCTGCACTCTTTGTTGTCCAATGTCTGAACACTGTTGTTTTCTATATTTTGTGCAATTATATAGTTGTTAAAAGTGAGAAGTTAATCCTTACCCCATTACTCTATCATGAATAGATGTGAAAGCCCAAGTGATAGCTTTCACACTATTTAAGTTTAGGAAAAAGCTGGTTCATAGTATACAGATTTGCTAAAATATTATAGAATTTCTGTAGTAGAATAAATATGTCCACAGATATAGAGACACTTTTTAAAAATAACTAAAGCAAACTTCTTCCAGAAAAGAAGCAATCCAACCTAGTGTAATTCTAGGAAAAAAATATTTCCACAAAGTTCAAGGATCAATTAAAATTAGGCTTAATGAATATAAGAAATAATCTGGGTAATGGTACAAGTGCATTTGTCAACTAAGAAACAATTTAAAGATCTACTGATATAAAAGAAATTTCATACACTATCTTAGTCTTCAAAAAACTGTAATGTGTAACAGCTGGCTCATTTTTACACCAATGCGCTAAATTATTTATTAAATTGTGTCAAGAAATTATTCTCTAAAACCACCTTACCCAGGTACCCAGTCAAATCTCTATATGTACATATATATGTATATATATATTTTTTTTTCAACAAACTTAAATTTCTAGGTTTATTTTTTCATAAATTGTAAGAGCTCAGTTTGGTCACTAGCTATTTTAAATGTCAGTTATTGATGAATGTATTAACACTACACATATGAAAAGATTCTCTTTTGCAGAAATAGGTGTCATGTTTTAGGGAAGTGTCTACCAACACCTTATTCCTCACAGAGGAGACATCTAAACATACAGTAAGACTTACATGTAATCAATGAGATAAGCCAAATATTAGCCATTTGGATAAAAACTATAATGTGGAGTACGTTATCACAAAAGTATCTCAGATGAAATGAACAATAGCCATTTGGATTAAAACTAATATATAAAACACATTATCAGAAAAGCATCTAAATTTTCTGAAGGAATATTCAAGTTTCTAACGAAATATGTTACTTTAATATGTTAGGAACAGTCACTGGTATCAGTCCCAATCACTTAGACTAATGAGTATGAGTACAGTTCACCTACCCATTCTTACTTTTCATGCCCCTCACCCCACCACGCACGACTAGCATGGCCTTAATATAAATTAGTTAAGTCCTATATGTTAATGTTAATATTGTTAGTTTACTAATTTTAGATTGTAGAACAGCTGTTATTTAAATGTTCACTACCTGTCAGAGTTTATACTAAGCATTTTATATCTGTTTCCTGGTTATTCTTTACACAAAACTGAAAATTGGGATTATACTGATTTTAGAAATGAAGCTCTGAACAAGAGGGCTTAACTATTTTTATTGGTTTCTGCTGTAAATGGCAATTTCAGGTTAGAGCCCAGTTTTTTCCTGCCTTTTTCACTAATCCATGCTGCAGAGAAATATTGTTATTTTAATGGATGCCCTCAACATTTCTGCCTCTTAAGATATTGTAGAGCTACATATGATAATACAGACCAAAATTTGCCTAACTTGTAATTGTAAAGTCAGATGTTTCTTAGGTTTAATGTGACCCAGTTACTACGATAATACCCAGGATTACCATAGAAGGCCACATTAAAACAGCATTTGTAATGCTGCATTGTAGTCATTAGATCATTAAACCATTTTTGCCAAATTGATAAAACTTCACATTAATTTCATTGACTTCTATTCTGTGCTATTGAAAAATATGAAACAAATTATATTGTTTATTTGATCCAAAAAGTTTTCATTCTCTGTCAGTATAAGAATGCCACTTAAATGTCCCATAATGGTTGCTGCTGTTTCCTTAAAGATTCAAGCATTAATGTATGATACTTAAATAATTTCTAACGTAGGATTCTTAAGCAGGGCTCCATTAATTCTGTGGGCTTGCATACTTGCAAAACATAATTTTGTGTGTATGAAATTTATGGAGTACTTACTATGTGGTAGGCATTGTTAAAAAGTTTTAACATACTGTAAATCCTAAACTACTTAATTTTAAAGTAACAGAGACAAGTAATTTTAAGAATACATCTGAATCTATTCTCTATCCTCACCCATAAGTGCCCTGTGTTCAGTGTTAATCTGTACACTTGATAGAATTTCAGCAGTGGAACTTATGTGCTTTGTTCAGTATTGGGACTTCTAAAAAAAAGTCCCAAATTGCTAAAAACTTATGAAACCTGGCTTCAACACAAAATCTAAAGTTCATTTTTATAGGAGGTGGGACTGAAGGGAGGGGTGATTTTCCAGCCAGCAAGCAGCCATGATTGCCATCTTCTCATTTGATTCTATTATTGGCTGAATATGGATTGATGTACTTGTCTCCACTGTACCACTGTATAATGCATGAACACGATTACTGGGGTAATTTAGAAACAGGATGCCTTTAATCTTCTGCTCAGATCAATCAATTACGATATATAGGTTATAGAATGTCCTATGATCTTACACTGAATCCTTAATAGAACTAATCTTAGAGCTAAATGAACTTGGAAAAAATGTGAAGCCCACAGTGATTGCTCATATGAACCCAGACAATGGAACTTTAACCATTATATTGTGTAATTACCCAGAACCAATGAACAGAGACCACACTGAAGGTGGTAGGGAAAGAAAGAATACTTTGGGGAACAAAAAGTCGCTTTTCCTCTTGAAGAAGCCACTTTCCCTCCCTTAAGGTGGAATTTCAAGGGTTTCCAGACTCAATAATCTGTGAAAGTTTGTATCAGACTCATAACTAGAGACATTATGCACTGTTACCTTCTGCATGCCAATACATCTTGTCATATGACAGATAACTGTGTTTCCAATGTGTGCATTTGGAAATGCCCGTTTCTCTTTAAAGCAATATTCATTCACTGAATTTACATGTGATTTGAAAACAAAATTTTGCCATACAACCTTTCCATAGCTTAGTGTTGTGTTATTATGGCTTTATAGTGTACATGAAACCTTAATTACAATGCACACAATGTGTGGTTTGTTCATTTTTTTCTGGAGTCCTTGATGCATTTTGGGAGGAATACATTTGAGCTTGGGTTCAGCTGAGAAGCTAAGTAGAAAAAGAAGGTATTTTAGAAATGGGATGCAAGTAGAGTTCTGTGTTTCTTCGGACATCCAGTGAAGACAAGTAGTCTATGTGAACATATCAGGGACACTTGCCTGAGTTTGCAGTTCTATTGTCTGTGGCTGGATGTAGACAGAGAGCAGTTGCTAACGGCATAGTCAGAGTCAGCACCATGGATAGCTCCACACGTTTAGTACCTGGGAGACGAACTCTTGTCGTTTCACAAGCCCAGCTGCAGTCAGCAAACAGAAAGATCTACTTTTACTGAAAACGGGGAGAAAATAAAGCCGTACATTGGAGGAGCGTGCCTTTTTATATTCCGAGAGAGGGAACTTCACGGATTCAGGAAAGCTGAAGCTACCATAAGAGCCTAAGGGTTGTCATAGATTTCTTCTTTTTAAGTAAATCTAACCGGAAAATTCAACATTCCCAGGCAATGTTCCTGATTTATTTTCGTTTTTCTGATAGGAAAGATTGAGAATTGCTTAGGTTCTTGTTTTTTTTTCTTTCTTTTTTTCCCCTTGGCTTGAGTTTTCTGGAGCATAAATAAAAGTTATGTTTATTTCCTCGTTATTTATTACAATCCACATGACTCACTTCTTCTTAGCCCTTTGCAGTTCCATTCTCATTTTTTTCACTTCAGACTTCGAGGTTGTAACTGAAAAATTATGAACCCGAGTTACTCAAGGCACAGGCAAAGCAGGTTAATGGGCTGCGAGAACACCCAAAACTCCATCATGTAACTAGGTGTTTTGATAGGACCCTTATCGCCAGCAGAAATAAGAGATTTGTCCGTCTTCTTGTTCTGTAGGTTGTAGTGGTGGCAAATTCCATTTAGAGAAAGGGGCGTGGAAAGGGCTGACTACTTGGTTAAGGGAGGAGATGACATAAATGAAGGGAAAGGAGCATGAAAAACTAGAGAAACAACTTAGAAAACACCCTCCCCTGGCATGGCTTGTCACATATGATTTCCTAAGTCTCCAGGAGGACTATTTGGGCAGAAGTGTATGTATACCATGAGATTGCCGTGTTGGCAGGCTCTGAGAAGCAAGAGGAGAGAGGACTATTCTCTCCCTTGAACCCTTTCCTATCATATACGAGGTGATTTCTTAGAAATGGTAGAAGAAAGCAGAATGGTGTCCCTAGTGTGTTCAGGACATGAGTGGCATGGGAGGTCACACCAAGGCTGGTAACTCTTAGCCCCACCCACCTTTTGTTCCTGCCCCCTCTTGCCCAGCCTCGCCCATTTCAAACTCCTTCCTTGTTTTGTACCAGTTGCTTACACAGTCTTTGGCCTTCTTATCTTACTCGCAACCTTCAGCGCGGAGAAACCTTTTCACCCCCAACCTTGCAACTCCTCAAGGGTTCAAGCAGTGAAACCGGGCATGCTCAGCGCGGCGCCGGCAGCCTCCGGTCTTTGGGAGGCGCGGCTCAGCGCCGGGCTGGGACAGAGTGCCAATTGAGCCCAGGCTTCAGCACCCACCTCCGCTGAGCCCAGGCTTCCGAGCTGCGCCCTGAGGCGAAACCTGCAGCCTTCAGTGGTTCATCCTCAATCTTCAACCTCCTGAGCCACCAGGGCTTAGAAATAGTCTTCACTGAGGGACCGTTTTCCCACCTGTCTTTTCTTTGCAGCTAAGGGTGTTTTAGCTACCGCGGCGTGAGGAGCTCAGGAATGGGGCCCAGAAGCTGGTGGCCATGGAGATCACCTTCCCAGAGTAGCTGTTTGTCACTGAGTTTTGGAGATTTCTTGGCTGGCTTCCGCTAAAGCACGCTTGAGTAATCCGAGCTGTGGCGGCGCCCAAGCTCCCGGGATAAAGGCAGCGCGCGCGTGCGTGCGTGTGTGTGTGTGTGTGTGTGTGTGTGTGTGTGTAGGGGGAGAGGGCGGGGATAGAAACGTCAACCACCCCCCACCCCCCAGCCTCCTATTCTTTCTCCCTTTCCTGCAAAAGCCGCCCAAGTCTTCCATCCCGCCGCCGCCCCCTCCCCCCCCCCCCCTTAGCCATCCTCACAGCTCTGGGCCACCGCCAGGTTAAGCCCATTTGCGCTGGGAAATCGACGCTGTTTGGGAGAAGAGAAACAGATCGATTGCCCTTGTGACTCCCTGCCCCCTCCCCACCGCACCCCGCCCCCCACCGCTCCCTCCCTCCTTCCGTCCCCCGCCAGCTCCCCTCACCCCGCCTCCTTCCCGCTCCCCACCCCCAAAGCCTCTCCGCCGCGGCAGTCCGGTGCGAGGCCCCCTCCGGAAGGTGAGGGGAATGGATTGGACTCCGGTGGGGAAAGCGGGTGTCTAGAAGTGGTGCTAATGGGAAGAGATTTCTGGTTTCAAAAGAGGATGCTCTGCCACAAAGAGCGGCTCGCGCGCTGGCCTGGGCTCTAGCCGAGGAGAGATCCCGGGAGAACTCCGGAGCTCGCGGGGAGCGCTCCTCGGAAGACCGGGGTCAACATGCCTGTTCGCAGGGGGCATGTGGCACCACAAAACACATTTTTGGGGACAATCATACGGAAATTTGAAGGGCAAAGTAAGTTCATTTGTTCTCTTCTCTCTCCCTCGCTTTCTGCTTTGATAGTGCACTTGGCGTCCGCCGCTTCCAAGCTGAGGAGACGGCAACTCCGGGGCTCTGTCAAGTTCAGAGGCTGTGAAACCGAGTCAGGAGGTTCGAATGGCAGCTCGAGTGTTCTGCCTGTGATATTAATTTTGATTTACATTTTAGATTATGGTCTCCATTATAGGAGGCAATTTGATCCTCCTCTCCCACTGCTCCATTATCTGCCTTGCTACTTAATGCCCTACTCTTCTACTATCTTACAGGGAACGAACTAGTGTAACATGGGTTTATATTTTGTGGCCGTTTTATTGTAGACTTCCAGAAAGTCAGGAGCAGGGCAGAGCATATTATTGGAACAAGAGAATGTTAATGGTAGCAGCGATGTAAATGGCTATGCAAACTGTATTTTATTACCTTGGTTAAATTGCAAGGCTGTGGTATGACGGGGATGCTTGCTTTTGCTAGTTTATAGAAGCTAAACTTTGCATTGAATCAATGCAAATCCCAAGCTGGATAATTTGGGAAAAGTAATATCTGATCCGTGTTGATTCCCAAGGCAAACAGTTCATTATTTAAAGAATATTTTTGTCCCTTCATTATCCCCTTAAATTTCCACTAGAAATTTAAAAATTGAAGTGTAATAAGTAAATCGCACAAAGACTGAATGCAGAGAAATGTAATATTCTCATATGCACTAATTATGAGGAATAAATAATTGTTATATAAATACATTAATTTTAGATCCTATACTTGTTCATTTATATTTGACATTTCCTTAAAACTACATTAACACACATTTATTTTGTGCATTATGCAGTTATTTTGGCACTGCATCTAGTGATGGGAGGATATAGTACTTTGTGTTCAAAATAAACTTGTGTATCCTGTTTCATATTTTATTTGGGAATAGTAAATATAATTTGTGATCAGAATTAATAAGCCCTTTGTACTAAAATCCCTACTACCATACAAAAATGCAGGGTTCCCCAAAGTAAATGTGAAAAGGTGATAACATGATATTTACTGTGTGTGTGTGTGTAAATATTTTTGTCTTCTGGATAATATATATTATGAAAAGGTGAACCTTTGCATTATTAAACTACTAATTAACGTGAAATAATTTCATTGCTAATAGTTTCAGGTTTTTTTTTTTTTTTAACATGATGTGTGTAGTATGCCTTAGAGAGATAGAGAAAAGCCAAATCCAGGAATAATAACTACTTTAAGAAAGTTGTACTCTAAGGGCCAAGGTTGAAATGAGGAACCTGACAGCTACAGGATGCTTCACTGTTTTGGCATCGAAAATACCTTACAATTAAATGGCATTCTGGAACTATCAATGGGCCAGCTGCTTATCTGAGTGTGCATTAGGACCCTTGAGAGTTACAGGGCTTGAGAACTAGACTATTTGGGAAATGATATTCTCAAAATTTGAAGAAAAGCTTCTTAATACTTTTTGTTAAAACTACTTAGGACCATTAATTTCTTATTTAGAGTTCTTTTTTCTTTTTAAAATCTGGGCAGTTAGCAATATGGGAAGCACCTGCATTTCAGATCTCCTATTATGCAACAAATTGTTCCAGTGTTTATGAGAATCTTGAGGAAGCTTTTTAAAAGATGCCTTACTATCTTTTTATTACAGATAAAAAATTTATCATTGCAAATGCCAGAGTGCAGAACTGTGCCATCATCTACTGCAACGATGGGTTCTGCGAGATGACTGGTTTCTCCAGGCCAGATGTCATGCAAAAGCCATGCACCTGCGACTTCCTCCATGGGCCCGAGACCAAGAGGCATGATATTGCCCAAATTGCCCAGGCGTTGCTGGGGTCAGAGGAGAGGAAAGTGGAGGTCACCTACTATCACAAAAATGGTAAAGTTTATCCATTTAGGATTCCTTATGTTTTATTCCATTAAAATGAAATTTTGACAATTGATTACTGAAAGTTCATAGTGAGAGAAGCCCCTAATATTCAATTGGAGATATATGATTTGCTTGTGGTGTTGCAGCATTCAAGAAATGTGGAGACTCTCATTAGTGGACTAGTAGGGACAATTTCTCTTTTGAATAAGGGTACTCTGTACTCTTCAAAAGTCCAGTAACTTAATGTCACTGAGGACAAAATGCCACAAATCAATCTCACTGTCTTCCCTAAGGAATAACTTAAAAGCCAATAATTTCCTGGTTGCGTTGATATGCATTTAGTAGGAGAGAAATAAGGTTTTATTTGCTTGAACTTGAAAAGATTTCACAGTCTTGTAGAAAAATGTATATCTGGAACTAAGACTGTTACTGTTATAGATGTCTCTTGGCTCTTCGGCTTTATTTGGTAGACAATGCCTCTTGTTTCTTTTGATCCTTTTTATATAAGATTAAGGATGATATATAGGAACTTATAAAATTGGTCTAGTAAACCTATGTCTATTCAAATAATAAAGCCTGTTCATGTATTCAAGATTTTTCCTAAAGTAAGAAATGGAGAAAAGGAACTATGATATGTAGAATTATTAGTATTCATTTTTATAGCTGCAGCAAAACTGGCATCTGAAACTTAAGGTCATACCTCAACTTCAAGGGCACTCCTCCTCCTTTTAGTCTTGCTATGGGAGCGTAAGCATGTTAGACCTGTAATAGTTCTCAAAGAAATGGGCATGCATTCATTATATACATAATGTATGTATATTAACTCACATGTACGAATATTCAGATATACCCATTTTAAAGTATATACATTCTCAAATGTGAACGCTTAATGATATCTGACAATTTAGAACTTAAAGATAAATCAATTAAAAATGCATGTTATAGTTTGTTTTGTTGATATTGCTTATCATTTTTTAAATTCCATTGATAGAAATCAGTGAGGCAGAGGGGTATCTGGTCAGATTTTTAGGTAACTCTTAAGATTTATAAACGAGTAAATGAGTGATATGTTATAGCTTATATCATATAATGACTCATCATTTGGTAAAATACATTCTAACAGGGAAAAGCTTTAGCTCTTCCTCTTATTTTCTTATAATTAAATATTTCATAATAGAAAATGTACAACTCTTAATTACTGGATTTTCCTTAACATCATCTTAAGTGGGTATGAATAACAAAGTGTGACTGGAACAGGTTTGTATAACTTTGGATTAATCTGGAATGAAATCAGTTATATCATTACCAGTCAAAATAGAGATAGGGTTTAAAGTTCTCATTTTCCCCCTACTTTTCAATCAGTAGGGTTGGCATACTAGAAATAGCTTAATTGCTCTGTTGTCTTGAAAGCATTTCTTGGACAGAGGCTCTCACTACTCAAATGCAGTTCATCTTTTTTGTGTGTGTATCTGATGCCAACAGTTGAATGTCTGACATTTTTTCCCATATGAGTATCTATCACGATGTCCCATAGTCTGTATTGTGGTTACTGTAGGGTGTGTTGGTCCTAATGTTTTCTGGTACATTTAAGAATTTTTTCAACTTGTAGAATTTAAGTATAAAATGAATCTGGACTGTATGGATCACTTAGATACTAACTATATTTTCAGACCATATTTTCAGATAGAAAAGAGTGTTATTTATTAAACTGCAAGTAAAATGGTGATGTTTGGAAGCCTAGTTTAACTTGTACAATGTGACTGTGTAAAATGATCTCAAAACACCTTTAAAAACCAATTTAATGTGGAGTCACAAACATGGATATAAAAATTTCTACAGTAAAAGTGCTGGTACATTGACTAACGCAAATCATACCATCAGTGATTTGCTTGGTTATATGAATTAAAACCTCCTTGTTTTAGACACGGAATCTTTATTTGGAAGCTTGTTTAGGTATATAAATATCAACCTTTGGTGATAATTTTGATTCTGTTGCCTTCATTTTCAGTTGTGACTCAATCTACAAGGGCTTGAGTATCCTCAGAGTCAATGACAAATGCTGCCTATTTTGCTTTTATTGATAATGGGGAAAATGAGGTGATGGGCCAGCTTTTTCTTTTTTTCCAAAGAAAAATATTAATTTGAATGACCTTTGTAGATTGAGAAGACACAGTTAGACTTATTTGCTCTGAATGTAATAAACTTGTGTTTTTGCTACTAGTTCAGATACCTTGAATAGAATCTTCTGAGTGTATTAGTTTTATTCACATGGCAACTGCAAAATCAGTCAGAGCTTGTGAAGTTCAAATGCTTTGAAAGTCTTCCCTGCCAGCCACTCTACATTTATAAAAGCAGGAAAGGACAAGATCGCCAGCATTTTCATTGGTTTGTTTCCCAAAGTTTCCTTAATCCTTTAAAATTGAGGTCATTTACTTTTGAGAGGTTCTTGGTTTCGTAAGTATATGCAGTAAATGCTTCCTTTATTTATGCTTTATTTAGCATTTCATTGTAATATGAATCGTGATGCAATAAGCACAATGAGCAAATTAACAAAAAGTTGAGATATACTGTTTCCACTTTTTCCATTCACTCCCACTGGAGTAACAAAAACATGCCCATGGCATTATTTCTGAAAGCTTGTTTTCCAAAGTGACCCAGAGGCTTTATAAGCAGTTTAAACTTTTGATCTATGCAAGGAGTTCACATTGACGTGGTGTATGGTGAGCTGCATGATCACCACTGTGAAGCAATGCTTCCTACAATATTCCTTTATGTGATTTTACCAGGTCCAGTTGGGCTTGCTGTTTACCAGGAAATCAATTTTTTAAAACCTAGTTATTTGCAGTAGGAATATTTGACAGCCCTTCCTTTGAGGATTCTATTTTACGGCTTAAGTCATTATTGCATAAATCATTCTTGGCAGCTGTGAAATATTGCTTGAGGTGATAAAGCTGTAAATCTTTTGACATAAAACTCTAATTATACAAAACTATAATTACGCTGAAGCTTATATAAGGATGGGCATGTATTTTAATAGCATAATACATGTACTTTAAAAACACCTTTTTTAAGCAATAGTGATTGAGAAATAGCAAACACTTCAGCTATTAACTAGCTCATAGTTTGGAGATGATGTTAATAGTAAGGTAACAGAAGAACCATTTAGTTGGTCATCCTTTAATTTATTGCTCATCTCTGGTTTGGGGTGTGTCGTGCAACAGAGGTAGCTAGTTGAAGGGCTAAACTGCTTCCGTCACATCTAGATATGTGATTTTTACCTTAAATTATCAAGCCACTCTAAACATTTGGAAAAATCAAAGTAAATTTCTCCAAGAGAAATAAAAGTCTTAATTCAGTAGGAAAACAGGACTTAAAATGCATTATTTTTAGAGGTCAGAGTGTTTCTGTATTTTTGCCACTATGCTTTCAGACATAGTGCAATGGCAACTTTTTTTTTTTTTTAGCAAATCAGAAATATCCCTATCTTTGTGTTGCTTTTAAAGAACTAAAGGATGAGAAGGGACTGAGGGAAGTCCTTTTCTGATCCAGTCAGAGACCAGATCCAGACAGGGCACCAGTCATGCTGGGACCAGTACAAAGTTCCAGAGGTATTGTTTGATTCAACTCAACTCAAAAGAGGTTTTGGTTTGGTAAGATTGAATCTACCATCTCTAAGAATTATGAGAAAAGGCCTTATAGAAAATGCTGTGTTGTTAGGAGTATAGGTGAAGATGCATACCGAGTGCCACCTCTCTCTCAGGTAAGGTCTTAGGCACTAGAGAAACAGTAGGAGGAGATGCAAAGGAGTATCCAACCTTATCTCTGCTTTCAGGATGTTTGAATCATAGAGTGACTAATGTGCATTTCCATCTTCTAAACCCCAAGATGTTTTCTTGAAATTATTTTTAAAGAAAAACACTATATAGACTATGAATTGAAGAAGCTTTTATATAAATGGAGACCAGAATTTAGGGTTAATTACCACTCTTCCTTTGTTCCCCAGATCTAAAATAAACTTGTCTATTTCCTCTCACCTTTTGTCACTATACATAATACAAACTTATTAAAGAGGCAGTGTAGTTTAGTTAAAATTTTAATAGCTCCAAAATAAATTTTATAATAGCTTTATATGTTATATGGCATGCAAATATTCAGCCCTCTTAATTCCTGAATTGTATAAGTAGAGATAAAGATGGTAGTCTTTAGAGAAAACTAGAAATATATTTTGTGTGCGTGTAATTCAAGCAACAAGAAAGTTTTCCAGGGAGGATCTTGCCTAGAATGTGTTTCGGTGTTCATTTAAACTTTCAGTTTATACATTTTCATGCTCCGTCCAGTAGTATATAGTAACAACAGTAACATAATCTACATTTTCTTTTACATAACTAAACTTCATAACATTTCATGGACTCTAGTTATTGTATAGAATTTAGATTTGATCAATTGTATTTGTTGATAAAATAAGAATTCTCAAGAAACACTCCTCCTCACAGTTTGAAAATTTTATTTCAGTATTGTCCCAAGTGAAAACAAAATGTCCTAAAACTGTGGGTGGGCTCTGTTCATCAGCCCTTTTCCCCACCACCAGCACCATACCTCTAAACAGGGTTGGTGCTGAAAAGAAGCTGTCTTGTCTGCCAGCTTGTGGAATAACTACTCAGTTACTTTCTCACCCAAGGGGCTTGAGAACACGGTCAGCTTAGGGCTATAGGCATAGGCTAGACTTAGTGGGAGGAACCGACTTCTCTGGCTTCTACTGGCTTCCAATGTTGTTTTTATTTTTATTTTTTGGCTATAAATAGTCACTAAATCAATTACTGGTGGCGGCAGAGAGAGTCCTAGGATAATTCATTCGCAGGGAAGTAGCAGTTGGAGTATAAAATGTTAAGACATCAACATTCATCTGGCCATCTAGTCTAGAAACCTCAGGGTCATTTTCTGTTGTTTGCTCTCTGTTCTCCCTAAACCCAGTTGGTCACCAATTCCTTTCAATATTTACATCTGAAATATCTCCTAATGCCAACCCCACGTTTCCATCATTGCCAAGTGCTCTGTTGAAGCCCTCTTCATCCTTCTTCTGGAGGATTGAGGACTGAAGCTTCCCTCCCTTTACAATTCATTCTCTACAATACCATCAGAGAGCTATTTCTGAAATAAAAATCGCATACCACTGATGACTTATCAGAGCCAAAAGTCATTGTAAATGAATTTCATGTACTAAATAATGAGTACAGCAATCCCATAAGATACATGCTCTTCTTATCCTTATTTTATGAGGAGAACCCTGCACCTGAGAGAGATGAACTCGCCAAATCACACTTAAGTGGTGATGCCCAAGCCCTTAAAAACTTTTCCATATTTTCTGCTCAAAGTACTTAGGTCATGCCTTGGCTTAAAAAGCTATCTTAACTCCTTAAAACTCTCACTGATAAAGTTCTGGACTCTTTAGTATGATACTTGGTGCCTTCAGAGTTGAATTCACTTGGGTTTTTAAGTAGGATGTGTTTAGAGGAACTAGCTGGACCCCCAGCTCTGACAGTAACTAGGTGAACTTGATCAAGTTTACCTTCTTGGTGCCTCAGTTTCCTTTTCTGATACATATTTGGAGAATAACATCTACTTTGTTAGGCTGATTGAATGTTTTATATAGAACAAAGTACATAGCATTATTTACAGTATGGTTTCTTGCCTATAATAAGTGTTTGATAAATATCAATTAGTTGAATATCTTGCAACTCCATTTCTCCTACAAATCTTATGTTCCCATAATACTGGACTGCTCAGAGTTTCTCAAAGAAGCCATGCGCTTTTATTTCACCAAGGCTTTGTTCACCCTTCAGAAGTCTTCCTTTACCTATGATAAACACCGCAAAGTCTCTGTGACGGGATTGCATTTCCCTCAGCTTCTCACCCTAAAGAAAGCATTATCATCCTTCCAAAGACAGATCAAAACAAATCTCTGTGATGTTCTTCCTGACGCCCCCACTGCCTGTTCCTGAACATTAACATTCCTCCGTATCTCTACAACCCTTGGTTCTCGACTCCAGGGTAGCACCCCTGGGATGTGCTACGTGTCATTATATGTTATTGTAGTTAATTTTGAGCTCGTCCAAAGGAAATACCAAGTCATATTAATTTCTGTGTCCAGAATGTATGGAAGACTGCCTGGTATGAACTACGTGCTCAATTAGCATTCACACAAAGAACACAGAGAAGATAAGAAATGGAACCATAGAGCTGGGGAAACAAAAAACAGATTAACATCAGGAGATGTGCAAAGTGTGTTATAGGGAAAGTGTGATGTTTTGATTTTTCTTCTTTTTTTTTTAACATCTTTATTGGAGTATAATTGCTTTACAATGGTATGTTAGTTTCTGCTGTATAACAAAGTGAATCAGCTATACGTATATATATATCCCCATATCCCCGCCTTCTTGTGTCTGCCTCCCACCCTCTCTATCCCACCCCTCTAGGTGGTCACAAAGCACCGAGCTGATCTCCCTGTGCTAGGCAGCTGCTTCCCAAGAGCTATCTGTTTTACATTTGGTAGTGTATATATGTCCACGCCACTCTCTCACTTCGTCCCAGCTTACCCTTACTCCTCACCGTGTCCTCAAGTCCATTCTCTAAGTCCGTGTCTTTATTCCTATCCTGCCCCTAGGTTCTTCAGAACCACTTTTTTTTTTTTTTAGATTTCATATATATGTGTTAGCATACGGTATTTGTTTTTCTCTTTCTGACTTACTTCACTCTGTATGACAGACTCTAGGTCCATCTGCCTCACTACAAATAACTCAATTTCGTTTCTTTTTATGGCTGAGTAATATTCCATTGTATATATGTGCCACATCTTCTTTACCCATTCATCTGTTGATGGACACTTAGGTTGCTTCCATGTCCTGGCTATTGTAAATAATGCTGCAGGGAACATTGTGGTACATGACTCTTTTTGAATTATGGTTTTCTCAGGGTACATGCCCAGGAGTGGGATTGCTGGGTTGTATGTTAGTTCTATTTTTAGTTTTTAAGGAACCTCCATACTGTTCTCCAGGGTGGCTGTATCAATTTACATTCCCACCAACAGTGCAAGAGGGTTCCATTTTCTCCACACCCTCTCCAGCATTTATTATTTGTAGATTTTTTGATGATGGCCATTCTGACTGGTGTGATGAGATACCTCATTGTAGTTTTGATTTGCATTTCTCTAATGATTAGCGATGTTGAGCATCCTTTCATATGATTGCTGGCAATCTGTATATCTTCTTTAGAGAAATGTCTATTTAGGTCTTCTGCCCATTTTTGGATTAGGTTGTTTGTTTTTTTGATATTGAGCTGCATGAGCTGCTTATATATTTTGGAGATTAATCCTTTGTCAGTTGCTTCATTTGCAATATTTTCTCCCATTCTGAGGGTTGTCTTTTTGTCTTGTTTATGGTTTCCTTTGCTGTACAAAAGCTTTGAAGTTTCATTAGGTCCCATTTGTTTATTTTTGTTTTTATTTCCATTTCTCTAGGAGGTGGGTCAAGAAGGATCTTGCTGTGACGTATGTCATACAGTGTTCTGCCTATGTTTTCCTCTAAGAGTTTTATAGCATCTGGCCTTACATTTAGGTCTTTAATCCATTTGTAGTATATTTTTGTGTATGGTGTTAGGGAGTGTTCTAATTTCATTCTTTTACATGTAGCTGTCCAGTTTTCCCAGCACCACTTATTGAAGAGACTGTCTTTTCTCCATTGTATATTCTAGCCTCCTTTATCAAAGATAAGGTGACCATAGGTGCGTGGGTTTATCTCTGGGCTTTCTATCCTGTTCCATTGATCTATCTTTCTGTTTTTATGCCAGTACCATACTGTTTTGATTACTGTAGCTTTGTAGTATAGTCTGAAGTCAGGGAGCCTGATTCCTCCAGCTCCGTTTTTCTTTCTCAAGATTGCTTTGGCTATTGGGGATCTTTTGTGTTTCCATACAAATTGCGCAATCTTTTGTTCTAGTTCTGTGAAAAATGCCATTGGTAGTTTGATAGGGATTGCATTGAATCTGTATATTGCTTTGGTAGTATAGCATTTTCACAATGTTAATTCTTCCAATCCAAGAACATGGTATATCTCTCCATCTATTTGTATCGTGTTTAATTTCTTTCGTCAGTGTCTTATAGTTTTCTGCATAGAGGTCTTTTGTCTCCTTAGGTAGGTTTATTCCTAGGTATTTTATTCTTTTTGTTGCAACCGTAAATGGGAGTGCTTCCTTCATTTCTCTTTCAGATTTTTCATCATTAGTGTATAGGAATGCAAGAGATTTCTATGCATTAATTTTGTATCCTGCTACTCTACCACATTCATTGATTACCTCTAGTAGTTTTCTGGTAGCATCTTGAGGATTCTCTATGTATAGTATCATGTCATCTGCAAACAGTGACAGTTTTACTTCTTTTCCAATTTGGATTCCTTTTATTTCTTTTTCTTCTCTGTTTGCTGTGGCTAAAATTTCCAAAACTATGTTGAATAATAGTGGTGAGAGTGGGACACCTTGCCTTGTTCCTGATCTTAGAGGAAATGGTTTCAGTTTTTCACCATTGAGAATGATGTTGGCTGTGGGTTTGTCATATATGGCCTTTATTATGTTGAGGTATGTTCCCTCTATGCCTATTTTCTGGAGAGTTTTTATCATAAATGGGTGTTGAATTTTGTTGAAAGCTTTTTCTGCATCTATTGAGATTATCATATGGTTTTTATCCCTCTTTGTTAATATGGTGTATCACATTGATTGATTTACGTATATTGAAGAATCCTTGCATTCCTGGGATAAACCCCACTTGATCATGGTGTATGATCCTTTTAATGTGCTATTGGATTCTGTTTGCTAGTATTTTGTTGAGGATTTTTGCATCAGTGTTCATCAATGATGTTGGCCTGTTCTTAGAAACAATTTTCACCTTAATTTTATTAACGGACCTATTTCTTTGCTTAATAAACTAAGGTATTAAATAATCTTCATAGCCTATAACTATGTAGATAACTAGAAAAATATTTAATAAAGAGAAGAGTTGGTAACTAGGAACTATTAAGCCGTTACCCGTATTCACTTGCCACCAAATCAAAATGTCTCTCACTAGTGTCTCCAATAATCTCTGTGTAATAGCCAGACACAAAGTTCTCTTGTGACTTGAATTCATTGCTATGTTTGACACAGTTACCCCACCGACTATACAAGTTACGCAGTATTGGCATTTTATATCTTGTAGAACATCTCATCCCTCTCTGTTTCCCTTGAGAATTCTTAATTGGTAGTGAAGCTTGATCTTAGGGTCACTCAATAATGAGTGTTAAATCTACAATAATAAAGTTAGCTTATTAAAAACAATACAAATAATAATAATTATTATTGTCAAATGAACGTTTTCTCTCTCTTTACTGTGCTGTCTACATTTAGCAAAATTATAGAACTACCAAGAAGCAATGGAATCAGGCAGTAGTAAGGCATTAATCACCATAGTGAGGAAATTTGTCCTGTTAACTGAACGATTAGGAAGGTCAAATTACCACTTGTCACAGATGCGTTACAAGAAAACCGAGCACCAGGCTTCTGTCACCATGACTGAACATTTCATATCTTCCTCCTGCTTCTTTAATTTGTATGAAATATCTAATTAAGAAAATCAAAGTACTCTTTCTGTAGACAGTTAAATTGTTGTTGAGGCAGTCCCACGCCCTTTGCTCAGTTAAGTGGATCTGTGTGTGTACAAGCGCTCCTTTTTGTGGTTTCCACTGTTTTGTGGAGTGTCTCGCACTACTTTTTACTTCTAAAAAGGGTAAAATAGCCTTAGCTGGTGCTTGGTGGATAAGAATTGGGGAGAAGGAGTGAGAGAGGACTGGGGTGTATTTTGGACCTTAGTCCCACTCAGTTTCTAAAATAACCTCAAACTGGACTGCACTGGTGGGCAGGGCTGTCGGAGCCATGCTGCTTTGGTTCACCTGGCTTTTTCCTCCAGGACAACCAGTCAGAAGATGTTGTTACAGCAGGTGGAATCTCACCATTACTGGTTTTGTTGTCTCCTTTTTTCCTTCTTTCCTGAGAATCATTAGGAGTGTTTCTATTGTCCTTCACTGTTTTGATAGGACATTAATTCTTGCATGTTGTTTGAAATATCGGTTTTGAGAAACATGTAATAACTGCATGGGTTCAAGACAACTTAAAATGACTGTCTCTTCTCATACTGACCTCTGTGTTCCAAACACCCTTCTTAATTCTATTCAGTGAAATCTGTATTAATTACTCAAGATGATGGATGTGATGACAAAAATTAAAGTACAAAATTGGTGGTGGTTTCATAATCAATTTCTCAAAGATCAAGTAAAGAACAAAATCTAGGAAAAACTAAATAAGGTATTTATATGTAAAAAAAAAAAAAAAACTATTTGTGTTAGAAAAGATCACCTATTGAAATCACAGCCCTAAGGGCTTTGAATATACTAATTAAGACTGCATTAATTCAGTAAATGCGGTCTTCCCTGGTGGTGCAGTGGTTGAGAGTCCGCCTGCCGATGCAGGGGACACGGGTTCGTGCCCCGGTCCGGGAAGATCCCACATGCCGCGGAGCGGCTAGGCCCGTGAGCCATGGCCGCTGAGCCTGCGCGTCCGGAGCCTGTGCTCCGCAACGGGAGAGACCACAACAGTGAGAGGCCTGCGTACCGCAAAAAAAAAAAAAAAAAAAAAATCAGTAAATGCAACATGCAACATTATATGTTGTGTGACTAATTTTTAAATACATTCCCATTTACTTCTCTTAGCTAAATTAGTTAAATTTTCTTCCGGTTTTGCTAAAAATTTCCATGTACACCATCCATTCTCTTTAATCGTGTTAATCAGTTAATGTTTAGCTACACATTTATTTAGGTCTTTTATATACATGGTTGTGCACTCTGGGTTTTAATTCTTCTGGTTGTAGTTCATGGACCATAGTCCTCCACCCAATATAGATCTTTTCCCAAAGGATTAATGTTAATTGAGTTTCAATTCTGTACAGGCTCTTTATATAAATTACTTTATCTGATTTTCATGACAGCTTTGGGAGTAGACATTATCCCACTTTACAGATTAACATGAAGCTCAGAGTAAAGGGCTGATGATCACAGGGCAAAGTGGAGATGCGGTTTAAAATCTAGATTTGTCTATGCTTACAAACTTTGTTGCCTCCAAATGATACACTTTTTAAACCTTACTCTACCCCATCCTATCTGTCCCAATTCTAGTTATTAATCATAGATTCTTATTGATTGTTTGAGGTGTGAATCTGATTAATTTAATTTGCACCAAAGGGTGAATGAATGAAGCGAGCTTTATCCTAGGTATTTTGTATTTTAAACAGGACGATCATTCAAAATGAATCTCTGTTTGGCAGGATGTTCAATTTCAGTAGGTTGATTATAGGTGGTGTGTGCCTGTAATGTTTGCATTATTATTAATGGAACTCTTTTTTATTCTTGAATGTGTCTCTGTTTTGGACTGTCAGCTTAGGTTTGGGGGACATTTTTACTTAAGGCCCCCTCAGCTACTGTGTGTCTGTTTCCTTATCCAGGAAATCCAGAAGAAAATGCATTGGGTAGTGTGATTCAGGAGCAGAAGCCCTAATGTATTCTTATCCTCTCTCCTTCCTACAACAAGGTTTTATTTCCTGGCAAAATTATGTGATTTAACAAAAGTCACCAAAGTATTTAAAAGGGAAATCTAATTTACTGGTATGAAGAGGGTTTGGTTTATTTAAAACATCTCCAGCTTTTTTCATCTTGGGCCAAATGTCAGACTCAGTTCCTGCTACACACCCTACGATCTTGTGCCTTCCAGCTCCTCCCAGAGCCTGCTGTTCTCTCCTTTACATGATATCTAAATTTCTCAGGCAACCTTGTCCACAGTTCCTAACGTTTTTTCCCCTTGTCTCTACAAGAACACCTATGAAATTTTCTTGTAATAATTTGTTTCTATGTCTGTCTCTTCCACTCAAAGTCAAACTCTCTGAAGGGACTTATCAATGCACTTATTTTGAAAAGGGAGGAAATGGAAGGAGAGCAAAAAATTAATTTAAAAGAACCCAGGAATACACCTGTTGACTGATGAAAATGTCAGGTAGCACGTTCTAGAGAAGTCTCACTCATTCAACATCCTGTGCCTAGATATGGGAGTTGTAAAAATTAACAACTTATGTTGTTTATTAGTTGAGTAATTTAACTTGCTGCCATGTGGCTTGTATCTTATGAAGCAGTTTGTTCTAGTGCTCAATAACCTGTAGCTTTTTCTAAAAAGACATAACAACTAATCAGCCTTCTTCAGTTCACCTAGAAGGAGAGACGTGAATGGTTAGGACAGTCCAGATAGATCCTTAATGTCTACACAGTCAGCTGATTCTGGTGGGGCAAACACAGGTCAATAAAAGGGAGAATACGTCTACATGTTCTTATAATAATGTATGCAAATTTGCAAGCCATCCTAGCTGTCCCTGGATCTTCTTAGTTGAATACACGTGATCAAATACTCATAAAACTTTGCAATTATTCTGATGTCTTTTTCTGCTGTGTTTCTCCACACACTGAATACAGTCTCGAACTTCCATGTGTCTCCAAACACATTTAATTCTTTTGCCCCAACTCTGAGTCATGGATTGAGATCGTAAGGCCTGTATGGTATCAGCAGACACTTCATCAGTCACATCCTGATACAGGATTTCACCACCTCAGCAAGGACTTCACGTCTACTCTCTGTCAGTGCGGTGTAACTTGACTGTCAAAAAATTAGAAAATAAGAGAATAGATAGAAAAAAAAAAACACCTATAATCTTGAACCTAAGAGATAGCCACTGTTAAAATGATGGCATGTATTGTCTATAATTTTTCTACCAAAGACACATACACTCACATATGTACACACACCCACTTTTGTTTTATATGATCAGGAGAGCATTATATATACCAAACTCTAGCCTGTTTTCCTCACTGAAAACTTTATCCTGAATGTGTATATATTTTAATGATTGTATAATCTTTATAACATGTCCAGTCCATAAATTATTTTAATATTCACAAAGTATTGCATTGAAGGAAAGAACATATTACCAACAACACCCTATTATTGAACACTACCATTTCCAACTCTTCACAATTGTAAAAACATACTAATTTTTCCTTAGTATATACTACTAGAAGTATAATTGCTGGGTAAAACAGTATGTGTACCTAAAAACCTTTGGTACCTCCTGTCAAATTATATTCCACTTAATTGCACATTTTCTGTGTATAATAAAATTGGTATTCTTTTTAATTTTTGTTGACCAGTAAAAATAGTATCTTATTGTCTGATCACTGAATTTAACCCCAAATCGTTATTGAAAAATGTGTAGAAAATATTTAGAGCTAACAGTGCTCAATATTGCTGAACCTATGGAGCTATGGGACTGTCCTGTCTAGATGCCCCTCCCCACACCAGGGTCCGTCTTCCAAAAACTGCTTTTCACATTCATATTTTCAGTTCAGTAATTTGCTGGCAGTTTTCCAAGTCTTGGATTCAGAAACTAATACCAATTTTTGACTATTTAACAGTATTCCTTGAATTTTTTCTCCTTTCTATTTAGAATGAGTTGGATTTTAAGTTATTTTCAGTATTGCTTATTATCTGTGAAAATTATGATGAAAAGCTTGATTAGTGAAAAGTTTTTATTCAATAATTCGCATATGAATATATCCACATATACATAAATATATTCAAATTTTTGTAGTTTTGTTTAGATTCAAGTGATAGGCATGAAAGGTAATAAATCCATAATAAATAAACTTTCAGCTAGGATATCATGTAACAGAAATGAAATATACTTATAATCATAAGTGGTATCAGTTACTCAAAATTACACAATAATGTGCGAGGAAATATACAAGCAACAGAAACTCAACATAGTATTAGATAAGCTGCTAACTCTATCCCAGTATAATACTACCGAAGTGACTGCAGAGAAAGATCGCTCTCTTCCTAGGTTGCAGAGGAACTTAATCAAGACATGCAGAGCTCAGGTAATCTCATCTTTCTAGCTGTGACTCAGTTCTCGGGTCTTCCCTCCAGGTGTTCTTCGTAATGAATATCACTTAACCAAGACTCAGTAGGATATATAGATTCCTAACCTGCTATTCTCAGAATTTGCTCCCCAGAATGAAGCACTACACAAAAATGCCACTAATCATGCACAGCCCCAACTGTCCTGTGCGTTGGTTTCTATTCAGTTCTCATTCTGTAATTGCAGGACTTGTATCTTTGCACAGTTCATGTTTCTAGAGTTGAGCAGAAGGTGTCCTACTGAAATTTCACACCCCCTAACATTCATTATTTTAAATATATTCAGAACAATGTGAGTATAGTGCAAGTTACACAACATTTGTTTTAATTATTGGCTCCTTTGAGGATGCCAATAACTTCAATGATGAATTCCCCTCTGGAGCATAATTAATTTAAAAGAGTTCTGTTAGTACTTTTTATTATTAATCTAAATTTTTTGAAAATGTGAGGGATAGTGATTGTGTTCTCTAAATCTTTACCAAGTAAGAATTTTATAATATTCTTGCTTTTTCTTCAGTAATAGAAACTAGAGCTAAATGTCTGGTTGAACTACAGTTCAGCTATAGAAATGAAAATTACTCTCGAGTGTAAACAAATAGGCAAGAGTAATTTCATAAGTACTTCCTATGTGGCATTTGAAAAATCACTAGTAACAATAAAATTTTTTTTTTCAGAAGAGAGGGCTTACAAATTTTAGCTAGAATATCTGAGGTTATAGAATTAAAATGTTAAAATATAAAAAATGAAGGTGAAGCCGACCTTCTAATTATTTTAGCTGAATGTTGAAATACCCAGAAAAAACAAACAAGAAATTCCAGGCATTTTCTTTTCATTCCAGCAGAAGTAATACGTGCTAACTTCTGTTAAAGATTCCAAGAAATATGCACTAAAAAAAGCAGAAAACTTTTTCTGAAGTAATGAGATTATAATATAACCAGGCAGGACCTTCTTGCTCCCAATTGCATTGTTCCAGAATTGGAATAATCACTCCCTCTCTATCCCTACACCCAGTTTATCTATAACTCGAGTGAAAAATCAGATCCTGGAATTTTTTCTTTTTCTTGATTTTAGTTTATTTATATCTGTGTACACTGGTATCTTGCTAATGAGTTCAAAGACTGGGCTTGCAAAATTATCTATGGTAACTTATATGTTATTCTATAACTGGGATGAATGAAGTAGTAGAGTGTGGTATGAACACTTCAACTGATATTAATAGTAACTATCATTCACTGAGCACTTACAGTGTGCCAGTACTCTTCTGAAATCTCAGTTTTTCCTAATCCTCACGACATCTTATGAAGTAGGTATTTGATTATTCCCATTTTCCAGATTGAAAAGCTGAAGTCAATAAGCTTTCTCAAGGCTACACAGGTAGCATATAACAAAGCTGTGATTTAAGTGTAGGTTGTCTTCTTTCAGAGCCTGAGCCCTCGGAACTCTTCTGTACCACCTCAAACCCCTCCTGTCCATGTAGGGTCTCTAAAACATAGTGCACCCATATTTGACATAGAGTCACCTTCCATCTTGATAGAAAAATGTAAATTGTTTTTGGATTTTAAACATTTAAATGTTTTAAATTTGGAGGCTCCTAATCTTCTCTCAAATGCATTTAGACAAACACTTCTGGTGTTTCAGAAATACTTTAAATTCACCTCTCTTTCCCCATTGCCTAAAGTAGCTACTCAACAAATAATTTCTTTAAATAAATAAACGAATAAATTAAACTTGGGGCAAACTGTCTGAACATTTGATCTGTCGGTTACTTCTTCAATAATGTGGAAGTTGTCTCTTGCCTATTTGAAACAGGTGGTAAAGAAGGAGCATAGCATAGTGGCTAAGGCCATGGACTCTGTAGTCAGGTGCTTGGGTCTAAATCCTGAAATATTCATCGTGTGATCTGCAGGTTACCTAATTGCCCTGTCCTCAACTTCATCATCAGTGAAATGGGGACTATGATAATAATAGGACCTATCTTAGAGGGATTTATGAGGACTAAAAGTGTCTATATTTGTAAAAGCACTTACAAAAGCTCTTGGTACCTCGTAAGTGCAATGTAAGTGTTAACAAATAAAATGATATGAACATTTAAAAAATGTGAAAAGGAATTGGGTTAAAAATACATATTAAGTTGATATTCTTACTGAGTGTTGTGCTCAAAAGGAAATTTGGAGCTGCATGTGTGACTGAGTAAAAAATGTGGACCAAATTTTGACGTCAGTAGGTAAAAGAATGTATCAACAGTATTTCTTGAAAATTTAAAAGGTGAAATTCCGGGGGTGATTATGGCCTCAATCAAATTCTGTATAATTTAATTTATTTTTAGACCTATTTTGAAATGCTGAAACTCATTTTGTTTTAGGTGTGGTTGCCCTGAAAATGTCAGCAGTCTGAGCAACTTGGGCTTTTACAGTTTTTCTCTGCACAGCTATCTTTCAGCTACACTGCACCAGTTCCAGAATGGTATTCCAGAAACCAGTGTATTTTGAAAGCAATAGTTCCTCAAGTCACAGGGAGGTGTAAGCTCAGTTTACCCCTCTTCCTCCCAGGATATACTGGGAATCAAGATAAATCTTGTTTAAAACAAAGATGTGGAATTAATTGAAACCTATTGACTTGGAGAAAATATGTAGATATAAATATTCAAATATAGGCACCATAGCTAAAGTGACCATATCATTTGTAATGCAAAGAAGGATTCTTTTTAACATAAAAGGGAAAGTTATTAATAATTATAACAGGAGAACAGAAAAATCCAGGACGGTCTAGACAAATTGAATGTATGAATACTGTAAATACAACCTATATTTGGCCCTGTGTATCAGAGTCTTCAAAACGTAATCCATTCTATAGTACAGATTTATCTTTAACAGTTTTTAGGTTCCTGAAACTAGTGAGTTTAAAAATGTAGCCACTCATTCCTGTGATGCCTAAAATGCTTACTGTGTAGACAAAGGCAGTATCTTGCAATCTGGAGAAATGAGTCAGGATTCTTCTAAAGGATATATTGCACCTGCTGACCTCTTTGAACTAAGACTACAAATGACTCTCTCTATAAATACCATGTTGAAGTTTCTTAGCAAAGGAATTAACCTTAACCACTTTGTGAGCCACAGTGAGTCATGAGAGCAGAATGGACTAAAGGTAAAGAGACTGAGTTCCTTGTTGAATGCCAACAGTTCTTTATAGGATATCTTTGACTCTCAAAGATCTTATAAAGAATCTTTATCTTTGAATCTGTTAAAGCATGTGTGTGCACAGGGCGTGTGCACAGCCATCTTTTTTTCCAGCTTCTCTGTTAGGCTTTAGTCATATGTGTTTGTCTATTTGTAATCCCGTGGTGAAATTAGCCTTGCTTTGGGGGTAAAATTAATTGTCTAGAGGATTAAGTAGGAAGGACAACTCCAGAAAAGTTGGGACAGACAGCATTAAGCTTAGAGTTATCAACATTCTAATAAAAACAATTTAAAAGGTAATTAGTTAATTCAGATTTTCAATATGAAGTGAACTTATTCATTCTCATGAATTTAAATGAAAATTGATCTCTCTGAATTTGAGGAGAAAGTGCAAGTATCAGAAAATCAAAATTAAGGAGTGAGAAATTTTTTTTCAGAGGAAAGTTAGATGAAAGTGGTACAGCTGGTATTCTTATATTGTTTGTATTTTTTCCAGATCCAGTACAAACATAAAGGAAGTCATCTTTGTCTGTTAAAATTGAGTTTGTAAACAAATTTAGCTTTTGCAGTGCTACAATTAGAAAAGAATAAAAAGCCTATGAATAACAGTAATCATAAAAATCCTTCTTCCCTTCTAGATCCAACTAATTATTCCTTTTAAATTACCACTGGTTGTTGAGATCATTGCCCATGATAAAACATCACCAGAAGGGTGTGGGAAAAATATGGAGGCATGAGAAATTATACCCTCCACACTCAGCTGTCTCTTTTCCTTTTGACTTATGGTGTCCCATTCATTTTATAACTGCTAAATAAAAGTTCATAGAATAAAGAAGTACCTGAATAAACATATTGAAGAACTTATATGATATGTGGAAATAGAAGTTGTATTATAGTGGGTGGTTATGTTTTTTCACTGAAAATGTGTCCCTCCCCTTTTAATGAACTAGTATGGAAAAAAAACCACAGGCTGTCAATCAGTATTATTGTCAATTTGACCTTAATGAAAAGTTAGTTATAGAAAAGAGCAGCATATGATACTCTTAGTTAAGGAATGATTTCTTCTAGTCCCTTACCCTGCATTATTCCTCAACTCCTTATTCTAGAGAAACATTGCCCTGCCTCCAAACAAAGAATAATGAACTAGACAGGGTAGAAATCTTTGGCAGTTCAAAAGCTCAAAATTAACTACTGTCTTTCAAGTACAACAAAATTAGCATTATTCTTGCAAATTTACAGGAAAGATTGATCCATATGTCTAAGTCTACTATTATCACTTTAATCAAGTTTTATTTTGAAAAATATTCAGACCTACAGAAGAATTGCAAAAATATTCATTCTTTTTTTATAAATTTATTTATTTTTGGCTGCATTGGGTCTTCGTTGCTGCGTGCGGGCTTTCTCTAGTTGCGGCGAGAGGGGGCTACTCTTCATTGCGGTGCACAGGCTTCTCATTGTGGTGGCTTCTCTTGTTGCGGAGCATGGGCTCTAGGCACGCGGGCTCAGTAGTTGTGGCTCACGGGCTCTAGAGCGCAGGCTCGGTAGTTGTGGCGCATGGGCTTAGTTGCTCTGCAGCATGTGGGATCTTCCCGGACCAGGGCTCGAACCCGTGTTCTCTGCATTGGCAGGCAGATTCTTAACCACTGTGCCACCGGGGAAGCCTGCAGAAATGTTATAATGAACTCTCACACTACCTTGATATAGACTAACCTATTTTACAAGTTGCCACATTTGCTTTATCTCTGTATATATTTTCTGCATAATATATATACACATTGTTATTTTACGTCTATTTACTTATTTTGCTAAGCCATTTGAAAATTATTTGCACAGTTCACGACCCTTCATCCTTAAGTACTTCAATGTTTTATTAATAATAAGGAAACTCATTTATGTATTATAGCTACAGCTTAATTATCAAATTCAGGAAATTTTACATTGATCCAGTACTATTATCTAAACACCTTATCTTCATATTTTGCCAGTTGTCCCAATATTGTCCTTTAGCTAATTAGTTTTTAACATTTCAGGATTTAAACCAGTATCATACATTGCAGTTTGTTGTAAGGTCTCTTTAGTCTCCTTTTTTTAAAATTACTTTTTTGAAGTGTAGTTGATTTACAATGTTGTGTTAATTTCTGCTGTACAGCAAAGTGATTCAGTCACACATATACATATATGTATAAACATTTTTAATATCCTTTTCCATTATGGTTCATCATAGGATATTGAGTATAGTTCTCTGTGCTGTACAGTAGGACGTTGTTGTTTATCCATTCTATATATAATAGCTTACATCTGCTAACCCTAACCTCCCACTCCATCTTTTTTTTTTTTTTTTTTTGCGCTACGCGGGCCTCTCACTGCTGCGGCCTCTCCCGTTGCAGAGCACAGGCTCCAGACGCGCAGGCCCAGCGGCCATGGCTCACGGGCCTAGCCGCTCCGCGGCATGTGGGACCTTCCCGGACCGGGTCACGAACCCATGTCCCCTGCATCGGCAGGCGGACTCTCAACCACTGAGCCACCAGGGAAGCCCTCCCACTCCATCTTTAGTCGCCTTTAATTTGAATCACTTCCTCAGCCTTTCTTGTCTTTATCATATTTATATTCTTTAAAGGTACAAGCTCACTGTTTTGCAGAATGTTTAGTTTGGGTTTGTTTGTTGAATCCTCATAACTTGATTCAAGTTGTAGATTTTTGTCATATATAACACATAAGTTATGCTGTATCCTTTTCAAAATTGCCAGAAACACCTAATGTCAGTTTGTCCTATTATTGGTGATGTTAACTTTGATCAATTGTCATGCCATTTTTTCACATGGTTTGATCAAAAATTGGAAAATGAAATTTAAAAATACCCTTAAGATCAGCATTGATAGAATAAATTTAACAAAAATGTTCAAGACATCTATAGGAAAATAATCACACATATTATTAAGAGAAGTTATGGAGCAAATAAGTAAATGGAGAGATGTTCCATGTTCATTAATTGAAAGTCTCAATATTGTAAAGATGTCCAGGCTTCCCAAGTTGACCTGCAATCCTAACCAAAATTATAGCAGATTTTTTAATGTAAAGTAACAGGCTGATTCAGAAATTTATATGAAAATGCAAAGGATATAGACAGCCAAAAAAAAAAAAATCACAGTAAAGAACAAAGTTGGAGAACTCTAACCACCTGATTTTAGGAATTACTGTAAAGCTACAGTAATCATGACAAGGGGAATTGGCATACATATAGATAAATAGATCGATGGAACAGAATAGTTCATAAATAGATCCTCACATATATAGTTAACTGATTTTTGATAAAGGCACAGGCACTTCAGTTGGGGAAAGATGAGTCATTTCAACAAATGAGCCAAATTAACTGCAAAAATATATGGGAATAAGTGGACCTTGACTCTTACATTATACTTTGCACAAAAATTAATTTGATATGGTTTGTAGACCTAAACATAAAAGTTAAAATTATAAATTTTCTAGAAATACCCTCCCCCCAAATCTTTGTAACTTTCACTGGGCAAAGATTTCTAAGAAAGTATACAAAAGGCACTACCCATAAGAATGAAAATGACGAATTGGACAATCATCAAAATTAAAAACTTACGTAGTACTTCAAAAATTCCATAAAGGACATGAAAATTGACAGACTGGGAGAAAATATTATCAATGCATTTATTTGACTAAGGAATTATTTTCTATATATGTGTGTAGATATAACGTATAACAAATACATGTATGTGTCTATAAATCAGTAATAAAAAGATAAATGATCCAAATAAAAATGATGGGCAAAAGACTTGTATAGATATTTCATAAAAAAAGATACACAGTGACCATTCAGCACATGAAAAGGGAAATGTAAGAGCTTCCCTGGTGGCACAGTGGTTGAGAGTCTGCCTGCTGATGCAGGGGACACAGGTTTGTGCCCCGATCTGGGAAAATCCCACATGCCGCAGAGCGGCTAGGCCTGTGAGCCATGGCCGCTGGGCCTGCGCGTCCGGAGCCTGTGCTCCGCAACTGGAGAGGCCACAACAGTGAGAGGCCCGCGTGCCGCAAAAAAAAAAAAAAAAAATGGGAAATGTAATTTAAAACCAAAGGAAGGTACCATTTCATACCCACCAGAATAGATAAAATTAAAGACTGACAACATCAAATGTTGGTGAGGATGTGGAGTGACTGAACCTCTCATCCACTGCCAGTAGGATTGCAAAATAGTGTAAACACTGAAGAATTGTTTAGTGTTTCATTATAAAATTAAACACACACCTACTTTATGGTCTAGCAATTCCTCTTCTAGGTCTTTCTCCAAGAGACATTAAAATACATGTCTATAAAATGATTTGTTTAAATTGTTTACAACAGCTTTATTTATAATAGCCCAAATTGGGAAACAACCCAAATGTTCATCAGCAGGCAGACAGCTAAATAAATTGTGGTATAGCCATCGACAGTACACCAGTTAGTAATAAACAATAAGAAACTATTGATACAAAAAAATGCCATGAGTGGCTCTCAGAAACATGTTGGGGGGGGAAAAAGCCACAGATAAAAGAATAAACACCGCACAATTCCATTTATATAAACTTCAGGTTTAGGAAAAAACCTAATCTATGGTGATAGAAGTCAAAACAGGTTGCCTGTGGAGTGGGGGGGAGTAGGAATTGACTGGAAGGGGGCTCATGGGAACTGTTGGGAGTGGTGGACATATTCTCTATCTTGACTGGGGTATTGAGTCTCTATATTGGTCCAAATTCAACAAATTGTATACCTCAATTTGCATTTCACTGTACATAAATTTTCCCTTAATTTAATAATGTCACTGTTTACTTTCAGAGTCAGACTATTTTTTCTATAACCAATCTTTACACAGACTTCAGTAAGACTTAAATAAATGCATCAAGGCATGTATTCTTTAAATTCTTTAAATTCTGGGCATTTACTTCAACATATAGGGGAATTAGCATTATATTGAATATTCCACTGATTGGATTTTCATCATAAAAATAAAAATCACAGTCCATAACTCATTTTCTTTTTTTTCAAAGTTGAAAGACATTCATAATGTCCTGATTACCAATGAGGATTTATTTTCATGATTTAGGAAACAAGGTTTACATATTTGATTAGCAACTAGTTTTGTTTGTTTTCCCCAGTGGCCTCTTAGATTTTAGCAATGCCTCAAAGGAACTAAATCTGTTGTTTATTATATGTTGACCTATTTCTATTCACTTTCCCCCCTTGTAAAAGTGGTAATTTGTAATTTTAAATTCAATATTTCATCCTCTTAAAACTATGTCTAAACCAATGGCGTTCAATTCTTTCCTCCATTAGTCAATGGTATCTTAGTTTTATTTAAGGGCAGTATTTTTATTTTTAAGTGGAAAGTGGATCTTCAGTAATCTGTGAACCCTTCAGGGTAGGGTGCTCTCCATTGATTTCTGCTTGTAGTTTTCAAGATTACATTATGGGAAAGGGCAGAAATGACCATTTTAATGAGCGTCATTTTTTCTTAGATGCCAATCCAAAGAGTGCTACTAAAACAAAACATGGGTCAGTGAAGAAAGGAAGCAAGACTGGTAGGAAGGATAAAAGTTACGAGAAAATTAATTGTGTAATTCAAATGATACATGCATGCTACTCATGTGGCCAGATGCATAACTTCTTCACCAGAATACTGAAATCTAGAACGACGGAGCTTTCTTTGAAGACTGAAAGAAATCATGTTCAAATGTATAGTTATATTGGGATTAATATGACTGCCCCCAAGAGATGATATTGGTTGAATTTATAAATATGTCTTAAATGGAAAGTTTATTTGTGTTGCCAGAGTTGAGATAGACCAGTTAGAGATGCAAACTTAACATTTTATTGACTTTGACATTAACATGAAGGGCAACCAGTTTTCCTCAGTGGCCATCCCTCGGTGCCCACTTTGCTTTGCAATATACATAATGCATCAGGGCATTCTGACCCAAGTTTTGTATTTCTCATTTTCTTTTATTCTTCTTTATGTTCAATGGCTTAAAATCAACTCAAAACCACACCGTAACCCAGTGCATATGCAATTGCATTACTTCATAAGAGTTTTCTAATGGCAGAATATTTTCTCAACATTTATCATAATGAGAGTTGAACTATATTCTAATTTTTTGTCATGTGATAGGCCACTAAAGATAATTGAATACATATTTATATGTATTCATATTTATATGTAGTAGGGAAAAATCATGTGTCTCATTTTACTTTCTTCTGATTACTTCTATCAGTTTGGAATATTTAAAACTTCACTTGTTTAAACAGAGGCTTTATTTTGATACCGTTCCTCTAATTATAAACTGAACTAGCATGTTTAGAATAAGTAGGAGGATGAGATATAACTTCTTCTTCAATTGTAGTAAACATTAAATTGAGATGTATGTTCTTTAAACTTGAAATATTTGGGGAGATTACTTTCTGTGATAAAATATTACTTTCAGAGTATATAAAAGTTTGTATTTGCTACTTAGAAATTAGAAGGGGCTAAAACAGAAGTGGAAAAGCAAAAAAAAAAATTAAAAAAGAAAGAAAGAAAGAAAGAAAAGGAGGGAAGATTCAAATGCAGGAAAACAAATCTGTTAAGTGGAAAGAAAACAAATATATAAGCCTGTAGTAGAGAGTGAATAAGATAGGAAAACTGCTTCAAGGCAATGAGGGAATAATAGAAAGAATTAAAAAAAAAATAGACTGCTGCTTCCTTCCCTCAAAAGAAAACATGCCAGTGAAGTCTCAGACAAGCACAAGTTCAAGAGGGTTATCTGAGACTAGACACCATGATCCTAGAAGGATGAATTCTTCAGTGTGAAGAATATTTATTCCTTAGATCTGTTTACTGTTCTATTTGGAGCTGAGGCAAGAGTGATGAATAATGGATAACAGGATACCCTAATTGTCTGTGTAACAAAGGCTGGACTTCATTATATCTTATTGTGTGAGAACCATATATTGACAGTTACACAGATGAAAGAACTTCCCCTCTATAGATAACAGGTCTTTGTTCCAAACAAGAGATTTACTTTTCTAGAAGTAGAAGCTGATACTTGGGGGCATATTTTGCCTGCCACACCTCATTGGTGAAGTAACTAAATTGAGCTTCATGGAAAACAAGATAGTAATGATAGTGGCATTTTCGCCCTTGAGTCAATTTAGAACAATGCTATCTAGAGATGAAATGCTGCAGAATCACAGAATTTTAGGATGGTGAAAAACTGGATCATCTGTAATGCTTTCTTGGGAAGTGACGCAGAGTAGCTGCCCGCCAAATGCTAACTAACCAGCTCCCTGCTTGCCTGCCTCCCTGCCTCTTTTCCTCCCTTTCTTTTTTTTCCTCCCTCCCGACCTCCTTCCCTTTCTTCTTTCCTTCAACGACCTTTATTTTACAAATGAAGAAACCAAGGCCAAGCGACTAGTCCAAGCTCACTTGGCAGCAGGACCAGGGCCCACATGTTACAGTTTCTAAAACAGGGCTGGATTTCCCATTATATGGTGAAAGCCTTGTCTTCTTGCTCATGCTCGCAAACAAGCAGTATTCTTATAAGTATAAATAAAGATTTAGTTTCCTTTTCTTGATGATGAGGAACACTCTGCCTGAATTTCAAAGCAGCATTTCTTGCTGAGTTTGAGTAATCGTATAGCTTTTTATTTCCTCAGTGAGCATTTCATTTGCTCTTTTGGTGTTTTTAAACAACCTTTCATGACACTTTTTTCCTCCCAATTATAATACATGAAGTGTACAAATCTATAAATTGATTTAAGCCACTTGAGAGGGGATGGTGCTATTTGTACTGTATATTAAAATAGTAAGGCATCACTGTTTGCCATAAAAATGATACTGCAATATCCTAAGAGGGGAGCTTATATGTCACGGAGTATCTACAGGGGCATTAGAAATGAAACAGAATGCTGATCTGTTTGAGTTGGTGAATCTGATTTATTCTGTTTTATGAGCTCCTGCAGGTAGTTTTGGGTAATGAGCTGTTGCAGATAGTTTTAGAGAATGTTAGTATTTGTGTCCATAAGAAATGTTAATATCATCCAGGCTTATCTTTGTCATGAAGACAGTTCATGTTCACTGTGGAGGAAAATAATCAAAGGAGGACAGTACATTCTAGTTATAGCTAGATTTTTGGAGTTTTTGTGTTTTTCTGAGTACGGTTTCAGAAATTGAATACAATTCTTAAAGATTACTCCCTATCTGAAGTACCTCCATCCTGCAAACTATTTTTATCCAGTGCCCTTTTGGCTCCCAGTTGTGTCTAAGAGGACACTGGTGGTAGGACAATTACAGAAACCCCAGTTAGTGATATTTTCCTTCTGTATGATCTGTCCTGCTGACTGTACGTTTAATTTGCCCAATTGTGGAAAATAATGAAACATTCAATTTTTTTAAAGTCCGTCTCTTGAGAGGGTGTTTGGTTAGAGTTTTGAAAATATACAGTTCCATTTGCCGCTACCTTCATTTGGTAGATAATGTCTTTGTTGCCCTGACATCTTATTGTGTATGTGTGTTGTTAAGGTATTTATGCCTCAAATCTTTAAAAAAAATACTAGTGTTGAGTGAGAGTCATATTTTCTATTTTATTCAAAGATGTATGTGTCTGTGGCTTGGTTATTTTTACAAATCATTTTTTAATTTAATTCCTAAATGATAATTAGGGAAAGAAACTTTTATAATATAATATTGCAATAATATATCTTTTTCTCATTTACTATTATGTTGTAGTACAAGGTATCTGAGGAGTCTAAACATAGGAGGGGATCATTATCGAAGCAGCTTTTGATACAAATCTTATTACTAACTTTCATTAGAAACTAATTATAACAGTATAACTGCCGCTAAAATGCAGTATAGTATTTAAGAAGATAAAGGATTCTAAAGTCGGGAATCATAAAAATGATATGGCTGGCTTTTTTACTTACGTGAGAAGACAGATGAAATATTAATCAATCTGTAAGACATGGGCTTAGACCGCCAGTCAGAAGACTACTTCCCAGAAAGGTAGAGAGCCAGCCAGAGTAGGCTGGAGCAGGTCCGTGGAGGCCTCTGATGTGCCAGGAATAAACCTGTAGTTACTGGATCATGTGGTAATTTATGGGGTCTGGTGCAGCCAAAGTAGTGTGGGCAACATTCAAAGGGCCGTGATTAGTGGCTGTTTGCCAAAATATGCAGAAGTACTTCAGAATTTTATTAACAGGAATGGCTATACTGAGTGTAATTACCAAATTATCATATATGTATTGATCATATACATATATTATTTATGCCTTAATATTTTTTATTGAGATATAGTTGATGTCTAATATTATATAAGTTACAGGTATACAACATAGTGATTCACAATTTTTAAAGGTTATACTCCATTTATAGTTATTATAAAATATTGGCTGTAGTCCCTGTATTGTACAGTATATTCTCATAGCTTATTTATTTCACACATAATAGTACAAACTATTATACTGAATAGTTAATCCCCTACCCCTATCTTGCCCTTCCCCCTTTCTTATTATGCCTTATTATTATATTCTATTTATTACACATATGGATTTTTTCCTCAGTATAAACAGTGTAACTAGGTTGCTTGCTTGGTTTAAGTCTAGAATGAGAGGAAACTATTATTTATCAGCTAAGTCCAACATTATCTCTTAATATTCATTAGAATTCTAATTATACCAGGGTTTCAAAATTCCTTGAAATGTGGACTACTAGTGGCTACATAGTGTTAAGTGATTTTCATTCTTGAATGCAAGTATCCATTAGGAAAGCTTGGTGCGGTAAATTTCTTTCTCTACTATAGAAAATTCACTAGAGTCATATTGAGGAGGGGAGTTACTTATTGGGGGGGAATGTGGAAGATTGTACCATTCATGTATGTAATAATAGGTTTTTATATTTAAAATTCTTTTTTATCAAGAATGTATTGATGAAATGATTCACAATTTCTTTTACTGTAGCTGAATTGTTATAACACACCTGAATTTGTCTCAATAACAGCTATTCAAAGAAAAAAGCTGAGGAATTTTTGTAAATTACTTTATCATGTCTGCTTAGAGGTTTCTTAGTAAATGAAATTTGGAAGTTATAAGAACTGTCTTGAAAGAGATAGATGATATCACTGATAAGACCATTCACGTAAGTCTGATTTCTTCCAGAGATCTAGATAATGCTAAGGCATGGCTTATTAAGTGTTTCTGTCATGTTTGGTGTGTAAAACTGTGAAAAAGAATGCAAATATTAAAATCAAATTTTCCTAATGGCAGACTTAAGAGAAATTCAGGTGAATTGTTGTATTTGTAAATAATTACAAATATTTGTTATATTTGTAAATAATTCAGTCTCTCAGTGCCTGAATAGCTTTTCCCACTAAAAATTGAGAAAGAGTGAATGATAGACATGAAGTGCTGATTTAAAGGTGTTAGGAGTTTCACCAGGTTTTAGCAAGCCTCACCAATCAACCTAATATTTTGCTACTGTTCGTGACACTATTGTGTATACAAAAAGTGCCCCTGATGAGGAGACTGTTCTGGCAGAGGAGAAGAGTGCAAATTTGGCTTTAATTTTCATCCATGGTTATTTTACCTTTCTTTGAATTGAAGTTGAGCATGTGTCAATAATGCCTGGGCCTGCTTGGGTTCTGGGGAGAAAAGGTATCTAGTGTTAGCTACACAGGCCACATTTTCTGATTTACCTTCTCAACTTCAACATTTCCAATCCCCTGTTTCTGTAGTTTTGTCTTGTCTGACTCTGAACATTCAAAGACATTGCCTAGATTTTAGAAGGGTAGAGGAGATCTGTTATCTTCCTGTTGGTTACTCTCTGATTTTTGTCCCTTTCTTTCCACCTAAGAATTCTTAGATTTCTTCTTCCTACCTTCTCTCTGCATTTCAACACTACCCTCTCCATCCTTGAATAGCACCGTGTTCCCCATAGCACTCTGAGTAGTCAAAACAAAGATATTAAGTACTTTTTAAGTTGATAGGACAATAAGCTAGTAATTAATTCATTTTTCAAACTGCTGGATCTATATGATGATGTGAAAAGAACTTACTTTCAGGAGTCTAAATACAAATCTTAGCTCTACTATTTGCAAGACATGATCTTGGGCAAAATTCTTAACATCTCAGAAAATTGCCAAAAAGATAAAATGAGAAGGTTTGTGAAAACCCCTGGTGTATACTAGATGCACAGTGAATATTTGTTGTTAAATATCCTGTCCTGGCACATAACCATTTTATCACATTTCTTTCTTGGTTTTCTTCCTATTTGTTTATAATATTTTCAAATATAGTCCTTTCTCTAGTTTTCCTGTTACTCTTTTCTGATTATGCCAATTACCTACTAGACATATTTTTCTAAATTTTATGCTCGAGACAAAGTCTAACAAACAATAAATGGGAAAATTATGGATGTCTTCAGGTCCTTGTCTCCCTATGTAGTACGCAATACCTGACTCTCTAAAGAGGTACAACCAACTTCTAAATCATGTGTCCTTTGGAGGAGAGTCTTTCATCATAAGATTTGCTACCTCCAAATCTGAAGGTTCATTATTCCAAATTAAATGTTTTACTTAAAAATTTTAAAAGTTTCTGAAATAAAAAAGGAAATGTTTTGAGCTAATTCCCCGTTATTTTTGGAAAGGTGGTGGTTTGGCCTTTAGGATAACTAGTTATTTGACCAGTTATGAGATGCTATTTTATTTTAAATTTGTGAAAGGAAGGTTTTTGTATTTTAAGATAAACTAGGACACTAAGTTTTAGAGGCACATATTGCATCAGATTTTAGAACTAAATTTAAATTCATTTTCAACTTTCTGTGCAATGATATATGCAGATTAAAAGGAAAGTGACACACATAAAATCATGTCTGTTAAGCATTTTAAATTTAAAAAATAGTTTTTTTACTCACCAAGTCTCCCAAGAATGGAACTTGCTGGCATAAATTATCTAGAATCAGTTAGATGGCATAAGCAGTAGAGACTGAAAGCAGACATAAAGGCTAAAGATGGGGGTGAGATAAGCAAACATGAATATAAACATGACTTTCCTATTATTAGTTGACCTCTACCCTCAAATTAAATTCAATATAAAATATTTTTTCTTTTCTGTTTCATTTGATTTTTATTATATGTGTTAAACATGTAACTTTTGGTGTGATGACATATTTCTGACGGACTTTCTGCTGACACCCACTTCCTATCTTGCTTTCCTTACTCACTTTTCTCCCCATTTGAAGGGTGTGTTCTTAACATTTTAAACTTATTTTGTATCAGCCTGTTAAAAGCATAACCTCTGTTGGTCTCAGTTTATTCAACTATAATATGAATATTATAATATAGGTTTATTATAAACGTTATTATTAGATTGTTGATGTATATTATAATAAGAATGGATGATCTACAAAAGAATTCTGAAATATTTGAATGTATATCAATCAAAAAATTATAAAAACTTTTATCGACTCAAATATACCAGTTAATGTTATTCTAGTTCCAGATTATCTCTGCTCCTGTCAATTAGTATGGACAATTTGAAAATTATCTTTTGCTTATATATTTACTAATCTAAGGATGTCTAGAAATGTTTTTGTGACATGGACTAGTTAGACCTGGGTTATCTTGAGTATCCTAAAAGAAAGATACTTTTATAAGGCTTTAATTCTTATAAGATCCAATGGTCTTATTATGCTCCCTAAAATATTTTTAGCAAAATTCGCTTCTGATATACAAGTCTGACATTTGTTTCTTAGTAAAATGAGCAATGATAGTTATTATAGGAGTCATAATTACTGAATAAAGCTTTACCTTCAATGAGGTTGAGTTACATATCAATAAAGCATTGACCTTATTCTAGGGAGAGGCAGAAAAAGAATTTCTAAAATGTCATTCCAATAATTTTTAGTATTGTAAGTTAAAGGAATAGCATCTTCTGAAAAAATCTGGTTCTTAATAAATTCATATCATAAGAAACAAGAAGGTAAAGAATGTCAAAAGACGTATGACATAAATGTTATAAGTACAAAATACAAATTTTAAAATTTCTTATTCAGATTGCCTCAAGAAAAGGGTGGAAACAGTAGCCAGGTAAATTTTTTCTTTGAATTTTCTTTTGTAACAATGGCTTCATAAAATAATTTAGTTTCATATCACTATATAGTCAATAATGATAATCATCCTTAAGTTAAACTAGGTCTTGGCTGATGGATCCCAAAAGTGACTCCATCTAAATCATGACTCAGATTTGTCTGCAGAATTCAATTATTAGTGGATTAGAAAAATCTATTTGGAGATTCTGGCTGATCACTAATGTGTACAGACAGCCCTCACTCTCCAAGCACTGAGCCTTGCAGAGCAAACACTAGACTGTCTACATTAGGACTAGCATGATGACTTATCTTGAGCAAAATTCAACTACCAGCTGCTGTTATCTCACTACCCAGAACCCTTCTTCCTGTTGTTTTCTGTTGTGCAGCTGCTTGTATTTAGGGACTGGAAACTAATTCCAAAATTACTATATGAAAAATATAATTAGGATTATTTTATTTATGTATGTATATACATACACACATATAAATATGCACATTATGCATGTACGTGTGTGTGTGCGCGCGTATATATGGCGCACTTCAAAATGGAAGTAAATTGGAGAAAGAGGTTATAAGATAGTGGCTCACATTTTCAAAATCTGTTAACATTTGTACTCCATTGTTATATTGCTTCTTGACCTGATCTTCACATGGGGATTGGCAGTTTCTAAGTTAAAAAATAAAAATATTTTTAATAGGGCTTCCCTGGTGGCACAGTGGTTGAGAGTCCACCTGCCGATGCAGGGGACACGGGTTCGTGCCCCGGTCCGGGAAGATCCCACATGCCGCGGAGCGGCTGGGCCCGTGAGCCATGGCCGCTGAGCCTGCGCGTCCGGAGCCTGTGCTCCTCAACGGGAGAGGCCACAACAGTGAGAGGCCCGCGTACCGCAAACAAACAAACAAAAAAATATTTTTTTTTTTTTTTTTTTTTTTTGCGTTATGTGGGCCTCTCACTGTCGTGGCCTCTCTCGTTGCGGAGCACAGGCTCCGGACATGCTGGCTCAGCGGCCATGGCTTATGGGCCTAGCCGCTCCGCGGCATGTGGGATCTTCCTGGACCGGGGCACGAACCCGTGTCCCCTGCATCGGCAGGTGGACTCTCAACCACTGCGCCACCAGGGAAGCCCAAAAAATATTTTTAATAATAAAAATTTAGTTAAAAAAGAAGTTCAAGCTGACTATACAGTAAAAAGTAAAAAGTGAGAGTCTTACTTATCTTCCTTTGAAATGACTATCACCATGGATCCAGAACCTCACACAGCATCTGGCAAATACTAGGCATTCACTGAATATTTATTGAAAAAAAATAGAATGGATGTCAAAGAAGAACTAAAATAAATGGAGAGATATTTCATGTTCATGGATAAGAAAACTCAATATTGTCAAGATGTCAATTCTTTCATACCTGATCTATAGATTTAATGTAATCCCAATAAAAATTCCAGCAAGTTATTCTGTAGATACCAAAAAAACTTTTCTAAAGTTTATATGGAGAGTTAAAAGACCCAGAATAGCTAATGCAATTTTGAAGGAGAAGAACAAAGCTGGAGGACTGACACTATGTGACCTCATGACTTATTATAAAGCTACCATAATCAAGGCAATGTGGTATTGGCAAAAGAATAAACAAATAGATAAATGGGACAGAATAGAAAGCCCAGAAATAGACTCACATAAATATAGTTATTGGATCTTTGACAAAAGAGCAAAGATGATTCAATGGAACAAAGTCTTTTCAACAAGTGGTGCTGAAACAACTGGACATCCACATGTGGGAAAAAAAAAAAAGAAGCGTCTAGACACAGACCTTACACCCCTCACAAAAACTATTGCAAATTGAATCACAGACCTAAATGTAAAACAAAAAACTATAAAACTTCTAGAAGATACTATAAGAGAAAAGCTAGATGACCTTAGGTTAGGCATTGACTTTTTATGTAACACCAAACATATGATCCAAGAAAAAAAAGAATTGATAAGCTGGACTTCATTAAAATAAAAAATTTCTGTTCTGTGAAAGACACAGTAAAGAGAATGAAAAAACAAACCACAGACTGGGAGAAAACATTTTCAAAAAGCACATCTGATAAGAGACTCTTTTCCAAAATATGTAAAGAACTCTTAAAACTCTACAATAAGATCATGAACAAAACAATATAAAAAAAAATGGCCAAAGACCTTAAAAACACCTTACCAAAGAAGATATACAGATGGCAAATAAGGGAAATGCAAATTAAAACAACATTGAAATACCACTACACACCTATTAGAATGGCCAAAATCTGGAACACAGACAATACTAAATGCTGGTGCGGATGTGGAGCAACAAGAATTCTCATTTGTTGCTGATGGGAAATCAAAATCGTACAGCCACTTTGGAAGACAGTTTGGCAATTTCTTACAAATCTAAATGTACTCTTATACGTAATCCAGAAATCATGCTCTTTGGTATTTGCCCAAAGGAGTTGAAAACATATGTCCACAGAAAAACCTGCACATGGATGTTTATAGCAGCTTTACTCATAATTACCAAAAATTAGAAGCAATCAAGATGTCTTTCACTGGATGAATGATAAATATACTGTGGTACATCCATACAATGGAATATTATTCAGTGTTAAAAAGAAATGAGTTATCAAACCACGAAAAGACATGGAAGGACCATAACTGCTTATTACTAAGTGAAAGACTCCAATCTATGAAGGCTACTATACTCTGTGATTCTAACTATATGACATTCTGGAAAAGACAAAATTATGGAGACAGTAAAAAGATTAGCGGTTGCCAGAGGTTAAGGGGGAAGGAAGGATAAATAGGCAGGGGATAGAGAAATTTTAGGACGGTGAAAATACTCTTTATGATACTATAATGGTGGATACTTATCATACATTTGTCCAAAGCCATAGAAGGTACAATACCAAGAGCAAACCTTAATGTAAACTATGGACTCTGAGTGATAATGATGTATCAGTGTAGGTCTGTCAGTTGGTGATATTGATGATGGGGTAGGGGATGCATGTGTGGGAGCAGGGGAAATAATGAGAAATCTCTGTATCTTTCCCTCAGTTTTGCTGTGAACCTAAAGTTGCTCTAAAAAAACAAAGTTTACTTAAATAAATAAATAAATGAGGATAAAGAATGAATGAATGCAAAGAATATAAATGATTTCAAGGTCTATAGTATATAAACTATTAAAAATAACTTTTCTACTTCATGTCCTCTTTATTTTCAACTTGCAGAGGGATGCAGAGGGATGTTAGACTTTAGGTTTTACACATGCAAATGAACCCCAAGATTGTTTTTCGAATCTCTACTTACTATTAAAATTAACACTTAGAGATGAATATTTTACAGGTTTCTTGTTTTGTTGTTGTTTTTTACTTTTCTTCCATGAGAGCGTTTATTATTCACCTATTGCATTTATATTACTACAGTTTCCTATGTTCTATTTCTATACAATTCTAATTCTATTATTATACTATTTCTATGCTATAATTTCTGTTTCTAATGCTATAATAGTTTCTTATTTTAGTGATTTTCTATATAATATCTTTAAACACATAGGTGATATAGTGATCTATGTTATAGTCAATATCAGGTAGTTTAAGGAGTACTTCCAGTTTGTTTTAAGAGTTAATCTTGTTACTAATAATTATTTATTCATTCCCTGTTTTGACCTCATTAAAAAATAATACTCCTTGTTCCCACAAACAACTTCAATTTTACTGAAACCACAAATTCCATTCAAACATCTAGTATTGCCAGTGGTGTGAATGCCTAATGGAATACAAGGTATTTATCAGGACAACTTATATTATCTCAGATTACTAATATTTCTTCCATTGATAACTTTAAGAGAATGCCCTAAGCACAGTGTAAATTGTAATACTGAAGAGCTACATTTGAGGACTAGAAAGCCAAATAATGAACTTTTTATTGACAGTAATGACAGCTATTGGTAACTGCCTGCTCTCTACCCATGAATTACTGAGATAAGGAAATCTGTAAAGTACAGTAACAATTTGTGTTAGTTACAACTGAAAGGCACTTTGCTATTTTCTGGTATCACAGACCAGAGCACATAGTAAGAACTCAATAAGTTGTGAGTTATAAATAGCATTTTATTATCTTCATCCAAAAGCCTTTCTATTCAAGATGGAATATGGAGAAACAAGCTGTTATTCCTAGGATTGAGTTACCTAAGCTTAGAGTTAGTTTAGAGTGGTTTTATAAATTTGCATAATTTTTTTAGGCAGTGATATTAGAAGATTTCATATCTGTGAACTTAGGTATTCCCAGAAATACTATAATTGATGCCAAGGGAGATGAAAATGAAATGAAGTTACTTTGATTCTAAAATATTTTTGGAGGAACAGTCCTTGTTTTTTCAGAGATAATTGGAGATACCTTAATATGTCTACCAAATGTGCCATTGCTCACAGGTCCTGTAACTAAGGAATGAAGACAAGGGAACACAAGGAAATAACACCCGTGATTTGAAGTGCAGCTTCAGCTTAGGTCCACATTCCAATAAATTCTTTTGTTCTCTTATTGCTCTAAATATTACTCTGTGAATTATATACCAAAGTAAAAACTGTTCTCTTCAGGCACTAGGATTCCAGAGGTAGTTCTCTGATTAGAATGAAATATATGTCAATAATTTTAGTTCTCAGATTATTGGCCTGTGAATAATGTCTTCACAAAGTGAAATTGTATATTATCTCGTGGTACCAGAGTCTTAACAGTAGAAAGAATTTAAGCTTCTCCATAGGCAGAAAAGTTTTATTTACTAGCTGTGTGTCCTTTTGAAAATCACATACTCTAAGTATCACTTAAAACAGGGATGGTAACCCTCTATGAGTGGAAAGTTAAGTCCAATGTTATAATTAAAGTATGTCAATAAAAACGCCTTATGTTTATTAGAAACATATTGTCAATGGCAGCTATTTCAGAAGTATTTTTAAATTCCTACTCTTCCCTTTTGTCTACTTCTAAAATTATGTTAATTGAAGTAAATTTCTAAGGGAAATTGGTCTAAAATTGAAATATTTTAAATTGTTGAACTATTCCTTCTGAAGAAGTCTGTAGAGAAGTTTAGAATTTTCGTTGTAAATAAATTGGCTATCTCACTAGTAATGTTTGAATTGTAAAATTATTCATATTCAAGTTAGAATAGTATTTAGTTTTCAAAATAAAAATTTGGGAGAAATTAAGAGTAATAAATACAATAGAGTAGTAAATTGTATGGGATCATTGAATTTTATACTCTCAGCTGTGCTTTATTATTTAAACAAAAGGCATTTTCAATGAGGATAGAGTCCTTCTTCTTCTGGCTTGGTGACATCACATCACAGAGATTTGCTTCTCTTCAAGTTGCTCAGTTCTTCCTCTGCTACATTCAGTAGAATTTATGGGGTATGTGGTTGTTAAACATATAAAATTTTGTTGTCCTTTATGGTAGCCACTTAGCCATATGTAGTGAGCAGGAACTTGAAATGAATATCAGATTAGTATGACTGAGAAACTGAATTTTTTATTTTCTGTTTTTTTATTAAATTAGATTTAAGGGCTTCCCTGGTGGCTCAGTGGTTGAGAGTCCGCCTGCCGATGCAGGGGACATGGGTTCGTGCCTCAGTCCGGGAAGATCCCACATGCCGCGGAGCGGCTGGGCCCGTGAGCCATGGCTGCTGAGCCTGCGCATCGGGAGCCTGTGCTCCGCAATGGGAGAGGCCACAACAGTGAGAGGCCCGTATACCGAAAAAAAAAAAAAAAAATTAGATTTAAGTAAACTTGAAGCTAAATACTTTTCTGTTAAGCAAAACTGTTACCTTTGTGAAACTACATTTTAATTTAAACCACTGAAAGTTTAGCATCTGAATTGAAATGTACTCTAAGTATAAAATGGATACCAAATTTTCAAAGATTTAATGCCAAACAGTAAAATATCACATTAACAATTTTTATATATTATTACATTTTGCAATGATAATATTTTTGATATATTGGGTTAAGTAAAATATACTGTTAACATTTATTTCACCTTTTTTCTTTCTTTGATTTCTGTAGCCACTAGAAAATTTAAAATGAAACTTATGGCATTCATTCCAGTTCTGTTAGACAATGCTGGTATAGAGAGATGGCTGAATAAAAAATCCAACACTGAGAAGTAAATGCAAGCCTCAGATAAGTCAAATGAGCTTAGAATGTGACCTGGGAGAGCAAGGGTAGCTTGTGGCAGAAGGGAACAAAAGTTGTCTGCTCTTACAGATTCTACTTCACTGTAGAGTTGTCTTAGCAGCTAGTGTATAAAACTGTCTTTTAGCTAGAGTGCTACTGACAGCTTTACCTAACCTGTAATAGCTTAGGTTTTCCCAATTCACTTGAGTATTGGGAAACTTTTGATGATACTGTATCTCTCATTCTTTGGAAAAGAAACTGGAAATTTATTAAACCAGAAGAGTAATTCTCACAGTGCTAGAACCAACATCATCAGCGTCAGCTGGCAATCTTACTACAAATACAAATTCTCCAGGCCCACTCCAGATCTACTGAATCAGAAACTCTGGGAATGGGGATCAGAAATCTCTGAAGTAAGTAAGCCCCTCAGATGATTCTGGTGCACTAAGATTGTGAACCCCTGGAATATAATATTCTTGTATTGGAATATAATATTCTTGCTAACTGATGAATAAAATTCACTAAAGTAGGCTGAGATATCAGTAAGTCAACAGATATTTAGTGAATAACTAACTAAAAGGCCATAATTAAGCACTGAGGCTGTAAAGAACTCATGAAAGTACAATCATGTCTCCCTCTTCCAACAGCTTCTTGTATTAAATCATTAGTCTTCAGGAAGACCTCTGGATAGGGATTTTCCTGGTTTACTATTTAATTATCAGTTGCCTTAATGGATTTTACTGCTTAGCATTTCTCAAACAACTCCTGGTTTATTGTGATGTAAGTGAGTCTAATCGACCACAATGCTTTTGCTTTTATAGTGTACACAGAAGAATTGCTGAATGGGATAATAGGCTAGTTTGAAGGCACTAAGGCACTCCAGTCTGCTTCCATTTTGATGAAAAGCGATTGTGTTGCTTTTTGAAAATGTCAGAATGATTATGTAACTTTTATGGTGCTAAATTATTTTGGATGTGACATTCTTGGTAAGGAAAAAAGGGTGCTTCAAGAAATTACTTCAGAATCTGACTAATTTTTTATTCCAGTTTTGCTTGTGTAAATTAAAATTAAAAAGAATTACTTTTTTTGCCATCCCTGCTGTTAATTTTAGCACTTTCGATTTTTACATTTAAATACTTAAGAAGGGAAAGCTTATCTATTTTGTATTCTAAATTCCCAATAATGCACTTTCTCCTTTATTGTTCGTTTACTTTTTTGGATGGTTTTATTCAAGTCTGTAGAATATTGTGCACCTGTTTTCTAAACATATCTACCCCTTTCAAGTTAGTTCCAAATATATCAAAATGAATTTTTCCTTCTTTTAAAAATGGACAACCTTCTTCTCAATCCCCACATAAACCTAAATATGGACTTAAAGAAATAAAACATGAATTTTACATTAAATTGTAAAATAAAAAGTCAATATATGCATGTACTACTTGAGTACATTTTCCCTTTGTTACAAAGAGAGAAAATCCAGCAAGAAAGCTCTGTTAACTATTGTCAACCCTAAAGCCTCCTTTTCGAAACACTACCCTAAACACATAAGACAAAATTTTTAAATGAACAGGACAAGCATACAAGGACACAGGATTACTTTCACCACTCTAAAGCTAGGCATTCTTCAAAGAGTTTTAACCATCGTGAAGGTATCAAAGGCCTAGCACTTTGGCAAGCAACATCCATGTCAACATTGCTGACTGTTGTATTTTATAATCTAAAGCATAGCAGTAATAAAAGCCGTTGGAGCTTTTGTCTTCATTAGTGTTAACAAGGGCTATTCTTGTTCATGTGCATGACTAATGCCTTCTCAAAAATGTAGTCCATTTTTGAGAAGTCCAATGCTCTAGTCCATGCTCTAGTCCATTTTGAGTGGATAAAAGAGAAATACTGTTCTTTACCATGGCAGGTGGGCTTAAATGCTTCAAAGGGCACTTAATGGAGTGTTTGGAATCAGGGCTTGAGGTATCCTGGTGTCAAACTGTTTTAATCAGAGTTTTGAAGATGATGGGTAAAAACAAACAAACTAATTAACATAGGTGATAATAGCATGTCCAGTAAAAATTTAAAAAACACTAATGCTATACCTGACTTTCAGTAAAATGATCTGGCAAAGCCCTAGGCAAGCTGTTTACTTTCATTTTCTACAGTGCTGCACCTGGTCATTTTTCTAAACTTGTTTAAGTTCTTCCACCAACAGTCCTTCTTTCATCTATTCAGAGGGTTCAGTGTATGGCCCCAGGCTCTTGCCATTGTATGTTATGGTGATGGGTGGGTAAGAGATCTGTTTCTCTCATAAAAGATAAAATATGTAGATTTATATTTTCTTGCATTTGAAGGCTTTGAGTTGGTTCCCTCCATTCTGAGTAGTTATTTATAGTGTATTTGTACACATGCATATAGATATGTGTGTGTGTATATACACACATGTGTGAAACAAAGTATTTTATGTTTATAATACAAAGCCCCTTCTCTTACACGTAGATAAACACTGGTAGTACAGAAATACAGAAAAGGCAAATGTATAATTGATGATGCCCTAGACTTTCTAAGGCTTTGAAATGAAAACCAGACACGCAAAATTGTTTTACCAAAAATGAAAATATCCTCTTGTATGGCGGCAGTTTGTTCCAGCTGCATCTGTGCTTTGCTGTGATTCACAAATTGGTTGAAATTTGGCTCTTGGCATACTTTTAGCCTCAAAATGTATAAGTATTCTAGGGAAAATAAGGGACTTGCCCATTTATGTACTCTTACATCTGATTTGAGATGAATTTTAATTTTATGAATATAAGATAATTTTTTTTGAATAGGACTATTTGATAAAATAAGAAAGATTACTTAAAACTATTTACAATGACACACAAAACAGTCTTCTAGGGGCTTCCCTGGTGGCGCAGTGGTTGAGAGTCCGCCTGCTGATGCAGGGGACAGGGGCTCGTGCCCCGGTCCGGGAAGATCCTACATGCCGCGGAGTGGCTGGGCCCGTGAGCCATGGCCGCTGAGCCTGCGCGTCCGGAGCCTGTGCTCCGCAACGGGAGAGGCCACAACAGTGAGAGGCCCGCGTACCGCCAAAAAACCCCCCAAAAAACCAGTCTTCTAAATATTTAAGATCTGGGTTATAATGATTGATGATATTGGTGTTTACCTAATCTTTAAAAAAATACTAATTCATTGATTATGACATGCTGCATGTCATTCCACAAGGAATATATAACCACTTTAGCAAAAATGTATGTAGTTCAATAATAAAATATTTTTTTCCAAAAATGAAAACAGGAACTCACTTTTTTCCAAAAATTAAATGGAAAATTTATGGAGAAAAAAATAATATATAGACCATTCAGACCCCTCAACTGCTATATTTGAGCACAGATTTTGGCACTGAATTTCTTGACGGCTTAAGGAAAATGTAGAAAGGGCCAGTTAAAAAGGAGAAAACATCTGTTTCTCAGGGAAGCAAAGCTCTCTCTATTACTTAAAAAATAAAAGATATTTCCTCAGTGGGTTTTCACCCAGAGGGTCTTTGGTAATAGATATATAACTAACTTTGCTCAGATACCACCCAACAGCAAACCTGGTGAAAGAGCTCATTTCTTTTAGGGTCTATGGATGAAAATCATCAACAGTGCATTAACAGTCAACTTGTTTTATTTCAAGGACAAAACTGAGAATTTCTAGCAAGAATATCTTTCAGAATCTTCTGTTATTCCCATTTCTTTCCGTTTTATTTTTGCTGAATTAGAGTCAATTTAAAATTCTTTTTTTTTTTTTTTTTTTTTTGCGGTATGCGGGCCTCTCACTGTTGTGGCCTCTCCCGTTGCGGAGCACAGGCTCCGGACGCGCAGGCTCAGCGGCCATGGCTCATGGGCCCAGCCGCTCCGCGGCATGTGGGATCCTCCCGGACCGGGGCACGAACCCGTGTCCCCTGCATCGGCAGGCGGACTCTCAACCACTGTGCCACCAGGGAAGCCCTAAAATTCTTTTATCTGCCGTAATTTGAGATACCGAATCCTCTGTCGTGTAGGAATCAGATTTTTTTTTTAGATAAGAAAAGCAAATGAAGAATATCGACTATTATTGAAAAACTAAAAGATTACAAGTGTTTTCAATGACGTGGAGAAATTGGAACCTTGTGCACTGTTGGTGGGAATATAAAATGGTGCAACCCCTATGGAAAACTGTATGGAGGTTCCTCAAAAAACTAAAAATATAACTACATGTGATCCAGTAATCCCACTTCTAGGTGTTCATCTAAAATCATTGAAATCAAGAACTCGAAAAGACATTCACATTCCCATGTTCATTGCAGCATCATTCACTATAGCCAAGATGTGGAAAACCCTAAATGTCCATCAACAGACGAATGGATAAAGAAAAATGTAGTATATACATACAATGGGCTATTATTCAGCATTTAAAAAGAAAGAAATCCTGCATTATGTAACAACATGAACTGAGCTTGAGGAAATAATGCTAAGTGAAATAAGCCAGTCAGAGAAAGACAAATACTGTGTGATTCCACCTAGATGTCTTAAATAGTCAAACTCAGAAACAGAGGGTAGAATGGTGGTTACCAAGGGCTGGGCAGGGAGAGGGAAATGGGGAGTTGCTATTCGAGGGGTGTAAAGTTTCAGTTATGCAAGATGAGTAAGTTCTAGAGATCCACTGTACAGCATCGCGCCTGTAGCTAGCAGTACTGTGTTGTGCACTTAACTTTTTTTTTTTTATCTCACGGATTTTTCTTCTTCTTTTTTAAATTGGAGTACAGTTACTTTACAGTGTTGTGTTAGTTTCTGCTGTACTGCACTTAACATTTTTGAGGATAGATTTCATATTAAATGTTTTTACTACAATTAAAAAAGTAAAGAGTGTATCAGTATTAATCCTAAATAACCATTCAGAGTTTGTCTACAAGTGTTGCACCATTGAGTAGCAGATCCAAGACACATGGCCTGTTAGATGAAACATGATGTCTGTTCTCCCACAGCAACTCTGTAATTACTGTTTACATTTCTATCTCCGTTGTTGAATCTCGAGCTCCTTATGGGTGGGAACCACTTTTCATTCACAGTGCAGTGCCTAGCACATATTAAGCACTTGATAAGAAAAAAAAGAATACGAAGATTGTTATAGCTCTTCCATCAGCACATTCTATGGGACATTTTTCTATTTTTGAATCTTAAAAATTATATTAAGACAACATTTAAAAAAAGGATTTATTCATATTGCCTATTTTTTAAGGACGTGACAGAATTAAATATGGACATGAGGGGTTCAATGTATATTGTTGATTATTTTTATTTGAGCCCAGATTTCAACTATTATGCATTTGGAGTAGATCTGTCATTATATTCCTATACCAGAGAAACAAAAAATTCTTAGAAAATAAATCCTAGAAGTTTATTCAAGATTTTATCACACAACATGTAGAATGTGCAATGAAGCCTTGGAAATATCCATGTATAATTTTCTAAAATTCATGTGTCTCTTTGAGAATCTTACCGTACTAATACCAATTACAATGCAAATGAAAGCTTTGGCAAAAATTAGCTTGTTCGAATATTTTTTTTCGAAGGTGTTAGCTCTACAATACTCCAGCAATTCTCTGGGATAGCAAATCTGCAGGGGAATAAAAAGTAAAATTTAAAAAGCCATAGGGCCAACCACTTTCATTTTCTGGTTAAAATACTGTTTCTAGAAAGGAAGTTTCTAGTAAGGAAAATGGAAAAGTGCTATAAACTATACCTATATCTATATATAGTATATGTAGGGACGCAAGGGAACAAAGCTTTTTACCTTTTTCATTTACTGAAGGAAGGTAAATTTATATATTTTTAAAGTTTGCTTGAAGGCACATTATAAATAGTAATATTATTCTTGTCACTATTCACACTATTCTTTATTCTATCAAGTAGGAAAAAAGATCAAAATTAGTTTCCCATTTAATTCAGAAATGGCTTGCTATAGACAGCTACTGAGGCAATGGAAACTTCCAGTTCCATAATGTTATACACTTGATTAATTTGCATATGTTCATATTATCTCCCTCTAACCTTTGCTGGATTTCCAGAGCTATAACTTGGCCTGTACATCTAGTTGCTAGCCTTAGTGTAGTTAGGCCCTGCCTCAGGCAAAATGGCGAACTTACTTCTTGTGCTCAGGACTCTGCTAAGGACTTCCTGTGGGTCAGAGCTGCCAACTGTGCTATCACATTTAAAGATCTGCATTGACAATTTCGTTCCTATACCTTTAACATTTAGGTCACAGATCAGGGGTTTGCAAACAACGGCCCATGTGTAAGAATCCCTCAGTTTGCTTTCCTTCTGTTCTTGCTGCTGTTTCGTTTGAATGCCTTTGTGTCTATTTTGCTATAACCTCAGTCCAACCAGTTTCTGTTTTCAGTTCCAACCCATTACACACATTGATAATAATCATTTGGACCCTGAAGATATGTTAGCTCTTCATCCCTATGAAAGCTCTTGTTTTCTCCTGAGTAAAGTTAGACTTCTCTGTCCAAATAAGAAATGTAAATATTCCAGTAACTACTAATGAATGGATCAGTTCTCTTAGGTAGTTTGTGTGTTTCCAGCAGGAATCACCAATGTCATAATCTAGGGATACTAAATAGATTATTTACCCTGATCAAGGTTGTTGGCTTGACAGAGCATCGTGGTGGCAAGATTTCTGAGACCAAATCCAAGTGTAGTGAGAGACTATAGTTATTGGTGGCCACAGACTGTTGGAGATTAGGGTTTATCAACTTTTATAGTTCCAGTAGATGAGAATTTACCTTATTATGCTTTATAATTATGTACTTACCATATTGCCCCACCATTCTTCAACGAGATTGTAACCCACTAGGTGTGTATGCAACCAGATTATCTAAGTATCCTTGTGGCACCCATCTTAGAGCTTTACGCATGGAAAGCTACCTATATAATTGGAATGAAATTAAGCTAGGTCAGAGGAGGAGATGTTTCTTGACCCTCTATCTCCTGCTGCAACTTTACCTACAAAGGGATTCCAAATTTAAAAATAAAACAGTATTAAGCAAAAAACATTCTTAAAAAAATTCTGAGTATTGACTATCAAACATGAACACAGCTTATTTTATTGAAGCTACAGCTCTCTTTCAGATGCCCTGCAGTTGCTAGTGCATAGGAACTATGGCTTGTTAAATGTTCACATATGCATTATACTAAGCACAATACAGAATATGGTGTATGTAGCTGCTACTGCCTAGGAACCACAAGTAGTACCTGTCCTCGGAAACATTTTTCTGATAATAAGAGATGTGAAATACTATCACGTATTTTACATTATCTAAGACAAGCTGGGTAGTGTATGACCATAGATCAGTTGTATTACCTGGATTACATGAGGAGAAGACCTCTAAATTTGCTATCATTAGGAAGTCTTGAGCCCACTTAGCTCACTGGGGTAGATGTTTGAGCATCTCATTGGACAAACTGTTGGCATTCCAATGGGCTCTGGTTCACTCTGTATCAGCGGACAATTCTTGTCAGTGTTGGCTTGCAGCCTGTTATGTGCTGTGCTCCTTCCTGGCACCCTGTGTACGTTATCACATTCAGTCCTCTCAAGAACCCTTTCAGATTCATATTGTTGTACCTATATTACAGATGAGAAAACTAAGGTTTCGAAAGATTAAATAGTTTTCCCAGTGTCATGAAGCTGATCAGTGTAGTTATGAGATTCAGACTCAGGCTTCTCTGATTCCAGTGCCCATGCTCGCTCTTTGTTGTCATTCGTGGTGTACATAAACAACTTTTCATTTAAGCAACACATAGATGCTATTGGTATGAACAAACTTATTGTAGAATTTCAAATTTCCTGTTTGTTTGTTCCTTGGGCCGGACTGTGCTTGTCTTCAGATTTATTTTCTGAGGCAGCATTCTTACTCTTCGTTGTTTCTTCTTTTTACTCAGTCATCCTTTCACTTCACAGAAGTAAAACAGCCAATATCTGCCTGTGATTCTGTGCACAGAGCACGTGCATGACCCTGTGCTCTTAGACTTGCTCATAGGAGGGACCCAGGATGCTTTCCTCTCTCACTGTAAAAATGGAAGCGGTCAGAACAAGGTGTCCACAATTATTGTCATAAATTGTTTATGAATCCCACAGACGTACACTCCTATTCTGGGCATGTCTCAAGATAAGATAAAGAGAAATGGTCCCTGTTCTACAGAGGAGGTTTCGTGATGTTTCTCAGTATGACTAGAAGAGCCCTCAATGTCAGAATCTTAATGGAGACAAGGACCTCCTTCACTGCTTCCTTGCTGTTCTTCTCATGTACTAGATTTGCACTCGTAAATTTTCAGAGCTAATAGTCAGTGGATATCAAAGTGTGGATCCTGAAGACAGAACTCAAGGGCTGTAAGGAGCCAGTAGTGAGGGCTTGTCCTCAGGACAGACTTCACCCTGCTTTAACCAGAGGAGCTCCATCTGAGGGCGATGTCCTTTGAAAACAAGAGTGTCCCTGGAACAAAAAAAAGAAATCTGAACCGCACTGGTGTAGTCTAGATTCCTCATAATTGTTGCTGCCTCCTCTTTCTCTATCTTCTCTCTCCCCCTTCACCACCAGACTCTCCCACAAGTATAAAGTTTTAACCACTTTCCTTCCAATTTACCCACTAAATTCTGTAATGATGAAAAAGATTTTAATAGAATGTGATTATGTTATTGAATTACTGAATCATATAACATTAAATCATTGACAATATGCAAGGCAAACCTTAATCTACAACTAATTAATGAGCCCCTTTATATCTATGAAATGAGTTAACTGAGAATATAGATTTTGTGGTTACTTATTCGCTTTAATGATATTAAAAACTAAAGCACGGGGCTTCCCTGGTTGCTCAGTGGTTAGGAATCCACCTGCCAATGCAGGGGACATGGGTTCAAGCCCTGGTCCGGGAAGATCCCACATGCTGTGGAGCAACTAAGCCCACGTGCCACAACTACTGAAGCCCGCCTGCCTAGAGCCCTCTGCTCTGCAACAAGAGAAGCCACTGCAATGAGAAGCCCATGCACCACAACTAAGAGTAGCCGCCGCTCACCGCAACTAGAGAAAGCCCGCACGCATCAATGAAGAGGCAAGGCAGCCAAAAATAAATAAATAATTAAAAACAAAAACTAGGGCTTCCCTGGTGGCGCAGTGGTTGAGAATCTGCCTGCCAATGCAGGGGACATGGGTTCGAGCCCTGGTCTGGGAGGATCCCACATGCCGCGGAGCAACTGGGCCTGTGAGTCGCAATTACTGAGCCTGCACGTCTGGAGCCTGTGCTCCGCAACAAGAGAGGCCGCGACAGTGAGAGGCCCGTGCACCGCGATGAAGAGTGGGCCCTGCTCGCTGCAACTGGAGAAAGCCCTCGCACAGAAACGAAGACCCAACACAGCCAAAAATAAATAAATGAGTAAATTAAAAGAACAAAACAAACAAAAAAACCCCCCGAAACTCACAGCTCTCACGGTGTGCGTTTAAAAAAAAAACCAAAAACTAAAGGTAAAAAAACCAAAACAAACTAAAGCACGTTCTTAACTAACTGGGCAAAATAGTTGAGTGTGATGAATAGCTTAAAAAGAAAAAAAAAACAGTGTAATTTCACTAACTCTGATATGTTTTTTACTCAAGGTCATGAATCAGAACTTTTAAAACTATTAGAACTGCAGGATATCAAGAAATAAAATTAATGTGTTTTATACATATTAATAAGGTCATTTTTTCAATGTCAGATTCTTCTAGGACCTAAACCATATTATAGTTTGAAGTTAGGCTTCCTTTTTGGAACGCATTATTATGTATTAATAATAGGAACATATAAATGGTACAATAAAAATTGGTTTGCTAAGCCTAATTAGTAGGGTGACTTTGGGCAATTCACTCCAGTGAAATCTCTCTGAGACTCTGTTTTCCCATATGGGCAATAGAAGTAGGCTTAAGAGTACATGTGTACTAAAGAACATATGTATGAGAGAAAAAGACAGTAAACATAACAGGACGGTGGTTGTTAAATACTTGTGGAGATTATTCTGGCAGTTAAGATATGAGTACCACAGTGAGTGTATAGAACCACAGCTCTAATCTTTTCTCCAGTGTCTCTCAGATCTTTTTCCAGCCCGGCACTGAGTGGAGTTGTGTTTGAGGAGGGGAAATGTGATATACTATCTGCAGTGTACCTGTTCTTTATGGGCAAGAACAGGGAGTGATTTTACATGCACACACACCAGGTACATGATTCATCTGAGTTAGTCGCTGGTGCATAGGTGGTCAGATTCTTCCTTCTTTCCTTCCTTTCTCTCTCTCTTTCTTCCTTTCCTTCTTTCTACTAGCTAGCTAGATAGCTATCCATCCATCTATCTTTACTTCTTTATTTTACCATACAATTTCCATCCGATATGAAAACTAAAAATTTTTTAATTTCCAAAAGTATGCCTGAAAAATTCTGAGATGAGAAACAAGTAAATTTTGTTTTAATAATTCAGCTTAAAAAGTTGAACATCTAGATAATACTCAAAGTTACAGTTCATGCTTGGTAAATTCAAGCGCACTTATGTTGGACAGTAGCTTATATTCAGAATGTTTGCTTAAAATGAAAACATTGTTCAAAAATACTTTATTTTAAATATACTTAAATTTTTGAACATATTTTCAAAGACGTCATATAATATTTATTTATTCAAATAATCTATAAAACCATGTAGGTTTTTGAACTTGTTTTGTTTTTAATAGACGCATGAGAGCTCTGAAGCCACACTCCTAGGGTTCAAATCCTGGCTCTGTGGCTTCTTCCTCATGTGCCCCTGGGCAGGTTACTTAGCTCTGTGCCTATTTCCTTGTGTATAGAATGGGGTAATAGTACCTACCTGCTGGCGTCGTATAGTAAGGAAGAGTTGATATGTGTCAAGATCAAAACACAGTGCCTGGCAAATAATATACTCTGTGAGTTTTGGCTCATATTACTTGTCTCAGTAGAGGTTTTCAGAACCATTAAAAATGAAAGTTCATTAAATAATTGGAAAATTAATAGCCCAATAAGTGTGGTGCAGTCACAATTCAGTGCCCACTCTCAGGGGGTTCTAAGCAGCACTGGTTTCAGATTCTTTCCTGAAAAAAGTTGTCCCAAAAAACCGGAACAACCCAAACAATGAACAAGCAAAAGCAACAATGAAAACAGAAGTCCTACCTACTCCCCAACTCCCACAAAACCAAAACAAAAACAGAAAACTCCCCATACACCCTCAGTAGAGAGTAGTAATAAAAATCAGAAGAAATGAAAATCCAAAATGCAGAAAAGGTTTCCTTTTTACCCCACTCGCTTGAATGTCTAAAGCAAGTTAGATCGGTTTTACTTTTTTTAGTTGAAGTGTAGTTAGTTGATTTACAATATTGTGTTAGTTTCAGGTGTACAGCAAAGTGATTCAGTTATATATATGTTTTTTTTGTTTTTTTTTTTTTGCGGTACGCGGGCCTCTCACCGTTGTGGCCTCTCTCGTTGCGGAGCACGGGCTCCGACGCGCAGGCTCAGCGGCCATGGCTCACGGGCCCAGCCGCTCCGCGGCATGTGGGACCCTCCCGGACCGGGGCACGAACCCGTGTCCGCTGCATTGGCAGGCGGACTCTCAACCACTGAGCCACCAGGAAAGCCCTATATATATGTTTTTTTCAGATTATTTTCCATTATAGGTTATTACAAGATATTGAATATTATTCCCTGTGCTATACAGCAAATCCTTGTTGCTTATCTCTTTTATGTAGTTTGTACCTGTGACTCCTATACTCCTAATTTATTGCTCCCCTCTTCCCTTTCCTCTTTGGTAACCATAAGTTCGTTTTCTATGTCTGTGAGTCTGTTTCTATTTTGTATATAGATTCATTTGTACTGTTTTTTACATTCCATATATAAATGATATTGTATAATATTTGTCTTTGTCTGACTCACTTCACTTAGTATGGTATTCTCTAGGTCCATCCATGTTGCTGCAAATGGCAATATTTCACTATTTTTTTATGGCTGAGTAATATTCCATTGTATCTATACCACATCTTTTTAAACCAATCATCTGTTGATGGGCACTCGAGTTGTTTCCATGTCCTGGCTATTGTAAATAGTGCTGCAGTGAACACTGGGGTACATGTATCTTTTTGAATTAGAGTTTTCATCTTTTCCAGTTATATGCCCTTTTCTGGATAAATCCTGGAATGGGATTTCTGGATCGTATGGTAGCTCTGTTTTTAGTTTTTTAAGGAACCTTCATACTGTTTTCCATAGTGGTTTCACCAATTTACGTTCCCACCAACAGTGTAGGAGGGTTCCCTTTTCTCTGCACCCTCTCCAGCATTTATTATTTGTAGACTTTTGATGATAGCCATTCTGACTGGTGTGAGGTGATACCTCATTGTGGTTTTGATTTGTGTTTCTCTAATAGTTAGTGATGTTGTGCATCTTCCCATGTGCCTGTTGGCCATCTGTATGTCTTCTTTGGAGAAATGTCTATTTAGGTCTTCTGCCCATTTTTTGATTGAGTTGTTTGTTTTTTTGATATTGAGTTGTAAGAGCTGTTTGTACATTTTGGAAATTAACTCCTTGTCAGTTACATCGTTCTCAAACATTTTCTCCCATTCCATAGCCTTTTTGTTTTGTTGATGGTTTCCTTTTAAAGCAAATTAAATTTAAGTGACTGCAAAAAACTCCAAAGAAGAATGTCAGGATATCTAACTAAAGCATATTATGATCATAAGTCAATAAGTTAGTGAAATGTTGAAAAACTTTTGATATAAATTACTAAGTGGTGGTGATATACTAAAAATAACTATATTAAGCAAGAGCAATAATGATAGAATAAGAAGTTAATAGAAAAGAAAGGGTTTTATTAAAGTATTACATTTAAGACCATTAATCTTAAGAAGGGACATTGCCAACTGGTATATTTATCTCCAGCTAAATGTGATTCATGGCTGTTAAAAAGACTGACTTTCTTGGTTTATGCTGTTTCATGACAAGCTAATATTTTCTTTCAAAAGTGAAATATATGTATAAATGACAATATTTGAGGCTCATTTAAAAAATCAGGAAATAGTACAGACTCTTTGCATAGCAGGGCTGTCCTTATTGGGCCCATGTCAACTCTTACTGACAAATCGTGAGCACCAGTTGGAAGAGATGTAGGAGACAATGACTCTCTTTTAAACAAACTCACCAGCTTTCTCCCTGCCCCATTCCTTCCCTTGAGAGCTGGTTAACACTGTGGAGATTAACCACAAGTTAAAAAGCATTATACCCCACGGGTCCAGACTTTATTCTAAATGAAAAACTTCTGAAATATTACTGTGGGTTACATGGAGCAACTTTATCAAAGATGTTTTTTTTCCTTTAAGTATTTGCTGAAATTTTCCAAAACAGTAATGTATCCCAACTAGTACTACTTTCTGAAATCTTTAGGAAAGGAAGTGAACTAATGCTTATTGACTGTCTGACTGCGTTCGATCCTCACTGCAGTCCTGGGGGTAAGGTGATCTGGCTGCTGTTTTTGTGGATGAGGACAGAGAAGCTCAGAGTCGTTTGCCCAGTGTTGCCAAGTTTCCAAGGGGTGGATGTGGAGTCCTCTGGCTTAAGTTCTTTCCACTCCTTAATGGAATTAGAAAGGAAACTTAAATACAATTTAGCACAAAACCACTCAACTAGAAGTCAATTCTTTACTCTCCAGTCAGTGTCTATATAATTGATGAGAGGAGAATTAACACATCTCTGGTAAGGGTTAAGTGAGAAATAAATAAATATTGGGGTCAGTAGTGTTATTTCCACACCTAACATTACAGAGATTGAAGGAAGGAACGCTAATTTGTAGTCAATATGCCAGGGCCCACGTAGTAGTTCTGCCACTCACTGGCGCTAAGAATATGTGCAAATTACTTACTCTCGGAACGTCCATATTCTGTAAAGCTAGACCACAGGATGATTAGGAGGATTAAGAAAACAGCGTAATAGAGAATCTGTGACATATATTAACTCAGTAAATCATTGTTGGCTTTGGATCAATAGTATCAAGTAACATGTCTTTTTTTTTTTTAATCTTTAATTTGTTGAAGACTTCCATTCTTATACAGACATTCTGCATTTCTCAAAATCCAAACCCTGGATTGTAGAAACAATGTAAATTCAGATTAAATGGGAATTTTGCTTGAAAAAAAATCAAGGGAATTCCTCACAACTTGTATTTTTTTTCAAAGTGTACCTACACATCGTTTACTCAGACTTACCAGTTATTAGCTCTTCGAGCTGCAACTTGAATGCACTCAATACGTTTAGAAAGGAGAAACTCTGAAGTCTGGATTCACTGATGAATACATCAGACATTCGTTTACACTGCAAACTGAAACATGCAGAAAGATTCTCGTTAATGTGGGTATCTGATGTTCGGAGCTGTGGTATTAAAGTATAAAAACTTCGCTGAGTTTTAATGACAACACCCTTTTGTATTCATCATCTTAGAGATGTCACCTTTAGGGGATACAGCTAAGAGGGTTTGTAAAATAAATTTAAAAGAGGATATTTATCCAACCTAGTCTCACATTGTCTTTCCTTCAGAGTGTTTGCTGAGGCATCACATTGGCAAATACATCTCTGTCAACATCTGCTTTCATTTTCCAAACTGACAGCATTCGGAAGCAGAATTTGGGATTAGATGTTATTCTTAAACCTTGGATCAGGCTATAAAACCGCATTCCGTCTGCTGCAGAGAAGCCTTTCTGAAAACATCTCAAAACATTGTTGGCCTGAGCCAAACATGTCCTGCAAAGTACTTAAGTTTACTTTACAGATTTTCCCAAACTTGCTGATATTAGCTAAATTAATGAGATTTCGAACAAATGGACAGTTTTCTGTAGATGGACCGGATTGGGGCAAGTCCAGGCAAGGGAGCAGAGTCACTAATGACTGTTATGGGATAAAGAATTTATCGTAAAAATTAGGCCGTCCACAATTGTAGAAGGAACTGTGGAAGTGAAGGTCAGAAAGGATAGTTGGATCATCAGAGAAACAATCAGTCTGAGAAAACATGTACTTCCAGCTACCACGTTGGACTGCCAGGGGCAAGCTGGGGAGGGAGTTTGTAGGCACTTCTTACCTCTGGTAAGTTACCACCTCTGTGGCTTCACAGTGAAGCGCTCGGTGGTGGCCCTGACCACTGCTGGATAACAGGATCAGCGACCAAGAAGATGCTAGATGGGGAGTGGAGGAGAGTTAGGACAGGCTGAAACCTGCCTGGTATCTCTGCACCTGTCTATCATGGTGCCTGACGATGACGACCCTCACAGAGTAATGACTGCTGGACTGCTCCACTTCTGCCTTCCAGGTCTCACATACAGAGAGGGGCTTTGGGAAACACGGTTTCTAGCTTAACGATATACACAGTACAAACCATGACATGCTCCACGCTATGGATGCCCATTCCATTGCTGGCTTTGGTGAGGGACGTTTAGTTTCCTTTTGAAGCTGTTTGACTTCATTCTGTTCTCAGAATAATGCAGCAGAAACCCTTGGAACCATTGATTTTCTGCTTGGATATTTTCTTCATTTAACCTCTCCAGTGGCTTTCTGTTTCTTCCTCAGTGGTTAATCTAAAGACCTTAAAATGACCTAAAAGCTTTTGAAGCTTGGACTCCCCATGTCCTCTCTGACCTTATCCCCCAGGCTTCTCTGTCCCCTCCCTCATTCCAGCCACCCTGGCCCCCTCATGTTTCCTTGAAAATGTCAGACCTTCTCCTGCTTTAGTGCCTGTGCACTTGCTGTTCCTGAAATGCTTTTCTACAAAATAGCCACATGACTCATTCCATCACCTCTTTCTGGTCTTTCTTCAAATATCAACTTCTCAGAAAAGCTTTTCATGACTATTTTATTTAAAACTGTACCCCTAACTCCCTATTTATCTTTCCTGGTCTATTTTTTTCCTCTGTCCTTTTCATTATTTAACAGACTATTTATATTCCGTATGTATTTCGTGTGCTATCTTTTCACCCGTACAAGAATGTAAGCTCCATGAGGGCAGAAATTTGTGTCTGTTTTCTTTACTGCTGTGCTTGGCACTTGATGAGCAGATAAGTCAGTAGGAACCCCACAAGTATTTGTTGAATATATTCAGTGAAATAATTAGAGTCACAAAATTGTTTGGTCTGTTCATAAGGATCGTGAGGGGCTTTGTGTTTTGAATGCAAGGGGTAATTTTAAATGCCATATTTCAAAATTACTTACACTGGAAATATCTAAATTCCAGTTAGTTTTTCATTCTGACTTTTTATTCCACTGATGATGAGACTTGCAACATGAAGGAATATTTGTTGAATTTACCTACCTATCTAAATTTCTACCTTTGTGACAGCAAATCACAAAAGGATTTTCTCAGCCCTGGTAAGAAGTTTGCTCTCCTCTCAGAGCCCTGAATTAGTCACTTTTCTAAGTGATCCCCCTGAAATCTAAAAGACTTGAGCTTAGAGACTTAAGGGAAGGACAATTCAAAACCAACTGTCTAGATTTCCCACATTTGACTAATTGTTAGGGAAACCATGATCAAAGAGAGCTTTTGAAAAAATTATATAACTAAATCCAGAAACGCCTTTACTTATTATGCCACTGCTCTCATCACTTCCACTACTTCTTTCATTTTTTCTACTTTCAATCCAATTTTTATCTTCCTCATTCTCTTCTGCCACATTTAGTTGCTTCCATTTTCCTAGTCATGAGCATATGCATAAATAATGTTAAGAGTTAATCAATTAACATATGGGTTTAGTTAATAAACATAAGGACTTAATAATATGTGAATAAGAGTTAACAACTCAAATTCACTTTCTTGCTTTACCATTTACTGCAGCTTAACATTCTGAAAACTTTATTTCTCTGAGTCTCATCTGTTTAAATAACAATAGATAATAATAGATTCTATCTTTATGAGGATTAGATGAGTGAATACACATAAGACATTTAGCACAATGCTGAAGACATAGCACACATTAAATCCATGTTACCATCAATGTTCAAATTATCAATATTGAATTATCAATATTTCAAAATTATAGATTATGTGTATAAATGGGCATGTTTGGATATATAAACATGACATAATCTCTATTGAATTTCTCTTAAATTAATTAGACAGTGACGGTAATGGAACATATAAATCATCACATCAGTTTATTACAGTCATTATATATGACAATTAGCTGTTCTAACAGCTATTTCTCTTGAGAAGGAATCAAATCATATTAATTCAAGGCAGTGCACTTTTCAAATTGTGTATTTATGTTTAATAACTAGTTGAAATAATGTCTTCTGCAGGAAATACCATTCTTAGAAACACATTCTGTCCTCAAATTTGTAAGTTTGGAACTCTAAAACCTTTTATAAGGGCATAAGTTTGGAAAAGAAGCCGTGTTTTCCATGCTTGGGAAAAAGTGAGTTCAATTAGGATAAGGGTGTAGATAAAAATTAGGATAAGGGTTTTACAGAGTCTGAAAGTTGTGTTTGGATATTGTCACAAAACTTAGGGTACTAGTGTTTTATTTTTATTTCATCTCAACATGTTACTATTTTCCGCCCTTACCCTTAAGACTCAGTGGCTCTTTCTAGGTGTTCAATGTACAACTACCCTAGCAGTAGCACAATGCGTCATTTTTTTATAGTAGCAAAAGATTAGGGGAAAAAAAAACCCTGAAAATCCTTCAGTGGAGAATTTGTTACATAAACAAGGCACAACTGTACAGTGAAATACTATGCAGCCCTTAAAAAGGATAAAGCAGCTCTTTGTGTACTTAAATGAAAACATCACTAAAATATGTTATTGTGGAAATGAAACAAGGCGCAGAAAGGTCTGACTTATAAGCTATGACTTTTGTTGAAGAAAATATTGCTATGGTTATGTCTGTGGAGTATTACTAACTGTTATTATCTCTAAGGGAGGGAATTGCTTTTCTAGAAACAAGGAAGGTAGAGAGGGAGACTTATTTTTGCTGCTCCTTATCAAAATGAATTCATAAGACACAGTTTAAATTTTTTTTCCATCTCCTTGGATGCATTTATATGGGTAGCACTCTTGCTATACTAATCAGCCATACACCAGAAAGAAGGTTTTTATTTAAATTCACAATTGCAAGAGAAGGAAGAAGAAAACAGGTGTACACCTAGAGGAAATGAAGGCTGTTGAGAGGAAGAGGGCTTAACAGGACGTATGAGTACAAGGAGAAATTATTTACGGTGCCATTAATTCAGATGTAGAAAGGAAGAAAAGTGACACTAGATTGTGCAGAATTTCTTTGAGAAGGGAGAAGAAACCCTGGGGGAACATAATTGGTTCAGACTGTTTTCTGCCACCAGGTGGCAACATCAACCCAAGACAGTTTGGATGCTATGGGTTACTTACTACAGGTTAGAGGGAGGGTAAAAATGAAATGGCTTTCAGATTAGGAAGTGGAAAGCAGTGTATGAGAAGAAACACATATGTTTCGGAAGAAATACATATGTAACAATTATTCAGAAGAAACACATATGTAACAACTCAGTTCTTACACGGATAGTGCTTCTTATGAAAAAAATCATATTATGTGTGTGTGTATAAAACTGTTGTTTAAGGTTTGCTTAAAAGCTATCATTTTCCTTAATGTTAGAATTCATATTATGGCTTTGAAAAATATTTTTCTCCATAAATTTTGTCAGAAAAATCAAACAAAGTGAACTGTTTTCTATATTAAAGCAGTTGATATAAGTAAAGAAGATGGCAACAGAGGTTTTGAGTTGCACTAATATTTGAGTTGAATAACCTAGGAAGTTGAACCCTTCAGAAAAAGAAAAAAATATTGGGCTTCTCTCCAAAAAGGTGTCAGACTCATTCGATCAATAACTGACTGAGTAGTAAATGCACATAACCCAGTGGATACATTTTGTATAGTAGACACATGGGTCATGCCTATTTCAGAATACCATCTTAGGCAGTGATGTCTGATAGCAAGCATATTAGTTTGAAATATGAATATCTAAAATATCAGTTTTACATGAAGTAAATAAATATGAATTGTATCCATTTATTTTCTATCAACTCCATTTACGTGATTTAATAATTTTAAGACCATGTCCTAAAATATATTTTTGATATCTGTTTTATGTAGAAAGGAATCTTGTGAAATTATTTATTCAAGAATATTCCTGGTTACCTACTCTGTGCCAAGCTCTGTGCATACACTGAAAAAAAGATGATGAAAAAATGTACACAGTCCCAATGCTCATGGTGTATGATTATGAAAAAGTAAAGTATTGGGAGTTAGACCTGACTGATATCCCAACATGTTGTTTGTTAACCTTGTAATGCTGACAAAGTAATTAGCTTCTCTAAATAATTCTCCGTGTATTCAAAAAATATTTATGAAGGATCTCCCATGTGCCCACTACAGTTTAAGGTGATGGGCAAATGGGAGTGAGTGAATAAAACAGATAAAAAATCCTTGTCCTTAAGGAGCTTACATATCAGCCTTCTCCATCAGATAAAAAACATAATAATAACAATCTCATTGCAATAAAGATTGAATGAAAAAATATAGAGTACTGGGATCAGTTCTAGAAACAAATTGGCTCCCAATAAAGAGCAGTTCTCTTCTCCTTTGGTTTATGGGCCTTTAGATATTTTTTTCTACAAAGCCTCCTTCTGTGGGAAGGGAGGGTCTCTGTCTTTCCTGTCTTTGTGTTCACCATAGGAACTCAATGAAAGTTTATCAGACTGTTATTATTTTTATCTGAAGATGTGGTAAGAAATAACACTGGAAAGTTAGACAAGGGACAGAACTTGTCTGATAAACTAAGGAGTCTAAACTCTGTTCTATAAGCAGTGAGGAACCACTGAAGGGGTTTAATCTAAGATGTTAGGAGTTCAGATTTAAGGCTTAGAAAAATAACTATGTCACCAGTTAAAGTCTAGGGAGAAAAGAAGGGAGGCAGGAAAGAAGTTAGGCTTCTGGAGGGGGCAAAGACTGGCAGCTCACACTTAGAATAGTTTTTGTTGACAGCGTTCTGGGAGTAGATAATTTTGCTCAGGGACATCTTGTATAATAAGAGAAGATGTGGGCTAAGGGAAGAAGCCAAGGGACTATCAAGATGCCGATACAATTTAATTATATAAATGCTTATTGAGCATTTACCTGCTGTGTGCCAGGTACTGTTCCAAGTGCTGGAGAAATAGTGGTGAATGGATGCTTGAAGTTTGTATCCTGGTGGAGGGAGATAATAAACAAAGAAGCACATAAGAACCAGAAGAAAATATCAGTTACTGATTATGCAGAGGGTTGAAACAGGTTGATATGAGAGAGAGTAACTTAGGGATCACTTGGATTAGGTGATCTCTGGGAGATGATGGCTGATGTCTATGTGGCAACAAGAAGCCGGACTTGAGAAAATCAAGAGAAAACCTGCTTTGGGCAGAAGGATATATAGGGGCGAGCAGAAAAGAGAGCTGATCAAAAGGACTGAGAAGGAGTAGTCAGAGTTATAGAAGGGAAAGGGGTTCAGTTTTGCTGTCTAAGAGGAGGAAGGAAAGAGTCCAAAGAAAGAGTGGTCAGAATTCTCGAATCAGATAAATCAAGTCTGAAAAAGCCCATAGGCTATCAGTTAGATTTATTGATTGGTGGATTTAGGAAGAAGAGAGAAGAGGGTGAGCTAGTATTTATTATCACTCGCAATGTATTTGTAGCTATGTTATTTTACAGTTTATGTAACTGTTTAATCTTCACAATAGCAATAATATTACTATACTCATTTTACAGATGAAAAGACCTAGAAGCAGAGATGTTAAATATATTACCCAAGGTCAGATAGCAAATAAGCTGGTATAAGAACCCAGATCTGCCTCACTATGAAACTCTCAGTGTCTCCAACACGATTGGCAGCGAAGGAAGCAAGATTGCAGAATGTGGCGTGGAGGAGTGGGGATTTGGGTAGAGAGAAGATGCGTGCTTTGTGTACACAATTCTTTCTTGAAACTTGACCCTGAAAGAAAAGCTAGGGAGTAGGGGCAATGAGTTACCTGACTTGCTGAATTAAATGTTTCATTAATAATATTTGTATTTTATTTATTCATTTATAAAGAGTGTTGAAGAACAAGTAGAAGTTCTTAGTTTTATTTTATCCTATACCAGATGTTGATAAACTACGGTCTGTGGGCCAAATCCAGCCTGCCCTCTGTTTTCTTTAAGTAAAGTTTTATTGGAATATGACGCATTCCCTCATGTGAGTCTGTGGCTCACATTTACATATTATCTACGGCGACTTTTGCACCATATTGATGGAGAGACCGTGGAGCCCCACACAGCCTAAAATAGTTTCTATCTGGTCCTTTCCAGAAAAAACTTTGCCTACTCCTATCTTACAGGGAAAAAATAGAGCTGTTGAAAGTTGTTAGCAAATGAAAAGGATTATGTGGAACATATAAAATGGCAAATTATATATATGTGTGTGTGTATATATATATATACACACACATATATATAGGCAAGTTAACATGGTTGTTCTCGCAGGATGAATTTGTAGGGAATTATGCCACTATTGAAGGAACGAAGTGATGGGAACCTCGCCTAGGTGGGACTAAGGAGGAAAGGATAGGAGTGACCTTGGGAACTGATGGAATGCAGGAGTTGAGGGGGAACATCAAAGGCTGATCCAAAGGACCTGGGTGAATGAGTGCAGAAATAAGAAAGTCAAGAAAGGAAACAGTATAGAGGAAGGCGGAGACATTTATTTTAGAAACGTGTAATGCATTAAATGTGGCAGAGTGGGAAGAGCATAGACTTCAGGTCTGAGACCTGCATTCGAGTCCCAGCTTTTCCACTTGTACACATGTGACATGGGGAAAATAACCTTTTCAGGCTGTTTCCTTATCTGTAACATGAGGATAACGGTGCCTGCTCTGGAGGGTTTTGGGGAGGTCAAAATGAGATGCCTTGTACTTATTAGCATTGTGCTTGGGACATATTAGTTAATTGTAGCGATAATAAGCAAGTTGTTATATTTCAAAATGCTATTCAAATTAGGCCATCATTACAAGTATTACATTACAGTAAAGGAGATTTCATTTTCATTTGTGTCAAAAGTGAACCTCTAGGTTGACTGTGGCCTATTTCTTCTTCTTATTCAATCATCTCTCTTTATACTTTCTTTCTTAATAGACAGCTAGATAATTTGTCATGTACATGCCCAAGTAGGAAGCTTTCTAGCGTGATGTCAATTTCTTTGGCATTGAAGAATAAATTAAAATGATTCATTAGCATCACAGAATTATTTGTTGTAATTGGTATAATTTTAATGGAATTATAGGATGTGATCAGATTATTCTCTTCTGAAACTTTAGTATTCCCACTTCACATTTATTTTTATTTTTAATAAATGCTTCAACCTCACCATTTTTCTTTCTACAGCTATCCCGGGGCATAATTAGTCTGGTATAGCTACCTGCCTAGTCACCCAAGAATTCCTCCAGATGAATTTTTTTCTTCTCTTTGCCGTTCTACTCCTCACTGATCATTCTATGTTTGTTACAATATTACCCATGAATCAAGTAGTGAAATCAAAATTAAGTGTAACAAAGCAACTCCTTTCTAACGTAAATGTCAATAAAGAGGTCTTATACATACATAAATGGTCATATGTACAGTGTAAAGGCTTGTAAGGTATTATACACACACACCTCTCCCCCATATAATGTCTTAGCTGTTAAACTTTTAAGAAGTAAAAAAAGAATACCTTTTCTTTCCTACCTGATTTAGAAACAAATTGAGAATTAGTTGCAGTGGTCAAACAGCTGGGTCAATTTTATTACTGATGAAAACTAGCTTTGGCTTAGATGCAAGTAAATAGACCTTATAACACTTCTTGTTAAATTGAACCTTAAGCATTTCCACTTAAGGGAGAGGTGAAAGGCCGAGAGTGTTAGTCTAACAAAAGTTTCTCTGCATGGAAACATTAAGAGTAAGGGAGTAAGTGTTTACCCAGGATATCAGTTTATTCTTAGAACTCTTTCTTAACTTTAGACATATGTGAGCACAGGAGTAGAAAGCTAAATGCCCCCGGGTTATTCTGAAGCAACAGAACTGTAGTGTTTATCTCAAACCATTCTGATATAAAGTTTCCCTCAAAAATCTTATTTTTTTAACCTTCCTTTATCTGTCTCCTCCGACATGTATCCTCTTATGCGTCAAGTATTTTCAGTTGTCCTGATTCTGATGTTTTATCACACCGCTGACATTGGTATTTATTTTATTGCTAATCTTTTATCCCTCATGCAATCATGGTTTCACTTTTTGTGTGATTTCACCTTGAACGGTGGTACTCCGATGGCTCATCTTTTTAAGCAATTGGCAGTGAGTTTAAGCTTACTGCTGAACTCTGTTAATTTCAAATCTTTCTTAGTGCACACACTGGGTTTGTATTTAATGATTCTTTATCATTACATAGGCCAAAGTTACAATCATTTTTAAAAAATTTTAACAAATAACAATAACTAATCTTAGAAAAATGATACCTGTGTTTTAAAATCTGTTTCAACTTAGTATTATATTCAGTGTGATAATGCATCAGTGTTAATTTATGTCATGAGTTTACCTTGTTTCACACAAGGGGCCAAATAAAGTACCTGGTAGGTCTTCTCTATGGCATGCTGTTGTGAATTTACTCAGAGCCATGTATTTTAATTCTGATTAAAATCTTGGCTCTGCAACTGTCCTTAAGGCCATTGGTAAGTTGCTTCATTTTACTGAGACTGTCAGTTTTCTTCTTTATGAGGATGGTGCAAAGCTCACAAGGTTGCTGGAAAGTAAAATGAGGTAATATAATTAGTATATATAAAGTACTTAGTATAGTGCTTAACTTATATAAGACATGCTCAACATGTACTAGTCTCCTCAACTTCAATATTTACTCTCCTATTTTTAATGCCAGTAAAAGATGTGATACTTGTTTAGTGAACAGCGAATGATAATAAAGATTGCAGGACCCCATTGTAAGATAAATCACTCAGCCTATATGTATGGATCCTGAAATGGTGAGTGGACCCTGGGCTCCAAGTACCAACTCCAACAACAGAGGACTAAGAACAGGGATAGAGAGAGAGAAAATAGTTACTGGAGGATTTATATAGGAAACTTCCTGTCGAAGAGCTGGCCCCATGCCTATACTCTACCCAAGCCAGGAAGTTACTTCATATTCATCTGCTGTGTATGGCCTTAGTTAAAACTCTCTGAGGAATGAGAAACAAAACCACACCTTGACATCTCAAGTAAAAATGAGAGTGGAATAGTAGCAGATACTATAAGGATATGAGAGTAAATGCCACTGTCATGCAAGATTACGAAGTACAGTCATACCCCATGGAAAAGGAAATGGGGAATTGCTAAGTCCTACACTGAGCTACTCTCTCTCTTTCCGAGGCTACATGGTTTCCATCTTCTGTCCTTTCTTATCCTTTCTCTTCTCTCTCCCAAACCACCCTCTGAAACCCCTCTCTCCCCTTCTCTTTCTTTTCTCTCAACCCCTTTCTCTCCTTTATCTCACCTCTGCCTTTTCTCTCTCTCTCTCTCCCTCTCTCTTTCCTCCTCCTCTCTCTCTCCCCCCCACCCCAGTATTTTCCACTTGTAGTTGGTTCAACACACAGTCTTTAAATCAATATATCCTTTTATCTCATCACCCAAGAATAATTGGCTCAGTATTTCACTTACTGTAACTACACTTCCCAAAGAGGAGCAGGTTTGGCACAGATCATTTGTACTAGCCAATGGATTGGCCTTCCTAGGTATGAGGTTGAGCATATTTGAGAGTGTGCTCATGTGATATCTAAGTTAAGCCCCACCTCCAGAGGCTATATGAGCAGGCTAATTAAGAAGGTATCAGCTGTTTTCCTAGCACTTACCACAGGAAGTGTTCACCCAACTGGAAGCTCTTTGAACCCCTTACAATTGGGATTTTATGCAGCCTTCCTCATGTCAGTGTGATCAATTATTAACTCAGTTTCTAGCCCCTCCCCTATCTCTGGAGAATGAGAGGTTGGGCTGAAAATTCCAATCATTTAATCATGGCTTGGTCTTTCTGGGGACCAGCCCCATCCAGGAGTTATCCAGGAGCCTACCCAGTAGTGCCTCATTAGAGCAAAAGATGCTCCTAGTACTCTTATTTAGGAATTTATAAGGGTTTAGGAGCCCTGTGTCAGGGACCGGGGACAGAGACCAATATATATTTCTATTATCTCACAGCAGCATAGAGATAAGTGTTTTCATCCAACTCTTTCCCTCTGCCCATTCCCTGTTGAGGACAAGAGATCTCTCCACTTCTGATCCTTGTTTTGCTGATGATTATAAAAGCAAGTGATAAAATTAGTGCAATATAAGAGAATAAAGAGAGAACAAAAATTTATACAAGTTTAAGCTTAAAGCGCAAAATGAATATGAAATAAGAAAATATTTTAAATAATGATTTAAAATGAGGAAATTAAAAGAAGGGTTAGGAGTTTCTCCTCTTTATCTGAAAGGCTGTACATATTATTTTTTTCTTAGATTTGTGTTTCATGATAAATTCCCTGAATTTACTCTCAAAAAATGAAATCACTAAAACCATGACATAGGAACTATGAAGTTCAATCAAAATAGTACCTCAAATTATTTCTTTAATGAAAATGATTTATAAACATAAAAAATGCTTAGAAATATTTCAGTTTGTTTTGAAAATAAATTATTAGCGTTTGTGAAAGCAGTGATAAACATTTTTTGCATTTGTATATTTTTTTTAAAAAAAGTCCACTGCTTATCACATCATTTAATTATTATTAAAAACATAATGGATGATAATCAGATTTTAAACATTTATAAAATACAGATACTCTTCAGAACTGGTTTAAGTTGTTTTGTGATGACACTGATTTTGGTAAACTAAAGTTTGATTCTAGCTACAAAATGAAGTGTTATTTCATAGGTATGAAAAGATTGACTTCTACTCTTTTTTTTGTTTTTGCTTTAAGAGGTTTTTATTTATTTTTGTTCCTCAATGTGCTTTCTGTTTCATTTTACTTGTGAGTCATAAATTAACACAATTCTTACTCCTTTTTCTTTGAATTGTCATTGCCAACACCTTCAGTTCAAGTTGACAAGATACAGGTTCTTAAAAATATTGTTGCTCCTTATAAAGACATAATGGAATTATTTAGAGTGATACTTTTTTGTGACTGCAATATTCAAAGGGCTTTTAGTTTGATATCAACTGAAGTATAGCCTGTAATCTTCTTTATTATATGTACTTTTTTGACCATTGAAAACTGTTATGTCAAATTAAACTTGCCCTTGTCAGTTACTAATAATGAGACCCAGAGAAAATAGTAGCTAAAGTGTCCACCAAAGAGTTTATTTAGAAATCTTCATTTGAGGGGCTTCCCTGGTGGCGCAGTGGTTGAGAGTCCACATGCCGATGAAGGGGACATGGGTTCGTGCCCCGGTCTGGGAAGATCCCACATGCTGCAGAGTGGCTGGGCCCGTGAGCCATGGCCGCTGAGCCTGCGCGTCCGGAGCCTGTGCTCCGCAACGGGAGAGGCCACAGCAGTGAGAGGCCCGCCTACCACACACACAAAAAATAAGAAATCTTCACTTGATATGAAAGGAGTTATTTGTTCTGCAAGTTCATAAATTCCTAGAAGCCTAATACTCATATATTTGTCTTTATATCCACAATGCCTATTTAATAAATGTATATTGAATAAATTAATGAAATTCCAGGGAGACATGTTGATGGGTTTTTGTCAAATTTGTGAGTATTATAATCTCAGAAATTCCCAGTTTAAGACATGGAAAATATTGATTTGAGATACATTTTTATTTTTAACAAGACCTGTTGTTTATCTTCTTTCAATGACTCTCTTCCTTTGACTTTGATACTGGAGGACAGACAGTTTCTACTGTCTGTAACAGTTTTGACTGTTACAAATTATCATTTAATTTAAGAAAACATAGTCATGTTTTGCTTTTGGAAAAATTCTGACATGGGAGGAAAATTAACCAGGTACAGTTGTATATAAATGTATATAAAAGGTCACTATAATGATTGAGGTGAACTGATCCAATCTGAGGTGACACTTGATAACAGTCACTTGGAAAAAGATAGTTCAAAGCTTCAAGGAGAGTGATTAGGCTAGCCACGTGTAGGGATCAATTTTTCCTGTTTGTGGAAATAGTGGAAAGTGGTGCTCTTTGCTTTTCTTCTCTGAGTTGTCTGTGTGTCTCTTTCCTCCACTGTATAAGCTTCTCAAAGACAAGGATGGTAACCTTCACTTTGGCACACACTAAATAAATGGTTAATGCATTGAATTTATTGAAGTAGGGGAAAGTAGGGAGAGGCAAAATGTGTGGAGATGTCAAAGTTAAGATCATATTTAGTTTGGGCTTCCCTGGTGGTGCAGTGGTTAAGAATCCGTCTGCCAATGCAGGGGGCATGGGTTTGAGCCCTGGTCTGGGAAGAACCCATATGCCGTGGAGCAACTAAGCCTGTGAGCCACAACTACTGAAGCCCGCGTGCCTAGAGCCCGTGCTCCACAACAAGAGAAGCCACCGCAATGAGAAGCCCACGCACCACAATGAAGACCAGCTAAAAATAAATAAATAAATAAATTAGGTAAATAAAATTTTTTAAAAAGATCATATTTAGTTCAATCATACTCCTAATTGGCCTCCACTATTGATTCTATGGGCTTTGAGGATCTTAAGTTTGAAACAGAGTGATGTGTTTCCAGCTGTATCTGAGCTGGCTGCTCTGTACTTGCTTGACTTTAACAATACGTGTGGCTGATGAACAGTGGGGAAAAGGAAGGCAGCTTTAATAAATACTCCAAGATGAAAAACTATACTATACTGAATGAATTGGGACACAAAATATATAATGGGCTAGAAAACAATTTCATTGCTGTGAAGCCAAAGAGGTGATATAATTGACATTACTGGAGAAGTTGGAAATAAAAGACTATGATGGGGCTTCCCTGGTGGCTCAGTGGTTGAGAGTCCGCCTGCCGATGCAGGGGACACGAGTTCGTGTCCCGGTCCGGGAGGATCCCACATGCCGCGGAGCGGCTGGGCTCGTGGGCCATGGCCGCTGAGCCTGCGCATCCGGAGCCTGTGTTCTGCAACGGGAGAGGCCACAGCAGTGAGAGGCCCGCGTACCGCAAAAAAAAAAAATAAAAAGACTATGATGAGGCAATGAAATGGATGCAATGGGAAGGACATAGTATGGTGAAAAAGAACAGCTTTTTAGTCAGAAAATCTGGGTTTTTCTGGGTTACTTGGGTTTCTGTTTCTGGGTTTCCTTGGGTTACTGACTATGACCTTTGCAACCCTCAGTTTTCTCATCTCTAAAATGGAGGGAATACTAATATTTTACTTACATAGCTATTGTCATGATTAATTGAATGTGATAATATATGTTTTCCTTTTTAGGACACATTTGGATTCAAGAACCTGAAATCCATTTCCTAACTCAAATAAAATAGAAATATATTTTTAAAAGAGATAAGGAAATTAGTGGCTAATCCATTAATCAAAAGAAGTATAGCCTAGCTCATAAAATTTGGAAGTCACTATGACTCTATTCTCTTTATCTGCCCCTTTCTCTCCCTGAGATCTTGTGTCTATCATCAACTCATTTCTCTGAATTCCTGTACCATTCTTTTTGTTTTGGGCCTGGAGTAACAAAATCTTCTTACAAGGGGGCTATACAACAAAGGATTTGTTAATTTATTTAACAAAAAGTTTGGAGGTAGAACATATCCGGAGTTGGTAACTCAGTAGCTCAGCTATGTCGTCATGGACCCAGGTTGTTCTTATTTTTATGTATCTCTACCTCAGCCTCTAGGCGTATCCTCTTAAGCTGGCCACTTTGAGGGTCCCCAGGTAGATACCTCAGTCTTAGGCATCAGCTGTCTACAGGAGGAAAAAGGGTTGTCTTTCTTGTTCATTTCTCTGTAAAAGCAGTGGCCACTCATTAGGTATATCTCAGCAATAATTTTATTTGTAAACTATATAGCATTATACTAATAGTTTTGAAGCTATTCATGAAGTATTCGAAAAGAAATATTCTGAAGATTAAACAGTATGAAATCAGGTAAAAGGTTGGAAAAAAATCTGAGTTTCACTCTGAGACTTACTTTATTGATAGATAGTAATTTCTATAGAGTCATGTGTAAACTGTTTAGGTATGTAGAAATTTATTCATTTAAAATACCTTTCATATTAAAGTGTATTATAATAGTTGCTATAGTGAACTCTAAATTGAATAAATAATGTATCTAAAAATCTCGCAAGGCAATCAGAAATATACAAAAATAAGAGTGACACAAAGTCAAATATAAGTGCCAGAGGAAGGACCGACAAGGTCTACCTTAATACGAGAGTGGGAATTAAGAAAAACTTCATAAAGTGGCACTTGATTTCAAAAAGTTGGGCTAGAGGAAGGCTACACATGCAAGGGAAACAGAGAAAGCAAAGACTTGCAAAGCGCAGAGTTGTAAATGCATGAATAATGTTAGGAGATCATGAAAAATTTTATTTTACAATGAAAATAGCAATAACGTTTACGCTGGATTTTGATCCTGGAATTCCCTGGGTCAGGCTGAGAAGTTTCAGCTGTATAGTTGGAAGCCAGAAACCATCGAATACTTGAGGAAGACAAACATGTTTGGCAAAAAGAGTTGGTCTGCAGTACGTTGGGGAACATGGAACTCTGGAGACTGTCTGCAATAGTTCCAGCAAATTCATGTTATTTCATCCAGAGTTGAATAGGAATGAAAGTGAGAGCTCAAATCGATGAGACAGCTCCAAGTTGTGAAGGTATAACACTTAATAGTCCGGGCATAAGGAAAAGATAACTGAGCTTTTTAAGCCTTGGGAACTGGAAGAAAGGTAATGCCTTTAACAGAAATATGGTAGAAGGAGGAGAGATTTGGAAGATGAAATGAGTTGTTCAGATTTGGGGCCAAGGCATTTGAGCTATCAAAAGGGACTTCAGTGGCAAACATTTGGAAAATCCAGGTCTGGAATTTGGGAGAAAATTGGACTAAGTTTAGAGATTTTGATGTCATCACCATATTGATAATAATAAGAATATAAGCAGAGGATAAAAGTGAAATCAAAACACTTAATGAGATGAAAAAACAATAAAAACTGTTTACTTTCTCTTAATAATATATATTATTGTAATAGCATCGTATGATATTTACAGTTTCTGCATGAATTTATGTCTTAACTGATTCTCTCAGAAACGTATCCCAAAGGTGTTAGTATCATTGTTTTACAGTTTGTGAGACTGATGCCCAAAGAGCTTAGACAGTTTGCCCCAAGTCAAGCAGTCAGAAGGCACAGAAATTGGAATACTTTTGCTTATTTTAGGACTCAGCATTTCACCTTTACTAATTTATAATTAACCGAAGTTAATACAGAATCTTGGGGTTCAAAAATATTATTAAATAAGTGAAATAAACATATATACATATGAGATCCAATACTAATGCAGAACTTCTATATTTAATGAAATAATCTAAACATCTTTACTGTTTGCTTCAAATTTGAATCAATCGAAGTTAGTTCATTCAGATTCAATGTGATATCAGGATAAAATGAGTGGGTTGTTGTGAGAATTCTCGGGCAAATATGTAATCAAGTTGCCATGAACTGAGGCTTAAGGATGTTGCACCTGGGAATACCTGCAGTTGGCAAATTAAACCAACCAAATATTTCATGGATTTTACTAAAATTCAAAGTTTAAAACCCTTCACTGGGCAGTTTGTGAATAAATTTTAATGAAAAAACAAGAGCATCACTTTGCTTTCATATTGCACTTTTCCAAAATCCCAAAGGGTTAGAAATACGATAGTACACCCTGTTCAATATCAATTTGTTTATAAGGACATCTGTGCCTTCTGCTTTGCTTATTTACATCTTAAGTTTGTATATTTACAGAATTTGACTACTCAACCAGCAGGTGCCATTTTTAATGTTTTGCTTCATTATTTTTAACCCCTTGGGTTTCTACATTATGCCATGTACTTACAGATATATGTATATATGTATGGGTGTATATATATGTATATATGGGTATGTATGTATATATGTGTATATCTATCTATATATATAGAGAGAGAGATATGTTGGTGAGGCACTTGTTTCTTAAAAACTAAAACCATACTTTTACATAGATAGATAGACGGATAGGGCCTTTGTTCCTTAGAATGAAACAACATTTGTCTCTACCTTTCCCTTGGGGATGCCCCGTCTTTACTAAGGTCTATAGAAGGTGTTAATAGGCTTGTTGTAAGGACAGTAGGTGGGCAACAGGACTGTTAATTCAGCGAACGTTATTAGTTTATGAATATTCATTAATTTGTTTTGAGCAGCCATTCAACTTTGTAAATGGTTGCAGCCAGAAAAAGCTCTAATTAAAGGAATTAATTAGGACTTGGAACGGTGAACAGGGATTTGTGAGCATTTGGAAAGACTGCTATTTCCTGTTGAGAAAAATACCTCGCTGGGGAGATTGAACTACAGTTTGCCTATACAACAGGTAGAAAGAGAATGGAAGGTTTCAAGTCCTAAGGGCACAAGGGAGTGGAGGTCTGTTGTTCAAGTGAGCTGAAGACATCTTGAGATCACAGCACACCTAGGTCTTTCCTTGGTGGAATTCATCTTTTAAAAGTTCTTGTTCCCAACATTCAAAACCCACATTTAACCCTAGTATGAAATTAAACCCATTTAAACAAGAATGATCTGACTATGGAAAACTGTTTTCCATGGTCAGAGTGGTGCTTCTTTCCCTCTCAGTTACCTCCATAATATCCCGGCCACCAGAAGCCCAAAAGAAGCAGCTGTTCTGAATATGGAAAAACAAAAGAAGCTGTTACTATAGCAACCAGAGAACTCTGTGGAAAAAGCTCTCCTTTAACACTAGCCAATTCCTCCGTTTCACCCCTCCCTCTTTTCCTTTTGTGCACCAGTGTAGACTGCCCTTGGACAGAAACGATGATGGTGATTTGACTGCACCTGAGGGGGTGGGGCAGCGTGAACACTTCAGTTTGCATTTATACTTCGCAGGAGCTGGAAGACTTGCTCCTGGCCAAAGCTTATGAAAAGGCTGCAGAAATTCATACTGGGCCACCCGCTTGCTTGATTCCCTAACTTTTCTTTATCCTTCTTAAAAATACTGCTGGCATCTCTCATTCCCACTTGATGAAGCAATGATGTCTCTTGCACCTCTACTTTTTGTTTCAGTTTTCTTCCCTAGCCCATGTCCATGCCTACGAGCCAAACACAACATGGCTGCAAGCAATCTGTGACTGCTGATTCCACGGTTGCTACTGAATTGTGCTAAAGTTAGGACAGTTTTGACTTCAGAGGTAAATGGGTGGTGCCACACACTCAATGTTATCGTTGTGTTTCTCCAAATGGTAGAAAATGCAGGCATAGTTTATCACGATGAACTCAGCTTCAGAAAACCTGTCTCAAATAATTAAAATTCAAGTCATTTCATCTCAGTTTTAATGTCCCACAAAGTTTGGTTTTGATTAGCCTATCAAAAATACCTTTAATTTTGTATCTCTTTTGCTGGTCAGCCTTCATTTCACTGAGTGCTTGTATTCCCAAATTAGTTTTGAAATCAATAATTTAGCTACTTAAAATTGTTTTTTAAATCAGTAATTTAAAACTTGGAACATATTTTGATGTGGATACTATCTGTTAACTATCCTGCTAACACAGATCATGGCTATATTGCTAAGACACATCTATTTATCCTTCATGTCACTTAAATATTCTGTCTTGGCAAGGAAATGTTGTAGGGTACTAGTCTTCTTTTAAATGTATAGCATGGCCTTTTATAAAAAGACCTTAATACCCAGTAACACCTTGTAGTTGGCCTTCTCACTGGGGCTAACTCTGTTAAAATTTGTTTATGTGAAAGTTAAAATCTTTATATGGGAAAAGAATCTAAAAAAGAGTGGATGTATGTATATGTATAACTGATTTACTTTGCTGTACACCTGGAACTAACACAACATTGTAAATCAACTATACTCCAATAAAAGTATTTTTAAAAAGCAGAACAGATTAGCAATATATGTAAGTCAAACCATTATGCTGTACACCTTAAACTTATACAGTGATGCATGTCAATTATATCTCAATAAAATGAGAAAAACTGAATAAATAAAAAGAAAGTTTGACAGCCATGAACATTATTTTTAAGTAGAGTAGAATTGAAATCGCATAGTAGGATTCTCTGGTCATTTGTTTTATAAGTTCAAACATTAACCTTCTTGATGGGAAGCTGTACAAAATGCCTGTTCTAAAATCTCTTTGACAAGAGTTGCTAGAACATGTTTGGACTAAATAATTTCTAGTTTCCATAAATGTATCTCAATCATCTGACTTTTTAAAAAATTGGAGTGATAGCTTCCTACATGATTTATACACACTTCAAACCCATTAAATTTAAAAAGTAATTGAATATTTTGTAGAGTTAAGCATAAGTTGTCTTGATTTAACGAAATGGCACTTTCAGAATTATTTAGCATTTTCAGAAATGGTGTACCTCAATCTGTTTTGCCAATATTTATTCTAATTGCATTATCAGTTACTTAGTAGTATTTCTTATTTTTTTTTAAATGTTTAGATTCCAGCTTATATGGACCGAAAAAGAATTGTAGTTATTTGAAAGCATAGTATATGAGTTTTGATTCATTATTTCACATTCTTACATAATATTCTGACTGATAAACAAGTTTCTATGGAGACAGAAGGGTTTCTTTTTTATAGCACTGCATAATGAGTTTAATGTATTCCTGAATTAATATTTAAAGTAAATTAAATAAATGAGGAAATACTGCTTTAAAAAAATAGAGTTACGAGATACAGGATCAACCATAGTATATCATTAAGTGTCATGAAATTTTTTTGGTGCTTTCTAGAAGTAACCCTACTTTTGGAAACTATTTCCCTTAGATGAGATTAATATGCACAGTTAGCCAGGTAATATTTTTTTAAAAACAAAAATAACTATAATATCATAGATGTGAAGAATAACAAAACTGACTAAAATATATAGATAGGAGCCAAGCTGAAAATCAGGTCTCTACTGACCAAGCTTTTTTGTTTCATTGTTGAAGAACTCATTGATTTTTTAATCAATTGTGGAATGTGGACCAAAGAGGTGCTAGACAGATTTGGAAATTTAGCAAAAGGGATTTCGTTTCCCTGTTCAAGACCTTCCTTTTTACTAATAATCAGGACTTTCACAAATTTACGGTCCCTTTTTTCTATTTGGATTTTTGTTTTGTTTAATTTTACATAAACTTTTGTTTCATGTTAAGGTACATGTGCAAAATGTGAGCAACTTTGGTGCTGGAAGTGGAATTTCCCAGTCAATAAGGGGCATCAGTGATGGCTTTTTGTGTCTCACACACACATACACACACACATTCTTTAAAAAGAAAAAGAAGGATAAAGGAAAGTAAATGAAATATTAAGATTTTTTAAGTAGTTAAACTGGAGGAAAGGAGGAAAATCATGTGAAAAGCAGAACATCTGTTGTAAAAGAAAAAACGGAGAACTTTGTCATCAGGTGAATTTCACTTATGTGAAATTTATTCATTTATTACATTTGTATTATATATTCACTTTCATTATCAATTGGACCAGCTCTATGAAAGACAGTAATGTGACCACTCCCCAATTGTACTAAGCATACCTTCCATTATAGTCAATAAACATTTTTCCTTATCCTTACAAACACCAACTGTTAGGAAAACAGTGTGGTGTCAGCAAAGTAGGACCTATCACCTCCAAGCTCTGTGAAGAGGACACTTGAGTACATAGCAAAGGACCTATCATGTATTAGAAGCCCTGCAGAATTGAAAAAATTGAAACCCATTAAGAAAAATTGTAACAGAGTGAGGTATAAGGTATGCACGCTCAGCCTTTACAATCTTAGGACTCATTCTTCAACATAATGTCAGGAGTAAGCTGATGGGTATTTAAATATTTAGATAGACAAGAAGTTACATGTGTATGTAGTTTTTGGACTGGTACACATACCAGGATTCAAGTATCACATATTAAAGGCATTTTGACATATCTTCTATTAATTTTTCTCTTCCTGCATCTTGAATTCAGGTCTGTTTAGGCTTGTTTTCTCTTCTTCCCCCTTGCCTTCTGAAGAGTAAGTTTATCATTGAATGTTGGTGTTAGTAGCAGACTGGTCTTCTAATTTTTGCTCGCCTGTATTTTCCTCCTTCTATATCCTTTTCCTAGTAACATCAAACAAAATAAAGTCAGTGTAAATATTCATGTCAGCATCATGACATTTTAATATTTTTTGAATTTCTTTTTACGGTTCTGTTTGATGCTTATATGGTTATATATGTGTAACCATTAAAAAATAAAACAGCTTTAAAAAATTATGTTAACTAGCCAAAATATGTTGCCTAAATTTATTTTGACTGGAGTAAACATATGATGCTTCATAACATGGTAAAATATCATGAATTTGGGAAAATATATTTAAAGTTGAAACTGCATCTACTTAGAGATACTTATGTTTACATTGGATAAATGCATTTAGTTTTTGAAAAGTAATTCATAAATTGATTTTTAAAATATCTGTATCCAAGCCTACATTGTTTATCCCCTGTCAGTTTTGTTCTAGCTGTAGTACTCATAGTAATTTGTAGAGGGAGTGATTATTTATGCCTGGGCATCATTCAAGTGGAACAATCAGTCTCTTTGACCATTTTTTTAAGAAGTGTTTATGTATCAGTTTGCATTTTTAGCAGTTCCTAATAATAACTTAGAATAATCTTGCTGGTTTGTACTAGATTTAATCAACTTTATCAACGTTTAGATATTTGGGGAAGAACATACAATGTGCTGTCTAATTGTAAGAGTATAAAGGAAGCTAAGTGGAGAAAAATATTCCCTTGGAAAGGATTTTCTTCTTAATACTGATATCAAATATTAGTCTTGTAGCTTAAATTTTTATAGTCACACCAGCCATAAAATGAAAGGATCACTGGTTCTTATAGATGTTGATATTTTTCTTTTATAAAATGAAACTTTCTGAGACACCGTACTGACTGTAGATCTTCCAGTACCTGACTTACAGTTGTCCGACTTGAGATTTACATGAAACTTTCGGGAATTTTATAGTCATGTAATATATTATTGAATAATATTTACCCACTTCTGATATGGAAACTATAGCATAGGAAAAGACAAGTATCTGGAAGGAAAACACTAGAAAGAAAGAAGTTTACAAAGACTGTCTGCTGGTATAAAATCTTTCCTTAAGGTAGAGACACTCCCTTACCCCATAACACATACACACCTAAACCCTAAGACATCTTTATTATCCTCTCCTTGATCCACTAGAGTATTTGTCACATTTTCCGCACATCAGTCTGATTAAAGACAAAAAAGCTAAATTTTATCTCCAGAGACTACTATAGTGGTTGACACACAGTAGGTACTGAATAAATATTCAATGAATGAAGGAACCAGCAAGCACAAGTAGTGTACAGTACTCCTGCTGCAAATGCTTTCCTTCAGGTTCATTTTCCACCAGATGATCAACCTAACACAGGCAAAATTACCAGCCCTCTGATATCCCTGGTCATTCATCTCTTTTAACCAGTTCCTAATACCTCCTTTCTTTCTCCTGTCTAATTAAGTTGAACATTTACTATCTGCTGAGTCATCAAGCACTGACCACCCTATTTCCTACCAATTTTGGATTTTTTTCTGATTATTTAAAATATGAGCATGGTGATAGAAACTAGAAAGAAGCATACTGTGTAAATTGCAGTGAGTAACTTGCAGTTTTAAATAATAAAATTCAGTAGTGTATAGATGCTATTTGCAGTGAACAAATTATATCTACTTGGCTTATACATGGGAAGGAAAATTGGCAGAGTGATAATTGATATAAGAATAAATTTAGATGCAAGACTTTTTTTAAAAAAATAGTGACCAATTGAGTGTTTAAAAATGACTCAGAAATAAAAATATTAGTGTCTATTGAGTACTCAGATTGGTGCTCAGTGAACTCTGGTTGCTGTCTTAAAGGCGTATGCATTGTCTTATAAAAGTCAACTTGTATAATTCAGACAAAGTTATAGAAGTTTAAAGAAATGTGTCAATTAAAGGGGATCTTGGAACATGGTTCCTGAACCACACTTAGAAGGGTGGATAAAAAATGGGACAGAAGAAAGAATTACAGTAGCAGTGATGGATCTTGTCATCTCTATTCTATCCAACATATAATAAAATGCTTTCAAGGTGTCATTATAAATCTGTTATTTTAGTAGCTGAATGTCCTTCTTTCCTCTCAGTCAAGTCGAAAAAACTGCTGAAATAATAGTTTCTTAAATGCATAGAATATATTGAGTACTTATTCTGGATAAAACACAGGTTAAGAATCATACCTCCCGGGCTTCCCTGGTGGCGCAGTGGTTGAGAGTCCGCCTGCCGATGCAGGGGACGCAGGTTCGTGCCCTGGTCCGGGAAGATCCCACATGCAGTGGAGCGGCTGGGCCCGTGAGCCATGGCTGCTGAGCCTGCGCGTCCGGAGCCTGTGCTCCGCGGTGGGAGAGGCCACAACAGTGAGAGGCCTGCTTACCGCAAAAACAAAAAACAAAACAAAAAAAAACCAAAACAAACAAACAAACAAAAAAAAAGAATCATACCTCCCATCTTAACTCTTTACAGTTTCCTTAGTATATTCATATTAATTATGTAATTTTACATCTCACAATTTTATAAAGTGGACAGTCCAGGAGTTAGTATACTTATTGTGGAAACAATGAGTGTGAGGCACAGAGATAATACGACTAAAATCCAATTCTCATGGCCCTGGCAAGCTTTCTTCCGACTCCCTGAAAGGAGCCCAAACTTTCAAAAGGATGTGAAAAACACAAACACCTGTGACATCAGAATAAGTTCTAAATGAACTATATGTACAGTACATCTAGTATTGAGAGGATATCTTTCAATTTGTACCATGGGATGGGCTTTGCTGATTCCTCTGCTGATTAGACCAGAGTGAATCTTAAAAACCACTCCCTTTCACCTCACTCCTCCAAAAGGTATAACCCGTCCCCCCATACACCTCCCAGCCCTACCCCCTATCCTAGGCTTCCTTCTCCTCCAACAAGATCTTTATTAACTCAAGTAATTTACTGCCCAGGTATTATAACAAGGACTCATTCATGTATATATTGATTCATGATCTGTTTAAAAGAAATTGTATACTATATAGGGGAAAACAAAAACAAAGACCCTAGGAAGTGAGGAAGGTCTTAGCCCTGGAAAGTAGAATGTCTAGATGGGGGAAACCAGTGGGGGAGAGAGAGAGAGAGAAAGATCTAAAGAAGACAGAAGGATGCAGAAAGAAAGAGGCCTTGCTGCCCTTGGAGGGGACAGAGAACCACTGGATCTGGCCTCCCAAATCCTCTATCCATCTCTAAGGGACTCACCTTTACTATGCTTCCTTTCCTTGGAATATGAGCAACCCAACTCAAACTAGCTTAAGGGAAAAAAAAGTGAGATTTATTGGAAGAATTTGAGATTCTGTCAGAATTAAAGGAGTTTTTAAGCAAACAGTAGGAAGGGCAGAGGCTGGACAGCTGCTATAGCCATAACTCAGAAGCAACTGGAATCACAGACTCAAATACAACCAGGCAGTCTTGTCTAATTCCTGTGTCATGTGCATCACATTCTCACTGGGTTTCATCCCGCTGGTAGGAGAGGGGTGTACTATGAAAAGTGGCCAGATTAAGATCAGACTGCCTGACTTCAAACATGAGACCACCACTCATTTGCGCTGAGACTCGAGTAACAACTCTTAACCTATAGTTTCCATACCTGTATAATGTGGTGACTAATGATAGGGTTGTCGCAAAACATTTTAAGTGTTTAACAGAGTGTTTGATATCAACTGTTGTTGTTATTGAAACAGATATTTTGGATTTGGGAACTCACTTCTCACAGTGCTGTTGCCTGAGAGAGACAGTCTCTCTTTCCTAGGTTCTAGGTTGAAAACAACTTGAGAAAGTCACCAGCTATCCTAGGTATGGTCACATGTTCAGGCTGTAAGGATACAGGGACTTTGGAACTACAAGTTTGAAGTCAGAAGAGGAGGGATATTTCCAGAAAAAGAGATGGGGGGGACGTGGAGCTGATCAAGAAATGGATGCTCACCACAGATAAATATCCACAATATTTATCCTAAGTCTACACAAAATCTCCCTTCAATTAAGCTTGCTTGAGTAGGTCTCTAAATGAATGCCTGATACAGATATTGATGTAAATATAGGTATAAAAATAAATGAAGAGAACCAGAGACATAGATTAGATAAATATTGCATGGTCAAAAGATAGGCATTTTGTCTGTTTTTATAGAATAAAAAATAAGTGTATTTTTAATGTAATGTATCAATCTGATTCTTATATAGAACTTATATAGAGAACTTTTAGAATGCATTCATAAACTTAGAAGTCACTGCCAGGCAACTAGAATGATATCTAAATAATAATTAGCTGCTGTTCTACATGTAAATAAAGTATTGTTCATAATTGAAGGAATAATACTCTGTTGATCTTTCTCAGGAAGTTTTATTGCTCAAATATCCGAAGACATTTTAAGTATGCTGTTCAAAAAAACCATGTTTACGCATTCAATAAAGTATATACTTAAAAAGGAAATCATGGGTAAACAAATGCTGCAATGAAATAAAATATTGAAGCTGAGCTTATTTGTATGCATACCAGAAACAACATTTCTGTTGTAATTAGTTTTTAAAGACAAGTGATTCACTACTTTTGATCACATTAATAATATTAGTATATGACCAGAAGATACCATTTAGGGAACCAAAGGAGGAATCTTAAATTAATATCACTTAGTCCCAAAGCCAAATTTACAATCTTTTGCACTTTTAAAAGTAACAGAGTGATTATACTTTGCCAACCTGTGTATCACAGACCTTAAGGGGATGTAGAATTATCATAAATTCCATGAGAAATGAGCATTATCTGAAGATTGAAAAAAAAACGTTTTGCATACATATGAATTTTTTCTAATATAAGGAGAAGATGTTGAGACTGATAAAATGTAAATTAATTACTGAACAATGATTTGGGGTCATTTTCTATTTCTAAACTGTGTTGAAGATAAATATTCTGTCTAGCATCATAAGCTATATTAATTTATAGCATTAAGAAATTATCTGCTGTGTGCCACACAGTTAATACTATGAAAATACTAAAACACTTTCCACTTAAGCTACTTGATTATCTCCTGTTTTCAGTAAACACACTGTACACAAAGTTACCACATATTGACTTTTGAGGGCTTTGCCTCTTTTGAATGGTTTCGGAGTGGGCACTCCTCCTCTGAAGCCTAATTTGGCAATGTTAGTAGCAATGTTGAGAACAATTAATGGAAACAAATACCCATTATCACCTGGAAAGTAATTACTGATATATCTGTAACAGGTTTAAATTATTTTGAGTCTCTGGTTTTAAGAATTCTAAAAGTTTTCTTTTCTCCACTTTTTTTCTTTTTTCTTTTCTCATCTCCCCTTGTTCCCTCTTTCCTCCTTCCTTTGACCCTTCTCCCTCTCTCCCTTTCTTCCTTTCTTCCTTCTTCCTTATGTTTGGTCCTTAATCCAATCAAACCTGGCTTGCAACTTTTTCCTAGCCCATGCCGAGATAGGTGAAAGAGCAATCATTTTAATTCACCCTCACTCTTCTTGGGTTGTAGAGACCCTAGGGTTTACATAGTCCAAGAAAGTGGATTGAGAAGACTTGATTGGTTGATCTATTATGGTCACCACTGAAGACGCACCTTGACTTATCTGGGGGATCTACTTAAAAGATGGCATTTCTGCTGTCATGTTCACTCTCTCAGTGCCATGCTGGGCAGTTCTCCCCAGATTCTAACAACATTCATCAGCTACCCGTCCTCAGGGGATGTCCCACTTCCTAGGACCTGTGTGTAAGACTGGGTTGCAGGTCTTCACCATTAACAGAAAAGATACTCTATTTCACTTCTCTGTCTTGGGCAACTTCCCTTTCTATCCAGGAGCCCCAAGGCTCTAGTCAGTCACTTCCTTACACAGGCAAAAACAGTTGAATAATCTCTTCAAAGAGCTACCTTTTCAAACATAAAGGACTACTGCTTCTGGAGGTAGAAGCAGCTCAGACCCAATCCTTACCTACAGATCTGGGAAAGGGTGGCAAAATACCTGTCCTTCTTTCTTGAAGAGACCAAAATTTCTTAGGTCATTCAACAGGGACTTTTTATTGCATCAGTATTTGAATATGCTTTGTGTCATCCTTTGCTTCCTTAAATAATTACATTTTTCCTTTATATTTCTTTGGCCTCAAAATGAATTCATATGGTACCCTTGAGTTTCCTCCTGTGCATAGCAAATCATGAGAGTTCAAAGTTTAGCTAAAAGGCAATAGAGTTATTGCTTGTTTGTGTTCAGCTTTTGTTGAAAGTTCTGTAAATTGATTCACATTTAAGTATACAGGATGAGTCTAAAAGGGGATTCAATGTTAAAGCCTTTAGTATAGGAAAAATTCCTTCTGAATTGAATGCTTTATCAAAGTCACTTGCATATATTTTGGTGTCTAAATGATTGACACAATTATAGAAACATTATTTTAAAAGCAACTGAAATTAAGTTACTACCTAAAGCTAAGAAGTTTTTCAACATTTTTTGGCTTGCTGGTTACATCAAAAATAAATTTTTTGTTTGTTTGTTTCAGTTTGACTAAACAATATATCCTCCAATGCCAATATAGCCTTGCTGCTTACACTAGATCCTGCTCAATCTTTTTTTTTTTTTTTTTTGCTGTACGCGGGCCTCTCACTGTTGTGGCCTCTCCCGTTGCAGAGCACAGGCTCCAGACGCACAGGCTCAGCGGCCATGGCTCACGGGCCCAGCCGCTCCGCAGGTGGGATCTTCCCAGACCGGGGCACAAACCCGTGTCCCCTGCATCAACAGGCAGACTCTCAACCACTGCGCCACCAGGGAAGCCCCCTGCTCAATCTTTAATGTCTGTCCATGAGCTCAGGCTGTCACACCCTCGAGGGATAAAAATGTAGCCTTGATCAGATTACTGATGAAGTGATATGGCTTTATTGTTAGAATTCAAATCTGGCAAGAATTTGCCTGATTTTCCTGACTTTCCCTTATCTCAAGGTGTATGTCCCATGTTTCCTAGAACAAACCATTAAAGCTCCATTTGTTTATTCAACAAATATTTACTCAGATCTTACTATGTTTCAGGCACGATGGGTCTCAGGGAAATAACAGACAAAGGATAGATTATTGTCCCTTTTCTCCTGGTGTTAACAGGCAAGATTTGCATATATCCTTTCTCATTGTAGTCTTTCTCATTGTAGTGACTCAGGCTTTGGTCCTGCCCAAGTACAGTGAACTCATTGAGAATAAGGACATCTCAATAGTGCATGGTACAAACTCACATGGTTGAGTCCATGAAAATATAGCACTCAATGGCAGTGTGTCTGATAAGTGCAAAATTATTGGAGAAATTGTATAACTTGACACTTGTCCCAAGAAACAGGGTCTTCAGCTGCTATTTACTTGTACTAGAAATAGATTCCCTGGTTACCATCTTGTGAGAAATCTAGGGTCTGATTCCAGAACACAGGGGCAGGGTGGGGGGAGGATAATCCTTTTACCTCAGTCTTTGTAGCATGTTTGTTAGCTCAGAAGAAATAATAATCTCTGCACTGCAGTTCCTTTATTTAGAAACCTGGTAACTTAGATACCTTTGTGGTCAAAAGCTTCTAGAAATATACATTTTGGGAGGAAAAGGGTGGCTAACTCTCATTTTGGAGAGATTTTATTTTTTACTCCTTACCAGATTTAAATTCTAGAAGTAAAGCTATACAATTTCATCAGTAGTCTGATCAAGACCACACTTTTAGAAAGGCAAAAATGCATTAAGTAGACTAACTGAGGAACCTGAAGGGTAGTCATTAAAATCAGCTGCCTTTTCAATACATGTTGAGAGATTTGTCTGGGAGCCTTTCTTTCAAATGATACTATTTCAATCCTGCCTAACATTTAAATCTCTAAACACTGATATTCCTGTTTTAATTTTAACTGGCACCAGAAGGAAATGGTAAAACAGCAGATGATGATTACCTCAGTAATTTATTCCACATTTTCTAACAGCTTTACAGATTCAAATAAAAAATAATAACCTAAAAATGAAAAATACAGAACTAAAATTAAACATAGAAAATATTCTTAAACTAAGAGATTTTTTTCCCCTCATACTCTCCCAAACGGTGGAAAATAAATTCCACAGTGAAATGTAAACAGGACCTAATTTAACCACTGGTATGTTTTGCTGACTAACTTGGACTTTCTTTTAAAAAATGATATAGATTCAGGTCCTATTAATTTAAATTTTAGGATTATTTAGCTAAAGGATAAGCCGGTTTTTTTTTTTTTTGAATTTGCATTATCTAAGATCAAATCCCACTTTAGAAGCACCCTATATACAAATTAAATTAAATTGTTCTTTAAAACAAGTCCTCTAAAGGTTTTTATTTAGTTTAGTTAACAGTTTCAACTGAAAGCAACAGAGATGAGATTTTTTCCTTAGATGTAATAGAAAGGAGCCTGAAGTGGGAGAAGTGCTTCAACAACAAGTATTTATTGAGAGTCTAATATATGCCGGGATTTGTCCTAGATTCTGGGTACAGCAGCAAACAAATGGGCTAGGTCTTTGCTCTCACATAGTTTACATTCAAACCTATGACTTTTACTAAAATTGGAAACTTGGTACATCATTCTACTTCTTGTGGCTATTTTGTTAAATAAGACTGGTGTCCCGTTAAGTTTATACTCTTGAAATTTTTATTTATTTTGAAAGGAAGATATATAAAATTCTGTCAGTCTTTTGAAGTCTATTGAATAATCAAACTAATATTTTTTTGTGTGTATTTTAGAACTCATTTATGATGATTAATTTATGAAAACTCAAAATAGAATTCTTGTAGTTAACATAATTAGAATAGAACATAGGCCTTAAAATAAAATATGAAACAATGAATTTAAAAATGTCACTTGCTTCTCTTGACTACTTCTCTTAACATAGTATTTTGTTGAGATTAAGATCTCAATCTACTTAACAACAATAAAGCGGTTATAAATAGGACTGTTCTGGTTGTAGTACACACTACTTTCCGATTTCTTTAAAACTGCCGTTTAGATTTACCAAGTATATGCCTCATAATTAGTATTTCATATCATAACATAAATAGTGTGGTAAAGATTTTCATAAGTCAATAATGAAGTGATAATATCTGTTTGGATATATCTGCAAGTGGATTGAAATTTTTGTCATTACATCTTAAGGTAGATATACTGTACCTCTTCCAACATGTGTCTTGCTGGGAACTGTTCACTCTGATCATCTTAACATTCAAATCTCCAGTCACACAGTATCATGTGAGGATTCTAACTAAACACTCCTGAGGAAAACTATTAAATTACATTAAGTGAAGCAGATTGATAAAATTGGGGGTCTTTATTACGTAATAAATATGTAGTATTTAAACATCAACTGTATAGAAAATATCCTTTGTTCAAAAGAAAATTGATGCTTTTGGAAAGAGTTTAATTTTTGTTGCTATTTTTCTAGAGAAAATAATGACTGAGAACGCTAAACATAGATAAACAGGAAGAATGCTGTAAAGTATGAAACTTCTCCTTTCTGTGCAGACAGCTATGTGGCAGTCATTGGATGGAGAGTGGAGTAGATTTCCCACCCAATGTGGACCTTAGTGGCCAGGTAATTCATACGTATAATTTGGGCCAAAATGAGGTCCTTGCAGAGTGACTCCTGTTCTTTGTACTCTACCAAAGCTGCTTTCTTAAGTGTCCAAAAGTTTGCTGTGTGTTGAATCCAATGGTTTCTTCATAGCTTCATTTTTTTCTTTGCATTTTATTTATTTGTGTAGGAAAGAATTATATTCTCTGGGTTTGACTCTTCTGAGTATCTTCTTCTTTTCCAGCTGCTCTTCCTCTACCTATCTCTTAAATCTCCTAATCTCTTAAAAGTAATTATAAATTCCCCAAGATTCTGTCCCTGGACTAACTCTTCTGGTCTTATTATTTCAATAATTACATCTGTTATGTAATTTATAAATTTATAGACCCAGGCCTGATCTCTTGGATGTCTCCACATGGAAAGCTTACCCACACCTCAACCTCTCTTGATGTTTAAAATACACTAATTGTTTTCATCATTTTCTCCCCAACATTTTTCTTGTCCATGCATTAATTTCACTTTTGCTAGCAATCTTAATTTCTTTTTACTTTTCATACCCTCCCTATCCCTTCTTATAAAACCATTTAAATCGCTTTAAAAATATGAAATTTACAATATATCAATATATGTTTCTTCAATAACCCATTAAGTAAGAAGACCAAAGGTGATGAGTATAAATCATAGCTTGGGATATTTACAACATTATAGTTGATATGAAACTATCTTTACCTTCTATTGGTAACAAAGTTGAAAAACTTTTTAATGGCATTGTGGTGAAATTTTCCCCTCCAACTTCATGGACTTCCTGAATCACAGGTAAAAATCCCTGGCCTCAAATAACTTCAAAGTATGATCCTGCTTGAGCACAGAGAAGTTACTTAGGTGATTTCTGCTTAGTTATTCTAACCTGATGTTTTCAGCTGAAAAGTAACTTGTTAAAAAGTTGACAAGAGGAAATAATTAGACAAACATAAGGAGGACTTTAGATGATTTTGTTTTTTAAAAGGTGGAAATTATATCCTAGAAAGCAAACATACTTGAAAAAACAAACGTGTCTTATTTTCATCTTGAAAATCTTTCTCTGTATTCTCCGTGGTCTTGGGTAGTTAGACCTTGGTTGGTGTCCTTAGAGAGATTTTTTTGGTTTTGTTTCAGCATTAAAATACGTTATTAGTTTCTGCTAAAAATGCAGCTGGTTATAAAAGTATTTTCTTTTTAATACTTTTGAGGAAATACTTTATGTAATGGATTATTTCATGACTGGTCTCCATCTTAGGTAAATATAATCATCAATTACCTGATGATTATATCAGTAAGTTTTATTGACTTATACTGTAGAAAATATAAATTATGGCAAGAAAGAAACAACAGAAGAAATGCTCACGTGGAATTTAATATAAACAGGAAAACCTAAATTGCTTCTCTAATTTATTTTGCTTATCTCTTTTACACATCATTCTTCTTGTAGAACATTAAATGAAAATATAATACTTTGGGGAAAAGTAGCTTACCTGTATAATGAGTATCATGAATTTCCATTTCCATTTTAATTCATTCTTTGGAAAGCATGAATGCTTTCCTCTTACGAGAAAGGTTAAATATAATGTTACATAGGATAAGAAATCCAAGACATTCAGAAATCAGAAGGGCCAGAGTATCACACCAATGGACTCCTGTTCTGAGACCGTATTATGCTGGTAGTAAAAGAAACTTGAGGGTAGAATCATGTGCTCAGGAAATAACTGGTTGTTGATGATGTTGTGGTCTTGATTTTAATTTGTTTTAATTTGTCCTAGAAGTTGAATATAAGTGAACTAAGTCTTGGCAAATTCAAAGAAAAAAAAAAGAAAAAAGAAAACTAAGCCAGTTACATTTTTTTAAAGGATATTTAAAAATATGTATTTATTGGGCTTCCCTGGTGGTGCAGTGGTTGAGAGTCCGCCTGCCGATGCAGGGGACACGGGTTCGTGCCCCGGTCCGGGAGGATCCCACATGCCGCGGAGCGGCTGGGCCCGTGAGCCATGGCCGCTGAGCCTGCGCGTCCGGAGCCTGTGCTCCGCAACAGGAGAGGCCACAACAGTGAGAGGCCTGCGTACCGCAAAAAAAAAAAAAAATTATTTATTAAGTATAATAGAAAGGGGTACAGATTTTCATGAGATTCTTTCAGATTTGGCACGTTTTCCATAAAAATATTGGGAGGCATAACTTTCTTTCCTTCTTGATCCCATGCGTGAGAACTTGAGCAAAAATAATTCCAAGGTGACACATTCTTCCATACACCCACAAAACCTAAGTCAAACAAAATGTAAATGCTGATGAAAATTATATAAAGCAAACTGTTCTACAATGTTAAATATATCTATTAACTTGCCTTTTAACTTTTATAAATGGCTTAATGTACTTCTTGTACCTTTAAATTATCCCTGTTACAGGTATTCATACAAATTCATTCATTAAATATAACCTTAACTTGGAAAATATTTTATAAGCTATATTAATTATCTTGCATACACTTTGAGTTATATTACTTCTCTGAATTCTATAACCATTTTATCCATTTTAGCATAAAGTTTATCCAATACTAGTAACATTTTATTCAATTTTCGGCTTATCTAAAATTGCTGTCTTATAATTTCTTTTACTACATAAACTAAACTAGTTTACTAGTTTACTACATAAACTAAAGTTTTTCCAGTATTTGTTTGCTCATATGATTTTTTTAAAATAGATTTATTTTTATTTATTTATTTTTGACTGTGTTGGGTCTTTGTTGCTGTGCAGGCTTTCTCTAGTTGTGGGGGGCCATTCTTTGTTGCGGTGCGTGGGCTTCTCATTGCGGTGGCTTCTCTTGTTGCGGAGCACGGACTCCAGGCGCGCGGGCTTCAGTAGTTGTGGCTCGTGGGCTCTAGAGCGCAGTCTCAGCCGTGGCACACAGGCTTAGTTGCTCCGCAGGATGTGGGATCTTCCTGGAGCAGGGCTCAAACCCGTGTCCCCTGCTTTGGCAGGCGGATTCTTAACTACTGCACCACCAGGGAAGTCCACATGATTTTTTTTTTCCTTTGTGAGATTAAAAGTTCCGTTCCAAGACATTCTCTGTGCCATCTTTGTATTTCCATTCAGAACACAGCAAGGCTTGTGGTTCTCTCTGTATCCCATCCCACTGTCACCTTCTTCCTGTGGCACCATTACCTCGAAGTTCATGCCGCAGGGTATTCTGTTGACTCCCTGGCTTTGCAAAGCTTGATTTACCATCATTAATAATTTTAAAGTTTTCATCCTATCTCCTCTATGTTAATAGGTTGAATCCAGATTTGTCATTCCTTTTAATTAATCTGATTAACCTTCCTAGGCTCACATAAAATCCCCAGTGTAAGTTTCATGATTGAAAGTAGAGAAGCTCCAGTTTGAAGGTCTTTCCAGGTCATCAGTAGGATAAAATTAAGTTGACTCATTAAAAAGATTTACTCATTCATATCACAGCATTTCTTTCTTTCCACCTTTAAACCCTACTCAGCTCTCAGCAGGAATGTTCTCTTTCCTTCATTCAATACTTATTATCATCGTAAATTCTAATCATTTCTGTGCTATGCATTTCTTCAGCACCCACAGAGACCCACTATATTCTACCAATTTGTTCTTTGGTAGATATGTTGCTTTTTGGTGTTTTCTGTCATGTTTAGTCTATCTGTGTACTTCTTGCCCGTAACTTTGAGTGTCTTGGAGGTTGTCTAACTTGAGGGTTGGCTAACTCCTTCAAATCGTTGCTCAAATGTCAGCTGTTTGAAAAGGCTTACTATTTCAAATGTTATTTGCTACCCACCCCTCTTCTCATGCTTGTCACCTCCACATTCCTGAACCCCTTGGCCTGCTGAATGTTTTACACTTGACTTGTCACATCCCACAACACATATTGTAAAGTTTGCTTATATATTTATTATGTTGTTGTCTATGGTCTGACTTTATCACTAAAAGATAACTCCCACAAGGACAGAGATTTTTGTTATTTTGTTCACCAGTATATTCTATGAACCTAGAATAGTACTGAATATATAGTATGTGCTCCAGAAATAATTGTTGAATGAATGAATAATATCAGTCTTCTGCATTGTGTCCTGTTGTCATGCTCCTTAGTACTTAGTGCAGTGTGTTTCCAAAAAGGTGGTCAAAATTTAAATTGGATAGATATACAGTCACAGAAGAAGGAGGAGGAGAAGAGGAGGGGGGCAGGTGATAGGAAAGGGGAGAAAGAAAGGAAAAGAAAAGAAAAGTGATGCCTTTTGACTTTAAGTCTTGCTTTGTTAGTGTCTTATCTCTTTGGTTCACAGTCACATCTTCATAATTTTTAATAGTTGTTTTGAAAGTTATTGCAAAAAGCGAATAGCCACTTGTATACTACTATCAGAGAGCGATTCTATTTTGTCTGTCAAGATCAAATTTGGGAAGGAAAACAGAATTATGAGAGGGAGAGAAAGGGGATGCCTGTCTAACAGCCGTATCAGCTAAGTCACTGGGACTATGTATTACATTTAGACAACCCTCATGCATAAAGAATCTACAATTTTCCTTTTATCATCAATGCATTGGCATAGGTATTCAGTATTTCACATACACATAATATAATGGTTCATTAAACAGCTTGACTAGGCTGAAAAATGAGGAGTTGAATCTGGGGAAAGGCATAAAAATGTAGTATATCTCATCTCAGCTAAAGGATTATTGTTCTAGCTGAAAAATCCAATATGGATATCACTAGGTAGCACATGGAATTTAAAAACTACACTGATGGCACTTAAGACACATTTCACAGGAGCCATATCAAAACTCTGTGGTATGAGGAACCTTATAATGTGTTCTGAGCATTGTTGTCCCAGAGGATTTCCCTGAGGGCCATGAAATACTAAGGCCACACGGGCATTTGCATTTCCTTTGTGCAGGTCTATACATACCGTGTTTGGTGTCTTTTGAAGACTTTTCACAATAAAATGATGCCATAGATATCCAGAGATTATCAATTCCAGGTTTACTATATGCTTTGACTCCCAGGCAGCCACACCAATCACACTCTCTAAACTACAGAAAAGCTCTCAAGAAAGGTAAGAATGAAAAATCAGAATGAGTGTTTGTTCATAGGGGAGATAGACTCATAATATAATCACTCCATCCTTTTATTGAGCCAATGTAGGAAGTACTCTAAGTAGTTCTTAAGAGTCACTAGGTTATGATATAACGCATTGCCCCTTTCAAAAAATGATTGTATGAATAGTGAGTGCATTTGAATATCAAGAATCCAGTTCTACACTGGCAGTTATAAACATTAAACCTGGTTAGTTTTGGTAGCTTTCCATCATCTCAGTGGGCTCCATTTTCTGAGAAGTCTTTAAATTCAGTTCAACTGGTAGGGTGACTTCAGTTAGCAAGCCACGCTACCATCTTGAAGTAGCCAATTGGTTGGGATATTGAGTTCAGTTCTGCCCACATATTTGCTGTCACTCCACAAAATCCCAGCTGCTCAACCCACACCCAACTAGAATGTACAAACAATACTTTAAAATACGTCAACAAAAAGCAATGAAAACACAAGCATTTTGTTCTCAGCCATGAAAAGTAGAGAATATGTACTTGCTTTTGAAAACTCTTGGGAATAATTCCCAGGAGCTAAGGTACTGGCTTCTTGTGTTTATCAATGCTAACAGATCAAAGTTCTTAATGTTTCTATTTTAATTAAAAATTTTTTTTAACTTTCATCACTGTTAAACCCTCAGAATCTAACTCACATTTAGATAAAACTACTTTCGAAGATTCACAGTTTTCTTACTCATTCAATTGCTGTTCCCACCAGATGGCTTTTTTGCTACCTTATGTTTAAAACTTTTTTCTTATCACTTCATCTCTCTCCTCCTCCATGCAATGGAATACTCAAGTCAGTGACACTGTGAAGTTAAAGTTTAAAACTCGGAAAATGAAGGCATTAAGAATACTTCATAGGCAGTTTTATATCTTTATCCAATAAAATGATTCAGAATTTTCATATTTCTTTTCCTTTTTTTGCTACTTTGCCTTCATTATCACTTCCATATGGGTAGAATTATTATTAATGGTTGAGGACAGGATGATTTGGAACTTCATGGTAATCCAGGAAAGATGAAGAAGAGAGTCTTCCCTTGTTTTCATTTCTTTTTCTGTGCTATTTTGAGAAGCTTCATCGATAACTTCAATTTTTTAATGTTTAATATGTTGCCTTTTAAATTTCCTATGTTAATTATCTATAGGGTCCCCATATATAATCTGCAGAAACCATGATGAGCAAAGATTATTTACTAATAAATTGATCCATATTGAGTGTGTGGATTTATTAATATTTTACCTGATTTCTGATTTACATACTTGCTTTAGGTTTACAGCAAGTTTTATTAAAGTTGAAGGACCTTGGTGATTTCATGAAATTGGAGTTTTGAACAAATCTGGGCTGAATTTCAAGTTTGATTTATTATTTCAGGCAGAAACCATGTAGTTTGGCAGTGTGAGATGAGTTTTGAGTTTAAGTTTTCTGGTTCATTTAAACCTGGATCTCAAAGAAATCCTCAAGGGATAGGAACCCACAGGAACTGAAGCCACATTCACTATAAATATTTTCAAGATAAAAATACTTTCTGACCTCTAACTCAAATTCCTTTTTAGATATTAACACTCATAACATTACTGTCCAAATCAGTCATCTTTTTACAGGCTAAGATGACAAATTACTACTTGAAAACCATAAATTTTGCTGTAGCATTATTGAGAATGATTTGGCTGAAATGCAAAGTCAGCGAGAGTTTTGCAATTATTAAACCCATTTTTCTGGCAATATTAATTCCTATATTTATATTGCACTTCTAGCTCGAAAATCTGAAAACCGAAATATCATAGGAAAGGGAGATTGAAAGGAAATAATAGTTATGTACTTGTTTTAAAAGACGCGCAGTTGTAGGAATTAGAACAACAGCCCTTTAACTTAGAATACAGCAAGCTCATGAGTTTTGTTTTGCAAACTATACATACATAAAAACAATAGTCTTTATAAAGTTACATCAGCTTCAAGTATCAATGTGTTAACTGGGAGGCAGCAGTCTGATTTACGAGGAAACAACTATAATACACTTAAGTGTTCTTTAATACCTTTTTTATAAATAAAGACACTGACATAAAAGCAGAAAGCTTTTTTTTAAGAGGAAATAAACTAAGAAAAAGGCAATTGGAAAGAAGTTTTATCTAGTGCATGCTTAGAATAAAAATATTTATTACCATTTTCTATTTGTTTTGGTCTTTTTGAACTGTGATTAAACAAACACAGTTTAGAAGTAGGAAATGACATACTGTTATGTATGATTTTATTCTACTATGTTTAATATTCAGTTAGTTCCTTTAGGAAATATCTTCTGTGGGAAATGTTACTTTTTCAGGGAATATTCTTTTAAGAAATAATATACTTACTATTTCTTGTTTACGGAGAATTTTTATTGAAATAACCTGTTAAGACTCTTATTTTTCAAACTAAAGGAAAAGCTCGATTAGGGAGTTTAACCTATAGCACTTCCTAGATGTCTTGTCTAATATTCTTGGCCATTCATAATGGGCTCTTTAGTTTAAAAAAAGGTTTTAGATAGTAACACTTTCATTTTGTCAAGCTCCAGTTATAAAAGGTAGGTCACATACAGTGGTTGAATAGAGGCGGGTGAACCTCATTAAGGTAAAAGAAGCTTAAAAACAGAGTTGAGATTGAACTGACAAATGACTAAGTCAAATTGCTTCATATTTCATGATCGTTGACAAGACCCCTATATGTCACCTCTGTCTATAAAATGGCTAAAAGCTCTACTGGTCAAGATCACACGAAGTCAAGGAGTTGTACAAGGGATAATCTCAAATTTCAATGTTTTAATGTCTTCCAGAGATAAAATATCTTCGAACACTTTGGCTCCTTGAATGTCAAAAAAGGAGATCGGTAAAAATAAATACACAAGGCATGCTAAAAACTATAAAAAATGCTCTCACCTCTGGTCTCTAACCGTTGACTTCCACTTGCCGGAAGTTGCCACCTGTGACCAGTAAGAGAGAGACATGCAGATGATAGACTCTATCAAATAGAGTGATGTCCTAAGGAACAAAGGGGGCAGGGGGGAGGGAGAAACGTAAATCACAGAAGTTGACAGGAGAAATCAATGAAACAGGAGGAAGCAGCAACTAGTGAGAAAATCACAGAAGGAAAAGTTAGACCCCAACATGCAGACAACTAGAATTTCTGCTGGGCCATCAGAACAGAATCTGTGGCAGATTACCACAAGTGAAGGATAGCATGCCAATTCACCGAAAACCTGAATGTGTTACTTCTGAGATATTTCTCACTCCTGTGTTTTGTGTCCTGACAATAAACTTCGGCTACCTGAGGTAACTGGACATAGCTCTAATTTTTGTTGCATAAGCTGTTAAGATATGTCAGAAACAAGAGATGTGTCTTTGTGAAGTTTCAAGTGTACCATCAACCACAGGGAGTTCTATCAGTCTCTGTTCTTCTCTTCTGTAGTAGCAAGTTAATGCCAGAGGAAAGTGTAATGCAAAGAAGGAGGCCTAAAATGAAAACATCTGTACTGTGTTAATCATACACTTAATTGAATTGCGGATAATTTGTTTAAAATGTTATTTTGTTCTCTTTGAAGAAATATTTTTAAAAAATTTAGTTCTCAAGAGGAAAAAGGAAAGAAGAAAAAAGTAAAAGCATTTCATTCTTACCAAGGAATGAAATATGAAAGGTACAGTGTGCAAAGTAATATAGATAACAAAAAGGATAAAATATGCAAAATATATTGATGTAATCAATAGACAGATTCAAGTTAACATTTAACTTCTAGAAACAAGAAAAAGATTTTGAAGAAATTTTATAGTCAATAAAGAAACAAGAGGAAAAACATATAATCTGTAAAAATATAGAAATGAAGTGAGAGGAAGCCCATTTTACTACTATTCTATTAACAAATACAGGATTAAAGTTCAAAGAAAAACCAATTCCCTCTGTCACTCTTATCACACACATTGCTCTGGACCATTTTCAGGTCACCTTGATCGTAATTATTCATACCACTCCTCATTCTGGGTTCTTTCATTCTTTGACATTTTGTATCTCGGCAACACAAATATCTGGAGATGTGGCTTTTAGGCCCAGAGCTTCTGTCATAATTTGGACCTTTGAAGTTCCCTCCTGGTCTTAAAGACAACATTTGGAATTCTCCATAGAATCACTTTGAACCTTGATTATCCCATCACAAGTGATAAAATAAATATATTTTCAAAACAAAGCCTAAAGTTAAATCCAACGATTCTCTGCATCCATAAATCTATTCACAGGCAATATGATTGCTTCAAAGAAAATAAATTATCTTAACTGCAAGAAAACAAGACTTTTTAACCTGTAGACTGAGTTTTAGAATTTTATACATATCCCACATTGCTTCAAAAAAATGGGAGGATATTTTATAAATGGAGCTAAGGTATGAAAGCGCCTTGAGAAATGTAAAGTGTTTTGTAAAGCTTATATAAACGTAAACACCAATATTTTTATGGTATGTACTGATGGCTATCCATATTTCTCCAGAAGGTCACAATAGAGATGATGAAAGTTGAGATTTTCATACTTAAAACCTGAAATCCATTAAGACTGTTGACTACCATGCAATTACAATTAGTCACGGGCATGTTGGTAAAACAGTAGTGATATATGGATAAAATATATAACATCTAATAAATAATATATAACATAGAACATATGGTATATAACATTATATAACAATATATATAATAACCCTATTTAATATATAATGTAAAATATATAACAATTACAAAATGATTTTGCTTTTAATTTTTATTTTTTAACTTAACATGAACATAGATAGTATGTATAGTGCGAGCATACCAGTATGCCATTGGGTAATACCAACACCCTTCCTTTGAAACATTGCTTGACTTTCACCTTGAGAATACTGAGTTAACTTGTGTCTGGGTATGCATGCCTAATTCATCAATCATCAAATATTTCTGAAGTCTCTATCATATGCAAGGTTTTGAATTAAGATTCAGAAAGAATTCCAAAGAATTCATGTCCCTGAGATGATTTCAAACCCTCACATACAGCAAACTAACAGTTCAAAGCTCAGAAAAGTGTTTTATGGATACACAGTGACCACAAGAGCTAGAGCATTTCTGATGACTTATCAGGCCTTGGGAAGGTAACAGAAAGAGAAAAGCAAATTGCAGATGAGGCACTAGAGCAAAGTCACAGAGGCAGAAACAGCAGAAAGTTTGAGGAGCTGTACCCGATGCCATGATGTAGAACTGGAAGCTCACTACTAAAGATCTGGCCAGGAAGTGAAAGGACTGGAACCTGCCATATGACTGACAGGCTGTAGGTAACAGTTTGAGGATTCAAATTCGATCCTTTTTGAGGCATCATCAAAGTCATTGAGCAATGGTGTAACTATAATAATTTTTCCTGTATCCCGTGCTTTTCTCTTTAATTGGATATAGTCATGAATTTCACTTGCAGACCCAAACTTATTTCCCTCCAGTCAGAAAGGAAGGTCAGTGTCCCTACTCTCTCCATCTGATGCTGGCTGTGCTACTAACCTTGTCAGTGCCTGATATGCTGGAAAGAGCCCTGGGATCACCTTCGCCTTTCACTCCCAATGCTTTCTAACTCCTGTACATCTACGTCGTTAGGTGCCTAATGTCACACGTAAGACTGCTATGTTGCTCCAAATTGATGTTTGTAGTAAGTCTTTGCCTCCTCTGAGTATTTAGCTCTTACTTTCTCTTTGAGTCACAAACATCTGCTGTCCAGCTTTTGACTGGGGGCCTGACACAAAGGGTAGATCTCTATGAGCAATGATGACTTGATATTATTGTCTGTCACTGAGTTGTCACTGCTTTTATGCACCATCTACTGAACTGGAATCACCCACTTTTCACCCCAGGTAATGTCTAGATTAGTTTTTGATATCCAGTTAGTTCTCTGCATGTGTAGTGCTTTAGTGAATAGGCACTTCTAGGACTCAACTCAACCCCCAGCCTTCCTCACCCATGCACTGCCACCCTAATATTCCATACCTCACAGCGGTGTCTATTCTTATTGTGTTTGAGTGATCATATGTGATATATGATATATGTATGATCATACTGACTTCAGATTACTTGTAGTAACATGGGGCAGGAAGAAGTAGTCTGGAATCTGGAATTCTGGCCACTCCCTGGAGCCAGACCAAGTTACACAGAAAAATATTGAGGAGGTGCTCCCAATGCCCAGGCCTTACATAGGACAGCTAGGCCTGTAGTGCCCTCAGTGCCTCCAAAGAAAAGACTTACTTAGAGAAATCTTATGCAGGATCTAGCATACAATATCTCAGTCACCCGTAGTAGCACAGGATGGTCCTCAATGATGCAGTGGCATAAATGGTTAAAAAAAATTTTAAACTAGCAACTAGAAAAAAATAAACATGGTTCCTCAGGTAGTAAGGCAAAAATAGAGAGCATCTAGGTGCATGTGGCTGGCAATCCAGATGTTTGAGACAAAGTAAAAGTGTGATGGTGATGAGGCATATGAGGATCTATGGTGAGAGTACTCAGAAAAGGCAGTAGACAGTTGGTTTGGGGATGAATCAGCTGGAAGGTGGGTCTTAGCCAGTTAGCAGGAATTTGAAGCATGGTTCACAGCCTTTGAGTCAGGAAGTGGGGTGAGAGTAGTGAGAAGGAAAGTTAGAGCCAAGAGAGGGCAGGCGTACGGAGGAGGTTTGGAAAGAGGAATTGAAAAAAGGCATCAGGGCAGAAGTGCATTTCTAAGAACTGGAGCACACAGGGCAGAGAAAGTCTCAGGCTCCCAAAGAGGATGGGCATCTGTATTTCAGAAGGGCCTGATGCCAGCAGGCATGGGGAGCTCAGGGGAAGTTGAGCTCATGTGCAGGTGTGAGTTCATATCCAGAAGCAGAGGCAGAACTAGGTCTCTCAGGGTTGGAATCTGGTGAGAAGTGATTTTGGACCAGGAATTAGGGTGGGCCTGTCTTAGACCTGATGAAAGCCGTGTTTTGCTTTTACCAAATTTATGTTGTGATGGAGTTCAGCAGAGATGGGGTGAAGGCAGGTGGACAACTTGATTATCCGGATCTCAACAAGAGAGGGACGACCATTAAGATGCATTAGATGTTGCTTTATATTTATTATTTCTCTCATCCTCCTTGGAGCCTGCATGAGGTAAATGTTTCCCTCATTTTCTGGATTAGTCTCAGGAAGACTAAATTCCTTAACAGCCAGACAAATATCAGAAAACAGGGCAAATGGGGCTCCGAGCTTTATTTTTGAACATCTGTCCAGTGTGCTGTGTTGGCACTGACTCCATTCCAGTGTTTCCTTTAAAAGGATTCTTGTTCGCCAGGAAGAACTGGGTCAAATTAGGTAGCATTCTGCATGAAGCTATGGAGTTCAGAGGCCTCCTGACTGAGTCAGAAAGCCTTTGTCGCAAGTTCTGCGGAACCCTGATTAAATGAAAGCTACCAGGGCGAGGTCATCCTTTGAAAAATGTCAAATTAGGGCACTGATCATCTTAACATATAAAAGGGGTGCTTCTCTGTGCTGAAGAACACTGTGGGGACAGACCGCTTGGTTGTCAATAAGGGAGGGTCACTAAGACCTCACTCAGCAAGTGGTCACACACAGAGGGAGGAGGGCCTTTGCAAATGAGGACCAACAGCACATTTTTATGTGTATATGTGTATAGATACACACACACACACACGCACACATACAAACACATATGAACAGATCTGACCAATGGCTTGGCTACTAGCTTTTAAGGTGGACCGAGAGTCTATCATACAGAGTGAAGTAAGTCAGAAAGAGAAAAATAAATACTATATGCTGACAGATATATGGAATATAACACAATAAAAAATGGTTCTGAAGAACCTAGGGGGCAGGACAGGAATAAAGATGCAGACGCAGAGAATGGACTTGAGGACATGGGGAGTGGAAGGGTAAGCTGGGATGAAGAGAGTGGCATGGACATATATACACTACCAAATGTAAAATAGATAGCTAGTGGGAAGCAGCCGCATAGCACAGGGAGATCAGCTCGGTGCTTTGTGACCACCTAGAGGGGTGGGATAGGGAGGGTGGGAGGGAGATGCAAGAGGGAGGAGATATGGGAACATATGTATATGTGTAACTGATTCACTTTGTAATAAAGCAGAAACTAACACACCATTGTAAAGCAATTATACTCCAATAAAGATGTAAAAAAAATATATATCCAAAAAAAGAAAGAGAATATTAAACTTCTGATGAATAAAATAAAAATAATTTTAAAAAGGAACTTATTGTAGAAATAGTCTACCACATAGTAGCAGGGACCAAGTAGAGCTATTCACTTTTTACAACTCTTTTCAAAATCTGAGCAATATAATCCTGTGTTCAACCCCCTTGACTTTACAGCAGGAAAGTGCAGTAATGGTGAAGTCAGCAAAATGTTTTAGACTCAGGCAGTAAAGTTGCAGAGTGTGTTTGTGATTGACTTTGAGTATTATTATTCTTGTCTCTGATGTTGTAGTTTCTATCCGTCATTAGTATCACTTTCTTTAAATACTGTATGTGATTTTCAAAGCATTATTTTCAAGTGTTACTCTATTTAGTCTCTGTACATATTTTCCCCATGAGGGATCTTAAATAATATACATAGCCCAAAGGTCTATATTTTCTCTCTCACCTGCGTGACAGCAGAACCTTGACACATCTGTCAGATATTTCAGAGAATCCCTGGGTACTCAGACTTCCACAGTGCCCTTGTGGCCACGTCTCATTGCCTCCTTCCTGCTCCGATGGTGGCACTTTGCCTTGTGCTGGTCACAGGCAGTGCTCTTCTACTGTTCTGATCCTGGACCGTGAATAGGGTCCTCTTCAAATCTGTTAGCAGCTGCTTCTCTTGGGGCTCACAAGCCCTCACCTACTGCTCTGGGTTCCCATGTCTCTCAGACAGAGAAAGCCACCTCCTGCAGAACAGAAAGACAATCTCTAGCCCAACCACGCTTGGGATTGATTACCTTTTCCTTCCCAGATGCCTTTGATGGATTCAAAAAAGACATAAGAGTCCAGATTGAAGTATGTGTCTTTAGCTCACTTCACCAAATACCAGTCATACCACAAATAATGTAAGGGTATTTGCTGTTCAAATTTTGGTGGCCCCAAACAAAACCCATTTTCTCCAAAACACTGTATTTTTCTCACTAGAAACTGTAAGGACAGTTTTCCTCTGAAAGGATTTCAAAGTTTCATCTCTTTGCGCACTCTGTGTCAAGGTATAAATCCATAGGAAGGTGGAAATGGGCTTTATGCTTCACTAGGAATTTGTATACATTGTCATCTTACTGTTAACTAGAGATCAAATTCTAGGTCCACAACTGGTTTTCGGTGAGATTCTTTCTTTCTCTCCAAGCTACAGAGTTTGGGGCATCTTCTTTCCAGAACTATAACACTGTTTTTTTGTTTGTTTGTTTTAGTTGTCTGAACCTATGAATATAATTGGGTCATAAAAAGGCTATACTTTCCCAGCAAAGGGGCTATAGTTGCTGAATCCTCAGAATGAGAATATGAATCTTTTAAAGAAAGTGTCTAATTGCCATTCAGTGTGAGAAAACACAATAAAAATAGTGATATGTGAGAAAATAACAGAACTCCTACAAAGTCTTTTAGCAATAGCCCTTATCCTGTGCCCCTTTTCTTTAGGAAGCCCCAGTGCCTCTTGCTGTCATTCTTTAAATTCTGAAGGTACTTCTTGTTGCTTCCTACCTTCCTCTTATTATCCACCACTGTCCAACACACCCATTGCTCCTTCTGTGATTTCCTGTTATTGGAGAACAGCACATCATCTATGACGGATGAGCTGTTTAAATATCCCTTAACCATAAATGGGTCATTTACCTTCTGAGTAACTTCCAGTTGGCAACTCCCTTTTCATTCTATAACCTCTCACATTTGCTTTATAAGGGCAGTCACCTTGTGTCATTTATTATACAGAACACTATCCCATAAAAGCCTCTATTTTGGTGTAAGTCATATCTAATAGGGACCACAATGAAACAGGCATCAACAGCTGTAAGACTGCAGATGTTGGGGGTTTATGTGTAACGGGCAAAAAGTTTGGATTTCTTACAATGATACATGCAAAAAGTAACTTTGCTTTTTTTTTAATAACTGAAATTAATTTTGATTATGGACCTGCATTTTACTCAATTAGCAGGGTTTCCTTGGTCCAGTTAGGATTTTTAGTCAGTGCGAGGTTACCTCCTTTCTCCCGAGGCCATGTCAGGAAACCCGGTCAAGAGTCTTCATCCTCAGCCCAGGCTGGTATCAGTTAACAGAGTTTGCACTTTCTTTCTGTTTGTTTGTTTTGTCATCAGCATCAATCCCAACAGACATCCATCCAAAAGGTCCATTCTTTCCATGCTTAAGTCATTGGCCCATACAAGTCACTTAGCGTCCTTACCCTGATCACAGGCCCTTCAGATCTACTGACTTTTTCTCACTAACTCCAATCTTTGGTCAAGGAAAGTTCTGTAGGCTGTGAAATGATTGGTGGGCGCTCTGTCAAGCCTTGCTTGTCTAGACACGTCACAGCCGTTTCCTGCTGTTTCATACCACGTGAGACTGACTGTAAGGCTTGGCATCTCCCAGAGATGGAGGCACTGATTCTGTTGGCTTTAAGATCCCCAAATACCAGGCTTGGAGGCAAAGTAGTACAAGGAACAGGATCCAAAGCTCCTTTTCAAAGGCTCACATCAACATCTAAATCTCCTACTTTTGCTTGTGACTCCTTTTCTTTATATTTTTTTGTTTATTTAATTTTTAAATTAATCTATAGTTAATATACAACGTCATATTAATTTCTGCTGTACAGCAAAGTGATTCACTTATACATATATATATATATTCTTTTAAAAATTCTATTCCTTTATGGTTTCTCACGGCATATTGAATATATTTCCCTGTGCTATACAGGAGGACCTTGTTGTTTATCCATTCTATATATAATGGTTTGCATCTGCTGACCCCAAACTCCCAATTCATCCCTCTCCCACCCTCCTGCCCCCTTGGCAACCACAGTGACTCCTTTTCTTTAATATCTGTCTCCTGTCCCTATTCATATTTGTTAATTTAAGAAAGATTGTGAGAAAAATTGATTCAAACCAATCATAGATTTTTCTATGACCATGGCTTATGACATAAGCTTTACGTCTTGCATTCTACTGAGCAGTAGCGTTTAATATTTAAAGCCAAGATTTTGAGGTTAAAAAAGATTTCTTTTAAATTATCCATGCTGTGAGTTTTAAAAGTCCATTTCAAAACTCAAAACACTTCATTTCTGTTTAAATGATCTTCCCCTGAGGCAAAAAGTGCCTGATGTGTAGTTTTCATGGTGAGGAGGGTTTTCACGTTAAAAAGGATTACAGGGGGAGAAAAACAGCACAGTTTTTTCATGTTTCAAAACACATCCCAGCACACAAGGGCAGGACAATTGCAGAAAGTGAGGACTACATCATGGTGACTTCGTGTTTCCAGATAAAGACATTCCATAAAATCAACATCTATGGCCATTATCATTTCTCACAGAAAAACACATTTTGTTATAAAAACACAGAAAGGTCATAACTAAAAATAAATGACAGTTCTTTCTTTATGGGTGACATGGAACATTTTGGGAGAAAAAAAGTGCCATATTTTCCTATTTATATCATTTATCCACATCCAGAGGGGTGGAATGCAACTTTATCATGGGATGTCACAGACCCATGAAGGAATCGCTGTCTCTATTCAAAAGTCAGGTAAAACTTAAATGCTGCCATATTATTGAGTAGAGTTTTTTGAAGAAGACTTCCTAGAATCTGCACTTTTAAGAATTGAGTGGGCTTAGAAAAAAAGAACATAAGCTTTGGACTAAAAAATAAACACATATTTGAATACAGGCGTTCGTCCAAGTTTCTGAGCCTCAATTTACTTGTTTGAAAACTCGGAAGAATACTAACTCTACATTTAAGTAATATTGATCTTTTAAAATGAGGTAAAGCATGAAAAACACCCAGCACACGGTAAAACTTCGGTTAATATTAATTTACATCCATTTCACTCTAAATTATAAACCAATGGAGGAAATAGATATGTCATTTTATATAACAACTGGACATTTTTACCGTGCTCTATATACTCCCCTTTCTCAAAACATTCAGGTTTAGATCACTGGATCAAATACATCTTCTTTTTTAGGCAAGCAAGAGATAGTTGCTGATGTTGGAGAGAATAGCATGGCTAGAGGAACTAGAGGGATGTATGGTTTAGCTTAGGCTAAGCTCTTCTGTGATAGGATATGACACCCCAGTCTCTTATTTTTGCTCATGCTACATGCACATCATGAGTTTGCTTCAGTTCTTATCATCTTCTTTCTGGGACCAAAGAAGCAGCCACCATCTGGGGAATCCTGATCTCTTGGCTGGGGGAAAAATGCAGAAGGCAGAGCTACATGATGGCTCTTAAAACTTCTGCTTGGAAGTGGCATATGCCCCAATTCATTGGCCACAGTAAGTTACGTAGCCAAGCCTGATGTCATTGGGTTGGGAAGAAAAAAATCCTGCAGTAGGGGGAGGTAACAAATATGGTGATCAGTAACACAGTCTACCAAAGTGGGCACAAGTAAATGCATGTAAAGAAGACAAGATATAAACAATAGAGAACGGTGGGCAGTACTGATAGCTATCTACTCAGCTCCAGTTTATTTGCTGCCATGCAGGATTGTAGACCCAGTGTTGTCAGGTATAGTTTTCCAAAAAAAGCTGAGGACTGGGGACTTTGGTCTATTCATAGTTCTCTGAGCCAAATCCAGCTCCTGGACGAGTCCAGGCCCCCTAGAGCTCTAATACCAGGTGTAATAAGTATATGCCAGGGCTGGAAGGAATGGATACTCACTGTTGCTAAACACACCAAATTTTCAAGACAGGCTGGGGATCTGGAATTTTATGTAAAAGCTTTATATCCTATCTATCATCAGTAGATTCAAGTATTTTAAAAACACAATGCCAGACTCACAAAACATGGTTTTTGCAAAGTCTGGCTCACTGACCACAGTTTCTGAATAATGATGGTGCTGTAGCTTGGGATCCCTCCACTGTCCTGAATCGGCAGCTTCTGAGAGGGGGTAATCAAACAAGGTGTCAGATTGCTACATGATAAATGAGTAGGCCGTTCTCTTTTTCCATTGTCTGGGAATGCCAGCTTCTAGGGACCTCATTTTTGTGTGACTGACATGTCTAGAGTGTTTAGGTAGAAAGTGAAGGATTTGTTTCACCACACAAAACATTTGAAGTGATAGAATTAATAAAAATGAACAATGATCAACTGGTATTTTAAGTTATTTCTAAATTTGAATTTGTAAATGTTCATAAAGCCATAATACAACGGAAATCTTTACAATTTTGAAATTAAAAAGATGGCTGGCATCATTATTACTGCAATTTTATATTTAATGTACCATAAAAATCATGGCAGAAAGATATATTAACTGGATGTAAAACTCATGCTATCAGACAATTGACATTAAACAGAGACTCATAGCCATAATAAGAAATTACTCACAGTAAATTAAAATCAGCTAATTGAACTTCATTTTTCCTTTTATATCTAAAAAGAATTTGCATTTTGTGTCTTAAGCACATGGAGGTCAAGACCTCCCCTCCTCCATATCTTTCCATTAGATATCCTAGTACTTGCTGTCATCTAGAATTAGGACCCCAAAGGCCACATTAAAGGCGTATGAACATTTAGGTAAAGGGAAGATACGGCATTCTATCTATCTTTGTATCTTCATCACCTAGCAGACTATGTGACACAAAAACAGGTGCTCAGTATCCTATTAAATGAATTAATATTCAGGATAATATAGATATTTCTATCAAAACAATTGCCCCCCCTATTTAATATGCTAATTATTTAGCAACATAGATCCTGGAGAACAGGAATGCAAGTTTATTTTACTTTATTATTATTATATTTGAATCACTTGGCCTGAATGAATGACTGGATTACTTAGAGAGAAGGATTTTAGCCACATCCTTTAGAGAAGGATTTTAGGTCTACCTATCTATCTCTCTATCATCTACTATCTATTATTTTATTTATCTGCCTGTCTACCTGTCTGTCTGTATCCTTATGTGTAATAGGCATAATAAACGTAACAGATGCCTATACAGTTTTTTCCCATATCCCATCATCTTTTCCATATCTCATAGTAATTCTTTGAGGTGGATATTAACAATTTTAATTTTACAGTTATAAATGGGGATATTAAAGTTCAAAGAAACAAAGTCACTGGCTGAGGTAAATATATCTTTTTATTGAAAATGCAGGTCAACAGATCCCTACTTCTATTTTCCTTCCATTATAGCTTGCATTCAGTTTAGTTCTACCTACTGGATCCCTGATACTTGATTTTATAAGCATACACTCTTTAACCAGTAACCAAATAAATATGAAGCATTGCTTATCCACATGAACATATAAACTCCAAGGGAGTATATCCTTTCAAGAAAGATATAAGCGAATAGAGTACCTGTATATATCAGGTTTCCTTTTTTCTATATAGATCCTATTGGTTTCAAAGATCTTGGATCACTTTTGTCATTCCCAGCTATAGCTTGCTTCAGAGACTGTCACATAGTCAGTCAAATGTCCCTTTAACTTCCAACATGAACTCAGGAGAACAGCTTCCTACTGAAACAGAAAAAGAAAGTCTACGTCTTCCTCACACACAGTCCCTCTCAATGCCTGTAGAATCTGCCCACTCTCGGGGCATCTTGCCTCCACCACCATGGTGGCAGTGATGTTTCCATGGCTGCAGAGGAGAGCAGGGGCCACCCCGCTCAGCATCTGTGTAGTGTCTGTAGCTATTAGCTTTAGCTTACTCTGTCATTTAGCAGGAAATGCAAGTGCCTTACTTCTACCAACTTTATTTGCCAGCTGTCAGCCATTCAGGTTTCTAAACCAACAGACTTCTTTTCATATTTATATTTTTATAATTAAGAAATATTTCAGATATAGACAAAATAAAAATAATATATTTGACATTCCTATACCCACAATCAAGCTTTACCAAATTTAACTTTTGCCACAATTATTTCAGTTAAAAAAGAACCCCTAAACAAAAACTCTCCCAAATTGTATTTCACTCCCCTCCATAACCTTCCCAGAGGTAATCTTCTATCCTGAATTTTGTATAGATCATTTCCATAGATATTTATGTACTTTTATTCATAGCTTATATTAATAAAAATAGTAAGGCATTGCTCTGCATGTTTTATAAAATATTATAAAATGTTTATTTTCTACATGTATACCTTTTGTTCAGTACTGTTTATCCATATTGATACACATAGCACACGTTTATTTTAAATCATTGCATAGGATTCAGTAGAATGAATATACAGGAGACTATTTGTCAATATTCTGTTTATGGACATTTAGGGGTTTTTTTTCTTTTCTTTTTTTCCCCTTTCCTTTTTTTTTTCTTTTTTTCCTTTTCTTCTTTTAGCTCATATTTCAAAAAAAGTTACAGGAGCAGCTTCTTGTGCACATATGCAAGAATTTTCTAATGTACGTGAATTAGAATTGCTGTATTAAAAATACACATACCTTCAACTTTACTAAATATTGCCAAATTACTCTCCAAATGGATGCTGTAACTTTCTCTCAACAGTGTGTGAAATAGCACAGTGTTTCACAATCTCAGTAATTATCAGACTTCTTAGTTTGTTCACTGTGTTGGATGCACAATTATATCCCATTAGTGAGTTTGAACATCTTATGTTTATTTCCCATTTAGGCTTCCTCTGTAGTGAATTGTTTATTCATACCTTTGTGCAATTTGGGGAAGATAATCTCTTTTATTGATTTCAAGGGGCTCTTTATATATGCAGGACATAAATTCTTTAAGAGTTTATATGAGTTACCAATAGTCAGGCTTTAATTTTTTTTCTTTTTCTGAGAGAGAAGTTTCTAATTCTAATGCTATGAATTTCTAGCATTTGTTTGTTTTATATTTTGCTTCTTATTTAAGAAATCCTTTCATTCTGAATAAATAAAGATTTTTCTCTTATTCTTTATTATGCACTTTAATTTTCACATTAGGTCAATAACTTACTGCAATTTAATTTTGTGTATAGTATAAGAATAAACACATTTTTTTGTTTAGCTTCCCTTCCTTTCTTATTTTGATAACCAGTTGTTCCAACACCTTTAATTTTGTTTAGAATTTTTGTATCTGTGTTCACAAACAATATTGGAATGTATTTTCCTTTCTCCTACTGTCTTTGTCAGGTTTTGATATCAGGTTTTTACTAGCTGGTTAAATGAATTACAGAGTTTCTCTCTTTATTTCTAGTTTTTGCCATAATTTATGTAAGATTGGTAGAGATTACCTGTAAAACCGTGTAGCATTGTTGGCAACTTTTGAGGGAAGGCTATTTGGGGAGAAATGAACAGTTTTCAACTATTGCTTCAGTTGTTTGAATTGTCATTAGTAAGTCAGGTTTTTAGTTTATTCTCATGTCAGTCATATTCAGAGGTAAATGTAGAAATTTATTGAGTGTTCTCTTATGATTTATTAAACCACTATGTCTTTAGTTTTGAGCGTTTCATTTCTAATATTGTTTACTTGTGCCTTCTTTGGTTTCCTTAACATATGGTCAGAGTTGTCTATTTTATTACTTTTTTTTTAAAGAATCAGCCATTGGTTTTATTAATTGTTTGTTGACATTCTAGTTCTTTATTCTCTTTACTGTAATTGCCTAGTTCATTTTTAGAAATTTCATCAGGTTTTCTCTGTTTTTCCCAGTTTTTAAGTTGCAAGCATAGTTAATTTACAGTTTATGATTTTCTAATGCAAGAATTTATAGCTACACATTTTCTTCTCGACCTCAGGTATATTCTACAAGATTTAATTCCACCAATTTATTTTATAATATTTAATTTTTTAAAGATTTGTATATATTTTAATTTTCTAACTTCGGATATGACTTCTGTTTTCATCTATGAGCTATTTAGAAGCAGTTTTATTTTGTAAAATTTCCAAATGTATTTTTTCTAGTTAATTTTCTACTATTATTTTCAGTTTAATTACATGTAGTTAATGAATGCAACTTATTTGATATCAATTCTTTAGCTATGAGATTTTTCTGTAGTAATTTTTTTGCAAATAAGCTGTTTTAGTCAATTTTTTGCAAATAAATAATTTTTAACACATTAATAACTTTTTAGAAACAATGGTTGCCGATTTCTATTTTTTTCTGCAATGTTAGCTTTATACCTTTTGAGGCTCTAATATATATTAGTTGTATCTAAATTTAGACTTATGATTTTGGCAATTATTTTCTTGACATCATTATTGACCCTCTTTCACCCTATTATCTTTTGCTTTAAAACAAATTTTGTCTGATGTTACTGTTGCTAAAACCACTAGTTACTTTTTATTAGTATATGCCCTATCTATATTTTTCTATTCATTTACTTTTGATTTTTACATATTCTTGAGATTTTTAGTGCCTTTTGTAAATAGCACATAGCAATTATACAGTTGTGTGGATATAAGATAAGCTTTGTTGTGGTGTTGTTTATAAAGGTAAGCTTATCTTATATACATGTATTATGATTTCTCACATATTTGGATTAATTTCAACTATCCTGAGTTTTTTATTGTTGTTTCTTTTTATCTCCTTTCTCACTTCCTAATGTGCATGTATCATTCTTTAATCCCTATTTAGTGAATAAAATTTTGTAGAATAATATCTGGAAAAGTCAACTGTAATAATTATCAATCTTGATTCATTCTCCATTCGCTATTCTTTCTAGAAATATTAGAATCATTTGGATCCATGATTCTTAATTTCTTTTTTGTATTTTCTATCTCCTTTCATTTAAAATCTTCCAGTTTCCTAATTCAGCTGTGTCTAGTAAGATGTTTATATCACACTTTAAGTTTCTTATTTTAGGAAGTGTAATACAATTTCCACAAATTGTATTTCATTTTTTTTTTAAATCAGCCTTTTCATGTTCAGATTGTCTTGCTTTTTTCTATAGTTTCAATTCCTTTTTCTATATGTAATACATTTAAATCTACTTATTTTATAGACTTGATTTTATTGCTAAAAATAAAACCATATGATCATCTCACTAAATGCAGAAAAACATTTCACAAAATAATTCAATACCCACCCAGGATACAAATCTACCAATAAAATAGTATTTTCTCAAACTTTAGGGCATCTTAAAAAACTTATTTTATTGAAGTATAGTTAATTTAAAATGTTCTGTTTCTGGTGTACAGCAAAATGATTCAGAAATATATATTCTTTTTCATATTCTTTTTTATTATGGTTTGTTACAGGATATTAAATATAGTTCTCGGTGCTATACAGTAAGACCTTGTTGTTTATCTATTTTATATATAGTAGTGTGTATATGCTAATCCCAAACTCCTGATTTATCCCTCCCCCACCCCCTTTCCCCTTTGGTAACCTTAAGTTTGTTTTGTGTATCTGTGAGTCTGTTTCTGTTTTGTAACTAAGTTCATTTGTGTCATATTTTAGATTCCCCATATAGATGATATCATATGGTATTTGTCTTTCTCTTTCTGACTTACTTCACTTAGTATATATGGTCAATTGATTTTGGACAAATATGCCACAGTAATTCAATGGGGAAGAATAGTCTTTTAAACAAACAGTGTTGTAATGATTAGATAGTCATATGAGAACAAAGAAAAAAACAAAGCAAAACCTTAAACCTTACTTCACACCATATTAAAAAATTAACTCAAAATAGATCACTGACCTACATATAAGAGATAAACCAAAAAAACTCTTAAAAGAAATCTTAGGATAAAAATCTTCATAACTTTGGATTAAGCAAAAAATTTTAAGATGGGAACAAAAAAAATGAACCATAAAATAGAAATGTGATAAATTGAGCTCCACCAAAACGTTAAATTTTTGTTCTTTGAAAGACACTGTGAGGAAAATAAAGAGGCAAGCCACCTGCTGTAGAAAATGTATTTCTGATAAAATATTTTGACCCAGAAAATATAAAGAATACTTGCAACTCAAACAAATTTATTTCAAAAGAGGCAAAATCTTTGTACAGGCATTTCACCACAAATAATATACAAATGGTAAAACAGCACATAAAAAATTTAGCAAGATCATTAGTCATTAAGCAAATGCAACTTAAAACCACAATGAGATACCACTGCATTTTTTTTATTTATTTATTTTTGTCTGCGTTGGGTTGTTGTTGCGGTGTGCGGGCTTCTCATTGTGGTGGCTTCTCTAATTGCAGAGCATGGGCTCTAGAGCACGGGCTCTAGGCATGCGGACTGAAGCAGTTGTGGCACGTGGGCTCAGTAGTTGTGGCTTGCAGGCTCTAGAGCACAGGCTCAGTAGTTGTGGTGCATGGGCTTAGTTGCTCCACGGCATGTGGGATCTTCACGGACCAGGGCTCGAACCCGTGTCCCCTGCATTGGCAGGTGGATTCTTAACCACTGTGCCACCAGGGAAGCCCACCACTGCATATTTTTTTAAATGTCTAAATTAAAAAAAATGATAAGTCTTAGTATTAGAAAGTTTATCAACTAGACCTCTCATTTATTGCTGATGTGAACGGAAAACAGCTTGAGCAGTTTTTTTTTTTTTTTAAATAATAGTAAGCATTCACTTACTGTATAACCCAGAAGTACCTCTCCTGGGTATTTTCACAAGAGAAATGAAAGCATATGTACTCACAGAAATTTGTACATGAATGTTATGGATTTATTAATAATAGCCTCAAACTTGGAAACTGACCAGATGTCTATCAATAAGAGGATGGATAAACAAACAGTAATATATCCATAAAATGGAATAATATTCAGCTACTACAAGGAGATACTAACAAATGGATGAATCTCAAAAACAATATGTCAAATTCTTAAAAAGTTTAAATTATAATAATAGAAACTACATCAATGTCTGGGGCCATGGGTGGACAAGGAGGAGATTGACTATAAAGGAACACAGGAAAATTTTGTGATGATGGAAGTGGTCCTTTATTGATTATGGTGGAGTCCATACCTTTGTCAAAACTATACATTTAAATTGTTAATATTATTGCATGCCAATTATACTTAAAAAAGAAGATCTTAAAAACCCAAATAATTTTGTTATATATCTCTGTTAGGCTATGCCCTCAGACAAAAAAATTCAAACCAAAACAAAACCTTAACAAAAAAGATCTTAAACTCTTTCATCATATTTTTGTTTGTAGTGTTAGTATTATTATTCTAAGAGTTATATAGGTGAACTCTAGCATACAATATAGAAGTAATTATGTTATCTTTGGAAGCCAGGATTCTTGGGAGAAACAAACAAGATAGATACATTTAAGTAAAACTCGGTAGTACTAGATTTGAATTGAAGTATCTGCATAAACTCATTGTGCTTTTATCTTTTTAAAAAAAATATCAGGCTTTGTCCACTAAAAAGCAAACCCTAAAAATAAAGACTGGCCCAGCAGTGATAAGCCTCTTCCCTGATATTTATAACCCCTAAGTATAATTTCCTAGTAAAACAAACCAGCATTCCTTGGGGAATGGTTGACTTCTCTCAGGTCTAGAGTGGGAAATGTATGTATGAGCTCAGAAAGTCATGTCAGAGGCTAAGGAAACTATTAAAGCCACTAAGGACATATCAAAAAGACAATGGAACCGGTTGAAGAGGCTTCCACTAGCCAAAGATGGTATAACCTGAACAAGAAAAAGAATAATAACCTCCATAGATTGAAACATGTTGAAATATGAGTTTAAAATAATACTTAAAAAAAAAAACCCTCACTCATCACCATTTGAGAAAACCAACTCATTGTTTTGAAAACTGGAAGACAAAGGAAATACTTGAACACTTATCCTGCTTTTCTGTACAAATTATACCTTTGGTTACCTTCAGTGACCCAGTAATAGATGAGGGAATTTTTTTAAAAGAAACATTACAGATAATAAATAAAAAAATGAATGATAGAAATAGAATCACACCTTTTTGCAACCTCTGTTGAAATGATGGATGCCATCAATGATTATCAACTGTTGCTTACATCATAAGAAAAGGAGATGAGCAGATATCCCATATCTCCTGATTAAAGTACCCAACAGTACCTAAGAAGTAGAAGTACAAAAAACTAGAACCTGAAACCAATCAATCTCTGAATCTCATGGTCTAATCATCAATTAACAGAAAATATATATGACAAAGAAGCCCGAAAAACATGACCATGCCCAATCTGTGGAAAATTCTAAGAACAAATGATACAGATTTAAAACATATAAAAAGGGATAAAAATAGAGGGTTCTAAATCTATTAATTAAAATTTATAGTTTAAAGCCTATAGATCAAAAGAGATAAGATATATATTGTACCTACTAAGTGTAATGAGTAGACCTTATTGTACCTCAATTCAAACTTTTAAAAATCAGGAAAATTTGTATATTGATGGGATATCTAATAAAATTAAGAGGATATTGCTAGTTTTTAAAAGCATCATAATAGCATTGTAGTTATATATTTTTTAAAGAAAATATTCTTTTAGAAATAGGTATGGAAATATGTGAAGATGATATGATATGATGTCTGAAATTTGCTACAAAATAATCTGATGCTTCAGGGATATGGATATAAATGAAACATTACCCATGAATTGATAATTATGTAAGCTGAATATTGATTGCATCAGATGGTTTTACCCCACTATCTCTAATTGTGAATGTTATTAGAAATTTAAAAAATTTTAAAAAGTTTTAAAATGTCCACCTGGGAATAAAATCACTTGTGCCCTATATACTCAGTGTGGGGAAAAAAGAAAAAAAAAAGAGACAAGGTCTAAATGTGATTAAAGAAAAAGAAAAGAAGGAAAATCTTGCCTTCTTCCTTTTGATGGTCTTGTTCCCGAATAACCTCTGAATGCTCCAATTATTTTAGTATAGTGACATGAGATGAAGTAGGACAAGGCAATTAAGCCTCAGATAATATTGAGTACCTTTTGTAAAAAGACTGCATGAACAGTATGAACACATTCTGAACGTATCTTCCAGAGTGCTTGTGGTTACCCTAAGATTAAGGATCTTTGTTTATAATAATTTTTTAAAGAGAAATCCTGCCCTAAAGAATATTCATTATAAAAATGTAAGCCAAGATGGTAATAAATGTGTTTTTTCCTGAATTTAAAGATAATTTGGAAAAATGTTAAGGTAGACTTTTATATCAATGTGATCTCACTTTTACTATATATTAAACTATTGCAGTAGGAAGAAATAATCAGTGTGATGTAACATATAGAAATTAATATTACAAATAACAAATCTGCATTTGCATTATTAAAGTCATATCTAAATCTTATCATGTTATCAAAAACATTTGAAATGTCCTTTTAATCAAAATGTAATTAAATTGAGAAAACCACAGATATGGCTAGAATTAGGGTTATAAGCTTTCTTTTCCACATTACAGAAATGTTCATCAGCAAGCTGTTGGCTAATGTGACCTTAGCTTTTCAGAAGACATTCTAAAAATAAAACACACTTTCACTGAGTCATGAAAAAAAAAAAGTATTTTCCAGGGATGTTGCATGAGATTTGAAAGAAGTAACCCTTTCCTTTGATGCAATCAGTTGCCATTATATGTATTTCGATATATTGATTTTTAATGCTATGTGGTACACATTCACACAAACACACACACAGCGCAGATTTAAGTATGTTAATAATAGATCTAGCAAATTAACTATTTTTCTCAGCGAGAAAGATATTAGACAGGCAGAATTTATTATGCTTCAACATTACCTATTACTCCAAAGTTGTTGATTTGTTTTATCTCATTTTCCAAATTCAAACTTAAACTAGAGTTACTAGAAAACTTGTAATTCTAACTTTTTATAACCGAATCTTTATCAAATACAACATCTTTCCAGTAAAACTTGATAAGGACTTGTATTTGAACTGTGTGAATTGGTCCTTACTTATGATTGTAGCCTTCTAGCATCAGAACTAAGATATTAATGTTCTCTTATGTGCTCTATACTTCTTTTAAGAAGTCCTGGGTCACAGGACATTATCTCTTCATAATTATACCTTTTACCTCTTATGTTTGGGTTTTTAAATCTGTACAGAGTCTCTTCCTGCATATGTAGTAAAGAGAATTTTGTTTGTTTCCTCCTTACAATTACATAAAAAGACAAATACCATATGATTTCACTCATACGTGAAATCTAAAAAACAAATAAACAAACAAAAAAACCAACTAACAAAACAAAACAAAAGAAAAACAAACTCATAGATACAGAGAACAGATTAGTGGTTACCAGAAGGGAAGGTGGTTGGGAGGGAAGGGGTGAAGGGGATCAATTGTATGGTGATGGATGGCGACTAGACTTGTGGTAGTGATCACTTTATAGCGTATGCAGATGTATAATGCTGTACACCTGAACCATTTAAACAAAGATTGTTAATACAAGAGAAAGGGTATGGTAAGTTGAATGACAAATTCAGGTAGACTTTTTCTGTCTTGGGAGCTTTTTGTTTGTTTACTCTTGGACTTGAGGATGTTGATTGAAAATAGAAAGCAATTTGGGATAGTGAGTAGGTTGAAGGCATGGATCTGTATTTAGTATCTAGCCCACATATTCCTATTTAAAAACAAGGTTGCAAAAATTAGGGTTTTCACTCCATCTGTTGAAAACTGGTATTTGCATAGTCAGGGTGTTCTTCTTTAATATCATAAAATGCTTCTTGCTAAAACAGATGAAACCTTTATTCTTAAGAAATTAGAGATATTTTCTGTATATTAGAAAAGAATAGTCTACAACTCAGTTCACTTAAAAAAAAATCCTCTCATAAGTATCCTTGGTTATTTAGCATTTTGACATGTCAACCTTTTAGAATGCATGTTTGGATTTTTAATATCTCATTCATCAAGAAAAAACAAAAATCTCCATAGCTTACACATTTAATTGTATGTACTGAAAATAAACTATGTTATTTTACCATGTTTCATGCAGACTTACTACATTTTCTTAAAGAGGATAAAGTAAGAATAGATATTAACATTGCAAGATATTTTACAGTAAGGTTTTTTGAAATAGCAAGCTCCCACTAATGCACTGGATAAAAGAATATCTAGGACTGGAAGGAACTGTGATGATTAGTCCTGCATTCACATCGACACAGTAGAAACTGAGGCCCAGAACAGTTAGGTATCTTCTATGAGATCTACAGCTACTCTGTTTCCAATTTGGCACAAGAACTTGTGTCTCCTGATATCCCTTCTTTTCAGAGAAAGTGATATTATCACTGAGTTGGAAGACAGGTGGGAGGTGATAGACCAAATTCTCTTCATTCTTTAAAAATTTTGAATAGTTATATTTATTCTAAATATTTGGAGAAGGGAGTGTTCAGGTTAATTGAGAGTTACCAGCTATTATATGTATTATATATTTATTATATATAATACATTTACAAAGAATTAGAACATAAAATATTCTTGGCATAAAATTATACTGAACTTAATTTAATCTTTTTAAATGATTTAGAAAGCACTTAAGTAATTTCAGTCCTTCTAAAACATCATTATAAATATAATTTTTAAATATTAAAATTTGTCCTGTATAAAACTGGTAGAAAATTAAACATTAGCAAGTGTGTGACATTCCCTACAGGTCTTATATAAGAGAAAACCATGAACGTACAATTTGAACAGTATGGAAAGGAATACACTAAAATATGAAATTCGACCTTTAAACAATCTCAGCTCCCAGCCCTACTCTTTAGAGTAACTATATTTTCTTAGGTGTCCTTTAGGTTAATTTTTAAAATTAATACTATATTTTTAGAGCAGTTTTAGGTTCACAGAACAATTGTGGGGACAGTACAGAGATTTTTCCTGTACCCCCTGCCCCCATACATGTATAGCCACCCACGTTATCAACATCCCCTAGTAGAGTGGTACATTTGTTACAACTGTAGAATCTACACTGACATGTCATAATCACCCAAAGTCCATAGTTTACATTAGGGTTCACTCTTGGTGTTGTATATTCTATGAGTTTGTACAAATGTGTAATGCCTTGTATCCAACGTTATAGTATCATGAAGAGTAGTTCACTGCCCTAAAAATCCTCCATGCTCCGCCTGTTCATCCTTTCCCCAGTCCCACCCCAACTTCTGGCAACTACTAATCTTTTTTTTGTCGCCATAGTTTTTCCTTTTCCAAAACCAATTTCTTTTCTGTATTTAGAGTTTTATGCCATTCTGACTGTTAAAATTGGGTTGCTGTGCAGCATGCCAGAAACATATCCACTGGGCAAAATGAAGTTATCCACCTACCTAGTTAATATGACTTTATAGAGAGTAGCTAAAACTGTATCTATATGCAGAATCAGAGACATTTGAAATTAAAGGAGACATATAGACTGGAGGAAAAAATATTTATTCTAAACTCTGTATATATTAACTATGAAATAGACTGCCACTTTTTAACATAAATCAAACATATTATAATTCAAACATCAAAATGAGCATTGTTCCAACAAAAGTAGCAATTCGGGGAGCGAGTACCATGGTTCCTGTTATACTACAACATTCAAAAGGAGTCTCACAATCCAATTTTGCAAGTTCTTCCAGAGCCACCTTATGAGCAATCAGTGAAAAACGGAGTCTCGTTATGTTCTAGTCACATCACTTTTTTGATGAAAAATTCATAAAACCTGCTTTGTCCATATCATGTTTCCCACAGTGGGCTTTAAATGACTTCTGGCTATTTCTGAGACCATACCTACTCTCAGTGGATACGAATATCCATTATTGAGTATATTAAAGCTAAATTTTCACAAGTTCTGAAGGTACTGGCTAAGAGTTGTTAAGAAACATGTCTGAACAATGCTAGAATCACTGGGGTCAGGGCACTGCCTACCAAGGGGACGATTTTGAGGTGAAAGCATTACTTAGAAGTGTATGACCTGGTATGTTTCATTTAACAAGTCACATTGCTTCTCAGGAACATGGTAGATTTTGTTAAATTAAATGTGACATAGGGTTTTAAAATCAAATAGTGGCGTCCAGAGTTTCTAGAGCTTCTTTTAGATGTAAGTTAAGGAATTTCATTCTTTAGGGATCATCTTTAAAATTGTTGTCCTTTTCAGGTACTGCTGAATTCATTTTCCACAAACAGCTACTATCTCATTCATCTATTCATTTAGATGCTAGGAATATAGCTGAAAGAAAACAGGTGCTTACCTTCTAGTGGAAGAAGCTGGCAATAAACACCCAAATGTATAATACAAGGTCAGGTGGTGAGAAAAGCTATGAGGAAAAATTAAGAAAGGTAAGGGTGTACTGGGGACACGATTTCAGGTAGTGTGATCAGAAAGTCCTCTTTGAGTGGTTGACAAATGATCACCTATCTGAATGCTCACAGTTGGAATGTTTTCCTACCAAAGAGAACAAGTGCAAAGATCCTGAGGACCTTGAAGAACAATCAGGTGCCAGTGAGGCTGAAGAGGAGTGAGGAGGGGCTGGTAGTAAGAGCCCCAATCTCAGAGTGGTATATAGGAAAGCAGTTAATGCCCTGGGCCTACGTATTAGCTCCATCAATTATTATCTGTGTGCAGTTTACCTTTCCAGGTCTCAAATCCCCAGCTGCTCCAAATACAAATAACAGCAGCACCATCTCATAGGTGTGGCAATTAAAGACGAGAACACAGCACTGGACACATAGCACCATCAGTGATGAAGTATCCGATGAAGGAAGAGAGAGTAGAGACATGAGGTTGTGTCTTTCCAAAAAAGAGTTAAATATCTGTTCACCTATTGAAAGGGAAAACCTTAAAAAAATTAACTTTCTAGATCAAGCTAATGATTCGCAGTTTCCATGCAGTTATTTCTTTCAACACCTCCTGCATCAGCTGCCATTATTTGCTTTTCGGTTTAGCTCCTTTAATGCAAGATCTTTATAAAAACACAACTTTAATAACTCTTTTATGCCTTTCTTCATAAACACAGAAGTATTACATGTTTGTTAAAGGAAAAGTTTTTTCAAAGCACAGAAATATAAATATAAGAATATAATATCCATCATTGTTGTAATCAGAGAATATCTTTCCACATAACCGTAAATCATGTAAATATTAGTAAATTGAACCATTTCCAGTGATTCAATATTGTAGTAAATAGTTGATCATATTTCATGACTTTATGTTTACATATCAATTTTATTTTACTGTATGGTACACAGGGGCCCTAACTAATTTTTTTTTAAAGGCAAAATATAGTTCATTCCTAAATTGAAGAACAGTCTCTCTCAAACACTAAATGTATAAAAATTGGTTGTGTATGTTTTGGTCTTTCGTTGTTTCCTTCAGCTGTCTTTTCCTGAGCCTGTATGACATTAGTTTAATGATTTGACATTAGAAGTAAATATATGCAATATATAGTAATATTATAAACTTTAAATATATTGTAGGAAATTTTATTATGCATTATCGTTTATCAGCGTAACTTTGTCTACTCATCATCTATTACATTTCCAGATAAAGTTTACATTATTTTATCAAACTAAAAAAAGCATTTTGAGGGTTTTTATTGGAATTGTGTTAAAGTTATATGTGAATTTGGAAGATCTGACATTCTTACATGGTAAATCTTTTCATCTGGGAATATTCATGTCTTTCTCTGTGAGTGTGTGTGTGTGTGTGTGTGTGTGTGTGTGTGTGTGTGTTTTACTGAATCTCAAATTTAAAAGAAGTTCTTTATTCCTCACCTTTCTTCCTCCGCTTCATATCATTAGCTATTATAGGAAAATGCAAATTAAAACCCCAGGGATTTGTTACTATACTGATATCAGAAAGGCTAATTAAAAAAACAAAAAGTAACACTCTGAAATGTTGGCAAGGATGCTGAGAAACTGGATCACTCATAAACTGCTGGTGCGAATGCAAAATGGTACAGCCACTCTGGAAAACAGTTTGCTAGTTTCTTTTAAAAACTAACATGAAACTACCATATGACCTGGTAATTGCATTCCTGGGCTTTTTTCCCAGAGAAATGAAAACTTATGTTCACACAAAAACCTGTACAGGAATTTCATAGCAGCTTTATTCATTATTGCTAAAAACTGGAAACACCTCAGTTGTTCATCAACAGATGAGTGATTAAACAGATTGAGGTTTACCTATAACATGGAACATTACTCTGCAATGAAAAGAATGAACTATTTATTGATACGTGCAACAACTTGGATGAAGCTCCAGAGAATTATGTTGAGTGAAAAAAGTCTATCCCAAACGGTTACATACCACATGATTCCATTTATATAATATTCTTGAAATGACAAAATTATAGAAATATAGATCAGATTAGTGTTTGCTAGGGATTAAGGATGGGGTGTGGGTAGAAGTAAGTAAATGTGGTTAAAAGGGACAGGATGAGTGATCCTGTGATGATGGAAGTGTTCTGTGTCTTGACTGTGTCACTGTCAATATTCTGGCTGTGATAATGTACTATAGTTTTACAAGTTGTTACCTTTAGGGGAAATTAGGTAAAGCCTATATAGGATCTCTCTGTATTATTTTTTACAACTGCTTTGAAACTACAGTTATCTCAAAATAAAAAAAAATATTTAAGAATAAAAGTAGATACATGAGAAGAAATTTTAAAATGTATTCTTGGAATTAATTTTGAAATTCTGTTAAATTAATAAATAAATTTGTAGTGATCTGACATTTTTACAGTATAAATCTTTTCATCTAGGGGCGTGTCTTTCTCAGTGTGTGTGTGTGTATGTTCCTTTAACAAATCTTAGCAATTTTTAAAACAGATTTAAAGAGATTTTATTATTCCTTAACATTTTTCCTCCACTTCTGTGCTTCTTGCTCTAGAAGTTTCCAAGTAGAATATTGACCTAGATAAAATAGGTCTAAAAAAACTGGATTTCTACATGTTAAGTCTTTTTTCTATATTATCTTATCTACTGTCAAAAATAAATCTTCTCTTTAAAGTTCTGATTTTGTGTACATGTTTTGAGACTTTATATTTTTAGAGCAGTTCTAGGTTCACAGCAAAATTAAGAGGAAGGTACAGAGATTTCCCATATACTGGCTACTGCCCCCCACATGCTGAGCCTCCCCTATTATCAACCTCACTCACAGATTTTACCAAAGATGAACCCACATTGACACATCATAATCACCTAAAGACAATGGTTTACCTAAAGTTTCACTCTTGGTGTTGTACATTCTCTGAATTTGGACAAATGTGTAATGACATATATCTGTCTTTATATTATACAGCGTGTTTGCACTGCCCTAAAAATTCTCTGTACTCTGCTTATTCATCTTTCTCCTCACCCCCACGCCGGGAACCTCTGATATTTTTACTGTCTCGGTAGTTTTGCCTTTTCTAGAATGTCATACAGTTGGAATCATATAGTATGTAGCCTCTGAAATTGGTTTTTTTCACTTGGTAATATGCATTTAAGATTCCTCCACATTTTTTCATGGCTTGGTAGCTCATTTATTTTTAGCACTGAATAATATTTCATTGTCTAGGTGTACCACTATTTATCCATTCACATATGGAAGGACACTTTGGTTGATAATAAGTTTTGGCAATTAATTCATGCTTTGACTATAAACATCTATCTGCAGCATTTTGAGGGACATAAGTTTTCAGCTCCTCAGGGTAAATACCAAGGAGCACAATCACTGGATCATATATGTTTATTTTTATAAGAAACTACTAAATTGTCTTCCAAAGTGACTAAACCATTTTGCATTCCTACCAGTGATGAATGAGAGTTCCTGTTGCTCCATATCATCACCTGCATTTGGTGTTGTCAGTATTCCAGATTTTGACCATTCTAATAGATGTGTAGTAGTATCTCATTGTTGTTTTAATTTGCATTTCCCTGATGACATACGATGTGGAGCATCTTTTCATAAACCCATTTGCCATCGTATATCTTCTTTGGTGAGGTGTCTGTTAAGGTCTTCAGCCCGTTTTTAATGAGCTTGTTTGTTGTTTTAATGAGCTTATTGTTGACTTTTAAGAGCTCTATATATGTTTTGGATAAGAGTTCTTTATTTGATATGTCTTTTGCAAATATTTTCTCCCAGTTTGTGGCTTGTCTTTTTATTCTCTTAACATTGCCTTTCACAAAGCAAAAATTTTTCATATTAGTGAAGTCTAGCTTATCAGTACTTCTTGGGTAGTACTCATATCTAAAAAGTCATCACCATATCCAAAGTCATCTAGATTTTCTCCTATGTCATCTTCTAGGAGTATTATAGTTTTGCATTTTGCTTATAGGTCTGCTATCAATTTTGTGTTAATTTTTGTGAAGGGTGTAAGGTCTGTGTCTAGATTCATTTTTTTCCATGTGGATGTCCATCTGTTTTATCACCATTTATTGAAAAGACTGGTTTTGTTCCATGTATTGTCTTTGCTCTTTTGTCAAAGATTAGTTGACTATATGTATGTGGGTCTATTTCTGGGCTCTCTATTCTGTTCTACTGATCTATTTGTGTATTCTTTCACTGATACCGCACTGTCTTGAATTATTGTAGCTTTATAGTAAGCCTTAACGTCAAGTAGTGTTAGTCCTCCAGCTTTGTTCTTCTCCTTCAGTATTATATTGGCCATTCTGGGTCTTTTGTTTCTTCATATAAACTTCAGAATCAGTGTGTCATTGTCCACAAAATAACTTACTGGGATTTTGATGGGAATTGCATTTAACCTATAGATTAAGTTTGAAAGAACTGACATCTTGACAACACTGAGTCTTTCTATCCATTATCCATGAACATAAAATATCTCTCCATTTATATAGTTATTCTTTGATTTTGTTCATCAACTCTATGTGTTTTTTTTACCCTTCAGCAGGCTACCTCCAGCATGTTCTCTAACACTGAGGGGTAAGCACTAAGTGGAAACATTCAAGCACTTTTCAAATTTCTGCTTGTGTCACAATTGATAACATACTATTGGCCAAAGCAAATAGCATGGCTGAACTCAGAATAAGGGGTAGTGGAATATACTACAAATTTTTGCTGTAAAAAGTAACAAAGTCCTGGCAGTGGGCATGGATACAGAGAAAGCTGAAGAACGGGGGCCATTATGTGATCAATCAACCACACTAACTTATTACATAGGGTTATTGTGAAGATGAAATAATATACTTTAAAGCCCTTTGTAAATTATATTTTGCCCATTGTGTTTTTATAGACATTCTCATTATTAACATGACATTTAAAATAAATCTGCCTTGACTGACATAAATTTAGAACAGGGGTCATCAAACTTTGGTTCCTGGGCCCCATTTGTCCTATTGCTTCTGTTTACACAGCCTTCAAGCTAATAATGGGTTTACATTTTTCAGTGGTTGAAAAAATTAAATTTTAATGATAATATTTTGTATCATGTTAAAATTATATGAGATTCAAATATCAGTGTCTATAAAGAAGGTTTTATTGGGACACAGCCATGCTCAATAGTTTACATATTGAGTATAGCTACTTCTATGCTATGGTGAGTGGCAGAGTTGAATAATAGCCACAGAAATCACGTGGACCACAGCAGCTAAAATATTTACTATCTGGCTCTTTACAGAAAACGTTTGCTGACCCTCTGTTGTAGAATACTTATATGGATCTTAGAGTTTTAAGCAGACATTTCTAAATAAGTCTAGCACAGTTATATGGGTCATTCCTCTAAAATCCTTCAGTGAATATATTTGGAAGGGTCAGGAGTTATATGACTTTTGACTAGCATTACTGATAATGTACCTGCTTTGTCAGCTAAACTCCTACCTTATTCTTTCCCCTCAGTGCTCTTTTGCTTTATTTAGTCTTTCAACTTCACACTAGCTGGCTATCCCTCTGCAGTGTCCTTCTAGCTCAGGTTTGGACAATTGACTGATGTGAGTCTCAGTGACCAGTTGTTCCCTGTGAAGTTCATCTCAAGGAGAAGTCCAGTTCTGGAAGCACCCCACCAATACTCCCCATCTATCAGAGGCAGCAAGAACTATAATCCCCCAGCTGTAGCCTGCTGGCTCTGCCCTAACACTTAGGCTCCAAGTAGAGAACTACTCAGAAATAAGTGGATAGTTAGTAAAAGAAATAGCCTGGTGCAGAACTCAGATATTCTGACTGTATTTATGAGAACAGTGCTGTATCATCGTATAGGCATAGTTCATTCGATGTTTAGCTCACATTTACACTTTCCACTTCCTCCTTATTCAAGAAATCGAATATATAACGTTTTGTTAGATAATTACACATCAGAATTAAAACCCTACCTTCGAGCATAACATTATGCTTATATTTACTGACTTTCAATTTGGAGTGCTTTCATTTATCTATATATTTGATGTTATGAATAGTCACTAAACTAGCATGAATAATTTTATATAGTTCTGTCTTTATCCTCGACCTTGTATAAAGTTCCTTTCTAACTCACCTCCATTTCTTACTTTGGAATTAGCTTGCCCTCGATGCTAACATCAGGTTCGAGGTGTTCAGTGTATTTGGGGATCAAAATACCATCAATTTTGCCCATAGCTACTAGCCACAAGGCAGGTCCTCTGCCTATCAGATTTTCTGGCTCAGACGGCAGTTTTCTTATCATTTCTTTGTCTTCCCAGTCACTCTGTCTCAACTGGTAAAGCAATAATTTTCCATCTGATTCCTTCTCTTGACAGTGAATGACTTATCTATGACTAGTTTCTCCAATTATAAGGAATTGTTCCAACATCCTGAATCAGTTATTTGAACTCCATACACCTCTTTCCTTCCACATACTGAAGAAGAGGGAGATTAGAGCCAGGTAGCTACATCTTGCAACAACGGCATTCAGCTGGCATTTCACAATCAAATGTGAATGAACAGGTGCCCCTTTACTTGTTTAAATAATGTAGCAAATATCTTCTTCCTAGTAAAGTTCAGGGAATTGCTCTAATAAGTGATGTTTAAAATGTAAAAGTTTAAATTAGCTTCGAATACTTTTTAAAAAGTTATCTAAAAGTTATTAAAAAGTTATCTAAAGTTACCAGACGTGTTGAGGGAATTCCCTGGAGGTCCGGTGGTTAGGACTCAGCGCTTTCACTGCCGGGGCCCAGGTTCGCTCCCTGGTCAGGGAACTAAAGATCCCACGTGACGCTTGGCAAAAAACTCATAGCAAACAAGTAGGTAAAAGAGTCGTATTGAGGCTTTCATGTACCATAAAATACCAACATAGATGTTTTAAAAAGGATGAATTAACCTGTTTCAAGAACGTTTGGAGAACGGTTTGTTCACTTAATCTTTCATTCTCCTTGGTTTGAAAATCACTCTGATAGTTGTCTATTTCAAATTCTTGTTATTTTAGACCACTCGGAGTGTAGATGAGTAATTTTATCTCAACCACTTTTCCCTTATGCAGCAAAGAGACAGTTGCTTGTTCATGGAAAGCGAGAGGAGAGAATAGCGGAGGGGCTGTGGAGAAGGACTCTTGCAGAGCCCTCTGCCAGTGCCGGAGAGCTGCTTTACTGAGTGGGGTGGAGGTGGGACTTGGAGATGATAATCAAGTAAAACGGGAAACATTCTCACAAAGAACACCGACGTGTGCTGAGAACTGCGGAGGGTGTGCAGCATTGAAGCATTTTTCTGTGATTCTCAAAATCTACTTTTGTTCAGCTGACATTAAAATTGTTCACTTTGTTTTTTAAATTCGAAAGATGCCAAAAATTCACTGGCTAAAAATATGAGGGGAAAAGCCTTGAGTAAAAAATATAACCAATTAAAGTGCCGAGTAAAAAGTCTTGTACAAGAGGGCAAAGCGCCCTTGGATCAAAGTATTCAGGTCCTGTTGTGAAGCTTTGAAGAGAAAATGCAACATCCTAAACACATAACAATGAAAAAGGGACAAAGACAGATGGGAAGAGAGGGTGAGGAAACTGCTCTCCTTTTGTCTTCTTCTCACTCTTTACCCTTTCAGATTTATCGCCTATAGCAAGCGTTTGTTTGGGTGTTTGTTTTGGTCCTTTTTTCCCCTCTCCTTTTGAAGGTAATAACTACTGTAAAGCTGCTTCACTGCAGGAACTGAGGCTTCTGCCGAGTGTTCCTTCTTTTATGGGAACAAAAGCACCCTTACTGTGTGAAGCATTCAGAACTTACTCTGGAGGTCCGACTTCCAAGTTGAGAGCATATTTTACCCTTCCCAATTTTTGAGTTATGTTAACTGCTGAAGAGAAACAGGACTTTTGGTCACTAGGAAAAGGTTCTGCCCGGTTGTATGGGCACGCAATAGCTCCAGAGTTGTTCTTTTAATGAAAAGAACATAAACTAAATTCCTGCTGAAATCTCTCACTGAAAATGCAGGATGTAGGTGGAGGAGTGGCAATGTTTTGTGACTTTCACTGTGCAACACAGTTTGCAAAAGCCTTTTACGCATATAGCCTGTTTCCCTGTTTTACCCATTTAAATTTTATCAAGGTATTGCTCTTCAGAGACTATTTTCTTGGTACGTTCCTGGCAAAGGCAGAGACTAATAGATAAATGGTAGCAATAGCAGCCTCAGTGAAAGAGTTCTAAAAATATGGTACCTTTCAAAATCTCTGCTGATACAGAAGGCTCAGAAATGATATCTGGATATTGCTTTAGGAAAATATTCATCCCAGAGGGCATACACTGAATGAAACAGGGGCAGGAATATCGTGCAATCTACATTTCCCCTTAAAAATGTCTGCCCCTTGCCACTTGGTTTCCACATATCATTTCAAAGCCTTTCCTGTTATTTTTAGATAAGGATTTTTTTTCAGCTGTGTGGAAACGTATTACAGAAAGTGTAATGGTTATTTTAAACATCTGATAGGTAAGTTTTTTATGTGGTTATTGAAGTGACACTGAAGAGGGTCACCGTAGGAATCCAAAGCAAAATTGCAAAATGGGGGTTTGCAGGCCATATCTGGACCACAGATGAGTTCAGTTTGATCTATAATATTTTAGAAAAATTTGAGCCAACTTTTAAATTCTTTAAATTTCACTTGAAAAAGTAGAGGTTTCTAGCTTCTCCTGAAAACTTGGAAGACTTCGTAGAAGACACTAGGCCTGTATTCTCAAATGACAAAATTGACCTTGAGCTAAGTAACAGCAGCTCCTAAATGGCAGCTCTGGCCAGTGTTTGCCAGAATCCCTGACGCCAGTCCATGTCCTTAGACAGTGCATGTATTATGTACCTACACTCCTCTCACTGCATTCATGCATGTCACCTGCTCTTCAGACTTTGTGTGATCCTTGTTCCACTAAAATATTAAAACTGGAGTGTGTCTTCTTCCAAATATTAATGGATAATAGAGCTAACATGTTGGCACTTTCTGAGTGTGTGTACGTGAACACTGGTTTATGATGAGAGTTTGTGCAATTCTATCGCCTGGTGCACTCAGCTTTCCATAGCATCAGTACCAAAAAACTGACAATAGGCCTGGGTCATCAGAAAATCAGAAAGAAACAAAAACAGAAAGTTTTAAACTAACCCAGAATCTTGATCAAAAATATCTAGAAATAAACTAATCTAACTTTATCATACATGCATGTTTTTTGTATTTTCTGGGTTAACATTGTTGTTTCAAATTACTGTGGTGGTTCCCATAGTCATTTTAGTGCTTTAGAGTCTATAAAGGATTTACTGGGCTAATTCTGAGCAACTGGATTTCAAAGCTCCTTTTGAATCTTGGAGGTAATTTTGGATGTCAGATTCATTTCATGTAACTATGAAGCTAAGCTATTTAACATTTGACCATCTCTGCTCTATGATTGGTGACTCCTTGGCTGTCACTCTTCGAAACTAGTGTATTCCTACTCATTCTTTTCTCATTATCTTTCTTGTTGGATAATCATGCATGTACAGAAGGATGAGTTCCTTTCAAAATTCACTCTTAAATGAACAAGTTTCATTCCTTCAACGTCCACTGTTTAATGACCAAGCTGTAAGCCTTCATAATTTTAGTGGCAATGCACATTTTTTGAGTATATATTGGGCAGCCTGCAAGGGTACAGATTTTGAGTTCAGCAAACATTCAGCAGGGAAAGGTATTTCTAACGGTTGGGGCAAACACAGAAGTGCTTAGGAACAGCTTGAGTAGAGCATTAGCAGAGGGAATGATGACTAATAAGCCAGGCAAAGGTATTCTAAACACATACAGTGAGAAAAACAAAGGCTTAGAGATAGGGAGCTTGAGATGTCGGAAGAAGTATGAACAGATCTGTCGGTGGAGTAAAGGTTTGCAAGAGAAACTGGGGGCCTTCAGTTCCAAGCTTAGGAGCTCAAAGTGCATTCTGTATAGATAAGAAATAGTCACAGAAGACTCAGACCAGGGGGTGATGACATAGCTTTCATGCAGCTAATGGGGAAAAAGAGTTTCTTCATTCAATAAATATGTACTAAGTACATGTTATATACCACGCACACTGTTCTAAGTGCTAAAAATACAAACATGAATGAAGAGATCAAAATGTAGAATTAATCATAGAAGAAACAAGCAAAACACAGGAAGACTATTTAGGGTGTTATTAAAAATACAAAGCTGCTACTTATAGCTCTACATCAAACACATACATATATGCAGACACACACACACACACACACACACACACCCCATCCATGCTGTCTTGTCTTCAGCCATACTGAAGTGTTCTGACATCCCCACTGCACCTTCTACATGAGCAGTTAAGAACCTCTGCTCTAAGGAACCAATGTTACAGATGGTTGCCCATCTTATCACTCAGTTGTTTTAAGGAATGGAGAAAATGCCAATAGCACTGGATTGAGAGGTTTGGTTTTCAGGATTTTGCTCAGACAATCACCACCAACAAGGAGCAAACACCTGGGTCCAGGGATTCTCAACACTTCAGCATCATGTGTTATTTCTTTTTTTTAAAAGCCAACACTTATATAGTGCTTAGTTAAAGCCAGACACTGTTTTAGATAGTTTATCTTAAACTTATATTAGTTTTTAATCATTTTTTTTCTCAAGGATTAGAATGAATTCCATTTAATCACCACAATAAACCTAAAACGATCTCATAGGTTTAATAGGTTTTATATTATCAGTTTTATAGATGATAAAGTTGAGGCATATTTGGAAATTTGTGGATGATTAAGACTACACTGACAAGCTCTACTGCCCCACTAATAACACTGAATCTAACCTTGATTCTTTCATCTGTGTGATTCTTTAAATGTAGCAACAACAACATAAGATCATTTATTAGGTGCCTACCATGTGTTTCCACACTATATGTTGAAACTAATATTAGGTGATTCTAAAAATATACTCACTTTTTCTATTTCATAGCTGTCCCATCTGGCATTCTGTCACTCTGATCTTCCCTGTCTCTAGGCCTGGATGACACCCACAATATTCTTTCTTTGGTCTTTATCCAGGATGATAGGGAGTATATAGAAGGTGGCTGATTGACGCCTTTTAGGTGCATATCATATACTTTCACTCAAATACTTACTACCCTTAAAAGCCATTCTACTTATTCCTAGTATTTCTCTTTTGCACTTTGTGGGACAGCTATTCCAGTCTTTTACCCTCCCAGAAGTTCCCAGTTTCTGTCCTACACTCGTCATTCTTAGTAAATGGCCATGGAGAAAATGAGCTTCCTTAGCTTCGCTGTTTTAAGGTTTACAAGTTCCTCTTTATCCTCACCTATCTCTCTCCCCTACTTTTATCCTGTCTTAAACGATGAGGTCTTCCCCTAGAGAGGAAGCTAATTGCTCTACTTATGCCTCTAAGCCTGTGTCCTTTTATTTTTTTTTCAGGATTTTGATTCTCAATAGTTTCATTTTTCTTAATTTTTTTTTCTTTCTCTAGTCCCTACTTCCTATTCCTTGGCATACAAATATGTTTAAACCTACCTTACTTTTAGTAAACCCAGACTCTTTCTGGACCCTGATAATACTCTAGCTACTATCCTAGTTGTAGTTGTTTAATTGTTTTTTCCTAAGGATCCCCCTAAAGCTAGTCAATACGTTACTTATTTAATCAACAAATAACTGTTGAGTGCCTGCTATATGCTAAAAACTATTCCAAACTCTAGTGAATGAGCTTGGAATAAAAGTCTCTGTCCCTGTGGCTATTATATGGTAGGAAGGAAACAACAGTATACTTTATAAGACAATATTATACTATGTTTTAACATTAATAAGAGCCAAGAAGTTAAATAAGTAGGCAAAGGTGATGGTGGGCTATCATTTAAAATGGGGCGGTAAGGGAAGGGGTCACTGAGAAACAACATTGGAGGAGCATTTAAATGAAAGTGATATCTGGGCAGAGAAGACAGCAAGTGCTAAGGCCTCAAGGTTGAAGAGTTCCTGGTTATTCAACAAAACTAGAAGGAGGTTAGTCTGCCCAGAGCCAACTGAGAGGGAGAGTGGCAGGAAGAGATGATGTCAGATGATGTCACTTTGCTTCTGCTCTATCCCACCCCATCTTTTACCTGTTTTGGGTACTTGTTATATCTTTATGTCAAAGCTATTTACACACACGCCCCATCTCCATTGAACATCATTTTCTTTACAGTAGGGTGTGATCTTGTTCGTTGTTGCATCCCTCACAGCCCCTACTTTTGTTTTTACGATACGATAGATGTGCTTGGAAATAAATGAAATAAATTATGACTTTAAAAATGAAGCATTTCTTTTTAAACATATTTAAAATTATTTCTTTAAATTTTTTCGGATGACATTGGGTGCTAACTACATAGTATATAATAAAAACTGTATAATTCATGTACTGCAGCCTTAAGCAGAATGATATCTAAATTTGGCCATTATCTACTGATGTTAAAACCTTCTCCTTAAAGGTTTATGAGCCTAGTGCTTTTTACCTTTTTTGAATTCATGAATTCTGCACTTGATTTTTTAAATCTAAAGGAGTATTGAATGAGTTTCCAAATGTAACCTCAAATTTCTAGCCAAGATTAAAAAGAACTAAACAGAAATGGAATCCATTAGATGTTTTATAGTCCCATGATTTGGATTCTCTTCCTTTGATTTCCAAAGGCAAGGAGAAGAAATAACATTCTCTAAATGTGAAACCTCTTAGGGGAAAAATTATGGACTGTCAAAAGGTGTGTTAATAAGTTGTGTCCTTGGGCTTAAGTGGATGCATGTTCTAATGTGCTGTGAGGGAACACCAAGAATCTGGAGATGTTCTGTGGCTTTCAGAAATGTAAAACTTCCCCACTCCAACTGTGCTCGTTAAAGTTCTCCGTAACAAACATTGTAAAGAATAAAGTGTTGGTTTAAACGACCGACCAACCTCTAACTGTGGTTATTACCTTTTTAAGTGTGAGATACAGTTTAAAGCAGTTTTTATTTCCTGTGTGGACAAGCATGATTCCAAGCCTCTTCCCTCCTCCAGTCAGCTGCATTTCAGAGTCACTTCCCTGTGTATGGAGGCAATTAGAGGAAAATAGTTTATCAAGAGCTCTGCAAGCTTCTGAAATAAAAATATGTTGCAGAGGTACCAGATAGTATATTTGTTTTGTTTTTGCAGTACGCGGGCCTCTCACTGTTGTGGCCTCTCCCGTTGCGGAGCACAGGCTCCGGACACGCAGGCTCAGCGGCCACGGCTCACGGGCCTAGTTGCTCCGCGGCATGTGGGATCTTCCCGGACCGGGGCACGAATTCGTGTCCCCTGCATCGGCAGGCGGACTCTCAATCACTGCGCCACCAGGGAAGCCCCAGATAGTATATTTTTTAGAAGGAGTCTGAACACCCTTGATTATGTGAAATGGTAGGATGATCAAAGGTAAAAAACTTTGTAGGAGGGCCTGTCTGAGCTCCTGACTGGGATCAGCCATATGCTTTCTGTGACCTTGTCAGGTTACCTGTCATCTCTGTACTTCAGTATTTGCCTCTGTAAAATGGAGATACCAGGGGTGCCTTCCCTAGAGCTTTTATAAGGATCGAATAGTGGACATGAAGTGTGTAGCGAACATTCAGTATATGAGAAATGTTCCTATTATCACCATCATTCATATTATTATCAAGGTCATCTACAAAATTACTAAAGCCATTTTTTAGGAGATTATAGTTACCCCTCCACCAGTTTTTTATTTTTGGAAAGGTTCTTGGTTTCTTAATGTTTTTGTAGATTAAAAGGTGAACTTTAAATATTTCCAGGGTTTACCATGTTGGCTAAGTCATCTTAACTGCAACAAAGCACCATGGTCTCCAGCAAAGCTCCCTAAGCACTTCTGTCTTTGGGTAATGGAGCACAAAAGATTTTACATTTAGCAGGGCACTCTTCCGTGACTCAAAGTGTACCTCTGTGGGCATGCACAGCAGAAGCTCAGCAGAAATATCAGGAACTTTGAAATGTGAAATCTGACTTTTAAATCAAGTATGTTTGTGTAGACTGTGTTTTCTTCCCAACGTTCTAATTTTATTGCATTATGAATGCTCCAGCTGGAAGCACTGGCTGACAGTTGGTTTAGAGTGTTTTAACTTAATTTTAAATGCATTTTAAGGATTTTTCCAATTCATTCCCCAAAATTCATTGATAAGGAAAAGATTCGCTGGCTTTATTATTAAATACCAACTTTTTGCTGGATGCTCACATCAAGGTTTAAATGGGCAAAGGCTAATTTAAAGTCTGAAATTACTTGACTTGGGTCTTCCTGGTCACTTATAATACAACATAGTCCATTTTAGCAGCCCAAGGATAACAATGGGTATCGTTAATTGGACAAATCTCTAAACACCAATGTAGAACATTTTTACAGTTTACACTGTTTTTACTAATTACACCAGGCAAGACACAAAAGAGTTATGTCCAGACATAATTTTTCCCTTTGAGGCATGTGGCAAACAACTTGAATCCACCTTATTGTTTCAATGCTCTGAAAAGGCAAATGTTATGTAATGTTACAGTCTTCCCATAAGTGAGGAGGGTAGTTCAAGATTTATAAATCTTATCTGTTTGAGCAGGACCCCAGTGATAATAAAATTGCCACTACACCCTTCGGCTACTCAAAATTTCTGTTCTTTAAATACTTAAAAAATATGCCACCCAATACCTTGTTTCACTTTAAATAGCTATTATCTCTAGTTCTAGGTCAAGAAACAGGCATAGAGCATGTGCCTATGGTTCCAATACAACCCTGTTACTGAATATGCTGTGTGATTTGCATGTAAATTCTATAGGATATTCATCCATTGTTAGTTATTAGATTATTTTGGAATAAATTTCCTAACAATTATGAAAAGTTTTTATCAGCTTTTCTCTTGATTCTAGTATGATTTAATGAGTTCCATATAGCTTTGAGTTTGTGAATAGAATGCATGGTAATAGAAATGAATTGTGATTTACAAAAGAAAAAATCCATAATGACAAACTATTTAGAAGTGTTAAGATATTAACTCATTTATTTTAAGTTTTACCCATTTTAATTTTGCCAAAACACAGATTTTCAAAAATATGAGAATCTTTCTCGCTGTAAGGTTTTTTTCTTTGAATTTCTTCTTCCTTTCCTTCAACTCTACTTCAAATCAGACTTTAATTAAGAGAGCAGATAAAAACAAATACTCATTTAGGTTTCTGGTATCTTTGTATACTCTGCCTGGCCATAAAGTCATTTTGACTTTAATCACCTAGGGATGCCAAATGGGGTTTGGGATTTCAGAGACAGCTGGCTAATACTCAGGCTCAAAACAGCAGGGAAACAGGGAGGGGGATGGAAAGAAATTGTCTCTCGCATTGCCCAGTAGGGTTCTTTTCCTGTCTTATGGAGCTGGAAAGAGGAAACTCTAGCTGGATGAGGCTGTGGATTTTTCTTTGAATCATGTATTTAAAAATAATAACTCTTCAAAGCGAGAGAGAGGCATGGACATATATACACTACCAAACGTAAGGTAGATAGCTAGTGGGAAGCAGCCGCATAGCACAGGGAGATCAGCTCGGTGCTTTGTGACCACCTGGAGGGGTGGGATAGGGAGGGTGGGAGGGAGGGAGACGCAAGAGGGAAGAGATATGGGAACATATGTATATGTATAACTGATTCACTGTGTTATAAAGCAGAAACTAACACACCATTGTAAAGTAATTATACCCCAATAAAGATGTTAAAAAAATAATAACTCTTCCAAAGACAAAAGCTGCTCTGAAAATTTGACCCTTACTTTCACCCTAAACCAAGACAAACCAATTCATAAAATATAGGCTACAATTTCTGTACAACCAAGTGTTGCATTTCAAATCAGTTTAGACTCATGGGAGAAAAGATAATGTCCGTAATGTCTTTCTCTGAGATTTCAATAATTTGATTGCTTCCCTAATTGACTTTATTTTTTTCATTGGACACAGTAAAGTAAGAATAATGCTTTGCCATTATTTTGCACCTTTTAATTTTCAAATCTATCAACACCCACCTACCCTGCAAACAGGCACATTTCTCTGGGGAAACTAAAGTACAGGAAATATTATGTGATTTAGTCAAGGTCAAACATAATTTCAGTGGCTAGGGAGATAGGACATCTAAAATGATATTTCTACTCTGGAAAATATTATCAAAAAGGTCACATACATAGTTATTTGCTAATATAGTTTTGACGGTAACCCTTTAATATATTTGAGTAGCAGAAGTCATAGTATTACTATAAACTGATGTTTTGCACCTTTATATATTTTCCATGTGAATGAAAAGCATTCTACTATTCTTTTCTCTGCCCTTTTCTGAGAAATTCACATACAATTTTTGAGCAGTTGGCAGATTGATTACTTGATTAGGGTACCTTCTGTTTCTGTCACTTTCTTAAGATCATATATGACACCTCAGAAGTGCTAGAAGTTCTAGCTATGAGATAATTGAATCACCATTTCAAGTGACTTCTGTTACCCTTCTAGTGCCATTGTGACTGTGGTGACAGGTAATGCCTGTCTAGAAAAAGTCAATGTTAGTCTTTGGCCAAATTGTGAAGTCGTTAAATTTAAGTTGTATGTTTCTTTATTTGTTTCATCATTTAAAAAAATACCTGCTCCTTAAAAAGAGATTGCTATCATGTAGATGTTATATATAAGTTTAACGTTATCTGTGTTTAAATACAGATGTGTCTTTTGAAATTTTGCCATATATGATGAGATATTAGATACTCATCCAAACTATTTCATTCTCTGATATTTCATATTTCTGCCACTCGTATTCTATCAAGTATAGATGCTTAAGCTCTCTGTAATTGAGGTATCTCATATATAAAGTAAAGATAATGCTAGCCACTTCATGGGTTGTTGAGAGGATCAAATGAGATATTGCATAATGCATGGTGTATAGTCATATCTACTACCAACTATTTTTATCTATTATTGTTATATACCTCCAACTACTATACATAATTAGATATCAAAACTGATCCTTTGTAATATTTATCACATCCAGCATTTTTTAACTCATTCATACCACCCTGATGATAGTCTAGGTCCTTGATGCCCTCCTGAACTACTGCAATATATACATATATAGAGATATATATCTATATATCTATCTCTCTATATATACATCTTTACACAAACATTTATTGAGGTCCTACAAAGATCTAGTATTTTAGGAACTCTGGATTTCCAAAAATGAATCAAACATGCTTCCTCAAGAAGTATGCAGGCTGATTAGGAAGAAAAAAATTTGACAGAGGTTTACAATTAATATGACTAAAGAGGATTAAAAAAAAAAAAAACTAACCTGGTAAAAGTAACAGTTAAGAGAAGGTACTCCAGACAAAGACATCAGCTTGTTCTAAGGGACAGAGTGCTAAGAGAAAGAAGAATTAGAAATGCAGTGCTTTCGATGTATGAATAATAATTTAACTTAGAATTTGACTTCTTTTTGTTCAAATATTAGAACACGTCTTGCATTCTTTCCTGTCACATCTACAGAGTATTAACTATTTGACAGATTATCATGGGGTAATTGTTGCAATTAATTTTAGACTATTTTTAAGCAATTCCAGTAAATGATGAGTAATATCATTTGAGGCACAGCATTTCATTGATTTCACTAAAGTAGTAACACATTATATTCAAGGTAGGAACCAGATGTCTCTCCCTGCTGGTGAGTCATTTATTTGACAGAACAAATTGATATCATACAACTTATTTTACTACTGTGGCTAATCTATGCATAATATAGTGTAATGGCCTCAGAATTCAATACTCTGGCAGGAAGGAGGGAGATACTGGATAGAGGTCTTGCTCTGTCAGATTTCCAAAGTGAATATTGTGCTTATCACAATCAGTAATAACAATGATGATGATAATATATTCAATGTTGTTTATGATTCATACTGGCTGATATTTCTCACTCTTCTTGTTTGTCTTTACGAGGACTAAACATTTTTTTTTTGAGATTTCAACATTTTTTTTTGAGATTAAGCCAGGCATTGAAGTGATTTGCAAAATGTGTAACAATGCCAACCTTCTCATGAGTAATTTTTGTTTTGAAAAATTGTATTTATAAATACGATATTTATGTTAACATGTAATGAGTTTATTACTGTTACTTTAAAACAAGATAAATAAATATTTTTAAAATATCTCAGCTCTAATTTCTAAAACAGGAAATACGGGTAGGAATAGCTCACATAAACACAGGACTTTGGGGATTCTGAATACTTCTTAAGATCATAAAACAAACCCTGAGACAAAGAAGTTTGAGAATTAAACTAAGTGTTATATAGCTTGACAATTTAAAAGTCTATCTTGGGAATAATCCTTTAAATTGTAGGATTAAGTGGACTCACCTCAATATAATTGAATGTTTCTCAAATATATCTAAAACCCTGCATTATAGATTTGCTGGATATAGAATTCTGGGAAAATCTTGTGCTACCTCCTGTGACTTTCATGTTTTCTAATAAGAAGTTCATCCTCACTGAAATTATTATTTCCCTATAGGCAAAGTGTTATTTTGCTATTTTCAAGATTTTTTTCTTTGCCTTTAGTTTTCAAAAGTTTCATCATGTGTCTTGTTGTGGACTTCTTTGAGCTTATTCTATCTGGATTTCACACAGCTTCCTGATTCTGTAGCTTTATGTCTTTTGCTAAATTTGGGAAGTTTTCAGCTATTACATCTTTTTTTTTTAACATCTTTATTAGAGTATAATTGCTTTACAATGATGTGTTAGTTTCAGCTTTATAACAAAGTGAATCAGCTATACATGTACATATATCCCCGTATCTCCTCCCTCTGTGTCTCCCTCCCACCCTCCCTATTCCACCCCTCTAGGTGGTCACAAAGCACCGAGCCGGTCACCTGTGCTATGCAGCTGCTTCCCACTAGCTATCTGTTTTACATTTGGTAGCATATATAAATCCATGCCACTCTCCCACTTTGTCCCAGTTTACCCTTCCCCCTCCCCATGTCCTCAAGTCCATTTTCTGTGTCTGCATCTTTATTCCTGTCCTGCCACTAGGCTCTTCAGAACCACTTTTTTTTTTTTTTTTAAGATTCCATATATATGTGTTAGCCTATGGTATTTGTTTTTATCTTTCTGACTTACTTCACTCTGTATAACAGACTCTAGGTCCATCCACCTCACTGCAAATAACTCAGTTTCATTTCTTTTTATGGTTGAGTAATATTCCATTGTATATATGTGCCACATCTTCTTTATCCATTCATCTGTCGATGGACACTTAGGTTGCTTCCATCTTCTGGCTACTGTAAATAGAGCTGCAATGAACATTGTGGTACATGACTCTTTTTGAATTATGGTTTTCTCAGGGTGGGAAATTATGGTTTTCCCAGTAGTGGGATTGCTGGGTTGTATGGTAGTTCTATTTTTAGTTATTTGAGGAACCTCCATACTGTTCTACGTGGTGGCTGTATCAATTTACGTTCCCACCAACAATGCAAGAGGGTTCCCTTTTCTCCACACCCTCTCCAGCATTCATTGTTTGTAGATTTTTTGATGATGGCCATTCTGACTGGTGTGAGGTGATACCTCATTGTAGTTTTGATTGACATTTCTCTAATGATTAGTGTTGTTGAACATTCTTTCATGTGTTTGTTGGCAATTTGTATATCTTCTTTGGAGAAATGAAGGTCTTCTGCCCATTTTTGGATTGGGTTGTTTGTTTTTTTGATATTGAGCTGCATGAGCTGCTTGTAAATTTTGGAGATTAATCCTTTGTCTGTTGCTTCATTTGCAAATATTTCCTCCCATTCTGAGGGTTGTTTTTTCGTCTAGTTTATGGTTTCCTTTGCTGTGTAAAAGTGTTTAAGTTTCATTAGGTCCCATTTGTTTATTTTTGTTTTTATTTCCATTTCTCTAGAAGGTGGGTCAAAAAGGATCTTGCTGTGATTTATGTCGTACAGTGTTCTGCCTATGTTTTCCTCTAAGAGTTTCATAATGTCTGGCCTTACACTTAGGTCTCTAATCCATTTTGAGTTTATTTTTGTGTATGGTGTTAGGAAGTGTTCTAATTTCATTCTTTTACATGTAGCTGTCCAGTTTTCCCAGCACCACTTATTGAAGAGGCTGTCTTTTCTCCATTGTATATTCTTGCCTCCTTTATCAAAGATAAGGTGACCATAGGTGTGTGGGTTTATCTCTGGGATTTCTATCCTTTTCCATTGACATATATTTCTGTTTTTGTGCCAGTACCATGCTGTCTTGATTACTGTAGCTTTGTAGTATAGTCTGAAGTCAGGGAGCCTGATTCCTCCAGCTCTGTTTTTCTTTCTCAGGATTGCTTTGGCTATTCAGGGTATTTTGTGTTTCCATACAAACTGTGAAATTTTCTGTTCTAGTTCTGTGGAAAATGCCATTGGTAGTTTGAGAAGGATTGCATTGAATCTGTAGATTGCTTTGGGTAGTATAGTCATTTTCACATTGTTGATTCTTCCAATCCATGAACATGGTATATCTCTCCATCTGTTTGTATCAGCTTTAATTTCTTTCATCAGTATCTTATAGTTTTCTGCATACAGGTCTTTTTTCTCCATAGGTAGGTTTATTCCTAGGTATTTTATTCTCTTTGTTGCAATGGTAAATGGGAGTGTTTCCTTAATTTCTCTTTCAGATTTTTCATCATTAGTGTATAGGAATGCAAGAGATTTCTGTGCATTAATTCTATATCCTGCTACTTTACCAAATTCATAGATTAGCTCTAGTATTTTTCTGGTAGCATCCTTAGGATTCTCTATGTATAGTATCATGTCATCTGCGAGCAGTGACAGTTTTACTTCTTCTTCCCTGATTTGGATTCCTTTTATTTCTAAAAGAACTTAACATTTTAACAATCATATTTTATCTCCTTGTAATGCCCTTTAGAAATTGAAATTGGTTGAATTATACAATGCTGATGAGCACCTAGATAGAAGCTTTAATTTGATCTTACATGTTTATGAGATTAAACTCTAACCCTTAAGCTTCATTTTAAATTGTCTAGGTACTGGCTTTTAGAGGTATTTTGAGGGGTTATGAGATGATAATTTTGAAGACAATGTTATGTGTGCCCAAAAAATAGTTGTTTCTATCCGAAACTAGCATATCTGGCTTCTTCTGTCAATGTCATCTTTTTTGGACACTTTGGTGCTGAAAATAGTAAGTAAAATTACTTTGAAGAGATTAAAATACTATGTAAATAGATTTTAATCAGGGTAAGTTTTTAGAAATGGTCTGTAAGCATTTATTAAGCATTTCTAGGATATAAAATAGATTATTATGAAAAATAGATATATTTGTATATTTGCTAAATATAATAATTCTCCAGGTAACTCATCAATGATAACCTCACTAGCAAAATTTTTATTATTCATGTTCCATAGAAAAAAATTTTTCAGATGTTTACACTAGATTAACTATAAATAAAATCTAAACCACAAGAATGAATGTGTCCTAATTATTTATACCTGATAATATTCAAAATGTCTTTCTTTTTTTTGTTGTTCCCTGATGAGTCCTTAAAACCATTATATTTTGACAGTGTCCTTAGTAACAATACATTGACTGTATTGTGATAGTTCTGAAAGGGCCGGAAGTACAATATGCTTGTCATTTCTTACTAATTGAGCATCTGATTACGGAAAAAACTGTTGGTCCAGTTAGTTATAAAACCAATGCCCTGGCACAGAGGGCAAACACAAGATAATTCAGTTTCAAAAGAACAACCCCAAAACCTTAAAGAGAGCAACCAATATTTAACTATTTTAATAAGACAAAACTCTGATTTTAAAGACACCAAAACAGATTTGTTGTATCATGTTCATCCAGGAAAAAAAAAAAATCTAACTGAAAGAGCAACAATCTTCCAATTTCTTAAAAAGTCTTTGACAGACTCAAAAAAGAAACAGATTCTTAAATGTTAAGGAAAAAACTGAGAGCAACAGTTTTGAAACCTCTGACACAATCACTAAGAAACAGATTATGTTAGCTTCAAAGAAGTTGGAAAGGACCTTTATTTTTCAAATATGCTGACAGTCAGAAAGTAATGGATTTTTTAAAAGAAGAGAACATTCTTGCAATGTCTTCTTGCAAACATTTACATTTTTACATGTAGATTTCTGGAGTGGCTGTCTAGTAGAGTAAGGGCTGGCAGTTCCGACACATTTAATTCAGCCCTTTTTCCTTTCCCATGCACACCAAAAGTGTGTATTTCACATTGTGATCCTTACAGAGTAGAAACTTTCCCCCTGAAAGGAAAGCAGAGAAGCTGACCCATGGAGCTCTCTCTCTGACTTTCTACTTACAAGGGTGGTCAGTTTGCAGCACAAGCAGGGATTTGGAATAACATCTCATGGCTCCACAGCAAAACTGTAAATGGATGAAACTGTTTGTTTTTGGTCTTTTCCTAGAGTGATATTTAAAATGTCTTTTCTCTTCTCTTCCTCTTGGCTGAGGCCCTGGGAGATGGTGTACCCCACCATGCCTCTGTTCCCAAAACTCAGCACTTCCCACTCCACCATCATAGCACTCGCTGAAGCTAGGGGATAGTCAGTCTCAACCTTTGATATATTTACATATTCATTGGGAACTCTCAAAAATTTTTTTTGAAAAAGAAAGGAAATACTTGAAGATTTATCAAGTTTGGGGTTTTTTCCACCACCCCTAGTATCATACTACAGAGGCAGATGCCAACTTGAAAGACTGGTCAAAGCTATAAGGTATCACTGCTGCCTTTAATGGAAGTATGTGTATATATTTATCTTTTCTTGGTTTCCTAGGTCATGTTGTTTGTTTCTTTCTTTACCCTTTCACTTACATACTCCTTCAGAAAATGGGCAGTGGAGGGCAGTAGAAAGAGGGACACAGGCTTAGAGCTGTAGAATTGAATGTTTCTTTCTCTGCTGTTCAAAGGAAAATCTTTTATTTTGAGCATTTATGAGAGAGAAAACTGTGCTCACCAGAAACAGGAAAGACCATTTTTTTAAGTTGTTAGAAGTGATTATTGGCTGTTTGTCAGCCCTTACTAAGATAAAAGCAAGTAAAAAAGAGGCTATCAAATTTCAAGCAGATCACAAATGTTGTAAGTTTAAAAATATGAATGTTTGAAGAAAGATACAATCTGAACTAAGAAAAGATTCCATCACTTAGAGAAGTCAGTTGTAGATTACTGAATGCACACCTGATACAGTTCTACTATATCTTTTTAATCAAAAAATTTGAGAATGAGGGTAGGAAGAGGTTTAAAACTACAAATATGCCTGGCCAAAGAAAATATCTTTCTGATCAGTAACTATTTCAGAATTAACTCTACTCTAGCATAAAACAAACTTGAGAATATAATACTTAACAGGTAACAGAACATAATTATCATTTAGAGGATATCTGAAATGCACCAAATATTTAATTTATTTATTTTAATTGAAGTATAGTTGATGTACAATATTATATGTTACAGGTGTACAATATAGTGATTCACAGTTATTAAAGGTTATACTCTATTTATAGTTATTATAAAATATTGGCTACATTCCCCATGTTGTACAATATATCCTTGCAGCTTAGTTTGTACATAATAGTCTCTACCTCTTACTCCCCTACTCCTATTTTGCCCTTCTCACCACTGATAACCACTAGTTTGTTCTCTATATCTGTGAGTCTGCTTCTTTTCTGTTATATTCACTAGTTTGTTGTATTTTTTAGATTCCACATATAAGTGATATCATACAGTATTTGTCTTTCTCTTCTGACTTATTTCACTTAGCATAATGCCCTCCAAGTCTGTTCATGTTGCTGCAAATGGAAAAGTTTCATTTATTTTATGGCTGAATAGTATTCCATTGTACATATATACCACATCTTCTTTATTTATTCTTCTATTGATGAACACTTAGGTTGCTTCCATATCTTGGCAACTGTGAATAATGCTGCTATGAGCATCGGGGTGCGTGTATCTTTCCAAATTAGTGTCTTTCTTTTTTTCAGATATATACCCGGGAGTGGAATTGCTGAGTCATATGGTAGTTCTATTTTCAGTTTTTTGAGAAGCCTCCATACTGTTTTCCACAGTGGCTACACCAACCTACATTCCCACCAACAGTGTAGAGGATTCTCTTTTCTCCACATCCTTACCAACACTTGTTAATGTTCTTTTTGATGATAGCCATTCTGACAGGTATGAGGTGATATCTCATAGTGGTTTTGATTTGCATTTCACTGATGGTTAGCTATGTTGAGCATCTTTTCATGTGCTGTTGGCCATATGCATTTTTTCTTTGGAAAAATATTTATATAGTTCTGCCCGTTTTTTATTTTATTTTATTTTTTTCTGATGTTGAGTTGTATGAGCTATTTATATATGTTAGGTATTAACCACTTATCGGTCATATCATTCGCAAATATTTTCTCCCATTCAGTAGGTTGTCTTTTTGTTTTGTCAATGGTTTCCTTTGCTGTGCAAAAGCTTTTAAGTTTAATTAGGTCCCATTTGTTTATTTTCACTTTTATTTCCTTTGCTTTAGGAGACAGATTTTAAAAAATGCTATGATTTATGTCAAAGAGTGTTCTGACTGTGCTTTCCCCTAGGAGTTTTATGATTTCTGGTCTTACATTTAGGTCTTTAATCTATTTTGAGTTTATTTTTATATGTTAGAGAATGTTCTAGTTAATTCTTTTCATGTTAGCTATCCAGTTTTCTCAGCTGTCCAGTTTTCCCAGTTGTTATTGAAGAGACTGTTTTTCTTTCGTCATTGTATAGTCTTGCCTCCTTTATTATAGATTAATTGACCATAAGTATATAGGTTTATTTCTGGGCTGTGTATTCTGTTCCATTGATCTATATGTCTGTTTTTGTGCCAGTACCATACTCTTTTGATTACTATAGCTTTGTAGTATAGTCTGAAGTCAGGGAGCATGACTCGTCCAGCTCTATTCTTCTTTCTCAAGACTGTTTTGGCTATTCAGGGTCTTTTGTGTTTCCATACAAATTTTAAAATTACTTTTTCAAGTTCTGTGAAAAAATGCCATTGGTATTTTGATAGGGATTGCATTGAATGTGTAGATTGATTTGGGTAGTGTGGTCACTTTAACAATATTAGTTCTATGAATCCAAATATTTTAGATGCATTTTCTCACTTAACAGCAACCTTGTGATGTTGGTCTTATGGTCTCCATTTTGTAGATGAAGAAACTGAAGCTCATGGAATAATTTCCCCTCCAAGTAGTGCAGAGCCTAAGAATAAAATACAGGTCTGTTTAACTCAAAGCTGGTGTGCTTTCTAACATCCAGTTATTTGAGTTTTACTCACATACAATTGATTCTTAGGAGCCTCTAATTTTGAACAGTTATAAAAAGGAATGAGAGTCATATGAAGTAGAAAAGCTTTTCTGAGAAAATATAGCATATTAATAAGACTTGGAAAGATTAATTTATGCAATGAAAATAAAAAAAGAGGTAGATTGCAGTTATCCTATGAAATGAAAACTTATCTTCACTGACCCAGAGAAAAGAATCACAGTCAGGAGGAATAATTAAAAGTAAGATTTATTGCTTACAAGTTGTCATGGCTTTCTATCCATAATCTTAAGTGCTAGAGTACATATCATTTCCAGACAGAGGCATTAATTTAACAGGATAAAACACTCTTTCTCTCATTGATATCTGTAGTATTCCATTCATATATGTGAAATATCATCTTCTTGTAGGAATTAAATGTTTTATGGATCTGAAATAAAAACAGAAGAGTAACAGGCTTAACAGTGAGGAGAGGGAATTAGAGACAAAATGAGCTAAAGGCTCTGATTTTCAGTTTACCTATCCCAGGTATCTGAGCTTTGAATCTAATTTGTAAGTGCTATTGAATACTAGGAGGGTAATAGGGTGGCATTAATTTTAGGAAGCCTAAACTCTTACACTCAAACTGTTAACAATCTACTGTAGGAAAATTAATATTCTTAGTTTTCATGGCCAGAAATTGAGACTCAAATAATATGAAGTTATTTTTCTTAGCTAGAAAATCAGAGGTAAGAGATTAAAAGTAGAAACAACAGGAATATAAGGCGAGGCAGCTGAGGTAAACCAAAGCTAGTTGTCCACTCATTAAGTCTTCTCAGCAATAGATTGACAACTGGTTATTATTATTTTTATTTTTAACACTTTATTATAAAATAAAGTGAAGATACAGAAAACCACACAAAACAAATGCTTAGCGTTATGAGTTATTATAAGACAGATATTCTTCTACCCCCACCTAGGTCAAGAAATATAACTATAATCACCTACCCCAGAAGCTCTTTCCTACTCCTTACCAGTATCAACCCCTCCTTTTCCTCCCCCCAAATAACCATTACTCTGCCCTTAATAGTCATTAATTCCTAGAATTTCTTTTTAGATTTATCACCCATGTGTAGCCATAGAAAACATAGTTTATTTAGTGTTGCCCACTCTTTTTCAACTTAGTGTGTTTCAAGCTACAGTTTCTCCCTCCAGCCCTTGATTTTTCTTTTAGTTTATTTTTACTAGCACCCATGTCATTTGACCTGTAGCATTCCCATAATCTGCATTTTGCTGATTGCATACTCATGGTATAGTGCAACATGATTCTCTGTCCTCTGTATTTCCTACAAGTTAGCAGATGGATTCAGAGACTGGATCTGACTCACTTCCATCACTTTGGCAAGACTGTGGGTAGCGGTATATTCTTTTCTCAGGTGGCACATGATATCTGGTTGCCTCTCTTTTTGGAATGATAACAGTCATCGGCGTTCAATGCCTAGATCCATTTATTTATTGGCTATTACAAACTTTTGGCATTTCTTTTTCATTTATTACTTGAAATAGTTTTATAAAGAGGTACTTGCCCCATCTTTTATTTAGTTAGCAGGGGTTCATAAAGAAAAGACTAGCTAAGTGGAAAGAACCAAGACTAGATGCTTGATCCTTTCCATTTATTTACCAGTTGTCAAGATAAAATGAATTGGCTTCCTATCACTTTCCAAAAGCCAATTTGATTTTTCAAATATTGTGATCAGCTATGAATTTAAACATATTTGAAGGATTACAGTCAATTGCAATTATTATTTTTTGGAAGCTCAAATAGTCCCACTTTTGGTAAAGGGAAGCATCTTTACTTTGACTCCTGAGTCCTTTTGAAATGAGCCTTGTCTTTTTGAAATGTTGCTAACTTCTTTGGTATCTGATATGACAAGATTTCTCAGGATCATTTATACAGTTCCTGCCTCAGACCTGGAATCAGCCACTTCTTCAAGAAGTCCTGGTTCCTTTTTGTTGGAAAGGGTATTTCAAGGCCACAAGTTGAGTGTAAGAGATGCTTATTGCTGGTGCATTGATCATTGTTTCCAGACCTCTTCAATAGAAAGTACTAGAAAATATATCTGTAAAACTAAAATGTTTCATGAATTTCTATGGACACTTCTCATTTACATCAGGACTCTAGGATTTATTATTATGATGTATTATTTAACTTCTTCTGTATCTTCCACATTAAAAATTCTAGTAGTGAAGGACTCAGGGGATGATAGATAGATGATAGATAATAGTACTACATGTATATATACTTTCTAAATACATTGTTACTATAATTATAATTCCTAAAAACATTTATAAAATGTTTTAACATATTATTTTTCCCCTTCTTTTTTAAGCAATATTATATCTTCATTGCCTAAATATGTAGCCTTTTCTCTCCTTTGTAACTGTCACTTAGTCTTAGTTCTCCAAGTAACCATATACTTAATGATCACCTCCATCCTCATTTCTTTGCCTCCTTTAGTCATTGGACTTGTTTGAAGATCATTATTTGGTAGATTCATCAAGAAGAGCTTATGTGAACAATATGCCTTTATATGCAATTTGTGTTTCTGAATTTTTAGGAAGAGGTAGGGACCAAGTATCTTTTCTAATTACACAGATTCTCTTTTGGTTGTTTTCTTGTAGTGATCCAAAAACTATGGTGGCTTGCTTTCCAAGATTTCCTGGAGCTGTTTCCCTCACCTGCTTTTACATGGACCTTCTCTCTCCTTAATTCCCTTTGTTAACAAGCAGTCCAGTTTTGATTCTCGTCCAGTAGTTTTCTTCTGGAGTGGGGCCCCGTGATGTCAGTTTTAAGAGATACAGTGACTAAACTGCTATAGCCTTCTGTGCTCTGAAGACCCACCTAGCTGAGGTCTCTTGCACTCTCTGGCTATTGTACTAGGTGAAACCACTCCCGGTTTCAACTACTGTTCTCCAGTTGGCCCATTGTGCTATCCAGTGAAAACCTCTTGACTGTTTCTGGATTCTCAGGACCACCAGATGCCCTATTACTTCCCTCTGCTTATTCCACGAAGGCTCAAGTAGCCTGTGTCTGGCCGTGGTTTGTCCTCAGAAACTTGTACTTTGGGGTTCATGGGAATATCTTGTCACCCAGTTTTCTTATAATTGTTGTCCATAAGTTTTTGGCTTTGCTATGTGATTAATCTATCTATTTTTGTACTGAAAACTATTCTGTAATGATGACATTGCCATCCTTCCAAAATCCAATAACTGGTTATTATTGAATAGAGACATAAAAATACTCTGCATAAATAACACAAACAATGGGATCACAAGTTTCTTCCTTAGCAAAAACATGGAATTTTATTCCCTTAATATCATTAATATCCAAAAACACTGCAAAGTAAGGATATCTAGATTTAGTAAAAATCTCCACTAATTGAGAAAATAACTTGAAGGACTTCAGTTTTGTTTTGTTTTTTAATTCTAAGCTAGACGATTGTGTTCCAGGCAATCTCTTGACTCTGAGAAGTGTGCTCCTACTTCCCTACCTCTTCTTAGTTATTTTGTCATAACCTGTCCTCCATTCCTGGGAAGCAAATGCCTTGAAAGAACAAGAACCCACAGTATAGCCTCTGATGATGCGTACTCATTCCCAGAGACTATAACACCAGATTCCTGAGTGAGAGGCTTCAAGAATCATAAGAGTTCAGACTCCTCATGTGAGTATCATGTACACACACACACACACACACACACACGCACACACACCATATGATTGTCTGAGTGCTCAATATGCTAAAGATCTGTGAATGCTCACTGCCTCTCTGCCAGAGTGAAATGACCCTATTAAACGTTGAATTGCTAGGGTGGAGTAAGAAATCTGAGTTCTGAGTTAATATAACAATGACCTATTGTAGTTATCTTCCTTAATGATATCAGATGCCTTTTTTTATATTTGTTGTAAAAGCCCAGCCTCCAAACTATAGTAGAAGTCTGTTCACTATTTCTCGAGTTCAGATGTGTTGATGAGAATTCTTAATAATACACTATGTATCCTGAAAGATCTGTGCGTTAAAGTGGAGGTGATTAACTATAGTTCCTCAAATGTTTTCAATGAGAGTAGGTATTATTAAAATATGTAGATACTTTTAATAGCTAGACTTTATGCTTGTATAACACCTTTCTCTAAGGGACTTTGAAAACAGTAGCTCATTAATCCTCACAAGCTTTATTTATTAAATTATGAAATCACTGCACCATTCAAAATTGGCAACAATAGAATACAGTTTCTATAGGGTACAGTTTCTACCCATAATATCTTAATTGACTCCTTATTATCTGTAATCTCCTCTAAGATAACAGCTAGTCTTTTCTTCTTTCTATATTTGTTAACATGAGAAAGGTTTAATGTTCGTGTTCAGCTTTTATTGCCACATATGTTTCATAGATTTGGAAATTGTCCTTATTCTTTTCACTCATTAAATCAGAAATGTCATCTTTTTTTTATAAGGTCTTTGTGTCATTTTCTCACCCACCTGATCAGCAGTGTCTCGTCCCTCAGCCAGCTTTTTTCCTAAGAGGCATCATATCGCCAGTACGTCCCCAGCATCGTGCAGCCTTCTGTCTCTTGCCATCAGTGGTTTTTTTTCTCTTCCTTAACTGTTCTAATTTGCAGTTGGTTGTATGTTCTCATGTCATAACACATTGAACATTGAAAATGACCTTCCACTGACCTGATGCTGTTTAGACATGGAATAATTCTTCAGTGTTACCTTACTCATTTTTAATACTTCCTGAATATATAGCATTCTGCTGAAGTCTGGTTAGAACTGATCTGGAGAAAACACAAATCTCATGCTAGAGTTGAAAATTACCGATTTAACCTTACTCACCATATCCCCCTTGAAAATGTAGCCACTTCTTTCCTTTATAACTTTTTATCTTTAAGTTATTTCTTGGTGTTACAGATGCATATGTGCTGAATGTGGTCATTTTTTGGTGTTCAGTGTGCTCAAGAGCTCCTTTGAAATGAAGAATCAAGTTAAGCTAAGGGGCTCTGGGATGTGGTTTTCAACGGACAGTTTTTAATGAGTAAAAAGTCCTTATCAAATAGTCCACGTAGATAAACTATTTAGAGTCCCTTCCTCCAAAAACATCTTTTCCTCACTTACTCAGCATACTTGTATGCGAACTATTTGACATTCTTACCCATGTAGCCGTAATTTAAATCTGACCATTTACCTTTTTACAAATTAAACAAAATAAAAGACCATGCAGTTTTTCTTTCATTTACTTCTTTTGTTTTTCTCTCTGGATTATTTAAAAGTTTTCTGTGGAACTTTAGCACTCTCTTCCTTATCAATATCTCTCTTTCTCTTTCACACTTTCTTTTGCTGGATTACTTGCAGCATGCTGAGGGCTTTACAATATTCACTTTTATTGGATTACATTTATTTTTGAAGTGGCTTCCAAATTCTCCCATGTGGCCCCTAATTCTTGAACACCAATATTTGTTTTCTTTTCCCATGATTGAAAATAAAGCACAAATATGAACTTCTCTCAACATTTACCAGCTCACTTCAAGTACTGCTTTTATCCTTAACAGTGTTGTGCCAGCATATACTCTAAAACATCAATAGAGGAAAACATCAAATTATCTGGAGATTCCCTTGTACCTATTGGATTTTTCAGTAAAACAATGAAATAGTAAATGGTCTTGTTCCCTGCTGTCACATAGTCTTTTTCAAAATTTGGTATACTATATTTTTATTAAAGTGCTCAAACACTTTAACTGATGTTTCAGATACAAAAATGTGTGTGTGTGTTGGGTGTACACGTGAGTGTGTATGTGTTCACTAGGGGATTTTGTTTAGAGAAGTCTTACATGGATTCGGAGATCCACGATTCATTGTGGTCATGATGTAACTTTGATTATGAAATCTAATGTTATTCACATCAAGATTAACTTCCCTTAGATAATACCAATGTCATGGTGTTAATAATAAGTAGATGCAAGCTATCATATTTTCAAAACTAAACACAATTGCCATGATTCTAATAGATCAGCAGAAGTAGAAATCACAGGGGGGAAAAGGTAAGGTTTTGCTTTGAAGCTGTCAAGAGATTATTATCCAATCCTAACAATCTCAGGAACATTGGTGTTTGATGTCTTCCTCAAAGGATAGAATTGTTTCACATGCTTTCAAATAACTGGTATCAATTTTTAATTAATTGGTTTTTTAAAAGTCATAGAATAGTAATATTTGACTTGAAAAAATAATGTGAGGTTATCTGTTAAAATAAAAGGTATTTTTTGGAGGCAATTGTCAAATTTTACCAGTAGTCTTGGTTTGCTATTTAACTGAAGGTGGGTGAAGAAAATGTAGGACCAAGGTATGGTTTTCAGCCTTATTACAGTGGAATTTTAGAATGGACCTCGTACATATGTGGAAAATATAACCTCCTAGTCTGTTGTTTCCACATGTAACTATGATCTAACCAATCAGATTATTCCCAAACTTGCTATAGTGGACTTACTTGAGTTATAAAGAGTTACGTATAAAATATTTATTATTTTCTGCATAACATAATTTTTAATAGTTTGCTACTGAAAAATTTTCATGGGAGAATAACTGAGTTATTGAGAGCCATGCATATAAAATCTCAACAGAGATGGGGCCTGTTTCCAAAATAAGATTAGAGGTAAAAATTCATTCAAACTAAGGTCTTCATAGGTTAGAAAAAAATTAACTACTGGCCTAGAGTGACAACAGACAGCATATAAAACTTAAAAAATAAACAACAATGGTGTAGAAAAGCAATTGCTAACAATGGTCCTAGGAAAAGAAAATAATTCAAAATAATCCAGAGGAAACCTCCACTTCACTTTCTCTATGGATTTTGACATATCAGCACGATTTCTATCATAGTTAAGATGTATTTTCATTTAATCTCAAGTTTGATATTTAGAGAGATTTAGAATCTGTTGTTGTTTTGATTTAGTAGTCCATCTCTATCATTCATGGATGGAAATAACACTACTGAGTGAAATCTGGGGCCAGGAAGCCAGCAAATCCCTCTATATCTCCATTAACAATGAGAATCAGGAGAAGCAATAATTGAAATTGACCTGATATCTGCCTAAGTAAGGAGTGCAGACAACCAACCACGAAATTCCAGCAAATGAGTAGTGCTGAAAATGGGATAGGCAATCGACTTCCTCTGCAGAAATAAAAAGTGAACTTTTCCTGTGAAAGTTTCCTCTCCCTAAATAAAAGCGTGATTAAAATGTCAATTATTCGAGACAGTAATATATGGGGTTGGCCAAAAAGTTCATTTGGTTTTTTCCATAACATCTTATGGAAAAGCTCGAACGAACGTTTTGGGCAACCCAATAGACCAAATTCTACTGTTTAAAGACAGACATTTCTCTTTCCTGCACTTACCCTACTGGATTGTGTAAAAATGAGTCCTAGCATGCCCATAGACGGCAGATTGTTCTTAGAGCCACTGCCTATAAATAAGGTAGCCAGGGCTTCCCTGGTGGCACAGTGGTTGAGAGTCCGCCTGCCGATGCAGGGGGCGCGGGTTCGTGCCCCGGTCCGGGAGGATCCCACATGCCGCGGAGCGGCTGGGCCCGTGAGCCATGGCCACTGAGCCTGCGCATCCGGAGCCTGTGCCAACGGGAAAGGCCGCAGCAGTGGGAGGCCCGCGTACCGCAAAAAAAATAAAATAAGGTAGCCATTCTCATCCTCCTCAGATATTTTTATCTGAAAGGCATATTGAAATGTTCATACATTTCCTCTATAATATAGAAGCTCTAGAAACTACTTAGTTTTAGATTAAATAGTTCATGCCACAATCCTAGAGAAGCACATGATAGATAAGCACCACTGTTTCCTTGAGTCAATAAGGTTCTAAAAGGCACTAAATATATTTTAATTGGAAACAGTACAAGCAGATTTAACTGAACCGTGAATATTGTAGGTTTTCTTTTTTTTTTTTTTTTTTTTTTTTTTTTTTTGCGGTACGCGGGCCTCTCACTGTTGTGGCCTCTCCTGTTGCGGAGCACAGGCTCCGGATGCGCAGGCTCAGCGGCCATGGCTCATGGGCCCAGCCGCTCTGCGGCATGTGGGATCTTCCCAGACCAGGACACGAACCCGTGTCCCCTGCATCGGCAGGCGGACTCTCAACCACTGCACCACCAGGGAAGCCCTAAATATTGTAGTTCTTGAATTGAATTTACTTATACTAGGCATCAGCTTTGTCTTTTCAGAGAAATTTTTTTTAAGATTTCTGTGCTACTGAGTAAGAGAAAAGCCTAAATAACCATAATTATTAAAGCTAATACAATAATTATTGTCTTCAGTATTTAGTATCACAGGACTATAGTAATAGATACTCTTTATGTAAAATGAACTATGTGCCAGCTATTGACTTGGGAAATTGGTGACCATTATTGCATTATTACTCAGGTTTACAACACCTCTGGCAAGATAGCGGGTGATATGCCCATTTTATAGACACGAAAATTGAGACTCAAAAGTTACACGGCTATTAAGTGGCAGAGAATGAATTCATTCCAGATCTTTCTTACTCTACCTCTGGGCTCTTTGCACTATAGCAGTTTATAAAACTCTGGGAAATAAGGCACCTACACATACCTGTTGAATAACAATGAAACACAACATGTTATTAAATTGCAATGTAGAAAGCAGAGACCAAAAAGGAAAAGAGTTGGAGCAGGAGAGGTTAGTACTTAGAGAGATAAAGATATAGAAGCAGAGAATTACCTGAAGAATTCTTGTACCATGTTCAAAATTCATAACAGCAAAAGGATGTGTCTCACTGGATTGCTTGATAAGTCATAGCTCCATTGAAAAAATGTGCGTTCACTTTAAATTGAGTGTCCTAAAGAGAGTTAGCCCTATACTCCTACCTAATGCAATGAAATAGCTTAGTAGGAGCTATGAAACTCCTAATTGCTTAATGAGTTTTTATTTCATTTTCAAGATTTAAATATTAGTCCTATGTATTATAAACCATCACTAGTAAATTTGCTATTTAATTATTCCCCTGTGCAATGAAATATGCTTTAATTAAAAATTTCTTGATGAAGGATGTGTTTTAACAATAAATTGAAACTGATTTCTAATCCCATAAATTAATGATACATTAATATATGCCAAAATATTTGGAAACAATCTTGTCTTTTACTGTTTATTAATGATTTCCCTAAACTTTTATTTATATTATTAAGTTGCTTGTTTATTCCAATTTTCACAGATAATCAAAAAAGCAAAGAAAATTTCTTGATGAAACGCTTGATAAAAGTAACTCAGATTGCACACATGTAGTTTTTATTTACTTGAAAGGCCCTTGGGCCATTTTACTCAGAAACCCATCTTTTAAATGTACACTTCTAAGAGAAAATCAGTCTGGTGATTATTATGCATGAGAAAGGTGAATTTTAAATAACATAGTCTTTATTCTGCCCCATTGCTCAGCCCTCAAAATAGTGGATTCTTACTATTAGTATGATAGTAAATGTTTAACAACTGGTTTTCTGGCGAGGAAGGGAGCTCTGATTTGTAGTGTTTGCCAGTTTTTGTGGTAAATACTTTCAACGTGGCTGATCTCAATCTACCAATGTGACATCACTGAACTCAGAGTTGTGAAGAAATGCACAGTAATACACCTTATGGAGTATTTCTACTATATAGATACAGTAACATAACTAACCTCAAGAGTAGATAATAATAAAATGTTATAAAATAATTAGGAAGTGAGTGTTCTGCATAATTGTCACCTTTGCTTTTAATATAGTTTATTCAATCGTAAATTTATGTAATTTAATTTTAGTAATAGCTATGTTTAGCTGCTGTCTCACAATCATCCTGAAAAGGTACCAATCCCTTCTTGGGAGTCACTGTGAGCTAGAATGGGCAGTATGAGCAGCCCCAGCTGGTACTAAGCACATCTTTTTCCTCCGTAACTACATAGCAGTGCGAAGCATCAAGGTTTTGAAAATGAGGGAGTAGGGCATGAAGGCAGTACTGACTGGAAAATGGTCCAAAGTTAAGCAATCAGGGTGAATTTCAAGGCTGAGGTTGTTATCATCCATATTCTTCCTAATGGGCATTTTGATTTTGGGGGAAAGATAGCTGGACACTACATTTTTTGGTTTCTCCCTGCTCATGATGACCTTGATAAATCTAGTCAAGGAATTCTGGAGACAGCTAATAGCCAAACTACTCTGATAAAAATACTTTCTTCTGAAAAAACAAACTTTCCCATACTGAAAATGGGCTTTACTGGAGATCTGGAGATTCTGATGAATAGAAAATTGTTCATCTCTAGTGAAGCAGGGGTTGAAACTTCATCTGAGATAGTCTGTATGCCAGGCAGGCTGATGACCTTCGAGAATTTGTACTGACCTAGGCAGTCTGTGAAACTGATTTGGACCTATAAGGGACCGGCACATTTAAGAAAGGTTGGAATACGGAAGAAAATATAGAATTGCGGAAGGGACTTCAGGAGATATTTCAAGGGAGAAAAGTAGAGATCATTCTTTTAAGACGTGAAACTGTTCAGATTTTTAGATGAACCCCTTCCAGACCTCTCCTAAGGCCTAAACTGATGTGCATCTCTTGTAGAGTGAGATTTGAAAAATGTGATCCACAGTGTCTCTCTGAGTACATGATTTGGTCTTTTATGACCAAACCATGACACACATTTATAACGTGACTAGCCAAGGTTGATAATATTATCTCTGGCACTGAAATAGAGGATAGTTTGTACTCGCTAATCCTAGCTAATAAAATTTATTATTTTGGTGATATTAGCAAAAACTCAGGATTCAAAATTGACTGGTATATTCGCTCCTCTGATTGGCAGAGAAGTTAACCTCCTTGGATTGTTTGGCTTTTTAACCCCAAGCTAAAGAAGAAAGCCAACATGTGTTTAAGTTTAGGTTTTGACATTTGGAGATTGCTTTTATCATTTTAGTGCTTAACTCCTCTGCTATAAAAGAGGAGTATATAGAATGACAGAAAATCCTTTAAGATCATTTTTACGCCCATTGGAAGGCAAAGTCATTGCCCCATCATACACTAAACTTTTCCTGCTATCCAGATGAATGCACTTTCCTGTTTTCTGTCTCAGTCTCCTTGACCTGGTTGGCAGCCGCATAGCACAGGGAGATCAGCTTGGTGCTTTGTGACCACCTAGAGGGTGGGAGGGAGGGAGACGCAAGAGGGAAGAGATATGGGTACATATGTATATGTATAACTGATTCACTTTGTTGTAAAGCAGAAACTAACACACCATTGTAAAGCAATTATACTCCAATAAAGATGTAACAAAAAACAACTAGTTTCTAATGTGGGCAGTAAGTCAGAGAACAACGGCTAAACTGTTTTTTGTTCCTCTGTAGTTAGATTATCAGTCACCTGATTAGGAAAAGAAAGGGCTAAGATTCAGTGAGCTGATTCTTGTTTTAGCATGAGACATCTGTTTATTGCTTTGTTCTGCTTTGTTTTATTTTCCCTGACTGGATGAGTGACAATAAATCATTATTAAGGTTTGAGTAAATCCATCTGTTTTTATTTCCTCTCTTAATTTCCCTTTCTCCTGATTTTTAGTGTTGTCCCTTTCTTTTCAGTTCTGTGGGCCAGGCCCTGGCACAGTCCTCCCCACATGACTTCAATGAGCCTCTCATACACATCTCTAACTTCCCACTCTGGCCTCATTTTACTGGTCCTAATACATCTGAAATAGCCCCTGTCACCAGGCATTTCTGTCACTGCCCCCCAGACGTTGCTTCTGTTTTCTTGCTAATATATTTCCACCTTGAATATCTTCCAGTCTCTCTGCACCATCTCAGTTCCAGCTTAATCATAGAGGCATTCTCAATAATTCCAGCATTTCCTTCTGACCATCCATAACAAGACGTCTTCTTACTGTACATTCTGTCACTAGAACATATTCATGTGGCCTTTTGTTTTATATTATCTTGTACTATACTTATTTTCTAATTGCACATTTTATCTCTTAATAACATGCTAGCTTCCCTGAAGGTATGATCCAAAAATATTTTTATATTGCTCTTACTGACTAATCATTTTTGAGGTACCCAACTGGTACTAAAAAATTGCTTGTTGATACCAGAAAGTATTCTGATTTAGTTAGAGAAATATTATATCTAAATAAATTTAGATGAGCAGGAAAGATCCTTTTATACTAGGGAATTAGGCAGTTTCCTAATGTGACCTCATGTCTCAGATTAGAAATGTCTTCACTGTGTCTCACATTTGTGAATTCTGACATACTTACTGGGGTAGTTTACTTGAAATCTTATCTTGAGTTGCTTTTAGTGAATCAAATGAGGTCGTGTTAAGGATGACTTTAGATGTATAAATAAATAAACAGAAAATCAAAGGGGAAAAATACTTGCAAAGAGTAAGCTGTCGAAATGGTATATTAGAAGAGGTTGGTTGAATAAGTAAGAATCATTTTAGACAAGATTAACAGAAAGATACCAGGTGAGAAATAGAAGAACAAGGTTCAAAAGTGGGTTCTGCTTTTTTACCATTTAGATGACTTTGAATGAACCATCTAATTTCTCTATCATCAATGCCTTCATCTCAAAAATGAGGAAATTATAGTTGATGAATCCAAAGACTATTTTCAGCTCTAATATACCCTAATTTCTAAGTGAGAAATTTTTATAAATGAGGAACTTTTGACTTGGAGATCTAAAGATATTAAATTAATTCTTTCAATATCTGCATGATCTGAATAAGGAATTATATGCTTTGTTTGAATATCGAGTGATAGATGTACATTTAAGAAACCTGACATTCTGATTTACTTCCTAGAGGGATGTAAATGTCTAAATACTAAAATAATGTGTCTCTCTGTAAATAAAGACACCATCACCTTGTCATGCCCTTCAATAGAGAGTTCTGGTTCATTCAGCAGGAAAACCATTTCTGTATCACACGTTCTCCTACCCACAATGCTTCAAGTTTTAACTGTGTGCTTCAACACTTCCTATTTCAATATCATCTTTCTTCTGTGCCTATTTTTTGATCCATGTCCTTGAGAAGAGGAATGTGAAAAAAATCTATACTTTCATATATTAAGCAAGGCAAATTTGTGCAAGGCACTACGTAAGAAAGGTTTTCTTCAACTGAAATGCATTGATTGACAAATTACTTATTGTCTGGGTTTTTCCAGAATGAACCATCAGGAAATGATGGTTCTCTGTGGTTCTGTCTAAATGTTGTGATATTGATCACTATAGACACAAGCAGGTCTATTAGTACATTTTTAAACTTAGTTTCAAGGTCTACAATTTAAAATTTACTACTTCTCTCTGATTACAAAAACAATGTCTCTTTATTTAAAATTGTAAATTACAGAAAGAACAAAGAAGAAAGTAAAATCATATATAACCCCACCACACAGAATTAACCATGGATAACATTTTGTTGAATATTCTTCCAGTATTTTTTTATAATATCTGTGTCTTTTGAAAAATAAATAGATGTCACTTTATCAACCTATAGATGTTTCTACAAACCCTGAAATACAGATTGACTGAACTGTGACCATGGTATATTAGATCTAAGTATTTTGTTATAAATTTCCAAATTCTTATAGCCCTTCTCTCCCTCTCAGAACAACTTGACTTGTTAATAAATCAGTTCTTAGAATTGGCAGGAAGTGGGTAATAGCAACAGCAGGCTTTATGTTTCTAAAAATGGTTCCTGAGTAACAGATTTCTTTCTATTGCTATGTATACTACATACATGTATTACCATTCCTGAGTCTCCATTGCTTGGACTAGTACCTGACACCTATAAGAATACAGTTAGGGGCTTCCCTGGTGGCGCAGTGGTTGAGGGTCCGCCTGCCGATGCAGGGGACATGGGTTCGTGCCCCGGTCCGGGAGGATCCCACATGCCGCGGAGCGGCTGGGCCCGTGAGCCATGGCCGCCGAGCCTGCGCTCCTCAATGGGAGAGGCAACAGTGAGAGGACCGTGTACCGGAAAAAAAAAAAAAAGAATAAAGTTAGTTTTGAAAAAAAAGAAAAAAGGAGGAGAAGGAAAACAGTTTTCAGTAACAGGAAGCAAGTGACAAGTGCTAAAGAGTTAAGACTTCCAGAACTTTCTTTATCTCTTGTGCATTTTGTTTTTAAACCTTTATTCTCCCAAATGCACCAAAGCAAATTAAATAAATCGGGACTCCTTTTAAAGGGAAAAAAATCACAGTCTTGAACTGAACTATCTTTATGTTACACTTAAAGGTGTATACACTTAAAACTAGTTGCAAACTCCTGTTATGCTTTTAGCACACCTATAATTACGAAATCTAAATTTATATTAACTCCAAACAAAATTACAAAACTAGTAACATTTCGATCAGCAACACTGATGGGGTGATTTTTGTTGTACAAACTAAACCATTTTCATAGCATGAAGAGCATTAATATGGGGCTGACTACCAAGGCATCCGTTTTGGGGGAGGACAAGAGGGAGAAGTCCACACCTTCTTCTTTATTTTCACTTAAATTATTTATTAAAATAGACATAAATAAAAGTGCACAAATCATAAACATAGAGTTTCTGAATGATCACAAAATGAACATACCCACATAATAGCCCAGATCAAGAAGTAGAATATTACCATCAACTCACACACCTCCCTTGTGTCCCATCCAGTCTCTACGTCCACTCTCCTTCCTAAAGACCACCCAGCACTAGTTTGTGTGTGTGACATGTTTCCACTACTGCATTCTTCGAACTACTCCACTTCTACTCTCTTCTCTTCCTAAACTATTATGAAGCCTTTGTTTTTGTAGCACTCACTGATACCATTTGCCTTTTTATTTTGACACAAATTCATTATTTATGTGTTAGGTCCACATTTTTCCCACTAGGAATGATAGTTAGCATTTATTGTGTGCTTACTATGTGCTGGACACTAAATGCTTAACATGGAATGAACTTGTTTAATCTTCAGATAAGACTACAAAGCAGATATTATTATTATTCTCATTTTACAGATGAGGAAACTGAGGCACAGAGAGGGTAAATAACCTGCCCAAGGTCATACAGCATATGTTAGTGTTCCAAGATTCAAGCCCAAATGGTTCAGCTCGTTTCTATGCCTTTAATTACCTACCCTGCAATGCCCTCTTAAAATTTTTTTTTTTTTTTTTTTTTTGCGGTATGCGGGCCTCTCACTGTTGTGGCCTCTCCCGTTGCAGAGCACAGGCTCCGGACGCGCAGGCTCAGCGGCCATGGCTCACGGGCCCAGCCGCTCTGCGGCATGCGGGATCTTCCCAGACCGGGGCACGAACCCGTGTCCCCCGCATCGGCAGGCGGACTCTCAACCACTGCGCCACCAGGGAAGCCCTTAAAATTTTTAAATTTAAACATTTTCAAAAGTATCATGTGGCACCAACTTCACGAAAAATCAAAAATACACAGAGACATGGGCATCACCCGGCAGTACCAGTTATAAGGTAGTAATCCACATGAGCAAATATAGGACTGTTTTAATTTTTTAGATTATCACAGAAATTTAAAGTCAGTTTTAGGATTTCTCATACAGAAATTTTGGAAGCTCTTCCTCCCCTATATCTAAACAAATGTGTGTGACTCCTGTCCAAGAAAAACTGAGTATAAGGAATGAGAAACAAATCTTTTCTTATAAATGGCAATTGACCAGAGCATAATCACATAGAATAATCATCTCTATACCTTGCCCACTACAGAGAGACTCACCAACTATCAGTAAAAGAAATGAGCAACTAAAGACAGATACTGCCTGTTATCACTCAATATTATTTTATAATTGTTGAATGATATTAGACATGCTGTACCTACTGGACATAAAGTGAATTTCAAGTATTATTGGCTATTTCTTTTGTCAAACATGATCTATGCTTTACAAAGATTGCTTCTATAATGTATTACGAATGAGCAAAGTTTCAATGAGTGACCTTAGAAAGTCACTGAGAAATGCAAAGTAGACCCGAATAGGGTATTTTGAGAAGCACAATCTGCTCCTCTTTTTAATGAAAATTACTAACTCATCCAGTCTCTGCCTCTGTCCCTATTGGTATCTTCAGCTGGGTTCTCACAGCCCCCTCTCCCTGGATCAATTTGAGCTCTGTCCTTTGGCTAACCGCTGTGGTTCTCATGTATGCTTTTAGAGGTGAAATGATGGATGTGTGGGGAGAGAACCCTAAGATGCTCCCCAGAGCATCACATGATGTGATGGTGCTAGGGTCACCCCATAAAGTAGCACTCAGATTTCCTCTTTGTTGTTACCTTTATATTGATTTAAAGTAAGTTTGTTTTTCTTCCTCCCTTTGGCAAAATTATTCCTAGAGTTTGTTCATTTTAAGTACATGAAGACGTCATAGTTTACTCAAAAAGCATGGTGTTTAAAAGTTTTAAAAAGTGATGTCCAGTGGGTTCTTTCATCAAAAAAACTTAAAGAACCATTGAGTTTATACAAATTTTAATAGATCTGAACCTCTTCTCTGGACAGTACTTATCAGCCAGTTAATTCTAATCAATTTAGCACTTATTCACATCTATCTGTTCTCTTCTTGAGACACTACCTCATCTGAACTTGACTTGGCCAAAGCCATCATGACCTTCCTTCTCCACTTTGTAGCCCCAGGGTTGGCCACTTTTCTTGTGTTCCTAATCTTCAGCTACACCCTAACCTTTCGAATTTCCTACATGGTCCAAGCCCCCTTGCTTAGGCTCTTCATTTGACTACCTGGAGATGAGCATTTTACACTTAGTATCCTCTTATTTATTTTTCTTTCATCTCTGTGTCATGTTTTAAACGGATATTTTCGTTTTATTTTTAGAAATTAAAACTATCCAGAAATGAATAATAAGGTAAAAGTCCCCAGAATCCTACACTACAGCGATAACATGTAAAAGACTTCAGATATCTTACTTTCTTTAGCTTTTCTAGAAATTGTTTTTAAAGATCATATGTAAAGAATTTGATAAACACAAAAGAATATATGTGATATATCAGCATGATAGCCATGAGGTGTGATCTACTAGCAACCTAGGAAACATAGCATTACCAACCGAAATTTCCATGGGCCAATCGCATCTCCCATCTCCCCTTCTTCAGAGTGTTGCCTCTTTACTTTTTACAGAAATTTTGTAAAGTAGCTACTAGTACTATAGTCATTTAAAAGTGAGTACATGAAGGGTTAGAACGTTTAAAAACCAAGATCCACATAGCCAGTAAGTGAACCAAACCGAGGACTCTTGATTCCAGAGTTCAAGTTCTTAGCCACTATTCCACACTGTTTTTCCTGGACTCCCATACCAGATTTGAGATCTGATAAATGCTGTCATGGCACCTAGAACTTCACCTTTATGGAAGGATCATGACTATAATTACATAATTATTTGTAGCCTATTCACATATTGGCATTCTCCCGCTGTCTTGTAAGCTCCGTGAAGGTAGAACACATATGTATCTTATACATCATTGTAATCCCCAGTAATTCAGTAATTACTGAAGCTTAATACAGGCACACCTCATTTAATTGTGCTTAGCTCTTTGCAAATATTGCATTTTTTTTTACAAATTGAAAGTCTGTAGCAACCCTGTGTGGAGCAAGTCTATAGGTACCATTTTTCCAACAACATTTGCTCAATTCATGTCTCTGTGTCACATTTTGGTAATTCTCCCAATATTTCAAACTTTTTCATTATTATTATATTTATTATTGTGATCTGCAATCAGTGAACTTTGATGTCACTCCTGTAATTGTTTTGGGGTGCCATGAACCATGCCCTTATAAGTCAGAGAACTTAATGGATATTGTGTGTTCTGACTGCTCCGCCAACCACATTCCCCATCTCTCTCCCTCTCTTTGGGCCTCCTTCTTCCTTGTGATACCACAATATTGAAATTAGCTCAGTTAATAACCCTACAATGGCCCCTAAGTGCTCAAGTGAAAGGAAGAGTTGCACATCTCTCACTTTAAATCAAAAGATAAAAATGATCAAGCTTAGTGAGGAAGGCATGTTGAAAACTGAGATAGGCTGAAAGCTAGGCCTCTTGCACCCAATGGTTAGCCAAGTTGTGAATGCAAAGGAAAAGTTCTTGAAGGAAATTAAAAGTGCTACTTCAGTGAACACACGAATGATAAGAAAGCAAAAGCCCCTTATTGCTGATATGGAGAACATTTTAGTGGTCTGAACAGATGATCAAACCAGCCACAACATTTCCTTAAGCCAAAGCCTTATCCAGAACAAGGCTAGCTCTCTTCAATTCTGTGAAGGCTGAACGAGATGAGGATGCTACAAAAGTAAAGTCTGAAGCTAGCAAAAGTTGGTTCATGAGGTTGAAGGAAAGAAGCCGTCTCCATAACAAAAAGTGCAAGGTGAATCAGCAAGTGCTGATGTAGAAGTTGCAGCAAATTATCTAGAAGATCTAGATAAAATAATGAATGAAGGTGGCTATGCTAAACAACAGATTTTCAGAAGAAACAGCCTTAGACGAAACAGCCTTCTATTGGAAGAAGATGCCATCTAGGACTTTCATAGCTAGAGAAGAGAAGTCAATGCCTGGCTTCAAAGCTTCAAAAGACAGGCTGACTCTCTTGTTAGGGGCTAATGCAGCTGATAACTTGAAATTGAAGCCAATGCACATTTACCATCCTGAAAATCCTAGGGCCTTTAAGAATTATGCTAAACCTACTCTGCCTGTGATCTATGAATGGAACAACAAAGCCTGAATGATAGCACATCTGTTTATAATGTGGGTTACTGATTATTTTAAGCCTATAGTTGAGACCCTACTGCTCTGAAAAAAAGATTCTTTCAAAATCTTACTGTTCATTGACAAAGCACCTGGTCACCCAAGACCACTGTGGAGATGTATGAGATTCATGTTATTTTCATGCCTGCTAACACAGCATCCATTTTGCAGCCCATGGATCAAGGAATGGTTTTGACTTTCATGTCTTATTATTTAGGAAATACATTTCATAAGACTCTGGCTATCATAGATGATGATTCCTCTGATGGATCTGGGCAAAGTAAATTGAAAACCTTCTGGAAAGGATTTATCATTCTAGATGCCATTAAGAACATGTTGGGAAGAAGTTGACTCCAAATGTCATGGATGACTTGGAGGGGTTCAAGGCTTCAGTGGAGGAAGTGACTGCAGTTGTGGTGGAAATAGCAAGAGAAGTAGAACTGGAAGTGGAGCCTGAAGATGTGACTGTATTGCTACAATCTCATAATGAAACTTTAATGAATGAGGAGTTGCTTCTTATGGATGAGCAAAGAAAGTGGTTTCTTGAAATGGAAACTACTCCGGGTGATGATGCTGTGAAAATTGTTGAAATGACAACAAAACATTTAGAATATTACACAAACTTAGTTGATAAGGCAGTGGCAGGTTTTGAGAGGACTGACTACAATTTTAAAAGTTCCACTGTGGGTAAAATGCTATCAAACAGCATTCCATGCTACAGAAAAATCCTCTGTGAAAGGAAGAGTCCATTAATAAAATTAATAAAATAAGCTAAATTCACTGTCTTATTTTATGAAATTGCCCCAGTCACCCTAACCTTCAGCAACCATCCCCCTGATCAGTTAGCAGCCATCAACATGGAGGCAAGATGCTCCACCAGCAAAAAACATTATGACTTGTTGAAGGCTCAGATGATGGGTAGCATTTTTTAACAATAAGGTATTTTTTAATTAAGGGGTGTACATTTTTTAGACATAATGTTATTGCACACTTAATAAACTACAGTATAGTGTAAACATAACTTATTCAATATTTGCACTGGGAAATCAAGAAAATTGTATGACTCACTTTATTGTGATATCCACTTTATTGTAGTGGTATGGAACTAAACCCTCCATGTCTCCAAGGTATGCCGCTATATATCTACTGAATGGATGAGTGGATGGAGTGGAGGCTGAATATTTATTTATATGTTTACCAATTTCATAGACATCCAGCTGGTGTATGGAAAAAATAGAAAAGACTTGTTTCTCCCACATTGTATACATAGACCCTGTGTAAATCTAACTCCTTGCATTCCTCCCCAAGTTCTACTCATTCCACCAATGAGCAGCCTGTACAGCAACTGTGTCTTCTGTTTCCGTTTTCTCACATTTCTTTGATTGTAAGTTGCTTCTTTCATCATGTCCTCTCTGCCTTCTCTTCCTCCTCAAAACTGCTAGACTGCTTTTACTTGAATGAAAATATTGTTAGAGGGAGGTGGCCCACTATGTGATCACCACCCTGCCTTCCCCTCTTCTCTGGGAATAATTTTGGTACAGTTCTAGGAAAAATTGCTTCCTTTTCAGTTTTGATCCTTAAAAGTGAATCAGCACAAAATACTGAGACTGTAATGTCGAATACCAATAAGCCATTAAAATTGCAGAATGTCAGTTTGCTATATATTGCCATTATTTATCTAGAAAGATGCTATATTCTTTTTATTTATTTATTATATTTTTAAAAATTTATTTATTTTTGGCTGTGTTGGGCCTTCATTGCTGAGCGTGGGCGTCATGGCGAGCAGGCTACTCTTCACTGCGGTGTGCGGGCTTCTCATTGTGGTGGCTTCTCTTGTTGCGGACCACAGGCTCTAGGTATGCAGGCTTCAGTAGTTGTGACTCACGGGCTTAGTTGCTCGGTGGCATGTGGGATCTTCCCAGACCAGGGATCAAACCCGTGTCCCCAGGATGGCAGGCAAATTCTTTTTTTTTAACATCTTTATTGGAGTATAATTGCTTTACAATGTTGTGTTAGTTTCTGCTGTATAACAAAGTGAATCAGCTATATGTATACATATATCCCCATATCTCCTCCCTCTTGCATATCCCTGTCACAGTCCCTATTCCACCCCTTCTCGGTCAAAATCACCGAGCTGAACTCCCTGTGGGATGCAGCTGTTTCCCGCTAGCTATTTTACATTTGGCACTGCATATATGTCAATGCCACTCTTTCACTTCATCCCAGCTTATCCTTCCCCCACCCCGTGTCTTCAAGTCCATTCTCTACGTCTGTGTCTTTATTCCTCTCCTGCCCCTATATTCTTCAGAATCACTTTTTTTTTTTAGATTCCATATATATATGTGTTAGCATATGGTATTTGTTTTCTCTTTCTGATTTACTTCACTCTGTATGACAGACTCTACGTCCATCCACCTCACTCCAAATAACTCAATTTCATTTCTTTTTATGGCTGAGTAATATTCCATTGTATATATGTGCCACATCTTCTTTATCCATTCATCTGTCCATGGACATTTGGGTTGCTTCCATGACCTAGCTATTGTAAACAGAGCTGCAGTGAACATTGTGGTACAGGACTTTTTTTGAATTATTGTTTTCTCAGGGTATATGCCCAGTAGTGGGATTGCTGGGTTGCATGTTAGTTCTACTTTTAGTTTTTTGTTTTGTTTTGTTTTGTTTTTGCGGTACGCGGGCCTCTCACCATTGTGGCCTCTCCCGTTGCGGAGCACAGGCTCCGGACGCGCAGGCTTAGTGGCCATGGCTCACGGGCCCAGCCGCTCCGCGTCATGTGGGATCCTCCCAGACCGGGGCACGAACCCACGTCCCAACATCAGCAGGCGGACTCCCAACCACTGAACCACCAGGGAAGCCCCTATTTTTAGTTTTTTAAGAAACTCCATACTGTTCTCCATAGTGGCTCTATCAATTTACATTCCCACCAACAGTGCAAGAGGGATCCCTTTTCTCCACACCCTCTCCAGCATTTATTGTTTGATTTTTTGATGATGGCCATTCTGACTGGAGGGGTGATACCTCATTGTAGTTAGGATTTGCATTTCTCTAATGATTAGTGATGTTGAGCATCTTTTCATGTATTTGTTGGCAATCTGTATATCTTCTTTGGAGAAATGTCTATTTAGGTCTTCTGCCCATTTTTGGATTGGGTTATTTGTTTTTTTGATATTGAACTGCATGAGCTGCTTGTATATTTTGGAGATTAATCCTTTGTCAGTTGCTTCATTTGAAATATTTTGTCCCATTCTGAGGGTTGTCTTTTCGTCTTGTTTATGGTTTCCTTTGCTGTGCAAAAGCTTTGAAGTTTCATTAGATCCCATATGTTTATTTCTGTTTTTATTTCCATTTCTCTAGGAGGTGGGTCAAAAAGGATCTTGCTGTGATTATGTCATAGAGTGTTCTGCCTGTGTTTCCTCTAAGAGTTTTATAGTGTCTGACCTTACATTTAGGTCTTTAATCCATTTTGAGTTTATTTTTGTGTATGGTGTTAGGGAGTGTTCTAATTTTATTCTTTTACATGTAGCTGTCCAGTTTTCCCAGCACCACTTATTGACGAGGATGTCTTTTTTCCATTGTATATTCTTGCCTCCTTTATCAAAGATAAGGTGACCATAGGTGTGTGGGTTTATCTCTGGGATTTCTATCCTGTTCCATTGACATATATTTCTGTTTTTGTGCCAGTACCATACTGTCTTGATTACTGTAGCTTTGTAGTATAGTCTGAAGTCAGGGAGCCTGATTCCTCCAGCTCTGTTTCTCTTTCTCAGGATTGCTTTGGCTATTCAGGGTATTTTGTGTTTCCATACAAACTGTGAAATTTTCTGTTCTAGTTCTGTGAAAAATGCCATTGGTAGTTTGAGAAGGATTGCATTGAATCTGTAGATTGCTTTGGGTAATATAGTCATTTTCACAACGTTGATTCTTCCAACCCAAGAACATGGTATATCTCTCCATCTGTTTGTATCATCTTTAATTTCTTTCATCAGTGTCTTATAGTCTTCTGCATACAGTTCTTTTTTCTCCTTGGGTAGGTTTGTTCCTAGGCATTTTATTCTTTTTGTTGCAATGGTAAATGGGAGTGTTTCCTTAATTTCTCTTTCATATTTTTCTTCATTAGTGTATAGGAATGAAAGAGATTTGTGTGCATTACTTTTGTATCCTGCTACTTTACCAAATTCATAGATTAGCTCTAGTAGTTTTCTGGTAGTGTCCTTAGGATTCTCTATGTATAGTATCATGTCATCTGCAAACAGTGAGAATTTTACTTCTTCTTTTTCTGATTTGAATTCCTTTTATTTCTTTTTCTTCTCTGATTGCTGTGGCTAAAACTTCCAAAACTATGTTGAATAATATTGGTGAGAGTGGACAACCTTGTCTTGTTCCTGGTCTTAGTGGAAATAGTTTCAGTTTTTCACCATTGAGAATGATATTGGCTAGGGGGTTGTCATATATGGTGTTTATTATGTTGAGATAAGTTCCCTCTATGACTACTTTCTGGAGGGTTTTTGTCATAAATGTGTGCTGAATTTTGTTGAAAGCTTTTCCTGCATCTATTGAGATGATCCTATAGTTTTTATCCTTCAGTTTGTTAATACGGTGTATCACATGGATTGATTTGCATATATTGAAGAATCCTTGAATTCCTGGGATAAACCCCACTTGATCTAGGTGTATGATCCTTTTAATGTGCTGTTGGATTCTGTTTGCTAGTATTTTGTTGAGGATTTTTGCATCTATGTTCATTAGTGATATTGGCCTGTAGTTTTCTTTCTTTGTGACATCTTTGTCTGCTTTTGGTATCAGAGTGATGGTGGCCTTGTAAAATGAGTTTGAGAGTGTTCCTCCCTCTTCTATAGTTTGGAAGAGTTTGAGAAGGATAGGTGTTAGCTCTTCTCTAAATTTTTGATAGAATTTGTGAAGCCATCTGGTCCTGGGCTTTTGTTTGTTTCACAGTATCAATTTCAGTGCTTGTGATTTGTTTGTTTATATTTTCTATTTCTTCCTGGTTCAGTCTTGGAAGGTCTTGCTATTCTAAGAATTTGTCCATTTCTTCCAGGTTGTCCATTTTATTGGCATTTAGTTGCTTGCAGTAATCTCTTATGATCCTTTGTATTTCTGCAGTGTCAGTTGTTACTTCTCCTTTTTCATTTCTAATTCTGTTGATTTGAGTCTTTTCCCTTTTTTTCTTGATGAGTCTGGCTAATGGTTTATCAATTTTATCTTCTCAAAGAACCAGCTTTTAGTTTTACTGATCTTTGTTATCATTTAGCTCATTTCTTTTTCATTTATTTCTGATCTGATCTTTATGATTTCTTTCCTTCTGCTAACTTTGTGGGGTTTTTTGTTCTTCTTTCTCTAATTGCGTTGGGTATAAGGTTAGGTTGTTCATTTGAAATTTTTCTTGTTTCTTGAGGTAGGATTGTGTTGCTATAAACTTCCCTCTTAGAACTACTTTTGCTGTTTCTCATAGGCTTTGGGTCGTCGTGTTTTCATTGTCATTTGTTTCTAGGTATTTTTTGATTTCCTCTTTGATTTCTTCAGTGATCTCTTGGTTATTTAGTAGTGTATTGTTTAGCCTCCATGTGTTTGTATTTTTTACAGTTTTTTTTTTCCTTTAATTGATATCTAGTCTTACAGCATTGTGGTCGGAAAAGATAGTTGATATGATTTCAATTTTCTTAAATTTATGAAGGCTTGATTTTTGGCCCAAGATATGATCTATCCTGGAGAATGTTCCTTGAGCACTTGAGAAGAAAGTGTATTCTGTTATTTTTGGATGCAATGTTCTATAAATATCAGTTAAGTCCATGTTGTTTAATGTGTCATTTAAAGCTTGTGTTTGCTTATTTAATTTCATTTTGTATCATCTGCCCATTGGTGAAAGTGGGGTTTTAAAGTCCCCTACTATGATTGTGTTACTGTTGATTCCCCCTTTTATGGCTGTTAGCATTTGCCATATGTATTGTGGTGTTTCATTGTTGGATGCATAAATATTTACAATTGTTATATCTTCTTGGATTGATCCCTTGGTCATTATGTAGTGTACCTCTTTTTCTGTTGTAATAGTCTTTATTTTAAAGTTTTTTTTGTCTGATATGAGAATTGCTACTCCAGCTTTCTTTCAGTTTTCATTTGCATGGATTGTCCTTTTCCATCCCCTCACTTTCAGTCCATAGGTCTCCCTAGGTCTGAAGTGGGTCTCTTGCAGACAGCATATGTATGGGTCATTTTTTTGTATCCATTCAGCCAGTCTATGTCTTTTGTTTGGAGCATTTAATCCATTTACATTTAAGGTAATTATCGATATGTATGTTCCTATTACCATTTTCTTAATTGTTTCGTGTGTGCTATTGTAGGCCTTTTCCTTCTTTTGTGTTTCTTGCCTAGAGAAGTTTATTTAGCATTTGTTGTAAAGCTGGTTTGGTGGTGCTGAATTCTCTTAGTTTTTGCTTGTCTGTAAAGGCTTTAATTTCTCTGCCGAATCTGAATGAGGTCCTTGCTGGGTAGAGTAATCTTGGTTGTAGGTTTTTCCCTTTCATCACTTTAAATATGTCCTGCCACTCCCTTCTGGCTTGCAGAGTTTCTGCCGAAAGAGCAACTGTTAACCTTATGGGTATTCCCTTGTATGTTATCTGTTGTTTTTCCCTTGCTGCTTTTAATATTTTTTCTTAGTATTTAATTTTTGAAAGTTTGATTAATATGTGTCTTGACATGTTTCTCCTTGGATTTATCCTGTATGGGACTCTCTGTACTTCCTGGACTTGATTGACTATTTCCTTTTCCATATTAGGGAAGTTTTCAACTATAATCTCTTCAAATGTTTTCTCAGTCCCTTTCTTTTTCTCTTCTTCTTCTGGGACCCCTATAATTCGAATGTTGGTGTGTTTAATGTTGTCCCAGAGGTCTCTGAGGCTGTCCTCAATTATTTTCTTTCTTTTTTCTTTATTGTCCTCTGCAGGAGTTATTTCCACTATTTTATCTTCCAGGTCACTTATCCATTCTTCTGCCTTAGTTATTCTGCTATTGATTCCTTCTAGAGAATTTTTAATTTCATTTATTGTGTTGTTCATCATTGTATGTTTACTCTTTAGTTCTTCTAGGTCCTTGTTAAACGTTTCTTGCATTTTCTCCATTCTATTTCCAAGATTTTGGATCATCTTTACTATCCTTACTCTGAATTCTTTTTCTGGTAGACTGCCTATTTCCTCTTCAGTTGTTTGGTCTGGTGGGTTTTTACCTTGCTCTTTAGTCTGCTGCCTATTTCCCTGTCTTCTCACTTTGCTTAACTTACTGTGTTTGGGGTCTCCTTTTCACAGGCTGTTGGTTCATAGTTCCCGTTGTTTTTGTTGTCTGCCCCCAGTGGGTAAGGTTGGCTCAGTGGGTTGTGTCGGCTTCCTGGTGGAGGGGACTTGTGCCTGTGTTCTGGTGGATGAGGCTGGATGTTGTCTTTCTGGTGGGTAGGACAGTGTCTGGTGGTGTGTTCTGAGGTGTCTGTGACCTTATAATGATTTTAGGCAGCCTCTCTGCTAATGGGTGGGGTTGTGTTCCTGTCTTGTTAGTTATTTGGCATGGGGCGTCCAGCACTGTAGCTTGCTGGTTGTTGTGTGGAGCTGGGTCTTAGCGTTGAGATGGGGAGCTGTGGGAGAGCTTTTGCCCATTGATATTCCATGGGGCTGGTAGGTCACTGTTGGTCCAATGTCCTGAATCAGCTCTCCCATCTCAGAGGCTCAGGCCTGATACCTGGCTGGAGCACCAAGACCCGGTCAGCCACACAGGTGGAGGATGGGCAAGTCAGAAAGTAATCTGGTTTCTGGCCCTTCAATGGTGGCTGACTTGGGATTGGTGCTCCACAGCTCAGCCCCAGCAGGTGGCATAGCTACCCCAGGTGGCAGGCAGATTCTTAACCACTGCGCCACCAGGGAAGTCCTAATGCTCTATTCTTTATTTATTTTGTTTCTGCAGTAGGTTTAAATATGGCATATTTTCTACTTCTGTAAAGAAAATTTTAATTTTCAGTGTTCTTAAATTATGTAAATTCTAAGGATACCACAGACTTTAAATGTTCTCAAAGAAGTTTTTTAAATGAAATTTTAAAAGCAAATTGAATCAAATTCAGAGAGATATTTCAGAACGTCATTAAAATTGAGAAATTAGGGGTGCAGACGTAAATAAGGCACAATACATTAATTAACACAAAGCTGAACCATGCCTTGGTTTTCAAAGAAAGATAATTAAAAACAACACTGTGAAGTATTTTTCATATGACTCCTGGGTTAGTGAATGGATGAGAAGTGAAGATAATGACATAAAGGCAAAGTTGAATGTGAAACTCAAAGTTGAATGTGAAACTATGCAAGAAAATGCATAGTTTGATGTTGTTGTTCTGTATTTAACTCTCTAAATTGCTCTTACATTGTAAACAACTGCTCAGAGTGTTTCAGTAATTAGCACATCAGGGATGCATTAATATAGAATGATGGTCTTAAGTCTGGGAGTTTTTTTCTTTTTTTTTGGTGGTACGTGGGCCTCTCACTGCCGTGGCCTCTCCCGCTGTGGAGCACAGGCTCCGGACGCGCAGTCTCAGCGGCCATGGCTCATGGGCCTAGCCGCTCCGCGGCATGTGGGATCTTCCCGGACTGGGGCACGAACCTGTGTCCCCTGCATCAGCAGGCGGACTCTCAACCACTGTGCCACCAGGGTAGCCCAGTCTAGGAGTTTTTTAAGCTTTAGTAATCTGCCTTCCCCAAAGCATAACATGCAAATAATTTAAATTAAAACAATATATCTCAATCATCTACCAATCCACTTTAAAATATTAAATACTCACACATTAGTTTACACATGTAATCCTGAAAATGTTGCAATATTACTTGTTGAACATTACTCTTAAAAGTATGGCTACATGATAGCAATTCTTTGTTTTGAGAACTGCACTAGCAAGACTGATATCCTGGGAAACTGCTGTTTGCCAACCCTATTGTATGGGGCTCTTCCCTTCCCTTTGTATCTCAAGAGCTTATTATCAATTTGTCTAAAAAGAGCCGCTCTGTTTCTGAAAACTTGCGCTCCAGAATAATCTATATGCTGCTGTTGTTTCCAATCTCACACCCGTGACCTGTTATTTCATATTTAACCCCAGCATATATTTATACTTCCTAAAGTCCACTTTGGAATATAAAACTCTGAGACTCCTCAAAAGCATCTTCTATCATATTTGCTTCATACTCTTAGGTTAATTTTTGAGTGTATGTGTAATCATCATCTTTTCAATCAATCTCAGTGTTCCAGATTTTTCTCACTCTGTATTTGGATAAATATCCTACATAAGTCTGATATTACCCCCCTCCCTTAAATATGTCCAGTATGCTAGGAAAATATGCCCTACCCCAAGAACTTTGAAAGAGTTCCTTGACTGTGATCAATAGGTTGTTAGGTTACCCAGCCTAAACATGAGTCTCCAAAGTCTGTTAGCATTAAGAGTTAAAGAAGTTTCTTACTCTCCAAGGGTCTAAAGTAAAATCCACACAGACAGAGCCTCCAGAATATACTTATTTGAGTTTGACATGTTGTGTAACAAGGCTGATGAAGCTATAGTCCTCAGGCTGCCATCCTTCCCAGAGCATTCTAAAGTTATTGGCAAACGTCACACACTGTTCTTTCTCCCCAGTGTGTGCAGTTACATGAAGAGATTCTTATTAGAAACAGGTCTTCATTGTTGATGAAAACGTTTAATCAACTACGAGTTTTTCCTTGGTTTGTTTGGATATTGAGGTCAGTCTCATTCAGGGGTACCATCATTCCTTAACAATGTTCTCAATGCTTAATGGGAGCATTTATGAAATTTATTTTTTATTGACATATAAATTACAATTTTATTGACATTACAAATTACAATGTTGTGTTAATTTCTGCTGTACAGCAAAGTGATTCAGTTATACATATGTAAACATTCTTTTTTTATACGTATCCTTTTCCATTATGGTTTATCACAGCATATTGAATATAGTTCCCTATGTAGTGTTATACTGTAGGACCTTGTTTTTATTCATTCTATATATAAGAGTTTGCATCCGTTAACCCCAAACTCCCACGTCATCCCTCTCCCACCTCCACGCTTGGCAACCACAGGCCTGTTCTCTATGTCTGTGAATCCATTTCTGTTTTGTAGATAAGTCCATTTGTGCAACTCTATTTTTAGTTTTTTGAGGAACATCCATACTTTTTCCATAGTGACTGCACCAACTTACATTCCCACCAGCAGTGTAGGAGGATTCCCTTTTCTCCACACCCTCTCTAGCATTTGTTATTGGTAGACATTTTAATGATGGCCATTCTGACTGGTGTGAGGCAGTACCTCATTATAGTTTTGATTTGCATTTCTCTAATAATTATTGATGTTGAGCATCTTTGCATGTGCCTGATGGCCATCTGTATGTCTTCTTTGGAGAAATGTCTATTTAGGTCTTCTGCCCATTTTTCAATTGGGTTGTTTGTTTTTTGTTGTTGAGTTGTATGAGCTGTTTGTATATTTCGGAGATTAATCCCTTTTCTCCTAGTCCAGAGGTTGCCTTTTCGTTTTATGATTTCCTTTGCTGTGCAAAAGCTTTTAAGTTTAACTAGGTCCCATTTATTTATTTTTGTTTTTATTTCCATTAGTCTAGGAGACTGATCCAAAAAAAATATCACTGCAATTTATGTCAAAGATTGTTCTGCCTGTGTTTTCCTCTAGGAGTTTTATAGTATGTGTTCTTACATTTAGGTCTTAATCCATTTTGAGTTTATTTTTGTATATGGTGTTTGAGAATGTCCTAATTTCAGTCTTTTACATGTAGCTGTCCAGTTTTCCCAGCACCACTTATTGTAGAAACTCTCTTTTCTCTGTTGTATATTCTTGCCTCTTTTGTCATAGATTAATTGACCATAAATGCATGGATTTATTTCTGGGTTTTTTCTCCTATTCCATTGATCTGTATGTCTGTTTTTGTGCCTGTACTATACTGTTTTGATTACCATAGCTTTGTAATCTGAGGTCAGGGAGTCAGTTTCTTAATCTGAGTGTTGGTAAAATGGGTATGTTCAGTTTGTAAAAATTCATTAGGTTGTGTACTTATACTTTTCTCACTCTTCTGTGTTATATATTTCAATATAATGTTAAAAATAACATGATGACATTTCCAAAATAAATATTAATTAGTTAATGACCAAATAAGTAAACATTTTCAGAGTACGTATTTCCAGACCTCTATACTTTATGCTACATAATCTGCCAAAATTCACAAGAACCAATTCATTTCATATAAATATGTAAATATTTTTACATTCAGTTAACCAACTTGTTTGGCACAATGAAACAAATTACTGGATTAAAATAATGAGTTTGTGCTATAGAGTAATATTTTAGAAAATTTTCTACATTTTGATTAAAAAATGTTTCCTATCTTTAAGCAATGGTGCCAAAGGATTTCTTATTTGTTTGTTTTTGTTTTTTCATAAATGATAACCTTGCAAATTCTCTAAGCATGGGTGATTTTTCTCAGGGAAACATCAGACAAATGAAATGAGAGAGTGAGTATTCTATCACAAAGGAAGGCTTATGTGGTAGTACAGAACAGGAAGAGTTTTCTGTGAAGTTACTTTGGAAGACTTCATTATTATTTCAAATTTAAAACCCATGATAGTAGTAACTATTGGAGCTCTCCAAGGGTACTTCTGTTTGCACCATTTAGTTCTGGATTTCTTTTAAAATTACTTCAAAAGCTCCAGGGAATGTCCTCTGTGGCAGTTGAACATCTCCTAGACATAGAAATAGAAATTGGAACTGACTTGCTTGCTAGTGAAAGTTTAATTTTTTTCTTCTGTTTCATCTCTTTTTTGTTGGATATTGTCTTATGCAACTTTGTCAATAGGAACAGAGGAAATGGAACATTTGGCTCTTCTCTTGGATGGTTTCCTAAGTCCTATATCCTAGTGACTCAGAAATTTATAATTATTTCATAACTGAATAAGAATGTGAAATAAATCCATTTTACTTGTAAGATTGCTTTCTATTTAAGTCTAACAGATTTGGAGGTGCCTTCAATGAGATTTCTTACTGTTACATGATAGGTTCCACTGTTGTTTTCAAAACCTTAAAAGACAGAATCCATGCCTTCTTTCTGTAAATGAATAATTATTAGAAGATAATAAATTATTACATTCTAGTGGGGGTAAAAGATAATTAACACAAAACAAATACATAAAGAGAATCACTTTGGACACCAGTGAGTGCTATAAAGAAAATAAGATAGGATGATGTGATAGAGTTATCTGGGATAAGGAGCCTGATTTATCTAGGAGTTGGAACCAGTAACTCTGAGGAAGTGAAATATTAGTTGAGGTCTGAATGATGAGAACTAGATACTCATTCAAAGGCGAAGGGTGTTCCAAACAGAAGAAATTGCAGAGGTCCTGAGATGCATAGCTTGAGAGTTTGAGGAAAGACGGCTGTTCTAACTAAGTACAGAAGATGAGGAGATGAGTAGAGAGAGAGATAAAGGCACATGGCAAATAATAAAACATGTAGGCCATGGTGAGGGATTTGGATATTTTAGTAAGTGGAATGTGGAACCATTGTAAAGCTTTTCGCGTGCGAGTGACGTTCTAATTTACACTTCTGAAAGGTAGCCCGGGCTGCTGTATAAAGAATGTACTGGAGGATGCAAGGACAAAAGTAGACTGGTAAGAATGTTTTTGTCATCCACACAAGGTCATAGAAAAGCTTGCATTAGGGTTGGAGAAGAGGTGATAGTAAGAAAGGTTGTCTTGGGATACATGTGTAAGTATAACTAATAAATTAAAGGTATGAGGAAGAGAGGAATAAAGGCTGACTCCAAGAATGGTATTTACTGAAATAGGGAAAGTTGATAGGAAAACAGTTTTTGAAACACAACAGTTATTTTGTTAACATTTTAAGTTTGAGATGTCTATTAGATATCCAATTAGATATATTAAGAAGGTAGTTGCATAGTCTGTAACTAGTGAAAAGTCTAAGATAGAGAAAAAAATTGAGCATCATCAAAGTTTTGTATTATTTTAAGCCCTTGAATTAGCTGAGGTTTCTTACATAGAGGAAGAGTGATTACTGATTACTTGATAGGATCCACTGTTGTTTCCAAAATCTTAAAAGACAGAATCTTTCCTAGGGAAGGAAAGAACTAAGGACAAAGAATAGGAGTAATTCAGCAATTATTGGCGTGGTAGAGAGGAACATACCAGCAAATGAAAATGAAGAAGAAAACCGGGTGGGGGGTGTACTTTTCAGATAAGTGTCCATGAAATTAAAATGAGTCCAGTCAATCCAGTTGCATAATTTCACTAGCAACTTTCAGCTGCAGGTACTTGGATTAATCAGGGTTGGCATTTTATTAGGCAATTTTGATAGCAGTAGAAAGGGATTAGGCAGTTATGATGTTTGCAAAAAAAGTAATTATAGTACTGGATCATGAAATCTAGCCTAGATAAGGAAGCACTTGTAGGAAGCAGGATCACAGATTTATTGCACTCAGAGAATTGGATTGGATGTGCTAGAGAAGAAGGACTGGAAGGAGAACAGATGCTTGCCAGTGAGGTGGATATCAAAGCCAATATATTGCAGGAGGTGCATGTATTGGAGTGACGACAAGATCTAGGGTATGGTTCTACCAAAAGAGTGGGGTGGCTGAGGTGCTGAGGTGTTGGAGGTGAATGGGGAATTGAGACATGCTGGGATTCAACCTGAAAGTCAGAGGATATGGCAATGACTAGTGACCAAAGAAAAGATGATTGTTTTCAAGAACTAGAGGAACTGAGAGGCCTCGTTTGGGATGAATGTTTAAGGTAGTAGAAATCTCCAAGAACATTGGAGAAGTCAAAAGCTAGCTGCTGACGTTATCAGTGAATGATATAAAATGACCAGACGATTAGTAGAGGACAATAAAGAAGAGAGATAAAGGATGGTAAAGTTTGATGATGTGGCTTAAAGGAGTTGAGATTTTTGAAGGAGGAGGGAGTGGAGACAGAATGCAGCTGTAGAGAGCAAGGAGGACCCTCACTGTAGCTTTGGAACCTAAGGCACATAAGGTATGGGAGGAAAGGGGGGGAAAAACCTGGCTGAGGATAGAGTGAGGTTTCACTGAAAGTAGAGATGAAGGACATCATAGAAAATTTTGAAGCAGGAGGAAAGACACAATGAGAATTCTGAAAGACATGGTGGAATTCTGAAAGACATGGTGGAATGATTTATGAAAGTAGTGGTGAGGAGAGGTGAAGGACAGGACTTATTAGGATTGTACGGAGAAGATTTGGAAGATGATCATCAGTAAGATGTGTGAGAATATGGGGAGATTGGGTTCCTGATGCTGTTAGAGATAAACGGAAGTGTGAGGCATGATGGCATTAGTGCTGGAAGTTGGAGCACGCTCCAGTGATTGAAAACCCAGGGTAGCTCACCTCCTACTTGGCTTCAGTCTAGCTGTCCCCTGGAGCACAAGGCACTGGAAGATCTTAGGGAGGGTGGTCATCACAAGTTGATTCTAAACAATAGTTTCCATGAAAGGGAAATGCCTGATGTGATAGTTCTTCAGGGGTTTTGTGTTTGTTTGTTTTGTTCTATCTAATCTACACTAAAATAAAGATAAAACTATGAAAATAAAAACTGTTCTTTCCGTGTATGTACATAACATTTATATATATACCATGTTATATACATACCATATTTTGAGACATACTGATTTCCACTTACCTTTTCATGTTCATGAAAGTTTTCAGGCAGCAAATTCCATAAGATTAAGGAAGAATAAGGAGGCCAGTTAAAATCAGAGAAATGTATGTAAACAAGTAAAGAAATCTGCCTGAAAGATACATTTTAATTGAATCAGAATAAAGGAAGCTAATCAGGATATGGAATCCAAATAGCAAAACACTTGAATCTTTGGAAGATAGGAAGTAGAGGGGAAAACGGATTAAACTTTTTTTTTAATAACAGCTCATAAATGAGTTGATTCTAGATAAAACAGCAGGTTAGAAACAGCTCCATCTTTTTAGCTTGCAACAGATTCCGTGAGCATTTTGAATATTTTTCTTTCATTATTTTTTAAAGACAGATATTAGAAAAAGGTTCTTTTTTAAAAGAGCAAGTTTAGTTTTTTCCATAATTTCACTTTATTTAGAGCCAGTTAGACATAACTTTTATCAAAATACATGAATAATAAAAAAATCAGTGAGCTGTATTTAGAATTTTGTTCTTATTTAAAGTCTAAGTGAGTTTTAAAATTCTTGGTTGTAGATAAACTCTTTTTCTAATTGTACATAAACCAAACACTTAAATGTAACTTTGGATTTTTTCAGTATACCTATAGTGAAAATGAGGATTTTGTTTGTTTGATTTTTACATTCAATAGAGATAAGAAAATCAAAGAACACAATTATAATTTGGCATGACTTTGAAAAGATTTTTTCAAGACTATTTCAAATCAATTAAGTTCTTACAGAATTTAAGGAAAGAAATGAGAAATGTAGGCAATTGGAATAAATATCAAAATTGTGAGCAAAATCCAAAGGCTTTTTTCCATTTTTTTAATAATGCTTTTCTAGAAATAAAAGTACACCTTCAAATGTTATCATAGGTGATAAAAAATATGAGTTGAGTGTGACCTGAAAAAAAGAAGTGGAGAAACTTCAGGAGGAAGAATTGGGCAACTTTTTATGTTCTTCTGTAACCAAGAGGAATATTCAAAATATTTGACATCTACAAATCTGAACTGGTCATAGCTGGGGCCCTGCTGTGACAAGTCTTAATTCCTCAATTGCTGGGTGTCCTTTGAGAGAGGCTGGGAAACTGGATCATCCAGAAGAGTGTTTAGGGAACTTAAAGCTGAATATTTTCTTACTGGTAAATAGTGTTTTCATAATTTAACAACCAGTATGTATGTTCTACTGCATACTAGCTACAAAACAATATTGTCCATCACCACCTAACACCTTTATTCAGGTAGGTGCTATCCTCTGTATATGGAGTAACTGTCCATATTCCATAGTTATATGGATATCATATATGGATAATTATACAGATGCTATATACTGTATATAGGATAACTACACAAGCTCCAATTTATTACCTGAAAGTCTGTGGTATTTCAATTGTTTTTCTTCTCTGTTTCATTTTCCTTCTCACCACTTGGTGAGGTACAGTGGGAAAAGTATGTATTTAGAATTAGACTTGGATTCACAACCCAATTCCACTATAAACTGATTGTAATTTTGGATAAATTGTTAAACTTCTTTTCCATTCAACTTCATCTTCTGTGAAATGGGGCTCATGAGGTTTAGAGACAAAGAATAGAAGACAGCATTGGGTGCATGACAATTACTCAGTAAATGGTAACTACTGCTACTGTTCTGAGAATTGGAAGAAGATTGCTAAAGCACGTGTTCTTCACCTGGAGAACACGTTATCCATGTTACTCCTTAGAATGTCCAATCCAATAATTCCCTAAAATTGCAAGTAAACAGGTTGTATCTGCATACACACTCCTCTGGGGAGAGGGTCCACAACATCTGTAAGATTCTTAAAGGATGTTTTGAATTGAAAATACTTAAGAAGAAGAAGTGATTGAAGAAAAGTTGGCAAAAAGAGGAGAAGGAATGGCATGGAAAGAGAAACAAATGAAGAACCAGGGAATAAGGACAGCAACTAAACAGGGACTCATGACTTGAAACAGGGAAACTAATGTGGAGAATTCACAGTGAAAGGAGACTGTAGCATTGCTATGGTCTTGAAGACAAGGTAGAGCTGGCAGAAATGAGTAGATGAAGTCACACAGAATTAACACAGCCAGGTAGAAAACATTGCAGCTTTGTAATGGGGGCTGCAGTAAGGGCAGCGACTCTTCACAGATTCCTGGGAAGCTATTATATTTCACATTGCTTCTGTTTTATCTTTCCTTGTTACTCAGAACCATTTACATAGTTCAGCGTATTGTATTATGTGTTGTATATTGGTAATTCTACCCCATTTTGAGACATCTGAGCTATTTCATCACCGTTATATTATCATTTGTTTGATGTTACTTATCCTCAAAAACTGATATTAGAGTTTGATGTAGCTTATTCAGAGAGCTCTTTCATACACAGATTAAATGTTTAGATTTGCATTTCAGTTTCTGTTCTCTCTGACAGTTGATCATTTGATTCTCTTGAACATTTTAAGAGTGGACAAAAAAAGTTAACGATGGTTTTCTGGAAGAGCAAACTAATCAGCTCTATTAAAAAGGAAAATTTAGTGATAATCAAAAGTATGTGTTACTCTGAGAGGAAAGTAAATAAGAGAAATTCTACTTGAGTTCATTGTTATTAATAAATTATCAAAATTGTCATCAAAACATATCTTAGGATAAGACTGAAAATGGAAAGAAAACAGAAATGATGAAATCATAATAAGCAAAATTTCTTCAAATGTTAATTTTTTCTTAAAAATATAAAATGAAGCTATATGAGAAATCCTAGGATCCGTATTAGAGAATGTACTTTCTGAAAATGCATATTCAGCAAACATCTACTGCATGTCTACTCTGTGCCAAGCACAAAGCTTATAGGAATCATATTTTAATTTCACAATAACTCATTTCCTGATTTTATAGATGAATAAATGGCAGCTTTGAAAGTTATGACTTACCCAAGGCTACACAATTGTGATTTCTATTTACCAAGTGCCTAACAGGTGTTAGTAATTTTTATCTATTGCCTCAAATCCTCACCACAATGTAAGAGGAGTCTTACTGCTATTATTCATGTTTATAAATGACAACTAAGGCCAAGACAAGTTAAATAACTTGCCTATGTATATAGATAGAAAGGTGTCATAGAAGTAAGAAGAACCCACATCTCTTGACCTCAGATTCAATGCTCTTTCTACTGTGTCATATTTATTCATTTATTTATTCTCAGAACAAGTATTTATTGTGTACCTTATATTTGCTAGACATTTTGTTAAATGCTATATCTAAAATCATGGTGAACATAACAGTCATGGCCCTTATTCTAATAGAGTTTATAAACTATTATGGGAAACAGATTTTACACAAGCAAACAAACAAGAACCATAGAGAAAAAGTAACTTATTGAGAGTAAAGAAAGAAGGTGATGAGAGAGGACCTCTATAGGAATCAGCTATGAAAAGAGAAAGTATGTTCTAGCCGGATGGAAGAGCATGTGCAAAGGCTCTGAGATAAGAAAGAGACTAGATTTATTAACTCCGAATAAACACAATGGTCAAGCAAAGACTTTTTTTTTTGCACAGAGGATGAAATGTGCCTATCAAATAAAGAGCTGACATAAATTGATTAGTATATCCAGTATCAACCATCAATTTACCTGAAAATAAGTCTGCTGAAGAATATATATATATATACAAACACTATATATATATATATATATTCCATAGTGTGTAGGTGTGAGGGTGTACAATGAATACATTTTACTCAGCAATAAATTTTTACATGAAAAATGAGAATTTTAATGCACATTAAGTTTTCTATAATGTAAAAAAAAAAGCATGCAACTATAATATAAAATTTTTTAAATTGTTACTTACCTAGAACCAACCAATTAGCATTCAGACCTTTTGTAACAATGTATGCAGACACCAAAGGAGATACGATGAAAAAGTTCATTGGAAACATCTTTCGGTGTCATTAGATAACTTTTGCCTCTCATATCCTTTCTAAATCTGGACTGTCTCCTCAGTAGTACATAACCTTTATCCTATAAAATTTATGAAATTTTCATTATCTGAAATATCTTCTTACGGAGTCATTTTGATCTGTCTATTACAGTTCACAGTTCCTTTTCCTTATCACAGAGAACGGACCTCTGTAATATCAACAATTGACACACATAGCTTACTTGGAAATTCATGATTTGGATGAGTGGAGATGTTTAGATTCTCAAAGAAACAATATTCTGTTATATACAATGACCTTTTATATTCTTGAATAAAAATAATATTATCTGAAAAAATTAAATATTCCCAACTATATTCATTTCTGCATTGAATTTTGTTAAAGATGCCCTATTCCAGTTTCTGTTTAACATTTGATCTTTTATAAACTTTCTTTTTCTTTTTTACTGTCTTTCCTCCAACTCTAAATTCTCTACCTCTCCAACTTCATATCTCGAAGAGCAACTTTTAGCATTTTGGTAACCTTCTGCAACTGTGGGGGTAAGAATTGATTTTGCTTTTGCACAAGTGTAGATCCACAGTGTTTATATTGAGAGAGCATTTCTCCATTTGAACTGGTGCAGGCAGGAGGTAGTGACTGTACTGGAACACTGTATTCTTGGGACATTGGGATCATAGTATTGTCACATTCAATCTTGCCTGTGGAAAATGCCTTTCTTCAGAGCATGTTGAGAATTATTTTAATTTGTCATAGTTCTTCAAAATATTAATAAATAAAATTTTCTTAAAAATTCTCTAAGATAAATCCCTTTGCCAAAGAAAAGTACTTTATTATTAAACATAACTTTTTGTTGAGAATTATCAGGCAGTCGGTCACAGTGAACATAAAATTTGAGTCTCCTGGTATCTAATGAACTAAGTCCTTGTCTCAGTCTCACCATTAAATAGCTACAGGACATACATATTTTTACCTTTTCTTGGTCTTAATATCTACATACCCAATTTGAAAAGTTGTACTGGATTGAAATTCAAACTGCAGTGTTTCACAACATGTGTGTTTTTGGCTTGCCATCACATACAAAATAATCAAATTAATTTATGAAGTTAAAAATTGGGTGTTTTTGGATGGATCTAGAAGACAGAAAATCAGGAAGGACATAGTTCAACTCAACCGCACTATCAATCAGTCAGATATAATTGATATTTACAGAATATTTCATCCAACAATAGCAGAACACACATTCTTCTCAAGCTTGCATGGAACATTCACCAAGCCACATTCTAGGCCATAGAACACACATTTAAAAATTTTAAAGAATAGGAATTATACAGTGTCTGCTCTTAAACCACCATGGAATTAAACTAGAAATCAGCAGCAGAAAGAGAGCTAGAAAATCCCCAAATACTTCAAGACTAAATAACTCATAGGTCAAAGAAGATATCTCAAAAGAAATAAAAAAGTTTGAACTAAATGAAAATATAACTCCTCAAAATTTGGGGGATTTAGGAAAACTGTGTGGTAGGAAATTTATAGCATTGAATGCTTTTATTAAATAAGAAGAACAATTCAAAATCAATCTAAGCTTCAACTTTAGGAAACTAGAAAAGGAAAAGAAATCAAATTCAAAGTAAGAAGAAGAAAAAAGTAATAAAAATTAGAGCAGATATCAATGAAATTTTTAAAAAAGGAAATCAATAGAGAATATTAACAAAACCAAAAGCTGGTTCTTTGAAAAGAGAAATAAAATTGATAAGACTTTAGTCAAGTTAACTGAGGAAAAAAAGAGAGAGAAGATACAAATTACTAACAGCAGAAATGAAAGAGGAGACATCACTGCAAATACTATGCACGTTAAAAGGATAGTAAAGGGATATTATGAACAACTCTATGCTTACAAATGTGATAACCTAGATGAAATGTAGCTAATCCTTAAAAGACGCAATCTACCAAAATTCACACAAGGAGAAATGGAAAATAGGCCTGTAGTTATTAAAGAAATTGAATCAATAATTAATAACCTTCCAAAACAGGAAGCACTAGACCCAGATGGGTTTACTATTGAATTCTACCAAATATTTAATGAAGAACTTATACCAATTCTGTATAATCTCTTCCAGAAGATAGAAGCAGAGGGAATGCTTCCAAACATTTTTTGATGTTAACATTACCCTAATATCAAACAAGACAAAGACATTGCAGGAAAAGCAAACTAGAGACCAATATCTCTCATGAACACAGATTCAAAAATCTTCAACAAAATACTGTAAAACTGAATCTGACAATATGTAGAGAGAATTATACAACAACCAGCTGGAATTTTTTCAGGCATGCAAGTGTAGTTCAAAAATCAATTAATAGAATCCATCACATTAACAGGCTGAAGAGGAAAAAGTCACATGTCCATATCAATAGATATAGGGAAAGTATTTGACAAAATCCAACACCATTTGTGATAAAAACTCTCATCTTACTAGGAATTAGATAATAACTTCTTCAACTTGATAAAGTATGTACACAAAAATCTACAGCTAACATCATACTTAGTGGTGAGAAGCTTGAGGCTTTCCTGCTAAGATCAGAATTGGCAAAGATGTTCCCTGTCAATACTTCTTTTTAACATCATATGGGAAGTCCTAGCTAATGCAACAAGACAAAAATAATAAACAAAAGATGCAGATTGGAAAGGAAAAATAAAACTGTGTTTGTTTGCAGATAACATGACTGTCCATGTAAAAAATTCAGAAGAGTTGGCAAAAAACCTCCTGTAACTAATTAGTGATAATAGTAAGGTTATGAGATACAATATTAGCATTAAAAAGTCAATTATTTTCCTGTATACCAGCAATGAACAATAGGAATTTGAAATTAAAAACACAATGTCATTTATATTGGCACCCCTCAAAATGAAATACTTAGGTATAAATATAACAAAATATGTATAAGATCTATATGAGGAAAACTTTATAATGTTAGAAATCTGATGAAAGAAATCAAAGAACAACTAACTAAATGGAGAGTTATTCCAATGTTATAGATAGGAAGGCTTTCCAACTCAATCTATAGATTCAACAAAATCCCAGTAGAATTCACCAGGTTATTTTGTGGATATCAACAAGCTGATTCTAAAGTTTATATGGACAGGCAAAAGACCCAGGATAGCCAAAACAATAGAAAAGAACAAAGTTCCAGGACTGACAACATTAAGACTTACTATAAAGCTACTGTAATCAAGAAAACGTAATACTGGTAAGAGAGTAGACAAATGCATCAATGAAACAGAATAGAGAGCCTGGAATTAGACCTACATAGATACAGTCAGTTGATCTTTGACAAAGGAGCAAAGACAATACATGGAACAAAACAGTGGGGGCAGGCGGTATATGAGAACTTTCTGCTCAATTTTTCTGTGAACCTAAAACTGCTTTAAAAAAGTTTATTTTAAAAAATTGGAAGTTTCACACAAGTAAGTATCCCTTTTTCTAGCAGCAACCTGTTATAGCTACCTAACACCTTTAGAGAGGACATGCTGTCCAAATTGCCATAGTCCTTCCTAGCTTGTTTCTTCTTTTTCTCATCTGTAATTATTTAAACTTGCAACCCTTGAGCTTGATGATTAATCATCTCTAATATTCAGTATTTCTTTTAAGCTGAATGTAGCTGAACAAATCATTGCATTTTTCCTGTTTATTTTTCTTCCCTCTTTTTTGATTCTCCATAAGGAACATCTCACACGCTTCACCATTGATGCAATCTGCTCACTTATTGGTTTTCTGCCATATTACCAAATGTGCCAGTCAAAATGCAGTGTCCTGGGTATACATACTGTCAGAGGAATAGAAAGGAGAAGAGAAGATTTGTGGCCCTTATGCTTGTCTTTCTTTCCAAATAATTATCACTAAAGTAATGCCTTTTCAGTCTTCTACGTATGCCCTGTATACTTTCAGTCTATGATTTCTTTTCTCATAAAAATGATGAATAGGAAGGCAAAGGGCAACCAAGCAGAAAGAAGAGAGCTGGATTCAAGAGACCCCCACCTGAATGTTCACTCCTCATACGCTGAGTATTTCAAATCTATATATATATATGAGTATATGTACATGTATACATATATGTATATGTATAAATTTATCCTTTTTATCTCATTATAAATGTCTCAAATCCCCAGAAAAAATATAATAAATGAAAACTTTATAAAATATTTTCATAATGTATATATTATCATTAATAATCATACTCTAGAGTACCTAAGACTTTGAACCCTAGTGCTTTAAAAATATTAAAATTCCATCAATAACTTCTGTTAGGTTCAACAGAGTACCTGTGTCAATGTACAAAAAGCAAGCACATACTTAGGTTGCATAGCTTTTCTAGTGCCAACATGCTGCATTCTAAACCCAGAGCTTTAGGCATTTTACTTGTCTAAAATCTACTAAAACAAGGTTAAGGTCTGTGACATTGGAGTCAGACTTGTCCCTTATGCCTCAGTTTCTTCCGAATGAAATGGAATTATAATTCTGGGGTTTTGGGGGATTAAATGAGATAAAGTAAAGCCCTGGCACATAGGAATCACTCAATGGTATCTGCAGCCATGTTAATTCCAAAGACAAATTGAAAGGTGCTACCTGGATCCAGATTCCTTGATGTCTACCTCTCTTCAAATAGTCTATGTATTTTCAGGGACTTAAAGTGTTTGTTGTGTAGAGAAAAGCAACTGCTGAATAATGCTTATTGTTATAAAAGTATTGAAATTGGAACTAGTCTTTATAAAATACCTACAGAATATGATATTTTATTCAAAAAATCTTATTTAATCTCATAACACTCCTGCTAAACGGTATTATTATTTCCATTTTGAGAATGAGAAATTAAAGGCTTAGAAATTTAGATTTTTCCATGAATATGCAACGAGTATGTGGTTTTCAACCCATCCAGATAGATCGTAGTCTCTGCTCTTTCCACCGCATCAAAAGCTTAAAGTGTACTGCTTTTGAGTTTTCCTAATTAAACTGGAGATAACTATGAAGTGTTAGGAAACAAACATTTTCTTTTGCTTAAGACACTATAAACAAAATCATGCTCTAAGCTATTTCTCTCCCACATTGTACGTATTCATATTGCAGAATTGATCTTGAGCATACAGGGGAAAAAAGGCCATAGTTTACTTTTTAATGAATAAAAAATGGTCAATATACATTTGGGCAATGTTATTCCTCCAAAAGTTTCCAAAACTTAGCAGTCCTTCTTCAGTATGAAAGTATGCATTTTTTCAAAATACAAAGCAATTATTTATATTTTTTAGTATGCTGTCTTTGAATACTATTCATGGTGTGATTCTTTTCAGAATGTTTTGGGGGAGGGTATGGCTTTAGTTACATATACCTACCTGCTAAGTGAGAGTCTTAGTTGAATCATCACAGGTTCCTCTGTTTATTTATTCCCTCATTCATTGAATTTTGATGGAAGGCCTCCTACATGCCGGGTATTTTGCTAAGAGAGTGAATACAAAAGCATAAATGGCCCCTAGTCTGGTGTGGCTGAAAGCCTAGTAGGGGACACATATATCACATCAATAATCACACTGAAAAGATGAAAATTGGCAGCAGAGATAAGTTCCACAAGGAAGAGATAAATGGTACTGTGTGTGAAGGTACTTGACAAGAAAATTTAACCTTGTCAGGAGGGTTGGAGAAGACCTTGCTGAAGAGGTGACATTTAAACCTGGGTCTGAGGAATGCATAAGCATTGACCAAGTGAAGAGAGAAGAAAAAAGTTCCCCTTATAGTAGCAGCATATGCCAAGGCTTCTTGTTAGCTTCTTTCATACTTGTGTTCTTCTTTCATTGATATCAAATATTAAAACATAGCCCTCAAGAGTATAACTGAACATGTGGGTTCTGAATTATGAAAAAGACCCACTAAAGAATTATAAATTAATTGTTTAAATCACACAGAAGTCTTTGTTTCGTACATAACTTTACATACACAAAAGGATTTTTTACCATCCTATCATAGAAGTACTTATGGAGCATTTCCATTGACATGTGAGGTAACTATACTCTGTGCCCTATGATTGTGGAGAAATGTGCAAGCTTTAGCTGTGTGAGTTCATTAAAGACCTCACACATTACCACAATTTGCCAGGAGTTGTGCTAGATGTTAGAGATTCAAAGAAATGTAAGATAAGGCCCCTGTGCTCTGAGAGACCGTAATCCAACCAAAGATGAGCAATGAGTGAAATATCGTCTAATTATGCCAAGGCTCAAACTCTTTAACTTAAAGTGCTATAAAAACATAAAGGTGGGAGCAATTACTTTTTTCCTTTACTCTTCACTGCATTGTTTGGCTTTACCTAAAGGCTCAATATATTAGGAATGAATTAATTATATGAGTAAACATGCTATCAACCAACTCTGTAGTTAACATAAGGATATATTATCATTTCTGTATAATTGTATAGTTGAATGTAAATGCAGTGATGTTTAATTATGCTCTGTTACTGACCCAACAATGATAGATAGCAGAATCCCTTTTAACTTGAATTAAATATTCTGGGTTGTGAATAACCTCTGAAAATTCCACCTTTTATTTTTTTTGATATGAGTGTTCAGTGGCAATATATCAACAAAGAAGTCTTTCATGCAGAAATGGGAAATTAAGACCCAGGATTTGTTCTCAGGTTCTGCTATTGTCTCACTGAGTTCTCATGAGGCATCTCCTCTGTGCCAGTGCCCAGAACAAGAAAACACACGCTGTACTACTAGGCATAGGCAATGTGACTTCTCAAGAGAGAGTGAATATTCAAACGACTTCAAAATAATAATAAGAGAATATTTAAAAATTCATTGAATGCAAAATAGTACCAGATGGTTGTGGTTGTTATTATAAAGCTAAAGGTAAAAATCATTTTCAGATTTTTCTGGCATACTTTTATTCTCTAACAACTTACCATTTGTATAGATTTGACCTTTTCTAGAAACAAAAAGCCTTGTGGCATAATTATTAACCTCTAAGAAATCTTTAGCATTCAAAAACGGCTTTAGTACCTTTTATTTAAAAATACACTCATGCATAACAATGAACATGATCTTCCTCTGAGAAGGTTTTGTCTTGAATTGGTTAGGAGAAGAAAACACTCAGGTGAATTTATTTAATAATTGATAGTGGAAATAGAGTCTTAATGAAATTTCCATCTTCCTGAAACATGAACTCTGTATTTATTACTTTTTATTGTCACCTAATACTGATGTGTGTAGTTACCTGACATAGGTGAGCTGCAACCCTTATTAGCAATATAAAGTACATGCAGTGGAAACTTTTTTCAAGCACTAATCTCTCTCCATTAATCTCAAATAATACCAATCAAGCAGTGGTGAAGAGACAATTCTCATGATAGAAGTGTGTGTTCTTGCTCAACACATTTTAATTTAAATGAGTATTTGTTTTTCAGAGACTGGATATTATTAATGGTAATATTTCATTAAAACAGATTATTTTTGCAGGTGTTCTGGGGAGTCACCTAAATTCAAAACCGCCACTTTGAAAGTGGATTCATTTTCACTTACATTAAATAAAGTTCGCAAAATAATCATTCGTTGAATCATAACATTTGGAAAGAATCATCAAATATCAAGATTAGGGCCACTCCCACTCTGACACTTTTTATTTTATAAATCTGAAGCTCCTCAAGTCCAGAAGGAAATGAACTTCAATTGACTAATGTTCTAGAATCACCAAATCAGAGACTATAAATGAAGAGTGTCCTTAGCATCTCATCATCCTGAGGAAGTAACAACTTAATATCTGCTATCTGCTGGAATTCCCAAGGACTGGGAGCCCCAAACTGCTCCTAAATTGTCCATTTCATTTTTGAACAATGCTATTTGTAACTTTTATTTATTGGTCCCCATTCTTCCATCTGTAATCACAGTAATTCTTTTTTCTCTTCCATAATTGTCTTTCATCTCTGATTGCAGCTCTCATGGCCTTTTGGGGAACTTCTCTCCTCCCCCTTCTTAATCCTTTCACGCATTCCTCATATGGACTTCCCTTCCAAATTTAAATCTTTTGTTGCCTCTTTCCCTTAGGATTTTATTCTATCAATTCCCCTTTCAAAACGTGATATGAAGGATAGAAGACTATAATAATCTGATTTTCATCTCACTGGACACTATAGAGTTCAGAGAGGCTATTCTTAGTGTGGCTACTAAAATTTATATTATATATAATTAATTATTATATACATATCATAGGTATGTAATTAATGTAAAATTATATTATTTTAGTATCGTGTTTGTAACATTTCTTTAAAGCTCATCTTAACTACTCTAGAGTATGATTTTTAATGATAATATCCACATTACGAGCACATTTTATAAAATTTTCATTTATTGTATTGTTTTCTGGGGATGTGAGACATTTATAATGAGCTAAAAAGGATAAATTGAGGAACTGTAACCAATTCATTACTTTGAGGATTGTAGTACTTTAATATAATTGAAATCATTCTATAGCAATGTATATATAAAGTAGCAATTATGCAATCTCCTCCATCCAGGAAAACAGAACCTTTGTAAGGGCCAGATTTTTGGAGCTTCCTTCCTAATAAGTAGGTCAGACATTAGCTGGAAGCACCTTGAAGGCTGTTAAGCATTCATTAACATTACTGGTGCTGTAAGGAAGCTATACATTTCTAAAGAAGATGCCAGTATTTCCTAGGAGATTATTTAGGAATGACTACTCTTTCCTCCTCAGGGAATTTTCTTTAATGCTAATATATAAAATTAATTGAGTGATTAATTTATGCCAGGCACCATGCTAAATCTTCTACATGTATTATTTCTTCTATGTATTATAATATTTTGAACAATATATTATTATTAAGCCCATTTTACAGATGAGTAAAAATAAGGTTTCTAGAAGCTAATTTGCCAAAGATCATAATTCTAGTTGGTAACAAAAACAGGACTTGACCAGGTGTGTCTGACACCCAAGGTGTTAACTACTTTGCGTCATCCACCCACTACTTAATTAATTAAAATAAACTTGCCCCTAGTGTTGACAAGGCTCAGAGATGTTAATAGAACTAGTAAGTGCTGGATCTTAACTAACATGCAAGGACTCTGAACTGCTGATCTCAAGACCAGCATCTCTTTTGACACTACTATGGCAAAGATGAGACACCAGAGTCCTAATCTGCGTATCACTCTTAGCTCTATTTGGACTTCATATTTTGGAATTCAGAGAGTTTGGTCTCTATTTCTCTTCTCCCCCATCACTTAGGTTAAAGCACCTTAAACTTTCTCATCAAAATATTCCTAATGGCAGAGATTAGTGAAAATGTATCTTTGCAATGTAATTGAAAAACAGTCCCTTGCATAGGCTATACATTTCTTTTGATTTCAGAATACACTCATGCATAACAATGAACATGCTCTTCTTGGAAGTTTTGTTTCTCAACTTAAAAATTAATGCAAATTTTATACTTTATTGAGTAATACATAATTATTCTATTTATATGTGTTTTTTATCCAAAATTTTTTAACAAAATTGAAGCTTTGAGAAGTGCCAAGGAACCTTTTATGCCCTAGTTACCTTCATGTACCCATACAACATGCATCCCTTAGTTTGAGAGTAAGGGTGGTAAGAGGTTCATTTAAAATTCATTAATTCAATTTTCACACTTTCATTCATTTAAAAAGTACTTATTTAATACTTATTTTATGCAAAAATGATACAGATAGGATATGGACATAGATAATACATACTGTCTGTCCAAGAAAAGCTCAAAATCATAGCAGGGAGACAGCCTAGCAAATAATTCTAATACTTACCAACCCTCTCGTAATAAATGCTGTTGTAATAAGCCTTAATAGTTATTAATAAAGTATTAACAATCTCTTTATCTAGCCTTGTATTTGAAACTCACACGGGCCATTTCCAGGCAGTGAATGCGTATTGATGCCATGAAAGTAAATGCCACTTCTCAGTTGCTCTCTAATTTAGGTTCTCTTTGAGGTTTTGCTGTGAGTGTATCTCCTATAAGCATCTTTATATAGGAGAGTAGATGTCTGAGACAGCAGGCCAATCCAAACCTTTCTATCATTATAGCATTTCATATATTTATTTGATGTGTTCAACACTAGGACCCACCATCTCTTAGCTGTAGCATTATTTTCCATACTACAGCCTTCCATGCTGACCACAACTTGTTGATTATTGATATCCAGTACTTTGATTTGATCAATATTAAGGAGTTTCACTGTTATTACTCGGATTCAACTTGCTTACATTTTTTTTCGGTGTTCTTATCCATCTTCACCATACTATCATGGCATCTCAAGGTCATTACAATTTGGATTTGGATTCCTTTTAACATACTGTTAGCATTTCTTATGTGCTTTCTCAAAGTTGTTTTACATGGTTCAGCTATTTTTCTCTTTTAAAAAGCTTTTAAATTAAAAATGTATATATCCTCAACAATATATAAAATCATTCAATAAACACTCGCAAATACAAATATTTCTTGCAAAATATGCAAAACCTATTAATAGCGTGTATGAAATTTCAGGCCGAGTTTTAGCAATACTGAATAAATATTGGGCTGGCCAAAAAGTTCATTCGGTTAATGAATACGTTGTCTCGGTGAAAATGAAAAATGTGTCTTTTATTTTTACGTAAAACCAAACGAACTTTTTGGCCAACTCAATAAATGTCAGCTATGAAGAGAGATTTTATAAACACTCACTCATTACCTGTCACCTGCCAATAACATTTGTAAATTAGAAGTTATGCTATTCAAGTGGTTTCTGTATGTTTAATGGTTCATTCATCGACAGGAATGGCATGTAACAGATAAAACCTGGAGAAACATGCCTGAGTATTTTATATGTAGTTAAAAGTAAAGCAATGTGAAATAACTGCTTAATAAAGTTGTAAACAATCTACTGAAGAGATTTAAAAGAAGACTTTTTTCCCACTTGGAAGAATTTAGGTGGGTTTCATGAAGAAGGTGGCATTTGAATTGGACTTAAAGCAGAGGTGAGCAAACTTTTCCTATGAAGGGCCAGATAGTAAATAGTTAAGGTTCTGTGGGCCAAGAGGCAAAACTGAGGATATTAGGTAGGTACTTATGTGACCATCAAAAATGCAACTATTTAAAAATGTAAAAGCCATTCTTAGCTTGTGGTCTGGACAAAAAACAGGTGAAGGGCTGCATTTGGCTGCAGGGCATAGTTTGTTGACCCCTGACTTAAAGAATGACTAAGATTTTCTGGGCTGAGAAAAAGCATAAGCAAAAGCACAGAGTTGTGTGTTCTTTGAATGTGAAAAGGCATAGGAGGAGGTACATCTGGAAATATATTAGAAGCCAGATCATGGAGGGTATAATGTGATGTGTTAAAGTTTAGTTAATGGGAACCACTGCAGGTTTATAATAGGTCATTTATTAGTGGCATTTATTGAACACTTAGTGTGGGCCAATAATATGCTCTCTGAAGTTTGACTCCAAATCTTATATTCTAACCTCTATGATTTCTTGCTTCTTGTGACCAACATTGATTCAGCAATCTTTGTTTTATGCTTACTATAGGCTAATTAAGAGTATGACAATACATATAGCATAGTTCTTATTCCTTAGGTATTTACAGTCTTATGTGTCATAAACCATAATAAAGGATATCAATATGAGGAATTTGTAAATTGTGGCCACACAAATTTAAGAATGACCCCTTATCGGCTTCCAAAAATCATCAAATATTCTGCAAAAGCCTATGTAATAAGAGTAGCTACTATATGCATTACTTATAACTGTACCTCCAAAACACACTCAAGTACACACATGTGCAAACACACAAACACACACTTTTCAGAGTCCTGGTTGAGAAGGGAGTTTAGGAGACTGGAGCAAAGTCAGGGAACTGAAATTCTTTCAGCAGCTTGGACCAGGAACAACTTAACTTATCCACATATGGCCCCCGGTGCTATCATATAGACACATAGTTCAGGCTCTCCATCTCTTTTTCGCTTAGAACAACCAGCCTCTTGACTCTGAGAAGACACTATTGAAGCCCTTCTGTATTTATTAATGCTACTGACAGACTTTAGACGAAGGCCATATTTTGTTGCTAAGTAACAAATTACCACTAACTTAGCAGGTTACAAAAATTCATTTATTATCTCACAGTTCTGTCGGTTAGAAATCTGGATGGACTCTGTTGGGTTCTCTGCTTAAGGTCTCAAAAACTGAAATCAAGATGTCACCCCAGGTGGGCCTTTATCTGGAGGTTTTGAGGGAAAATCCTCTTACAGTCTCGTCAGGTTGTTGGCAAAATCCAGTCCCTAGTGGTTGAAAGTCTGAGGTTCCTCTTTCCCTGGAGGCTGTCAGCTGGGGGCTGCTCTCTGCTCCTAGAGTTCACTCTTATTCCTTCTTTCACAGCCTCCTGCATCTCCAAACCATCAAGTCCTTCTTACGCTTTGCGTCTTTCTGCTTTCCCCTTCTGCCACCAGTTAGAGGAAGCACTCTGCTTTTAAGGACTCCTGTGATTAGACCAACCAGCCACTTGGATAAACTCTTTAAGGGCAACTGTGCTGTTTAACATAACATGATCACCGGAGTGATATGTCATCGTACTCCAGGTTTTGAGGATGAGAACATGACTTCTTTGTGGTGAGGCACCATTCTAGAAATTCTATCTACCATGCTATAGAGTGGGGTGGGGACAAATGGAGACTAGCAAAAACAAAGTGGTAAGAGAATAATCAAAAAGGAAGAAGAGTGAGTACCATGGGTTACATGTTGGGGCTCCATGAAGTGCATACTACATCAGCTAAATTCATCCTTCTTTGTGATAGTGTCACGGATGATACAGATATACGAGAAGCAGATGTGATCATGTTGAATTTTAGTAAAACCTTTTACTCTCTCCTACACAGAAATTCTCATTCACCTACTATGAGGATAAAACATAAATATGTAGATTTGCAAATACAGAGAGCTTATGGGACTCTTCTTTTAATGGCTTGAACATCAAACTGTGGCATGTTTTGCTATATGCATTGAGTTGACAAAACCTTGTATACTTTGACCGCACAGATTGCATATCTTTTTATTAAATCTCTTGAATTTTCCTGGTGTTTAGAAACCAGTCATTTATGTCTTTCTAGAATTAGATGGGCAAATAACTGTCATTGGCTTATCAACCTGGGAAAAAGAGATGATTCATGTGCGTTGAAAGATGTGTCATATAAGAAATTCAAATTCTCTCAGTGTATCAATGTAAAAAACTTTCTCAGGAAAATATACATTCTCTAGGTGTCACCAGAAATTCTCAGCGTGACCTCATTTGGAAGAGAGAACAGAGAGTTTGAAGCAATGAAATACTGCTGCACATTCCACCCATACTCAATGCATAATGAAAATTTACAAATTGACTTAGCCTCTTTTGCAAGGGAAGTCACTCCCCAGGAAAGCAGATGTGAAATGTGTGTGGCTATAGTCTCAGAAAATCGAGATACAGTTTTTCTAAGATTTCACATACCTGAAAAGAGCAATATCCTGTTTAAATTTCATGGTCATAGAGGTGGTAGAGTGTAGCATATGCTCATGAAAATTGCAAACAACCTTGGCTACAGAGACTTGTCTCCCTCTTACATGGTGAAATGAAAAAAATACAGATTATAAAAATGCTTCAGTAAATATAAGCTCAATCAAGCCGAGGCAATACATAGTAATGCCATAGGGATTCTTTTTTTTTTTTAAATCTTCTGAAAGAGATTGGTCTTGCTAAAGCAGAGCAGAAACGTTTTACTAATTGTACAGGTTAAAAGTTATATATGAATAAACAAAGTGGTAATTTTTAGAAATTAAATATATATATATATCTCAACTAAATTGAATTTATAAGATTATTAACTTCTATAGTCAAGAAATCCCCATCAAACAGACATTATATTTAGCAGTATCTGAGCTTTAATAAAGCAATGCATTGAGTGTAGTCTGTATTTGCTGTAAGCGTGTTTAAGGGTTTTCAGAGAAGAAAAATAAAATAATTAAAGAAGAAATAGGACTGTTAAAGAAAGCAGTTGGTGTCAGTTTATTTAGAATAGCAAAAGCAGGGCGGTTCCTTCTTCCTAGATATATGACACATTAGTACCAAAAAAACCCCACAACTTATTCTGAATTGTGACTTCGCTTAACTATAACTAATAATAAAAATGAATACCTATTATCTTTCTTTTATAGAGATATTGATAGATAAAATCCTATATTTCTGCTTTGGAAAAACTCTAAATGTTTTAGAGTTTATGTTGTTGTTCAGATGTTGTTGCTCATTAACAATGTTAATGTGGTTCAGATTTCAAACCATTGAGCTGCCTTTTTGTGCATAGTAGGACAGCCTGGCTTAGCTCACTGTTTTGGCAAGAAAGAATTCTGATATATTGTCATAGAAATCAAGGAAATTATCATTTTGTGGCTGATAAAAACAAGTAGATCCAATATATAAAGCTATTGGATATTGTTCTGGAATCATCAGTCACTGTTAATCTTTTACAACTTTACTTAAAAAAATAATGCTTTAACACACTAAAGGGATATACCACCACCAATTTCCTCTCATATAAATGACTTCTTATTTGCTAAGGTTTCCTTTTGGGGCAAAAGACTGTTGATACTGAATGAGTCATTGTAAATAGCACAGATGCTGTACATTTTCTCAAGCCTATTTTTCCTGAAGTTACACACAAGGACTTTCTTAAATACTGGACAGATGACGTGGGGTAGGGAGATGCAGAAAAGAAAAAAAACATACAGTAAAAAAAGTAGTACGTAGAAAGAGAGCAGTACGGTGATGGCTTCAAGGTCATACACTGAGGAACCATACTACCTGCCCACTAGTTACAACCATCCATTATTATGTCTCCCTAATCCTCTGAGAGTCAGAGCCACTATTTTTAAAGGTCCAGACAAATATTATCAAATAGTGTATCAGTCTTCTTTGTTAAGCATTCTTCTTTAAATAATTAAATCCATTTCATTGTTTTCCATAATGTAAATGCAAATTTATTTCGACTATAAAATTTCACATATACTTTCCCTAAAATTTACACCTACATTTACTGTGCAATTAGGGTGAAAGAATATATTCTGGGACAATTTTTGCAAATAGGTTCTGACAAATTGTTCAGTGTGGTGTCTAAAACAAAATCAATAGTCTGAATGATCATCAATTAGGGATGCTCTGAGCCAGCCGGCTGCTGATTTGAAACAATAAATTTGGAAGGTAAGCTGGCTTAGTATTATTTGATAAAAATCACCATAAAATCACTGGGAGGGCACTTCTTAGAGTCATTAAAATAATATTTCAAAGGAAGAAATTCCATTAACTCAGAGGTTTTCTCTCAGTAACAGCTTGAGCTGTGAACAGTTTCAAATTTTAATTGCATAAATATTTCTATTTTCTCTTCATTGCACTCCACAAGTATTTTTTAAATTCTCAAACCATAAGCATTCTTTCATCTTACACTTCCACAAATGCCCATAATTTGACCACTGTGCTTTGCCTTGTTAAATTGTTTTAGCATAACAGCAAACATATTAAAATCTCTGGCACTTTACACGCTAATTTTCTGGTTACTTAGTGCTGCTCCGGCTTCCTGTTTATCTACTCTCCCTTCTATAAGAATAGCAAGAAAACAGCTGCATGCTGACGTGGATTTTAAGTTAAGCAAATGTCACTGCAACCCTAAAGCACATCTGTGACTTCCATCAGAAATGTTCAGGTATTTCTGTTGCCAGGGGCTCTCTTGCTCCCAGGAATCACCAAAGTGATGCAAACAAAAAAAGCGGTCTAGCAGCAGAAATGACCCTGCCTGAATCATTCAAATATTGACAACAATACACCCTTTTTAAGAGCCTGAAATGTATGCTATGCCTTTTCTTGGGAAAGTACTGTACAGAGCTAAATTGGAAATCTTTCAGTTAATCACATAATTCAAAAATACATGCTGTATGCCTACTGCACATAAGACATTGCAACAGAATCATGACGGATACACAGACAAGATTAAGAAACAATAATTAACTTTAAGGATCTTACAGTCTATTTGTTAAAAAAAAAATGATGTGCAAATGAAAATTAAATAGCATAAAAATCAAATGACAAGCTAACGATGCAAAAGGTACTGTGTTCTAGCTCAGTGTCTTACATATGGGGGATAGTCAATACATATTAGTTGTCACGATTAATATACCCCTGAGTGCTTTATGAGTCCAGACAGGAGCCATCTCTGTGGAAACTTCAGGAAATTTGAACTGGATTGTTGTGTTAAGGATGGGTAGGGCTTGAGACAGTGAATTTATTTATTTATTTATTTGATATGGACCATTTTTAAAGTCTTTATTGAATTTGTTACAATATTGCTTCTATTTTTTTTATGTTTTGGTTTTTTGGCCACAAGACATGTGGGATCTTAGCTCCCTGACCAGGGATCAGATGTGCACCCCCTCTATTGGAGGGCGAAGTCCTAACCACTGGACTGCCAGGGAAGTCCTGAGACAGTGAATTTAATCAAGGCAAAACTCCCCATACTTTATACCTACCTACTGGAACTTATTGGGTTCAGGAGTCTTTAGTTCCACTTGAAAGAGGTACTCTGCATGGCTACATCATTGTCCTTCTTCTTTATGAGCAAATAAAAGAAAATGACCAGTTGGGCTTCACTGAAACTGGAATGATTAAAAAATATGTTTAAGGTATTCCAATTGTTAAACTTATCTAGATGTCCCAGACTCTCTGATTTTTTTCTATGGCATATTTTTTAATTATACTTTTTATTCTGAGATAATTGTAAGAAATGCATATATAAGAAATAATACAGAGAGATTCCACATACACTTTACCTAGTTTCCCCCAATAGTAGCATCTTGCAAAACTATACTACAAGATAACAACCAGGATATTACCATTGATGCAGTCAAGGTCAAAAACATTTTCATCACAACTAGAATCCCTTAGGTTGCCCTTATGTTTGCTGCTACCTGTCTCCCACCCCTTTGTTAATTCCTGATAACCCCCAGTCCATTCTCCATTTTTATACAGACATAACCTCATTTTATTGTACTTTGCAGATACTGTGTTTTTTACAAATTGAAGGTTTGTGATAACCTTGCTTCGAGCAATTTGATGGTGCCATTTTTCCAAAAGCATGTGCTCACTTCATGTCTCTGTGTCACATTTTGGTAATTCTCACAATATTTCAAACTTTCCCTATTATTATATTTGTTAGGGTGATCTGTGATCAGAGATCTTTGATGTTATTATTGCAAAAAGATTACGACTTGCTGAAGGCTCAGAGGACGGTTAGCATTTTTTAGTAATACGTTATTTTTTAATTAAGGTTTTAACATTGTTTTTTAGACATAATGCTATTGTACTAGTGATAGAAAACAGTATAGTGTAAACATAAGTTTTATATGCAGTTGGAAACCAAAAATTCATATGACTCACTTTATTGCAGTATTTGCTTTATTGTGGTAGTCTGGAACTGAACCTGCAGTATCTCTGAGTCATGCCTGTAATTTTGTCATTTCAAGAATGTTATGTAAGTAGAATCATACAGTATGAAACCTTTTGGTATTAGCTTTTTCACAGCATAATTCCTTGAATATTCATTCAGGGTTTTGCATGTATCAGTAGTTCATTTTATTGCTGAATAGTATTCCGAGGTATGGATGTACCATAGTTTGTTTAGTCATTCATTTGTTAAAGTGTATCTGTGTTATTTCTGGGTTTTGGCTATTATGAATTAAGCTGCTATAAACATTCATGTACAGGTTTTGTGTGAACATACTCTACACTTCTCAGGGGGGAGTCTCCAGGAAAGCAATTGCTTGATCACGTGGTAGTTACATGTTTAGTTTTTAAGAAATTGCCCAACTATTTTGCAGAGTGGCTGTACCATTTTACATTCTCACCAGCAGTGTGTAAATGATCCAGTATCTCTAAATCTTCACTAGCTTTTGGTGGTGTTAGTACTTTTTCTTTTTCTTTTTTTAGTCATTTTGACAGATGTGTAGTAATATCTCATTGTGGTTTTAATTTTCATTTTCCTAATGACCAGTAGGACTGAATATCTTTTCATGTGATTATTTGCCACCTGTATATCTTAGTGAATCATCTTTTCATGCGTTTTGTTCACTTTCTAATTAGGTTGTTTGTTCCTTTTACTGTTGAGCCTTGAGAGTTCTTTATGTGTAGTAGATACTAGTCTTTTGTTGAATATGTGGTTTGCAAATATTTTCTCTTGCCCTGTACCTTGTCTGTTTTATCTTTTTTTTTTAGTTTTGATGAAGTCCAAATTATCTTTGCCTAATCTAGATGCTGAGGATATTCTTATACGTTTTTTCTAAATTTTTTGTAGATTTAAATTTGAGTATAAGTTAATTTTTGTACAAGGTGTGAGACTTAGGTTGAGGTTCATTTTCCTTTTTGCCTGTGGATGGAAGGTCCAATTACTCCATCTCCATTTGTCGAAAATGTTATCTTTCTTCCTTGAATTGCTTTTGCATCTTTGTAAAAAATTAGTAGGGCATATTTGTGTGGATCTATTTCTGGGTTCCCTGTTCTGTTCCAACGATCTTTGCATTTATGCCTCCACTAATATCATAGTCTTCGTAATTGTAGCTATGTAATAAGTTTTGAAATCCTTTCTACTTCATTTTCCTTTTTCAAAATTGTTTTTACTATTCTACTTCCTTTGTCTTTTCCATATAAATTTTTGAATAATCATGCCTATATCCACTTTAAAAAACCTTGCTGGTATTTTGATAGGGATATTGTTAAACCTTTATACTAATTTGGGGGAAATGGAAATATTTACTCTTGAGTCTTCGAATCCATGAACAAATAGGTTACTCCTTTTATTTATAAATATTTATATTTTTATAATTTTTATAATTTTTATAAATATTTATAAATATGTATTATATATTTATAAATCTTCTTTGATTTCTTTCATCAGCATTGTATAGTTTCCGGCACACATGTTCTGTACACGTTTGTTAGATTTACCCTTAAGTATTTCAATTTGTGGACAATTGGACATTTTAAAAATTTGGTTCATTGCTAATATAGAGAGATAAAATTGATTTTTGTATGTTTATCTCATATCCTGTGACCTTTTGAACTCACTTATCAGCTCAGGAGTTTTTTGACAGATTCCTTGAAGTTTCCTATATAACTAATCATGTTATCTACAAATAGGGGCAGTTTTATTGCTTCCTTTCCAAAATCTTAGCATTATGATTAGATTGCATGTCAGTTTTTAACATTTTTTTGTTTGCTTTCATAATAGGTCAAGGAAAGACTGTACTGAAAGACCTTGTAATGTACTGCTTACATGCCTCTGCTTTGGGTTTAGTCAGAAGTAGGTGTGATTCCATGCTCTATCTCCTCCTAGCAATGTTACCTAGGGCAAGTTTCATAACCCCTCTAAGCCTCAGCTTCTTCAACTGCTAAATGATACAATGCACTTATTCATTCAGTAAATTTAAATACAGTGTTTAAAAAACTTGATAATAAAAGTGCCTGCTTATCTCACAGAGTTGTGAGAATTGAATAACATAATGCTGGCAAAATACATAGCCTAAGGTAAGAATTTAAACTTTATTATCACTATTATTATTTGACCATGACTATCAAATGAAAGATTTACCTATAACAATGCAGTTAATCAGTGGTTCTCGGGGCAAGAGGAATGATCTTATCCCCAATGCAAGGGACATTAGGAAATGTCTGGAGACATTTTTGGCTGCCACAACCAGGGGAAGGATGTGTTATTGGTATCTAGTAGGTATCAAGGGTGTTGCTAAGCATCCTACAATGCATAAGACAGCCCTTCCTAATGAAGGATTATCCAGCCCAAAATATCCATGGTACCAAGGTTAAGAAAACCTGATTTAGATGGATGATAGATTTCTATGTGTGAATATGTTAAGAATCACTTATAGTTTACCAGTGAATCCCCATGCTCCCCTTTAACCCTTGTCCTAAACCCATTCTCCAGGATCCCTTCTTTGATTGGCCACCTCAAATTCAGAACTGCCCTTGGTCTGTCACCCTTTCAATAATATATTAATTTATACTCCTGGATCTGAATTGGTTCACTAGCCAGAGAGCGAATGTTTGCATGCAGGGACTGTATATTCTTTGGGAGCAATTCCACTTTGCTAGTACACATGGCTGATAGTCATTAAATATGTTGAATAACTCTTCCTTTGACTTTGCTTCTTTGGTCTTTAACTCTGGTTACTTTTAAAATTTATGCTTTTCTTTATGCCTGTTTTAGCAACTCCTAAGAATTAATGATGTGACACCTTGTCTACCAATAAAATTCAGTAGCCGTGCTAGAAAATTGCTCTTTTCCTTTCAAAATGCTTTCAGTGTATGCTCGTCATTAATATTTTCTGTTAGAAACACCCTAAACAGCAATGTATATAGTATGAATTCATATTGATATTAAAATCAACATTTGAAAAACTGACTCAAAATCAGTAGAAAAATTCAACTGATGAATGAGTACAAATTCTTTTCCAAGGAAACCAATCTGAAGCAGAATCTGAATTCAAATACCTTTGGTGACTGTTTTTGCCCGCTGTGAGATTTTCTACTGATCACAAGCACTTTTACAGCATAACCCCTGGTCTCTGAAGGTGGAAATAGAAATGTTCAGGATTACCTCTAGGTCATGTTGAAAATATCACCTCAGTATCAAAAATAAACTAGTCAAGAACTTTATTCTCAATCATCATACCTATAGCTAGAGTGTGCTTTTCTTTAAAGGATAAGCTTTGAGAGGTGCATCGTATTCCAAAAATGCTCTCCTACAGGTGCCGCTGAGCCTAAATTCCTGCCATCACAGTAAACCTTCTGAGTTAAAACATTGTGTTTCTCACAAGGGACTGTCAAAAGATAATACCGGTATAAGCACCAAGAGAGGAAATGTACTAAAGTTTTTCATCAGCTTGCATACAAGCTAACATATTAACGTTTGAATCTAAAGGGACAAAGAAATTACAATGTTTTCCAATTCAAAATCAGATGGGGATTAACCCATCAGCCTTCTAGCTAGTCATATGGATTAGAGGGTAAGTTTTAGATATTTGGAGACTTAGGTGTATCTGATATGTTTCTTCCGCTAATGCAAAATGATCCAAGGATGGTCTACAAAAGCAGATACTTACCTGGCAAGCTGCAAGGGGAAATCCCTGCCTCAACATATAGGTCCTGCCCAAGGAGACAAGAAGACCAGGTAACATAAATGAGGGCTTAAATGATGTAGATAGAAGCCATAAATGCGGGAAACATAAGGATGAGGGTTCCCCTGGCCCGTAACATGGAAAATAGCATGATCAACTGTCAGAGACGAGAAAACAGAAGGCACAAAGGAGATGCATTTTCGTGGAGGTAAAATGATGGGGGGTTGCAAAGAATAAAGAAGACAGTCCCAATGTTGAGTCCTCTTGATTGAGGCCCTAATGAATTCCCTAAAAGTGGGCCCCTCATGTAAGATTCTATAATTGAGCAGAATGGAGGTAAGAGGAGGAAGAGAAGGACAGCCTGGTGGCCCTGGATTAGGTGAGGAATAGATTGGAGGAAGGTTAAATGAGAGTTAAACTGCAAATGACAAAGACAAGCCCTGTTACTCAGTGGTATGTATCAGGCTGGCCTTGCAAATCACAGTGCAAGACTTGGGCATTGGAGAAAAATAGAATGAGTAGCTTTGTTTCTTTTTTTTGTTGTTCATTCTTTTTTAAAAATTTTTATTGGAGTATAGTTGCTTTACAATGTGTTAGTTTCTGTTGTACAGCAAAGTGAATCAGTTTACATATACATATATCCCCTCTTTTTTGGATTTCCTTCCCATTTAGGTCAGCACATAGCGCTGAGTAGAGTTTCCCGTGCTATACATTAGGTTCTCATTAGTTATCTATTTCATACATAGTATCAATACTCTATATATGTCAATCCCAATCTCCCAATTCGTCCTGCTCCCCCTTCCCACCTGGGGAAGTCTTTGTTTCTTGCCCTCGAGGAATTTATAGGTTAACCCAGTGCGATTATTTGCTTCCATTAATGTCAATGAGATATATTGCTTCCATTTATATGAAAGAAAATAAATACCTTAAAAGCAACTGATCATGGTCAGTTTATTTAAAAAATGCACTATGTGATGCGACATATGTAGTATGTGATGATTACGTCATGTCATTGAGCTTTCATTTATTCAGTCATTTGTTTGGAATTAAAACACTGGAGCCCTGAATCTTGCAGGGCTGGAAACAAAAGGGGGAATTTTATCTAGACAGTGAGAAAAATAAAGTGTGAGAAAGCTTCCAAGACTGATTTTGCATGAAACACAATGAGGGTCCAACAGTAGCAGAAAGCAGCAGTCAACATGACGTTGGCGCTCTGGTTTACAGCACCTGGCGACAGCTGTAATGGATGTCCTACAGACAGACAGAATGATTCAGATGAAAGCTGAGCAACATTCAGTGACAAATCTTTCCTCAGAGGAAGATGAATGTTTAGACACATTTAATCATTTCTTCTCCATTTCGGACACTGGCTGAGATTCTGATTTACCCCTTATTTGATAGTGTTAATTTTAGGCTGTTTTCATGAAATAATGCCCCATAAAATGTTCTTGTGCCAAATTTTTAAAAATGTGCTAAATAAATACTAGTAAACATCAATTTGGAAAGGAGACATTTTGTGCATAGGATCTAAAATACCCCAAATCAAAGTAGGTGCAAAAATGAGGCCCTGATGAAATGGAGATGGCTTTTCCAGCAAAGGTGAAGTGAGTTTTTATTGTATTTTTTTTTTTTTTTTTTTTTGCGTTATGTGGGCCTCTCACTGTCGTGGCCTCTCTCGTTGCGGAGCACAGGCTCCGGACATGCTGGCTCAGCGGCCATGGCTTATGGGCCTAGCCGCTCTGCGGCATGTGGGATCTTCCCGGACCAGGGCACGAACCCGTGTCCCCTGCATCGGCAGGTGGACTCTCAACCACTGCGCCACCAGGGAAGCCCTATTGTATTTTTTAAAGTGAGAAACAGAATTACTCTTACTAACTGTGGGTGAAGAGAGAGCCCCCATTGGGGTCATATTTGATAGCTTTTAACTGGCAGCAAGATGTTTTCAGAAGCCAGTCTGGCTTGTAGATGAAAACTCATAGGGAAGACAAGCTTTCTCTCACACAGGGAGAGAACAGGGTTTTCCAGCAAACAAGTGAGAAATTTCAAATGCTTCACAGTAAAGAATCAAACTGTTTTGCTGATAATTTCATCATTAGTTATTTTGTGCAAGATGAAATGGGGGAATTCTAGGTCAAGATTTTCTATTTTTCATTAGGTAACATAAACAAAGAACCTGTGAATAGATCACTCCCGACACAGTTATTATCTAAAAAGAATTAGCAGAAATTGTGATTCAGATGTATGCTGCAAAGGCAGCAGTTCTGGGACTGTGTGGGTGGGTGTAAAAATCAACACTAAGATTTGCAAAACTCTAAGGCCAAAAATCAGAACTAAACTCATAAAATTTTAGGGCAATAGATAATTCAGAGTACCGCAGATCAGTCTGAAATAGTCAAAAATTATACACTGGTGCAGGGAAAGAGACCAGAAAAAGTACAGTAATCTTTTAGGAAACTATTATGATTATTATTATTATTATTCCCAAGAAGAGCAATTTCATTGCATTTGTTTCCCACTGGATACTGAGAAACCCCCAGAAGGAGACTGTGTCTTACGTGTTTTTGTATCCCAGTGCCTAGCTCATGTCCTGGCACATAGTGCATGTAAAATATTCATGGAGGAAATGAAATTACAAACCAACTCCAGAATATGAAGTCTGGGTCAGATGGGCTAAATCAACACTGTTCAATAGAGATTTCTGTGATGATGGAAATTTTTGGCACTGCCCAAATTTGATAGCTGCAGCCAAGTGTAGCTATTAGGAACTTGAAATGTGGCTAATGCAACTGAGGAACTGCATTATTAATTTTATTTAATTTTAAATAATTTAAACATAAAATTTAGTAGCCACATGTTGGACAGTGTAGTGCTAATTTTGCAAAAGAGCAAAGGGAACAGAAGTTATTGGTTTCATCTCCTGCTGTTTTAATACTATTCAACTATCATCCATCTCCCCTCCTCCCAATTTATCATCTTTCATCAAGTAAGAAATCCCAAGAGAAAATATAGTCCCATATTTCAGGTTAGTTAAAAGTGACTATGGACATCCGTGCCTTGTTCCTGGTCTTAGAGGGAATGCTTTCAGGTTTTCACTGTTGAGAATGATGTTAGCTGTGGGTTTGTCATATATGGCCTTTATTATGTTGAGGTAAGCTCCCTCTATTTCCACTTTCTGGAGAGCTTTTCTCATATATCGGTGTTGAATTTGTCAGAAGCTTTTTCTGCATCTATTGAGATGATCATATGGTTTTTATTCTTTAGTTTCTTAATGTGGTATATCACATTAATTGATTTACAGATATTGAAGAATCCTTGCATTCCTGGGATAAATCCCACTTGATCATGGTGTACGATCCTTTTAATGTGTTGTTGGATCCAGTTTGCTAGTATTTTGTTGAGTATTTTTGTGTCTATGTTCATCAGTGATATTAGCCTGTAATTTTCTTTTTTTGTGGTATCTTTGTCTGGTTTGGGTATCAGGGTGATGGTGGCCTCATAGAATGAGCTTTGGAGCATTCCTTCCTCTGCAATTTTTTGGAAGAGTTTGAGAAGGATAGAAGTTAGCTCTTCTCTAAATGCTTGATAGAATTCACCTGTGAAGCCATCTGGTCCTGGATTTTTGTTCGTTGGAAGTTTTTTTTAATCACTATGTCAATTTCAGTACTTGTGATTGGTCTGTTCATATTTTCTATTTCTTCCTGGCTGTGTCTTGGAAGTTTGTATCTTTCTCAGAATTTGTCCATTTCTTCTAGGTTGTCCTTTTTATTGGCATATAGCTAGACATAAAAAATGGCCAAAAAGTACATGAAAAGATGCTCAACATCACTAATTATCAGAGAAATGCAAATCAAAACTACAATGAGGTATCACCTCACACTTGTCAGAATGGCCACCATCAGAAAGTCTACATATGATATCACTTATATGTGGAATCTAAAAAAAAGGGTGCAAATAAATTTATCAACAAAACAGAAATATAGTTACAGATGTAGAAAACAAACTTATGGTTACTAAGGTGTAAGGGAAGGAGGGATAAATTGGAAGATTGGGATTGACATATACACAGTACTATATATAAAATATATAACTAATAAGGACCTACTGTATGGCACAGGAAACTCTACTCAGTACTCTGTAATGGCTTATATGGGAAAAGAATCTAGAAGAGTGGATATATGTATAACTGATTCACTTTGCTGTACACCTGAAACTGATATAACATTGTAAATCAACTGTACTCCAATAAACAAAAATTTTTTTTTAAATCTACAAACAATAAATGCTGGAGAGGGTGTGGGAAAAAGGGAACCCTCCTACACTGTTGGGGGGAATGTAAATTGGTACAACCACTATGGAGAACAGTATGGAAGTTCTTTAAGAAACTTAAAATAGAACTACCTTATGATCCAGCAGTCCCACTCCTGGGCATATATCTGGAGAAAACCATAATCCAAAAGGATACATGCACCCCAATGTTCATTGCAGCACTATTTACAATAGCCAAGACATGGAAGCAACCTAAATGTCCATCAACAGAGGAATGGATAAAGAAGATGTGGTACATATATACAATGGAATATTATTCAGCCATAAAAAAGAATGAACTAGGGCTTCCCTGGTGGTGCAGTGGTTGAGAGTCAGCCTGCTGATGCAGGGGACACGGGTTCGTGCCCCAGTCTGGGAAGATCCCACATGCCGCGGAGTGGCTGGGCCCACAAGCCATGGCCGCTGAGCCTGCGCGTCCGGAGCCTGTGCTCCGCGACGGGAGAGGCCACAACAGTGAGAGGCCTGTGTACCGCCAAAAAAAAAACAAAAACAAAACAAAACAAAAGAATGAACTAATGCCATTTGCAGCAACATGGATGGACCTAAAGATTATCATACTAAGTGAAGTAAATCAGACAGAGAAAGACAAATATCCCATGATATCACTCATGTGTGGAATCTAATTTTTAAAAAGATACAAATGAACTTATTTCCAAAACAGAAGCAGACTTACAGATATCGAAAACAAACTTATGGTTATCTAGGGGGAAATGTGGCAGGGGAGGGATAAATCAGGAGCTTGGGGTGAACACACACACACACACTACTATATGTAAGCAACGAGGACCTACTGTATAGCACAGGGAACTCTGCTCAGTACTCTGTGATAACCTAAATGGGAAGAGAATCTGAAAAAGAATACATATATACATATGTAAACTGAATCACTTTGCTGTACATCTGAAACTAACACAACATGGTAAATCAACTATACTCCAATAAAATTAAAATATTTTTAAAAAGTGACTAGTCTTAGGGGTGGAGGAGTGGAAGGCATAAACTATTAGGTGTAAAACAGACTCAAGCATGTATTGTCAACATGGGGAATATAGACAATATTTTGTAATAATTGTAAATGGAAAGTAACCTTTAAAAACTCTATTAAAAAATAAAGGACAAATTTCAACAGCCTTAAAAAATCCAGTAAAAAAAGTGACTAGTGTTTTCATTGTTTATTTGCAATGAAATAAATATTTGCATCACTTGTCCATCTCATAATCATGAACTCTGTGTCTACAGCAGAGCATCATGGAGGAATACCAGGCACACAGACCTGTTTGAATCCTAAGTCTGCCAAGTACTTGCAGAGAGTCTGTGGGTATGTTCCTTAAGTTCTCTGAGTCTCAGTTCTCTCATCAGTTTAATGGGGATTAGAACACCCACCTGGTAAACTGTTGGGAGGATTAATGAAATTATTCTTAGTTTCTACAGTGCTTGAAACCTAAGAGATAGTAAATGGTAGCTGTTACTACTGCAGTTGGCCTCAAGGGTAAAATGATGTGCTAAGTGCCATGAGGATGTTGAAGGATACAGTATAGCCCTTGACTTTTTAGAATGATTTCCTAAAACATTCATTTATTCTATGTAAATACCAATAGTTTTTTTCTGTCCCTTATCAATATGTCATTAATCCTAGCCCCTGATACAAAGATTACAGGCATTTCTATCAGGCCCTGCATGCTTTTGAGGAAGAGATTCCTGTCTTATCTATATCTTCATACTCCTAGAATAGAACCTGGTACTTAGTCAGTGCTTAAAAATGATTATTGAATTTGAACAATATAAAAATACAGTCTTCACTGCTGCTACTAAAGGAAAACAAACAAACGATGTCTTTATAATCACAGCAACCAGCGATAGCTACAAATAGAAAATGCAATAGAACAGAAAACATCCCATTAACTATAGTAATATTCATGTTACACACAACTCCATCACACGCACATGGTAAATAAGTAATCTAGGCAAATAATTAACAATTAATGTCAAAGATCCATGGGAATAAAATTAGTAAATTTATATATATTTATATAAATTATCAAATATATATAAAGACTCTAGTTAATGCAAAGATGTACCTTGTTCTTGGATAGGAAGATTAAATGTTGTAGAGAAACATAATACCTTTCAAAATCAATGGTTTGTGGATTTCCAGAAAGTTTTGAAAAATAAGCTTACCTTATCAAGTATTAAAACAAATTACAGGGCTTCAGTAAGTAAGCCAGGATAATATAGGTACAAGAATAGACATATAATAAGTGGAATTAAACAGATGAATTCAAAATGACCTCTAGAGAAAATAAGAGTTTAACATAGGAAAAGGGTCACCTACACGGGAAAAAAGATCCATTCAGCATATCACTTCATGCTATGTAGTGGTATGGTGAATAGTATTCTAATAAATTCTAGATAGATTAAGGGGTTATATGAAATTACGAGAAACAAGAAGAAAACCTGTCTGTTGTGGGGAAGGCATACTAAACATCAAAGAAAGTAAATCATGCAGTTAACAATTAATGGTTGTATGTCTATAGAATCTTTCAACTTTTTATCATCATAAACATATGAACAAAATTAATTATGAACCAGAAACTGAAAAAAAAGTTTTATATTCACGGTGAAAGGGAAGTTCATAGAGTACTGCAGTTAGGAATTCTTCAACTAAAGCCCTTGGTTCAAATGTTGGCAGGGTCCCATAATGATGCAACCTTAGGCAAATTATTTCACCCAAATATTTGTTTTCTTCTTCTTTCATTTCCTTAAAATGAAACTTTGAAATACTTCATTGGGTTAACATGACAAATTTTAAAATGTTTAAAGCATCAGTGAATTATAGATAATCAACAAGGACCTACTGTATAGCACAGGGAACCTCTACTCAATACTCTGTAATAACGTAAATGGGAAAAGAATTTGAAAAATAATAGATATGTGCATAAGTATAACTGAATCACTTTGCTGTACACCTGAAACTAACACAACATTGTAAATCAACTATACTCCAATATAAAAGTTTAAAAATAAATAAATAAATAAAACCGGAAAAAAAAAACAACCCATCAGTGAATTACCTAAAACATAGTTAAAATACTCAATAAATGGTGACCTAAAAATAACAAAGGGTTACTATCCTTGCTATGTGGTTTTATAGATTATGAATATTAATATATATTACTCTTTTTCTCATATGGGTCTTTAATTTTTCCAAGATAGTTATTTGGTTTCACTTTTATTTTTCCTGTCTTTTGTAAGAGAGAATTTTTAAATTTTTATTTAGTCAAATCTATCAGATTTTTCCTTCATGTCTCTGGGTTTTCCATTTTATTTAGAAAGTCTTCACCTTTTCAACTTCCTTGACATGATTGCAAAAATATTCTCCTCTATTTTTATCTAGTGTTTTGATTTTAAATCTATATAAAATTTATTTGTTAGGGTAAGGCACTGTAGATGGTCTACTTTAATTTTAAACGATTAACAGATTCTCACAACACTATTTCTTGAATAGTCTATCCTTTCCAAAAGTTTTAAATGCCATTTATTCAAGCTATGTTACTATTTATTTATAGGTATTTTTTCTGAACTCTATTTTTTTCCACTGATTTATTCATCTACTCCTCAAACAAACTCCTTATTTTAATTACTATGCCTTTATGTTTTGATCTCTTTTAGGACAGTGTTATTAAAAGTTTCTATTATTGGATTTTTATATGAATTTTGGAATAACAGGTTCTATAAATATAATGTTGAGGTTTTGATTGGAATTGCTATAAATTTATAGATTAATTAGTTAAAAATTGACATTCTAAAAAACTAAGTTTTTAAATTCTGGGCTTTGATATATTTCTCTTATTATTGAGTTATTTTTAACATCACATTTTCAATAAACTTGCAATTTTCTTCATATAGCCACATAGATTCCTTTTTTCAATTTATTCTCAAGTATTTTATGTTTTTTGTTTATTGTTGTCGCTATTACAAATGATATTCTTTTCCCCACTAAATTTTCTGATTGGGTATTCCTGCTTTAGAGAAATTTTCAGTTGATTCACATGGATTTTCTGTTAGATAATCTTATCATCATCACATATTAAAAGCTTTGTATCTTCCTTTACAACATTTATACCTTCCTTTACTTATCTTTCTTTTTCTTTAAATGAAGAGGGCCTATGTATGATGTTAAATAGTATTATTGTCCCTAATATTTATTAATAGGAGTGTTTCCAATATTTAACCACAAGTATAATATTTTTTATTTCCAGTAGATAATCCTCATTGGGGTTAGGAAGGTTTTTTCCTCCCCTTTTCAAACTGCTCCCCATCCTGGGGGCCATTCAATTGGTGAAAGAGATATTAGAGTTTTTTCCTGGGAGACAGATGCCTGAAAAGTGGGTGGAGCAAGATAGTGTAAAATAGAGAGAAAAACTCTATTCAAAGTTTTTACAAGAAAAAGGAAAAAAATTAAAGGAACACTTTATTGTTTTAATTATTTTAATTAATTAATGACATTTGGAAGCAAAATTCCTTGCAATGCTTTAATTTTATATTTCTCTTTTCAAACTACATTTACATTTTTCTTAATACTCTGTTAGTTTTTCCACTCTTTCTGACTTCAACTTCTTCCCTCTCAATGGGCTGTTAATTTTATTCTTTCTTTAATTCTTTGCCATCTAGTGTTTTGTTTTTTTTACAGTTCCTTTTTTTTCTGATGTTTCACATACTTTGGGAGTACTATAGCTACATTTACCAATTTATATGAAGCTGAAGTGAAGTCATGTTATTCCATGACTTAAAAATAAACTTTTTTTCCTTTGCACGTTTTCCTGTAGAGAATTTGATATTTTAAACAAAATATTATAAATTAAAATTTTAAAGTAATATATTATAAACTTATTTCAACTTCACTCTTACTTAGGAGTTAGATATCAAACATATCCATTCGTAAGAAACATTCTGATGAGATTTTTCTCCAGAATATTTTGAGAGGCTATTTTTGTTTCCTTATTTTTTTGCACTTTTGTTACACCAGCTTCTGAAATGAACACACCATATCTTAACTACTCTGTAATACACAGTTATCCTGGAGAGATGTGGTTTGATAGATATCCAGAGACACATGAAAAAAAGTACAAGTTTTCCAATGTACAGAAACAAAAACTTAATGTAAATGCACAGAGCTAGTAACATAGTGGCACCTGCAGTGCATACTGGGCCCCATGTTCAGAAATACCTACAAACTGCTGTGAAGAGTCTCTCCAGGAATAAAGATTCCTTATAAGGAAAGCGAATGAGTGTTCCCCACTCTACACAGAGGAAGGAGACTGTGTGGAAAGAATGGGTAAAGCATCAGAAACTAAAGAATCATAAAAATTCTTTGGCCTAAGACCCTTTCCCTGTTTCTGGTTAATATTACATCTCTGCCTGGAGCAAGGGAAGGATGAAAAACCTGCTTTTCTGTGACATCAGTAATCTAGTTTTTTTGTTCCATATGATCTTGGTAGGGTATGCTTCAAAAAGGGAGGGAAGTTTGTTTTCTCTAGTACCACAAGAAAGAAAGAAATGCATTTTCCTCATAATGCCAATACACTCATAAAAAGATTATCCATCTATCATCTAAAATTTGGAATCATAGAGGAATATGTGTATACACAGATGTGTGTCTTGATTTTTTAATAATTCTAATTCATCATTTTTTATTTTTATGCAATTTGATGTTTTCAATAGAAACTGCAAAGGTGGTATACATATGTGACTTCCTTAAATCATATAGTCAATAAATCAATCATTCTTTTGATTAACAATTTCTAAGTATCCATAAGCACAAGTCACTACTGTACTCTGAAACTAAAGAGGAAAAAAAAGATACAATTTCTGCTTTCAAGGATTTTATTCACTAGGAAAATTTAAACATTGCCCATGTTAATCGTTCAATTATCCAGACCTATCCTGGCAGTCAGTGAAGAGACAGATGTTATGGCCAGATTACTCTACAGTCCAGGCCAGCCACTAAGCCACCACAAGTTTCTTAGTAGTTCTATGTCACACATTAAAATTTCATTATACAAACAATGAGATATGAAAATCACTGGTAGGCACTGGAGTTGGTCAGGGGCAGCAGCAGATTTGGGGTTAAACAACTTCTTCCAGGGAAGAAGGCCAGTGCAGCTGCTGTTGTAACCCAAGATCTTGATCCACAACCACAGATTGGCATAGTGGTAGGCTAGCCATCTGCAGACACCTCACTGAGGACAGCTGTGTGGCTGACAGGGTCTTGGTGCTCAGGCCGGGTGTCAGGCCTGAGCCCCTGAGGTGGGAGAGCTGAGTTCAGGACATTGGTTCACCAGAGACCTCCTGGCCCCTTGTAATATCGGTGAGAGCTCTCCTAGAGATCTCCATCTCAACGCTAAGACCCAGCTCCACTCAACAACCAGCAAGCTCCAGTGCTGGACACCCCATGCCAAACAACTGGCAAGACAGGAACACAACACCACACATTAGCAGAGAGGCTGCCTAAAATCATAATGAGGTCACAGACACCTCAGAAGACACCACTGGATGCGGTCCTGCCCACCAGAAAGACAACATCCAGCCTCACCCACCAGAACACAGGCACCAGTCCCCTCCACCAGGAAACCTACACAACCCACTGAACCAAACTTACCCACCGTGGGCAGGCACCAAAAACAACAGGAACTGTGAACGTGCAGCCTGCGAAAAGGAGACCCCAAACACAGTAACGTAAGCAAAACGAGAAGACAGAGAAAAACGCAGCAGATTAAGGAGCAAGGTAAAAAATCACCAGACCAAACACATGAAGAGGAAATAGGCAGCCTACCTGAAAAAGAATTCAGAGCAATGATAGTAAAGATGATGCAAAATCTTGGAAATAGAGTGGAGAAAACACAAACGTTTAACAAGGACCTAGAAGAACTAAAGAGCAACCAAACAATGATAAACAACACAATAAATGAAATTAAATTCTCTAGAAGGAATCAATAACACAATAACTGAGGCAGAAGAACGGATAGGTGACCTGGAAGATAAAATAGTGGAAATAACTACCACAGAACAGGATAAAGAGAAAAGAATGAAAAGAAGTGAGGACAGCCTCAGAGACCTCTGGGACAACATTAAATAGACCAATATTCGAATTATAGGGGTACCAGAAGAAGAAGAGAAAAAGAAAGGGACTGAGAAAATATTTGAAGAGATTATAGTTGAAAACTACCCTAATATGGAAAAGGAAATAGTCAATGAAGTCCAGGAAGTACAGAGCGTCCCATACAGGATAACTCCGAGGAGAAACACAACAAGAAACATATTAATCAAACTATCAAAAATTAAATACAAGGAAAAAGTATTAAAAACAGCAAGGGAAAAGCAACAAATAACATACAAGGTTAACCCCATAAGGTTAACAGCTGCTCTTTAGGCAGAAACTCTGCAAGCCAGAAGGGAGTGGCAGGACATATTTAAAGTGATGTAAGGGAAAAACCTACAACCAAGATTACTCTACCCAGCAAGGATCTCATTCAGATTTGATGGAGAAATTAAAACCTTTACAGACAAGCAAAAGCTAAGAGAATTCAGCACCACCAAAACATCTATACAACAAATGCTAAAGGAACTTTTCTAGGCAGGAAACACGAGAAGGAAAAGACCTACTATAACAAACCCCCCAAAATTAAGAAAATGGTAATAGGAACATACATATCGATAACTACCTTAAATGTAAATGGATTAATTGCTTCAACCAAAAGACGTGGACTGGCTGAATGGATACAAAAACAAGACTGTATATATGCTGTCTATAAGAGGCCCACTTCAGACCTAGGGACACCTATGGACTGAAAGTGAGGGGATGGAAAAATTTATTCCATGCAAATGGAAATCAAAAGAAAGCTGGAGTAGCAATTCTCATATCAGACAAAATAGACTTTAAAATAAAGACTATTACAAGAGACAAAGAAGGACACTACGTAATGATCAAGGGATCAATCCAAGAAGAAGATATAACAATTATAAATATTTATGCACCCAACATAGGAGCACCTCAGTACATAAGGCAAATGCTAACAGCCATAAAAGGAGAAATCAACAGTAACACAATCATAGTAGGGGACGTTAACACCCCACTTTCACCAATGGACAGATCATCCAAAATGAAAATAAATAAGGAAACAGAAGCTTTAAATGATACATTAAACAAGATGGACTTAATTGATATTTACAGGACATTGCATCCAAAAACAAAAGAATATGCTTTCTTCTCAAGTGCTCATGGAACATTCTCCAGGATAGATCATATCCTGGGTCAAAAATCAAGCCTTGGTAAATTTAAGAAAATTGAAATCGTATCAGTATCTTTTCTGACCACAATGCTGTAAGACTACATATGAATCACAGGAAAAATATTGTAAAAAGTACAAACACATGGAGGCTAAACAATACACTACTAAATAACCAAGAGATCACTGAAGAAATCAAAGAGGAAATCAAAAAATGCCTAGAAAAAATGATAATGAAAATACAACTCCCCAAACCTATGGGATGCAGCAAAAGAAGTCTAAGAGGGAAGTTTATAGCAATAAAATCCTACCTCAAGAAACAAGAAAAATCTCAAATTAACAACCTAACCTTACACCTAAAGCAATTACAGAAAGAAGAACAAAAAACCCCCAAAGTTAGTAGAAGGAAAGATATCATAAAGATCAGATCAGAAATAAATGAAAAAGAAATGATGGAAACGATAGCAAAGATCAGTCAAACTAAAAGCTGATTCTTTGAGAAGATAAACAAAATTGATAAACCATTAGCCAGACTCATCAAGAAAAAAAGGAGAAGACTCAAATCAACAGAATTAGAAATGAAAAAGGAGAAGTAACAGCTGACACTGCAGAAATACAAAGGATCATGAGAGATTACTACAAGCAACTATATGCCAATAAAATGGACCACCTGGAAGAAATGGACAAATTCTTAGAAAAGCACAAACATCTGAGACTGAACCAGGACAAAATAGAAAATATAAATAGACCAATCACAAGCACCGAAATGCAACTGTGATTAAAAATCTTCCCACAAACAAAAGCCCAGGACCAGATGGCTTCACAGGTGAATTCTATCATTTAGAGAAGAGCTAACACCTATCCTTTCAAACTCTTCCAAAATATACAGGGGGAGGAACACTCTGAAACTCATTCTATGAGGCCATGGTCACCCTGATACCAAAACCAGACAAAGATGTCACAAAGAAAGAAAACTACAGGCCAATATCACTGATGAACATAGATGCAGAAATCTTGAACAAAATACTATCAATCAGACTCTAACAGCACATTAAAAGGATAATACACCATGATCAAATGGGTTTTATCCCAGGAATGCAAGGATTTGTCAATATACGCAAATCAATCAATGTGAAACACCATATTAACAAATTGAAGGATAAAAAACCATATGATCATCTCAATAGATGCAGGAAAAGCTTTCAACAAAATTCTGCACCCATTTATGATAAAAAAAAAAACCTCCAGAAAGTAGGCAAAGAGGGAACTTAACATGATAAAGGCCAATTATGACAACCCCACAGCCAGCATCATTCTCAGTGGTGAAAAACTGAAGCCATTTCCACTAAGATCAGGAACAAGACAAGGTTGCCCACCCTCACCACTATTATTCAAGATAGTTTTGGGAGTTTTAGCCACAGCAATCAGAGAAGAAAAAGAAATAAAAGGAATCCAAATCAGAAAAAGAAGTAAAACTGTCACTGTTTGCAGATGGCATGGTACTATACATAGACAATCCTAAAGATGCTACCAGAAAACTGCTAGAGCTAATCAATAAATTTGGTAAAATAGCAGGATACAAAATTAATGCACAGAAATCTCTGGCATTCCTATACACTAATGATGAATAATCTGAAAGAGAAAATGAAGAAACACTCCCATTTACCACTGCAATATAAAGAATAAAGTGCCTAGGAATAATCCTACCTAAGGAGACAAAAGACCTGTATGCAGAAAACTATAAGACACTGATGAAGGAAGTTAAAGATGATACAAACAGATGGAGAGATATACCATGTTCTTGGATTGGAAGAATCAACATTGTGAAAATGACTATACTACCCAAAGCAATCTACAGATTCAATGCAATCCCTGTCAAACTACCCATGGCTTTTTTCACAGAACTAGATCAAAAAATTTTACAATTTGTATGGAAACACAAAAGACCCCGAATAGCCAAAGCAATCTTGAGGGAAAAAAACAGAACTGGAGGAATCAGGCTCCCTGACTTCAGACTATACTACAAAGCTACAGTAATCAAGACAGTATGGTACTGGCACAAAAACAGAAATATTGATCAATGGAACAGGATAGAAAGCCCAGAGATAAACCCACACACCTATGGTCACCTTATCTTTGATAAAGGAGGCAAGAATATACAATGGAGAAAAGACAGCCTCTTCAATCAGTGGTGCTGGGAAAACTGGACAGCTACATGTAAAAGAATGAAATTAGAACACTTCCTAACACCATACACAAAAATAAACTCAAAATGGATTAGAGACCTAAGTGTAAGGCCAGACATTATGAAACTCTTAGCAGAAAACATAGGCAGAACACTGTATGACATAAATCCCTGCCAGATCCTTTTTGACCCCACCTCCTAGAGAAATGGAAATAAAAATAAACAAATGGGACCTAATGAAACTTCAAAGCTTTTTCACAGCAAAGGAAACCATAAACAAGATGAAAAGGCAACCCTCAGAATGGGAGAAAATATTTGCAAATGAAGCAACTGACAAAGAGTTAATCTCCAAAATATACAAGCAGCTCATGCAGCTCAATATCAAAAAAAACCCAAACAACCCAGTCCAAAAATGGGCTGAAGACCTAAACAGACATTTCTCCAAAGAAGGTATACAGATTGCTAAAAACACATGAAAAGATGCTCAACATCACAATCATTAGAGAAATGCAAATCAAAACAACAATGAGGTATCACCTCATACTGGTCACAGTGGCCATCATCAAAAAGTCTAGAAACAATAAATGCTGGGGAGGGTGTGGAGAAAAGGGAACCCTCTTGCACTGTTGGTGGGAATGTCAATTGATACAGGCACTATCGAGAACAGTATGAAGGTTCCTAAAAAGTAAAAACAGGACTACCATATGACCCAGCAATCCCACTACTGGTCACATACCATGAGAAAACAATAATTCAAAAAGAGTCATGTACCACAATGTTCATTGCAGCACTATTTACAATAGCCAGACATGGAAGCAACCTAAGTGTCCATTGACAGATGAATGGATAAAGAAGATGTGGCACATATATACAATGGAATATTACTCAGCCATAAAAAGAAACAAAATTGAGTTACATGTAGTGAGGTGGATGGACCCATTGTCTATCATACAGAGTGAAGTAAGTGAGAAAGAGAAAAATACCGTTTGCTAACACATATATATGGAATCTGAAAAACATGATTCTGAAGAACATAGGGGCAGGACAGGAATAAAGATGCAGACGTAGAGAATGGACTTGAGGACATGGGACACGGGGAGGGGGAAGGGTAAGCTAGGACGAAGTGAGAGAATGTCATGGACATATATACGCTACCAAATGTGAACTACAAAGCTAGTTGGAAGCGGCCGCATAGCCCAGGGAGATCAGCTCGGTGCTTTGTGACCGCCTAGAGGGGTGGGATAGGGAGGGTGGGAGGGAGACACAAGAGGGAGGGGCTATGGGGATATATGTATACGTAGCTGATTCACTCTGTGATACAGCAGAATCTAGCACACCATTGTAAAGCAGTTATACTCCAATAAAGATGATTTAAAAAAAAAAGAAAATCACTGGTAGTCTCATACCCTTCAGTTTTTACTTCAGTAAAATGTATTTAGCCATGAATTTAAAATCATTTCTATAGACTATGTATTATTATGTAAGTACTTATTACTCAGAAACAAGTTAAAGTTTTCAGGTATCTCAAATTTTTTGTTTCAAAAAACTGTATTTTTGAAATACTGTTTTGTTTCAAAAAACTGTATTTTTGAAATACGGTTTTGTTTCAAAACTGTATTTTTGAAATACGGTTTTGTTTCAAAACCGTATTTAGGAAGACAGTTTATACAAGGAAATGCATATTAATTTAGCTTCCTGTACTTGGATTTTATATTTTTTATATATTTAACTATGACATAAGGTAATCTTATTTTATTCACTGTCTCACCTTGTCTGTGACACCAGTTACAATACAGACAGATGGGGAAATTGGCCACCAATCATGGACCTCTACAGTAACTGCAGTTGCCTGAATCTGAGAGCCCTGAGTGAATCTAGATTGTAGTGCACTCTCAAAAGTCTCAGACGCAGGAGAAATCAAATCCCCAGGCTGAATGCCTCTGGCAGACGTGAGAGGATAGACTTTAATTTCCACACAGATGTAAAAGAATGCATATGGTTGAGAAGCCTCTCTCAGGACTATGAAGGAATTCACTCACTAATTCAACAAATATTTTTATTTGAGTGCATTCTATGAGCATGATCATTTAAGTTGCCGCGATGCAGGAAGTCAAAGGCAATATATTTTAAAAATTCTTCTCTGATTGTTAGAGCATGAAGTGAAAAACACAGTCACTCTTAAGGTTTTAGAGAAATAATGAAGCATAACATACTGAAGTTCCGTCAGTTTATTTCCCCTGTATTTCCTATATTTATAATTGACTTTTCAACTAATTGCCTTTATGTCTACAACTGGTATTACTGAGAATTAAGTTGCTAATTCTGTAGCTACATAAATCTTTAATAGTGATCTATAATCAGTATAGATTGATTTGTCTATGCAGCGATAGGTAGTATCTAATCCCCTAATGATGGTGATGCTAGCCTACAATTCAGAAAAATCAGTAAATTAATCTCAGCTCAGGTATTATGACTGAATTTGTTATGTCACAGGGTCCATTACTCCTCATACTGAATTTAGGTTACCCTCTACACATATGCCAGTCACTTTTTTTGTACAGAACAATGATTTGACTTACGTATTGATACATCACAAAATGATTACCACAGTAAGTTTAGTGAGTGTCCATCATCTCATATAGATACAAAATAAAAGAAATAGGAAAAAAAATTTTTTCTTGTGATGATTTACTCTCTTAGGATTTATTCTCTTAACAACTTTCATATATAATGTACAGCGGTGTTAATTATATTCATCATGTTGTACAGTATATCCATAGTACTTATTTACCTTATAACTGGAATTTTGTACCTTTTGACTACCTTCATCCAATTCCCCCTCCTCCCACACCCTGCCTCTGAGAACCACAGATCTGATCTCTTTTTCTATGTTTGTTTATTTTTGAAGTATAACTGACTTACAACACTGTGATAGTTCCTGGTGCACAACATAGTGATTTGATATTTCTATACATTTCAACATGATCACCACAAGTCTAGTTACCATCTGTCCACTATACAAAGGTGTTATGTAATTATTGACTGTGTTCCCCACACTGTACACTTCATATCTGTGGCTCATTTATTTTGTAACTGGAAGTTTATGCCTCAGTCTCCCTCACCTATTTCTCTCTTCCACCAACCGCTTCTTATCTGGCAACCACCTGTTTGTTCTCTGTATATATGACTTCTTCTGTTTTGTTGTGTTTGTTCAATTTTTTTGTTTCATAGATTCCACATATACGTGAAATCATAAAGTATTTGTCTTTCTCTGTCTGACTTATTTCAATCAGCATAATACCCTCTAGGGCCATCCATGTTGTCACAAGTGGCAAGATTCCATCACTTATTTTTGTAGGTAAAAGAAACTTTGGATTTTTAATCACAGAAAATATATCGGTCTACTTAATGACATTCAAAGTTCCAGTTTTCTCTCATTAACTACTCCTCTGTTCTTCCAAATAGCAGTGTCTTCCATTTTTTAAATTTGCTTTATGAATATTAATAGTATATAATTGTTTTATGAGACATTGGGAATGTACTACAAAGGGTATAAAACTAAATGTTTATATAAGGCCTTAATGCAAATATGTCAAAGCTTTCTGTGGGTACTCTGTGTCTCTAAATATTTATTATCTTAACAGATGGCTGTGTTTGCTTACATTTTTGCTCATTTTTCCCACAATTAAAATTTTGTATTTGGAAATGTAACTGAAATTGCATACCATATGGATAGTATATTTTTATTGAAAATTGAGCTAAACAATCACATGTTAATAGAAATAAAATCTCTCCATATCCGTAGCATGCCACTCTACAAAAAGTTTAACCAGACTATAACTAGACTGCCCTAGAGTCCCAGCTCTGTGGCAGGATCGCATTCAAATGAACTTCAGTTGATCAAGAATTTTTTTTTTTTTTTTTGATTTCAGATGTGTACTAAGATTCCCACAGTAAGACTTTTTAGAAACCTTTTTCTCCCAGGTGACCAAGACTCTCCTCCTTGCTCTCCTCACCCACAGCTTAGTCGATGCCTTTTTATTCCAGCTCCTATCCCTGCCTTTCTTGTTAAACTCTGTTTTTTTGTTGTTATAGCTTTTCCTCTTTGCAGTGTCAACTATCCAGTGTAATCCTTAATTCCGCAGCTCTTCCACAGAGTACTAGAAAGCTGAATAACAAAACCCTGTGGGGAAGGGTTGTGTTGTGAAGGTTCATTAATTTTTTTTTCTGGTTATGCAATTATAGTTTTTAATTATGTAATAACTATAGAGCATTTTTTTTTTTAAAAGAGGATCTTGCTGCCTGGGCCCTGATTCTGCCTAAAGCAGCTTTGTCTCTAAAACTCTTTATTCCTCACCATTCCCCTCACCCGCCTCTAGCTCCTATTTACATAAAGTGAGAAGACTTAGGCAACATTTGTTGAATACTTACCATGGGCCAGGTGAAGTTCTAAATGCTCTACCTGCATTTACTCATTTAATCTTCACAACACTGCTAGGAGGCAGGTGCTCTTTTTTCCCTTCTTTTATAGGTGAGAAAATGAAGGCCCCAAGGGGTTAAGCAAATTGTCCATGGCATTGGACTAGTAAGTGATAGAGCCAGGAATGGAACCCAGGGAGTTAAACATTTAACCAGGATGCTACTTAATACTATGTGAAACTTGCTTTGGTACAATGAAATTAATCATTATGTAACTAACATTGGAATTAGAAAAGATTAGAAAAGTTTTAGAAATAGGCAAAATTAACACATAAGGAGTTACTAAAAATTCCTTATTCTGGGAACATGTGTGTGATGGCAGTCCATAAAATCACAAACGATATTATTAAAATAAATAAGGACTTATCTGCATCTTAGAGGGGACATTTGCAGATTAAAAGGGGAGGAGGGTAGAATCTGTCAAGGGGAATCATGACACTGGTTTGTGTTTCTTCTAAAAAATGAGCAGGTTGATTTCCCCCACTCACCTAAAAGGTAGAGAATTCACTTTTTGTGAGTTAAGCTCTGGACTTTTAACACCCCAAACTATGTATGTACCTTATAAACCTTATTTGCCTCTAATCATCTGGAACACAGCAAATGATATCAGATACAGTTTTACACTGCATTTATAAGCATTATTGCTTCCCATTTTTCAAATGGGGAAACAAATTGAAAGGATTAAGGATTCAAATGTTCATTTCTCTGATCTTTCAGCCCTTCCTCCTAATCTGTGTGTTCTTCTAACTCTCAAAGACTCCTCAAATTATCGGGTCAAAAGATAATGATATTAGCTAACACATACATCGTATGAACTAGATACATTGACTATTCAAAACATTGTATAAATATTAGCTCATTTAATATTTACCACAGCCCCATTAGGTATTATTATCTCCATTTTACAGGAAACTGAGGTACAGGGAGGCTATATAATTTGCTCAAGGTGATATGACTGATTCACAGAGCTGGGTTTTGAACCCAAGTAGTCTAGCTTTTCCATCGCATGCTTAACTGCCATACTAAACCATGGTAAGAGAAATTTTAATTAGATCAGTGTTTTTTAGTGTGTATCTACAGTATTAATAGGCCACGCATAAAAAAACAGTTCTGTAGTCAAACCAGTTTATTTTTGTCAACATATCGGATCCTTTAATAAGAATATGTATCATATAAATCTTACATTTAAATTATCATCATAGATTAAATTATATGAAATCGCTAATAGTCAACGATTTTATACTTACAAAACTGGCAACAAGAGAGAGGTTATGATATACAGTATCTCTGAGCAAATGGTTCAGTGACATACAAGCATTTTAGAAAACTCTAACGTAGTGAGCTGTAAGTGATTGACAAATACTTGCTTCTAATAGAAACGAGAGATACGGGAAGACATCTTCAACTTGTATAGGTTAACGTTGTGGAAAATCACCATTCCCTAGTACAAATCATCCCTTATGAAATACAGAATACGAAGCTAGATAATCCATGAGGTTTTTACAAATAGCCTTACAATTTACAATGTGAAGGAAGTTTTCAAGCCCCAAAACTCTAACTCTGTTATGTGGCCCACCCATCTCAGCCATAAATAATGCAGGAATTTCTCTGAAGTAGAAATTACTTGCCCTTTTCCATCTTTGGGCTAATAGTGCTTCTCACTAATGATGAAGATCATAGGATAAAAATGTACAATACTCTCCCAGTGCCCCTTTGTTTTACAGAATAGAAATCTATGGATCATTAACAACAACAAAACATCTGTGAGACAAAACGTATGAGAGGCAAAGCCAAGACTCAAAGGACAAATCCCATACCAGTCTTCTGTATTTGTTTCCTAATCACATCCCCTGATAGCTTTTGCTTCTCTGATCATCTACAATCAGGACTTTTTATTCTTAGGAAATCTATGACCATGTTTTTTTGTTTTGTTTTGTTTATTTTTGGTTTTTTTTGCGGTACGCAGGCCTCTGACTGTTGTGGCCTCTCCCGTTGCCGAGCACAGGCTCCAGACGCGCAGGCTTAGCTGCCATGGCTCACGGGTCCAGCCGCTCCGCGACATGTGGGATCTTCCCGGACCGGGGCATGAACCCGTGTCCCCTGCATCGGCAGGTGGACTCTCCACCACTGCGCCACCAGGGAAGCCCCTGTGATCATGTTTTATGACCAGTTACAACTGGGTTCTTAGTGGCACATACATAAATACAAATTGGAGAATTTACTATTGCATTCCAGAAGTCTAGGCATTAAAAAAACAAAATTTTAGACCTAGAAGAAAACTGAAAGATCAATCCCATCTTTCACCCCATCTCCAATAAAGTATAAAATTGAAACCAAGGGAGGCACTAAAGCTTCCTTTGGCACATAGGTATTTAACTATAACCATCTGTATTAAAACTAATTTAACTTCACTTTGCCTCTACCAGCCTTGAAAGACCAGTTTGATAACACTTGTTATCGATTTGCAGTGAAATAAGGAGCAATGTAGTTATGTTAAAGCCAAAGAAACCATTCTGTCTTTCCCATTGTGAGCGGGTGGTCAATACCCTTTCCCTTTTCCTTCACTGTCTCCCACAAGTGTAGCCTGAATATCAGCACATGATGAGATGGTACTGACCCACTTTTGGTACTCCTTCACGTGATGTTTTATATGAATGCAGAGCTGCTCACTCTCACAGCATGGCACAACTCCTATGAACAGCCGACACAGGAGTGTTGTATATTTGATAACTGTGCATAAGAATGGCAGTTAATTTCTTTAGGAGTTTAATTTAAGCCTTTCTGCAGTTTCTAAAAGTAGTGGGAGAATGAAAAGAACAGAATGTTCTCATTTTGCAGAAATAGAATAGCAAACTATATATCAAGAAAGAAATTAGACTGAATATTCTTTAAAAAGACTCACAAGAGAAGTGGCAAGAGGAAAATATCCTTTAATAGCAATTTTATCTTGTGGTGTTTTGGTAGCATTTCTCATAAAAGAAATATTTGTGCTGTGCATATAACGAATGATGATCAGAGAATAATGCAAACTAATTCTTTAACGTATATAACTAAATAAGCTACTTCTATTTTGTGAAAACAGCATGCTTTGTGTATTGAACCTCTTCTGTAAGATAAGATTTTATGTAAAATTTCAGCCTCTGGTGAAATTTAACAAGCAAATAGTATTTAATCCTTTTGCTTTTTCTACACATATACCCCCAGCACACAGTAGGTATTGAATGTGTACTTATGGAATTTATTTGAAATCTGTGATATATTTCACATATTTTATACATATATATCATGTATTACATACATATATATAATATTCTGTGTGATTTTATCCAGCCGCACGGTTAAGAGTGTATAATCAGTTGTCAAGACAAATGTATTAAGCACAAATTATTGTCAAAATCCCAGAGAAACATGTATAGGGGTACAGCACCTGGAAAAAGGTTCCAGCCTTCTTTCCTACTTTAGAACACAAAGTGAGATAAATTCGTTAAGTTCCTAAGTGTGGCAGAGCAGAGGAGCGTCCTCAGTTGAGGGGGGTGTCTATATGCTCTGGCTCTTTATTAGTTAGAAGATTATTGCGAGCAGGGACACACATTTAATGTCCCCCATGCCATAGATCACCCTTATGTGTATTCTCTGACTTAGCAATGATTTTACCCAGAATTTGAAGCAGAGGAAAAACCAGAAATCACAAAATAAGATTATAGAATTGCCTCTATAGAAGCTATAAAATTAAAAGTTAGCAATGTTCTAATGGGGGTAACTAAAAAAAATTGTTTAACCAGAACAACTCACACACACACACACACACACACACACACACACACACACACACACATAATATGTGTGAAATGGAAGATAGTATGGGATAAGTTAACTGGTGAAGATATTTGGCAGTCAGAAAAAGATGTTTTGGGTCACTTCCATTTAGAGTGACCATATGTCCCCAGCTGACTGGAGCATTCCCACTCCATGCCTTTTGTTCCAGCATAATATCCATTTTGAATAATACATCATGCTAATGCTAGGTATTAGAGGTGTTCTGTGTATTACTGAGCAAAGGAATTATGAGACAGAGGGTCTGTGACAGTAAGATTATTCTGTGATTTCTTGGCACCTGGAACAAAGGGAGGCAGGAAAAACTGAGAGGTTTTTCCATTTGTCTATACATGAGTTGACTCTTACTTAGTGATTAAGACACAAATAACGAGGAGGATCCATAAGACCTCATAAAGGGGTAACATACAGAATTTTTAAATGATTTAAAATAATTATGATGGGTAAAGGATCTCAAAAGTAGATATAAGTTGTGAATCTAGGGTACTTGGTAAATGACATTGTCAATAACAGGGATGAAATGTTGGAAAAAAATATTCTAAAGAGAAAATAAGGAGCTCACTATCTAAAATATCATCCTATAATAATCAACAAGTAGGAGTCTAAAGAAACAGGAAATACACCTTTGAAACCATTAGCACATAAGTGATTTAACAAAGATCTTAAAATTTCTGGACCAAGTTGACATTTAAATCCCTAAAAGGGAATGTAGAGATCTTGGAATCCAACATCTTCATGGACAGTGTCCAACTTGGAGTCCAATATCTATGTCTATATATCTCTACATAGACATCTCTGTCTATCTATGGATCAATTGATCAATCGAAGGAATATGTAATAATTCCATGTAGGATCCGCTGACTACAAAGCAGTGGATCTGAGGACTGACCACAGATCTCCCAGTATTTTGAACCCAGTGATCCATTATAATTTATCTGCTTCCACAGAACAAGTCGTGGTGAAATTCCAAAAGCTTAAAGGTTGAGGAGTATTATATTTAATTTACATATTTATGCAAATTCCTCGTGTCCTTTTAAAAGTAAGGTATAAAGATAAAAGTTGAATAACAAATAATAACAAATGAGACTGCCAAGCTGTATAGTTTGGGACCAGATCTCTGGGACATGAGTTTAATTTCTGTGACGCATCTTCCAGGATCTGGAGATTAATTTGCAATTGTCAGCAAAGTCTTTAGTTGTCAGCAAATACTTGCGCTAAAAGAATTATTTCATCAATGATAGGGATATACATTGGCTTATCTATTAAAAGAATCCCTTTGGGGGAAGGACATAAATGCCTTCTAGTTTGTTTTCAGTTTGTATTGTCACAGAGGAAAACATTAATAGATTGGCTGTCATCTAACATCGATTTTTGGAAGGTTTTCTAGAGGGAGATTAGGGAAAGGGATCGGTTTTACAGAAAGAATTGAGTATCCTGGACCAAAGGTTAATTCTGCTTGTTGTTCCATTTTAGGGAGAATTATAAAAGATTTAATTAATTTTCCTCAAGGAGCTTTTCAATATCACCCTTGGTCTTTTGTCCTGACTGCCCATAGGATATACCTAGTTAATGAAATTTGGTATTTTCTTACTTTGTCCTCATTCTCTTAGCAATATCTTTTTAGGCTTTGTTATTTTAGATATAGCTTAATAGAGTATATCATATTTATTAAGGTGGATAATTTTTTAGATTAGTAAATTTGTACTTTCCATGCTTAGTGAGTGAATAGCCTAGCATAGTTCTTGACACACAATAACTGATGAAGCGTAATTGAATGAATGAATAAATGAGTGAATGGATAGAGAGATAAGCTGAATATTCAACAAAAGCTGGACAAGATTATAGTATCCTAAAGGACGGGAACATTTTCCTTTTCGTCTCCCTAGCCCTAACAGTGCCTAGAAGATCTGAATATGCTAATGAGCTATAGCAGCACTGCCTGACCTAGTGTTTCCTAAGCTAGCTACTCTACTCTTTTGCATTCCCACTTAATTAGTCTATATAATAATGTAACTTAAAAATCAGTTTGCTGATTGGACAGCAAACAGTTTTCCACACCTCCTCTAGTGCACGTAGAAGAGAATCAGAGACATTTATTAAGCTAAATCAGTTCATTTGAGAGAAAATTCTATTGATCCATGAACCCATTTACACCTAAGACCATATATTCATAGATTTTTACAGATCACAAGTAATAAAATACAAAGTACAAAAGAATGTTTAAACCAAATGTGGCAGTTTATAAAAGATTGGAGTTTGAAAAATAAAATTGGATATAGTTTTATTTCCAAATTAGCATTTGAATTTTTTTAACTAATGATTTCTTTGTATACATTTAAGCTAAAATTCTGTGTAAGCTTGTGTGTGTACATGTGTGGGCCCTCTAAAATGATCTTTAAGGTGCAGATTTTATAATAATCTCATTTAATGATGTTGTAGGATCTATGTTGTAACAGTCAGTACTAGAAATGAAGGGGAGGAAAAAGGTTTCCTTGACCCTCTTAGCCCCTGGCTGAATCTGAAAATTAGACTGACAAAGACAGGTTAACAGGAGAAAAACGTACATACAAATGTATAAAATAGACGTTTTACATGACACAGGAGGCTTCATAAGGAAATGAAGACCAGAAGAAATGGTTAAATCAGTGTGTTTTTATGCTAGATTTGATGAACAGTCAAGAGATGTGATAGGACAAAGGGTTAAGTGTAGTAAACTGGAGGGAACTTACTAAGGCCTGTCATTCAGACTCCCCTGTGCATCACTGTGTCTTCAGAGGCAAGGATGCTCCTTTCCTCTGGGTGTAGGGAAGGCACCTCTCACATGAGACCCTTATGACCTGCTTCAGGTGAAAGTCAGAAAGTCCTCCCTGCACCTGCCACTTTCCACATTCCTTCAACTTGAGATAGTATGCCAAAATACCATATTTGGGGGTAGCCTGTCCTGAACCACATCAGAGGTCAGGAATATGCTCTGGTTTTATCCTTCCTGGCCATGCTACCTCCAAGAGCTACTAACAGGGCATTTCTCATGTACAAAATAAAGTAGCCTGAGACTAAATGATGGGGCAAAGAGGTAGATAAAGCTCTTGCGGCTGCAGTAATCTATGATTAGATGACCTTACAATTATTTGACTGTTATTACGCAGCATTTACTTAGAAAAATATAATCAATCTGTTTTCCTTCATTATCCTGCTTGATAGGATAAATTAATAATAGATATTTCTTTACTAAAGCTAGGTTTACCTGGAAATACTAACATTAATTTCTTATTTCATTTTTTAGTATAAAAATAAAGTATTAAAATTTTCCCTAAATTTTAGGCTGGTGATTATCAGAATTAAGAAAGCTCAAATTATAAATGCTTACTTCTGTGATTTATATAAGACCATTAAAGAGAAAAAAGAAATTAGAAAAAATATTTTAAATGATGTATCATTTCAATGAACGCAAAAGGTTTTTCACCTTATTTATAAATTGAATTGCCTAGTTATTTTTACAGTTATTTTATTTGGAACTAATCCACATTGAGTTTCAAACAGTTTTTTTTGTTTTGTACATGAATAACCCACTTAATCCATTAGAAAGGTTACACTCATATTGGTTGTGGGACAAGTGTTCTCCAAACACAGTCTGTACATGAGTTGAGACTAGAGTTAATGCTCTGAAAATCCTCACTCAGCTCAGCTTTATATTTATGACTTTGTTTTTGTGTTTTTCTGTCTTGCCCTTCATTCCTCTATCATCTGCCCCAGTGAAACCTCTGTTGGAGGCTTGTGGCTTTGGTTTGTCTAACTTCTAAAGCCGAAACATGGGTCTCTGCTTTGCTTCTCTCTCCCCCAGTTTCTCCAATGCCACTGGTAACGGACTCCCTGGTTCTCAATCCCATGTTCCCCGACCTTAAACTTCACCTTTTCAGGACTGTGACAATATATGTGGAGCCTGAGAAACATGTTTACAAAAATAAGAAGAACACAACCATACAGAAACTGAAAGCCACACAGCAGGCATAGATAGGATTACCGAATTTTCCTCTTTAGAATGAAAATCCTAGAATGAGTACATACTTTTAAGCCAAAAAGTAAGTGGCATTTTGGAAAAAAAAAAAAATAGAATACTTTTCTAAGTAGAAATACATTTTCTTTGTAATATAAATTGTACAAGTGCTTTCTATCATTTTATGTTTTCCCTGTGTTAAAGAGAAACCCTAAGGACAAGAGTCATCTTTAATGACTTTGACAGAATTTGCATTTCTTTGCTGCTGTTTTTTTCATTCTTCCACCCACACCAACCCAGTGAAGAAGGTGAAGCTGAGGCCAATGGCAAACCCTATGTAAGGACAAAGAGGCCAGGACAATTGATGGCATAGGAAGACTGGGAGGGAATTGAAATAGCATGTAATCTGATCTGCTTATTTTACAGATGAGGAAACGAAGACCCAGGGAGGCTAAAAGTGGTATTTGACCAAAGTTATACAACTAGTTAGTGACCCAGGAGGACAATAATACAAGTTTCCTTAAAGTCATGTTCCTTCTCTTCTCCACCAGATATGACGCATCATTGTGTGATTATTTTTTCACTCAAAAGATTTAACATTGCCAAGTCTTGTCTCCTGCAAAGCCTTCAAGAATCCTGATGAGGAAGACAATGTCATCCACTGCATTTTCAGCCTCCACATAGGTTAGCATGTGAAGAACACAGGGTTTATGTAATCTATATGAGTTAGGTGGAGTTGAATTTCACTCTTTTGTCCCGTGCGTCAGAAACCGAACTTTAGATCAGACTAACGTGGAAAACTTCAAAGTGAATTTGTGCCATAGCCAGCACACAAGCAGAATCTTTGGCTTTTTTTTTTGTTTTGAAATATGCCTGAGTTCCACTCTAGGAATACTTTGGATTTGAAGGCAGTTTAGAAAACCATAGTATTAGAAACTCATCTCAGCAATTTTCCTACCTCTAATTTGGTAACTTCTAATTTAGTGTGAAATAGGAAATCATTTTGTTAATTACTTGAAAACTAACTTATAAGCAATCCAGGAAAAAAGTTGTACTTTTTTTGCTGGTGTATTTAAAGTATGGCTCATTTGTACATTTTTGCATGTGCATTCATAATTATAATTACATTCATAAACAGTCTCCCAGAGCTAGGACTTTTTGCTGATCACAATCTTTTAAAAAGAACAAAAATGGAGTAAAGCAATGGGAGAGTTTAATAACCTCATTGTTTTGCTACCTTAACAATAAATAAAATGGCTCAATTACTCTGTATTGAGACTGCTGCATAAATAATAAGTAATAATTGTAATTAAGAGGAACAATTGATAGATAATACTTCCTGTGTGTGCAGAGTGGTAATATGATTCTTAAAGGTAAGATTATGACTTTGCCTTGTCACCTGACATTTGAGAACCTTAATACATTTTTTAAGCCTCAGGAGAATCTAACAAAGAATGCACAAGTCACCCTGACCACTGAGGCAAGTCCTAGCTAGTGTTCAGTTGTTAATTGAGTCCCTTGAGTGATATATTTTTAATGTCTTTTATGTAAACAGTCAGCAGAGTAAAGCAATTGCCTATTTATTTACAATTAAATGTTTGTAGACAATGTTTAAAGTGCTGAATAAGAAAATGAAAAGAGTATAGTAGTTAAGCTTGAATCCCAATGTGGAAGGCATAGCACTTTTCTTTGCTTATTAGAATCTCCCTGGAAAAATCTCCTCTGATGGGCTCCAGGCTGCCTGTACACTGGTGCCTACAAACGCTTGCTCTGTGTAGAAGTAGGACTCAACCATGGAGTATTAGTGACCAGAAGCCACAGGTGTTATGCTAGCTTGAGATATTAACTGAACACAATTTGGAGTTCTGTAAACTGTGAAAAACAACTCTTCAAGTATTTTAAAGAATGGCAGATCTGAATGATTGCTGACATTTAAACCCTATGACTATGATTTTTACTCTCAATTTAAGAAATACTTTTATCAATGTATCTTCTTCCTTTTTTTAACTATGAAATGCTTCAGACATACAAAAAGATATAATGAGCAGTATAATGAACACACTTGAAACTGCTACTCAACTAAAGTATAACAATACAGAGTTCATGAACCCTCTCCAGTAGGTTTTTCTTTCTTTCCCACCATCCAGAAGTAGTAGATTACTCTGGTATGTTTCTCCCTATGGGTGTGTTTAAGACTTTGTATAGAGCAGTGCTACTCAAAATACAGTATGAATCAGTATCAATGAATTACTAGTTATCTATGATGAGGTAGGTACAACCACTGAGAGTAAGCAAGTGAAAACTGTTATAGAAATTTGACATTGCTACAACATCTGTGCATGTGATTTTGTATTTTGCAAAATTATTGTTCTGCAGTGGATTATGCATTTAAAAAGTTGTTTTAAACCATAGATAGCTTAAGAAGTATTGCTGTAGTCTATATACCTTGGGATAGAATTGTGTTGTCATGGAGTGTGCATTACTTAATCTTTAAAATATTGCCAGTTGTTCTTCAGAAAGGTTGTGCTGATTTAGATTCGCACTAGAAGTGTGGAAGAATCTTTTTTCCTCTGTGCTGTAGATACTCTGCTTTTTCTATGCTTATTTTTAAAACTTTCTTTTGGCATAGAGATTATTCAGTTTCTATTTCATTTCCCCTCTACTGTAGAATTTAAACACTCTATTTCTGTTCTTTTAGTGATGAACCGTCAAATATTTCATGTGTGTACTTATCTACAATCATTCTCTCCCCTCTTCCTTGTTATTTTTATCTAGTATATTTTTCCATCTCATTTTTTTACCATTCAAATTAATAGTTATTATTGTTTTATACCATCAGTGATTGTTTGGATCACCTAAATTTTAACCATTTTTTGCCTCAATACGTTTTGAGCGTCTTATCGTTTTTTCTAGAATAATTTTATTCTTAGTAACTGAGAAGTTTTAGTGCTTTAGAATTTTTTCATTCACTGAAAGTCTCTTGATGGCAAATTCTTAGTGCTGTTTTGACTAAAACATATTCTTCCCTTGAATAAAATTCTGCATGACAGCATTTTCTCTTAGCATATAGAATTGGACTAATGTCTCCTGATTTTTAACGATGCTACTGAGATGTTTGCAGTCACTCTAATTATAGTCCTTCGGAGGAAATCAGGCTGTTTTTGAAATACTTGTTGTATTTAGTGTTCTGTAGTTTCACTGTGACATTAATGTCTAGCTATGGATTCTTTTTTATTTACTTGAGATTTATTAGCTTCCCTCAATCTGAAGATGCATGTTTTTAAATTCTACAAAACATCTGTGGTTTTTCCTCTCTTACCTTTTCTCATTATATAGAATCCTTTTACCAGAAGCCCAGTTGGACTCTCATTCAGTCCTCCAAGTCCCTTAAACACTGTCATAGTTTTCATCTTGTGTCTCTGTGATAATTTCTGGGTACTTCTTTTATTTTTATCTTTTTTTAATTAGGTGTGTTAGTTTCTGCTGTATAACAAAGTGAATCAGCTATACATATATGGATACTTCTTTTAATACATATTATTTATTTATTAGTTATCCCTTCAGCTGTTGTCTGGAGTAACCTGTTATTTAAGCCTTCCATTGAGTTTTAAATTTTAATTTATTAATATTCTTTGCTTCTTTAAGTTCTTATTTCTTCCATTTTTATTGAGCTATAATTGAAAGACAGCACTGTATAAGTTTAAGGTGTACAGCATAATAATTTCACCTACATACATCATGAAATGATTTCCATGAGTTTAGTGAACATTCATCATATCATATACAGATACAAAATAAAAGAAAAAGGAAAAAAATTTTTCCTTGTGATAAGAACTCTTAGAATTTCCTCTCTTAACAACTTTCATATATAACATAGGGCAGTGTCAGTTATATTAACCATGTTGTACATTACATTCCTAGTATGTATATATCTTATAAGTTCTTTTTATATTATGACTATCTTTGAAAAAGACATTTTTCTTTCCCATGTTTCAACCTATTTTTCTCTAAGCATTTTAAATATATGTATTTACATTATATAATAACTAAATTATTTGTTGTATTTGTAAGTCTGATTTTAATTGAGCACTTTGCTGATTCTTCCTCATGTGTTTTGTAGTTGTGGACTTTGGGTTTATGTTTGGCTGAGCTTTATCTCTGGGAACCCTGAGATGTTCCTTTTCCTTCTGCCAGATGTCCTGGTACAATAACAATCAATAAATACCAATTACTGGTGGTAATTTTTAATTTAGGGTCTCTGAGACCACCTACAGAGTGCAGATTTGAGCTTTAAACCCATGTGAATGTAGGCTAGTGATGACAGATTTTCAAGAGGAGACTTTTTTCCCACTCAAGCTCAGGTCAAGATAGATGAGTTTACTTGTTGTTTTTTTCAAGTCCACCTTTCACCAAGGGTCTAGTGTTTCATGGATCCTGGCTTTGGGTGGTGCTCTCTGCTCTAAGCTTGCATAACAATTAATACTTAGTTACTAAGACTGGGAAACCCTTCCAAAGCAACCATGCTGTCTATATCATCTTCCATTCTGGATTTTAGCATACTTTTCACTCTTGATTCTTGTTATTTCCCTTCATCTCTTGGAAGCTCAGTCCTGAGTCTAAAATGAATGTTTGCTGCATTTTATCCAACATTTCTAGATATTTTGTATCCACAGAGTTTTTCAAATTATCAAATATGCCATAACGCCAAAAATGGAAGTGAAATTCTATCCTGTCTATTAGCCACACTATATATGTTCCTGACTCCACAGCTTTGTTCCAAACATCCACTCTTCCTACAGTGACTTTCTCCATTTTCCTAAGCCCTAGGCATAAATTAAGACTCAACTCAACTTCTGCCTCCATTCTGAAGTGTTCCTTGATGATCCCACCTTTAAGTGAACCTCACAACATGGGATAGGAGTCAGACACTGGTGAAGCAATAATATTATCTAGATTTCTACTCAATTTTAAGTGTCTTGGGAGAGGAAATGTGTGCTACTCTTCCTCAGGATATATCTGGTACATTGCTTTGAGGTAAAATTACTATACTTAAATGTGCAAAGAAAATACAACTCTTTTTTTTTAATCGCATTACTAGGGCTGTCTTTTCCCCTAACCTCAAGTACATCATAGCCTTAGAACATTAACTTAATGCCTAATCCGTTCCATTCTTTTTCAACTCTGCTGTTTTAGTTAGTCCCTTTAAATAATGTTTACTCTCTCTAGAAAAAGATCTCTTAATATCTCATACCTCTTAGCTCATTATCCCTTTCTCAGTTCTACCCTAGAATGGCATCAGAGTATTAGAGAGCAGAGTGTATCTTATAGAACCTTGTATCAGAGAGCAAAAGTCAAAGTCTAGAGGTGTGATGCTATCTAGCTACTCATGTCGTGGGGCTAGATCTCTTGTTCACTTGGTTAGAGCTTGCCCTGCTAGAACTCTTAGATAATGAATAAGGCCTAGGTAACTCAAGATCTTATCTCTTTTGACTCTGGTCTGGAACCACTTTTGACTCTGCTACAAACTTTATTTGCCCCTCTGCCTGATGGTTCACCCCAGTGCCACCACAGTGAGCCCCATGGTGGGCCCCTTGGCTCTCTGATTTGCACCCATGCCAAGTGGGACTGAAGATGGCTGGAAAAGCTAAACTTCAGGGTCATCAAGTTTACTTTCATATTCTGTACCCTTGACTGATGAAAAATAGTGTGGCTTCTTTTCATGGTCCCTAAAGAGAGTAGGACCTGGAGTCCTCCTTTGCCTCAGTTATCTAACACACCTTCCCGTTTGAGCCAATATTATGTTTTTACTGAACCTGGCTTTCAAACCCATAGTCTTGCAGAACAGTCTCTTTTTTGCATGCCATTTAATACCTTCTATAACAAATCCTAATTTTTACCACATTTCTCACTCTTTACCTTGAGGCAAGCAGGGTGAGGGCCTAGTACTCAGAAAGGGAAAAGAGAAAAGATATTAATAATTTTCAGAATGTTAACCCAAATATTATATGAATACCTTGTCAGAGACAAGATGAATGAAGATAAAAATTGCTAAATCAGTAATCTTTGCTTCGTTTGCATGATATTATCAAAAACCTGGGACTAGGAAATTGAAAGATATTTTAATAAATTGTGGGTCACATGTAAGTTAATAAAATTAGGACTCTGTTGTCTCCAGAAATACACATATATAAACAATTCTCTACCTACTTTTATTTTCTGGCTCGATGACCAAATAGCCATAGCATGTAGTGACTTGAGTTGATCTCCCAGCATCTAGGCTTTGGGAGAACAGAACTCCACAGAGGCAGTGCTTCTTAAAAACGTTGTGGGTAGCCAGATCTAAGTGGGAAGAAGAACTCATTTAGCTGTTCCTAAAGGAGCTGTGATACATAAAATAAAAACATAAATGTCTTCCTAGGCAATCAGTTGAGGCTTCCTTGCCTGGGCTTTCTAACCTCTCAAGTTATATTGCTACAAGGTACTTTTCCAACAGTTAAGAACAGTGCTCCAATATGATATTGGAAGGATATGTCGCACTCTTAACCTTATTTCCAACTTTTGGGTGATGTGTTCCTGTTCTCGTTTCCAAGTTCATTCTGTTGTTCAGTTTAACGTGTCCTTCTTGTATAAAAATGCTGGTGAGAGAAAGAGACACACAGTGAGTGTAATCATCCCCAAGCTCCCCATTCTCCTAAGGAGAGTTTAGAATCTCAGTGCTCCTAGGGATGATCTGCTTTGAGCCTGAACTAGACTGAATTAGATATAGATTCAGACTCTTCCAGGCTATAACTTTCTGGCCGGTCTGCCCCCAGCCCAAGCCAGCCCCCATTGTCTTATGGTGCTGTGTCATCTCCCTCTGACCCTCCCCTCATTTGAACCCTTGATTCTTCCAGAGTCACCATTAGAGTCTGCATCTCTTTCAATTGTTGTTACTCCACTCCACAATTCTCCCCTCCCTTTCCTTTCCTTTCTGCCAAATCTCCCTTCAAAAGGAGGAAAAAGCAGTAAAAAGTTTGCCTTAACTTCATTTATGCACTCTTAGCACTTTCTCCCTTAACTAACTCATCTTGCCTCTGGGCCAAATTACCTAAAATACCCTCACAGTAAAATCCAAAAGAAATATCAATGAAAAGGTTGGACTAAGTGATCTCTAAGGGCCCTTCTAGAGAAGAGTTCTATGACTTCATATGAGGACAAAAATACACAGGAAAAATCCAATTCAGAAATCCAATTCAGTCCTCAAAAAAAATTCAGTAAGTTTTGAAAATCCATTATTTGTGAAATGCTGAGTGATAGAAGACTCAAAAAAAAAGGGGGGGTACATTCCCTAATTATTATAACCTCATTATTAAGCATAGAAGACCTACATGCAAGAAAAGTTAAATACTATTTGAGAAGTCCGTTCATTTATTCATTCATTTATTCACAAATGAGGAAAGAACTCACAGTCTTCTGGGTCTTTATTGAAGATGATAAGGTATGCAATTGCAATTACAAGGAACCACAATAGGGAAAGTAGAGGATATTTGCGTTCATGTAGGAAGAGTACCCAGCCGCCTCCCAGATGGGAAGGTAGAATTGTCTTCTTGGAAGAAAGTGTTGTTTCAGCTAAGATATGAAGACTCTGTGCATGAGTGTGTGTGTGCACGCACGTATGTAGTGGAGCCATGATTAAATTGAATCAGAGCAGGACAATGATATGAGCAAAGGGAATCGCACTTGTAAAGGTCCAGAAATTAGAGTAAGGACAACTCTTCTTCAGGAAACTAATAGTAGTTTAGTCTGACTGGAAAACATTTAAACAGCAGTATAAAACCTTACACTCATGTACAAGGCAGACACTATCATAGAAAATAACAAGTGAATTGCCAGTTGTGTGAGGTAAATAAAATGCTATAACTTCAGAAGTTGATTAACGGGTGTTACTTGAAATTAGCTACAGTTAATGTGGGGAAGATACGATGATAAGTAATTTCTAGTAGAGTTAACAGTATGAACAAAGGCAGTCAGAAGAATGCATGAAATTTTCAGTGAAGTGTAGGCAGGCCCGTCTGACAAAAGTCAGGGTATGAATAGGAATTCTCTAGGCAAAAGTTGCCACCTTGAAATATGCCTTCCTCCTATTGCTGAATAAAAAGCAGAATTTCGATAGCTCCAAAGAATCCCCCTTGTGCACTGGGAGGGAGGGGAAATTGCACTAATTTAGAAAATCAGAGTGAACTGACTTCTACTCAGCACAGAACTGTGGCCACCTTATGCCCAGCTACAGTCCATACTAGAAGCGCCCTGGTTATATAGCCTGTAGTATAAACTTCAACACTATTGAAACAGATTTCATTTGAGAGTACCTAATTCTGCCAACTGCTTGTTTCTCATCAGCTAATCATACCATCAACCTCTCACGCAGAATCTGTATCTGCTCAGTGCCGAAGCAGCGTCCCACAAGCTGAGCTATTTGTTTTTGTTTCCTGTGTGTAGATATGGTCAATGAACGGAAGTCACATTCTGTCTTTAAAATATGGCTCCTTTTGTAAACACCACAGCCAAGTACAACCCCAAATACTAACTAGATTTGGGACCTAACATAGCAGAATGAACCTAAGAAATATAAGTATGGAATATTTATTAGGTTTACAAACAGCTAAAGGAGTAAGTCAGATTTTGTAAATTAAGAAATCTTGTAAGGCAGCAGAGTCTGTATTTTCAGACCACTGTAGTATATTCATATCATCAAGCTGGCTGAATTTGTTAGACTGGGAGGAGAGCAAAATGTTTTTTGGGGGGTAAAATCTAGTGCTTTAAACTTTTCTGTTTTCATTCAAAGATATGTGAAATGTAAAATATTAACTATTATATGTTCGGGAAATAATTTGTATAAACTATAATGTATTTAGAATTTTCATTCAACTTAATTATATAGTTAAGGGCATTGAAATATTGTTAATGAAGATAATGTCACACACCTTGTATTATTATTTATTAATGTCTATTTGATGCAAATTAAAAACTAGGTAATAATTCAAGGCTTTTTCTCTTATTCCAAACATGTTTTCACTCTCAAAATTTAGCAACTTCAGTCAACTTCCTTTCTGATAATATACAAGCCACTTTTCTATTAATTTTCAAAAACTTTTATTTTCCTAATTGTAAAATTAATGTGTTCTTAGGCAAATAAAGACATGAAGAAAACATAATTTGTAATCTCATCACCTACAAATAATTACTACTTATAGTTTGATATATTCATTTCTAGTCTTATTTCTAATCTATATATGTATTTTAAAAAATTGAGGTCATTATATATGCATGTTGTATCAACCTTTTCTGTATTATCTTTTTTGAACATTATTCCAAGTCAGTATGTGCTCTTAAAAACTACCAATTTTAATAGTATCGGGCTGTTTTCAGCTTTTTTCTTATTAAAAGTAATATATATATATATATATATATATATATATATATATATTTTTTTTTTTTTGCGGTACGCGGGCCTCTCACTGTTGTGGCCTCTCCCGTTGCGGAGCACAGGCTCCGGACGCACAGGCTCAGCGGCCATGGCTCACGGGCCCAGCTGCTCCGCGGCATGTGGGATCTTCCCGGACCGGGGCGCAAACCCGTGTCCCCTGCATCGGCAGGCGGACTGTCAACCACTGCGCCACCAGGGAAGCCCAAAAGTAATATTTTTAATGGATATCTTTGTTTACATATCTTATTTAAGATTCTGATTATTTTAATAAGATAGATTTCTAGGTGAATTAATCAAAATATGTGAACCTTAAAGGTTATCTTATCGCCTTCTTGGGAAGGTTTATTTTTTTAAAAACCAATTTATTCTCTTGTGTATGAGCCTGAAATCCTCAACAGCACTGTGTATTTATCTTGGTTACGATGATAGGCAGATAATGGTCGCCTGCTCAAATTTATATTGATGTGGTAACAGTGAGGTGGAACATTTTTCATATTTATAAGCCATTTGTACTGCTTCTATTAACTGTTCATATCATCTATTATACTTCTGTCTCTTTCTGATGAATTGAATAGAATTTAGGATTTAAAACACTGAGTTAAAAAATAATTTAAAAAATGGTAACAGTAAATGTCACCTTGTAATTATGAATACTTAAAAATTAATCAACTTTTAATTTACTCTCAGTTAACTCAATGAGGATTTTAATTAACACAACAGTTTTTTACTCAATTTGGTTTTAGTGTTTTTTTAAGGCTTGGCTTTTACTTTTGAAATCCTAAATCAAATTTCTCACTGAAGATTTGTACATTGTTACAGTTTTCTTTCACTTACTTCATGCCTTTTCTTCCAGGCCACATATCCCATCCCACACACTCAAACTTACTACTGAGTAGCAGCCAAAAAGGATCTGAAAAAAAATTCAGGGATCAGAGAAATAAATCTTTAACAATAGAATTTAAAGGTAGTGAGAGAGATTTATTTATACACAAAGGGATCTTCTACTGTGTAGTCAGCCATCGCTTATAAAATCTTTCCTGAACAGAATATTAATCTTTCTAGCACAACCAAAATAAAGAAAATACTATGTGTGGAATTTACCAAGAAGGCATGCACTATGACCACCTTATATACTAATAGAGAAGTCCAAAAAGTCTTGATAAATTGGAGTAAATTTTAAATAATTATTCAGAACCCTAGTTGTGTATATGCTATAAGTGGAACCCCAGATTTTTGAGGAATTTTTCTCACTGACTTTGTCAAGGGTCTGTTTTAATAATGAAGAAAGCAAATTATCAAGCTCAGTAGTATGGATGGTGCAAGCTTTCAAGGGAAAAGGGTCAAAGCTGAAAACTGACACTTTAAACAAACAGAATGTCTTTTTCCATTTAGAATATTTTCCATTAGAGAAATGATTGTTGTGGAATTCACATGAAAGTGGAATTCTGGCGCTCACATCTATTACCTACTAGGCATCTGGAAATCACAGCAAGGAAATTCTTTCAAAAGAGTGGAGGTTTTACATTTTCTCGGAGATTTGAAAAATAAAAATGCATTCTGTATTTCTTTCCCAAACATTTCTAGTTGTTACCCTCTGGGTGTCTGTTTACTGCTGACCACTGGGCCATTATAAGTTTGATAGCTGCTAAAACAGGAATCCTAATCAGATTTAACAAACCTTCTCTGAAATGATTTATCTTGTCATAGCTGTAGAGCAGACTAAATTGAAAAGCATAATTAATCTGCCTCTGTAAAGGTGAACTCTAGCCTATCATGTAGTCTGTGACAGTAATTAATGCTGCTTTAGCCTTCGTTCTGTGCTCAGCCCAAGAAACAGTAATAATTTAGGTATGTGGAAAACCTGTTGAGTTTCATTTCAACCACACAGGATGAAGAGAGATTGGCATGTTTACACACTTTTTATTTCTCCCAAGAAAATGAAGCTTCTGATAGGCATTTCCTCTTTACAATTCTTTCATGTGAAATCAGATACTTTTCTGTTTTCTGGTAGGAAAAAGAGAATTAATTGGGAACCTCTATGGTAGCTTGTAAAAACATTGATAATAAGTTGATGATACTTTAGGACTAATTTATTAACTAATAAATATTTGAGGTTGTTTTCCCCTATGTACTACTATTTTTGAGTACAGATAGATAAAAACAATATTTTTAGCTGTTCATCAGAACTGAATTCTGATATACTAATCCTAAAACCCAGCTCTTAATATCAAAAATTAGGGAGAGGGGGTCCTTTCCTGCTTTACAGGTCAAGTTGATTGTTATTTTCCTTTCTCCTAAGGTAAAAATATCTCAAGTAATACCTTAGCTTGAAAAAAGAGAGGATGGATGTGAAGGATTTGAAGAAAGTAAAATCAAAAGGTCGAAAATATTTGAGGTGAGGCAAAGGTGAAGAAGAGGAATACTTCCAGAATAACTCCCCTACTTCTGGCTTTAGACACTGGGCAGCTGAAGGCATCTTTTGTAAAGATAGGAAATACAGAATGAGGAAGAAATTAGAAGAGAAAACAAAGAGTTCAACTTTGGGCATATTGTTTACAAAGTATATGTGGAATAGGCAGTCTGTTATGCAGGTGGGTGCTTGAGAGAGGTCTGGGCTTACAAACAATAATAGATCTAGGAATCCTCAACACCTGAAAGGTCATGAATCCATAGGACTGAGTTGGAGCAGCGCAGTAGAATGTCAGTAGTTTATAAATCGATGCCTATTATCTCAATGGAAAATACTACATTTTTTAAAATTTTAGGGCCAATGAATAATCCATTTTTGAACCAAAGGGTAGGTTTTCTGGAATGTTCATATCTTCTCCTTACTATATTTTTTGTTCATCAATCATGAACAACATAAATTTATTAAATTCTTAAAAGAGATAAGGAGGCCAATAGCCATAATTTGGGAAAATATGAGCCTTCTTCCTGAATCAAATTTGAAAGAGAATGCCTAGTATAAAACACAACTTCCTCTAGCTAAGGAGGTAAATTCTCCCTTATAAATGTATTTGCCACTCCCATATTTTCATGTCAATGAAAGAAGAATCAAAAAATCAAGCTTCTTAGATAATTTAAATTATTTTATGGATTGAGATTTTATTTTAAGGTGTATATTTTAACTGTTAATATTTTACTGCTACCTATGAGAAGTACAGGCAGCACTGCATGTTTGTTTTATATATATATTTTTAAACACAGTACTAAAATATTAAGGGATAATAAGTTAATCAATTTTGGGACTAAATCTTTAAATTCTAGGAGAAGACCAGACTAAAGACATGGTTTAAACATAAAACACATAGAGAATAGGAAAAAAGAAGTGATTCAGAGTAGACAGACATTTTCTGAAGGCTCATAGTTTATTTCTTAAATGGAAGTACGTGGAAAAATCTCTCTCTAGATGTCAAAACTCTGTAATTGTTATTTTTCTTGAACATAGTGAAAATAATATTTCACCGCCACTTTGCATCTTTCATTAAATATTTGAAAATAGAAAGAAATACTTGGCCATATAAATAACAAAAGTATGGTATCTACATAGAAACAAAACTCAATCTTCCAGAAATACAACAAATCTAAGAACAAAATGAGAATTTGGGAGCATTGTCAATGCTTCCAGAGAGTATAGATTTTTTTAAAGCAATAAAGAGTAAAATGACCGTGTTCTATTTTATTGTCATATATTATCTTTTTGCAATCTGTCTAAACCCTCCACCTGCAGGGTTTTAGCTCTTACTCGGAGGCTCCTGTTGCAAACTTCTTTCTGGGCCTCATACTTATTATCTCTGTTCAGATTACTGGACCTTGTTCCTCACCCACTTGGAAATAGGGAGTAAAAGAAAATGAAATTGCAATTTATTCCAAAATATCGTAATGGATTCTCCCATGTGTGCCCTGCGCCACTGTCACCTCAGTCCCCTCCTCTGCAACAACCCTCACATCCTGGTGGACATTTCCAGTTCTAGTTCCTTTCCCAGTCAGATCTAGGAGCATTTAATTTTTTCATGGCTGGTTTATAATATTTTGGAATAGAATGTGTTTTTTTTAAACTCACAACAAAACTATTCTCACTTTGCTTCCTAAATTCTGCATTAATCTACTTGTCAGTGAACATGAATTCATAAAATGCTACAAACCGTTCATTCCTGATAAAAGTTAAAGTGGTCATGTCATGAAAACGTTATTAGGGAAAAGAGTGCAATCCATATTTAACACATGAAAGGGAGCCTGCACACACCTGAGTGTTTACAATAGTTCATATAACTTGATAAGATAAAGTCCAACACTTAAAGTTGATCAGCTGTGACTGAGTGCATCCTTCATTACACAGATAATTATATGAATTATTAACCTTCAAAGAAGACAAGTTAGAATAAATTTTACCACTCATAGGCCAAACAAAAGTTAAAGAGATTAATAGTATGGTTTGTTAGGGAATGTGACATTGACGTATAAATTGAATAATGAATGGCAAGATCATGAAAGGTCACTTGTGCCCTGATTTAGATATTTAGCCTGAGAAATGTTAAAAACACAAAAAAAAATAAGAAGTATTTTTTAATTGGGAAGTCAGAAAGATGCAGTGTACACAAATGATTGAGTATAAGAAGTTAGAGTCAAATGCCCAGAACACAGAAGTGTGGACTCACACGCTCATCTTAAATAAAAACTTCTCTGGTCAACTAACATCATTTGCCCCTTTATCTGCAAACCACTGGCCACCAGTGGGTCACAAACCTTTACTTGATCATATTGAACACAGGTTCTCTTCTCCAACCAGCTGGTGGAACAGAACTCCAACTAGGTAATATTCTCTCGGGAGTATTCATGTGAATAATATGAGTTACTTTTTCTTTCTTCTTTTTTTTCCTTTTGGATAAGTTCTCATTCAATCTTAGAGCAAAAGAGGGCTTTAAAACTCATTTAGTTCAGGGATAATAAATAACATACATAGTATCTTTTTCCTCTTTTTATCTCCTCATGGGAGACATCACTACTCCATAGAGCATTCTTTCCCGTGAAACAGAATCCAGTTCACAATTTGCAGTAGAGAGCTTAAGGGTAGCCACTTCAAGTCAATTGGTACTGCAGGTAAAAACCACCTGCTGCACCTGATCTAGTCCAAATTTCCATTTTACAGTTAAGGAAACAGAGACCCAGAACTCATTTGCAACTGTGTTGGAGATTCAGTCTATAATCTTGAAAGCAAATTGGTCTACACAGGAAATAAAACTTTAATCTTCTTTGCTCCAGTTCCTGAAGCAAAACATATAGAAGGTAGATCTGTTTGGTACAGAGCTGACAACTTGAAAGGCTCACTTTATCATTTTTACTCTACGCAAAAATAATAGAGCATTTAAGGCGTTGTCACTGAAACTAATTCTTTTCATGTGGACAAAATAAAGTTTTCCTAAATACTGGGCAACATGTTGCTTGTCTTGCAAATCAGAAGAACAGTAAGTTTGGCAGAGGCAAAAATATCCCACCCTCAAATTATCTGGTTTGTCCATGAAATAATGTCAAGGTAGGGTGCCATGATTACAAAGTGCCCTGAAGGAAGATGCCACCCAAGGGTGATCTCATTCCTGTATCTATTTGGTCTCATTTAATTCAGCGATACTTGTAGTTTTCTTTCTCTGAGGTTCAGTGTGGAGAATAAGGCAATCATGAGAATTTAAAAATAACACAGTGTAGAACCATTGCCCCTAAGCCCTTAACAGGTGATGTTTTGCAGAGAGCAGTCCTGCGTACATTTAACATCTCTGTATGTGATTGATTACGAGCTGGAGAGAGTGGTCATTAAATTTGCCAAGTACATCACATCGTCAGGATGAGTGAGCACCTTGAAAGACAGGATTAGAATTAAAAATGACCTTCACAGTTCGAAAAATGATTACAAGCAAATGAAATTGAGTTCCCTAAAATCAACTGTGCAGCAACATACTTAACACACCCCAGGCTGCACAAATCAAGCTTGAAGTGGGTGAGCTGAGAAATTGCTGGTTGTTACCTAGTGAGTTGTAAGCTATACTTTGGTCAACTTTGTTCTGCTGACTAGAAAGTTAGTGAGATGTACTATCAAATATTTGATTAAATATAGTGTATAATTTTGTTCATGAACTAATGTAGATTAACCATTGTGACATTTCTAAATTAATTTATGAGGTATCTAAATTAAGATAGGCTTGGAAACCCTGAAAAAGAATCAGAGGCCTAGGATGAAAATAATTACAAGCAAAATAGAAAAGTTAGGAAATATTAACAAAAGAATTTGGAAATGATGATAGTGCAAAGCTGCTCACTGTCCAAAGAGAAATGAAGAGAAAATATGTTAAATAAGATCATAAAGGATTTAGGCTATAAATAAGAGATCTTGAATGTTATAAACTCTGACTTGATTTTGGAATGTTATTTCCTAGAGATGATGTCAATCTAGGCTGTTAATTTACAGCTTTGCCTGAATTCACCAGTGCAAAAGAACTAGGATTCTGTGATCTCTTAAGGGAGTAGTGTTTATGTGGATTTTTAATTTATCTCTCTGAAGAAATGCTAATTTATAAGAATAGATTGAGTTGCATAACCTTTCATAATAAGTGATTACAAAATTATTATTTCAGCTATTGAGAAATTACAAAATTCTTTTAAAACTTTTATAAAATCTTTAATACTATTTGATATAGAACATCACAAAGAATATGTGACATTCCTTAGCAATGCTGATACCGTATCATATCTCTGTTATGTAAAGCAAGAAAAACCGGTGTGAAATCTTCTATATTATCCGTGAAACTTAAATGCTAGAAAAGACTTTTGACCTAATCCCATCAATCCTCTCATTTGACAAAGTTAATGTAACAACACCTTTAATAATTATAAATACCTGAAATGAGAACCACACAGTCCTCTTCAGTGTGCAGTAACATTTTTTAATTGACCAAATCACTCAGTAAAGGAAACTTTAAATTTGTTTAAATGCACATAAAATATATAGCTATATATTTTTTAAATACTGCATTTCTTACATACCTAGAGGGATTTTTTTGTGACATGTGGCACTGAATTTTAGCAGTTTAAAAGACTATTTATGCATTTGGATATGAAGAGCTTATATTTGCATTTAACATCCTTCAGATGAGTCTTTGTATAATTAAAGGGATTTTTCTCACTGTGTTCTTAATTTGCTGCAAAATGTTACTTTTTGCAAGATTCCACCTCTGTTGTTGCAACCTCAGCTTATAAACAAAGAAAAACTATATGGTAACTTCCACATTAACCTCATAGGTGTTCTAAAGGAACTACCCAAATTCCTCTTTAGCACACAGCTAGATTCTGAACAGTTTAACTTGTGTGTACAATGTTTCAGCAGCTTCCTTACCATGGGAGAAATGTTGGCATCTGTAGCACTGGCTGTGGCCATGCCATCTGAGTAAGAAGAGAGAGTAAGAGAAGCATGAATACTGGTACAGGGTGACAAAGAGGTTGGAGATTGGTTGGAAATACTGGGACTCAGGAGTTGAAATTTTCTCTGGGAAATAGTGCCCAAACAGAATTCTAACTTAGATTTCATCACAATTTACATATCTGATTCAAGGAATATCTGAAAATATTTCCATTTCCAATAATAGGAAAAAATGGATTTTCTAAAATGTTGATTTTGTTGGGCTACATTCCCTTTCCCTTGTCCCCATTTCAGTGTCCACCCTCAGTGAGAAACCTTGCTTGGGTTGAGAAGGAATGGGGTATGAGAGAGAGAGATTGACAAAGATTAAATGTGGCTGAAGCAACTGCATGAAGCCTGTGGTTCCGAGAGGACTATTCACTGGTTATTAACTAGCATATCTGTGAGTTAAGCTAGAACCTTCTGAAAGACAATGATAGGGATGTGCTCCCTCCCACCCTGAATTCTCAAGGCTTTTGCAAATTACAAGTCTAATTTGGAATATGATAAAGTAGATGAATGCTATACAACCAGAGAAAACTGCCACCAAATGAGAGAAGACCAGATTCCAAAAGGTCATGGAAGACAAGACTCCTGCTCAACATGATTCTGCTAAGGCCATAGTCCTTTCCTCATCCTTCATAGGTAAGATTAGCCAGTGAAAGTGCAAGACAGGAAAGATAACACTAGAATGAGCGTACGCAATATTTGAATGAAATTGCGCAATATCCGAGTGCTTGTCCTTGGATATTTTGAGTCAATAAACACATACATTGGCATGTATTGAAGATAATTTGATTCAGCTATCTCTCCTTGGTTATGAGATTGAATCTTTGACAAGTATTATTAGAAATGAAAAAACACAGAGAAATCAGCTTTATTTTCATTTAGAAATGAGAACTCTGCAAACTGAAAAACGTCAAATAGGCACACAGCCCTATTACTGTTGTTGTTAGTTATCAAGAACGAAGATTTGGCTAGAAATCAGGAAAAAAGAGTGGAAAATCATATTATCACAGGTGAGAAGCGACAAGTCTTATACCTGCCCAACCTACTCCAACTTCAACGAAGAACAGTATTGAAGATGACATTTCAGAATTACATAGGTGCCTTTTCTGGAAGCAAAAAAAATTTTGCTACCAGTGCTAAATTGGGTCACATTTTTTCTAAGATTTTACTAGGCTAGACTAAGATTGACTACATTACTGTGAGCATTTAGAAATGTTTAACAACCCTACTCTCAAAGTGAGCCATCTCTCCCATATTACAGAATACCTATCAATTCTGTCTGCCTACATTATTATCCCCATTATACTGTGGAGGAAAAGCAAAGCTATTTGGTTATAGCAAAGCAAATTTTAAAATATAATTTCCATTAATTATGTCAAGGGTCAGCAAATTAAGGTCCATGGGCCAAATTCAGTCTGCAGCCTCTTTTCTACATGACCCTAGAACTAAGAATGATTTTTACGTTTTTAAAGGATTATTTCATAAGAAGATTATGCAGTGACAGAGATCTTAGGTGGCCCACAAAACTTAGAGTATTTACTGTTCGGCCTTTTACAGGGTTATTAATAGTATAGTTCCTTTAAAAGTAACTGAAGTGGTTGATTATTAGTAAATTAAATGATTTGGATAAAATGGAATATATTTAAACCTAGAAAATAGAAATGGAATACAGATACTCATTTAATTTCCAAAATGCTGTGATATGCTTCTGATGTAGAATTAGTTGATGTGATGTCAAAAACACAGCGATATTTTGAAATCAAGAAGAAAGAAGTTTTTCCATTTGTAAACTTGGCTGGCTCAACAGAAGATAAAAAAATTGACAAAAAATCTTTGCCAGTAAGGTCAATTAATAGGAGTAACAAAATAAAAATTATATATATATATATAAAATTATATATATATATACATATATAAATATCATTATAGTAACAGAGATATACAAATAAAGTCGTGTTAAATTCTCCCATAAGTAAATAAAGGCTCTGAGGGTCACTGCAGGGAGAGATTGTAAGCATTAGCTGCAGCCAACTTTTGCAACTTTCATCTGGCTCTGTTGAACCAGATCATCTAAGTCTTGATATCTGTTCTGGCTGTTAAATTTCTAAGCCTGCCCATTGTCTTTAGCCAAGAGGCCATTTTCCCAAAGCACACTAGATTTTTGTGGAAAGAAGGGTCACAGAGAAAACCTGATAAAATGAGGATGCTCACTGTTTTTTCCATTCTCCCCACACACATGCCTGGGGACTATATTTATTAGGCTGGACTCTCCAATACTTAATGATGTCCTCTCTGCCTCTGATGGTTTCTACTGCTTTCCTTGCTGATGTACTTACGAACGCATTAACCTCTTCACCTTAATATAACTGTAGTGCTGACTGCAGATTGTGGGTGAAACCTTTGTCTATCAGGAGACTAGGAATAGATCAGGAAACTCAGCACAGCTCTGAATTAAGTAACCTTTCAGCTGTGGGAGACTTGAATCACCCCACCAACCTCACACACTCTTCTTAACCGTTTCTTTGTCAGTGTTTTTGTTAAAGGGAAAAGGATTACGATGCCTTCTCTCTCTCTCTCTCTCTCTCTCTCTCTCTCTCTCTCTCTCTCTCTCTCTCTCTCTTTTTCTCTCTCTTTCCATCAGTCTACTATAAGGAAAAACTGAAAATGGACTAAAATCCATTGATTCTGCATGGGACTTTCCCCATTACCTCAACATTCACAAGTCTTCAATGGGTTTCTCAAAAAGTGTATTAACTGTTGTATGTAAACAGCTCCCTTAGAACACTGAAACTAGGAATGTAATCTGTGAAAGGAAGAGAAAGGAGCACTAACAGTCATAACAGGTGTGTTGATTCACAACTGAGGAAAAAAGAAACTATTAAAACTGAGGGTTTAAATTTCAAAAATGAAAATAACAGTCAGCTCTACCCACCACCAGTCCCTCGCATCAGGAAACTTGCACAGGCCTCTTAGATAGCCTCATCCACCAGAGAGCAGACAGCAGAAGCAAGAAGAACTACAAGCCTGCAGGCTGTGGGACAAAAACCATATTCACAGAAAGATAGACAAGATGAAAAGGCAGAGGGCTATGTACCAGATGAAGGAACAAGATAAAACCCCAGAAAAACAACTAAATGAAGTGGAGCTAGGCAACCTTCCAGAAAAAGAATTCAGAATTCTGAATGATCCAGGACCTCGGAAAAAGAATGGAGGCAAAGATCGAGAAGATGCAAGAAATGTTTAACAAAGACCTAGAAGAATTAAAGAACAAACAAACAGAGATGAATACAATAACTGAATGAAATACAGTTAATACAATAACTGAAATAGAAACTACACTAGAAGGAATCAATAGCAGAATAACTGAGGCAGAAGAACGGATAAGTGACCTGGGAGACAGAATGGTGGAATTAACTGCTGTGGAACAGAATAAAGAAAAAAGAATGAAATGAAGACAGCCTGAGAGACCTCTGGGACAACACTAAATGCAACAACATTCGCATTATAGGCATCCCAGAAGGAGAAGAGAGAGAGAAAGGACGTGAGAAAATATTTGAAGAGATTATAGTCGAAAACTTCCCTAACATGGGAAAGGAAATAGCCACCCAAGTCCAACAATCACAGTGGGTCCCATACAGGATAAACCCAAGGAGAAACACGCCAAGACACATAGTAATCAAATTGGCAAAAATTAAAGACAAAGAAAAATTATTGAAAGCAGCAAGGAAGAAACGACAAATAACATACAAGGGAACTCCCATAAGGTTAAAAGATGATTTCTCAGCAGAAACTCTACAAGTCAGAAGGGAGTGGCATGATATACTTAAAGTGATGAAAGCGAAGAACCTACAACCAAGATTAATCTACCCGGCAAGGATCTCATTCAGATTCGATGGAAAAATCAAAAGCTTTACAGACAAGCAAAAGCTAAGAGAATTCAGCACCACCAAACCAGCTCTACAACAAATGCTAAAGGAACTTCTCTAAGTGAAGAGAAGAAAAGAGAAGAAGAGGACCTACAAAAACAAAAACAAAACAATTAAGAAAATGGTCATAGGAACATACATATTGATAATTACCTTAAATGTGAATGGATTAAATGCTCCAACCAAAAGACACAGGCTTGCTGAATGGATACAAAAACAAGACCCACATATATGCTGTCTAAAAGAGACCCACTTCAGACCTAGGGACACATACACACTGAAAGTGAGGGAATGGAAAAAGATATTCCATGCAAATGGAAATCAAAAGAAAGCTGGAGTAGCAATACTCATATCAGATAAAATAGACTCTAAAAGAAGGAATGTTACAAGAGACAAGGAAGGACACTACATAATGATCAAGGGATCAATCCAAGAAGAAAATATAACAATTATAAATATATATGTACCCAACATAGGAGCACCTCAATCCATAAGGCAACTGCTAACAGCTATAAAACAGGAAATCAACAGTAACACAGTCATAGTGGGGGACTTTAACACCTCACTTACACCAATGGACAGATCATCCAAAATGAAAATAAATAAGGAAACAGAAGCTTTAAATGACACAATAGACCAGATAGATTTAATTGATATTTATAGGATATTCCATCCAAAAACAGTAGATTACACTTTCTTCTCAAGTGTGCATGGAACATTCTCCAGGATAGATCACATCTTGGGTCACAAATCAAGCCTCAGTAAATTTAAGAAAACGAAATCATATCAAGCATCTTTTCTGACCACAACGCTATGAGATTAGAAGTGAATTACAGGGGGAAAAATGTAAAAAAAACAAATACATGGAGGCTAAACAATACGTTACTAAATAACCAAGAGATCACTGAAGAAATCAAATCAAAAAATACCTAGAGACAAATAACAATGAAAACATGATGATCCAAAACCTATGGGATGCAGCAAAAGCAGTTCTAAGACGGAAGTTTATAGCTATACAAGCCTGCCTCAAGAAACAAGAAAAATCTCAAATAAACAATCTAACCTTACACCTAAGGGAGCTAGAGAAAGAAGAACAAACCCAAAGTTAGCAGAAGGAAAGAAATCATAAAAATCAGAGCAGAAATAAATGAAATAGAAACAAGAAAAACGATAGCAAAGATCAATAAAACTAAAACCTGGTTCTTTGAGAAGATAAACAAAATTGACAAACCATTAGCCAGACTCATCAAGAAAAAGAGGGAGAAGACTCAAATCAATAAAATTAGAAATGAAAAAGGAGAAGTTACAACAGACACTGCAAAAATACAAAGCATCCTAAGACACTACTACAAGCAACTGTATGCCAATAAAATGGACAACCTGGAAGAAATGGACAAATTCTTAGAAAGGTATAACCTTCCAAGACTGAACCAGGAAGAAAGAGAAAATATGAACAGAACATTCACAAGTAATGAAATTGAACCTGTGATTAAAAATCTTCCAACAAACAAAACTCCAGGACCAGATGGCTTCACAGGTGAATTCTATCAAACATTTAGAGAAGAGCTAACACCCATCCTTCTCAAACTCTTCCAAAAAATTGCAGAGGAAGGAACACTCCCAAACTCATTCTATGAGGCCACCATCACCCTGATACCAAAACCAGACAAAGCTACTACAAAAAAAGAAAATTGCAGACCAATATCACTGATAAATATAGATGCAAAAATCCTCAACAAAATACTAGCAGACAGAATCCCACAACACATTAAAATGATCATACACCATGATCAAGTGGGATTTATCCCAGGGATGCAAGGATTCTTCAATATACGCAAATCAATCAATGTGATACACCATATTAACAAACTGAAGAATAAAAACCACATGATCATCTCAGGAGATGCAGAAAAAGCTTTTGACAAAATTCAACACCCGTTTATGATAAAAAACTCTCTAGAAAGTGGGCACAGAGGGAACCTACCTAAACATAATAAAGGCCATATATGACAAACCCACAGCAAACATCATTCTAACTGGTGAAAAACTGAAAGCATTTCCTCTCAGATCAGGAACAAGACAAGGATGTCCACGCTCACCACTATTATTCAACATAGTTTTGGAAGTCCTATCCTCAGCAATCAGAGAAGAAAAAGAAATAAAAGGAATACAAATTGGAAAAGAAGAAGTAAAACTGTCACTGTTTGCAGATGACATGATACTATACATAAAGAATCCTAAAGATGCCACCAGAAAACTACTAGAGCTAATCAATGAATTTGGTAAAGTTGCAGGATACAAAATTAATGCACAGAAATCTCTTGCATTCCTATACACTAATGATGGGAAATCTGTAAGAAAGATTATGAAAACACTCCCATTTACCATTGCAACAAAAAGAAGAAAATACCTAGTAATAAACCTACCTAGGGAGACAAAAGACCTGTATGCAGAAAACTATAAGACACTGATGAAAGAAATTTAAGATGATACCAACAGATGGAGAGATATACCACGTTCTTGGATTGGAAGTATCAATATTGTGAAAATGATTATACTACCCAAAGCAATCTACAGATTCAATGCAATCCCTATCAAATTACCAATGGCATTTTTTACAGAACTAGAACAAAAAATCTTAAAATTTGTATGGAGACACAAAAGTCCCCAAATAGCCAAAGCAGTTTTGAGGGAAAAAAACGGAGCTGGAGGAATCAGACTCCCTGACTTCAGACTATACTACAAAGCTCCAGTAATCAAGACAATATGGTACTGGCACAAAAACAGAAACATTGATCAATGGAACAGATAGAAAGCCCAGAGATAAACCTACGCACCTATGGTCAACTAATCTATGACAAAGGAGGCAAGGATATACAATGGAGAAAAGACAGCCTCTTCCATAAGTGGTGCTGGGAAAACTGGACAGCTACATGTAAAAGAATGAAATTAGAACACTCCCTAACACCATACACAAAAATAAACTCAAAATGGATTAGAGACCTAAATGTAAGACCAGACACTATAAAGCTCTTAGAGGAAAGCATAGGAAGAACACTCTTTGACATAAATCACAGCAAGATCTTTTTTGATCCACCTCCTAAAGTAATGGAAAGAAAAACAAAAATAAACAAATGGGACCTAATGAAACTTCAAAGCTTTTGCACAGCAAAGGAAACCATAAACAAGATGAAAAGACAACCCTCAGAATGGGAGAAAATATTTGCAAATGAATCAATGGACAAAGGATTAATCTCCAAAATATATAAACAGTTCATGCAGCTCGATATTAAAAAAACAAACAACCCAATCCAAAAATAGGCAGAAGACTTAAACAGACATTTCTCCAAAGAAGAAATACAGATGGCCAAGAAGCACATGAAAAGCTGCTCAACATCACTAATTATTACAGAAATGCAAATCAAAACTACAATGAGGTATCGCCTCACACCAGTTACAATGGGCATCATCAGAAGATCTACAAACAATAAATGCTGGAGAGGGTGTGGAGAAAAGGGAACCCTCTTGCACTGTTGGTGGCAATGTAAATTGATACAGCCACTATGGAGAACAGTATGGAGGTTCCTTAAAAATCTAAAAATAGAATTACCACATGATCCAGCAATCCCACTACTGGGCATATACCCAGAGAAAACCATAATTCAGAAAGACACATGCACCCCAATGTTCATTGCAGCACTCTTTACAATAGCCAGGTCATGGAAGCAACCTTAATGCCCATTGACAGACGAATGGATAAAGAAGATGTGGTACATATATATACAATGGAATATTACTCAGCCATTTAAAGGCACGAAATTGGGTCATTTGTTGAGACATGGATGGATCTAGAGACTGTCATACAGAGTGAAGTAAGTCAGAACGAGAAAAACAAATATCGTATATTAATGCATGTATGTGGAACCTAGAAAAATGGTACAGGTGAACCGGTTTGCAGGGCAGAAATTGAGACACAGATGTAGAGAACAAACGTATGGACACCAGGGGGGAAAGTGGCCGGGGGGGTGGGGGTGGGGGGTGATGAATTGGGCGATTGGGATTGACATGTGTACACTGATATGTATTAAACTGATGACTAATAAGAAAAAAAAAAGAATGATGTCTTCTGTATCCAAAACTGTGTTCCTTTTTTGCACCATACTTAGAGATATAACATGAGCCTCCCCACTCCTTCCCATTTTACAAATCGGAAATGCAGAATGAGAGAGGAAGTGATTTGTCAGGGTCACACCCAGGTCACAAGGCATGGAGCCAGGACTCCAATCCAGGTCCACATGATCCCAGGTCCTGTCTCTCCACTGCCACTCTGCTACCTCACACTTCATACTTGAGCCTTAAAATTGGGAGGACTTGACGCTCATATTTACCAGAGAGAAATTCTGATGCTCATCTTCTGTGCCGCATGCGTGCCTTCCCCACTCAGGCAGCAGCAGGAGAGGTGCGGCATCCACTCAGAAGAGAGGTCTCTCCCCTGTAGGGGCTCACTGAGGGTGGCCCCAGCCCATAAAAAAAAAAAAAAAAGAAAAGAAAAATTCTTCACCACTTCTGTAATATGAAAAAATGTTCCAACCACAATTTAAATTTTAACGATAGAAAAATATTCTATAGACTTTATATAAGTCAGATACCTACAGTTACCCATTTTTGACACAGTGGCATGACAAAACTATGCGACCTAAGTCAGTTGATGACATACTGAGATTTAGTTGTTCAGCCGCTTATGAAAGCTAACCTGCGCGTTAATTGCAGCCACTATGAAGACTGGCCATTTCTTTTCATGCCATATGTGGTTTTTATTTTGCTTTCTATGTCTTCCACAATATATATGTAGCTGTTTAATTCTGGAGAAAAATCACTTTTGTAAAGGTGGAATTCTGAAATAGAAACAGAAGTGACTAGAGATTATTTTTTAAAATAAATAATTATTGAGCTCTTGTTATATGCTTGTAATATGCTGGACACAGATATATGGTCTGCAGAGACACGTGTGAAAGAGAATCCTTGCTGTGGGGAAATTACATTCTGTTGTGAGATACAGACCATAAATAATAATAAAAGAAATGCGTAATTTCAGATAATGTGATGTGGATAATAAATTGGATAATGTACAAAGAAAATAACCTTGTTGAGGAAGGTGGGTTGGTTGTTCAAAAAGATCCTGAGAAGGTGTAAGTCTAACCGAGCTTTGAAGGTGGAGATGGAGCCGGCTATTGAAGAGCTGAGGAAATGCATTCAAAGGAGAGGGACCAGTAAATGTCCCTTGGTGGAAATTGAGGTTGGACATGTTCCAGGAACAGAAAGTTGATTGTGGCTAAAATAGTGAGTGGCGATGAGAGTGGTTAAGATGAGGTCAGATAGTAGGCAAGGGCCAGATCGTGGTCCTTATGGGCTGGGGTCAGGAATTGGAGTTTGATTCTTGGTTTATTGGGAAGCCATTGGAGGACTTTAAAGACATGCTCTAAAATACATACTTTAAAAATTATTCTGGCAGATGTGCAAGGAAAGTAGGCTAACGGAAGGAAGAGTAGAAGTGGGGCTACATAGTCATCCAGGCTACAGAGGTAGTCACTAGAGTAGTGATGGTTGAAATGGAGATTGATGAATTTAGTACATATTTTGGAAATATAACCTAAAGACTTGCTGCTGATAGACTGGACAGAGACCTTTGTGCTGGTAATTTGGGTGATAGGAAAAGAATAGACACTTAGTGTTTGCCTTGAGCATGAGGAAGACTAGAGAACATAGCCTTTCACTTGTCTTCCTTTGCTATTTTCCTGGACCTAAGTCCCCTTCCTTGTCAATCTTCCAGTCCACTTCAGATTAGGCATTGATTCATTAAGATTCCAATAACTCTAGTCTCTTCCCTATGTTGGAGCTAAAATGTGAATCTCAAAGGCTTTTTCTGTTTTTGTCTCCCATTGCAGCTTTAAAAATATTTGCACTCACTCTTTCCTCTCCCCAGCTGTTGCATTTGCCAGAACTTCAGGAGGTGCAGCTCTCCACCCACTGAAATGCAGTAGGATAAATGCCTAGTACAAGACATCTTCTTTCCTGGCATGCTGTGGTTGGGAACTTCCAAAGTTGCTTTCATTTTAGCAGGACAAAACTATCTTCAAGTGTATTTCTACATAAAAGACTCTAAAGTCCATTTTCTCCAGTTGCATTGGTGTTTCATAATTGAATGTCTCCTTTCCCTCCTCTACTCTCAAGTTCCATCCAAAGCTACATATTTAGATTTTATCACTTAACTAATGTCTTCTGCATTGAATAAGTTAATCTAGCTTTCCACATCACATGCGTGGTTTTCTTCTTTATTTTGCATTTTTTCCCTTCATTCGTTCCTCAATGTATCAGTTCTTACCTACACGTACAAATACTTTAATAACATACTGCATGTTTAATGGATTATGTGTGCCCATGGATATACCACAGTAAATACTAGAGGTAGTAACAGTAATGGTACTTCATAAATCATCTTTATAGTTATCTTTTGTATCAAAAGCCACCCACATATGAAATCTGAAAATAGTTTCCTCTTATGTTAAATCCATGGTTTTAAAACTTATTTTATCACTGGAATCATTCCTCACACAGAATCCTATGTGGGACCCCAGCTCCCAGTATGTAAAATACATAAGAGGAGAGCTGCTCTGCTGGAAAATGAAGATGAGCCATGCTTTAGGTCTCCTCTACATACCCTGTGATTATGCTTGAGACATATATCCATAGGAAATTTCATGCTCGACAAAGTGCAATTTGAAACCTCAGTGCTAAAAACATTATTCTGAATCTGCTTCTTTAAAATGTCAGATTTGGAACTTTCCTACTTGTTCTACTTGTATGACTGAAATTCACTAATCCTGATGATGCATGTCACAAGCGTGTGCGTGCACACACACACATATGCACACACACTCACCTCTCTGAATCCTAAGATCATGCTACTAAGAAGAATATTCTATTCTCTTGATAAACATCGAAAAGACCACCTTCTTCAGAAGTGGAGTTTTGTTCTATAAATAACGAGGCCAGCTTTTTGGACCCTCCCCACCGCTCTCCTGATTCATGTAGTTTATGGCCTCCATTGGGGGTTGTTTAGCCCAGAAGGTTCGAGGGCACGATGGCTACGTTGCTACTCTCCACCCAGAAGTCTTGTTTCAGTTATTTCTACATCAGCCTTGTGAGGTAAACAGGGATGAAATCTTTAGTACAGGTTCAAATGTGAAGAATCAGACCACATTTACAGAGGCAAATTAACTCTCCATATTATCTACTCATGAAAATGTGGTTGGGGTGAGAGAGGGTTTCAGAAAAATCGCAAGGCCTATTCCGTGGGTCCTGGTTAGGCAAGTTTTAGTTCCTGACTATAGCAGTGCAGGTTTGGGACTATACTTGCCATTGATCCCATGAAAGGAGAGGCAAGAGGATAAACAGGTTAACCGACGATGCATCATCATTCTTGGATAAATGAATCTAGAATGTTTCAAATAAATAATGAATTAAGAAAGCCAACTTTGACTTCAACAAGAGGTTCATAATTTTATTACATATATCTCAATGTGACAAATACCCAACTTTTGCTTTTGGTGGGGGGGGATGTATGGAAAAGACCATAGTAATAGTAACACACTACTACTAATAACATATTAATTATTCAGTCAGTGAATAGTAACGAATTCATAAATATTTAGATCTGCTTCACATTAAATATGACAAGGAAGCTACCAGGATCTATAACAAATAGAGGTTTCTTACTGGGTAAAGATACCATAAAAATATATTGTCTTTGATTTCAGGAAAATCGCTAAATTTAGATTTGTGCTGTTTCTTAATTTTTTCCTAACTTTTCCAGGTGTCATAATTTGGGTAATATTCAGAAGTGAGGATGTGAGGAATTGGGTCGTCATTACCGATGCTTCTTTTCATGTGTTACTTATGTGACAGTGCTTCCCTTGTCTATATTCCATGGTCTTTTAATAGCTCGTTCAGAGCAGTAGCAGTGGGAGGGAGAAGGGATGGTTTGCCAGTGGCACCTTTGTTGCTATTCAGTAGTAGGACTGGTTTCCTTGTCTTGGCAGCAATTACAGATGTAAAGCTGCTTCCTGGAAAATGTTCTTTTTGGTAGATTCAGCAGAACTTCTGTGTATCTCTGCTGTACTAGCCTATATAGTTTTGTGTACTGACTCATCATGTGTTCTTAGGGTATGAAAAAACAAAGACATAGCTAAATGAATTTGGCATCTTATGGATAACAAAGGCAAGGCAAATGAAAGGTAACATATATTGTTGTAAGAAGCAAATGTTTGAACACTCCAAAGTTATTGCCAATCACTACAGTGCAAAAAGGGATATACTTTTTTATTTGCTGTTTATCAGCAAAGACATGATAATGTCTTCTCTGAACAAAGCTGGAAAAAGAAACTATATAAACCAAAATAGAGTCACAAGAACACACAGAGTGTATGGATGACCCAGCATATATGTGTTTAACTAAAAATAAAAGTGTATTGCTGCTGCTTCTGCTATCTTACATTTAAAAAAACAATGTCTAAATGCTATAGAGACAAAGGCTCCACAATAAAATTGATTCTGTATTTGTTCTTTCACCACAAGCTTGTGATAGATGGGAGAAGTTATTTTGAGTGCATGTCATACAGAATGCAGGAGGTAAACACTTATTTTAAAGAAAAACTTATTACACTGTATTCTAAAAGTTTTGTTTGTGTCTAACATCTCAATGACAGTTTCCCAGAAAAAAATCTGGACCTTAAAATATTTTCCAACTGGAAACCAAATGTAGTCCAAGTGTTTGATGAAGCTTATGCAAGTTTCCCTAATGGGACTGGCAGATCACTCATAAATATGAAGTAAATAGTGTAATAAACAAGCATAAAATTAAATGCATAGATTATAGGCAAAAAAATTTCAGCCACACCATGACAGGATTCATGTACATGGATTCATTTAACACCAACCAAAAGCTTTGCTTACAAGTAACATTTAAGCAGTAGAATTTGAGATGAAAGGACATGAAGCTATTCTTTCCATGGGAAAGAAAAAAAGTGTATGTATAATGTATTAATCAGGTTTTAAATTGGACTAAATTTTGCTCATCATAATGATGGGAATATGTGCAAATACAAATACATTTGTATCAACTTCATTTATAAAGTCATCTAGGTATAATATAGATGGGGATAAGTGAAGTTGATACAACTGTTTATTATTTTCATTTTTAAATTTTAATAGGATTTTATGACATGGTGAAAATTATTTGTATTAAGAAATCCATATACATCATTCTATTTCTAATTTCAAATTAACTTACAACTCATATTGATTTCAAAACCCAACTTTCTATTTTTAGGAGGAAAATGAAAACAGAGAAGATACCATTATCAATACATTAGCTATTCACTTCATCAGTTATTTAGGCATTTCAAACCATCTCAAATTTAGTGGCTTAAAGGAAAAATCATTTGTTTGCTCATAATTCTACAATTTGAAATCAGCTTAGCTGGGCAGTTTTTTGGCTGGACTTGCCTGGCATTACTCACAAGGCATTGCTCACGATCAGATCAGTTGACTGGGGGTGGGACGTCTAGCATGGCTTTAGGTTTGAGGCCTGTGGTGAGATGGTAGAATGGCTGGGGGCGCTGGCTCTTTCTTTCCATGTGGCTCCTCTTCCAAGCTTCTTCAGAGCCTGGTGCTCTGAGAGTTCCAGAAGGACAGAAGAGAAGCTATGAGGCCTTTTGAGGTCTCATCTCAAAATGTGCACAGTGTCAACTCCTCCACATTCTATTAAAGCAAGTTGATCCAAGGGGGTGAGGTAGGAAAGGGACTCTACCCTTTGGTGAGCGGAGCATCACCTTGTAATAAGGACAGGAGGAATTTAGGGTCATATTTTGCAATCTATCACAATCATCAAATTTAAAAAAGGAACAATACTTTGGTATATTAATAGTAACCCAAACATGAATACATAGGAAGAAAATCCTGTGAGTTTAAATTTTTATTTAAATAAAAGACTTTTATTGTGTAAAAGTCTATTTTACATCTGATAAACTGTTTTAAATATTCTGAGATTCTGGAAAAATCTTTCTATGGCTTTATGAAGTCACACACTTGTTGCATTTCTCTATAATACATACAATTCCTTCCTTTAAAAAAAAAAGTATACATAAGACTTGCCAACATGATCAATTCCAACACATTTCTAACCTGTTTAATACTAATCTAACAGTGTTCCTGAAAATTCTTGCTCTAAATTTGGATCAACAAGATATGTCACAGCAAACTGTGCAATATTTAATCTTTTACCCAGTTCTTTTTTTTTTTTTTTTTTTTTTTTGCGGTACGCGGGCCTCTCACTGCTGTGGCCTCTCCCGTTGCGGAGCACAGGCTCTGGACGCACAGGCTCTGCGGCCATGGCTCACAGGCCCAGCCGCTCCACGACATGTGGGATCTTCCCGGACTGGGGCACGAACCCATGTCCCCTGCATTGGCAGGCAGACTCTCAACCACTGCGCCACCAGGGAAGCCCACCCACTTCTTTTTTATGTAGTCATTTATCCAGTTGTGCCCATTTACACTAAAGACTATTATTCAGTCATATATTAGAGGATATTTTAGAAATTACTAACCATTATCAAAAACTGAATTCAAATTTCATTTTCTCCCCAAATCTGAATTATTAGAATAAAAATCTAAACGTGATTAGATGTATCCAAGTTTGGAAAAAGTGGGTTTTTAGATATACTACACTTTTAAATGTTCTATATGCTACATTTTCTTATATTTTATTAAACAGAGACAATTCCTCAACTGTTGCTTTATGAAAAGAAATTTGCTACTCATGGGTCAGGAGTGAGACTGTGAGAGATATAGTTAAGAATAAACAGATCCTATATGGAATCTAAAAAAAAAACAAAAAACAAAACGGTTCTGATGAACCTAGGGGCAGGACAGGAATAAAGATGCAGACATAGAGAATGGGCTTGAGGACACAGGGAGGGGGAAGGGTAAACTGGGATGAAGTGAGAGAGTGGCATTGACATATACGCACTACCAAATGTAAAATAGATAGCAGTGGGTTAGCACAGGGAGATCAGCTCGGTGCTTTGTGACCACCTAGAGGGGTGGGGTAGGGAGGGTGGGAGGGAGACGCAAGAGGGAGGGGATATAGGGATATATGTGTACGTATAGCTGATTCACTTTGTTATACAGCAGAAATTAACACACCATTGTAAAGCAGTTATGCTCCAATAAAGATGTTAAATTAAAAAAAAAAAAACAACAGAGTAAACAGATCCTGACCGAAAGAGTTTACAATCTACCACTGGTAAGATATAAGCACAAAACCAATGCAAACATGTTCAGAAAATAGAAATCAAGAAACATACAGACTTCAAAGTTATCACATTTATGTTTCCAAATTGGTCACTTTTAGTTATCACATTTATGTTTCCAAATTGGTCACTTTTAAATCTGCTGGTTGAGAGGAGTAAATTGAGAAGGGAAAGAACAAGGAAAAAGCCCGCTCCCAACACCTAAAAGTCACCGTCTGGAGCACTACAGCACAGGCCAGCCTAGTCTTTGCTGGTGCCCAGAAGTGTGGTGGTTGATAAGTATTCTCTCAGATTCTCACGTCTTTTTTTCCACAAACACTTTCATTGACATCCGTATTCTCAGTAAATTCTACAACACTCAGTGAGACAGTTAGATCCCTTGTTTAACAGATTAAGCAGCTGGAGATGAATTAGGGAAAGTAACTTGCCCAGAGCTAAACAAAAAATTAAAATGGGGCTTCCCTGGTGGCGCAGTGGTTGAGAGTCTGCCTGCCGATGCAGGGGACACGGGTTCGTGCCCCAGTCCAGGAAGATCCCACATGCCGCGGAGCGGCTGGGCTCGTGAGCCATGGCCGCTGAGCCTGCGCATCCGGAGCCTGTGCTCCGCAACAGGAGAGGCCACAACAGTGAGAGGCCTGCGTACCGCAAAAAAAAAAAAAAAAAAATTAAAATGACATAAATTAGGGCAAAACCTAGGCCCTGTGCTCATCCCATTGCTTTTGTCTTTCTATATGGAGCAAATTGGAAGCAGTATTGGTGGGTAAAAGCTTAATTTTTCAATAGCATGTGTTAGTTCACAAACACTGCAAAATGTAGTGGCTCTGAGGTATCATACTATGTGACCATAAGATCTAGATTCCTCAGCTATCATAGTTTCCTCATGAGGTAATGTATGTAAAAACCAAAGGATGGGTTCTAGCATGTGGTAGTTTCTAAATACCTCCATTCTTACCATAGCTCTAGGATTTAGGTCACAAGACCAACTCTCACCGTTTTATAACAAGCCCTTTTTGGTTATTGCAAGAGCTAAACCACTTTGGGTGGTATCTGAGGTACAAATTCTTGGCTCTCAAGTGTATCAGATCTTCGTTCATTTCTCAAACTAGGGTCTAAGTCTCTTGGAAGTTCAAGGACACATTCTTGAGGATAAGCAGATACTCTGCAAGAATTATTTTGACCTTATTGAACGTGCTAATATAAAAACAATGGAAATTGACTTAATACATGTATGATGTTTTCATCCCATGAAAACCAAGAAATTTCACATTGTGCTTTGTGAAGGAAGGTTTTACAGAATGTAAAGTAAATCATCACACAGCATAGTAGAGGCCTATAGACATGTTTCCACAATTCTACATACAGTAAATTCTGAAAGCCAAAAAAAAAAAAGAAATTAAATAAGTGCTTTTGACTCATTTGTTAGCAAACTTGACCTGTATAGACATGAGGTCACTTATAATTTTTATTTATATCTTTTACTGTGAATATGTATGTATTCATACATTATTATGCAGAGATGGTAATATGCTTGATTATTGGGTACTGTCTCTTTCTAAAATCTGAAATACTTTGAATTCTAAAATAGATCTTGACCCAGTGGTTTCAAAGGACAGGTTGTGCACCTGTATGTGTGTGATACCGCAAAGGAATCTGCATCAGGTGGAAAGTGTGCTAGTCTTTACTTTTAATGACAGCTTTATTGAGACATTAGTGCCCTATTTTCATTGCTGGTGTTTTTCAGCAAGGCAACACCAACCATCATAATTAATTACTGATATTGATTTTGATTGTGTGGGTTTTTTGTTTTGTTTTGTTTATATTAAACTTATAAATGCATTTTGGTTGCAAGTGTGTTAAGAATTGTGGACATTTGAAATTAGTCCTGAATTTTATGTCTTTAGATGTTTTCTATATTATTATAATAAAAGTATTTTAGGTCAGCACTGAAAGGTTCACTAGGTATTTTTCTTTGCTTGTTTAAACACAGGCATATTAATCCTATTAACATTATACTTAGCAACTAGAACAAGGATAACAAGGTAGTAGTTTGGAGTGATTTTCAACCTTTTAAAGCCTTGTGTACTGACAAAATTACTCTAGGGAAAATGTAGCTATAGCCTAAAATATGACTGTGATATTTTTCTATGTATCAGGGAAAACACTTTTTACTACTTGTAACATGATCATGAAAATATATCTATACTTTACATGTAGTCTCTTTATTATAGGAAAATCCCAGTCCCTTTGCTGTAGGAAATCTGTATCTTCTCTTTGCAACAAACAAATATCCAGCCTATCTTTGCTACTAACCATCTGGTCACCTACCTGAAGCATCTTTAGATTCTGGGAAATGAAAATTTCTCTAAATATATAGTAACTAACTACAAACAATTTATAGCTATTAGTCAATCAGTCTTGTTTCAATGGCTGGGATGCTTTAAAACTTCAAAAATACAAACAGGGATGCAATTTTAAAATTTAGCCTTTACTGCAGAAGTTGTCTCCATTGTCTCTGCCAAAAATAGATAATAAATATCTCACTCTTACTAAGCAACTAAAATGTAACATTTAAAACGCTACTCAGTGTGGGAAGATTTATAAGCAAGCAATTATAGCAAACGCACATTGAGTTGTTGCTGGTTTTACTTTCTAGATAACAGGTGTCACCTAATATCCAAGGCAATGATCCTAGAGCAATCTCTTTGGTCCCTTTGATCTGAGGAAGAAAATGAGGTTTTGAGAGGCTTCATAGATTGTGTGTGGTCATGCAGCTAATTAGTGTCAGAGTCAAGTCCCCTCAATTTGAGTCCAAATGGTTGAAGTTTTGTTATCATTTGAAATGCCATGCTTTAAATCTAAGAAGGAAGTGACCTTATCTGTCCCAAAGCTTGAAGATAAATTGTCCCCAAGTGACAAAGCAGTAGTTGAGTCCAGGAACAAAGAGCGTGACTCAGCCAGACCCCCTTCAGCAGGGCTGGCTTCGAAGCTGAGTCACTGAAAATTAGATTGCAGAGTAAAGGCACTGTGCGTTCCTGGCCTTAACCCACATGTGAAAGGACAGAAAGCCCCAACCAAATCATAAAATAGAGGAGTTTCTCTAAGGAGGCTTCCCACCAGTCCTAATATTTTATCCCTGCTAATCCTTACGAAAGGGTGAGATGCTAATGTATCACATCATACAAGAGAGTTCAGTGTAATGCTTCTCAGGTTTATTATGTTAAATTTTAATAAGGGATTCCAGAAGACCTTCTTAAGTCCTAAAAAAAGAATGGCAGGTTGTTTAGGGCAGCACATCTCAGCCTAACATCCACCAAACCAACCACTTAGGTAGCTAACTACGTGCAAGGCCAGATGGGGTCTTATGTCCTATCCCAGCAGAGATCATCTTGACCTTTTAGAATCACCTTTCTCATAAATCTCAAATTGTGAACGACAGTATTGTGCAGCCATGCTTATCCAGCCCTGTCTAAACGGCCCTTCAGTTTATCCAGCCCATTTTGCTTTGCAAGCTGGCTTGTACATGGAGATCTCCCCAGTCCTTTCATCAGATGCTGTGTGCTTATCGTCTTCAAATGAGAAGCCTGAGGGGAACGAATAAGATTCCAACACAGCAGTTTATTCTTTAACAATGAGTATCTCATCTCGTCACTGCTTTTTATTTCTCAGGTCAGGTGGGTCCCTTTGCAGTAAAAAAGGTTTGAGCATCTTTCTGGATTATTGGAGTTTTCTTAATTATAAATCAAACCAAATTCCAATCAATTGAGATATATGACATTACATTGTGGTTTTGCTCCTGGCATTTGATATTATATTTTTTCCCAATAACTGTAAATATTATTCCACAAAATAAATATTAATTTTCAATCAGTCTAGTGATCTAATAAGATACCATTGTGTAGAACAAAGTTTGTGTCTTGAGAAAAAAATCTGAATTTAAATATACTTTTTAAAAAAACGTAAAAGAATTGTAATAAAACAAATGGTAATTTTCCATGTCCAGAAAGGACACAAGCAAGGTCTATGACCTACAATACCACTTCTTATAACAAAGTAGAGAATAAACTCTCACCTCCAAAAGAATGTGAACCAAATACCTTGTTAAAGGATATAATAAAACAATGATTCTGTTTTTGCTAAGCTGTTATAGAAGATTGTTGAATTGTTCAGTCATTCATATATTCCATGCAGTTCTGAAGTTAGCTATCCATTGTTGCTTGATATCTCGAAGTCTCTTCCGTCACTTAAGAATACAAAAGTGCAATTAGCAAAATAAGTTGTGCAGTATGCCATACTTGGATTGGAATTTAAAAAACAAAACAGGTTTTAAACTTTGAGTTTATTTTGCCTATTGACTTGAATGTGTCATAAATAAGGACACAACTTTATTATTTGAAATCAAAATGGAAGTTCTTCTGCTTGTAAAAATTCAGGGATTTACCCAATTTCACTTACATGAAGTTTCCCATCATTACCCATCATAATCACTCCACATTCTTCAAAACTTGGGAAAATCATGTTGCTGTATATGCTTTTTCTCCCTGAGCTTTAAATTATAGTAAAACAGTATCAATGAACACTCCAGGACTCTCAATGTGCACAGCCAGTATAGAAAATTACACCCTTTAAAAAAAGCTCTGTTAGTCTCGCTCTCTCCTTTCTCTGTAAGAATATCAGGCAGGCCTCTTGACATCCTGGGATCATGTCTATATAGGAATCTTAAAGGCTTCTCCTACATCCTCCTCAATGCCCATAGGATACTTTGCTTGAGGCTGTGCTCTCTGCTTTCTACCCCAAACCAAGCCCTCTTATTCTCTCTGGTGCTATTCTGCTAAAAGAGGTTCTCCGATGTCATCGCTGTTGGTGGAATGGTTGGATCGCTTCTCGCAGGTCCTCTTTTTCTCACCCAAGTCATTCATTGGTCTTCCAAGATATCATATTCACAGAGGGAACCTCCTTTCTATAGAAATACATGAAAGCTCTTAGAATTAAAGATTGTTGGGTTGAGTTGCATCAAATAAAAATGAAGTGAATTAAATTGACTTGAATGCAATGGAATGGATCGGACTATGATGGGAGAGACTGGAATGGGATACCTTGGTGCTAGACCCCCTCCTCTTTGAAGCCTCCCCTGTTTGTACTCTTGTAGCGATCCCAAGGTTCACTTTTTGGGCTGATAGCTCCTTATTTACACCCATTTTAATTTAAAAAAAATCACTATTATGAAATATTATATCTTCCTGAAGGAGAGGAACTAGGTCTTATTCATTCCTTGTAGGCATTTGGCAACTTTTTGTTTGTTTGTTTGAAAACCCAACTTATACCATTTCTAATTGATGGGTATGGACAGCGAACCATAAATAACGTAAACATGTCAGCCCTGTCAGAGAACAAGAGTTCATTTACAACTTAGAAAGACTTTCCTGGCTTTGAGCTATAGTGCCTATAGCACAAGCCAGGAAGGTCACAGTGTTGCATTATCTGAACACTTTGAAGAAAATAGCCTAGAGTTCATGTGTCCTGACCTGTAGTCAAGTCCACTTTGAATGAAGGAGAACTACTACATGAAGTGGCAGCAGCTACCCATGAGGGTGTTATCTTTTTGTTTTCATCTACAGAAAGCAAATTTTACTTTTCCATAAAGACTCATTTAAAAATCATTACCAGGATATTTCACAAATAAGAAATCATTGTCTCTTTGTACCTTTTTTCTTTTTCACAGTTACAGTTGCTAACCTTTCTGGAAAAAAAGTTTTCTATCTATGATTAACTATTATATCCACTATGTATCTACTGTGGGTAGGGCTCCTCATTAAATGACCACCTCTATGGTCATTATATAGACTTTCAGGAAGTCTGTGCATGTTTCAGATGTGCACATCATGTGAGGGGTGAGCTAATAAGCAGGGGCAGTTTATCTGTCAACATCCCTGAACTTACCCTTCAACTGTTTCACTCCACCAAGGATGAGAAACCTTACAGGTTTCTCTGCTGCAATTGATAAGTCAGACACGGGGGAGATTAAAGGGTCTCCAAGTTGCTCACTGAAACTGGGGAAAACCAAATTTTCACGCTGACATAGCAGAGGAACAGGGTGAACATTCCCTCCTTGGAAATGTGATTGCACTTGTTCTTTCCAAAAACTTCCATCAGCCAAGAAATACTGCATCTCCCTCTACAGGAAGTAAGTTGAATAAACCCACACTTAGGCTCGTATTCTCCTTCTTTTGCCCAGGAAGGGGTAAAGAGTGACTCAAGTCCACAAAGGAGCCATGTGACCAGTTGTTTGTGATACTGTTTCTTGGGGACTGATAAGTTTCATAGTCAGAAGCAGTGAAATCTCCCTTCAGCCTCATCCCCCCTCAGTCAGCACAAATGAGAAATGCCTTTGCTCTCTGCTCAAATAATTTATATCACTCTTTTAAGGATTCACACAGCCCCCATAAGCCTCATAAATGACCCTAGAGAAAAATAAATAAACCTGACATATGTTTTTCTCAATGCTATGGCTGGATTTCAATAATAAATAGAATTATTTTATTACCCAGTCAGTCCAAATGTAGGTATCTCAGTAGACAGGCAGATATAAATGTAAAATTGATTACCTTGCTAGGTAAAAATCTCGTAAACCTGAATGAAAACTTAATTTTTGTTTTTAGTAGAACTGAAAATAATAGTAATTTGGTAGGACTGTCCTCATAGGAACTCTATTTATTTTCCCAGTTGATAGCAAAGGATGCTTATTAAAAGAAGTAGGTCTCACTTCCACAACCAGCAATTATTCTTTTTTCCATATGTAAATAGATATATTCCAACCCTCAGTTCCTATGCCATGAATGAGACAGCATGATCTCTCTGGGTGCCACCTTCAGAGTCAGCCCAAGGAAAAACCCTGATGTAAGCAAAGTACTCCAATTTCTTCTTTCACTGTCATCTAAGCTTCAGCCCCGTCTCCCTGAGGTCCTAGGTGCAGTGCCCTACCTTGTCTGCCATACTTGGGCATTGAATTGACCTTCAGACACTGGCAAGAGCCCAAACCTGGGGATCAGAAGCCTTGGTTGTATCACTAACTGGTTTGTCATTTATTAGACACGTCATTAACATCTGTGAATTGGGAATGATAATACCTACTTTACAGGGCTATAATGAAGACTGACAATATGTATGTGGAACACACTTGAGAGCTTAAAGCACAAAATAAATACAACTATTTAAACACCTTGAAATAACTTATATTGAATGCCTGAATAAATAGATATTTGTTTGGCAAATAAAGTTACTGTTCAGTAAATGTTACTTTCATCTCTCCCCCTTTGCTATTGCCTAAGCTACTATTGAAGGGCTCACTCTTTTCCAAAAATCACACATAGACACACAGACACACAGTAGATTTGCAAGGTCAGTATTTTCTCATGACATTCCGTCATAGCATTCATTACATTTTATTTGTAATTGATTATTTATTGCCTTCCTTACTTGACTTTAAGCTCTATGAAGACCAGGAGTATGTTTATTTTGTTCATCTTTGTCTTGTCAGGACCTGGCAGTTTGAAGGCACTCATTGAATGAGCAAATCAATAAATAAATAAACACACACACACACACACACACCCCACTCCAAAGCCCTCTCCCACTTCTTTGATTCATGATATTCTTCTATCCAGAAACAAATTATTTCACTAGATGATAGATAATGAATTAAAATGAATATTCCCAGGGCAGGGCTGCTTAACAACCACATTTCTTCCCACTAAGATATAAACAGTTAAAAACAGATGCCTCCTGAGAATTAGTTCGGACAGAAAGATCAAAAGGGAAAAAGGACTAAAAGAAAGAAAAGATGCAGACTGAGCCCTGGGCAAGAGTAAACACATGCTCACCTTCTTGACAATTTTGCTCAAATCTACCCCATCGTTTAAAAAACGTCTCTGCCTTTTGTTCTGGTCAGTTCCCAAATTTGATTCCACTCAGTGCTTATAGAGGATCTGAGTCAGCACCAAATAAATCAGTAAAAATGATGGGAGAAGAGAATATCCAATGAGTGTCATGCTCTAGAGATGCTATGGAAAAACTTTCTGTGGGAAATGTCGCAAATCACTAAAGCACATTTGACCTGTGTATGTATTGCAGCATAGGGATTTGTCTCAGTATTCCTTGGAACCATAGCGCACAGCATTCTAGTGGAAGAATCATAGACTTTGGAATTAGGCAGATTGGAATCATATCTTAGCCACTTAGGAGCTCTATGACCTTGGACAGGTGACTTAACCTTGTTAGGTGCTATTGCTTCAATTGTGAAATGAAAATAGCAACTCCTACGTGGTAAGAACCTGACACTGGTAATATAAATATATGAAGTTATTTTTTTCATTCATTTAATTAGGAACTTGCAGAAAATTCTAGAAAAGACTGTCTTTTAAATAAAATCATGCTACCTGAGTGAGGACTGGGCAAGTCCACCCCAGGATAAATAAATTATTGAAGTACTTTATGCAAGAGTGTTTTGTAGTTTATAAAATACTCTCCCTAGAAATCTTTCTCATCTAAGTTAATAGAACTCTGTGAGGAAAAGAACAGGTTATATTCCCTCTATTTTATAGAAATAACTGAAATTAGGTTAAGTGCCTTGGCTAAAGTTTCAGGAAAACTCATACAAATGGCCAAGCTGGGTCCAGAGTCCAAAGTCCAAAGTTCGAGGCTTTTGACCTAAGGCTCACCAATTTTTTTTCCCCCATATTAGGCCAGCTTCCAGAGAAGTTTCCAGAGCAGCAAACTTTGAAACCTCTTTTGGTTTCTCATTATGTGACTGCTCCTGCTTTCTTCCCTGTCTGTGAAATTAAAGATATTAATATAATTTGATGTGGCATTAAGTGAGGTAGAGGGAGAACAGAAATTGCAGGAAGAGCTTACAATACATTATTCTGGTGGAAAGAGCCTCTGTTCTTCCCAGTCCTACGAGATCCAGTTCAAACTTTCCTTTCTCTTTTTCGTGTCTTATCTCTTGTTTACAATACTTTTTTGGTCGTCCTCACAGTCCCTGCTAGCTCTAAAAATCTATGATTCACCACTTTTTTCCTTGATACTTCTCTTGCCAAAAGGGAAGAAAACGACAAATATTTTTGTGGCTGTGATGGAATTCTGAGGGGAAGTGGAATGAGTTACATTGTTGAGGAAAAACAGATTTAAGAGAAAGATAGGGAAACATTAAGACTAGATAAAAAGAAGGGGTGGCCGATTTTAATAACAGTTCCAGGTTGTTTTGTTTTCTGCCTTTAAGGAACAGAGCTCAGTAAGGAATCGGTTCCATTTCAAGTTCCCTGACTCCTAAATCTTGATGTTAGACTTGGCAGATATTTCCTCTCCTTCCTTCTCACTATCCTCAAGCCCCTGATTTTACAGAAAAAGAAAAGGAAAGCCAGAGCGGGTATGTAACTCAAGCAAAGTTGCAGAGAACTTAAAGGAGCAGCAATTTTTCTTGTCTTTTGCCTCAAGAACTCCTCATTCTTACCCTCAAATAGTGTTAGAGAAAAAAGTTTAACAAACCAACAGTTAGTAAAGTCACAGGGAAAATTCCATGAGAGAATTTGAATTCTTTACATCAATTAAGAAGAAGAAAAAAAAAACCAGTTACTTGGTGTGCAGCCATGATTTCTCTTTATGCGAAGAATGAATGTTGCTATTCGAAAAACGCACTTTGCCAAATTCATACCTCTTTCAAAACTGATGGGTTCTATTTTAAATCCAGCCCAAATTATGTGGTTCTCAAAACTGTTTATGCATGGCAAAACCCCATTTCCTGTAAGTGAGTCAACTATCTGTAACATCATTCATAATGCTTCAAGCACTGCAAAAATAATTGTTTGGCTTAAATTAATTTTACAGTTCTATGGCTAACTGGGAAATTGAAATATCTCTGTGAGCTAGTTTTGGATTTTTTTTTAACTAAAGTAGTGATTTGGTTAAGCAATTTTTTTTTTAGTTATTTCTCCCATTTCAAATCACTTAAGCATAATCTTCTTAGTTTCAAAGTAAAATATTATACTCCTAGTGAATTCACAAATAAATGCTATTTTTTTTTTTAAAGACGTAAGAAAGTATTTGAAAATGCCATTGGGATGTAGCCAGGCAATGTAGTTACATGCAGAAGAAAGGGGCAGACAATAGTGGCCAGACCTGAAATTGTATCTATTCCCTGGGAATGTCAGTCTCTAGGGTGTGAGATGCAGCTTCTGGTGCTGGAAGAAGCACCATAATAGAACAAAACATGCAGGAAACATGGTTGGTTGGAAGCAAAGGTGGTCATCCTGGACGTCATTTGGCATGAGGAGATCCAACTGAAGTTAAGATGGTGACTGGACAGGCAGTAAAGCACAGTGTCAGGAACTCCAGGCAGGCAGGTGAGCAGTTTCTCTGCATGTAGCAGAGCCCCAGACAATAGATAGAGGCAGAAATCTCCCATGGGAGACTAGCCTAGAGGAGTAGAGAGCAAAGCAGGTTACAAAGGCTGGGATTCAGACACGAAGGCAGGAGTAGGGTAAGTGTGGAAAGGGACACAGGGTTGAAGAATAAGGCAGAAGGCCAATTAGTCTACTTGATCTTCAAGGTCAGGAGCAAACCAGCAGCAGATGTGATTTGATCCTGTGTCCCCGAATAGAAGGCTTTACAGCTCTAAACCTCCCAGATTTAGATTCCCAGCTCTGGATGGTGGGCTAAGCCTGCCAGCCAACTGACTTAGCTAGAGAGGAGGGGCCTGGGGCTGTCCTGAGGCCATGCCTGGAATGAGCACTACAGTTTTACCACAGTAACTGGAAAATCGGGAGAGTGGAAGTCTCCCGTGCCCAACACTTCTACTGGCATTTAATGTTCTATGCCAAGGTTAACTCATGCGATATTTACTCTTGTCATCTACCCAAGCGTTTAGTATTCTACCTGAAAACTATTTGATCATGACAAGAAACAACAGTTAATGGTCTACTTTTGTAAACCTATCTTGGTAATACTATAATAGAGAAAAAATATGGAACTGAGTCTGCAAGGAGTAGGCTTTCTGGACCTGCAAGGGCTGGCTGTGGTATCACAGCCACCACCCAGTCTTGTTCTTGTCATGTTCATACTTGCAGGATGAGCTCAGTTTCCTTTCAGCCCCAGCTTTCTATATTTTCGTTCCGGAAGTCAAAGGGATAAACACTACTAAAGTATTTGGGGATTTCTCTTCTAGACAGTTCACGTGGCATTCATAACATTGAATGCTCAAATGAAAAACAAATGAAAAAAAATTTTTTTAAATGAAAAACCAAAAAAAAGGGCTTTGCCCTCAGTTGCTTCAGAAAGTCATTACAATCTATTACCTATTATCTATTAGGTAAATAGCCTACACTTCAAGTGCATTTATATAACTGTATTAAGAGACCATAATAAAGGAATATTACATTTCTATTGAGCCAACTTTTTAACAGGTATATGATTGAGTTTTTATTCCTTCTTTTTTTTTTAACAAAGAGAAGATATTAAGACTAAAAAAAAAAAAAACTGTGCTAAAGTTAAAAAGAGACCATTAAAACCCAGAAATAATGAGCTGAGACAGGCTCTTCTGTCAAATTGAAGAATGACTAATGAAAAGTTAGTACGTACAGCCCAAGCTCTCTCAAGCAGTAACATTTGCACCGTATTAAACATTCATGTTTATTGATCTTTAGTGTATATAGTTTGTGATGTCCAATGAGAAATATAAATATCTATGCCATAGAGATGCAAATACACCTGTGTTTTATAGACTTGTTCAATGGATAGTTGGTGAATTATGTAACTGAAGGTGATTAAATACCAAAACTTAAGACAAATTTCAAATTCATAAAAAGTTACCCACTTGAGAGTAAGAGGTTTGATAATTTGAACAAATGACAAATTGTGATTCACAAATATGCTTATTCTGCCCTTTTTATAACATTCATACTTTATATAGCAACCCATTCTCACAGGCATTTTTTCCTGGTAAATATATGCAACAAAGTACTTGCAAATGTATTAAACTATGATACAAATATCTCTTTACATTTTCCTTAAAAGTTAGAACAAAAATTTCCTGCTAATTAAATATATAGCAATATATCTGTAAAATAGTTGAGTAACCTTATTGAACGTAACACGTTGAATAATTCTTCCATACTAGGACCTAGAATAATTTGTCTAATTCTAACTTAGATTTATACAATGTAAACACAAAAAGTAGCAGATATATTTGTACCTATCTAGTGGACTGAAGGAAATAATCTTCTCTGGAGACATATTAAAATAATAAACATTTTATAACAATTCTGTGAACATGTAATTAATAAATAAAATTTTTCTAAATTCCCAAGCAAAGTAATTATATTAGCTTGGTGTTTTCTATGGTTTTTCACCTTGAATCTCTACATCTATTTTTAATTATAATTTAATTGTTATTAATAGTGCCTTTGTTAAATGGAAACTTTCATTCATTTTTTATTTATTTCTTCCAGAAATATTTATTTACCTCCTCTTTTTCAGGCATTGGGGGCTAGATAAGGCCACAATAAACAGGAATGAGCTATTACTCTCATCCTTAAGGGCCTCTCCCTCAATCATGGCTTGATTTCAGAATTCTTCCATCTCCTAATACAATTTCCCTTTTGACTTTGCTAGGTACTATACAATTTAAGATATTTAATTTATATAGGTTTTTTTCCCCCACCATTTCACAATATTTTTTGAAGGGATTAGTTTCAGACACCGTCTGAAAATTATTAGGCTATATTTGTTTTTTCATGAAAATTATTTTCAGAACCAAAATTTATGACTTCTTTTAAAATTACAGTTGTATTTATGTCATATGTGCAATATCTGAGAAAAACTGTAAAGATACTATAAGAAGCCAAAAATGTATTTTTAAAAAAAGATAAGATAAATCTCTCTTATGCTATTTGCGCTCTATTTACATTTGATTTTATTTAAAATAACTTTCATAAAATCTCCCCAAATTTTACATTCTTCTCACTATCTCTGGCTAGACTTCTTTCCTTTACATATTTCTTATATACCTTTAGATTTTCTTTTTTTTATACTGTCTAATAGCTTTAACTTCATTCTTCAACACATATATACCTAAAACACTGAGTCTGCTCACCATGCAACTCAGCAATAAATTCCAAACACAGAAAAAAATGCTTATTAAAATGTCACTAACCTTTGCTTCATTATAATGCTTCAATTATTTAATCAACTAGAAATAGAGATTATACAAAGTATTTAATTTAATGCCTTAAAGATGTTAAAATAAATGACAATGTTTCATATGCATTTGTATTGTGCAAATCATTCTTTTCACTTTTTAAATCTGAAAATTATTTATTGAGATCTTGCTGTGTGCCAGGCTCTGTGGTAGCCAGTGAGAAGAATAGTAAAAATACTTACCCTATAAAACTTACATTCTAGAGAAAAGAGGTCAACAATAAAAATAAATAAGTAAAACTTACAGTAGGTGTGACTTACAGCATTTCCTACCGTAATCATTCAGATGCTTCCCATGAGCCATACTTGCTTTTAGCTTGGGGGTAGGGAGGTGGATGAGAAGGAAGAAGCCTGAAAAAAACTTGCCCTCATGGAGGGTTCAGACAATTAACATGTATGATAGTGATACATGTTCTCACTTTTACTCAATTCCAGCTCCCAGTTTTACATAGATGCCTACCTTATTTAACCTCACCTAATGGCCTTTGGACTGAATTATTCAGAAAAGAAGGAAGGAAGGAGAGTTAAAAGGAGGTGTCTTATTTGTGCTGAACCCTTTGTAAATTCCAATTTTATTAGAAAAAGATTTGACTTCAGAGTGTGGAGAGTTATTTTGGAGTGTGATATATAGCTGAACTGATAATTTTGTAATTATCATCTTCCTCCTAAGGAATGGTCATATTTTTCAGTTATCTTGTTTTCTTGTAGTATGTATTGAGTTCATGTCATAAACAGCTATATCAATAGTAATAGTTCTGTCTTTGTTCAGTGAAAACTCACACTACTCACACGTCATCATTAGACCATATCCTTTGAATACCTGAATTCCCCCATCCCCCTTCAGCTGATCAAATCCTGCTCATCTTTTAAGGCTAGGCTCCCCAAAGGTTATTTGAACAATAAACGCACTTCCCAACACTTAGCCACCCAGGTAGAATTGTTCCACTTTTCCTTTGGGTGCCACTCTAATTCACTCACAGCTGCTGAAATGAAAATGTTATACTTTGGTGTTTACAGATTTGATCTCTTCCTAACCCTCACCTTTGCTCACCAGACTGAAAACCTGGCAATTAACTGTCTTGTCAATGGCAATTAACTGTCTTGTCTTTGCAGCTTCTAGTAAAAAATACCTGGTCTTTACTAGGTACTTAATAAATGTTTCCTGATTAAATGAATAATGAGCTAATGAATAAATGTCGTTTACATAAGGTGGTAAATTGACAATCTCTTATTTTCCCTTCCTGTACTTAATGATTATATATTTCAAGACAACTAGTTCAATTTAGGCAGGTCGTTTTTGCCCACAGGCTAGGCCATAGGGGACTAAGTCTGAGGAAACCTCATTCTCATCTTAGTATAAATAAATGAGCTGAAAATACCTATGAAGATTTTATTGAGCACCTGAAAGTTTCAAAATTTTATGCTATCCCTAAATAAAATTGGACTAGGACAAAGTGACCATGCTTTACATAAAAATAGATTTAGAAAACATAATAAATCCAGGTAACTGTTCTGACTATGAGGTTGGTGAACTCCTTGAAATATGATGGAAAAGGAAAATGCAGAGTAACAAACAACAGATACCTCTTTTGAGAAGGAAAGGGTTGGTGGTGGTAAACTCCGCAGAAGGCAGTGGCCTTTTAGGTTAACGTCTTTCAAAGACATTCTTTTCTCCACTGTGAGCATTAACTAGGCAGGGCATGGTTCCCAGATAGATAAAAGTGACTTATAGTATCTTAAAGCAATAAATAATAAGCTAATATTTATTATTTAGTATACTAGGCACTTTATAGCCATTATTATATTTATCCCCACAAAACCCTTTATTATCCTTGTATTTTATAGATGAGGAAACAGAGGCACAAAAAGTCTGATAATTTGTCCAAGGTCAGATACCTCAGAATAAAAAAGCTAATAGTTGAATCCAAGGTGTCAGTACATTCCTACCCACTATTCTGCTCCCAAACTTAAAATATAGCAAGAAAACTCTTCAGATGATGAAATTTTTAAAATACAGTTTCACATCCCTTGCAGTGATCTTGGAGGACCAAGGACTGACTTTAGATTTGCAGTGTTCTTGTATGTGTTTAGAATCACGGGAACAAGTCTCTGCTCTATAGCATCAGGGTAACTGAACCACCATTCGACTGGTGACTATTTAACAGGACATGTTGAGATCTTTCATACAGAAACATAATGCTGCCTTTTTTTCCTTTCCATTTTCCTTTTCATTTACCATTCAGTAAAAATTGTCACCCTTTGGTACTTCTTATCAAGATATTTTGTATGCTGCTAATTTTCCTGACATTTATATGTAAAACATATCCCAGTGGAGGAATATACTAAATAATTAAAATCTATTTAGATTGCCTGTGTTGTCTAACTCATGTAATGGAGATGTTTCTTAGGGCTAGTTATTTTTTTCTGAACAAAGTAATTTATTTGCACATGTTATTTTAATGAGTGATGATCAGGAAAGAAATATATCGTATGTTACTCTAGTCTAAGCATCATTTAGAAAAGACCAAATGCAAAAAAAAAAAAAAAAACACCCAAAAACCAAAAACATAACTGAAGAAGGCTGAAAATTATTACTCATTCCTAAGGGCAATATTCAGATATGGGTGGCAGGCATTATGCCAGTATAACAGATGGACACGTTGAGGCCCCTACTTGTTGGTATGAAATATTAATATGAGGACATGATTCCAAGCTGAGAACATAAAAACAAATTACTTTGGAGGTTAAGGGGATATGCTATCACTAATCCATCGCTGAGCTGAATTAGCCTTCAAAAATAAAAATCGCTCCCAATAACATGTTTAACCTAATGCTAAACTTATTTTAACCAGGTGGGGTTTTGGAGAGACTGTAGAAAGCTATTATAAATTTTCTGAACTCATCAAATATGGATTAAGAAGTTCGATACAGAAGATGATATATTGATCTGGGGATGCTAAAAATAAAGAGAGTGGAGATCTAGCCCTTAATGACCCTCAGAAGTAGAATCATGAAGTAATTTTATGGATGCAAAAATACTATGTTGTACTTCCTTAATCCTAAACCAATAATCCTTCTCATCCTTAATGTTACAAAGAATTAGTGGTCAAGGTCACTTATAAAATATTCTGCAATATATAATAAAAATAACCTGTATAAATTTCTCTTTAGATTTACCACAGAGGGTCTTCCCAAGGTTTTCCAAGAAAGAAAGCAGAACAGTTTAATTGTATAAGCAATTTTAGGGGTTAATGAATTACCTTTTACCTTTCTGGACCTCAATTTTCTCAGGGGTGCATGGCCTGCTTCATGTTGGCAGAGCTAAAAAAATTCATTAAGAATTCTGCAAATATAACATTCTGTTTCAAGGTCTGCGCTAATGCTTTTAACTGGACTTGGCATCTGTGAAATTTCTGCCTTGTTCCTTAACTTTGGTCATGTCATTTAAACTCTCTGGGTCATATCTGTAAACCAGGTAGGAAAAATACAAGTCCTAACCATGCTACACAGAGATTCTGGAAAAGAGGTTAAAAAAAAAAAAAAAAGGTAAAAATGAAGGTGGAAAAACAGTATCAAAGAAGCAACATATATGGCGTGATAATTGTTTTAAAATGAATTTTATGTGGAGAGGAGGATATAGAAGAAGAAAATGTAATACATCAGTTTTAAGTTTTGAAAGAAAGTAATTTTGAACTTTAATAGTTTATTGCTATTAACAAATGAAAACTTTAAATTTTTAAGCCTCTGATAAGAATAACTGTTAGTTTTATTGGGAAAATATATTCCTTAAATAATCACACAATAAATCATTGTTGTAAACACCAGGCACAAGAGAATGATAAGGGAAGAGGAGAGAACTAGGATTTTTTTTTTTGCGGTAAGCGGGCCTCTCACTGTTGTGGCCTCTCCCATTGCGGAGCACAGGCTCCAGACGTGCGGGCCCAGCAGCCATGGCTCACGGGCCCAGCCGCTCCGCGGCATGTGGGATCTTCCCGGACTGGGGCACGAACCTGCGTCCCCTGCATCGGCAGGTGGACTCTCAACCACTGCACCACCAGGGAAGCCCTAATTTTTTTTTTTTTAACTTGACAGATTGTTAGATTCAGACACTGTCTATAACCATAAAGAGACAATGCCATGAAGTCACCTCTTAATATCCAAAAGGATCTCATTTGCAGAACTCTAATTATATGCTTTCATCCAACAGTCAACATGCTGGGTTAGTTTTTCTAGTTTGCACTTTATAAACTTTGAACTCAGTTTTTACTTCTTTTTTTTTAAAGAATAGTAGGTAAGCAGTCATATCTGGAAATTCAAGGGCACAACACAGGAAGCTGTTGACTCTTTGCAAAGGCATTTTTTTATCTGATAGACTTAAGCCATTTCATCCTAGCTTTACCATTAGTTAGAAAAAGCATAACCACCTTGTGTTCTAAGCCATGCAAATAAAACCATCACTGAGAAGGGTGTGTGTAAATTTCCATACCAAAAAGTACAGTATGAGGTGGTATAATTAAAACGTAAATGCCTACATACCTTAGAGCTGTTATCAGTTGCTGCTTACTAAATGGTACTATTTATGTGTCTAGCACTTTCATGTAAGTCATTATATGATTTCATGCTGAAAACCAGCCACAAGGGAGTATTAACTGAGTTCTCAGATAAAGTAAGCAAGTTTCCTCAGATAATACACGGCAGAGACCCAACTCAAACCCTTGTCAGTTGTCCTTGCCTGGGAGGTACTTATAACTTGCACATTTAAACTCAGTGAATATGCCACCTTTCATTTAGTGGCAGTCATTTAAATTACAAGTGTCTAAAATAGTTATGCTATGGAAAGTGACCTTGTGTTTCTGAGTCAGATAAGTGATAGCTGGAAGAAAGACCAAAGCTCTATCCTTATCTCCAATGTTAGCAATAGCAGTAGGATCTCCACAAGGACAAGCATTCTTTTCTATTACCACGGTCCCACTGGGCTGTGGTGGCACCAGTGTGGACACCCAACCGGAAGATGGATTCTAGAAGGGCTGAGTTTATGCTAGAATATTTAAATCAGACTTTACTGAGGGCCCAGGAATAGCAACATGGGCAAGACAAAGAAAGTAACATAGACACTGGAGAGCCAGTTTGGAAGATCCCGTTCCATTTGCCGTTCTCCAGCAAGTTGCTTCTCCCCGGCAGAGGTCACCCTTCCCTGACCACCTGGCGATACTCTCGGCTTTCTCAAAGCCTGGCCCCAAGTGAGAAGGGCCCACAAAGAGACAAGTCTGCCTCCCATATTCTGACATCTGAGTTAAGGGCGGGCCTCTCTTCTCTGAGTAGCTAACACCAGAAATACCCACTACTTTATACTTTGCCTTCGCACAGCAGCACAGAATCACCCCAGCGCCACGGCTGAGCCAGTTCAGAACACTACCCAGGACACCCACGCTCCAGTAAGAGAGAGGCTCAGTGTTCATGCAACAGCATGTTACATACTGAAGGAGCTGTCTGTTACCCTATGAAACCCACACCCTTACAACTAAAGCCTGTCTCAATTACCTAACTCTTTAATTACATATCTGAGCAATATTTTCATAAAATTACCCACACTGTGACTCAATAATACATTTTAATTAAAATTTTGTAATCACAATGCAAAGGCAAAGTTTTCATTTTCACTTAAAATTGTTTTAAAGAAAATGAGATGCTGTTTTTTTCAACAACGACAGCTACTACTTCACAACAAAAACAACAGCTACAACAAAAATATAAATAAATAAATAAAAGGAAAGGAAAGTGCTTAAAGGGAAAAGAAGAGGGAAGCATACCTATTATACGTCATGGGTTTTTAATATAAATTAGATGCATAAGGATGGCCTGGGTAGAATGTAAATAAAAATTACTGATCTGAGAGAAATCTCCTACTGAGCAAAAATATTTGAGCCTATAAAATTCAATAGTCAGTGGAAGTGATACTTCCAAATTGTAGAAAGAAAAGAGAAATGTTATTCCAATTCTATATTTTAAGTATGAAGCTGGCCGATTGCCTTGGTTTTATATAAGAATCATTCCGTTTTAACAGCAGACATCTTTGCAGAAACTCACATTTTGGAAAAATGGCCTCATACTTAGTTATTTCAAGAAGGTGAATCAGAGAATGAGCCATTGCCTGAAGAGTCACCTTTTAAGAAGTCTGATTACAGCCGCTTTAATTTTCTGTAACTTTGCAATATGTTTAAATCACAACTACTTGTAAAATAAAATTTGTATTTAGAACAAACAGCTCACGAAATCAAGATAGCTTTATCTGTTTTATCCTTCAGTTTCAGTATTGGAAGTATGATACTGACATTAAAACTGTGTGTTCATATGAAAAACACAAGTTTTTCATACTTGGCTGCTTCAAAGGCATAACACTTCTAACCTCGAATATTGCAGGTATCCTTTTATACACAAAGGTTAAACAGTCAGAGCTTGGGTGTGACTGTTTATGGGGGACATATTCTCTTCTCTCCCTCTGTCCCCTTTTTAATCCTGGTTGCTGGTCACCCAGCTATATGATGATTCCCAGGTGTTCCCAGCCTGGCTAAGTGGGAACAGCCTTCCCTTTGGACCTAGGGCTTCTGCTCTGCCCTGAATTCTCCTGGAGGCCAGAATGGCATGCTACTTTTGTTCCTCTTCTGATGTGGTAGTTACAAGGTAGTTACTTGCAGGGAGGTGAAAAAAACTTTCCAGCACAGATACCTCTAAGACCAGATACATTCATAGGAAACGTTGAAATGGCAGAGAAATGCTTCAGAAATGTAAACTTCCAAACACAGAGAAAAACTTGTTTCCCCGATTTATAAATTTTGTGGCAGTGAAATTTGGCATTGACTTTACTGAACTTGGGGAACACAGTGTTCTGGCTACATGCCACACAAGGATTATTCTTATACTTGGCATCCTCACCATTTTTTGGAAGTTACCCCCAAAGAGAATCAACTTCATCACAGACAAACATATAGGTCAAGTTTATATGTCAGAAAGTCAATATTTTAGAAAGCTGTAACTAATGCCCACAGTGGGTGTCCATTGTTAAAGATGAGAACAAGTCTATCCTGTTTCGTTAACCAATACATTTCTGTGCTACAGCTCTACATTATAAATTGTGTTCACATAATTCAGAACTCCATCTATTAAATATCACTGAGACAAATGTACTTCAGTTACACACCCACCCACACCCCTTTGCCTGCCATTGTCCACATAGAAACAGCCATAACTCAGCTATACAGTTTATGCAGTCACATTTTGGAGGGCTACCTTACCCCATCAATATAAATATCATCATCATTTCATTGGTCCCATTTGTTTCACGCATGGTGCATTCAATGAAGCTTCGATTTTAAAACAGTTACACCAAAGACTGACAGTGGCAATGACACAAAAGAAACAGTTGGACAACTTGGAAATAATGGTTATGGGTTTCTTCATAGTGAAGTCATAGAAATGGTAAACTAAGAGAGAGATGAGCTTTTGTTTTTTATATCCTTGCTTTTAAACATTCTAAAATATAATATCTTTGCAAATAACAATATTGGTACTGGGATTAATGGTAAATATTAAGAACATTTTATGCAGCTTCTGGCATAATTCATCACTTTTATTACTAATTCTGCCATTACTAATCACAGCTGACTCATTGATTTTTCTCCAAACGATTCATTACTCTTCTTTAATATGGAACTCTTTAAGTGTGGTCTTATAATTGAGTTCTTTACAAATTGTTCATTACTCTGGAGTCTCGTTCCTTCAATGTTCTGGCTCAGATCCCTCATCTGTTAACTGAAGAGCCTGAATCTGATGAGTTCTAAAATGCTATCGTTCCATGACTTCTAAACCATTTGACATCAAAAGGTTTTTACGCCTTTCCCACCGGTAGACCATCTATTTATTCTTTTACACTGGTACAACTCTTTTAAGAAAAGGCTCTATTTTGTATTTTAGGTTTATATCAGAACTTGATGCACTTTATTCTTATTCCCTTGCACCTCCCTTTAGTGGATCAAAGCAAAAAGAAAAAGTTTAGGGCTGGGTATGAATTCCCCCAAAATGCATCTCTGCATAACTATTTTTATTCTTATTTGTAAATTTCCTACCCCAACACTATTTACTTCTTTCACTTATTTATTTTAGGCTGTGTACAGACTAAAATTTATCTAAAATAACTCACAAGACCTCACAACATATATAAAAATGGTTCCTTTAACAGAGCTTTGGATATAAGAATTTCAAAGTGAACTTTATTTTTTTAAAAACACCAGATTTGAGTAGGACACATAAAAGTGGGGCACATAAAATGGTACTCAAGTTTGAGTAAAATTTTTAAAAAGGCATATTTTATTTTTAACCATACCTTCCACATTGCAATTTGTGATCAGTTTACTCTCTAATTAATATAGTTTGACATGTTTTTTTTTTTTTCAGATTTTTGATTTTGGACTCAAAGCATACATTTGTACCATAGCCCATAGTAGGTGGAATACCTAGTGCATTATGCTGCAAGGGGTAATTGCAACTTGAGGGAGAAAGTGGGATTCTTCTGATTGTCACCTGAACTGGGTTTCACTGTAGTTCTGGAGGAGGTAGACAGAGAGGCAGAAGAAAGGAGAGAGTTAAAGCCTTTGCAAAAATTCACAGAATGTAGGCAAGTGATTCAGATCAAGAGCACTGCCGTATTGGTAGAGAGATGGGAGAACCAACTGGAAAGAGTAAAACCCAGCTCAAGTACTGCGAGGGGAAAAAACAGTCCCAGCGCAGCTGCTGTGGAGCAGAGTACCTGGGTGGCACATACACTAGAAGTGTCCCTTGATCACTGCCCCCATCACAGACCTCACTTGGTTGTGGGCATGCAGGAGGATGAATAACTTAATTTTGACTCTTCTTTATATTTATTTCCAAAATTATTCTGTAGTATATGAGGGGAAAAAATTTATTTTAAAGACACTTCTTATAAATGTCCCTAAAATGACGTCTATATGAACCTAAGTAAATAACCTCAAATTATAATAATCTTAAAAAGCATTGTGTGAGTTATTTTTTATTAGTAAAAATCAAATGTCAAAAAGGGCTTCTGTCGAGAGTGGCACACGTAAGGTAGCTCGTTTGCTCCTCATCTGGAATCAACATCGAGAGATCTCAGAAGCATAATTTTTTGGTATCTGGGCAGCTGGTGATCGTTGGTCCTGGTGCCCCTGCTTTTTAGTCTGGAAAAGCAGAGTGTTTTTTTCCAGTCAGCTAGAATGGTAATGTAGAGTTTTTCCAAACATGCGTGTTGTCACAGGTTTTGTAATTTCTAGAGCTCTAGCAATAAATTTTTTGATGACAAAAAAAAAAAAGAATCAAATGTCATGTTAATTAACCACAGAAACAGATCCCACAGTTAAGGCAATAAGCCAATTTTCAGAATGCTTTTTAATGTAAAACTGTTTCGCTAGGGAATTAATATGTCCTTTGTAATTTTTAATAACTTATGAAGCTATTTGAATATCAAAAAACCCACCTGTTTTCTGTAACAGATTGATAATTAGGAAGAGATCTTGGAAGATGTAATTTTATTTATCAACTTATATTCAATTCACAGGTGACTCTTTACATTGATTTTCCTTCAAATGATTCATTAGGATTCTTTAATATAGAGCTTTTTAATTGTGGTCTTGTAACTGAGTTCTTTAGAAATTGTCTATTACTCTGGAATCTAGTTCCTTAAGTTCTCTGGCTCTTAATGCTTAAGTTACGTTAGGAAATGTTCCTTTTGTTTCCACCAGTATTCACTCTACACCCTAATTAGTCTCTAGATATCTCTTGGGTATGTAGCTGAGATATGTCTTGTTATGTTAAAAAAAAGGAAGTGCAAAATTCTTGAATATGGTGTCTTTGCAGAAGAAAGTGTCAATTAAAGCACTCCGTATTATTTTTTCTGCACGTATATATATCTTATCAAAATAATTTAAAATTCTTTTCACAAGATGATACAGAGTTTGAAGGTTGAAATCTAATACTTTGTACAATGCATACACTTTTAAATAGTTGCTTCCCATAATATAAAGATAATTTTGCTCATGATTTGAGGCATCTTTGAGACATCTGTCTATGCAATGTTTCCTCCTACTTTTAAGGATATTCAAAATAAATGACCATATTCTTTAGATTAGGTGGACTATTATTCAAAGAAAATGGATTTATTAAAATAATTATATATCCCCACACAGACATACTTCCCCCACTCTAGTTTGGGAATTTAAAATCAAAACAACAAATTAATCTGCAAAACTTTTCACCATCAAACTTACTATGAACCTGCTAAGGGCAGGTGAACCAGCTCATTAAGGGCAAGGGCTGTACCTGAGTCTTACTCATTTTTTTTTTTATTAAATTTTTTTGGGGGGGCTCCGTTTGGTCTTTGTTGCTGCGCGTGCGCTTTCTCTAGCTGCAGCAAGCCGGGCTGCTCCTCATTGCTGTGGGCGGGCTTTTCATTGCAGTGGCTTCTCTTGTTGCCGAGCACGGGCTCTAGGCGCGCAGGCTCAGTAGTTGTGGCACACAGGCCCTAGAGCATGCGGGCTTCAGTAGTTGCAGCATGTGGGCTCAGTAATTGCGGCGTGTGGGCTCAGTAGTTACAGCGTGTGGGCTGTAGGGTGCAAGCTCAGTAGTTGTTGTACACGGGCTTAATTGCTCGGCGGCATGTGGGATCTTCCCGGGCCAGGGCTCAAACCTGTGTCCCCTGCATTGGCAGGTGGATTCTTAACCACTGCGCCACCAGGGAAGTCCTTACTCATCTTTAAATACATCTTTGTGACAGTGCCTGGCAAATAGAAAGGTCTAATAACCTGTTTGCTGAATGAATGAACTAACTGCTCTAACTTCACCTAATTGCATGTAATAGCTTGCTCTCCTTCATTATGATTGCAGTTATATAAAGGGTGTTTTATTCATTTTCTGAGTATATTTGAATACGCATCTAGGCTAACAATAGAAATTTAAATTTTAATCATTGCTTCTTCAGTTTGGAGCATGGAGAGATGAAGGGTCAGTGTAAGGGTTTGCTACATGTTAACCTTTGCCTATATCATGCATTCACCTATTAATATTTAATGAGCACCTACAGTGTACGAAGTTGTGTGCTAGGCACTGAGAAACGAGTACTTAAAAATATTTCAAATGTTTCTTTTTGCCTCCAGGAACTTTAAGTTTAGCAGTCACATGATTCCTATCTTGGATTAAAATAGACTTTTATTGTTTCTAATTATTTAATCATCTTCCTGTAGAAGAATTAAGTATGCTTGTCACATTGATGTTGAGTTTAACTATATGTTTTAGGCTAATGAAATATGAGTGTAAGTGATATATGTTGCATTTGAACAAAAGTTTTAAAAGGCATTGCGTGGTTCAGTCATTGAATTTTCCTCTGCCATGAGAACAATGTGCCCCAAATGGTGACAGCCCCTTTATCCTGGATCCTGGAATAAAGAAGGATCTAGGAACAGAGCCAATGACAACCCACAGCTACCTTAGTCTATATTAGTAGGAGCAAAAACTAAGGCATTTTTTGAGTAGGTTACTGAGATTTGGAAACTTGCTTTATCCACAGTGTAGTCTTCGAAATGTGACTAATATACATGGACAAAGTTCAACAATAGTTTCCCAGGTAATTTTAATGTCAGAAAATTATTCTCACAAAGTGGCTTTCTGCCTTAAAAAATGTAGAAATTTCTACTGATTACATTGAAAAATAAAAACTAGATCTGTCTGACTCCATGATTTATCTACTGTACCAAATTCCCTTTAATGTAATACTAATGATAATTGCTGTAATAGGACTATGAGATGACATCTATCAGACACACTCTTTGACTTTATTACACTTTCATACTTCATCTTCCCAACACTTATACGTGGAAGGCATTTTTCTTTTCTAGGTTAAAAAAATTAAGTTATTTGCCCAAAATCACGTCTGTCTTCACTCTTACCCACTTCTCATTCTTGTTTCTTACCTGCTTTTCAAACAGTTTTGGCAGTAAAAGTCTGTAAAGGTACTGTGATACAAAGGAAAGGGTTCTGAAGACAGAAGACCTGTTTCACTCTCCATTACTAGCTATGTGAGTTTAAGGGCATCACTTAACTTACTTATCACTCAGGTTACTGATCCATAAAATGAGTTTGATGCAGGCTCAAAACAAGAAATATACATGAAAGGTCTTTATAAATTATGAGGTACAAAGATGTATGATATTGTCACAGTTATATAGAAAGAATGATCTTCCCTCTTTTGATCATTAACTTTGTAGGTCAACAGCAATTATCCACAGACTTCTCATGGTTTGACCAGAAATATCCCCTCTGTGGATTCACTCTTTACTGCCAACCTTTTTTTCCCCACTCTGCATACTCCATTTCCCAGTCACCAGTGATCAAAAGAAAAAAACAAACTGAGACAGAAAAATAGACCGTCAGAAATGTAAAGAGGCCTAGGCAGCTTTATTTATAATAGTCACTATCAGTTAGGAAGAGAGAGCCTGTGGTAACCAAGCTCATATATCCAGGAATTTAACCTTTCCTTGTCAATGACATAATAACTTTTTTATATCAGATATATTTTGCAAAGATTAGGCAAAGGTTGCTTTTTAAGCGACTGCAGCAGGTTGCATTTTCCAAAGACAGCTGTACCAATATCTCCCCTATCTCTCACCTCTTGCCACTGTCCTATCAAAAGAGAGAGCCTATTTCTTTACTCCTTGAAATATAGGTGGACCCTGTGGCCTCTTTGACCAATAGAACATGAAAGAAATAATGCTATCCTAGTTCCAGGCTTAGGCTTTCATTGGCCTGGCAGCTTCCCCTTTCTGCCTCCTGTAAAGCTCACAACTGAACATTCATTCTTGGGATGCTTCCTCTAGAAACTAAGGCACGATTCTTTGAGAAGCCCAAGCTACTTGAAGGTCCATGTAAGCATTCCAGTCAGTAGCTCTACTTAAGCTCCCAACCATCAGCCAGCTTCAACTGCCAGCCATGTAAAGTGCACCATCTTGGATAGCCAGTCCAGTCCAGCCTTCAGATGACTGCAACGACAACCGAAATCTCACTGAAACATGAAGGAAACTAAGCTTGAACAAGTCAGCTCAGAACTTAACCTACAGAACGATGCAAAATAATAAAAAATTATTTATTTGTTGGGGTGGTTTGCTACATAGCAATAGCTACCAGAACACTATCTACTGCATGATTTTCCAGACGTCATTGTCCTTTGTTTCATTCTATAAATCCATTAATACAATTTAACTAAAACCAACATGATTTTTAAAATCATTTAGTGATTTCATTGTATTGATGCTATGTGTTTTTAAAATTCTATAAACTAACTTTAAAATGAAGACATTATTTCACGTTTTGAAGCTTACTGTAAAAATTTTTAGGAAAAGATGGAACTAGCATGCGAAGACAAAACATATTGAATTTTTATTCAGTTATTTGCGTGGGGATTTGGGGATCTAAACTGAATTTATTTTAAAAATAATGGATTTTGAAGACTCAGTAAGACAGGTTTTCAAGTATCAGTTTTCTTGCATTTTAAATAATGTATCATAGCTGGTAAATTGCAACCAGGTGTTACCCACTGATTTACTCTTTTGTGGGGATCTTTTTTTTTCCCCAAATGAAAAATACCTTTCTTCTTTTTTATAATTATAAAAGTAATACACACTCATTATTGAGAATTCCAGCATAGACTGTAAAAAAGAGTAGAGGTAAGAGTCATTTTAATATTCACATCCCAAAGATAGTGTTAGATAATCAAGTGTCTTTGGCAAGTTATTTCATCTCTCTGTGATTCAATTTCATCTACAAAATCAAAATAATAATAATTCTTAGGCTTTCTGTGGAACTACATAAAATGATACATGCAGAATACATATAACAGAGTCTGGAATAAAATAAGTATTCAGTGTTAGTTTTAATTAGTAACAGTTTGATGTATAAGTGTGTTTCCTTCCAGATTTCTATTCTAAGCGTGCATAATTACATGTATACATTTTTAGCAAAACTTTGTGGAATCATAAATGCTTAGTTTTCAAGCTAATTTTTTTAACTCTTCACTATATCATAGGGATATAGTTTTACAACAATACATAGAAATATGCCTCATTTCTCCTTATAACCACATTGTACTCTAATTTACAAAAACATATGTAAAATATACCCAGAGTTCTATTTTAATTATTTTTTTCTTTTTTTACAATTTGAGCTATTATATAAAACACTGCAATGAACATTCTTATTTTAAAAAGTATCTCACACATAGGATTCTATAAACAAGAAAACCAGAAAAAATAGTATCTTAAAATATATGGAACTTTTTACTCAAATAGATCAGAATATTTTATGATCATATGGCATATGCTTTATTAACTCTAAACCCTTATAGAAACCATGAGTCTGCTCATCTACATGCAGATAAAATTCTAATAAAACCAATATGTAGGACCACAAAAACTAGAAAAATCAAAAACCTAAACTCCCCATAATATTATCAGGCTCCATAAATAATCAAGTTTAGTTAAGGACTTTGGGTGCCTGTATTATGTTCAGCATGTCATGAAGAGAACCTTTATTTCATTATGTCATGTAAAATTCTAATCAAAGACTAAGTAAGTTCCAAACATATGTGAATATCTGAAGACAGAATTTGGGTAAAGAATATCAACCATAGATACTGACAAATTGAATGAAACTGAGGTATTAGCATGCTAACATTGAACTGACATAAAGATTAATACAAAATGTCAGAGAGTGAGTTATTTAATTGGTATTAACCCCAAGTAAATTTCACACAGCGGGACCAACCTGCCCGTCTTATCTCTTCTTCTCTGCTCCTTTAAGCAGGATATTCAAACACTAACAGTGATAGAGCCAAGAGGTTTGGCTTGATGGAGGAGAGGAAGGGAAGAATTTGACTCCAATAGTTTCATTAGCCCCTGATCTCAATCCTCCTACAAATACATGTAAGATCCCTGTAGAAACATCAAGCTTGCTATGAAAACACAGCTCTGACCAGTTTCCTATTCCTCGCCTTCTAACCAAGTTCCTCTCATTTGACAATTCTGGATTCCCCACTGACTGCTAGATGTTTGGGCAACTTTCACATAATAAATCTTTTACATGGAGTCATGTGGACGCATGTATGAAATGTTTTACCAGAAGCTTTTGGCTTCTTAGATTCATATGAAGTCTTCTTTTTCTAGAAGGGTTGTAGAGAAATACATGCATAAATAAAGTATATCCCCTATGGTACACTGAATGATGGCCCTGGAAAGAGGTCTATGCCCTAAACCCCAGAACCTGTGAATGTATTACTTTACACTGCAAAAGGGACTCTGCAGGTATGATTAGGTTAAGGATCTTGAGATGGGTAGATTCTTCTGGATTTTCCATGTGGGCCCAATGTCATCACAAGGGTCTTTATAAAATTGGGGCAGGAATGTCACAGTCAGTGAAGGTGATGTGACCCCAGAAGCAGAGGGAAGGAAGAGAGTATGAAGACGATTAGAAGATGTAACATTAATTGCTTGAAAATGGAGGAAGAGGTTATGAACCAAGGAATGCAGGTGACCTCTAGAAGCTGTAAAAAACAAAAAAACGTATTCATCCCTAGAGCCTCCAGAATGCAGCCCTGCCAGCCCATTTTGGATTTCTGACCTCCAGAACTGTAAAATAATTAATTCATATTGTTTTAACTTACTAGGTTTGTAATAATTTGTTGTAGCAGCAATAGGAAACTAATACACTCCCAGTGACGTATGTCACGACAAAGAATTGCATAGCTCATTTCTTCACAGTAAAGTAGCCAAATATGTAAAGTTTAAGAAGAGTATGACTAGCTAGAGACACTTGTCATAGAAATATTCACGTGCTGAATTCTGATAAGAACACAAGCGTGGTTATATTTTATACCTCTCTTTGTAATCCTCACTCATTTCCCTCAGTGTTCACGCATAAGTTCATTCTAGTTGTATCCTTCCAAAATGACACAAAAGGGTATGGAGTAAACTACATCTTACTTTTACTGCTTTTTGTCACAATGATTTTGAACTATCTCTGTAGCTATGCCAAGGATGAAGCGACTTGTTTCTTGAAGTTAGGATCCCTAAGTCACTGATAACCCAATATTCCCTAAATCTTATAAAGAAGTACACCGGGGGTGTGTAAGCAAATGCAACTAACATAGTTACTTCAGATCCAACTCTACTATGAGTTATAGCCATGCAGTTTCTGGTAGAACCTACTATTGGAAGTTTATTTATTCATTAAACTTGAATCAAAACCTTTGTGCAGAAGGGTTATGTGGTTTTAATAAACATAAACAAGCCAAGAGTGGCATAATTTCATTTTATACTCAAATTGGGAAGTTAACTTATACAGGAATAACACAAGAGAATCCTGTGAAATAGACTATCAGTGTACACTGGAATAATAAAGTACAGAATCCTTTTAAAAGTGCTGAGGAGATTCAGATTAAAAGGTAACTGGAGCCCTTTGGGATTGTCTGTTACATTGCCCTTGACTCCCTAGATTCCTGCAAAGAGAAGAGAAAAGCTACGATTCTTAAATTGTGTTTTTTAGATGAAGGCAACATGTATCTTTCTCACTGCTGGGTCCAAGGAACTATGAGAATGAGGTATCTAACATGGCCAGTTAGTGTCTTCATTTTAGACTTTCTTTTGTCACTTCTTTTGTCTTGTTAGGAAGATTTGTATTTAAAAGGTTAATTACTCTTTGTCATACTTTTCCATTGGTTCCATAGTGCTCATAACAACTCTTAGAATAATTATGAAATGTAAAATTCACAATCTGTACCAAGAATTTAGTAATTAAAAACCCAAGCTGTAAAGTGGTAGTGAATAAAGAAAAATACTCAGAAGAACGAGAATTGCCAACCTTCCATGTTGAGGCTTAAAGGTGATTTTTAGTCTTTATATGTTGACATAAGGAATCTTTCCAATGCTGGAAATTTTTTCAAATGTTAAAAATGCCACAAGGGTTTAGATTATTGCATGAATAATGAGCAAAGGAATTAAAACATACCAAGGATACTATACAAAATGATATAACAACCCAGTTATGTCATCTCAGAAATAAGGGGATCAATCCTTTTAAATGTATCATAATTAGATTCATTAAACCCTTCTTGATGTCCTTTGTAATTTCATCCTGTACATCTTGAAGTAACAAATTTCTTAAATATACTAATAATTATGAATAAAACTATGCTTTGTTTTAGTTTCAATTTTAAGAATTCCTTTTTGTAACATTAGGAGGAACTGTCTTGTTCTAATTAAGACCTTTGAGGAGACCCAATAAATAGCACCTCCTTCCCTACCACACACCAAACATTAAACTAGTGGAAAAATATGATAAAAGCGTGCAATTCCTGGAACAAAACTTCACCTTTACTACTCAAAAAAATGTCTCGAATAGCATTTTCTGGTTATATTTTTGGGAGGTTTAGACTTCCTAATATTAAACCCCAGAATACAACAGCCTTATCTACTCAGTTAGAGACATGAGAGAAGAAAGTGTGCTCCCTTTGGTCAGGCTTATTCTTAAGAGGTAAAAAGAAGAGCTGAGTCAAACATTCCCAACATACTGTCCCAATTCTGCCAACCAGATAAATCACACTACCTTCCCAAGGGCAAAGTGACCAAAGGGATGGAGAGGGGTCGGGAGTATTATGCGAATCTAGCTTTCTGGACATGAAAGGAAACATCTGGAAAGAAAAGAAGCAGCATTTCCCCACTAACTAGACTCACAGATTCTTTCCAATACACCTAATATGCAGTCCTTCTGTTTATCTATTTTTATAAGCCTTGAGAATAGTCCCTTAATCTTTAATTTTCCAGATAAGGGGTATATCTGTAAGATGTATACTTCCTAAGAAAGTTTGGCCTGTTGCTCATTTTAATTGCATATCTGGGGAACTTGTCTATCACTCATGCACTTCCTGATGTCTAGTTAAGAAGGGTAACTCTTTATATTATCCTGGGAATGGATTAACCCTATACTTTTTACAGACCTTTTGTTTCTAGTGAGTTTCCAATACCTTTCCTAAGGATGTGCTCAGAAATGTTGTTGGTCTACTCAACAGGAGCATGCTGAGCCTATGTCTATGGGCAGCAATGAAAATGCTCACTGTAGCTTTCTAATGACTCATAATTGCTGGTTGAGACCAATCCATCATCTTGCAAATATCATCTGGATTAATTATTCCTAAAATGCCTTGCCTTCAAACCCACACTGAAGCTTTTTCTGCCATTCCACACAGTCAACATAACTAAATCTCTGTTCAGTGTATTCCCCATAGGTCAGAATTATACAACATGCACAAGCTCCCTGTGATTTTACTGAACTTTTGTAAAAATGTCAGATAAGACAAGTTCCAGAAGTAATTTTTGCTGTGTAGTAGTTTCTTACAGATGCCTGATAAAATACTACAAATTAGCAGCTAAAAACCATGCCCATATATTAGCTCATGGTTCTGGAGGTCAGAAGTCTGGGCACGGTGTGGCTGGGTTCTCTGCTCAGGGTCTTACCAGGTTGAAATCAAGCTATCATCCCAGGCTGTGGTTCTCACCTGAGCTCAGGTCTTCTTCAGGTGTACTGGTTGATGGCAGAATTCATTTTCTGTGGTTGTAGGTCTGTGTCCCTGCTTTTCTGTTAACTCTTAGTTTGGTGCCACATTCAGCTTCTAGGGGTTCCTGATCTCAGCTGTTCAAAATAGGGTGTTTGCTTTCTTCCGGACCAGCAAAGACTCCCCCTCCTGTGACCAGCCAGAGAAAAATTTCTGCCTTCAAATGTCCCAAATGATTATGTTAGGTTCCCCTGGATAATCTCCCTTTCTTAAAGTCAACTGTGCCATATGATGTAAATGAATTGTGAGAGTTAAACCCATCATATTCACTGTGGCTAGGATTATGCAGGATGTGTACACCAGAGACAGAAAATCTTGGGGACCGTCTTAGAATTCTACCTACCAAACACTGTTAACAAGTCCTAGGCATAGAAATGCCTGATTATTTCTCTCCTTTTTTCTTTCTTATTTTTGAATCAGCTCCTTATCTTTGCAAAACACTGTCCAAATGAGACTGTCATTCAATTTTTAAAATCTCTGGTAAATATCTGTTAAAATTTTTTTTTAAGTCTAAATGAATTACTTAAATAAACAGGGTACTTAGAACCCGCCAAACCTGGGCAAGGGTCTGGATTCTCCTTCTTCATGGTGACTCGACCTCAGCCAGTTTAGTGATGTAGTTATGGAACCCTTTCAGTCTGTTTCCCTCTATAAGATGGAGACAGTAATTCCCACCTCTGGAGTGCTGTCAGTATTTAATGGGTGTGTTAAAATTCTTACCACAATGCTAGGTTCAGAGTAGCCAGCTAACAGTTTCTCTCCTTTTCCTTCGTTTTATTTATCTTTTCATTTTGGTTCTGCTTTGTTTTTATTTAAACTCAGAAATCTGCAATAGATCAAATAGACCAGATTTTGCCTTACAGAAAAATGTTACCGTTCCACCAACACATTATTCTCAACAGGGTTACAGTATTCTACAATTTATTACCATTGCCAACACCTTGCCTGGTATGGAAGAGCTCTAATTTGTTGATCCCTCTTAAAATGCTTATCATGGGAATCACGCTGACCAGCATATTGATCATCAAAATAATAAATTACATACTTTGGGCGCCAGCACCACACCTTGAGTACTTTAAATATTGATCATGGGAGGTGATTTATTTATATTGGTTTTGTACAACACATTTAACGCATTCCGCTTATATAATGTGGTTCTAGAACTACTCCACGTCTAATAGAATTCTTAGCTGAGTTTCCTTTTCTACAGGGATCAGATTTGTTCCCCAGTTCATTGCCTTTGTTTTTTTTAATCATCCAATAACTTAGTTAACTTAATTAACCACTTAGAAATTATTTGCAAGTGTCCCTCAAATTAGTTTTTGCTTAATTTTTTACACTTGACATTTGACTCTTACTAGGTTCCCTGATTCTTTTTTCATAATTTCTTCACTTCGGGAAAAAAGTCTTAATTTTTTTTTTTTCTTCATTCAGGTGTGTAGTTTTATCACTTAATCATGCAGGACTTCTGGTCAAGTTACTTTCTTCGAAATACATTGTGGTGCTTTTAAATGACTTAAAGGTTTCCCCTGGGATATTAATGAGTAGTTTTTTAAAAATGTTTTAAATATTCTGTCAGTTTGGCTGTTTCTTTGTTTTCTATCATTAGGCACCCTCCTTCCAATGGATATTTTTGGTTCCCCTCACTTTTATTAAAATGTTGAATTTGATCATGCTATTACCACTTAATAATTACCACTCTTCTGACCACTGCTCAGAGCTAAACCTATTACATTTCAGCTTCCTTGAAATTCTAAAGGAATTTTATCTCAAAGTCATTTATCATATCCAAATACCTGACACCCACATTTTCTCATGGTTACGATTTCTGCCAATTTATATGGGGACAAATGTGCTGCCTTATTACTACTATCTGGCTTAATTTTTTGGGTTCTCTTTGTCTTGTTTAACATGTACGATTTATTCTCATTGTCCCAGTATTTTGCTACATCTTTATTCCTTAAATATGGAATGTCTGCTTACCAAGTTTCCACTTACTTCCCTTGTTTTGTAGTATTTTTATCTTGGATGAATCAATATTCAAATATTTTTTGAATGCTCAAATCGAGTAATTTGAAGAGAGTTAATAAAAGAATAACATATAAAAGCACAATAAGGAATGGTGCAGTGTTCCAGGCTGAGTAACAGTGAAGAACCATTCGAAAAGGCAGGCAGAGGGAGTGATAATTACCGGAACCCTGAGGCTATATGAGGGCTGCCAGAAACTGAAATTTAGTGATGGATGCATCCAACTCTCTGCAACCCAGTAGGACTAGAGTGTAAGGAAAAAATACTCCATCACTTTCCTCCCTTCCTTCGATTTCCTACCGGAAATCCCCACTGGCTAAAACCCAACTGGAATTCAGAGGATAACAGAGTCCTTTCAGCATCTTCTCTTCATTCTGAGCAGGAAAAGAAGGATGCAGAGTGAGCCTGGAAGGGAAACTGAAGAAATCCAGCAGAAACACCAACAATGCTTATACCCCAATCTCAATGCCTTGTTAGAGAGGATGTGGCTTTGGAGCAGCGTATGCCATTGTTCAATTTTTCTCCCTCCAACTGGGCTCTCAAATACCATTCATACATTTTGTCAAGCATTCCCTATCACCATGGCTTCTGAGATGAGCTTGGAAATACTTAACGCATTCTTAATTAAGATGCAACTTGTCACTTCTCTGGGAAGCTTTCCATAAAGTCCACACGAAGACACTTTGAAATACATGATTGCTTCTCAGGTGCAGTTCTTAGAAGGAGCAGCATTTTAAAGAACATTAATGGCATCAATCCAATCTCTTCTGGTCAATCAAAATTTTGGAATAGGGCCTTCTTACTGTGCTTTCCAGTGATGTTACTAGATGACTCAATGTTGATTCGTTTCCTGTTCTTGTTAGCATTAATTGTAATAATATTGTCTGTTTTCTTTGTCCCTAGAAATTTACAATGACAGTAAAGGAAAGGAACCTAAGAAATAGTCTTTTCATCTTAAAACTCTGAATCTCTTTCTTCTCAAATGTAATACATGATAGATCAACCTTGCTAGTGGTTTTATAATGTCTACTGAAATCTCACCAGTGTGTTCTATCTAATATTTTTTTCAGTTCTTCTTTACCATTTGAGGGGTGATAAAAGTCTCCATTGCCATCAAAACATCTCTACCATTGGCTCACCATACTGCCTGAAATTCCCATCTTTAGAGAAACTTCTCTGATATAGGACTTTATCTCCAGGAAGTTCCTATCAAGTGGGTTTAGATTAACTAAGAGAGGTAACATGTTGACATACAGAATCACTAATCAGCTTCAAAGTCATCAGGCAAAAAGAAAGAGTCATTGACATTCAGATGGAGGTTCCCATTTAGAGAAGCTAAAGGCTTAACCTTCAGCTGATGGAATTAACCCTGGCTTTTTTTTTTTTTTTTTTCCTGTCTCAGTTTATTTAACAATAGGTAGTAAGAAATCAAACTTAACAGTCTATACAGTGATCCAAAGTTCATATTTGTAAGTAATCAACTTTAATCCCATGATTTACAAGTTGAGGGTTTTGCTTTCTATTTTCAAGTTTTACAGAAAGAGTGTGTGTGTGTGTGTGTGTGTGTGTGTGTGTGTGTGTGTGTGTGTTGGAGGGGGTGGGTGGTCAGGTAAGGAGGAAGAAAGCAAGCAAAGAAGAAACCCCAGGAGCATTTTGCATGTTAAAATCATCCCACTGGAATCGTTTCTTACCCTCTTTTTAATTTTTTCCTTTGTTAGATGTAAAAATAACGAAAAAATTCTTTCAAGAAACAGAACCACAATATATAATACATCAATTTGACAGCTGCCCCTGTATATTTTGAAAAAGTCATTTTTCTCTCTACATGTACAAATTACTTTAATACTTGAAGTTTTTACGATCAGACTTATGGAATAGAAGATTTTCTGGAGCACAAAAGTTGAGGGGAGGAAAGGGGATGTTTTTCCTTTTTTTTTAGACATTTTTAAAAGAATGAACATCTTTGCATCCAGAGAAAAAACTTGGTATTTTAATATATATTTATATAGAGAGAGAATGTAATTTTAAAGTAACATTAACCCCTTTTGTCCTCTGGTTTTAAAAATGTTCTTTTCTAACTCTTCCATAAAGTGAGGAGACTAGGGGAAAATGTCAGCCAACTGCACCAGTAAATAATAACTATTAATATTACATATTTTCATTAATTAAAAAAAATAATAAAACCCATTGGAGGTACAAGGCAGGAGCATGTGGTTGGCTTTCACAGACCTCAGCCTCCTCCCAATGCACATGTCCAGCCTATTTCTAGTCATGGGTAAAATCAAAGAGCAGAGGGTTTATCTGCAAAAAATCTCAAATACTACAGCTGAGATTTATCTGAAAATTAAGCCCCAGGTATCTCTGTCAGCAAGTGCTTAGGGAAGACCTTTGGTTAAATATATGGACTGGTAAATTTTCATAAAAGATAGGACAGGAGAAGTTTAGGGCTAAGGGCACATCAGAGGCAAGGTCTGGGGAGGGAATTATAAAGTTAGAGGCCAATAGGACTGGAAATACGGAGTGTGCATAGGCAGTTAGATGCTCACAAGGGAAATGGGTATATTACAAGCACATTTTGTCCCCTCTCCCCAACTTAAAGATATGATTGGCTACAGAACTCAAAATTATGCTTTGATCATCTCTTTATGATGAGACACTTCTTTCAATATACAAGGCAAGGTTTTAAACTTTTGCAGATATTGGTTCATTTCATCCTCACAATAACTCCGTGAAATGGGTAACATCATCATCCTGATATTACAGATAGGAAAAAACTGAGTCTCAGAGCATTTAAGTCACTTATTCTAATATCAAACACTGCCAAATGGCAGATCCAGGAATTAGCCCCTGACATTCTGATGCAGAGGCTCTATGCTTAACCATTACACTGTACATTCTCTCGTGGATACAGAAAGTACATCTTGCCCCTCAGATTAACATGTTGCTGTGTGCATCAATCAGATCATCCCACCCTACATCTTTCTCTATGGTCTCAGTGTGTAGCTGGACCACGGCAGTCACTACTCTGCTACCTTGAAAAGGCACTAGGCTTGGTCGTGAATCCTGGTATGGGTAAAACGCAAAAGCAACAAGAAGTGTGGTCTGGGTGAATTTTAAATAGAACATCTCTCTGTGTAGCTGTGCAACCGTTTCTGGAAAAATATATGCAGGGCAAGATGAACCACTGCAAAGCAATCCCTCCATAAGGCGTCTGCGGGAGGTCCATGCCTCTGGCAGCCTTCGGGAATAGAGAACATCTGTAGTAGCCACATGCCCCAAAGCCTGGTGTCAAAGCCCAGCAGTTCCCCACTAACGCTGCGAATGGGAGAAAAAGCCCTGCTTTCACTAGTTTCCAGGACAGGACATCCTTTCTGCTCCTTCTGCTATTTTGTAAAAATAGCCTAGGCATTTAAAAAATAAAAACGAAAAGCCTAAGTTATAATGGTCAAATGGGATAGGAAATTTTGTGAAAAGAGAGGAGGGTTAAGTTACCTAGAGAAATACCTTCAATTTCACCTTTTTCTGCTTCTATCACTTTTGTCCCAGACAGGCCTACAGAGCCTAATTTTAACCCCATCAAGTTCTGTGCAAACACAGTGAGAGCAAACCAACAACCAAGAATACACCGTGCACACAGCACACCAGGCATATGGCCGTGCACAGCCTTCATCAGCAACGACATCCGCGTGGCGGTGCCTGGCCTCAGGATTCTACTTGTGTTTGACCTTGACAGTAGTGTGTACATACCAGGGTGAAGTGCAGATTTGCTCTTATGTTGAGTCAGTCCAGTTGGTTCAGTGTTAATGCAGTTTTACTGGGTAAATGGCAGTTGGGTGGGATGGACTTGCTTGAGGTATATCAGAGGCTTGGTAACATGAGTATGTCTTATGAAAAAAATTTTGAACCAAATAACAAACATTTACTTGGTGTAAAACCCACAAAGCATTAAAAAATTGTCATAAACATGCCCCAAAAGTTCCTGATTACAAACGTAGACTTGGTTTGCCTGTAAATCAGCCTCAGCTTGTTCTAACACTTATATGTCCCAATACACTAATTCAATCCAAAAATCTCAAAAATTAAATGGGAACCAGGGCTAGGAAGTGGGTAATCATAATAGTACATCTACAGAGACAGTCTAATTTATGAATCAGACAAGGTGTAAGAGTTTTTCTTCCTTATTTCAATTCCCAAATAATTTCTCAGTGGTTTATCAAGTTTAGAAAGACAATTAAACTTGCTTTTTTCAAACATCAAGTTTACAAGTATGATAAGAACCTAACACCTGAACATTAATGTTAACAGAGGAAGCGTCAGTGGAAAGGAGTGAGAGTCAACAAATAATTGTAAGTTCACATATGTTCACATTTTGAAAATGAAGAGGAAAGACTTCCTGAGAAAACAGATTGAAAATATTTCCTTGCAGATGTCAGAGTTTTCTCATGCAATATCTGATGCAGAATAGTAATGGATATTGAATGAAGGCTTCTGTGCTTTAACACCTGATCTCTGTCAAATGGTATGAACTAGACCTAGTCTGTGAAGTGCTCTATCATATTTCATTTAGTGGTAACCTTCTAGCTTATGGGAAAACCATTGCTGCAAAATATGTGATCAAATATGCCAATGCTATTTTAGTTGGATTTCTGAGAGCATAGATCAGGACCAACACCACACAAAAGGTATTGCATAGGTAACACTGGCCTTTGCCATTCTCTTTCCCCTCCTGCTTCAGCCCCTTGTTCCCTGTCACTTAAGCATCTAGGTGACCTATGATATTTGTTTTCCTCCCTCTCAGCAGGATGTCTTTAAAGCAGGGAGGGAGCTAACCCAATTCACTGTTTTCCAATGGCATTCCAAGGAGCTGGATGTTATTGCAAATTTCTCTAAAATAGTATTTCACAGTCAAGTTGATTTGGGAAGTGCTGCATTAAACAAAGTAAATATATACTTGTTTTTACAGAACTTCTCAAAACCTCTAATACAATGATGTGCGTTGAGCATCTTCTAGAGGAGAACATTTCCCAAACTGGATCATTAACAGAAAGCCCTTTCCGGTAGCATCGATTAACATCTCACTGTTTGGGAAACACTGATGTAAGAGAAAGAGCGAAAACTGTAAAAGTCTGAGTTCAAAGCCTGGTTCTACTACTTACTTGAGAAACTTCTTTGAGATAAAGTTTTCTCATGAGAAACATGTGGCACATAGAAGACATTCAGAAAATAGTAGCCATGATTTAATTATATAGTTGTTAATAGTAGTAGTAAAGATAGTATACAGGGACTGAGGGAGCAGAGTGGAGCACCTTTATTCTCAGAAAGCCCAGAGCTGATAAAAAGAAGGAGAGATGGAAAGTGGTCATGGGGCAATGTATGACTGGATGGATTCAAATGGAATGTGGGGCTGGGCAAGCCTGGACAGATAGATGATGCCTTCCTGCCTCCCAAGTAGCAGAAGGGAATTCTGCCTAAGCCAGGAGGACAGTGCAAGACTGAGAGAAAGAAGTGGAAAGAATTTTAGTTCTCAGGCCATTGCTTATAAAAGATAAAAACCTCTTAGAACTTACCTGATTTAAAAATCATGGAACTCAGGGTCTTGGCATAAAGAAGGAATTGGAACCAAGTATTCTACCCAGTCATGGAAAGGGGAAGAAATGCCCCAAAATCAAGGGCAAGGAGAGACTGTGCATGGCTTACTTTTCATCTGCAAATAGGAATGATGATGGTACCATCATCAAGCTTTTGTGAAGGTGCAAATGTATTAAGGCACATAAAGCCATTAGAACAGTGGCTGGTACCCAATAGACGTTCGCTATTATTACTACCTTTCTTTCTAAAATGTGCTTTCATTACCGATCATGGTACTTCTCGAGCAAATCCAGAAATAAAGATTGCTTCATACATTTCTACTACATACCAAATTCTTTGCACTATGGAGCTTGCCGAAAGAGACAGAGTTCTGTTATCACAAAAGTTACCTGGTATATAGTATACTTTTTACAGACAATAGGACAGTCCACAGGGACAGGAAAAATATGGGAATCAAACTAAGGGCCTCGTCACTACAAAGTTAAGGAGACACATTTTAAGACACTAGAAGATAAAAGAATCTTCCATCTACTAAGCTCTCATTCTGTTCAAATTGCTGTTTGATGTACTTTCTCCTCTGAAGACAAGGGGATTAAGCTGATGGATTTATCTCTGAAGTTCCTTAAGAGCTGAATGACTCAATTTCATCATCAAACCTTTGAAGGAAATTGAACCACCATTTCAATGGTTGAGAAAGTGGTTTTCCTACTCCATTTAATAACAATAAAACTTGTTTATTGCTTACTTTCTACATACCAGACTCCATGCTAAGTACTTCCAATGTATTGCCTAATTTCACCTTCCCAACAGTACTGTGAAGTGGGGTACTCTCTCTTCCTTTCCTCACTTTTCAGATGAGGAATCTAAGTCTTGGGGAGATTAAGTAACCTGCCCAAGGTCACTCAGCAAATAATAGCAGAGCCATGTCTGTCCAATTCCAGGGACTACACAGAGCTACATATCCAAGGAATTTACTACTCACTGGCACTGCCTCAGCACTTTCTGAATGTTTAAAATTGTTTTAAATAAGACGTAATTAAAAATAAATAATTCATGCTGTTGACATTTCAGTGCTAACACTACCGCACAGGGTATGAGCGTGACAACCAGGCTTGTGTAAATTAGGCTAGTTCTTCATTTTGCAAATAAAAGGCATATATATAATCTCTCCTGGAAATTTGGAAAGGGTACTTCTAGTCCCATGTTACTCCATCAGATACCTAAACTATCTAAATACGTTCACAGTTGTTCAACTTAATCATGTTGGTGATTGTTACGTTAAATCTGTGTATGTTGGTGGCTATTACGTTAAGCTTGTTTCTTTAGACCTAATGCATCGTCAGAGGCGCAGCTCAGTTCTTTTGTTAATAATGTTTTTTGTATAAAGTGTTTTTGTTAGCTCACATAGTTCCTCCTCTTGTGCTCTCACTAGACTCCTTTAGGTTTAAGCAGGTGACTGGTAAAGTAAGAGAATGGGCGAATCTTAGAAGACTTGCCTCCCACAAGCAGTCAAGTTTGACCCAGTCCACAAGTCCAAACAGACTATATGGGCTCATTGGAATTACCTATTCCATTTATTCTTGTTGATATGATATTGTATGAGTTATTAATAGTCTTTCTAAATGTGCCTTCTGTCTCTTCAAATAGCTCCTCTACCTTTTGAAATTACTTCTCTAACACATCACTAGGACCTGAAAGAGCCATGTCCTCAGTCTGTACACTAAAATACTTCCTCTGAAGATACTCTCATACTTGAAACAATCACTGCATCCCCAAGACCAAAAGGTGAATTTCAAGAACATAGAAGGCCGTCAGGACATGACCTTCTATGGCTCAAGCCTTGTCCATCACTTCCCAGTTCACACTCTGTGCTCTAGTATACAGTTAGTCTATGTAAACCAAATTACTTGACAAACTAACAAAAAATGTTTCATGTGTCCATGTCTTTCCAGCAGCCAGAGCCTACCACTTCCCTTTCTCAATCCACCCAACGGCTTCACATGGTTAGCCCAAGTCATTGCAATGTCCACAAAGCGCTGCTTCCTCAGCTACCATCCACTCCCACCCCACTCCCCTGCTCTGTTATCTCTCTGACCTGGATCTCTTACCACTTTCCTCTCAGCTTAATCTGTTTTAGCAACACTGGCTGCCTGCCCTGACAAGCTCCACCTCAGGGCATCTTAGTCAGATCAGGCTGCCATAACAAAGCACCACAGACTGAGTGGCTTAAATAACAGAAAATTATTTTCTCATAGTCTGGAGGCACAAAGTCCAAGGTCAAGGTGCTAGCAGCATTAGTTTCTGGTAGGAACTCTCTTCTTGGCTTGCAGATGGCTGCCTTCTCACTGGGTCCTCACATGGCCTTTCTTCTGTGTGTGCAGACTCCTGATATCTTTTCTTCTTCTTATAAGAATGCTAGCCCTATTAGATTAGGGCCCCACCCTTACGTCCTCATTTAGCCTTAATTACCTCTTTGTAGGCCTTACCTCCCGAGTATAGTCACATCGGGGGTGAATCTTGTTCCAGGATTCCATGATGGTCCTCTCCCGTTCTTTAGGTCGTAAATTGTCCAAAAGTGATATTGATATCAGCAAGCAATGACTTATATGGTGTGAACTGAGGGATATTTGAAAGGTCTTATCCACACAACCAAAATATTTCTTCCATATAGAGGCCACATTAGAGGTCACCTTGTGATGATTGTTGTTTTTCACTACTCCCCTTAAAAAAAGTATCCAGAAAGTGGTAATCCATTATGTCATCGATATTCTATGAGAAATTAATATATCTAATGATGTACCTCATTGATAGGCATAATATTTCATCTTGGAGGCTTGGAGAGAAGATGGAAGAGGTTCTAAAAAAATGAAATAAAAGGAAACATTACATACTGAAAAGTCAAGCACAAATTTGTCTTGTTTCTCTCTTGTGTCTCCACTTGGCTATATCTTAAGTCATTCGTGACTGGGTAGCTTTCTCCTTCTAAGAGGTATAACAGTCCTTTTTTGCTTTTCTAATAGGCTCTTCAATTTAAAAAACAATGCTGCCTCTTTGATAAGGCCTTTGTATCCCAAGGTTGCTATGTTTAGTTTTTCTTCTAGGACAGGTCTCCAATGATATTTTTTTAATCTTCAAAGAGCACCCCCCTGCCCCCCGCGCCCCCCCCCCCCGCAATCTACTAGAAAGAAAGGAATTTAAAACTCTGAGACATTCACTAAACCTATCAGCTCAGAGAAGAAGAATCTCCACTTGGTGCCCAGAAATATAAGCAAACAGTGTAGCTTGTGGTTCCAAGAATGGTAAAAGCTTGGAGGAAATTACATAGACTTGAGAGTTAACTTGCCCCTCTGGAGACCCTCCAACAAGAGGCAAAAGTAATAGCTCACATTGTTAAGTTTTGCTCCATGTCAGGTACTGTTCTAAGAGCTTTACACCCATATGAGTTCTACTGAACAGTGCAAAGCTCAGACTATGAACAAAATGCAGCTAACTTCTATTTTTCATCGCCCCATTAAACTTTATTCCCCAGAGTAACTCCCCACTTACTTTGGATGATGTTTGGCAGATCCTTCCCTTATTAGGTCATTCCCAGATAATAAAGCCTTCTGGTTACTTTCTGTTATGCAAACGGTCTCACTTCTAAAATTACAGTTCCCAACCAGCTTCAGGTCAGAGGCAATGGGAAGCCAGCTTCAACCTCCTACCCTTTATCCTTTCCCCACAATCTACAAGGTATGGCTCCCTACTTCCCCTTTAACTTTACCTACTGTCCAAGCCCGTCCTACACCACAACCGCCACGCTGGCTTCCATACTGTTCCTTGAGCTCACAGCCATGCTTCCATCTAAAGGATTTTGCACTGGCAGAGCTACATAGCCCCCCTCCCCATTTCCTAAATGTCTTTGCTTACATGTCATTCTGCAGGAGAAGCATTTCCTTACCACTGTCGTCATCTACCACCTTGTTCTGCATTCTTCTTCATCATTGCACTTATTTTTACTTGATATATGTGTTTATTAATTATGTCCCCCCAGTAGGATATAAGTTTTACAAGTTCAAGACCTTGATTTGTCTTCTCACTGCTGTTCTTCTCATTACCATCTGAGAACTCAGACCAGTGCCTGACCCAATATTAGGCACTCAGTAGACATTTTCTGATTTCAGGGTAAGGATACCCTATGAGTACAAACAGTAGAATAAAACATCTTTCAAGCAGCTCAGAAGGAAGAGTCTTGGTATTTTATTTAAAAATGCCCCTAGGAGTTAATTAATAAAGGAGTAACTGTTCAGATTACCACGAGTTTGCTTGCTCTGTGGCTACAGTTAAAAATTAACATTCTAAACATTTTATTAAAATTCGCACTGTTCCTTCTAAGCAGCCTTTCCCACTTTGACAGTGTTTTCACTCAGGAGACAAAACATGGAAATGAACCTGAGTCTAACTAATATTAGTATAATTGCATGTATAATTTTATAATCATTGGATAATGTTATTGTAAATAAGCTGCTTCTTAAAAAAACATTATTAATTTCATTTGAATACAAGGTTTATTTCACCAAGGCCTGAACTTTTTATTTCCAGATTTTTTTTTTTTAGTTCTCTTATTTATACATTATTGAAAGTGTCTATTTTTGTCTTCATTGCTAGATTAGTATTTGCTGGGTTATGCTTCCATTTCTCTTGCTCCCACTGTTGCAATAAGAAAAGTATTTAGGAACACACAATAATGACTTTTTAGAGTAATGTTACTTTACAAAAATAGTATCTTAACAGAACTTGGAGTTCGTAGCATTATGCAAGCTAAACTGTTTTTGCACTGTAAAATGTATTAGATTCTTCTCCTCTTATAAATTCCATATATCTCCTTTCAGTATCTGCTTTCCAGGAGTCTATGCAAGATTGATGGAGACATTAAATCCAAAAACTAAAAGAGAAAAAAATGTAAATGTGAGTCTTCAGTTGACTTTGAAGGAGATATATTGCTCAATAGAAACATGCAGGGAACAATGATAGTGGGCAGTAATCCTAGATTAATTACACTTACTCAGTATGTTTATGGAACCAATGCATATGGCCAAACTTTTTTATAAAGCACTATAATTGTATGATTTTTTGCACTGGACAGTAAATGTACCAGCCTTAGTATTGAAAAACAGGATTTTTGTCCCTTATTACTGAAAGCAAAATTACTCTGCCCTATTACAAACCTATTAGATCTCTATCCCTACATCTTCTATTTATTGATCTCTCAAAAATCTGTGCTTTATGTTTTATTGTACAATCAGCAGTAAACCTCAAACGTTGAAAGATTTGAAACTGTGAAGTAACAAATCTGTGAATTCACAATGGTATTCTAAATGATCCAGGAAATGTCATTTTAAGTGGTAAAATCAATATGTATTTTGGTTCATTAGCAAAATACATAATGGCTATTTCTAGCATCTCCTCAGACTCTCTGTTTAATCATTTTGTATTGTGATGCCTGGCCTGAAGCAATTCTATTTTTAGTGCTAATGGAATAGCCCTAAATTGCTTATTTTCTGTTTACTAAAGTCATCCTGTTTGTTACCATGGAAACTGACAACTGCTCTAGCTAACTATTTTATTAAATGAATTGAAGATGTAGCTGAAGACTGTGAAGGTGCAGCACATCATTCTTAAAACGTCCTTTCCAATAGCTGCAAAACTATGGCCATATCTATAGAAAGAAATGAAATTAATTATGAATAAGGTCGTCTACATTTCAAACTGGCGAGGCTTACCCACATTTGAAAATCTGAATCAAAACTAGCACGTAGGCATCCCCAACTTACAGAGAGTCTATGTTCTAAAAGTGTATTTGTAAATCAGTTCCTTGGAAATTGGAACACATTAACCCATAGAAACAATTTCATAAATAATAATTAGGTCTCCAGGGCCACCCTCAAAAGCCCTGCGACCTGTGATGTCTCAATCTATAGCAATATTAGCAGTAGCCTTTGTTCTCAGCTCTGGCAGCAGGAGCCAATTCACAGGGATGAGAAGAAAGGAAAGAGTTTTCTCCTACTTTGTTTTTAATAGCGAGAGCATACATGGAACACCATTTCGGAATACGAGCGTCCACAGTAGATGTTGGAGCTCTCAATGACCCTGTCTCTAGCCTCTTGAGGTCCGCTTATTACCGACCCTCCTGAGTTGGTCCTCAACGAGGGTCCTCCTGCCCAATGTCATTCGAGCCAATAGAAGAAGACTGAGTGCGGTTCAGAAGCAAAGGAAAGTTTATTCTTTGATCAAAGCATGGAGAGGAGGTGTGAGCTCCTGCTCTAGAGTCCACGCTCTCCCTCCACCCACGCCCGCCTACCCGGCCCCCAAAGGCTGTGGGCGGGGCTGCTTTATAGTGCTCCAACTGTGGGGAAGCGGGGTGGAGTTCTGGTGAGTGGGGTGGAACTAAGGCTCCTCTAGGCTCCAGATTGCAGTGCCAAGGGCGCAGCAACTCTGCACGCGGCCCACTGAGTTGGGGTTTCGGGCGCAGCCATTTTGCACTAGGAACTCTGGTCTGAAGTGCTGGGTGCAAGGGTGCTGCCCGAGGCACCCTATGAGCAAGTGAAGCTAGAGTAAGCACAAAAGAAGAAGTTAGACCTTATCTTATCACCTAGATTCCATCTTATTCTTCCTGGGGACCCAATGGGCTTTGCCAGTGACACTCTCACTTTTGCACATCTCCCTTCGGAGTTTCACGCCAGACAGATCTTGCTCCCACCCTGATCCTGCCTCTACATTGAACCGTCCTTCTCCTCAAGATGCAAAAGGGTCCCAGCTAATTGTTTAGAAAAAAAAAAAGAGAGAGAGAGAGAAAGCAATCAAAATACTCTCTATTGCCTAAATGATTGAACTCTTCCTGAAGTTTTTGCATTTTAAAAAATACAATATTTTTTGAACCCAAATAAATCCCTAACATGTGAGATTTCCATCACCACGACTAAAGAAAATATTCAGAGGGTCCATGTGTGAGGAAACTGCTCTGAGGGAATACTCAGCTTTAGAAGTCAGACCCCAGAAGTCAGTTGATTTAAAAGAAGTCAGCTTCTTGACTGTCTTCTCTAAATCTTGGGTCTTGGGTTTTCTGTTCAAGGATGGATGTCAGTGGTTAGTTGTAAACTGAGTCATCCCTTTGTTCATTTCATTTCCAGGAGATTCTAATAAAATGTATCTTATTAGCCCTATAATTGTGCTTTTAAAAGAATATCACCTTCCCGGTTAAAAAGATCAAATTAACACAATAATATAGACAAAAGTTTTGTTCTTATTTTCTAACAGAATACAAACCGAACAAAATCATTGTGATTTGGGCATTGTGAATTTTACACAGAAAAGGAAAGAATTATTAGGACATGTTTAAGACAGAGTCAGTCATTTTTTATTTGATGTCTAAGAAATTAAAGAAGAAAAAGGAAATAATTTGAGATTATTTCAGGATGAGAAAAAATGAGTTATCTTAATTATTTATAGAGCTATATTTTATATAGATTCAGAATTAAAATATATAAGAAAAGGCTGACAGTTATTTCTATAAAGTTAAAGAATATGTCTTTTTTTATTATTATTAAAGTGGTGAGTATAAAAACAAATAAGATTTGATTCCATTTTTCCATAATGTAGTACTTGAATTTGCCTGTAAAATCTTTCTGGGAAATTTGTGCATTTTTACGTAAATATATGTGCAATAAAATATGAAATAAAAAAATCAAATTTTAATTGAATTTCAGTGGTCATTGAGGGCTTTGTTAGAATTTTAATGTTACTGACACTCCAAAATGAAGGCATATTTTTGACCTTACACTCATTTTCTTTTAATCTCCTTAGGTTCTACTTTCATTTGTAACACTCACATCATTCCAGTGAAAAACCAAGAGGGCGTGGCTATGATGTTCATCATTAATTTTGAATATGTGACAGATGAAGAAAATTCTGCTTCCCCAGAGAGGCTAAATACAATATTACCAGTCAAAACTGTAAACCGTAAGTAAAAGACAACGTAATGCTCTTGATACTCTGCTACTGTAGTAATTTTAATACATGCTTCATTTTGATTCAGTTCTCAAAATATGTTTGCATTTTATGTAAAATAATTTGTATATAAAAAAGCCATAGCTGACATTACCCATCAGTGCCTAACAGAAGTGATCAGCTGCTTTCAAAGCCATTTGACTTGGTTATACCAAACTTATTTAGCCAGTCCCCTACTGATGGGCATTTAGGTTGTTTCCAAATTTTGACTATTGTAATAATGGCAGAATGAATTGTGCATATGTATTTTCATGTGTATATGTACATTCTTGGACAAAATTATCTTCAGAGTAAGGTTCTATAAGCGGTATTCCTGGGTCAAAGGGTAAATGAATATGTAATCTTTTTAGATACTGCCAAACTCCTCTCCTTATGTTTGAACCATTTTACACTAATACCAATGTATTATATAATACAATACAATGTATTGTATATACATTGTATATAATATTGTACATACAATGTATAAAATACAATGTATTATATCTTTCCTCCAAAGCCTTGCTAACAGAGTGTGTCAGTCTGCTCGATTTTTGTCATGATAAGTGAGAAGCAATACCTCAATTAGTTTAGTTTACATTTCTCTTATTATGAGTGAGGTTCACATATTTGAGCACTGTGGACATTTCTTTTTCTGTCAATTGTCCATTACTTGTATACATGTTCAGTTTTTTTGTCTTTTTCTTTTAAATTGTGGAATAAATGGCAAATCGCTTCCCCAGCAAATTGTCTTTTATCTTTTTCCTAATTTTTGTCACACGAAGCCTTTATTTTTTTGTAATGTGGCTAAATTTATCAACCTTTTCTTTTGTCGATTCTGAATTTTTGAGTCATAATTAGAAAAGCTTTCTCCATTCCAAGGTTGTAAATAAACTCATATTTTTTTCTAGACTTATGTTTTAGGATCTCTAATCCATTTTAAGTTTAGCTTGGTTTATAGTGCAAGTTATAAATTTAATTTGTCATTTTATCAATGGTTATCCAGTTGTTCTAACATCATTTATTAGAAAGTCTGTCTTTCACCAGTAATTTGAGATATCACTTTTATCACATACTAAACTTTCTTACGTGCATGAGTATATTCTGGTCTTTCTATTCTGTTCTCTTGATCTGTGTCATTGAGAATCACACTGTTTTCAATATACGGTTAACCTCTTATATGACATACTCTCTTTAATATTAATTTTCAGGGTTTAAGGTTATTTCTTGTTGCATATTCCACATGAACATTAGAAACAACTTGTCTGGATAAAAAAAAAATTCCCTATGGTATTTTTATTGGATTCAGATTAATTTTATAAATTAATTGGAGGAAAAGTAACATTTTTATGATGTTGAGTCATTCTATACAGGAATATGTATATGTATTTTCATTTTTAAATCTAATTTTTGTGTCTTTCAAGAGTGTTTAAAATTTTTCCTTATTGTTTACTTTGCTACTTGACATTTAACATTTTTTGTTCTTGCTGCTATTATAAATAGGATCTTCTCTTTAATTATTATCTTCTAATAATTTTTAAGGCTACTGATTTTTTCTGAGTATGTTAATTTTATGGTCTATCTTAGTGAGTTTTCTTAGTTTGCAGTGGCTTATACATTGTTCTGAGGTTTTCAGATGTTCTATAATATCAAATAAAGATTACTTTACATTTTCCTTTCCAATTCTTATACATCTAATAGTTTTCTCTTGTCTAATTGTGCTGGGTATTACCTCCAACATATCATTAAAAAGAAACCGATAGTGAACATCAATTGTTCCTGAATTTTGTGTGAACGCCACCAGTGATTCCCATTAATTCAAATGATGGCATGTGGTTGAGTGGAATGTGTTTTATAATTTTATAGAAGTTTCCATTGACTTGTATTTATTAAGAATGGGTGTTAAAATTTGTAAATTGCCTTTTCATCATCTGTAGAAATGAGTGTGCTATTCTGTTTCCTTATTTTTATGGTAAATTTTATTAATAGAGTTACTAACATGGAACTGTTCTTACATTCCTGAAAGGAACCACATTTGGACATGATGTATTTCACCTTGTAATACTGAATTCTTTTCATCTAAAATTAATTTAGGATTTTGCATCGATCCTCATCAGGGAAATTGCTCTCTAATTTTTGAATATGTATATGCAATTTCGTTAGGTATTATTATCAATGTTAGAATTACTTAGGAAAATAATTTGGAGTTTCTCCTCTATTTTATGCTCTACATAACCATTTAAAGAGTTTGGGGATGATCTGGACTTTAAAAGTTAAGTACAATTCCCCTGTAAAATCATCTAAACCTGGTACTTATTTGTGGAGTAGCTTTTTAACAATTATTTTCTCCAGAGACTGGACTATTCAGATTATCCAGCTCAACTAGTATCAGTGTCTTTGCACTCCTAAGTATGCTTAGTCTTCTACCGTTCAGTTTGTCAAATCATATCATTTCACTCCCAGTTTTTACCAACAAGGCACTCAATGAACTTATTTTATATTTCCTTCTCCTTCCATTTTGTTTGGTTGTGATACTTCTAGCTTCTCAGAGGATGTAATTTACATACCTCTCACTTTTGTTTTGGCCTTAAACTTCTAGTGAAATGTATTCAATGCTCACTACTTGTCTTTTTGTCAAAGTTTCCGCAAACATAACTTCTTGGATAAAGTTCACCTCTTCAGTAAATGTTCATGAGTAAATCAACACTATTTTTCTATAGCCTTCACACTTGGAGGACAGCCTGGGTACATATAAGATATTTGGCCCACACCTTTTGCCCTGTGAACCTGGTAGATAGTGTTCCACTCTTCTTGCATCAAATGTTGCTAATGAGGAATCTGATGCCAATCCACTTGTCTGCCCTTTGTAAGGGATTTTGTTAATTTTCCAAGTCCCAGAAAATTTCAGAAATAAATTAATAATGGTAGATTTTAATACTCCTATTTCAAACCAAGACAGACTTTTAAAGTCCAAAACTATTGCTTGCGTATGTCTGGATTTGACGTTCTAAGTCAATATTCCTGGATACATGGTGGGCCCTTTCAATACGTACATTCGTTATAGTTCAGGAAATTTTATTGAATTATAATTTTTAATATTTTATTTCTTTTGGTTTGTCTTCCTCAGGAACTCAAATAATATGGATGTTGCACCTTCTTTGCCTGTCTTTCATATCCATCACTTTCCTCTGGTCCTTTTTTCTCTCTTTATTCTATTTTATTTTCTTAGCTTCTCTCATTTCTAGCCTCTATTCTTGTGATTTGCTTGTAATGTGTCTTAATTTTTTAGATGACTTTGTCTTTTTCTTTCCTGAATTTAGTACCTGTATTCTTTCAGTTCTTGCTTTGCATTTTCTTATTTGTCCAGTTTTTATTCTATGTTTTTGAGTTCCTAATTTATAATCTTATTTCATATCTCTAATTACTGGTTTGAATTTTTTAAATTTATTTTGGGATGTTATATATCTATCCTGTTTCATAACCAGATATTTAGCACACTTTCCTCTGCAAAGTATGTTCCCATTTCCTGTTTTTCTTTTATGATATTTTTGTATGAATATTAGAGTATTCTTGTTTATAGCTATTCATGAAGGTCTTTCCTGGACCATCACTAGCAAGAAATCTGAGGGGGGGCAAAGGGAATAGGTCTTGTTTGCATGCCTTTAAAAATTTTTCAGTTCCAAGTCTCATTCATATATAGCAAGGAGTTTGTAAATTTGGAGGGTTTGTGGGTAGGGGGGTTACTTGTTCTTTAAAATATATGGCACTGCCTGTTTTTGTTGTTTGCTTGTTTTTGTCTTCTGAATATTCTGTCCCCTCTTATATTAATAAGGGGACCTTATGTTTATCTGCTTCCTTATTTCCCAGGCTCCAAGGGACAATTCCACCTTTGAATATCCCTCCCCCTCTCCAAGATGTAGTGCTTTTCCAAGGCTGATATCTGGAGTCTTGTGCACTTTTCTAGCCACTTTCTATTGTCTCTCTAGTAAGCAATGCTTTGTCCATTAAGGTCACAGAACTTCTCTCAGTATTTCTCACTCAGTGTTAAACCTCTTCTCCCAAGGTTAAACCCTATTTGATATGTGTTCCATTACTCTAAGGAGACTTCTGAACTCCCGCCCCACCACTTTTTCCACTTAGCTTCTGCCTGACTATTGCCGTGTACTCTTCTTAGCCAATTCTGCTGGTCTTCGGCATTTATTTCCCTGACTACATATAAATTAAAGTTTGTAATGTCTCTTTCTCTAATTACTCTTTAGGCATAGTTTATGGGTATTTTTATTTGCCTCCCTTATTGATCTCTGTGGTTTTTAGGAGGATATATGAGCAAATGAAAATTTAAGTTACTGTCATTGTCTGTGGGAAGCTGGAAGCCTTGTCACAAAACTGTAGTATTTGCATAAAGAAATTGTTGTATTATATGTAAATCAGATAGCAAAATATATGTAAAATATAAAACACAGTCCCAAAAGCCTATGTTGTAAACTGAATTAATACTAAATCAAATGTACTCCAGCTGAAAATTTCTCATAGTCAGTTACTGCCTTAGGTACGTCTAAATGACAGTACAGTATCCTGTTAAGGCAATATTGGGACAAATATATTAGTGTAATACAATTCCAATATTTTGAATATTTTATTCTGAGCAATATCACACTTGGGAAAAACTCTCTATTAAAACCACCAATCTGTCAGTCTCCCAGGTGACATGTTTAGAACAAAACTGAATTACTATAAAAAACTATTGTAATACTAAAGACTTGTTCCTTTAAGTTGATGACTGTTTTTGATATCTTTATATTTTCTACTAACCAACTTAGTCATTACTGAATGGTTCCTGAGAGTATACCTTAGGTAATGTCAGCCTGTATTTTGGTAGTGAATGTCAATAAGATAATTTTTCTGGGGGAAGCCTAGTTTTGTTTCTTTATTGTCTTCAAAAAGTCTTCATTTTCCTCCCAAAATAGCTGTTTTTCATGGTCCATCAAGTTGGATGGGAGTAAAAAAGGGAGTAGTGTATCAGCCCTATGACAAAAAAGGGGATTTAAAAAAAACGTATTCATTTCAAACTGAAATACAAATGGAGACTTGAAACTTTGATATCTTGAATGGAAGACTATCTATACAGTAGCCTCCCAGGTATCATACATAATCTATGCAACTTTATACTAGGATTAAAATGGCATCTCTTGTGCAAGTCATATAGCAAATTCAGTAGTTTGTTTCTTATTATGTGAACATGAATGGTTTCCCTACACTGCAGCTGTCACTCATATAGGGAATCTTGGAGAGAGTACAAATATGCAGATAAAATTGTTTCCAGAGCATTACAAAGACCTATTATTTACAACCATTATATTGGTTTCGATTATACCTCCTGTCATTATATGCTTTAAATTTCTCTTGGTGTCAGTTTTTGAGGAGTTGATTGTTAAATCAAGCAGAAAAGTTAAAGAGAGACAAATTATATTTGGTAGCTTCTGATACTATCCAGTTTCTACTTTGTATCATTTCTGATCTTTGGAAAACTCCTTTTTTTTCTTAAAGTATAATTTTATTACCTGTGTGAAATAACATGTTGGCTGTTTCAAACATTGTTGCTCCATCGGCCTCTAAAACAAATAACTCAATAAGGAAATAAAATCAAATTTTGATACACCCTTTTTTGCAGAAACATCTCAACTTTCAAAAAGTTCAATTTCTTATCTAAATAAGGAGTGTGTAAGTGTGTGTGTGTGTCTGCGGGGGTAGGCATGCCCTTGTGTTGGAATTTAAGTGAAAGTAATGGGGAGAGGCTACTGTTTGTTTGAGATGATGTGGGTTTCTATATATTCAACTGCCTCTCCTGAAATGTAAACAAAATAAGGGAAAAAATGTGAAGGAGCTATAAGAAACTTAGACGAAAAAGAAATGAAGTATTAAATTGAGAATATTAAGTAATAGAAAAGGAGCTAAGTACAGAATAGAAAAGATGCATCATGAAAAGGCACTATGATCAATTGGCTGAGTAAATTCTGGAAACCTAGAGACTTGTATTGAATAAAAAGGTGGATCAATTCTCAGTACAAATATCTAGTTTCTGGGTCAGGAACACAGTACAGCAAAAGTGAGCAACTTTCTCTGGGAAGAACTCATTTTTCACAAACTTAATCTCTGTCGAAGATACAGGACCAGCCACAAATAGATGTCTTAAGTCCCCTGGAATGAAGCAAGTACAGGAGAGAGTATTATTCTGATAGGTCTATCAAATTGATATATACTGCACAACGGAGTTGATTAATTACTACATAATAAATATAAATACCAAATAAAAGATATAATTAAACATTTTCTCACTGATGGTTTAAACTCTGCAATCTGAAAAGTGGAAATGATACTGAGTAGAAGAGAAAATTCTACTTTTACTACCAACTAAAAGGGGGCCACATCTAAAGGAACTAAGAGCAATGGGAAGATGTGTTCTCTTTTTTTCTGCTCTAATATCTGTTTCTATGAAATATTTGCACAACATGAAAGATAACCAAATTATGTGTCCTTGCTTACACTATTAATTTCAAAGTTAATTGTCAAGTGTGAGGCTTTTGTTTTCATTATTTTAAATAAAATATTTTAAAGTTTTATTTTACATTACTTACAAATATATTTAAGTCTTATATTTCTTCTATTTTATAGCAGAAATCTAGGATCGCCAGTCTGGTTAACACAGACACACATACACATTTTCATTTGTTAAAAATTTCTTTAAGGGGATTGGGGGGAACCTGAATTAAACAAAAAAATCCTGATTTAACAATATACAACCAACAGAAAATTAATGCATTCTATATTCTTATCCTGTCTGAAAACCAAAGAGTCAGTTGAGCCACTATAAATGTTGACCTTAAGCTCATATCCCCAAATAAATTTTAACTAATAACATTCACTCCTCTTATCATTTTAAAATAGGTTTTTGTTTAAGTCTACTTAATTTACTGTTTCCATCACAGTCAAAAAAATCCATGAAATTTTCTCATTTTACTAAACTTGAAACATATCCCAACAAGAAAGCAGGCCCAAGTTAAGTCTTTTTAGTCACAGAAAAATACTGAATTTTATCATTTATTAATTTATAAATGATTACACTACAAGTCAAAATTATACATGAGATCCTAATTTTTTAGGTACTTTTCATCTCTTTCCCTTAGCAAGTATTTCAGAACTTCACCAGGCTCGTCATGACTCTCACGTCAAATCCACCTCCTATGTCAGACAAATCACCTCCCCTTCTACACCTCCGAGCAAGGGGAGGGCTTGGGCAAGAAGTCCCTTAATCAGCCCACCCTCAACAAATATATCTCAACCCCTGGAGGCAAATCTTAACTGGGGTCCACATCTCCACTTGAAACCCATTCCCTCTGCCATTCCTTCCAAATCTGTCCTTTCCAATGCCCCTCTGTCAGCTATGTTTTCTACCGGCGCTTTCCCTTTTGCTCATGCTGCTGAGAATAGCCTATACTTCAATAGATACATTCTGTTTACATCAAATAATATTTTCTCAGAGTTTCAATTAGTTAAATGTGTTGCCAACATTTAAAAATTGGAAGATTACACCTAAAATTACGATGTCTGGGGAATTCCCTGGCCATCCAGTGGTTAGGACTCTGGACTTTCACTGCCGTGAGCCTGGGTTCGATCCCGGGTTGGGAAACTAAGATCCTGCAGTCGCACGGCACAGCCAAAACAACATATCTAGCTTATTTTGGAAAAAGATGAGTATGTGGCCACACATTTGCAATAAGCTGGAAGAGAATACTGACCGCACCTTTAGACGGTATGTACTCCCCAGTTTGCCACAGTCCTCAACTCTCCTTGTTGCTGTTCGTACTTGGCTTTCTTTACTTTTGTCCCCTGACTCTTCTTACAGGCATTTGGATTTTCCACACCTACTCATCGTCTCCCTTATTTCCTTTCTTCCTCTGCCCACTGTAATGAGCTTTCTACGTTGTGCTCTCAATGTTATCCTCTAGGTTGAAGGTACTGTGCTAAATTCGATTCCCTTCTCTCGGTTCTTTTATGTTTCATGACACCACGCTCCTTTGCTTCTTTTGATCTCTGTGACAGCTATTTTAGTACCATTTTCTTGTTCCTCTTAAACAAGAAACTCTTAAACACTGTTTATCCCCCAGAAGCTGCTCTTAGTATTCTTCTCTTCTTAGTCATCTTCTCTGTACACCCTGCTGGGCAAACTTATCTGTGACCTACAGGATAAAGGCTCCCTTTCAAATCAGTATCTCCAGACCACACCTGTCTCTAGACTTTTCCAATTACTTATAACTTCATATATCCAACTGCCCACTGGACATCTTTTTCTGGAAGATTTTAGCACTTCTGGAAATTTAGCATTTTCAAGCTAAGACTTGCCTTTCCGTCCCAATTACCATCTACTCTATTCCGTCAAAAACTCTTGCTCTTCATACGTTGTGAATGGTGTCATCATCCCAGCCACCCAAGCCAGAAACCTGGGCATCATGCTAAACTTCTCTTTCTCTCTAATCCCCTCTTTTCCCAACTGAAGAGTGATCAAATTCTCTTAAGCACACCTCCTGAATATCTCTCTCATACAGCCCACTGTAATTACCTACTCAGGCCCTCAACACATCTGCTGCGGTGATCTCAAAATTGGTATCTCTGCTTTCAGCTTCTTTTCCTCAGGATCACATGTCCCACTACTGTGCATCAGATCATAATACTCCACTGTTTATATTGTTTATAATGGTTCTCTATTGCCTAAGATTAGAAAACTCCGAAACCCTGTGCATTAAGCAAAAGACACACGTGTGGCCTCAGATACCTCCGTAGCCTCATCTCCCATCACAGCGCCCCCCAAGCCATCGCCGTCATACCCCATATTTCAGTGGTGGTTTTTTGAAACCACATACATTTTATACCACCTTGTTTTTATAGCATAGTGCCCTCTCTACTAGACTGCCTTCCTTTCTCTAGCATACCTTCTCCAAAGGACCCTTTACCTGTGGGGAGTTCGTAATTCACCCAGATAGATTTTCCTGTTCTTAACCCTGTGACATGATGATACCTCATACGTGTCTCTACTACCACACTGGCACATCCGTTTGCCTAGTAGACAAGAAACATAAATGACTAAATAAGGCCAGGAATAAAAATAGAGAGCAAGAGAGGTGAGAGCTGTGGAAAACTAAGGAAGCCTACCTTGTTTAAAGTAGCCAGGAACACTTAAGCTCCAGTTCATAGGAGGGCTGTTGTGTTTTCTTCCGTATCCCCAATATCTGGCAAATAGTGAGTACCCAATACATACTTGTAGAATGTATAAATTTATGAATGTTATTGTTATATTGAGTAATTAAGGGTTTTTTCCCTACTGAATGCATATTAGTCAGTGATTCTCCAAGAGTAAGACCGTCAGCATCATCTTGTAGCATGTTTGAAGTGCAAGTCCTTGGGCCTTACACCAGAACAACTGATTCAGAAACACAGGAATTCAGGGCTTCCCTGGTGGTGCAGTGGTTAAGAGTCCACCTGCCGACGCGGGGGACACGGATTCGTGCCCCGGTCCGGGAAGATCCCACATGCCGCGGAGCGGCTGGGCCCGTGAGCCATGGCCGCTGAGCCTGCGCGTCTGGAGCCTGTGCTCCGCAACGGGAGAGGCCACAACAGTGAGAGGCTCGCGTACCGCAAAAAAAAAAAAAACCACAGAAATTCAGCAACCTGTGTTTTGACAAGCCCTTCAGGTCATTCTGATCCACATTGAAGTTTGAGAACTACTAGTCTAAGTTACTTAATGGTTAGATAAAACCATAAAGATAAATTTTAAGTGAAGCTAAAAGTAAAAATATAGTAAAATAAAGTTAAATTTCTATAGCATCTTATTCTCACAGTTATTTTCAAAAGTGTACTTTTTCATTTCATTTCATTAAGGTATTATAAAGGAGATTCCATTATCTTTGAAATGATTAAAATTATACTCTCCAAATCAAAAGAGAATTTTTATCTTTATGCTTACTAAAATAAAAGTTTGAATTACTCTAAAAGCTTCAACTGAAGCAAAGTCTATACACAAAAATACAGTTGGTCATTTAGGCAACTATCTAGCTAATTTAAGCCATTAAAAATGCATTCATATGCTTTGGACTCAATATTTTGAATAATTGACACATAAAAAATATATTTGCCTGTATAGCTACCTTGCTCCTTCAAATTTGTATTTCAGTGTTCAGACCTCAAGCTAAGGAACAAAGAAATTTTCTGTGTAGCTGGTTTATAAAAGGGCATTCACAATGTTTTTGCTATTCTCCATTGGAGCTGAAAGTCATTCTTTAAAGATGAAGAGCTACGGTAGTAATACAGAGTTTCCCACTCAGCAAGCATTACTATAGAAACAATCTATTATTCAGATGAATTTAATTAAAGGTTTTACAACATAACTAATGTTTACTATTATCATGTGTTTGGAAGTTTCCTCTTTTTAAAGATTAAATTTGCTGTAGAAAAAGGAACCGTGACATGGTTGCTAAAAGAAATCCGAGAAAAGTTCAGTCATAAGTTGCAGTCAACTTTATACCGTTTCCTCCCTAGGATGTGAGCAAAATACGTATTTCTAAGATCAAGAAAATTACTCACAGTTGAAAAAATATACTTTATCCTTTCGTTAGCAATGAATGTTAATGATGGCCTAAATCAGCATGTCCACATCAGAGACCCGGTGTGCATACCATTTGGAAGAATTTGTTACCTAGCAACACCCAAATCAGGGACAGTCCCTATTCTTACAGCATGTGGGTAACTGGCTTCTGTACCATTTGTGTTTGGAACACTCCATCAGAAGAGTCCCTGTCAACGTAATGACTACATGGCCATCTTGGGTCAATCTAGGTAAAAGATGTTACTACTTTCACACAACATGAGTGGACTCTTTAACTTGGCATTTGGAAAAGAAAGAATTCTATAAAACAGAAGCAAAATAGCAGTATGGTAAATCATACATTGATTTATTAAGCTGTTATCACATAGAAATGGAAACTAATTAGGTATATATAATACTGATGTGTTTGCTTTAATTTCCAGTGCCTCCTCGTGGACAGATTTTAACCTTGGGTGGCAAAAGCAGTCCACCAGCCTGTCCTATTTTCTGCCCTATCTCCTTTCTTCTAAACCTGTGTTTTCTGCTTCTTTGCTCTCATGATGACCCAGCTAGGTTGGTGTCTCTCAGATATCATCAACATTTGTGAACTTGTTCCAGAAGATCTCTGCTGCTGCTACAGCTCCTATGATTACTCTCACTCCTGCTACAGCAGTGACTTCTCCTGATCTCCACACATGTGTCCTGCACTACTGGATCAGGACTCACATGGCTTCAAGATTCCTATTTGGTCTTATACTTACTGCTTTATTGTAAGATGTTGCTTTTTCTTTGGTATCTCTCGCCCTAGGAAATGTCCAAGGAGTCTTAGTCTTTCAAGGCCTTACTGACCACATCTGCTCCTTTAAAGGGTCCCAAATTTAGCTGCAGGTTTACCAGGTCGATGGACTCCCTGGTGACCTTTTGTTGTCACTAACACCAGGACTGCACTGTCTGCACTGCCCCATGTGTCACCCACTAATCAGGTTAGCCAGGTCAGTACTGAGTTCACACTGAATTATATTTTTTCCCCAGTCTAACAGCTAAGTACTGCCTTCTTTGACAATATTACGGGTTGCTCTAGCAGCCCATGGGCATCATCATATACTCCTAACACATTAGTAAGAAAGACATCTCCTTGCTGGGTGCCTCTGTGGAAATTTCTTCCTAAAGAGAAAAGTCAGATATGTCAATTATCTTCCCTGTTTCTCCAATGAAATTTGATCTGCTGCTCTCTCTGACTCAGAGATTAAAGTTTTATTTCTCTGCACATCCAGAGCTATTTGGTTGGAGAAAAGTCCCACAGTGATTTTAAGGCTTCCAATTTAAATGTCAGACTTGTGAATACCCTGATTATAGAAAGGTACATTGATGTTAATTCATGAATTCTTATTTTGCCTGATAGTAGCTGATAGTAGACTTATTCAGATCATAATTTTTTTTCAGACCCCAAACTGGCTATCCTTCCCCATCTGTACCATAGGCACTGTGCCTCAGACACCTTCCTGTGGGAGGGGGGGGGACAGCTGCTGGAAATTGGCCACTTCAGGACACAGCTCCACCCCTCATTGGAAGCTGTAGTCAAAGGCGAGGAACTGCCTTACCCAAGGTCATGGCCCTTCCCATGGGGTAGCTGTAGCCAGTGACTGGCTGCAACAGGGAGATAAAAACCAGATACACTAACTTCATTTTGGCATAACTCTGAAGGGCTACCCCAGCTCCACAGCTCCCAGGAGAACTGACTGAAGCTACATTTTAGCTACATTTTCATATCAGTTTTACTTGCTCTTATCAATCCTTCCTTCCTCTTTTCCTTATAGGCATATCTCCTGAAAACACTTCCCCCAAACCCTTTTGCACAGTCTGTTTTCAGGGATCCAATCAAGATACCTTCCAGCACCCCTAATCCTTTGTGAGGGGAAATATCTCTGCTCATAGCCTTCACAACTTCCCCCCACCCAAATACACGCACATATGTCCTCTCCTTACCCCACTCTATTCTCTGATTTGAATGACTGCTGGAACTAAAATTTTTCTCTGCTTTTCAGTTTATAATTCAGCTAAGCAGAACCAAGCAAGAGTAAGATGCTTCTAATTTATCTTTAACTGGATTTTAGTAGTAAAATTATTAAGTAGTCAAAGTTCTAAGAGTTTGTAGAAATGATGAGAAATTAAACCAAGGGAATGATTGGGAATTTGTAATTGTGAGGAAATTAAGTGATTGGGAATACATGGAGAACTTTTCAGATATAGTTGGTTTTCTGCAAAAAATATTACTGTTTCTACTATCCCTAGGTATATTCTTAAGTTAGAAAATTGTTTCATGTCAAGATTAGCATAATAGTTTTCTTCCAAACTCTAGGAGATAAGAATCAGCTCCCAGAGGAGAGAAAGAGAGAGGGAGAGAGACAGAGACAGAGAAAGACAGAGAAATAATTCAGATTGATGAGGTTTTCTTAATTTAGAAAAGTTGGTAAAACCATTTTCTAAAGTCCCATTCCCACAGGACATAAGGGTAGAAATGTAGTTGTGATCATTATAATTTTTTGTGAACTGTGATTAGTATAAATATACATGCAAAGAAACTCAAAACTGGAAGGAATATTAAGAGTCAACTAATCCTAGGGAATCCTAGGGGAGGTTAATGGAGGGGTTTTTGGTTGGAGGAGAAGGATTTTGTTATTCGACCTCTGAGATCATAAAAAGAAAATGTGTATGCATTTATCTGCATTATTTAGAGGAGAGAGTTAGGATTCTCATTAGATTCTCTTGTGGATATTTAAGGACCAAGAAAACACCAAGTTTGGGGTAAAACTGAAATTAAATCAAGGAAATTGCTGTTTTATTTTGATTTTACCTTGATTTCCTATTTGACCTTGGGCCAAGTATTTAACATTTATTCATATATAGATTGAAGTCATAATTACAGGCTTTCTAAAGAGAAAGACACTGGGAATATCTTTGTGCCTTCTTGGTTGAGATGTAAAAAGCTCTTAGTTAAATGTAACACAGCGTGTATGAAGATGCAGCTTCCAAATTTATTTTCAGCAGCTTCACAGAAGTGACATGTCCTGAGAAAGACATTGTAGTGGTAGTTAATTATAAGTTCATTATAAGTTTCACTTCTCTCAAGTGAAAAATGGTGCATTTAAACAAAACTATGTTTTTATGTAAGTAGTTTATCAACACTTATAATTATTTTGGGGAATGTGTTAAAAAATGTGCAAAGCACCCCTGATTCTGTTGTTATTATTTCAGATTTATTGAACATTTTAGTAGCTAATAGGCTAAGTAGAATCTCTTTTAGTTATTCAAGTTAGAAAGCAAATATACTAAAATATGGAGACAACTTACAAGAGTGTTTTTTTTATGTTAAGAATCATAACAGGATTATACTCATCTAAGTTTTATACTTCATGCCTGAAAGTGCTAACGTTGAGGAAAATTCTCAATGTGTATTCTTTCCGGATGAACTGCGGTTCGACAACTAAATCTGTAATGCAGTATAACATGGTCGTATTAACCTAGTGATGCAGAAAAGACCATCTGTACCACCTTGGATATGACTAAACTGTAGGGGCAAACTAAATGCCTTGTGCAGTCATTAATTTAAGAAAGGCAGTGAATTATTTTTAAAGGAGGAGGGTAATAACTGATGAAAAATGAATAAGAGTAGGCATTGACCTCAGTGAATTGTAATAAGCTTGCAGAATTATTTGTAAACTGCTTTATAACTCAATTCCTAGTGCATTAAAAACTAATCAAATGACTTTGATGCGGTTCACTGATTTTTAACTTGGCAATTTACTTGAGCATATAAAAGTTGTTAGTAGAATTATGTAAGAATGCTTGCAAAATAGATACTGTGATGCACCATTATTTAATTGTACATGCACACAGTGGTTACTCTCATCTACTAATTAATCCAGAGTTTAATGCTGAACGTACTTGGAGTTTGTGCACTGTGTCATGTCTTTTATCAGAACAATAAATTCTATTTCAATTATATTTACCACTGTTAACTACTAGCACACAAATGAAAGCTTAGAGTAAGAACTTAGCCTGCTTAATTCTAAAATTTTCTGTAATAGGTATTTTACATAAAATTCACTAGATGTTGAGGAGTTTGAAAACACTTTTGTGTATGCTCTAGAATCAGAATGGTAACAATTAATAACCTCGGAAAAAAGGTGAAAATTAACTGTGTTGTATCAAGTATATAGGGCATGGTATAAAGTTTACCATTTCCACCAGCTACTGGGTTCTACTCAATTAATCATTTTTGGTAAATATGAGTAAACACAATCCCAGGAGACTAAGATTCTCTGGTTAAGTTGGTCAGAGCAATTAAATATTAGTTTTTCCACAGTCAAAATTGAAGGATATTATCAGTTTAGAATCTGCTAGTGGAAATTCATTTACAGTGCTCAGACATTCTGTTAGAACTGGGATTTGGTGAGCAAAATAGGGGCTCTTCCTACAGTCCACTAGGGGAGAGAAATGTTAATCAGAAAGTCAACAAGTGTATAACTATGAGCTGTTATGAAAATTATGAAGGGAATGCTAATCTAGTTCAGAGGGAAGGAAAAGCTTCCCATGGGAAATGACTTTGGAGCTAAAACCTAAAGGATGTTCTTATAGAGTATGTATAACTGAATCACTCTGCTGTACACCTGAAACTAACACAACGTTATTAATCTACTATACTCCAATATAAAGTAAAAATTTTTTAAAAAAGAAATGCAACAGATTTCCGTAGAACAAAACAAAACAAAAAAACCCTAAAGGATGTACTAAGTAGGAAGAGTAAAAATTATCAAACACAAGGAAGCCCTGAATCTGTAAGAAGCACAGGCCTCTGGAGGAATTAAAAAGTTCATATGGGGGCGTCCCTGGTGGCGCAGTGGTTGAGAGTCCGCCTGCCGATGCAGGGGATACGGGTTCGTGCCCCAGTCAGGGAAGATCCCACATGCCGTGGAGCGGCTGGGCCCGTGAGCCATGGCCGCTGAGCCTGCGCGTCTGGAGCCTGTGCTCCGCAATGGGAGAGGCCACAACAGTGAGAGGCCCGCGTACCGCAAAAAAAAAGTTCATATGGCTGGATTCTAGAGAGCCACGAGGAAAAATTAAGCTGCAGATAGTGGGGCTAGTGATATCTTCATGCCCAAAGCAGGAAGTTACTGGGAGTAATAAAAGGTTAAATAATAGCTAACGTGATCAGAAGTTAGTATTTTTTAAAGGACAGACAATATGATTCAAATGTGGAAAATGATTAGCATCTTATCGCAAGAAATCAGGTGAACTGTGATTTCTTATCTCCAGAAAGTGAGAGCAGTGGAGATAAGAGAAGTGAAAACACTAAAAAGATATTCAGGAGGTGAAATGAACACAATTAGTGGGTTAATTGGATTCAGGGGATGAAGGTGAGAGAGAAGAGTAACTACTAGAATAGCCAGCAAGTCTCAGGCTTATACAACTAGAGGGACTGTGATGCCATTCACTGAAAAAAAGGGCTGGGCTTTGAGGGGTAGATTATGAGATCGGATTTGCTACAGGATTTTGAGGTGTCTTTAAGACTTCTAAGAGAAGATGTTGATGAAGCCACCAAAATGTTCATTGCAGCTCTATTTATAATAGCCCGGAGATGGAAACAACCTAAGTGTCCATCATCGGATTAATGGATAAAGAATATGTGGCACATATATACAATGGAATATTACTCAGCCATAAAAAGAAACGAAATTGAGCTATTTGTAATGAGGTGGATAGACCTAGAGTCTGTCATACAGAGTGAAGTAAGTCAGAAAGAAAAAGACAAATACCGTATGCTAACACATATATATGGAATTTAAGAAAAAAAAATATCATGAAGAACCTAGGGGTAAGACAGGAATAAAGACACAGACCTACTAGAGAATGGACTTGAGGATATGGGGAGGGGGGAGGGTAAGCTGTGACAAAGCGAGAGAGAGGCATGGACATATATACACTGGCAAACGTAAGGTAGATGGCTGGTGGGAGGCAGCCACATAGCACGGGGAGGTCAGTTCCGTGCTTTGTGACGGCCTGGAGGGGTGGGATGGGGAGGGTGGGAAGGAGGGAGGTGCAGGAAGGAGGAGATGTGGGAACATGTGTATATACGTGGCTGAGTCATTTTGTTGTGGGGCAGGGGCTAACACGCCATTGTGGGGCAATTATACTCCAATGAAGATGTTAAAAAAATAAATAAACTCTTGTTGTCTTAAAAAAAAGAATAATGTTTGGCATTTAAAAAAATGCAGGTTTGGAGCTAAGAGAATAAGTCTAGGCTTGAGTTATAGATTTATGAGTCTTTGGGCTAAAGATGGAATTGAAAATATGTGTGTAGATAAGACCATCTGCTGGAAGAGTATACTCAAATATAATGCAGAAAATTTCATAAGTTTTGAGAGTGTTCTTCCATGTTTTAAAACAATCCTCAATGCATTGAGAAAAAGTTCATAGTAAATATATTAAAGATAATGGTGCCTATGACATTTAAAGAATATAAGGAGGTAGATAATATTGTAGCCCAGATACACCAGCTGACTGACTCGAAGGGCAACATGTGATTGTAAAGCCATGGGGCGATGTGGACCTAGGCTACTGTAGAACAGAAACAAAAATTAGAATTGGCATTTTCTTGTAGACAATACTTAGAAAAGCTTTGAACTATGCAGTAGTTTTTGAATGCTTTCTCTTATCTTTTCATTTCTTCTAGGGGTAGAAGTTTTACCTTTTTATTTTTTTTAATTTATAAAAGAATGCATGCTCAATGAAACAAACAATAAAGATATATAAAGAGGATTGCATACATTATACTGAGCCAGTCGACATTAAAACTGTGGAATATGTTCTTCCACATCTTTCTCTACTGCCATGCAACTTATATGGGCAAATATAAGGTTTTATTATTTTTAATGAAATAATATCACTATAAGCACATTAAGCTGAAACTTGCCTTTTCACATAAAACTGTATTTGAATAACCTAATCAAAACATATTATTGTTTTTTAAAGAACATCATAAGATTCCAAAGTATAAAAATGCCACATTTATTCAACTATTCTCCTTCTAGTGGATATTAAGATTGTATCTAGGGCTTCCCTGGTGGCGCAGTGGTTGAGAGTCCACCTGCCGATGCAGGGGATACGAGTTCGTGCCCCGGTCCGGGAAGATCCCACATGCCGCGGAGCAACTAAGTCCGTGAGCCATGGCCGCTGAGCCTGCGCGTCTGGAGCCTGTGCTCCGCAACGGGGGAGGCCACAACAGTGAGAGGCCCGCATACCGCAAAAAAAAAAAGATTGTATCTAGTTTTTGTGCCTTTGTACAGTAATATCCTATAGATGAGATTGCTGAGTCAAGTGAAAAGTGTATTTTTCACTTTAATAGATATCGTAGGATGACTTTCCAAAGAATTCGTAACGATTTGCATTTCTACCAGCAAAGCGTCAGAATGCTCGTCAGCTTTCTTTGCCAGCACCAGATGTTATGTTTCTTTTCTTCATTTACTGCTAAATTGAAGAGTGGAAAATGATATTATCGTGTCTTAATTTGCATTTTTTACTACCAGTAAATTTATTAGCTAATATTTTCATTTTTAATATCTACCTTTTAATGTTTATATTTAGTTGCACTTCTAAGCATCAACCTGAGATATGTTTAACATTCCATGCCATATTCTTTGACACTGGAACAAAAAATAATCAGGAAAAAGAAATTCTTATGTGTACATCTCTCTCTGAAACCAAAAGCTTTTCAAGAATCCCAAACAAAAAAAAAAAAAAGAATCCCAAACAGAATGAGGACATATGTAATTGACCCCACTTTTCCCATCCACACTTGACTAGCAATATTATCCAATACAAACCTTCTAGGTATGTCAGGCCAACGCCTTACCCCCCCCCCATTCCCTTTCCTCCACTTCCAATGCAATTACATCCCCCTCTACCTCCACTCCAACATAATATAATACAATATAATATAATATAATCTTTCCTGTAGCTGGCCCTTTTATACAAAGTATCCATTCCTTTCTAAACTGTGCTCCAACCTTCAGTTTCCCTTTAAAAAAATGGATGGATAGTGATTTTTTTTTCAGTTTATTAAAAAAAAAACCTTGCGTCATCCAAATAATGATTTTATTTAGCTGGAGTATATCTAACCATCAGAAACATGGTAAAATTATTTCACTATTTTCTTACAACTTATATGATAATTCACATTGGTCCCAGAGAAGTTTTCTACAATATACCTCATTCTGACTGTAAAATGACTTAAGTATTAATAATTTTTTACACAGTATTTAAACATGAGTCAACAAGGTTCATTTGTTTGTTTTAGGCGCTATATCCTTTGTCTTGTAACAGTGTTCTTTCCTGTTTGTATTTGTAGGGAAACTTTTTGGGTTCAAGTTCCCTGGTCTGAGAGTTCTCACTTACAGAAAACAGTCTTTACCACAAGAAGATCCCGATGTGGTAGTGATCGATTCATCTAAGCACAGCGATGATTCCGTAGCCATGAAGCACTTTAAGTCTCCTACTAAAGAAAGCTGCAGCCCCTCGGAAGCAGATGATACAAAAGCCTTGATACAGCCCAGCAAATGTTCCCCCTTGGTGAATATATCCGGACCTCTTGACCATTCCTCTCCCAAAAGGCAATGGGACCGACTCTATCCCGACATGCTGCAGTCAAGCTCCCAGCTGACTCATTCCAGATCAAAGGAAAGCATTTGTAGTATACGGAGGGCTTCATCGGTTCAGGATATAGAAGGATTCAGTGTCCACCCCAAGAACATATTTAGAGACCGACATGCCAGTGAAGGTATGTTTGTATTTTTAAAATATGGAAACATATGTTACGGGGTAAAGAAAGGTATTTCTTATTGTGTTTAATTTTGACATTAATCTTTATACCTTTGGAGAAGAAATGTGAGTAGAGTCTATTAAAAATATGAGTTCTACATTCAGAGTTGTTACTGATTTCCTCTTTGAGCCCTAGTGAATAATTTGGTTTCTCCCGGCTTCTTCATCCTTTTCTGAGATAGAATGATGACTATTATCTGCTTACTTTATGGAGTGTTAATTAACTAATGCTTAACATAAGACCTGTTTAGGTGATGACACTATCATCTCAAGCATAATTAATTGTGCTACATTTAGTAAATAGTCAAGACCTGGGCAAAAAAGAGTAGTGTGCTGTCACAGGACTATTTTATCGACCAACTCTCTCTAAAGGAAGAGGTGTATGAAATGTGATATACTGAGTGATCAGAAATCTATACACTAATTGGGAGCAGGGAAAGGATAGGTAGGGGGAAGGGGCTCAACCAAAAACAACTTGACGTGCGAAGTCAAAATTCATTTATTTCTCTCTGCCTGCTTCAAGGTCACATTCATGTACTAGCCAGTAGTGAAAGTAGGGATGCTTAAAAGGCAATGCTAAAAGCAATCCATCATTAACATGATGATGGATAACATTTGTTGGATATATACATGCGTGAGGCAATGTAAGTGCTTGACACACATTGATTCTCTTATAATTCTCATAACAACAACCCTATGAGTTAGGATCTATTATTAAGCCCATTTTATAGATGAGGAAACTAAGGCTTAGATATGTTAAATAAAAAATTGGTCCAAGGTTATAGAATGTCAGAGCTGGCCCTCAAACCCAGGACTGGTCTCCAGAATCCACAATCTATCCATGCAAAGCTTTTCTTCCTTCGCTCCTGCTCTATGAAACTTTGCTGCAAGGGTCTGTTGAGTCATTGAATCTTCTCTGGGGAGGTCCAGATTCAGGGTACCCATTGCATGCATACATTAGTCTCACTTTTCTACAGATTTGGGTTCTTGAGAGGCCCACTGTCCTTTCTGTGGTATTTATTCCTTCGAGATCCCATCATCATCCGTGCTGCCACTAGTTTTCTTTTTAAAACATGTATCTGATCACGGGGCTCCTTAGTGTAGGGTACTAGACAATTTTCCAACTCTCCACAGTTAGTTTTCAAGCCTCATTTCTAGCCCCTGCAAGATTTCCTCCGCTACTATATACTCAATTCTAAACCTGCACAAAAATAATTGCCTTTCCCAAAAATATATCATGCATTTTTGTGCTTCATTTCTTTGTTCTGCTGGGAATACTCTTCCTCACTTTGTCCCTCCTCACACTACTACTCATAGCCATAAGGACCCGTTTCTCCTTTCCAAACCCGAAGAATTAAATGGTTTCACACCTGAGTGTGCAAGGCAGTGTTTACATATATTATAGCATTTCTTACATTCTACATTTATTCCACATTATATGTCTTGGGTTCCTATTAGATATACAAACAAATAATGATGTCGCTGAGAGCTTCTCTAGCACAGGAGTTCTGGCATAGTTGGCTCCATGGCCTTGGTCTCCAGCATAGATGCCTGTTTCATGGAAGGAACTCAATAAGCCTTGGTGTGACATTGAGAGGATCGTGCTCATGAATTATGTTCCAGAACTACACCATCAGGAAATAATGAGTTATCTGTTCCGTAGTACTCTGAAATTTAAACCAGTTTCAGGATTGAATCATGTGGGGATCTTTATTTAAAGGGTGCAGTGAAGTAGAGAAGGCAGAAGAGGTGAAAGAAAATGAGTTGGCAGGAAAAACATCAAAGAGAGACAAATCAATGTCAAAGAAACAAAAAGAGCAGTTTTCTGTGAGATAGATTTGATGTGGTACAAGAGCAATTAGCAAATCCACTTTAATCTCTAGTCCAAAGAAAGTCAAAGGGAAAAGGAAAATAAAATCAAGGACAATTTCCAAACTGGATCATTGTGTAAGGCTCTACAGCGTCTAGTCACAGCATGCTCACTCTCTCCTGACTAAATGAAATCTCTGAAATTTGATCTTTGAGCAATGGATCCTATGGCTGAACAACAGTAAATCCAATATGATAATTCAAATGACCAGCATATATATTTGTTTGTTAGTCCAATTTGTGTAGTCATCTTTAGGAAGCATACTGACTTTTCAGAGATTGGCCTTATTGCCTAGAACCTGAGTTACAGTGTAATAACGTTCAGAAACAATATTAAATGATACATATTCAGTGCATGGTACAGACTTTTAGCCTGTGTTTTGACAGTGGTGCTGAGTAGGTTAGATCAGATTTCATGATTTAACTTTATTATTTTCAATTTTATATGGTTTCCATTTAGCACACAGTTACTGATACAATTATGGAAGAGGATGTGTTAATATTTTGGGCTTCTCAGTACAGGTTCTATTCAGGGACACTCAGTGTTGAGATCATCCTCAATTTTCTTCTCCCACCCAAGCTATGTTATTTTCAAAAACCTGTATCACTTGCTTGCAGATGCTAATGTCAATGTCTGACTACCAACAGATAAATTCAGAGGGTATTTTGTACTTCAATTTTAGCTACAAAGTCATTGATTAGCATAGGCGAACCTGTAATTCCTAAAGCTTTATAAATTAATAGACTTTAGAAACTGAGCCACTGATAAGGCAAGATGGAAAACTTTTAAACCTGATTTTAATTTTATGAATTCATGTAGCTCTTTAATAGGTTAAATCCCACATGCACCAGATTTTGAGTTCAGATTGTTGTCTCTTCACTCAAGAAGAAAAATTCCCTCCTCTATAGGCTATCTTTATGGAACTTTAAGTAATTTGCAAATATATCAGTGCATAATATTTTACATTATCTTTTCATTTAATCTATATTATCAAATACCTTAGAACCATAGTTCTCAAATCATTTGTGGTGAAGGACCAGAGTATTTTTTTCTTATCCATCACATACCAACATATTTGTAAATACAGTAAAATTGCACTACAAGAAAATGAAATTTTAAAAAATAGACATACAAAATATAAACCCCAATTGTTGTATTATTAAATTGAACAGACGTAAAATTACTCTGTCAAACTGCTACAAGACTCTTACTGCTTACTCTAATGTCAGCACTTACAGTGTAATTTCTGCACTTACAGTGTCAAGCACTCTTAGTGCTTACTCTAATTTCTGCACATACAGTGTCAATTTCTGCACTTACAGTGTCAACAAGCAGATCTCAGCTAGCACCAGCACACAGACCACATGCCCTGCCTCAGAATGTCAAAGCAGCATTAACTATATAATGTAACTTTGGGGCATTTGGTTTTTTGGAAACTGCAACTCTTTATATGTAATTTCCAGGTTGATGAATAGAATTATAATATTTAACTACTTGCTTGCAAGCAGTTATTACTTTACTAATGATTGTTGGCTTAGCTTCTGATGGAGATAATTAATTCTATGTAATCGAGGTCTCTTCCATTAACGCTATTTGTTTGTTATGGTCCCTCAAAGAGAGCAGAGCATTGACATGTAAGGTCACAACTTTATTTGTGCATCTCTATGTGAGGTAGTGTCTATGCTAGCAATTCAATATACTGCATTATTGAAATTGCTTCAGTTGTAAGATTTGAAACAATTATTATATATCCCAAATTTTAAATATGAACAGCATTAGCATAAATGTCAACAAATGTGGAACAGATTTTTCAAATTTTGGATATATTTAAATGATTTTAACATGACTTCATTTACATTAAGCTTGTTTGTTTCAAAACTAGTAATGAATATTTTTTTAGTAGCATATATGCAACAAAGAGTCAGAATGCTAATCTCAGAATGAATCTGCAAACACTCCATTCTGAGATTTGACAACAAATCCATTATAATATAAACAAATTTCCTAAATTTTCTAGGTATTACACTGAGTGCATTGTGGACAACATAAATTTTTAAAGCTCACATTACCTTTAAATAGTCAAATCTTTCACTGATTTCTTATAATTACTTTTGCCTAAGAATGGCTCTTTGAGTACTATTTGGTATTTTCAAAATGTACATTGAAGAACACTTGTGGGAAGAACGGTTCATAAAATTGTGATTAATAATGCAAGTTGGTTTGTTAAAGTAAACCATTGTCTTAGAAGCATTTTTCTATTAACACACTAGGTTAAATATGAAAAACGTTACTTAACATGCAAAATGCTGTGTAGTTTTTCTTTGTAAGTGATGGCTGAAGTAACACTAAAATTGACTTCTGACAAGTTTGAACGTTTTTGTCACAATTGCAGGCATGTGGGTATGGCTTTCTCCAAATCTGGATCTTGGAATCCATTTAAATTAAGTGAGATAAATGTTTCACATATTTGAACACAGATGCTTATGATGGCAGATATTTTTAGCATATGCATCTTACTTGGTTGAATAGTACAAAATGTTAATTTCAAAGATAAATTTTCAATCATTACATCCTGTTTTCTCTGATTGTTGTTACAGAAGTTATTCAGTGCATATAACATAATTTTAGTCTTCTTTTTATATTTCTCTCTTTTTTTCCTTATGTGCTCAAAACAGACAATGGTCGCAATGTTAAAGGTAATGTATGAACTCAAATTTCATCATCTGATGCTTAGATTGCCCCTTTACTCGGCATGTTAACTTGCCTGCTGTATGCCGTGTTCAGTGCAACATCATGCTGCCCTTAGTGAGCCCAGGTGCCTGGTGGAGACATCATGGCTTGATTTTGCTGGAGACATTGTTACTTTCTCAGCTGTGCCACCAATATGACTATGAACTCCTTTTTCCTGCAAGAAGTATAAGCCTAGGTTGACATTGAAGACTTCCTAAATATTTGAATAATTTGGAAAGAAGCAAATATTAAGCTAAATATATTCCGGTATAAAAGAGGCACATAAGCCTATTTCAGCCAAAAAGAAAAAAGCCTTTTTGAGTACAAGAATAAATAAAATAAGCAAAGTGCTACATGACAGCATCACTTCACTTGTTCCTCTTTTGTTTCCTTAAAACTAGTTTCACGTTCCTGGATGGCAGGGGGTATGGTTTTAAGCTTACTGTAGTAGTAAACTGTATATGCATGATAGTCATTTTCTATTTTTCTATATTACATTTCAGTCATTTTAATTGTGTCCTATATAAGTCTGAAATCACTAGCATGACCTACAGCTACTGTAGGGTAATGTTTAACTGGGCAATACCTCTGTATAAATCTGGATTTGACTAAAAATTGGAAATTCACTTCAGTTTTTCTACTCTATTATAGTAGATGCAAATAATCACAAAATATAACATATTATATTTTCATCCAGTTGAAAACTTTTGGAGCTTAGTCCTTTAACATAGGCTATGCATGCTGCTGTCGGTGTGCATATGATGACAATGACTCATTTGTGCATGTGTGTTGCATGGACACGTCTCCACCAGTAACCATCATTACTTAGAATTCACTGTTTTGGCCTCTTCTGTATGTCACTGCTGCTCCGATCACTGTGAAGTTTTGTATATTGATTTCTCAAGTGCTTCCCTAACTAACTCAGAGCTGGTGATGATTATGAATTAAGACCACTAGAAGCTAAAGATCTTTTCTGGTCAGCAGCGCAGGGTAATTTGAAAATAAGAGAAATCATGGCAGCTTCTCCCCAGCCTAACTTTATTTTGTAAGCACTTCAAAAAGGGTCTATGTAGAGGACCTCCAATTGCAGGATGGAATTTCATACACATGATTATTCTATCCTTGGCCTGTCCACTCAGATTTCTAAAAGGGAGCAAATTAGTGTCAGCTGTGGGTAGTGATTTGCATTGATATAATTCAGAACATAACCTCAAGAAACAGAATACAGACAGCTCTTGACAACTGGTCTGTGTGAAATATGACTGGCTTTAGCATTTAACAATTAGCAATAAATTATTAGACATTAATTTTCCAGTGATCTTTAAATGCAGTGAGAAATAAATCTAATTTTTCTCAATAAATAGAAAATTGAGCTTGCTAATCTTTCAAACTAGTAGTTCACATAGTTGTCTTTCAAACTACATTAATTTCATTTTTTTCTTGCAAACTAATCCATTTAATCTCCAACCCTTTTTTCCTCAATCCTCCATTTTTTCTTTTTTTTTTGAATTTTATTTATTTTTAAACAGCAGGTTCTTATTAGTTATCTGTTTTATACATATTAGTGTATACATGTCAATCCCAATCTCCCAACTCATCCCACCACCACCACCCGCCCCCTGCCACTTTCCCCCCTTGGTGTCCATACGTTTGTTCTGTACATCTGTGTCTCTATTTCTGCCTTGCAAACCGGTTCATCTGTACCATTTTTCTAGATTCCACATATATGCGTTAATATACGATATTTGTTTTTCTCTTTCTGACTTACTTCACTCTGTTTGACAGTCTCTAGGTCCATCCACGTCTCTACAGATGACCCAGTTTTGTTCCTTTTTATGGCTGAGTAATATATTCCATTGTACATATATACTACATCTTCTCTATCCATTCGTCTGTCGATGGGCATAATCCTCCATTTTTTAATAGCAATAGTCCTTGAATAAAAATGAATCATAAAAGTCAGAATTTGGGATTAGGAAATTCTAACCCATTGCAGAAAGTTTTCACATATTAATATTTATAAAGTTAAACTCCTAAATTAGATAAAACATGTGCAATTTAATAAAAATTTAATGTAAATGCGCCCTCCAATGTCCTTATTATGTGTTCAGGCTCTGATTTTGAAAACTTTAAAAAATATTTAAGTGCCTGGCTCTTTGAGATTTTCACAGAGCAGTTAATATGCTAATTAGATATAGAACAATGAATTAGTGTGCTTTTTAAATTTTTGTGACCTTGTCACTAAACCACGTTTAAATAAAAATTTTAAAAATAAAAAACGGGCTTCCCTGGTGGTGCAGTGGTTGAGAGTCCACCTGCCGATGCAGGGGACACGGGTTCGTGCCCCAGTCTGGGAGGATCCCACATGCCGCGGAGCGGCTGGGCCCGTGGGCCATGGCCGCTGAGCCTGCGCGTCTTCTCACAAGAGTGAGAGGCCCGTGTAACACAATAATAATAATAATAAATTTCTACACTTCTTTGTATGCAAATACATAATTACAGTTTTTTCAGTATCTAACTCAACCAAAAATAATTTCTTTAACAAAATAAAATAAATGATTTAGAAATGCGCTTGGAAGGTCTTCAATATCATCCACTGCAGTTTATTCCCCTCAGGCAAGAGTATTGGCTAAATCTCTTGCACAGGTGGTAGAAGCATCTTTATCTCTAGAGGATCCCATTCTTTAACTTTCTTGGAAAATCTATTTTACTGCCTATTATACAAAGAGCTAACTCAAATCCTGCTTGCTGAAATGTAATTTTTTTCCCCTTCATCTATACTGAGTGGACAGAGATACTAGCCAGTTACTTCTATTCTTGATGTAACATCACAGTATAAAAACAGCAAATTGGTACTTAAGCTTTTCTGCTAAAATGGAATAATTTCCATTTTACCTCCTTTCTTAAGATCAATTTTGTTTTCCTTTAATAATTCCCTTAGCACTCTGACTCTTTAAAATAAGACTTCAGAGTTCCAAAATTGTAACCCATTATCAAAGAGTGAAAAAGTTAATTCAGATAAATTGCATATGCTATTTATATGTATGTGTGAGTGTGTGCATCACTTTTTAAACAATTTCTCTAACATGTGGGAGGCAAACTTAATCCTAGTGGTTTTTCTGTTTATTCTGCCTTCCAAGTCATCATAAAAATTAACCCCACTTACCCTTATTAGTAAGTAAGTCATTAAAATAATTTTACCCTTCTATTGCATCCACCTCTTCATTATCCCAAGTAACTCTGTATCCCACTGACAATGATATGTTCAGTTTCCAACTTGTCTGTGAATCTGGCATATGAGTCAGAAACAAAACTACCCCCAAGATTTCTCTAGCTACAAAACCTAACAGACACACAAAGGAAATCAACAGATCTGATACAACTTGTATCTCATATGCTGCATTGGCCATACCAAGTATTTGTGATCTTATAAGAATTTGCAAATTGATTTTCAGTCATGACAGTTTTCTTCTATAAAGTATATGTTATGCACTGAAACAAACAATATGGATATTGAGTATAAATAATTTGGTGACTAATTCTTATATATTTTTTAATGTTAAACTGGTTACCTTATGCTTATTGACAGTGATCTTTTATAAAATCCAATTAATGAACACTGCATTCGCATTTTCTTTGATGTTAAGCCACTTCAGCAATTTAGGTTTTATTAAACTTTAGCCAGATAAACTCATGCTGTAAGGTATATTGTATAAAGACCTGATGATTTGAAAACAACCTTAATCTTTTTGGTTTCTTTCCCTCCTGTCCCATTTGGCTCTCAAGAGCAATAATCTTTATTTATTTATGTATTTTTTAACATTATTATTTTTAAAAATTTATCAGATGTCCTTAGCTATATTTCCAGCACCATCTTAAGGAGGATATATTCTCCTTTAGCATCTTGTAACTCATGATAAATTGAAATAACCTTATCATAAAAATTTTAAATACGTTTAATCTAAAATTCTTCCTAGATGTTGCTTTAGCCTCTAGCTTAATCTTTAAATGCAGTATATTTCTTTGTAGCTAGAACCTGGCTTATTTTATATTTACTCAGACACTTGTAATATATTAGAGCTTTATCCAGCTGTTGGTTTAGTCTGCTTGGTCACCTGTTTTCCATCTCCTACTAGTATATTAGAAAATTTAATCTGGTCATCCATTCTGCAAATGTTTCTCTGAAGAATATCAAGTCCTCCTAAATACTTTTGAGCTTTACATTCTTTTCTATTGAATCTACTATTTCCCTGTATTTCTGCCCATTTATTTTCTTTAAATTCATTTACTTTGTTTTTCAGGTTATCTTCCTTTCTTTCTTTAGAATTTTAAGTGCCATCTGTTTATGATCACACTCAGGGAGGCTGCCTTTCACCTTTAAGTCCTCAACCAAGGCCTTTCTGAATATAGACCTAGGAGATAGGAAACCCTGCATTCTAATTTCTGGTCCTTGATTCTTATTCCATTTTGGCCTCCTATTGTGTCTGCTTGGGCTTACAACTGGTAAAATGAGGATATTACTAATACGTTTCTTAATTAAAGTGTAGGAAATTATTTTGATTAGAGTTTAGACAGATTTCAGAGAAACCTAAGCTGACACTGATTATCTTGCAGACACTAACAGACCCCAGCATGTAAACATCTGCTTCAAAATCAGTGGAAAATAGCATGATGATTTTTATTATACAAGATGAAATAGATTTTGAATGCCTTATCTAAGCATGCATGAATTATTTTAAGCAGTATTTTAAGTTCTGCTGAATTCTTTAAATGCCTAGATTTAACATTAAAAAAAAACAGAATAGAGTAACAGTTTAGAAAGGTTTTCCACTAGTAAGTAAGAGAAGCTAAAACACAGATTGCAATAAAGTAATATTCTGAGGCCAAATCTTAGTGTGATGTGTATTGGCCACTGGTTTCTCAGCCCTATCAGACTAATGTCCCCTCGTTTCAACTTTTTGTTATACTCATTTTACTATCCTGAAATGACGTTCAGAGATGATTTAACCTATTTCTAAAAGTTCAACATTATTCCTTAACTTTAATTTAAAGGAGGAGTTAAAAGGAAAGTAGTTTATAATAAAATATTTCTCGCAATATGTTAATGTTCAAATATAACTATACTAGAAGACATAATGTGATTATCAGAAATAAGAAAAAAATTTGGTTTTAAGAACATTAAAGACATATAAAACAATCCACATAAGTACTGGCTAAAATGATAGAGCAGGAGTACTGAGGGATAACCAAGTAAAAACCACTATTGGAATAAATAATGACAGATCGGACTTATTTATATATAAATTTTTAAAATAGTAAATAATCAAAATTAAATTAGGAATAAAGCCAGAATCAACTGGGGAGAAAGTGAGAAAGTATGATATCCACAAAAATGAACTGGCCCTTGGTTTTAAGTTTAATGTCAAAATGATTCCCTATGGGATAACATGCAATGCAATAGTAATGCATTGCACAGGAGAAAGAAATCCCACTAAACATCAGGATGTATATTTATCCTCCAATACTTAAAAAAGACCTTGCAGACCATACGCCTTCAGAAGCAATGTGGACTAGAAGATGGATTAGAAGAAGAAATGGCAATCAAGACATTACAGAGAACACAGACATAAAGAACAAACTAGTGGTTACCAGTGGGCAAAAGGAAAGGGGGAAGGGGCACGATAGGGGTATGGGATTAAGCGATACAAACTACTTTGTATAAAATAAATAAGCAACAAGGATATATTGTGCAGCAAAGGGAAATAGAGCCATTATTTTGTAGTATGGAGTATAATTTATAAAAATATTGAATCACTATGTTGCATACCTGAAACTAATCTAGTATTGTAAACTGACTATACTTCAATAAAAAAGACATTATGGAGACATTGTGGCAGATCTCTAGGGAGTTCTTAAATCATTCCAGGTGTTTATTTTTTACCTAAAAATTAACATAGGCTTCTTTTTGTTGTATCATACATCATTTTACATATATAGGAGATCAATAATATAAAATATTTTAGCAGAAATTTTATTAATGATTTGAGGTGTGATTCCTATAATTGTCTGCAAATTTAATAATATTTTGTTCCAACATTGTTTTAAAAAGATTCAAATATCTTCATTTATATGTTTGCATGTGACAGCTACAAACACAGACTGTAACCTGAAGTCTGAAATTTTGTACTGGCAACTCAGATAACACAAGTAGTGTATCTCCAAGTGATTTGGTTTTCCAAAATGGTGAACAACTTTTGGTAAAGTTATGAACAAAAAAAAGTAAAAATCTTCATTCTATGTGGCAGTTGTAGCTCTGAAAGTTTCAGTGTATATTAAAATATGTGAAACAAGTTCAAGGCTCAGATCATTATAAATAGGCTTTTCACCTACATGAATGCCCGTTGGGACATCTGGGTCAATTTTTCATGGTGAGAGAATAGACACCTCCCATCACTGTAACAAACAAAAATTCCCCCACAGATGCCTCTAGGGTGAAGTACTGTTACAGTGTGAAAAGTATGCTTAAGGGTTTGAAATACAATTTAAGTATATACCTGAGCTCAGTGTTATATAATTTCATGTCAATATCCCTGTGTGCAGTAAAGTCACCTAAGCAGTGAAAATATGACATTAGAGTTGGGAAAAAGACAATATCTAAGAAATCTGAAGTCCTAGAATATTTTACAAATTTAAATATTAAGATATAGGCTGGGAATGTAGCCATAGAATGATACAAGAAAGGAGAAACTCTTTGGAGCATTTCTTGACTCTCTATAAGCAACAGACAATAGGTTCATCTCAAAAGAATATGTAGCTGGCCAGTGTACTTATCCTCAACTAAGGGGCCCAGGGTCTTGGCACAGTGCCAGATTGTCTTCGTAAGAAAGGAATGTGAGAAGTGACTAGCGTTGGTCAAAGAGTCCAAATTTCCAGGAATAAGATCTGGGTATCTAATGTATAGCATGGTTAAAAAAAAAAAAAAGATGTAACCAGGTGCTGCCAACCCCAGACAAGTCTTATTTACCCAACTATGGTCACTTCAATTTTAAGTTATGTTTGCCAAAGCATTCTTCTGCTGTGTTTTTTTTCCCCCTCAAAAAGTGGTCAGCCTTAAATCTAAATAAAAGGGAGAAAAAAGAAAGGAAAGATTTAAAACTCTCCCATAGGAGCCAAATTTTTCAATATAGTCCACATAACACACACATACACACACACACACACACACACACACACACACACACACACACACACACACACACACACACACACACACACACACCCATACACATAAATGACATTTGTCCTTCTCATTGTTACCTGAAATTCCTGTCTGGACTTAACTCTCAGAATCTCTGGGAAGCATCTCATACATGTAATAGAAGCATATGAAGAACACAACTGGCTTGTCACTTGTTATGGCACAGAGAAGGGAGTAATACGAATTGGAGCAGGCTAGACAGCCATTCAGAAGTTTCATGGCCAACATGATTTTAACCTTCCTTGAATAATTCCTAAATTATAAAAGTCCTTCCGTGAATAATTCTTAAATTATAAAAAAAGAAATTCTTGAGAAACTTTGAAAGTAGAATTTAGCCAATAATAGGGAGTAGAGTTCGTTCTTTTATTCCAGCCTTTAATGAAAGAAGCCAGTTAACAGCTAAAGCTGTCATCTGCTCTCTGGGTGCACACCTAGGGCACCATCTTATCCTTGGATACTCACATGCCTCTCCATATGTCAGATGGTGAACAGGTATCAGCCAGCTGCATTTAGTCACATCTGAATCAGGGTCACAATGGTCATGGATTACTAACAGGTCATTCAAGACCATCTCTTTCTTAATTTTTCCTGATATTGCTTTTACAAATACTTTCCAATTTTTTAGGGCCTTTTAATCATATCAAGTCAAGCCTCCTGGGATCCACGTCGGATTCAAACCTCAACAAATACAGCACCATTAACAAGATTCCACAGCTCACTCTGAATTTTTCAGATGTCAAAACTGAAAAAAAGAACACATCCCCTCCTTCTTCAGATAAAACCATTATTGCACCCAAAGTTAAAGATCGAACACACAATGTGACAGAGAAAGTTACCCAGGTAGGACACGATTTTACTATCAATTTTAACTGTTTTTAAAGTTATTTTCTGCACCATAAAACTCATTCCTTTTCCTATGAATGAATATTAAGAGAGGTAAGCCATTTATTTGCACTCCAATTTCTCAGAAGTTGGGTGACCCTCTAATGTAATAGATAAATAAAACTACAGACTATGATTTTATCTATTGCAAGACTAAGCAAAAATGGGCTGGCTTGGTTTTCTTGTTCCTTTTGTTGCAGAAGTGGTTAACCAGCTATTCATCATGTTTGGGCATTTATTGTTTTGCTGCCAACTCTTGCATTATTAAAGCATGTGTTTTTTTTTAATATAATGGATGTGTCTATCGAAGGTTTAGGCAACTAATTGGGATTTACTCTTAACTGTGGCCCTCTTTTTGCACTTACACTACTAAGTAGAGTCAGGTATAAGTCAGTGGAATTGGGGAAAAGAACTGTCTGAGTTGATGAAAAGTCAGAGTGAAACAATATATTTCACAGGAACAATATTTTATTGTTTTTTAAAAAAAATATTGCAAGTTGAACTAAGGTAAAAAGGTACTGTCTAGCAAGAGTCCTGTTTTAAAGAATAAAGAAAAATGATTTGTATTTATTATATCAAAATACCAACCTAAGCAGTACCCAGCTTTTGCTTACAATGCACTTACATTGTTGGGAATTCATGAGTCTAAAATTTGTGCCAAGTAAACAGTTTTTGTTTTTTTACAAACAATTTAACCTAGTATATTTGCTTAGCAAATCTTTTTATAAACAGTCACAATATAAAGATAAACTTGACCCCAATCTCTATCCCAAGCATTTAAGATTTTACATTAATATAGTTTTTTGTAATTGTAATCACTACAAACAACACTATAGTAGTTTGTAAATAATGTCTTAAATGTGAGCTAAAATAGCTATGTAAAGACCATGAGTCAGTTGTAAATAGACCTGAGTAGTCTCTATTTATTTGAGATGAGACATTATACATGCCATACTCAAATATATATTTTGATATTTATGTAGTAATTAGTCTTTCTACCCTTGGCATTTTGTTTTTCTCAACTTATACTTAGTAAACTGGGCCCAACAGTGATAAATGAATAGTCTACTGTTATTTGTGTTGTACTGACACCGTTTTGATAGCTTTGAATTTTACTTGCAATTAACTCAAAAAATATATTATTTGTAGACCATAATCATCATATGGATATATAGAAAGAGATTTTAGAAATTGAACAGTAGGCTGGTTGCAGATATTAGGGTCAGGGTCCTGCCAGTAGCGTAAGTGAGTAAAGTAGTCATGGTAGCACAGCAGGCATGGTAGGGGCTACAGGGACTTACAGAGCCCAGAGTCCCTCCTGAGCAGATGGCTGCCACTCATCTCCAGCTAACTGTGGTCATGCAAGAATGCATGACCAATGTTTTCAAATCTTCCAATTTTAAAAAGAATCTAGAAATCCAGAATTTAAGATAAACTCTTTATTTCTAAAAGTTGGCAAACTAATTCAAAATGCTTTTATAGGCCAAACAAAACATACCTAAGGCCTGTGGGCAGCCAAGTTTGATCTTTGCAAAGTTTTCATGAGCTTGGTTCACTGCAGGGCCTACCTTATCCTGCCACCTTCAGCAGGTCCACTGTGCCAGGAGGAGATGAATGTACACATGGATCGGAGGTGGCACCTCTACTGGGACTTTCTGAGCCTGGTGAGAGGAAACATTTATACCAATAGCGCTAATGAAATCGTGGTGTTAAAGAATACAGGAACACAGGTCGAGGGAAAGTAATTATACTTTAAGGGAGGAAATTTCAGAGAAGAAAAACAGATGAGATGGGACATTTAAGATGGATCCAGAAGGTTACTTATCAAACTGGGTAGTGAGTGATGTTTAAAAGCATAACTCAGAGTCGCATGCTCTTGTGCTTTAATTCTGGCTAAGTCATTTATTGTGACATGGAGGCAAGTTTTAGTGATGACAAAACTTATTTCTCAGTGTTGATATAAGAATTAAATAGAATGATGTGTGGAAAGTGTTCATCAAGGTGCTATGTACATGGCAAGCAACATCAACCATTATTCTGTTTATTAATGTTCTTGTATGACTTCTCCTGGCCCTCTGCACTATCGCTGCAGGATCCTTTTATCTACACCCTGCCATGACCTAGTAAAACACCTGGCAGAGTAGAGTTCATGAACGTTTACTGAAGGAAGGAAGGCAAGAGAAGTTGACCAAGCAGACAAGGGAAGGGGTGAGAATCCCAGGTAGAGGAAACAGCAAGAACAAAGTTGTAGAGGCACGAAAGTCCACGTGCCTTCTCCTAACAAGTAGGTTCTTGAGCCAGGGAGTTGCTAGGCTGGGCAGGGGCTTGTTACAGATTGGGGAGCTGCTGGAACTTTCCCCTCTAGATGGTTCTTCAATACCTTTCTCCTCAAGTGCCTTGGGGGTTTGAGTAAAATGCAACAGCTGCCATCAAAAGGTGAGCATTCTTTTAAGGTCTCATGCTTTCTCTTTAAAATCCTGTGACTTTCATATTTAGCTCCATAACATTACAATACTTGTTTTAACATTGAAAAAAATGTTTAAAACTGTTACTTACCACTGAGGGACACTGAGGTCCACAACAAAGCCCCATAGTTTTCCTACAGTTTCTTATACTTCACCCAAGTCATCATGGAGTGCCCCTCCCCACAGCCTCCCAACTACCCCAGGCTGAGGAGCAGGCAAAAAACCTTTCGAAGGTGGGCTTCCCTGGTGGCGCAGCGGTTGAGAGTCCGCATGCCGATGCAGGGGATGCGGGTTCGTGCCCCGGTCCGGGACGATCCCACATGCCGTGGAGCGGCTGGGTCCGTGAGCCATGGCCGCTGAGCCTGCGCGTCCGGAGCCTGTGCTCCGCAACGGGAGAGGCCACAACACTTTTTTTTTTTTTTTCACTTTTTTTTTAACAATGTACAAGATACAGTGATAGGAAGGAGATTCTGGAGACAGAACACTTAAGTAGCTATGGTTCTGGCCAGAAATGATGAGGGACTGGAAAAAAATTGAGACTGAAAATTAGAAAGAAGGGGATATGTAGGCTCGCTCTATCTTCTTTTTAGGCCCCCTTTAGCTCTTAGTAGCAAAGCTTCCAGTTGTCAACATGTCAAACCAAACAAGGTGGAGATCAAATACTGAGACATTCCTCCTGCAAACGTAGCCTCTGGAAATTTTTTTAAGCACTTGAAAGCAGAGCGAGCCTATAACTATTTTCTCATTTAGTGTTTGTGAAGTTTCCTGATTGTAGCTATCTCTGGAATCCCCATATTCACAACATATAGTATCACTTGCCTCCTAGTCTCTAGAAATAATTTTGTAGTGACTCAGAAATTTTACTATTACCTTTGTTAGGACTACATGGAAATCCTCCTTGTCAAGATATTCTCAACATATTTGCTGTAGGCAGCCAGCAGTATTTCCGTTATCTAATGTTCTAATATGTTTTATTCCCTTGATGGACTTGTACGGTAATCCTTTTTTCAAAAGATATCAGGGCTTTGTTCATCAGTCATTCAATAAGGATTTTTAAACACTCCTCTGAGCACAAACAATAGAGCAGACATCAAGAAAAAAAAAGGCATAAATGAAAGAAACAATTCATCTCTGTTCATTGTTATACTCTCTCACCATTTGGATCTTATCTCTGTTGTACTTTGGCTAATTATTAATTAGCCAGTTAGTTGTTTGCCTCCCCAGCTAGATTGAGTTTATTGAGCAGGGACCATGTTGCTATCCATTCATCTATTCATTCATTCATGCATCTGTGTATTTTTTTATTCACTCAACAAGCATTTATTGAGAGCTAGTATGTACAGTGTTAGGTTCCGGGAATTCATATTAAAAGGCAAATTCTCCGCCTTCAAGAAGTGATGGAGACAGACAAGTTCGGTACATAGGCATTGTAATGCAATGTGAAGTATTACACTATAGGTAAACTCAGAGAGCAGAGAGTGCTGGGAGAGGAAACATTGCCTATATTGGGAGGTTGGGGTGGTGATTGGGAAATATAAACTCTTAGATGAGTTTTGAAACTTGAGAATTTTCTGAGATTGTGTGTTAGAATCTGGAGTGGGGCACATCTGAGATTGTGTGTTAGAATCTGGAGTGGGGCACATTTGGGAAACTGTGAATACCAATGGATGAATGAAGCATGAGGTGTTTGTATTACTAGAGCCTAACGTAAGACACAGCACCTAAGAATCTTAAAAAATTCAGAAATGCACCACCAAAGGTGTTGGAGAGAATTAAGCAAGAGTAAATCTGTGGGTAAAAAATTCCCAAGGCAAATGCTTGCCTTCCAAACTCTTCCCTCAAGCAAGATTCTCATTCTTGCTGTTGTTTTAGGTCCAAAGATTCCTTTCAGTGGCTGGTCTGAGAGGCCAAACTTCTGCATGCATCAGCTCTTTATGTCATATTCCACCTGACCTTCTCTATTCATTGAAGGAAGTAGAAAATAACTCTCAGAGGATGTGGGTTTTTTCTTCCTTAACTACAATCCACCTGGTACAGGCAAATGTGTAGTAGGGTCCACTTTGGGGAAGTGAGGCCTTGGTTGGATAATTACTACCAAATTCCAGTGGAGTGATGGAGAGAAAACAATGAATTGGAAGAAATGTACGGGTGAAGAGCAAAGATCTGCTTTCACCGTGCGATTGCATTTCTCAGTAAAGGATCAAATTCTTGGCTGTATCTGCCCCCTTTTAAATAAAAGTAAACCAAACTTTTACACTCTCATATCATTTCATTATTTTTGAGGCTAGTTCTAGTTCAGATGTTATGCTGAGCTTTAGGATAAAATGTATCATTTTGTTGTCACATTTAGCTCTTACAAATTTTGTACTAGATCACTCTCCCTAGACAGGCATAAGAATGTCAGAAGGTTTAAGAAGATGGCATTGTGGGTTTCAAATCTTTATTGGCCAGTCACATAAGGCTCTATCAGTCAGTGCTGTAACAGAATGCAAGTAATAGAAGCCTGAGTGAAACCACTTTAAGCAAAAAATGAAAGGAGGAGGGTCAGCTTATAGGGTCACATAACCGAAAAGTGCAGGGGCAGATCTGCTTTGGGCCACAGCTACATTCATTGTTTGAACAGCTGATGACATTCTCTCCTCTCAGCCTTGCTTTCTTCTGTATTGACTTCATGCTACATCTGATGGAAGCAAGGTCCTTAGACTCTTCTGTCTTAGCTAATACTCACAGTTGGTGATCTGATGGGAAAGGCTTTCTCTCCACCAGTGTCCATATCAATTCCCGAGATAGTGGACTCTGATTGGCCAACCTGAGTCCTGTGCTCAGCCTTGTGGTGGAAGAAGTATAGCCCTTGACTGCGGACCACACCAGAAAAAAGCAGCGGGAAAGGAAGGGCTCTAAGGAAAGAAAACAAAACAACAGTGGCCCATTGTGTAGATGAAGATAAGAATTCAGACTAACAGCATCTCACACACACACACACACACACACACACACACACACACACACACACAATAAATGCACATTATATGCTGGGTAGGCTCTAGAGACACAGAAGTATAAAACCTAGTACCAGTATTCAAGGGGTTATAAACTACTTGGAGAAAAATATTACAGCAACATATAATAATAGCATTTGCAAATGCTAATATAATAAGTACTACAAGATCATATTATGAAACTAAAGGTAGTTTGAGTGTCCTTTATATACAGTACTGGCCAAATTATGAGCAAATAGTTCCGCAACTTATTATTTTACTACTTAAAAGAAATGTCTAGTGAACTTAATAGAAACCCATATTGTGGTCATCAGAAAGACATATGATGAAGAAAAGAATTACTACTAGTCCACAACTATAGTTTTCTTATAGCTTTACTAAGGAGAATACTCAAAATAATTAGTTTCAGGAGTAATCACTAAGAGACTTAGGTCACAAGAGAGAAATTTCTGAATGTTTAAAAGGCCATATAATTTTGAAATCTACATAGAACCTTAAACCTAAAATAAATTCCCATTATCTGGGTTTTATTTAAGTATATTATTGGCGTGAAAATAGAATTATGATAGATTTAATAATAGGTGACACTGATGGAGCATTTACTCTATGCCAGGCTCTATGCTAAGTGGTTTAACAGATTATCAGTTTTAATCCACATAACACTCCGTGAGTTGGTACTATTATTATCATCTCTAGTTCATAGAAGAGGAATCAAGCTTAGGAAGAAGGAAGCAACTTACCTAGGTCACACAATAGATGGTGAAAGTGGGCTTCAGACCGAGATCATCTGACTCGAAGAGTGAAGATCTTAATCTCTAAAGTACATCCTCTTTAATTCTGTTTTGTTTTCTTATCTGTCCCCTAAATCTACTCAGAAGTTAGCATGGCATTGGGAAATACCTGTAACATTTGGCTGTATGGCAAAATATCCTAATCTAAATGTTTACTAGTAACTGATTAGAGAAGTGAGTCTACAGAAATAAGGAAGAGAATGTGGTATATTTTCTCTAAAACTCCTCAAACTCTGCAAAAAGCAGCTGAATAAAACCATCATTCAGGATGCATTATCTCTTGTTTAAGTTCATATCCCATTTTTCTTTTTTTTTTGTTTAACATCTTTATTGGAGTATAATTTCTTTACAATGGTGTGTTAGTTTCTGCTTTATGACAAAGTGAATCAGCTATACATATACATATATCCTCATATCTCCTCCCTCTTGTGTCTCCCTCCCACCCTCCTTATAACACATCACTAGGTGGTCACAAAGCACCGAGCTGATCTCCCTGTACTATGCAGCTGTGCTTTACACTAGCTATCTATTTGACATTTGGTAGTGTATATAAATCCATGCCACTCTCTCACTTCGTCCCAGCTTACCTTTCCCCCTCCCCATGTCCATTCTCTACGTCTGCATCTTTATTCCTGTCCTGCCCCTAGGTTCTTCAGAAACTTTTTTTTTTTTTAGATTCCATATATGTGTGTTAGCATACGGTATGTGTTTTTCTTTTTCTGACTTACTTCACTCTGTATGACAGACTCTAGGTCCATCCACCTCACTCCAAATAACTCAATATCGTTTCTTTTTATGGCTAATATTCCATTGTATATATGTGCTACGTCTTCTTTACGCATTTATCTGTTGATGGACACTTAGGTTGCTTCCATGTCCTGGCTACTGTAAATAGAGATCAGTGAACATTGTGGTACATGACTCTTTTTGAATTATGATTTTCTCAGGGTATATGCCCAGTAGTGAGATTGCTGGGTCGTATGGTAGTTCTATTTTTAGTTTTTTAAGGAACCTCCGTACTGTTCTCCATAGTGGCTATATCAATTTACATTCCCACCAACAGTGCAAGAGGGTTCTCTTTTCTCCACACCCTCTCCAGCATTTATTGTTTGTAGATTTTTTATGATGACCATTCTGACTGGCGTGAGGTGATACCTCACTGTAGTTCTGATTTGCATTTCTCTAATGATTAGTGATGTTGAGCATCCTTTCATGTGTTTGTTGGCAATCTGTATATCTTTGGAGAAATGTTTATTTAGGTCTTCTGCCCATTTTTGGATTGGGTTGTTTGTTTTTTTGATATTGAGCTGCATGTGCTGCTTATAAATTTTGGAGATTAATCCTTTGTCTGTTGCTTCGTTTGCAAATATTTACTCCCATTCTGAGGGTTGTCTTTTCATCTTGTTTATGGTTTCCTTTGCTGTGCAAAAGCTTTGAAGTTTCATTAGGTCCCATTTCTTTATTTTTGTTTTTATTTCCATTTCTCTATGAGGTGGGTCAAAAAGGATCTTGCTGCTGTGATTAATGTCATAGAGTGGTCTGCCTATGTTTTGCTCTCAGAGTTTTATAAGGTCTGGCCTTACATTTAGGTCTTTAATCCATTTTGGTTTATTTTTGTGTATGGTGTTAGGGAGTGTTCTGATTTCATTCTTTTACATGTAGCTGTCCAGATTTCCCAGCACCACTTATTGAAGAGGCTGTCTTTTCTCCATTGTATATTCTTCCTTCCTTTTTCAAAAATAAGGTGACCATAGGTGTGTGGGTTTATCTCTGGGCTTTCTATACTGTTCCATTGATTTGTATTTCTGTTTTTGTGCCAGTACCATACTGTCTCGATTACTGTAGCTTTGTAGTATAGTCAGAAGTCCTGGAGCCTGATTCCTCCAGCTCTGTTTTTCTTTCACCAGATTGCTTTGGCTATTCAGGGTCTTTTGTGTTTCCATACAAAGTGAAATTTTCTGTTCTAGTTCTGTGAAAAATGCCATTGGTAGTTTGATAGGGATTGCAATGAATCTGTAGATTGCTTTGGGTACAATAGTCATTTTCACAATGTGGATTCGTCCTATCCAACACCATGGTATATCTCTCCATCTCTTTGTGCCATCTTTAATTTCTTTCATCATGGCTTATAGTTTTCTGCATACAGGTCTTTTGTCTCCTTAGGTAGGTGTATTCCTAGGTATTTATTCTTTTTGCTGCAATGATAAATGGGAGCGTTTCCTTAATTTCTCTTTCAGATTTTTCATCATTAGTGTACAGGAATGCAAGAGATTTCTGTGCATTAATTTTGTATCCTGCTACTTTACCACATTCATTGATTAGCTCTAGTAGTTTTCTGGTAGCATCTTTAGGATACTCTATGTATAGTATCATCTCATCTGCACTGACAGCTTTACTTCTTCTTTTCCAATTTGGATTGCTTTTATTTCTTTTTCATCTCTGATTGCTGTGGCTAAAACTTCCAAAACTATATTGAACAATAGTGGTGAGAGTGGACAACCTTGTCTTGTTCCTGATCTTGGAGGAAATGGTTTCAGTTTTTCACCATTGGGAACAATGTTGACTGTGGGTTTGTCATATATGGCCTTTATTATGTTGAGGTAAATACCCTCTATGCCTACTTTCTGGAGGATTTTTATCATAAATGGGTGTTCAATTTTGTCGAAAGCTTTTTCTGCATCTATTAAGATGATCATATGGTTTTTATCCTTCAGTTTGTTGTATGGTCTATCACATTGATTGATTTGAATATATTGAAGAATCCTTTCATTCCTGGGGTAAACTCCACTTGATCATGGTATATGCTCCTTTCAATGTGCTGTTGGATTCTGTTTGCTAATATTTTGTTGAGGATTTTTGCATCTATGTTCATCAGTGATATTGGCCTCTAGTTTTCTTTCATGGTGACATCTTTGTCTGGTTTTGGTATCAGGGTGATGGTGACCTCGTAGAATGAGTTTGGGAGTGTTTCTCCCTCTGCTTTATTTTGAAAGAGTTTGAGAATGATAGGTGTTAGCTCTTCTCTAAATGTTTGATAGAATTCACCTGTGAAGCCATCTGGTCCTGGGCTTTTGTTTGTTGGAAGATTTTTAATCACAGTCTCAATTTCAGTGCTTTTGATTGTCTGTTCATATTTTCTATTTCTTCCTGGTTCAGTCTTGGAAAGTTGTGGTTTTCTAAGAATTTGTCCATTTCTTCCAGGTTGTCCATTTTATTGGCATATAGTTGCTTGTAGTAATCTCTTATGATCCTTTGTATTTCTGCAGTGTCAGTTGTTACTTCTCCTTTTTCATTTCTAATTCTATTGATTTGAGTCTTCTCCCTTTTCTTCTTGATTAGTCTAGTAATGGTTTATCAACTTTGTTTATCTTCTCAAAGAACCAGGTTTTAGTTTTATTGATCTTTGCTGTTGTTTCCTTCATTTCTTTTTCATTTATTTCTGCTCTGATTTTTATGATTTCTTTCCTTCTGCTAACTTTGTGATTTTTTTGTTCTTCTTTCTCTGATTGCTTTAGGTGTAAAGTTAGGTTGTTTATTTGGGGTGTTTCTTGTTTCTTGAGGTAGGATTGTATTGCTATAAACTTCCCTCCCAGAACTGCTTTTGCTGCATCCCATAAGTTTTGGGTCATCGTGTTTTCATTGTCATTTGTTTCTAGGTATTTTTTGATTTCCTCTTTGATTTCTTCAGTGATCTCTTGGTTATTTAGTAGTGTATTGTTTAGCCTCCATGTGTTTGTATTTTTTACAGTTTTTTTTTTCCTTTAATTGTTATCTAGTCTTACAGCATTGTGGTCAGAAAAGATAGTGGATATGATTTCAATTTTCTTAAATTTCAATTTTCTTAAATTTTCTTAAATTTCTTAAATTTCTTAAAGGCTTGATTTGTGACCCAAGATATGATATATCCTGGAAAATGTTCCATGAGCACTTGAGAAGAAAGTGTATTCTGTTGTTTTGGAATGGAATGTCCTGTAAATATCAATTAAGTCGATCTTGTTTAATGTATCATTTAAAGCTTGTGTTTCCTTATTTATTTTCATTTTGGATGTTCTGTCCATTGGTGAAAGTGAGGTGTTAAAGTCCCCTACTTTGATTGTGTTACTGTCAATTTCCCCTTTTATGGCTGTTAGCATCTGTCTTATGTATTGAGGTGCTCCTATGTTGGGTGCATAAATATTTACAATTGTTATATCTTCTTCTTCGATCAATCCCTTGATCATTATGTAGTGTCCTTCTTTGTCTCTTCTGATAGTCTTTATTTTAAAGTCTATTATGTACGATATGAGAATTGCTACTCCAGCTTTCTTTTGATTTCCATTTGCATGGAATATCTTATTCCACCCCCTCACTTTCAGTCTGTATGTGTCCCTAGGTCTGAAGTGGGTCTCTTGTAGACAGCATATATACGGGTCTTGTTTTTGTATCCATTCAGCCAGTCTATATCTTTTGATGGAGCGTTTAATCCATTTACATTTAAGGTAGTTATTGATATGTATGTTCCTATTACCATTTTCTTAACTGATTTTGGTTTGTTATTGTAGGCCTTTTCCTTCTTTTGTGTTTCTTGCCTAGAGAAGTTTATTTAGCATTTGTTGTAAAGCTGGTTTGGTGATGCTGAATTCTCTTAGCTTTTGCTTTTCTGTAAAGGTTTTAATTTCTCCGTCGAATATGAATGAGATCCTTGCTGGGTAGAGTAATCTTGATTGTAGGTTTTTCCCTTTCATCACTTTAAGTATGTCCTGCCACGCCCCTTTGGCTTGCAGAGTTTCTGCTGAAAGATTAGCTGTTAACCTTATGTGGATTCCCTTGTATATTATTTGTTGTTTTTCCCTTGCTGCTTTTAATATTTTTTCTTTGTATTTAATTTTTGATAGTTTGATTAATATGTGTCTTTGTGTGTTTCTCCTTGGATTTATCCTGTATGGGACTCTCTGCGCTTCCTGGACTTGATTGACAATTTCCTTTCCCATATTAGGGAAGTTTTCAACTATAATCTCTTCAAATATTTTCTCAGTCCCCTTTCTTCTCTTCTTCTTCTGGGACCCCTATAATTCAAATGTTGGTGCATTTAATGTTGTCCCAGGTCTCTGAGGCGGTCCTCAGTTCTTTTCCTTCTTTTTTCTTTATTCTGCTCTGCGGGAGTTATTTCCACTATTTTATCTTCCAAGTCACTTATCCATTCTTCTGCCTCAGTTATTCTGTTATTGTTTCCTTCTAGAGAATTTTTTATTTCATTGATTGTGTTGTTCATCATTGTATGTTTGCTCTTTAGTTCTTCTAGGTCCTTGTTAAACGTTTCTTGCATTTTCTCCATTCTATTTCCAAGATTTTGGATGCTCTTTACTATCATTACTCTGAATTCTTTTTCAGGTAGACTGCCTATTTCTTCTTCATTTGTTTGGTCTGGTGGGTTTTTACCTTGATCCTTCATCTGCTGTGTGTTTCTCTGTCTTCTCATTTTGCTTAACTTACTGTGTTTGGGGTCTCCTTTTTGCAGGCTCCAGGTTCACAGTTCCCGTTGTTTCTGGTGTCTCCCCCGAGTGTCTAAGGTTGTTTCAGTTGGTTGTATAGGCTTCCTGGTGGAGGGGGCTGGTGCGTGTGTTCTGGTGGATGAGGCTGGATCTTGTCTTTCTGATGGGCAGGACCATACCCCGTGGTGTGTTTTGGGGTGTCTGTGACCTTATTATGATTTTAGGCAGCCTCTCTGCTAATGTGTGGGGTTGTGTTCCTGTCTTGCTAGTTGTTTGGCAGTAGGTGGCCAGCACTGTAGCTTGCGTTCGTTGAGTGGAGGTGGGTCTTAGCGTTGAGATGGAAATGTCAGGCAGAGCTTTCACCATTTGATATTACGTGGAGCTGGGAGGTCTCTGGTGGACCAATGTCCTGAAATTGGCTCTCCCACATCAGAGGCACAGGCCTGACACCCAGCCAGAGCACAAATACCCTGTCAGCCACATGGCCAGGTACGTGGGCAGTTTTTTGCCTTTTGGGAAGTCTGAGGTCTTCTGCAGCATTCAGTAGGTGTTCTGTAGGAGTTGTTCCACACGTAGATGTATTTCTGATGTATTTGTGGGGAGGAAGGTGATCTCTTTGTCTTATTTCTCCACCATCTTGAAGGTCTCCCCATATCCCATTTTTCTTAAGCTAATTTTTGATTATGATGAAATTTTTTTTTATTGGTGGCATGCCACTTGGATGCAGGAAAAGCAAAATTACACTGATATTGCTGACATAAAGAGCTCTAAGTATTAGCTTTTCACTTTTCACTGAATTTTGTCCATTGTAAATATGCTCATTATCTCTTCATGATTCAGTGTTCTCAATTTATACTTACTTTTGACAGAAATCCAAAACAATATTTGTAATTCAGTACTTCTTTAGAAATGGAGATTGATTTGTAATGGAGAGATAGCATTGATTTCATATTATTTGCTAATGTTTAAAATTATAAATGTGTGTAATTTGTGTATATCAATTATACTTCAGTAAAGCTAAAGAAAATATATATCATCTCAGGTAAATAGTACAAACTTTCTTAATGCTTTCTGTAGTTTCCCTCAAACTAGATAAACTTATTCCTAAATTTTCTTCTTTGACAGTATTAAAAAATATCTTCTAGATGCAACTACAAATTAAAAATACTTTTCAATAGTAATGTCATTTTAATTATGACTCCAATTCAGACTCTGACACCAGCTGGGTGTTCTACACAATTCAACTCAATTCTGACACTATCTACCCAGAGATAGCATCAGAGGCCACAGATTAAAGGCTCAGTCCCTCAAGACTGTCCCCCACTTCAGATGTCAATTGCAATACAAGTATCACCTGTGCTTCTGACCAACTGGCTTTAAACTGAAGGCTCCCATGACCCCCTCCGTCAGTTAGATTAACTTGCTAGAGACTCACAGAATTCAGGAAACCTGTTTACTCACTAGATTACCAATGTATTACAAAAGATATTAAAGGATACAAATCAACAGCCAGATGAAGAGATACATAGGGTGAGATCCTGAATGAAGGAGCTTATGTCCCTGTGGTGCTTGGGCCCAGCATGATGGCACAAGGAAGACTTCTGTTTCACCAGCCTGGAAGCTCTCAGAACCCCCTCCTTTTAGGGTTTTTATTGAGGCTTCATTACATGGGCATGATTAATTAATTCATTGGCTATTGTCTATGTATTCAACCTCCAGCCCTTCTCCCCACCCTGGAGATCAGGAGTGGGACTGACAGTTCCAACCGTTTAATCAAGAGGTTGATTCCACTGTTGACCAACCCCCATCCTTAGCTGACTTAGAAGCTTTCCAAAAGTCATCTCACTGACATAACAAATGACAACTTATCTCTCTCAGCATGTAGGAAATTCCAAAGATTTAAGAGTTCTGTGCCAGGAATGAGGACTAAGACCAAATATATATTTCTCATTATAAATCGCAATATCACAGTCATGAATTAAAAATAACACTTAGGACTTCCCTGGTGGCGCAGTGGTTGAGAGTCTGCCTGCCGATGCAGGGGACACGGGTTCATGCCCCAGTCCGGGAGGATCCCACATGCCGCGGAGCCGCTGGGCCCATGAGCCATGGCCGCTGAGCCTGCGCGTCCGGAGCCTGTGCTCCGCAATGGGAGAGGCCACAACAGTGAGAGGCCCGCGTACCACAAAAAAAATAAAAATAACACTTAATTGAAAAGTCTATTTTTTCAACAGTTATTTTTATAAAGCCTCATTGATTCTTCACTCTTGAAATTACAAAAAACAACATTCACAATACTTCTACAGTATGATTTAAGTGTTTTCCTAAACCTCATTGTTTGCCTAAACTAAGTATCCTGCAAACCTCAATAAAACTGTACAGATCATCTTGAACTGCCAGAAATAGTAACAAACACAAAATTCCAAATTAAATTTGAAATGCAGTGCAGGAGTCCCAAATTGCCTCTGAACACTTCCAATTTAATGTGACATTAATTTTGCATCTATTATCTTACTGTTATTTATAGAATACCATCAAACTTGGTTCAGCAAAACAGAAATCACCATCCAATATTTTCCTCCTATTCTGGATTTGGTCTGTGTCTATACATGCAAATTGAAATGAAAAACAATATATGTGGGTACTGCAAGTAGGAGTAAAGCACATTCATCAGGATAATTATTGATTCAATCTTTGTGAGTGCTTACTAAATGTAAGTCAAAGTCTTATGTACAATGGTGATACAAAAATGTATAAGTCAACGTCCTTGCCTTTGGTGGCCTTTGATTGAATGCAAATCTTTGATCTTTGAGATCCTGGATTATGTCTTCTAGTTCTCTCTGGGCAAATAAATATATAATCTAGGGAATGATGAGGAAAAGATAAAAACTATAGACATGTAAGTAGCAATTGACTACTGCAAACATGTTGTGTGCTATATAGATATTAAACGTAAAATAAGGATGCTATTTTGAAAACACGTGTGTAATTTTAAAAAGTAAAAGATTAATTTTCTATTTTCACTAATTACTATATGCACATCAAAATTCATCACTTGCTGACATATTTGAAATTAAAATAAAGTTTCTTGGGCTTTCCTGGTGGCGCAGTGGTTGAGAGTCCGCCTGCCGATGCAGGGGACACGGGTTTGTGCCCCGGTCCGGGAGGATCCCACATGTCGTGGAGCAGCTGGGCCCGTGAGCCATGGCCGCTGAGCCTGCGCGTCACGAGCCTGTGCTCCACAATGGGAGAGGCCACAACAGTGAGAGGCCTGCCAAAAAAAATAATAATAATAAAAATAAAATAAATAAATAAAGTTTCTTTCCAGTTTTAAAAATCTTAATTAGCTCAAAAGTTATACTTCTCTATATTCTAAATGATGAAGGAATAACATCCCTGGTAGCCGCTGACTAAGAGCCATAGCTTGTAAAGCAATCATTTATGTACAAATTGCTTTTAAAAAGCACCTGTTTGGTTTTGTACATTCATCAGACATTTTTAAATGAAAGGAGGAAAAATACCCCTTTCCTTTAAAAGTTCTGTCAGCCAAAGAAACCAGATTGAAAATAGATGCTTGAAATAAAGAAGTAAAATACCAGTGGTCAGAATAGACAGGTAAAAATAATTTTGCTTAGCATACATAGCAATCGCCTGGTTGCTATGGCAACCAAGACAAAGATTGCAGCTATCTGTTGCCAAGGTGGTTCAGTTTGTATCCCCCCAGTCAGTATAAGCCTTGGGTTAAAGTCAAACTCTGGAGCAGAAAGGAAGCACTGGACAGAGAGTTCCTTTGTTCTTTTGCCCTCATGGCCTAGGGGTTGGGACAAACAAAATTCAAGGTGGGTTGGCTACTGAGAGTGGGCAGAAGCAGTAATTTTTCATGTTTCATAGGATGAGAATTAATTATTTTTATCAGGTATGGAAATTCAGAGCAGACATGGCATTTTCACATACCCAAGCAACCCAAGGTCTTGTAATGTTAAGTAGCTGTGGACTGTTCCTTGAGTTAGGAAGTGAATTCAACCATGGAATCTAATTTGAAGGAAATCCCAAATAAGAAAGTAAAATAAAATAAAAGGTCTCATTGGTTATCTTGGTGGTGAAATTGTGAGTAATATATTTTTCTCTTTAGCTCTACTTCTCTGTATTGTGCTAATCTCATTTATAATGGAAAATATGTAGTTAGATATAAACCCACTGAAACTCAATTGCTCCGAAAGAGTTCATTAAAAAGCAGTTAATCTTCACAGAATTTTAAAATTTAAAGGACACTTAAATATCATCTTGCCCAGGTTTTTGGTTTATTTTTTTAAACTCTTTGATCAATGGAATCATCTGGAATTAAATCTCTCTCTCTCTCTCTCTCTCTCTCTCTGTGTGTCCTCCCACCCCCTGGAAATTCAGTAATTTTCAATGGAACCTGAGGATTGTGACTTTTTAACAATTCTCATTCTATTTGCAGCCTCTACTCCCACATTATTAAGATCAGGCAAATTTGGGAAACATGGGTGTAGCCCAATCTTTCCATTCTGCCTGTAAAGTTAAAGCTGAAAAAAGAACCCAGTAGAGACCTAGCGTTTGTATTTCCTCATTGTTATTGTACATTATCACTCGTTCTGTAGATTTCTCAATGAGGTAACTGGTTCAGTTATATATTCTTATGATGTTTTAATTACAGTGTATTTGTTTTTGAAATAAAAACATGTTCAAGCTTACTTACACAACTCATATTGGAGAAACAGGCTTACTGCCATATTGATTTCTCGTGTAAACCCTCTAAGAAACAATGTCCATTTAAGGGTTTGCCTAGGCCAGAGTGCTTCAAGTGTCTTCCTCAAAACATGGGTCTCACAATTGTTTCCTAGAAGAAGCTTTTCTTAGTCAAGTAATACCTGCTCCCCCAAGAAATTAACATGGCAAATTAACACAAAAGTTCTGTGAAGTCCTAAATTAAAGAAATCTGAAAAAAAATTTTACCCAACACTTCTCAAACATTTTTGATGACAGAATTCATTTTTAATTTGCCTTTTTCTTTTTATAACATCTATTGATATCGTGAATTCATATTTGAGGAAAGATTTTTTGTTTTTTTTTTTGTTTTTTTTTTTTTTGCGGTACGCGGGCCTCTCACTGTTGTGGCCTCTCCCGTTGCGGAGCACAGGCTCCGGACGCGCAGGCTCAGAGGCCATGGCTCACGGACCCAGCCGCTCCGCGGCATGTGGGATCTTCCCAGACCGGGGCACGAACCCGCATCCCCTGCATCGGCAGGCGGACTCTCAACCACTGCACCACCAGGGAAGCCCGAGGAAAGATTTTTTAGGAAATACTAGCCTAGACAAAATGTTTTTTCACAGATAACTGTGAGCACTATATGTTCAACTCAAACATGGATGTGTTAGAAATTTTTTTAATTTTTAAAAGAAAGAGGGTTAGGACAAGCATGAGGTAATACTGGTGGGAAGGAGGTAGTACATAATAGGAAGTACATTTTTCTTCCTTGTTTTAGTGAAGTCCACTCAGGTTTTTTTCCTAACAATGTACCAAATATAGAACTCAGTACAGAAGAGCTGGAAAAAATACCGTATATATTTCCTTCTCTGTTCTAAATACCATGTTTATTTCCTTTTCTGTTTTAAATATTCGTTATATGTATACCTGTATTTTGAAGCCTACTCTTTTAGATTCAATTAGGTAGAAATGGAAAAATGTGGGATGCAGGGTCATACATAAAAATTGTCTAATTCTTTCTTCTGAGAGTAGCATAGCTAAAGCTGGCCATAGGCTGAGAATGGAAAAACCTCTCTTTCTGCCCCTTGTTCCAGTGTCCTGAGGTTGGTGGCACTAAGGATGTTACTGTAATGGTGGGAACAGAGACAAGGTGGTCTGTGGTGTGAGAACCAGGGCACATAATCATGCTACTTTCCGTACTTCCTTGGCTCCTTTATTTCCTTTTGGTGTCTCAGTTCTCCTTTTCAGATGTGGCAGAACATATTAAAAAAGGATCTGCAGGCAGATCTAGTTTCTGGTGCCTGTTGATCCTTCTTTCATTTGAAGTGAAGAGTCAAGCTGAGAAATCCCTATACCATTGTGAGGAACACAGGCTTAATTTTCAGGTCACGGCAACAACATTAGGTGAGACTGAGCAACGCAAGCCAAAAGGGAAAAAGAATGTATTGATAGTAGAGAGGAATTTTCTGGTGCTGTTTCTTGGTTGAATGGCAGTTGTCAGTTGAGCTGTACAATCCTGTTTCAGGTGATAAGGTGTCATTTGTAAATTATGCCCATAGCTGTATTCATTATTCATGGGTTGGTATTGGCAAAGAATGATTTCAGGCGCCCAAGTGTTCCTACCTGCAGGCACCTGAATTACTTCCAAAATTGACTACTCTATTACCTGTCAGGCCCTTTCATTTTTTCTACCACTGTCTGATCCTACCAGCCTACTTTTTGTTTCCAGTGAAGAAAGACTTCTTTCCTTTTCCTAGGCTTTCTGCCTTAGGAATGAATGAAAAAATTCTGATGAACAGAGAACTTTAATGCTAGTAAATGAACAACTGCAAGCATGAGATTTCAGTATAAGGTTAACTTTAAAACAAAAGTATTTTCCAAAGAATAAGTATTACTGTCCACTCTACACAATCTATTACTTAAAGTGAGTAAAAACTAAGGTATGAACTGCTGGATATTTAAAAAGAGAGAGTTCATTACCGTATTTTTGCATTTTAGAATTGTTTTATATTGTTTTTATAATAAATTAGAATAACCCCTCAGCTTAGTCTTCTGATTAGCCATTTTAAGATTTTGAATATGTTTCTTACACAGATTACCCCAAATTTGTCTGCATTTTGAATCCAAACTACTCCTTTAGAATTACTCAGGTAGAGAGGGGAAAACGATCAGTGTGCAGGGAGGTTGAAGGAGTCTCGCTTTGAAGGCAGTTTTGTTCCATCCTGAATCGTGAAACTCCCTTTTTTTAAGTTCAGGGAAAACAACAGAGACACAGGTTCCTTAGTTCCTATTTCTTTTCCATGCAGTGATCTTCTCTGGCGTATCAAACTGCCAAGAAAAGAATTATCGCACGTTGGATAAATTAGGGTTCATCCTAACAGTGTGGTCTTCTGGTTTCTTTGCCATGTTTCTGACTCGGCAATAAAGAAAACATAGAATGTAATAGAGAGAAATACTGTAGTGCTGCCTTGAAGGAAACCTCCTTTATAAAATAAAAATTGTCAATGAGATTGTTCCAATAGTCTATTATCTGCCTCGGGTATAGGACAGAAAATTATCTTTGTGGGGAAGCGAACAACTTTTTTAGCACAGTCACTGAAATTTAAACTGATATTACTCTTTCGTTCTGAGAATATTCTCAGAAAAAAAGAATCTAATGCTATTTTTGTGCCAGCAGGTTCAAATGTAAAATTTATATTAATTGTTGAGAAGAGACACAATATACAAGAACATAAAAAAGCAACAAAGAAAGTGGTGAACTTCTGTTTCTTAAGAAATTGATTTTATCATTGAAAGAAAGAATTCCTAAATGTTATCAAGAACAGTAATTCATATTGCAGAACCTCTTTCATTGTATGTAAAATTGAAGCTCATATCAAAAGACCATAGCAAAACACAGAAATATATGCCTCATGGATGGAGGAAATAACCTGAAACTTGATTTAGGCAGCATGGCCCATTGTCCACAGTATTTGAAGAGGTTACAGTGTAAAGTTTTGAAATTATTGGTTGTAATGGAAGACTTTTGTTAAAATATTTTTGATGTAGTTAACACACACACATCTCTCGTTCCCACCCATATGGTATATTAAATTATCTATTTTAAAATCTATAAAATTCAAGAATGAAATTTGAAAACATACTAAGATCAGAAATATACTTTGTTATTTGTTCTGAATTCTATTTTTATTTCCACAGCTGATGGAGAGTTAATTCCTTATTAATAGGAATTAATCCTCATCCCCAACTCTTGAGAATAAACTCAGAGCACAATTATTAGCACATGACAGTTTTAGGAGTTTTAAGTTACAACGTGTGAAAATTAACCTGCTAGTAGTTGCGATATAATTATATTCAACTGGCACTTGGTATTCAGTTTGTGTTCCAGAAAACATTAAGAACAGACTTTGAAGTTTGCAGGGAAGTATTTATTTTAGTGTAGTTATCCAGTAGAGGAAGGAAAGATTCCTGATTAATCTGTATAAAGCCCAGGAGAACCTGCTTCTGCAGCATTTTTAATTTCCCAAGGTTCTGTAGCTGCACAAAGTAACAGACCAATAACATCATTCTCTTCTCTTGCTTTGTTAATGCTTAACCTTAGTGACCTGCTGCACACCTTGATTCTGGTTCAACCTGTGAGCTTAATGTATTTATTTACAAGTACTGGAATTGTTTGAAACAGTTATTCCCAACACTGTCTTAGAAAACTTTAATGGGTAAATTCCTTTTTTGTACTAGAACCCACATGAACTAACTTTCATATATACTTTGGAATCAACTTTTCTCATCTTCCTGGAAAGCAAACACACACACACACACACACACACACACACACACACACACACACACACTCTCTCTCTCTCTCTCTCTCTCTCTCTCTCTCTCTCTCTCTCTCTCTCTCTCTCTGTAGAAGACATTTGAATATTCCCTCTCCCGAAAGCCCTCTAACACTATGTGTGCTTTCCCACTTTCCTGCAAGCACATACTGTCTGCTCTGGGCAAACAGTCTCCTTTAAGTTCCACTCGCCCTGCTTATGACAAGACCTGGAGGTTTGTTTGCAGTGATCCTTAGACTTACAATATTACCATCCTTTTCTCTGTATATCAAATCCTACCCATTTCTGAGATCCATATCATCTCCAGGTAAATTTGTCAGGCTTCCCAGCTTGCATTGACCTCTCCCATCTTTAATCTAAGAATACTTGGTTTATTTTCACACAACCAAATGATTTATTTCCACGATGCTTTGTATTTCTTGGTAAATGGATAAATGGTAGATTGATAGATATATAGATATTTGTGTATATGCATGAGTTTATGAGTTTCTTTCATCTTCTTAACTATACCTTGAGAAATAGAATTTACCACATCTTTTAAAAATATACCCCAAAGAACCTAGCACACTGATCATTTGGTAATCAGACTAGACTAGATAAAATGTCATTTATATGGTACATTCTTCATATGCACAAGAGAAGATTCTAACTTCTGATAATGCTTTTTTGGTAAGAAGGAATAAGGACCTCATATGTCCATTCATTTAACATTATTGAGTTCCTTATAAGTTCCAGGCAGGTCAAATAAGACACATGGAAGTTAACTGTATTCCTCCTTTTATATACTCTGTCTTTTTTACCAATGAGGAAAGAGGCAGGAAATGATAGGGAGTCGGTGTGCCGGACAGCACACCTTGAGGTGGACCAGTCTGGGCTTAACTGTAAGAGGTTGAGACTCTGATACCATTAGTTTCTGAGTGGAGATAAGAGAATGTTACCTGAATTCAAATACCAGCCCCCATCACCTAACAGTGCCAATGTTCTAGGCTACATTGTTTGATCCTTCTTTGTCTTGGATCCTTAATTAGCATCTAAGTAGGGATAATATCTTTCTTGTTGTAGGCACTCATTAATGTTTAGTGTCAGGTCCAAGGCATTCTCCAGATACATGTGGAGTGCTTACTCTGATAGGACGCTGTGTTAGAAAGTCTGGTTACAATGGTGACATGTCCCTGCCATCCCATCAAGTGGGCAAAAATAGAAAGATTAACAGAACCCATAACAAAGTGTGATAAAGGTTCTACTGTGGAGAAAGGGGTTATCTGTGAGCAGAGAAGGGACATCATACCTAGCCTGGAGGAGGCAGGGGAGGTAATGCCTACATTGCAACATGAAAGAGGCGAGAAGTTAAAGGATGGTAGCCAGCTAGAGACATGGGCGGTGAGGGCATAAGACACACACAAACATTAGTGCAGAGATTTTTTTTTAACATCTTTATTGGAATATAATGCTTTACAATGTTGTGTTAGTTTCTGCTGTATAACAAAGTGAATTAACTATATGTATACATATAACCCCATATCTCCTCCCTCTTGCGTCTCCCTCCCACCCTCCCTATCCCACACCTCTAGGTGGTCACAAAGCACCGAGCAGATCTCCCTGTGCTATGTGGCTGCTTCCCACTAGCTTTTTTACATTTGGTAGTGTATATATGTCCATGCCACTCTCTCACTTCGTCCCAGCTTACCCTCCCACCCCACACCCGCGTCCTCAAGTCCATTCTCTACATCTGCATCTTTATTCCAGTGCAGAGATTTTTAAACCTCATAACTTCTGGCTCTATAAGGTAGGCGCTTCTACCTGGTCTATATTCCACTCCATAATGCTCCTTCCGTATCATGGATGACTATCTGATAGACTACCCACACGCTCTAAAGTAATGTACAAAATTATAAACAGAGTTTGTTTAAAAATAAATTCCCTCAGTTCTTCTCTTGTAATAAAAAAATCCATGTGTTCTGGATGTTGCTAATTTGATTAGAGTATTTCATATAAAAAACGGCATGAGGGAATTCCCTGGCTGCCCAGTGGTTAGAACACAGCGCTTTCACTGCCGAGGGTGCAGGTTCGATCCCTGGTCAGGGAACTAGATCCCGCAAGTCGCACAGCACAGCCAAATAAATAAATAAATAAATAGCTGCATGAAAAATGGAATTTTATTCTCTCTGGGATATATTTGTATCTTGAAGGAGAAACTCATTAACTCAAATGAATCTTTTATTGATGGAAACATGGGCGAAGGAGCTGAAGAGATGACAGGTGAAAGAAAAGATACTTTTAAAAAGCAGGTGTTCTGGTTCTATCTGTATCCTCCCAAATTCCCTACCACTCCACCTTCCTCAGGTAATACCCAATCCCCTTTGCCATAATTATCCCCCTTTCTTTACCCTCAGAAGGAGTTAGGGGTTCAAGTAAAACAGGCTTCTCCTGAAATATGGGCATCAGTGATTCAAAATAAATTATAAATGTGGTGGGCTTCCTGTGTTTACCATAGACTGGACCATTTGCAATATAGTAACTGGTCAGGAAAAGCAAGAAAAATGCATACACCACAGGTGGCTATTTAAAATAGTAGCATTTCCATAACCTAGATTTTAAAAAAAAAAAACAAAATTCTTACATGAATGAATCAGAACTCCATTTTTCATAGCTTAATCTAAAGGCTGCCTTCAACTAGAGATTTTCCTTCCTCTCCTTAAGGCTTGAAATAGCTTCATTAAACCCTCAAGAAATCATGGTCTCCTTGGCAAAATCATTCTTCACAGAATATCAGGTTACATTTGCAATATCTTCAAATAAAATCTAAAATGACATTGTCATGAGGTAGAAATTAAAAGAAATTCCATCCCTCTATCTTGAGGATCAGCCTGCACGTATTTCCATTCTAAGAATGATGAAAAGTCAGGAACTAATAGAACTTTAAAAAGGCATTAGTAGGGATTATATCAAGACCTCTCCAAAAGCATCCCCAAGTAGTAAAAATATTTTATACAGCTCTGGAGTTCTGGTTCCAGTCTATACTTCAGTCATCATACAAGTAGGAACAATTTTCACAGCACACACATACACACACACGATTCCTTATTTTGAGTTTAATTCTGCTGCCTCTGACCTTGGGAGACATCATTTATTGTGTACCTGTGACACAAGACACTGTCTACTTGCTATTCACAAGCAGCGTTCCACAGAGACTTCCTCTGATAAGTCTAGGTAGGGAGACTACAATACATGACATAATCAGAAAATACATTACAGAGCTGTCTATAATTAAAGAGTAACATGTATGGGCCAGACTATATTTGAAGTTAGCATTCAGATGAAGGTTTTATCAACATGGTTGGGAGAAACTGCATGGAAAACAGAGGACTTGTTCTGGCCCGTGAATGATGAGCAGCATTTGGAATAGTGGAGAGGGTGCTATAGATATGAGGATGAGCTGGGCCAAGGACCAGCGGTGGAACTGAGAAGACAGCATCCAGAACAATGCTCTGTTCTCATTATAGTTGTCATTATGACCTCCTACTTTTTAATTTCCATACCAAATTATCTTAGGTCCTTCAGTTTCCTCAGGTAGTGCCCCTGGAGTGCTTATTTGTCCTATGACTGTACATATAAATGTTATCTAATCTATAAAAATTGAACAAGGATCAAAATATGTATTATTACTTAATTTACGCTTAGACTGTGAAAGCTGATTGCTCATTCAACCGAATTTTGGTAGGGTACAGATCATTTGCTCTCATTAATAATAAATATGCTTCCTTGGAATTTGTTTTAAAAGATAAATAATGTATATTCAATTTACCAGTAAATATTAGATATAAGTTCAAGATATTGAATGACCTTTCATGTAATTTAAAAGAAGACTTTTAAATCCTCATCTTCCCCATTCCTGTTAGAGGAAGTTAACGCTTTCCAGTAATTGAGTCATCTCCACTTACCTAAATTTAGGGTATACTACCTCTCTCCCCTCCCTGGTGATTTCTGTGAACAAATCTGAAGCCTTCAAAATAAAGATTCCCCATGTTTCATTTGTATCAGTTCTGCTTCCTTCTTAAAAGCACCAAGCTAGCCCAGGGAGCTACAATGATTAATGACCTGTTCTAGAGTTTACCTGCTCTATAAAATGTGCTGAATTCCAGAGCATAAAAGAAACTCTGAAGTAGGCCAGGAGCTTAACCTGCCCATGGGCCTAACTTAGACCAAAGGTAAGCAGGTTTGAAATTAAATTAGCACCATAAATTGCAATGGCTTATGATTCGGTGGCCTCACATTGGTCTGGAAGATGGGGAGCTATAATGTTCAATACTGAAGGCTTAAAAACTGAATTCATTCAGACTTATGCAGTTTTGAATTTGAATTAATTCAGAAGACGACCTGGTTCGAAATAGTTTTGTGCATTCTCTAACGTGGGTTGAGGTGAGGTGGAGAGGAGAATCTGCACAATGGGTTAAGGAAATGTTTAGCCTATGAGAGTAGAGACCAAAATATACATTCAAGGATTACTTCAGAAGAGTCACAGAATGAATGTGCTAATTACAAATTATTCTTATTAAACTTAAAATTTTAATGCCAAACAAGTAGATGAAATCTACAAGATGGTCCCCACCAAGGTAACACATGATGTTCTGTGCCCTTAAGCAGGTCACGGTTGCATGCAGGACAAACTATTAGCTCACTTGCATCTCTAAAAATCTGTAATTCTATAATCCCCATGGGAAAACCAGTGAAGCTCCCAAAGCTGTAAAGAACAACTAAGTGGGAAGAGGTGAGGTATTAATGGGAGATGGAGAGAGCGTCTTACAGGAGAAGCCTAGATTCCTTGGTCCAGGAAGTGATTGGGAGCCTCAAGGCAGTTATTCCAGGTGTGTGATCCTGACCTGTCTGTAGTCTCACCCTATGTGCCACCATATATCTAACCCATTTCAGCTGAAATACCATTTCCTCAGGCTGCTCTCCTAAACCACCACCCCACCAGACTAAGTTAAATTCATCCAGTTTTACACCCTCATGGCACCTTCTTCTTATCACTTATCATACATAGCACAATTGTAGTCAAATCTTTGTGTAGTTATTTGTGTTATGCCTGCCTTCCCCCACTAGTATGTAAGCTCAATGAAGACAGAACTGCATCTTTTGTGTTTTCCATGGCTTTCCCAGTATCTGATACATTGTAGGTGCTCAGTAAATGTTGGGTGGATGGATGGATGGATGGATGGATGGATGGATGGATGGATAGATGGCTATATAGGAAGAGTAGGCATATATTTGAGGGGGCAAGGTGGAGCCAGATTTCTACCAAGTTCCCTCTTAAATCTATTACGGTATTTGGCTTTTAAGAGCTGAACATTTCATTCAGTAATATAAAGAGACTGAAAATAAGGAAGCATTAGAACAATATATCTTGTAGAGTTTATAGTACTTTTGCTTCATATATGTATGTGTCAGTATTATTCCTTGTGAAGACAGAAATGGCAGGCTGATTTTTTTTTTTTTTTTTTTTTGCGGTATGCGGGCCTCTCACTGTTGTGGCCTCTCCCGTTGCGGAGCACAGGCTCCAGACGCGCAGGCTCAGCGGCCATGGCTCACGGGCCCAGCTGCTCCGCGGCATGTGGGACCCTCCCGGACCGGGGCACGAACCCGCGTACCCTGCATCGGCAGGCGGACTCTCAACCTGCACCACCAGGGAAGCCCGCAGGCTGATTTTTTTAGGGCTTGCCAACTGCACAAAAATAAAATAAGTAAAGCTTCTTCCATTTAAAATCTTTCCTTCCCTACCCTATCACTGAAGCCTACAGGGAAGACCCTGTTGACTTTTTTTCTCAAGTCTGCTTGTCGGGGAAGATAGAACTGGAACTGGAGAAAGAGTCAAAAGAAAAGAACGTGGCTGGTGAGGCTGCCAGGCACCTTTGTACTCCACAAACCCTGGGTCTTGGCTTTGCCTCTTGCACCCCCTGCTCCTTTACTCTCCAAAGGCTCCTTAAGCTCTGAACGCTTGTGATGCTCTCAGGGCTTTCGTCTCCTGCTGAGTGAGTCCACGCTAGGAGGTGAGCACTCCCAACCCTGAAGAAGTATCATGGCAGGAAAATCTGCAGAATGTCAGGAATGAGCATAAACCCCTGAACTTTGAAGATACTGCCCTTAATTGTTACCAAGTCCCAGGCAGGCGTTTTATGCCCCTCTTTCACTCTTCTTTTTCTTCTCCTTGCAGTTAGAAAATTTTTCTTTAAATCTCAGTTTTAATAGATGCTAGTGAGCGACAAGGTTCATGTGGCTGGCCTGAGCCTTACATGTCCTATTCCCTAACACCCGAGGTAAATGAAACGTAAATGAGATTCAGCCGTGCATCTCCTGCTTCTGACCAATGCACATTTTTATTGCTGTAATAAAAGCTTGTATGTGAGACTTAATCATATGCATAACCACTTTTAAAATCTGAGAGTCTATGTTTCTACTAGAGGTAACAACTGGATCTTATTTTATTTATTTATTTTTTCTGCATTACGTGGGCCTCTCACTGTTGTGGCCTCTCCCGTTGCGGAGCACAGGCTCCGGACGCGCAGGCTCAGAGGCCATGGCTCACGGGCCCAGCCGCTCCGCATCATGTGGGACCCTCCGGGACCGGGGCACGAACCCGCGTCCCCTGCATCGGCAGGCGGACCCCCAACCACTGCGCCACCAGGGAAGCCCCTGGATCTTATTTTTTGAAGCTTCAAATTGGCAGATATTCTCTGGAAAGGTATTCTTTCTTCAACTCATAAGGAAATGACGCATAATGTTTTCTGCCATTATTATTTACTACAGAGAGCATAGGCATTAACCTCTGTTCCATTGATTATCTCAAGATTAGTTGTGTTTAAAGATGTTTTTAAATGTATTGATAAAATGCACTGATGAAGCTATAATTTTAAAGATGCAGAGCAAGTGATATATAGCTTGGCAAAATGGAAATAATTTAAAATGAACTGGTAAGAAATCCTTCATTAATTTAAGATTTATAACTTTTATTTTAAATATATATTACATTAAAGATATAAAATCTGTTATAAAAAATCACCTCATTTAACACCTGTCTTCATAACAAAGTAAATGATAGTTTCAAGATAATGAGTTTTTCTGAATTACTGAATGTATTAAAGGTGCTCTGAGGTATTATCTGACAGTAATCCAGGTGAATATTAATATTTTGATACAGCCTTTGATGTAATGAATATGTCTTGGAAGATTAGCACTAGAAGTTCGCTCTGTGTATACAATTCCAGTGTAATTTTGATCAGAAAGTTTAAGGACATTATTTTAGCAGGTTACAGTGAGAAAGCTGAGGATTGATAGATGGAATTTCATTAATGGGCGCCAGGCTCCTTTAATGAGATGCCAAGCTTCAGAGGCTTCATCCAGGTTCTAAATGTTCAGGACAAGGCTTGCCAATTTGCTTTGCTGAAGGCAAAGAGTTCCCCCCACAAAAGGGTCTTTTCCAGTTGCAGTTTTCTGCGTTAATGTATTCTGGGCTGAATTATCTCACCCACTGATTGCTGCCTTAGGAATTTCAGTGTTCATACAAACTAACAAACGTCCACCAGACAAGCACCAGCAATGCCCAGCTGGCTCTTTGTCCCCCATGGGAAATTTTCTCAGTCAGAGCCTGGTAATTGTTTAGTGCAACTGCTGCAGTTTCAAGGGTGCCAGCTCATCTAAGCCAACTGTATGCACATAGCCCATGACTCATGGGACTGAGAAAGTACACGCTGCAGGTGGGCGGGGACCTTCAAGGACTCCACTTTGCCCTCTTTGTCAGCTGTTTGGGGGAGAATACATAATGAAAGGCAGTTATTTAAGGGTTATAAATATCCTATATACTTGTGAAATTCAGCTATAGGAGTATATAATAATCTCACCTTTATCAAAAACATGTGCTGTATATCTCAACAGTCACTTGGCTGTACTGTATGTGTTACAATAACAGCTATACTGGAACACCTGTTACATAAATATGGCATAAAGAGCTGGCTTAATATCCAGGGTGAGGGGCAGTCTGGGGCGGAGGCTGGGAATGCAAGCTTCATTCTCTGGCCTCATGCCATGCTAGCCGGCAGAAGTGTTCGCTATCAGGTCTTCCAAAATTATACTGGAAATACCAAAAATATATTTTGTTAGAAAAGTAGACAAAACCAGTTTATTATAAGGCAATTTGAACTCGTCAGACCTTTACTGTCAATTAGAGGCAGGAATATCGTCTTGAAAAAATCCTCCTACATCGTATTCTGTACACAAATGACATCATTAAACAGTGTCAGCCTGCCACGTATATACCAAGTGTCTCCAGGGCTCTGTGGAATATATGATGATTAGGATGAGAGTTCTCAATGTATTAGTGATCTTTTGCCGAGAAACAGATTACAAAATCTTAGTGACTGAAAATAACAAGAATTTATTATCTCACCGTTTCTGTGGGTCAGGAATCAAGGAGACGCTTAGGTAGGTAGTTCTGCTTAGGGTCTTTCACAAGGCTGCAGTCAGGTGACAGTCATGGCTGCAGTCATCTCAAAGCTAGACTAGAGAGGACTCTGCTTCCAAGCTCACTCACAAGGCTGATAACTGGCCTCGGAATATTCTCTTCTGAGGGCACCATGTGGCCTCCCCACAGGGCTACTTCACACGGTGGTAGCTGGCTTCCTCCAGAGAAGCGGCCCAAGAGAGGGTGGGAGAGCACACACGAGACTGAAGCCACAGTCTTTTTATGACCTAATATTGAGAGCGGCAGCCCATCACATCTGCTGTATTCTATCCATTAGAAACAAGCAAATATGTCCACCCTACACTCGAGGGAAAGGGATTATATAAAGACCTTAATTCTCAGGAGACAGAAATCAATGGGGGTCATCATAGAGGCTGCCTACCACACTGAGGGAATTAATTCAGGGCCTCAGCATTTCTCTCTGGAATTATAGCTACTACCTCTAATTAGTCTTAGGGCCTGATTTTGATCTCTTCTAATCAAACTATCCTTGCTATGGCAAAGTGGTCTTTAAAAACTGCAAATCTTGGGCTTCCCTGGTGGCGCAGTGGTTGGGGGTCCGCCTGCTGATGCAGGGGACATGGGTTCGTGCCCCGGTCCGGGAGGATCCCGCATGCTGTGGAGCGGCTGGGCCCGTGAGCTATGGCCGCTGGGCCTGCGCGTCCGGAGCCTGTGCTCCGCGGCTGGAGGGGCCACGGCAATGAGAGGCCCGCGTACCGCAAAAAAAAAAAAAAAAAAAAAAAAAAAAAACTGCAAATCTTAAAAAAAAAAAAATACTGCAAATCTTGGGCTTCCCTGGTGGAGCAGTGGTTGAGAGTCCGCCTGCCGATGCAGGGGACACGGGTTCGTGCCTCGGTCCGGGAGGGTGCCTCGTGCCGCAGAGCGGCTGGGCCCGTGAGCCATGGCCGCTGGGCCTGCGCGTCCGGAGCCTGTGCTTCGCAGCGGGAGAGGCCACAGCAGTGAGAGGTCTGCGTACCGCAAAAAAAAAAAAAAAACTGCAAATCTTGATATGTCAGCTAAAATCTGCTAATCGTCCTTAGGAACGTGTCTAAGCTTCTTAATGGGACATATAAGACCCTTTATACACAGAGCATAAAGACAATATTAAATGGTCTCTAAGTTCATTTAAAGCTAGGCTGCCTGGGTTCTAATCCTGGCTCCACAGTTTATCAGTTTTATACCCTTGGGCAGGTTTATTAACATCATTTCAATTTCCTCATTGAAACTTGAAACAGTAATGATACTTATTTTATAGAATTATTGTGAGAATTAAATAAAATAATCCTTGTGCAACTCTTGGCACAAGTGTATTTCTTCCACTGACTTCCGGTTATTTAGGATTTTGAAGTCTACAACTTCATAATAACTGCGTTGCTTCACAAGCCAAACTCCTTAGATGGGCATTTAAAACTTCACACAGTCTGCTCCCCACAGAGCTCTTTATCCACACCATCTCCACACCCCCAATCTTCCTTTGCCCATTCTCAAATACATACACACACAGACATACACACATGTACTAAACACACACACAGCATACATACACACATCTACCAACACACAGCTATATACCAGGAGACTCACTGCTTTGGATTTACTCTAGATGCTTGTTAAAATTCAGATTTCTGAGTCTCACCTAGACTCAGAGGGCAAAGGGGAGGAAATCAGCCTTTGGCAAGCTTTCTAGGTAGTTCTTATTCATAGAAAGCCTTAAAGACCACAGCCCTTGTCCCATTAAATGATCTTGGTGAGCATGTCTCCAAACTTTACTACTGTCGTGGCTTCTTCATGAAAAGCATGTCATTTCCAACTGAAAAAGAAAACAAAAGATTTCAGGATTTACTCAGCACCCTTGTCAAGCATCCCTAGATGGCCTCACAGCAATTGATGGACCTTGCTTGGCTGGCCCTTGGCACGTTTTATGAAAATTATTAGTTTGCGCATTCATCCCTCGGGTTAGTTCAAGAGCAACTTGAGTGCAGGGACCACCTCTGACAGCACTTCTGGCACAAGGTCAAAAATCGTCATTGCTCAGTTCGTATTTCCTGCAATTTTAGCCATTACATTGAAGTCTATTTTTGTTCTCAAATGTGTTATCTTGTATGAGTCTATAAGACAACTTTTTCTATACAAAATAAGAATATCGTAACAGTGTTTAGCTACTACATACCACTTTAACTTTTCAAATACATTATAAAAAAGAATAAATAGCTTGTCCAAGATATAGAAGTAGGATATTAAATTCTTCTGCCAAGATATTTTGTCAGTAATCTTGCATAATTTGGAATAGCTAACTGCAAGCTAGGTAATGTACAAATTTCAGTTGTGTTGACTTAACAGTTTTATATTCCTTAGTACAAAGGCATAAGGTCAGAATGTGTTTGTATTTTTATTTATATTTTGGTGGCCCAATTATTTTAATGCTTTAAGATTGCTACTGAAGTTTTCTTCTCTAACTGGAACTTGGAGTGTATTAAGTAGCCAGTAATCAGATTCCTCCAACTTAAGAAAAACAATTGCCAAGGTTCATAACCAAGTGCATTTTAAATGGGGTCACTGCTGAGTCCACCACTGCCAAGGTGGCTACTCTCAAGTTGGAGAGGACCAAGAGATGTAGCATCAAAACACCTGAGCAGCTGACAACGTCTGCTGCTGGCACGTAAATGTGCAAGGTCACCAGCTGATCGGACATGTTGGATTACACTTAGAATTCAGTTGACATTGATTTCACAAACTTTGGTGAAAGAGTCACTTCCAGCTACTCTGTGACATGATAACTTCTGCTGACTAAACTCTCCCTGAAAGGCAGACAATTTACATAGCCTTCCAAGCCCACAGTCAGTGTGGGATCCTTTAGGCTGCATGGTTTCTCTTTTAATATCTTGTGAATTCCCCAAACAAAGCCTTCCACTGTCATAGGAAAGAACTAAAATCCATCCTGAAGTCAAACAGAATTATTTGGAAATGACATGCTGGTTATGGGGTAATCTACCTCTTTCCCTCAAGAGCAGATACAAGCAAAGATTGATAAAACAATGCATTTCTTCATTTGTGAGAGATTTTTCCCTTTACTCTATTAGTATTCATTATTACTCTATTTGATATTTAATATATTAGAATTACCTGTCCTCATTCCACAACTTATTTATAATGTTAGTGCCCAGTTAAATTGTTCCAAAATTTACCAGCAATTAGATAATTTTGAGTATTTTTGCTGAGTGGCAATTACATAAAACCCATTACCAGTCCTCAAATTGAATGAGGAACCAAAACTAGTTACTAGGGAAGTAATACTAGTCAAGATGGCAGCCTGAGCTGCCACTTGCTTTATAAGAGAATCAATCATTCCTAATCTACAACATGTACAGTGAATTACAGAAATGTGTTTTTGACATCTAAGTTTCTTTCATGACACAACATTGCCAAGCAAGAGTTCCCTAGCACATTAAAAATGTAGTGTCTCTCTTGCTATTTTCAGACTCTAGGCAACATACCAACATCGATTAAGCACACACACACACACACACATTATATGTATACACTCATTCTCAACACAGTTATAAGTTTAGCCCCTAACCACCCAGCTTATAGCGGCAAAGTAGATGCATTCAATTAAACAAAGGGAAATAAGACAGCACACTAACAATATGTAAGTTTGACTGCGATGCTGAGTAAATTCTGATTACTTCAGAGGTTGAGTTTAGCTCAAAGGAACACTCTATAAAAAGAAATATTAAAGGTGGATTTGAAAAATAATTGAACGGTAAACAGTCTATTATCTAGGAAATAGATGCCTTTTCTGGATCCATTGCTACTTAAAAGTGCATAGAGGAAAAGATAAAAATGGGATAAAGAGATGCATGACTATATGGCAGTATGCACATTTACGTGATACTAAATGGATTTGGGGTAAATGTATAACATTAATATACAGTTAACTATTGTCAGGTCCTGCTTATACCCTCAACAAGAATACGGTGCACATCATTACTCAGCATACCTCACTGAATTGTCCCTACACAGAATAATATCTTTGTGACCAAAGTTATTGATCTGAGGCAGCTTTCACTCTAGGACAGTGGGATTAAACGTGAAATATATTTGGGCAGAAATCTTTGTACTCAGTGGCCTGCTGGTATTAAGTCCTGCTCTACCAAGGCAAATGCCTATCCAATAAGTATATAGGATACATCCTTATGCATTAAAAAAGCTACATTTATATTTTGGAAATCTTCCCTCTCCTAATAGAGTTTGAATTCAATATCGGCAACACAGTAACCACTCTTGACTAGCAGAGTAAATTACAGTACAAAAAATGCAGTTAACAGTCAGAAACTTAGAGTATGTTAGGGCTGGAAGAGATTTTAGAGGTCACTTAACTGAACCCACGTATTTTATAATTAACATAATTAATATGACAATTTTTCCAAACCCTGGTCTGCAGAGCAGTACTTTCTGATAACACCTTTTGTACTGTCCATAACAAAATGAGAAAAATAAAGCGGTATAGTCGGGTTTTCATAAAACTAAATATACTTATTTAAAATTATTGCCTTTTATTCTAAGAGTTTGTCCTTCCTTATATTTTTTATATTAACATATCTTATTAAATGATGATGATAGAAAAAGATACTTGCTTTCCCTGACATTTGTAATTGATTAAATAAAACCCTGACAACCCTGTGATATACCCCATTTCTTTTTAATTTAACCAAACTGTGAAATCCAAGACTTGGGGAACCACTGATTTAAATGCCAATATAAAATTTCTTCCATTGACTCTTTAATATATGAGACACACAAATTTATCATAAAGCAAAATTAGTAAGAAGGGTTATTTATGCAATGAGCTATGTTAAAGGACATTGCTCCTGTTTACCATGTAAAATGTGGCAAAAGGTCTCAAATGCAATAATATGTCTTTGGCTCTTCATATGTGTCTCTGACAAAAGAGAAACTGTAACAGTTTTTAGCTGTATTTGAAAAAACTGGCATATTTTATCTATCAGTAAGACTTAAAAACTGCAACAAAGAAATCAAGGATATTGAAACATGAACATAATCATATTATTACACAGTTACTAGGATAAAGGTTATGGAGAAAGCGATACCTGTCATCAGAAGGCACAAACTGGCTTGATTTTCATTTCTTCTGTGTCACTTGCATAATCCTTTTTGTTTCAGATAGGCATTTGCAGATTCATACCTCACCCCAGGAGACATGGATAGGAGTCAAATATCTTAGTAGGTTTTTTTCAAAGAATGTCAAGGTACAAAAAATGTCTAGTGAGATGTTAAGAATAATATCAGGCAAAATGGAATTCAGGACCATTTAGAATCAAGATAAATTACCTCCTAGGAAGTTACTCCTGCGAGGTGATGCACAAAAGCAGGAAGCTAATGGATCTCTGCTACAAAATTATGCTTCCACATCAAGTCTTCTAAATAATCAAGAATGCCATATTTATTTCTTTTTACTTATTTCAGATAATTCATATACCCATTGCTTTAAAGTTATGTACTTAAAAGATCAAATGTGATTTTCTTGAATGAACTACCAAAGATTCCTCTGTATGACTTTGAAAGAGCAACTTTGATTGATAGTTGGCTCTCAAAAACAGTTATCTCATTGCCACTTCTAGCCAGCATTTAGGTATAACTCTTTCTTAGCTATGGTAGAATCAGTCTCAGATTTAATTCCAAGATTTGTGATGGCTTTCAGTAAAACATTTGGCTTATTTTCTCTCTTAGAAGGGCAGATAATACATCATGATTAAAATCTAATATCGTTTTCAAATTTTCTCTTGTTGTGCAGGTATATTCAGTAATTTTTAGAATATAGAATGCTTTTTTTTTTTTAACCTTTTTTGTTGTTGCTGTTTGTAGGGTTTTTTTTTGTTTTTTGGTGTTTTTTTGTTTGTTTTTGCCATTGTTTGAACATGGAGAAAACATTCAGAGTTTTAGTAATTGGGCTGACCATACCATATTTAGGGGCTATTTCTGAGTCCTAGTAAGACATTTTTCATAAGCCTTTTGAATTTAAAACAACAGGAAAATAATTTGTCACATAACCAACTTTCTTCTTATGTATTTTTGACCACTTGTGTTGCAGGTTAGTCATCCAGTGAAAAATATGTATTGAATAACTGTGTCAGCAGCAATGGATATGGGGTGGTTTGAAGTACAAAAAAATAGCAAACGTGGTTAAGTCCATCAGGGAGTTTAGAATCTAGTAAACAATTTTATGAACTAATTCATAATTCCTCTTTGCAGAAGTTTGACTTCTGTTAAACCTTTTCATTTTGGAAGGGAGGAAGGAAGGGAAGGAAGGAAGGAAGGGAGGGAAGGAGGGAGGGGAGAGAAGAAGGGAGAAAGAAGATAGGGGGATGGGAGAAAGGAAAAACAAAGAAAAATTGATGATTTAACACCTGATTCTGTAGAAGGCATCTTGTTTTACTTCTTATAGTTGTATTGAGTTGATCTATAGATAGTCTGGCATTTTCTATTTATTGCTCTTCTGGGTCCCTAATGAAATTTGTCAGACCTCCAAAAAGAACAAATCCAGGAGGCAAATGGTGGCCTTCCAAGAACTTGTTACTAAAGTAAACCACTTGAGTGGATTCCCGCAATTAGAGTCAAGTTTTACTAACTATCATCAGACCTGGCCCAACCGAGTAAGACTTGTCAACTGCAAATTTGGTAGGAAGGTCACAGTTGCTAAGGCTACTTAGTAACTGGATATTCTCAAACTTGACAGGAGGGCATTTCTCATTTGGGAAGTTAACAGGAATGAGAAACCATCTCTGAACCCAAGTTATTTAAAAGCAAAACATAGGCCTTAGAATTAGTAGACCGTTCATCTTGTAGATACAGTTGGACCCTTGGACAACACGGGTTTGACCTGTGTGGGTTCATTTATTCACAGATTTTTTTCAATAGTAAATACTGCAGTACTACATGATCTGCCATTGGTTGGGACCTTGGATACAGAGGAACCATGGATACAGAGCGTCAACTATAAGTTATACATGGATTTTCAACTGGGAGCAGGGTTGGTGCCCCTAACCCCTGCACTGTTCAAGGGCCAACTGTACTCAGAAAATATCTGTCAGTAATGGAGAAAGAGCTCACCTGTGCTTCAGTCAAGATGCCATCTTTGAGTTCACTCTAATTTTGAGCACATTTCCTGCTAGTGCCCACCTCCATTAATTTATGCTTCATTTTCTCTCTAAACATTTCCTATTCTTACTCTTTTGCCTCTCCTTCTCTATCATTTCCTCTCACTTGATGATTATACATGTGTTGTGGTTCTATGGAATTCAGAGACCCATAGAAGTTCACGTCATAAGTTAGGATTTTTAACTGTTGTAGGTCTTGGATGACTTTGAGAATCCAAAAAAAGAACATGAACACATTTTCCCTAAAAAAAATACCACCATACTTCTTAAATTTTTTTAAAAATAATTTCAGGAAGTTCACAAAAACCCACCCATATATCCCGGAATAATACACTGTGTTAGATGATCATGTGATTGCTCATATATATATACACACATTTACATTTCCCCATCATCCTGGAATTTTTTTCATTTTATTGAAAAATAATTGACATACATGACTATGTAAGTTTAAGATGTACAGCATGATGGTTTAATTTACACATACTGTGAAATGAGTATCACAAAAGGTTCAGTCAACATCCATCATCTCATATAGATACAATAAAAAGAAAAAAAAATCTCCTGTGATGAGAACTTTATCCTGGAATTTTTATGGAGACTGTTTCTGATTTTTTTCCTTAAAATACATTAAGCCTTAACCCATAGATAATACAGCAAACACAGTGAAACCACACTGTTATAGTGTAACTGAGTAAACAACCAGTGTGAGATAAGAGATATAGGAGAACTGCAGAATCTCAGACATCAGCTATACTGATTTTGTTGCATGTATAATTTCTACAGGATCCTTAGAAAGTACACTCAAGATTTAAAACTGACAGGGACTCCACAAATACTTACTGCATTCATTTAAAAGAAGTACCCTTACTGACAGCAAAATAGAGAAATTCATATACTCTCTGAAGATACCCAAGAGTCATTTTCTCCAACCACCCATCAGATGTTCAGTTTCCTTTACGATAGGCACTCCAAGCAGGCCACTGAATGTTCCCTAGTTCCACGACATATGCTTTATGAGGAAATCTCCTATTGCTTGCTTAAACTGGGTCCTTTCAAAGTGTCTGAGGGCTTTCAAAAAATAGTTGATTCTCTAAATTACCACTCTATGCATGGCCCACAGGCCAATATAGCGTAACAGATGTTCAAAAACAAAGAAAAAATTTTATCTTACCAGCAAGCACACATAACCAAGAGGCCTAACCATCTGTCTTCTACTGTCTCTATCTTTGCATAATTGACTTGCTCCAAAGGTCACATCAGAGAACTGGCTTCAGTCAGTAATTATAATTGACATTGAATGTTATTTATCATTTAATTTTGAGCTGTTAAAGTTAAATATGCCTAAAATCATAATAGTAATACCCACTTATTGGATGTTTATAGTGAACCAAACAGGAGTTATATGTGGAACTTTATGTTTGTTGTCTTACTTAGTTTACAGATGCCTATGAGGTAGCGATTGCTGTCCTCATTTTGCTCTTAAGAAATCTGATACTCAGGGACATTTTTTGAAATGGCCAAGCTGGAATATGTAACAGGGCTGTCTCAGTCAGGAGTCTGGCTTATTCTGCAATATTTGACAGATTATGGGTTGCTAATTAAAATTGTCTTTATTATTATTTTTGCTGCCCATCATGGCCATCTAACATTTCTATTTTGTTCTTCCTGTATCCTATACACGTGTGTTTGTCCAAACGAGTGGCATTTAGGCTCTTGGCAAGAAGGAGTTGTACATAATTCTCTTTATTCACTATTTTGGCAAAGGTGATTAGGATTTTCTTAAAGGCATTTTGACAACTATGAAAATATACATACCCTTGCAAAATAATTTCTTCTTCTGAAAACATATGTATAGTTAAAAAAAAAAACAGAACCACAGACTTTCTCTCCAAGACAAAATGAATTGAATACTGATATGCTGCGGTAAATAAGAACACAGGCCTATGGAACCAGACAACTTTGGGAAGTTAGCCTCTAGCTTCAGTTTTTGAATCTGTAGAGTGGAATAAACAATAGCATTCTCTAAATTTCCTGGGTTATCTTACACAGATAAGATATCTTATCTTATCTTACCACAAACTAGGTGGCTTAAAACAACCTATGTTTATTCTCTTACAGTTCTGGAAGCTGAAAGTCTCAAATCCAGGTGTTAGCAGAGCCACTTCTCTCTTTGAAGGTTCAGGGGAAAATCTATTCCATGCCTTTCTCTCATCTCCTTTGTTGCTGGAAATCTTGGTGTTCCATGGCTTGTAGATGCATCTCTCCAATCTCTGTCTCCGTCATCACATGGCATTCTTCCTGTGTGTCTGTCTCTGCATCTCTTCTCCTCTTCTACTAAGGACACCAGTCACATTGGATTAGAGCCCCCCTCAATCCAGTATGACCTCATCTTACCTTGATGACATCTGCAAAGACCCTACTTCCAAATAAGGTCTCATTCACAGGTACTGGGGGTTAGAAGTAGAGCACATCTTTGGGGGGGGGACACAATTGAACTCATAGCAAGCACCTCTGATGTAAAATTGTAATATTTAAATGTGAGAGTGCCTGTCAAGCCTTCAGTAAATAATAGGCACTCAATAAAGTTAAGGGATGTTATGACTGATAATACTATAGTTGGCTCTGAGACCTCAGATAAATTATTCAGCCTCTCTTGAGTCAGTTTCCTTTTCTATAAAAAGTGGAGATAATAATGTTTATTTCAAAGAGCTGTTGAGAGAATTGAATGTCATAATTCAATACTGGCCGTGGTAACTCAGGGTTAACTCTCCTCTTTCTCCAAGAGATAGCATTGATGAGGTGAGCAGGAACTCTCTCAGGAGTCCAGTGTCATCAAATACACCATATTTCAAGGAAAAAAGAGCAAGGGTCAAAATAGGTTGACAGAAGACATTGAGCAGGGCAGCTCCGCTCCTTTCCCAGGTCGCGGTGGTGGCAGCTGCGGCCATGAGTTCGGTCTTCCCCTGCCTAAGGAAGAAGGTGTTGGAGAAAGCACTTAGTATCAATCATTCCCCATTGTCCTCCTTTCCATGATAGTGATTCTGGGGACACCTGGGCAGAAAGAGTCTGACTGAGTGAAGTGAGCATGAACATAACTATTCCTTTGTGGTTTTTTACCCCTTGTTCACCCCACCCTTGAAAAAGTCACCAGAATAATGAGTGTGCTGGTTCATGTGATTTAACTGGATTTAGATGTGGCTCTCTTGGTCTTTTACAAGTTGTTAACACCAGTGATGTGACTCTGTTAAACTAAACCTCAAGGGAGAGCAGAGGGAAGAGATGGGATACACCATGGACTTGATGTTTCTCTCCTGCCTGTTTGAGGACTTTGTCTTATTAAATATCCAAGTATTAGTTAGGGTAATGCTAGCACTGGAACTAATAAACCCCCATAACATTGAGGCTTATCCCAATATTATATTTCATGCTCAAGCAATACCAGAAACTGTATTTCTATGCAGTGAATAATTTCCTCCTCTTGGTAATTCAGTGACCAAGGTTTCCTACCTCTGGGGGCTCCCCTATCCCATAGGACTTACAGACCTGAAGCCTTGGAAGCATCTGACTTATGCCATGGGAGGAAAAAGAGAGAATAGGGAATCACACACCTGCTTCTTGAAGGCTTTGGCCAAGAAGAACTATTCATGACACATGACCATAGCTAGATGCAGATGAGGCTGAGTAATGTGTTCTTGGCTGGACAGACAGACACATTCTAGCAACAACTCTACTCCATGGAAGGGAGAACAACAAATTTTGGTGACAGCAGCTATTTCTATCAATCCTTTCTCTCGTGAATCTTCTTTCTTGCCACTTTCATTGTCTCTTTTTCTTAAGCTACAAATATGCCCGTTCAACTATTTTGAGCACTTGCTATGTATATTCAGGTAAGGTGCTAAGTCCTGGGAATATTCCCTTGCTTTTTTCTCCATCCCACATTGTAGTTATTTCCAGTGGATTCCCTCTTTCTTTACAGCCTCCTGGCAAATGAGTCTAGTTTCCAGAACTTGAGCCACTGCCTCTGCAGGATGAAATATCAGGCTCCTACCCCCTCAGGAGCCCAATCCCAGACCTTCCATCTATCAGGCAACTCCTTGAATTGGTATCTGGCACATCGATCTCAAACTGTCCTATCTAAACCCTGTACTTCTCTCTGATCTTTAAGGCTGTTCCTCATTCCTCCGTGCATTTGAACTGCTGTGCCAAGTGCTCCTTTTCCTGATTTCCATTTTTCCTTAAATTATGTCCATTTAAAAACAAATATGAAGAAAATGGAGACAAGAGTGCATGTGTATAGTTTCCATGAGAAAGGAAAGAGGAGAGAAGAGGCAGGCAAGAAAGCAAACATTGGGCCAGAAAGTATCTGGTATCAGCAACAAGGTGATACCCCAAGCTTCTCAGATCAGCCTGGCATAGGGGTGGGGCTGATTCAAAATTATTTGAATACAGAGCCGGAACCGAGGGCCACTGTCCAGCTGGCCATCGGTGTGGAAGTTAAGAGGAGTTTATGGTTCTGGAAGAAACTGTCATTTTTAATATGCATATATTTGAAGTAATACAAGAGTATTATAAATGTTTAAGATATTATTTAACCTATTTCTTTCATGTTCTGAGAGTCACACGTATTTTGAGAAGCAGATATTTTTCTTTTATTTTTTTTAACTTTATTTATTGTATTTATTTATTTTTGGCTGTGTTGGGTCTTCATTGCTGCACTCGGGCTTTCTCTAGTTGCACCGAGCGCGGGCTACTCTTAGTTGCGGTGAGCAGCGTCTTACAGTGGTGGCTTCTCTTGTTGCGGAGCACAGGCTCTAGGCGCACGGGTTTTAGTAGTTGCAGCACGCAGGCTCAGTAGTTGTGGCTTGCGGGCTCTAGAGCACAGGCTCAGTAGTGTGGCACACAGGTTTAGTTGCTCCACGGCATGTGGGATCTTCCCGGACCAGGGATCAAACCTGTGTCCCCTGCATTGGCAAGCGGATTCTTAACCACTGCGCCACCAGGGAAGCCCAAGAAGCAGATATTTTTCATATTAACATACACAGAACATACAAAAACAAAACACTAAACCTGACATTTAGCTAGATGACTCTTATTTTCACAAATTCATACAATCTTCACGGCTCAATCCAGCACTCACACACAAATACACACACGTGTGTGCACACATACCCACGTACACACAAATGACTAAATGTCTACTTTAAGCCTTAGAAAGTTATTTGAATACAGAATGCTGCAGTGATTCTACTACCTAATTTTAGTATTTTATTTATTTAAAAAATTTTCCTATGGTACAGATCTGATTTATTTGTGTGAATATTTTTCATCTTTTAATTTAAATATCTGGGTAACCATCAGCGGAGCTGCCTGTTTCAATGAAAATTACTCAGGTTTTACTTTATTTCTCAAATCAGATGCTTAAAAGCCAGGGGAGTTTCAGTCTTTTCTGATGCTATATAATCTATCTGATTCATTTTGTTACTGACTACTCTTTTGATAGATAAAAATACAGCTAGCCTATTAGTTAACTGCAAGTCCCAAGAAAAGGATAAATAACACATGAGCAGTCTCTACCAACACCTCAGCATGGCGTTTAGCAGCTGCCTAAAGTACTGTATAATCTTTTGGAAGGCTTAATCGTTCCCTATTGCACTTTTCAAAAGAGAAGAGTAGTTATTAATCCTGGTGTTCACACAAAATTTTCACAGTAGATCTTCATTGAATAAATAATGCTGTTTCCTATAAAGATTTTGTTTTTATGTAACACTTAACTGTTTGAGGTTAAACAAATAGTAATGTGCTAGCAAAGAGAAAAACTGTATTTGGTAAAGAAAACCACATTTTAGGCTGTATTAAACTGTACATTTAAGTGGTGGTTTTGAGGAAAGAAAATAGAAGTGTCTTTCTGGAGACCATGAAGTTCCCCTTTTTATACAGTGAGGTTTCTTCCCCGCTTTTCTTTCTCTCTTAAAAGAAAATCCTTATAATAGTTCAATTAATCATGTTTTATCTTTCTAAAGTGTGTTATTACTCAAATGCGTGGGAGAAGCTGGCTCTCAGCAAAATGTAACAGACTGTATAGCACACTTTTTCTTTTCAATCATTGGCCCCTTAGAATCCTATTTACATCTTTTGGAACAATTAGTTACCTATCTAATATTTTGTTTCCAACAGAATGACTACCAGGCACTGTCATAATTAATTTTAACTTTTGGGGGACTTAACGATTCATTCATTTATCCAATTCCAAAGTAAGTATGAGGTGGCATTATAAAAGATATATGCATTTAGAACATTAAAATGGAAATAAGATGATTAAAATAATATAAAGGGAAAGAGAAATGATGGTACTGAAATTCTAAACTCGTACAGCTTTTTGTAAGATTAAAAAAAGTAACTATAAGTAATGAAATAACTGTCACTTTTGAAACAAAAAAGATATGAAACCTTTTGATTTCTCAAGAGAGATCCATTTTTTTCTAGAAATGAATTATAAATATGTATATATAATGCAAATATTTGCAAAAAATGACACCAAACAACATAAACATTGCATTTAGTTTTATGAGGAAAGAATGCAAAAACATGCTTATTATATCAATCCAGAATGAAAGCTTAACGCTTGAATCTGAAATGCTAATGAAGTAAAAATATTTTAATAAGAGGCCTAACCTGATGGATCTTGAAAAGTGGCTTATTTTAATCTAACTTGATGAGCAATATGGCTAAAGATACTCAGAGGAATGGACATCTACAGACTTAGCACATCCAATTATCTTCTTATAATGTGATTTGTCCCAGCCACCAATGTGACACAAATTTAAGGAGAAACAGTTCAAGTCTGGGCAAAGTTGGGATTGTGTGCAGTCTGCGTGGACTGAATGGAGATAAACATAATATGAATTAGATATGCAGAGAGTAAAGTAAACATTCTGTTGTAGAAAAAGGAATCCTAACTTGCCTAACAAGGAACCAACTCAATTCTGATAGGAGTAAGCCCCCGTGGTGATATGTGTAGACCCATCCTCAATATCTTAGACCTTTCTGACTGAGATTCTATAATTCTTTTTTTAAAAGTTTTTATTTTGAACAATTTAGACATATTGTAAAAATAGAGAGAATAGTATATACCCATCACCCAGTTTCAATAAAAATCAACATACATCTAACACTGCATATAACCAGACTTTCTCTCACCTTTCCCTTCCCTCACTCTGGATTTTATTGGAGCCCACCTCAAATATTATAGCATTTCATCCACAAATATTTATGTATCTCTAAAAGGTTAAGACAATTTTTAAAACATAAGCACAACATCATTGTCACATCTAAAAACAATACTCGTCAACAATTTCTGCAATAGCTTGTCTCCAAGATGGCCACAGTTAATTCCTTCTTTCCACACGCATGCCATTCCCCTATCAAAATGTAAAGACTAATTCTCTACTTTTTTGAATCTATGCTAGGCTATGACTGTTTTGGCCAGTAGTATATGACAGGAGTAATGCTATACTACTTCTACTCCTTGACTTTAAGAGGATTAGATATTTCTACTTCTCTCTTGGGAGTACTAAACATCCACATAAGACATCTTACTACCCTGTTAGCTAAAAAAAAAAACCGTATGGAGAAGCTCCAAGGAAAGGAAAGACCATATGGAGAAACCATATATATGTAAATATGATTATTATATTATTTGTATTATATTACATTATATTATATTATATTATATTATTATATTATATTATATTACATTATATATAGAGAGAGACCCATTTGTTCCAGCATCTTGAGTGAACCATGCCTTCGAACTGTTCACACCAAGGTACTGGACATGTGAGAGAATCCTTCCTGGATACTCCACACAAGCTCAGCCACCAACTGATTATGACTGAGAAACCCCAATTGACACTGTGTGGAACAGAAGAATGGCCCAGCCAAGCCCTGCCTAAACTTTTCATCCATATAATCATGAATAATAAAATAACTATTGTTTTAAGCCACCATGTGTTAGCTAATTTATTCTAAGGAGAAGATAACTGAAACAATACCTTAATATTATCAACATCCAGGCAGTGTTCAACTTTCTCCAATTGGTTCATATATGTTTTGGTTATATTTGGTTCATTAGATTCAAGATTTAAACAAGTAACTCAAGGACACTAAAAAATAATGAAATTACTTTATGTAAATATTTCCCATTTTATCAGCTACTTCTATAGAAAGTATCTGATGTGATATGGTAGCTCTGTATGGATAGGTTATTTGAGCAAAGATTACTGTCCCCATCACACAGATGATAAGAAAAAGATCCGAAGAGATTAAATGATTTACCAGAAAAATTGTATCCAGAATTTAAACCCAGCTTTTCAAATTTAAAATTTAGGGCTCTTTCCCTTATTCCAAACCTGGTTGAGCCTTCAAAGATTGTAATTACCATGATTGGCTCTAATAAGACTCATTATTGGAATCATAAAGAAACAAATGCTTCTCCACTCCTCATTCTTACACCCGGACATGAATTTATTTCTGAAATGTGTCCTTCCTCTCTGTCTCTGCCACCTGGTTCCTAGTACAGGATTTCCTGATCTCTCCTCATTTACCTATGTTTCTTAGTACTGAAGTCTTAAGGGATCTCTAAGCCTCTCTACTCCTCTTTGCTTTCTCCTCCATTCCACTGCCAGATGCATGTATTTGCAACTAAACTTGGCCACCTCAACCTCCTTGCCTAGTAAACTAACAATTCTCAAACCAACAACCACAGAAAGGAATATTCTCAAATGTCCATGAGTGCTCCTGGAAAATCTTAAAAATTCGTCTCTTGGTAAAACCTAAAACAGTACAATAATCTTCTGAATCAATAAGATAATCACTTCATAACAGAGTACTGCCATCTACCTGATTTCAGTGCCTATGATGGCATGTGGATTTACGAGAGTTCATGATACCAAAGCATGCTGTATAAATAAGTTTTTGAAGTCATTTGGCTAATAAAATTTGTGACAGAATTGAGTGATCATATAACACAGGTATAGCCATGAAGAAGCTTAAGAACCTATATCATAAGGTTTGTTACCATACCAGTTACTAAAAATGCATCGTCAAAACACACTCCATTGTTGTATGTACCAAATTTCAGTGGTTCAGTATTGATAGGTATGTTGGAAGTTAACAAATGAACTACATTTCTGATCCCAGTTCCAGAGATAATTTGATTTATTACTTAATATAGAATTCAATAATGCCTCAAAGTTAAAGTCAACTCCAAGTAAATAAAAAACTTTTAGAGTATTAAGTAGCACCACTTAAATGGGCTTTCAAAGCCTAGTAGGAGCATAATTTGAATTAAAGATTAGATTAGATTATCCTAATACAGCAATAAAATCTTTGAAGTTTGTAATTCTATTCTGACTACATACTTTTTGCAAAAAAAGCATTGAGGTTAGAAGAGAGAAAATTATTTTACCTATTAGATCAAACCACACATAATAGCCAAAGTTCAACCATTTTTGACCTACAGATACGTCAAATATTGAATTAGTGATGGTAGTATGAATTCACTGGTTTTGTAAATATTTTTGTAAATCATTTGTTTTCATTATTTGTCCTTGTATTAGTTCACTAGGGCTACCGTAACAAAATACCACAAAATGGGTGGCTTAAAACAATGAAAGCTTATTCTCTCACAGTGCTGGAGCCCAGGAGTCCAAAGTCACGGCATTGGCAAGGCTGATTTCTTCTGGAGTTACCGGGGGAGAATTTGTTTCATGCTTCTCTTCTAGGTTCTGGGGGCTGCCAGCAATCCTTGGTGTTCCTTTGCTTGCATCTGTATCTGCCTTCATTCTCTCTGTTTGTCTTTGTAGCATTCTCCCTGTGTGTCTTCGTGTCTCTGTATCCAAATTTCCCCTTTTTTATAAGGACTTCAGTTATTGCATCAGGGCCCACCCCAAGCCACTAGAACCTCATTTTTATTTGATTACATCTACAAAGGTGCTATTTCCAAATAAAGTCACATTCACGGGGATTAGGACCTCAACGTATCTTTGGGGTCCACAATTCAGCCCACAAGAGTCATAGTAAGAGGTGTAAGCTTGAAAAGTTTCAACCTAGTTTTATTTTTGTACATATTTACCTACCACTATAAATAAGAATAATATAATCATCATTGGAGTTCTGCCCTAAGTATCTTTCCCTTCAAAAGGAGTCTGTATTTTATTCAAACGTGAGCAACGCTAACCTAAGGAGAAAGCCTGAGATCTCTATCATGTCACATTAGGTCTTTTGCTGCCATCCTTCACCACCACTCCCTTGCATTTAATCCATCAGCAACATAAGGCAGCTTATAATTCCTGAACACACAATGCATTGTTTTATGCATCCCCACCTTTGTTCATTCTGTTTCCTCTGCCTGTAATGGCCTTCCCATTCCAACTTCATCACCCCTACCACTTCCTACCCGAAGTCTCAGTTCAAGTGCCATCTTCGCCTAAAAGTCCCCTATGATGACACCCCGCAGCGCTACCACCAACCCCAGGAGCTGAGTGAACCTCAACAAGGCTCTCATTTTCTTCCTCGTCTCTCTACCAATCGACAATAAACTGTGATTTCAGGGACAGTGTCTTCCCAGCTTTTCAGTCTCCACTCTTAGCACAACAGTCTTCTAACTGTTAAATGAATGTTTGCATATGTGGGATGGAAAGAGTTCCACCCACAGTTTTTAGTTCTCAAGGGTAACTCCAAGGTGCTGGATGTATTCTAACTTATACTTCTGCTAAAACAAGTATTCAAATAGTCCCGTCTGGGAGATAGGTATCAGAAGTATGAAACTTAATCAGGAAGCAAGCTCAGACAATATCCCCATATTTAGAAATAATTTTTTTTGCTCTCTTTGGATGATTATATACTCTTTTTTTTAATGAGAGAAATTTGTGACTTCAGGGATTTGGGAAGATCTCAAAAATGTAGTCATGTTGCCAGAGTAAACTGAGTGCACAGAGAATAGGAGAAGGAACTGAAAGATAGAATGTGTCCATATTTTAGATGACTTTGAGAGCCAAAATAAGGTTTCGGATTTTACTTTCTACATACTGAGTAGTCCCCGGTTTTTGAGAAAGGAACGTTACATAATGACGTCTTATAAGATGATCCATTCCTTCCAAACCAAAATATCATACATTGGTTTCTATATTAAGCATAACAGGATAGAGTTCTATCAGTCTGCACTTATCAATTGATAGATTATCCAAACATTATTCTTATTTGGATATTGGAAGTTAGATATAGATATAGATACAGATATAGATACAGATATAGATATAGATCTTGGATTCTAAGGATTTTTAGTATTTCATAAACAGTGAAGTCACTTATTTTCCAGAGTTCTCTTTGACTAATAATTCCTGTCATTTCTCACAACTTAAAATAATATTCCTTTTCCACCATATAATTGTAGTTCAAATTTACTCTGGGCTTTACTCTCAATTCTTTATTATTTTTTTCAAAGCTAATTAAATCAGTTTAGCTGTTATCTAAAACAGCTTTGTCTATTTTAACTGAACTAAGGTTATATTTAAAAGTCATGTTTCACTTCATTTGGGGTTATTTAACTTCTCAAGTTCTTTTTAAGATAAGAACAGTAACTCGTATGTGAAAAAACGTATGGTATATGACAATGAAAATGAGACTTAAAATTGAAATTTGCCGTGATAATTTATTATTAGAAACAAGTTAAAATCTACATGGAAATTTTCTACTGGGTAGTGTCACACTTCAAGTTTAGCTCTTATTTTTTCAGATAAACTAAGACTCTAAAAGGTGAATTAGTTTAGTCTACCCAATGCTTTATTAAGTAGAATGAATCTTAGAGTTTAAGTACCCCTTGATGGCTAAGAATCTTGCAGCCTCTCCAGGTCAATATTCTGAATATCTCCTTGCACCATTCTTTCCACATGGTTCTTTAAATGTGATGAAGGAGTTCAGGTGAAAGTATATTTGTCCCAGAATATAAAATAATCCAACCTTTTAGGAAAAAGTCTCCTTTGTGTTTATTTTAATCCCATGTCCCTTTTTTTCTAATGTTAAAAACAGATTTGCAGGTGGGAAATTTTAATTAAAGATTTGAATGAGTTGAGTTTAATTTATCAAAGTTTAATTATAAATTAAATATATGTAAATTAAATATGACCATGAATCCAAGTAGACTGTTTCTAATCATTACAGCCAATCCTTTCTTAAGTTTGAAAACAATTATTCATGTATTAAACTGATTTTATGATTTTCTAAAAACGGCTATGTATTTTTATTTCTGAGTAGTAGTGTGTTCCAAAGGAACCAGTAACCCATTCCTTAGTATCTCAGTGACAATATTCACTATTTTTTAGTGAAAATTATATTTATCAAGAAACACCAATGAGGTTTTCTGGGGTCAAATATACTGGATGGTAGGGGCTTATATGGGTTCCTTTAAATGTACATACTTCACAATTCCATGATTTTTTCTAGAAGATTTTGCTGTATAATTGCCTTAATATTTTTATAGATTTGGAGATTAAATAATCACATTTTTATGTAGTGTATGATTCTCTTTTCTGTATTCAGGTTCTCTCTTTAGGAGCAGACGTCCTACCAGAATATAAACTGCAGACACCACGCATCAACAAGTTTACAATATTGCACTACAGTCCTTTCAAGGCCGTCTGGGATTGGCTTATTCTGCTGTTGGTCATATACACTGCTATATTCACTCCCTACTCTGCAGCCTTTCTCCTCAATGACAGAGAAGAACAGAAAAGACGAGAATGTGGCTATTCCTGTAGCCCTTTGAATGTGGTAGACTTGATTGTGGATATTATGTTTATCATAGATATTCTAATAAACTTCAGAACAACATATGTAAATCAAAATGAAGAAGTGGTAAGTGATCCAGCCAAAATAGCAATACACTACTTCAAAGGCTGGTTCCTGATTGACATGGTTGCAGCAATTCCTTTTGACTTGCTGATTTTTGGATCTGGTTCTGATGAGGTAAGAGCTGCTTAAGAATCTTATTTTCTGAAAGATTGAAGTTATAAAAATGAAGCTATTTTAACTGCAAAAACAGCGGTTGCTTTACAAACTTTCTATATCACACAGATAAAATTCATTTTCAATTGGAAATGCTATAAAATGAAATGGAACATTTTTGCCATTGCAAGTAATTCACAATTCTTTCTAATTTTGCTAAGAAATAGTAAAGACTATCTTTTAAACAACAAATTAAACTTTGAGACAAGTGTTTCATAGCACATAGCACATTCCCAGAATGTATAATTTCTACATATTAACTTTATGGATATAAAACTGTCAAAGATGAAGATGCCTCTTTCTTTCTTAACTCATAATTGTGGTTTTCAAGAGCAGGGACTTGTTTTATGTTCAAATTATGTGTAAGAGGCATCTTCTGAAATGTTTTATTCAAAACTCTCTCTTAAATAATACCTAGGTTGGGGGCTTCCCTGGTGGCGCAGTGGTTGAGAGTCCGCCTGCCGATGCAGCGGACACGGGTTCGTGCCCCAGTCCGGGAGGATCCCACATGCCGCGGAGCGGCTGGGCCCGTGAGCCATGGCCTCTGAGCCTGCGCGTCCGGAGCCTGTGCTCCGCAATGGGAGAGGCCACAACAGTGAGAGGCCCGCGTACCGCAAAAAAAATAATAATAATAATCATAATCATAATAATACCTAGGTTGGAAAATATTTCTTGTGTCCCCACTATCTTATAAAGTTGGAAATTTCTTAAAAATATTATTTCACCCTATTATTTTTTGTTTTAAATATTTACTTATTTATTTGTCTGTGCCGGGTCTTAGTTGCAGCATGAGGGATATTCGTTGCCACACACGGAATCTTAGTTGTGGCATGTGAACTCTAAGTCACGGGGTGTGGGATCTAGTTCCCTAACCAGGGATTGAACCTGGGCCCCCTGCATTGGGAGCTCAGAGTTTTAGCCACTGGACCACCAGGGAAGTCCCCTAAAGTTGGAAATTTTAAGGAAATCTGACAAGTGGATGTGCAGATTCTGGATAGAAAGTCCATATTTTTAATCAGATTCTTCTCAAAGTGTTCTTTGATCTAAAACAAGTTATGTTCTCCTAAAATCTCGTCCAATTTATTGCACTAATTTTTTGTAAATAAATTTCCTGGATTCTATAACAAAGTTTTACAGAAGGTGTGAAAGTAGATCTAAGGGATTAGACTGAGAAAGATAACCTGGGTGTGTTGAATTTTTTAAATTCAGGGTCAGGAATTCCCTGGTGGTCCAGTGGTTAGGACTCTGTGCTTTCACTGCCCTGATCCTGGGTTCAATCCTTGGTCAGGAACTGAGATCCCACAAACCACGCAGCGTGGCCAAAAAAAAAGGAAGAACTAAAATTCAGCGTCCTTTTCTACCTAAGAATCAGTCAGTGCCTCACCATCGTTTTGGTATTTTTTCAAGAGGAGATCAAATATCATAAATGCCCTCTGCAGATGGTTGCTCCCTAACCAATTAGCACTTGAGGACAAGAGAATTCTCCTCAGCCGAGGGAAACAATAGGTTTAGAAGTAAATTTTCTCCCACAGAGCATGCCTGTCTAACTGTGGATGAATTAAGAGCAGGGTAATGAAACAATATATTCTTCCTGGATTCTACAAACCTTAGACAAAGTCTCAAACTTGACTTTCTGCATCTATAAGGATGATAATATTACTTTCCCTGCTTAAGTTTTTTTTCTTAATTTGAGACTCTAATGAGATAATATATGTAAAACTCTAGCAAAATACTCAAAAAAAAATCAGCTGCTGCTAAACTAGTTGAACTCTTAATGTTAGATATTCCTAACTTTGGTTTTTAATTAAAAGGCAAGAAAGTGAAATACTTCTTTAAACAATATTCATCTTCATGATTTTCTTACAATTACAATCCATGTAATTACACCAAATAAGTTCTTATTGATAAATAGAGTAAAACCTCACTTTCAAATTTTAAAATATATACACCAACAGCAAATTAAATTTCAGCTTAGTGAAATGAAAGAATGGGTTAACAATAAATAGGCGAACAAGATTGTTAGGGGAAGTTGATTTACCAATGATATTTAATCAATAGCAATCAAACAAGTGAGTATTAGAATATGCTAATTATTCTAAGATGCAGCACTTGATCAGTTTAATTTCAATTACTATATCATCACTTGAAAATAAAAGTTTATTAAAGTATGTAATTCAAGTAATCACTGTTTCAGACAGAACTTCAAGTGAGCTGAAACAAGAGAAAATTTATGTGATTCACATTAATATAGGATGAAATAGTCTTGGGAAAAAATGGTGTCTGGATCATCTTTCTCATGTAGCATAAAGGAAAAGATGAAGTTTGCCTCAAGTAAAGCAATTCCAATTCTCCACTCTGATTTGTATAATTTCCCGGATTCCTCCCTGTTTCCAAAGCTGCTCCTCTCTCTTTTGAAATGTGATATGATATGGGAAGGATCCTGGCTTTGGAGTCAGACACACCTGGGTTTGATTCGCCTTTGTGCCTCTTACTTGCTGTATTTAAGCAAGATATTTAATTCATTTAGGACTTTATTTCTTTTCTGTAAAATGGTGACAGGTAGGTTCTTGTGATTTCTAAAAATAAAGCAGCATATATGAAGAGACTAGACCAGTAGCAGGTAGGTAGTACTTGCTTACCAAAGGTTACTTCTTTTCTTCTTCCCATCCCATTGGATTAAAGTCCCTGTTTCTTAATGAAGTCTCCCTTTAAAAACGTACATGTTACCACATTAATCCATAAATATCTAAATTATTCAACAAGATTTACTGAGTAGATTTATTGAGATTTATTGATAGACTATCGTATAGTAGTTATTAGATTAGCTAGTTGCAGCTAGGAATCCTGAAGAAAGAGACAGAAAGGAAATGTTTTGAGGACAGTTATTGTCTTGCAAAGCACAGGAATTTGGGGTATGTGGTAGGGAGAAGTAGGTCTGCATCAAGGATAGGAAGTGGAGGGGTGGGTCTGGAAGGAGCATAAAGAATCAGAGATGAAACTTCCTGGTGGATGGACCTGGGGCTACTTTTACCCAACTACAGCAACTGTTTACTTAAAATTCTGAAATATGTTAACCCAAATAAAGGGGGAGGGGGGCAGGTTGGGGGGCAAAAAGAGCTTTTTCTTCCTTTGACTCAGTATTAAAAGTGGACCAACCTGCCCAAAATGACAGGTCTGAGAAGTTTGATGGATGTCTTAGGTTTCTTGTGGATTGGCCCTTAGGGCTCCAAAAGACCATGACAAGTTATGGCTTAGGATTCACTCACTGACCCAAAAGATGTTCCTTCTCTTTGGCACACATTTCTTACCAACTGTTCTCCATGTGCTGGGACTCTTCTACCTCTACATCAGTGTTTCTCAACCAAGTGTATCACAGGCACCCTAGGATGAATCTATAGTTGGTTTTCTGCTACTGTCTGAAACGTTTTGTTGAGTTTAACTTTATAGAATTTGCATTATGAAATCAGTAGGTATTTTGAATGTGTATTGTCAAAGAGTGTCTCCCTAGCCACCATCCCCACCCCACCCTACCCTATCCTACTTTAACGGTGTTCTGAAACTTGACAACTCACAGATCTCACAGGAAATGTTCAATTCTGCAAAGGGTCTGAGCACCCAATTTGAGAGACGTCACATGACAAGTGAGGTCCTCAGTTGGTGCCACAGGGATCAGAGGTACAAGAGCAGATGCTGCGATCACATAGCAACGCTCTGTCATGTAAGATGGCTGTCCAGGGATCCTTAGCAAGTGTGTATTAATTTGTTTAGATTATAAACAAAAGTAAAACATAAAATTTTAAATGTTATCATAGAAAACTTGTATCCCCCTCCCCCAAGAATATGTCTGTGAAAGTAGCCAAATTTGGGAAACACTGTTCTAAATGATTTTCTCTCTCTCCTTTTCCCCTCTTCACTCTGAAAACTTCAGAATCCCTTATTGTGAAGGTTGTTCTAGAACTGCAAAATTAAGCTAATTTCCTTCTGTAGCCTCTAGTGTGAATGGTTAATTTCTTCTCTAATAAAAAAAGTACCCATGGATAACAACAACAACAAAAAAGAATCAACTATGAAGGGTAACAAGACCAGTGACGGATTGGATTACTTCATACATTTTTCAAGAGTGACAATGAAGATGCCCCTTTTACATACAAACCATAACTATAATCAGGATTTTCAGGATGTAATGATATTTCAGAATAAAATTTCCCCAAAAGTGTATAATATACCATATTACAAGAGTATAAAAACTATTCAGCATTTATTTTTGTTTCTGAGAAAAAAAGAAAAGAAATGCTTCCAGAGAAAAGAGATCTTACGTTCAAATGGACTAATTTGGAAAGTTTCATCATATGAATATGAAAAAAAAAAAAAACCTCTTTGGATTTTGGCCCCCAAATTAAGTGACAAATTCTAAAATCATTAAGCTAGAGGTCACTCTGATGAGGGGTAATCTAGTCCAGGGTTTTTCAAACTGGGGTTTCATGGAGGTGCCCGAGAGTCTCAGAGGCCCTCAAAGGTTGACAGAAGACAGGCTGATAAGACTCAGAACCATCCATCTCCACTATACAAAGAGTAGCTTGATTTTATCTGCTTTACTGATTAGAGTTTCAAGTAAATTTTCAATAGTTTTAACAAGAATTGACCTAATTCATTTTGCCATTTCTAGAAAAGGTTATGGTAACTCCCTTCTCAAGTAGGTTCATTCATTCAATTAGCATTTATTGGAAAAGTCCTAAGTGCCAATGCACTAGACTCTGAGTTTATAGAAAAGAGTGAGACGAGGACCCCACTGCCTGAGAGCTTGCATCCTAGACTGGGAGAGCAGCGGATGAGCAGGTAGAGTACTATCTGATAACAGCTTTAATAGTACTATATTCAAGGGGACATGTGAGCATGGAAGGGGAAGTTTCTGATTACCAGTGGAAGTTTCCCAGGTAGAAAGGGTAGAAAGGTCATGCCCATTAGAGGCATGGAGCTATAAAGTGTTGGTTTCCAGCCCTACCAGAGCTAACATAACAAATATTTTATAATGCCCCTTTCTACTATTGTTAAATAAAAGTCATAGATAATATAGCTTTCTTACATACATAATTTCACAAATATAATTTATAATGCTCACCTTAATATAAAGGAAAAACAAAAGAAATGTTCATAATAAAATACCTAGTAGAATATGTAAATGCTTCAGGCATGTCTGCATAAAAAGATATAATGAAGTTATCAGATGCTTGTACCTACTGATAATGAGAAAGTCCATATTTAAACAATAAATTCAATATTAAATGGGATATTGTTAGTTTTCTTTATATTTGCATTTTAATAAAGGGTTGCATAGAATGTGTGCACTTATAAATGTATTGATATATATGTGTGTACATGCATTTATACAGATAGATATGTTTATATGCATATATTAATATTTAGATAGCTAGAAATACTGTGACTGTGATAACTACAAATGTTTACTGATATAGCTGTGCTGTATACCATATAGTATACAAATACCACAAGACCTGTTGTCATTGAAAATGAATAGTAGCAGTAACTGGGCTTGCCTATGTCATTAATACTAATATCTTCCTGATGCTAATGCCATCTGGACAGACCAAGGAAAAGATTCTCTATTTCTTAATTTTTGCATCATCAAGCATCGTGCCATCCATAGCAAATTACCTCAATATCATTGATGTGAAGGAACAATATTATTGGTTCAGTCTCCAGAAAGTCAACTTTTCATTATCTGCCTCAAATTTTTCCATAGTTTGCTTCTCTGTGGCAAATTTTACTTTCAGAGATATTAGTAGTTAGAATCTAGAGCTCCCTGTTTAGTTACATGCTTCATTAAACTCTTCCTCCCCTGAAAATTAGTAGTATTCTTTTGGTTAATTACTTGCTTTGTTGACCTCTCTCCTTCCACACTTCACTGCTATTTTTTATGAATTGTGAATGCAGGCAAGGCCTTTGACAGAAAGTTCATAGAAAAGAGGAGTTTCAGTTCACATTGATATGTTTGCTTCATTAGTCTGATAGATGAATCATGGAATGGATACAAGGAACAACGTAGCAGGCCTCTGTATAGAAACTCTGATCATCTTGTCAGGATACTTTCCGAACCTGATCTCTACAATAGTTGTCATTAGTTTGTTGGAAATGAATTTCTAAAACATTAGACATACTCATGTTCAAAGTTAAGTGACAAAAAACATTTTGAAGACCTGCATGCATATATGTGTCTACACATAAAGTCTCTTATTAGATAGTTCTTGGGAATTAAGGCAGAAGTTTCCATTGGCTTGTATTTGAGGCTACTGGTCATGTCTCCAAAAATCTGTGCCATGACAAGTAAAGACACACAGGATCCACAATGGAATAATTTTTGAACTAAGGAAATATAAGGGTATTCCATCAAAAAATTTTGCATTAAGTTCATCACTTATCCATTATTTACATGTGATCCACTGATAAAATTTGCTAAAGATGGCATAAGATACAATTTTTGGTTAAATGTTTCCAGAACAAGTCAAATTCCAATTTTAAAAATATAACATAACATTCATAATTGTTTATTTACTGTAACATTTGCCTAATACTATTTAGAATCATTTGATAACCAGTTTTCCATGTTACTATAACTAAAGAGAAAGAGGTCAAATTGCAGCAAAATAGAATGTTAATTACAAAACAAAATAAAAATAAAAGTGTCTTGACAGTAAAAGCTATTAAATAATGGAGGTTGTAAAATCTTTTTATTTATTATTTTTAAAATATTTATTTATTTATTTATTTGGCTGCATCAGGTCTTAGGTCTTTGTAGCGGCATGCAGGACCTTTTTGTTGTGGCGCGCGGGCTCTAGAGCTCACGGGCTCAGCAGTTGTGGAGGCTTAGCTGTTGTGTGGGCTTAGCTGCCCTGTGGCACGTGGGATCTTAGTTCCCCTGCCAGGGATCGAACCCACGTCCCTGCATTGGAAGGTGGATTCTTAACCACTGGACCACCAAGGAAGTCCCTAAAATCTTCTTTTTAAAAGCCCATTTTTGGAGGAATTTGTGAGGTTTGGTACGGACTAAGAAAGGCTAAGCTACGTGTCCCCCCCCACAAGGTTTTTTACACACTCAAAATATAGCTCTTTGATTGTAGTAGTGAATGTGTTTTAGAAATATTGAAATAGTGTGACTCAAGCTGAACAAAACAAATTGAAACTAGTTTCAATACTATTGAGTTTTATTGGGCAATTTATTGAATGATGAATACAAGCACCAGAACTTAGAGGGACTAGAAATGAAATCTAAAATAAAACATGAGTGTGGAGTTATGAAATGTATTACTCACTAAGTGTTCCCTTTTCCCCATTTGTACCCAAATATTACTTGACAAAGAGGACAGAATGATGGATTAAGTAGAAAGTTTCAATGACAATTCATCCTAACAACCTGTAGGCAAAACCAAAGATCACATACTTATATTTCCTCATTTATAAAAGAATAATTCTATCCACTTACTATAGGCAAAGATTTTAGAGAGTAAACCTCTGAAATAAAGCATCTTAAATGTAAGGTATTTGAAAATGCTTACTAAAAAGAAAGAATTATTTTTCAAAATTATTTTGAAAAATTCTTGAGCATGAGATTTTCTCTTATTGATGATGCTTTCTCAGTTTAACTGTAACCAAACTTATTCTTAAGTAGAGAGTTGTTTAATACTGATAAGAAATCACCTATTCTGATTTTAGCTCTTCAAAAAGAATACCGCTTACATTAAGAGAGAATGCCTGAACTATTATGAATTGTCTAGTAAAAAAAAAAAAAATCACATAGTTTTCTTGAGTGTGGGTCTAGTATCTAACATAGTGACAAAATTGTAGTTGTTTAGAGTATATATTTTTAATTAAAGTTCAGTTAAGAAAGTCATACTTAATAAAGGAAACTAACTTTTACCTCAATATAAAAAAAAGTACCTAGGGCTTTAATGAACTATGGATGTGGGTACATTTTTTAAAAATTGAAATTCGATGATATTCATCAGCTACTCAGAAATTTGAATAATTAAATTTTCAGAGGAAGAATCATTTTACATTTTTTGAAAATTCTGACAAAATGCAAGTCAAGTAGGCCTTCTTTACTGTGGCATTCAGGAAAAAAGAGTTTGAAATGTCATTCAATCACAGTGAAGGAGTTGAATTTTGAGATGACATGGGCACTGATGAGGTGGAGAGTTGACCTATTAGAGTTTATTATTATCTCCTTTGCTATATATTTATGGGCAGGACTGGAAAACAGTTGACCTTGTTTCAATCTACTGCAAAATAGTTAACCATTTTCTAGATCTTATTTATTATCATGATGTCTTTATATTTTATAATAATGATTACACTTACCTCCAGTGAGCTTTTATGCCTTTTCAATCTCTACCAAAAGTAACAATAAAGACAATATTTGTCTACCAGTGAAAAGTTCAATAAATACCACCTAAGAGAAACTTCTTTACCTCTACAATTTAAAAGTTGTTGTCATTAGTTTAAGGATAGTTTTATTTCTATTTTCAAAAAATGAAAAAAAAAACGAAGGTAGATTTTCATATGTCTGGGTATTACATGAAATGAGATATACTGTGAGATAACCATGCATTCTGAAGATATTCTAATCAGCCAACAACTACAATTATAAGGTAGTTGTTGGTCCCATTTTTGACTTGCAGATAATACAAAGATAGTAGCTCGTTGAACTAAACTATGGAGACTAACAGTCTCCAACAAATCTGAAAGAGGAGATGGATCATTTTTTAGTCTACATTTTCTGAGATTTTGGTGCAATCACTTCTCTCTGTTGTGTAATCTGGGGCAAAATGCCTTAAATCTTTAAAGAGACATTTAAAGAAGAAGAAGAAAGAGTTATTGCAAGCCTAAGTGTCATCTACAAGATGTGCTGTACACAACTGTAGCTAAGAATGCCCAGGCATGTTAGCAGCATCTTGATAACAACAGAAAAAAGCCCAAGTCATTTGTTACATTGTCAAACTAGCATATGTAGTTATGCTTGGGTACACGTTACAGAATCACAAGAGAATGGCTTTGACTGTCGAGGTCAATATTCATTCATCCTTATGATGCAGCTGAAAGTAATCTCTCTCCCCGACCCTTACATCTCCCTCTCCCTTTTCTTTTCCATCTCCCCCTCCTTCTGCAGTTATTTTGTGTCAGCTGGCTTGAGACTTCAACATGTACCTTATTTCTTAAACTTTTTTGGTCCAGAAAAGAGGTCATTTTTGTATTATTATATATTATATTTATTTATCTTAACTTACTGTCATCTAGGTTTCACCTCATTCTGACATAACTCTAGAAGAAACACCAGAGGTTTCTTTGGGGGGAAGGCAAAAAGAAGGGAAGTGGCATATACAGCAGATTTGATTCCTTTTCTTTTCATAACGTCATTTTACTCTACCATCTTTACAGCCAGAAGAGTCATTAGTACTTTTTATCACAATATGTTATTAAAACAGCTCATTTGTTTTGAAGCATTTCTCTTCGTTAACCAAATACCTATAGAAATGTCATTATGTGTGATTTATTTTGAGGTTCAGAAATATTATTCCAACGAAAGGCAGTTTTGATAATAAATCAAATAATAATAACCCTCAAATATTTCTGATTTCTCAACACAAGTAAATAGATAACCAAGCTAGGAGGAAAAATAAACATGCAAACTTAAGCTGTGAAATGTAGAAATGGAGTTACGCTGAACCAGGGTGATTTCTGTTACCAGAGTCTGAGTAGTCAATGAATATAGATGATGTTCTTGTCTTTAAAAATCCCTGCAATTTCCATAGGGAGCTGAATGACCAGTGTCCAAAAGCCTCCATTTGAAATTCCAGCTATCAAAGTAACACGTTTGGAAAATATGTAGCTCTGTCAACCCATTTTACAATATAAAGTTCCTGCTTAGTGATGGAAGCGAAAGTGTGTGGGATATTCAAATAAAAACACAGTTAAAATTTACTGGGTATTACCTACAACCCTAGAAGGAGTTATTATTATGGCCATTTACAGATGAAAAAATTGACACTTAGAGATTAACTAAATAACTTGTCCAAGGTGACACACTGGTATGGAAGCAGAATTTCAGACCTAAGTTTGTTCTGAAGTTCTAACTTACAACTGCTAAGCTGAAACACTGACAATACAAGTAGTGGAAAGTTGACATCTGTCCCAGGAAAACACCTCATACTCACTTAAACTCACCATTCATTCTTTGAAGAGATATAATTTTAAATTTGTGATGAAGAAAACACTGTTTCCCTTATTGCACCCTGAAAAATAATAACTCAGCTTTGGAAACAGAGAAGACTCACCTCTCCACCCATCCCTAAATGAGCAAAGACCAGAATCCAATTGTGATAAGAACATCTCAACTACACAAGCTCCTCTCATCTCCAGAAGATTTGAATACTAACTGAAAAGAAGTCAGGGGAGGCTGAGAAATCTTCCCTTCCCTTGTGTTCACTCTGGCTCAAGAAAAAAAAAACTATAACACTTATTATAGAATGTTAATGAAAATATTTTCTTGATATTTAGAGCTCTTTTTCCACCAAGTCAATATGAAGATATAGGGTGATAGTTATACCACATGTTATTTCTTTATATAAAATATGTGTTCTTAACATAGATGGATGTACTTTGAGAAATAACAACAATAAACACATAAAATGGCTCAATAATTGATCAGTAAACACCATGTAACTATGGAATAATTATATGCCCTGTGAATTATATGGTACTTATAGTTGACATTATTTAGGAAACCCAAGAAATGAACTTGTAATTTGTACTTATCAGATTTCAAATCCAAACAACCAGTTAAGTATCCTGTTATTATATAGAAGTGTCCTATCATTAGATACCTGGTCAGTAATAATCGTGCAGTTAGTTACACATATCATACCCCAAAGCAAAACACATAATATCATTGGGATATCAAGAAGCAATTTATCAATTCAACACATTTAGGAAGAAAAAATGAATTTAAATATAGTACTTCACGCATGCATGCAGTCATCCAATATGTTTCCCAGTTGCCTTCTTGACTAGCTCCTTCGCATCATTCAAACCCTTCTAAACTCTAATGTCAGCCCCCCAGCAAGATTCTCTTTGGTCTTCCTTTCTAAAGTGGTCCCCATCCCAACCCAAGCCCCTGAACATCCTCTATCATATCACTCTGTTTTACTATCATCATCACACTTTTCACTCTCTGAAATGATCTTATTATATGTTTATTTTAAAAATATGTATCTCTCCCCAACAGACAGTAGCCCTTGTTTCACTTCATAAGACACTTTGTCTAGTAAATAAATGTCTTTTTCTATTATAAAAGTAACCATGACTGTTTGTTTAATACTATAATCCCAGTGTGTGGCCCTTGGTAGGCCCACCAGTAGCACTCTGGAATGTTTGTCGGTGAATGAATGATTTACTGAGTATTCATTATGTGCCAGGCATGTGGTTAGAGCATGAAACCAAGCAGATAGAGCCTCTGTCCCATAAGTTTTACATGCCAAGATACTGAATTAATGTACTACAAACTTTCAAGGTACTTTCCAAAGCAGGTGTAAAATTAAAAAAAAAAACAAACAACTAACCTTAATACTTAATTCAAATACATAGTCATCTTCAGTGCTACCATATTGTTGTAACCTGTTTCTACTTACTTTGCTTCACAGGAACATACACTGAATTGTTTACCAACTGTTTCTGACCATGCACATTTATTTCCACAGACAACAACATTAATTGGTCTTTTGAAGACAGCTCGACTCCTTCGTCTTGTGAGAGTGGCCCGAAAACTTGATCGATATTCAGAATATGGGGCTGCTGTTCTAATGCTCTTAATGTGCATATTTGCCCTGATTGCTCACTGGCTGGCTTGCATTTGGTATGCGATTGGGAACGTAGAAAGGCCCTACCTGACTGACAAAATCGGATGGTTGGATTCCTTAGGACAACAAATTGGGAAACGTTACAATGACAGTGACTCAAGTTCTGGGCCATCCATTAAAGACAAATATGTCACAGCACTTTATTTTACCTTCAGCAGTTTAACGAGTGTAGGATTTGGGAATGTGTCGCCTAACACCAATTCGGAGAAAATCTTTTCAATTTGTGTCATGTTGATTGGCTGTAAGTAGATTTCTCTTTTGTTATCTATTAGGATAAAATAATATCAGAAAATTGATATCTCTAGAACATTCAGAATAAGGCAAAGAAAAAAATTATAGAAAGTTGTAGAAATAATAGGATTAAATATACGGGTATTATATTCTATCAGATCTGATTCTCTCTGTGAAGGGGAGACAACAAAGGTCTTTCATGACCTCAGGAACATAAAACTGGAATGACATGGATCTTGGGATTCAGGAACTGAGACTTGCAGTTTACGTTTACTGATGTAAAAACATATCTGTAATTTACTACTAATGGTTATTTTCTGTTTCAAGCTGAGACCAGATTAGAATGGGAAAGACTAGCTTACATTTACGTATCTATAGATATAGATATATAAATATCACCCTACTAATTATAATGTAAGATAACCTTTCATACATATGCACATACATACAGATATATATATATTTTTCCCCCTGTCATTGACTAAAAATTCCTTTCCCTGTGACATTATGTCAGGGACCTAAGTGACTGCCCTTTACCCTACAATGGGTAATGACATGAGCTCATTTATAAGGTATAGTCTTTGGAATAAGAAAAAAATTCTGTGTAAAACTAAAGATACTTTAATATTAATATATTTTTTCAAAAATCACACTGTGGAACCACTAAAGATAACCTTGCTGATAGCAGACAGCAGTTGACAAAAACATGATGGATTTTTAAAGCTTGAAAAAGAGCATCATCCTTACATTGCATACAAATTAGAAAGTAGATCCAGAGAGTTAATTTTTAAATGTTAACATGTTGTCTAATAAAATGTGCTTAGATAAGCTTTATTTATGAAACTTAAGTAGATTCACCCAGTTTACTGTTCACTGTATTTAAAATTTACTTTTCATATATGTGTCTTGGTGTTTTTATTTTAGTAAGATTGTATAGGCAGATAACATTCTATTTAAATAACTCAAGATATTCTGCAAATTCAGACCAAGTCTTGCCACAAACACAAAAGTAGAATTGCACTCAGAAGGAAATGGAAGTGAGGCCCACTTGAAAAAATAGAAAAATTCATTCCAGAGAGACTGAATCTTTCAGAACAAACACAGTCCCACTCTGTGATTGAAACTGCTAGTTAATACTTTATAGTGGTTATCAATTTCAGTGGCATTGGTAACAAAAAAAGAAAAGAAAAATGTCTGTTTTTAATTATTTATACACCCGTATAGAAATATATATATATATATGTATGTATACTCTTTTTAAAGAAAACAGAACTTGCATCTTGAAACTTAGAATTTGCAAGGAAGAATTTTTTAAGTGCATTGAAGTTTAACGTGTTCACCACTTAGGAATCCTTACCGCTTGTGAGGATTAAGTGAAATACATAGTACTGTTTATCATGTGAATTATTTTAAACTAAAGAGAACTCAGTTCTTTACTTGCTCTATACCCAATCTCTAATCCTTAAATCAGGAAATTATTGGCAGTTTTTATTCTTCCTTTATTCCTGTCTTTTTCCTTCCTTCTTTCCTTCCTTCATTCCTCCCTCCCTCCCTCCCTCCCTCCCTCCCTTCCTTCTTTCCTTCCTTTCTGTGTTTCTGCCTTCTTTTTCTAAAAGTGGCACTAGCCTATTTCTATTGATTCTTTAGGAAGAATATTTGTCTCCTGCAGATGAATTCTATCTTTTAAGAAAAGAGAAAACACTCTTGTTAATTGAGTAGACTAAGATACATCCATATTCCACATAATATCTTTTATATGAATAGACTTGCTTGTACAAAACTTAATCAAAATGGGATTATGTAAAGCTTAGTGTCACATAGGAAAAAGTTTATAGATATTCCTAGAGAATTCTATCATGAGCTATTATGCCATAAAAGGTAAAATAAGACTAGAAACTTAGCAATAATAGCATGCCTTGAAATTTTCTTAGCCATTTGATGTATATGTGTATATCTACACATGATATTTCCATTTAGATCCAACTGTATTAGAAAATGATTTGGTTTTCTGTATTTGGTTATATTTTTATACTAAGTACATACGCCTCAGTTACATGAGTGACTTGATTTAAACCTAAAAATAAAATATCCAAAATATAATGTAAAATTTTGTATATATACTACTACACGTTAAAGTTGATATAGTCTAGTTATCAAGTTGAACTCTCATTATCCCTAAGCTTCTTTAAAACTAATCTTCATTCTAAAATAAAAGTTTGAAGCAAAGTTGTAGAAAGCAATGCAATGTACAATCCCTCTTACAACAATATAATTCAAGGAAACTAAAAATTAAACATTAAAGCTATCATCTAATTAAATTCAAATAACACAAATACCTATAGATACATTTTTAAAAGCATCTATTTGCAAAGACAGTCACCAGTTGTGCTGCTGAATGTGTACAGAGAACAGTAACCAGAGAATTCTTTTTAAAAATATACACATATACACAATTCAAGACGAAAAATAAAGAAAAATGTAAGCGGCCATTAAATAAATAGGAATACAAGCTATGCTCACATATTTATATCTATGTGTTCTAATATATGTTTATATCTTTATTCAAATATTATAAATATAATATATACATTTAAATTTAAAAACACATAAATCAGTATCCAAAGACAAATGTATTTCATCTGTGACCTGCTTGACAAACATCTTTTTATAACATGTAAAAAAAAGTTATTGCATATCTGCTTTTAACCATGATGGAGTAACTGAAACCTTACCATACCCCTATAATTTTTTTTTTAAATAACAGAAAACTGAACAAAATATACAGGCATTTGGATTTCATCAAAATTAGTAACTTCAACTTTTCAAAGGACACTTTGAAAGGGAACAGGAAAATGATAGACTGGAAGAAAATATTCTCAATAGTTAGATCTAAAAAAGGACCTTTATTCAGCATATATCAAGAATTCTTACAACTCCGTAATAAGACAATTTAAAAATGAGCAAGATTTTAAACAGACATTTCACAAAACAAGATATATTAATGGCCAGTAAATACATGAAAAGATGTTATTAGTCATCAGGGAAATGCAATTAAAACTCTGTGATGGTTAAAATAAGATAATACCAAATGTTGGAAAGGTTGAGGAACAACTGATATTCTCAAATATCGCTGGTGGGAATGTAAAAATCACACCATCTTTGGGAAATAGTTTGGCAGTTCCTTATAAAATTAAACATACCACACAGATCAGCAGTCCTATTCCTAGATGTTTCAAAGGGAAACGAAAATATATGCCCACACAAAGACTTGTACACAAATGTTCATAGCAGTTTTATTCATAATAGCCAAAAACTAGAAGCAGTGAGATTTCATCAACAGAAGAGATAAATGGACTGGTAGAGCCATGTGATGCAAATCTACTCATCAATTAAAAAAAGAACAAACCACTGATAAATACAAAACAATGAATTTCAAAAACAATATGCTGAGCAAAAAGAAGTCAGACACAAATGAATATGTACATTATGATTCTATTTACATGAACTTCTAAGAAATGCTAACTAATCTGTGATGACATAAAGGAACTCAGTGGTTGTCTAGGGTCAACCTAGAAACCAGTGGGCAGACAGCCAAGGGACACAGAGGAATCTTTTGGGGATGTTGAAAATGTTCTATATCTTGATTGTGCTAACAGAGGTGTATACATTTGTCAACTAACTGAGCTATACATTTAAAACAGATTCATTTTGTTATATCTAAATTACACATCACTAAAATTTATTTCTTTAAGTTAAAATTTTTTTTAAGCTTGTGTACTAGATAGAAAAGCAAGTGTATTTGTTCTATCAGCATGTTTCAGCTATTACCCAGTGACCCTAAATTCATTAGTTTGGTGAGCATCTCAAATTTTGAGTGTGGTGTGCTGACGTTTTAAATTATACCTGTTTTATTTTTATAATACTGCAACGTAAAACAAACCATTCTGGTGAAGGAAGAATTTTCTATTAAGGAAAGCTAAACAAAATATTGAGTTGAAAGAAATGCCTATATAGTCTGCCAACTTGCTTTTGAGTCATATTTTATGCCAGTCGATGGGCATTAACTAATAACGTATACAGAATATAATCATTTTGTGCTTCTCTCTGGCTTACAGACTTTAGCTCCGTTTGCTTCCTAAAAAATAGAAAAAAAAAAGTATGCCTTTATTATAATTTAAAAATCCATTAGCATAGAATTTCCTTAGAAAAATATACACTATTCATGTATTCAACTATGTACTTATAATCTAGATTTTTGCCATCCTGTCAATGAGTGGAAATACGTGTTTATGATCCAGACTAATGTTTGGTTCATTTTTATGGCAGTATGGAGTTAAAACCACAGTATTTATTAAAAACAAAATAAGAATGTTTTCCCTGACTCTTCTTTGCATAATTATGTGGTTTAAGTAAAATAACTAGCACTGATTATGTGCCTTCTAATTAAATCAAGTGAAAATCTGTACTAACTAAACTATTTCCTGAGAACATGATAGGTACTTTGGATACCTAACAACAGGCATAAATATTTCCAACACTAAAATTAGGCAGAGTAGGATGTATTTCTCACATGAATCTCCTTGAATCGCAGAAATCCATTTCAGACAAGTATTGCTAACTCCCTTCTTAATCAACTATGCATTTACTCAAATTAGGCCCAGGTTTTGTTTTTCCGCCCCCCTGTGGAAGAGACTACCTAAACAGCTTTTCTACCTTAATGAGAATTACTGTCTTTCACAAATCCCAGTTCAGCCTCCCTATAGATCTCCCCAATTTTTATCCCTTTAAATAGATTAAAAATAAAGGGCTGCCTCTTTGTCTGGGACATTCTCTTACCTGGGACTTCTATGGTAAACAAGGATCATACTAACCAAGAGACAAAAATAAGATGGAAAAGAAAACAAATGACCAAGAAGATAAGTCATTTTAAAACACAGACTGAATCTGGCCAACATCTACTTTAAAAATGATGAAGTGTTTTATATAGGTAAGACGTGTATATAAGACGTGTTGGGGAAAAAAATACGTTGGTTGGATATTGTTGAAATAAACACTTCAAGGAGTTGTTGGGTTTTTTTCCCCACCTACTTGGTACCTTGCAGTTCCAGTGCCTTAAATGTGTGTTACCTCCTCTGTAAGTGTCTGACACATGTCCAAAGGTCAAGACATAGGGCTTGTATCATCATGTGACTTTCTGTACAGTATATAGTATTTTTCTTACGATTATTAGAAACTAAATACAAATTTAAAAAGAAAGACAAGATGCTTAAAAAGCTTATGTTAAATCATAAATATTTAGCCCTGGAAGCTTTAAAAAGGGCATTCTAAGTATTGAATGTTAGTTTTTTTCTTCCCATAGATGAAAGAACAAAGAGGTATTCTATTTTTCTCTTAAAAAAAAATAAAACTATATTCTCACAGTCTAAGCCAAAGATATCTGTTTCTCATATAGAAATACTGTAAAAATGAATTTTAATAGATTAAAAATTACATATAAATAAACATTCTAAGGAAACTATGAGTTCCTTAAAACAATTTATTATTCCTTAGGAAATCCAAAATCTTCTGAATAATCTTAAAATTTATAGTAGGTTTATAATATTGCAAGGTTAGCTTTGAGGCTAAGGTGGAGTTGTCACAATTTAAAAATTATCATTTTTACTCCACTTCCAGAAAACAGATCTGTGTGGTAACCCCATGACATACCTTCTATTACATTACAAATGAAATGTTTATTTTAAACACATTTTATCTCTAGTCAATAGTCTAGGTTAGTTACAGGTTGATATTGTAAACAGTCTGAGTTTCTACTTGAATATATAGAGAATCCATGGGGAATTTGTATATTTTTCCTCTCCAAATTTACCATCAAAATTATAAATTTTACAATAGTTTTGACTTGACTTCTTTGTTCCCCTAGGGCCAGTGGTAAACCCTCACAAACGGATTGAAATAATAAAAATCTACATATTTGAGATTCTGACAAGATATAATATCCCCAAGTGCAGTCGTTCCCCCATAACTTTGTTTTTTATCCAATCCAGCACTAATGTATGCAAGCATTTTTGGGAACGTATCAGCAATTATCCAAAGACTATACTCCGGAACTGCCAGGTACCACATGCAGATGCTGCGAGTAAAAGAGTTCATTCGCTTTCACCAAATCCCCAACCCTCTGAGGCAACGGCTTGAAGAATATTTCCAGCATGCATGGACTTACACCAATGGCATTGACATGAACATGGTACGTATTTCTGTTTTCCAAAACTGGAGCCCCTCAGGCGTTATAGCTACAGCCAAAATGGATAAGCCAGTCTCACCAGCTTTGAACCCCTTGCTTTTGTTTCCCTCTCTCGGATGTTTATTTTCTCCCCTGGAGATAGTCTTTCATTCTCAATTCATGGCATTGCATGGTGCTATATCTAGTTACACTGTGTGGCAAAGGCATTATAACATGATGCAAACTGATATAACTGTGTATTAGAGCTCCCACTTCTGGTTAGGGAGAGCATTGCTAAGTTGGGACTTGGGCTTTCACCACTTGGCTTAGCTGCCAAGCACCCCCAAAAATAGGTGGACCCATGTGCATTAAGACATTACAAGTAAACAATAATAACTATAATGCCCCCAAACAGAAATATTTTTTAAAAATAGGACATTTTGAGGATTTGTGGGAGAGGTTAAGGAGCTTAAGTATACCATAAACATTTTATAATAGGAAGTTTCATGTTTCTGTTAAGGACAATTTTTCTATATTTTAATCAATTAATATGTGCCCTTTTACTGTACCTGGTTTAATGCATCTTTCCTTTCAAGGGGGAAATATGGATTCCTTCATAATTCAAGCAAATTCAACATCAACAATCACTTTTCATAACCCTTCCCTCCTTTATCAGTGCTCAAAAATCAATACAACTAATAAGATTAATTGATCCAAAGAGCTTCTTTTATTATTAGGAGAATTGCATACATCTTTTTGACCTAGCTATTTGGCTATAGAGATTGATTACTAAAGATATATGATAAATACAAGCTATATAGCATATCATAGACCTATTAAAAAAAAATTAGAATTATAGTACCTTCCCATCTAGCTACTTCTCCATTGGGCAAGGATCCTGTTTCTAAAAATTCTTCAGAAAATGGAATCTTTAAAATTTAACGACATCAACAGCATGATACAATTTTTGCATAAGTGAGCCTATGCAATTTAGATTGACTTTTTAAAATTTGATCAGCAATATCCTAACAAAAAAAGAAAAGGTTCAAAATTAGCAGTTAAGGTACAGAACGCATTGCAAATATTGCCCAGTTTGAAAGATATCTTTTTATATGATGTTTATCATAGCTGTGCATGATTTATTTGATGGAGAAGTAAGGTCATGCCATCATAAAATTTTTAATTTGAAGAGCTAATCAATCAGCACATTTCATACAAAGCCATAACTGAATCCCATGAGTTATTTCTGATTATCCCAAAGTTACTTGTGAAAATTCATTTGATAAATTGATCTCACCAAGGTAACACTTTAATCTCATAAGAAATTACCTACAAATTGGTCACTTTTATGTACTTCCATCCCTATTATTGTTTAATGAAGATATCAGCATTCAGAAACTATTGGGGATTCTCTAATGCTGGGTTGGCTGAAGCAGTGTCAAGAATTTTTAATCAAAACACATGTCGCTCAATTTTGTTGTTCCATACTGCCAGATTATTTCAATAACCGGAGTAAAACAATTATTTATTTTACTTCCCCTCTCCATATAACTCTAGTTTCGTGGCCATTTTTTTGTGTGATAAAGTCTATTTTGTGAAAACTATTTACCTTTCATTGTTTGACTCTATTACCTATGAATATGGTGTATATACCACTTGCCTATTTACAATGTACTTATGAAAGATTTATCTCTTTCCTGTCTGCTTCACACCTTAATACATGGAATCACAACACCCACCGGTAAGAACAGGAGGTATTTATATCCAATTTAATTCTCGTGTAAACTGTGGAGATCACCCTTGTTATCTGTCAGGTTTAGAGCTTGTTAAATGATTTCCAATGTTAGTTCTGATTTTTTTTGCATGATGTAGCAGAGGAAATACAAAGCAAGAAACTGGGAAAGATAACTTGGAAGAGGCCAAGTACAGAATAGAAATCCTTAACTTTAACAACAACTTGACCTCTAATAACGTTTATATAAAGTTTCCCCCTCCCCACAAAAAGTCACTTATCTGCCCCTTCCTTCACTCTGGTAAAGGTTATGGGTATACGGTTTGCATTAGATAACTGTCATAAAGAAAATGTCATTCTCTTTCATCATCCTCTATTTTCATGATGTAGGTGCTTTTCTTTCCTCTCATCTGCATGCCTGTCTCACATGATCCTGGAGTGTGTGAGCTCTAAACCATGTGCCACTAAGTCTTGCATGTGGTTTTGAGAGCTTGACTTTGCACGAACTTCTTGTTTGTTCACAGTGTCTACATTTCTCATCTTGTGACTGCAATGTGAGTAAAAAATCAAAGTGCAACATAACTCTGAAAACTCAGCAGATGGAAGATGCTTGCTAATTAAGAACAATGTGCAAAAGAAAGTTGATTAGAATAAAGCAACTGTACTCTTAGACTATTGAGAGGTTAAAAAAAAAATCTAAGTGGATTTTTTACCTCTAACAGCACATCGTTAAATCCCTGTCTTGTTAGTTTATTGTTAACTAAATTGTAATTGAATAACAATTTAAAGTGATTTAACTTTATGTATTGTGATACATAAAAGTACATCAAACTGTTGTATTTTACATCAGCATTCCATGTTATTTCATTTAAGTATAACCTTAAGCATAATTTCTCATGAAACATTTCAGGTCATTTTTGCTGTTTAACCATGTCCAAATGAAGTATAAGATGTTCAGTAACACTCTATTAATTGACCTAAAATTATTTTTCATAACCCAAAATATTTGATTCCTTGATAGATCACAAAACATAAGAAAGAATTGTAGCCATATTCCTTACTCCATAAGAAAGAATATGTACCCATATTTCTTATTCCCTGCATCTTTTGCTTTTTGTGAAACAGCTATTACCAGAATGTTCCAGAACCAAACGCATTCTGGGAACACTTATGGGCTTCCTTTCAGGTGAACCAAATGGTTCAGGTTGCAAAAGGAAAGGGGTCAGAATAATGAGGCTAGTGAAAGGAAGGTGTTCTTTTGCATATTATGTCAGGCTTAGGAGTAGTAAAAATTAGCTCAAAAATGTCCCTAGGTCAAGTCCGGAAAATCCTTTCCCTTCTGCAATACTTTCTCAGATTAGGACTGAAAGCATCTCAACGAATTTCTCCAAGTTAAAGCTTTCTTATAACCCAAACTGAAACTTTCAGACATTATCCAACAGTGATTTTAGTTACAACATTGCCAAACACAGAAAATCACCTTCCATGTCATTGTAGAATTGAGCCATGCACACAGAGGAGCATGGCTTGAATGAATAAAGGCACCAATAACCATGGTCTATCCATCATTCTGGATGGAGAGAAATAAATCACTTTTGACAGAAACCACTGCATAATTTTAAGTTATATTTGCATGGAAGAAAAGCCTTTATGAACATTCAATGAAAAATGTTATTCCTTACCTAAAAATGCCTCCCTAGTAATGCCTGAATAATAGAAAAAAATACAGAATAAAAATTCAGAAGACCCAAGTACTAGTTCTCAACATGCCACTTTTCTTGGACAAGTCACTTAACCTCTCAGCAATTTCATTCAACATGTCATTTTCAAAAAGTTTTAAAGCGCCAAAACTGCATTTGCTAAATGTGTAAAACAATTATCATGGGAGTTTTTCTGCTTGAGGATGTAGAGTCTAATCTGCCTGCTGCCTACTCTCTTGTTCCCTCTGAGTCTCCTTCATGGAACATTTTATTCTGCTTCGAATATTATTCAAAAACCGCAGAACTAAGTGAGTGGTAGAACTGTGGAAGGCAGAGAACCCAAGGGGATCATTTCAGGTAAAGACAAGGACAGGAATAGAGGCACATATTTGTGACATCCAGGGCAGAATTAAGGCAGGTAATCCAGAAACAATTTTGTTTAATTTATTTTAGGAAGAAAGGGGAACAATTGAGTATTTTTTTAGTCTGGGACGTTAATGGAGAAAAATTTGGGAAACAGTTGTAGAAAGGAGTTGGAATAAGAACCTAGAAAGAGAAATAAATTCTTCAGCAAGGCAGATTGGTGAGGTTTCCTTAAAGATAAGCAGGGGAGAAAAGAAAAATGGTGATGGCATTGGTTTTGAGGAATAAAGGGGAAGACCCAATGGTACTTGTACTACATGGTCCAGTCTCCTTGATCAAGCAGAGACTAAATGAATTCCTCAGAAAGGAGAAGGTGTAGGATAGGAGAAGAGTTGAACAAGGGAGAATTTTTAGAGATTTCAATCAAGAGTCAACCTAGTCGGCTAAAATTGCTTAGAATCCCAGTAGGACTCTGAGTGACAAAACATACACTTATCATGGACCCAACAAGCAAAGCCAATCAAAATGGAAAGGAAAGTAATGAAGAATGACATATTGTTTAAATAGAAATTCCTACTTCATAAGGCTGATGTTATTTCTAAGGAGCATTTTAATAACAGTCTGATTTCATTTCCTTCCATGACTCTTTTCCTGCTCCTCTGTTATCTGCTAACTCTGACTACTGACCATAACTACTACTACTAACTGCTTACTACTACTACTACTACTACTACTACTAACTACTATCTATTTAACTAGTAACTACTAATATTAACCTGCATCTACAATCTAACTCTACTCCATCAAAAATTTTGTTGCATCCATTCTCTATACTGATTTAAATAACTTCATCTGTGCCAGACCTTCACATTCAAATACACTCCACTCATGTCCTGTTTTGATACACCATAGTGAAATGTAATTTCAAGCTCTTTCAGTATGTCCAATTAAGCAACTCAAATAAAATAATCCTTGTGACATTAAACCCCATAGGAAAGCAAAATTTATAAAATAGCATGGCTTGTCTCTACCATAATATTTTTATCCCCCTTTACCTTTTTCTAATGACCCTTATATACTGAAGTTGATAAATACAATAAAAAACCTTTGACTAGTTCATCATAGAGCTAAAATAAAATGACTACAAATATGATGCCCTTCACGTCTGACCACCCCTCCAATGGGGACCCTGTTTTCAAGAAGTCTTCAGAAAATAAAATCACTCATGTTTAAAGATATAAACAGCATAATACAATTTTTGCATAGGTGAGCCTACAATTTAGATTGATATTTTTTATTTGACCAGTAATAGTTTAACAAAAAAGCATCGGTTCAAAATTAGCTGTCAAGGTACAGAAAGCTTTACAAATATTGCCTAATTTGAAAGACGTACGCTTCTTCTCTACACTTATATCCAAATGGCCTAACAAGTAAATCCACCCATTTAAAAAGGGAGCATGGAGATTGGCAAAAACATGCATTTAAAAGATAATGACCCCGAGGATTGGTGACATCTTTTAGTTTTCTGTAACGAAATACTTAGTTACTACTTAGGAGTGGAATTAAAGTAATGCTGTTTACAATGCACCTTAAAAGATGTTTTCATCTCCATGCTGATTAGTTGATAGGAATTGCCTGGCTCTGTAAAAACTGGATAGGTAGTAAAATTTTGCACTCACAAGAAATCTACTATTAACACACATACTTACCAACTGTAGCCAGTACCTGAACCACAGGTGCTTAAGAAAGGGCAAGTCACATGTCCTTCCTATTTTTCCCCAAGGCTATTTATCCTAAAGTCTCAAAAATGCCACAGAACACAACAAATACCATCTGGAGCCCCCTGACATGAACAATATCAAGCTTAAGACAAGCATCTGGTATTTTCAGGTTACAAATTGTATATGCTCAATCATGTTTCACAAATGATGATGGTCACTTCAGCCTGGTCTCCAACCATCAACAAGAAAGACTTATTTACATCTGACACCGTGCTGTTTTAATGCAAAGCAAGTTCATCAACAATGGGATCTGATCTTTAGCCATTTCTGAGTCAAGAAAAATAATGACAGCATGGTCTGGGGCTTTACACATGAAAAAGAGTCATTGCAGAAATACCATGCTGAGGTGATGAACACACTTCTATGCTTCAGTGTCTCCATTTGTTAATAATGTTCCTCTCACAGTAGTAGGATGGTGGAAATAATATCTCAAGTTGTTTTTCAACTTTTAAAAATTATGGTACTATTCAAACAGGACTTGAGTGCAATTTCTTATGCTGAAGAGTGTGATGTGTTGCCAAATACTTTCTTTGGAGTAGTAGAAGCACAGGAGTAATTCAAGCTCAATTCAGTTTAGGATCAGTTAATACTCAACACAGGTTTAGCCAATAACAAAAAATAGAGACATCAAAGTTCACTTTAAAAATATTCTTTGGAAATATGAATTTAAGTCCATTAAATTAAAATATTAGAGGAACTCAGCACTTATCAAACCTAATAAAATCAAACCATTCACAATTTCTCCCAAAATAAAAGTCCAATATTTACTTTAGTTAAAGAATTTTCTGAGACATTACCAATAGCCTGAGGATTTATATTGAAAATGGATATGTAAAGTTCCACCCAATATACCAGATATTTTAAATCATTTTTTAAAGGTGAAAATAAGCACAAGTAGTTCATCTAATCCAATTGATTATATAGGCTTAAGGCATCAGACTCAGGAAAGGTACATATATTTTAATTGTTTTTCTTGGTTTAGACATATTGCTCTCCATGGAGTTGAATGTGGATGGAAAAAAATATATAATCATGCCTCTTTCGTGCCAGATATTCCTAAAGAACCTATTTTAGTTTGCATCTTGGGCTCCTATTAGTCAAGTGGGCTACCCCCAGCAGAACTCTACACTCATCTTAGGGACTATCTGATAAGAATCTTCCTCACTTGGGGTCCAGCACCTCATATAGTGCATTTTAATGCTCTGGAGCGATGCTAAATCATTTACATATGTGCTGTAGATAATTTTTCCCACTCTACTGGTCATCTCCTTAGATCAGAGTGCTCTACAATACACACGAAACTGAAACAAATCAGTAGTTAGAAACACCTACCATAGTGGGAGGGAAAACCAAAGACTCAGTCCACACAGGTGTAATTATTGTACTTGAATCATAGAGGTCCATGTCGAGCCATTATCTAGTTTTGACTGTGAGTCACAATATGTGGACGCTGGGAAAATCGGGCCTTAGTAGTGTTTTCTAAGATGGGAGCTTTGGCCCAGATTCTAACTCTGATTTTACCTGCATTATCTATGAGCTGTGCTTAATATTTAACAGTAGGTAACACCAGCAATGAGGTCAGAGCATTATAATAAAGAGTAGTTAATCAAGATGTTCTTTTCTATGAATTACTTATAACATTTTTGCATAGTTTTTGGTTACTTTTTTCTTCTCATTTTTTAAAATAATTAATTTACTTGTTTATTTTTGGCTGCATTGGGTCTTCGTTGCTGCGCGCGGGCTTTCTCTAGTTGTGGCGAGCGCGGGCTTCTCATTGTGGAGGCTTCTCTTGTTGCGGAGCACAGGCTCTACGCGCACGGGCTTCAGTAGTTGTGGCACGCAGGCTCAGTAGTTGTGGCTTGCGGGCTTTAGAGCGCAAGCTCAGTAGTTGTGGCGCACGGGCTTAGTTGCTCCTCGGCATGTGGGATCTTCCCGGACCAGGGATTGAACCCGTGTCCCCTGCATTGGCAGGCGGGTTCTCAACCACTGAGCCACCAAGGAAGCCCTTCTTCTCATTTTTTAAGAACTCTTTATAATTTATAGACAAAGAGTTCATTGACACTTTATCTGTCATCTATATTGCAATTTGTTCCTAATCTCTTTTCAATATGCTGGTTTTGTTTAGGGTATCTTTTGAATTGTAAAGTTTTTTTGTTTTTTAATATCATCCAATTAGTCAACTTTTCTTGTACAGTTCAGAGATCCTGTCCTGTTTTACAAAGGTCTCACTAAACCTATGGATTGTACAAGTAGTTTCCTAGGTTTTAAGTTTTGTTATATGATTTGGAAGAAAATTCTGAATATGTTTGAAATGTAGTTCTGTAAATTTTCTTCACATGAATAGAAGATAGTACTTTTTCTGTTGATTTTAAATACCACCTGATTTACACATTAAATTATTAGGTATAATTGGAATACATATCTTTACTCCCAAATTGGCTCTATTTGTCCATTCCTGTGGCAATATAATAAAGATTTATACTTAGTGGCTTTATACCATACTTCAATTTCTGACAAGATAGGTCAACTCTTACTAATCTTGTTTTTCTTATTTTGGGGGGCATTTGAGAGTATTTATTCTTCCATATAAAATATATGACTATTTTAACTCGTTTACAACAAACTCCATGTTGGGCTTTTGAGACAACCCAAAGTTCAGGTTGTCAAATCTGGCACACAAAAATCAGAACTTGTAACCAATATTAAAGTTTACTAATAATTTCAAGAATATATGTAATCATAAGGCATAAGCAAAGCATAGAGATCCTTCTTTGCATATTAGTATGTGTTCTGTCTCAGATTTAACATGGGAGGTCCCTAAACTGTGTATGCAATGACATAACACTTAAGCAGAATGTAACATTTTTGGTCATTAAACATTCACATTTTATAGTCTGGAAGTTACATAGCTTACATGACATTTTCCAGAAAGTCATATCCTATAGGTCTATTGATGACATTAAAACAAATCTGCTTTTGAAAGAACATTAGCCTAACAGTTATTAATAAAGTAAAATAACAATAATAGTAAAATTAATATGAGCTATAATTTAAAGACTCCAAGATCTTAAGAAGAAGATACCAGGTGCTTTGCAAGCCTTCAGATCAGTTTATTCCAGTACAAGCTGCCTTGGAAATTTATTTCTTACGAGTGAGGAATGAACACAGGGATTCACTTTAATGGGAAATTGTTGGTGGATGAGTGGATGGTTGTGACTGAATACTTCCCAACTTCTGTATCATCTGTGAAGAAACAGTAGAGAAAAGTCTAGTTCTGGGTAGAAGATAGATAAAAGGCAGCTCATTCTTTAAAGTTGGGCAGCAGGATCTTTATCACACCTACTTCTACCTGAACAGGTTATTAACACCATTCACAGCCAGGTCATGCTGTATTTCCCTGTCGATAGTATATGTTAAAACCAGACAACATTTCTTTTGCAAAACTTCTATGCAACATTACTTTTAGTTAATCTAACATACACTGAATTTTGTCACAGCTTGTTCACTATCCTAATCAAACACAGGATTTAAATAATGTGAAATGAAATGATCTAAGGTGAAGGTAAAAAAAACACCAAAATCTACTGATGAAAGTTTTGTTTATCATAAGCAATTTAAACTAGACACGTCCTGCCAAAAACACTCCATAGATAGGAGCTGCCCCACACCCTTAGTGTGCTTGCCAGGAGCAGGTCACTAATCTTTGTCATTAGCTGGTCACTTTTCTTTCCCGGTATTCCTCAGCAAGGATAGAGAATGGACTGTATTCCTGTTGCTAACACTTTCCTTTCTATGAATTTTATATTAATTTTTACATAATTTTGAAATTTCAATATTAAATTCTCATCTTTGCCCCACGTTAAAATCATCTGAAATATGTTAAACAAATTTTAGTGCTTCAGACCCACCCTACAACAATTAAACCAGAATTGCTTATAGCTAAGTCAGAGCATCAGTATTTTTATATTTCTATTCTAACATGTAGCCAGGATTGAGAGCCACTGATTTAGATCCTAAAAAATGACATCTCCTTCAACAAGATTTTATAATGTTCTTAGAAATTCTTACCTTTGTTATTAAATTTATTCTTAAATTTATATAGCTTAGTCAAACAAATGAAATATATTACACATTTCCATTTTTACCTGCTTATAAATAATATATAAACTATTTATCTTCCTTATAGCCACCTTAACAAATTATTTGCCTCATTCTTTTTTTGTTTGTTCGATTAACTCTTGGATGTTCTAGGTATGCAATTATATCAGCAACAAAAAGAGATAAATTCATTCTCTTTTTTAAAAAATACTATTTATTTTCTTTATTAGTTCATTAGATTCTCCAAAATAATTTTGAATAGTAATAGCTGACTTTATGAAAATAGCTTCACCATTAACACTAATACTTTAAAAATCTCCTTGCATTCCTCAAATAAATCCTACTTGGTCATAGATTTTTTTGATACTTTGTTGAGTTTATCAGCTAGTAAATTATTTAGAATTTTGCAACTATTTTATAGTGATATTGATCTATAATTATAAGCTCTTTTTTATTATTTAAATCCACTTTATTGTTATTTACTTTTCCCTTTTTCTTAACATCTTTATTGGAGTATAATTTCTTTACAGTGGTGTGTTAGTTTCTGCTTTATAACAAAGTGAATCAGCTATACGTATACATATATCCCCATATCCCCTCCTTCTTGTGTCTGCCTCCCACACTCCCTATCCCACCCCTCTAGGTGGTCACAAAGCACCGAGCTGATCACCCTGTGCTATACGGCTGCTTCCCACTAGCTATCTGTTTTACATTTGGTAGTGTGTATATGTCCATGCCACTCTCTCACTTCGTCCGAGCTTACCCTTCCCCATCCTTGTGTCCTCAAGTCCATTCTCTACATCTGTGTTCTTATTCCTGCCCCTAGGTTCTTCAGAACCTTTTTCTTTTTTTAATTCCATATATATGTGTTAGCATATGGTATTTGTTTTTCTCTTTCTGACTTACTTCACTCTGTATGACAGACTCTAAGTCCTTCCACCTCACTACAAATAGCTCAATTTCGTTTCTTTTTATGGCTGAGTAATAGTCCATTGTATATATGTGCCACATCTTCTTTATCCATTCATCTGTCGATGGACACTTAGGTTGCTTCCATGTCCTGGCTATTGTAAATAGTGCTACAATGAACATGTGGTACATGACTCTTTTTGAATTATGGTTTTCTCAGGGTATATGCCCAGTAGTAGGATTGCTGGGTCGTATTAGATGTACTTCTAATGTATTTGTGGGGAGGAAGGTGATCTCCACGTCTTACTCTTCTGCCATCTTGAAAGTCTCCCTATACGCTCTTTAAATGTTAGAAAGAAATCATCTGTTAAGCCATGTGGTCCTGGTGGTTTTAATGGTAGTTCTTTAATCCCTAACTCTACTACAGTAATTATTTATTACATTTCTTTCTTAGTCAATATTGGTGATTCATATTTTGTGAAAAATTCATCCATTTCATCTAGGTTTTCAAAGTTGTTACAATATTGCTTGTAGGATTCTCTTTTAATTCATTTATTCAGTCTTTTCTGTATAAGTAGGTACATCTGCCTTATCATTGCTAAATTTGTATATTTTTGTTCTTTCCTGTAGCAGGCCTTTGAAAGATTCATTGATTTCACTGGATCTTTTTCAAGGAATTAGCCTTTGGATTAATTTATTCTTGCTACTATTCTTTTCATTTTCAGAATTTGCCTTCATTACCCTCTTTTTTATTTCTTTGTATTGTCCTATTATTCTTAACAGTTGTTTTAAGGTTTTTTATTGTTTGAGTCTTTCCTTCTGTAATATCTAAGACATTAAGACTATATATTTTCCTTTCAATGCAAGTTTTTCTGTGGTTCCATGGGTTTTGACATGAAATGTTCTCCTTCTGTTGCTTTGTAAATTATTTCTTTTTGGATCCAAAGGTTATCATAGAGTGTGGTTCTTAATTTTCACATACTTCTGATTTTTTTAGTCGCATTTTAATAATTTTTTTTCTTGTTTTTTGGATTACAGTCAGAGTTAAGGGACTGTATAAACTTTTCTACTATTATAAATATTTAAGCACTCACATGTAGTGCAAAAATTATCTATGGTTGCATTTGTTTAAAATGACTCACCTTTATAAAGGTTTTCCAAAACATTTAGCTTTATTTTCGTGGGTATGGGGCAACCCTGCTCTCTTTCTTTACACGTACTTATTTCATTCTTTTATGTGTAGTACGATTGAATTACATAATTTCTTGAACAAGTACAGCTGACATAAATAGGTTTCAGAACATACACTGCTGGTTTGTAACTCCAACTGGTAGAAGTAGAAACGTGTAGGGACACAACAATATGTAACATTCAGAGCGTTGGGTAACGAGAATCAACATAGTTTACAGAAGCGGAATCTAATAGGTGGAGGAAGAGAACTTCTACTATTTTGAGAGCTTCTGCTATTTTGCAAAAGTTATATAATTGCTGATACAACCATCAGTTTCCTTAGAAAGCAATTGAATTGCTGTCTAGCCTTAATCTTTCTGAGGAACAAATTCCCTAACTGGTACAAAAAGAAAATGGCATTTATGCTACATTTTTATTCTTTCTTACTTACTGATAAACCAATAAATAAAATGAGTGGGAAACATTTTGTATTTCACCATACTAGTAGCAGCTTTTGAAATCCAATCTGATGAACAGCTATGGCAAGTCACAATAGTTGGAAGAATCCTGGAGTAAGTTTGGAGTCTTAATTCTTCCACAAATAAAATCCCTTAATGCACTTATACTTCAGCTTTCACATGAAAAATGGGGAAATCACCATTCTATATTCCTTATATAAAGTTGATAAATCAAAAGAAGATTTGATTTTAAAATATTATACATGAGAAATTTTTTCTGAAATATAAAACTAGATCCAAGTTCAAAATGGTATATCAAGTGTGAAGTGGTACTTAAATCACTCTTTTCATCGCCTGGCAGATTGCACCTCCCTTTTCCTTACTTTGTAAGCAAGCTCAGATCATCTATAATCAATCCACTTGTAAAAAAGTATTTGCAAAAATGTCCATTCATCCACTGTGGTTAAATTCTGTCCATCCCCTCCTTCATTCCCTCTCTCAAGTAATTGGGCAGTTGAGGGGAAGGTCCTCAAATTGCTTCTCAGGATGCTGATCCCTCCTGTTACCTTTAGAAACCCTAGTGAGTTCCAAGGTTTTCCCCTGAGGCCGTATTTCAGAAATCCTAACCCATCCTTTTAAGTCAGGTTTTTGCTGATTTAGCAGAAGGCTCCAGAGTTGGAGTAGCAAGAATATGTATGCAAAAGTAATAAATCCCCTCTGCCTGCACATCCTCACCCACACTCCAACTCATCCTAGGCCCCGACTGTGTCCTTCCGAAAGCAAAGGAACATCTCATAGTTATGCTGTTAACTGGGGATGGGAACTGCAGGAGAGGGGAGGGGAAGATGCAGGAGGGAGGACTCTGTTTCATTTTTCAAGGAACCTTTACTTGCACCAGAACTTGTTCAGGATTTATGACATTGTTTTCCATGTCTGTGTGCAGTAAGATTTTGTTCTGCTCATATGTTTTTTTCCTAAATGATGTAACCATATGATATATGTTGAAAAGTTGCATGTAGAAAATTAGTTAATTTTCCCAAGACTTATAAAAGCCCTTAGTCATGGATTCTACAGTGCCCTGCTTTGCCAGCAATCTGGCCAGGTACGATGGCCCTATGCAATAAAATAATAAGCCGCATGAAAGTAAAATAAGAAAGTAGATGAAAAAGCAATTTGAGCTTCAGACTAGAGCTATATATATTTATATGTTTAAAACTACTAAAAGAATCTACCTACCTTGATTAGTGGTTAAATGTGTAATTGCCGAGGAAATATGAAAAATATCTGCTTCTTATCACTTAATGATAAACCATAATCATAGAAATAATATAATCTGGGATGACCTCAAAATTATGGAATCCATTAAAGAAGAATATTAACTTCTAGAAACAACAAAAAGCAAGGTTTAACTTCTAGAAACAACAAAAAGCAATATTAACTTCTAGAAACAACAAAAAAACAACAAAAAGCAAGAAACAACAAAAAGAATATTAACTTCTAGAAACAACAAAAAGCACTTTTAAGTGCTAAAGATTTATCAAGCCTAGAGTGCTCACATAGCAAGCAATAATTCTATTAGAATCAAAAATGCTATAAAATATTAAGGTTGTACTCTAGGGCAGAAATTTAAGATTTGATGTATTTCTTGCATAATCTACTTAATAATCATGCTTGAGGTTTAGTGTTTCATAAGGAACATTAATTTGTGTTTTGATTAATTTTAATTTGTCAAGATTTACATGTATTTAATGACCCAATGAATTTCCCCAGAATATTTCCTAATGTCAGTTATCACAGTTACCAAAGCTGTTTCTATGATTAATTTGCTATTTAGGGGAACCATTTGCCACACTCAGATTGTCTTTCTCAATGTGCCCTTTTTAGCGTCTCTTTAGGAATGTCCTTCTCCGCAGCTGTGCTAAGTGAAACAAACCAGAAACCATTCATTTCACCATGGTCAACTTCCCAATACTATCTAGATAAGGGGCATCTATTAAAGAATATATTTTGATTTTTTTCAAAAGCAAATACAAAACTTCAAAACACTATGGAAGAGGGTGTTTTTTTTGGTAAAAACTCAATTGTTGATGCTCTTCCAACATAACCTAGAAAGTGTACATACCACCAAAAGAGAGTGTTTTGCGATCCAGGCTAAGAAACAGCAAACACTGAATCTGGTATCTTAAATTTGAGGAAGGAATAATAGGGTTTGATAGATGTTTTCTATGGCATAGTTATTTCTGTTTTTGCTCTCTCTTTGTATAATTTCTTCAGTTTTACTTTGATTTAATACTTCTGTCTTGTTTTGTGGTTGTTGGGTGCTTCTTGTTTGAATGTCCCTAAACTTTGGGCTCTCTAATGCTAACTTATGGGATTGATTTCTTTTAATAATCACAGAAAACACTCCATACTCACTTAAAAGAACAAATGTCTCATTTGTCTTACATAATTTGAGAGTTCCACAGAGTTTTGTCTACCTAAATTCAAGTAAAGGGAAGTTAATCTTACATTTATAAAATATTCAAGTGACTTTATATCATAATTAAGATATGGAATTTTTATCAGCCTTGAAAAAAATGTTCTGGAACTTTAGAAAAGTGAAATTACAGCTTTTTACTCACCTTAAATTAACTGTTCCCTTGAGGGTTCCTTTGAACAACAATTAGTATTGTAAATGTGCATTATAGATGTCCAGATTTGGCTGAAAATGTGGGAAATTCTGATTAACCCTATAATTTTTTTTAATCTGAGCATTTAGAGGCTTGAGGACCAGGGATATTTTCAGAACATGTTTTATTCATTGCTATGCTCTCATGCTAAGCATACTGCTCGGTATACAGTAGATACTTAATAAATATTTGCTAAAAGAATGAGGACTGCTTTTCCAAGCTGCAGGCCATGAAACTAATTCTGGGTGATGCTCCTTAGTCTTTGAAAACAGGCTAACTCCATAAAACAATGGCTCCAGATGCACAGTGAAAGGTGCTAAGTACCCTCACAGCAGCTCCAGAGCTTGACAAACTAGAAGGTTGTATAGAGGGTAGCAACATGACTATAATAATCATTAAACCAGCTTGTGTCCTGGTTTGTACTTGTGTACTTGGCATAGATAGTCTTTTAGCCAGATCTGCTAGGCCTGGTAAAATGCCACTATCTGAGTGCTGAATGAGGAAGTTCCAAGTTAGGTAATTTAGCAGAGGAACCAAACCTGACAAAAAAAGGATTATCCGTTGGAAGCAAGAAAGGTAAAATGGCTGGGCCCAATGGAAAGGGGTGCCTTGGATAAATACCCACTTAAACTTACCCTTTCTACCCACTCCTTTCAATCTTCTTCTACCTCTGTTCCAATACAGCTCCCTCTCTTATAACTCCCACTTTAAAATCCCTTTACTTAGGCATAGCCAGATTCCGATGCTGCTAACTTATTTTAGACATCCAAACCTCTGGGCTAGGAAGAGATTCCATTATTAAATCTTAACTTCTATTGAGTTTTACCTGAATGATCTATGTAACTCACTTAAGAAAATTAAGAAAGTCAGTTAAGGGCTAACACAGGAGAATTACTTAATCAAGTCCTTCATGCTAAGATCTGTGTATCTTCCCCGCATGCAAACAAAGTCCTCTCCATGGAACTCTATGGTACCTCCTATTAGAGGTCATTCTCTCCAGTGATTGCCACTCCTAATAGGTTGAGTGTTAGGGGCTGACAACATATAGTAAAGACCCTTGAGAATGATGTTGAAAAACTTTCTCAAGCACTCTTAAGGTTTTGTGGATGATTCTAAGAATATTGGAATTCCAAGAACATATTTGTACATTGATTTAGTAACTGACCACTCTCAAAAAGGATTTAAGACAATTCACAGTGAAAACCTAAGTGAAAGTAAACCAAAATATTTAACACAAGTCAGAAACAGGAAACAAAAGTTAGAGAGATGAAAGGGAAAAGAATTCTTAAACTCTCTTGAGGCAATGGAACACAAAATTTAGTGGTGAATTTCCTACTCACCAAAGAGACCAACGAAAAGAACACATTGGGCATGTATCTCTCAATTTCTAGCAAAGAGAATGCAACAGTTCTTTAGGAACAATAAATATGTGTGAGAAAAAAAAAAAGCAGAAAAAGCTAGAAGTACACTTTTCACTGAACATCTACAATGCACAGGATGATTTACATTCATTATGACATTTAATTGTGGGCACAACCCTGTGAGGTAGATATTATTTTTACAATAAAGGAAACTGAATCTCAAGAAAATTTAATTGACTTGACAAAAGTCACAGCTAGTAAGGGATGGAACTAGGACTTCAGCTCATGCCTATCTGATTCCATAGCTCATATCGCACCCAGAGAAGTGAATAACCCCTACCTCTATTTCATCATCTCATCTGCATCTTCCAATTCAAAGCATGCATACACACACACACACACACGCACATGTGCACAATTTTTCCTTCTATAACCAGGCTATATTCAGAAAGTATAATTGAGAAACTTCAGGAAAATGACAGAAATAACAGCTGTAAGCTCAGTATTCTCATTCCAACTACTATAACGGTAGCAATATCTCCATTTATGTGAAATATAAAATGCCTTTATAGATAAACCCTAAGAGAAAAATAGGCATATCTGTTACTTGGGCTAATGTTCTTTATGTTTTTATCTGTATGGGGACATCTGAGAGTTACACTGAGACCACAATAGTGGGCTTCAGGCAGGAAAAGTAAATCATATGCAGAGAAGCCAGTGAACTGGGGTTTGTTCCTAACATAGCACCTCCAAATAAAGTGGCCCCATTTCAGAAGACAGTGTCCACACCTAGCTTAACTCTAGTCTAGCATCACGTGCCAAAGAATTGAATGTGATTAGTTTAGACAGGTAGAAGGACCAGCAAACTAGAGGGTTGCTTCCATGAGAGGAGCTGGGTTGTTTGTGATCCCAGCAAAGCGTGGGAAAAGAGTCTCCAACTCCAAAGGCAGAAATGGGCAAAGACAAGTCATCATTCTGGAGAGGTCTCCAGTCTAAGCAGGCAATCGGACCGGTGTCCAGTCATGGAGGTGAAGCCTGAAGGTTACAGTTAAGGGGAGAGGTTTCAGAGGAGTGCCTAGGAACTCAGACAGAGGAGAGCTCCTTTTTTGGGAGTCTGAGCCAGGTAATACAGGAACTTTAAGGTAAAAGTCTGAGTTTCTGTGGCTGATTGGAGCTGGATGAGCAGGGTCCTACAATCAACACACTATTTATTGGTAACTTACGACGAATTCCAATATTGCAAAGGCTCTTATTCTCTGGCAAAGAAACACAGATGGATCAAGTGACTTGCACAAGCATCAGCCTGTGGCAAATTCATGACCAGAATTTATATATTCTGTGGCTTTTCTTCTTAAACACCCTTGACCCATTTCTGTGGGTGACCCTGCAATGAAGGAAATAAGACTGGAAACAGTGGCTGTCATGTTTCAGGTCTCTCATTGATCCTTTTGTATCTCATCACAATCAGTCTGACCAATTGCATCACACAGTGGTCCTGCAGACACAGGATCCCTGTAGTTACTTTAATCTTTAACATAGTAAAAATTGTGAGTTAACTCAAATATGATCTAATTTGAAGTTTCTCTACGGGCCACATGCATTTGAATTATCTGCACAAATAATTTATTATTACTTTTAGCTATAGTGGACAGCAATAAGAAGGTTGACCCAAAAAGGTAGGAAATCCTAAAATTACATTTTTAGGCACTATATAAGGCCTTCTCCCTCTACTCCAAAGAATATTTAAATGGATTCATTTTTACTGACAGAAGAGAGTCAACCTGAGAATTAAAATTTCTATATGCCACCCAAAATAGCTAAGACACATACAGAAGAGTTGAGTATCCTTGACCCATTGTATACTGGACATTTTTTTTAATAACATAAAATTTTATTCAATTTAAATTGAGTAGCACTCATCACAAGCTATTGTTTAATCTTTTTTTACAAGTTTTAATTTAGTCACTGAATAGGTTGTCAAAACAGTAGAGCTGTTAGGAGGTTTATGTATGCATCGTAACTTCTGGCACAATTTCCATTTCTGAAAACTGAACTACAGTTTTAAAGTACGTTTGCTGTTCTGCTTCCCTTTCTCTATTTTCAGTGCTTATCAAAATATTTAGTACTAATAATGTGCATATGAAACATAAATATTCCAAGTATTGTTAGCTAAGGTCTAACAGTATGGTATATGACACTTTCTGGTATATGACACAAATACCGTGGCTATTTCAGGATCATTATTTTTCCTAATTATAACGAAGATGTGTACCAGAGATAGTAGTCCAAATTGACTTGAGATTCCTTCTAAAGGTTGTCTTTCTAGTTGTACCACCTTTCATTAGTTATGTCTTATTAATCGTCACATTGCATTATATCTGTGCACAGTATGGTGCTACATAACAATGCAGGAAATGAGAAGCAGTGTGAAACGTTGTAGGCATTACATTTTAATGAGACAGCATTTGTGTTGCGTCTGAATGCCTGCAGTTAATTCAGAGAACAAGTATTTGAGTTAAAATTCTGACATGTTCAGCAAAGCAAGTATTCATTAAGGCAGGCGAGGTAGAAGCATTGTAAAAACTCCTTGGTGACATTTACTACACCTGCAGTTCTGTGAACGCGAAATATACTTTATTTCAGGTGGAGGTAACCCTGTGCGCCGGTAGTATGAAACTCTTTCTTTTTTTTTCTTCAGGTCCTAAAGGGTTTCCCAGAATGTTTACAAGCTGACATTTGTCTACATCTCAACCAGACTTTGCTGCAAAACTGCAAAGCCTTTCGAGGGGCAAGTAAAGGTTGCCTTAGAGCTTTGGCAATGAAGTTCAAGACCACCCATGCACCTCCAGGAGATACCCTGGTTCACTGTGGGGACGTCCTCACTGCACTTTATTTCTTATCCAGAGGCTCCATTGAAATCCTCAAAGATGACATTGTGGTAGCTATTCTGGGTGAGTGTTTTAGAATTGGATAGTCACAAATTCAGTTATTAGCTAGTGCAATGCATAGTTTAAAATGATAGAAAAGAGGACTTTCCTATTTATTTATGAGTACTAAGACTGATGAGTGATTTTAAAGCTTTATTTAAAATTCAATTCAAATCAAATTAACCTTGCAGAAAATATGTTTTCTTGACTGTCTCACTTTTTCTCTGGTGTGTAAATGCTTCCATCTTGGCACCTACTTAAGCTTTTGAGGCCAGATATATGAAAATAGTCAGCATTTTCCTTTTCATGTTAGAGGATCTTGGATTCATGCTGAGATCTTATCACCTTAAATAAAATATATACGTAGTAAGCATACTTGCTAGCATGTGCCAATGCCCTGTCATGAAGTGGGTTTATATGTTGATGAATTTCATCTACTTGCTGTGCACTTTACCTGCTGTGTCCCATCAAACAGAATTACATGAGTCCTTACCTGGGTAATATAGGGCTATAAACTTAACACCTAGGGATAAAAGTGGTGAGGAGATGAAAATTAGTAATAAGTTAAACTGGTTTGGGTGCAAAAGAAAGTCCATCTATCCAATCTGCCACTTCAAAAATAAATTTAGTCATTGCGAACTTGTAAGATTTCTTTAGAATATTAGAACAATGGGGAAGAACAAGGGAGCAGAGAGAAACTAGCTCAGTTGTTGTCCTCTCCTATCCCCTAGCCAGTATGTTTAAGCCTCCGTCTCCCCATGAGAATACCCACCCCCAATGACTGTGAACATGTGCACTTCTTTTTTCCTGCAGATTAAATCTGGTTCTATTTAAATAAGAAGCAAATAAGTCAGTGATTTCCTTTCACTTGACTCTTGATGTTAACATCCAAAAGGACAAGGATATTGTCTGTTTTCTTCACTGCTACGCAGAACCAAAATGGGCATAGCACAGGACCCAATACATGAATGAAGATGTTTGAGAGATTCCGATTTATTTTGATAATTTTATTATGAGAGCCTTTTGAAAATTTTTTCAAAATTGACCAGATGCACAATTTGGTTTACGATCCAATAAGCAGGCTAAAAACATATTCTAAATCACTTAGCAGCTAAACAATAAAGTGGGATTTTCACCAGATTTGGCTTTGACAGTTTGCTCTAGTATGTTGCCAGGGAAGGAACACACATCATTGCATTCCTGATCTTCAAATCAGCCATCCCTAACTTCTACAGGAAGGTAACAAGCCTTGTTGCTTTATAAAATAATAATTTTTTACCCTTTGCTCATTTACAGTCACGTAGCTAATTAAAATACGGAGCTCATGCTGAATTTAGTTCAGAGCTTTTCTCTGATAATATCTATACTGAAATATCAAAACTATAAAGAATTTCAAGAGATTCTCCTTTTCTGTCTCCATTTCCATGTAAATCTGCACTTAAAATCCTCAGAAATAGTGATTATTTATTCTATTTTGAAAAGCTAAGTATTTATTTAAACTACAGTTAATGTATTCTCTCCAATGTTAATTTTTCTTATAAAGATATGGCATCTGATTTCTCCCCGTTATATTCACATTTAGAATAAGAACATTACAGCATTTTTCTTTTACATGAACATTATTGTTTAAAAGTCTTGGTAGTTTCCATAGTTGGGTATATATGAACTTGTCTACCAAAAACTACAGTAACAGATCCAGGGAGTTTTTTCTAAATCTGAAAAGACGCTTCAGGATATATGTAAGAAGGTACATTTTACGCTGCCATTGACTACCTTTAAAAGTTATGTAATCAAGAATCCATCAGTAGTCATTACGCATGTATTCCATAGGTATGATTTTTAAGTGCCTTGACATTCAGAGACAGAAAAATCTAAGTGGCCATGACTTTCAGGGAGAATATTGGGAGAAGATGAAATATATCAAGGGTGCAAAGATTATGACTGGAGTCAGAATGCATGGGATTTAGTCATGGCCACTCTCTCCCTCCCTTTACTTCACCCAACTAAGAAGGTGACCTTGACCTAATCCGTTTACTCTCTTTAATCTTCTTTCCATATTCATAAAATTTGGATAATAATTAGTAATTTTTTCATGAGGTTATTTTGGGGATCAAGTGAGATAATACAACTAAGCATTTGACACAGTGCCTGGCACCTACTTAGTCCTCAGCGTTTGTTGTTGCTGTCATTATCATCCTCGTCACTGAAGGGCACCTAGGAAAGAGGTGACACGTGGCTAGGCAGAGGGGATGCGGAGGGTGCCCATCAGAAGCCAGACAGTGAAATAACCCCAGGTTTGGCAAAAAAGCAGGAAGGGCACACTTTTAGAAGAAAGGCCATAAGGCCATATAGTAAAAAAGCATGACTGTATTTTTTTTTTGAGAAAATGTAACTAGATTTATTAAACAATTGGGCAACTTTATTAAGGGCAAATCCAAAAGTGGTTACTAAAGGAAACAGGGTATGTTCAAATTGTACCCTTAGTCCTCTAAGTGTTAAAAGAGTTCCACCAAAACCCCATGTTTGGCATCACCTCCCGAGACCATCCTGAGATAGAAAGTTTTAAAATTTGACTCTCCACAGCCTTTCCCATATTCCTAGGTTGACAAAATTAGACCACACCTACTATTGGCAAGACTCTTTTCTAGCAATGTGTGGCATAGCAGACTAGAGCCGTGTTTGCTGCATTCCAGATGCTTAGCCAAAGAATCAAAGCAAGGAAGTAATGGGGATTATACCAGGACCAGTGCTCTAAGAGACAAAATTCCGGTCAGTGAACAAACATGACTGGGGCAGCCAGTACGAGGTACTGGAATTTTGCTGCCCAAGTGTCTGTTGGCTGTAGGGTCTTACCTATGAAATTTTTGGTTCAGGGATTGGTCAGTGGTCCCCTTCTACTTTCAGAAGGAAAACATTAAGTTCAGATTCCTTTTATTTCCTTTTTTTCCTTTTCTCCTTTTATCTTTTTTAGGAAAAAATGATATATTTGGAGAAATGGTTCATCTTTATGCCAAACCTGGAAAGTCTAATGCAGATGTAAGAGCTCTCACGTACTGTGACTTGCATAAGATCCAGAGAGAAGACTTGCTAGAGGTTTTGGACATGTATCCTGAGTTTTCTGATCACTTTCTCACAAACCTAGAGTTGACTTTCAACCTAAGGCATGAAAGTGCAAAGGTATATGTTGCCTGCTTACTTTTGTACTCTGACATTTTATTTTATTCTTGGATTGCCCAGATACCTCTGAAAGATCAAGTGGACTAGTGTAGAAAAACTTAAGCAATTGTGAATATTTGAAAGGAAAAGCTAACTTAATATTGGAATTTCTCAATTATAGAGAAGGAATTCAGTCTAATTTCTTTCAAGTATATTGAATAATTTTAGGTAGTTCAATTAAATTTGACCTTTTAGGAACTCTTGGGTGACATATTTGATTTATAATAGCCTTGGTTTATATTAAGTGTGACAATTATTTGTAATAAATGGGTGATTCTAGTCTATTGAAAATTGCCTAGAAGAGTTTATCTTATAAAGAGGTTAAAATATTCTCTCAGCTATTATTTACACCATAAACTGTTTACCGATACCTTTTCAATAATTATGAAGAAGTTAAACTCTTAAAATTTAGGCCCATATTTAACACAATTTCTAAATTGCAGAAGTATAAATTAATCAGGCTTATACCTGAGTCAAAATTAATGCTACAGAATGAAGAACATTCACTCTACTAGAAATAATATTTTAAATAATTCTACATATGATTTCACCTAGGATGAATTTTGAGGGTGTAACCCTTATATCCCTCACCCTCTTCCACTATGAAAATGTTTCCTTATGACCTACGAGTATTCTAAGAATATAGACTTTATCTTGCAGCCCACAATTTATTACTAGGTTATTCCTCCATCCCCTTCCCCCCAAACCTCATAACCCCAACTCCAATTCTAAATACTTTTTTGTCAGAAACCAAATGTTTTGACACTTGCCAGTGTATTTTAATGCTAACAAATAAAAGATCCTCAAGTCAAGAGTTAGGTAAAACGTGGTATATTTCATTCTCCCTGGAGTTACAGTCATTCCCAGGGTGCTGTGAGAGACAAAGATTTTAAGGTCACAAGAGTACCATTCGATAACCTGAAGCACCAGCTCAGATAGTTACTTCTTTTCAAAAAGCTGAAAAGTTGAAAAATAATTAGGTGGTAAGAGGTTCGTTACCAAGAGTATATTCTTTTTATAATGATTTTAATTCAGAATTCTATCAAATTGCAGTTTGAGATCACCAGCCTCATTCTTACTTTGCTTTTAAAAACAACAGGCATCTACCTCAGATAACTTATTTACATAAAAAGTTTAGGCAGCAACCAAAAAAATATTTGGAAACTTCCAGTTTTGTTTACAAGAGGGAGGAAGGAGGAATGGGGAACAAAATAATCAAGGGTTCAGAGCATAGTGTTTATTGAATTCAACCTTATATTTATTCTTGTGAAATTTAACCTTGCCATCATTACCATGTAATTTAAACATCATAGCTAATTATAATTGGTTTACACTTTTTTCTCTGCAGTAATGCAGATTCTGCAATTTTTTAAATTATTATTATTTTTATTTAACTTTACCAAGTTACATAAAATATATTCCGCATGAAGGAATATGTTGTCTCTAAATGTTGACAACATCATCCCCAGACATTTCTGATAAATAACTTCTACAACTCTGATTTCCCCATTAGGTGGAGAAACTACTAGGATTATTCTAGCAGACTATTTTATAATTTAGAGAAAAACATTAAGCAAAGTATTGTAGCTATCTGCCTGCAATCTAATAATTAAATCTCAAAGTGGTTGAAATAATATGAAATAGTAAAGAGTTTACTGATGATATATTGTGTTCAAATTGAATAATCTTCCATTTTTATCTTCACGTTCCATTAACAAAGGCTGATCTCTTATTACAATCCCAGTCCATGAATGATTCTGAAGGAGACAACTGTAAACTACGCAGAAGGAGATTGTCATTTGATAGTGAAGGAGAGAAAGGTAATTCATTCTTTTCTAAAATTTAAATGCAGAACATGTTGTTATCAGTTCTTCTTACTTAAATGCTCATTATACTTCTGATTTCAAGGATAAACTTTATTCAGATTTTAAGAAGGCAAATCCTTTGCTTTTTTCAGTAGCTAATGATATGGTTTCTGATTGACAGCTCTCAACAGTGTTTCTCAAGACCTGATCCTAGGCCCTCTTCTTTTCTTATTCTATGTCATACTCTTTCCCTGAGTAATCTCATTTATACCCATAGTTTAATTATATTTTCACATAGGAGATGTACCTATTTATATCTTAATCCCAGATCATCTGAGCTTCAGTCTCATATATCCAAATGCCTATTAAGCCATCTACTTGAAATCGCAAGGGCAGCTCAAACTCAACATTTCTTAAATTGAAATCATGATGTCCCGCTGGAAACCTCTCTCTCCATCAATTGCCGTGTCTCTAAATGGCATCACCATTCTATAAACTGCACAAAACAGATCTATCTAGGAACCAACCATCTCTCAACCTCTTCATCCACCCTGGTAACAAGTCTTGTTAGTGGCACCTGCAACACATCCATTTACTCTTCAAACTAGGTCTCTATTGTTTCACTTTTCTCCATCTTCAGAGCCGCAACTCTGGACCAAGCTACCATAATACTGAAACACATTTCAACTCACCTTCCCAACTTGCCCTCTGTCATCTATTCTCCACACTGGACCACTGGTGATTTTTTTTTTTTCTAAATGCAGGTATGTTTATGTCACCCACATATTTAACGCCCTCTAAAGACTTCCCATTCCCTAAATTCTCCATAGGGTAGGTTTATGCCTACCTCTTCAGTCTTATCTCATACCATCCTTTCCTTCACTACCCTAACCTGGCCTTCCGCATCAGCTCCTCTCTTTTGCAGCATTTATTCCAGCTGTACTTCCGTATGATTTGCATCATCATTTAATCAGTGATATCTGCCTGTAGATCACAAGCCCCATGGGAAATATTTAGTCACCTGAAGCTTCAGTGCTTGCCTCACAGCAGGTCTTCAACAAATATTTGTTGAAAGAATGACTGAGTTAATGAACTAGCATTTGAGCATTTTCCATATGACTCTCTTCCTCCTTTTGCCTTCTTAATCCAAGTTCTTTCTTGGCCCTCTTCCCTCTGGATTCTCTCCCAAGGGGAGAGCATCTACTAGCTTTAACTTGCCCTATATTTCAAATGAACTCAGCTACCCTCTCTTTCACGTACATCATTTTTGTGTTTTTGCTTATATCCTTTCCTTAATTGGAATTTACTTCCCTATCCTCAAACACACACACACACTCACACACAACTATACCACACCACTTTTTCATCCGTTAAATTACATTTTTTTGTCAAGGTTAATCTTCAGTGATATTCAGTGTGAACTCTTTCTTGATTTCCTCAAAAATATAGGTTTTCTTTCTTTCCTGAATTCCTAAGCCACTTCCCCGTTGTTATACGGATGGTCCTTGACTTACAATGAAACAATTTGTGATTTTTTTCACTTTACAATAGTGTGGAAAGAATACACATTTAGAAGAAACCATACTTCAAATTTTGAATTTTGATCTTTTCCCAGCTAGCAATACGCTGTGACGCTCTCTTGTGATGCTGGGCAGCGCCACTCCCAGTCAGCCACATGGTCAAGAGGGAAACAGCCAATACACTTACAACCATTTTGTTTTTCACTTTCAGTGCAGTATCCAATAAATTACATGAGATATTCAACAGTTTATTGTAAAATAAGCTTTTGTTAGATGATTTTGCCCAACCATAGACGAATGTAAGTGTTCTGAGCATGTTTAAGGTAGATTAGGTTAAGCTATGATGTTCAGTATGTTAGATATATTAAATGCATTTTCAACTTATGATGTTTTCAACTTACAATGGGTTTATTGGGCTGTAACCCCATTGTAAATCAAGGAAGATCTTTATTTTCAAAATCTGCCCTGTACAGTGGTTATTGGTACATTTGTCTTTTTTCTCTATCAAACTGCAGATTCTTTTAGCAAATCATGGTTGATAAATATCTGTTGAATTGGGCTAACTGTTGACTCCTCTGGCTGATTGCAGAACAATAAACCATTCATAGATAGGTGATAATTTATTACTGCAATGTCCTTCATTATTCTCCTAGTGACTTTTTCTAAAATCAGAACCATAACAGTCAAGCTGTTCTTCTGTCAGCTTAATCTAAATCCCTTATCCTGAAGTTAATCTCATATTTTGATCTCACTAGAAATGAAGAACAGCTTGACGATATTGTCTATGTAATAATGTCCCCCATACAGTTGAAGATTTATTAAATCTCCTTTCAATCTTGTTTAGTTTCTTCATTCTCAAGCTAAATAACTTAACGTTTTTATCTCCTGACAAGGCCCTGAGTGTGTCACAATTTATATTGTGCTCATGCATGTAGACATTTCTATTGACTCTGAAAACTTTTCCTTTAATCACAGGCTTAATCTATAAGACCCATTTTATATAAAGTGTTGATGGTAAGGGATTTGCCTGCCTGTAGCTCTTTGAAGTTTCCTGGTGTGTCAGTGAGTAAGCACTTTTTGGTCAACATGAAAACACAATTAACTCCAGTTATCCAGAGCCTGAGAGCCTATTCCAGTCTTCAGGACTCCATGGTGCAATAGGCAAGTTTAAAATTTGCTGAAAGCAATTTAATCCCAATCACCCCAATCTAAAGATCTGAAAGGGCCGCTCATTCTATATTTCTTGATATAGAATCAATATCTGGGAGGAAAATGCATATAAGTAAGTATAAAGAGCAGAGAACTTTCAGAAGATAATTGATACTAAATGATATGGGAGGGTACATAAACTAAAAGCTGCCCATGAAATGTATTGATTACTTTAGAGTTGGTTTACTGCTCATTTGAAACAATACCTTGAGGGCAGATATCCAAGAGTGCTGATGACTGTGAATTAATCAGCAGAGGCATCAAGAACCAGAGGGAAGAACACGTGGTTAGCCATTGGAGACAGACAGAGGTTGAGTCTTACAATTACCACTCACGACCTACTCAATACAACACTGGAACTCTTCAGGCTTCAACTCTCACCTGCACAGCGCCCCCCATCATGTCTACCACGTGGTGCTAAGGAGCTTACATTCAAAAAGAGATATTAAAAATGAAAAGATATATATAGAACCTCTGCACGTTGACTTGAACTAAATAGAAGCTTAACGTATCGGATCACTTCTCTCCTAAAATGCATTTGTAGATGAAAGTGGTTTGTCCTCATAGGCTGCACATTTCTTTTAAGAATATAAACTCAGCTCCTGACAAGTAAGAGTTGTCAGTTCAGGTCCAAATTTGAGGACACCTTGTATTTTTTTGAAGATATATTCAAGAAGTTCTCTTTCCTTCCTAAAATTCTGGCATGGAGGTACCCAGGACCTCCCCGAACTGACTATGGTCATTGTAGGGGGAGGTGTTATAGTTCCTGAGAGGGAAGTAAAATGTTATTTTTACAGAAAGTGAAGAATAAAAATGTATCTTCAATGACTTCCTTAGTGATCACAAGCATTGGCAAAATAGCTGGACAGAATAGAAATAAATGTGGTATAACCGTTTGGAACATGTTGAAAAATAGTCTCTAACTGGTCTTCAGAGTTGGATTGTACTTACTTCAGAGTGTGTCAGTGTGGTTTATTGGGTTATGGGAATACTTCTTTTAAAATTTTGTGATGTGGAGCTAAGATCCCACAAGCTGTGCGGCACAGCCAAAATAAAATAAAATAAAATTTTATGTTGTGTATATTTTATAATATACATAAATTTTAGTACAATAGCATGTAAAATGGCACATGAGATACACACACAAGCATATATATATTTTTTACTGATAGCACTTTTGTGACCAAATATTTGGAATATTCTGCTCACCTTTTTCTATGAACGGAAAATGCAATATCAAAGTAGCTACTAATGGCGGACTTAGGGAGACGGTGACCTTTTGAGAGAGAATAATGCAATGAGAACAGCAATTAACAGGCCTCCACAGAAAACAGAAAAAAAATTAAAATGTGCTAAAGATATGACTGTACCAACCAAAGGGATGGAAATTAAGGTGAAAAAATGTTCAGCATCTTCTTTACTTTGGATTTAGATAGTGCCACACATTTCATTAAAAAACAGGAACCCATTTTAAGAGATATACACATCCTAAGAGCAATTTTCTCATTTCCCTACCCATGTAATTTTTATTGAAATAGGCACTTCTATATATATCAACTAGTAAAATCTAGTGTTCCAGAAAATGAGTGGAAAGAGGTCTTGAACTCATCATACCTGTGTTTCAAAGAATAGCAATAAAGCTTATCTCCTTGTAATGTTGGTTTAGTGATTTCACATTGCCATCCAAAAGTCAGTAAAGTTTTGAAAGTGTTTCTCCAAAATAAATAACTTCTGTAAAAGTTATTGAAGTTAGGAGTAAATATATACACTGTTAAACTTGTTTTTACAGACTATAGGTGGGTCAAATTCTAACTTTATTAAGTTTATAAATATATTGCTATTATACTTTGGCATCTCTTTGGAATATCTTCTCCAATAATAAAAATGATTAGCTTTTGTTATCCATTTCAGTAATACATAAATGTATCTTTATTTTAATTTTTAAGATAAATTCTTTAACTTTATTTATATAGAAAAATGACTCTAATCCACTTTCAACTTTCTTTGATGCTAGAGAAGAACTAAAGTACTTGAGATCAAATGAAGAAATTTATTTTGGACTCCAATTTTCCAATGAAATAAATGTTTTTTAATGCATTCGGCTGGAAAATGCTCAACTCATCTCAAAATCGTTACCAGTAGGAAATCTTAAACGCGAATGCTGAGAGAGTACATTAAATGCCTCTCTTTTACCAAAAGTTGGGTCCACCTGTTGGGTCTGACAAATAAAAATGATAAATCACCTGAGAGAAAGACTCCATAAATAATGGAGAGAGCACAAGCATTTGTTCCCAGATTGTTTGAAATGTAAGAATTTTATATAATCATTCTTAAGATGGATGGGTCAACCACTCCATCAGGACATTCGTTCCGTGCTCTTCAATCCATCCTAAACACAGAGAGACACCTACAAGACAATTCACAACTGCTTTAGAATTGGATCCTGTGAGGAAAGGGGAGGAGGTGAACTGTCAGCCTACAGAAACAAGGGAGTTTTAAAAAAGTTTTCAGTCATCTAAATGAGAAAAATTCGAGGCTTAATTAAATAGGCAGGGGTTTTTTTCTTTGTAAAACGATGGTAACAGGAATGATTATACAGTCTCATTTCTAGCAAAAGGGAAAATGTAAAAACTACTCAGATTACTATTCGGAATACTATTTCTACATAGCATTTAAGAAAACAACATTAAGAAATAATAATAATAAAATAACAGGGCTTCCCTTGTGGCGCAGTGGTTGAGAGTCTGCCTGCCGATGCAGGGGACACGGGTTCGTGCCCCGGTCCAGGAAGATCCCACATGCCGCAGAGCGGCTGGGCCTGTGAGCCATGGCCGCTGAGCTTGCGCGTCCGGAGCCTGTGCTCCGCAACGGGAGAGGCCACAGCAGTGAGAGGCCCGCATACCGCAAATAAATAAATAAAATAAAATAAAATAGCATTAAGAATAACATTAAGGAAAATAGTACCTAATGCTACTTAATGTCTATTAAATAATCCAGTTTAACCAGAAATGGAACAAGCCATCAAAATCTAGAGGTACCTGGAAGCCAATTATAATGCATTTCAGCCCAATATCATGTATTCCATTAGCCAACCTCCAGCCTAAGCCTGAGCAGTTTCCATTTTTAATCCACAAATAGATTGTCATTTCAACTGTCATTTTAAATGATCAGATTTGAAGCTTTGATTTACCTAGTATGGAATAGAAAAATGTTGCAGTTGGGCTGCATCAGAGAAACCGTTCACATGGCCTGAGTTCCAAAACGCAGCTGGCTGATGATCCAGTGGCAATGAACACAGAAGTAAATGTGGAGTCATTTCCCCTCTGTATTAGAAAAAATTCAAGGATATCAAACGTCTTCTTCTTCCATGATCCTACTTTTACCTGAAATTCTTGCTAAAGGATTTAGATGCCATGTGTATGAAATAATTTGCTCCGGTTCACTAGAGAACTAAATAATAATCCCTCATTCACCACATTTTGTGAACACATGTCCCGAGTTGAAATCAACAGGTTATAATTCAGTTTAACAATATACTTTGACTGATGAATTTGTGCCTAAGCATCCAAAATCAAGCCATAATTTAGTAAACTAAGACCAAGGCCCGTGTGGTAGGCGGGACAGAACATTTTACTATGTATGAGGATTTACAAATCCACAGAGAACTCCCAAGGTCTTCCAAGCCAAACAGGCGAAGTGATTTAATGATGTGTGATGTCCATTCATTACAAATATCCATGTTAGCATTATCCTTACTTATATCAGAGACATATGAGTTCGATGTTAATTCAGTTTACATTTGATTCTGCTGGAAAAGATTCCACGAAAGTGTTTAAAAGAAAAGCATTTTGGGGAAGATGAGAAGCCTTTGTTGGTTCAAATTCCATTGGTGCCCAAACTGCACAAAAATTTACTTAGGAGCAACAAACTGATGCAATTCACAAAGCAGGTATGAATATAATTTAGAGAAGTGAAGTGTCTAATTTTTTTCACATTTACTAGCATAAAATTGGAAACTATTATTTTTTGAGGAATGAAATGATATGTTTATAAAGTGGGGAAATGTTGATCAGATTTTCAGGAGGGGAGAAGTTAAAATCAAAGGAAACAGAGGAAGAGATGACAAGAATGAAGGAAGGCTGTGTCCGTGACACTGGAGAGAAAGGGCTTGTGTAAGAAGAGTTGATCTGGAGATTTACAGGCAACTAGACTAGTGGTTGAGCAGAGAAATATAAGTGATACTGAGTAATCAATGATGTCAACAATGCTTGAGACTGGAAAGGTCTGTGGTCTTCTCAGTAATGATGAAATCACTGAGCAAGTGGGGAATCTTAAAGAAAATAAATTAAGCAATCTGCTTGCACTACATTGAACTTTAATTGGCAAGGTGTAAACTAACTCCTTAATAACCATTTCACATGAACTGGTTTTTTTTGTTGTTGTTGTTGTTGTTTTTGTGGTATGCGGGCCTCTCACTGTTGTGGCCTCTCACGTTGCGGAGCACAGGCTCCGGATGCGCAGGCTCAGTGGCCATGGCTCACGGGCCCAGCCGCTCCGCGGCATGTGGGATCTTCCCGGACCGGGGCACGAACCCCTGTCCCCTGCATCGGCAGGCGGACTCTCAACCACTGCACCACCAGGGAAGCCCCATGAACTGGTTTTTAAACTCTATCCATTTTTACCTTGGGCTGCTTTCTAGCTTCTCATATTTTAAATTATGATTTTTTTAAATAAAAGAAAAAGATCTCTGTTTAATTTCTGTGCCATATGGGAATTTTAAAAAAACAGTTGGAAGTTTCTCTGGAGTGGCCTTAAATCAGTTCATTTGGCCTTCTATAAATAACAAAGTAAGCACAACCAGGCGGAGAATAGATGGAGACACCGTCTTAAACATTTCTCTAGAAAATGATATACCTTCTGGAGTATGTGGGTTAGTTATTAGCAGTAACCAGATGGAGAATTATACTGTCTCTCCAGGACACTAATGGGAACAAGTTCTGGGTTTTGTCTCTTGGAGTTTTTCCTGCTGAAATATGTTCTAACACAACCTGCAAGGCTGAAATTATCCTGACATTTCAGTATAAAGCAGCTAATATGCACTACTGGCTTTAATGTAATTAGGTAAACCTACCTTAATTACTGTGTTTAAGCTTTATATTCTTTGCAATATCCTGCACAACCAAACTGCCTGGAATGTCAAGGCCATTACATGCATTGAACTAGGGTTGAAGTTCAGCCTGCCAGCCTGTACCAGAAGGAGGCTTCCGGTTTTGACCTTCACAATGTGGAATGACCACCACAGATGAGAGGGCATGAAGGTTAAAAACAAACAAACAGTAAGCTGCATAGCGGTGACATTTTAGAATTGGGACACATTTTTCTTCACTTTTTCATTTCCTTCAAGAAATAGTACACCATATTTTAAGAATACAAATGACTGTTGAGCATGTATAAGTAAGGTCTAAGTTATCCTAAAGTTTTTTTTTCAGAGATATAAATGCTATTACTACCACAGATATTCTTTTAATTTTGGAACGAATAGCGTATCTCATTAAGATAATCTAATGTCCTGTGAATTATGAAAAAAAAAAGTCTTCTTAAGTAGTTCCATTCTCAGTAGGAAAAAGAGAAAGAACAACTTTTCTGGCAGTTTAAAAAAAAATCTATGTTAAAGTTATTCCAAAAAAAATCACTATGACAAAGATAGTTTATGTAGCACTAGATAGTGCAGTAGGCATAGAGTCTCACATTTGATTCTCTTCTATAAAATAACTTTTCTTTGATAGATTTTGGCAAAGGAAGCACTACAAATGATCCCGAAGACTCTGTAGATACCATAAGACATTATCAGAGGTCCAAGAAACACTTTGAAGAGAAAAAAAGCAGATCTTCATCTTTCATCTCCTCTATTGACGATGAACAAAAGCCTCTCTTCTCAGGAATTGTAGATTCTCCTCCAGGAATAGGGAAAGTAACTGGACTTGATCTTGAAGAAACAGTACCCACCTCAGGAAGAATTCCCATAGATAAAAGAAGTCACTCTTGCAAAGGTAATCAAGTTTCTCCAGAATCTCGTTGTCTTTCCTCAGGACTAATCACAAAATGGTGACTTCGCACAAATGAAGAACCATACCGCACATTAATCTAATCTGCAATTTTGTGATATATTTGCAAAGATCAAACCTTAGATCATCTACAAAGTGTTTTCAGGGTTCTGGAATAGTGGTCATTATTCCCAATTATAGCATAGGAGGGTCTGTGTGGCCAGGCAGACTTAACATAATGCCACATAGAACATTGTAGGAATGTCTGTTGTAGTGACTCCGTGGGGAGAGGGGATCGATGAGTATTTGAAGAGAGCAAGCCCATTGAATCTTGTATGTATCTTCTGTATCCATTCCTCACCCCCAAACCTGTTTTTTTTTATAGCATGAAAGACCAATGCAATAAATACCAAAAAGAATTTCAGTTTACTGAGAATTATGAGAAAATGGGGAGAAATGCTCCTAAATAAAGTATGCTTTTAGATCCAACTCAGTTGAACACATTTGTTTAAAAGGGATACCCAAATATATGGGTTTTGTTGTAGAAAATATGCATGAACTGGGTAATTGTGCTTAATCAGTATATCCAGATTAGATGCTAAAGAGTGGAAAACTCAGGAAAACTTGAGGACAGTCACATGAAAGAACAATTAACTTCTCATCAGGAGCTAGATATACGGATCTTGTTAAATCTTGCTAAGTGGGTGCAAGAACAGGTACAGGCAGGCTGCTTGGGTTCCAAGTTCAACTCTGTGACTTACTCCCTTTATGTCTTTCAGTAAGTGATTTGACAGACCCCACTAAGACTCAGTTTGCACATCTTCAGAATAGGAATAATATCTTCTAACCAACTGGTCTGTTGTGATTACTAAACAAGAGAACATGCATAAATCACTTTCTCTGAGATAAAATCCCCAACTCTGCTTAGTATTTTCTCACAGCTTTTCTTTTCTAACCCTTTAATCATTGAACATATTCCTAGATATATAAAAATGTAGAGATGAAGAAGGTGTAGCAAAAAAATCAAAAGAATATAACAGAAATGAAGGAAAAATAGGATGTTCTTGACCTGGCAGGATACAAAATTATGACACAGAGTAAGTAAATATTACCTGTCATTGTCACCATTATTCGAAGTGACTATATCTGACAACAAAAGTTTTATTGAATCTAGGATGTTTAGGCTTTACATTTTTCCTGAGTTACTTTCCCTATATTATCAAATCAGCTTTTGCCATGACCCCAAGTTGAAGTAAGCTAAGAATATATGCAGATTTTCTCTGGACAATCTAAAATCTTGATGAAGTGGATGAAAATAGTACCTCATTTATCACAGTGGAAGAATGGAATATTAGATGTGATTACCAAACGTCCCGTTTTAGTTATTTATGAAAACGGATTCTGGGAAGTACTAAAAATTGAAACAGGTTGTATCATGGAAGGCAGAAGTTCTGAAGAACTTGCTGAACCATCCTACTATTTCCAAGAGTCAGCATAACGTGGGCCTGACATTTTTCAAAATACTTTTTGTTGTTTTCCTCTTGCGTTTTAAAGTCTCAAGTGACAAGTCGTTAATGATACATTTTGGGGATTTGATTTGACTTTATAATGACTCTCGCTGATGGTGAATTCTCATGCCCTTCATCTTATATTTTGCTTTGCCACTTCTTCCAATTATTTTTAATTAGCTATTCTACATGCACAATAAAAGATAGTATTCTAACAGATCATTTTAATATCTACCTATCTAAAATTTTAATTTTCAAAAGTTTACAATGCGATCCCTATTCAAATAAATAATTACCTTTACAATTCATAGTTAAATACTCATGTCAATTGAATAAGCATGATTGATGTTGTTATAGAGTCTATTAGTGTGACACATGGTTAACCTGGATAATCAATACGATCAACCGATGGAGAATTCTAAAACTTTATTCACTGCAAATTTCATTCCCTAGTGATTTTCTAAGGTGAGATACTGTGCAATGTTAAAGGGTTTGAATAAGATGTAGGGTGTAGCTGGAACTGCTGCAGCTTGAGCTCCTAAATCCCCACAAATTTTAGTTTTATCATCAATGGAAATGCCACTTACATTTCTAGCATTTGTCATGCTGAATCCAACAGAGGAGCACCTTTAGACAAAACTGAAAAGAAAAAATTAAACTAAATGGACTCTGATCCTACTTAGATTGAGGTCAAAAGTTGACTGTAGGAAAATTGTGTACCCAGAGCAAAGTGAAAGTTTACTTTCTGTTCATCCATTTCTAGAAATGTGTCTTGCAACTATAGCAACATTTTCCAAGGCAACCAAGTGCAGATTTTTTCTGAGCTATATTTAGAAAGTATCTACAAGGATGTTCATTTTGATTAAGACTACTAAGCAGGATTTCCCCTTTGAACTCCTTTTTTCTTTCATATTGCTGTTAAAATAAGCTAATCACACATTACTGATTTTAATAAAAGAGTAAATTATCATCAAGGAAGACTTTACCCAATAGTTTACAGTTATTCTTTTTTGTTAAGAGAAGATTATCAGGTTTTGTTCTTGAGCACTGAAGAAAAAATAGAATCCTACATAATTTATTGCATGTGATTCACCACTGTTATTTAAAAATCAGTTTATTATATATGATTTGAGAATGAGAGCTATTAGGCATAAGTGGAAATTCTCTAAGCTTTCTCAGCACAAAACTTCTGAGCATAATATGTAACTTCCATCCTATCAGTTTTTACTGTTTTTGTTTTATTGTCTAGCAAGAGGCTAGACAGGGAGAAACACTGGCATCATCTGACCATTAGTATGTGTGTTCTGAATATTTGTTTGGCATTAATTCTCCAAAATTGAAAACCTAGTGTACTAAGACATCATATTATTGTTTTGCCTTTTAAATAGAGTCACATGTCTGTGAATAATAAATCATACTTTTCAGTGAAAATCTGCTGATGTATTACTGCACTTAAAAGTTCAGCATTATCATTTTTTGATGTTCATTTTCATTTGTTGTGTTTGATTAAGTATCAAGGGTAATTATATATTGTCACTTTAAAAAGAACAAAACACCAGCCTTCCATAGTCTAAGGAAGCCTTAATCACAAAGAACTGTTCTGGAATTCATAGCAAGCTCTCTGAGGTCTGTTAGCCATTTCAATAGTACAGGGAACCCTGACCTTATATTTTTCTAATACTGTCTTTGGATATGCTAATCCCTTTGTTAGAGCTTCACCCATCTGAAGCCGAAATTGTAGGCACCTCAGTAGATATGTCTGTGTATTCAGTGATAAAAGTATAGTGATAGAAAAACCATGAAGAAAAGATATAGAAATTGTGTCTGCTGCTGGAGGATAGGAGGTGCTTTTGAGCTATCTGACTGTACTTTTGGAGAAACCGTAGGAAAGAAGTCCTACAAATCCTGTTCCTTGTTTCTAGAATCATAGCTAACCCTCCCCAAATCAGTTACTTTCTATCCAATTTTTAAAATAGCCAAGGATATAAATTCCTTAATTTTACATACTTTTGTCAGTGTTGAATCATAACTACTTGTCCAAAGGGGGAAAAAAAAGGCTTTCTATCAAAGCAAAATCACTTTTTGTTATTCAAGTCTATTTCCACGTAAAAATGAAGACCAGTTCTAGACAGTATTTTCCTCCCACCAGCCCTCCCAGTGAGGAAAAGATGCTCCTTCTTTATCTCTGAAATAAACTCCCAACTCCACTGGTATTTTTTCCTGGGTTTTATTTCCCAGCCTTTTAATCATTCTAAGTACTTCTCTAGATACGTGAAATGTAGAGGGGAAGAAAGCGTAGCAAAAGCCATCAAACGTTTATGGCAGGACTGAGAGGGAAAGTAAGATATTATATTTGCCCTCAAATATTGACAACTTGCAAATACAGATTGTAGGAGAAACGGTAAATTAAATGAGGCTCAGAAAATGAATCTCCGTGAGGAAAATGATTAAAACCTTGCTAGACTGAATTCTTCAAGGGCAGGGCCTATGTTTTCTTCATCTCTAACTCCCCCACGTTTAGCAGAGTGTCTGGAACATAACAGACATGAGGACCATCTGAAAAGTGGACTTGAACAGATAAACAATATGTTTTAAAGTATAGCAGCATAAAAATATTCTAAATAGAAGAGTCCCAAGAAAAAATATTGGAAATTAATGGACAGAATACGTTAAAGGACAGTGCAGAAGGAGCTACAAGGAAACATAAAAACATGAAATAATGTCATAGGACTAGAGACTTTAGGACTCTTCCCATCTTTAATGGCTCATGGTTCCTTGGCTCTACTTTGAGTTGGGATGGCCTAAGGGACTCGCTCTGAAGATCCTCACTTCCCCATGGCTGTCTCTTCTTGAGCCCCCTCTGAATCATGAAGTATGCACATTATTCTGGGTGAAAGAGCCCTAACATCTTCAACCTGAGGTGCGGCAGTACATACAAATGGTGCTGTTTCTTCCCAAATGTAAACGCACAAAGTCATTGCTCTCTAACCGGAGCTCGGGGTTGACCATTCATGTTTTCCTCTTAGCACAAAATAGAAAGAAGACAAAATTGTATTCAAGACTCCTAACTGGCTGTATGTTTTTATTCGTATGGAAATGGGTGTGGGAAGTGGCAGACGGGATCGGGGTGGATGAGATTCAGCTACCAACTGGTTGTGGCCCCTGGACAGGTCCCTGAGTCACTCTGGTTCTCTGTCTTCCCGTTAAACTCCAAGATCCCTTCCTGCTTGTATTGCGGATGTCTCTGGAGCTACAAATGGGCACCCAAAGAAGTTGACATCCATCTTGCCGTTTCCCACAGATATCGCTGACACCAGAAGCTGGGAAAGAGAGACTGCCGGAACTCAGGCTGATGAGTCTAGTCCCTCAGCGCTTCCGCGAGCTGCCTGGGGCATCTCTGAAACCGAAAGTGACCTCGCCTACGGAGAAGTGGAGCAAAGATTAGATCTGCTCCAAGAACAGCTTAACAGGTATAAGCAATAGCTAGGCAAAGGGAAAACATAATCCAAGCCCTTAGCTGGGTCTAGCCTTACTCTTTGTAAATAGCAAATTCGTCCTACCATAGATGGCATATACACTTCTTTATACACTTACTTATTTAAAAGAAGACTACAAGTTGACAGAATTATTAATCTGTTTTTCAAAGAGCATTTACTTAAAACGCTTCACACTTTTGGCAGCATGAATCCTATTTTTTCTTTACTTGTCATAAAATTAGTATATATCATCAGCATTGGCTGCCTAAGAAACCTTTTTTATCCCCTCAAAATAATTCATATTTAGTTTGTTGACTAACACCCTTCCTCTTTCAATCCTCCTTTTGCACTTTTTGGCTGTTCATGGTAACTTAGTTATGTGGTACGGTATTTTTTTAAGGATATTGACAAAATGATTTAAACATTTAGTTTTTCAGCCAACTTGTCAAAAATGTGATTGAGTTAAGAACCCAGATCCTCTCCATTTTCCCTCCATCTTTGATCTCTAACCTTTTAAGATAAAGAATAAATTTTGGTTTTAGGAAGGATGGAACCCCTTAACCCAAATCTACATGAATTCCTTAAAATTAAACTGATCAATGACATTCAGGGGAAAAAAAAATAGATGTATAAGCATGATATTGCTTTAGTTGTGTTACATGTAGAAAGTGACCTCGATTCAAGGTAGTTTCCAGGACATCACTGGGCAAGGTATTCCAGTAGTCACAGACCGAAAACTGCATGGGTTAAACTAAAATGTTCAAATCACAGGATTTACTAAATCCATTTAAAACACAGTGAGTGATGAGGGGCTCCAGATGGGGTAATTAACACATTTCTAATAAGCGCAGTCCTGGTAAAAGAACCATACAACCTGTATCCTGATTTATGCAATTATATATATATATATATACCTCATCAGCCTTCCAGGCTGAAGGTGTGGTTATGAGGACCAGAGTTTAGGTTTGCACAAAAGGGGTCCACAGATAAAAATAATTCCCCAGTGCCAATGACACACTTGCTCTATCACAGACATGTAAGGCCAAGTACACCTGGCCACAGCTGTGGCATTTCAGTTAGCCTGCCGAACAGCCATATGTTTTATTGGTCTTTATAGGTAAAAAACGTGAGACGTCAGAAGGAGATTATACTGTGTGTGTGTCACCAGTGGGTGACCAAACTTGGGGGTGGCAGTCATCTACCCAGAGGTGACAGGAGAATAATTTGTCCTTTCCATCTCTTTCCATGTATAAGCCATGCTCTGCTTTGTTACATCATATTTCGATTCTACCTTTGGGATGTCTTGCAGGTTGCTACCATGCTGTGTGTATTTAATGCATCTTATGAATTCTGCCCATGTGTAACAAGCTACTTGCTTTCTTGTTCTCTATACTTACCACATTCTATGAGTTTTGTTTATACTACATAAGCTAGCTATCTATGCTTAATTTTTCTTCTGTGTTTCATCAATGCTGCTTTTAGTTTTATCGCTTTTTTAAATCTTTATGCCTGAATTGAACAGTGTCAGACAATACAGTAAACATAAAAATGTATGCACACACACATACATTACCATGAAAGATGAACTAGCAATTAAAACAGACAAAAGGAATCAGAAAACCTACAAATTTGTAAATTGAAATAAATTTGTATGCCTTAATTTCAAACAGAAGTATGACAATACTATATGAATTAAAGATTTAATTTTGTATTTTTTGTTTTCATGTAATTTAATCAAAGTTTAAAAGTTAAAAAACTGAGGTCTATATCCCATTCTCAAGTGCCAAATGAAAGTCTTGTAAAATTGAAACTTATCTGAGAAAATTAAAACAAACTATCATTTACTTAGAGTCAGTAATTCCTAATTAAGGTTTAAGAACTTGACACGATCATACTTATTATTGCTCAGAGAAGCATATTTAGTTAATTAGTACATTTACTATCTCTCCCTGCTATTTATACCAAGCTACATTGATCTTTTAGCCATAACATATGTCAAAATATACACTGTACACACAAAAGAATTGATAAAAGGGTGATCTCTGAACTTTAACTTCCTTGATTCCTGCCCATTCCTTTATTGTGAAACATATGGTATGCATTCAATTCCTGGAGTAAATGGGAAAATTACTGAATGAATGGATTAATGACAGGGACAGCCGTGATTTCTTCAGCATGATACTCACACAGCACTTGCAATTGGTTAGCCTAGATAAAGTCGTAACTCTTCTACTTAACTACTAATAGGATGACTAGGTCAGGTCATTTAAATTTCTCCAGCCTCAGTTTCTTTCTTTGACCTATACTGACCTGCATTACTGTTGTAAAGACTAAGGTAATACATGTGGAGAGTGTATATGCTACAAAATAGAAAGTGCTGTAATTAGGTAAAATATGATTATTTTTTCTGGCTGCGTCTGGTCTTCGATTCGGTGCGCGGGCTTCTCTCTAGTTGTGGCGTGCGAGTTTTCTCTCTCTAGTTGTGGCATGAGGGCTCCAGGGCGTGTGGGCTCAGTAGTTGTGGCGCATGGGCTTAGTTGCCCCGCAGCATGTGGGATCTTAATCACCCGACCAGGGATCGAACCCATGTCCCCTGCATTGGAAGGCGGACATGTAAGATATGATTAACAATGAACTTAACTTCTATTATTGATGTTTGTCTGAGTATGTTCTCTTGCTTTTCATATGTTTCTGTGTTTCCTGATTTGGACCTTTCTTCTGGATGAAAATTGAGATTTTAAGGTTCCCTTGTTGCTTCATCATGGATACCAATCATTGCTGCTAGTGTAAATCAAAGATTACTGAAAATACTTGCCTTTAATGTGTCCTGGGGCTGAAAGTGTAAACTTTTAAGGGCATATACATCCAGGACCCATTTGGCTAGTAACCATACTTTAATACTAATAATTCTTATTACTTTATTACATTAGTTTTAGAATGAATTTTTTATGATACTTTTTTTCACAGCCAAACTGCAACTAAATCTTTTTTGACATGTCCTAGCATCTGTATGTTTTTTAACATAATTATTTTCTTTGACTAACTTCTTCCTATTTAGCTCTGAAATTGTCACAAACATTTTATTGCCTGACTCACCTTAGCCTCTTTTGGGTTTAAAATCCAAAACATTGCATTTTTACTGCACTGCCATCTCCAAGAACCTCTTACCTCCAGTTTACTCTAGAAGGCAAAAGTATAGAAAACAAGTTTGAAAAGGGGAGCTCAATTTAGACTTCAACTTTGCAGGGTAAGAATCCTGGGACTCTTTCTAGAGTTGGGTCTACTCTGTTTAGCCTCAGTAGTCTGTTCAAATGTAGTAGAACTGTGAATTCTATCCCATTTATTTCGCCCAAATACACATATTAAGTACACAGTGCAATAAAAACAAATATAAATGGTCCATCCTGAATCGTCCTGGCCGCTGCTGCTTTTCTGCTTTAATGGCCAATTAAACTATATGCAGGGTTAAAAGTTTACCTAAGAAATGTTCTTACATATTTATGTATTATGCCTACAGATATACATATATCAGGAAATCACTAATTGTTGATCCTAAAGCAGTGCTTCTCAAACTTTAATGTGCTTTCGAATCACCTGGGGATCTTGTTAAAAGGTAGATTCTAAGTCTAGGTCTGGAATCGGCAGAGATCCCACATTCTAACAAGCTCCCAGATTTGACCATGCTTTGCATAGCGAGGCCCTAGAGGATGTAAAAGCTTTCAGTGAGGAGTCCATCCCTTGCAGAACTCGGTGCCTGGTACACTGTGGGTCTTTGCATAGAATGAAAACATTCATTTTACACAGCTGTATAGCTATGCTGATGTAGGGGAAGAAAAATAAATTTTCCTCTACCTTTCTGCGTTCTTGGCTGAAACCCCTATAATAAAAGACAGATTAATAAGAAAAAAACAAACATAAATTTATTAACATGTGTACCTCACGTACACATGGGAGATACTCAAGGGAAAATTAGTAACTCCCTGAGGTGCCTTAGAACTGAAGATTAAATACCACCATAATAGGGAAAGGGGCTGGGGGATGTAGGTCTCTTAGAGGAGAATGAATGATCATTAGGAAGGTGAATGGGTCCTTAGAAGAACAGATGGGAGGTATGACAGTTTGTGACAAAGTTTGTCTCAGTGTGATGCCTCTTCTGTGACAAAAGTCGATCTTCCCTGGTTGTTGAAACTCCCAGGGAGGGGATTTATGACAACTGAGTTCCTTCTGGAAGATCTGCCTTTAGGCAGATGAGGGAAGTTCAGAGAAAGCTTTTCCCCACACTTGCTGTTCTCCAAGTGCCTACAGCTCAAAAGAATCCATATGCCAAAGTGGCTTGTTTTGGAGTGGCATATGCCTTCACTGACAACAAAAAAGTTATAAAATTGAGTTATTCTTTTCTGTTTTAAAGACAAAGCTGGACTTTTTCTAAATTCTCTGTAATTCTTCCAGAGTAGAGCAGATTACTTGTGTCATTAGAAGAGTCCATTCCAATTAAGCTGATAGACCCTAGCCATGAAACATGAAAATACAACCTATGCATGGTAAAGAAATTCCTCACGAAAGCTCTTCTTTGTTGAATGTTTTGGTCTGTTTGGGCTGCTATAACAAAAATACAATAGACTGGGTGGTTTATAAACAACAGATATTTATTTCTCAGTTCTGCAGACTGGAAAGTTCAAGATCAAACTGCTGGGAGATTTAGTATCTACTGAGAGCCAGCTTCCTGGTTCATAGACGGCTGACTTCTCACTCTGTCCTCAAATGGTAGAATAAGGAAGGGAGCTCTTTGGGGCTCTGGTTTATGAGGCACTAATGCCATTCATGAGGGCTCTACCCTCATGACCTAATTAAATCCCACAGGCCACACCTCTTAATACCATCACATGGGGGGTTAGGATTTCACCATTAGCATTTCAACATAAACATTGAATCCATTGCATTGAACTACCCAAAATATCAGATTACTGGTTAATAAAACCAAACTAAGGTTTGGTTCAAAGTCACTGCAGGAAGAGAGACCACCACCTAGACAGAGTCCGAAGTGTTATCTCAGAAGGGGAAGTAAGAAGTAGGATATTTATAGGATTTTGGAGCCTGGGCCTTTCAAGGTGGGAAACTGAGTGGATCTGGGCAAAGTTCATAATATAATAGTTCAGAATTGATGGACACAGTGAAATGAGGACCTTGAAGCAAGTATGGATAAATAAAATTTGTTTGATTAAGCAAGTTTATTTGTTCAAAAGAGCAGATTGCTGTCTCCAGTGAGTTAATCTATAGAAATTTCCTGAAGGAGTAAAGTTATTTATTCCCTTAGACTTATTTTTCCCAGGCAGAGTTTTCCTGGAACAACTAAGTCATGTTGACAGAGGTGGTCTGCTGTCTTAGTTAAGTCATGTTGACACAGTCTTGTTCTCACCCTGCACCAGCATGTGATGGTCTTGTGTTTGGGAATCCCACTCATGGTAGCATGTTGCTATTACACACTTCCAATAGGTTTTTCCCTCATCGACACTATTCAAATATATAGAATCTATGAGACAGAGATCCTGTTTCTTGGAGACCCCTGCTGTTTGACAAAGGTTTTGTGAGGACTCAAAATCGTTATCATAATTTTTGACTCTCTATTGGGTCTTGAATCCCATTTGTTGATGAAGCTTTCATTATTCCACTCCCCACGCCCAAAGCCTTTTACATGTAATGTGTAAGCCACTCCCTAAATATTCAATGCTGTTAATGATGGGATAAATTCATACAGAAATATTTACAATGGATGTAGAATTTTCCTTGGGGGCTCAGAGGAGAGAGAAATTAATTCTGAATAAGGGAAGATTTGGGGGTGCAGATAAAAATTTGTGCTGTACCTTGAAGTGTGAAAGAAAAAATTGATGCATAATAAAATAACGAGTCTCCTCTGTTTAGCTGGCACCATAAAAATATTAGATCGGAACAATGGGTAACAGATACATAAACTAGTTGCTAATTCAAATTTTCTTTTTCAGTGTGTGGTTTTGACATTTGCAAGGCACAATCATGTATAATTTATAGCTATTTGTTTAGAAGACGCTAAGCTATATGGCTATATATACCAAATATAGAAAACCTGCACAAATCTTGTGTTATCATGATTCTCAGAAGGAAGTTTTGTAGTGTCAATGTTAAAAACTAAAAGGAAAAAAATGATTTTTTCTCATGTTGTCCAGGTTTATTCTCTTCTCTCTCAAATCAAAGGCTAAGTTCTCTCCACTTTGAATTTCACAGATGCAGCATGTATGTAACTGAGCAAAATTAGTCTATGATTTTAAATTTTTGGTAAGATTTACCTTTTCCTTGTATTTTTCATTGAAACAAAATAGTAAGCACAAATAAGTAAAGAGTTAAAAGAAAAGTTTTCTAAAGAGGCATATGGTCCAAATTTTCTGTTCTTATACCCACAAAATCCTTTTTTAATACTGTTAACACATGCAAAGGAGGGGAATCAGATCCATTGTATTTTGCTATCTTTCCCTTGAATTTTAATTTAAAATGAGAATGAAATTAACAGGCCAGTAGGCTACTTGTGAGCTTTAGGGATAAAAAATGATCAGACTGGTATTTTGCAAGCCAGATGGGTTACAGAAGCAAGTGAACTTTTATGTTTGGTCTGTTTCTTAATTACCAAAGGCTCCAAACTGTAGATGGGAAAGGAATTTAGCATTTGACAGTACTTAACATTAAGGAAAGAATACAATGAATGATATACAATATTTGATGTTTATAGGAGAGAGGTAAAGTAAAATATAGATAATATAAATTTGGAACACATAAGAAATTATCCACTTGTTGCAGCTATAAGAGAAATGTGCTATGAAACCTTTTTAAACAGTAAATAAAATATTCACAAGAAACTGACCAAAACCTGATAAAAAGCAGAGACAATGACTGATTAAAAATGGACTCTGAATGCGTTTTACATTTTGAAATCTATAAAGCTTAATTGTAAAAATGCAATACAATGTACACTGTGAAAATGTAGCCTCTTCAGTCAGCTGTTTCTTTGTTAAGATCAACGAACAGGAAAGCAACGATCTTTATCAGAGCCATTAGTGGGATATAGAAAGTGAGCATCTCCGTGCTCCCTCTCCTGTCCTTCTTGTTTAAAGCAGGGCCGTAATTCTGTTCTTTGGTGTTGCTGCAATTTTCTCAAATGCTTTGCAATCCTGAACAGTTTTAGGACTGTCTTCCCCCATTTCTGTCTGTCCTGCAGACTTGAATCCCAAATGACTGCAGACGTCCAGACCATCTTACAGCTGCTGCAGAAACAAACCACTGTGGTCCCCCCAGCCTACAGTATGGTAACTACAGGAACAGAGTATCAGAGACCCGTCATCCGCCTGATGAGAACCAGTCATCCGGTAGCATCCATCAAGACGGATCGAAGTTTCAGTCCTTCCTCACAAGTGAGTATAGATAGCATGTAACCAAGAGTGTCTCTCCAAGTGTGTTTCCAGGGACCACCTGAATCAGAATCACCTGGGCTGCAGTGGAAAATACAGATTCTCATCCCCATCTCTGTTTTTCCTCAACTAGAACATCTGGGAATGAGCCCTGTAATCTCCATCTTAAACAAGCTCCCCAACCCTGACCTTCACTCCCGATTCTTTTGCTCATTTAAACTTTGGGAACAATGGACCTAGAAGAATGATCTTAAAACACTAGTATTTTTTTTTTTTAAAGAAAAAGCTTTTTTTCAAATATCGATCTACTTAAGTTTATAAATGGTAGAGCTTTGAAAGCTAAGGATTAGCCCTGGGTCCAAAAAATGCTTCAAATAAAGGTTTGTAATTTGCTCTAGTGACAAGAGGCACCCTTGAGCAGGGTCTCAGGAAGGAAGGGGCAGAGAAATAGCAGCAATAACAAGCAATAGCAAGACCTGAGATCCAAGTGTAATCAGACTAGTAACCACATCTGTGCCCCACCCATCACCAGTGAGCTCTAAACTTTTCTCACCTTGGTGATGGTAAGAGGAATGTTAGTGTCCTTATCTTTCCTCTGAAGTCCTGTGAGGAACCCTTTGAATTATGTTAATATGAAAAGTCCAACTCCTTTGGAATTCTATTTTGGGAATCATTCTTAATTACTTAAACACTGTGGCCAAACTGGACCTAAGAACAATGATTTAAACAAGAATTTACAGAACTATCTTGTAAAAACTTTTTTAGAAGTTTGGGAATTGAGTGCAAAATGCTCTGGGGAATGAAACTATATTAATAGCACGAGGTAATGTGACTGAAGGAAAATAATGCAATTTTTCTAAAATATGAAAGCATAATTTATCTCGAGTTTTGAATGGCTGAGAAACATGCAAAACCATGTACTTTGTTTTTTGCTTTCAGTGGATTTAGATAACATTTTCTGCCAAGGGATGGGTGATTTTCCTTCCTTTCTTTTTTCTTTCTCCTTGTTCTCCAAATGTACTCACCCAATGACCCACCTTTTTGATCCCAGTTTTGTTGGGAATTTTGAATTAAAACGCATCTGGAAAACTCAATGTGAAATATTGTGTTTAAAATAATAATAATAATAATCTGATATGGCTTCAAAGTAAAATTAAAGATCTTGGAATGGTTATATAGGATTATCTAAACTGATACCTGACCTTCAGTATCTTGACCCACCTTTGAGAGGGAAAGATTGGTTAATACCACTAATCAAATACAGATTTATGGAAAAAGAAAACATGTTTAGATTTCATGAGTGTAATTTTAGAAATATATCCAAATGAATTATAAAAGCATGTTTTCTTCTCTTTTCTTTCTATCAGTGTCCTGAATTTCTAGACCTTGAAAAATCTAAACTTAAATCCAAAGAATCCCTCTCAAGTGGGGTGCATCTGAACACAGCTTCGGAAGACAACTTGACTTCACTTTTAAAACAAGACAGTGATCTCTCTTTAGAGCTTCACCCCCCGAGGCAAAGAAAAACTTGCCTTCATCCAATTAGGCATCCTTCTTTGACAGATTCATCCCTAAGCACTGTAGGAATCTTGGGTCTTCATAGGCATGTTTCTGATCCTGGTCTTCCGGGGAAATAATCATTTTGTACTATTTATTCCACATACAATGTAAGTGCTTTTAATGGCTGATTTCCTTTTTTGTATTTAAATCCTCTCTACTTGACTCAGGGGCTCACAAGTTACCATTATATGCAAAAGTACTGTATATTTTCCTAAATTGAAGCTTGTAAGGTAAAATTGAGCAGTTAGGATGTAAATATATCTATGAACTCTTTTGTTCCAAATGTTAAAACTGCCAGCATCTCAAGGCACCTCATTTTTTATTTTTATTTTTTAAATCATGTGCATGTTAGGAAACTCCAATTTCTCTTGCATGGAGACTCCTAGTTACTGCTTTTACTAAACCCATACTTTGTTACGAAAATGCCTTCCAAGCAAATAAGAAAGCAAAGGATAAAATTGTTCATGGATGCAACTCAGATGATCCTCAACTCATGGAAGTTCAAGGGGGAGATAGGGAACCTTGTCACTTTTGAGGACAGATACCCTTCTGGATTGAGATGTTTATAGTAAATTACATTCATTCCCGCACGCTAAAAAATATATAGTTTTAGAGTTATAAATCTCTGACAGTAGAGGAAACCGTCTCCAAATACATGAATATAGGCCAGCTTTAATGAGGACAAAAAGGCCTTTCTATTTAAAATTCTGTCTCTAACTGAATTCACAAACTCCCTAAAATATTTTCCACTGGCATGTTTCCTTGAATGCTCAGAAACAAGTTTCTCTAATTTTTCTTTTTCTTTGGTGGCGGGGGTGGGGTGGGAGGGATTCTTCTTCAGAACTGCTAAAGTGCTACAGACACAAACTGATATCCACAGCTTTCTTCTGACTTATATTTTAGGGCAATCCTGAATTTGATCAAAAGAGTTTATTGACGCACATTGTTTTCTTCCCCCCAAAACGTACAATTTTAGTGGATTTGTGTGGCGAAACTAGCTTCCATGAAGTATATGCCGTGCTATGGCTTTCTAATCCCGGCTGTAAAAGAACAACGTGCATTTACCTACGTATAAAGAAAATGCACAAACCAGCAGAAAAATTTAATTTTATTTGGTTACTCAAATACATTTGCTAATCAAAGATTAAATGAAAATCTATCCTGTATGGATTGGACTCCAGAATATCAGAATATACCATGGAATATATTTTAATATATTCGACTGTTAGATTATTTTGGGGGAGTGGTGGTATATGCCTCTCATAAAATCAGGGTACAGAAAAATTGCAAGCTAATTTAAGATTCTGATTAGTCAAATTCTAGTTGAGAAATTTTATTTTTCAATTCATTTGAATACAATTTTTAACTTATTATAGACTGGCCCATTGTATCCTCTCCTTCTGAACAAAATTGTGAAAATCCTTCAAAGTTTCTTTATCCTTTACTAATTTTTATACTCACATATATTTTTAAAGAGACATTATATCTGTATACATTATTAAATGGATTAATATCTATCCCTCCAGGATAGAAATATAATCTATTGACTTACTTTTACCTTTGACACTAGAATATTAGTTTCAGATACAAGCAATTTATTTAAATTTACAAAAAACTTTGCACTACTTAAAATATGATTAAAGCGACCTTAAATTACTCCATATATGTTTTTTAATGGTTCCATAAATTGCTAATCTGTAGGGGGATGCGATCTGTAGGCACAGGCATGTTCTTATCCCTGCTAAATTTGTGCAGACAAAAACATTAACGATCAAGTACACATGACAGAATGACCAGTCAATTCAATAGAAGTATAATAACTCTAACCAGCTTTCCAAACCATTTGGTGTTATGCAGATAGAAATTTAGGGACTAACCAATGCTTTCTTTTCCTCATTCAACAAACTTTTATGGGTACCTAGCAGGGAAGAGAGAAATGGCTGCCTCTGATTCAGAGGACAACTTAGGGATTTTACTTCCATATTTAGGCAGATCTTTGCAGCTGCAACAAGTTTCGTAAGGATTGTCAGTCCACGCTCCAGAGAAATTCAGAATGAATTCACCAGAGGATGTTCATTTGTAGAAGGAGAGGATTTGGCAGGTGAGGAATTTAGATCTGATTGTTTGATTAGTGAACGCTTCAGCTGCAACATTTGGTATGACATGCATAAAATTCAGCCTTCCACACATAGTCTCTATACTTCTTTATAAAAACTAAGCACGAAGAAATAGGAAGATGGGGACGGGTGTGCAAGCATCCAGATTGTTTAAATTCTAGTATAACATAAACCTTTTTTGTTCTTAATTCCTCAACATAAAAGAATTGCTTGATAGAATCTCAGAGAGTTGGACAGGATTAGGAAGGCCCATTCCTACAGGATATTAGCTTTAAAAGAGCCCAAGCAGTATAAAGATGTGGTGAGTCAGGCATAAAAGTCAGAAGACTTAGTAGCTACAATGACTTAAACCAAAGGAATTATCTTAATTTACAAGATTCATCCTCTTGTCCTAGCCGAATATCTATCTAATGCCTGAAGTCACTGTCACTTTCCCCATGGGCGGTAGCAAAATCAGTCTGAGCCCTCCATCTTGGGACCCTGCTGAGAGCCAGGTTTCACTGCTGTAGGTTTAACAGCAGTATAGCAACCGCTCTCCTTCTAGGTAATTAAAAGCACTAACATAATTCTTTTTGCCTTCCACCTAAAAATAATATTAATATTTATATTAATATAAATATTTATATTTAAAATAATAGATAATATTAATATTTAGGTCTCCAGGCCTAAATAAAATGACATCTAATATCTGAAGTTTATTTGGGTTAGATGTTTTCTGATGGTATTATTTGCTGGGCAGAGATCTGAAAGACTTATCAGATCTTATCCTCCTATAGAGGAGTCCCATACTCTTAATTAGTTGAGAAAACCAGGAATGAAAAACGCTGAAGCAATGTCCTTGTAGGGTTTTTAAATAATCACTCATTCAACAAACATGGGAAGGTAGGGGCACATCTGGGACAGTACAGTTTCTTAAGTCCATTATAATGGGTTGGTCATCAGAGTTGAACTTTCTGACTCTTCTAGTCAGAACGTAAGGAAACCGAATCAGGCCATAGTAGAATTTGGTGTCAGGTTTAATGTGTGTATGAGGGTTTAATGTATGTTACTCACAAGGTCCTTTTGGAGGTTGATCTTTAGCAGTGGTTCTCAAATGCTTAAAAGAACAAAGTCCTAATACAAATGTTATTTTAAAATCCCATCATATATTATCTAAGGAAAAAATTGATCACCTGATCTGCCTATCTAAAATAAGAATTATTAACAATAGTATCTTTCCTCTGAATGCCTTTCATGGTTAAAAAAAGGAATCTGGTAGAACTAGTTACTAAAAGTGAATTGGAGTTTTTCAAATGGGTTATCCATGGTTAAAACCAAAAGTAGATCAATTATTTAAGTGGATTTCTAACTGTAAACTAAAATGTTTATAAATTACAAAAAAAATTTAAATGTTATTCGATTTCTAATCACATTTTTTGCAGTAAAACAAATGTGTCTATCATGTGAGTTCAAAGAGGCACCTGAAAGACAGGATGATGATATCCTTAAGGGCGGCCCTCGAATTAGCTGCACTAGCTCCAACTACCTGGGAACTTGTTAGAAACATATTTTTGGGCGTCACCCATACCTATTAAATCAGAAGCTTTGGGGGTGGGGCCAGTAATCACATTATAACAAGCCCTTCTCCATACGATTCTGATTCTGATGCACGTGAACACTTTGAGAATCACCCATGCAGGGTTCTGTGGTCAGACCAACTTGGGTCTCAGCATGAGTTCTTCCATTAATAGCTGTGTGACCCTGAGCAAGTTAATTAACCTCCCTGAGTCTTTTTCCAGAGATAATGGTACCTGCCCTGAAGACACCTGAGGAGGAAATGAGATAACATATAGGAAAGTGCCTGGCACATGGTAGGTGCTCAAAAATGCTAGATTCTTTGGCTCTCATCCAGGAACATAACATTATGTTCAATCACGAAAACAAACAATTTTCCACAATTTAGCTTTTGCACAACGTGCAATGTCTCCAACTAAATAGCTGTTACCGAGACTAAAGTTTTCGATTCAGAAAAACTCAAGTGTAGCTATTGGTGTCTCTCTCCTAATTGTATTTTGCACTATTAGGTTTATAGCTTTAAAGTAATACTATTCACAATAATAATTGTGAGACTATGAATCTCATCTTTACAAACATCTCTACTCTGAGTGATGTTAAATGCCAAGTGGGCAAAGATGATCTGCTGAATTCAGTATAACTAGAATGTATTCCGTGAAGACTGGCTCACTAAGGAAGCCTCTTTACATCCATGATAGTTCCCAAATGGATATTTAAAAATAATTTTCAAAGTACAATTTTGGAAGAAAATAGTGTTTTTTCAGAAAATAGAATTTCACAGTTGTAATGGCTCTTTTCAGGCATCTAGGCCCACTCCCTCATGGCACAGACATTACATTACACAGACGTAGCCTGCCTAAGCTCTAGCGTGCAGTGGTAGCAACGGCAAGAGACTCAGTGTGGTAAGCCTGAATTCAGATCCTACCTCCTCTACTCACTGTCAAGACAGACCCTCAGTGAGCCCCAGTATCCAAAACTATAAAAATGAGACAACATCTTAAATATCTTGAAGGGGTGTTGAGGGGTCTCTGAAATATATTTGCGGAAGTGCTTTGTAAACCACAAGGCACCGTAAAACTATAAGATCATCGTGTGACTTATGCATCATCACAAAGGTGGTGGTCTTGTGGTACCAGTGCAGTAGCACTACTTGTCTTCTAAAAACCTTTCAGTGCTCTTTCCCCTGCCTGACACTGCCTGCATTTAACCTTTATGACAAAAATCTATAAGGTGTTTCTCACACAACTCTCAAAGATGCATCTGGTCAGAGGAGAACGCCAGCATTAGGGAAGCTTCCTCTGCCATAGCACCCCAATATTTGTCAAATATTACATTTGTCCAAGATCCATAAAATTACATTTACATTGCAATTGTTTTCTAGGTATGCAATAGCGTCCCCTTCTCCCTCTCACCTGTTTTCATTTAAAGGTGTTTTTCTTGTGGTTCTCGTTAACTTACTATGCAGTGATGTCAACCTTTTAAAAACTAAATGGATTGTGTTTTTAAATGCTTTATAAAGCATTAGGTATTGTGAGTGATCAGTGCCCAAGCTTACAATAATTCATTACATGCTCTTGTGGTACAAATACACTTTAAGAATATGCAATACACAAAAGACATGAATTATTAATAACTATTAATAATTGACAGCATAAAAGAAATTATTACAAGGCTTATGTAAACTATTAAATGGGGGTTGAGAGAGATGTCTAAAATTTATTTAAAACTGACACATTATTACTATGAATAGACTAACACATCTCGAGGAATGCAATGTTAAGAACACAGAACCATAAAACTGACCAATTGCATTGTTCTTCCAATCATAATCCAACTTTTAAGTGAGAATACCAAGAATTAATACAGAAATGCTCCCAATAAAATATTTTTATTTTGAGAAGTGGCAATATTAACATGGTTATTCTTGAAAAGCTAGTATCAAAACCCAGATGAATTACTGAATTGCAGTCATGACATCTGTGACTTACATTAATTCATTTATATTTTGAGAGACACAAAATAATTTAGCACAGCTGTGGTTTTAAAGTACTATATGTCTTACCTATGTTCTTTGTACTTCCACTGTCTGTATATTAATGGTGTTTTTAAGTTGAAAATAATCAAATAATCACAACTGTTAACATTTAAACTGTATTTTTTAATACTGACATATATTGTTTGAGTATTTGAGAAAATTCCACACAATTCCATCATTCTTATGTTATTTAGGTGTAAAATTCAAAGATCAGTAATCTTATAATTAACTCCTCCAAAGAGCCTCATCAAAATGGCCCTGTAATTACAATAGCACTGAAATAATATGGTACTCTTTTTCCAAATATTAAGGAAATAGGATAAAAATATTGGGGGATCCCTAGTTTTTAATCTCCTAGGCACCTGCCAATTTTAATTAAAGGCATATTACCTATTTTTAGCTGAAATTTGTGTTCTATACTTTTGTTAGGAATATGTATACCAGAATGTTTGCAGTTAAAAAATAATACATTTCAAACAGTAATGTGTGTAATTACTTGAAAACGTCAGTCATCTGATATAAAGAAGCTCGCTCACATTGGTTAAGTAGTAGTACTTTGGAATGCTTTAAACATAATGAAACAATCTACCAAAACACGTATATTTCCTAGTCTTTATGCACATAGCGTAGCATGAAATCATGATGCTTTTGAAATACTCTGTGCAGAAATATTTATTTTTTAGCAAATATTTTCTTCAAAGATTGGTATGTGATACTGACAGTGTAATCTACTTGCACAACTAGTTTTGCAATAACCTTCCACAAATAACTGTAAATAAGAAAACTGTAAATTTCATGTAAAAATGGTTGCAAATTTTTGGTAGCTAAAAGTGTACAAGTTGTATTGAAAATATAGTATATATACATAATTTAAGAATGAAGCATATAATTTCTGATCTATTTATACATGAAAATTCAAGAATTTGTAAAAGAAATTATTTTGGGGAAAAAGAAAGTAAATCTCATTAGCTACTTAGGATACTTTTATTAGAGAAGCCAACTCTTTCCAACATTTTGCTAGGTACAGTGATAGATACAGGCATGGTGGTGCTGATGTATTTCACAAAATCACATAATTGTAACAGTGCTACAGTTTTACTGAGTTCCACTGAGGTGCTAGTAAGCTGGACTGAGTGGTAAAAAGCATTAAATCTCAAATTAAAGAAACATAAAAACACTGCACTTTTTGCCTCTTGAGAACACAACAGTAACTTACTAAAACATTTATTGTTTGATTATTTAAAATTTTTGATGGCTAATCAGGCTTTAATTTACATGTGAGACAAAGTTTTTCATAATGTATGCTTGATACATATTTTTCATCTAGAATGAAAACACTGGGATATTAGTTTCATTTGCCTAAGTTTCATACATTCTTAATTCTTCCCCTGGAATCATTTATCTATTACTTTTTAAAACATCAAACTATCTTCAAAGAAAACTTTTAAATAAAATTGGTTAATCATAATATGGCATGTTTTAAGCTAAGGGCTGTTTAGTCTGTTTAAGGTTGAGAATACCTACCATTCATTTTTAACGTTTAAAAAACCAAGAGAACATTCCCTACTTGATAAATAAAAAATGAAATCAGAGTAGCAGAAAGCACTGCATTGATATCTACAAGTGAAGCTGATTAGAAAATAAGTATCAAAGTATGAAAAAGCAAAATATTTAAAAACTTAGTCTCTTGCCTTAAGATAAATTGGGGGTAATGCATTTAGATAGCTTTGGGCAATTAAATATGTATCCACAAGTTCAATTAATCAGAAAATCATTTTTAAATGGCCTATAATTTTCAAAAGAATATGGATCTTTAATTAGTATGTTTCTAGAACATCCATACTAGCAATGTTCAGGTTACCCTTGGCAATTTCAGTAATCATAACAAGATAAAACGTGATTAAATACAGTCAACTAAAATGCAAATGACTATATGTGTATATCTGTAAAGTACATATTCATATTTTTACGCTTATGGGAAAAGGTTGCACCCACACCCACATACACAGTATCAGAAGGGGTACTAATTCCTGGCATACTTGTCTCTGAATATAGGTATTAAATGACCTAGACCAATTCTTCTCACTCCCTGTAAGATTTCCAAATTGCCACCATCTCTGATGTTGCAGAAGGGGCACACCTAAAAACGTAAGTAGCACATAGGCAAGGAGCCTACTCATTCCCTCTGTGGTACATCATAGCAGCACAGAAGTGCCACCAAGGTCTACTTACTATATATTCAGATATAGAAGCACATCTGAGCTTTGAATGCTCAAAATGTAATACACAAAGCTGCATATTACCAAGCTACATGGGTAAAATGAATGTTAAGTAATATAAGGCTCTTTTCTTTACTATATGTTTTTTAAAATAAGTAGAAAAAGACATGGCAAGAAACAAAAATGCAGGTTTCCCAGCATTCAAATACTGAGCTGATAGTGAGACAGAGAAATTTTTCATAACTTTCCCAGTTTTCTGGCAAGTAGTTTTGTGCTCAGAATCCTAAGTTACAGGACAATTTGAATTCAATATGGACATATGTGATGTTATGATCTTATTCTAGACTACAAATTATCTGAACAGTAGTCATTTAAAATCCTGCCTGCATTCATCACTATAATAACAGAAGTTCTAAATATTTATTTTTTCTTTGTATCATCTAATATTATTATGAAGTCAAGATATACTCTTAGATGATAACTTAGCATTGTACATTTATTTCAAAATGCTTAATTTGCTATGAAAATGATTTGATTAAGACCAACAAAAATGTGATCTTTTAATACAAGTTTCAAAGTAATCAAACACCCATGGTTGCATTTTAAAGTTTAAAAGAAAAATATGCTAACCTGGAAAATGTATTGAATTTTACTCACTAGATTTAATTTACCAGATTTTGACAAATCTATTCCTATTAATTTCTCAGAAAACTGCTACAAAGAAAACATATCATTTATGAGTCTGTCGAACATAAAAGGACAAAGAAAAACACACTTCTGACAAATAGTATTTCTTTTGTTTGTCGTTTAGTAATGCCATAACAGGTGAACGTGATTTGTATATTTAAAGAAATCATCACAAATTAATTTTTTTATGTTCTTAATTACACAGATTTTAACTACATTGATAAATTTTACTTTCTTCCAGGGTAAATGCCTTTTCTGGAAATAAACATATCACTTGACTTTTTTTTATTACTTTTTGTTTCTGAATTCATGCTTGATAGATCAATTGAGCGCAGTCCTTGAAATAACATTTAAAGTGGACCAAATTAAGATTCCAATAGTGTTAATCTCCCCTTGATGTAATTTAAAATGTGTAAACTGCCACTCGAAATAGAAGTGTAATTCCTGACCTTTAATCATTTGGCAGTCTTTTAGGCATAGGTGAATTACTGCACTGTTATTTGAACTGAAGCATCTCATAATATATATGTAACAGATTTTGTATGATGCAAAACTTTACAGCAAGCTATTTGAATGTTTATTAAAAAAATTCTCAAAATGACATGAAAACATGTTTATTGGATAAATAAAAGCACTTAGACATTAAGAGTGTACATTATTCAATAATTTACATCATCATAAGAAAACTGGGGCATGAGTTAACCAGTACAAACTACCAAACTATATTCATATTCCAGTCATACTCCCTGTAAAACTATTTAATTTTTACCTTAGTAAAGGATGTCTGTTTACATTACTTATTTTAAAGCATCAAAAATGTGAATTGCATTTCAGCAAAAAAATCCTAGTAATATATTCTTTAAGGCTAATGTTTATGTAATTATCTATCTAATGCAAAGTGCAAAAGAACTGTCTGACAACTGGGGTGCATTGGCATGGAACATTAGTTTTGCTAAGAGGAAGGGTTCTGTGGTTAAAAAAAAAAAAAAGTTTGGAAAAAACTGGGTCAAATAAAATTAAATGAGATTTTCTGTACCTTAGGCTTTTTTAAGCTCCCTGAGGAAGGTGAGACTTTCCCAAATACGTTTGGTCATGGAAACTCCTTCTTCACAGACCTCCTATGACCAAAAGTCATAGGAACACCTTTGGAAAAGGATGACTTAGAGAATTGTGTGAAGAAGTTCTAACACAAAGTGTCATTTGGCAAAACTTATATGAGTCATGTCAAGCCATTTTAAAAGTTTTACCTCAACTATGAGCATCCAAATAAGGAAAATTATAAATGACCTCAGAATAGGACAGTAACAACCACCTGTATAAATCAGATGTTAAAATTCCATGCTACTGAGTCATAGTATCACCCTTATTCAACATGAATGATATAGTGTGTTTACATTAGCTTTTTCCTACAACACTTCTAATTAGAATTCGATATCTTTTATGACTCAGTTAACATGCTCTCACATTATCAAATATATGTTCATGAAAAAAAAATTAACAGCCAGAGGACAAAATTACATGGATTATTTATTCACACATTTTTATAAAGCTGACCAAATGAATTCGACAGGTAATTATATAAAATTATCAATATCAACATGAATATACATTACTGCCTTTCTAGGATTTTTTTAAAGTGAAAGTTTATAAAAGGTTTTTGTTCAAGATGCTACCATTCATCCTCCATTTTTAATGAAAAATTTTTAAATGAAAAACTATTAATTTGGTCACGAGCCATATTAAGATTATGACATTTGCACCTTTAAGCTGGAAGATAGTCAGTTAAAGTGTAAGAAAAAATATGTGGTTTATTAAAACTTCATTAAGAAAGACTTTGGGGTGTTTGCCCAGAAAGGGACTGGATTAATTGCAGCAGCTTATACCAGGAATCTTAAATGCTAAGGACCTGGTGACTCCACTTTGCAATTTTTGTTAGTAACACCACTCAAAAATGCTTCCACAATGCCTACCATGCTTAGGACCCACATTACACCTAGTGGTAAAGACTTACTGGTTTACTAATGCCAAAATCACTGGCTAATGTTGTCAAGAAAGTCAAACTTATAATTTCTGAACATTTAAACAAAGTGGTAGATTACTGGAGTTTTTTAAACTTTCTAAACAGTTAACAGCATTATGTATAAACAATTTAGTTTAAAAGGACAAATTTAAATATTGACATTTCATTAAAAATACGTCATTTCCAGAAAATCTAGATTTAGAAAAAGACGCCATTTTAGGTTACCTATAAAGCGCAGAGAAAAAAGTTATGTTTATTAAGAATTTTTTTCCACAGGAGACAATAAAACATATTGAAGAAAAATATATACTGCAAAAAATTCAAAAAGGAAAAACAATGCCTCCTGTAGTTTTATTTCACCATAGTTTAATTTATGGTTCACCTAAGGTGATTTAAGATAAAATTTTAGGAAGTACAATTTTCTTCTTCACAGGCAAAGACTCATGAATTTCTGTTCTCTGATTATGTGATCAAAGAACAAACCCTATTACAAAGATGGCGCAAAATCTAGGCTTCCCCTTCTGGCTCACCCTCAAATACCAACAACTACAAACAAAATTTCCAAGTATAATTTATAACCTTCAGGTAAGTATAAATTAGTTTTATCTAGGCTTTCATCATTTGGTTTCTTATATAATCTATCTTGTAAGTAAGAAAGAAAATTAAAACTAAGAGGTATTTATATCACTTAATCATATCCCAATATTTATTATGCAGATATCCCTAAAGTTATAAATTTATATAAATATTACAAATACAAAAACATCTCTTTTACTGCTTTGCATGGTGAGCTAAAGTAAAAACACATAGAAAGAGAAGAGATTTAACAGACAGGAACATGGAAAAGCCCCAAAAGCTTTAATTCAAAGTAGTTCAGTTCATTTCTTCCAAGCAGAGAAATTCACAGTATTTCTTCAGCCTTCAAATTCTAGACTATCAAATTGTCATAGTGCCCTGCAAAAACTAATACATAAGCAAAATCACCAGCTGGTAACAACAAAATGGTTTTGGTTTTGATTAATTATATTCTACAGAAGCATTTTCACAAAAGGAGAAATTTTGAGTTTCTAAGGCTTGTAACTCAAACCAGTATTAAACTAGTAGGGTAAAGTTGACCCTATAATTCCTACATAACGAAAATAAAACAAAACCTTGAAACACTAAAGAACATGTGAAATATAACCTCTCCTTCAGTTAAAAACAAAACAAACTTGGAATCAGGTTAACAGCAACCATCTGAAATGAGAAATGAACAGTTCCATTACCTATCATAGATGAAAATTTCCTATCTCTCTTAGAAGAAAGACCATCACAAGTAAATTACTCTTTATAAAAGCAATGGTAGTTTTGCCCTTAAAAATGATTTGGAACATAAACTGCCAAAAGTCTGTCATAAAATTTAAAAGTATTTTTATGTTTACTATAAAGTCAAATTGGTATTTCTACCACGATTGAATCTTACATTTGCGTTAAGCTGAAAAACATAAAGAATATGGTCTCTAAAATATATTATTTCCAGTACTGAAACCAGAGATCACTTAAATTTTTTGACAACTGTAAACATATACAAAACACAGTATAAATATCAAAAATGTAATACAGGATACTTACATCATCATATATGAAACTCACAACCCCTTGTCGCAAGTGGTCTCTTCTCCTAAAGAAATCTTTAAACAAAAAAATTACTTTTTCTGTTATAATTTAAAATCTATAGTTTTAAATACTTGGTGTCCCCAGGTACTAAAAAATGAATAATTTTATAATCAAGTAAATCTTAAGTGATTTTATGTCCCAGGCAACTGAGATATGAAGAAAACTTTCCAAAACTGAGCTATAACAATTTTTCACTATTTATAATCCTAAATTTTTAAAGCCTTAAAGCTCTGATTAGATTTAATAGTGAATAAAGGGGGAAAATACATAATACCATCAACTTGCTGAAGAAAGTGAGGGACACCATTCAAGAAAAAAGCTACATGATACTGTACCCATAAATGGTCCATACCTGTCAATGCTCGAAGCTTCACACAGCAAGCAACATAATCATCAAAGAAAATTCTGCCATTCTTGCTATAACGTTTAACAATAGTAGTTAATGTCTGAGGACTCAACCTATAACCTAGAAAAAGGGATTGCTAGATTAAAACTTCCAAAACTAAACATCAAAAGAACACAACAAACAATGCATTCTTGTTAATAAAGTCATAAAACAAATTAACATTCAAAATTCATTACATAAAAATATACATTAGAAACAAAACACATTCCAATTGAAATTGATCAAAGGTTTCATTACTAATAGTGAAGTGGTACATAATTCTCACAATTCTAGCTTTGTAAAAAAGTGATAGCTAGGAAAAAGAAAATATCTTTTTGTGTTTTTAAAATATATTTTGATTTTGAAATAAGGTCTAGTGTATGTCACAGGTTTTTTTAATGCATCAATATTTCAACCCTGTAATTTTATAGTTCTTTAAAGAATATCAGAGCTCTGGGTGTTTCTGGGAGGACTGGAGGTAGCTGTCCAGTTTTCCCAGCACCACTTATTAAAGAGGCTCTCTTTTCTCCATTGTATGTTCTTGCCTCCTTTGTCATAAATTAGGTGACCATATGTGTGTGGGTTTATCTCTGGGCTTTCTATCCTGTACCATTGAACTATATTTCTGTTTTTGTGCCAGTACCATACTGTCTTGATTACTGTAGCTTTGTAGTATAGTTTAAAGTCGGGGAGCCTGATTCCTCCAGCTCCATTTTTCTTTGTCAAGATTGCTTTGGCTATTCGGGGCCTTTTGTGTTTCCATACAAATTGTAAAATTTTTTGTTCTAATTCTGTGAAGAATGCCATTGGTAATTTGATAGGGACTGCACTGAATCTGTAGATTGCTTTGGAATGGCAATCATCAAAAAATCTACAAACAATAAATGCTGGAGAGGGTGTGGTGAAAAGGGAACCCTCTTGCACTGTTGGTGGTAATGTAAATTGATACAGCCACTATGGAGAACAGTATGGAGATTCACTAAAAAACTAAAAATAGAACTACTACATGACCCAGCAGTCCCACTACTATATCCTGAGAAAACCATAACTCAAAGGACACGTGTACCCCAATATGCATTGCAGCACTATTTACAATAGTCAGGACGTGTAAACAACCTACACGTCCAACGATAGATGACTGGATACAGAAAATGTGGTACATATATACAATGGAATATTACTCAGCCAGAAAAAGGAATGATACCCCAGTGTTCACTGCAGCACTATTTACGATAGCCATGTCATGTAAGCAGCCTAATTGTCCATCAACAGATGAATGGATACAGAAAATGTGGTATATATATATATATACAATGGAATATTACTCAGCCATAAAAGGGAATGAAATTGAGGGCTTCCCTGATGGTGCAGTGGTTAAGAATCTGCCTGCCAGTGCAGGGGACACAGGTTCGAGCCCTGGTCCAGGAAGATCTCACATGTCACAGAGTAACTAAGCCTGTGTGCCACAACTACTGAGCCTGCGCTCTAGAGCCCGCGAGCCACAACTACTGAAGCCCACATGCCTAGAGCCCGTGCTCCACAACAAGGGAAGCCACCACAATGAGAAGCTTGCACACTGCAATGAAGAGCACCCCCGCTCGCTGCAACTAGAGAAAGCCCGTGCACAGCAACAAAGACCCAACACAGCCATAAATAAATAAATAAATAAAACAAACCTATTAAAAAAAAGAAAATCAAAGCAAAGGTTATTAGTGATCTTTGCTATCATTCAAACCTATATTTCCCATTGACTATATTGCTTACAAGTGTCTCTTATAGTCAAAGAAAATTTGAGAATCAACATGGTTACTCAGAGGGGGGAGAAATAGGAAAATGTTATTCCATTTTGTCCTATAACCCTTATTCTGTTTCTTCACAGATTTTCATCTTAACCACAGTCTTCTTACTATTTCCTTGGTTCTTTATTGTCTAGCCCAGTGGACTCCAAAAGTTTTTGAATGTGTACTTCTATGAGTAAAAAGTTTTGGATCACTCAATCCCATTATATGTGCATTCATTTAGTTTTAAATTCTATACATGAATTACTATTTGATTATTTACATTTTAAAGTATATATAAAACTAAAATTTAAAAAGAATGGAATAAAAGTAATTAAAAATATAAATTAATATATTCCACTTGTTGCACCCCTAGAGATTCTTATGTATTTAATGAATGTGTACACTTTACTGTGAAGAATGCTGCCTAGAATTATTGTCTTTATATATTAATGGATTAGTAGATTTAGACAAAAGACATTAATCCAGTCAAAGGGAAAAATAATAAAAACAAATGCAACAGAAGATAATTCTATGCATAGCTAAAATGAAATACAATCCAGGAAACTTGCTAAAAGTAAATGAAAGGTATAAATTAATAGAAGTCATATATGCAAACTAATGTAATTATATGCAAATAAGCCCTGAGCTTTCTATTAGAGAATTATGATCTGGATGTGGGACTGATAAAATTCATAAGATTTTCCATAGCATTCTCAGTAAAAATAATTTGAATATCTTAAAATATATCTGAAGACCTTAAATTTGAAAAATACAGAATACCTCTTTGTTACACTCAACTGCCTATGTGAACTCTTCGGTGGTTTTCTTTTTTGCAGTTGGTTATATTAATTTTCCAACACTGTGCTGAATTAAGAACCAAGTTTAATTCATTAGGAATTAAGACTCTATAGTTGAACTATACATGTTTATATGGCCAGGACTGTCCCTAAAATGACCATCTATTAAAACATCTATTGATACAACGAAACTAATCATGGCTTTGACTTTAAATTGGAATTTGAGGTAATTTGCACTTGGTTCAGATTTCTGAAAGTTAAATAAAATCTTTCAAAAAGTGAGTTCTGTTACAAAAGAATTTTGTTTAAAAATGAGTGTAAATAAAATCACGAAAGTAAATACAATTAAGAAAACTACTTAAAATTGCATTAACTGTAAACAAGTTAAACACCATTTATATTATCACTTTTTGAAAGAAAATAGACTGAGAACCTCAGCTTATCAGAGATATGCTAAAAATAAATTTACAGTCTTTTAAGATATTCTAAAATGTAGACTTCCCATTTTGAGGTCTTCCGGTGTCTGCTGTGTGTTCTACACTACATAAAAAAAAGAAGAAAAACCAAAAAAACAGGTTTTACTGCTAGAAAGCTAGACTATGTATGGAGACCTGTAATTGAGATAAGGCTTTGCTGTCAAATTAGAGATCTTACCAAGTTACAAAAGAATACAATATAAATGGTAAGTGAGTACAAACAATTAGAATAAATTTAAGTATACTCAACAAAGGAAATTCAGAAATTGTTTTATCAACCAGAGTGTATGAAAGATCATCTTTGGAAAACTCAGAAATAAAATGGTTTTGTTAAAGGTCTTAAATCAGAATGTATCTATAACCTTGAAATCAAATTGGACAACAGCTGGTGAAATAATATACCCTTTTATTACTTAGCAAATTTAAACAATTAATATTCATCTGAACAAAGATGACCTGGATCAACTCTAAAGAATTTAATATTCTTACCCATAGCAGCAATGGCTTGATTCAATTCATGACGCTCTACTGTGCCACTTCCGTCTTTATCAACAGTTATGAAATTTTGCTTCCAGGCATTAAGAGCTGCCCAAAGTTCTTTGAATTCATTAAATCCCATTTTTCCTGTGTAATCTCTCTGATAGTTTTATTAACAAAAATAAATTTTGATACCAAAGAATCTACCCGGACCCCAAACTCCAAATAATTGACTAAAATATTGTTAAGTTCACTTCTGCAAGAGTTAGCCAAATTTAGCATATAAATAGATTTCTGTGTAAAAATGGAAAAGAATGGAATTCAAACAGGATGTTACAAAGTATTGTTAAACTCTCTAGTTTACTATGATCATTTATATCTAACAATTGCCTTAATATTCTCTATTCCAATATTTTCTATTTTTAGTCAAGGATACATCCAACATGGCAATCATAATTCTGCAGGTTTCCAAACTGAAGGCTATAAAACATATTTATTATTTGAATTAAATTCTGCCCGATTTTATTTATATAAAATTACAACAATTTCTGTTTTCAAAACAAAACATTTCCACATTGCCAAACATACACAATCACCCAATGAACAAACTTTGAATGTTAGGCATGCATAGTAAAAAAAAAAAAAAAAAAAAAGAGACTAAAATAAAAGTTACTACCTTCATACTACTCACATCTAGTAAGGGGATTTGGGTAATTAAATAAGCAATTATAAAATACTGAAAATTAAACAAGTGAAAAGGAGGGCTTCAGTCTTCCTAACACAAATGCCAAGTCAGGTTTAAGTAGAAGTTGTCATACACTGAGATCACATAACTTGAAAGTGTTAGAGATTTGGTTAAAGCTTGGGGTATATGGGAAGGAGAGGCATATGCATATAATGACTTCAGAAAGCCAGATGAGGACCAGGTCACGAAAGTCTTGAATGCCACCCTAAAGTTTTAGACCAATGGAAGTTACTAAAGGATTTTAAGGAACAGAGGGGCAATTCTAAAATTTCCATTTCAGAAACAGTAATTGACGAAGAACATACTAGAGAGTAAAGTAAGATGGATCTGGATGTAGGTAAACCATCTGGTAGTTTACTGCCATCAACCAAGTAAGAAAAAGATGAGCTTCAGAACTGAAAGCAACTGTTTTTTCTCGGGGGAGGGGAAAAGAAAGGAAGAAGAAATAAAGATAACAAGATAGTTTGCTATCTTAAAATCAGGGATTATTAGAAATATTAACACTTTCATATTTAAAGAACTATAACTGAGGACTCACTAGGCAGAATTTAATTTTTCTAAACCTTATCACAATTACATTCAACTAGCATGCTGATTTATCTCAAGACTAATTACACATAGTCCTGATAAAGGAGATATGTCAGTACAGTCAAGTTTACAAAGTTCTTACTAGTAGCTCATTAAAATAAATGAATGAATAAATAAAAATGCTTAAAATTATTTTACTTTATGCTATTTGATAAAATATTTTGAAATTTTTATAAAGAAAAAAACTATTTCAGCTAAATTTTAGACCCATTAAAGAAAATTATAAAACAATCCAAAAGTTAAAAGAGCTTTCTTTGAATGTTTCATATGGTGTCAATGTTAGAATAGGTGGTTACAGTATTTTCAGACTGACAATTCAACTGACAGTGAATAGCATGTACTATGAGCCAGGTAGTGTGTGTTTTGTGATTTCACATAAACATGCCAAACCTATCCTAGCCCCAATTTTACAAATAAAGCAACTGTGGCCCAGAAAGATAAAGTTTCCCACGTTCACTAGCTAACAGGTGGAAGAGTCAGGATTGGAGCCCAGTGCTCCTTCATTCAAAAACTACTCAGGCAAGGAGGGGGAGAAATCTCTGGAATGGCATTCCATCATTTTGTCAAGTAAATGACATCTGTTTTGCCTTAAAGTTAATATGGCAGCACACATTCATTAAGTGGGAGAATCTGAATAGATGATAATAAATGACAAAAATTGAGTCATCAAATAAGCAGATCTTCAATCAATCTCAAAATAGGACCAAGTATATGTAAGATTAAGTATCTGACGAAGAATGAAGGGAGAGAATTTTTAGGAAAGTTGACAGATTTTCCCTTTCTTCCCACATCCCATTAGAATGGACAGAATTAAAATGAATTTCTAAAAGTTGTAATCCTTTAGCGAAGAAGAGAATGAGAGAGAAAACAAAGGAATAAAATTTTGCAAGTTGGAAAAGTAGGTGGACCTAAGTTGACAACCTAGATCTGAGAAAGTGGCTTCCTGAACTTGCAATAAGACAACCTGAGAAGCAGCCTGGTTATCCTGGAGGATATTCTAAACGTTTAAGGACTGGCAGTACTTCTGAAAATGGGTGTGAATGTAGAGACAAAAACCGAAGGACTGATTGAATGTCTATCTAAGGAGCCTTTAGAGCCCCAAATCCCCTCCTTGCTTCAGCTACATGGATGGCTACTCCCACGCCGGTAGACATCTGGGGTTTTATTCTCTGGAGAGGGCTGTGCACTGCAGGAAACCAGGCACAGCTGAGGACAGGACTATCTACTAAAACAAGGAAATTCAATGACAATTTACAAAAGACAGAACCCTGATGAGTCCTCCCTCCTCCGCTCCAGACAGAAGATCAACTGGACAACCAGCCCCAAAGGAAATCCCGAAAGATCCTGATACCCAGTGCTGGAGGACACACTGCCCAGCCAAACCACCAGACTCTGAAGTCTACAGTCAACACCCAGCCTGGCTCTCAGGGCTTCTAACTGGCATTTTAGTTAAATATGAGCAAGCTAGGATCATCAGACACCTGAGAAAAGCACCTAACATGAAAGACAGCCAAACAAACAACGTGGGAAAAAAAACTGGAGGAAGTAGGTTATGTAGGAAGAAAAAAGCTTAAAAAAAATACATTAACAATCTCAGAGATAAGGGAAGACATCGCATTCATGAAAAAAGAACAAAGGCTCTTGGATTTTAAAAACATGATAGGAGAAATGAAAGACTCAATGGAAGGTTTCGAAAATAAAGATGAGTGCTCGCTTCAGCAGTACATATACTAAAATTGGAACAATACAGAAAGTAGCATGGCCCTTGCACAAGGATGACACACAAGTTTGTTCTGTGAAGCGTCCCATAGTTAAAAAAGAAAAAGAAAATAAAGTTGAGGAAATTTCCCCAAAAGTAGAGGAAAATAAGAGGTAGGAGAGAAAAGGTAAGAAAAGTGACCCAGTCCAAAGACACATTCCAGAAAGAGAAAATGGAGAAAACAGCGCTGAACTAATGCAAATGAGTCTCCAGATTAGGAGTGCCCACTGCATTCCCCACACAACCAGGCACAGCACTGTGACATTTCAGACTAGGGACAAAGAAGATCTCACAAGCCTCCACACAGTAATAATAAACAACATACAGGCAGGAAACAAAAAGATAAAGCAACAATGGAAGCTGGAAACAATGGAGCAATACCTTTAAAATTCTAAGTCAAAATGATTTGTAATCTGGAGTTCTATACCTGGCCAATCACTTAATTCTGAGGATAGAATGAAAGCATTTTCAGAGAAAGTCTCAAAAAATTTACCTCCCATGCACTTTTATTAAGAAGCTAATTCAATATATTTTATCAAATTTAAAATGACAACAAGGGATGGAATGAAGGGGAGATCCAACTCAAGAGAGAGAAGAAAGGGCTCCAGGAGTGCAAGCATGACAGCTATGCACAGAAAACGAAGCACAACAGAAAGCTCCTGGATGAAGATTAATTTCAGAAAAAGCAAAAAGTTACATTAAAAGAAAAATTAATCATATATTATTACAAGACTCAGGAAGAGCATTTAGATAGTAACAATAAGGCAAATATTGATTAGTGAGCTAATGAAAATTACTTAACAGCAGATGGATGAGGGAGCTCCTGTGTAGAGTACAGGGACACAGGTGAGAGGGTTACATCCTCATCACCCAAGGCAGGACATAATAATTGATGATCATTAAAAGTGAAAATCCATAGTGATAAAGGCATGCTATTTTGAGATATGGAGGCAAATTTCAAAAGAATTAGCTGAAGAACTTTAAAGAGATTTTCTCTGCGAGTGGTTAACATTGGGGAGGGAGGAATGCATTGCTGAACAGTATTTTCATAACAAGCTTTGCAGAATTATTTGGTTCTTTGAGCTATGTGCATGTATATGTGATAAAAATTTTTTTTAATATTTTAAGTATGGAAACAAAAAAGTTAGAAAATGAATTTCCTAGTCCAATTTTAACAGAGAAAAAAAGAGATCTCACGAGAAAAAGTTCCACTAATTCCAGACTGTGTTAAACATTTCTGAAGTTCTTCAGCATCCACTTCACCATCCTGTTACAAAATAATTATAACCTGATTAATAAAATCAGCTGTATAAAAGCATACTAAAATGCTAACTAACTGTTCTAGGCCGATCAATAAATAGGCAATCTTCAAAATACTACTCTATTATCAACTACAAAATTATAGAGATAATTATTGACGGCAAAGGCACATTAGAGAACATCACACAACATGAATACTTTTTTCACAATCAAATTTTATTCTATTAAATTATTCAGGTATTTCAAATATAAGTTATATTCTCTGCTTCTGAAAAATAGCATAATCACTCTGTCCTATAATAGTGCAAAGTAATACCTTGTGAGAATCATTATACCTCTACTTAGAATAGTTAGAAAAATGCCTAAAATGCTAAAATGCGTTCAGAGAAGTCTCAAACACTTTCCTTTCATGCCCATTTTGAGAGGAGATTATTTCTAAAGGATACTCAATCTTTAACTGGGAAGAGAAAATATCTTTTTCCTCCACAGCATTAACCTCAGCAAAGTTTTAGAGTCCCCTCTGATTTTTTGTCCAAATATTCTTGTTTGACCTTCTTACGGGAAAAAAATTTTTTTTATCACAAGTAACCACAATGGAAGTGAACCAGGTTGAATACTCTCATTATGTTTCAGTACCTCATCCTATTTTCTACAAAAATAAAGAGTTAATTTACTTGGAAGCATCACATACACTGTCACAAATTCAAAACAACAGCTCTGAGAAAGGATTAAGGAGGCAAATTTAAAACACGTAATTTGTAAGAACCCAAGAAAAAAACATAACTTTTACAAACTACTTCTAAGAAGTATTATAGACACTTCTAAGGAGTATTATAAACATTATCAGGCAAGTGAGAGACTAGCCTTTAAATATAAGGAAGTTTAAGAAAACTCAGTAGTCACAGTAATGTTTTAATGCGATATTAAAAAAATTAACGCAAAAATTCTGTGAATAAATATCCAGTTTTTAAACAAAGGATCTGACCCTGTGCTTGCATCATTCACTTCATTTGTCTCTTGATTTTGACCCTGTTTAGGTCTATCAAGCCTGTTAGATTTACCTGACGGTTTTACATTTTTAAGATATTAAAGTATGTACTGGTTTATTTATTGTATTTTAGTCTGCTTGTTTCTGGAAAATAAACCCAAGTATTTATTAGAACAACTTAGCTCAAGGCAAAGGATTTTATATTTTAGTGAAGTCTGCTTCTGGACACAATCTAGGTGGGGAAAATCACAAAACCGCTAGGTACGGAAGGGTGACACGGAGAGAGGAAGGGAAACGTGGAAGGGGACAAAAGGTTAGGGGAGGGGTGAGGAGAATAAACAAAAACTTCACTCACTGTAAGTTTAAGGAACCAATATTCCAAAGTATGTGGAAAAATCTAATGTTCAGAAAGACAGTCCACAAGAATGAACCATTTCAGAACAAATTCATACAGGATGAAAGAATTTTATAGAGCAATCATTAAAACAAGTATGCTAAGAAAATGCAGAGAAATAAATGAACAGATATGTTCCATTTACAAAGAATAAGAAATTCATCCATTTAACATATATCTGTTGAACAACCTAACACGTTCAAGCACCATTAAATGGACTAAGTACCAAGCCGTGTCCAAAACAAATTCCTCGCCTTCATAGAGGTTACATTTTAGTGGTGGGAGAGAGGCGGTAAAGCAGAAATTACATCTGATGGTAGTAAGTGCTGAGGGAAAAAATACAGCAGAGTAAAGGTGCTAAGAAGGAGTGTTGTGGAGTACGGCGAGGAGGCCAATGGTATTTTACATAGATGGTAAAGCAGAGCCTTTTGGTAAAGCAGGCGAATTTTGAGAGAGATTTGAAGAAAGTGAAGGAGCGAGCTATGCAGACATCTGAGGGAGAGTGCTCTAGGCCCGAGTTGTCCAAAACAGAAGCCACTAGCCCCACATTCCACCGAGCGCTTAAATGTGCCTAGTCTGAACAGAGGTGTTCTGTTAGTGTAAAATACACACCAGATTTCCAAGACTTAGTAACCACGACATAGAGTAAAATATCTTATTAATAAGTTTTACATGATTACATGTTGAAATGTTAATCTTTTTTGATACACTGGGTTAGATAAAATATTCTATTAAAATTAATTTCACCTATTTCTTTTTACTCCTTAAAATGCACTACTTGGAGGCTTGAGAACTACACATGTGGCTTGCGTTTGTGGCTCACACTCTATTTAATTTGGACAGTGCAGTTCTAGGCAAAGAGAACAAGTGTAAGGGTCGGAGGATGTTCTTGGTGTTGCTATCATCTTCACTCACTCACCTTGAGCACGCCTCTCCCTGTACCGTTATCATTTCCCACAGGTCTATCTCCCTGACTAGACAGAGATCGTCTAGGTCAGTATCTGAGTTTCATTTACCTTTCATCCCCAGACCCTAGCCCAGTATCTAGTACAAAGCAAGTTAGCTGTTTGGTAGAATGTAGATAATTCCTTTGGTTCTTCACTAAACTGTAGTCATTTCTGACAGTTTGTAGCCATATTCATTTACTATTTCAAAAGGTTGAAACTATTACAATTTCTCATTCAAGTATGGATTAAATTTAAAAGTCTAAAACCTAATTAACGAATGAAATTCTATTTTGCATGTGTTTTTATAGAATTTTGGAGTTTTTCTAATAACCTGAATAGCTTTGCAGAAAGTTATTTATCACTATCAGAAAGCATTATCCTGGTACACTACATCACACTAGTATTTAATACATTTTATAAAAACATGTTATCTTAATTAACTAACAAGCAGTGTCTTCCTAAATTATAAGGAGAAAATCCAAGGGATCATTTTGGATCTCTTTACAGGCAGTTTGAGCTGAGGATTGTGATCAACTATCTAAACCCTCAACTAAATTACCTATCATTAGGGGTAGAAAACTGCATTTTCTAATTAAATATTAAGAGCTTTAGATAGATAATTAACAAAAAATCAATTGCCCTTGGTTGGGTTAACTGATAGGCAGCAAGATTTTGAAATGATATTCAAGTTCAAGTCCTATTTGTTAGGCTAATCAATCTTAATCTCTACTTACTCATCTATAATAAAAGAGCACATCCATCTGACCTACCTCACAGAGCTGCTGTGTGGAAAAATGCAAGCAGTGTGCACATTAAAGTTGAAGTTGTTGGTATTATCAAGATACTTCTGTGTGTATACGTGTGTGTGCCTGTGTGTATTTATGCACGTACTAACCAGAATTTCCCTGAATCAACTGATGACTGAATCATTACTGTTAGGAAAACATCCTCCTATAAAAAGGGACACTGCAGAAACTTTTAATTGGACATTTCTCAGAGTATCTTTAATTATGAGGCCTATCAAAAAAGAATATAGCTGCAGAGGTGAGTTTGGTAACTAGGTTCTAGGATCATAATGTATAAATCTGATACTACACTTGAACCCTTAAAGCCAGACAAAATTCGTCATATAAGAGAACTGTCTAAATATTTGGATGAAAAATTGAAAATGAGATAGTTTATGCATCCATTCAATGACTAATATAATCCTAGTGCCTCCTGGGTAAGAGACAATATGACAAGGGCCACGTCCTTATGGAATTTAATTATTCAAAAGCACAAGACTGAAAAATTTAAGGAAAGTATCAAATAGTACAATCATAGCAAATTATTGTTGACAACTGTTACAATGAAATAGTTCTTAAGTCAAAAAAAGTCTCTAAATATATATGTCTGGTTCTTACGTTTTAAGTTGTAATTTTATAAAATGGATTTATTATATAGTCAGCTATAGATAACATACTTATTCCCAGTATTATACTTAAGAGTTCTTTGCAGATAAGAGTGGCATAATGCAACAGTTAGGATTGCATTTAACTACAGAACAATTAGAAAATGTTATAAAAGGGGCTTAAACAAATCAATGTTTGTTGTTTTTATACAAGAAGTCTGGGGCTATGCAGAACAAGACTCTGTGGCAACTTAATGAGGCCATCAGTCTCTTTCCATGTTTCCACATTCCCCATCCATAGGCCTTTATCTCAAGCTTGTTGCCTCAAGATCACAATGTGGCTGCAGCACCTCCATACTGCAAGTCCCCTTTCCAGGCAGTAGGATGAAGGCAGAGAAAGGGCCAACACTAGTTCCAGGAAAGCTTTCCTCATTTGGAAAAGGAAAGCATCCCAAAGAAATTACACCTACATCTCAATGGCCAGTCTTATGGCACATGGTTACCTTTATAGAAAGGTGTCTGAGATGGTATTAGGGCTTTCCAACCGCTACCACACGTGAAAAGGGAAAAGGAGGTTTTGAATGGAATTCGGGTAGCCAAAACAAAGTGTCTGCCACATGTAATAATTCTGTGCATATCCTCTATTTCTAGAAAGGCATATGGGACCTAGTGAACATTTAAGTGATTGAATAATGAATTGAAAATTTTATCAAACTTCTATGAAATTCTATGCACTCAATAAATCATTCTTGACCACTATAAAAGAAAAGAGACATGGACTGTGACTGAGACCCAAGTATGAATCTCTGTCTCTGCTCATTAGTCTGGTATTTGTCCCTTCGTTCTGCCTTGTTTCCTTTATCTTTTCCTGATTTGCTTTACCATCCTCAAGCCTCTCCCGGAAACATCCACAATTTACAAGTCTCCTTTGTGATACTCTGCCCCAGCTTCCTCAAGGAGGTTTACATACAATCTCTTTTTCCCAGATCCTATCTGGCTCAGTCTCCACACACCACCCTGGTTACTCCTAACGTGTCAGACATCAAACTAACAGACTTTTTAATGAGATAATTATGACTACCCTCATCTCTGAGCTCAAGAAGAAAATGAGTCTAGATAAGTTTAAAATGCAAGTTTCATATACATTTAAAATGACACACTAAATAAAAGAGCTGACATTTGTTTTAAGTTGCAATCAGTTTTTAAAACTGATATTTGTGCTATATATTTAGGATTTTACCTGGTCAGCAACAGCAGTGAAGTATGTCCACATGGGGTCTCCCGCTGAGGAATAACTGTCCGGATAAGCTGGGTATGCAGGGTATCCACCAGGGAGCACAGCTGGCCCTGTTCCTGGCATTGGCTGTCCCATTTGCATCTGATTGCTAAAATTTCCAAGCTATAAAAGTGAAAAAGGAGAAGGTTATTAATACAAATATTACCCATTATCCACTGAAGTTGGTTTAAAAGAAAATACTTATGAGAAGTCCATTGAAAAGCAAAACTCGAGTTACTGAAAGCTCCCAAATTATCACAAAAGCTGTTAGCTACAAACTGCGAGATGCCCTGCATTACTTAATTCAGCTCATCAACAAATGTTATCCAACATGTTTTAAAGTGTTAAAGAAAAAAGAAGTCTCTAGCCTCTAAGAATGAGGCACACTTTAAAAAAGTAAAAAATACAAGAAGCAAAAAGTAAAAAATACAAGAAATTTTCACCTAGAGTAAAACTAAGAAGTAGTATACCTAAAATACAAGAAACTTTCACCTAGAGTAAAACTAAGAAGTAGTATACCTAAAGACACATACATAGAATACATGGGAAATACAATACAACAAAACTGTGAATGAATCATGGGAAGATGCATAGGGCTAACATCCCCTCCACTAGAAAATATTTATTTTTTAAAAAGCAAGATATCAATGAACAGAACAATAAAGTGATAATTCCAACAATAGTCCTCTTCAAAACTGATAAGAATAACAACAATGAGAATACCAATAATAATAATACTCAGCTAATGTTTATTGAGAGCTTTTTATATTGCAGGTACTGTTCTAACGACTTTCCATCTACCATGTGATTTGATTTCCCAACAACTCAGTGAGATATGAAAGTACTATCCTTTTTTCAGTTGAGAACGTGAAACTTCAAGGTTTCCTGAATTAGTTAAGGTCAAATGGCTAGTAAGAAATAGATCATGATTCAAATATAAAGCTGACCCCAGAGACTACATACTGTTTGTTTCCTGCTATGGCTCTGGTTACTGTCTTCTTTTCACTTTGGAACTTGGTATACATTTTTTTATATCTTAGAGAGATATTTTGCTCACTGTTTTTAATGAGTCTGGAGGAGGAATAAGTATCAAGATTGTTCATTATTCCATTTGGAACAAAAATCTTGATCTGCATCTTTGAAGAATAAGCAGAAATTGATGGGCAAAAAGAGAAAAGAATTCTAAGAGGGGGAAAAAGGCAAAAGGTAGGAGCCTTTAGTGGCAGTTTGAAAAGCTGCAGCATGGGATATGGTAAAGGCCAAAGGGATGCAGAAAGTATGGGAGCTCCAGGAAATGTGTTCAAGGATCAAAAACTAGATTATGAAGCAATGAAGTATAAGAAAGGGAACAATAAACATTAAAACAATATAATGAATTTGAAAAAAAAGTAACTTTAAAAGTTATTCTTTGCAAAGAGACAGACTGTCAGAGGAGAGGCCAATTTCTGGAATAAAAAAGAGAAGTGTATATAACCACAAAGAGAATTCAAATTAAAAAATACATATTAACAAATGCTTACGAACACCTCTTTACCAATACATTTGAAAATGTAGGGGCTTCCCTCGTGGCGCAGTGGTTAAGAATCCGCCTGCCAATGCAAGGGCCATGGGTTCGAGCCCTGGTCCGGGAAGATCCCACATGCCGCAGAGCAACTAAGCCCGTGTGTCACAACTACTGAGCCTGCACTCTAGAGTCTGCGAGCCACGAGCCACAACTACTGAAGCCCGCGTGCCTAGAGCCCATGCTCCACAACAAGAGAAGCCACCACAGTGAGAAGCCCACGCACGCAATGAAGAGTAGCCCCAGCTCTCCCCAACTAGAAAAAGCCCGCGCGCAGCAATGAAGACCCAACATAGCCAAAAATAAAATAAATAAATAAAATAAAGTTTAAAAATTAAAAAAAAAATGTAAATGAAATGGGCCTTCTAAAAGTATCTAAATTCTATAAATTACAAATATTGATTCAAGGAAAAAAAACTTCCTATTTCTAATAAGGGTAACTAGGATAAGATCAATCTTCACACACACAAAAAAAATTTTCATAAAATATTATTTTTTAATATTAAAGGAAAAAGGTAAAATTTCCTCACTCATACGGGGAAACTTCCAGGCCAATACTGGGGGACAAGTCTAGACCCAGAGGTAAAAGGATTAGCGAAATTCCCAAAGCAGCTTTTGCTCTGAGGCAAAAAACAAACACCTAGACTTTGGTTCCAAGGCCTGCCTCCAAGGACGTGAAGGGCAATCAAGGCCTGGGGCATATCCAAGAAATTAAGGCTTACTGGAGACCCTCACACCTTAAGCTTCACAGAAGGAAAACTGAAAAAACTTTTTTCTAAGAAGAGAGGCCAAACTAAATATAAGCCTATTAGCGAAAAGCTCATGTTGAGGTGGTGCCAGGAGACTGGCTATAGACCCTCTACTGTGGCATCTCCATGTGTGCCTGGAGGGTTCAGCATACTTGTTTTTTAATCAAAGTCAGGCAAGCAGTATTATATGAAGAACCTGGCCTTAGGAATAACCTTCTATCTACCTTTCCTTCCTGTCTCGCAATATTAACTTCTCCAAAATCCAAAAATGTCAGAGCCTGGTGGAGGCCAGATTAAAGATGGTTGCAAATTCTTTGCAACCTTTCCCCTGCAAAGGCAAAGACTTTCTCTACTCCCTTGAATCTGGGCTGGGCCTGTTTCAGCTTTATCTGGTAGAAACTGCACCACATGCATTCCAGGCTTAAGACTTTAAGAGGACACACAGCTTTAGTTTCTCTCTTAGAACATGGCCAGCATGAAGAAGCTCAAGACCCATGTGGAAGGGCCCACATGGAGGGAAACTCAGACCCCTAGCCTACAAAGTAAACCCTGAAGAGTAGTTTATAATAAATTCATATTTCAAGTTGTCTTCCCAATAGTTTCAAATGAATCAAAACTGACCATTAGGTCATCATTGTCATGACCTGGTAATGCGACTGAAGAAAACCTTGGACTTGTGTCAGCAATGTCATTTTCATGTAGTTTTGCACACTTTTGAATCTTTAGTATTCTCTTTGATCCCTAGTTTCGTCCCAGAAATTTTCAACTACTTGTCCATTTTGTGAGGGTTACTTTGGATAAACTAGATCATATAATCTGTAACCCTGGAGAATTCTGCACATATAAACTGTGTAATAAGTCACAACAGGCTGCATAGAACTCCACTTCATACCTCAGGATACCAGCTGTACCTTATGTCAGTGTTCTTCAAACATTTGCTTCCCTATCCCTAAAACAATGTTGAAAAGTTATATACTTTTCCCCACAGTTTATGTTGACATTTGACATTCTTAAGTCAAATGTATTAGGCATTAAGCAATGCCTAATACACTGTAAATCTTGACATTCACAAATGATGTCTTACATCACTCTTTGGAAAGTATCCGTTGCTATCTACATACTATAATGACCTGATACTTGCTCCTATCCATTTTTTTTTAAGAGAAATGAAAAGGCTCTTCTGGAACACTCAGAAATTTTACCTTTTTCCTTTTATTCTTGGAACTTATTTTTTATTCTGTTTCTTCCTCATCTGTATAAGCTTTCTATGCTTAAAATGTATCATTATGCTTGAAAATACTGATCACACTATAACACTTACCTAAAATAAAAATGTATGTAAACTGAAATTTTAAATTTTGTTTTATTTCCTGTTACCATAATGGATACTACAGTCACAACTCCCAACTCCCAAAAGTGATGCAGGATAAACGGTTACGTAAGAAAGTATAATCTTCTCCACCTCCCCACTCCCCCATCCCCGCCCCCAAATTCTAGAAGAACACTGTCCTTGGTAGAATAGTAAACATTAGGAGACATTTAGCATACCTTAATTTATTCATAAGCAACATAGAGAACAGAAAAGAAGTGGTCAAAAAATTCAGGAAAAGGATGTCTAGCAAAACCGGGGAGGAGGGGGTTAGGAGGATTGGACGGAGGGCGCACCACAAAAGATTACTGGAACAAGAAAAAGGATGCTTTGTTCCTCCATTCCAGGGAAGAAATTTCTAAAAACACTCCACACCCTTGGCTCCACAAGGACTCGTCTAAGGGTTCCTCAGGGACCAGAACACCTGCGGCTCCCCGCTCGGCCCCAGCCCCGGCTTCCTACACGGCGCGAAGTCCCGGCGCCGCCGAGTACCAGAGGCGGGCGAAGTTAGCAGGCACCGCCCGCCGGAGCGCCACACCCCGCGGAGGCAGAGGCCGCGCCGAAGCGGCCAGGACTCACCCCTCCTCCGTATCGCGGGTAGGCCATGACAATCTTGCGAACGTCAACCGTCACCCTCCGAGTCAGCGTCCGCCAGGCTGGGAGAAAAGCGGAGGTACAGCTGCAGGTGAAAGTGAGATTGACGGACTCGCCGGCCGCGCCGTTCACTTCCTCGAGACCAACCCCCCCGGAGTCCAGCTCTGCCCTACTCAGCTCGGATTGGCTGAGACCGGCCCTTCGGAGCCTATAGTACCTAAGCCCGCCCCTTCCCCAGGCTAGTCCCATCCATCTCGTCTCTGATTGGCTTCACGCGGCCAACCTTTTCCTACTCCTCGTTTATTGACTCGCTCGGGTCTTGCGCTCTCTCCTCGCTAAACCGAGAATCCTTTGCAACAGTAACTTCCACCCTCTTTGGAAAGGCTCTGTAGGTCGGTTTCTTTTCTCCTTAGAAACCCAGACCAGCAAGTGCATGACCTCTTTTAACCTCCACTCTTTTGAAGCTGGGCTACCGAATACTTATCTATGAATTTCAAAACTTGAAGAGTTACTTACATCTATTTTTCCGTAGCGTTGATGTCACATCATCAAAACTATGAAACCTTGACCTCTACTCCAAAGGTAGTGCTTCTGAGCTAAAACTCTCTTGACACCAAATTTTACCAAAAGGTTATTATAGTTTGTTAGATAAATGGTGACCAGAAGTTGCCAGATTTAGCAAATAAAAATACAGATGTCCAGTTAATTTTTTTTTTTTTTTTTTTTTTTTGCGGTACGCAGGCCTCTCACTGCTGTGGCCTCTCCCGCCGCGGAGCACAGGCTCCGGACGCGCAGGCCCAGCGGCCATGGCTCACGCACCCAGAAACTCCGCGGCATGTGGGATCCTCCCGGATCGGGGCACGAACCCGTGTCCCCTGCATCGGCAGGCGGACTCTCAACCACTGCGCCACCAGGGAAGCCCTAGTTAAATTTTATTCTAAAAAAAGATGAAAATTTTAAAATATGAGTATGTCCCAAACATTGCATGGATCATACTTATACCAAAAAAATTATTCGCTGTTTACACGCTGATAATATACAAGGCATCCTATATATTATCTGGCAACCCGACAAATGACTCAACATTTGGGCAAACTCTTTTAAGTTGTGCCTCCTAATTATATCTGTAAGGTCGGATCTTAACAAACGGCACCGCGAAACAGAGGAAAGCTTCAAGTGAGCTTTATTAGGGAGCTCGCGGGCGAGGTTCACTGATACGAGAGAAAGGGGCCAGAGAAGTCGCTCCCGGGCGAGGGTTGGGCAAGATTTTATAGGGGAAAAAGGGAAAGGGGTGTGGTGAAATCTGCGAGGGCGCAGGGTATTCCTTGTTTGGTGGTCTTTTCGGGTATCCTGGGGGACCGTTAGTCCCGCCCCTCGAAAGGCGGGAAGGCTGGGCTGGGTTCAAAGTCCCCAGGTCAGTTCCTGGAACTGGGTGGTCCGGAATGTCTCCAGGGCAGTTTCTGGAACTGGGTGGTCGGTCTGATGCAATCTGTGAATCTGATTGTGTTCCCCTGCCTCGGGCCAGTTGGCCTTACAATATCCACCCAGGAACAGCTTGGTTTTTAATCACTCGGTGCAAAGTTAAATGCTCAATTACTTTGATTTATTAAGTAATAGTCATTGACAGTTTTGCTTTTCTCTGGAGCTCAAATGAATTTTGTAGCTCCAGCTTGAAAAGGACAGGACACACACAGTGACGGGACAGCTGTAGACTTAGTTTAAAAACAAACAAAAAGACCATAATGATATTATTTTGAGTTATCTCTGAAGAATAAGACAACTACTAAAATGTTTCTTAAAAATAAGGATGTGGAAGAAAGTGTCATCTATTAGCAGAGGAAATCAACCTTGCAAAGCTGAGTAACTGTTGGTCATTTACATTACAGAGGCGGAACCTGTTGAACTTTGTGAAACCTAATTTTCTCAGGAAGACATAGAAAGGAAGATTGCTAAGGTACAAGCCACTCTTGACAAAATGTGCATTGGTTCCCCTAACACAATAAGAAATACTTTAGCCAGTGAGGTTAAATTATTGGCATAAATAAATAAAGGGGGATGGTAAAACCTATTTGATAAGAGGAAAGAACACTTAACTCATTAAAGCATCAAGTGATAAAGCATTACAAAGCAAAACAAATCATTGCGAAGTTTTATTCTAACTGATTAACTGCGTATTCAAAGAAATACTCAGAGAGGATCAAGTGTTTTACATTTACAATCTTAGTCTAAATCTCTGGTCAGAATTTTTGTGCATCTTCTTTTCATCATACTAGCCTTACCAATGCATTACATTTTTTTCAAAACTCCATGGGTTCCTTGCATTTCTACACATGTGGTTTCAAGATAGGGATTGTATTTTCCTCAAGGTCAGAGAGAAGATTTGCTGCAAGATAGCAAAGCTAATTTCTCCTTCCAGGGCAAAGTTTGCTTAGGTTTGCTAGCAGGACTTTCCTAAGCTTAGAGTTCCTTCATGCTGATTCAAACCCACTGCTTCTGCATCACCCACCTAGGAGCTCCATTTCACTCAGTGGAACTTGGGAGCAAAAGGAATGCATGAGAACCTGAAGGTCATGCTGCCTGTGCTGTAAGTAACAAAGTTCTTTGTCTCTGACAGAGGAATCTCATGCCTTCTGTCAACTTCTATGAAATTGTGGCAGGCTACTTGTTAGCTTGCAAGTAGGATAAAATATCTGATCCTTTGACGTTCTAGGCAACGTGTCTCTTTCTTAGAGAAAGAACTACGCAGGGAAGTTCCTACTGAAGGGTAGCAGAATATGCCACCCCAAAATATGCCACTTTGGCATAAGGATTATTTTAAACTGAAGGCAACTGAGAAGAAACAGATACAAGAAAAGCTCTCTACTCGCCAGTTGCCTAACAACAGGACCAAAGGGTCCCTCTTCCCCTCTCTACCAAGGACAGAAATGAATACTCTGAGACAAGTTTAGTCCCTTATCAATAAAGAAGGCAGGGACTTAAATCTGCATAACAAATCTTATGTTTGTTTATCTTTCTTTTCCTGGTAACCTCCCCGTAGCTAGTTTCCCCACACCTTTCTTTTCTCTTTAGCTGAAGATGGTATTTAAGCTGAAGTTCTAAGACACCTCTGAGAATTATTCATTTTTCTCTGGGTATCTCCTATGCATACATGAGGATTCGTGTTAATAAACCTCTGGGCTTTTTTTTCTCTTGTTCATCTGTTTTTTGTCGTAGAGATCTCAGCCAAGAACTCAGAAGGGTAAAGGGAAATTGATTTTACCTCCCATACACTATCATGTGAGATACAGAAAGGATTTTCTACACTATAGTCTGCTGTATCTCTGTCTCTAAACCTAGTATTTCATATTATAAATTTTCTAGTATAGGAACTTACAATAAGTCAATAAAGAGTATTTTTTTAAAGTAACTGTATGATCAGGCCACCCAAGATGGCTGTTGTCTTGGTCTCTGCTTCACCTACACCCTACACCTGCTTCACCTACACCCTACTCACCTGACTAACCTCCCCACATACTTGCCCCAGGCCTTAGCTAACCGCTGTTGCTTTAGCCACAGTGATAGCTTATCAAAGGGGCAGTGAGAGGCGTGCTCCTCTGAGCCAACCTGATGTCAATTCCCCCTATAATTGGTAACCCACTGTCCCCGGAGCAAAGACTGCCCCATGTCCTCTCACTGTCCCCCACACATGGAGGGGTGTCGCTCCAGGACCTTGCTTCAGATGTCTAAGCTCCCCCATCCAATAAACCACTGATGTCTCTGTTGCTGACTCCGGGCTCTTTCTTCCGTCTTGAAACTGGTTAAGTACGGGGCTTGCAGGGCTGCTTAGTGCAGCCCAACAGTAATAGTAATGAAAATTTGCTCCATGATTCAGTGAGCATTGTATGAACAATATCATCTTATGAAAATGTAATGTATAAAAAACAATTTTAGGGGCGGAATCAAGATGGCATATTAGGAGGATGTGGAATTCACGTCTCCTCACAACTAGGGCACCTACCAGGCACCGGTGGGGGACCACGGACACCTAAGGGGGTGGGAGGAACCCCCAGCGACTGGGTAGGACGTGGGGCATGGGGGGAGTGAAGGGGGAGGAGAAGTGGAGGCGGGACGGGACAGGCGCCCCTGAGGGGCAGCTGGGGGAGGGGAAGGGATCCCACGCCCGAAGGGGGAAATTGGGGAACAACTGGGAGGGCAGAGGATCAAAAGGGAGCGTGGCCAGGTTTCCCCTGCCCACTCGGACCCCCAGGAACCTGTTGAGATCCGGGGCCTGATCCTCTGCCCACCTAGGCTCCCTCCATCTGTGCAGGTCCTGAGGCAGGGAAGGGGGAGCAAAAGTAAAGGCCGGACCTCCGGGACCCCTGAGGGGCAGCTGGGGGAGGGGAGGAGTTCCTACACCCAGCGGGACCCACCCACGGTTAGGGGTCCAGCAGCGACAGGGGAGACACTGGGGGAGACGGTACGGCAGGGCGTAAAGGAACAGAAGGGAAAGGGGCCAGTGCTTTCCCTGTCCACTCAGGCACGGGGAAGCCTGCTGGGCTCCCGGGACTAATCCTCTACCCTCGGAGCCTCCCTCCTGCTGTGCAGAACCCAAGCCCCGCCCCTACACCCCCACCCAGGGCCCCACCTCCACACTCGGAGACCCCCTCCAATGAGCTGGGCCTACACCCCACCCACACACCCTCACTCAGGGCCCTACCTGCAAACTCCAGAACTCCACCCTCTGGAGGCCCTCATTTCAATGTGCTGCCTCTACCTTCTTCAGCAGGTCCTAGCAGAGGCCCCGCCCCACACTCAAACGTCAACTCCCCACCCGCGAAGGTCCCACCCCAGCCTAAACCCCACCCCTGCCTGAGATCCACCCCACCCCACCCCCACCCCCGGCTAAACTCCGCACCCATTGCCAAGGCTTTTTAAAAATTTTTTTTTCCTTTACTTTTTCCTCTTTTAGATTGGGGCTCTGTTTTACCTTGTTGATTCATTGTTGTTGATTCTTTTATATTTTTATTTTTCCTAATAAATCTTTTATTTTTCTAATTTTATTTTATTCTTTATACTTTGTTAGTGATCTCTCCTTTTGGCTTGTTGCCCCGTCCCCCCCCCCCAAACTTTTTCCTTGTGGCAGTCGTTTCAATTATACTTTTATTTTTCCTAATATATTTTTTATCTTTCTAATTTTATTTTGTTTTTATTCTTTGATATTGTACTCCTCCATTTTTTATTTCTTTCTTCCTTTTTTTTTTTTTTTTTTTTTTACTGTGCCATGAAGCTTGTGGGATTTTGGTTCCCAGGCCAGAGGTCAGGCCCAAGCTCCTGTGCTGGGAGCTCCAAGTCCAAACCGCTGGACTAACAGAGAATCTCAGACCCCAGGGAATATCAATCAGAGTGAGGCCTCCCAGAAGTCCTCATCTCAGCACCAAGACCCAGCTCTATCCAACTGCCTGCAAATTCCAGTGCTGGACATCTCAGGTCAAACAACCAATAAGACAGGAGTACAGCAGCACCCATAAAAAAAAAAAAAAAAAAAGACAAAAAAAAAAGTTACAGATGATGGAGCAAGGTAAAAGCTTACAAGATCAAATAAATGTAGATGAGATAGGCAACCTACCTGAAAAAGAATTCAGAGAAATGATAGTAAATCATTTTACTATCAAATCCAAAATATTGGAAACAGAATGGAGAAAATACAAGAAACATTTAACAAGGATCTAGAAGAACTAAAGAGCACACAAGCAGTTATGAACAACACAGTTGCTGAAAGTAAAAATACTCGAGAAGGAATCAATAGCAGAATAACTGAGGTAGAAGAACGGATAAGTGACCTGGAAGATAAAATAGTGGAAATAACTACTGCAGAGCAGAATAAAGAAAAAAGAATGAAAAGCACTGAGGACAGTCTCAGAGACCTCTGGGAAAACATTAAATGCAGCAACAATCAAATTATAGGGGTCCCAGAAGGAGAAGAAAAAAGGAAAGGGTCTGAGAAAATATTTGAAGACATTATAGTCAAAAACTTCCCTAATATGGGAAGTGAACAAGTCCAGGAAGCACGGAGAGTACCATACAGAATAAACCCAAAGTCAAACATGCTTAGACACGTATTAATCAAACTATCAAAAACTGAACAAAGAAAAAGTATTAAAAGCAGCAAGGAAAAAGCAACAAATAGCATACAAGGGAATCCCCATAAGGTTAACAAGTGATTTTTCAGCAGAAACTCTGAAAGCCAGAAGGACATGGAAGGACATATTTAAAGTGATGAAATGGAAAAACCTACACCCAAGATTACTCTACCTAGCAAGGATCTCATTCAGATTCGATGGAGAAATTAAAACGTTTACAGATAAGCAAAAGTTAAGAGAATCAGCACTACCAAACCAGCTTTACAACAAATGCTAAGGGATCTTCTCTAGGGAGGAAACACAAGACAAGGAAAACACCTACAAACACAAACACAAACCAATTAAGAACATGGTAATAGGAACATACATATCGATAATTACCTTAAATGTAAATGGATTAAATGCTCCAACCAAAAGACATGGACTGGCTGAATGGATACAAAAACAAGACTGGTACATATGCTGTCTACAAGAGACCCACGTCAGACCTAGGGACAAATACAGACTGAAAATGAGGGGTTGGAAAAGGATATTCCATGCAAATGGAAATCAGAAGAAAGCTGGAGTAGCAATTCTCGTATCAGACAAAATAGACTTTAAGATAAAGACTGTTATAAGAGACAAAGAAAGACACTACATAATGATCAAGGGATCAATCCAAGAAGAAGATATAACAATTGTAAATATTTATGCACCCAACATAGGAGCACCTCAATACATAAGGCAAATGCTAACAGCCATAAAAGGAGAAATCAACAGTAACACAATCATAGTAGGGGACTTTAACACCCCACTTTCACCAAGGGACAGATCATCCAAAATGAAAATAAATAAGGAAACACAAGCTTTAAATGACACATTAAACAAGATGGACTGAATTGATATTTATAGGACATTTTCACCCAAAAACAACAGAATACACTTTCTTCTCAAGTGCTCATGGAACATTCTTCAGGATAGGCTATATCTTGGGTCACAAATCAAGCTTTGGTAAATTTAAGAAAACTGAAATCATATCAAGTATCTTTTCTGACCACAACGCTATGAGACTAGACATCAATTACAGGAAAAAAAACTAAAAAATACAAACATATGAAGGCTAAACAATATGCTACTAAATAACCAAGAGATCATTGAAGAAATCAAAGAGGAAATAAAAAAATACCTAGAAACAAATGACAATGAAAACACGATGACTCAAAACCTATGGGATGCAGCAAAAGCACTTCTAAGAGGAAAGTTTATAGCAATACAATCCTGCCTCAAGAAACATCTCAAATAAACAACCTAACCTTACACCTAAAGCAATTAGAGAAAGAAGAACAAAAAACCCCTGCAAAGTTAGCAGAAGGAAAGAAATCATAACGATAAGATCAGAAATAAATGAAAAAGAAGTGAGGAAACAATAGCAAAGATCAATAAACCTAAAAGCTGGTTCTTTGAGAAGATAAACAAAATTGATAAACCATTAGCCAGACTCATCAAGAAAAAAAGGGAGATGACTCAAATCAAAAGGATTAGAAATGAAATAGGAGAAGTAACGACTGACACTGCAGAAATACAAAGGATCATAAGAGATTACTACAAGCAACTATATGCCAGTAAAATGGACAACCTGGAAGAAATGGACAAATTCTTAGAAAATCACAACCTTCTGAGACTGAACCAGGAAGAAATAGAAAATATGAACAGACCAATCACAAGTGCTGAAATTGAAACTGTGACTAAAAATCTTCCAACAAACAAAAGCCCAGTGCCAGATGGCTTCACAGGCGAACTCTATCAAACATTTAGAGAAGAGCTGACACCTATCCTTCTCAAACTCTTCCAAAGTATAGCAAGGGAGGAACACTCCCAAACTCATTCTACGAGGCCACCATCACCCTGATACCAAAACCAGACAAAGATGTCACGAAAAAAGAAAACTATAGGCCAATATCACTGATGAACATAGATGCAAAAATCCTCAACAAAATACTAGCAAACAGAATCCAATAGCACATTAAAAGGATTATGCACCATGATCAAATGGGGTTTACCCCAGGAATGCAAGAATTCTTCAATATATGCAAATCAATCAATGTGATACACCATATTAACAAATTGAAGGATAAAAACCATATGATAATCTCAATAGATGCAGGAAAAGCTTTCAACAAAATTCAACACCCATTTATGATTAAAAACTCTCTGGAAAGTAGGCATAGAGGGAACTTACCCCAATATAATAAAGTCCATATATGACAAACCCACAGCCAGCATCATTCTCAATGGTGAAAAACTGAAAGCATTTCCTCTAAGATCAGGAAAAAGATAAGGTTGCCCACTCTCACCACTATTATTCAACATAGTTTTGGAAGTTTTAGCCACAGCAATCAGAGATGAAAAAGAAATAAAAGCAATCCAAATTGGAAAAGAAGTAAAACTGTCACTGTTTGCAGATGACATGATACTATACATAGAGAATCCTAAAGATGCTACCAGAAAACTACTAGAGCTAATCAATGAATTTGGTAAAGTAGCAGGATACAAAATTAATGCACAGAAATCTCTTGCATTCCTATACACTAATGATGAAAAACCTGAAAGAGAAATTAAGGAAACACTCCCATTTACCATTGCAACAAAAAGAATAAAATACCTAGGAATAAACCTACCTAAGGATACAAAAGACCTGTATGCAGGAAACTATAAGACACTGTTGAAAGAAATTAAAGATGATACGAACAGATGGAGAGATATACTATGTTCTTGGATTGGAAGAATCAACATTGTGAAAATGATTATACTACCCCAAAGCATCTACAGATTCAATGCAATACTTATCAAACCACAAATGGCATTTTTCACAGAATTAGAACAAAAAATTTTACAATGTGTATGGAAACACAAAAGACGCTGAATAGCCAAAACAACCTTGAGAAAGAAAAACGGAGCTGGAGGAATCAGGCTCCCAGACTTCAGACTATACTACAAAGCTACAGTAATCAAGACAGTATGGTACTGGCACAAAATCAGAAGTATAGACCAATGGATCAGGATAGAAAGCCCAGAGATAAACCCACGCACATGTGGTCACCTTATCTTTGATACAGGAGGCAAGAGTATACAATGGAGAAAAGACAGCCTCTTCAATAAGTGGTGCTGGGAAAACTGGACAGCTACATGTAAAATAATGCAGTTAGAACACTTCCTAACACCAGAAACAAAAATAAACTCAAAATGGATTAAAAGGGCTTCCCTGGTGGCGCAGTGGTTGAGAGTCCGCCTGCCGATGCAGGGGCACGGGTTCGTGCCCCGGTCCGGGAAGATCCCACATGCCGTGGAGCAGCTGGGCCCGTGAGCCATGGCTGCTGAGCCTGCGCCTCCAGAACCTGTGCTCTGCAACGGGAGAGGCCACAACAGTGAGAGGCCCGCGTACTGCAAAAAAAAAAAAAAAAAAAAAAAAGGATTAAAGACCTAAATGTAAGACCATACACTATAAAACTCTTAGAAGAAAACATAGGCAGAGCACTCTATGGCATAAATCACAGCAAGATCCTTTTTTACCCACCTCCTGGAGAAATGGAAATAAAAATAAACAAATGGGACCTAATGAAACTTAAAAGCTTTTGCACAACAAAGGAAACTATAAACAAGATGAAAAGACAACCCTCAGAATGGAAGAAAATATTTGCAAATGAAGCAATTGACAAAGGGTTAATCTCCAAACTATACAAGCAGCTCTTTGCAGCTCAGTATCAAAAAAACAAACATCCCAATGCAAAAATGGGCAGAAGACCTAAATAGACGTTTCTCCAAAGAAGATATACAGATTGCCAAAAACACATGAAAAGGGCTTCCCTGGTGGAACAGTGGTTGAGAGAGTCCGTCTGCTGATGCAGGGGACACGGGTTCGTGCCCCGGTCCGGGAGGATCCCACATGCCGCAGAGCGGCTGGGCCCGTGAGCCATGGCCGCTGAGCCTGCGTGTCCAGAGCCTGTGCTCCGCAACGGGAGACGCCACAACAGTGAGAGGCCCGCGTACTGCAAAAAAAAAAAAAAAAGAGGGATGATATAGCATCTCAGTGCAAGCAACAGTGAGAATCTGTTACCACCCTTAGACTGAGGGGGCAAGGCACGGAAGCAGCCACTGAAACCTGGAGGTAGTAGCTGTGTGGAGTGGGCCACCTGACATGACCTTCAGTAGAGGGATGCACGATGAACTGGATGGAAGGGAACTGAGAAACAAATACCACAGCCTCACTCTCTTCCCTGCCTCCGATTTCCTTTCAATGCTTCCACTGGCTGATCCCAATCAGAAAAAAGAGAATTCAAGGACACAATTCATAAAGGTCAGCCTCCCAGGGAACAGTTCAATGCAGAGGAGGGTGGAGCATGGATCGTTAGAGGCAAGTGGAAAAGATCAAACACAGTGAACAAAAATAAATCCCGTAACTTACATTTATAATCCTGCCAAAGTTTAATGACTCTTCAGTTAGAGACTCAACTTACATAATTTTTCTGTAAGGCAAAAATCCAGATAAGTTGCCTAAAGTTAGTATTTATAGAATAATTATATCAAATGGTGAATCTCTCTTTAATTAAATCCAAATGCTTGATTGAGCAACTAGGCTATGGAGATGAGAGAGGGAGAATGAAAGAGAATCCAGGTTTTTATTCAGCCACCATGATTCCAGTACAGACTCGAGCCACCCATTACAAGAAGCACTGTGGCAACCAGCCCAGAAGAGGAGGTGGGGTGGTGCAGGGAGGAGAAAGGAGGATGTAACCTAGCAACAGAATCTTTAGGCCGCAGTTTGCTCATAAATTTTCAAAATGGAAGTTAGTGATATCAGAAAACGTAATTAAATCAAGAGAAAGTACCAAAAAGATGTGAGTGAGGACATAGCAAATATCTAGGTATATGAGTAAGAAAGATCAAATATTTTTAAAAATTAAAATTCCTGTGCAAAATGTCTTTCTGTATAGTATTTTAAATACATGTACACATAAAGTAAAAAACTGTTTGGAAGGAAACAGAACTGATTTCTATTGGAAAATGCACGTGCCTAAAATAGAGGTTTTTCAGTATAAATTGGAAAAATTAAATGGTTATAGTCTCCACCTTAAAGTATTAACTAAGCAAACATGTATCTTCAAGCTTATGACCCTATGATAGTTATTCAAGAATGAAAAAAATAGTTGATATTTAGATCAATTTTGATATTTCCTCCTGATTGATATCTGAGAAACATTCATGTAGAAAACTATCAGCTACCCATATCATGCAGATAATAATACCTAAAACAGAACAATTTCCCTTTATTTACTGATTTCATTCATTCAGACACACTCTCTGACTTCAAGAGAATATATTAATTGGTACACTAACTACATTTTCTTATTTTCTGTATTTTTAATGTTCTGGGATCTGGGTCCTCACTGACTGTCCCTCCCAGGAATAACCACTTCTTAGAGGTAGCAAAAGACTGAACAGGGAGTGTGCCTTTCATCGCAAACTAGCCAGTCCAGAGCCCAAACTCTGAACTATCTCCTCTCTCTGGCTCTTACTTGTCAAGAGGCAGTATCCTCTGCACTAATCTTCCTGGGGCCAGATACCAGGCACCTAGAAGAAACAGCTTCTCTGCCCCAGAGCCTGCTAAAATTATTCAAACCAGCCAATTCTAACCCTGCTTACCCTGCCTTGCCTGGTCATTCCCATGGAAACCAAAATAAAGGCTCCCACCCCAGGCTTTCCCCTTACTCCTTCTACCTCCTGACTGACCTTGGTGCTTCCCTATGTGGTCCTGCATGGTCTGGTGTGCCCCCTCCTCTTGGAAACTGTAACAAACTGTTTTGTTTTGTTTTTTTGCGGTATGCGGGCCTCTCACTGTGTGGCCTCTCGCGTTGCGGAGCACAGGCTCCGGACGCGCAGGCTCAGCGGTCATGGCTCACGGGCCCAGTCGCTCCGCGGCATGTGGGATCTTCCCGGACCGGGGCACGAACCCGTGTCCCCTGCATCGGCAGGCGGACTCTCAACCACTGCGCCACCAGGGACGCCCCTAACAAACTGCTTTTTCAATGGCAATCGCCTCCTGATCTGTTGTCCTCATCATACTGGAATAACAATAAAACTTTCATTTTAAAACAATTGGTTCTAGTCATTATTGTCTATTTTAACTCTTGAAGGAACTGTGCAATAAATATTTTAGAGATTGATAATTGACTCCAAGTTCATCTATTGGCTGTGTGACGTTGGGCAGAATAACACAACTTCTATGAATCTCAGTGTACCTTTGCAAAATGGGGAAATTCCCTACTAGCAGATAAATTAGTCCTCTTTCTGTTCTCTGTTTTTATAAGATATAATACTTTATACTAAATTATCTTCCCATTAGGAAATGTAGATTATATCCCTTTTCTGTTATCTGGCAAAAAAAAAAATCTATAATTGTACCTAGTTACAGTTTCATTTACTTGAGACCAGCCAAACCAGTGCTGACACAATTAAGATTTGTTAGTTAAAACCCCACAAGGTGGCGGCAGAGGCAACACCATCAGCAGCCAGCAGCTCTACAGAGGAGCCTGAGGAAGGAAGGAATCAAGGCAAGTGCCTTTCTGGGAAGGGCGTGCATACACCTGAATATCTAGGACTTGGCCTGTGCTGCTCTGGGTCTGCTGGGTCATCTAGGGTCCAGGGAACTTACTAAGCCACAGGCAGTGCTTGGCCTCACCTGAGATTCTGGGCCAGCTTTTAGAATTCATTTTGTGAAGAAGTTCAGGTTTTCTCTACAGTTCATTGTGATGTTCTACTAATACTGTATGTTACTATTATTCTTAATCCCTAATTAACAACACACAGCACATTTATGTGCACATAAGCAGTCTATTCCTGAAAAACAAAATATTTCTGACATGTAAAACATCACTTACAGTCCAAGCTTGCAGTCTTATTTACAGTCATCCATCTGTTAAAATCATAAATCCTTCATCTTAAAGTATTTTAAAAGAGATCATTTGTAGTAACAAAATAATTTGGACCACACTATCATTAAAATTTTAAAAATCTCCCACATAGTACGATACGTCCCTCTTGAGGTTTTTAATTGCATTTGAGGGAGAAAGAGTCAATGAAATGAAACCCTCTGTGCTAATTAAGTTCTAAAATTGTGTACCACTTCTGAGGGGTGGGAAGGACCATGCAAGCTCCCCTAGAGCTGTTGAATCTTTATACCCTCAACACAAATATGCATATAGACACACAAATGCAACACACGGATACACACATTCTAATTAGGAATTCGGAGGAGAAAAATTAAATTCTCTTAGGTGTATATCAGGAAATATTTTAAATATTTTTAAATATTATAAAATTTAATTTTCCTAGCTGAGGTTGAAGAAGGGGATGCTCTACTACTTGTTTCAGTTTTCACCTTGCAAACCAGTGTCCTTTTCATCATATGTTTAGTGCTAATTTTTTATATTTTTGTGCTTTTTGTTGGTGATTTCACTGTTTTAAATGGCCCCAAGCATAGTCCTGAAGTGTTATCTAGTGTATCCAAGCACTGGAAGGCTGTGATGTGCCTCAAAGAGAAATATGTGTTAGATAAGCTTCATTCAGGTGTGAGTTACAGTGCTGTTGACCCTGAGTATAATGTCAGTGAATTAACAATATATATTAAATAAGAAACACACACAAAGCAAGGTTATGCATTGATTGGTTTTAAAAATGTTGTGAATTAGGCTCTCAGGAACCTATACTTCCTCAGGAGAAGTCGTTCCATATTTGCTAATTCAGGGTGAGTTTATAGCGAGTAACGAGACTCCACTGTACTCTCTGTTGGCCCTAGGCTAGCAGCGGCCCTCATCTCTAGTTCTCAACTCTGGCTGGAGAGTGGAATCACAGGTGGAATTGAAAGGAGAAATAATTGACAATAAAGTTCCAATTGTGGAGATTCTGATGCAATAAATAATTGTATATATGTCTCCCTGTGAGTCAAATATACAACTAGGCTTGAGAACAACTTTCTAGCTCACTTTGCCACCACAACAAAGAATTGAATGGCTGCTTTGGTACTTCCTATTGGGGATGCTCTTCAAGGGCAATGTGTGTGCTCAGGTAAGGAAAGCATCTAAAAAACAAATTTTTCTAGCTTTCTCTGGGTTATTTTTGTATTTTAATGGTCAAATAAAATGGCTTGAGCTCCTGTGACAAACAGTGTCTTACTATTAGAAATCAGAATTTTTTAGTATTTTGAGCAGGTATCACTTTATTTTAGGGGCGGTGTCACAGCCCAGTTCTAGCCAATGAGACATATAAAAAAAATTCTGCTGTGACACTTTTGTTTTCCTTCACTGTGGAGAAGGCAAGTGGGAGAAACTCTATGTTCCATGCTGCTATAACCTACTTTTAACTGGAGTTGTAGGAAGAAATGATGTTCAGAGCTGTAGTAGCCATTTTGCAACCATGAGAGAAAAGCCAAGAAAATTACAGGACACATCCCAGAGTTCTGACCTCAATGAGTCATTGACTCTTCTTGTTATGTGAGAAAAATCAATTCCTGTTGCTGGGCCACACCTACTCAGGCATCGTCTTTACCTTGCAGCTGGAAGTATGCCTACTGAGATGGCCCTTCGTATCCTGTAGAGCATGGTAAGTCTGGCACAGTTCCTAAGATGTCTGACAATCCCTAGAGGGCTTATGCTCTCATCGTCTCTCTTGGATGGAATTCTCAATCTATGCTCCCTGTCTCACTTTCTACAGATACACTTTTCTCTCTGTGTAGCTCTGCTCCACCACATGCGGCCACTGCCTCTCCTTTATTAACCAAAGCACCACAACACAAACCCATTACATGTGGCAGCCTTTCATGGAAGACCTGGGACTAAGAAGAGTCAGTACAGCAAAGGCAACTCAGGAATGAACTTATTATATCCTGGCCACCCCTGCCGCAGGGAATCTCTCACAGATTCTTTCTCCCCTTGGAATGTCAATACAATCTACCTATGGAGATCTCTTCCTTGGAGATCTCTTCCTCACAGTTGAGGTCACCTCAGCTCACTCTCTGATGAACAGATGTTGAGTGTGTATAGGTATGTGCACACACATGCATTTACACATATATTTGTGCAATTAAATATTGGTAGGAAATGCATTTGAAATATTAATAATGCCTATCTCTGGGTGATAGGATTATAAGTAATTCATATAATCTTCTTCAATATGATGTGATTTTCCCCCTGAAACTTCTACAGTGAATATAAACTATTTTTTAAATAAAAATTAATTTTTTAAAAAGGGTCCAATTCTGGAAAAAATCTGCTGGGCAGCATGTCTGGCAATAGGCTATGAAATATATTCAAGTTCCGTGTATTAACTTAATATACCAACATTTGTCACAAAGCAATAATAACGCTAGCAACTTGGAATATTCTACTTCTACGATCTAAACGTTGAATTTCTTTTCCTCCCGGAGCTTTCTCTCCTTTCACCTCCACACCTTTCCCCCTTCATTCTTATTAATACTGCTCTTCAAATTTAACACCATCTCTAGCCCTTGGGAAGCTCTCTAGAGCTGCAGTCTCCAAGTACTTTGTTCTTTTATTTTTTATAAATGTATTTATTTTTTTTGCTGCGTTGGGTCTTTGTTTCTGTGCGAGGGCTTTCTCTAGTTGTGGCAAGTGGGGGCCACTCTTCATCGCGGTGCGCAGGCCTCTCACTATCGTGGCTTCTCTTGTTGCAGAGCACAGGCTCCAGATGTGCAGGCTCAGTAGTTGTGGCTCACGGGCCCAGTTGCTCCGCGGCATGTGGGATCTTCCCAGACCAGGGCTCGAACCCGTATCCCCTGCACTGGCAGGCAGATTCTCAACCACTGCACCACCAGGGAAGCCCCAAGTACTTTGTTCTTGATCCCTATCAGTTAAAATATTTGAACACGGACCCCAATAAATATATATATATATATATATATATATTTAGAAAATCTTTACATGTACAAATATAATGACATATCCTAAAATACAAACAACAATACAAACTTAAAAGTAAGGGATCAGGGCTTCCTTCCCTGAGAGGCCCGCGTACCTCAAAGAAAAAAAAAGTAAGTGATCAGACAAAAGTGAAATAAAATTTTAAAATGCAACTGATATAATCTACTGTATTAATAATAAAAATAATTTGTAACTGACAATGCTTTATTTTTTTTTTTTGAAATCTTAGTGTAACCATGTGATTTAGCAGCTCAAAAGTTTGGTTCAATTTATCTCAATATTTGATTTCAATAACTCATTCTACAGCAATAACTTCTGTCTCCTAATCCTACTTCAAGACTTTGTCAGCTATATAGGAGCAGAGGTGAAATGAAAATATTTAACTAAGTATATGGGGTGGGTATTAAGCAACTAGAACAGCCACTCCTCACTCAGAATGGACACAGACCGAGACATCTAACCACACAGTGCTCACCAGCTAAATGTCAACCAGGATTTCAAGGAAAAGACAATGGCACTCTACCTACAGTTGACTGTAGTTTGTTCTTGAGCATTTATTGTAAAATAAAGTAAAAGAAAAAGAAAAGCTCAGCCAATTTATGCCTTTGAGGCAAAGGTGTTGTTTTAAAGGTGTGAAAATATGCAAGTAACTGCTTTTAAAAGGAATTAAGCTATGGAGGAAGTATTTAGAAAAATGGATGTTTGGAAAATGTTTCACTGACACCTGATTTTTTTGCCAAAACTTTTCATTATGTTGAAAAGCTTTCACACGTGCACACTTAAAACCAAAAGTTTATAACTGAATTTTTGGAAGTAATTAAGAAATGGGTATCATGATCTAGTAAACTTAGAATTTTTTTCTATTTTGGACCTATTTATGTTTTTGAAATATAAACAATATCCTTTTTTTAACATCTTTATTGGCATATACTTGCTTTACAGAGTTGTGTTAGTTTCTGCTGTGCAGCAAAGTGAATCAGTTATACATATACATATATCCCCATATCACCTCCCTCTTGTGCCTCCCTGCCACCCTCCCTATCCCATCCCTCTAGGTGGTCACAAAGCACGCAGCTGACCTCCGTGCACTATGCGGCTGCTTCCCACTAGCTACCTATTTGAGAATGGACCTGAGGACACGGGGAGGGGGAAGGGTAAGCTGGGACGAAGTGAGAGAGTAGCATTGACATATAAACGGTATCCTTTCAATAAACTTTTCTGCTAAATCAGCCTATCAGCTTTTGTTTCTTGCAAAAAGGGATCCTGTGTAAGTATCAGTTAGATGGCTATTATTATATAATGTTTATGTGTATAACTAAGTTATTTCCTCTATCAACCGTACATTCGTTGAGGGCTAGCAACATCTCTTACTCATCGTTTGTATAAAAATGCTGGCAGTCATGTATAGGGCATGTATAACATGCCAGGACTAGTGCTAAGTGCTTCCAACAACCTTATGACATAGTACTGGTATCATTATCATTCTCGTTTTACAACTGAGAAATTTGAGGTTATTTTCCTAAGATCACACAGCAATTAAGAGGCAGTGCTGAGATGTGAATCCTGGTATCCTGAGCTCACAGTCTCTAAGCTTAATCACAGCTCTATTCTGCTAGTCAAAGGGCATCTAACTGTAAATTACACAGAATAGGCTCTTTATTGATACAATTTAGTAAACAAGTGAAAAAAACAGAGCATCAATTCTAGAAGCATTTCCTCATCAAATTAAATTTATTGTCATTTTCTTTGGAAAAGGCATTACTGCCATGTGTGGCCATTAAATTGTAGTTCTAGTTTGTCAAAGAAGTGGCAGTTATGATTTTTACTACTTCTTAGCTGTAGAAAACTCAAATGGTAAGTTGGATAACAGCAAGAATCTGTTATCTAGCATCTTCCTGAACTACAATTTAAAAAACAAAATGCTAAAAGGTGACTTTTAAAACTGATGGAGACTGAAATATTGCTTTTGGGTTTAAAAAGAAAAGGCAGCTCTAGAAAAAAGGAAAAATATAGCTCAGTATGACTTCCTACCTCAAAGGAGAAAGGAAACAGAAACTTATGTTTAGAAACAATAAGGAGGATGATAATAAAAGTTATATGAAGAAATGTGACAGAGGAAACCCCTATTAAAACAAAAAAGAAAATAAACTAAACCATGGTGCAAAAATATAGATGAAGAAAAAGGATACATTTTGAGAGATTGGCTTTCTTTTTCCTCAACTTCTTTCCTCCAGCAGTGGCTCTATCAAGACTATGGTAGGGCTTCCCTGGTGGCGCAGTGGTTGAGAGTCCACCTGCCGATGCAGGGGACATGGGTTCGTGCCCCGGTCCGGGAGGATCCCACATGCCGCGGAGTGGCTGGGCCCGTGAGCCATGGCCGCTGAGCCTACGCGTCCAGTGCCTGTGCTCCTCAACAGGAGAGGCCACAACAGTGAGAGGCCCGCGTACTGCAAAAAAAAAAAAAAAAAAAAAAAAAAAAGACTATGGTAGATTCCTAAAAATAAAGAGGTTTATATTTTCCCTCAGGATCAGTCCTCATCACTCAATCTTCATGCAGCAAAGTGACTCTTACCTGAAAGTAAATATGTATTGATAATTTTTATTGATGGGTATTATGTGATGCTAACGGTGAGGGTCAGGAGAGGGCATCTATATGAAAAATCAACCAGTGAAATTGCAATGTGCATTATTAGCTAGATCTTACCAGAGTCCTCATAGCACTTATCCTCACCTGGCACACTGTATATTTTCTAGTTATTATTTATTTTCTGTCTTCCCACTCCCATTAGAATGTCAGACCCATAAAAGTAGGAACTTTGTTTAGTTTTATAAACTGCTCCTAGAGCAACACTGGTCACATAGTAGGTTCTTTTTTAAAAAAATAGATTTACTTAGTTAATTTATTTTTTGGCTGCTTTGGGTCTTCGTTGCTGTGCGCGGGCTTTCTCTAGTTGCAGTGAGTGGGGACTACTCTTCGTTGGCAGTGCGAGGGCTTCTCATTGCGGTGGCTTCTCTTGCTGTGGAGCACGGGCTCTAGGTGCGCAGGCTTCAGTAGTTGTGGTACACAGGCGCAGTAGTTGTGGCACATGGGCTTAGGCTTAGTTGCTCCGCGGCATGTGGGATCTTCCCGGACCAGGGCTCGAACCCATGTCTCCTGCATTGGCAGGCAGATTCTTAAGTGCCACCAGGGAAGCCCCACATAGTAGGTTCTTAATAACAATTTTTTAAGTGATTGAATGAATGATATAATCTAAATACCAAACATTTAAACTTCCACTTTTGACCCTCTTTCACCAGGACAGCAATTCTGTGCTGTTAAGAAGATGTCATTATTTCCCCATATTTAATAAGCAACCCCTTTTTATTCCCCAATGTTTGAAACTAAAGGACGGACAGATGAGTAACAGGGGACAGAACGTTTTTTGGTTTGTTTGTTTGTTTGTTCTTGCTTTAACATACTGAATAAAACCTGCCAGCACCTGAGGGGGTGAGGGGGACTTTAATAGCCCTAACAGATATCTTTGTAGACACATAACTAAAATTGATAATTTGAATACTTCTGTAGAAATGTCTAATGTGGTTATCTTCTACCTACAAGATAAAGTCTCCAAAGTAAATAAAGATATGGTAATATTTTGTGAAGAAACAGCAAAGAATAGCATAAATCAGGCTCATCTGCAAGGCCAAGGTTCTATTTCACTTCAACAACTTTCACTGTGTGTTTGACATTAAGCCAGCTGCCGGGTCAAGGCAAATAAAATTCCCATTCAGGGGGAAAATCAGCAAGGGCCTACTATTTGTAGAGTATTGTACTGGTCCTGTGTAAATATGTCCTTTCTTCAAGCAGCTTACAATCCTTGGGGAAGAAAAAAGGCTTAGCTACATAATATAATTAGCAAATAATATAAGACGACAGCTATAAAGTACTCAATTGGGTATTTTCTATGCCTCCGGTAAATACAAAGATTCTGTGTTTCACTTATCCAGTCCAAAACTCCACCAAGCTTCCCTGGCCTATCCAAACTTCATTGAATGTGCATTGCTAGCAGATTCCTTTTCCTAAATATATCTTTTTGACAGCCTAAATGACCCCTTCCTCCTCCATATAATTCTGGACCATGAGGTTCTCATTATGAAGCAGATAAGCTACCACCCACAGTCATCCAGGGTTGCAGAACACCTGAATGAGTAGCCACGTGAAGGACTCACATTTATGTGGCTTCTGTACCGAACCAAAGCTGCCACTTCTCAGTGTGGGTGTCTCTTCCCTCATGACATAGACAAATGTTGATGTTTACTACAAGTTGGTACATTAGTTGCTAATTAAGTTCCTAGCTGCTTCAGCCAAAACTTGCTGTATTGAATCCAAGAAAAGAATGGCAGCTACATCAAAAATAAGTTGTTGGGGATTTTGTTTTGTTTTATTAAAGGAAAGTTGTATATTAAAGAATATGGGGAACTTACATACTGGGTGATGGGAAACCCTCAGTCTTGGCTTCCTCCTAAGCTGAGTTGTCGGTTCAAGTCCTTCAGCATCTGTCACCAGGCCTTGGTCAAAGCCAAATAAATACTACTATCTATGCATGAGGCGATACAGTTAATTGCTTATCATTACTTGCTCTTTTGCATACCCACCCACAAATTCCCAAAGAGTTACTTCTTGGGGACCCACAGAAGGGCAGGTTTGTTCTGGAAAGGGTACAGCGGTCACTTCATCCTGGGGTTCTGGGCTTAACACATCTCTGAAAAGATGTCTTCTTAGCTTCATCTCTCTGCCTGTCCCCTGTAATCTTACCACTCAGGCGCGGCCAGGGGCTGCCTGCATTCACCAGCCAAGGCTAACACCTTGCTGCTGACATCAAGGTCTGTGGCCGTTTCTCTTCCCCTCTGGGCTGGGAAGCCCCCAGTCACGCGCTTGCACCCCCTCCACATCTTAGCTGACGAGGGGTGATGTGAGACGGCCCTGGGAAAGAAGTCTGAATTTTAAGGCCGAACCCTGCAAGGTAGACGAAATACCCGCTGGCATTGCTGGAGCGCTGCTGTCTTACTCGCTGGAAGAGAGAATTCCCTTTCTTTTTCTTTTTCCCACAGGGCCCTTGACCGAAGGACTGTGCATACCGGAACCGACCAAAGGGTGGCTCCTCCCAGACCAGACACTCCCCGCCCGGCGGATTACGTGTGGAAAGTCCTGAAGAAGAGAATCGAAACAGAAACCGTAATCAGGCAAACTATAAAACTGCCTGGCTTAAGCTGGCCCAGAAGCTTCCACCCCAGTGCGCAGACGAGGCGCACCGGTCCCCAGCCCCTGCGAGCGCCCGCCGCCGCCGCCGCCGCTGCCGCCGCGTCCTGCCTACCTGCCCAGGTGCGACCGCGCCCTCGCGCGCCCACCTGGGCGTCGTGCAGGCAACCCCGTCGTTGCCAGGAGCATCGCTGCAGACCCTGCCGCTCCAAAGCAGCGGGCCACGCATCTCATCCGCTGAGCTGAGAACAGCAACTTGTCCGTCTATTGGGGAGAATCTTCTCCGACCTCTGAGAAGGAAAGATGTCGTCGGATGGGTATTCCGCAGACAAGAATTTCTGCTATCTCATTTCGTGTTTCAGGGCCCGAGTGAAAATGTACATCCAGGTGGAGCCAGTACTGGACTACCTGACCTTTCTACCTGCAGACGTGAAAGAGCAGATTCAGAGGACGGCCGCCACCACCGGGAACATGCAGGCAGCTGATCTGCTTCTGAACACCTTGGAGAAGGGGGCCTGGCCCCTCGGCTGGACTAGGATGTTTGTGGACGCCCTCCGGCTAGCAGGCAACCCCTTAGCCGCCCGCTACGTGAACCCTGAGCTCACAGACTTGCCCTCTCCATCCTTTGAGAATGCTCACGATGAGTGTCTCCAATTGCTGAACCTCCTTCAGCCCACACTGGTGGACAAGCTTCTGGTTACAGATGTCTTGGATAGATGTGTGATGGAAGAGCTGTTGACAGTTGAAGACAGAAATCGGGTAGGTGTCAGTTCAAATGGAGCTGGACTTGTAGGCAGATACAGGTATTGCAACTCGGGGTTGTTCCTCCATTTGCCCCATTCCAAATGTTCTTTGATATCTTTTGGTAAATTTGGATCCCTCCTTGAGAAGAGAATATCTAGGCTTTTGAAAACATAATTTTGAAAACGGCTACTTTTCTAATTCTTTCACTGAAATAAACTAAAGAGGAGTTAACTTTAGAATAATAATGTATGCTAATAGACAACATTTATTAAACACTTACTGTGTGCAATTAGTATCATTTGCAAAATGTATTATCAGAGTTCATGCTCGCAATAATCTATTGAGGTTTTTTTATGTTATTAACTGTGCCGTTTTACAGGTGAGAAGACTGAGGCAGTTTAAATAACTTGCCGAAGTTCTCCCAGGAAGACATTAGCAGAGCTAGGGATTTAGTTCCTGATGGTGTGAAATTTTATGTCTTATTTTATAAAGTTCCATAGAACAGGGATCAGCAAACCATGATCCATGGGCTAAATCCAGCCCGAAAGCTAAGAATGGTGTTTAAATTTTTAAATTTTCAGTTCATAAAGAAAGTTTTCTTGGAACACAGCCAGTGCTCATTCATTTACATGCTATGATTGCGCTTGCGCTTTAAGAGCATTTGTACGGAGACGTATAGCCCACAAAGCCTAAAATATTTATTATCTGGGCTTTAAACAAAACATTTGCCAATCTCTGGCCTATATTATGCACTATACCATTTAATTTTGGTCCAAATAGGGAAACTACATAGTACACACACACTTTTTTTTTTCTTTACTCAAAGTTTCAACTCTCTGGGAATCAAAAATTGGAGATAATTAACTGAAAAAATATGTTGCTAGTTGCAGTTTTTCATATTAATAAAAGAATAGTGGACTTTTTACGTGGCATTTTGACAGGATGGATTTTACAGGTGACTTTACACTTAATGTTTTATTGTTCATTGTTTTTCAATGAGTGAGGATGTCCTGTGGAGTATAGAAATGCTTACCTATTTAAATCTGACTTACTCAGGGTGTGAGTCAAAAGTCTTATTTTGAAAGGCATGTAGGCAAATAAACCCATTTTGAGGGTCAAAGTCTAACATGCTATGATTTTTGACACTTTCTTTCTCTCTTTCTTTTTAATTCATCAACTGTTTGTATCCTTGTTACAAAGTTCTGGGCACGGGACTCGTATCAGCCTATGATGTGACTTGGTCTTTAGTGACTAAAGTTAATACTCCTTCGTCCTCTTGACAGCCGTAGGGCCTGTCCAAAGACCCAAGCATGCATCTAATTCTGAGGACTGGTTTTCCCAACTAGTAAATTACATTACACTGTTGTCGGTAACGTTTATGTAGTTTTGTGTATTGAGAACCAGCTAGAACGCATTATAGTAGTCCAGCTGGATATGACAAATGTGTACATCACTGTGGCAGAAACTTAATTTGGAAGACAGTATGCAGCCTTCAAGCCAGCTGGAGATGGAAGATGGCATTTCCAGCCACAGTAGCTGTTAGGAAGTCCAGAAGCAACAGAGTCCAGTAACACCACAAAGCTGTTTATGTTTAGTGGGTACGATGTCCCGATTGCCAGCGAAACAGCACTTCTCCTTATTTACTCTAAATATGTCTGCCTATCAGCATCACTTTTGTCTTGCCTGGATTGAATTTCTGCCAGCTAGTTTTTATCCAAGTTCTTGATTCTGGCAAGCTTGGAGGCAGCTAGCAGGAATGCAAGGGATTTGACACAAAGAAGATATAGAGTAAAGGGACATTTGTGTAGTGGTAGCAGTTAAGGCCAAAGCAACCCAAATTCTCCCTCAGAGTCGTATTTCAAAGGAGGCCCTGAAAGCTAGAGGAGCTATGTATCTGAGGCTTTCAAAGGAGCAATAGTGTCTGCGTGAAACTTTGGAATAGTTTTTGTACACGTCATTTTACAGGTACCATCAGTCTCAAAAGGAATCAATGGCGGATGATGGAAAGGCACCACTAGGTTTAGAAGAATCCACAGCATGTTGATATGGGGTCCTTGAGGAATGTTTATCGTATAACAGCAAAGTGTAGTGGGGAAAGCATGGGAATTTGGAATGGCAAGACCTGGATTTGAGATCTATCTCTGTCTCTTACCATCTGCGTTACTTTGGACTACATTATTTGTTTCCTGATCCTAAGTGTACCCATGAAAATGGACATAATAATAATTTCCTGTCTCATTCACAGTATTTTATTGAACATGAGTGAGAAATAGTGTTTATGAAAAGGCTTTATAAATAAGAAAGAGCTGTTTGGTTATGATGTGACTTCTATTATTTATTTGGTCACATTTCCTTGTGAATTTAAAGTTTCAGGGATTTAGGTAAATACCCCATGTTGAAATTGAGATCTGCCTCCTAAAGTCCCTGGATTAAACTGTGATTTGAGGGAGAAACAATGTTTTTCATCTAAGGATGAAACCAGAACCCAGTTAGGACTAAGTATAATATTGGTGCTTAATAAGTGTTGATTGATTGGATTTATTTCCAAGGAATTGTCTGGAATAAGAAATGAAAACACTTGGAGTAATGAATTGCCTTGCCAGGCATTGGGGAATGGATGGGTGCATGACGAATATAAGATCTCCAAATCTGCTTTTTTGACACCTTAAAATAGCATTTAACTAAGAAATCAGAACTTCTAAAAAACATTTTATTTTAATGCTTTTCCTGTTTTCCGGTTGACACTTTCTACTTGGTCTTGGATTCTCACCTCCACCTCCCAATCCCTGCCCCTCTTACGTAAGCACTTCTAAAAACATGATCCTAGATTTAGTTTTGTGACCAGCAGGTACCCAAAGAAATTTATTTAATCCACTGATTATTCATTCATTCGGTTTAAATTTATGGAGCGGCACCTTGCATCAGACACCATGCTAGTGCTGAAATGATTGGAGAATAACACAAATACTGTCTGTGCTTTCACGGAGTTTACTATGCGGTGTTGATCAGTGTTCATTCTTCTAACAAATAATTAAAGAATGTCTAGTATATGTGAGGCACTATTGCAAACACTGAGGACTCAGCAATAAATACAAGAATCACTTTATAGATCATTATAATAGATGCTCCCTAACAGCAAGGGGGTGTCCCTGTACTGACTTGCTTCTATTTAGGATGCTAAGTGACATCGTAGCACATCCATGACTTAGACAGCCATGAACTGTGGATCATGTAAACATTTCTATAGTGTTTTTTTAAAAAATTAATTAATTTGTTTATTCATTTATTTATTTTTGGCTGTGTTGGGTCTTCGTTGCTGTGCAGGCATTCTCTAGTTGCCTCAGGCGGGACCTACTCTTCATTGTGGTGCGCCGGCATCTCACTGCAGTGGCTTCTCTTTTTGTTGCAGAGCAAGGGCTCTAGGTACGCCGGCTTCAGTAGTTGTGGCACACAAGCTCAGTAGTTGTGGCTCACGGGCTCTAGAGCCCAGGCTCAGTAGTTGTGGCACATGGTGTTAGTTGCTCTGCGGCACGTGGGATCTTCCTGGACCAGGGCTCGAACCCGTGTCCCTTGCATTGGCAGGTGGATTCTTAACCACTGCACCACCAGGGAAGCCCCTCCACACTGTCTTAATATCAATTTGAACAGATTAAGTAAGCTGCATGTTTCAGCCCTGCCCAGTTCAAAGCATCAAACATCTATAGTCCTAGAAGACACTCGGTACCTTTCATTTACACAGTAGAACAGCAGATAATATCACCAGTCCAACTAGAAACCCTCCAGTTCCATCTACATGAAGTTGAGTATTAGAGTTAATCTTCTTCTAGCTCATTGTAATGTCAGGTAAATTAGGATGGGTAAGAATTTTATTAGCAACAAAAAGTACAAATAAGAAATTAGTTATGTCATTGTGACAATACATAGTCATTCAGAAAGACATTAACTTTTGGAGGGAACTTGTTCTTTAAAAATTCTTTGTTTTTAACGTAAGAGTTTTGCTTCCTGATTTACTGGTACTGAGGGTTGAGCTCTGCTATATTAAAAGGTCACCATTATATTTAAATAGCTATCTACGGTTGTTCTGAGGGGGAAGAAAGCATTTTTATCTAACTTTACAATTGTGTTGGCAAGCCAGTGCTTAAACGAAATATCTTTGGTTTCTCTACTGATTTCTGTTAGAAAAAACATAGATCAAAGAATTCAGGGAGCTTCCCTGGTGGCGCAGTGGTTGAGAGTCCGCCTGCCGATGCAGGGGACATGGGTTCGTGCCCCAGTCCATGAAGATCCTACATGCCGCGGAGCGGCTGAGCCCGTGAGCCATGGCCGCTGAGCCTGCGCGTCCGGAGCCTGTGCTCCGCAACGGGAGAGGCCACAGCAGTGAGAGGCCCGCGTACCGCAAAAAAAAAAAAAAAAAAAAGAATTCAGGATATGAAAGCATTGAACTGTATTACCCACAAACTCATATTTATTTTACACTCTATAAATTAGTTAACAATGTATCCATAGACATTTTTAACTTCATATTCAGAGAATACATTCAGTGGGGAAGGAACATGAGTGGGAATCATTATATGTCCTGTTTCAGGCTCAAGTCTAAATATTCATTTCCCAAGAATTTCAGTAATCAAGTGTATATATTGGGATTTTTTTTTTTTTTTTTTTTTTTGAGGTACGCGGGCCTCTCACTGTTGTGGCCTCTCCCGTTGCGGAGCACAGGCTCCGGACGCGCAGGCTCAGCGGCCATGGCTCACGGGCCCAGCCGCTCTGCGGCATGTGGGATCTTCCCGGACCGGGGCACGAACCCGCGTCCCCTGCATGGGCAGGCAGACTCTCAACCACTGCGCCACCAGGGAAGCCCTATTGGGATCTTATATATAGGAGAACAAATTTAAGTAAAAAACATTGTGTGATTGCTTTAAAGGGAATTGATGTACTTTCTAGCAGGAAGGAACTAGGAAGATTTCTTAAAAATTCAGAATCTTGATGACCCTGCTAAAATTGCACGGGTATTATATATGTAGTTCCACATTCAAGTAATAAAAATACTTGCAGGAAATAATGGCATAATGATTCTCAAATGCCTGAACTCAGTAAGGACAAAGCAAGCTTGACAAATACAATTCTACAGTAAAGATCGACTAACTGGTTAATTGTCAAAGAAAATTTAGTGGATATAATATGCTTAGGTTTTTAAGTATAAGTCTTTATTACAGTGCTTCACTTGTTCATTTTAGAGAAATGCTTTCTGATTACTACTTCTGTGGAATGAGTTTAAAGCTGATAAAAGGCTGAGATAATTAAAAATGGAAATGGTTGAGTTAAAATAAGGTGCTCAAACCAGTCTCATTTAGCATCTTTAGAGACTACTGCTTAAATTAGCAGGTAATAGAGATGTTACAAACATCAGAGAAGACAAAGGATTTCCACTAGAAAATTAACAAAATTAAAGAAAAGTAGGAAATGAGCAAGAATCTGCTTAGAAATGCTGTGGGGGAGATGGACTGAAATCGCCTAAATTTTATTAAGTCAAGTAGTCATTTTAACCACTTCTTGTCAGAAAATGAACTTAAAATTGGAGACAATTACCAGCTATAATTACAGCTCAGTAAGGCAGTATTCAGCCTCTGAAGCCAATGCCTGGGATCTAATTCTACCTCTGCCATTTACTAGCTTTGTGGCCTTAGAGAGGTAACTGGACTTCTCTGAGCCTTGGATTTCTGATCTGTAAAATGGGTTAATATCGGTATCTTCTTCAGAGTTGTTGGGTTGATATATGCAAAACATGTATAATAACATAATTATCTATTAGCTGATGAAACGAACATATTCTTTGGGTAGAAATCATGTGGTATAATCTTGTACTAAGTAGTGTCTGCTGGTGAAATGTTTGTAAAGATAGATGTTTTCCCAGTCATCATAATAATAAACACTGAATTTGTACCAGACATTGTTCCAAAAATGTGAATTCCTGAAATTAAATGGTTATTGGATATATTTATAGGACTAGAAAATACACAAATTTGTAGGAAACAATTAATCTAGCTGAATAGTCCATATTATACATGTAGAAGATGGGCAAATGTTGAGAAAGACCTCTGAGAGTATGTAAGTTAGTACTTCTTACCTAAGCTGCTGATTAGAATCAAGAGGTGCTTTTGAAAAAAGTTTCTGGTTTCCCCCCATGGACAAATCAGAATCTCTGGGGGTAGATTTCAGACATCAGTATTTTCTAAAGCTCCTCAGGTGATTCTAACATGCAGCTAGGATGGACAAATGCTGTAATTTTATTTCAGTTGCTTCATTTTACACATGTAGAAACTGAGGTCTGGAGAGGAAGTGGCTTGACTAATGGCCCAGCAAGTTGATGGTGTCCTGCCTAATTTCTTTCTGGTCTAAATGTGATCTTTTCTCCAAATGTTTGGTGCTGTATTAAGAACTGGGGAGATGCACTGTAATAAGGATTACACAAATGATTCACATTTAAAAAGATTTACTAGATTAATCTAAAGGAGAAATTAAATGAAGGTTAAAAATAGTAATGAATGGATATAGAAATGCTTCTGCCCAATACTTAAAAAAAGGAATATAGAAATAAATGTCTTATAATGTTAAGTAAATACAAATTTTTAAAAAAATATATTATAGCAGTAATAAATAATACAAATATTAAAGAATATAAATGTCTGATAGTAATTACTTATTCCATAGTAGTAATAGTGAAGAAAGAGAGGTCGGATAAGAAATGTTTGATTTCCTGTTTATAGACTCCATGGGTTGAAAAGATACAGCAAGCCCCAGATATACAGAAAGAAATTGATGCAAATAGACGTAACATGGCTAGAAATTAAAGACGCCTTCTTTTGCACCCCTTATTCAGAATGGCGGAGGTAAAACATGTTTCCTAAGTGTCAGCTTTGAATATCTCAATAGCTTAAAAAAATAGTGTATATTTAAAAGGGGGATTGGCCCAGGGATTTTTTTCCCCCTAGAATCCAATATTTCTGTAAGCGGTATTGCTGTTTTCTTTAGTATTTGAATATGAGCCTTTATACATATGCTTAATTGTGCAATTTTTCTAAAGGCTAGTTCCTGTTTAAATTTATTCATAAGATAGTTGGACTTCTTTAATTCTACTTTTCTCTTAAAACAGGTTTCTGCTGCAGAAAATAATGGAAATGAAGCAGGGGTAAGAGAGCTACTGAAAAGGATCGTGCAGAAAGAAAACTGGTTTTCTACGTTTGTGACTGTGCTGAGGGAAACAGGAAACGATGCGCTTGCCCAGGAGTTAACAGGCACCGATTGCTATGAAAGCAATGCAGGTATTGCTAATTCCACAAAGGAAGGGTTTTTGCGTTTCGCCTAGTGACTGAGAGTTTAATGAAACCTGTAGACACAGTGCCAAATACTAGGGTATTTAGAATCAAAATTTCAAGCGATTTTGAGAGGTATGTTTTCTTCGTTTTACAAATGAGGAAACTGCTGCTTGGGAAAAGATGAACCTTCCAAAGACCACAGCACTCAGCAAGCTGGGCTGGAATATTGGCAGCTGACTCCTTGTCCGACATGTTTTCCATTTCCCATCTTATTTTGGAAACAAAGTGATTGTCTGAGATTTTTATCAAGATAATTTTAACATTGCCTAGACAAATAAATTGGAAGAAAATATTTTAGTGATTATTACAACTGCTGCATAGTCTTCTGGACATTTATATAAATTTTTAAGGAATTTATTAAACATTTGATAAAAGGTCTGTAATTGCTAACATATCACAGTGTTCCTTTCTGTGAGTTTTTAAAAGTATTCAATTATAATAATAAAAATAACATTCTAGAGCTCTTTCACATATATCATTTGTAAATCTAATATAATCTGCCATCTTATTTTTCTTTACAGAGTATGTTTCCTGTGCTTTTAAAAATATCATATGTAAGACAAATTGAAGTTTAATTGGTAATGAATGATTACCAACTTATAATTGGTATAATTTATTCACAATTATATATAATTTAAATGATTATAATCATTTCAAGCTTACTTCACTTCTTTTATTCAGTCAGTCATTCAATCAACATGTAATGAGTACCAGACACTGTTCTAGGTGCTGGGGATATGGATTTAAATGAGACATACAAAGTCCCCATTCCCATAAACCACACTTCCTAATGGAATAAAAAACACAGTGAACAATTTTCTAAGTTACTTATGCAAAAGAAAAACAGATAGTTACTAAATTATTAGAGTAAACAGCATATTGTGATTTTATGCTGTATTATTTATGAAATAGCTTAATTTTGCTCAGTGGTTAGAAATACACACAGATATATATACACATATATACCTGTGTGTATATATATCTAGTGTATATATACACATACACACAACAGTGTGTACGTATGTGTGTGTATATGTATATATAGCGAGAGAGACAAACATAAACACACACAAATATTTTTACTATGAAATATTGAAAAGCCCAGAAGAATTACAAAATAGTATTAATGGACCTGTGTGTAAATGAATCATGGGGAGTGAAGTGTAATCCATGTTTAGGGAAGGTCTTCTTGCTTCAGCCCAAAGCAAATGCTGTATGGTGTCATATGTTTGGGATGGCCACAAAGTGAAAAGCTCAAGAGGCTCCCCTTTTTGAGATTATCTAGGGATTTGAGGGGGATTTATTCAGCCAAATGTGGTTAATCCAGCTTTCAAAAGCCAAGCAGTAATTCCATGATCTGTCCACTAGCAGGTCCCCCAGTTTCTACTGTCATTGTTTCTATTTCCACAGCAAAGTGTAACTGTATTTAAAAAAAAATCCCTCTCAGTAGAAGCACCTTGATTTTGCTTCAGTTCTCTGGAATGGGCTCAGTGGTGCCACTTGCTTGCAACATCAAGATTATGGGTTCTTTTGCGTTTATATATTATGGCCCAGCTATTATTTCCACAATGTAACTCTAATGCCAGTTTGCTAATTCTAAAGGGACTTCAGGCCAAACTTACATACAATAATGGGGCCAGATTTCTCCTACATACCTCAAGGATGAGCTGGACCCCAGTGCAGATCACACCTTCTCATGATGAGTTCCCTTTCAAGACCTTGTGCGACCATTTCCATCCATGACAAACACCCTAGGACTTGAACTTCAAAGGGAAATGACTGCAGTCTCAATTTTTTTGTTCCCTGGGAAATTTTGGCCTCAGTGTATCGAGGGATATTAGAAAGAGCAGCCTTGCAGATCACAAAAGACCTTGTTACATCCATCCCCCAAAGTAGAGGGTACTTACCCATTTTACAGTTGTGTACTAGTTTAGGAAAAAGTCTAAAAGATCAACTCTAAGTGTCTTCTAGCTTCTCCTGATATAGGCAACGTCTCGCCATATTTCTGTCTTTTTTTTGTTGGGGGGGAGCGGAGCAACAAGTTACATACAACATATTTCTTTCTAAGATATTTTTAAGTTCCACTTTACAAGGTGCCTTGTTGGACGCTAATGCGATTTTTCAAATTCTAATGCTTTGAACGATAGCAATCCTAGGTAAAGTATATATACACGTAATACCTGTATAATAACACACCTCATCATATACCTCATCTAATGTTCACATGCCTTCCTCTTTACTTTCCTTATAATATGCCATAACTTCGTATTATGATTAAGTCTTTACATGTCTGTTTCAGAATGGCTTGGGGACTAGTTTATCCAAACTCTCCTAGCCTGTGCACATAATGTCGGCTGGCCAAGGCCAAACACTTTATAAAAGGGATAAAGCCCTCCTGAAAAGAAAAAAGTGGCACCAATTATCCATCATCCTTTTCGCCCTCCCTGGTCCCCTGACAGGATCCTCTTACATTTGGGGCTTTTCCTTCTTTCAACCAAAGTGGGTGATGATGGCTGTTACCCCAGATATGTGGGCTCTTACAAAGACAGGGAGCCCAGTAGAAAGGGACTTCTAAGCTTCTTTTGAAGGTTGGATGGAAGATGCAATCCCCTTCTGGGACTCAGCACCCTTACACTCTCACTACCCCTACCAGCAGTCAGGGTGCTTCTGACCAACTCATTCCAAATAAGTAGGGCTTACTTCTCATGTCCTCCACTGAAAATCCAATCAAGGGAGTCAGGAATTTAAATATTGTTTGCTAACCTGTACATATTATTAAGGGAATCTAACCATTTTTCTAGCAGGTCTTGATGCCCAGAACAAAGTTAGCTGTCATTATTCAAAGTTAGCTGTGGTAGGAGCTGCTGTGGATGGAATCGAGCCCCCCTGCCACCAAATTCATATATTGAAGCCTTAACCCCCAATGTGACTGTATCTGGAGCTAGGTCTTTAGGAGGTAATTAAGGTTAAATGAGATCCAGAGGTTGGGTCCCAATCTGATAGGACTGAGGCCTTATACGAAGAGGAAGAGAGATCTCTGTCTCTTTCTCTCTCCCCACCATGTGAGTTCACAGTGAGAAGGTGACATTCTGCAACCTCAGGAACATGCTCTCACCAGACACCAACCTGCTGGCACATTGACCGTGGACTTCCTATTTCTAGAACTGTGAGAAAATACTTTTCTGTGACTTAAGTCACTCAATCTATGGTACTTTATCATGTTGGCCCATGCTGACTAACACAGGGGCCTGGGCTCTGGATCCTGACACTTAATGAGTCCTGGCTCCTTCATGTCCCTGGATGTGTGACTTTCACCGGCTACTTGCCCTCTCTGTGCCTCAGTTTACTCCTCTGTGAAATAATATTACTGATTACCCAGGATTATTTTGAGGGTTAAAAGATTTAACATTTGTAAAGCACAAAATAAATTGTCTATTATTATTATAAACCCCAAACATACTTAATATGTACCTACAAATATTATAAAATCATCTTGTCTAAAGACAAACTCCAAAGTCAGAACAGTTTTCTTCAGGAAATTCTCCATACACAGCACACATTTTCTCTTTATTCTTTAAGATGGGTTAATCGAAAATGATACTTTAAGAAATTTTCTTTATGGCATCAGTCTCTGACACATTGTACTTCAGAAGGGCAGAAACTCTTGCCTTTCTTTGTAACTTTCTTTCAAAAGTCTTAAGAAAACACTCAATACATGTTGGCTGAAGAAAAAAAAATGTTAGGTGGAAGAAATGGTGGGAAGGAGAAAGGAAGGATTCAGAATATTTCATTAAATTTCTAAAAAAAATCTCCAGAAATTCAGAATACATGAATGTAGGCTGACATTAAAGCATATGTACATCTCGTGTAGAACACGCAGTGAGAGAACAAAAAGGCTAGAGCACAAGCTGAAGAAAAACTACCACCAAGTTTGCATTTTCATTAATGCAGCCTTACATGTGACTTTGTATCACTGAACAAGGGGCTTACTTCCTAAAGTTGATGGTCAGATAGGAAATCGTCACACTTATGATTAGCATAATACTTATTATATTGGCTTTTTAGATAAAATTTAGTCATCACAAAAGACTTACTCACTGTGTTCATATAAAAAAATAAAAATACTTTGTCACAACATAAAAACATGTTCCAAGCCTTACAAAATGTCAAAGTATTGTAGTATATTTAGGCAGATCTCTACTAGGGACCCCACTTGGTTTTCAAAATAAAAATAACAGCTCTTTATATTGTATAAAAACTTGCATTGCAATACAATTTACATTCTGTTTAGAATTTCAAAGTATTTAAGTATATTCAGGTTAATCTCTATTAGGAACCCCTATTCTGTTTTCAAAATAACAATGACAGTTATGTATATTGTATAAAAACTTGCATGGCACTATTGTTTATATTCTAATACTTTTATTCACAGAGTCTGAGAATCTATCACCAGAAGATGGTCCTGAGGTCAAGGAGCCCCTCCTTTTAGCCACAGATCAGCCCAGTCTGGAGGCCTGGGACATAGAGAATAATTCATTGGAACCGTCTTTTGCAGATTCTTCTGTAGCTTCAGGTATTTGGGACACACACATACTTTTACATGCACTAATTAACTACTTCTGGAAAAATCAGTTGCTGCATTGATGACATTAGGATTTATTAAACAGAGGGAGAAATTTGGGGCTTTGGGGTTTTGTGAGTATTTATGTTAAAATAATATTTCTGGAGGAGATTAAATGAAAATAATTGCTCTTTGTGTCTAAAAATGTTTTAAAACTAATGCAATATTAATATGTTACGAACATGAGCACACTGGGTTCTAATTTTATTTTATAAGATATCCACGGTCCTTGTCATGTGGTAAATATCATAAGCAAGTCCTGCATTTCATGATTTTCGAAGTACTTTCAAATACATGAATTAGTGGGTTTTTTTTAAAAAAGATTTATTTATTTATTTATCTATTTTGGCTGTACCGGGTCTTAGCTGTGGCACGCGGGATCTTCGTTACAGCACGTGGGATCTTTTAGTTGTGGCATGCGACTTCTTAGTTGTGGCATGTGGGCTTCTTAGTTGCAACATGTGAACTCTTAGTTGCAGCATGCGGGATCTAGTTCCCCGACCAGAGATCGAACCCAGGCCCCTGCATTGAGAGCATGGAGTCTTACTCACTGGACCACCAGGGTAGTCCCCATGAATTAGTTTGACTCATTCAAATTTCTGAGAATTAAATGAGGCCATTACGTTTTCCCCTTTTTACAGACTGGCGTGTCACAGAGAGGTTCAACTGGGTTATAGAGATCAAAACCAAGGCTTTAGAAAAGAAGATGAATGAGTGCTAAACAGGAGTTGGTTTGAATTTCAGTAACTAATTGGTGTGGGTACTAGATCCACCATGTCCGCCTTTTAGATATGAAACAGCCCTGGAAGAATCAAACTAATTTAATTATTTCCCCTCCCTAATTTGCTCATAATAGGAGAATCCTTCTCTCCTTCCCTCTGTCCCCCAAATGGCCACATTCATTTTTCACTAGAAATAGTCAGGTTGAAGTCTGGTGTGCTGGTAAATGTTTACCAAGTGGCTCTCGGAGGAAAAGAAAAAAGCCCTGATTTGTAGCATATGCCAATCTTCATGGTGTAAATACTCCCACTAAGGCTACTTTCAAGTGCCCACATAATGTCACCGAACACTAAGTCAGGAAGAGATGTGCAGTAGCGCACCACTATTTGCCATTTCCATTATACGGAAACAATAGGCTTAAATAGCCTCAACATCATTGATGATTGTAAAATCTAGTAAAATGATTAGAAATTGATGAGTTTTAAGTATTCCTTACCTTTGTTTTAATATAATTTTTTTAGTAAGTCCGTATAATTTAATTTTTAAAATTGCCTGCGCTTAACATTAACAACTGGCTCATGAAATTCTAGAAAATTTAACAATTGTTCTTGTGCTGTATGAGCTGACTCCATCACACTATTACAAAGTATACTATTTTCGACTCAGAAAAGTAATATAGCTGCATTGCAGGAGATTTGGAAAACACAGAAACCTACAAAGAAAAAGTCACGCACATTTTTACAGTAAGATATATTACTCTTCACATTTGGGTATCCCGTTTTGTTTACATACCTGGATGTTTATATATAATGGCATTTCTCCTGAATTCATTAGATGTTCTTCTACAGCATGGTTTTTAACAATTGAATAATAATTCTATCCATTGGATGCTTTGTGATTAATTAACCAACTGTTGAACATGTAGGATGTTTCCAAATTTCTACATCATGAATAATGCTGCATAACTGTCTTCATATTTATGTCTCAGTTTAATTCTTTTTAAATTTATTTTTAATTTTTAAAATTTATTTTATTGAAGTATAGTTGATTTACAATGTGTTAATTTCTGCTGTACAGCAAAGTAATTCAGTTATATATATACATGCTTTTTCACATTATGGTTTATAACAGGATATTGACTATAGTTCTTTGTGCTACACAGTAGGACCTTGTTGTTTATCCATCCTCTATATAATAGTTTGCATCTGCTAACCCCAAACTCCCAATCCATTCCTACCCCACCCAGTTTAATTCTTAAAAACATATTACATAATTGAAATTTCTGGATCAATGATTTCTACAGTTTTAAGACATTTGATACTTAATGTTATATTTCACTCCAGGAACTTGTACCAAATTACATGTGCTCTAACAGTACAGGAGAGTACTTACTGCCCTGAAGTCTATTCTATAAGAGTGGGTAATATTATTTTTAAACTTTGCCAATTTGGTATTTTACTACTTGAATTTGAATTATTTTCTAATGAAAAATGTTTTTACAAGTTCATTCTTTTTGTTGTTGCTAATTGCCTATTTTTCTATTAGGGTATTTTATATTCTTCTTGCTGGTTTATGTGAATTAGCTAAATATACAGGATAGCAATCTTTTGTCATAAAATAGTATCAAGATCTTTTATAGTTTGCCTGCTATTTAGCCTTGTTTAAGGTGTTTGTTCTTTTAGTGGAATACTTCTGAAGCTTTAGTGTGCTTATGTGTCCCCTGGAAGTGGAGGTCTTACTGATACGCAGATTTTGATTCGGTAGGTTCTGTATAGAGCCTGAGCTTCTGCCTTTCTCACTTGCTCCCAGGTGATGCTGCTACTGCTGGTCTTGGACTACACTTTAAGTAGCAAGGTTTACTGTGCAGAATAGCAAAGCTTTTAACCCTGAATTCTAGAGGACCTTTTTTTTTTTTTCTTCATTTGAGCAGCTGCACTTTCTTTCAGAAATCATGATTGCGTAGGAATGCCAAAACCACTACCTGAATGTGGGTTTTTCACGTTTTAATAAACTTCCTTGGTAGGCTACCTGACATCTCTGTGGGTTCCTGGCTATTTTCTAAATTCGCACTGGAAAGAATTGAAGCCAGAACTGAGGCTGGGAATTGATCCTGCATCTCAAATGAAGGTTTTTCATCCAAGGTTGCCAACCTAATGCATCTTGTCAGCCTGTAGTTTATTTATCTGTGGAGCATTCTGAGTCTCAACAAGGACAAAATTAAAGACAAAACCTTTTTAAAAAAATCTGTTTTCTTACTATTTAATATAAAACTTAAAGCTGCATCAAGTGAAAAAAATCTGGATCTTAATAATGGCCTTAAGGGACAGAAAGGGGTTTGTTTTTCCCTCTTCGGGTCCCCTCCCTTCCTTCCTTTCACTTCTTTCATTTAACGAATCTTATTAAACTCCTATCATGTGCCAGGCATGCACTGTTCAGTGTTCAGCACTGTAAATATTGTGGTGGAGCAAACCAGATGTGGCTTCTGCTCCCACGGAGCTTTCAAATGATGGGCATGTCAAACGGTAGTCACTATATAGCTGCACAGTAAGTGCTGTGAAAGAAAAGTACAGACTATTAAAATGTGTGCTAGTCTGAGAACATGTGAGAGTACAACAAACTGTACAGTAATCTGAGGACTCCATCCGATTCACAGACTTTAACAGTCTTCTAGTCTGTAAGGTTCTTGTGGTGTCTGGACTTCTCATGTGGATTTGGGAACAGGTTCGTCCAATGCATTCTGGTCCTTTCCAGAGCAGTAAGAAAGGTTATCTGATTTATGAAAATGGAGTGCTTCTGCTTTAGGCCTTTGCCTCTTCTTCTGCTAGATGTTGTGGATCATTCCAGGTATTCATTTCTTTTTTTGCTGCTCTTCGGAACTAAGAATTACTGATGTAAATGACTTGTAAAGTATCATTAACCCAAAGAAGTTATTGTAGTTCTTTGGACTGAAGTTTTTGTTGCAAAATTAACTGTAGAAGGATTTTTGCCTACGTTGGCATTCTTTTACAGGATTAACCATCAAAATAAATAAGATAATATTCAATAATCTGTAATATTTATTTGCATAATTTTTTGTGTGTATCTTAATGATATTTACAATATATAATCTTTATTTTGAATTTCAGTACATTGGGTTTAGATTTCAAATACAGTTACCAAGGTAGCATTGAAAGAAACTTATTACTTAAGCTACACACATTCTATAAATATGAATTTTCATAGGCAAAAAAATGTGACTTGAATTATTTCTGATTTTAAATTAAGACTTCTCTAATTTTTATTTCCACATCAGTTTCTAAAATATTGTCTTTCAGTGCATAATAGTCTTTGTGGATACAAATGTTAATTATTTATAGTTTTAATGCAAAGATTCTTTATATATTGGTTTTAGCCTTTTTTACTCCTTAACACGCCTGACAGGTAAGACACACTAGTATTAGTAATAGTGACCCACCCTGAAACCAATTTTAATCACTCCTTCAGTGATTAAATCATTGATTTAATCACCAAATTTAATCTCTCCTTCAGCCTGGGTTGATAGATGAGAATTCCCTAGTGGACAGTTCTGGACAGGGATTTTGTCATGCCTCCACATCGGAGGCTGGCATTTCTTCTTCCTTTCTCCTTTCAACTTCTTCCCATTAAAAAGTGGTTAATAATTAAGATATACCCCATTTTTTTAAATTTGCTTTTTCCACACGAATACAACCATTTATAAAGGATATTTGAATAGTTCTCAGACTATTCATAGAATTTTACTGCTGGATGTAATAATTCTGCTTTCTGAGGTCACTGGTCATTTTCTAACAAGAAATTATTGGAAAACTTTGGTGTTTCTCTAGACCACACTTCCCTAGAAAACATCAGAGGGGCACAATGCCCACATTCATTTTCTTCTATTAAAAATATTTTAATTATAGAAAATACACAGTTATCTGGTTTATGTTAATCCTATAGGCTTACAGTAAAATTGGTTATGCAATCATTTTTAATTGTCTGCTACTGTTGCTTTGTTAAAATAAGTGAGTGGTTATTTTACATTGACTTTTTTAATATACTATTTTAGGAATTAATGACATATATAAAATAAAAAATAAAGCAAATGAGGTTCAAAACGAAATAATAAAATTTACTGTATTTGGAATGAACTTACTTTTATGCAGAGTTCCACAGAAAATCCCCCAAATTTCTTTTATCATCCTTTGTTGATCTCCCTGTTATGAAACTAGAAAATGCAAGTACCGCAGGTTGGCCAGAAGAGGGCGCTTTGACATTTATAAAGAGAATGGAATGTCACTGTTCCAGGGTGGACGATTATAACGTACAGGGTGAGTGTGCCATGTGTGAATACACAGTGCGCATGACTGTGAGTGCATGTGTATATTTTGATTTATATATTCGTTCACGTGAAGATTTTAAAATTCCACCCAAGCTAATGAGCTTACCAACCTGCTTGTTTTCAGACTTTAGTACCTTCTTTTTCATATTCCCCCATATGTTCCACTCCTTAGGTTTATCCGGTGACATTATGCTTTGGAATATATTGTGGATATATTTTGCATAGATCATCTTCTGTAGGAGGGGTTTAAAAATTGACCTTTATAAAACAGCCTCCTTCTTTCTGGCCCAATCTGTTAGTGCACTTTTTTTGTTGTTGTTTTGTTTTCCCTTTTTATAGACCGAAGTCCAATCTTAGATTTGGTCTATAGTAATCTCTGTAAAAATGCCACAAAATTTATCCTTGCACTTGAGGACCAGAATAATGTTCTATAATACTAACCTCTAGAAATTTAGAGATTTTTAGAATCTCTAGAAATACATACCACATAGACCTTGAGAGCTTAGTGGGAAAGATAATTGATGTAGCGGTCTGCAATAATACTGTGGGAGATCGCCCATACTGTTACAGGATTGCTCTGAATTAAGATAGCTCTCCTTTACATCTATATTTTTTCTAAATTTAGTTACATTAATTATTGGGAAGTAGAAATACTACTATGGCAATCCAAAAGGCAAATATTATTATGAGCTGAGAAAGAGGAGGGGGGGGGAAGAGATGCTGTTACAGATGCTGATATTGGTGTTTGTTAAAGGATAATATAGGTTTGTATTTTATATGAAACCCACCAAGAGCCGTCTAGGGTAGTTATATGACCTCCAAATTGCATAATAGTTCTAGGAGGGTGACTGTTCATATCTCAGGAGTGAGAATGTAAGTATTTTGATGGAGAGAAACCTCTTTACTGCGCAGCTAATACATGTTGGATTTATTTTCATGACATCTTTTTATGACTACAAGCCTAAAGCTTTTTTAGCAGAGTTTTAACAAAAGCAGTGGTTTTAATTTGATCATTAGACCTTACCTTCTCTATTTTGGCATATGAATGAGAGCTAGAAGCTAAGAATGAGTTGGTCAGGTCATATTATTGAGAAAACCAAGCACTGGGGTATTGTCCTCACCCTCAGAGAGTTTATAATCCCGTTCAAGAAAACAAGTTTCATGTCCTCAAAGAGAGACAGTAATCTATCTCTAGCAAAAGAGAAAGTATTAAAGGATGAGGGGAGAAGCCTGGTGAAAGAAGGAAGACTTAGAGAAAGCTTACCAGAGAGGAGGAATGTGAGGCAGTTCATCTGCACCTTGAAGGTCCTGTGTTGGACCTGTAAACAGAAGTGGTAGCCAACACTTCCCGTTACACGGACACCATGAGCAAAAGTGCAGGTATAGGGAAGTTCAAAATGTGTTTTGTGTGTGTGTGTGTGTGTGTGTGTGTGTGTGTTGAGGGGATATTGATAATGGAGGAGGCTATCCCTATGTGGGAGTGGGGGGATATGGGTAATCTCTCTACCTTCCACTCAATTTTGCTGCAAAACTAAAATTCTAGGAAAGAAAATGTATAAAAAATTCATCCAGCTATAATAAACACATCAAAGTCCAGCTGTAATAAACATAGCAAAGTTTTATAAAAAGTGTGGGTAGGGAAACAGTTGGATCAGAGGGGAACATTTATGGAGGAGGGTGGCTGGAGAGAAGGCTTCTAGGATCAATGAGAATTAGTGGGTTTCTCTTACTATGATTTTTACAAAGCCTTGTCCTAAGGCAAAACAATACTTAAATGTTTATCATTCGTTGTTTGGACAATTATGGAATATTAGCCCAAAGCATGTGTGATTATTTCAGATGGCGTTTGTGGGAAAGTCCTTAGTTAGAGGGATGTATCCATCAGGGTGCTGGAATGGGCTCCTTCCAGCTTGCAGGAGCCCAGTGTGCAAGTGTCTTCCCAGTTCCACTTGGTGACGTCATGCTGGTAGCTTGAAATCAGCCATGGTGGGAATATGAATACCAGCAATATTGGCAAACACTTTAAAATTGTTGCTTTTTTCTCCCCAAGAGCTGCTATTGAATATTTACCAGGATACCTTTAAACAAATCTCTCCCCATACTTTCCTCAGGTCTACTTAACTTGAATAGCTCTTCCTTAAGGGTGCCTGCCAGCCAAAGAGGTTTCCAGTTCATGATCTTCTATCTTGCCACCTTGGATTGCCAAGACTTACTTCCCATGTGGTCATCAGGCTTATCACTCTTAACTGACTCTGCTCTTGGACTTTTTGCCTCTGCTGCTGACTAGCAATGAATGAATGGGTCACTCTAGTGGGTATGGTTATCCCCACAACCCTGTACTTGAATCATCATCTTTCCCTTTGAGACCCAAGTCCAAAGGCTAAAGGGCATGGATGATACATTTCAGCCAACATCAATATACACAATTCCAATTTAATTCTGGCTGAAACATTTCAGCAGTGTGAATTCTATAAACAGGAGCACAGGAGCTCCATGGATAGCGACGTGGGCCTGTGGCTCTAGGAGATTTTTTTTTTTTTTCTCTTTGGGGAACTCATTTCCTAGAAGCTTGGATCCAGGAGAGAATATGCAAGGTGGGTGGAGGTGGCTTCTCTCCATTCTGTGGGAACACATGTTCCCCAGCACAGAGAGCAGAGTCTGACAGACCAAAATGTTAGCGTGTGTGTGTGTGCGTGTGTGCGCGCACACACACAAATCCATATACATAGAGCTGAAAATAAAAGTCCTCTATCTCCTCTCAAAAAAGATTATTTCAAAAGGAAAGGAATTAGGTATTATTAGTACGACAGTAAGCACACTTAAGAAGCTCATGAGTCTGTGTATGTGCCCATACGTGCACATGTGTTTGAAGCTTTAGGGGTGGTCTTTACTGTTCCAGACTGTGGAGATTATGCAACTGGAGGGAAGGTGGGGATAATTGAAGAAGTGAAGCTGATGTGCGTCACGAGGTCAGAACTAGAATAAATATACCATTATCTAGCAGGTGAAATTAGACTATTTGCAGACCCTGTAAGCACTACCTCTCAGGAGAATGGATCTGTTGGTGCCCTTCCTCTTTCTCAGTAGCACAGAGGCTTGGCCCCCTTCCTAATGTAATGCAAAACGATTTTCCAGCAAAGAGACTGAGAGCCTGAGGCGAGGGGTAAGAGGAGAAATCTTCTGTGGAGTTAGACATGCATCTTAGGCTGAAAATAGGAGGGACACTACCTGGTAGGGGTAGAAGAACCAATCTGTATCTTATCTAGTGAAACTCAGTTCTGGGGCTGAATAAACAGTATACTTATCAACTAATTGTTATAATAGGATTTCTCCAGCAGAGGGCATACTTTACATTGGAATAGATCTAAAAAGGCTTTCAAGGAAGAGGTTTTTTTCAATTGAAATTTTTAAATTTCAATTTTCTTTGGCTTCTAAATGGTTTAAAAATATTTTAAAGTATTTAAAGTTCCAGAAGATGTTAAATATAAAATTTCTCAGATTCAAGTTAATATTTCTTCCATATTAGTAAGCTATTCAAGATGTGATTATAAAATGAGGCAGTTTTTTTCCATGGCTTATGGACTGGTCTTAGACACTATTATTGTAAGCAAAGCTGTTCTGTATTGTGTTGTTTACAAAATTATTCTAGAAATCCTATCTTTTAACTGGATGAGAATTGTTTTTCTTCATTCCAATAGATTTTGATAGGAATAACTGCTTTTCTTTAACAGGAATCACCAGTGTTTTCTAATCTGTTTCATAGCTAGCTTTGATATTTTTCCTAGAGGAAATGACACCTATCTAAAAGTTAACTAAACTTATTATATAATCTAACTCTAATATTCAAAGCTCATTTAAATTGCAACTTCATGAGAATTTAATATTTGTTTCTCTTAAAGATTTATTTCCTTGATCTAACAGAATCATTCTCAAGATAAAGGAGAAAGTAGAAACTGCTATCGATATTTTTAAAAATTTTAAAGATTAAGTCACTTGTCAGCAATGGCTGAGCTCAGATCTGGAGACTGATCCGTTTGACTCCACAGCACATGTTCTTTTCATGGGAACACCCAGTCTCCAATTGACTATCTGATCTATTTTAAAATCATAGACACATGACTATTCATTAGGACATAAGTCCAGATTGATACTGTGAAAAATATTGATACAAAGAATGAAACATGATAATCCTATATAATCAATTGTAGGAATTCTTGGCTTATAAACTCAATAGGTTGGCTTAATTTTGTCATCACAGAACACATTTTTTTTTTTTTTTTTTTTTTTTTTTTGCGGTACGCGGGCCTCTCACTGTTGCGGCCTCTCCCGCTGCGGAGCACAGGCTCCGGACATGCAGGCCCAGCCGCTCCGCGGCACGTGGGATCCTCCCGGACCGGGGCACGAACCCGCGCCCCGCGCATCGGCAGGTGGACTCTCAACCACTGCGCCACCAGGGAAGCCCCACATAACACATTTTTGATCTGGCTTTTTGGTGGGTGTGTGTGTGTGTGTGTGTGTGTGTGTGTGTGTGTGTGTAACATGATTTCTTTAGGTGAATGCAGGAAGAAAATCTCTGGGAAAGGTATTCTCAATGTTATGGGAGAGAATATATTTTCTTTAATTATTAGAGTTATTTCCTTTAGTACTTCTATTTCTATGAAATCAAAAAAATATCAAATGAATAAGAATTTGCTGCCAAGGAAACAAAATTATTTTTGTGTTGAGAAACTGGAGATTTATATACCCTTAAAATGACAAAGAAATAGACCTCTATATGTTCACTTTCATTTTCATAATGATCTCTAGCCGAATTATTGCAATTAATTTTAATTAATTTTAATTTTTAAGAAGGATAGAAATGCTCTTCTTTTATTTGTGTGCAGAAAATGTTTAAAACTTAGTGCAGATGTTTAATCAACTATACTCCAATATAAAATAAAAATTATAAAAAAACAGTGTGGATATTTAAAAGTAAAGTAAATGAAAGTTTGTGGGTGAAATCAGAGATGTTAGTTAGCAAAATAAAATAATCTCTAACTTTTTTCCTGGAAAGATAAGCTACTTCAAGATTGATAGAAAACTTGACATTACAATGAAAACTTAAAAAAAAAAACTTTCATTTCACTTAACACTATGGATACAGTACTGTTTTCTTGTTTACAAAGCTTTACAATGATCATCAGCCATGCTATGCATTGGGCAAAAAGCACTGGAATTTCATTTCTTTTTATGGCCGAGTAATATTCCATCGTATGTATGTGCCACATCTTCTTTATCCATTCATCTGTTGATGGACACTTAGGTTGCTTCCATGTCCTGGCTATTGTAAATAGTGCTGCAATGAACATTGCAGTATGTGACTCTTTTTGAATTATGGTTTTCTCAGGGTATATGCCCAGTAATGGGATTGCTGGGTCGTATGGTAATTCTATTTTTAGTTTTTTAAGGAAACTCCATACTGTTTTCCATAGTGGTTGTATCAACTTACATTCCCACCAACAGTGCAGGAGGGTTCCCTTTTCACCACATCCTTTCCAGCATTTATTGTTTCCAGATTTTTTGATAATGGCCATTCTAACTGGCATGAGGTGATACCTCATTGTAGTTTTGATTTGCATTTCTCTAATGATTAGTGATGTTGAGCATCTTTTCATGTGCCTCTTGGCCTCTAGTCGCAGGGCAGGAATAAAGAGGTAGGCATAGAGAATGGACTTGATGACGTGGGGTGGGAGGGTGAAGCTGGGGCAAAGTGAGAGTAGCATCGACATATATACACTACCAAATGTAAAATAGTTGGCTGGTGGGAAGCAGCAGCATAGCACAGGGAGATCGGCTCTGTGCTTTGCGATGACCTAGAGGGGTGGGATAAGGAGGATGGGAGGGAGGCTCAAGAGGGAGGGGATATGGGGACATGTGTATGCATACGGCTGATTCACTTTGTTGTGCAACATAAACTAACACAGTATTGTGAAACAATTATACTCCAATAAACATCTATTTAAAAAAACAAACCTCAGAAGTCACAGGAAGAGAAAAACTGGAGTTGCTCATCTTAACCATGAAAAGTTTTCATTTGTTACTTTGAAAATAAACTTTATTAAGTTGCTTGAAAAAAAAAAACAGTGGAATGGTAGACTTGGATTCAGAAAATGAGACTCCCAGCTCTGCTCCATTCTAGCTGTGTGATCTGGATAAATCATTTAACCTCTCTGAGACTTGGTTTCTCACCTATGAAACTGAGGTGATAATAGGTATCTACCACATAGGATGTTGAGAGCTTAAAATATCACTTGCATTACATCTATGGAAGCACTGAGCTCAGTGTCCTCTGACACATTGCAGATTTGTCTGCTAAATCAGAATAATCCAGATAATAAACTTAATTAATAATACCCTATTTTGGTAGTAACTTTCTTTAATATTCATAAATTATTCATGCACATTGCATTAAGCAGCTCTCCCAAACCTTATGTATGTTGGAACAAAGCTTGGGGAAAATCCTGACTTTACATATACACGGAGGAGTTCTAAGATAGTGGTTTAACTGCTAGTGATTAGAAAATGAAATGAAAATCAATTTCCATGTGGATTATACTTAGTGGAAAACTTAAAGATACAGTGTTCAGTTTTAGATAATATTTGTTAGTGTTTTTCAGTGTTTTTGGCATTGTCTTCAGTTCTCAATACCACATTTAAAACAAGTGAAAAGCATGTCAAAATTCACTTTTTTTGCCTTAAAAATCTTGGTCTCTCTTTCTAGATCTAGAATTATCCTTGCAGTGACATTTTCCCCATCTCATTTTACACCTTGCCTTTTCCTTACAACTCATATTCTCTTTTCATCAGTACATCTGCCCAAAACGCTCTCCTACTTGACAGTTCTATCCCACACTCGCCTCTGAGTTCCTAACAAGGCATACCTCTGGGAATTGCAACGTGCCATATTTAAAATCTCTCAGTGAGATATATAGGCTTTCCCGTGTGATCATAAGGGATTCCTCAAATCTGAGTTTCAAAGCTAATCTACGACAACTGGTAAGCACAGTATTTTCACATGAGTATATTTGTGTTGTGCTAATATATTTAAACAGTATGTAAGTCCATTGACAATTTTTTTTTTTTACAAATTTCTTATAAGCTTTCTTTTAACTTTTAAGAAAGCTATCTTACATATTTAATTGGCATTGGCTGTAATTCCATTATATTTCCCAAGCTAAATGGGCTTATCCAAGTTGGAAGGGAGATGTCACAGACACACGTCACAGATGCTCAATGGAATAGTAGTCGGCAATAAAAAGGAACAAATTACTGATATAAACAGCAATGTGGATGCATCTTGAATGTCTTATGCTAAGTTAACAAAGCCAAACAGAAAGGCTACATATTGCCTGAATTCATTAATATGATATTCTGGAAAAGGCAAAACTCTAGGAACAGAAACCAAGTCAGTGATTGCCAGGGGACCGCAGGAGGGCAGTAACAACAAAGGGGCTTGAGGGGATTTTGAGGTGACGGGAAAATCTTGATGGTGATGGTGGTTACAAAACTATACATTTGTCAACTCATCAAACTATCCACCTAAAAAGAGTGATTATTTTACAGTATGGAAATTATACCTCAACATACCTGACTTAAAAAATGAAATAACCAGTTAAAGAAGATACTTGTAGTTTTAAGGAGTTGTATGTTGTCCCTTTCCAGAGACATTTTATTGATAACATACTATCTGTCTGTTTTTCACCCATTTCTATTTCCAGTTTAAATATGTGACACTCAGACTAGTTTTACAGAGCTTAAGCCTTCTTTAATATAATTTATTTAGTGCATTTTGAAGCTTTAGCATAAAATAATAATTATCTAACACATATAAATATTATGAAATATTATTAATTGTAAAGATATTTTATATATATATATATTTATTTATTTAAGCTGCACCGCGTGGCTTGCAGGATCTTAGTTCCCCAACCAGGGATTGAACCCAGGCCCCAGCAGTGAAAGCGCGGAGTCCTAACCACTGGACAGCCAGGGAATTCCCAAGAGATTTTTAAATGACATCTTGCCCTAGTAATCCACCAACTACTTGAATTTAATTTCATTTTCCAATCACCGGTAATTAAAGTACAAAGAGCTTGTTGTACCTAATATTACTCCATGGCTGTCAAATCCTGTGAGATAAATTGTGCCAGCTCCATTTTATTTTTTCTTTTATTCATTTATAGTTATTTTATTGAAGTATAGTTGATGCACAATATTTATATAGGTTACAGGAGTACACAATTTTTAAAGGTTATACTGTTTATAGTTATTGTAAACTATTGGCTATATTCCCTGTGTTGTACAATACATCCTGTAGCTTATTTTGTAGTAAGCTATTTTATAATAGCCTGTGCCTCTACTGGCCCCATTTTAAATAAGGGGAAGGAAGTTAGGCTCACAGCATTGCCAACAGAAAATTTCACAAGTCTTTCTAATTCCAAAACCAACATCTGTAACCATCCTTCATTTATTTTTACCAGTTTAGCAATAGTTCTGATCCTTGCGGGTGGGATTGCATAAATCCTTGGAAATAAACTGTAAGGAGAGTTTTCCCTTGACGGAAGGAAGGTTTTCAAAAGGAATTGATACTGAGTACTGAAAAGAAAAAATCAGGACTAATAAGTGAAAGACGTACCCTTGACCCTCATATTAATTGTAATTCTTTGATGGAAGCTTAGTTTACGTACAGTAAAGAAAAAAAATTATTTCCAACTTCACGTAAGCTCCTAGTGCCACTGCAATGCCAGGCTTTCATGATATTCTTCCTGAGTAAATTCTTTGTGAGATTTTATGTGTATCACTGAACTGCTGTTTTCATAACCTATCAGTAGAACCATGTACTTCATTAATTCATTAATTTTTTTCTATAATTTATTAATTTTCTACCATTTTACATGAAAATGACTCAATGGTTTCTATATAGTACTTTTGTTTAAATGACATTATCAGGCCTAGATCTTCTTTTTTTGGACAAAATGTACACATGGGGGAAGACAAAAGTCATAAACCCTTACAAATTTGCATGACCTCTCATATTGGATGAATGGTGCTTTAAGTAGGTAGATATATGTATTTGATTCAGTCCCCGACAGCTGCTCATCCATGGTGGAGTTTTTAAACGTCGCTTGCCAGAAACTCTTACCTTTTATTCGTAGTCGTCTGGGTGTGTCTTCTCCACTTGCATTGAACTGTATGTACTGTGTGCTGTAGAGGTGTGCAGTTAAAATACGTTTATTCTCAGAAATATTTTTAAAATATTTTAAAATGTTTTCCTTTGCAGAATCAGACACAAGTTTGGCAGAAGGAAGTGTCAGCTGCTTAGATGAAAGTCTTGGACATAACAGCAACATGGGCAGTGATTCAGGCACCATGGGAAATGATTCAGGTACTGCCTAACTGTTGTGTAAACCTTAAAAAGTGTGAAATAAGACACCATATAGTGGAAAGCATGGGGGCTGTTCATACCCTCCCTAATGTATTTATGCAATTAAAGCAATTCTTTTCTACAGTTGAAGTAGTTTTGGAACTTTGCCACTCACTTTCTTTAAAAGTACAACTTACAAAAGTCTTAGAATCAAGCTCTCTAATTTTGATCCAGCACATAGCTTATTGGTCTGGCATATGCCACGTTCCATAGAATCATGTAATCTATGTTATTTATGTGATCTGTTTCAATTAATCTGACTGCTTTCAAATTATGTACTCAATTTTGTACAAATTATGTACTCAATTTTGTACATTTATTTCCAACCCCTAATTTTTAAAAATTAAAATACATTATAAATAAAAAATACTATCAATAAGATGAGTATGACTGTAGTTAATGGCATATAATGAGTCCTTCTTAAAATAAGAGCTAGAATTTACACATATAGTTAAAAGAATTTCAATTTGTATGAACACCTCTTTGAGTTTGCAAAATATTTTCATCACTAAATGAGAAATTTACTAGGTATTTCCCAAATTGTTCCTCATATCAGTTGAATATCCCGCCAGCAATAAATAAGAGTGCCTCTTCCCAATCCCCACACTTTAACAAGACTTCCTGTTATCAGACTCCCCAACTTTTGTCCGTCTGATCGATTTCAAATCTCTTCTTTCTGTTCTTTGAATGTGCACTTCCATTATTATTACTGAGGTAAAATGTTAACATCTTTTAAGAATGGATGATGGGTCCTTGGATGTCTGTTACACAACTTTCTAATATTTGGCTATATGTTTGAAATATTTTATAATTAAACTTAACAAATTAGCACAAACAAAAAACAATGTTTTGCAATGTGACCAGCTAAGAGGCAGCAGCAAAATGGCAAATTAAGAACAAATTACTTCATTCTTCATTCGTTCTGTGATTGAGTTGTAGAAAACATGGAGAAAATATTGTGTACTTTAGATTATCCTGCATTGTCAGAAGGATTCTAGAAATTTACATCTACAATAGGCCTAAAGGGGCAAAACAGTTTACATAAAGATGGCCATCTGCCCTAAAAGCTTTCCCAATTGGAATGTATCACCTCTTTTATTTAAATGCCCTTTTCTCTTAGTAACACCACTGAATCTCTTAGAACAAGTTGGTTTGAGGAAACACAATTCACCAAATGTCAGTCATAACTTTAATGTTAATTAAAAAGGGTTAATTAATTTTCTGTTCAATTTAGTCAGTGTTTATTAAGTTCTTGCCATGTGCATATTTCTGTAGATTGTATTTGTTTTTTCTATGCTTGTTATACAACTGTTAAATTTAATATTTAACATTTTTATTAAATGCTGTTGATGCTAGAACTCAAAATATACTCTAGCTAATATTTAACATCTTTATGGTTGCTTTAAGCTTCTGAACCTCATCCTAATTTTTGTTTGTCTAAGTAAGAGCTTTTCAACAATATTCATTCATTTAATAAATATTTAATGGATATTCTCTATGTGCCGGGAATTTTGTCAGTTTAGAGCTGTTAGCAAATGTAACTATTTACTGATTTTCAGTCTTCAATGTGGCATGAAAGACATGATAAATCTGAATGCAGCCTACTTTTAAAAAGCAAATACATTTTCAAAGGCAAATACATTTGAAGACAAACACATTTTTAAAGGGCACTCATTGAAGCTCTGGATGGTCAGTGTTTAGGAACAAAGACTAGTGGGTATAAAATTGCATAGTGGGTAGCAAAATTCTGAAATTATAAAATTCTGAAATTCCTTTCCCTCAGGTGCATGATATAGGCTGAAGTGGAAATCAATTCAAAAACAGGTTTATGTAAACTGTGAACTATTAAACACATATTGAATCACTGAAAGCATTGCAGTGTTTGGGATTATGTTTTACCTTCTGAGGTTGACATCAAACGGACCCTATTCCACATGCCCTTTGTCCACCTTCAGAGGTTACATGATGGGCCATAAGGATCATGGACGTGACATTAAGTTCCTTCTTAGAAATATTATTATGCCCTAGTAAAGCATAATTAGTGGCACTTTTAAAGTTTAAATATTCTAATTATACTATGGGAGGCTTTTTTGTTTTTCTGTTTCTCATTCTCAGAGAGATGTACTGCTTCTCTCAAAGTGGCAATATTTTTGGCAGTGCACATTGGCCTGATATATAAAAAGTGTTTCCTTACTATTTCGAGGTAATATCTGTTAATATTTCTCCAGCTGGAATGGTGTATTTTTCTGGGGTTACATACTATAGGTAAAGGAATACTTTGTCGATTTCAAACACATGCAGTGACAGACCTTTTCTCTCCAAGAATAACTCAGCTGTCAAAATCAATGTGAGAATGAAATTTGCCACATGGTGTAGTTCCAATAGAATGTTATTATTTAAGCCCATTTGATTTTATTTTTTGACCATTTGTATGGTATAGTATAACTTTAAGATCTTTGATTAATATTTGTCGTAGAGGATGGGCACAATGTTATTCAAAGACTGTGCATATTTTAAATACCATTTTCGTTGTTGCATTTAATTGATTTTGCTTTTCAAAGAGAGCCAAAAACAACAAACAAACAAAACCCAAACATTTTTTTTTTTTTTTATAAAGGAAATTGGCTCCTGGCTTCTTGATACCAGCCCAATTCTCTCCTTCTGGTGGCAGAGAAGAGAAAATTCTCTTTTCGTTGCTTATGTGGATACATTCTTCCATCCCTATGTCAGAGGATGTGATAAGGCAAGAATCAGGCTGAATATTTAGCACTCACCCAGCTCTTTTTCTTTGGATGCTATCCTCACAATGAATCCAGCTCTAATTTTTCCATATTCACTCTGTGCCTCTCTTTTAAACTTGGGGGCACCCATCAAGTTTCCTGGACTTGACTCAAAAAAATATGAAAGATATTGAGCTGTCCACTAGCCAGATATTTTCAATGGCAGTAGTGGAGTGCCCTAGCCTCTGAAGTCCTTGAAAACAAGGACTGTGTTCTTGGGAGTGCCTGGCATTTAGTAGGCACCCAGTAAATGTTTACTTCGGAATGAATTAGTGGTACATGACTAGATACGTAACAGTAAACGTCATGCATTTGGTTCAAGAATTAAATTTTGAGCACGATAGCTCTTAACTCTTCTTAAGCGTATTAGTACAACAAATATCTAATATACATGAGGGATATTGATGTCTTACTCGTTTGACATCATTTTAGATTCCTGGAAAAGAGACTTAGAAAATTGGTCTCAGTTTCTCTTTTTAATTTTTGTTACCCAAGGATATAGTAGTAAGCATGAAAAAGAAAAGGGGAAAATGATTATTAAAAAAGTACATGCAACTATTTTGAGGGTAGCTGAATTTTATTATTTTCTTAAATCTATGAAAAGATGTACCTAGAGTGAAATTAAATAGGGAGAATTTGCTAATATCTTTTAATAAATTTCCTGCCTCAAATGGCAATTTAGCAAAAGTAAATTCCTGGATCTTGGTGTTAAAACACAATTTAAAGTACATCTTCTTTTGCAAACATACTGGCTCTTTGGTAAAAGTTAGGTGGCAAATGCTCAAAATATAGGTGGAATGTTAGAATTTTGATAATCTATAAAAGCCACTTAGAGAAATAATGATATTCTTAAATCAACTTGAATCTTACATAAATATAATAAAGATGAATTATAATTGCTATAGAGTTCAAAACAAGCATGGAAAGAAAACTTGTCAATGTATGTTTTTAAAAGCTGGTGATCTTGAATGAGTTTTTCCTGACAGTCATAGGAAATGAATCAGCAGATGAGCCAATGATAACGTAAATGTATTGCATGTGTTTACTCATCCATACAGAAGACAAATTTCCTGCCAGGTTAGTAGATGACCCTTACTAAGTGGTGTTTGGTGTGAATTTTCCTACCTGTTCAGATAGTGCTATAACAACAAGTTAAAACCCAGTTAAATAGAATCATCCAGTTCCTGAAACGGAACAATCAGCAACTTTTTTGAAGTTAATGGGATTATGTTAGTTTAGTTTTATTGCAATCATTGATAAGAGAAAGAACGCTTACTTCACGTGTAATGAAATACTGATAAGTGCTGTCCTTTCATTTTTTCTGTAATTACGTAAAGCATAAGATGGGCTTTTAAATTGATGTAATATTTATTTTACTGCATTCCACATGGTAAGTTATACATTTTTAGATCTTTTCCCCTGACTGATTAGATAAATAGGGTCACTTCTAAACAAAATATATTTAAACCAAGATATATTATAATGATTTGATTCTAATGTTTATAAAATTAATGTATGTTAGTACTTATTTTGTCAGTATTTTACATTTAGAAATCTATGTTAATTGGAAATATTTTTAATATATTGTGCTTTGAGTTTCAGGAAAATATGAATACGTGGAGACATACTTATAAAGAAGTGATAAAAATCACATTCAAAACCAAATGGCAAAATTAGTTACAATTCAGTTAAAACCAACAAAATCGTTTTTCATCTTTCAGTGAAAACATAAAAATTAAAGGCTAGCACGGGAGGTTTTCCTTTTCCCTAAATATTGCTTCTGTTTAATCTGTTTGTCTTAAATGGCAAAAATGGGATTTGGGGGAGACCATTTTTAGATATTTGAGATAGATGATAGATAGATAGATAGATAGATAGAAGTGCTCTTTGGTATTTGGTTTGTCAGGTAAAGTTTTTTAAATGAAGGAAAGTAGCATCAGCTCTAATACTTCTCTGCAATAAAAAGTGAAGGGAAATACAGAACAAGGAGGACTAATGAGTCCTACTTTCCCAGTTCCTCTTGATCTGTTGGTGGAAAGGATAAGAGAAAAAAGTGGGGCAGAATGGTTCCACAGAGAAATGGCAAGTCTGATGCATTAAGAACCATAAACTGCCAAGTCTGCACCACAGTCATTTCCACTTGGCTTTGGCCACTCTGTGAAAAGACTCTTCTGTGTTGCCCCTTCCTAGGCCTCCATCCTGTTAATTCATTCCCTCTGTTCCCCCATCTCCCCAGGCCACTTCCATAGCGCTTGGGTTGTATCCTGCAGTTGCAGAGAGCTGACACGCATTTGGTACAGGAAATAGAAATTTGATTTGGACCACACGTGAAAGGGAATTTAAGCCACAATATTTGTGTTCAGTTTCAGGCCTCCTAGCCTTAGTTATTTTGTTGCCTATTTCCTTATTTTTCTTCCTTTTCACCTCCTTCAGATGAAGAGAATGCGGTACCAAGAGCATCCCCTGAGCCAGAAATGCATCTCAGGCCTTACCAACTGGAAGTGGCCCAGCCAGCCTTGGAGGGGAAGAATATCATTATATGCCTCCCTACAGGGAGTGGGAAAACCAGAGTGGCCGTTTACATTGCCAAGGATCACTTGGACAAGAAGAAAAAAGCATCTGAACTTGGAAAAGTTATAGTCCTTGTCAATAAGGTATTCAAACAGCACAAAAATAGAACATGGTTTATTTTCATTTTATTTTTCTGAAGCTTTTGTATAGTGACATTTGTAACAATGGATCACACATTTAGTTTAATTAGGAAAAATGTCAAAATAAGTAATTTATTTTAAATCTTTGCTTTTCCAGCTATATGTAATATCTCAGTTATTAGCTGTTAAAGTCGATTTTTTTCTCTTAAGCCAGAACATTAAGTTAAATGGCTGTAACTGAGGTATAAAGAGTATTTTACCCAGATTTTCTTTAAGGTGAACTGGGACTAATTTATCACTGCATATGAACATAAATGACCTCAAAATATCCCTGGAATCTAGGGTTAAACATTGTGTTCTAGAGTCTCTTTAACCACTGACCCTTAGTCAAAAGTGGCAAGTCTCTTTATTCAGAATATATGCAATTTGGTTTGAAGATGAAGAGAAAATTAAGTGAATATTTGGCTGATTTATATCAAATTAAATCGATAAATAATTTTCAGATATTTTGTATATGTAAATATATACATGTATCATTCAATGCAACTGAGATTTTCTTTAGTGTTTATATCTTAGGATTTTTGAAGCCTATCTTCATAAACAGGTATAGGTCTCCTTCATTTTAAACAAAATCTAGTTACCTGAGCTTTATTCAGATACATCAGAGTTTATTAATTTATAAATTTGCAAATTGGGGATATTAATCTTTGCCATTTTATGGAGTAAAATTGAGTACACTTTTCCATGACCAGAAACAGTCTTTTTTCCCATTACTTATGGTAACTAGATTCTCATTTACTCCTTTACAGAAATTATAGTAATAGACTATGTATGTAACTTTCCTCTATTTTTTGGATTTCTATTATGCTGAAAGTTTTAGTTGCAACCTGCTTTTCAGTACTAAAGAAACATACTCAGAATCCACTATCTTAATGATTTATGTCATGTAGCTCCAAATGTACTTTGTATGTACATGCTAAGCCTAAAGATTGCTCCTTTATTCTTACATGCCCACTATTAGAACAGTTTTTGTGTATGTGTGTGTGTGTGTGTGTGGTAATGGTGATACGTTAGAATTTTTTTCCATAGCTTTTCATGTATTTCCTTTATTAAGGATATTATCTTTTGGAATAAAAGAAATCCAGGTGTTAATACAATTTCTACCTACCAGTAATTTGATCTCGGGCAAATCACTAACTTCTCTTACTTTAGTTTCCTCATCTGTAAAGTGAATAAAAGAATACTACCCTATACAGGGTTGGAAGTTTAAATTAGATAATCTATCTAAAGCCTAAGAGTGACTCAGTAAATATTAGTTCTTTCTTCCATCCCTTCTTCCTTTATAACTAATAAAGTGGAATTCCTTAACCAGTGAGCAGGGCCTTAAGTGCCAGGTCCAGAGAAGAGAACAAAGTTAATTGGATTTGAAACCACTTAAGCTGATGCTCTTGATACCATTTGAACATTCTGCCATTTCCTCAAACTCATTCCCTTCATCTACTCTCCCAAAGAGCTCTCCTTCCCTACTTGCCTGTCTCTCTGTTCGTTATATTACCTCCTCCGAAGCACATAGCCTCAAAACCTATGAATTATTTTTGATTCATCACCTTCCTTTTCTTCCCTCATCGGGTCACCGCATCATCGACTATTAGAGTTGAAAGACTCCTTTGAGATCCAGTTTTTATCCATTGCTGAGTGGTTCTCTCACCTCTGCTGAGTAACTTCTCATATCAAGGAGGTCCTCCTTCTAACAAGACAGCTCAATCCATTCTTTGAACAACTGTCACTGCTGGAAAGCCCTACCTGCATTCATCAAAATCTGTTTCTCTGGAATACACACTGATTTGTTAGCGTTCGTTCCTCTGTGATTATACAGAGTAAGCTGAGCCTTAATTCTTCTGCCTTATGACAGCCCTTCACATAGAGAAGGAAGGCTTGCATCATGTGACCCTAAAGTGATTTTTCTCTGAGTTTCCTGGGATAAATACTTCCAGTTACTTTATATGTTCTTCATATAACATGGTTTCCAGACTTTTCATCATCCTGAGAGCTCATACTTTTCCAGACATTATCTAAAACCCTGTTAAAACACAGTGTCTAGGGCTGGACAAAATACTATAGATATAGTCTCAGTGCAGAGTATAGGAGAGATGAGATGTGACGTTTGATCCGTGACTGGGTTTGTCTTTGTCACCAGTTCTGGCACCACAGATTCATCTGGAGTTTTCTATAACCTAAGAATCCTCAGCTCCTTTTCATTTGAAAATCTGTGAAACTAGGCCTCTCTTGTTATCTTTTTGCCATTAATTTTGAGCCTAAATGCAAATACTTACATTTATTTTTTTCATATTATTCATCTTGATTGATCTTTTCAGGTCTCATGTTTTTGTAAGCATCTCACGCACCTTCCTTTTTGTATAACTCCTTATCCTCTCAGTGCTCTATTCTGGTTGCGAATCTTTCGTCCCATTGGATCAAGGTGATACTTACAAATGCACATTTGCAGCCATGTTTAAATGTTAAATTCTCCTCATTAGTTACTCATATTCATTGCATTGTTGTGTAGACATTTAAGGACATGGGTCTAATTCCTGATCTGTTTCCCTGTTGTTTTTCCCTAAGAATTATTAGAAATCCCTCCACTAGATCTTCCATCTATGTCATAATCGTTTACTCTATTATCCCATTTCTTTGAATTTTAAACTAATTTCAGCTTTAATTCTTTTTGATTGAGTCAGGTAATCTCAGACCCAATAAGTCAATATAACCTGCAATCTGTATTTGGCCCAATGGCAAGGTATTATAACCCTTGATCTAGGAAGGAGAAATCCTGTTCCTAACACCATTTACTTTTATCACCCTCCATCCTTTCCAAAGCTATCACCTTTATAGGCAGGGAAAGATGAAAACACCACCTGTGTTCCCAGACTTTCTATTTCCTATCTAGGGCTTCAACATCATGAGAGAGAAGTCCCAGGTTCCTTCAGATGCTATAATGCAGCCCCATATGATTCAGCAGAAGTGGGTAGCAGTTGGGTTTGATTAGTCTTGGCAGGCACTCTGTCACACCTCAGGAAAAGGCTCCCAGAGGCCCACATGCCTCCCAGTTAGCCATGTCAGGCTTGCATCTGGCTCTCTCTGTGTCCTTCAGTAGGGAGTCAACACCACCCAAAGTGAGTCTCAGGATTTCCAACACCTGCTACCACCTGTGACACTGTCTTTTTGTTCTGTAGACCAGAAGATGCGGCTTCTTTGGAAGATCTCGGCCCACCCTTCGTGGGCAGAACCTCAGGTTTTTATGCCACTCCATAGTATAGAGATTCTTCAATCATTCAACAACATGAGAGTATTTAAAGACAAATCAAATGCAGATCCTGCCCTCAAGGAGTCTACAGTCTAGGAAATGAGAGATATGTATTAATATAATAATAAATATTGTATTACACTTTATATTATCTCATTAAAACCACACAGCTATTCTTTGAAGTAACCATAATTATCTCCATTTTACCAATCAGGAAACAGAGGCTTTGAGGCTTTGATTGGCCTGTCAGGGGTCATCCAGCCAATTAGCAGCAGAGCTGAGACTTGAATGCTTTTCTTCTGAAGTGAACTGGTCCTCCCTTCTGTCATTCTCCACTGCTAGAATAAAAGGATGGTGAAATACCAGGGAAGTTTTCTGAGTACTGGCAATATGTCAGCCTCTATTTAATTTAATTTTCATAACAATTCCACCACAGGTTAATATTTTCCTGACTTTATTAATGTGGAAATCGAGATGATTAAGAGCCTTGTCCAAGGTCACACAATAAGCAAGTAGCTGGAGCAGTTGTTTTCAGAGCTCACTTTCTCTCCTCTGGAGCATGCTATCTCCACTAAATTTAATTTTCCTTCTCTTCCCCAGAATCTTTTTTGCTGACTTCCTTCTTAGATTATTTCCTCTTTCTTGTATAAGTAGAAGGAAAAGAATAGTTCTAGAAAAGTGAATTGGAAATGACTTTGTGGAAGAAAGATAAGAGCTGTGGTTCTCAAATTTTAAAAAGAACTAAATGTCATATTGGAAGCTTCATAAAAGGGCAAACTTCCGCTTCCCTGGTGGCTCAGTGGTTAAGAATCCACCTGCCAATGCAGGGGACACGGGTTTGAGTCCTGGTCCGGGAAAAGCCCACATGCCACGGAGCAACTAAGCCATGCTCCACAACTACTGAGCCTGTGCTGTAGAGCCCGCAAGCCACAACTGCTGAAGCCCGCGCGCCTAGAGACCGTGCTCTGCAAAAAGAGAAGCCACCGCAATGAGAAGCCTGCGCACCGCAACGAAGAGCAGCCCCTGCTCGCGGCAACTAGAGAAAGCCCACGCGCAGCAACAAAGACCTAATGCAGCCAAAAATAAATAAATAAATAAATAAATTAAAAAAAAAAAAAAAAGAAGCACAAGCTTTAAGACTCAGTCCCCAGAGATGGTCGGTCCCTAGATTAAGTAGTTCTTGGGTGGGGCTCAGGAGTCTGTATTTTCCAAATCTCTGAATTGATTTTGTGGCAAGTAGACAAGAGACTTCACTTTGGGGTTGGAGGTGGGTGGGTAGGCGGGAACCACTAACTGAAAATTTCTCTTTCTACCCTGTGTTATGCTCTTTCACTTACCAAACTTGGTTATTGATTCACTTTGTTTCCTTGGAATTCATGGATTCCATTTAACCCCTCCTCCCCTCCACATTCACTCTTAGAAGCCCTCAACATTTCTACTAAATAATAATACAAAGATGTGTTCTTCCTACACGGTTCTCTCCAGCCAGGAGAATCAGCCAGCCCTTATTTTTCACATAAGTGGAGTTCATCTCAGGTAAAAAAAAAAAAAAAAAAAAGAATAATGCATACCTTGCAGAAAGATAACCACTGATCACATTATCAGGTAATTAAATTATGAGGAGTATATGCACATTCTTTGATGTTTGGCCTTGAAACTCTTCCTGCCAACTCTATTTGCCACACTGTACACTCCTGGGCTTCCATTGTACAAATTCTCCTAGGATATTACCTTCAAGATGGCCTGGTTATTCCTTTCCCCAGTATAGGAGCTATTCTGAATGACTAGTGATGTGTAGCCTTGAGGTGTCAACTCAGCCACCTTCAGCAGGCACTACAACATACAGAGAGTCAGCTCTTTCTTTCTCTACGTGCAACAAAACCTTTATTAACACTTTGAACAGGTTCAGCTATTACCGAAGCTGGTAATTTCTAAGTGTAAATTGGGGTAGAACAAAGAGTAATGCCATCATTTGGGCATTGTGAATGAAAGACTGAAGAATTGACAGCCACCCCTCCAACAGAGGAGCAGGTGCAAGGGCAATGTTTTCTGGAAGTTGTAGTCAGATAGAGTGGGGCTATCTTCCATCTGCTTGCCTGTAGAGAGGAGCTCTGCTGGCCAGTGGGGATGCCTTCTTTATTCTGGATTTTAGCTTTCACTTATATCCTCCATGAAATCACTGGGTTCCTCCTCCAGGGTGATGGTCCTGCAGGTCAGGGTCTTCACGGAGATTTGCACTTTGACCTGTTAGCAAACGTGAAAATACTGTGAGTCAAAAATCAGGTGGAGTCACCTCAGTGCCAACGCACTCACTGGACAGCCTCTCTGAAAGAGTTTTCACTGATTTGGTGTTTTTGTTTTTGTTTTGTTTTTTAATTGAAGTATAATTGATTTACAGTGTTTCAGGTGTACAACACAGTGCTTCAATTTTTATATATATATATATTATATATACTCTTTTTCAGATTCTTTTCCACTATAGGTTATTACAAGATATTGAACATAGTTCCCTGTTCTATACAGTAGGTCCTTATTATTTATCTATTTTATATATAGTAGTGTGTATCTGTTAATCCCAAATTCCCAATTTATGCCTCCCCCGCCTTTCCCCTTTGGTAATCATAAGTTTGTTTCTTTTTCTTTTTGACTGCACCATGCAGCTTGTGGGATCTCAGTTCCCCGACCAGGGATTGAACCTCGGCCATGGCAGTGAAAGGCCGGAATCCTAACCACTAGGTCACTAGGGAACTCTCATAAGTTTGTTTTCTATGTCTGTGAGTCTATTTCTATTTTGTAAATAAGTTCATTTGTATCATTTTTAAAGATTCCTCATATAAGTGATATCATATAATAGTTGTCTTTCTCTGTCTGACTTACTTCACTTAGTAGGATAATCTCCAGGTCCATCCATGTTGCTGCAAGTGGCATTATTTAATTCTCTTTTATGGCTGAGTAATATTCCATTGTGTATATATACCGAATCTTTTTTATCCATTCCTCTGCTGATTGACATTTAGGTTGCTTCCATGTCTTGGCTATTGTAAATAATGCTGCTATGAACACTGGGGTGCATGTGTCTTTTCAAATTAGGGTTTTCATCTTTTCCAGATATACACCCAGGAGTGGGATTGCTGAATCATATGGTTACTGAATTTTTATTTTTTAAGGAACCTGCTATTTTGTTCTTTCTCAGCCACCAAAGCTAGTCCAGCAGTCCATCCTTTCACCGCCATCCTTTCCCTTAGGCAATGTCTTGCCTCTTCACCTTTGGTTTTCTGCTTCCTCCAATTCCTTAGGCAGGTTGCCTCTGGCCTGATTCCCAAAAAATAACTCTATAGAACAATTCATAAGGGTCCTATGAACTGTTATACAAAATTTAAAGTACTCTGCTTGGTGTTCATAGCCCTTTATAGCTTGACCCTGTTTTACAATCTCAAAATTTATTTCTTATTCAGCCTTAGTTTCAGTTTATCTCTTCACTGACCCATGGTTTACAAGATTAAAATTCCTCCTAAACCCCTCTTTTGAGGGGTCAGTTGCTTCTTCCATTTTGCTGTCACTTTCTATGTGTTTCCATGGGAGAATGATCACATTGTGTTGTGATAATTTGTTTTGTTTTGTTGATTCTTGGTCCATGTGCTCAGCTAGAATGAGTTCCTGACAGTTGTGAACCATAATTTAAACATCTTTGTGTCCCAGACACAATGTCTACACCTAATAGACATTCAATAAATACTTATTGACACGTGAATGAATGGAATGATGGATAGGTTGTTACACCTAATTAACTGATAACGCAAACACCTCTGTTAATGCTCGACACATAGTAGGCCTTTGAGCAGTACTCCTTTTGTTTGACAATGCTCTTTCTCTCTTTTTAACTTTGGCATTTTTAAAGGTACCATTAGTTGAACAGCTCTTCCGCAAAGAGTTCGAACCATTTTTGAAGAAATGGTATCATGTTACTAGATTAAGTGGTGATACCCAATTGAAAATAACATTTCCAAAAGTTGTCAAGTCTCATGATGTTATTATCAGTACAGCTCAAATCCTTGAAAACTCCCTTTTAAACTCAGAAGAAGGCGAAGATGATGGTGTACAGTTGTCAGGTTGGTTGAAATGTTTATTTTTGTAAAAAGAATTAGTAATACTAAAGGTAGTAACAGAGGCTGTATTAGTTACATAATTTTTAAAATGTTGATTAATTTTGATTTATTATTTTTTGTCAATTTTTAATTGATGTATACTTGATTTACAATGTATTAATTTCTGCTGTACAGCAAAATGATTCATTTCTACATATAATACATTCATTTTTATATTCTTTTCCATGATCGTTTATCGTAGGTTATTGAATATAGTTCTCTGTGCTGTACAGTAGGATCTTGTTGTTTATCCATTCTAGGTATAAAAGCTTACATCTGCTAACCCTAACCTCCCACTTGATTATTTTGATTTAGATTATCTTCCATTGCTTAAGTTTTCATTCAAACCCTTCTTCCTTAGGGAAGCAAACAAAAAGTTGGGTAAGTTTTTAATTAGATCACTTTATTCTGCATAAGAATATAATTATTAAATCAAACACTTACTGGACTTTTCATTCACTCCGTATTTTTAATTACCAACAAGTTCTTTTTACATATTAGTGGATCCTGTAAGATATGCCTTCTTCTCCATAGAATAAATACAATCCTTTCTATTTTGTGGGGGATGGGAAGAAAAGGTAGGAGAGAGGTAAGGAAAGAAGTATATATAATCATAATAATTAAATGCAATGTTAAAACAAGGTAAAATTATTCCTTTTTAAATCATGTTTTTCATTTGATAGAATGAAAATAAAATTCACCAACTTAAAATTAAATATTTTTTAAAGAACAAAAATGTAATCCTGAGAGTTTTGAGGAATAAGCCAGGGTTTGAATTCCATCCCGTAACACTTTTTAGATCTATAAATTTTCTAAAACTCATCTATTAAGTGGGGATAGTGTCTAACAGGGATAGTTTCATGATTAATATACACAAACATCTGTATATACAGGTGGCTAGGATAGTTACATTTCCCCTTAAAAGGTGAAAGGTGCTTGGCTGCTCAGTTTCCTAGCTTAAAGGTACTTTTACACTGTACCTTGCCAAGATGGACAAATGAACCATTTGAATTTTCTTTTAAGACTTTTCTCTCATCATTATTGATGAATGCCATCACACCAACAAAGAAGAAGTCTATAATAACATCATGAGGCGTTATTTGAACCAGAAGTTGAAAAACAACAGACTTGAGAAAGAAGACAAACCAGTGATTCCCTTACCTCAGATACTGGGACTGACAGCATCACCAGGTGTTGGAGGGGCCAGAAAGCAAGCCAAAGCTGAAGAACACATTTTAAAAGTAAGTAAATCATTAACTTTATGCATAACCAAGAAAACCAAAGTTAAAGGAAATGCCAGTGCTTCTTGGGTAAGATCAAGTCCAAGTGCCATGGCGCGCATGAAAGATGGTATTCCATGATCATCACTTAAGTGAAATCTATACACTTCAAAGTAAATACACTCAATCTTCTACAAAACAGTAAGTACCTTAATAAACAACTATGACACAGAACAATATCAAAAAAATTGTGGAAAGCAAACGTAATTAGTGAAAAATTGGGACAAATGAAATACCTTCTTTTAAATATCTACCCCTATTGTTAAACTTAATGATCTACTTGATATAGAAATATGCATAAACTATGAAAGTTTCTAATTTTTATACACATTCCCTGAGTTTCTAAATTGTATATTTTCTTCTGTGCCTTTTTTTGTTCTGTGTGATACTCGGATTCTGGGCAGTTCAAATTAAATAGGAAAATGGAGATATGAGAACCTTTAATTAAAGGTGTATTTCGTGTCAACTGCCCCCAAATGGTAACAACACATAAAGTACTATTGTTGATCTCAAGCATTGAATGAATTCAGAGTAACTCACAAAGTATGTTGGCACCAAGGCATTGCATTTGTATGTTAAGTCCCTTTAAGTTGAGGTCAGTAAAAATCGTAGAGTAGACAAGAGCACAATTATTGGTTCCAACATATAATTTATTACTAGCATTAAGGACTAACTCCAATCCACATCCAGGCACATGGGCTCTGGCTGCTCCTGTCTTTGCACTGCCCGCTTTTATATGTAGAAGAAAGTGGTAATATGATCCATGGATGTCAAGATGACCCTTAAAATGCCTCATGTAATATGGTTAGCTCATAACCATTCTCTTCCCATCTCTGCAATTTTCTGTACTCTCTCCTTGTCAATTTTTCCAGCTGGAAAATGGAATGTAAGGAATGAAAATAAATACTTTTTTTTTCTGGAATTTTTCACCAACTTGATTTAGAAGTTCTTTTTTTAATCTATCAGAATAAATGTTTTTGGTTAGTCAGATCCACAGTAAAGCAATACTAAAATGCTATGTTTAGCAAATCATGCTACTTACTTCTTACATGAGAAAGAATTCTACATTGAATCAATTGAAAGGGAAAAGTATTTGAATATTGAAAAATGTCTCTTTTTCAGATATGTGCCAATCTTGATGCATTTACCATTAAAACCGTGAAAGAAAATACGGATCAACTTAAAGACCAAATAAAGGAGCCATGTAAAAAGTTCGTAATCGCAGATGACACCAAAGAAGTATGTGCTTAAATTTTTATATTCATTTGATGGTTCACAACTGAACGATGCAAAGATTATTTATACTGACCCTGTGAAGAATGTTATTTTAAATTTTTAGCAAAAAAGTTACAGTGTTATTCCTTTTTTATTGATATTGGGCAACAAAGCACTGCTGTGAAGTCTCTCTTCAATTCTTCGTTCAGCTTTCTAGTTTATATGAAGAGTAGCTCAGTGGTTGGTTGACTGCATATGAGCCACGATGGGGTAGGGGTGGCGGAGGGGATGAGGAGGGTTGTAAGGCTAAACTAGAGAGATCACCATAGTTTCTTTTATTCTTTTTACTTTCTTGATGAATTCCAGAATTGATTTCCTGACATTGAAGAGAGGTAACAGATTACAGTTGGCAATGATAATGGGAATCCTACCTACCTGACACATTTACTTTCTTATGAAAATACTTACAGTAAAGCAGTGAAATATTTAATTTAATGGTATTTTTGTGATGAACACCTTCACTGATTATAAAAACCAACTGAGAGTCAGTTTGAACATTATAACCAGTACATTATGTCAGTACTTTCTTTTGTAAAATATAAAAAGCATCATAAATTTTAGCTGTGTGTACTTGATAATAAGTGTAATCTTTGCAAATCTACCTCATAAGGATGTTGAATTATGCATAACAGATAACATTGTGTTTGAAATGTAGGAACTGAACTAACGTTAGCAACCAATTGCCATAGGTCATTCTTTTTTGGAAATTCTGAAAAACAGCACTATCTATTCCAGCTGAAGTAGCACATTTGAATGTACTTTATTTTTCTTCACTTTTTGTTACTTATTCAGTTTTATGTGATAAGTTTAAATGCATGTGTCTAATCGTAATCATTAAAAAAAATCCACATCTGTGGTCATCCATTTACAATGCTTGGTGTCAGTTTATTTATCTCTTGTAAAAATAAAATACAGTGTGCGTGTGTGAAAAAAAAAGTGATGTAAAAAAAAACTAATATAGCGTCATATGTCAATTATATCTCAATAAAAGAGCAAAGTAATAGTTATTAATCTGTTCTCCTATATAATTTATCTCTTGTATATTATTTTTTCATTTTGAGAATGTTATAAATGTTTGATTCTTGTATGTAGGACATACCTGAGTTTTAAATCTCACAGCATTTTACCTTTTAATTGGTATGTTTATCTCATTTATATGTATGTGATAATGAATATATTTGACCTTCAGTCTAAAAAAAAAATCCACAACATCCTCCGAGTATATTTTATTTTATTTATTTATTTTTTAATTAATTAATTAATTTATTTATTTTGGCTGTGCCAGCTCCCAGTGGCGGCACGCAGACTTCTTGTTTGCGGCATGCGGACTTCCTAGTTGCAGCATGCGGACTCTTAGTTGCGGCATGCATGAGGGATGCATGTGGGATCTAGTTCCCCGAACAGGGATCAGACCCGGGGCCCCTGCATTGGGAGTGCAGAGTCTTACCTACTGAACCACCAGGGAAGTCCCCTCAGGGTATATTTTAAAAGAATTTGCCATCTTACCTTTTAACTTAATTAACTTTGGTTATACTTTTTATTGAAGCATAACACACGTACAGAAAAGTTCAAACTCGTAAGTGTACAGATTGCTGTATTTTCATAAGCTGAACACACCTGTATAACCAAAATCCAGATCAAGGGACTTCCCTGGTGGTCCAGTAGTTAAGACTCTGCCCTTCCAATACAGGGGGGCTCCGGTTCGATTCCTGGAGAACTAAGATCCCACATGCTGCGCAGTGCGGCCAAAAAAAGAAAAATCCAGATCAAGAGACAGAACACTGCCACAACCCTCAAAACTTCGCATTCTCCCCTCCAGTCACCCACCCGCCGTGGGATAACTACTATCCTGACTTCTAACACCAAAGATGGCTTTTGACTGCTTTTGCACTTTATATAAATGAAATCCTATAGTATGTACTCTTCTGTGTCTGGCTTTTTTCAAAACTCTACCTTTTAACTTTTTATTTTGGTAGAAATAATACTGAAACCAGTTCTTCAAAAAGGAATGCTTTCTAAATTAAATTACAAGCTTTCTAAATAATTGGTGCATTACTTTAATAGATATTTTTAAAATTACTATTAGCATTCAAAGTGTATATCATTCATTAATTTTATTTTTGTAAACTTTTAAATTGGAAATTCCAGCAGGGATACCTGGTATTGGTGTGGTGTGGCTCGAGGCTGGAAGTAGAAGAGAAGCTGATAAAAAAATCAGTGTACAAAGAGGTGATCAGAGTGACTTGTTACTTTGTCTAGACAAAGATTCTGAATCAAATTTGTTATAACATGGAGATTATTTTAACAAAGATAATGTTATTCATTCAGCAATATAAACATGTAAGAATAAGTGTATAATTTGTTTTTAGGATCCATTTAAAGATAAACTTCTAGAAATAATGACAAAGATTCAAAGTTTTTGCCAAATTAGTCCAATGTCAGATTTTGGAACTCAACCCTATGAACAATGGCTCATTCAAATGGAAAAACAAGGTAATTTGGGTTTTGACATAACACAATTTATCCCATGCTTATGCCATGATTCCAGATCACATATTCCCAAGCAAACCGAAAGTAAGTGTAATAGGCAATGGAATTTCTGTGTTCTGAGTAGGACAGGGATAAACACGTTCTAATTCCTTATCTAAGGAAAGAGGCACCAATTCATTTTCTCTTTATCTCCAGAGTCTTTCACTTATTGTATATTTAAAATATTAAGATAAATATTAGTATCTCTGTTTCCAAATGCAAACGCAAACAATATGTTTTTCATGCCATTCCTCTGAGTCAGCATGAGTCAAGTATGTTTTCTTGCTGATGCAGAATACAAGTAGCAAGTCTAGGAGTCAAAAAACTTGCCCCCTTTTAGTGCTCATGGCACGTTTTGAGCCTTAATTTGCTCATTTCAAAAACATGGTGAAGCCTATTTTCGAGTCAGTATCATAAACATATTCAAGTCCACAGCACAGTTGAGGGGGTGTTCTATCATTATTTCACTCCACATAACATATTTTTCATAGCTGCAAGAGAAGGAAATCGCAAAGATCGTGTTTGTGCAGAACATCTGAGGAAGTACAATGAGGCCCTACAAATTAATGATACAATCCGAATGATTGATGCATATAATCACCTTGAAACTTTCTACAATGATGAGAAAGAAAAGAAGTTTGCAGTCCTAGGAGATGACAGTGATGAGAGTGATGATGATGGTGATGATGATGGAGATGCAGGTGATGAAAAGAAACCTTTGAAGCTGGATGAGACAGATGGATTTCTCATGACTTTATTTTGGGGTAAGAATCAGTGTAACATTTTTGCATGGTCTTATGCATTTACCTCTTTAGCATGAACCCACTGCTTCTCAAGAGCTCTCCAAAAGTCCCTCTTAAAATAATCTTTCATTGTGAAAGAAGAAATCCCCTTCATATTGGGGCTATTTCTGATTGATGGGATTAAGTAGCCATGAGCTGTATGATCATAATTAATCATTTGGTCATCTGGTTTTATTGTCAAGATGACTGCAATAAATTTATATTAAAGACTAGCCTAATTATTAGATATGGCACAAGACTAACTGTAGTTGAACATCTTAGTACTTCATTATATAAAATCTTCCAGTTATTCACATATTTTACTAATTTAAACTAATTATTTCTTGCAAATCAAAACTGTAAAGAGGTATCACCTCACGCAGTCAGAATGGCCATCATTAAAAAGTCTACAAATAGTAAATGCTGGAGAGGGTGTGGAGAAAAGAGAGTCCTCCTACACTGCTGGTGGAAATGTAAATTGGTGCAGCCACTATGGAGAACAATATGGAAGCTCCTCAAAAATCTAAAAATAGAGTTACTATATGATCCAGCAATCCCACTCCTGGGCATATATCCAGAGAAAACTCTAATTCTGAAAGATGCAAACACTGCAATCATAGCAGCACTATTTATAATAGCCAAGACATGGAAGAAACCTAAAAGTCCATCAATAGATGAATGGATACAAAAGATGTGGTATAGATAGATAGATAGATAGATATAGATATATATAGATAATGGAATACTACTCAGCCATAAAAAAGAATGAAAAAAATGCCATTTGCAGCAACATGGATGGACCTAGAGATTATCATACTAAGTGAAGTAAGTCAGACAGAAAGACAAATAATTATATGATACCACTTATATGTGGAATCTCAAATATGCTACAAAGGAACTTATTTATAAAACAGAAACAGACTCACAGACATAGAAAACAAACTTATGGTTACCAAAGGGGAAAGGTAGTGGGAGAGGGATAAATTGGGAGTTTGGGATGAGCAGATACAAACTACTATTTATAAAATAGATGAGTGACAAGGTCCTACAGTGTATCACAGGGAACTATATTCAATATCTTGTAATATCATATTCAATATCTTGTAATAAACCATAATGGAAAAGAATCTGAAAAAGAATATATATAATACTTACGTATATATAACTGAATCACTTTACCGTACACCCGAAACTAACACAACATTGTAAATCAAGTATACTTCAATAAAAAAGAAAATAAATAAACTAATTATTTCTTAAAGAAAATAAGAAAATGTTGAAAAAGCTGGCTGTAAACCCAGAACATGAAAATGAAAAGCTGACCAAATTGAGAAACACCATAATGGAACAATATACAAGGGCCGAGGAATCAGCACGAGGAATAATTTTCACAAAAACACGACAAAGTGCATACGCCCTTTCCCAGTGGATTACTGAAAATGAAAAATTTGCAGAAGTAGGAGTCAAAGCCCACCATCTGATTGGAGCTGGACACAGCAGTGAGTTCAAGCCCATGACACAGGTGAAAACATCCTTTTGGATTTTTTTTCCTTATGCCGTTATTTCCCTTCCCAGTTTAGTTGTAGTCTTTTGTTCATCAATCTTCCCACCAACCCACCAATACTTTAATGGAATGAAACACTTGTTCTTGAAAGAAGATTGTTTAATAGCAATCAATCTGTGGTATTTGATAGGCTAACCGTTGTTCTAGGAATCATTTTTTCCACAGTCTTGGAGGAACTTTCTAGATTGAGTTTCCTTTGCAAAAAATGATTGACATTTAAACTTAGTAACAAAATGGGAAAACAATTGCAATATAATATCAAGTGGAAAAATCAAATTCCCACAAAAATGTGTGCATTATAATTAGAATTATGTAAAATATGTTTGCATAGAATGAGATCTTTAAGGGAATTTGGAAAAATTAAGACATTTGATGTGTTAGAGATTTGGGACTATGAGAGATTTTCTTTTCCTTTTTAAGATTTGTTTTGTTTTGTTTTCAATTCATTATACTACTTTTGTGCACAGTATTAAAAAAACACTTGGGAGAGAAAAAAAGACAGTCATAGAGATTATAAGCATGGGTGAAACCAGGATAGCTTGTTAGAGTAAAATGTTCTGAAGTCACATTGGTCCTCAGTCTTGCTGGACAAGGGGACACTTCAGTTCTGTTATGCTCATCATCATTTGGTCCACTGGAGCAAATTAAATCTGTTTTAATGTTTGCTGAAAAATAGTCATTCTTGAAATTGTTTACCATAACTCTCAGTATACTCTCTACATGTACTCATGTTAAAGTTGCCTCTAAAGTTTATGCCAGAGAATGCACTGTTTTCTTTCAAAAAACAAACTCCTTGTTGGGTAAGGAGTTTACATCCTTTTTTATGATGAGAGCTGGTTTACTTAATATGTTTCCCTTTTTGCCCTAGCTTCCAGGAAACTCACAGGTAAAATTGAAGTTCATTTTCTCAGCCTATGTGTTAATCCTTGCAAGTAATATACCTATACGCTTTCATTTTTGGTCCTGTTTTTAAGTTTTTATTCTATTAGCTTTAGTGTTAAGACTTTGATTTTATGTGGCCTCAGCTCCTCTTTGAAAAGAGATGGGGTACAAATGGAAGGTATGCATTCAAAGCTAGTTTTTGCTCCTTATCCATTTCAGACTTGGTGGCTGCATGCCAAAATTTAGAACATGCCCCCTTCCTCACTCCCCACATCCTCACCTGTAAACTGAGCTGGACTCATTGGAAGAGGAGTTAAGCATCTATGTGATATGATTTGAGGGTCTGACACTGTGTCTGAAATTTTCCTTTTTAAAGTTACTCCTGTGAATGAAGGCAAAAACATCTGCTAAAATCCAAAAACATGTAAGTTTTTATCAGTGGATATGAGTGCAAGAAGGAGAAATTATCAGAGAAGACTGGAGAGCGATCTTTCTGCAGGATTCTCCAGCAGTTAGGAGTCAAATAAAGACACCTGACATGCTGCCTCTGAAAAGAAAGGGATGGGAATAGGAGAACATACGTTTGTCTGACAGGTGTATTTTTGTTTAATGTTTGGGGGCAAAAGATAGGGTGAATGTGCACCAAAGGCCACTGGACCAACAGCTTTGATAAGAATGGTTATGAAAATAAAACTCTACTGGCCACGTCGAGCTAGAATTATGCTCAATCATTCCTCCTATGCAAGGGCCAGAGTGCATATTTGATTTCTTTACCTACATTAACTTTCAAAATTCAGATTTTTCCACAAATATAGCTGTTTTAATTATGTTTTTAATAACATCTTTCATTTTTATTTATATCCTTTTGAACAGATAATATATTTACCTCTTTCAAAATTAATAAGGTACAATATTTACCTCTTTCAAAATTAATAAGGTACAGGATGTACCACTGTCCTCCAGTCTCCCAGCTCCCCTCACTGGAGGCAGCCAATGTTTTCAGTTTCTTCCAGGAATGTTTCTTTCTTTTTTTTTTTTGCTTGAATGTCTCTTAAAATGACCAAATGCAGTATACCGTGTGTATTTTCTCTGTGACTCAAAATCCAGCTATATCTTTAAAACTGTCACTGCATCTTATCCTCTGTTAAAGAGTCTGAAATTAATGTATCAATAGTAAAAAGCAAAGCCTATTTTAGTTTCTCATTGCTGTATCCTCTTCTCAACTGAAAGCATCTCCTTTCTTCCTCCCAAGTCACCCATCAATTTATTTCCTTGGCATAAATGATGGCCTTCCCACCTCCAGACTGGAGGATGGAAATATTTTTGTCATTGTATAGTAATCCCAGATTGGAAATCAAATGTTGTCTCACCATCACGTCTTTGTTCAATGCCAAAAACAGATGGCAGCAAATCCGTGTATGATTTAATTCTTTAATTTACACTGACCAGTTGCAATTTAATATTTCTTTTCCTAATTAGAAGATTTTAATGTGTTTAGTGTTACAACATTTAATTTACTAAAATGTTTCTTCAGAATGAACAAAAAGAAGTCATTAGTAAATTTCGCACGGGAAAAATAAATCTGCTTATCGCTACCACAGTGGCAGAAGAAGGTCTGGATATTAAAGAATGTAATATCGTTATCCGTTATGGTCTCGTCACTAACGAAATAGCCATGGTCCAGGTACATTCAAATACCTCAATTATGTTAATTTTTGATTTTGTGTTCTTGTTTTGTTTTCTTTTAGTAAAACAGCACACATAGTTTTAAAAATATATGTTTTCCTACGAAAATAGAAATCAACCAGATAACCAGACAGCCACCAAATTAAGAAATACTTGGATTTCAGGGGTCCATGTGTTATTCAGTGCCTCACTACTCAGAATGCATTTTTCATGAGGATGATATTAGAGTTGATAGTGAGGTTCCTGGGCAAGGCCATAACATTTTCTTTTACTGAAAATGTACCTAAATATTATCACTTTATACAGAAGACTATAGAAATGTATCACCATGTTGAGCATGTTTTCATGGAAATACGTGCTCAACGTTGAAGGTAGGATGCCAGGAATAGGGCAGCATTCTCCACAGGTCTGGTGGCAAGGTCAGAGATGCCCTTCTCCCCATTCATCCCTCCTGCAAGGTGGGGGGCAGTGGGACTTCCCCAGCCCAAACCACTGATGATGGTTCACAGGGTTTGAGAGGGGTGCCCCGGGGAACAGAAAGGTGGGACAGGACAGTCTTGTGTTATTGAGGCTTTTGAGGGCTGGTGTGGGGACTTAACCACCCTCATTCTAGAACATTTTTTCTGCATTAAGGTGCATTTTGAGTTTGAAATAGCCGACTAATAAAGAATGAAAAATAATTAACTTTACAGAGAATAGAGGGATCATTGGAGGACTGGGAGACTGAGCAGTGAATATCATTCCAGGACAAAAATGGGAGCATTCACAGCAAGGCATAGTCCTTCATTGACTTGATTTCTTTCTGTTCTCAGAGTCGTGGTCGAGCCAGAGCTGACGAGAGCACCTACGTCCTGGTTGCCCAAAGAGGCTCAGGAGTTATTGAACGTGAGACAGTTAATGATTTCCGAGAGAAAATGATGTATAAAGCTATAGACCGTGTTCAAAATATGAAACCAGAGGAGTATGCTCGTAAGGTATTGTTTTGGGCCAGCTCTGAATTTTGGTTTTCCCTTGAAAATGGCTGCCTGTGGTTACCATTGATATCTCTGTGGCTAAGTCTCCAGACAGAAACTGTGCTGAATTATAAATTCCAGTTTGATGAGCTGTGCTGAGTCCAGATTCACATACAAAGAATCAAGATCCATGGTGGGCAGAAATTGTCAGGGAGCCGTTCTATAAACTTTGATAATATAAATTTAGGTTGTCCCTAATCCAGAAAGACTAGTGCAACTCACTCGTTCAACCACACCTGGTCATTTTGGTCGGGTCTAATCGGTACAGGCACAATTTTTTCATTCCAGAAATATCTGTGAACTGCCTACTGTGTGTCAGGCAACATTGTAGAAACAGACCATAGCGGCAAGCAACGCAGATAGACCCCTGCTGCATGAAACTTATATTCGAGTACGTACATGGTGAGATTTGAGGAGGGGAAACAATAAACAGAAATAAGGCAACTTATACATCGAATGGAAAGAAGAGCTGGAGAATTAGAACAGGACAATGTGAAACAAGCTTCTAGATGAGCACTTTAGGTTTGGTGTTTGGGAAAGGCTTCTTAGAGGGAGAGACATTGAGGCTAGCCCTGAATGGTAAGAAAATACATCATATATCATCTAGCTGCATCTCAGTTTACTAACATGGAGTCATTTGAGTTGTGAGAGGAATGCAGTGAAGGAAGAATGTAGTTCTACAATATTTCAGGAAATCCCCCATACCACTGAATTAAAGACTGTAACTACTATAATAGCAAACAATCCATTTAGAAGAAAATTCACACCCTTGCATATGGGTGTGAATGTTAGTTTCTTAACATTGGAATTGGCTCTACCCTAAATAGAGTTTCACAAAAGGGATGCTTTCAAATTGGTGTGCATTGCTATAACCAACTCCAAGGTTTCCTGGCCAGGTTTCTACATGAATTTATATTTTAAAACCCCTTTAAATATAAGGCAAACCAAACATTTTGTGGCGTCAGATCAAACATTTGTGGCCATATAATACCCCTGGAAAGTTATTGTTTTACATTTAAAGTCCTAAATAAATCAGTCAAGTGGGATGTTTTCAAAGGTTGATATTTCAAGACTTGTTGTTCTGTATAAACTCTAGAACCATCTCTGGAGTTTATGAGTCACATTTTTCCAGATAATCTCTAGAAAGAGACCCAGTCCCTTTGGGGGCCCTGGAATGGACTATATTTTTAGGTCTCCTTTGGCTAAGAGACCTACTCTCCTGAAACTACTCCAGGTAGACAACCCCAGAGAAGGGATGGCAATGGCGTGGGGTATATGCCACCACTACTCTGTACAAAGCCCCCAGCACCCATTGCCACCAGGTCAAAGCACTCCTTTCTTCTGATTTAAGAACTTCCTCAACACAACTTTCAGGCAACCACTAATCAATGGTGAGAGTTGACACATAAGGGGAGGTTTATTTTCCATGTCCTATACTGAGTTTATACATAACCAAAAGCTTCTTCAATCAAATCAGACTTCTGGGAGCAAGTTGAAGGTGTTAAACATGTTCCCTGGCCTTCACCCAACAACATTTGCCACATTTTTACATTTTATTTGGGCTTTGATCATAGCTGTGCCTCCCATATATTTGCTACGATTTATTTCCTCTTTTTGCCCCTCTAATTGTTTCATATTCTTTACTAGTTTAGAGCTACTCTTTTGGTTTCCGGTGTCCTGATTACATTTCCAAACACTGACCTCGGTTTTGCTGCCTTTTTTTCTGTCAAGCTCATAGTTGTTTCTTAATTGCCCACATGTATCTGTTCCTGTATGCCAAATCATCTTTGCACCAGCTCCCTGACCTGTAAATAGCTTGCAAGAACAACCTAATTAAACTTTTAAAGAACAGAATACTTCAATTCATTACATTGTTATAATTTACATGGGAAATTAGTCTTCATACTTGTCTGATTAAACTATGTCATAGCCTGCAGGCTCACTTGCAAGGTTTTGTTCTCTTTTCTGTGCTAAATATGGCTGCCTCAAATCAAGGTCTAAAACACAGAGGCGAGAGCCAAAGAGATGGGCCATTCAGCTTTGCTCCTCAGCACTGGTAGTTTACTTTTACTGAAAACTTTCCTTCGATCTTAAGGAAAACAATGGCTTCCTCCACAACTTAATATAAATTTGTCATCCCTGAGAGGTTTAGTTTGGAGGTAAATTATTTGAGAACTAGGTTTTCTATTGTGAAATTGTATAGGTATGAGAAATGGCCAGTCCCTACCTCAGGTTTTATATCTCTCACAACCTATATTTTCTCTGTTATGAAATATTGATACATTTCTCTACTAGCCACAGAATGGGGGATAGAAAAATTTAAGGACTTATTCTCTCATATAAAGAATGTGGGCAGTGGGCAATCTAGACCCATACAATCGCTCCATGACGTCATGAGGAAGCCAAAACTCCTCTCTCTCTCTTCTCTGCCCTTTTATTATTTGGCTTCCATTCTCAAGGTCAAAGCTTTTAGAATTTCAGCTGCTGCATGTTCACTCTAAGAAGGAAGGAAGAGCAAGATGGAAAAGGCAACAGTGCCCATGCCAACTATCTGATACTTAAGGAACTTTCCTGGAAATTTCACTCAACATCTTCTTACGTCTCAAAGGCCACTGGCTTGGAAATGTCCTCATTTAGCTGGCATATTTCCACTCAGAATAAAATTATAGTTCTGTTCCTATGAAGAATGGCTGCTGAGTGGGAAACTAGTATTTTCTGTCACAAATGTATGGAGGAGATAAAGATAGCTAAGAGTCTGGAAATTACAACATATGAAGAAAAATGAAAGAAACCGGGGGCTTATCATGGATAAGAAACGACTAAGGGTGATGAAGTAACAGTGTTTAGTTCTTTAAAGAGACTCCATGTGGAAGAAAAATTAGACTTATTTTATGAGACAGAATTAAAACTAACGGAGGTGGGGCTTAGAGAGATTTTTTTTTTTTTTTAATATTGCCAAAGACTTTCTCACAACAGAACTTTTCTAAAATGGAATGGGCTGTGTTCTGAACACCTGAGGATTCCATATTTCTGTGATTACAGGAGAAGATTCTATACTAAGTTCTTTGGGGGCCATCACCTCATTACTTCTATTTCTAGACCAAGTATAGAATTTCATGAGTCAAGTGTACATTTTCATAACTGTCTAAGATCTCTGAATTCCAGGAGACTTACTTCAGTGAAACGATGAAAAAGACCACATTGAATATTCTTTTCTTGATGCAGATTTTGGAATTACAGATGCAAAGTATATTGGAAAAGAAAATGAAAATCAAGAGAAGTATTGCAAAGCAATTCAAGGACAACCCATCATTAATAAGTTTTCTCTGTAAAAACTGTAGTGTGCTAGCCTGCTCTGGAGAAGATATCCACGTAATTGAAAAGATGCACCATGTCAATATGACACCAGAGTTCAAGTAAGTCCAGGAAGACTTAATTTTAAATTTCTTTATAAGGGATGAAGCAGGTTGTACTGTAAATGTTCTTCCAAAATAGTACAAATGAGATTCATTATTTTTCAGAACTTTCCTTTCTCAGCCCCCAAATTATAAACCCTATTTCGTGTACAGTTTTCAAATATATGCACTGGGGCAGGAAAGGAGAAGTGAAAGCCACTTTCATCCAAGGCACATCAGTTTATGAATGCTCATATTTGTTCTCAACTTCTTGAACAACTTAAGTCTAGTTAAAGTAATCAGCAGACTTGAAAGAAGCTACAAAAGGCCACATACCCCTTGAGAGGTGCCTGCTGATCTGGAAGAAGGGATGAGGTGCTGGCTGGTGCACGCATGTGGACAAGTGGCAAGCCCAGCAATGCGTACCATGTGCTGCATACTGGTCCTGTGTGAATTCTCAGGGGTGATTCTGATTCCTTGATAATTTTAGGAAACTGTACATTGTGAGAGGAAACAAAGCACTGCAAACAAAGTTTGCTGACTATCAAACAAATGGAGAGATAATCTGCAAAGAATGTGGCCAAGTAAGTAAATTGCTGTGGGCTTAATTTTACTTTGGCCGAGAGGAATTCTTAACTGAATGTGCTTTTCTTAAAAAAAAATTATATATTTATCTTTGGCTGCATTGGGTCTTCGTTGCTGTGCATGGGGGAGGGCTACTCTTCGTTGCAGTGTGCGGGCTTCTCATTGCGGTGGCTTCTCTTGTTGCGGAGCACAGGCTCTAGGTGCGCGGGCTTCAGTAGTTGTGGCTCGCGGGCTCAGTAGTTGGCTCACAGGGCATGTGGGATCTTCTGAGACCAGGTATCGAACCTGTGTGTCCTGCATTGGTAGGTGGATTCTTAACCACTGTGCCACCAGGGGAGTCCATGAATGTGCATTTAATTTTTCCTCTTGTTCTCTCTTTTGTTTTCCAGGCTTGGGGAACGATGATGGTGCACAAAGGCCTAGATTTGCCTTGTCTCAAAATAAAGAATTTTGTAGTCGTTTTCAAAAATAATTTACCTAGGAAACAATACAAAAAGTGGGTAGAATTACCAATAACATTTCCCGATCTTAACTATTCAGAATATTGTTTGTTTAGTGATGAAGATTGACATTTGATTCAAGATTCTTTTAAAATATTATCAACTTAACATTTAACATGATTTTGATGATTGTTTTCATTATACTACGGAACTGATGTGAGAATTAATAAAAATCATTGCTTTACTCTGTGTTGAGCTGTATGCAAGAAGACAATATCTTATACTTTCAATTTCTACCTTGTTAGTGGGCAGAGGTAAAGAAAAGCTACCAGTAAAACTCATTAGTGTGGAGCATTATAGTACAGTGGAAAGAATGCTCAGGTATAAATGTGGATCTGAGGTACTAATCTCAGTCCTGTCACTAATTTTAAGAATAAAATTAAGCAAATCCGTTCATCTTTCTGAATTAGTCTCCTTGTTGGTGAAATGGTTATGGTATTATCTGCCTTTGCTTTTATTAGCTTTCTATTGCTTCATAACAAATTACCACAAATTTAGTGGCTTAAAACAACACCCATTTATTATTGCATATGTTCTGTAGGCCAGAGGTCAAGGCGGGGTCCTCTGCTCAGTGTCTCAGAAGGCCGAAATCAGGACGTCAGCCAGATGATGTTCTCATCCAGATACACTGGGGGAAGAATCACTTCCAAGCTCTTTCAGTTTGCTGGCTGTCACCTCCTTGCAGCTGAAGACTAGGATTCCTGTTTTCTTGCTAGCTGTCTACTGGGGATCATTCTAAGCTCCACGGGCACCCTCACCACGTGGCCTGCTCACGGGGCCTCTCACAGCTCTTTGCTTCTTCACGGCCAGCAGGAGACTCTCTCAACTCCGCTAAGGCAGTCTTAACTGTAATCCCATCATACTCACAGGTCCCGCCCACACTCAAGGTCGGGGGAATTTTCAGGGAATATACACTGCAGGCGGAGATCTTGGAGGCCTTCTTAGAATTCTGCTTCCCAGTTTTTGTGATTAAGTCATATGTGTGTATATATGAAAGCACTTTGAAAAATATGAAGCACCATGAAAGGCAAGGTATTATTGAGAAGCAGCCATCAGGCAGGTCAAGGCTTACTTCCACAGCTTTCCCTCCATGAACATAACACTGTGCTCAAAAATTACCTAACAAGAATGGAGGCTAAATCCTAGACTAGTTATGAATACACAGAAGATTTCCTGTGTCAGTGGAGATGTCCAGGGTTCATACAGGGTTGAGCAGGCAGCAGATGCTGGATCATTGGAGAATAAATAGAAAATGCCTACCTCTACCACTCCCTAGTCCTAAGCAGAAGAGTAACCTCTCTGTGTCTGGGACGTTGTCAGCATTCCTGAACTAAGTGTGATCATTTGGAGATAGACACAGGGCCCAGTACAACAGAACATTCTCCCAGCAAATAAACAGCCTCTTTTGTCATGGAAGAACCACATGATAAAGACAGAACCACAGCTGACCATTTTAACCCACACTTACCCCGTCTCACAGATGGTCTGCTCCAGAGAAAGTTACCTCCTATGACTAAGGAGAAACAAAATGTTGGAGGGAGTGAAAAGTAAATTCTTCTGTGGTTTTTGGATTAATTAAATTCAATCTAACAGTAGATTTGAATCTTTTGATTAAGACCTAAGCAAAGATGAATATTAACCAGTCAGAGCTCTTCAGAATGCAACAGGACAGAAGATGATTGTGGTTTCCTTAAAATACTTTTTAAAAATCCAGCTGACTCCATTTAAAGTATTGCTGTCTTCTAGAACATTCTGTCAAGAGGACAGATGATTGTGGTTTTCTTAAAATACTTTTTAAAACTCCAGCTGACTCCATTTAAAGTATTGCTGTCTTCTAGAACATTTTGGAAATTATGCAAGAAACCAAATGCATAAAATAGCTAAATATACTACCGTAACATATGTAGACTGTTTTTAAGGTGTCAGCAAATATCAGGGTTTTTTCATCTATGTTTTCTAGTAATTTTTTTCAATAAAGAGGTATTATTTCTACTGAAAAGGTTTGAAATACATGTTTCAAGTAGCATAAAACTTAATATGCAATTGTACTTGAGAACTCAAACTACGATGCATTCAAAAACAATAGTAATCATTCTAACGTTTCGATTGTTAATGAACAGTTTAATACTCATGACATTTTAAGGTCATTTAACAGAATATGCTCATGACAGGTAGACACCCTGTTAGATGCCTGAGTTTCAGTACCCACAAAACCTTCTATTAGTTGGGTGACTGAGCAACCTCACTTCACAGGGCTTGTGTTTGCTTTCCTGGAAAATCAGAGATTGTATTAAATGGTATCAACGTTTCCTTACAACGCTAGCATTCTCATAGTTCATGCTTCTGGCTCCCTGGCTCCTTTCATATGGAGACCCTGTTTAGTGATTTGTGGTAATATCAGCTGTGGGCTAAATATCTACTGAATACATTACACATTTGAAGGTAGCTCCTATTTGCTGAAGGGCATTGCAGGGGTCTCACAGAACAGGTACACTGGCTGGAGTCATGCGCCTTAAGGCAGGTTTGAAAGGCCCAAAGGGGTCAGGAAATTTTACAACAACAAGCATTTCCAAGCCAATAGATCATTGGCCAACCTTGGGCATAAGAAATGTAAAGGCTTACTACCAAAAATCTGAAATCATTTCAGACCATATGAAATTAAGATACAGTAACTTATAGTTTATACCGATATTTTGAATATAAGGCATTGAGGCAACACAAAAATGGGTAAGAAATGGTTTTCCACAGGATGATCAGTGCAAGTCACAAGCAATTGTTGAAAGTGAAAAACGCTATAAGAGAGGTGAATATTTTCCTCCCTGCAATTTAATAGTCCCTATATCAGAGCAGGAAAGGAAGGCTTAGGGAAAGGAAGGCTTCTGGCATTGTTTTCAATTGGTTGAACCCAAAGCCAAAGAGGATTGATTTGGTGTTTCTTGTTGTCGTTGCTTTTAAGCTGTGAGAGACTTGAACACTTTTAGGTGCTAATGGGAAAGAACTACAGGAAGTGAGAAAATTAGCAATGTTCAGCCCCAAAGTAAATTGCTTATTGGGTGTTACTGATATTTCCTACCAAATATTCTTGCTACAGAATTTTCTGGTCACCCTGATCCTTTCTCACCCTGATGCCTTTCCACAGAGGTATAAGTCCTTCTTTGCCACCTCTTCAGCAGACATCCTTTGTTTTTCAAAGACAAAATCCATGTGTCACTTCCCAGCATCTAGCATAGTTCATGTTTTCAGAACTAGAACGGAGAGCACATCCCTGGAAAGTAATGTTCACGCACCCTGAGCATAACAAAGTGCTCATTTCCAGAATCTGGTAAACAACTACATGAATCATAGCAATAAAGAAAAAACAAGAAAATTATTTTATTTTCTTCTAAGAGTTATGAAGTTAATTTGAAGTGAATGCTTGTCTTTTTTCAGTTTGTGAATTTCTCCTTAATTAGTCGTACTAGATATACAATTTTATATCTTTGTTTTTATGGGGAGAGCATGAAGTGAGACAAACTTGGGCTTGGATCCCCACCAGCTTTGTGACTTGAGTTATTTAATCTCTCTGAGACTATAGGAAGTTAATAACAGCCTTGAGGAACTGTCATGAGACTTTGGATACTGCATGAAACACACCCAGTAGTTGTCAAATGCATTTGGTTTCTTGCGTAATTTCCCAATATAATATATGTATAGAATATGTTAGTAAGAGTTTCCAGAAAAGCAGAAGCAGTATTAGAAGCACAGCTGTGGGTATAGCTTAATAATAGTAAATTTTAGACCTATGTTTGATTATGAGTATTATAAACACTCAATGTTTAGCCTAGAGGGCTTATCTCAAGAAGTAAGTAGTAGCTGTGGTGAAACATGATTGCTATGAATATGCTATGCAGTGTAGCTAGAGGAAGGATTTAATGTTCAGATCTTCTATAGGTGCAATACAAAGATAGGTATCAATATAAATAGAAAGATCAACACTTTTTTATTAAGTGGCTGTAGGACTTAAATAGGTCTGTCATGTAGATACAATTTTAATTAGAGTCTGTCTTCATCTTCAAGAAGAATATAATAATGGAAGCAACCTAAGTGTCCATCAACAGAGGAATGGATAAAGAAGATGTGGTGTATATATATACTATGGAATACTACTCAGCTATAAAAAAGAATGAAATTTTGCCATTTGCAGCAATATGGATGGACTTGGAGGGCATTATGCTAAATGAAATAAGTCAGACAGAGAATGACAAATACACTATGATATCACTTATATGTGGAATACAAAAAATACAACAAACTAGTGCATATAACAAAAAAGAAGCAGACTTACAGCTATAGAGAACAAACTACTGGTTACCAGCAGCAGATGGGGGTGGAATATAGGGGTGGGGGAGTGGGAGGTACAAACTATTGGGTGTAAGAGAGGCTTAAGGATATATTGTACAACACGGGGAATATAGCCAATATTTTGTAATAACTGTAAATAGAAAGTAACCTTTAAAATTGTATACAAATTTAAAAAATAATAATATAATAATGTTATACTGAGCAGGCCAGCAATTGCATGATAAGAGAGAGAGAGAGAGAGACAGATTCCACTGTAGCATATAAACAGTAATTTATGTCCAGCACAAATGGTGGTGGTTTTTTATTTGTTTCTAAATCTCTAAACTTTTTTTTTCAGATCATACGTTATAAAATATGAAATATATATGGAAAGCAAAGCATTGCAGATATTCTTTAAAATTTTTAGATATTTTCTACACAGAGTATTACCAAGTCCCTCTTCACAGGAAATTAATCATCTCATAAGCATCTCATTTGAGGATGACATTAGATAGTGCTGAGCCCTATTAGTTTATAAGTTAAAATCCAAATTAAAGGCCACATTCTAGGTGAGAAGAGGAACAGACTGTTTATAGGAAGTAATATTTAACCATGCAGTTGTTAGAATACATTTGAACCACTATTTAAGTTGAATATATTTGATGAAATATATTAATTTTTACATACTAATTTAAAAACTGGACATTATTTTGACATTTATGAAAGAAATTTAAATGTTTAATTCAGTTATATATATATATATAAAATAATAATGAACCAAAGATGAGCATTTTTTCAGCTTAAATATTTCCTTCAAACTCTGCCTTCTGCTTGTTTTAATGAGTGCTTGTATTTTATTGTACGCACATAGGATGAATGAATTGTTGGATTGTTAGTTCTTTCATTCTGAATCTCTTAACAGGCATGGAAATGATCTTAATTCACTAAGATGTAAGGATTTTTATCACGCTAAAATGACCAGAACAAATGATGAGAGTTTTGTAGATAACATAACATTTAATTTAAAAACATCATTTTATCTACCTAAGTAATTATAAAATAGTATTAAAAAGATTCAACTCCTCTGTAACGGTTTGAAAAAGGACTAGACTGATGAAAGAAGATGTCAACTTTTGATGTAACAGTCATGGGGAGAGGTCAGAACTTCTCTGAATGAAGCTAGACACAGCAGGAAAATTGTAAGATGCCTGTGCTCTGATCATATCCATCCTGTTCAAAAGATGACTTGAGACACAATCCTATTTTTCCAACATTCTGCAAGACAAAGGCCTTAGCAACTGGCCCAGCAGAGTCATCTTCTGGCCCAGGTAAGGTCATTACCTCATAAACAGTGTGAAGAAAAGAATGCCTAGACAATCATAGTTTGCTCTGGAACCAAGGTGGTGGATGGAGGGATGGATAGTTGATGCCATGTACATCTTTAATCACAATATCCAATGATTAGGATACTTAAAAAATGTTCTTTAGAAAGCTTTGAAATGAGTGCTCAATTTGACTGCACTATGTGTTTGGGCTAAGGAAAACTGACCTATACCAAGTGAGCTTGGTAGATATTCTTCAAAAGAGAGTGAATTTGGGGAGGTGAAGAAATGGATGTAATAAGCATACATGATCTTTAAATGGGAATTGTAAAAAAAATAAATCAAAAGAAGGAAAGAGATGGGGGAAAAATTTTGAAAGGGAATCCAAAGTTTCAAGCCTGTGTACAGGCCAAGGAGTTAGAGTCAAGAAACAAGGAGAGAGTCAAGATTCAAGAGGGAGAGATGAGGACATAATTGTTGAAACAAAATGTGGGGGAGAAGAAAGAGGATGAAACCAAGAGCACAGGAAAGACTAAGTTTGGTGGAAGGATAGTTGCTGCTGCTTCTAAAGCAGGAGAAACATAAATATGAATAAAAGATACAGCTTAAAGGTACAGAAGTAGGAGGCTGATGGAATTATTCTACTGGCATCAATCACTAGGCTATCTGCTGAGTTGGGTTTGGGATTTGAGGATGGACATTGGGGACATAAAGAAAGTAGTAAAGATTTTTAAACATGCTTTGATGAAGGCAAACTGACTAATTAGAAACAGAGAAAAAGATTGCCACACAGTATCAGGACTAACCTAACTGGAAATAATAAATGTAGAAATAATACTTTAATAAATATTTATGTGCAGGATATTAGACTAAGTTCTGTTATGTTTATTCTTGGTGTGTAAAAGGAAAAAAATCTGAATGTTTAAAAATCTGATGGACTCACAAGGCTTTAAAATGTTATGGTCAGTGTAACCCAAATATAGCTGGCTCTGTTTATAGCTTCTCTCAGCATGAAGTTGTATTACAAGAAACCTAACATCAACAGCCAGACTAATTAAAAATTAATTTAAATATTTTTTCTGGCATGCAAAAAAAAATCCCAATGGAAATTGCATATTATAAAAATATCTTCAAATCTTTTAAACTCTGTTTCCCAAAGAAACACATTATACATGAGAACATTATACATTATACATGAGAACAAAAACATTATGCATGAGAACTACTTCACCACCTCTTTTTCTCTTTTCAAAACTCCTCAAAATTACCTCCCTATATCATCCTGTATTACTTTTTATCTTCCCTACTCCTTCTCCCAGTCTCTTCCTTTTAATGTAAATTAGTATTGTTTTACTGTGTTCATTTCTTTTTCTCCCTTCATTATCCTAGGCTTGATGGATGCCTGAACCACAAAGGGTTTTTCCACCTTGGAAGTGTGCACTGGGAGGTGGGGTATTTTTGTGAATATCCATACTAACATTTTTAGTCCCTGGAATATCAGAAAATAACAGTGACAATTATCAATTTATTGCTTTTGATCTCCAAATTCAACCTTTTTATCTGCTCCCTAAAGATGCATCTGGGCCCTTTAAACATTTTTGCTTTGCCTGTGGGCATGACATTAAAGTTTGCCTGTAGAGGGTGCTGGAGAGGCAGTGCAGAAAGAAACAGTTTTGTTTCCTGGTTCAGGCTTCGGCAGCGGCAGCCTGAGTGGCTTCTCTAGCATCCAGCTCCTGCAGTACACATGGCTTTCTCCAGCACCAGGGTCTTGAATGGCAGCCCACAGCACTCAGTGACCAGCAACCGCATATTCCCAGGCAGTTTTGTGTAGAGCACCTCCAGTAAGACACCTCCCCTTGAACAGCTTTCCCTGGTCCCTAGAGAGCACATTTCTAGCATGCTCCAAAAGGTAGACAGACTTCCGGCAAGTTCTGGTGGCACCATGGCAACTTCCTTGCTTCCAGTAACCTGCAGTTGCCCTATCCAATAAGGTCTGAATCGGCCTTGGGTGCCCTATCTCAGCCACAAGGGAAGTGGCTGCTTCCTATGTCTGCTATTTCGATATTCTTTAGGGTTCTTTTTACTTCTTCTTAGCTAATGCTCTGTTACTCCAATCCCATCGTAGTTAATAATTATTTATATTAAAATTTACTTGTTCAAATTACTCTGTGGTTTCTCCAACTAGATTGAACTCAGACTCATACAGTAATATCTAAAGGAATATGAGAATTAGTCATAAGAAGTTATAATTTTCAAATATCCAACTATGTTCTCTTGTGTATAAGCATTGAATTTCACATAGGAAATGATTCAAATGCATCTGACCAATTCTCTAACCAAAAAATTTAGAAAAAGGACAGAATGTATTTTATCACTAAATAATTTCATTTTCTGAATCCAAAAAATCAGGTTTATAATACCAGTAACTGAACCCCAAATTCCTATCTTACATGAAAGACCATGAAATGAGTTGTTGAGAGGATGAAACAAGAAAATGTGTGTATGATATATACATATTTTTAAATAACTAAAACTCGCAGAATAACTCTGAGAGAGAGAAATACCTTGGTTTTAGAATGCCCCCACTAATGTGTGTGCTTATTTTTGAAGATGAGACCTTTTTACGGCATTGGTAATGAGTCAAAGAAATAGCTTAAATGTTTTGCATAAAACAGAATTATTTAGAAGGGGCTAAAGAGGAAGGGAGAAAATGTCGAAGAGAGAGGGAATCCCAGAAGCAAGGCAGGAGGCTGCAGCCCAAGTAGAAATTACCGGTGGAAATTCTACCATCGTTGTCCCAAAACACAAGTAAATCTGCTTCTTACTTGAGTCGGTGTTATTTGGCATCAGGCACTGGGGCAGTCTGGCAGGGAAATACGGAAACAATGAAGGGAAAGCACACATACAAGGAAAAGTGGATACAGAGAAATTGCAGATAACAAATGTTGGACACATTTTACAGTGACTGACACAAAGAAGGCATTCAATAAATATTAATTTCCTTTCCTGAATTGAAGTATAAGGAGTAATCTCTGACCTTGGGGAGTTAAATAGGTTGAGAGTTCAAAGATTATAGGCACAAAATTATCAGGAAAAATATGAGTGTACAATAATTTTGTGGTATAGGTGTTGTAGAGTTCTGAAAAGCCAGGGATTGAGAAAAGCTTCTGAATTAGAGTAAATAAGGAATTTGAATAATACCTTGTGTATAATAGATGTTCATAGTTCTTTAAAATAATCTTAAAAGGGAAAGAGTAGGAAATACATTACAAACGGAGGTAATGAGGAAGAAGGAAGAAGAGAAATGAATGTGCTTTGCACATCTATTGGAATGCCAGACCGAGCTTGGGTTTGACTGGGTGACCAATACAAATGAAGTCATTCTAGTTTTTTGCGCAGTGGAGTGACGCGTTTTAGAAAAGATGGTCTACAAGGAGTTAACAAGCTAAATCATACTGAAGAGAGAAAACTTGGAAGGAAAAAGATTAAGGAAGGAGCTGGTTGCAGTCATTCGGGCTGAGGTGATGAAAATCTGGACTCGGTCTTTGGCAGTGAGAGCGAGAGAAATGAGTGGTTCTGGATGATGTTGAAATAAAATCACGAGCTGGGGAAAACACGGCTGGCATAGAATTGATGGCAATCAACAAAATCAGTACAAAAGGACTGCTGCACAGTTGGTGATAGAAACAAATACAAGTCACTGCTTTACATTACCTTATTTTTGCTCTCAGTGTGACTCAGTTCTGTTTGGTCGTCATCTAGTGCCGCATGTGGTCATGTTCCTGGCATATGGAGTAATTGTTTCACTACGTCCAAGAGCTTGCTCACTGGGCTCCAGCTGTTCCCTGGTCCACCCAAACTGATCACTGAGCTGTGGCAGATACAATTCCTTTGTCCTGAGGAAAAGGTTTGAAATGAGTCAGAATCTGTTGATTTGTGAATAAAGCAAAACCTTTTACTTGCCAGAGGCTCTGGTTCCCAAAGAGGATGGCACAATGAATCTTGCTTACTTCCTCCATCCACTCCCACTCTACAAATGAGGCCCAACTGGTTGTATGACCCAGGTGCTATCTTGGTCTCTCAAGAGCTAAATAAGGCGCTTTGGAGTTCCCGTGTTAGTAAGGCCAGGGAAATGAATTTGTTTTATTTATTTATCTATTTTTTTAACATATTTATTGGAGTATAATTGCTTTACAATGTTGTGTTAGTTTCTGCTTTATAACATAGTGAATCAGCTATACATATACATATATCCCCATATCCCCTCCCTCTTGCGTCTCCCTCCCATCCTCCCTATCCCACCCCTCTACGTGGTCACGAAGCACCGAGCTCATCTCCCTGTGCTATGCGGCTGCGGGAAGTGAATTTCTGGTAAGCGGGGGAGATGGTTTCTGCACTCCCCATTCTGTGGCCCTTTCAGTGCTGCTCTGTCTTAGGCTGTGGCTTGAGATCATGACACTTTGTCAAGATTTAAGATTATTCTGGACCAGCTCTGTCCAATACACATATGATACACATAATTAATTTAAAATTTGCCAATAGCTGCATTGAAAAAGTTACACAGGTGAGATTAATTTTAATAACATTTTATTTAACTCACTACAACAGAAATATTATATTGATGTTAACAATGTAAAAATTATTAATAAGATATTTCACATTATTTTTTTCCCACTAAGTCTCCAAAATGCGTGCATTTTACACGTCTAATACATCTCAATTTGGACTGGCCGTATTTCAAGGGCTCAATCGACACATGTGGCTAGTTGTCATTATAGTGGATAGTGTCATTTTAGACATTTTATTTTTTAAGAAGGACATAGATAAAACTCAGCTTAAATGTGAAGTTCCAATCTGCTCCTTGCAAGTTACTCTCCAACTTTGAATTCTCTTATTTTCTCCAAAGTCTTATCTTCCTGGTTTTGCATATTTTTTTAATCTGGTAAAACAATTACTTGTGAGAGAACATAATGGACACCATAGTTCTCTGCTCAGATCCCATCTTCAGGACAGGGATACCCCCAGGCCCAGCCCTGGGAATATGGCTCCCAAGAGCCCACAGCTGCCTCCCTCACTTGGTACTACCCTAGGCCCTGGGAACATTCTCCCCTAAGGTTATGCCCTTTTGGGGTGGCCTGAACCCAATGACTGATGAATGAGGGAACACAAGCCTCTCCTCCCTTACTTCATTTGGGAACACTCTGAAGGGCCATCCAAGTTCCTGAGGCTTCCTTTGCAATCGTACTGCTGGTCAGCATCTTTCACTGCCCCATCCTGCCCTCTTCACTTGCCTACTGGTGGATCTGCTGAGAGATCTTTCTGCTCTCGATCTCACCCCCAAAACAAACCTTGCTTGCATCTCTCTATCTCAGAATCTGTTTCCAGGGAACCCAGGTAAAGAGAGAAGATAAAGTCATCTTTATTCTACAAAAGCAAGATTATAGGCACTGTTTGAAGTGAAGTGAGGAAAAAGCAGGAGGCACGCTTTGATTGACATCCGGGTACTAAACTAGACTTAACCTTCAGGTGAACAAGGCCAGAGCCCTCTCTGACCCTTCCTCTCTATATGTCTGTTCACTCCCATTATCTTTATTTTTTTTTCTGTATCTTTTGTCTCCCAAAGGCCAAAGTGACAACTGAGTAAAGGGTATGGTCAAAACTGGGATGAATCAGCACTGGGTCAAAGCATGAGAAAGGGGAAATCAATCCTGTTGAAGGGGGAAATCAAGATCTCCCTTGTCTTAAAACGTGGGCTTGTCTGCCACACAGATCTGTGACTCGCAAACATCTGATTTTATTCTCCTGGAGATTGTTGGCTGTTACTATTCCACCTTTAGCCCTCTTGGATGACTTCATATCTGTCTTACACACACATACACACACACACTCGTCCAGGTTAATGACAGTTTGTTCTGCACAGCACTTTGGATGGCTTTCTTCCAGATCTCACCAAGTCATAATCAATTGATTATTGTTACAGAGAAGACCAGTATGATCTAGGGAAGTGGAAGAAGGAAGGCATAATTCCCATCATTTTCCCCTCCCTGCCCCTATACCTCAAGTCCTCTAAATAAGATGAGGTACTTAGTTCTTGGTTCTCCATCTGATTTTTTTCTCTTACCAAAGCTTTTGTGACTGGTTTAATGTCTGGAGTATTCTATTACCTAATTGTTAAATAAAGTGTAACAAAATAATGATTAAAAGTGTTTTGTGTCCTGCAAATCTTTTCTACCACAAATTCAAGATTGGATAAAATCTTACACAAGGTCGACAGTGTGTCTTTTCCTCAAAAACCTTGCTGCCTCTTTGGTCCTGGAAACATTCAGAGGGGTGGTAGAAAAGAATTTTAGAGCAAGTGGATGTTTTCCTGAAGTATTATGAAAAAATATTTTTTTCTGGGTATTTTTAACTCGTCTATAACTAAGATATGACCATGTTAGAAATACTGAAACCATAGAAGTCTCTGTGCTTCTATGAAATATTAGGCTTACCACTAGGCTGATACTGTAATGGCACCCAGAGGTCAGTGACTATGGATTTTTCAAAGGAGGGACCCTACATTTAGCGAAGGACAAATTGTGTGCATCATACAGATAAGGAGAGTCTGGCATAAATAGTACTTCGGGCTGTAAGATTACGTTTGAAAATATCGAGTAATGCACATTGGATATTTTATTTGAATAAAAGCAAAACTAGAGCAAGTCCTCATGCAGTCAAGCATGGTCCCTCCTGTTTTCAACAAAGGGGATTTTCTTCTTTTACCTTCCATCAGGAAATGGGAGTTTATATGGGAGAAGGCAATGCTGTTGTTCCTTTTTCTTGTTACAGTAGGAACAGGGTAACAACAGAATAAAAGGCCATGCCTCTGTATCACAACAAAAGTAATTTCTCTGACCTTCAGTGTTCGCCAAGAGAGAAATTGTGGGTTTGCACTCATGCCTCAGTGTAACCAGTTGTGGCATCACATTATAGGACAACAAATTCATGCCTGACCAGACTGCGTGTTTCCACAGAGTCCACCATCTGCTTTTCCTCTCTCCTGCCTGCTGTTTCCTTTATCCTTCTTCACAACTTCCTCCCCTGTGACAGTTCATCAGTATGAGCTCTGAGGAGGCAGCATGAAAGGGAGAACTTGCTGCATCAGAGTCGGTGCTAATTAGAGGAAAAGCACAATCCCTTAGCCACCAGATGGTCCAGACAGCCCACAGTCTTTTTGGATCCCACAGGCTCCCATACGACTCCTTGACCACATTAGCTAAGCCTTGCCATTCAAACTGATTGTTACACCAAGTCATCCACCATGAGCATGGAACAGCACAGGGAATGTAGCCAATATTTTATGATAACTATAAATGGAGTATAACCTTTAAAAATTGTGAATCACTATGTCATACACCTGAAACTTATATAATATTGTACATCAACTATACCTCAATAAAAAGTTTTTAAAGTCCCACAAATGTGGCACATGAACTCCACAGACTATTTTCTCTCTCTCTAGAATTTGATCAAATGATTGCTCTTATAATTAATTATAATATTCTGATACTATTATATGTATATATTTTAAACTACAAGTTGCTGGTGTAAAAAATTAATAAACAGAAACCTCAATTAAGTACAGTTGGGGAGCCACAAGGGGGAGCTCTCATGCCCTGGAGGATAGCAGAGCACAACTGGAAGAAGAAAGCCTCCTCTTCTTTCCCGGCAAGGATTCAGCCAATGAAAAGCCACGGACGCTTTGTTTACTATAGCCCTCCCAACTTCCTTTTCCCCTCTGTAAAAGAGTTCTTCTTTTGCTGTGCGGGGACTTGCATGTGGCTCACATTGTTGCAGATCCTGAATTACAGTTGTCTACTGATCCTGAATGAACCTATCTTTGCTATAGAAATATCTGGCAATCTATTTATTTCCAAATAAATATTTCCAGCTACCAAAATGTTGACCTGTACTGGGACCAGAGAAGACCTCCAATAGTTCTGGGGTTGGTTAGCAAACAGGTGCAGTATCCACAATAGAGCCCATTGTCACTCACTGCTTTCTTGCCAACCCTGGAGTTTGAAAGCACTTCTTTCTCCTGGATCAGAACTCACATCCTCTTTGCATTTGAAGCTCTCCAGGATTTATTTGAAATCTATTTTAAGGTTTTGTCTTTCCGGTTAAAGCCTTGTTCTGTATATGAGTACCTTTTTGGCATTTTGGTTTGATTTTGAGATCAGTCTGTTTCAACTGAAGCTGGCTAAAAAAGCCTTCGGCTAATTCCTTTGGGAACAGGGTCTGCTTCTCTGAAACTGCTGGTTTTCAGCCTTTGGCCTATTCCTTTGGAAGGGGCTATTCTCTGGAAACTGGCTGAAAAAGCCTTTGGCCTCACTCTTCTGGGACCAAGCTGTTTCCTTAGAATTGGCTGGTACTGCTTGCAAGCTGTTTGAATTGAGCTGTTTGTGCTATAAGCTGTTTAAGCTGTTTGAAAATTGTTCTCTACTCGAGAGAAAAACCTCTGAGAATAGGATCCCAGTTATCTAAATATTTTGAGGGTGTCCCCCTACAAGGTCTCTGGTCAATTTTATGTTTAAAAGCTGTGCTTTTTCCTCATGTTCATTTCCAAAAAAATGGACCCACCTGACCAAAGGCAATTTAGAATATCAATGGCCATTATGGAGAACTTTCGGAATCTCTAAATTTAATTTCCTTAAAACTGAATTGGACTGCAATAGCTCAAAAATTTCCAGAGCTTAGTGGAATGCTTATTTCAATTGGTATTTTAAGGCTTCTCAACATTATCAGGAGTCTAAAATTGCTTCTCTGCAAAATAAGATTTTTAAGATTAACTGAGGCACCAGTCACCAGCACCATCTTCCTCCTTTCCTTCTACACCACCCACGTCTCCTCTATACCCTCAGTTCCCTTATACTCATTCTCTTGCCAGACTTCCCCTTTTCTGAAACTCTACCCACTCCCTTTTCCTCTGAACTTGTCAGAAATTGTCCTTTTTAAATTAAGCCTTCTGTGGATTCAGAGGCTAAACCTTTAATTTCTTATATCCCCTGAAGCAAAGCTGAACTGCGAGCCACAGCCAAAGATTTTTCCAGAGTAACTGAAGATCCTCACAGATTTGCTGAGGAATTTAATATAGTCATTCAAACTCGTTGACCTGGTTTCTCTGACTTATATCATCTAGTTCATATATTTGTCAGTGAAGGTCAAGCCCAGCATTGGATGAAAACCACTAACTGGGAAAATCCTGAAAGATCTCTAAAATTACAAATTGGAGACCAGCCCCCTAACTTATTATTTGATCAGGCTCAAGCAATCACCAGGCAACTTCATGGAGTCATTCTTAGGGCTTTTCCAAAGCCTGTTAGTTGGAACAAAATTCAAGTTTGCACATAGAATCTGATGAACCTGTTCATGATTCTTACAATCGACTTCAGATTATTTTTAAAGAAAATTCTGGCTTTTTTTTTTCAGGTGCTGATTCTACCTAAGTAGCTTTTAACTTTATGCTTATTAATGAGCTGAACCGTGACCTTTCCCTTCTAGTAAAAAGGACCAGAATGGAATGGGAAACTATGCTTATTCCAGATTTAGCTAATCTGGCAAACCAGCTCTCTCAAACTCCAGATGAGTCACCTCAAAAAAATACGGCCAAAATTCTTCAACTCCAGCAAATGAAGTGTCCGAAACAAAACAAAACCTTCCTAGTTTCTTTTACTGTTACAAAGAGCCAGAACATTGAAAAAGAGATTATTGCAAATTTAAGCACTTGAGGCGCCTTCAGTCTTCTAACCAGCTTTTCCAATATCCTCCTGATTCTCAATGACATGGCTCTGAGGACCTACAGGGGCTCTTCTCAAGCTTCTTCACTGGCTTGGAGAAACATTTCTCTAGACTGAGGATGACTCTCTTCCAGTCCTAAATAACATCAGAACCACACTCTTGGTGCTCAGCCCCACTACAACAAAGCAGTCCCTGTCTTGGAGTACTAAAACAGTCAAAATAGTGGGAATCTCTAATGAACCTTAAGAAGTTCCTGTTTCTGAACTTATTCCCTTGTGTTTAGACCCTTTGAGAGATACACCCCCTTTCCTCCTTTGTTCCTCCACCCTTATTCATTTATTAGGCTGAGACTTCTTAGAGAAGTATCATGCTGGTATTTCTTCCTCCCAAAAGTGGAAAATAATTCTGAGATTTGACAGTAGTCCTCAAAATAATCAACCAGGTGAATTAAAGAGCCCTTTGAATTATTTATTTGTCCAGTCCCTGAAGATACTAGAGCTGTTTCTGAAAACACTGATCTTTTGTCCCTATTGAATAAGCTACCACTTTCCTTATGAGCAAAATCTCCAAATGAAGTTGGCAAAATTCACAGTGCACCTCCCAACAAGTTCCAAATAGAATCCTCAAGACCTCTTCCCAAAATTATCAATACCCTATAAGTAAAGAAATCCTATAATGCAGAAAGCCCATAACAAATGATTACAAGGCTCAAGGCCTCATTAACCCTCATACTAGCCCCATTTTCTCACCTGTGAGAAAAACTGAGGGCCAAAGGTGGAGGTTTGTCCAGGACCTCCAAGCAATAAACAACAGTGCTATCCCTTGACACGCTGTTTTTCTAACTCTCATACATTACTAACATCCATTCCCACCAGAAGTAAATTCTTTACTGTAACTGATTTATGCAGTGCATTCTCTAGTATTGCAGTTGGTGAAGCTAACCAATACATTTTTGCCTTCACTTGAGAAGAAAAATAATTCACCTGCACAGTAATGCCTTGGGCTTTAACTGAGAGTCCTAATTCCTCACAAATCCTGAAGTCTGATCTGGAAAACTTTCCCTGCGCTTTCTAGCCCCAATCCTCTGGTTTAGCTGAATGCATTAACGACATTATTAAAAAATCTCAATTGGCAGAATTGGTCAAGGCCCCCCAAATACCTTGGCCCAAAGCATTGCCATTGGTCCTTCTAAGTCTCAGATCCACCCCTTTTGGAACTCACAAATTCTCACCCTTTGAGACAGTCATGGGATGCCCAGTGAACTTGGCTCCTGCTTTTTTTGACACACGACTGTGAAAAGGAGATATATTCCAATATTGCAAAGGCCTAATTGCTTCTAATAAAAATAATCATGCTTTGGTAGAGCAATAATTTCACAGTGTGCCCTTGGGAGATGAAGACCTTAAGCATCATACCTTGCAACCTGGAGGTTCATCTACTGGAAAAGGCACTTCCAGAATACCTCTCTTCAACCTTTCTCAAAAGGCCCCTATCAGGTACTACTAACCAACCTTTGTGCTGTCAAACTCCAAGGAATAGACTCTTGGATTCACAAGACACACCTAAAGAAAGCACCAAACATTGACTAGATCATCATCTGGTGACCTAAAAGTAAAGATTTCAGAGAATTGAAGTAGATGACATCAATAAGACAGCTTTCCTAAAATATCCAGACTAGGCATGTTGGAAGTTTGTTGCCAAAACTTTGATGATGACATTATGCTTCAGATGATCTCCAGTGTCTATGATCTTGATAGCATATGGACTTGAGATAAAAAATGCCTGGGAGTTCTCCTTCCTACTCCTCCTTGTTTCTCTAATGTGACCTTAATAGTTTTCTAATCTGGACACTAGGTATGATATATAAGATATTATACCTAGGAAAGGTCCTTCCTGACAGTAAAAGATAAAAGGTCACTGAAACCAGAAAACCTAAATGTTGATAAGCAATGCATTCAGAGATTTTTTTTTTGGCTGTGCCATGCGACATATCCCTGATCAGGGATAGAACCTGTGCTCCCTGCAGTGGAAGCTCGGAGTCCTAACCATTGGACTGCTAGGGGAGTCCCTCAGAGAAAGATCTTGATCAAAAGGGGGAGATGTAAAATATTAATAGCCAGAAACATCAATACAATCGGGAGACCAGAAGAGGGAGCTCTCACGCCCTTCAAGGATAGCAGGGCCCAACAGGAAGAAGAAAAAGTACTCTTCTTTCCTGGCGAGGACACAGCCAATGAAAAGCTATGGGCTCTTTGTTTACTACAGCCCTCTCAACTTCCTTTTCCTCCCTATAAAGCATTCTCCTTTGCTTGCTGTGCAGGGGAACTTGCACTTGGCTCATCATGGTCATGGACCCCAAAAAGCAATTCTCTGCTGATCCCGAATAAACCCCTCTTTGCTGGAGAAATATCTGGCAGTCTATTTATTTCAGGTCAACATTAGAAAAATTATCAGAGTGGAGCACAGAATTGATTAGATTCTGTATTAATTGAAATTTCACTAATTAGAATGTCAAGGGAAGTAGACATGAAGTTCAACTAATTCTCACTTTACTAATCCATAAAACAGATACTTCTCATACATAGTTGGTAATCTTTCCTTAGTTCTCAGGAAAAAATAACTGAATATCTGCAGTAAAATCTCCTATTCCTAATTCTCTATGTTATAATGAACTAAACTGCAGTTCATGTTGAAAGGCACCCTGAAACAGTAACACAAGGATTAAGTGATAATTGTTAAGACAACAATTGTTAATATCTGATTGTTTAATAATCGTGAGCTTGGCCCTTTACTGGTCACACCTGGAGGTGCTCTCTTTGAGCCATATCTAGCTTGGGCCCACAGTGAGCAGCCAGCGAGCACCAAATCCCCTATATTCTTCTTCATGCATTCATTCAGATAACAATATTTATTAAGCACTTACTTTACACCAAGAATTGTTCCTATGTCCTTGGGCTATATGAGTGAAACAAGCCAAAAATGGAGATAGTATGTGAGGTAAAGAGGAATAAGCAATAAAAATAATACATACATATATATTCCAGGATATTGGGAAGTGGCAAAATCTATGCAAAAAAAGAAGATTAAGCTAAGAAAAACTGGAGGTGGAGGGGGGTCAATTTTAAGGGAGTGATGGAGCCTCATTGAGAAGGTGACACAAGCAAAAACTTGAGCCCATGTTGGTAATGTCTTCCCTATTTTCTCATCCATAAATCTTACTTTGCTATCATCATCTTTCCCTACACCGTCTGCCAGACACATTTGCTCCATAGCACAATAGAAAAAAATAGGTAAATGGTAGAAACAGGCAGTTTACCCAGGCAAATCCACAAATGTCACCTACTGTATGAGACTACTTAGTGAAGAAGACCTGCTAATTCATCATATGAATTTTCAGATTTATCTTTTAAACTTTCTGAAACAATATGAAAAATCACATGGTTCTATATTTCTACTAAGGCAAATATTCCCTTCCTACACTGTGCCCTCAATACCATTTGGAGATGACATGGCAGGGACAGTTATGTGTACTTCCAATTCTTACTCTGTTCATCATGGATGAGATCTCTTGACTGCCTGCTTTGGGAGATGAGGGCATGTGTTTTCTTGTCCATCTATCTGTGTTTCTTCACCCCCCTTCCACTTTCCAACTTTGTTAGCTATACATTTAATTTTATTAACATATAAATAATAAATAAATCATTTTGATCAATAATTTCTGACTACAAAATAGTCTTTTGCAATTTGTCCACATGAATTGTAAAAATGTAAAACCAATAAACACTCAAACTATTGTGACTAGGTAAGTATTGCTTTTGAGCTAAATGGTTTAGCAGGATTACATTTCTTTCTCTGTGGGTCTAACAGAACTTCTCATGCTGCTTAGTAGAGAATGTTTCTACGATCCTACTTTTACATACCATCAATTACTTCCATCAGTTGTGTGACTATTGGGACTCTTCTTTACAAGTGGCATGAAAAACAATTCAAACTTAGAAAAAATTAGTTATGCAAAGGAATAGATCTGTCTTTAGAAAAGACTGGAGACAGGGGTTCACAAAACGTTAGCATCGGGTTTTCAAAGACCAGATTCTTTCTTTCTTGGCTCAGCTTTTCTCTCCCCTGAATGATGACTTCAGTACTTTCATGCCTCATTTTGCTGAAATACACCCTCAAGTTCCTTCCTAAGAAAGGATATCTGGGGTGTAAGCTTTCTGAGTTTTCATACATCTGAAACTATCTTCATTTTGTCCTCATATTTGACTCCTATCTTGACTAAGTAGATTCTAACGTGACAAGCATTTTCTCTCAGAACTTTAAAAACATTCCACCTTTGTTCTGCAGCATCGAGTTGGCAGATGGTAAATTTGTTGTCAGTCTAATTCTTGCTCCTTTTGTAGGCAATTTTTTCTCTCTGGAAGAATTTAGAATTTCCTCTTTGTAATTAATATTTTAGAAGTTCACAGTTATATGTCTTTGTATGAGTTTTTTCTCATATTTTGCCCTGGGCATTTTGTAGGCCCAGAAGATGTATTTTCTTCTTCATCTTTGGGAAATTCTCTTGCCTTCATTCTATAATAATACTTTCCCTCTGCTTTCTTTGACATTTCTTTCTCAAACTCCTACTGATTGGATGTTGGACTTTCTGAGTTCATATTCTATGGGTCTTACCTTTTTCATCATGTTATCCATCTTCGTCTTTCTGTTCTGAGAGATTTCTTCAATTTCATTTCCCAAAACCTATATCGATTTTTAAAAATTTGGCAATCATATTTTCAATATGTAAGAGCTTTTTTAATATTACTTTTTCATAACCTGTTGTCTAAATTGTGGCAATATCTTATTGAATCACAGTGAGGATGCTAATTCAAGCTTTTAAATTTTTTTTAAATTTTAGCTTTATTGGGGTATAACTGACAAGTAAAATTGCAAGATATTTAAGGTGTAAATCGTGGTGATTTGATATACATATACATTATGAAAGGAACCCCCCTTGAGTTAATTAATACATGCATCACCTCACATTTTTTGTAAGAATATTTAAGTTCTTCTCTCTTAGCAACTTTTGTTTGTACAATACAGTGTTATCACCTGTAATCACCATGCTTTACATTAGATCCGCAGACCTTATTCAGCTTATAGCTGAAAGTTTGTACCCTTTACCAAGCTCTCCCTATTTCCCCAGCAGCCACTTTTCTACTCTGTGTTTATGAGTTTGACATTTTTTAAAAGATTTTATGTGTAAATGTTAACATGACATATTTGTCTTTCTTTGTCTAGTTTATTTCACCTTGCATAATGCCTCCCAGATCCATCCATCTTGTTACAAATGACAGGATCCCTTCTTTATCATGGTTGAATAATATTCCATTGTATATGTATACCAGAATTCCTTATCCACTCATCTGTTGATGGACACTTAGGTTGTTTCCATATTTTGGCTATTGTGAATAATGCTGCAATGAACATGTGAGTGCAGATATCTCTTTGATATCCCGTCTTCATTTCCTTTGGATATGAGCCAGAAGTGGGATTGCTGAATTCAAGCTTTTTTAAAGGTTGTCTTCTGTTCTCATAATTATCTTCCTGGTCATTTTTTTCTATTTTTCTTGAGTGTCTTTTTTTTTTTTTCCTACTTGTCCTTCTTAGTGTCTTTACTTTTCTTTCATGTTTTAAGGTTTGGATTCTTCTTTTTTTTAAAAAAATATTATCCTTGTCTACTGATGCTTGGTTTTTGTAGCAGACATAAGAATGAGTGAAGAATGGAGAGACCCTGTTATGCAGGTGGGGCTTGTCAGCTGGTGGGTTTTATTTAAGGATAAGAGGTCAGGAAGCCCTTGAGCTGGAGGACTGAATTTACTTTGTTGCACTGACTCCCAGCTGGCTCCTCTGGTACTCCACAACAGTGGTTTAATATCTCTTAAAATTTAATCTTTTGTTTTTTGCCTGGGGTAAATGCTCAGCTGCAGACTGTTTTGCATCCAGAGATGAAGAGTCCGTATATGGATGTCTAACTAGCCTCCTTTTTTCCGGCACCATTTCTCTCTCTTGCCCTCAGTGGTAAATGCCATTTCAATTCTGGAACTGTTCCATGCAAGTTTCTTTCTAGATGTGTCCCAGGCAGTTGCTATTTCTGCTCTGCTTTATCCACTGGTGATACTCTCTCCATCTCTCCATTGTTACATGCCTTATCCTTTTCTTCCTTTTGCAATCAGTTTAATGGTGTTTCAGAAGGCAAAGAAATTGATGTACATGTTCATTCTACCAGTTTGATCTGGGAATCTCTCCAAATCTTTTATAAAGAGCTTAGAATGTGAGTCAGTGTATTTCTTCCCCCTCCACAAGTATTGCCATAATTTGAGGTAAATTAAGTTCCCAGATATACATCTCAAATGATCCCTTGCCTCTCACTGTTTTGACAACTATTTATATCTCTAGGTACCTTCCCTTCTTTCCTCTTCCTCAGTCACTACTTCTGGATCCACACCCTAGACCTTGTCAGCACTTTGAACTGAAATCTTAAACTGAAACCTGCTCCTTTCTGGTAACAACTTCTTTACTTCCTATTCTATCACTGGCCTCATCAAGATATCCAGCTTATTAGCCCATCTAATATCTTCCTTCTGCTTTACCTCCTCCTAGATCCAGTCTCGATTACACATCCCATCACTATACCTATATATACCCTCTTGGCAGTAACTTAAACATGGACCAATCAAATCGTGTTATAGAATAAGACTGTCTGGGTTCATGTGCCATTGCTACTGCCCACATTGCTCATGAACACATAGTCATAAGCTATATGACTGTGAGGGAGTTACTTAAATTTTCTGTGCATCCATGTCCGTATGTTTCAAATGAAGATCATAATGGTACTAATGTTCTGAAGATGAAATGAGAGAGTACAGGTACTGTGCTTAGAAAAATGTCAGGATTAATAAAAGTGTTCAGTAAGCATTAGCTACTAGTAGTAATATTCTCTACTCTAAAATACTAGTGAAGTAGCAGTGTCTTTAATAAGTTTTATCAAAGTATATAAAACGCTTACACATTCAATTTAAACTATTTAATATGATCAAGTCTATTGATTAACTACTTCTAAGGAAATGTAATATTTGCATTTTTATTTTTTAAAATTTATTTATTTTATTTTATTTATTTTTGGCTGTGTTGGGTCTTCATTGCTGCATGCAGGCTTTCTCTAGTTGCGGCGAAGGGGGGCTACTCTTCGTTGTGGTGCACTGGCTTCTTATTGTGGTTGCTTCTCTTGTTGTGGAGCACAGGCTCTAGGCACGCAGGCTTCAGTAGTTGCAGCACACGGACTCAGTAGTTGCGGCTTGTGGGCTCTAGAGCGCAGGCTCAGTAGTTGTGGCACACGGGCTTAGTTGTTCCACGGCTTGTGGGATCTTCCTGGACCTGGTCTCGAACCCATGTCCCCTGCATTGGCAGGCAGATTCTTAACAAGTGAGCCACCAGGGAAGTCCAATATTTGCATTTTTAAACTACATCAAAACACCCAAAGAAACAGGTTGTTTCCGTACTGTTTCTTTTCTAATCCAACTTGACTGTTAACTCTCTGGGCCACTAAGGAGACCTTGCCCTAATTATTAGAGGATAATAAACCACTGGCATCTAATTATAACACCTATTAAGAAAGTAGGTATCAATTACAAACTAGGAGGCATGTTGCTTCATATTCTCCCTCTTGTAACAACTGGGGTTTTAGAAAATAAATCAGATTCAAAAGTAGTTTAAGCTGTATCATTTTTCATTGATGCTGTTATGTCACGTCTTCCAGATCAATAACTATGGGATAGTTACTATGAGCTTTGACAATCTTAGCTCTTCTTTTTATTATTATTATTATTAGTTATTTATTTATTTAGGTTGTGCCAGGTCTTAGTTGTGGGTTGTGCGGTCCTCAGTTGTGGCATGCGAACTCTTAGTTGCAGCAGGCATGTGGGATCTAGTTCCCTGACCAGGGATCGAACCAGCATCCCCTGCATTGGGAGGCAGATTCTTAACCACTGTGCCACCAGGGAAGCCCCAATCTTAGCTTTTCTTGACTTAGGTCTCAAATATCTTTGATGTTGGGTATTCTGATGAATCCCTTAATTTAAACAAGTCCCTGGAGGAAGACCTTCTAACCCCAGGTACTATATAACTACTGCTCTGATTATCAGACCTCAATTCTAACAAAACTCTAACCAAGTTAACATTTTGGACACAGTCCCTGCACAGTAAGACTGTGGTCTTTTGAGTCATGTGTAACAATGTCCCCTGAAGATGTGAGGATTACGCATATTTTAGCTGTAATTATTTTACCATCACCCCCTTAAGATGTGTTTCAAAAGAAAATCAATGAGATGTTAATTAAAAATTTTATTTATTTATTTTTAAAAACATATTTATTACTTTGGAATCAGCTTCAGGAATTATCACAAAGAAGCAATATAACATAGTAACATTGGTTCCTGTTGGAATCTTGGGCAAGTTACCTAATTTTTCAGGGCTCCATTTCCTAATCATTAAAATGAGTTTTGGTATGAGTTAAATGAAATGTATTAAAACACTTTGTATAAAACAGTTGACAGGAAATTTTTACCAAACCTGAGGAATCAAATGGGCAGGCATGGCCTTCTTTGGAGCAAATTTTTATTTTAGAGTATCACTCAAACTTAATTAATCTATTTTAGCTTTTGGTTAATGAATGCATGTCTCTTTATCTCCCTACCCCCAACTAAAAACACAACATCCTTATTTATGCTTTCAGCGTCATCTTAACCTTCACACTGTAGGAATATATAGCTGAATGTGTTTTCTCGGAAAACATCTAAATCAAAATCATTTTTGGCAGACACACAGTGGCTATTACTAAATAGTTCTAGAAAGCTCTCTTAGCAAGCTAAGGATTTATGTTATAGTTAACTTATCCAGTGGGCTTACTAAAATGCAGTCATATTCTAAATTAAGCCTTATACGGTCCATCTCTGGAAAAAGCTCACTTGAGCCTCTACTATCCTAATTCTTTTTTTTTTTTTTTTTTTTGCGGTACGCGAGCCTCTCACTGTTGTGGCCTCTCTCGTTGCGGAGCACAGGCTCCAGACGCGCAGGCTCAGCGGCCATGGCTTACGGGCCCAGCCGCTCCAGGGCACGTGGGATCTTCCGGACCAGGGCACGAACCCGCGTCCCCTGCATCGGCAGGCGGACTCTCAACCACTGTGCCACCAGGAAAGCCCACTACTGTCCTAATTCTTGCTCTTAATTGTTTACAGGCCAAAGTCATACTTTCTATTTCCGGAGCAATGAATAGATCCAGAGTTGCTTTCTGAGAAAAGTCCCAGTCTTGGCAAAAATAGGACTTGAATTAAGAATCACAAACATGAGCCATGTTTACTTTCTGTCTCTCCTTCTGAGTCCGTGCAGCAGTCAACAAACCCAGAAAAGTAGGTTCTTTTCTACTAAGCACAAACTTAGATTCAGGCTCATTCTCAGCAAGAGCTCCAGAGAGGGAAAAGAAACAAATACGTAAGGACTTACTCGCCAAGCTTGCAGAAGAATGCAAGCTTCCTGAAGATGCACACTGTGGCTTATTCATATTTGTTTTCCCAACAAAAATGTCGATTAGATATTAACTAACTGTCTAAAATAAGAATACTAGTCAGTTTCCTCAATGTTTAAAAAAATGTTAGTATAAGCATTTTCATTTTGACTCTAGAAGAAGAAAAAGTCAGTGAAGATGTTATAAAATTAAAAGAATCTAAATTTTTTTGTGGGAGTACTTGTTTGGATGAAAATTAGAGCATTTACAATCTCAAAGAGATGGACATTTACAGTTCTGTTATAAGCAATGTATCCCTAACTCATGGAATCAGATGGAAAAAATCTTGACATCTTTATTTCTGCAGTCAGTCTCATTTTTCTTGAAACCATTCAAACCAGTCAGAATTTTCCAGGAGTTGCAGTTTGAATCACCCAACCATCCAAGGAAAAAGCAAACAAAAGAAATGTGTTTTAGCCTATAATTTTCCTTCTCACTAACAGTTTCAATTTAAATTTCTCCCTCTTAAAGCACCCTGATTTCTCCTTAGATCCTGTCAAAATGATTTTCTTGCAGACACCCACACTTGACTGCAGTCCTAAGTGGTACTCAGACCAGTCACACACATCAGTGCATTTTTAATTGTTAAAGCCAAGAGTAACCATTTTAATCATGCCCTAATCATTTATTATAGTCAGTTTCTCTTCAGGATGTAAAGTCATGGGAATAACTCACTAAAAAGTACTTGCGGACTTTGAGGCTTTGGCAGGCTGGGACAGAACTTCTGAGAACACGTTGTGTGAATTTTCCAAAGAAGGCAATCAGTCCCAGAGGACCCACATGGGAGCAGTCCATTTGGGACCTGGCTGGTGGCTTTTATCTTGCATTTGAGGATCTCACAATCACACGGAGATGCCCACAAGCATATAGCATGACTTGGATGTTTATCTTAATGCTAGCTTCAGTTTGTAAAGAGCTGACCCCATCAACTGGAAAGGAAGGAGGGGCTCCTCTCTAACTCAGGGTGGTTACATCTCTCTGCCAGTAAGTGCTTAATGACTCATTTTCCTCAACAGAATTTTCATAAGGCTGGAATTCAGAGAGGGATGTCTGGAGAATGTCTAAGAGGAAGTTCATAAGCCACCGTCCTGCTCTTTGCTGGAGAAAGCCTCCCATGGTAATCAGACCAGTTGAATAAAGCAAACAGCAAAAGATTTCAGGAACATTTCCTCGTTACTTTTCATGAAAAATCCATGAAAGCTCACCATGAAGTTTGTTTTAGTCAGGTTGAGACCAGTACAAATGTCTGAAGAAGAAAACCATTAGTGGAAGAACTAAAAGACAGTAGGTTAACAACCGTATTTATGTGGAACAACAGAATCTATCCAAATGAATTGCATTGAACCAGCCGATATACTCCAAGAAACTGGTGTGTGTGTGTGTGTGTGTGTGTGTGTGTGTGTGTGTGTGCGCGCGTGTGTATGTGTGTGTTTTAATTCAGACTACCATTTTACTGATGTCAAGTTGACCAATTGCCTTGGATTTATGTAAATTTATCCAAAATGAAATTGTACATACAACTTACTTCTCTTCTCAAATGCTTTTTTATTTATTTTAAAGGCTTTATAATTACTAACTGTTCTCCTCTCTCAGAAGCTATTCTGAGAGGGAAGCAAAAATATCACTTTTGCAAAGCCATTTTCATTCTTTCAAAGGTCTGCTGGTAAATTATTCTTACTGATCTTTCCATCTTTCTGGCCTGTGCATACACACCTAACCCATCCTAAATTTCACCAGATGGCATTTTATTTCTTTAAAGTAAAGCAGTCGTGGGTTTAGACAGTTGAATTTTTAAACTTCTGTATTTACTGAAAGTGCATATGGTGCTATATGGACAAAGAAATTGTGCTGAAAGAAAAACATTTCTGTCTGCAGTACCTCATAATCTCCCAGAGGAAGAAAAGAAATTGCAGTAATGTGGTGTCTTTCTCACAAAATCTTATGTGACTTTAATTTTCTCCCTCTGCTAAAAATGAGATATATGTGTACTGTACACACCTGGAATTTATATTATTTTAAATTCTTCTTTTGGTTGCAGATAGAAAGGTTATCCAAAACCCAATGACTTGCCAATGTGATCTGTAAGTGATTTCTAGAAGAAAATGAAACAGAAACCTAAACTTGTAAAAAATAATTAAAAAAAAAACTTCTGTGTGGCAACGTAAGCAGATGTTGGTGTAGAATTTACAAGGATGAGAATGCTATAAAACCTCCCTTGAGCCACTCACAGTTCATTTCAAGGCCAAGAACGCCCCCAAAATCTGTTTCTGATTTTACAGAAATCTTTTGAAATTTGGCACGGTATTCAAAAGTCTGTGGAAAGAAAAAAAAAACCCTTGCCCTAGCTTCGGCTTCCAACTACGAAGACAGACTTACTTCTTTCAACGGTTTTCACAGATCCGGTGACCCACGCTCTGAAGTCAGAATTAGCTAACTTTCAAAAACATCTGGAAAAAATGAAGGTTAGTATATGCAGCCTCAGATACTTGCTAAAGCATGGGGGCTGGCTGAATTGAGCGCAATCAGAGTTTTCTATCGTTTAGAAGGTGAGGATTTGTACATAAGTATGTACTTCCTGGAGTGGGTTGGGATTGGGAAATTTGTTCTAAATATACTGTAGAAACATTTCTCCTTGCAGAGCTGGAAGAATTCCAGCAATTATAGCCAGATCAGTGGAAGACAATCAAAAGCTTTATGGGGAGGGAGAAAGAGGATTTAGGTGTAAACAAAAGCTTGCCAATTCTACTATTTAGCAGAAACCATTTATATGTCTAATTTTCTTTATTTTATGCAGACATGGTTAAAAATTGTACTTGGAGTTGCCACTTCTGCTGTGCTTGCCTTATTGGTGATGTGCATTGTCTTACGTCCTTCAAGAGGTAAGAATTTTCTCTAATTTGCTCTGTCTGCCTAGAATACTTCGGAAAATGCACTAGTGCTTGGTCACAAGTGATCGAACATTTCCTAAGTGCTTATTTTCCAAAGTAAATCTGTTATTTCTAAGAAGACTTATAAGCTCCCAGATATGTTGTTGAGCAACCAGAAATACTGAGGAATTTAAGGCATGGGTAGGAAGAGGTTTCCAGCATTATTTCAGCAATAGAAAAACCTGAGTGCTCTTCTATATCACCCCTACATCTCTGCAAAGTATGTGCTAAATTCCAAGCTTTGACAGGCCTTTAGAGACAATATTTTTAACTAACATTGCTTTCGTTATTGGATTGCCTCATGGAAAGTAAAGATGAGTAAGAATGGAAAAGTTAAAACAGAACCTATGGAAATTTTTATTATGAGTCTTTCCAAAAATTTAGGGAGGCAGTCAAGAATAGAGATCTCGAGAATAGCTGCATAGAAAAAGTGAAATTGTTGTTCTAGATGCAGTAGCCAAGAAAATCAAGTTAGAAGACTAAATATTATTAAGCAAGCGTTATGTTTAGTTATAAATTTATCCTTTTTAGAAAAGCTTAGATTAAGATTGATCTCACTTTGCTAAAACTTGGGAGACTGATGTTGGGGGCTAGTTTGGATTTAAATTAAGACCCTGTCTATAAATATTTCAGTGATATTAGAGAAATAGATTTTTATGAAACTCTGAAAAGAAGCTCAAGCTCTAAACAGGAAAAATGTACAATAATAACAGGTCTTCTGCCTTGGGGTCCAGGGAAAGGAAAAAAGTTTGTATCAGCAAATATTAAAATCTTATGATAGCTAAAGTGGAAAATATCTTTGGTTAAAAGCTAACTGACAGTAAAGGAAGATCAATGACAAGCCTTTAGCTAAAGAAAGTATGAGTCCTGAATGATTTGTTGCTTTAAAAAATGAAATATAGAAAAATATTTTGAAAAATTCAAAATGCTCATGGGATTTTCACAGAATTACAAAATGAAGAGGTTAACCAATAAAACGAAGGCAATGTTCCTGTATTTTCAGTGTTGATTTTCAGTCCTCATTCCTCTCTGCTAGCACAAGATTATTCTGAGGCTGTTGAGATAGCCTGAGTTCACATTTTTTATATTTTTTCAAGTTAAAATTATTTTCAGACTGGTGTCTTTCCTCGTTTGGGGGCCATATTTTCCTCACACCAGCAATTGTCAGGTAGTAAATTAGTTCCTATTGGCCCTTTGGATGTTAATACATTCAAAATTAGTTCCTGAATTTTAAAGAAAACTCCCCAATCCTTGAAATGGACACTTTGCTCCATCAGAAACAAATGTTCTGAGAACAAAAGTGTGTGGATTTTATGGTGAGCCTGCACCTTGTCTACAGGCAATGATGGGTTGCATTTGCACTTTGGAATTATAGAGTCATAATTTCTAATAAGAAATACACTACAGTTATAGTATATAACTATACACATTCATAGATATTTGTCTAATTATATATAATCCCAATCCTTACCCTCTCCCCAAGTTTAACATAGATATATGTTATAATCTACATATATTATAAAAGTCCTATGTTCTTTATAAGCTAATTTTCTGTTTCAACCAACAGGAGATTCTCAGAGCAAAGTAATTTTCAGATAGAGTGAAATAATCAGTTTAAGCTTCAGATGAAATTTTATTTATTTATTTATTATAAGTTTTTTGGAAGTAATTTAATATTTTATTTATTTATTTATTTTGGGCTGCATTATTTATTTTCTTCGCTGCGCGTGGGCTTTCTCTAGTTTTGGTGAGCGGGGGCTACTCTTCATTGCGGTGCACAGGCTTCTCATTGCGGTGGTTTCTCTTGTTGCAGAGCACGGGCTCTAGGCGCACAGGCTTCAGTAGTTGTGGCATGTGGGCTCGGTAGTTGTGGCACGCGGGCTCAGTAGTTGTGGTGCATGGGCTTAGTTGCTCCACGGTATGTGGGATCTTTCCGGACCAGGGCTCGAACCCGTGTCCCCTGAATTGGCAGGCGGATTCTTAACCACTGCACCGCCAGGGAAGTCCCAGATGAAATTTTAGTACTCTTTCAGCAACAGAAAATCATAAAAAAGCTGAGAGCTATTTTTTTCCATAATACCATTCTTTTTCTTTTCTAAGTTTGCTGAAGAACTTATCAGAATGTCAGAACTTGTCAGAATGTTAAGTAAATTGTACAGGGGACAGTTCATTTATCTACTTTCCTGAGCAGGACCGGGGTTGAGACTCTTCTTGCCTTGAGTCAGTGGTCCAGGCAGCCCTGATGTGAAATGTGCCCTGATGACTTCCCTCTTTTCTCCTCACACCCTGCTCCTCAGCCATCCCCAGTGTGGAACTTCAGGTCCAGTTCTCAGTCTCACATCTGCCCAGCGGCTGGTGAGGGAGGATCTGAGGTGGCAAGGCAGGAGAAGGGAAGGAGAAAGGGGAAGGAAGAATGGAAAATTCAGAGCCAAACAAGCTTCTCTTTAGCCTTCTTTTCACACTTCATCAGAAATCCGATTACCTCACATTTGCCTTAAGCGCCCTCGTATTCCTAACCCAGGATTTATGCACCAGCATTAAGAACAGTCTTCCTTTGAGAAACTTAAGGACCCCATTATGAAACACTCATTCATTTATTTATATAATAACAAATGAAGTCCCACTAGTTAGTCCCGCTCAATGAATTGAGTTCCACCTGCCCATCATTGTGCTAGTTGGGGAAACAAAGATACTGCGATTTAAACTTTCCTCTGAAAGCACGGTAAGCACCCAGTCTGGATGCTCAGTTGTCACCACGAATATGAGATCAGGAGTTCACTTAGACCACTGGCTCACTTAAACCACTGAGTGTAAGTGAAAGAAGAAGAGAGAGGGGCTTTTCCAAGGAGGGAGCAGGTCCCAGGAACACCAATCTCAGGATTAAAAGAGCTTTGGAGGAATCAGGCAGGATTTTAGGAACAAATAGGGCAACGGAATGGTGAAATGAGAAAGATTCGTTTAGCTCACTCACATAATCATAAAAATAACAGACAACTTTTTTTGGGACTGCCAAGTTTTCCTTTTTTTATTTTCACTGAATGGGAAACACATATGAGTTTCCACCCCTTAGACCCAGGCCGTCCTCCTTGGCCTCAGCCTACTCCTTCAACCGATTCCCTTTCTCTTCTCCTGTCTCTATTTTTTCTCTTGAGATTCTTCTTCCCAAGCATCACTCCTCTTCCTGTGTAAAGATGCAACCAAACCAAGAGTGGAAACTAAGCTCCTCGCCTTTTCCTCGTTTTCGCCAACCCCAAGGATAAATACAGAACTTTTTGTTTCAAGAGATATACAGAGGTGACAAGACAAAAACCAAACACACAAAAAGCTAGAATTGGAAAGTAACAGAAGCTACAGAATTTTGCAAGTAAATTCTATATGGCCTTGCTTCATGATTAATAGTTTCTGAATTCCTGGACCTTTGTGAAAGGAATTGTGGGAGCTATCTGCACTTTTCTTGATTTCTGTCAAGCATAGAGTTCCCTACATGGTGATAAGCAAACACTCAATAAACACTAACTATTTTTTCTAAGATTTCTAACATTTTGTAGCAGCTTAATAAATGGTAGCTACCATTTTATTGTGCTCTCCATCATAGCACACAAAGATGGCAACTAGACCTTCTGTGTGATGTATTTTGATTTCAATAATGCTCTTCTTAAGTCTGAGAGTAGGGAGTACTTATCCCTGGGCAGCATCCCTGTTCCTATCCCCCACCTCCTTGGATCAAAAACAAATATTTTTTCAGAAATTTTGTGTGCAAGGCCCTCATAAAGGACATTGGCAGCTCTGAGGCAAAAGCAAGATTGAAAAAAGGCAGAGATATGATAAAGGAAGCTGAGGTGGGTGAGGATGCAGAATAAGACTGAGTGAGAGAGAAAGAAGAGGGAGATTATGTAGTGTGGAGAAATCCAGGTTCTCCTGGGCAGGGAGGACCTCTAGTATCTGCTGTGAAAGGAGAACCATCATTAGCCTAGCCTCAGATCTCCCTGAAGTCCTCCTGTCTACCTTTGCACACTTTTTCTTTTATTGTTGTTGTTGTTGGTGGTGGTGGTTTTGGCCTGCAGTGTTTTATACAAGTTTGTATTAGTTGTCAACTTTTTAAAATCAGAAGATTTCACATAGAAATGTACATTTTTGGCTTCTTTTTAAATATTAGATCTGGCAACATTGGGCCCAAGGTAATAGTTGACTGAGAAGCAGTTGTCTTTAGATTGACAGTGAATTCTCCAGTTTGCTACGTACCCCAATAGAAAATAGAAAATATTTTCTATTTTATTTACACAAGGTACCATATTCACTTACAACATCTGCTTGACTCCTATAAACACTTGGATTTTTAACCTTTGGACTGAAGAAGCTGTAGTATTCTTCCTGAGATTGAAAATAACAATCTACTGAATATGAAAAAACAGAGATTAGCATCCATAGTTATCCATTATCCACAATACCCAGTCCACTGTGCTCCTGGATACTTTGGTTATTTGTTCAACGAATTATTTATTGTGCACCTTCTAACTACTAAGCACAGGTATAAGGCATGAATGACAAGGTCTCTGGCCTTAGGAAAGGACAATCTGGTAATAAACAAGTAAATAAGTGAATTAATAGAGTATTTCAAATTCGTAAAAGTGCTACAGAAAGCAACTGGAGTGGAGGCTGTGTTAGACATCTAGGGCTGCCATGACAAAATATCACAGACTAGGTGGCTTAAACAACAGAAATTTATATTCTCACAGTTCTGGAGGCTGGAAGTCCATGATCAAGGTATAGTCAGGTTTAGTTTTTCTGGAGGCTTCTCTCCTTGGCTTGTAGATGGCTGCCTTCTTGTTTTGTCCTCATATGGCTTTTCCTCTGTGCATGTGCACTCCTGGTGTCTCTTCCTCTTCCAATAAGGGCACCACCAGTTCTATCAGATTAGGGCTCCACCATTATGGTCTTACATAATCTTAATTACCTTGTTAAAGGATTTATCTACAAATACAGTTCCATTGAGGGTTAGAGTTTCAATTTATGTATTTTGGGGGGACACAATTCAGTTCATAACAGAAGTGGTCAAGGAAGGCTTCTCTGAGATTATATTTGAGCCAAGACCTTAAGGACGGAAGGACGCAAGCTGGGGTCTAGACCCTCAACGCAGAGGGAAAAGCAGATACAAAGGCTCTGAAGCAGGAAAGTATATTTGGGAAGTTCAAGGAATCAAAAGGAAAGTGATAGCTGTGAGGCCAAAATTATGTAAACAAATGAACACAGGAAAATACATATATACATGTGTACTTATGACTGTACACACATATGTAAAATTTATAGTGATTGCTTACTTAGGTAAGTAATACCTTATATAATTTATTTCAGAATATATCTGAAGTCACAGATGATTTAGACAGAATATAAATCAATATTTTATAAGAATAAATATCATTTAGAATGTCTATATTTTGGGCAGAAAACCATTGTTACTATTATCATTATTGTTACTATTACTACTATTATAACCTCAACAACCACTTTTTATAAAATATTTGTGAGACCAAATTATCATCAAAGGATATGTGAATATGTTTTTAAGGCTTAAAATTTTCCCAGTATCAACATTCAGAACTGTGAAACAGATTCCCTCAAATATCTTAAGAGTTTTAAGCTTATTTATTCACTGTTCTTTTGGAGGAAATATGGGGAAGTCTAAAGTGCTGAGGAAAAGTTTCAGAAAGTTCATGGACATAACAGAGCTTTTGAGTTGAGTGTAAACACATCAGCCTTGCAGATTATATTTCTCTACTTTGCACTTGGATTTTAAAATCACAGAAGACGAATCTTGGAAAATTCTTTGAGTTTTGTCAAATTCTAAATAATTTAGAAAATAATCCAAGTCTTTGGATGACTCCTATTATGCAAAGGAGTTTACCTGTCTCTGATTTCCAAAGCGAATTGTTACAACTTACACAAGAATATCTAGTCACATATAGTCCTTGAGAAAAACATGTTCTAAAGTTCAAATAGGGGAGGTGGAATCAAGGCTAAAGGTTCTTAAGAACCAGAGACAGTCAAACTGAGCCTTAAAATCTAGCAACATGTTAGGCATAAATTAAAATAATATTTCAATGGGATAATCAATACTAATCAGTCTTTTACTTACTTATTGGTTATTATATATAGAGCAAAGAATTTATTTTTCATTTTAGTATCCTTGTGAGTTAACCAAAATTATGTAGTAAAAACAGAATCATTTACAATCTTTATTAACCTTTATTCCTGTTAATAATAAAAAAAAATAGGGTTGCTTAGTATCTAAATTAAAATTTTTTCAAACTGATTATGGTTTTTATACTCGGTAGAAAAACTGATATGATAGGACTCCTTAAAGGAACAGGATAGAAAGACTGTCAAAAAATCAGATAACTTAGAAGAAAAGAACAAATTTCTAGAAAGATACAAACTACCACAATTCACTCAAGAATAAATAGAAAACCTGAATAGAACTATAACAACTGAAGAAGTTGATTTAGTGATTTTTAACTTCCTGCAAAGAAAACCCCAAGCCCAGCTGGCTTCACTGGTAAACTCTACCAAACTTTTTAAGAATTATTACCAATCCTTCACAAACTCTTCCAAAAAATAAAGGAGAACACGTCTCAACTCACGCTGTAAGGCCAGTATTGCTGTGATACAAAAAATATTCAAAAACATTACAAGAAAAGAAGTTACAGACCAATAGTAGTTACAGACCAATATTTATTATGAATATAAATGGAAAAACACTGAACATAATACTAGCAAGTCAAATCCAGCAATGTATAAAAAGGACTATTCACCAAGACCAAGTGAGATTTATCCCAAGAATGCAAGGTTTAATATCCAAAAATCAATTACTATAATAAGCTATATTAATAGAAAAAAGGACAAAAATGACATGGTCATTTCAATAGACACAGCAAAAGTATTTAACAAAACACAGCAGCCTCTCATTGTAAAAACACTCAGCAGACTAGAAATAGGAGGAATTTCCTCTATCTGATAAAGGGCATCCACAAAAACCTCACAGCTAACACCACACGGGTGAAAGATTCAGTGCTCTTCCCCTAAGATCAAGAGCAAGACAGCATGTCTGCTCTTACTTGTGTTTAATATTTTATTGGTGGTTGTAACCAGGGCAATTAGATAAGGAAAAGAAATAAAAAGTATCCAGACTGGAAAGGAAAAAGTAAAACTATCTCTATTTGCAGATGACATTGTTTATAGAAAATCCTAAGGAATTCACCAAAAAATATTGGGACTAATAAACAAGTTGAGAAAATTTGCAAAACACAAGACCAATATATAAAAAATCATTTGGATTTCTATACATTACCAATAAACAATACAAAAAGTATATAAATAAGTGGAAAGAGATCCTATATTTATAGATCAGAAAACAATATATTTAAGATGGCAATACTCCCCAAATTTATCTGCACATTAAATGCAATCCCTATCCAAATCCCAGATGACTTTTTCTTTTGCAGAAATTGACAAGCTGATTCCAAAATTCATATGGAAATGCAAGCGATCCATAATAGCTATATTGAAAATGAAGAACAAAGTTGGAGGAATCACACTTCCTTATTTCAAAACTTACTACAAAGCTTACATAATCAAGACCATGTGATACTGGCATAAGGATAGAAATATAGGGACTTCCCTGGTGGCGCAGTGGTTAAGAATCCACCTGCCAGTGAAGGGAACACAGGTTTGAGCCCTGGTCTGGGAAGATCCCACATGCCATGGAGCAGCTAAGCCCGTGCGCCACAACTACTGAGCCTGAGCTCCAGAGCCCGCGAGCCACAACTACTGAGCTCGCGTATCACAACTACTGAAACGCATGCGCCTAGAGCCTGTGCTCTGCAACAAGAGAAGCCCCCACTCACCGCAACTAGAGAAAGTCTGAGCGTAGCAACAAAAACCCAACGCAGCCAAAAATAAATAAATTAAAAAAAAAAGATAGACACATAGATCAATCAAATAGAACTGAGAGCCCAGAAATAAGTGTAAAAGCCTTACATTTATGGTTAATTGATTTTCAATAAGGATGCCATAGCAATTTAATGGAGAAAGTCTTTTCAACAATTGGACAACTGGATATCAACATGTAAAAAATGTTGGACCCACTTCCTCACACCATACATAAAAGTTAACTCAAAATGGATCAAAGACGTATATGTAAGAGCTAAAACTATAAAACACTTAAAAACAAAACCTAGGGATAAATCTTCTTGTCCTTGGATTAGGCAGTGGTTTCTTAGATACGACCCAATGCACAAGCAACAAAGGAAAAAGTACATAAATTGGACTTCTTTGAAATTTAACACTTTGGTTGCAAAAGCTATCATCAAGGAAGTGAAAAGACTACCCACAAAATGGGGGGGAAATGTTTGCACATACATACATCTGATATGCAACTTGCATCCAGAATATATTTTTTAAAAACTCTTACAAATCAATAATAAAAGGCAAATAACCAAATTCAAAAAATAGACAAAGGATAGACATTTACCTCCCAAAAGATATAAAAGTGACCAATAAGCTCATGAAAAGAGACTCAACATTATTAGTCATTAGGAAAATGTAAATCAAAACCACAATGAAATACTAGGAATGAAATTACAGGTGTAGCAAATAGGTATCCATTACAGCCTGCCTAGTGAGAAATGGCTTGGCCTTGGAGGTTCAGTAGAAGTGCAGGGAGTTGAGAGAGATTTTGGAGATAGAATTGTCAAACCTGGGTGCTGGACAAAAGCAGTAAAAGAAGAGTGAGCTTAAGAATAACTCCCAAGTATTTGAATTGAGGAACTACATGGACGACAGTTGCATTGACTTGCAGAAATCTGGAGGGACAGCATGGAATTCCTTTTTTCTTAGCTTTAGACATACTGATTTTTTAAAATTAATTTTTATCCGAGTACAGTTGCTTTACAATGTTGTGTTAGTTTTGCTGTTCAGCAAAGTGAATCAGTTGTACATATACATCTATCCACTCTTTTTCAGATTTCCTTCCATTTAGGTCACCACAGAGCACTGAGTAGAATTCCCTGTGCTATACAGTAGGTTCTCATTAGTTACCTATTAGACATACTGATTTTGAAGTGCCTGTGAGATATGCAGGTGGAGGTGTTAAAGAGGAAGTTTAATATATCGTCTGGATCTCAGAGAAGGAATCCAGTGAGGGGTGAGGGGTGGCAGTGGGGGTGGGTGTGAGCCAGCTAAGAAGATGTGATAGAAACCCTGGGAGAATTAAATGGTTGAGGAAGGTGACTCTTTCTGAGGTCCCAAGTAAAACGAATATAAGCCACACCACAACTTAAAGCAGAGATTATAGGAAGATGAGCTGGCAAAGCAGACTGAGTGGGCCTTCAGATATAGACGAGGTTTATTTTCATCTTCAGGGTCACCAAAATATTTGGCATTTACCACCATGTTCTTGTGCATTATGTTGACCATACCCTATGACCTTTACCGCTTCAGAGATCACGAAAAAAATAGCCCTAATTAACATAGCACAACAATAACATAATACAAAAAATGAACTTAAACCTGACAATAACTTTGAATAACATATGTTGATCAGTGCTACCTGTAGAGAGAACCATGGGAAATTCTTTCAGAGCTGAGAGCTACTACATTCTTCAGTGAGACATTGAAAGCTTATAGCGAACTCTTTGTTTTGACAAAACTCAAATGGTCTCATTTTCTCTTAACGTTCATTTTGAGGTATAATTATTCAACCCCCCTTGTGTGTTGCTTGGTTCTTGACCTTATTTTTGTGTTTGTTTTGTCTTGTTATATCACACGTATGCTTTCACTTTAAATCAAAAGGTAGTGGTAAAGTGTCCAGTCTCTAAAATTAGATGGAGCTGGATTTAAACCCCAGCTCTGTTATGTATTAGGCAAGTTACTTTAACTCTCTAATATCCATTTCCTAATCTGTAAAATGGTGTTAATAATAATACTTAGAGAGTTGCTGTGAGTGTTTCACAGGACCACGCATGCAGAGTGCTTGGTACTTATTAGAACTTAGTAAATTATAACACTTATTACTGGTCTAAAGCTACCTCACTTCCATGTTTTTCAAAGTTGTCAGTCTTTGCCCAAATATAATATTAGTTTTAAATAGTTTATTTCCCAACCAAATATCTCCAACATTTGCCCCTGTGGTGCTCACTCCAAAAACAAACATGAGTTGATGCAATGGCTGGAGACATTGCCTATCTGAGGACAACATCTTTGCAGAGCCAGCAGAGAGACAGGTGCAGTGTGCCTGGGAGCCCACGTCACTTTCATTGGAGTGGCCTCATAAGCATCAGTTCCAAAACAAGTATGAAAGTGAGAACAAAAAGACCTACCAGCCATTCGTGTGCTAACTTAATAAACCATATTTTCTCATTTAATTTATGCTGAATATTAGAGCTGACATCAGATGTCTCTGTTCTGATACTTATTTGTAATTTTTTAGGACTAGAAAATTAAATGGCAGAAATAGAAATAGAACCCTAATAAAGAATAAATACAAAGTTTTAAGAAAGAATTAGGAGAATAGTGAATCATTATTTACTTGGGAATCATTTCTGTGAATTGTCATTTCTTGGATTCATAATTGAAATAATTTCCGGCTGTGCTTTAAAAAGTTGAAAATGCAAATAATTAAACTATAGTAAATTGGAGTGTTTTGCAGTGTATAAATAACTGTGCTAAAGATGAGCTAAATTGACTATAGGGGCTCTATCAAGAATTAAGTGTTAAGTGGTGTCAGTTACGTATAGAAGAGAGATATGCTCTCAGAATTCTTTTCTACTTCTGCTCAGCTACTTAGAGTTTAAAAATTATAGATGCCAAAACTAAACTTCCAAAATAATCAAAAGATCATAATTCAACATTAAAACATTATTTGGAAAAAGGCATGAAAATCCACGTATTCATTCAGTAATTATTAGTGGAATATTTTTCAGGTGACTAGAACTTGTTTAGTGTGATTGATGCCATAGAGATGCATTTTATACTGACTTACACAGAAACACACACACACATACACACATTCAAAACACTAGAAAACAATGACCCATTCCCCTACCAGTGCTTTCCCTGTTATCTTGTTTAAATCTAATCTGGGGCAGAATCACTCCCTTTGCCCTTTCTCCACTGCTCAAGGATCAGAGGAGGGAATGTACCTAAGGAAGAGTCCATCTGGACAATGAGCAAGAGGACTGAATAGGAACATAAACATTACAGGCGACCGTTAACATTCCTTGAAAGCCATGATTAACATTAGCTGTGGCCTGTCCATGAAGTGTGAATTGCTACGCAGGCCAGACCCATCCACCTACCAGGGGTTTATAAGCAAGGAGCAATTCCACCAACAGGCACAGGAGAACATTGAACCAAGTACAATAGATTCAGTGAAATCACTAAATTTGGATTCTTTGCAGAAGAATCACCTGTGGCGCTTGGTAAAAACTGAAAATCAGGGCCGTATCCCCAGAGATTCTGAATCAGTAGATTTGAGATAAGGACTGGGAAACTTGCTTTTCAAACAAGCACTCCAGCTAACTCGAAGGACAAAATTTTGATACATATTTAAAGGATGGCATGTCCAGGTAGAATTATACATGAAATTTACAACATGGACAGGAGGATAAAGAGTAAGGGCAGGTGTATCTTCGGGGGAGAATTACTGAAAACAAACTAAAATAAAATCTGTCCAGTTGATTTATTTTTTCATTCAACAAATATTTATCATGCTTCCACTGTATGCCGAGCACTGTCCTAGCTGGTACAAAGAACCAGAACTTGGATTGGAAATTCTAAGTACATGTCTTATAACTCTTAATATGTGACCTAAAGCATTGTCTTAGAGCAGATACATTACTCTATTGCATTTATGAACATGTGGTCATTTTCAGCAGGAAGAAAAGAATGCCTAATTTAAATTCTCCCCATTTGATTTGGTATCACTCTGAGCCCAGCCTGGTGCCAGGATAATCACACCTTCTGAGCCCATGTGAGGTTAGGAGTAATCACCTACCCCAAATCTGTGCCACAAGCCTATTTCCGCATAAACACAGCTGGCTCCTCTGGATGTGTTCTGTATATTCCCTTATCACTTCATTGGCGCTGGTGGGGCTTATTATCATGACAGTAATTAGTAGTACAATTAATATATATTTAAACTGCTTTATAGATATTGAGTTATAATATGACATATGTTAAGTTCTCTATATAGATCATTGGTATTTATAGCTACTATGCACCCATTTGAAATAAATGACTAACTGGGAAGTAATATGAAATATAATCTCATGTAACTTTTGAGGATAATCTAAATTAGAGGTTAAAAAGAGTAAATAACTAACCCTTGAAATCTTTTTGGGAAATCTGATAAGGATCAGCATGATCATTAATGTTGAAAAAGGAAAATGAGTAGGAATTTTTTAAATAATTTGAAACTTGTTTTTTTATAAATTTTATTTATTCATATGTGGGATATTAGTACTAACCCTATTTATGATCATAATTGGACTATTTCACTTATGGAACCCTAGGATGACCAAGATGTTCTAAGTATAACTGATGAATTCCATTATATTAGAATAAAAGTTAATCTTAATTACATATACTAATAGCTTAATCTGAAACTGCATTTCCCATACTGTGATTTTAGTAGATATTAAAAAAAAAAATCCCAGTGGTCAAATTAGTTTGAGAAACAATGATCAAAAATATTTGTTCAAAAAAATATATATTTATTTGAAGACTACTGATAAACTATGACAATAACAAAAGCTAACATTTATTGACTGCCAAGCATAGAGCTAAACGTTTCATTTGAATTAGCTCACTTAATTTAACCTTCTATAAAAATGAAGATTAATTATAGCTAAGAATTTCTCAATTAAGCATAATTGCAAGTAAGGAAAATTATATGCAAGGATACTTAAATAGGAAAATCTATTATATAAGTCATTATCCATAATCAAACCATTATTTATGCTAGACAAAAAAAGATATCACCAAGACTATATTCATTTATTGAATTAATATTGAAAAAAGTTTAAAGAAAAAAATTACCTAGTTTTTTGGTATTCACAATACAGGAATTCTCTAAATTAAAATTTTTTTCATCTATATGTTCAGGGTTGTGAGGACACAAATTAAATATATCTCAAAAGGAAAATAATTTCCATTGTAAATAGTGTTAGAATTTCCCCTTGACTATATTAGAAACAGATTACAATTTGCTCTTAAGAGAGTTAAATAAAATTGAATTAAAATACTTAGCAATTATACTAATGCTGTTGCAGTAAAATGGTAGTATTTTATTCATAGAATGGGAATTATAAAATCAGTGGTATGAATTTTGCACAAGACCATTTAACTAAATAGAAGCACTTTCATTATGAATAATTGTATGGCATGTACAACCTTACTTAGGATGCAAAGAACCTGTAGAAAGATGATTATTAGAATAATCTAATGTTATTAAGTATTTAGTGCCTGGTTGCTTAGGGGTTCATCAGCCACTTATGTTCTTATAGCTACAGGATAAGTTTTAGTAAATTGAGAAAATAACTCATGGTCCTAATCAAAAGTATGGAGCATACATACATCAGTCTGAATCAGTTAAAACTGCAGAAGATGCTATTATCCAGTTGGTCAGTTCGACCTTATCACATGGCAGTGCATTTATGTGATTATAAGGTTAATAGAGCATGTTGTGTCTCAAATTTCAAAACCTAATGTGGTAAAATTGGAAGGTATTATCAGCATTTTCTAGTCTAGTCCTTTGTATTATAGATGAGCAAGCTGTGATGCCAGAGATTAACTTACTTAAGTCATATAGGAAATTAGTAGTAGAACCATTCTGTAAAGAAGAGGGCACAAATCTCATCCATCCACCCATCAATCCTTCATTTCATGAATTCATTCATTCAACAAGTATTTATTAAATGCCTATTATGTGCTAGACACTAGGGATGTGGCGGTGAGCAAAACTTAGACATGGTCTCTGGTCTATGGTGACTGTTTTGAGAACACAGTGGGAGGTGAAGAAATATGAATAAAATAATCACTCAAATACATACAAGATTACAAACCAAGACAAATGTTCTTAAAAAAGGGAACCTGGTCTATGGTAATATATAAGAAGGGAACCAGACCTAAACCAGGGGATCAGGAAGGGCTTTCCAGAGAAAGTGACACTTATATTAAGCACTAAAGGCTGAAGAGAAGTTATAAGGAGAAGGGAGAGGGTGGGAAGAGGTTCAGTAGCCCTGGAGAAAGAAATCAGTATTTGAGAAACAGAAAGCCCAGCATGTTTGGAGTCTACAAAGTAGTGAGAGTGGGGCAAGAAGGGGCTGGAGAGGTAGACCATTCCAGACCAGCTAGGGCCTATAGTCCAGACTAACATTTTTGGTCTTTATCTTAAGAGTCATAGAAAGCTGTGGAAGAGTTTAGCAGGAAGATATAAATGTATAGCTCATCTTTGACAGTTTTATTTTTACATGAACAAATACCAGATTCATATATGCTATTCAAGGTATAGGACACTTTTCTAAGTTTTGATTCTGTAAGTGATGGCCTGGAGAAGGGGTAAGGTGGGAGGGATGGAGAACAGGAATATGGATTGAAGAAGGTTTGGAAGTTGGTTGCCACAGTTTCTGGTATATCTGACTGTTTCAGGGCTCTATAATGAATTTGTTCTGATAATGGAAATCACGTTTGAAACATAAAATTGTTTTGGAGGGCTCAAATACAGGAGAAATTTGCTTGTGGTTTGTGAGCTACTTTAGGTTAGTTTTTATATGGAAAACCTCTACTCTTGGAATTTCCAAGATCATTTGTATAGATGATGTGGTTTTCTTTTCTTCTGGTCCATTTTCTCTTTATAAAAACCCCTAGCCAGGATAAGAAATTATCTGCCTTCATTAATGCCTCTCTTGAGATGTCTGAAGGTAAGGATTCTGGATGATGTCATCTGATCAACTGGGATGCTAAAATATATCACTGAAAAATCAGTAGAAATCCAAGCCAAGCATATGTGAGGAACTACAATGAACTGCTTAAAAGGCAAAGTTTTTAGTGAAACCTGCATGGTCTGCAATCCCAGCTTTGCAAGACCTAGAGTTATCGGAACCTCATCTCATCTTTCTTCTTAAAAACCTCTGAAAATTCTTCACTGTCTGAAGAATAATGTCCCTGCTTCTCAGTGTGGTCCCCGTCACACTCCTCAAATTTCCCCACCAGTGTTCCTTTCCAGGCAGTCAGACTACTTCTCTAAGACTCATTAGCTTGTCTATCAAAAAGGAAATACTACTCAGAGCTATTAAGACAAGAGTTAAACAAGGATTTAGCAATGGCAGATCTTTTCATTATATGAGGAATAACAGATGAGAGACGTTTGAGTTATTCATCTTCTTTTAAGTAATAATATGTTTCCTCCTCCCCCAAAGTTCATAACTCTGAAGGAAGGACAACAAGAGCACTCACACTGAAGGATATTTTAAATGGGACATTTTCTTATAAAACATTTTTTCCAAACTGGATTTCAGGTAAGTGAATTATTTCTTTACCTTTTGTTTTTCTTTAAATGTATGATTTTTGGTTTTTATTTTTATTGCCAACAATTCTCTATGGTAACATAAGCCATCTTAGTTGAAATGGATAAAAACAGCAATTATCTAGATAAGTCAAGTGGCCAAGAAAACATTTTTTCACAGAACTATTTAGACAGGGTTTGTCCAATAGTAATGATGCCAATACAGTAGTAGCTTTAGCAGAACAGTAAAATCTGAGAGTGCACTGTTAGAATAAACTGATCATATGATAGAGCTTTTCAGAATGGGAAATAAGCACCTATTTAGAAGAGGTCATGAGAATTTTACCAAAAGAAAAATTCCATTGTTAACCTAGATAATCTGAGAAATGAACAAATCCTAACTTGAAGACAAATCCTTTAAGGTCCATAAAATTGATATTTACATATAGTTTTACAAAATAGTATGTTGTCAAAAGAGTCTAATCAAACAAGCGGTAAGAGCAACTAAATTGTTTATATTATATATAATTTATATCTAAAGTGCCACTAAACACAATAGAATATTTTCATTTTCTCTTTAGAAAATAATAACCATATAAAATAGGTTTTTAACTAAGTCAAACACAGCCTAAATGGAATATATATTTTTTTATTGCAGAAGAAACATACAATTTTAAACTGGTTTATTCTCTTTGTAACACAGAAAAAGTCCAAATTTACTCCTAAGCACCCTGAACTGGTTAGAATAAGGCTCCTACTAGTAAATATGGCATTTTTGTGTAATGTAGAAAAACAGCCCTTTCCTCCCTTCCACCATCAACTTACTATCATATTTTAAATTTGACAAGGCAATATGTACCAGACAGAGAGGAAAAAGAAAGACAGTATGTGAAATAAGAGAGGTTTCTCTTTGTTATAAATGTATTTCTTATTAAGGGAGATCATTTCAAGTTTTGTTTTCCTTCTTGTTTAAAGGACAAGAATATCTTCATCAATCTACAGATAATAATATAGTATTTTATAATATTGAAACAGGAGAATCATATACTATTTTGAGTAATACCACCATGGTATGTATCCTCCATTATCTTCCGCCTCAAAAACCTCTGTCAGCTCTTCACTGACCAAAGAACAGAGTCCAAACAACTGAGCACCTGATCTGGACCCAACCTGCCTTCTCAGCTCCATCCCCCACCACAGTTATCCTCCCATTCTCTCTTCTAGTCACACTAGATTATTGCCCTTGCCCGCTCAAATCACCTAGCATTTTCCTTCCTCTGTGGAACAGGTATCCTATGAGATAAAATGTACAAACTCAGTTCTTGTAGTCAGGCAAACTGAGGTTCAAATCCTGGCTCTGTCATTTACTAGTTATGGAGCCTTGGGTAAGATTCCACATTATTCCATCCTCATCACGCCTCAGGTTCTTCCTCTGTAAAGTGGGAATAATAATACCTCTTTGGAGTAGTATAGGTATTAAATGAAGTATCATTTGAAAGTGCTTAGGATAGTACCTAATAGAGGCTCAGTGACTGGTCCTATGATACATAGGAACATGTTATTCTGTCCTCCTGGACTCTCAGACCTCCTACTTTCTCTACCTTCAAGAGCCTAGTAATCTTTTAGAGTCAAGCTCAGCTATTTCTCCTCTGTGCAACAAACCATCTTATCATTTGCATTCAATCACTTCCTGTTTAACACTTTTGCAATGTTATATCTCTTTTATAAAATTTTCTAAATTGTAATGTTATTTATTTAGAAGTTTACTATTATAAGCTTCTTGAAATCACAAAGTATATCCTATTTATCACATCCTCATCCCCTAATGTGTAGTAAATTTCTTTGTATACAGTAGGTACTACTTAAACTTTAAAAAAATTGCTTTGAATGTATATGTTGGAGTATATGGATGATATAATATTCTTTTAGAACTACAAATTTATATGGCTCTGTTATTTTTTCTGTATTCTAATCAACTTCTTCACAATTTCAGAAAAGTGTGAATGCTTCAAATTATGGTTTATCACCTGATCGGCAATTTGCATATCTAGAAAGTGATTATTCAAAGGTATTGACTATTTAATTTGGGTTTATCTGATTGTATCTCCTACTAGCTCACAGATTGGTTTATAAAAGTAAGAGGAAGCAAGAGTCTATCTTTATCTCTAAATATTCAAGAAATTGATGCAATTCTAGCTGAGCCCCCAAAGCATAACAGAAACATATACAAATCATTCAGAATTTGGCATTCTTGTCTGGTTATCATCAAGTAGTAGAAACTACTTTCATCTTAAGGGAAAAACTTATTTTGGGGGCACTGATATTCATCAGAAAAAAGTTATTTGGTATCATGAATCATTAGTCAATTCTCACATATTTTAACCTTGTTGATATTTATTATTATTGAAAATGGAAAAATCAAGATATACCTTATTTAATTCACTTGCTTTTTAAGGAACCCCCATACTGTTCTCCATAGTGGCTGTTTCAATTTACATGCCCACCAACAGTGCAAGATGGTTCCCTTTTCTCCACAGTCAGTATATTTATATATATATATATATATATATATATATATATATATAAATTAACCCTGGTAGACCAGGGGTTTAAATCTGTGTCTTCGAAAGCCTAGTGTAGGAGAATCCCACATAGCTGGACTATTAGGCCTTACTTAATTTCCCCCTCCTGAATGAAGTTGTGGATGGAAGATAATCACCTTATTTTTTCTACTTATGCTGGTAAAAGGAAAGAAGAATTTACTATCAAATTCAACTTCTAATAGTTACTCTTAGATCAAGAACCTTTTGTTTTAACTGCCATTTTTCATATTCTACTTGAGATGCAAAACTCCCTTAATACACAGAATGAAAAGTCAAGCTTGCCCCTCCCGCATTGTTCAGACAGCTGATTATTTTCCAGTGGACCAGGTCTTGGTCACCTGCAATCTTCAGAAAGATATGTTTCAATCCACTGGAGCTTCCTTGCCAAAAGTTTGAAAGCGCTTTAGGAAACAAAATCCAGAATAATACTTGCTTTATTCACTAACCACAGCACAAATAAACTTAATGAGAACCGAGCAGTTTTTTTTTCTGGAGGAATTATATGCTATATATCTCTTATTTATTTTTTCAGTCTCTACTATTTTAAAAAACTATGCTCAAAGAAAAGCAAGCATTTTGCAACAAAACTATATGTTGAATAACTTCTCTTCACCCAATTTTAAAGGGTTATTATCATAATAATTACCCAGGTGCAGGGTAATCTTTATGGGACTTGGAAATTATAGTGGTTTTACTTCAATCAAGGTAAAGCATAAGGGGAACATTTTGTAGGGTAGAGTGTGTCAGAGAAATGCTTTTTATGTTAAGAAATGTCTTTGGATATGCTTTTTATGGAGTGAGGGTTGAATCACTGCTGAGATTAGTTCTGGAATTTGGATGAACAGCACAAAAGTCCACAGTAAAACTCTTTAAATGAGACTCATTTAGAATTGAAACATGTCTTTCCTAGTGCTTTGTGAAAATAGTCCTTTTATAATTCTGAACCTTGAATTGAGTGACCTATGATTATACGTTATTGCCCTGAGCTTTTTAAGAATCATGATTTGTCTTTGCCTCTTCTTCCTGACAGCTTTGGAGATACTCTTACACAGCAACGTATCACATCTACCACCTTACAAATGGGTAAAACTTCATGTCTTTTTATTAACACTACTTAAGTCTCATATAGAGACTTTTTCACTCCAGACTCTGATTTGAGATTAAGACTGCGTTCCCTTGTTTCTGGTCTTAATTTCTTACTTCTTTACAATATATGTATACCTATACAACTTAAGAAATTCAAAGAAATACTCCTTTGGAATATTCACCTCTTTTTATTTGACTAATATCTTACATTTTTATATACTCTATAGTTTTACTTTTCCTACTTTTGAACACCAAATTATAAATATATAATTTATAAAAGTACACATATTTATAAAAGTACCAAAAATGCATGGGAATGATACAAAATGTTGGGGAGAGGGGGCTCCTTCACTGGAAGGAAGCAGAAGGGAGGGAGATGCAGCATTAAATTTAAATTTAATTGATTTTAAACGAATTGTTTTTTTAAATGTAAAATGTTAATATCTTTTAAATTTAGATGTTAAATTGTCATCTATTATATTATTTTTTATCTTTATGTTTAATTATTTGAAATATTTACAGCTTAAAAGAAAAAAAATTAAATGAATGAATAGGTAGGCAAAGGACTGAGGGAGAGAATTCCTGGCAGAAAGAACAACATGTAAAGGCCCAAAAGGAAATGAAAGCACGGAGTGTTGGGGAAACTCAAAAGTAGGTCAGTTGAGTTGAAATTGGAGGAGGGCATGCTTACTAGTAGGAGGTGGTGTAAGTTTAGGAAGGAGTTGAGGCCAGAAATCATGGACCAAATAATAATGAGGAAACCATTAAGAATAGTTTAGATCTCATTCTGATGACAATAGGGAATCACTGAACAGTTTTAGATGGGAAATGACATGATCAGATTTGCACTTTAGAAAAATCTTTCTAAGTATGGACAATGAATTGGTTAAATTACTCATCTTAATGTGATATCCTATTTGCTGTTATATAAAAGTGAAAATAATTGTATGGCTTGAAGAGGCACTGAAAAATCTTATGGTCTATTTCCCCTTTTGTCTAGTAAGAACACAAAAATTTTTTTGAACTTTATGTTTCTACTTCTTTTAAATGTCCAGAAAAGAATAACTCTGATCTTCTTAAACTGTCAAATCAAGAAATAGGAACTGCAATGTAACGTAGACTCTAAATCCATCTAATGCACTCTGAGTCTTTTTCTCTGTATCCACATTGTTACCAAATTCAAGAAGTGTTTATTGAGCACTTACTATGTGAAAAGCATATGTGGGGAGACACAAATGAGCTTGAGGCACCAACCCTATTCTCAAGAAACCTTTAGACTAGTGAAGTGGAAAACTTACCCTTTCAGTAGAATTTCCTTGTTTTTCTTTTAATCATTTTGAAATTCTCCACGTCCTACCTATGTTGAGGTTCACGAAATTAAACAGCACTCCAAAAGAAGATGACAATACTAATATTTCAATCATGGTTTGTATAAGCTTTATGGCCTAGAATCATTTTAAATATTTAGCTTTTGTGCAGTGAATTTAATCAAACCACTATTTTGTTTGTTTTTTTCTTGCACAACCATCTAATTTGCCAGATTGGTTTTTTGTCAGGTAAATATACCATAATTTAAGGAGTGAAGAATGACAAATTTGTTGAGATTCAAGGCAAGACGGAATATCACTCATTCCAAGTCTTCTATGTGCCTCCAAAAGGTTTATAAAAAATCTACCATAGAGAAAATGAAGATAGTTCTGATTTCAAGCAAGGGAAGGATTACGGAGGAGATGACAGCCTTTGTAAAGCACGCTCCTCCACTTTCTCTCATACTGTAAAACACAGACAATGGCAGCTGTGGTGACCCGCCTGCCATGAAGAAACTATGCACTGAGATTTTCAGCTTGGTGCTGTCTGCATGCTTGCATAGATGATTCCATGGTATATGGAAACCTAAGGCAGTGTTACAATGTCAAAGGTAACATGAACACTGGTTTGAGAGAGAATTGTAAACGAGGGATGAATGTCTTCTCTTCTGGGACGTTCTTTTGCCTGTGCCCTCATATGTTGATCTGTTCCAGACTTCCCAGGGGCCTGGTGCTCATAAACTGCCCTCCAGCAATCAGTATTCCCACTGCAGCACCAATAGTCTCCTTCCTCCGGGGACATCACTCTTTCTCCGGTCAAAGCTGATCTGTCTAGTGCCATGTTCCCTCATTGGTCGCTAGGCCTCGTACTTCATGACCTAATAAGTTAAATCAAGGTGACGTGTGCTGCACATCTTCACAGGTGTCCAAAATTTAAAAGAATGGGAAAAGTAGAAATATCAAGCATATGTTTAGGTCCAGGTTGGAGAGATTTTTTTTGGAGGGGGCAGACAAGGAGTCTTCCTTCAAGCTCTTCACATTATACTTTGGAGGCAGGTCTTGTTTTGCATCTCCACAAAAGCATTCTTGATGAAACTATTCATACAGTCTTCAAGAAGATAATAGTCAAAACTTAAGCACAGCAACCTACAACTCTTTAACACTTATAAAACTCTGAACACATTCTTGCTGAAGAACTGTAGAAACTCCACAGTGCAAGTCAGTCAACTGAATATTTGCAGGGCGACTCTAAGCATCAAAGTGAGATTTTTGGTCAATAATATATTTGAAATTTTCCCATGGGTGGAGTGGAGGACTTTCAAGCTTAAGGCATACTGCCCAGTATATGATCTGTTTTTTCAGTTTAGCTTGAGATCAGATGTTCCTTTCCTTTTCTGATTTCAAGTCAGATCCCTGGGGAGATTGTCAAATGGCATCTTATTTTCAAAAATTTGAAATGCATATGCATTCACAGAGATGGCGGTTGTGAATGAAAATGTGGAAGAGTACATATTAAACTTCAGCACAATTATAGAATTTCAGAGCTGGAAGGCTTCAGCAACCATCTCAGCCTGGTGTGTACACATTTTACAGTCCTGAGGGTTAAAAGGCTTGAGTTTAATGAGGGGTCTTCCAAGAGCTAGTGATATGATGTTTAAAAAGTCATATCATTTCTCTAACCTCAAGTTTATTTTCTATAAGATGAGGGGGGGTTCCATTAGGTAATTTCTGGAGGTATTCCCACTTTCTCAGTCTATAACCCTTTAATCCACTCACCTCAATATAAAAGGTCAGAAGTTAAACGACCTGTAAGTAACTAGTGAAGAATTCCAACTACTACCCCATGTCCTCTGTCCCATGTTGTCACATTTTTTCCATTAGGTTTGAAGAAGCAGAAACGATGATGCTTTATGTTTATTGTTTGTTTATTTTTTTCTTTTTATACCTGTTATTTGCATTGAACAGCAAAGTTTATTTATTTATTTTCTTTCTTTTCTTCTAGAGAGTTTATAAGAAGAAATGAGCTTCCTCGTCCAATTCAATATTTATGCTGGTCGCCTGTTGGGAGTAAATTAGTAAATGTTTAAATTATAGAAGTGTTTAATCATTCAAATAAAAGAGGAGCCATTTGATTTTGGCCTTTGTTAAATTTCCATGCCTGAAAGAAAAAAAAATACATTTATGACTATTTTAAGTGGTTAAAAACGGGAAGAGTTTTGATAAATTGAAACCCATCTGAGAATTCCGTAAAATCTCAAGCTCATGGATAGACTTCTTTAAATATCGCAGTCAAAAACTTTATCCTTATACTCAGCCAGAATGCGTTGTGCCAGAAAGCTCAGGAAAAATATGGTTTTCACAAGTTTCCCAGACTAGCTTCAGACAACATGAAATTTTGTCCAAGCTCTTATTTAAGGACTCTAAATAAAGATTAGATCTGGCTAGCTATTAATATTCAGAGATTTATTTGACTTTCTGTCAATATACACAATTATTTATTTAGGTAATAAAGGCAATGAATATAATAGCAGACTTTATTCTCTATTTAATATATAGACTTTAAAATCATAATTTTTATGTTATGTTAAAAATCATAATGTTAGTATAAGTTGGTTGGGGTTTCTTGACCTATTAAAATGATATCTTAGTTGTGAGCCTTTTTGCATCGGGATTATCACTCTTTTTAAAAGTATTAGGTGAACGATTAACACAAACATGCAGGCTTTATTGTATTTCTTATGAAATTTCTCCTTGTTAACTAACTTACCACCACTTCTAGGCATATGTCTATCAAAACAATATCTATCTGAAACAAAGACCAGAAGACCCACCTTTTCAAATAACATACAATGGAAAAGAAAATAAAATATTTAATGGAATCCCAGACTGGGTTTATGAAGGTACGTGTATTCTTTTTTTACTGCTGCCGTTAGGCTTTTAATTGAAAATAATCGCACACGTTTAGTAACGTTTAGATGAGTGGTATGTTACTGAGATGAATGGTGGCATTTCTGAAAGCTGTTATCAGGTTATGAACAGGACGTGCAAATTCTGAAAGAACAAAACCTTGTTATCTGACTTGCAGAATTTATTTTCATGAGCATTATAAAGTGGTAGCAATAATTTATATTCCAAGAAGTATATGGTCCTTAGATGCTGTATTAGTACATTTTCTCGGGTTTGTTTTTTTCTTGCAAAATAAACCTTTTTTCCAAAACTAGACAACTGTCTGTATTATTTTGCAGGAAAATATTCTCGGCTCTTGGTGCTCTCATGAATTTTGTCCTCTTTCTGGGTCATGTAGTATCTAGGAATTAACTGGACTTTAAAAGGTCTTCTAGTCCTTGTCTTTATTAAAAATGTATATAACTGAATTAATTGGTTTTTAAAAAATATTCCCAGGAGGGAAAGTCAACTTTCAAGTTAATGTCACTCTGTAGTATAAGTACAGTTCTCCTTGTTTTGGCTACTTTAGATGACTGTAAAAATCAGAAGCGACCCCCAAAGGGAAAATTAATTATTGTTGAAATGTTTACTATTTATTTTAAAAATTACATTTCTGATTAATGTCAATTCCCCAGAAGACTAATTGATGTTTGATATGGGGTATTAAGTTAAACTATTCCTCTAAACCTAGATCATTTATCTTTTGATAACCAAAGCATGGCATATGTCATATCCACATTAAATATATTATTTCAGTTAATAAATGGCTATATACAATGTACTTTGAAGTATTTATGACGATTTTAACAGTACACTGTCATAGTAATTAATATGGTAGTATTTATTTTTCAGAGGAAATGCTTGCTACAAAATATGCTCTCTGGTGGTCTCCTAATGGAAAATTTTTGGCATATGCAGAATTTAATGATACAGAGATACCAGTTATTGCCTATTCCTATTATGGCGATGAACAATATCCTAGAACAATAAATATTCCATACCCAAAGGTATGTGGAATACTTTTAGCAGATGCTTCCATTTCCCTGGTGTCAAAATGAGCAACCAATACCATGAATAGAGGTGGGATCAACAAGTTTGGAGAGCTTCTTATCCTGGTGCATTGTAAGGCAAACATTGTACTGTGCTCTATTATTTATGTGGACATCTGTTGCTTTGGACATCTGGTTGGGCTGGATGAAGTAGTCTTTGCAAAAACCATTGCAGAGTCTTTGAAAAACATATGGTCTAGATCATGGAGGAAAAACAAGCTTAACTTAATTTTAATTTTTTTCATATTTCATGCTCCAAATTCGGGTAAAGTTCTGTTTTGCAATTCCCTCTTGAATTCTCATGTAAATTCAAAGTAGAATGGGAAATTAAAATGTTGAATGTGGTGCTCCTGTCAGGTCGAAGTAAGCCTGAGTTATGGTCTTTTCTGGACATACATGGTAGGTTAAGTTTATAAGCCTAGGCTCTTCTTTGAGGGAATTAGACATGGTGTAAGCCCTCAGTTTCTCGTATAAACATTCTAGAATCCTTAGCTTACATACTTCACATGCAGTCCCATGTCTCAAGACAGTCAACCTGTATGCAAAAGAAGAATGGCCAGGTCACGGTGGAGAAACGTCGTATCCTAATTTAATTTAGACAAGAAATCTGAAAGGGAATCAAATCATAAATTCTTCTCTTGCACAAGGAGTGGAAGTGATTTTAGGATTTAGCTCTTTGTTCTTAAGTCGTGATTGTTTTCCCTTGCCAAGGGGAACACTGTCATAGATGGAGCCAATGGGTCCCTATATGTGACAAAGACGGGATGGATATGCATACACACAAGCGGATTCCAAAGCAATTCAAAGTGACCATAGTGAGAGAAATAGAAATTCCAGATAGTCTAAAATTTATGTTAAAAGTCTTTTGAGAAAAGGCAATGGGTAGGAGATGAGTGTTTAGGTAAGAGACCCCTCAGGGTTGTATATAAAGTCTGAAAGCTAAGATGTTTGGAAGTGAGAGGTATGATACTTGGAACCCAAAAGATGTAAAAGGACTTGGATCTTTAGAAGGTGGTAGGGTGCAGAAAGAGATGAAGAAATCTAGAACTGAGGAGAAACTCACATGGACAGAGAAGTCAGGACCCAAATTCTCATGTTTCTTTGAAGGCTGAAGTTGCTGAAACATCTGACATTGAACTGAGAAGTGAGACAACTTGAAAGAAGCAGAAAGTCCCACCTAAACCTCAGAGTGAAACAGGAAGGTGTGAGGAGAGCCTGGACAATTTCTTAGATAAAGCCAAATAGCATGGAGCTATTTATGGCTATATATCTAAATTTTGTGGATTTAAATTGTTTGACAATTATAAGATTCTCTTTTCTGTGGTAAAGTAACAGAACTCTAAGAAGATGTCTGGGCATGAACTATACTGTCATGTAAATCTAGGGCATATACTAGCACGTAAAGCACAAAGCAAGAACAGCGTAAATCCCATGACACTTTATTTTGAGGCGGAATTTTCCTAATTTGGGAGTATTGATAGCAGTAATAATGTAACCAGCTAGTAGACTGTCTGATAATTGTCCTAGACCAAATTACAGGGTAAAAGAAAAAGGTATCTTTCATTATCTATTCTTTACCCTCTCTTCCCCAAATCAATCCCCCTCGGCACTCCCCTTGGCACGTGAAGAAATATTATTATGATTAATTATCCTAATAACAATTATAATGGGAAATATCTGTCTTAAAAGTCAGAAAAGAGAATATCACTTACGGAACTGCATTTTTATAGCCCAAATATTTTTCCCTATGAATCAAGGCTCCCTCATTAATCACTTAGAATATGTGTTTTCACTCTGGTTGCACAAGATCTGTAATTGCACTGCTGTGAAATTCGTGGTCATGTTATAATTAGAATGTTTTCAACAATAATATACCTAACATAGTTAGCTTATAAAAATATGCCTAAATTCCTAAACTGTCTTTAAAAAGTTGGTGATAATTAGAATTTTATGAGCTTATATATCTCCATTTTCTTCACAGGCTGGAGCTAAGAATCCCATTGTTCGGATCTTTATTGTTGATGCCACTTACCCTGAGCATGTAGGTCCCAGAGAAGCGCCAGTTCCAGCAATGATAGCCTCAAGGTATAGTCATCTTTGTTGCTTCCCACTTTTCAAACTGAATTTTAACACTGAAATTTCTTCATCAAGGTTTACATTTCTTTTCTAATGAGTTTATGATGTATATGCTACAGCAAAAATAAATAAATAAATAAAATTAGCATGACCAGCTAAATATATAGCAAAATCGAAATTCACAAATAATTTTCTTAAATTGATTTGAAAATATTAGCCCTTTTCACACATGTAAAGATGACCGTGGTGCTCAGTCTAAGTGCTACTTCTGGATGTGTGAGTGTAAGCTAGAGACAAACAGAGAGATAGTAAAATTCATATATATCCTCATCCTGGCTTCTTCCAAGTCTGACCTACTTTCTCCCAGGGTTTGTAGATCATGCTTATCACATGTGTATGACAAACAGGAGAATATACGCCAACTCTCTCCAAATATTAGCGTTTTTCACTAGGATGCAGTCTATTTGAAACGGTCTGGTTGTAGAATTATCTGTTTTGGAATTAACTGCAGGCAGACAGGGACAGAAGCATTCTCACTTCCCCAGCATGGTGCCCTATGTACATCTTGTCTGATTAGTCCTGGTCATTCAGGTTGAAGTGGGTAAAGGGGAGGGGTCCGCAAGCCCTGCCTGGTGGCCCTCCTTACCCCTTCCCACACCCTATCCCACCGGGGCCAGTTGATTGATCACTAATAGGAAAAAAAACCTCATCAGAGACCTCTGCTGGGCTTTGCCAAGATGAATCCCCTCTCTGATAATCAAAAATGGCTTTTTTAAATTATCCATTATTCCCCACCCTAATCTAGTTGATGAAAACTTGACTGAATACATCTGGTTTTTTATGTGTCATTCTCCTTAGGAGGCAAGCAGAATGATAGGAAGAGCATCATGTATGGAGTCATGAGGCTTGTTTAAGCATCTGTAAAATACTAACAATACAATAGTAATAGCTAACATTTTTTGAGCACTCACTATGTAGTGAGCATAGTCTGTAAGCACTTTAAGCGTTCTCAGTAGATCTTTACAGAAAGCTTTAAAACTGGTACTATTATTATTCCCATTTTATATAGAAACAGAGCCTTGGGTATGTTAAGTAATTAGCCTAAGGTAGTATAACTAGTAGGAGATAAAGCCAGAATCTGAGCCAGAGACCCCTTCTAGCTCTGTGATTCCTTTTATATTAATGTGCAACATTCTGTGGTTCATTTATATTGCTGTTCTCTTAACTACAAGTTCACCCTCAGAGCCAAGTAACCATTGCTGCCTTTCATTGACATCCACTTTGTGCCAAGCATTGTTTGAGTTACTTTGCATACATCATCTCCATTTTATTAACCTGAATTTCAACCCCTGACCATGGTCACAGCTAAAACTCGGCTTCCAACACAAGCCTGCCTATCTTTTACCCACTTAGCTCTCTTTCAACTAGTTAAGAAGCGAAAATTTGAGTTTAGCTATGGGAAAATAGCCAGTTTAATGCTTTTTCTCCTCTAGATTGACCAGTAGCTTTGGCCTTCCGTCTTAAATTTTTTCCTGAGATATAAAAATCCCAACTGGGAGAAAACTCAAGTGTAAACTCATTCTATTAGATGAATGAACTCTCTTATAGATATTCTTTAAAAGTCAGCAGGTATATTTAAACTTTCTCTGCAGAGAAAGGAATGTTTTGCCTTCCTTATCTATGGAATAAATATTTCAGATAATAAAGTACATCCTTTAGAAAGCACAAATTAACAAATTATTTGAATGTGATCTTGATTTATGGTTGTGACTGTCTGTTTTGATTTGTTTGCAGTGATTATTATTTCAGTTGGCTTACATGGGTTACTGATGAGCGAATATGTTTGCAGTGGCTGAAAAGAATCCAGAATGTTTCAGTCTTATCTATATGTGATTTCAGGGAAGACTGGAAGACATGGAGCTGTCCAAAGGTAAGTTGTATTAAAACCATAGAGGTGTGTTTCTGAAGATGAAAGTACAAGAGTGGTGACTTATTTATAGGTAACATTTTATATTATAAAGCAGAATTACTGCACTCAACTCCCAATTGCAAAAAAACCTCTCTATTCAAAGTTTCATTATTTTTATTAAATAAATAAGATACCTTTTGCTTTCTTGAAAGACTTTTAGCATTGAAACTGAATAGAGAAAAAGACTAAATGAAACAATGTAATACTGGGAAAATCAGTAGGATGGAAATTTCCATTAGGATGGAAATCCATCCTTTTAAGATTATAAGATTGGCAGTCAAAAAAAGCAAAATAATGAAGAGGAAAAGATAAGATGGGTCCATTAAGGAAATAGATGTGTTCTATTCAAAAGAATTAGCAAATGGTAACATGTTCTATTCAATGTCAAAACTGAAAAATAAAAACTCCAGAGTAAACAAATATTATCAAAGGAAAGCCAAATACTCCCATTTGAAAATCAAACGTAGATAACTAAGAATGACATGAAACAGATCAAATTATCTTGCTATCCTGTTATCTTAGAAGAGTGCTCAATACTGTGCTAATTTTAGGGAGAAAAAACTTAAAAACTAGGCACAGATTTATTGTTGAGTTTTAATTGTTTTTATTGCTCAAATCCAAACATAATCTGTTGAATTAATGAGTCAGAAAACTACTTCACCAATAGAAAAATCTTCAAAATAAGCCTGTTCATGAGTACTCATATTAGAGACTAAGAAACACAAAATGTTTTCTTTAAATAGGAAATTTTATGGGTACATTTCATGAGACATCTAATTATGAAGAAATGTTTCATTAAACCAAATATAGAATAAACCTATTTTATAAAGTAAGAAAAAAAGCACAAAACAATCAAAGTAAAACACTAAATTCCATCTAGAAATTAGGACATTATGTTTTGCAAGAAAAAAGTCATATGAATCTGTTTGGAAGTATATCAGGACTATAATAGTCAACATTACTCAGGCTAAAAATATTTTTAAATCACTACTGTGTCTATAAGAAGCTTGACTAATTTTGATGGAATATGTTAGAGCTGATTTTTATCTTATTTATAGTTTGATATACAAAGTAGAAAGATTTTTTTGGCTTTAATGCAGTATCATAGGCAAAAAAAAAAAAAGAATAAACTTGATTGTTCTAGTTAATTAAAAGCCATCAGTCTGATTAGTCAGCTTTGGGTGAATATAACTTTAATGTTTTCATTGAAGCTAGATACTAGGAATTATTGCTTTAATTTTACTAGTTTAAAACTATAAGATTGGTCATTTAGATACAATTTTTAGCTCTTAAAACTAGGCATTTAAAACTGTGATTGCTTTGGAATTTGAAATTCTAATTTATCAAATCTGAGACAACTTAATCCAAACTGACAGAACATATAAGATGCTCATTCAGTGAGATGTGGAATTCCCTGGAATATAAGCTTTAGTTTTATGGCCAAAATCAATGATTAAGTTTAGAATACCAGGTTTGAATAACCTTAGAATTTCAAAACAACCTCTGTTTCAAAATAGTCTGGTAAGTTCATGGAACATATTTTCAGATTTAAGAAAAACAGGGTTGAATTTTCCAGTAACCATACTCATGACTGGTGTGTGTGTGTGTGTGTGTGTGTGTGTGTGTGTATGTGTGTGTGTGTGTGTTTTGTTTTGAAAACAAATAACATTTAAGGTTAAGTGACGGCTACACTTTATTCATGTTGGGAGTCATACCCAAAACAAAGAGGCAAAGGAAACTGACAATAATTGCTTAATATAACTATATTAATAAGATTTATTAAGAAATTTGTAGTTTGGGGGAGAGACATCATAGTATTCTTTCTTCTCTGAAAAGGGAATTAAAATTAATTTTATCTTAATAACTAGAAATAATGAATCAAAAAAGTTTTGCTTTATTAAGTCTTGTCTTAACTTGTTCTCTCTGAGACACTGGCCTATCCTTGTAAGAGAAAATCCAAACTGTGTTTTTAAAATTTATTATTCCCTAGCTTTTTTTGACAGTACTCTCTCGTGGTTCTCTTTCTACTTTACTGACTGTTCTTTTCCTTTCCAGCTCTTCCTCTTCTGACTTCTCTAGAAATCTTATTATTTTCCAAGTTAATGTATTTGCAAGATAGGCTAACTGCTATAACAATTACAACAACAAAACCCCTCCAAAATTTCAGTGGGTTAATACAATAGGAAGTTTTTGCACATTCATGTAACCATCTAATAGTGAGTCCAGGTAAGTGGGGAATGGTGAGGGTATGGGATGGGGTCCCCTGCTTAACAGAGGCATTCAGGAACACAGGTTGATAACATTTCTGCTATCTTCATCTAGTGGCTTCTAAGGATAGTCAAGGTTATTCAAACCTGGTCATCAACATTCACGGGGCGGGGGGGAGGGCGGGTGGAAAAAGAATGGAGGATCATGTGAGAGGGTCTTACAGATTAAGTGCAGAAACAGCACGGGTCACTTCCGCTCACATATCCCGGGTTAGAACTTATCACATGACCACATCCAACTGGAAGGGGGCCTGGAAAATGTAGCCTACCTGAAGTCCTAGCAAAAACAGGAAATGGTTACTAATTATCCTACAGTCTCTGTCACAACTCTATTATTCTCCTAGGTGATTTTTATCTAATACTAGAGGTTTTCAATTACCACTTGCCCTACAAGTTCATTCTGAGGATTTGAACTTTTATGTATCTCTGGCTACATCTTCTCTGCTCCACCCTCACTACCGCACGTAGATTTGGGTCTTCAGCATCCTTTTTCCAACATTGCAGTAGCCTTCTAATGGCTCTTTGTGCTTCCCTCTATCTTACCCACTTAATCCGTTCTCTGTATCATGTTCCCAATTATATTTTTTAAATTGTGATTCTGAAGTCTTTCAAAGGACTTACCTACAGGAGAAATCCAAATTTCCTAGGGTGGAATAAAATTTTCTCTACAATCTTGCTGATCCCTATACATTTTCTCATCTTCTCTTTCCCACAGTCACCCTCCATTCAGCCATACTGAGCCACCTGTGGTTTTCTAAGCTGGCCTTGTCTCTATGCTTTTCATTCTATCTAGAATGTTTATCCTCTAATTGTCTAGAAAAGTCTATTCATTTTTTTAGGCTTATTAAATATTTGTTCAATAAATGATTGATTGTACTATGCTAAAATATATACCAAAATAAGATTCAGTGCAAATTTTAAGATTTCTAGCTGCTTCATAAGATTGAGAAAAGAAAAAATTTAACCTAAACTCCTCTGTGAAATGCCTTTTTATCTACATGACACCAAGGGTTTGGCTTGTGCTAGGCCTCCATAGATATTGTCATAATTCCAGTCACTGCCTTATGGAAAATTTAACCAGAATTATGAATGGTTTGCAATAAGATACAGCCCTTAGATCATCCTTGTGTACGCAATGGTGGTGTTGTATTAGATTTTGAATATAGTCATCTTAAACTCAAGTGTGAAGTTAGTTGACTAGCAATAATATACTCCGACCAGGCAGCTTAACTTGTTCAAATGTCCAGATTATATTTAGGGAAAACTGTCCTCCTAATACTATGCTTTATTTGATCTTTTTTTTCTTTTAGACCCAGGAACATATAGAAGAAAGCAGAACTGGATGGGCTGGTGGAGTATGATTGCTATCTTTTCCTTATCTTTTAATGAAATTCTCAGCTATCAAAGGACTATTTGAAATGTATCCAAACTGGCACTACTTGCTTTTATAGAAAAATATCAAGGTAAAAAACACAAAGGTAGTGATCCCTTCAGTAATTTTGTGCCAGACAATTTTTTTTTTTTTTTTTTTTTTTTTGCGGTACGCAGGCCTCTCACTGCTATGGCCTCTCCCATTGCGGAGCACAGGCTCCGGACGTGCAGGCTCAGCGGCCATGGCTCACGGGTCCACCCACTCCGCGGCATGTGGGATCTTCCCGGACCGGGGCACGAACCCGTGTCCCTTGCATCGGCAGGTGGACTCTCAACCACTGCGCCACCAGGGAAGCCCCAGACAATTTTTAATGTGTATATATTTAGAATTCTATTAAGAATAAATCATATACCTCATGTTCCAAACTTAACTTTTTCCATCAACTCTCTGATATCCATAATTAATATTACCTCTTTAAAAATACAATAAAGATCAGTTTTCAAAAGAGAATACAATCCCCGAATTGCTTAAAATAATCTGAATAATTATTAGCCATTTGAATCCAAGGAAAATAATTACATTGGGTATCCTTGGTTTAGAGACAACCTACTGCTTATTAAATTTTATATAAATTAAAATGATTAGATGTATTTCATATATATGCATATTCATTCTAGTTTTTAAGTAAAGTGGTATCAAATAGGGAAGTGTGTGTTTTGTTATGGTTTGTGATCACATATATCTGGATTTTTTTGGAATAGTTTTATTCAGTGATTTATAAGGATTTTTTGTGTAAAAATAAATCATGTTTTAGGAAAATATCAATTGTATCTTGTATCCTATATGGAGAATACAAAATAGGACAGATAATACGTGAACGCTGTGTGGATGGTCCATTTACCACACACATGTGGTTGATTTCAGCTAGCATTTGGGTGGGAAAAAAAGGCTGCTGCTTCTGAAATTTGGACACATGCAAAGAAAAAAGAAATTCTTAAGAACTAGTTTAACACATTAACCCAAGACAAGGGACGATAAAGAATTCAGAAATCAATTCTAAGATGATGTCTTGTAAAACTTTAAATTAAGATGGGATGTGAAGTGAAGTAAAAATCTTCAGATATTCAAAATTCTTTTCTGTATACTTTCCTGGATTCAGCAATTTTAGCTTACATATATTTACTTTCTGTCTTCAGTTAAAGATACTTCCGTTTTATTCATTAACTAGAGAATAGTTATTACTTTATTAATTGTATAAGTAAATGTACATTACATTCTAAAATAAGGTAACAAGGATAAGTGTGTAATTCAGAAAAAAAGGAAAATCCTATTTTATTTTATTTTTAATATTTATTTATTTATTTGGCTGCACTGGGACTTAATTGTGGCACATGGGATCTTTTTCACTGCAGTAGGCGGGCTCTTAGTTGCAGCATGCAACCTGGGCCCCCTGCATTGAGAGCACAGAGTCTTAACCACTGGACCACCATGGAAGTCCTGAAAATCCTATTTTAATTCACTCTTCAACGCTGTACTAAATAACACAGGAAAAATGAGAAGTAGTCAGTGAAATAACAGGATTTTATAATTTTTTTGGATTCTTGGTCAATCAGAAGCTCACCTTCCAGAAAGATAATTACTAGATCAGCATTTGAAAACTTGAGGAAAGGAAAAAAATTAATTTATGAGTTTACTGCCATTATAGAGATTTCCTGTAAAGAATGAGGGAAGAAAGAACACTTGAATATGCCCTTTAGCTGTGTTCTCCACGAAGATAGTATAACTAGAGTTTCTATAAAGTAACATGAATGATGTGATTTTACAAATAGATAACGATACCAACAACCTTATCAAAGACATGATCTAAGAATCCATACACATTTATTCTGAAAATAGTGCCACCATTCAAAACACACTGAACTATTTTAGAATGCATCTTTGGAAATCTCCTATGTATAAGCATCTTGAGGAAAACAATTGTAGCTTATCAATTTTTATAGTTTGTATAGCACCAGCCTTGCAATCTCAGCAAACAGTAGCTGGATGAATGGATGAATGAATGAATGAATTGCCTTCTAAAGCTTTAGAATATTGTTTTAAATACCCTCAGTGGAAGCACATATGTGTCCTTTGAGGGAAGATGATGTCTCTACATTAAATCAAAAGCCATGCCAACATAAATCTAGTGAATAAGTGAAACGTGTATCTGCAACATATGATTTTGCACTAGATCATTTTAATATCTGTAGCTTTAGAATTCTATTGGGAAAATTATTTTTCTTGTGTACTAATCTCAATCTCTTCAAATGTATCCAATAGTCAGTAAACTTTCTGAATATCAGAAGAGGAATTGTCAAATTTTTTTTGAAATGATAGCTTTCAAGAGTAAGTTCACACTTCCCCAAGGCAACTGCTTTCAAGAGGTCAGTCATTAGATTTTATAAGTTCTGACACATCTTTTGAACTCATGACTTTATTTAGTTATAACTCCTGTGTGGTAATATGCTGCATAGCTTCCTTTGACCTATAATCAAACCAGTGGCTTAATAAAAGTGCCCAGAAATAACCTAGAAATGTTTGTCTTTCAGACATTTGTTCAAATAATATTTATGAGGGTTTTGGATAAAGTGTACAGGCTAGTCATATTAATATAAATTTAAAGAGCAATTTTAGAGGAGTTGTTCCTTTAGTATTTATCAAAGAGATTTAAATTGAAAAAGACCTTTGGAGATCACCTATGAATTAGAAATGTGAGATTAAATGACTTGCTAAAAGTAGTTAACATGTTAGTTTCAGGCACAGAACTAGCAAGTAGTTTCTTAAGAACTTTACTTGTCACTTTCCTTTCCTCCTGCATGAGATATTGTGTCTTAATTTGGGGGAAGTACCATAACTTCTTCTTTGGTATTTGATTAGAAAAATAACAGCAACAAATTCACTTTGAATACGTATATATTTTTTACCCTGTGGAGAACAGGCAAAAAGGAAGATTTAATCAAAGAATCTAATATTTAATTACTAAAATGTGAAGAAGAAACACTGAAAACATAATGCTTAGATTGCAAAGCCACATTTAAATTATTTTAAAGTAATTAAGCAACACACCACACTTCCTTTAGGCGGTTGGCAAAATCCTTTGGCTCAGAAAAGTGGATGTTCTACTTGATGCTTGAAAGTCTGTGCTTTTAACTGCATGTGGACTCAGTTTAGGCACAAGCCTTAGATAAGTAGTTCCTCAGGCTATTTACCAACTGTGGCAAGAAATTAACTGGTGGTAAATAACCTTACCTTCCAAGAAAAATATTTTAAGTGGCTTTGCACGTAAAGGTGAGGAATTTACCAGCACATCTAAGCATGATAAAGGGACCTGTGAAGAGGACTTGTTAAAACTGAGGCCCACCTAGTGACATGAGCTTATCTAGGGCTCAGGCGTGACCTGCCTCGAGAGGGACTTAACTCAGGATGCATTATGGACCTCACTCTGGCAAAGTGAAGGCGGAAATATTTCACACTCTCTTTACCTCACCCAAGTTACCTGCTCATCTGAAGCAGCTGTCTTGGATGTCTGCAATAAAAGGGGAGAAGATAACAGTCTTTGCCTAGCAAAATATTCTTCCTGTTTGCCCAATTCTAATATCTTAAAACATAACACTCTGCCCTCTTATTTTTTATTTTCAATGAAAATGAAGTTTTCAGTTTTAATCTAGAACTAAATCTTTTTTTTAGAGTTCCCTAACTAACTGCAGATGTAAAGAGAGTATTTTTTTTTACTAGGGCACCTTATAATATTTTGTGACCCCAGTTCCATTGTAGTGGTTAAGACAATGGGGAGCCAGTTTTTGTCTTTCATCTTGGGGTGGGGGGGAGAGGGAGACACTGTAAAGTGGTTACTAGTAAGTAATCATTTGGCTAAGAGGGTAAAGCCTCATTCTAAGATGAAAGAGTGATTTGTCAGACCTATGCTAGTGAAATTCCATCGGCAAAACTGCAAATCAGAATTTCCTATTCCAAGGCCTCTTGGCTCTCCATCTCATTGAGTCTCAATACACAAAATCCTACCAGGGCTGGTCTTATTATTAATGAAACTAATAAAGGAATCACGTAAGGAGACAGCAGTTTCTCATTATTCCATTTTACATTTTGTTAAAAACATCAATTCTATGCCAAATACATAAGACTTAGGACACTATATTAGTTCTCTAGAGTTGCTGTAACAAATTACCACCAATTTGGCTTAAAACAACAAAAATTCATCATTCTGGAGGCTAGAAGTCCAAAGTCAAGGGGTTAGCAGGGCCATACTTTGCAGTCTCCAGGGAAGAATCCTTCCTCACCTCTTTCAGCTTCTGGTGGCCCCTGGCAATCCTTGGACTTCCTTGGCTAGAGCTCCACCAGCTCCAATCCCTGCTTCCATCTTCATATGGCCTTCTTCCCTGGGTCTCTTTGAGTCCACATCTCTTCTTATGAGGACACCAGCCATTGGATATAGGGCCCAGTCTAATCCACTATGATTGCATCTCAGTTCTTACCTTGATTACATCTGCGAAGACCCTATTTTCAGATAGGGGCATTGTCTTAGGCCATTTGAGCTGCTATAACAACATACCATAGACTGAGTGGTTTACAAACAACAGAAAATTATTTCTCACATTTCTGGAGCCTGGAAGTCTGAGATGAGTATGCCAGCATGGTCAGGTTCTGGTGAGAGCTCTCTTCTGGGTTGCAAACCATCAACTTCTTGTTGTATCCTCAATGGCGGAGAGCAGAGTGGAGAGAGCCCTCTCTCTGGTGACTCTTGTAAGTGTACTAATCCCATTCGTGAGGGCTCTACCTTATGACTTCATCTAATTCTAATTACCTCCCAAGGGCCCCACCTCCTAATACCAAATACCATCCTTTTGGGGGGTTGGGTTTCAACACATGAATTTTGGGGGCACACATTCAGTCCACAACAGTTATCTTCTGAGGTTGGGTTGAAAAGAATTTAGGGGAACACTATTTAGACCCCACCAACACCACGTCAAATAAGTTGCATTTTAATATCATGAAATTCTAATCATGACTTTTATCAAAAAGCATCAAGTATCAAATCACAGGTAGGACCATCATTAAAGAGGCCTACAGATACTTCCTTTGCTTTCTTTTTGCTCAGAAGTGGGTCCCAGCAAGATGGTATCAGCAAAATAGGTATTTGTAGCTAAAAGATACCAGTAGTCTTTTTTGGTTGTTGTTGCTTGGGCAGTTTTAAAGAATCTGAAAGTCTTGGTTTGCTGTCATGTGGAAGCACTCCAGCTAAGAGAGCTGGTTTGGGATAACTTGTAGGAATATCTACTCTGCTCTGCTCTGCATGATGTGGAATAGCTCTTTCCTCATGGGACACTTTCATCACATTACCATCCTTCCCCAACCCAATGACCGGGAAAAAAAGGAAACCAGCAGATGTAAAATGAGTCTCTTTTTTTAAGGGAGAAATTACTAGCTAAAATTTGGTGTGAGGACATTTGCAGGACTTTGGTTATCTGTACCTTTCAGGATGCTGAGGCGTGGCTTGCTCTGTTCAGGTCACACTAGACCTGTGGCAGGGACTCCTTAGGTCATCTGAAATTCCCAGCAGGTGGAGAGCATGGGCCCTGGGAAGAGGTCAGAGATGAGCAATGAGGTCTGCTCTGCTCCCTGAGTTCAAGGAGTAATCCTCCTGTTGGCTTGCCGTGCGTTACATTTTTCTCCCAAGTCCAGAAGTCTCTTCTTGCCATTAAAAACTGTGGCTAGCAGGTCATGATATTTTAATCTTTAAAATGTCTTTATTGTAGCATTAGCATTAGGTGCTTGGCATCAGACAAATCAAGAGTTAAAAGAGCTTCAGAAGAGTCACTTTGGCCAAAAGCCACATTTTGAGGATTGACTTGGTTAAACATCAACATTCATTTGTGATTCGTTTAACTCAATTTCAAATCACATAATCTCAGAACATGGAAATTCAATCAAACTAAACAATATAAACCCACGGGTACGTAGTAGCAATTAAGTAGTAGTTGGAATATGTAAGTGCTTGTTAGAAGCACCAGAAAAGCTGTCCATCTGAAAGAATGGAATTTCAGGTGTGAGTGACGGAAGGAGGGGAAGAAAGGCATTCTGGTCCCGATAATTATAACTACACATGGCTTTAAAAGAATCTATAGTTTGGCTTGTCTTCTGAACATAACCTCTGTTCATTTCTTTCAGTTCTTTGTTTCAACACCAGTTTTCAGCTATGATGCCATTTCATACTACAAAATATTTAGCGACAAGAATGGCTACAAACATATTCACTATATCAAAGACACTGTGGTATGTTCCTTCCAAGATTTATCTCCTCAAAGATCATTCACTTGAGGTTGCTCAAATAACGCTCAGCTTCACACAACATAATGTTTGTCTTTTTATAGGAAAATGCTATTCAAATTACAAGTGGCAAGTGGGAGGCCATAAATATATTCAGAGTAACACAGGATTCACTGTAAGTATTGCATGAAGCTTGATGCACCATTCAGGTTTTAATTGGCACTGATGGACATACAAAGGATACAGCACCACTTCTTTCAGTTAAGAGCATTTTTGTTACTTATTCTATAGTTTAGTTCAGCCAGCTGTGGTTTCTTTAAGATTGCATATTCTTTAATAACTAGTCAACATGATTTCCTTTTGGAAAGAAGATTTAGTAGGTGGTTATTTCTCTTCTGGCACTTGGTATATAATTACATTAAAAGTATAAAAATTTTAAAATAGTAACTGGTTCTAAAGATAGATTTCCCCCCTAGCACTTGAAGCAATAAGCAAGATTCAGAAGTCCATGATGACAGCCCCTTGATATAGAAATGTTACTGTAGTGATTCACTGTTATATAAGTTTAAGATTATTATCTATAACAGCTATTATTTATTGAGCGATTGTTGTGTACAATGTACTGTAAAGTAGAAATGATGATCCCAGTTTTACAGATGAGAAAACTGATACTTGGAAATTTAATTAACTTGGCCAAGGCTACATAGTGGCAGAACTAGGATTTAAACCTAAAACACATTAAATCTAAGGTTCTTATTATTAACCTCAACATGGGGCTTCTTCCTTCCAGGTCTTTCCTTTTCAGTCCATCCTTCGTACTGTCTAAATAAATCTTCTTAAAATAAGCATTTACGAGCAAACATCTCTAATCAAGAATGTGCAGTTCCTTCCCCTTATTTTTAATAAAGTCCAAATCCAGGGCACTCTCTTGTAACCTGCCTGCCATTAGCTGGAGTTCTAAGAGCAAAAGAGAAGGATCATTAGTCCAACCTCACTGGATAAAAACTCTTTAGAAACCTATTGCTAATCCATGGAATTCTTTGAACTGTCGGCAAAGGAGTTTGGACATTACACGGGGCAGCCATTAAAACCGCGCGTGTAAGAGGAGTGACAAGATAAAAACAAATGGGACAGTTCAGAAATAATATGTTTAGGAGGTAGGGGAAAACTGAAAGCAGGAAGACCCAGGTATGGTCATAATCTAGGCCTGAGGTGACAGAGGACTTAACTAGAAAAGTGGCCATGAAACCTGGACTCCAAGGGAAAACTATGCCTCCTTTTTTTTGCATCTTTGGAACTTGGCATATAGTGCCTGGCACACTACTGTCAAATGAATGAAAGGAAGAGTAGACAGACAGTGAAGAGAGAGGCTGAACAGCACTGGTGGGTCAATGGCTGTGAGGGAAAAGGAAAAGGAGAAAGAGAAAGTAGACTCTGTTCTAAGTGTTAGAGATAAAGACAACTGTGAAAACTTTGACATGGCAAGAAAACTGCAGGAGGCTGTTTGGAAAAGCTACTGAATAGTTTATTCACAGGTAGTTTGAGGTGATGTGGGAAAGGCAAGTATAAGTGATGTTTGGAGTCCCCTGAAGTCAGTAAAGGCATTTAGAAGGATGCTGGTTTAAAAGGTAAAATTAATACTAGGAGTAGGGTGTATTCTGTTGCTTTTTCCTTTTACTGGAGATAACAAGGTTTTTATTTCAGTGAGGATATACAAGTACCTGGGTTAATAAAAAGTTCTGAGAATTAAAAATTAGTAACCAAACCTAGGTTATTCCAAACTTTTAACACTCTAATAATAGAGCTCGTCCTAAAAATAAAAATAAAAAATTAAAAGTCAGTTACTTTGTGATATTCAGATGAACTCACAGAGGAGGAAAAATTATGCCACTAAATTGGATTTCCCACTTCGTGGCTATAGTAAAACAGGTTAAAACCGGGACCCAGATACTTAAGTAACAAGTGTGTTCTCTTGTGACTTGTTCTGCTCCTGGGTAAATTCACATGGCCCTTTGTGTGGTATCCCTGGGTGGACGAGTTTCCTGATTTATAGAAAAGTTATCTACTGTCAGTGCTTCTGTAAACTAAGTTCTAAAGATGCTTGGAATCATAGACAAAATTAAATAGTATAGCATAAAAAATCAGTAGGCTGTTAATTATGGAAATGAAAGGGGTGATATTGATCAAACATCCTAGTTTATTTTGTGTGACTCATAACTAATGCCTCAGAGTATAATATACATATAAGAAAAAAGAGTACTCAACATAATTTTTCTCCTATAATTTATAAACATATTTATAAGAATATTTTATGTAGGTATAAATATATTTATATATGAATTATAATTTATAAAGTCAGAGGTATGAACAAAATTCAGAGGTATGAACAGCAGGGATTCGTGTACATAAGTGCCAATTAATTGTTTCGTAAATGAACATTGGACTATATTGTTTACTGTATTAGTACTAGTATTAACAATTCTATCACCATTTAGTCATCAATACTTATTTACTAACTTCTGAATATATTTTCAGGTTTTATTCTAGCAATGAATTTGAAGGCTACCCTGGAAGACGAAATATCTATAGGTAATTTGTATCAATTTATTCTAGTATTTTTATATATTGAAATTTAAATAAAAATCTGTCAGAGTCCTCAGAATGTATAGAATATTTTTAAAAGGCTGAAATGTAATAAAATTAATTTGTGAATTAAAATAAAATATTAAGACTGTTGTACACCACATCAGTATAAAAATATACACCCCCCAACATATTAGCTGACTCAAAATGTTTGTTTTCAAAAAGAAAAATCAAGAAATTTTAATGCTGATATAAACATGGTACTAAACATTTCAACTAAATTTAGAGGTAATTGAGGAAATTCATTTTCCTACTGTGTACCAGGCATTGTATTTATTCCCATAATGTGTGCTTTCTTTTAATGTGACTTGCTTTGTCATAAACCTATTATGATTGGAAAGAATTCACCTCTGTTCCTAAATTAGTGTTTAAGTTAGTCCACTGGCCCCCATGGTGGCTGGAATGGTGCCCTTTAAAGCCCCTTCTGGATGTGGAAACAAAAACAATAGCTACCATGGGCTGGTGGTATGCTATAGGCACATTTTTATCTGCTTTACATATGTAATTTCATTTAATCCCCACAACAACTCTATGAGGTTGGTGGTATTGTTGGAGCCAAAATTTATACTTGGGCATGCTGACCTTAACTCCTTACATTAACTGCCTACCTAATGTTTTCCAAGGTCACACCAAAATATGAACATGAATACTACTAACTGTAGCTGAGAAAATAAGAAATTTTTCCCTCTGCTGCATTCCTCTGTTCCCTCCTGGATCATGGCTTCTCATCTGTTGAGAAGACTCCCTCTCTGATGATAGCAATAGCTCTGGCCACCTTCTAACATGCCCAAGGCAAGGTCAGGGGCAGCAGCAGAAGGAACACTGCAGTGGCCACAGGTAACCTTACTAGCCACAGCAGGACTCCAACTGTGCTTCCATCCTGGCATAATTCCACCTGGTCATCCCCAAATGAGACTCTGAGCGTTTGGGGTAAAGTCTGGGAGGCTGTTTGTTAAAGCCAGTCACCCAGAGAGTGGGCCCAAACTTGGTAGGTACAGGTTGGCTTGTGTAGGAATGTGTGGAGGGAACATTTCCAGGAAAAGCTTCCATGAGCCCAAATTTCCTGCCAAATAAAATGAAAGCCACAGGAGCTACTTAGAACCGTGTTTCTTATTTGCAATTGGCTTATTACTAATTTCCCCTTCTAGATATATGATAAGGACAGGGACCCCTGTTTTTGGTGATACTGTCAGATCTTCATTGTATCTTTTGCCGTGGGAACACAGGAAGAAAGATGGGACGTGGAAGAACTATGCATTCTCAACCACTTTGTAAAGTGTAAGAAAGTGATGGTTAGGAGAAGTGACTACTTGGCTCCCATTCGAGGTGTTAGATATTTCTCACACCGCAGGAAAACCACAGAGGGCTTCTCTCTCAAAGTCTGTGCCTATTCAGGCAAAGATGGACTGAAAATCAGACAAATCAAGATCCTGTGATTCCCCCTTTACTTTAAACGATATTGGCAACAGAAAAATAGAGTGAGTTTGATGTCAATATGTAAATTAGTCATTTTACATGGAGTAGTACATTTTGATAAATACAATCTCAAAATTTCAGCTTAGTTTTATTTTCATTTTCCTCTAGAATTAGCATTGGAAGCTATCCTCCAAGCAAGAAGTGCATTACTTGCCATCTAAGGAGAAAAAGGTGCCAATATTACACAGCAAGTTTCAGCGACTATGCCAAGTACTATGCACTCGTCTGCTACGGTAGGTAACGGACCTAACGCATTCTCTACCCTCCTCTGCCACTTTCTTTGTCCTCGTCATCACTATCTGATCAATCCTTAGCTACAGGTTACTGAGCACCTGTTATATGTGAGGAACTGATCTAGGTTATCTTATCTAATGCTTATGGGGAAAAATATAAGGAAGATAAGAAGGGATTATTATCTCCATTTTTTGCAGTTGAGGAAACAGACCTTCTGTTAAAGGTCCACACTGCTGGTAAGCGTGAGAGCCAGATGGGAGCAAGAGTCCTTTGGCTGTAAATCCCAACCTCTTACCACCAAGTGCCACAGCACCATGATGTTGTATTGCCAAAACAATATCATAAAAAGAAGTGTCCTCTGATAAAATGGTTGCTGGACTTCAGCCCCATTTACCTGCAGAAATGTCAATCTCCTATAGCCAGGGAAAGAAACCTGAGCTCTTTGCCTTGGAGGCCAGCAATTCTTTGAACTATAGCTTCAATGCAGATGGAAAATGAGCTTTTGTCACCTAGTACGTTCTTTCTAAATTTGGGAAACATGATAAGTAATTCATTCAAGTATAAAATAAACAAGTAATAAAATATACTAGACATTTCCTGGATGTTTAGGCTATATGTCCATTTAGCAAATACTTTCTATCCAGATAATTTCATTTTATGTGTAACCTTTCATCTATATCTTGGACACGTAGTAGAGTTGGGTTAGGCCATCAGTAGATCAATGAGATACATTAGGACCTTGGCAGTCATCATGGGGATTAGGAAAACTGACCTGTAAAATATCTACCCCTCCATTCTCTGTCCTGACACCACCTCCCTACCCCCATTAATCCCTGAGTTTCCATGGGAGTTGAGGGGGGACAGAAAACAAAGGGGGTTATTACCAAACATATGCCACTCTCCTGTTTCTGGTATTAACTCCCCATATTCAGGTGGGCAGCTCAGAGAATAAATAGAATCTTTGACTGATTGAGATCCCTGCTCAGTTGTAGAGGACCCTGAGGTCTTCTTTACTTCCCAGATGGAAGACCACCCTGACATGCCACTTCCTCAGTCCAATCACCTGGGCCCAGAACCTCAGCCCCAGCCGTGGAAATGAGTAAGCATTTTAATCCAAACGCTCCCTTCAAGATGGCACAAGATGTCAGTTTAATACAACATTTTCACAAAAGGTTTGGTCAGTGGCATCTCTGAAAAGTCAAAAGATTGTTTTTCATGACCATATGTGCTGATTGTGGTTATGGCATTTCAAGGTATACATTAAATGTCCCTCTCAAGTTATGTGCAACATTTTTCATCCCAAGCTATGTGTTTATGCAGCATATATTGAAAGCTTACATGCCAGGCACATAGTATCATTGAACTAACTGTCCTGAGTCATCTGGTCTATTTTCTCTTCTGAAGGCAGAATCTGCTTTCCTTTCATCTTTATATTCATAAGGCCAAAAAGAATGATGAGTGCATAATAGACATTGAAGGTTTGCAGAATGAACATAGGTTCTAGGGAAGATCAAAACATTGCTGCCTTTTGCAGAGTGTACCTAAAACCTCATTTTTATGCTGATATATTTACTGATAACGACATCAGTGACCCTACACATAGAAACAGGCATTTATATTTATATGCATTCTGCATTTGTACAGTGCTTTAATGCTTTTTGAAAGCGCTATACCACTTTTTATATCACTTTGTTTTCCTGAGATCTACTTGAGCCTAAGTGCCCCCTGAAGAGTAAGGAATCAAGGACTAAGCTCTCATCAAAAGTTGGTGAAAGACTCCTTTCTAGAACTTGAATCGCCTGACTTTTCCACACTCACTCTTCCTCGGCAGTATGGTAATTTCCCATTTAGCAAAAAATATACTGTGTGGGAAGCATCACATCGTCTGGTGTTTTTGAAGCTCCAGTAAAATGAGTCACTGCACCATCATAGGAAAAACCTTGAAATCTTTCCCTTTAGGACTAAGAGTAAAGCTTCATTATGTAACTTCAAACTCTCCAAAAGGGATGGTGAGTAAATCCCAGATAATAGGATTTTGAAATAGGTAAAGTCATACTGATGATGCTGATGGAACAAAAGCAATGCAAAGGATGCTTATGCCACTAGGACCACACCCTCAGACCACTTGTGTCAAGGGCGGTCAGTCATTAGTTTGTCTCATAGTTTAGGCAAAAGAGATATATATGCCAGTTGTCTCTATTGGAACTGCACACCCATGAAAATTTCATAAGGTCAATGTTGATTGACTAAAGTCTAGAAATTCAGATTCATGTCTCACTGCCTTACATTCTAACAAAAAATATGTGTATTTGTCCCTTTTAATAACGTTGAAGGAAAGCTAACCAAAATGAAAATCTCTGAACTTAAATTCTGTAAAATTATGAGACTCCACACAGTAAAGAACTGCTGGTTTTTGAGGAAGCCTTATAAACAATATTGCCTCTCCTTGCTCTCAGGTTAGACTGAAGAGTCAGGAAGGAAACCAATATTAGCTTTATTACCTGTAAAGGTTAATTGGAAAATGTGCCTAAGGTGTGAAGCTTCCTAATACCGCACCCCAGAATTACAATTACTCACACAAATATGGGTACAACTAGACAGCCGCCGGCTTCGCCCATGGGGCTGGCCACTGTCACACTTACAGCACCGGAACAGATCAAAACAGTCCTGTTCTCTGCAGGCTGAAAGATGCCAGGAACAAGGTAGAAGAAGGAGCTTCTCATACTCCGGTTTTCTCAGAACTTACCACATAGGTCATTCTCCCCTCCTTGCTTGGGACCAAGGATGCTCTAATGGCACTCCTGCCACAGAGGAGGAAGCATCAGGAGTGCAAATGAACATCTCCCAACCTCCGTGTTTGTTGCTTTTAACTCCTTGGCTGCCTGAGCAAATTTACCCTTTAAAAATGTATTTCCAAGTATTATTTATTCTATAGCTCCAGTAAGTGATAGTGTTTAATATTTGTAGATTTTGTTAAAAGGGCCAATTTCTGCACAAAGAACCTGAATTTCATGTTGGAATATATGGTGGACAGTGGTTTGCCACCCAGACGTCCCATCTTCAGGTCTGAATCACTCATTTCTCTAGCTGCTGAGAGGGCTGGTGGCAGACACCTCCCAGTTGGGACCCCCACTTCCACCCCAGAGATTGCTCTCATCCCAGGCCACAGCTGATTACCACTTCATTCTGGGGTATAAAAGCCAGCTCAGTTGGCCCCATTCAAGACAACTCTTCAGGTCATACATCTCCAGAGCTCCCAGTGGGGTTGGCTGAGGTCAACACCACACCCCAGATGAACTTTTGGTGCACAAAATTCCTTCTGGGTCTGTTTCGTGGGGAATGTGACCCATCACAGCATATTTGAACAGGAAATATTTTCTATATAAATTTATTTCTGCATATAGTAATTAAATGAAAGAAAAAAAGATGCTGGGTTCTACTTACCAAAATAAACTGAACATCAAACCAAGAAGTCAGATTGAAAATACATTCTAGGTACTGGAGAAGGTTATTTGATAATAAAAACACAGCTAAAACTGGCCCATACAGCATATCTTCCCAGAAGACCGTTTATCACTGCAGCTTCTGGGACCCGTTTGTGTAATTAGATCTTAACTATTTAGGATCACTCTTGGAAAAGTGCACAGGCAACTCTTCTCTTATGTCTGTCCTTTGATTGGGCTCTGGTCTCATGTGTTCTTTCAATGTAACTTAAAAGGTGATGTTTACTTCTCTATGGGGAGAAAAAAAATAGTTGCAGAATTAAAAGAGGTAATTGAGCTTGACAGTAATCACAAATACTACCAGAAGTTCTTGTTGAAAACTAAATGTTATTTTAAAACTAACCCATGTTTTTGTTTTCATCCTATGCACAGGCCCAGGCCTCCCAATTTCCACCCTTCATGACGGCCACACTGATCAAGGTACTCTCTCTCTCATGCTGTTATCTTGTCTTAAGAAATCCTGGACTCTTATGACACTAGAGGAAGCAAGACAGTTTCCCCACACCAACAAGGGCAACAGTGCTGGATTCTCTTATTGTAGAGCTTATGATTATATAGATCAGCCTATTCTTTGAGTCAAACCTGATCATATGAAATTTAATAATTATTTGCAGTAAGAACCTGGCATAATGCAAATATCTAAGAGGGATTAATCCTGTCTTCCCCAATCACCCTTATCAAAAACACAGAAGCTTAGAATTGGAAGGAAACTTAAGATTTTTAGTACAATCTCCCTCCCAAATAAGAAGACCTGTTTTTTTGGTAACATCCCAAACTGGAGAAGAGTTCCAGATATAACTCCATTTCGAAGCAGAGGGTGACTATCACGCTAGCTTTTTTGTTTTAACAGCTACATCACACTGTTGCCACGTATGAGAGCCCTGAAATTTGGAGGCTCTTTCCATTTTCAATTTCTATCAAGACAGAACTCCTCCATCCCGATTTGAGATATTGGTTCAAAATAGTTCACAACTCAAAGATGACCGTTTTTGCTCTCAACGGAGATACTGAAGTGTATAACTGCCCTGAGACTCTTCCTGCGGTTCTCTGTTATCTTTTGATTTACTATTAAACATTATAGGGTTGAAGTTGATGGAGTCTAGGGACAGTGAGGGACTTCAGTACTCTGCTTTGGAATTGGTTTGGCTGCCAGCCCAATGGTCTAAGTATAGGTGAAGATAAGAAAATGAGGAAAAACAGAGTAGATTCAGGAGCTCAGGACAGGACAGGCATTGTAATAATGACACTGTGAATTTAGTTTCAGTTTGAAGTTTTGCGTTTTTTTTTAACCTTGTGTCTAATAATGAAATACTTTTAAGAATAATAGATTGTATTTCTCATTGCAACCTGCAGTGAGAGAAATTTTAAAGCAAGAATAGTTTGGAATTTGTAATGTATAATTCTCATTTTATCATGACCGCAAAATAAAGGTCAGCTTCCTTTTTTTAATGAGTTTCTACTTTCTTACTATCCTTCTCATATTCTTGCCAGATACAAATTTCTGTACTGCTTGCAAAGCCTTGTTACTTCACCCAATACTTACAAAACAGGGACAGTGTTCATGTCAGTCTCATATATGTCATATGTATTTATCTATTTTCTAACTCTCAAAACATAATGCAAAGTCTTTTACAGCACAGTTCTGCAAACTTGCCTCATGATGAAATTCTCCAGAGACGTTTATTATAAATACAGATTCTCAGGCTGTCCCCAGAAATTCCAGTTCAGTAGGTCTTATATTGGCCTAGGGAATCTGTATTTTTAATAAATCCCCAAATAAGTTTTGGAGTTGCTTTTTAGAGCAGATGATATTTCTTCTATTTATTTCTAGTTTTCTCAGCCATTTTCCATTGCATTTGGTGCCCCAAATTTTCATTCAATAGATATTTATTAAGCACTATTACATTAAAACAGACACTGTACTAGATACTAGATCCTTAAAATGAACAGATACTGGGTTAGATATGGTCCCTGTCCTCAAGGAGATTATAGATCAGTGGGGAATGCAAACGTGTGAATGGGCAGTTACAACACAGTGGGGTAAGGTATTAAGATAGGGGAAATAGAGATAGCATAAAAACATATAAGCAGGGCACCTCATCTGGGGTAGGGGGCTTAGGAAATGTTTCCTAATGATAGCTACATCGACTTTAAGACTCATAAATATAAAGGAGGGATTGATGCTGTTTGGATGTCTAGCTTGCTCAAGTGGATTGGTATTGATACTCTTTACTGAAAGATGGGATTCACAGTGCAGAGAACATTTTGGAGAGAGGATGAATTTTGTTTTCAATGTTGAGTTTGAGGTACTGATGGCGTATAACTAAGAAGAGCTGTCCTGGAGTGACATAGTTTTGGAACTGGATGTTGGAGGATTGTTTGAACTGAAGAGAATGATCATGAAGTCATTCATTTATGGAATACATGGTTACTAAGTCCATGGAAATGGATGACGCAGCAGAGTGGGGAAAATGAGGGTGGGCAGGGGTAGTGGAAAGTGAGCCTAGAGTAAAACTGTGCAGAAAACCAACACAAGAAATGCAAAGCGAAAAATGAACCTGTAAAGGAGACCAAGGGGGAACAAGAAGGAGGACAACCTTGAGAGTATATGGAGTCATGAAAGGCAGGGGAAGAGAGGGTCTCAAGAAAAAGAGAGTGCTTATCTGTGTCAAGTGCTTCGGAGAGTGAAGCAAGACCTGCTCTAAATCAATGAGCTTAGCGAAATAAGGATGAGCATTAGCTTGGTCAGAGCAGTTTCATTGGAGCAGTGGAGGTAGAGGCCAGACTGAAGCAAATTTAGGTCTGCATAGGAGGTAAATAAATAAAAAGAGACTATTTTCAGTAGGTCTGACTGATGAGCAAAGAGGTGGGATAATGACTGGAAGAGACTGATAGAGGTTTAAGTTAGTTTTTGAAAGCTGATAAATATTTGAGCATGGTTGAATGCTGATGGAAGAAATTTGGAGACCAAAAGGGGTTGAAGGCATAAAGGAGGGAGGTCGCCAAGAAGGTGGGCAAAGTGGAGTCCAGAGACAGGTGAGGACATTAATCTCCAGCATTGTGATGAGAGAGAATGAGGAAATTACCGATGTAATTATATGAAAGTTTGTAGAAAACAGTGCAGTGGCTTCATTTTCTCTGAGAAGTGGGGTAAAGTCATTGGAAAATAACAGATAGTACTTGAACCAGATGCTATAAAAACCCAGAAGAGTTGACACTTGACATGGAGGGCCCAGGTGAGGCTTAGTTGCTTCGGGCAGAGCAGATCTTCATTAAAATTACCTAACTGATTGAATAACTTTATTTATCAGATTTTCTGCAGATTCTTCACATAATTTAATCAATGAACAATATGTCATAGTTAATATGATTTAAACAAAAATCTCACATATGATTCATCATTCTTACCACTTGATTTCATTGTAATGAAGAGTCTTCAAACATTTGGAGAGCACATACTACATATCATGCCCTTGGTACCGAGCATGCTGAGTGCTGAGTATACAATGATGAGTGAAAGAAGGTGAAAGGCACAGTCTGGGCTGTAGCACTCCTCGCCACATTATGCATTGCTAATGCACAGCCACATAGAGAAGTCCAATTGCCGCCCCTCCCTCTCCTCACAGACCTACGAAGTTCCATATTGCCTCCAAGGGGTGGGAAAATTGCACATTTACTATCCATAAAAATGCAACCCTGGACTGTAGAAGCTTTAATAAGATTTTCCATTCAACTCGTCATTTCAGTAAGTCATGAATCAGAAAATTTCAGTAGCTAGGAACAGAATAGAAAAGGAATCAAGGTCAACCCAACCAGGCAACATCTGCGTGTTGTCTCTGACTTCCAGTATCCGTCTACAGACTGATAAACATGGTCTACATAAATAAATATTGCAGCCATTCTTTGTGCTTACTCCACATAGATTCCCTTTATCCTTGACAGTTCCACACTGAGAACCCACACAAGAAGGAAGAGCTGGCTGCATTGTGGTTATAATTGAGTATACATTTTATTTTCTTTTTTAGTTTTAACTTTTTAAATTGAATTATAGTTAATTTACAATGTTGTGTTAGTTTCAGGTGTACAGCAAAGTGACTCAGTTATACATATATACATGTTCTTTTTCAGATTCTTTTCCATCATAGGTTATTATAATATATTGAATATAGTTCTCTGGGCTATACAGTAGGGTCCTTGTTGTTTATCTATTTTATGTATAGTTGTGTGTATATGTTAATCCCAAACTCCTAATTTATCCTTCTCCCCGCCCCCTGCTATCCCTTTTTCTAGTTGTAACTTTTAAGTTGCCACAAGTATCTCTTTCCTGATAGATTGTCCAAAGTTAAAATGAAATGTATTATGTATCTTATACAACTCATACTAAAACATCTATACTTGTTCTAAGATTAAATATAACACTTTGGAGCAAAATGCCATGAGTATATGAAAGCTGAGAGTTACAAGGGAAGTGGTTTGGCAAACTTAGTGTAGTTACAAGTACTCCCCCCAGCTCCCCATCTTCAAGGACCACTTTTTTAAAAAGGCACAAAAACAAGGAGACCACGGAACTGGCATATCTCAGAAGTCATCCAGACCCTCTTTTAAAAAATAAAGCCACATGGGCTTCCCTGGTGGTGCAGTGGTTGAGAGTCCGCCTGCCGATGCAGGGGACACGGGTTCGTGCCCCGGTGCGGGAAGATCCCACATGCCGCGGAGCGGCTGGGCCCGTGAGCCATGGCCGCTGAGCCTGCGCTTCTGGAGCCTGTGCTCCGCAACGGGAGAGGCCACAGCAGTGAGAGGCCTGCGTATCGCAAAAAATAAAAAAATAAAGCCACAAACTCCACTTATTATACAAAAATCTAACTTCTCTCTAGACGATACCTAATATCTATCCAGGTCAAAACAAAGCTTACAAAAAGTCCTCTACTGCTAGAAACCCATTCAAATGTATCACTGATCTTCAGCATCAGGAGATCAATATATTTGTTCAGTTACAAAAATTAAAGTGTGAAACATAACTAAGCTCAAAGATAAACAACAGTTTTTTTAGGAGATCTTTTAAGGTGAAAGACAGAAATCATAGTGTGTATATACTGTTGTTCTTTTAAGATATATAACTACCTTGAAAGAAAGGATTTGAAGGAATAGGATGCACAGTAATTCAATTACAAAAAGAAAAAAAAGGAAGAATATCACAAAAAGAAAAAAAAGAGGAAGAAGATCCTATATTAAGCAAGTACAGCAGGAAAAGTTTAAGAAAGAAATAGATATAAAAAAATCACAGAATTAATATTTGACCTTACACATTGAAGATTTTAAAACAAACTTTGTAACTATAATACATACTTAATTATTTTAAATTTGAGGTTTCAGCAATATAGATTTTGCTTCTACCACTTTTTCAGTAAAAATATATTTTTTTTAAATGTCACCTACTCAGGTCATGGCTTCATGTTGTAAAAGAAAAGTTAGAAACAGGAAAATGTGGCTGAATAAACATTGTTACTTCTGTGATTCTGCTCAGAATGTATTTTGATGCCATCAGGGTCTGTTTAAGAGACAATGACTGATGTCCTTCATAAGTTCATCCCTGCTTTAAAGGCTGGATTAAAAATATCCTTGTCAATATGAAACTCCTTAAGCAATCCTTATACAGTTTCAGTTTCATCCATAGTAAAGCCAAAGACATTTTAAGAAAGAATTTTCCTATAGAATTTCTATTAATTAAAAATGAACATTTTATTTTTTTTTAAGAAATTAAAATCCTGGAAGAAAACAAGGAATTGGAAAATGCTTTGAAAAATATCCAGCTGCCTAAAGAGGAAATTAAGAAACTTGAAGTGGATGATATTAGTAAGACCTTTTAAAAATTTCTCATGAATAGATATGAAGCTGAACACTTATCAGCTTTTGCTTTTTTAAAACAAAATTGTAGGGTAAATATTATAATCCAATCTCTACAATATTACAGTATCTTAATTTTAAAAATCTTACTGTCACATTAAATTTTTATGAAATATCTTTCATATGTTTGTGAATAGGTTGATCTTATACTTTTCTATAGCTCCATTTCAACACTGATACTTTTAAAAAGAGTTTATCTCATTTTAAAATGTGTGCTTCTAGAAAAATAACAGTTCAACATTTCTAGCAATTTGTAAACTGGACAAAAATATGTAATAAAAATCAAGTAAAACATAGTCTTTGTTCTTAACAATTTACTAGTTATAAATTGATTTTATGTTATATGTTGTTATTAAAGAAAATAAATAATGCTATGAGTATAGTGGAATGAAGATTTTTCTCTATTTTTGTTTTTCAAGCTTTATGGTACAAGATGATTCTTCCTCCTCGGTTTGACAGATCAAAGAAGTATCCCTTGCTAATTCAAGTGTATGTAATATTTTCTTTGGTTTAAAAACTATTTACTGAAAATATGTTGGATTAAATACACATTTGTGAGATAGAATGAACCATTCTCCTCTGTAACAGTTCCTATTGATGCTGTTTTTATATATTCCCCAACTAATCAGAGTAAATAAAATATGGCTATTTAAAATAGCCTGAGAAAGTTTTGAGATTTTTAGATGGACTTGCTTGCATTTACTGTTTTGAATTTCCTTTGTATGGCAAATTGCCTAATGTGTCAGAATACCTTTGAGATAGAGAAATTGCAGCCAAAAAATATTGTAAATCATCTTAACATCTTATGTAATTGAGTTAGAAATGAAATAAGGGAATGGAATACATTTTGTGGAATCACACCCAAAATCAGTGCTGACCTACACACAATTTGCTTAAAACACCATGCATTTTTTTTAGTATATCTTATGCCTGCTTTTAGCAAGTGGCAGGTGGCAGAAATGACGAAAAACCCACACATATTCCTTGAAATGCCAACCCTAGATGTATCCGTTTTGGGGAATAGGAGAGGCTGTGTCCCAAAACAACTTCCTTGTAGCAAACCTCTGGGAAAAGCCTGGTCCTCTCTTGATTTTGAGCCAGTTCTAATGCCACTGTTATTGAAATTTTATCATACAAATGTACTGGGAAATACTAAAGGCAATTCTTGGCCATGATGGGAAGTTGAGTTTCACAAAGGAATCAGAGATTCTATCTTTTTCTTTTTTTCTGTAGGTATGGTGGTCCCTGCAGTCAGAGTGTAAGGTCTGTATTCTCTATTAGTTGGATATCTTATCTTGCAAGTAAGGAAGGGATAGTCATTGCCTTGGTGGATGGTCGAGGAACAGCTTTCCAAGGTGACAAACTTCTGTATGCAGTGTATCGAAAGCTGGGTGTTTATGAAGTTGAGGACCAGATCACAGCTGTCAGGTGAGCGCCTTCTCATTCAAACAGAAACTGATGTCAGCAAAAGTCATGCAGTCATTCTCGGGTTTCCCCATCCTTAATGTCTTAAATATTTTTTGTCCATTTTCCTAACTTCATCTAAAGCTATCATTAACCTTAAAGTGATATTTTTACCCAATATAAGAAAAAATTATTCACGGAAGAGAGAAGAAAAAGGATTTATGGTGAAAGATGATAAATACTCTCTTTCCACGTTTCAGTCATTCTAACAGACTTTCATTACCATGGCTCACAATTAGCAGAAAACTTTGTATAACTCTAGGGATGGTCTGTAGGAAACCAGACATCTGAATTTGCTCAAGCCTTGTGGATTCTACCTCATAAATTTAGAAATGGCTCAAGATTTCATCAGCACTATATACTTATAGATATTAGCATTCTTTTGTAATTAAACTAGCTATTTTAGCAAGAATGTGTTTTCCTATTTTCATTCGACAAAAAATTTCTTTTACGTAACAGAAATCTACCAAAACATGTAGGGGAAAGACAGATTTATAATCTGAGTTCTTCTTCCCAACTACATTCTCAACCACAATTTATGGCTCAATCATCTCTTCCTGAAACAAAAAGAATAGAGTCACCAAAATTGTTCCTAATTTGGAAACACTGTGCAGGATTCTTCTGGATATTTCTGTATAGTTGTTGGGTTTCTGTTATTATGATGTGAGTAGGTGAAGTTGGGGAATACTAGTTTGTAAATGTAAAAGCTAACACAGGCTGACTGTACTCTTAGTCATGGATATATGTGCATGAGTGATGTCTAAAGGTCAAACACTGTTTCACAGCAAAGAGCAATTTAGAAAATTAATTTGTATGTTTCTTTTATCATCTTAATATCATCAGCAGTTATTGATTTCAATGCAGCACACACAACACAGATTATATTTAACAACTAGGAGCCAGGCCCAGACAACACTTTTCTGTATTTTTTTGTCTCTAATCAAAGCAGAAGAATTTTGACTCACAAGTAATTATTTTTTTTAAATAGAAAAGTAATCATAACCCATATGCTTTCAAATTTTTCTTTCATTCTGTGAACAGTAATATACACACACTTACACCTAAAACATTCAATGAAAAACAAAGTCGATTTGAGTTAAATCTGAAAAATTGATAAATAAGTTATTAAATAACACTATACAATCTGTAGGCATCATTCACACCTAACTTCTAGGAGGCTCCGTCTTTCTTACTGATCCAGATTTTTGGCCTTTCCACTATTTTAACATTCTTGAGGGAGTCTTCGGCCTGATAGAGAGTCATAGAAAAGATAGTTCAAAGAAAAACTCTGAGATTCAATCGTTCATGTAAAGACTGTGGTACGCCTTAAGAACATTAACACAATTGTCAGCATTATAGACTTAATTCTTTACGGTATTGTTTTTGGCATTGTGGGTCGGGTCACATTTATTTGTATTTAAACCATGCAATAAACACCAAGGACATGTAATCCTGGGACAACATCAAAAGACAGAGATGTAAATTATGGTTTGTAATTCAACTTTCCAAAGTTGGTAGAGCTAAAAATGGTTTGTTTTGGCACTGGTTAAAAAACAATCATCATTAACATCATACATCATTATATTTTTGTGCATTTATTTACCACCAAAAATGCAGCATTCAAATTTAAGAGGGATACCTTAAGAAACAGAACAGATAGAACTGATAGCTTCTTAATGTTTTTCCTTGGATGAAATGAAAATTTAAACATGAAACCCATGTATAGACCGTAACAAAAATTGTTATTTCTGGTGTCCAACATATAGGGCACGAAGCCACAAATTCTATTGATTTTCACAATAATATAAATGTGTTTGGCATTTAGAATTGAAAGGAAGATGGACCAGAGGCGGTAATTGGCTACGTTTACCTTCTCTGAGCCATTTTTAGGATGGAACCTGAAGAATGTCTTCCTACTATAGATCAGGCATATGTTCGCTAATTGACTCAGCCATTCAAGAACAGATGAAATATTAGTATATGCTATTACAATACTCTGTATAAAATTGTGCAATTTACAATCTCAACATTCAGTGCACTTACAGTTTTTGAAAAATGAATAAACCACATGCACTCAAGGGAACATGGTTATTAGATGGAACTTTTTGTATTCACCTTAGTGAACAGGGGCAGCTGTATGGCAAAGCACGTATACAGCAGTGGAGATGCCAGTTGGGACTGGCCTTGGCTTTGCTTGAAACCATTATCCTGCAAAAGGGAAAGGGAAGCCTTGAAACCCTATGCTTTGAGAAAACAAAAGCTAAAAGAATAGACTTATAGTGATAATTCTAGAAATAATTCAATCACATATCTTCCTGAGAAGTGTTTTAGTAATCAGACACTGAACGTCTGACTTGAGGAATTGGGATTGCAATTCCTCTATGGTAGTCCTCAAATTACCTCCCCTCAAAGAGTGAAATTTTTCCCTGGAATCTCTTATGAAATGCAATCTGGCTAAATTTTTTATATACCAAAAAATATCATAAGTACATATTTGGAAACAACAGTAAATACTAGTCAGGGTCAAGAAACAGAGTCAAGCAAAGCAAAGCAGGAAAAAAAGAGAGGCCCTACAACCGCACAAATTTTGACTATACATAAGAGAAAGCCCCAAAGGATACGCTTGTGAGGTCAAAGCTTAAGGAAAACTGAGACCTGCTTTCTTCAGGCTCCTCTGCAAGTGGTTCATATGTGAGACCCTTAAAATTTCAGTAGTTATAGGATCAAATATGCTCATTTGGGGTAGGTTTGGCATTTTTGACATTCCCACAATTTTGAAATTTTATATAACTTCAGGGTTAGCAGTAAAGAAGGATTATATGAGAAAAAAAATATATCATACTGTTATACATGGTATCAATAAGAACATTTCCAAAATAGAATAATAGTAATTGATTACTAAGGTTTCGAACTGACCTTAGATTTAGGCTATTTTTATGAGAAAAAAGTTGTAAAGTCCAGTCCAGCCTCCAAAATTAGAAAAAATGCTTTTTCACTTGCTATTAACATTTTGTTGATTTAACCACATTGTCAACAGTATCTCTGATAACCCTCCTGGAAGCTCTTCAGAATTTGGAGGTAAATTTTATAGAGGCTTGTTGGTCTCAGATTATCTAGCTAACCTTTAACCTAGTCCTTCCACAGTAAGTGTTAATGTTTCATTTCCATGTTAACTATTGCACTATCATTTCCTGTAAATGTCATCCTTTCGGAATAAACCTAGGAAGGGAGTTGTTAAGAATTTCCTGTTCCCGTGTATCACCTGTTATTTGCTTTTACCCCAAATGCAAGGCAATATGATTGCTAGCTTCTGGGAGATCATAAAATCACGATTGATTTTATGGCTCAGAACTGGCTTCAAGCACTAGCAGCAAGATCATTTTTTTGACAAAGAAAGTGAACCTTCTTTTCTTTCACTTGGCTTTTGAAGTTTGTGGGAGAATTGCCGAAATGCCGCAATTTGCTGCCCGTTGTCTCTACTTTACCGTGACCAAGCGTCAACACAGGTAGCAACTTTCCGTTTGCTACTGCGTTTCTCCCCTGTAGACCCCTCAGTGTCCCTCAGAATCAGTGTCGAGTAAGCTGTGACTGACGGGGCTTCTTCCCATCTGTTTGTGCCGGGCATCTGCCCAACTCCTCTATGCATCAGAAACATGCATTTTCAATCCATGCAACGAGCAAAATGGTTGCTGTGAAATCCCTTTAAGAAATTCCATTATTTAACTAATGCAAATCACTCGGTCCTAGTTCCAGAGAAGAATGAGAAAGGGCATTAACGTCACTTAAGGCAACCAAAAAAATAGTATTTTTCTGGGGTCATGAGTGTCACTTTTGGCTCTTCCCCTCTTTTCCTTCACTGTCCCATCCAGGCCTCTATAATGGCTCATCCACTTTGCTTTTTTCTTCCACTGCTTCTGCTTCTCTAAGAGTTTCTTGAGTTTTTATTAAAACGCTCCCCAAATAAATCACAATTGCTCTAGAACACGAGCCATCAAGGAAGCATGGAATAAATTAGCCTAAAACACTCTCTTTTTGTACCAATGACGTAGTTAGATTTCTGAGGGCTTCCCAGGACTTTTTTGAAGGTTGTCTTTCAGCATGGTCCCTTGCTCCTAAGGATAGATTTATTTTCAAACTCATTTTTAAATGGATTTCCCTCAATTTCTGTGAGGGAAATTGAATGAATAATGTTCATATCCTGAAAGATGCATACAATTGTCCAAACCATGATGAACTGAGGGTACCTAAGTGTGAAATGGGAGAGGGACGGATGTGTTTCCATGGATGGATGTGACCAAAAATGAGACAGTGATTATAATGCATGTCAACCTAAATAAAAGGTTAAAACAAGGCAAGCTCAAAATTGTCAAAAAAATGAGTTTATTCAGGAATAGCAGAGGAATTGAAATTCTGGACTCACAAACTGTAGCAAGCTATGGGCCCATCCATTGAGGGTTTGGGGAAGGCTGTATTTATAGGGAGGGAATGAAAGAGGGGAGACTTCAGTGAGAGTCTATTAAAATCGAAACAAACAGAGACCAGCTTTGACTACTCCCTGGGCAGACAAAACCAATCCCATCCTACAAACAAAGCTCAATTCAGCATATTTTGAGAAACCAACCCAACTTGGGTCATTTCTTGTTCACGCCTCTGGAAACCATAAGCAAAACTTCCCAAGGTTGATATGAGGCAACCCTTGACTAACTCCCTATCGTTTAAGAAAATTTCAATATGACCAGTTTTATGGAAATCAGGCATATATGGAAATCAGTCTCTCACTCCTGAGGGCACATGTGTGCAATTTTTCATTTATATTCTTCAGTCCCATTTTAGGTTGAAATTCTTTTACATTAACATCTAAGCAAACAAAATCATAAGAATTAATAAATTTTAAAACAGCAATAATGAAACCCTTTTTTCCAAAAGCTGGAGATTTGGAAATTTGGTCCTAGTCATGGTGCTATTACTTCTGGTGTTACTATGAGCCAGTCTCTCTTTTTTTTTCTTTAAAATATCTTAAGTGCATTTAATAGTAAATTCAAAACCATGTGGCTATAGTGTTAGAACCTGAGTTAACCATTTGTTTGTTCACTGCATTAAAAAACATTTTCCCCTTTCAGTCTATTCTCATTTGCTGAGTATGAGCCTGTCTCTTAACCTGAGTCCCAAGTAACTCACCAGCACAGTTAGGGTAGGAGGCCTTACAGCCCTGAAAGTATTACTCAATAGATGTACCATAGAGTCTAAAGGATCCTTTTACCCCTTGCAGTAAGCATGATAATGTTCTTTTAACTATTTGTAAATGCAGCCTGATTATGCAAGTGTTTAAACAAAGAAAATGTAGCGTTTCTATTAAATCTTTGGATTAAATATGCTTGTGTAATGAAGTAAATGTCATGTGTACACACTTAAAATTCTAAAAATTTGTTTCTTTTCCTTTAGAAAATTCATAGAAATGGGTTTCATTGATGAAAAAAGAATAGCCATATGGGGCTGGGTGAGTTGTTTTGTATGTTTTATGCCTGTTATTTGGTTCATCATTTTCTAAAGTGTTCGCTTATAAGGTTTCTCATGAAATGTTAATGTTGCAACATAATTTAATCTGTCAATGGAAACAGTCAATTTGGATAATCTGGGCTTCAAAGTGGTGGCTTTAAGTGTTTGTTCCTTTTTTTCAATCATTTAGTTTCTTCCCTGTATAGCAAATTAACTTGTAATTGACATTTTCACTTAATTTCTGGGATTAGAGTATACTGAACTGAACCATATTCATCAGAACTTTAATTTCCTTTGTTATTTTAGGGTTAATATATTCCTTTTCTTTTATATGTCATCATTTCATTTTCATGAAAAGCTAAGATAAAGTTTGAAATTATATATCTTGGCTGTTTTGATTCTTTTTTTTTCTTGCAATCAAATTCTTTTACCAGACCTAACGTTAATTTGTGCTAACTGGAGAGAAATAATTATTTATTACTAGTTATAGATCATGGAGATAATTTCCCACGTTTGAAGAGCTACACAGGTTTTTTAAGCACACATTAAAAGGAAGTGGCGACATTTATCAGTCATGGGCAATGAAGTCACTGGAAAGTTTAGAGAAATATGGGAAAGAGTTTAGATTTGCCCATTATAAATTATGATAATTACCCTTCAAAGAAGATTTCCTGTTTCACTTTTTGGTCTGAGTTTGTACATTTGCAAGTCAATTTGCAGCCATTTGTGCTTGGGTTGTTTTTCTTGGCTGTTTTCTCGGAGCGCGGCCTGCACAAGATGGAGGGAATGAAACCCAATATTGAAGGGAATCTGCAGGATTCCACTCATCTCTCAGCTCAGTGACCAGATGAAGAGCTGTTATGAATTTGTGGAAAGTTGTTACTTCAAGCCATTTGGTCCTTCTTAAAACTATCAAATGTTAAGTATCTAAACAGAATGGAATTCAAATGGGTGGAAATAAATGAAATATTTTTATAGTGAAATATTTCAGATAAGACCTTTCTTACCATCCATTTTTATGAAATTTCCTAAAGTAAATCCTTGAAAGATTCACATTTCGAACTGAACACTTACATATAATGTTAACATTTCTCTTAGAGTTTCACTTTGCTTTTACTTCAGTCTTTGAAATAACTGAAAGCCACCTTTTAACTTCACTTCTAGAACATTCTAGGTATAAGTGGTTTGGTAGAGAACCATGTGTGTGGGATGATTTAAGAAACCCACTCATCACATGAAGGAGAGTGAGCTTTATCCATGGCTCTGTAACATGTTTCTCTTCTTATTTTTCTATGTTTCTGTGATCATTACACTCCATTCCTTAAATGTCAGTGTTTTTCTGGGTCTGGTCTTCATTCTTGTTGTTCTTCACTTCCTTGGGGAAACCCATGTGGTTTCAAAGATGATGATGACTGCCAGATGCCTGCCACCAGCCCCCTCCTCTCTCTTCTGAGCTCCACATTTCAAATGGCTACTGATCATATTTCCCAAATGTCTTACAGAGGCCTCAAGCTTAACTCGCCCAAGTTAAACGTATTACAGTCTACTTTAAAACAAGTCTTCATCTTTAATAAGGACCTCACCACACACCTAGTCATCCAAATTAGTAAGTTCAGAGCTATTTTCAGCTTCCCCTGCTCCCTGACTCCAATACTCTGTTGATTAGTGAATTCTATCAATTCTGCCTTCAAACATTTGAGTCTATTCTCATCATCCCCACTGACATTGCTTTAGTTCAAGTTTCTTTATATGTAATCTGAATCAGAGCTCCTCAAACTTTAGCTTGCATAAGCATCACCTGGAGAACGTGTTAAAACAGTTTCCAGGCAACCCCCCCGACCAGTACTCCAGTGTGGAGTCTGAGGGTCCACTTACATGGACCATAGATTGGGTGGTACAGGTTTAACTATTCCAGTTACTTCTTAACTAGCCTCCTTGCTTTGGTCTCACAAACTCCAATGCTGCTAATGAAGTTATTGTTCCAAAACACAATTCTTGCCATGTTGCCTTTTTGCTTACATATTTTCTAGGGCTACATGTTGACCTCAGCCTAGTGCCCAAACACATTTCCTTGCATGCAAGGCCCTTGGCAATCTGGTTGCATCCTACTTTTCCAGTCTCTCTCCCTCCACTTCTCCCCACTCTTTTTTTTTTGCGGTACGTGGGCCCCTCACTGTTGTGGCCTCTCCCGTTGCGGAGCACAGGCTCCAGACGCACAGGCTCAACGGCCATGGCTCACGGGCCCAGCCGCTCTGCGACACGTGGGATCTTCCCGGACCGGGGCACGAACCCATGTCCCCTGCATCGGCAGGCGGACTCTCAACCACTGTGCCACCAGGGAAGCCCTCCCCACTCTTTATGAATAATTTGTTTTATGTCTGTGCTTCCTTTTTCCCATGTGTTGATCAGCCCTGTTCCCCACACCTGCAATGCCCATCCTCTTCTCCCATTCCCCATGTCTTCCTCTCTCCAAAACACAAAATTCCTACTTGTTCTTTAAGACCCAACTCAGATATGAATTTTTGTGCTCCAGTAGCTCTTTATACTACTTTTATAGGAACTGCCATGCTTTATCTTGTTTGTGCATTGCTTGCTCTCACAAGAATCAAGGAATGGACTTTGTCTTTCTTCAACTTTGTTTCTCAAATATTTAGCGCAATATTGTCCATCTCACATATCTATGATGCTGTTTAAAATGAGTTTAATCCTGTAAGTCAATGTTCCCCCAAAGGTGTCATGTTAGTATCAGGAAATTTGGGGGAAATGTTCTCTGGTCTAATAGTTTGGTAAACTATGAAGTCTATATAGTAGTGTATATAGCCCCTATAGTAAAGAATCCTGTTAAATTTTGTTTAATACAGTATTACCAAAAAGTATTTGATTCCATGGGTGCCTCTTTTAGTAGTGGTCTTGAAGTCAGTAGGAAGTGGAATTGGAGCCTTAGAAAGATACTCTTGGCTGCAGAACGAAGAGCAGCCTGATGTTGGGGGAGAGAGTGGTCCAAAGGGCTAAGAGAGCAGTAATACGGGCAACAAATACCAAGGGCCTGAATTTAGGCAGTCAAGAAGGGGACAGGAATAGGTCATAGCTCTGAGTGCTCTTTTATAGTATAATAAGCAGAGACCTAGGGGAAATTGGAGAAGGGAAAGAGAAAGACGTTGAGAATGACCATGTGGGTTTGTTTAGCTATCACTGTGTTCCATAAGTACCTGTTTCTACGAAGTATTAGCTACCTTAGTGGTCTGAGAAATACTCTAAAGCTAGCCACGCAATTTTTTTCTTTGGTCAATTGGTCAATAAGTTGCAAATCTTACATTTCCCTCCATTATCCAGATTAAGAAGGGGAGAGAAGGCATTTTTATCTTTTTATCTTACACTTTCATTTTTCTGGCACCAAATTAAAGCCCAGTAGCCTGTTTTTTAGCTTCCTCTTAGACATCCACTGTGCACACAGCATTATGCCTAGGAAGTGTCTGTTATGACAGCCGTTCTGACCTGGGCAATTTTGCCCCTTCGGGGACATTTGGCAATGTCTGGAGATGTCGTTGGTTGTCAGAACTAGGGGAGTGCTACTAGCGTCTAGTGGGTAGAGGCCAGAGATGCTGTTAAATATCCCACAATGCACAGGACAGCACCCAACAAAAAAGAATTATCCAACCCGAAAAGTCAATAGTGCTGAGGTTGAACAACCCTAATTTATATGAAGAAAAATTGAAGCAATTATTCTGACAATTGAAGAGCAGCAGGGGTTTTGCCTAAATTATTAGAATAACAACCTCATTTATGGGCTTTGCTTTGTTAATATAGACCTAGCCAGGTGGTGTTGAATAAGCATTAGTTCGTGATTTAATCTTAGCTCCCTTCTCTTCCAGTGACTAATTATAAGCAATTTGAATTGCTATGTGTGATCAACGATGTAAAAGTAGGACAAATGCACCTCTAATGAAACTATGTTAGACTCTGAACTTAAAACTTCCCAAAGAGGTTGCCCTAATGTAGGGATATAGAGGAAGTGGCTTGTCGTCAGGCATCCTGCAGTTGAGTCTCAACTCCACCGCTTACTCTAAATTTATTCTGAGCCTCAGTTTCCTCATCACGAAATGCAACAATAATTTCCTCATCAAGTCAGTGTGAGAGTTAGATGAGTTAATAGGAAAGTCATATATTAAACAAATATTTATTCTATTCCCACTGTGTTTCAGATTGTATTGTCAGTGCTAGGGAGACATTCATTAACCAGACAGACAAAAATCTCTACCTTTATCGAGTTGGGAATGGTTGGGGAGAAAGGCAATAAGCAAGATAAATAAGTAACATATACAGGATGTTAAACAATGATCAGTGCGATGGAGAAAAGCAAAACCAAGCAAGAAAGGAGCAAGGAGCATCATACAGGATTGGTGCAATTTTAGATTAGAAGGACAGGTGAGACTTTTTTTTTTTTTTTTTGAGTTAAGACTTCAAATGGGAGGGAGTGAACCATGCCAATTTCTGGGGATAGAGAATTCCAGGCAGAGGGTGGCAGCACTTGCAGAAGTCCTGGGGCTAGATCACGCTTGGAGAGTTCAAAGAACAAGAGGGCTTCCCTGGTGGCGCAGTGGTTGAGAGTCCGCCTGCCGATGCAGGGGACACGGGTTTGTGCCCCGGTCCGGGAGGATCCCACATGCCGCGGAGCGGCTGGGTCCGTGAGCCATGACCGCTGGGCCTGCGCGTCCGGAGGCTGTGCTCCGCAACGGGAGAGGCCACAACAGTGAGAGGCCCGCGTACCGCAAAAAAAAAAAAAAAAGAACTTCAAGAGAGCCAGTGAGCAAGAGGAGGTGGGAGGGGGGAGAGAAAGGACACAGAGCCTGTGGGACCACAAAGACTGTTGCAATGACCTTGTCCATACAAACATTAGCTAGTTATTATTATTGTCTGTAGGTGAAATGTTCCAATCTGCATTATAGCTCCCATCAGAGTACTATTCCATAAATCCCTCAAAATTCTGTGCCCTTCTAAGAATGTTTTTAAAGATATCCTTCATTTAAACAAAATGGCAAGGCATCTAAGTGCAAAGGACAAAATTCTAGAATTCTCATGGCCAATCTGCTCCGTGGGTTCTTTTCTTTCTGCAGCCACCCACTCTGCCTTGGAGCCCCACCCATGGGAGAGCAGAAAAAAGTCAGCTCGGGTGGTTTTTTTTCTCTTTTTTTCTACAATAGAAACAGCTTTTCTAAGCTGCCTGAGAATTTCAAGTACACCTTCTTTTATTGTGCTGCTGCTACACTCGTTTGCTTTTACAAATTCCTAGAGGCAATTTGTATTCATGTTGAAAGCATGACAATTTTATTTACATACTGCCCTATTATCTAATCACTGAATAGATACAAGTTAATATTTTTATAATTCCTAAGATTTTGGACAGAAATGTTCAAAACCCTTTTTACTATATGCAAATGCTTTAATTTCAAATGTCACTCCATGCTATTTTCTGTTCTGGGGCATAGGAGGGGAGAAGCAGAACCCAGTATTATAATTTGCAGTGATCACACTTTTCCAATAAAACCATAAACAGTAATCATATTTCTAAAGGACTCAGGCTTACTCTACTTTCATTTAAACCAAAAATTAAGAAGGAAGAAGAAATCTTTTGTTTCAGTAATAGTTGTTGCTAACCTGCTGATCAAAACAGATTATTCTTATGTTTTAAGTGAAAGTTTGATCCTGATAGAGAATTTTCACTTATCAAAATGATTTTTAAACCCACATGTTCCTTCTATTTTAAAATATATTTTTCCTCTATTAAAACACATTTTAGTTCTTCTCCAAGTATAATGAAAGGAGGCCACGGTATAATTGGAGCTGCCACTTTTAGTCTGTGTTTTGTAGCCAAGGGTCCTCAATAAGATTCCCCAGAGTTGGAAACATAAGACTGTAAACTAGTTAGTTAGCATTCTTTCTCTAACAATTGAATTCAGCAAGATGGTTTAGTTTATTCCCTCAGGCCATGTATTTCACGGATTAAGACTAGACCCAGGCCACTGACCTGCTGCCTGATTTCACCACGTCTGTCTCCTGTCTCTCCCTTGCTCTGTAGGGCTCTCACTCCCACTCTCTCTTTCACCCTCTCTCAAGACTGACTTTTCTGTAGCAAAGGATGATAGGATCTCTCCAGACGGGAGGGCAAATGATTCCCAGAAGTTTGTGGCAATAAAGTCCTAAAAGCAAGGCACACCCTTAGTTAGAGAGTCACACTGTCCTCTTTTGATTTGTAAGGATGTTCCTGTGTTGGGGCAAGAATAAGCCCTGAGAGTCACTTCCTAATCTAGCACACACATTTGGGGTGGTGGGGAGAGGGGAGGGGGGAGGAGGGTCTATGTCCCAGAACATAGACCATGCTCCTAGAGGAAGCATCTCTCGCCCAGCAGGTTAATACAGACAAAATTTGCCTTCCAGGGAGAGATGAGCTTTACCGTGACACTCTGTTCATTTCTTCATTTTTAGGAAAAGGTTCAAATTTTCAAGTGACACAGGCACACATCTCCTTCTGTTATGAGGGTCACATTTCTGAATCACCTACCAATTCCCTGGGGAAGAAAATTGATGAGTGCTAAACCTACTCCAGACTCTGCAATTTGTATCCCCTTTTGTATTACTTTATTTTTCCATTAAGTTGGGGAGGGGGGCATGTAAGATTTTTTAAGACACCAGTGGCTTTTCCTCCTTTGCGCTGCTATGCCAGAAATCCTCAAAACAGAATACGTAACACTACCTTATACACAGACTCTGGCCGTGTCTTAAACTACTCAAAAGGTTCTTGTGTCCTTCCCTTGCTGTTCTGTTATGAAAATAAATGAGTAAATATACAGATATAAGTGCTGCCTCACAGGAGCTTTTTGCACGTTATGGGAAGTATCTTGCTTTTACTTTTGGGGAATGATCTTCTTTTTTGTGTATTTTTTTAAAGTAAAAATCCTGTTTTTGCCATAGCAAGGTCCTGGTTGGAAAAACATAGAGGGGGAAAAAAAGAATTTTGCAGAAAAATTGCAATTATAGTATCTCTTAAACTGCCCACACCATGTTTGGATCAGCACACCAAGTATTTGTAATTGACTAAGCTGAAATTGTTGTCATGTCTGGTGGAGTTTTCTACCAAGAGTGCAAGATAGACATTTAATCTACCCTATGCATATTCCCCAGCTCCCATCAGCACTTATTGTGAGTAGAATTGCTATACAAATACCTTAGAGAGTTTATGAGAGTCAATCTGGGACTGACTTGTAACAATGTCTCTATAGTCCTACGGAGGGTATGTTTCATCGCTGGCCCTTGCTTCAGGAAGTGGTCTTTTCAAATGTGGAATAGCAGTGGCTCCAGTCTCCAGCTGGGAATATTACGGTATGGAAACATTGCATAAATGTTGCTGCGAAAACATTTAACACATAATTACTCTATATTTAAGGTTGCTAGGAAAACAAATTATGCAGTAAAATTCACCCCAGCATCACTGGGAAAAATATAATCTATAAATGAGGTTGTTTATATGATTCATTATAATCATGTTGCAATAATCGCAGCAATTTTAAGACGAGGAAGGACTCTTCCAAAACCCAACGTAAGTTATTCTCTTCCAGAAACCGTGTGCCCCCTGATGAACCAAATCTTTAAAATCAGAGTTAACCCTGTTTTCACAGACACACACAGGTGCAGCTGAACTAGCTTTTAAGCACATCTTAGGGAAAGTCATGACGTGACCAAGCAAATCACCGCCATGCCACCGTTTGCAGCTGCCTGTTACATTGCTCTAGAAATCAAAGAAACAAAAATTTGTTCAAGAAGTACACCTTCCGTGTGTGCCTATTTTTATGATGAACATCAATGCAGGACGATTATTTGGAAATAACTCTAATAAATGCACAAAAATTAGCTTTCATCAGATCCTCTTCCCTGTCTTGTGGTGGAAATGAGACAATTGTGACTTGTAGGGAATCTCCATTCAGAGAAAAACGTGTGTGTGTGTGTGTGTGTGTGTGTGTGTGTGTGTGTGTTTTGGGGGAGGACTTGGGGGACAAAGTTCTATCCCAAATTAATTAAGACACCAATAAAGGTACAAGAGGTGGCTGCATTTGTGATTTCTTTTAAAATATAATGAGGTCATTCCTAGCTCAACATTCCCCCCACTGAAGAACTTTGGGTAGAAGTGAAAAAGTTTAAGAGCAGCCCTTTCTATCGTTAGCTGCTCCTGTTTCCACAGTCTTCTCCTGCATTGCTTCTCCAGCCCTACTGAGGCAACTTGCAGAGCCAATGACTTGGGTGGAGCGTTACAGTAAAGGGCAGCAAGAACCTTCCTCGGCAGCTCCACCTGGGAGATTGATGAGCAGTTATCAAACTCGGGAGTGGGGGGTTCTTGTTGGTTAATGAAATGACACATATCACATGCAAACAACACACTCATATACTCATATGTTTTACAGCATCTATCTACACAGAGCGATTCATGGGCCTCCCAACAAAGGATGATAATCTCGAGCATTATAAAGTAAGCATTTTCTGTTTGATTTAGGTCATTAATTTATTTCAAATGTGCTAAATAATTGGAAAGCAGTCATTCAGAGTTTACAGTTTTGCTGGGTCCCCAAAGCAAGTATGATGATCTTTTGTCAGCTGCAAAACACCTCATTAAAAAGGAATTGACTCCTTTTGGATTCTATTTTTTCTTTCCCCATCCTCCTTCCCTAACTTCCCTTTTCTTCATCCCCCTCTACTCCCCAGCCCCTACTCCTACACAGCTTGAGCGGGCATCATTTATGCCTAAGGTCTCACTCATATGTAACATATGACACATAAACTTTCAGTTTTTCAAACTAAGAATCAGATGGAAGTAATGCAAATGATGATGAAAATGTGTTCCTCTGACTCTTAAATATTTATCAACCAAAGCAATACATAATTTCAGTATTGGTGCTAAGTCCATTGCACAATGATTTAGCTAGTTTTCTATTAGAACTTGCAGCAACTAAAATGTTAATTTTTCCCCTTTTCCAGAATTCAACTGTGATGGCAAGAGCAGAATATTTCAGAAATGTAGACTATCTTCTCATCCACGGAACAGCAGATGGTGAGGTTTAAGCAAGACTCTTACACATAAAAATACTGAGCCAGCATCACTTTGTTTAAGAAACATTAAGCATCCTCCTATGCCTGTGCTCAGGGTCAATACCTAAGAGTCAGGGACATTTCCATAAGCGAGTGTGATTACTCACTGCTGACAATGTCAACTGCATGACTAGATAATTGTTGGTGTTCATTTCCAGGCGGTACATTGTCACTCTGTGCTTTCTGGTATTTAACAGCACTTTAACTCTCTCTCTTTGTTGCAGATAATGTGCACTTTCAAAACTCAGCACAGATTGCTAAAGCTCTGGTTAATGCACAAGTGGATTTCCAGGCAATGGTACGTAATTTTGTTTCACTCATGTTCATGGCCTTAGACCCCTAAGCTAAAAGGAGGACACTTCTTTTTTTTTTTTTTTTTTTAACACTAAAACCTGACAAGGAGGCTGTTAAGGTAGAGTAGACAGAACATTAGCAAATGACTCTTGGATTTTTCATGAACTCCCTGAAGGACACTAGTCAAACCACGTCACCTCTGTTGATCCCAGTTGAGTCATATATAAAATAAAGGCATCCACAAGCTTAGAGGATCTTCTAGCTCAAACATCCAATAGTTCTGTGGTCCTACGTATTAAGTGTAGCTATGTGCTTAGAGTCCCTGTAAAATCTGAGAGGCTCAAAGAAGCTAGAAGATTCTGTTTATTCAGTAAGAAGCAATCGCAGAATGTTATGAGACCTCAGAGGCTCCCTGAAATCAGGTGGTTCCACAGAGTTAGAGAATCCTTCCAGCTCTGCGTTCTCAGTGCCTGGCGTGTGGTCGGCCCATCACAGAAGGTCATACTTTTACTGAGTAAATGAATAAATGAGCTAGCTGTGAAATCCGGTTGCATGAAGAATGGGAAATGGAAACAGAGAGGAAAATAAGGCAAAAGCCAAAGCAAGGGACACAATCCCTGGTGGCTATTGTTCCCCCTCTTCAGGGAACATAAATTCTCCCTCACTTGCTTACGTTGCCCAAGCACCTAGAAAAGGAAACCCCCATCTTTTGGAAATTTGGTTTCTTAAAATAATTTAAAGAGGGTGAGGTGAGATTTTTCTGATCTTTTTTTTACCCCATTCACCCATTTTTGAAATTGTGATTCCCAAAGTAAATTCAACTCATAAGTACATAGCATTACATCAATAACCACTAGCCACCTTTATTCAGTGAAAGCAATAATCTTACTGGCAACTCTCCAGCAATAAAGTTTCAATTTGTAATACCATCTCCTATGGAGGGTGTTTACAGTTACATGTATTGTGAATTTTCTGCAACAGATAAGAATTAGATTCATGGAATTTTTGAGCTAGAAAGAGCCTTAGAGAAAATCAAATCCAACCCCCTCATTTTTCAAATGAGGAAACCAAGCTCCACAGAAGCAAAGTAACGGACCTAACGCCCCAGCTCTGGAACCCAGGATGCTGGCCGCCGTGGAAGTTCAGCCACCGAGATCTCAAAATAGAAGTTTGAAAAATATGAAACAGTAGTGAAGGTTAATAAAAAGGCTTTAAATCTTCCTGTTCTAAATGTTTACCTGTAACCTATTTTATTTATGCAAGTGTTCTGAGGTAGACTTCCAGCCATAATATTAGAAAAATTATCAGGTCCTGAGAGGACAAAAAGCCAAAGCTGGATGCATTGTGTGTCTGCAGGAATAAAACAGGTTTCTTCCCTTTGTGTTTCAGTGGTACTCAGACCAGAACCATGGCATATCCGGCCTGTCCACGAAGCACTTATACACCCACATGACCCACTTCCTAAAGCAATGTTTTTCTTTGTCAGAGTAAAAACGATGCAGATACAAGACTGTATCACAATCTGAACACTTCCTATAAATGCCTCAGACTGTTTGCTTGTTTTACTCTTTATGCTGTTAAATGTTGGTGTAAACAAACAAACGAATGTTGTTCTGAAGGCTGACAGAAAATTCAGAGGACTCAGAAGTTCAACCTAAATATTGTTTACATTTTCTGGCACTCTGTGAAAGAAGAGAAGAGGAGGCCATACCTTTTGCTTTGGACACAGACAGTGTTTTATCACCTGTTCGTTTGAGGGGAAAAAGAATAAAGTCAGAAGTTAAAATGCTATGATTTTCTCAGTGTGCATTAATTTCAGGTTCCCGTTTCTATCAGAGAAAGAAATGCTTATGTTAGGCAAGTGCTTGAATAATATTAGGTTGGTCACGAAGGAGAAGAATCTAGAAGCAGTTTTGGATTTTTGTAATTAGAACTCCAAATGCTGGAACACACAGCTCAGAGTGTGCAAAAGCATTGTTCAGAAATCAGGTTGGCAATACATTTTGTAGAGGCACCCTGACGTTTGCACTCTGTGCTGTCCCTCCAAGAAATGTTTATTAAATTTCTCCCAGAAGATTTCTTCAACATTGCCAAAAGCATTTGATAAAGATAAAGTCAGAATTTTGGATCCAGGCTCCTTTTAAGAAATGCTTCAAATTTGGAAATGTTCCTATTTTGGATCCCTTTTTAGAATGAGTAATGGTTAACTGTTTTCTGATTGCTAAGCCACACCAAACTAAATAAAATAAAAAATCAGATAAAATGGACTTCAACAGCTGGAGAAGGAAAATGTTACATCTGGAGCTTATTCTGGGGTTTTAGTTCTATGTTACAGGGTTTATTTTGGAAAAGAAAAAAAAAAAGAGCCATAATGCCAGCAATCCCAAAGGCAATGCTCTGTCAACAACTGTCCCCATCAATTAGAAACACAGGCAGTATGCCATCTCTGTGATGGCCACGGAATTAAAAAGATCCACAACATGTCACCAGAAGATGTCTTAAATGAATGCTGAAAGTATCATGAAGCCGCTGCCGAGAGGACTTTCCATTGACGTGGTTCCCAGCATTCAACTGCCCTGGATGATTTTCCCCATCCTTGGTTTGATTCTTCCCAGTGTCAGGTAGAAGACCCTCACACCTTCCGTCATGCTGTATAACTAGAAGAGCCAGTCCAGGCATGGAAACTTACAGCAGGCAGGGACCTCAAAGGTCAAACACCACAGACTCTTCTAGAGTTTTCAGACCTTTCTCAGTCCAGCACTCTTTCTCCTATGACTTTCTGAAATCATGCTCCCATTCAGGCCACAGAGTCCCACCCACCTCACCTGTCAGGAAGGGTACTTGGTGGAGGTCAGGGAGCTCGGGCAATACCCTCACAGATTCAGGACTGGCCACAGCCCCTCCTCTGCACATCCATACAACGGCTGATGCCCTCAGGGTCAGAGGGAAGCTACTACTCTCCTTTTCTGTTCCACATGGAGCAGCCTGTGAAGCAAGCCCAAGAGATTTCTGCATGGTTTTCTCCCCATTCGCTCTCTCCAGCTAGGAAGGGGAGACGAGCCAACAGCCCTTTTCTAACACTCTGTTAAGGGAGACAGCAGGGCAATTTTGTAATTATTATTTGTATAATAAGGAAGTCTTGTTACCCCAGCTTATCTTCCGCCTTTGTGGAATATGCAAACCTGGTGTTTAATATCAATGTGCAAGAAGTGGTTTCCAGCCTCAGGCCTTGGCTCCCACTGCCACAGAGGCAACTTCTACAAGACAGATCTAACTGCGTCATTTTCTCAAGTAGAAACCTCCAGGGATTCTCCATGGTCTGTAAAATAACATTGTAGATATTCTATGTAGAACATTTTCATCATCACAGAAAGTGCTATTCGATGGTGCTATCCTAGAGGAATCTTCACAGACCATATCTTGGAACATAGCATATGGTAGAAGCTCGCCAACCAGTGAATGATTGAACGACTCTGTCTACATGGAAGACTCGGGTTTTCTACATCACCGTTGAGGCAGCCTCCCCTGACCCCTCAGGCGCGCCTCAGGACTATCAGTGTGTGTTTATGTACTTATTCATCCATTCAACAACCATTTATTGAGGCTGTCTGTATACCTGACAAGGCTTTGAGGACATAGTGCAGAGTAAGGCAGCAACTAGAGTGGCAGGGTTGTTTTTTAATTTTTTTTTAACATTCACATTTTGTACAGCTTTACTAGATTTTTCTTTTGGCTTGGAAAATAAGAGGTACATAAAGTACAAAGATTTTAGTAGAAAATACGAAATTAAAAGGGATGATTAAACGTCTTACCTTTTCCATTTGTAGGAAGTGAATTATAATAATAACTATCATTTGCCACATTTTATTCTTTCATATGTAATTTGGGGAGGAGGTTGTTCCAACATCCTAATTCATGCTGCAGGGTAGAATCATCCTTCACATATCGCAAACTAGGGATTTTCATGCATTCATTCAACAAATGCAATTGCAAGCCACTGACTCAGGTACTATAGGTGACCCTCCCCCGCAGATGACATGTATGTTAAACAGTATGCATATCTGTGGGCAGAGCTTAAGGCTTGTGAAGATGAGATATGAATGTGAGTAACTACAATGCAAGTTCAAATGACATCAGTACTCTGGGGGTGAGATTCTAGTAGGTGTAAGAGGAAAACCATAAGAAATGATGCCATTTCAAAATAACCTCAAATGTCAACCCTGCAATGCTGGCCTTAGAGCTATTTTTAAAGGTTTCAAAATTCTAAATGGTCATCAAATATTTGTTAGAGTGAATGAGAAAAAAACAGCAAAAAAATGGGTATCTTGTTAAATTTAATACAAATGAGGGAATTTTGATTGAGGTTTAAATTTTTAAAATATCTTCTCCAAAGTATAAAATGTATGACTTATTTCCTTCAAGAAACATTTTTTGAGAACCTATACTGTGCATGGAAGTATTCTGGGTACTGCAGGGGTTACAAAGATGAATGTATGTGACAGGTTCTCCATTTCTAGACTGTTTCAGTAAAGGCAACTTAACGAATCTGATTTTCCCAACATTTAAGCATTTTTCAGAAACTGACAGATCTTTATGCAAATGTTGTTGCCAAGCTGTTTGTAATGGTGAAATTATACTTTGACAGTAACTCTTTAAAATATATTAAACCCAGCTAAGGTTTTTTTTTGAAATGTTGCCAATTAAGTGACTTTAATGAGCTTCTTGATGGTAATGTAATTAAAATTCAGATGTTCTAATTGTAAAAAAAAATACAGTCCTGGGAAACAACAGTAAAATAAGCAAATGTGAAATGAAGTAGGGCTAATTTAACCGGTGATTTTGTGGTCGTCTGAGAAGATTCCACCAAAACAACATTTTCAATTATCCTGTTTGTAAAGAAGAAAGAAGGCACCTAACAGATATTTTAGATGTATCCAGTAAAGTAGATATTTTGAGTTTATCTAATAAAACAGATTTAAAAATTCTGAACACAGTAAGTCATTCTCTGCTTGTGAAAGAACTGCTAAAAACACTTCCTTGGCTTTATGAACAGGTACCCTAGCAATCTGAAGTGAAATAATTTCTAATTCAGGGAGAAATGAGTGCCTGGACCTTACCAAGCTATTCATGGGGAAAAAGATCTGGCTCCTGGCAAAAGTCTCTACTGACCACCTGCTCAGATTATTGGCATGCAATACTAGCGTGCTGGTCACAGACACTTCTTTTTGACACACAGGTATGTCGTTGGCAAGCTAGAGCAGTACGATTTCATTCTATTGGCCTCTAGTTAATACCCCATTACTTACTGTACTCACTTTAAAAGTGGCTTTGACAATACATGATTTAACACATATTCGTTGGTGCAGCGGTACAGCCTTTGCTCTGTGGTTATACAGAGTCCATATCACATTCATAAGAGGGAGGGGTAATCAAGCTGAGGTCATGCTGCCATGGTTTGACAACTCATGTTCCTACTTTCATAATTACTGGTCATTGACAAGCAAAGGCAGGAGCATCTTTGCTAGCCATGATTTATTGGGGGTAGGAATTTTTCTCATTGTTACAGAAAGTGAATTTTTGAAATAAATGTCTTAACAAATCATTTAAAAGGATATAAATGTTATTTATTTGCTAAAAAGCTACTATTCATTCACTCATGATTCCGTTTGTTATTGAAACATCCTTTCAGATATTCATGGACATAATAGAAAATTTTAGGTAAAATTTGTTTGTAACACACTGACTCTTGGCTAAATTTCCAGCTGTAAGAGATGATGCTTTACTATATGCAAGTACTTTTATATACCGACAGGAGACAACGCTGCTCTCTCATTTTCTTTAGAAGATTAAAGCAATACTTTGCAATATTGCAAATGCCTCCCTTTCAAATGAAATACAAGATAGCTCACGTGCCAATTCTTTTAAATATAATATGTTCATTATAACTTATTTTAAAGGCAGTGGACTGTAACAGGTAAGGGCACAGATGCTAAAGTTAGACTACGTGGTTTCAACCCCAGCTCAGCAACGTACTAGCTGTGTAACTTTGGTGAGTGTTCATACATTCTTTCTGCTTCGGTTTTCTTATATGTGAAATGGGGAATAATAATAGTTCCTATCCCATAGCATGATTTGGAGGTTGAAATTAGTTGTTATTCATAGAGTTCATAGTGTCTGGCATATAGTAAGTATTTTGCAGGGGTCTGCCTAGATACATAAACTAAACCAACTTTTTAATTGGCATTTTCAGTAAATTAATTCTCAAGAAATTAATAGTTTAATCTGAAGCCAATCATTTCTTTCCCATATCAGTGAGTTTAGTAGAAGTATGAGAATCATCCATCACTTAAAATTGAATCTCTGGGCTTCCCTGGTGGCGCAGTGGTTGAGAGTCCGCCTGCTGATGCAGGGGACGCGGGTTCGTGCCCCGGTCCGGGAAGATCCCACATGCCCCGGAGCGGCTGGGCCCGTGAGCCATGGCCGCTGAGCCTGAGCGTCCGGAGCCTGTGCTCCGCGACGGGAGAGGCCACAACAGTGAGAGGCCCGCGTACCGCAAAAAAAAAAAATAAATAAATAAAAAAAAAATAAAAAATTGAATCTCTGAGGGCTTCCCTGGTGGCGCAGTGGTTGAGAATCTGCCTGCTAATGCGGGGGACACGGGTTCGAGCCCTGGTCTGGGAAGATCCCACATGCCGCTGAGTAACTAGGCTCGAGAGCCACAACTACTGAGCCTGCGTGTCTGGAGCCTGTGCTCCGCAACAAGAGAGGCCGCGACAGTGAGAGGCCCACGCACAGCAATGAAGAGAGGCCCCCACTTGCCACAACTAGAGAAAGCCCTCGCACAGAAACGAAGACCCAACACAACAAAAATTAATTAATTAATTAATAAACTCCTACCCCCAACATCTTCAAAAAAAAAAAATGAATCTCTGTCTTTTTCTGAAACAATGTGGCCTTTTAAGAAGAACCAGTACGATAAGGAAACTCATCGACCCTGAATGAATCATTTGACAATAGTAATATTGTCAATATTTGACAGTAGTAGTGGAAACACCCTGGGGGAAGACAGACCACCAAGGAAATGTGTGCTTGAAGGATACGGACAGTTCCCTCACCCAGCTTCACAAAACAACCTACAAAGCACCACACGGGTCCTTCTGCTCTGGCTCTGTCTCCACCCACTGCCCTCCAAACTCCAGCCCCACTGGTCTCCTTCCTGGTTTTTTGTGCAGACCAAGCTTATTTCTGCTTCAGGACCTCAAATGTGGATTTCTCACGTTTTCATTTGGCTGTGTCCTTGCCCATCGAGGTCTCAGCCCAGGTGTCAGCACTTTAGAGAGAACTTCTCTAGCTTTAATGGTCACTGGATTTACTGTTGCTTCTTCCACAGGCAGAGACTTCCAACCACAATATCTAATTTTGTTTGCTTAACAGCACTTATAACCAACTTATAACTTGATAGCACTATAAAGCATGTTTATTTAGATATGTGCTTGGTACTTAGTTCTCCCACTCAAATATAAGCTCTCTATAAGGAGTGACCCTATCTGTCATTTCACCTCTCTGCACCCAGGGCCTTGATAGACTTTGGAATAAGGTAGAAGAAGCTGATAAACATTTGCTGAATGTATTCCCACATTTTGCCAATAGGAAGGCCTATGAAACTAGAATCCTTATGTGTGATTTCACAGTGGAAACAGATCTCACCCTTTCTGGAAATGAGTATGTAATAGAAACTTGCCTTTTCCCCTTCAAAGCGAAGAGAAAGAAGAAAATCTCTGAGCAGCAGGTGATCCACAGTCAAGAGAATGGGGTTAGGGAGGACATGAATCTTAGCCAGAGGTCTAAGAAGTTGGTCTTTGGGACTTCTCTGGTGGCGCAGTGGTTAAGAATCCACCTGCCAATGTAGGGGATATGGGTTCAAGCCCTGGTCTGAGAAGATCCCACATGCCGTGGAGCAACTAAGCCTGTGCGCCACAACTACTGAGCCTGCACTCTAGAGCCTGCGAACCACAACTGCTGAAGCCCATGTGCCTAGAGCCCGTGCTCTGCAACAACAGAAGCCACCGCAATGAGAAGCCCACGCACCACAACAAAGAGTAGCCCCCGCTGCCTGCAACTAGAGAAAGCTCACGCACAGCAATGAAGACTCAACGCAGCCAAAAATAAATAAATAAATTTATTTTTTAAAAAAAGTAGTAAAAAAAAAGTAATCTCTGAGAATGTACCTTAAAAAAAAAAAAAAAGAAGTTGGTCTTTGGAACAAAAAATAATTTGGGTTAGGAAATAGAAACCAGCCTACTGCACGGACATACCCCTGATTCTCACTGCCCCTAGATGATTTCGCGGACTGGGTAAGTTCAGCACAAAATGTTGAGACTGAAAAAAGTCAGATAAGTCTCTGGAATGCTATTGATTATTTTAGCATCTTTCATTTTTTTTAAGTATTTTTAAAAATATATTTCACTTAATTAATATATTTCAAGTACTAGAGGTTTCTTTCACATTGTAAAACAAGGATACTCATGCTTTACACTATTTCTGTCTCCTGATCAGATAGATCATAAGTTCAAACCCTGAACGTTTGATTGGTTGGTTTTTTTAAATTCAGATTGTAAACTTGGAGTTATCAAAAATAAGCCAGTGAAATATATCTTCCAAAAGTTGTACAGTTAAGATCATATTTTTCTAGGTGACCATTCAAAATGGGTGAATTGAACTTTCCAGGATCCAACTGATACAGCTGAGTGTGGCCTTGTGTATCTTACAATTCAACAACACAATTAAAAAATGGGTAAAGAACATGAATAAACATTTTTCCAAAGAAGTTATACAAATGACCAACAAGCACATGAAAAGATGTTCAACATCCTTAGTCATCAGAAAAAGTGTAGATCAAAACCACAATGAAGTACCACTTTACACCTACAAAGATGGTTATTGAAAAGAAAAGAAAAGAAAAGAAAGGAAAAGAAAAGGAAAGAAAAGAAAAGTATTGACAAAGATATGGATAAATTGGAGGCCTCATATACTGCTGGCAGGAATGTAAAATGGCTCAGCTGCTGTGGAAAACAGTTTAGTAGCTCTTCTAAAAGTTAAACATAGAATTACTATACAACCCAGCAATTCACTTCTAGTTGTAACCTGAAAGAACTGAAAACAGGTTCTCAAACAAATACATGTATAGGCATATATGTTCATAGCAGCACTGATTCACAATAGTCAAAAGGGTGGAAACAGCACAAACGTCCATCAGTGGGTGAATGGATGAACAAATTGTGGTGTATACACATAAAGAATATTATTCAGCCATAAAAAGAAGTACTGATAGATGCTACAATGTGATAGATGCTCGAAAACAAGCTAAGTGAAAGAAGCCCAGACACAAAAGGCTACTGTATGATTCCATTTATTTGAAATATCCAGAATAAGTAAGTCCACAAGACAGAATACAGATTGGTAGTTTCCTGAGGATGAGAAGAAACTGCTTAATGGAGAAGGCATATTTTCTCTTGCAGTGATTGAAATGTTTTGGTACTAGATGGAGTTGGTGGTTACACAACATTGTGAATGTACTAAATACCACTGAGTTGTTCACTGTAAACAGTTTGGTTTTGTTATGTGAATTTAATCTTAATAATTTTTTTAAAAATCTAGTTTTAAAATCTATTTGTAAATATTTTTAGCATAAGTAATCTATGATAATTACGGCACCCTTCTAGAATCAGTAGACTCAAGTTTTTAATCTAAAAGAAAGGTATATTTGAGGAAATTAGGCTCTTGGGTGCTTTATAAATATTTATTTTGATCCATCCTCATTGCCAATAAAAGGAATATTTTTATTCTCAATTAAAGAAAAAATTAAAGTTTGTTATACTTATTTAACCAGTTGTCATTCACACCATCACACCTCTGGATGTGGACGAGAGAAAACCCATAGAATTCACCCCCTGAGTCATACCTGACACCTCATGAGCATTCATAACAGACTTTTCAAATACCAGATATTCGCTTGTCTGCCTCTTAAACTCTGTTCTTCCAACTTCCTGCTCAACCGCACTCAGTATAGCAGTTCTTCCAAAATGACTCTTTCCAATACCCAACCTCAGGCTGCCTCCTTTTTTGCTCCTTGCATTCTGTTTTCACATCAATCTAGAGAAAACTATAAGAACAAACTCTCTGCCAAGACCTGTCTCATTCCCTTACTCTGCTCTCAATCCTATGTTCTTTCAGTGTTCCAGCTTCTTCAACAGAAAGTGAAATCTGTAGCTGTTGGAAAGGGTGAAAAGTCAATTGGGTGACATCTCCAAAACTCATGGATCTGATTCTTCAAAAATGGAATCTCCACAGTCACTTTAGAAAGCACTCTGGTAGTCTCTTGATAAGTTAAACATAACCCATCAATTCTACTTCTAGAATTCTTCTTTAGAATTCTTCTAGAATTCTACTTTACCTAAGGGAATTTAAAGCATAGTCCAGACAATTATTTAGAGCAGCATTATTCACAGTAGCTCAAAAGTGGAAACAAACCAAGTGTTCATCAATTGATGAATAGTTAAACAAAAATGTTATGTATACATATAATGGAATATTATGCAATCATAAAATGCAATGATGTACTGATTCATGCTACAACATTGATGAACTTTGAAAATATTATGCTAAGTAAAAGAAGTTACATGCATGTATTGAGCAATTCCATTTATATGATATGTGCGCAGAATAGGCAAATATACAGAGAGAAAGTACTTCAGTGGTTGTCAAGAGCTGTGAAAGGGGCAGTGGGGAATAACTGCTAATGGTACAGGGTTTCTTTTGAGAGTAATGAAAAGGTTCTGGAAGTAGACAGTGGTGATGGTTATACAACATTGTTAATAAACCAAAAATCATACACTTTTAAAAGCTAAACTATAAAGTACCTGGAATTGCCAATTGTTTATTTTTTAGTCCTCTTGCTATCTTAGCCATCTGGTGGCTGTGCATGGATTCAGACAGAAGTCAAGGCAGATTCTGAGGAGGTTAGGAGATTCTGCCGGGATTCCCACCACTGCTTTGTAGAGCCTTCCTCTAGAAAGGCAGTAGGATCTGGATTCAGATCCAGATGTGGCTTTAAGCAACTTGGTTACCTGCTCTAAGCCCTTGCTTCGTTATTTGTAAAATGGAGGAAAAAATATTTAACTCACTGTATATTATGAGGATGAAACAATCATATATTCAGAGAGTTTTGCTTTTAGTAGGCAATGATAAATGGTAACTATCTCAATTATCTTAGAGCACTTGCTCCTCAAATATTTTCTACATTGGTTGCCTATAACTAAGCCAATATATGAATCACAGGTGAAAATGTAAAAAAGCAATCACCTAATCAGGGGGTTGGTATAACGTGCTACCCACTGAAATGAATGGCTTTACGCTTTCATCCATGTGCTAAGTCAAACGTTGCCCTGAAATTATAATTTATACTCGATTGTTTTCATTAATGTCAACTGTCCTAAATGATACATTTATGTAGGACAACTGTCCAGAAAAACATTAGATGCAAATTGCTGCTTAATAAATCAAAGCCAAATTTAAGATATTCAGTGAGTTGCCTTTTTTGCTATGCATTATGCCTAGTGTTGAGAGGAAGCAGTGGAGAAAAAGGTCTAATATCCAGACTTTGACTTCTAGAGTTCACTGATCAGTGTTTATGGAGGATTATGTTGCTGACCATGCACTAGATTTATGAGAAAGAAAGGGAGAATCTACCTTTCTTCAGCATTAGACAGGGCTCACAGTTAATACTCTGGTGTGCTCTATGAGGATAAAAAGATTTTTATTAAAATGGAAGTGAAAAATCAGTCTTTACTTCCTCTGACAGTGTTCCAACAAAGAAACAATTTACTTTTCAGTCAGAAGGAGTCAGGATTAGAACTCACTACTGAGGCCATAGAACTGTTTCTGAGTTCAGAGATAAATTATCTGGGGTAATTTATTACAAAATGAAATTGTAGAAATTAATTCTCTATGTTTGAAGAATAAAATAGTCAACCAATGGATTGTTTTAAATTAGATAAAATTCTACTTAAAAATATGATAGACTTCAGTCTATGAAAGTCTATGATAGACTTCATAGACTTCAGTCTATGATTATATCATTTCAATATCACCAAAAAACTGGGCATATCTTTGCAATACATCTGATAAAATATGATGTGGCAGCACCAGCCCTGAGCAAGCTTCAGGCAGAGGGCAAGCCTGATTATAAGACATCATGAATAAAAAAAAGTGTTCATAACTCCATTTTGCATTTTCAACATTTTTTAGGATACAGATTTCAAATTTTAAATATTCTAATGGCTGAGGTTACTTCTTTTTACAGAAGCCTTTGAGAAATGCAATGTTTTAATTGTTCACATAAAGACTCTTAGAAGCTTGAGGGAAAAAAAGTCTTTCCAGATGAGCAAGAGGTTGGATAAATGTAATGACATATGGTTTGTTTTTTATAGTCACAATATGCAAAAAATAGAAGCATAACACATGTATTCAATGATATATATGTATTTATACATATAAATATATATTCTGATTATAAATTATGAGATACAATTATTTTGTATCAATGTGATTTTGTTTTCTTTCTCTTTCTTGTTCCCTTTATGAATAAAAATAACAACTGAAACTTAGAACAATTTTAAACATCTCATTATACCAGGGATCTAGCAAGAGATAAAATCAACATATGCAAAGCCATGATGCCGCACGGTCCCCTCCTCAGACTTGTGAGCTGCGCTGTCTACAGGGTCTCAGAGCCTCAGGGTGGGAAAACTGTCCGCTGATCTTATTACAGAATTTCCCCTCACCCAGCAGGCTTCTTTGGAATCATTCCAGATGAAAGGGTCATGACCTGTTTCTTAAATATCTCTCAGTAAAAATCTATCTCACATCCTCTGGCAAACTCAGAACTCACCTTGGAAGTTCTTCTTTTATTGCCTCTGGACCCCTGCGTTCATCATGACACTCAGGAGATGTGAAAGGCATCTGATCATTACGTTTTATGTACTTGAGTTTTACAGTTTCAAAGGGTTTCGTTAAATCACTCGGTACTTTTTTTCTTCCAAGTTAAAATAAAAAACAAACCTGAGTTAATGTAAACTATTCTCTCGCATGCTATAGACAATTTTTTGGGGTGGGGAGGGGTGATCTTTTGCAGGCTCGTGGGTTATTTTCAGAAGACCCTTGTTATGGAGAAGAGGAATAGCATGCATATGGAGAGGATTACCTCCAAGAAACCAAAATGGACCTCAAACTCATCGGGAAAGTGTTAGTGGTCACTATTAAGTCTTACGTGAAGGCGGAGGCGTACCCTAGGGACAGGCCTTGAAAATGATGGAGAAGGAGCTGTGATCACTATTCCACTACCTCTGAATGGTGGTTCTCACACCCTGCCTTCTTGAAGTTGTTTTTCCATTACCCAGGCCTGGCCCTGTGCTACCAATTTACCTCCAAGCTTTGTTGCCCCCATGTGTCTCTGAACTTCATTTACCTTACCTAGCTCATCCTTGGTAACTGAAGGGTCAAACTCTTTAGCTTCCAGAGTAACTGATTAATTGGTGCTAATGGCCCACGCACACATTAATTTTATTATAGCTTTAATTTAACTTTTTAGTTTGGAAAATTTCAGACGTGTCTAAAGTAAGTAGAATCACATAATAAAACCTCATTGTAATAACTCATCAGTCAATTTCAACGATTATCAATATTCTGCCATGCTTCTCCATACCACTTTTAATTTTACTATTTTTTTCTTTTAGTTAAAATTTACATAAATTGAAATCACAAATCTTAGCTGCACTATTTTGAAAACTGGACACGCCTTGGTAAAACACACCCCTTTCATGATATGGAATATTTCCATCTCCCCAGAAAGTTACCCCCAGACTATACTCCTCTTCCAAGAGACAACCACAGTTCTGCGTTTTATTTAACCTTAGTTTTGCTTCTGCAACTTCTATGAATGGATTCATACTGTGTGCAGTTTTTTGTTTTTTGTTTGTTTGTTTTGCGGTACGTGGGCCTCTCACCGCTGTGGCCTCTCCCGTTGCGGAGCACAGGCTCCGGACGCGCAGGCTCAGCGGCCATGGCTCACGGGCCCAGCCGCTCCGCGGCATGTGGGATCCTCCCGGACTGGGGCAGGAACCCGTGTCCCCTGCATCGGCAGGTGGACTCTCAACCACTGCGCCACCAGGGAAGCCCCTGTATGCAGTTTTTTGTGTCCACCTTCTTTCACTCAGCATCATATCTGTGAAATTCATCCATATTGCTGCCAGTATCTGTTATTGTTCAGTAGGATTCCATTATATGAATTCCATACCACAATTTGTCTATTTTTTCTTTTGTTGATGGATAGTTTGATTCTTCCCAGTTTTTAACTGTTGTGAATATTTTTATACATGTCTTTTCATGGATATACGTTTTCATTTCTTTTGGGTAAAACACCTAGAAGTGGAATTACTAGGTCAAAGTGTAGCTGTACAGTTAGCTTTAAAGCTTAAACTTTCATCCCTTTTTCAATTGCATTTTTAAGCATTTTGAATAAATAATTAAATAAAATGGTAAAAAATTCCAGACGGCATAACAAATATATATTAAGAAGTATTCTTTGTACTCTGTTCCTGTCTAGCCCACTGCTCCACACTGCCTCCTACGTAAGCACTTTTATTAATCTCTTGTGCATTCTTCCAATTTTTTTAAACACAGTGATGAGTAAATAAACATACATTTGTCCCCTTCCCTCTTCTAACACAAAAGGTAACCTACTATATAGCCATAATACACCTTCTTATTTTCACCTAACAACATATTTTAGAGACTTTCCATATTGGTGAATAAATAGGTTCCTCATTCTTTTTATAAAAACTGCTCTATCCATGGCCCCTTGGATTGGTTCCAACCTGTTACTACTATACATAGGCTGCAATGAAGAAACTTTTACCTACATCATTACATATATATGTAGGAATATAGATGGGATAAATGTCCAGAATGGTGCTTTAGCCTTACTAGGCCAAGGGTGATAGGTATTTGTAATTTTGTTAATGTTGCCAAATTGTGCCCCAAACGTGTTGTGACATGCTGTAATCCCATCAGCAATGCATGAGCGTTCCCCTCAACCATAGTCTTGCTACCAGAGTGCACTGTGAACCTGGATCTTTGCCATTCTCAAGCATTTCAACTCAAGTTTCCTGAACAGCTGAGGAAAATAAACGTGCAAAACCCCGGCACCCTATGATTTTGTGTGGTGAGGTCCTTAGCAGAATCTGCTACTTAATTTGTGCGGCCAAGTAAAAAACAAAAATGTGGAGTCCCTGTTCAAAAATTATTAAGAATTTCAAGATGGTGAGAGTAGAACATTAAGGCAAGCATGCGGCCCTGTAAAGAAAGTAAGAGAGCTTTGAGGAGGAACTTGTTTTACCTTAAAATGTGATGTACGTTTTTGCACTCCACTCCATATAATAGTAAAGTTTTAAATTACCCTTATCAAGTCAAATTGACCTTTCAGGAAGGCATATCATAGCTATCACGTGGCCATACCTCAGGTGCCACTACACAGCCTGATGGGAGAACTCTAGATGACTTCTCCCAGAACTTCCCTGCTCCCAGACAAGTTTTTATTTTTTTTTTACATCTTTATTGGAGTATAATTGCTTTACAATGGTGTGTTCTCTTCTGCTTTATAACAAAGTGAATCAGTTATACATATACGTATGTTCCCATATCTCTTCCCTAGTTATATAAATGCAGGGCCACCACTTTCCCTGCCTCACGTCTAAATAACTGAATAACTGTGATGATGGGAACTGAAGGCCGAGTGGATGTTGACGTGGGGACAGTCATTGCAAGAAGATCCACTAGTCCAAGTTGCACTTGTTGTTTGTCTTGATTTCTGACGATACAATGTCTGTTAGGGAGCCCGATTTCCCCTTCCAAGGGAGGAGAGCAGTGCCTTATTCAGTGGCACTCTTAGTGTTTCTGCACTCTCAGAACGCTTATCATGAATGGTATTGGGGACCCCCAAGAATCAGTGTTGTTGGGCTGGAGATGACGCTAGAGGAAATTTCCTGAAAAATCTCGAGATAGTCACTTCTGAAATAATAGAAAGCAAGTGGAGTGGAGGGAAAAAAAGAAGTTTTTTCTTGATATATTGGGAGAGGGCATTTACTGAGATGCCAGGTGCCATGTTAATGTCCTTATATACGTCATTGCAGAGCCCCCTTCTTCAGGCTGCTCCCACAAACAAGTAGCATCTGCAAAGGAAAGAGAGACAGACAGACTGACAGAGCCAGAGAAAGAGAGGAAGAAACATCTACTCAAATAGGCAAAGGGAAAAAAATAGAACTGAATGCCAAACAATTTAATAAAAATATATCCAATATACTCATGAGGATTGAGGCCAGAGGGAAGAACAATTTGATCATATAGTAAACTTATCCACACTCTCAAATCATTACAGTATGTGTTAAGTGTTAATCCAGACAGCCCTGAGGTGTGCCACAGTTCTCTGCTCTTTCACCCCCTCTGCTGGTGAAAGCCATCCTCAGGTTGAAACACGAGCAAGCACCGGGAGAAGGTGAGGAAAATGAGATATGTATTTTACACAGTTGTGCTTCTCAAACTTTAATATGCATATGAATTGCCTGGGAATCTTGGTAAAATGCAAATTACTTACTAAGTCTGGGCTTGGGCCTGAGAGTCTGCATTTCTGGCAAACTCCCAAGTGTTGTTGGTCCTTGGACCACATTTTGATTAGCAAAGCTAACATTAATGATATACCATCAGTAATCACCAGCACAAACACTTCTTCCTGAGGTCCCCCAGCTTCACAGAGAACTGATCTCTATGGCCTTTAAATAGCTCTACATCCAACAGTGGGTCCAATCCACAAAGTGAACAATTTAAATTCATTGGGAATGTTTCTACAGTTATCTCAATGATTTACTTCTGTACCAGTTTCACCATGCAGTCGATTATATTAGAATATTGGAATCTAGTTAACACATGTTGCAATGATTTGGTCAAATGAAAACAAATTTTTATTTTAGAAGAGTCATTTAACCAACACTCTCATTTCCAAACAGGAAGCTGAGGCATAAAGAGAGTATGTGACTTGACGGAGGCCACACAGCTTGTTTATAGCAGCCAAACTAAAATCTAATTACACCAACACTGTCCTCATGCTGTCTGTCCAGATCATTTCCCTTTTTTCTCTTTCTCTAAGGTGACCAGACTCATATCTGCTAAATCCCATAGGTCACTGAAGTCCTAAGTGGCAGGTCACAAAGCTCAGTAAATATGACAGTATACATAGTAACTCATTCTTTTGTAAATTAGTGTCCAACTCTCTTATCAGCAGAGTTAGCCTTTAAATATCCATTAGAAGGAAAAAGAAATACTAGACCCTGTCTTATTAGCATCACCTGTCTTGGGTGTTTAATCCTCACTTTGCTTTACCCTTTCTTCCTGAATCGCATTTTTAACAACAGGACACATTAGGTCTTAATTGATATTCTTTAAACTTCCCCACCCAAATAATACAGTAAGAAATACAGTAATTAATACAAATTAATTTCATATAGTGCAGATGAGAAGATTCTTAATAAGGATGTTTTGAGTGAGTGATTTATTATTTGGGTAGCTGAAAGGATGAATAGATTATTATACTAAGATAAATTAATCATAACTAAATAGCAAAGAGGGGCTTATCAGACCCTCGAATAAGGCTATGCTCAAAGTGGGTTGGCCACGGACTATGTAATTTCACGTTCTTTTGTCTGCAGCATAACAATTCACTTTAGAGTACTTAAGTGATTTTCATGCCTGACCAAGAGTGAAAGGTGAATCTCCAAGCTGCCCTTTCCATCATTCTCAGCAAAAAAAAAAGAGACAAGAGTAAATAAAAAGTTTCCTGGTCTCTGACTTCCCACCCAATATAAACGTAGAATGCAGACGAGCAAAGTGAGTGAGCGAATGAAATTGTTTGTAACAAAAACCCATTATTCACAGATGAAAAATTTATATTGTCAGCGTAATATCTGTGAGGCTAAACAACACTGGAGAGGATATAAAAGCAGTGCGCTTTGGTGCAGAACTACAGAGCTCAGGACACTGCACACCAGAGTCCCCAAAAGAGGGCTCTCTTTCTCTCTACCTGCTCTGTTCCACCTCCTGGTGTCAGAAGGTAAGATTAATACTGACAGATTGTAAGACTGAAAATCCTGTTTGGGGTACAGTTTTCGTAATGGGGCAAAGTATTATGAATTATAGTGCTGTTTTTTCATCTTATACTTTATTACTGTAATACACAGGGCAGAGTTGAGATGAAAAAGTGATATAAAATGCATTTACATAAACTTCAACATACTGTAGCCGCAAAGTGAGTTGAAGAAATAATTCAATGCAAAGATACAAAATGAAAGAGAAACAAAGTGCAAAGATACAAAATAGAAAGAAAAGCAAAGATTCAAATCAATGCACTTACTACAAGATTTAACTGTTATGAGAACTGCATTTTAAAAATGAGTGGTAACATTTTGAAAAACAAATATCTTTCTTTGGATTTGATAAATGTGTATACTATTGTGAACAGAAGGAGCCTTTTAAATTCAGCAGAAATGTGTCCATTAGAGAGGTTATAACAGCAATGGCTCCTTACCAATGAAAACGTATGGTTTTCCAAAAGCGCAGAATCAACGTCATCATTCAAATATTCAAATAAGGCTGATAAGGCTATCAAAAACTCAAAGTCCATGAAATCAGCTCTTTGTAAATAAGACATAGCATATTTTGTGCAGAGAACAAATATCATCGATTACTGGGAATTCTGTGGATGGAGCTGAGTGAACGCATAGATTAATAATTACTTACTATGTATTGAGGACCAATAGTAATAAATAAAATATCTAAAATGTTTACATGTCAAAATGAAATTATAGTAAATACCATTAGAAAAAAAAATCAGATGTCCTAAAGTACCTACTTAAGCTCTTAAGGATAAAGAACACTTTTATGAAGATCCTCAATGGGTAAATGATTACGTGGTATGGTTTCTTTTCCACACATACTAATTAACACCTGTGAGAGGAAATGATCTAGCCAGTTTTAAAAGCATTTGGCCTAAAGCACCAATATATTTAGGGATATACTGTATGTCACCTTGTCTAGGTCAAAGATTAATCTTTCTAAAAGACTTTCTATTCAGGAAATACTATTGGTACCATATCTCCTTTTAAATTTGAGTGGAAATGTAAGGTTCTTGTAAAACTGCAGATTCTTTCTGTAGGCTGACTAAAGCAGGGGTGGGAAGTAATTGGAAAGTCTTCTCTTATTGAATAAGATTTTGATACCAAAATAAGGCAAATATTTGCTTTCTCAAGTCGTGGTATTCAAACAACCTTATTCTTACATTTTTCACAGTTCTGTTGACTTTTACACAATGAATAAATACAATTTTAAAAATCAGTTACTTCATTCAGTAGAGCTCATTCTGCTGCCTGGAGAGGACTTCGAACATTCTCTTCTGTATGGTTGTTTCTTCTACCAGCTCTCTCAGGGGCAGAAAACCACCTGCTCCGTATCTGCCTCCAGAGGACGTCATAGAAGATACTGTAAAACCGTTAGGGACATTGTGTGGAAGGAATTACAGTTCTCAATTGACTTTCCAACAATGACTCTTTAGTAATCCTAAAGAGAGATGCTTGCTTTAATTTTTAAGTTTCTGAAAGCATAAATTTATCATTAAAAATTATAATCAGAAGACCCTGCCTATATATTTGGCAAGGTTTCCAAAGTTTGCCAACCAGATAAACTGAAGCACAGCAAAATGCCATATTAGTAATTGAATGTTGATGAATGAAGAAGGATGAATATGTAATGCCTATTGTGTGGCTTTGTCTAACTGACCTCTTAATCTAAAAAGAGTTAATATTTCAAAGGAAAGAAAATATCACGCAGGTATTACAGTCTCCATGTTTTAGTGCCAAAGACCGATAGTAAGTGTGGCTAAGATGTTAAAGAAAAGACTGATAGTTTAAAATGATAATATTTATAAAATACTTATTTCAAACCAAATGCCATTTGCTAAAAATACTCATTCAAATATTTTATGGATAAGCATGATCAAACTTGGATTGAAATCCCCACTTCTCAAAGTAAACACGATCGGTTGAAAGTAGCAGAGGGAAGTTCATGACAAACACTGGACTTGAGGTTTTCATTCAGAAAATAGGGGTGCTTGTCCTGTGGGGACATTCTGGCCACATTCATGTTGGTCCCACCCCGCCCATCCACACTGCATCATGATGTCCTTGGCATCCCATGGCTTCATGAGGCATCTGCTTGTGATGCGAGGTATTCTACAACCTGGTCTAGGGTGTCACTAGCAGTGAATGACACGTCCTGGACTCAGTCCAATTATAAAACAACCAGGGGACTTCCAAGACTTCAGAAGCAAGCATTAATTTTCTTTATGACAGTGATCTCTTAGTTTCTTAGTTGTGATTGTTCAAGTTGCCAGAAGCATTAGTTCTTGTTGCAAATTGCTTGTCTTTAAAATGATTTTTTTTCCTTTAATTTAGAACAGGTCAAAGCACCCTAAAATACCTCAAATCTGTTGGCCGCTTTATAATTACAAAGTCTAGACCAAGTTACACTATTTAAAATATAAATGAATAATACATCTGAACCGACAGCTGGTATGCCAAGTTGTAGCCTGAGGCTGCTTTAAGATGGTTGAAATGCAGTATAATGTAAATGCTTGGAAGTGAAGGACTATTAATTGAAAGCCAGACTGATAGTGAAGAGGGTGGCATTACGGATAAGGCGCCATTCAGGCTAACCATATGTAGCATATCATCTACAGTGGGTATTTTCAATGTTTATCGTGGACATTTTTAATTTCAATTCTGGAAATGAGCCTTCTAATCATTAACAGAAGTGTCCTACACTAATGAAAAAGCTTCAGAGTGCTACACATCTTTTGTATTCTTTTTAGCCACCCAAAAAAAATAAAAAAGAACTGCAGGAAAAATGTAATCTAATATTTGAAATTACTCAAAATATAATCAGAATAAAATTGATGACTAGCTTTTTGTTCTATTTATAATATTTACTTAGTCAAAATTGAACTAATTTAGTCTGACCGGTTTAAATATGGTTGAGGGTCTCTATCTTTCCCTTGACTCTGTGTTCCAACAGGCAGCAAAAATGAAAAGCATTTACTTTGTGGCTGGATTGCTTGTAATGCTGGTCCAAGGCAGCTGGCAACGTTCCCTTCAGGACACAGAGGAGAAATCCAGGTATTAAATCGTTAGACTTGAACTAATATAGCACTATGGTTAGAATACAGCCTGAGATAACTGTGATTAGTAAATAGGTCTCCGTAATTTGGAGTAAATACTCTGCACAATTTTCAAATGTGTAAAGTATCATTGTGATAAAGGCTTTTCTAGAGTACAGATCAGAGTATGTCGTTTCATAACCGAAGAGGTGGGCAATGTTGAAAAATATGTTACATGGGAAATTATAGCTCTTTGAAATCTTCAGCTAATACTCCCCGTTCATTCATTACTCACACTGCAGAGTAGGTCATTTTAATTATTCACACCAACTTTTCCTCTTTTACTCTTTTCTAAAACATAACACTGTTTCTTACTAATTGTAAAAGTCATACGTGCTCATTATAAAAATATGCATGTACTGTATATAAATATATCGCGATCAGTTACAGCTTTGTATCATGTTCTGTCTCTTAGCATTGTATTGTTAGCTTATTTTTTTATATCATTACAAATATCTATTAAGTGTATGGTATTTAATGGTTACATATTATTCCACCTCATAAATATACAATATTTATTTAGCTACTCCTGCTCTATTGAATACGTAAGGGTTCTTCAAATTTTCCCACAAAGAATGCTGCAAATAACATTTCTCCCTACATTTCTCACTGTTTTTCTGAGGATTTATTTCTAGTATTTATTTCTAGTAAAATAATCATGTCAAAGGATCTGAATGAGTTTAAATGTTTTATCTTGCCAACTTGCTTTCCAGAAAAGTCATACACATGCACACTCCCATCAGCATTATAGAAATACTCCTCTCATAATATTCTCCTCGGTATTTAATCCTTGCTAATTTGATAGGTAAAAATAGTATCTCATTTCTATTTTTGAGTTTTAATCATATTGAATATTTCCCCACATAGCCGTGCCAACCAACTGTTGATTACTGGCATGTGGATTATCCACTACACAGTTTCAAATTAGCAAGTGGGCTTTTTCTTGCCTTTCTTCGAATTTTTAATTGTCTTTCCTTCACCATTAGCCACCACATAGGCAGGTAACGGAGCTACTTTTTTATATTAACATATGCGAAACAGAATTCGGAACATAAATCTGCTGCCCCCCGAAAAACGGTTTGGTATTCTTCACTCTTTTAAAATATTCAAGGCGTTGCTCTCTTCTGGCATTATTAACATAATTACGAGTAGATGAAATTGTTAAAAAAAGATTTATTTAATCCTATTTCAGAAAAAAGAAGCCAGTTGTAAAATCAATTGCTAGAATTCCAAATCGGAGTGTATTCAACTCTGGTAAGACCATGGGATTCCCATGGCAAATTAAGGTTTTTCTGAACTGCCAACTGAAATACTCAAGGAACCTGCCTTCCAACTTCATGTGGTTCTGTATTTTGGAGAGAAGCTGCTTCTCAAGTGAAGCTACTCTTGAGGAGAGATTTAATCGCACCAGTCACTCTTCTTCACAGATCATTCCCAGCTCCCCAGACCGACCCGCTCAATGACCCAGATCAGATGAGTGAAGACAAGCGCCACTCGCAGGGCACGTTCACCAGTGACTACAGCAAGTATCTGGACTCCAGGCGTGCCCAGGATTTTGTGCAGTGGTTGATGAACACCAAGAGGAATAAGTAAGAGTCTGAACCTGATCAGAAATTTGCACACAAATGTATTACTTAAATATGTCTAAAATTCCTCCTGACTTTCTTAAGTTATTGTGCCTATCAAATAGTGCCCATAAGCTCTTTCAATTTTGATGATTTTCAAGGTTGGTGATGCTATCCTTCATAATGTGCCTCTGAATGTCCCACCCCTCATCCCTCCAAAACTCTTACCCGCCCTCCAATGGGACATAGAATTTAAATTTTCCCAACTGTGGTCTTAGCAATGTTCACTTCATGCCCATTTTCCTTTAAAATTGAAAGCTGACTTTTGTGGACCTGCAAGATTAGAAATCTAATCCTGACCAAAAGATAAGAGCAAATTCAACATTCCCTTGTAGGATTCAAACTCATGACTATGATCACAAAGTATCCTCTAGCCAAGTTAGTCATGGTAAGGAATGGAAACAGATGCAGTCTTTTTCTTGTAGAATACAATCCAAGATAAACATTTAAAATTACAGTCTAGCTGCACAGCATAAAGAGAGAAGAAGGTATATAAGAACACAAGCCTATCGCAAGGCATACATTTTAATGCTGGATTTCCTTTGACAGTTTCGGGGTTTTTTTTTTGTTTATTTTTTGCTGCATCCAGGCTACTGGACGAAATCAGCTGCAAGAGTTTCACAGGGATGGTGGAATTTCACAATTACTTTGGAGGGTGACCCACAAGGGGAAGGGAGTTATACACACAAAGTAGCTGAAGGAATCTAAAAATCAGGAAAAGGGAATAAATTTGTCCAGATAGAATGGAGAAGGGGGACAGAGTGAGACGAGCCAGCAAGAAGAATAAAAAAGAGCTGTTGACCAAAAATCCTTAAACTGGAGAGTACAGGAAAGATGGTAGTCATGGTCAGAGAAGACACTGCGAGAAGTCCTCGTTAAGGATTACAAATGAAGCCACTGGTGAAATGGGAGAAATCACATATTTGAAAAAATGCAAACAACTATGTTCATTTCTAGAAAGAGAATGCCATGACTTGGTAAACTAATGTAAAACAATCCTAGCTCCCAGGCAGTTTCTGTTGTGTTTAAGATGAAACCTTCCAGGGCTAATATATGATGGAGCAACTGACCGTCTATCTGGTCAACCACCTCCACAGAGCACAGTACACATTTGAGGGTGATACGGGGTCATCTTCTTAGCTTTCCTCACTGCTAGCCCATCACACATTTCCTTTAATCCAATATCATGTGGTCTTTTGATGACATTTTGAGATGCACCTTTGCTTTCCCTTGATTCAGTTAACTAACTCTGACCCCATATGTACTAATGACAAGCTGCTGCTTTGTTTGCAGGTAGCATAGCACAGTGGATAGCCCCCATACATTGAGATGGAAGAAAATGCTGCTTTAATAGTCAATGGCACAGATAAGCAGGGCAGGTGAAAATGGGTCACTAGGTGGAGTGAGGGAGCTTAGCTCCCCATAATTTTTATTAGCCCCCCATCAACCTTCACTCCAGATAATTAATGTAGCTTCCAGACAAGTCCTCTACCCACCCTCATCTCTCAAAACCACACAGAATCCCGAAACCAAAGCTGCCACTGCTTGCTTATAGGTGAGAATCATATTTCTAAAGAGACAGATCTTCAATTTAACTTTCACATTTCTTTCAGGAATAACATTGCCAAACGTCACGATGAATTTGAGAGACATGCTGAAGGGACCTTTACCAGTGATGTAAGTTCTTATCTGGAAGGCCAAGCCGCCAAGGAATTCATTGCTTGGCTGGTGAAAGGCCGAGGAAGGCGAGAGTAAGTCTGTACATTCTTATTCAACTTTTCTTTCTTTTTTTTTTTTTGCTTGATGTGAAAAACTTAGAATACGGTTATCTATATATGGATCTGCCTTACAGAAGCCATTAGTATAGTCTGACAGAGTAAAGAAATAACTCCTGTTGGTGGGAGACAATTTACAAAAGTCTCATCTGTTTTATCTCTGTTAGCAAGTATTAATAGAGTCAAACAGGTTACTTTTTATCCCCCATTATAGTTGTATTATAATTAGGGTATTAATTTGCCAATCCAGGACACTTTTGAGAATAAACAGAGTGCTTTTGATAACTACACCAGGAAAATAAGCTTAAACTAGGACTGTCCAGGAAAACTAGGGATAAACGAAAAGAAGAAATAATGCAGAAAACTTAGTTTCACTTTAAATATTTACATAATTTATGTGTTAGTAAGTAATGTGTTAGTAAGTATTGAGGTAAAAATGTGATAAAGACTGAAAGGAATTAAACTTAAGACGCTTAATGAAATGACATTCAAAATACAGATATGTGGCAACACCCATATATTTAACAACGTGCCCATTTTTTAGGGACTGTCATAAAGATAACAATTAAATTATCACAGCTGAAAATACGCCCAAGAACTTTAGGTACTTTCTTGGATCTTACCACAACCAGTCAGACCCCTGAACCATCCTGTTTTCTTGTGACCATTTTGATTGACATTTGAATTATGAGAAGCAGGAAATTCATGTTCCACTCTATTTTTATTTTTAGTGAGACTTTAAAGAGCTCTCGAGGCAAAAGGGAACTAGTATTGTTGCTGATTTTTAAAACATTAACAATCAAATTTACAAAATCAATGGGAAAATAGTTACACAATCAAGTTTACAAAATCAGTGGGAAAATAGTCACTTACACTTGACGCTATTTTATAGTGTTTTAAAGGCATACCAAAAATTCTGCTAAATAAATCAATCGAAGAGAAAATCTGATATAGACTAAGGTTTAATCCCTTAATACTGCACTTGGCAAGGCTGTTTTGATAATCACTAGTTTTATAGGCTAGAATATATTTTTATGAATTATAAACAAATTAATAGTCTCAATAATAACTTCTGTGTTGGCAATACACTAAAATCTTTGAAGCAGCTGGAATATGGAAAAGGCCTTAGTTTCAGGTCCCAGCTCTGCGCTATTCTACCTAATCCCTTTCTGATATGCAAGTTTCTATGAGGCTTTTCGTGATAGGCCCTCTGTAAATAGAAACATATGGTTTTCTCAGCGATGCTTACACGTGTTACAGTGATAGGCAACCAATAAGCATTTATTTGAAACGTTTAACCAAGTACTGATTTTACCTCTCTTTTTCTCAGTTTCCCAGAAGAAGTCACCATTGTTGAAGAACTCCGCCGCAGACACGCCGATGGCTCTTTCTCTGATGAGATGAACACAGTTCTCGATAATCTTGCCACTCGAGACTTTATAAACTGGTTGCTTCAGACAAAAATTACTGACAGGTGATTTATTTTAGTTTATTCTGAAAACCATCAACACTTTCATAAATATTATCATACTGCTACAGGTTGTTCCTATGTGGGGAGAGAGTCTTTACTCTCTTGATACATAATCAAAATTATAATCATTCAAGAGTACATTATTATATTTGTTTTCTGTCATTACAATTTTATCCATTCACTCATTTATTCCAAACACATTTCCTGAGTGTCAATAAGGGACAAGGCATTCGGAACACATTGCAAATTGCTGTGTATGTTGAAATTTTAGCGCAAAGTAAAATGCCAGTATATATGGTATTAAATACTTAATGTAATAAGCATAGCAGTAAAAATTTAAATGCCAAAAGTAACCACTTATCTTGGTAGGTTGTAATTGCCTTTTTTATAATTATTCATACATTTTATATATCTTGATAGGGACACTTTAGGGTAAGCCATCTTCAAATGTAAATATTTGAAAACTCCAGAAGACAAAGGGATATATAAGATGAAAAGACATAAATAACTTTGATCAAAATAAATCATTGAAATATTTCCTGGATAAGTTAACTATATCATCTGTGTATTATACTATGTTAAGTCATTTTCTCTTTTTTTTAAATCTCCAGGAAGTAAGTGTGTCATTACTCAAGTTCATCTTCACAATATCACCTGCCAGCCATGTGGGATGTTTGAAATTTTAAGTTCTGTAAATTTAAGAAGTGTATTCTAAAGCCATATTGCTTTGCATGCCAATAAATAAATTTCCTTTTAATATTGTGTAACCAAAAGATCATGAGTAAATGAACCATTGTCAAAATAGTGCTAAAATGTCAGCTTTAAAATTAAAAAAATGCAGAATTCTCTTATTTTTTTCTTATTTTGGATGAAGTACCCTAACCTGCTTACACTTAGCAATGAAATTGTTGTTCTATGATATAGTTTGTATATGTAAATTACTCCAATCACAACATATCTGCGTTATAATAATGGGATAAGGGAAGGACTGGTAGCCACAGTTGTGAAACTGAAAGTGAACTTTCTTCTTAAAACTTTTGTCATAAAAATGCTCAGCTTTCAATATATAAAAGATAGACTGAATAAAAATTTCAAGCTTCTTCACCATGGTCTGTTTTCTCTCTTCTTTGTGCTCCTACTCCTTCCAAATACCCCTGCTTCCTAAGCTGGTAGCCCATAAGCCAATTCGATGCCCAGCCGTGGTTTCACGTTTTAAGTTGTTACACAGTGCTTTAACGTTTTTGGCCAACATTGAAAAATCAAGGTATTTTACATTAAAATGTTGATTTCTTGAAAAATTAGGTCCTCAGGAAATATTAGACCCACAAAACAAATCTTTCTGAAGCTGAGAGCCAGCTGCCTTCTTCTGAATGGTCACATGCTTTTCAGCTCACTATTGTGCCCCCTACACACACACACACACACACACACACACACACACACACACACACACACACACCTGTGCATGTTATACATTCACAACCAGATAATGTACACAGGTAGCCACTTTCCCCAGTCCACTTTATTTATACATCTTACTTGTCTGGCACCTGCAGACATTTAAATTTGTCTATCATACCCTGTACTCTTATCTCCCTGTCCTGCAGTGTCCAGTATCTTGGGCCAGTCTGATGCTCATTGCTGTGCCAGAGACATTTCTTTGCTGTATACAGACAGCATTGCCAACTCTCTTTCTCTCTTTTATTATTGAGATATGATAAAGACATAACATTGTGTTTGTTTATGGTGAACATGTCAATTTATATATTGCCATATGATTACCACCAGAGCTTTAGCTAACTCCTCTGTCAGGTCACACAATTATTTCTTTTCTGTAGTGAGAACATTTAAGATCTAGTCTCCTAGCAATTTTGAAGTATGTAATACTGTATTATTGACTATAATCACTATACTGCCCATTAGATCTCCAGAACTCACTCATCTTCTAGTTGCAAAGGTGTAACCTTTAATAACAACTTCCCCACCCGCTAGGTCCTGATAACCATTGTTTCTTCAAGAGTGTGTTGTTTAGTTTCCACATGCTCATAAACATTCCAGCTTTCCTCTTGTTGTTGATTTCTAGTTTCATATCATTGTTATCAGAAAAGATAGTTGGTATGATTTCAATCTTCTTAAATCTACTAAGACTTATTCTGTTACCTGTCATATGACCTATCCTTGAGAAGGTTCTATGTGCACTTGAGAAGAATGTGTATTTTGCTGCTGTTGGATGGAATGTTCTATAAATATCTGTTAGATCCTTTTAGTCTAATATATAGTTCAAGTCTAACATTTCCTTCTAGATTTTCTGTCTAGATGATCTATCCATTGCTGAAAGTAGGATATTGAAGTCCCCTGCTATCATGATATTGTTTTCTATTTCTCCCTTCAGATATGTTAGTATTTGCTTAATATAGTCAGCTGCTCCATTGTTAAGTATCTATATTTTTATGATTGTTATATCTTTTTGATAAATTGACCCCTTAATTATTATATAATGACCTTCTTTTTCTCTTGTTACTGTATTGGCTTAAAGTCTATTATAAGTATAGCCACCCCCACTTTATTTTGGTTTCCAATTGCAAGGATTATCTTTTTCCATCCTTTCATTTTGAGCCTATGTATATCCTTAAAGCTGAAGTGAGCCTCCTATAGGCAGCATATGGTTAGGTCTTGTTTTTTTATCCCTTTATACACTCTGTGACTTTTGGTTGGTGAATTTATTCCATTTACATTTAGAGTAATTATTGATATGTTAGGCCTTATTAATGTCATTTATTAGTTGCTTTTTAGGTGTTTTGTAGTTCCGTTGTTTCTTTTTTCCTCTGTATCTGCTTACCATTTTAAATTAGTGATTTTCCATTTTCTTCTTGTTAAACAAAAAAATTGCTTATTAATACAAAAGCACACACAAAGTATAAAGCGATAAGAAATTTAAATATCTAAGTCAGAGCAAACAGGTGGCAATTCAACATCCAGAGTTGACAAATTGCTTGAAAGAAACTGCAACAGATTAAATTCCCCCTGATGAAGAGGGAATCTTCAAAGGTGAAGAGGGGCCAAGGTATAACAACTTTTCAAGTTTCCTCTCCTCACTAAGAATCATGAGAGACACTCCATCCAAGGGGAGGTGTCCAATTTGGTGCTTTTAAGGCAGGTCAAAACCCTCAAAATCTAGAGGATTGAAGGGAAAATGTGTCTCTATTTCTGGATAGGTATCATTTGAGGCAGGAACAGAGCTTTTTCTTTAACAGTGCTTTTGGTCATCTTTTTGGCAGAGAAGTTTGTCTCTGAGGCATCTATTAGTCTTTACTGACTTTTTTTGTAGCTCTGTTGACAGTTCCTAAAGACTTTCTGGTGGCTTTAGGTAAGGCTGTTGGAAAATCAAACATTTTGCAAACATGTGATGTTGAAACCCAAGATCTCCCATCTAAGACTTTGACTGAAGTCCTAGACCACAGCTTCAGTCTCTCCTTAGAAGCCACACGGCTGCCTGGTTCTCCATTTTCCTTAATAGCAAAGATCAGAGTAGTCATTCTGGATTAAGCAAGACTCAGTCTCTTTTTCTGTTCTGACTGCTTTTCTTGATTTCCCACTCTGATTCCCTTTTCTTTATCTTTTGTAAATCTACTCTAGGTTTTAGTTTTCTGGTTGCCAGGAAGCTTACATAAAACGTCTTATGGAAAAAGTTCATTTTAATATGATAGCCACTTAACTTCAATCACATATGAAAACTCTACACTTCTACTCCCCGACTTTTATATTTTTTATATCACAAGCTATGTCTTTTTATATTATGTGTTTGTTAACAAATTATGGTAGCTACTCTGCTATAGATGCTTTCTATTGCATTTTCCATTTCATTCATTAGATTCTTCAGCTCCAGAATTTCTGTTTGGTTCTTTTTTATGATTTCTATCTCTGTTAAATTTCTCATTTTGTTCATGTATTGTTTTCCTGATTTTGTTAAATTGTCTTACTGTGTTTTCTTGTAGCTCATTGAGCTATTTTGAATTCTTTATCGAGTAAATTGCAAAATTCCATGTCTTTGAGTTTGGTAATTGGAGATTATTGTTTTATTTTGATGATGACAAATTTCCTTGATTCTTCATGTTTTTGGAGTTCTGCATTGATGATTTCACATTTGAAGCAGCAGAATCACCCACAAATCTTTACTAGTTCCCATCAGGTTAGATACATTGATCCTTTGTCCTATTATATCTGGGGTTTCTCTGACCTTCTATGGATACACCAACTCCACACTTCTTGCCCCCCTTTGTGGCAGAATTCTTAAGCTTTTATGCCTTCTCTGGTTCTTACTACTCACCAGGTGAACTGCTGGAAACCTATCTCTTTTTTCCAAAAAGTAGTGCCACAGCTCAAGTTTGTGATTTCTTCCTTGCCCACAGACTTCGGTCTGATTTTCTGAGCACACTCCATTTGCCACACTTGGGAGCCCACACAAGGAGCCAGCAGAAGAGTGGGGCGAGGTGTGCATTTACTAATTGGGGCATTGAGGATGCCTGCAGTTCTGATGGGGGGGATTCTCTCAGGTGGGCTTCCTGTGGAGTCCTGAAAGCAGTCAGCAGGACTCTCTAATGCCCTTTGATATTCTTATCTGCCTCTCTCCTCATCTCCTCTCATCATCCAGTCATGGATGTCCTCGCTTCAGTACTGTGGGTATAGCTGGAGAGAAATGGGTTTCTCCAGTAGCTTCCCATACAGCTGGGGTAGCCTGGCACTCGTTCACCACTCACCTTTTCTCCCCCAAGAGAGGTTGCCACCAGTTAGTTCAGCCCTGCGCTGTGTCACCTTGGGGGAGGGACAGAGCTGGGTGGTTCCTCTCACCCTCTCCAAAGCATCCAAATTTGGTTTTGTTTTTTGTTTTTGTTTTTGCTCTGATGGAGTGTTGGAATAGCCCCTTAGGAAGGCTAGACCTCTACGAAGTCTCTCTTATCTTGGATGGCTGCCCAAGTCAGCACTCTCCAGGTTTTCCTCAACTGCCGCCAAGGGGTGTTGGGGCAGGTTCACCAGCTCCTGCTGGTTCGCAGACTGCACAAAGGTCTGTCTTCCTTTTGCCAGACGCACAGTTGGGAGAGACTCCTTCCAGGTCCCTTGACATATGGTGCTTGATCCCACAACTCTATAGACATGCTTTTGTTCATAAATGGATGCTGGTTTTTGGTTGTTAAAAAGGGGACAGAAAGGAGGAATGTATTATGCCAAAATGATGCCGACATCAATTTGAGTTGGATCCTCTTTCTCTATCTCTAAAGTGCCTGTAAGCCAGAATTTCCCAATTACCCACTAATAAGTTTCCAAAGTTTATAAATTACTTATATACTTTGACCAAAAGGAGTAATATCTGTAATAATCCTCTCACCCATTTACATAATGACAAGCTTTTCCTGATCTGGATAGAAAATTTAAGATTAGCATTATCTAAGTAGGTTTAGTGCCAGCTGTGGGAGCCTGAGCAGGTAATTTAAGCTGCCTGGGCCTAAATTCCTTGTGAGAAAAAATTAGATTAAAAGTGCCTAATCACCACCATATCTTTCAGAAGTCTTTGTTTATAACTCTGTATTTGTCTTACAATGAGTTCTCAGTAATAATAGGATCCTGAAGTATACATCTTAAGATCATTATTATGGAGCTACTCAGGGCAGAAGTTACCTTTGTATGTATCAAGATTATGTCACTCAGCTTCTCCAGAACCAAAACTAACATGTTTTCCTCCAAAGCATCTGAAAGGGGAAGGCTCAGAGGTTGCACAAGTTCTTTCCGAGTAGGGTTGTTGTTCGTATATTTGCTTGATGTTTTAGGTAGGGGATGGCTTTGTGGATTGTTAAGGCATTCAACTGATAAGTTCAATGTACTGTATTTTTCACAGTTCTGAGCTAACAAGCTCAAGGCTATTCTATGGGACTTCCCTGCTGACGCAGTGGTTAAGAATCTGCCTGCCAGTGCAGGGGACACGGATTGGATCCCTGATCCAGGAAGATCCCACATGCCGCGGAGCAACTAAACCCGTGCACCACAACTACTGAGCCTGTGCTCTAGAGCCCACGAGCCACAACTACTGAGCCCACATGCTGCAACTACTGAAGCTCGCAGGCCTAGAGCCCGTGCTCCACAACAAGAGAAGCCACCGCAATGAGAAGCCCGCTCACTGCAACGAAGAGTAGCCCCCGCTTACCACAACTAAAGAAAGCCTGCATGCTGCAACAAATACACAATGCAGCCAAAAATAAATAAGTAAATAAATTTATTTAAAAAAAAAAAAAAGGTTGTTCTACGATGTCCACCATGGTTTCTTTTATGCAAATTGTTGCCTTTATTCTGATACCAATGTATCACAGGTGACATAACAGGCTCCATTTGGAATTGACGTTTGGTTTAGAAACTGAACAGATATGTGTTCTTGTGACACCAAGTCAAAAGCTTGAGAGCACCTCCATGCCCACTCCAGTTAAGCAGCAGCCTTCAGAACCAGGGATACAAAGGAGAGGAGGTAGGCAGCTAAGGAAACTGACACCTAGCTGGAGTGAATGGAAAAGGGAAGCATAAAACAGCAAATGTGAGTCAAGTCCAAAATAATGCCAAAGGTCAAAATCAGAGATTAATCTTCCCTTAGGTTTAAAAAGCAAACTAAGGGACGACAGTGGGAAATAAAGCTAAGGATGGGGACTGCAAGCCTAGAAATGAAGTTGAATATATTAGTTACATATTATGTTTACCTGTGTGTAATACAAACCCAGTCACAGAGACTGAACTAAATAGGAGGATATATATTTTTTACAAAACAAGAAGTCCAGAAGCAGGAAGTCCAAAAGTAAGCATATCAGCAATAACACCTGCTCTTTATTCTTCTGCTTTGCCATCATTAGCAAATGGCTTTCCTCTCACAGGCACCTCAAATTTGAAAAAGGACTGAGCCATCTCCCAGTTTCCTGTCCATTTTTTAGGGAAGATACAGAGGAAAAAAGGATGGGTAGGAGGATAAAGAGGAAGAAGAAGAGGAGGAAAATGAGAATAAGTCTAAAAGGAGAACTGACAATCAGGAAGGGAATGCACAAATTATTATTTTTTTCTTTTTTGGCGGTACGCGGGCCTCTCACTGCTGTGGCCTCTCCCGTCGCGGAGCACAGGCTCCGGACGCGCAGGCTCAGTGGCCACGGCTCACGGGCCCAGCCGCTCTGCGGCATGTGGGATCTTCCCAGAGACTGGGGCACGAACCCGCGTCCCCTGCATTGGCAGGCGGACTCTCAGCCACTGCGCCACCAGGGAAGCCCGGAATGCACAAATTTTGAAAAAGCAAAACATTCCCAGGAATCTCCAGAAGAATTTTGATTTTTTTTTTTTTTTTTTGGCCAGAAATGTGTCGCATGACCTCATCCTGGCTACAAGGAAGGCTAGGGAATTTTGTCTTTCAGATGAATATGTTGCAGCCCATACAAAACGGGATTATATTAGTAAGGAAAGGTAAGAGAATGAATATATGTATGAAATTAGAATCAAGTGGTGCTTTGCCACAGTCGGGGTTGAGATGCCCAAGCCACATTTTACTGAGTGCCATCTTTGTAGTTTGAAGTTTCATTGGCCTAAGTCCAAGCAGGTTTGCCAAACCCTGGACTCCCTCTGAATTCAATGTGATAAAAGTAAAACATCCAACAAAGATTACTGTAGAACATTTAGATAAGACTCATACAAGCATTTTATATCTTTAATTATAGAACTAAGATTAAATAATGAGGATAAGACTATAAAGCAGTCATGTTGAATGAACCAGGCAGATATAAATATAAAAGAAAGCAGGGGTTGAACTATTGGCACCAAAAGTTAAAACTCCAGCAAAAAAATATTAAGGAAAAGAAGGACACTTTAAAATGCTGAGTGTTCTGAATCTTAATGAAGATCTATAACAGCTGTTAATATTTATGCACTCAATAACACATCAACCACTTTCATAAAGCAGAAACTACATGAGATTCAAGAAGCAATAGTCAGAAATACACTGGTTAAAAGAAATCTAAACTCTCCTCTCTTAACTCAAGATAGAGTCAGGGAAGAAAAATATTAGGATACAGATACCTAAACAGCATAATCAATAAGGTAGATCTTATAGATCTAAATTGAACTATGAATTCTGATGAAAGAGGATACATGTTCTTCAAAATGGAATGGAAAAGTCACAAAAATTGACCACATTGTTGGCCACAAAGAAAACCTTAATTATACAAATAATTGTACAAATTTTGAAGATTGGAATCATTCAGACCATAGTGGAATCAAGTTAAAAATCAAAAACAAAAGATAGCTTAAAAATTCACAACTGCTTGAAACTAGGCAATCACTTCTAAATAACCCATCAGTCAAAGACATCATAAAGGAAATCAAAAAATACTTTTGAACTGTACTATAATGAAAATAAGATAAATACAATGAAAGATACAACTAAAGCTGTATTTAAGAATAAAACATAGCTTTAAATGTATTTGTTAGGAAAGAAGAAAGTTTGGAAATCAATAGCCTAAGCTTTTACCTCTAAAAGCTGGGGGGAAAAGGACAGCAAATTTCAGAAAGTAAAAGAAAGGAAATTTTAAAAAACTAGAAGAAAATAATGAAATAGTTAAAAATTGGTACTAAAAATTAACAAAGGCAAAAGTTAGTGCTTTGGGTAGATTAATAAAATTAATAAATCCCTAGCAAGACTAGGCAAGGACAAAAAGAGGAAAAATGACCAATACCTATAATAAAAGGGGACATCTCTAAAGATCTTACAGACAATATCATGATAATAAGTATATAGTACATAAAATTCTATGCCTGGTAAATTTGACAATTAGTTAAAGTGGACAAATTCTTTTTTAAAATGTTACTTAAATAGACACAAATAATAGGAAAATCTTAATAGTCCTCTGTCTATTATGGAAATTGGATTTGTTATTTTAAAAACTTTTCCAGAAAAGAGTTCCAGGCCCAGATGGCTTAACAGGTGAATTCTTCTAAACATCTAAGGGAAAAAAACCACCAATATTACATAAATTCTTCAAAATAAGGAGCAAATATAAAACATTTCCCACCTCATTTTATGAGACCAGGATAACCTTGATACAAAAATCTGACAAAGATTTTACAGAAAAGGAACACAATCTGACTGAACATAGGTAAAAAAATCCTATATAAGACATTGATGAATCAAATCTAGCAATATATAAAAGAAATATTACAGAACAAACAAAGAATAAGAAGAAACAACAATATATAAAATAAAATGAATTTGAAAACAACCACTGAAGCGAATGAAATTAAAACAAATATGAGACTATTGAAAATGTCTATGATTTATTAGAATAAAATGTATTTGAAAACCTAGAAGAGAGAGATGAAATTTGAAAGAAAATGTAATTTTAAAAGTTGACATTAGTAGAGATTAAAAAAGCTTAAATAAACCAATTTCCATAGAAGAAATGGACAAAAATATCAAAGAATCATCTCATAAAAAGTCACCAGGTCTAGGGGCTTCCCTGGTGGTGCAATGGTTAAGAACCCACCTGCCAGTTCAGGGGACACGGGTTCAATCCCTGGTCTGGGAAGATCCCACGTGACACGGAGCAACTAAGCTCACGCACCACAACTACTGAGCCTGCACTCTAGAGCCCATGAGCTACAACTACTGAAGCCACGTGCTGCAACTACTGAAGCTGCAACTACTAGAGCCCATGCTTCTCAACAAGAGAAGCCACCGCAGTGAGAAGCCTGCACGCTGCAATGAAAAGTAGCCCCCAATTGCTGCAACTAGAGAAGGCCCACACGCAGCAACAGACCCAACACAGCCAAAAATAATAAATAAATAAAATAAATAAATTTATTTTTTTAAAAAGTCACCGGGTCCAGATGGTTTTGCATGGATCTTCTATCAAACTTTCAAAGAAGTTGGTAATTACGATACTTCCTAACTTATTTCAGAGGCTAAGGGGAGAAAAGGAGAAGACCAATGTTCTAATTCTTTTTATAAAGTGAGTGTAACATTGATACTTAAGTTTGATAAAGATAGAAGAAAAAAACCCAGAAAATTGTGAACTAATTTCATTTATGAAGTTGATTTTAAAATCCTAAAAATCGGGCTTCCCTGGTGATTGAGAGTCCGCCTGCCGATGCAGGGGACACGGGTTCGTGTCCTGGTCTGGGAAGATCCCACATGTCACGGAGCGGCTGGGCCCGTGAGCCAGGGCCGCTGATCCTGCGCGTCCGGAGTCTGTGCTCTGCAACGGGGAGAGGCCACGGCAGTGAGAGGCCTGCATACCACACACACACACACACACAAATCCTAAAAATCCCAGCAAATAGAATTCAATAGCATATTAAAAATATTAATACACTATGATTAAATGTAATTTATTCCAAAATTATCAAGGGGGTTCCATATTAGAAAATCTGTCAATATAATGTACCATATTAAGAGATCTAAAAAGAAAAAAAATTATCATTATCTCCACACATGCTGCATATAAAATGGAATTAATGCATTACACATTTATATCAAATTTGTAAAAGGCAACAGCCAAAATGGTGGCAAAGATATGGTACTGGAAGTCTCATATATTCTGGATGATAGTATAAAATGAGATGAGTACACAGGAAAGCTGTTTGGCAATTTGTTATAAAGTTAAACACATATGTACCCTATATATATTACCAAAAGAAACATTATTATAAACAACTTAAATACCCATACATCTATCCATAGGATACTGGTTGAAGGAATCAAGTTACTTCGACAAAATGGACAAACTGCATAGCCATTAAAAAAATGTGTATTTGTATGTATATGATTTGAACAAAGATGTTCTAGTAACTTTCCTAATAGCTGAAATATTGGAAACCCAAATGTCCATCAACAGAAGAATAGACAGAAAAACTGGTATATTCATACAATGAAATATTACACAGCAATAAAAAGGACAAATTATTATGATGATACACGCAACAAGACAATTAATCTCACAAATAATATGTTACACAAAAGTAACCAAAGACAAAATAGAACATACTACTTGATTCTATTATAAGAAGCTTAAGAGCAGCACAGACTAAGCAATGGTGGTAGAATAGCTTAATGGCTGCCTCTGGGGAGGGAGGTGTGGAGTTCTGAGTAGAATGGACACCAGAGAGCTTCCTAGAAAATGAAAATGACGGAAATGTTCTATTTCTTGATTAAGATGTGGGTTACATGGAAATGCATATTTATCAGACCTTGGCAAAATGTGCGTTTGAGATCTATGCAGTTCACTGTGTATAAATTGTGCCTTAATAAATAAACTTAAATATGCAAAATCTATATGAATAAAACTATATTAAGATATTAGTTCTAACTCAAAAGCTTGGCAATACACTCTGTTGACAAGGATGTGGGTATACAGAACCTTTCAAACGCTGCAGATGAGCATACAAAATGTCATTACCGCTTCTGGAGGAGTATTTGACAATATACCAGAACTACTTAGACGTTTGCCCTTTTCCTCAACAGCCCCAGTTCTAGAAATTTACCCTAAAGTTACACACTAAAAAATAAAAATCTAGGGCTTCCCTGGTGGCACAGTGGTTAAGAATCTGCCTGCCAATGCAAGGGACATAGGTTCATGCCCTGGCTGGGGAAGATCCCACATGCCATGGAGCAACTAAGCCCATGTGCCACAACTACTGAGCCTGCACTCTAGAGCCCACAAGCCACAACTACCTAGCCCACTTGCCACAACTACTGAAACCTGTGTGGCTAGAGCTCGTGCTCCGCAATAAGAGAATCCACAACAATGAGAAGCCCGCGCATCGCAACGAAGAGTAGCCCCCGCTCATGGCAGCTAGAGAAAGCCCATGCACAGCAACAAAGACCCAACACAGCCAAAAATAAATAAATAAATAAATAAAATTTAAAAAAATAAAAATCTACTTACGTACAAAGTTATTGTTTGTGGATATTGATTATTCATTGTAAAAAATTAGAAATAACCTGAATACCCATATGATACTAGTTGAATGAATCAAGATACATCCATGAAATAGGGAACTGTATACACATTAAAAAAGAAGAAGAATGAGTTTCAGTTCATAAAGATAGGTTTGTTTCCAGTAGTATTAGCGTAATTGTTGGGGAAGAAAAAAATTTTCCTTTGCTCTTCTAGTTTCTTCTGGCTGGTCTAAAATTAAGTTAACATTAGATTAACAGGAGAAAATCAAATTTCATTTCATACATGCAGGAACCCCACATACATGAGAGATTCTTGGTAATAACTGTTTTACTGGGGAAAATCTCCAATCTAAATTCTTCTAGGTAGTTAAGGGAGGGACAGTAGTTTTTCTTGAGCCTATAGGGTCTCCACTGTCTTTAGCTCAAAATAATCCACATGCCAAAGTAGCACATCTTGGGGAGGCCTGTCACAGCCTGGCCTGGACACTGGCAAAAGGGTAATTTTATGATTCAAGGAAAGCCTCTCGGGGATGCCTCCATCTGGAGATAGGCAGCTCACACATGTCGATTGTGGTCACTTATGTATCTCTGCACACGCACGCACGCACACACACACACACATAAACAAACACCAAAAGCACATTATAATAGCATTGCAGACTCTTTATCCAAGTTACACACCTGTTCCAAGGCCCCACATGAGCCGCACCCCAGAGTACCAGACATAGCCCCGGAAACAACTATTCCTCCAGAGATGCCATACCCACTAGCAGAATGGGACCACATCACATCAAGACATCAGGTAGTGACTGACTGGGAAAATAGGCACAGCATCTTCTTCACTCTGGCTCTAGACAAAATGGTGGCAGATAATTGCCCCCTTTGCTCCCAAACAAAACTCTGGGAGGCTCCCAGGTGGGGGTGTGTTCCCTGGGGCAATAGACCCTACTGCTATGGCAAATGATTTTTTTTTTTTTTTTTTTTTGCGGTACGCGGGCCTCTCACTGTTGTGGCCTCTCCCGTTACCGAGCACAGGCTCCGGACGCACAGGCTCAGCGGCCATGGCTCACGGGCCCAGCCACTCCGTGGTATGTGGGATCTTCCCGGACCGGGGCACGAACCCGTGTCCCCTGCATCGGCAGGCGGACTCTCAACCACTGCGCCACCAGGGAAGCCCGGCAAATGATTTTTATTTGACGGCCACCGCCCTCTCCTGGAGCTAGTAGGTATGAAACCACCATTGTGGATACAGTAAGTCCCCTACATACGAATGAGTTCTGTTCCGAGAGTGTGTTCGTAACTCCAATTTGTTCATAGTCTAACAAAACTAGCCTAGGTACCCAACTAACACAATCGGCTATATAGTACTGTTCTGTAATAGGTTTATAATGCTTTTCACCCAAATAATACATAAAAAATAAACAAACAAAAAATAAAGAAAACATATTAAATCTTACAGTACAGTACAGTAGCTGGCATAGAGGGGCTGGCATCGAGTGAACAGGCAAGAAGAGTTACTGACTGGAGGAGGGAGAGGAGGTGGGAGATGGTAGAGCTGAAGGATCGTCAGCAATAGGAGACGGAGGGCAAGCTGCAATTTCACTCAGGCCTGAACATTGATGGCACAGGTTCTGGTTCCTTGCTGGATTCAATCCTATCTGCCTTCCTGAAAATATGATCCAGTGATGTCTGGGTTGTAGCTCTTTTTTTCTCATCATAGATGACACGGTAGCACTGGATTGCATTCTGAACGACTACTGCAACCTTCATGTACTGTTCTACATTTGGGTCCTGTGCCTCAAGAACTAACAGTGCCTCATCAAATAAACAAAATCCCATTCGCCATTTCCTGCATCATGAATCTCTTCAGTTCTTCAATTACTTCTTCTTCCTCTTTTCTCTCTTCGTCCTTTCTCTGGGCCTCCAATTCCATCAGGTCTTCATTAGTAAGCTCCTCGTCTTGCACAGTAAGGATTTCAGTGAAGTCGTCCTCTTGCAGATCTAGCTCCAGCTTCTTGCTGAGGGTCACTAAGCTGCTGAAGACCTCTTTGGACTCGTCATCCACCTTCCTATATCCAAGAAAATCATGAACAAGCTGCGGGCAAAGGTTCTTCCAAACCCCATTCACCCCATGGTGACTGCCGTAACCTCACTCCAAGCAAAGTCAAGGTTTTTTATGGCCTTGTAGATGTTATAGTCCTTCCAAAATTGTCACAAGGTTGTTCTTGATTCATCACTCCCCTTTACTGCCTGAGGAAAGTGTGACATAAATAATATTTCTCGAAAGTCGCTGTAACTCCCTGGTCCATATGTTGGACAAGCAACATAGTATTAGGGGACATATTAGGGGACAGACTCCTAATGGCTGTTTCCTCCTGAAATGCTGCTTCCCACTGTGTAATCTCCTTCTTAAGCAGGTACTCATTCACTTTGGCCCACCAGACATTGTAGAGTCAGATCAAGGTACCATTTCACTTTCCCAAGCTGTTCAATCATGCCCTACATCTAGCTAAGATCCATCCAGAACATGGAATCTTATGGAATTTCCACCTAGCTTACTGACCCCAAGTGACCAGACTTATAGAGAAGGACAATGGCCTACTCAAAGACATGTTCCTCAAGCTTTTAAACAATAAATGACCACCCAAGTAGACAAAATTTTTACCCCAAGCTCTCATACTCCTTAACTCCTGGACTCCAAGTCTCCAAACCCCTCACATCACCGACAGTCTTCTCCAAAGACTTCCCTGCTGGTACTTACAGGGAACTCTCACTCCCTCCATAGCAGAGAGGAGGTCATTCAAGTCTGCTTACAGATAAATGCTTCCCTTGTCATTTTGACTTTTCAATAATCTCGCCATCTTCCACATACTGGCAACCCAACTGAGGGTGGATTGTGCAATATGACCCTCTTATAACAGAGAAACCAAGGGAACAAAATTGTTTAGAAATCATGATTATACAGATATCATTGGCCCAGATGATGGCCCAGTACCAGACATGAAGTTCAGGCCACTGGCTCTGCCTCACTATTCAGGTAATAAAAGTTGGTTAATTAAACCAAATTCATCAAAAAGTTTACAAGAGATGGAAATTATAGCTCCAGAAGCCACTAGTGAATAACTGTGTGGGTCTCAGAGAGAAGAACACAGGCCCTCTGCCTAATGGATGCCAGTCACATTAGGAAGTGAAATCCATAAAGGAACCCTGGAATCCAGGTCACACAGCACCTTGGGGGAGGAGGAAACAACCTACTGATCCAAAGCAACTCTACCTTTGATCAGTATCCAGATTACTTGCTCTGAAGGAGGCCCCAGCAAGCTAGTCCAATGCAAATACTCTCCTTTATTATGGTTATTGCTCTTAATTGTGTACAGCCTGGATGATAGAGTTGCTAGTGGACCCCGCAGGCCTAATCCTGTCCCAGGAGATGTGTGGGAATACCAGCCAGGTGAACAACTGCACAGGAGGATGACTGAGTGACAGGCCCTGTTGGAAGGGCTTCGGCCAGCGTGCCACCAGGAGTGGATTCTGACTCAGAGCTCACTTCCTTCTATATTAAATGTCTCCAATGGAAGCCATACTTAAATGAGCCGCTCCCACCTTATACCATGCTTCAAATTATATCCCAGGCAGAATGGCCTCCCAGTGTAATCAAATCAGACCCATCTGGCTGGCAGGTTTGTGCCCTAATGGTTCCACTATATAGTCTTAGCAGGGCGATCTCTGGATTTTAAAGCTGCCATCCACAAAACGTTCCTATAATTAGCCCATCAATATGCCCAGAAGCTACGTGCATCATGGATGGAGTCCGCACAAACCTCCATCATAGACATCACACACTCCTTTGCAAGGAGCCCCTGAGGATCCTACAGAGTTCACTGAGATCTGCTCAACTAGCAGTCGATCCTGTACTTGTAATTTCATCCTGAGATAGGCCTCTAGCATTTATACTTAGAACTTGACAGCAGTCAGCCACTCCTTCATGTGTCCCACCCAGAAAAGTCACCTTCCCCCAAGTTGGCCTTCACCACCCCCAAGACACCAGCGCTTCAGAGGATGTCACCCCAGCCCAAGAGGTCACCATTGGAGATGACAGCACCTCAGTCAACACACCTCAACCTCACTAGACATTAGGATTCCAGTTGGTCAGCTTAGAGGACCCTGTAGAATACTATTTTTCTGAAATAACTAACTGCTTGCCCCGAGAACCATGCGTCTATCAAAACACTTGCAAAACCGTAAGTCTCCTGCCAACTGCCTGGCAGCACTAAACATCATTCACCTCAATGTCAAGCCAAACAATGTATTCGAAACCGTACTAGCCATAATAAGGTGCTTCCTCAAAACACCCCTAGCTTGGCCTGCTTAGATCCCAAGGTCAGGGACTTCTGGCTGCTGTGTTCCCTGCTCAGTGTCCTAGATTACAGCCTTTCTTCCCTCCTGATGCATCCATGAGAGACCCTGTTCCCCTGTTATTCCTTCCACCCTCACTGGCATCTCCTTCACACCCAAAATTGCCACCTCTGAGATGAACAGTAACATGTTGGTAAATGTTTAATGACCCATTCTTAGGGGGTGGGAGGAGAATGAGGAGGAAACACTTGATTTGTAGTTATTGCCAGTGTTCATGGTGTGAGCACCCCCACTATGGCCAATCTCACACTGAACATGGATTTGGGAAGAAATGTGCACTATTGTTACTCCCCAGTGTACGAGCCCAGAGCATCATTCCACAAGATGAGAAAAAGTGATGAATGAAGGATTACTCCTCAATTTTTATCTTCAGCGATTGGGTGGTGTGGCTGAGATGCTACATCAGGTGAGTGAGAGCCATTGTAATTTGGGCATTAAAAGTGAATACATGTGGGAATGAAAGAATACTAATTTTAGAAGAGTGGGTTACCTCTGGTTAAGAGTCAAGGGAAAGAAGCAGAGATTGAGCATAGTACTTCAATTTTTGTGGAATTTGGAAGTTTATATTTTAGGGTTGGTGGTGAGTATATTGGTGTTCATTAGCCTTCATATTTTCTTAAATGTCTTAAAAGTGTCACAATAAATTATAGAGGAAATGATGATAAGGAAAGAGAATGAGAAGGAAAGGCTATTGTGTTCTAACTTCTCAATAAAATACCCATAAAGACAAAATAATGATAAAAATAAATAACAATAATTTTGTAGCCATGGCTGGTGATTCTGATTACACTTCTATAAACTGAGCTCCTCTCATCACCTTAACAACTCTCACTGCATAATATATGCATACATAGACTATATTTCATCTACTCATGCCCAATTAGACATAATATTCCGGGACACAGGCGTGTTTAAGAGCACACTAGCTCACATGTATTTTAAAGCAGTCACTGTGACCCTCACATTTTAGCCCACATCTTCTGTCTAATTTCAATTTCTTTCCTTATTTTCTTCCTTTGGCCATCTTATTGCTCTGGATGTCTTTGGCTTTTGACACAGATATCTATGTTTCCTACATATTAGCAATGTCCTCTGTTTTCTTCTTTTATCAGGAATGAACTGGAATCTCATAAAACAACTTTAGAGATTAGAGGGAAGCAGCAGGTTGAAGAGAATTTCAGTAATTCAGTTGAAAAATGATGAAGACTTGAATTGAAGAACTGATAGTGAATAGGAAGGAAGATGTAGGCAAAATCTTAAGGAGGTGGCATGAATATAAGAAGACAGAATAGAGTTGCATTCTAGATTTCTGGTTTGGCATCTAGGTAGTGTCCTTCACTAAAGAGTACATGCTGGCTGAGGGGCAGGTTTTAGAAACTGGAGAGAAAACAGTGGGTTTAGTTGGAACATATAAAAGATATCCAGCTGAATTCTACACCCACTCCTACCCCGTGAGAACCCACTGAAACTTGTCCCACCAAAGAGTAATGGAGCAACAGAATTATAGTGGATTAAGAAGAGACAAGAAAACGAGGGGTGCAGCCAAGTATAAACCACTGTGGTCTTTCGAGTTTTGCCCGAAAGGAAAAGGATAGGAACAGCTGTAATGTTTATACATAAGAAGGACATAGGAACAGTATGGTTGGAAGACGGGTGGGATTTGATGCTATCTTTGCATAATAGAGAAATGGAGAAATAGAATGGAGAAATAGAATGGAGAAAACTTACCAGTTGTTCAGATGGAAAAAGGAGGAGAGAGAGGGATGGTTAGTAGAACTAAGGAGTGGTTGTTTGTTGATTGAATATTTGTTGGTTGGTTTGTTAAGATGAGATGACTTGAGAAGAAATTTGTATCTCCTCCCTCCCAGCCTGGGCAGACCACATGGAAAGCAGAATTGGGGAAGGTTGCTATTCAAATGAAATTGCACTCTCTTCTCTTTCAAACAGAGAGAAGTAAGAGAAGGAACAGTGCACAGAGATAAAATACCACCCTTCATAGCCTAACATGTCAAATTATGTAGGTAACCAAAAACAACGACTGAAGGACAACATGAGTTCAGAGACTTTCATAGGGCAGAATATGAGTTTAAACAATAACTTTGCTTGAAACTAGTTCTGAAGTTTTTCTCTTTACAAATGCTATTTCCCCAGGGAAATCACATGTCCCTGCCAAGACAGAGAGAGTTCTTGCCTTCCCCCCTAATGTTTTTGAGGGATCCCTCCCACTTTTCCAATAATTATCATTTCATTTGATGTTTGAAATAGTTTCTATCTGACGTCTGGAACAAACGCATGACATTTCTAGGGAACTAGCTTTCTCTCTTTTTTTTTTCAAGAAAGTTACATTTAGAGTAACACATCTTCCTTGAAACTTCATGGTGCTTCACATTCTTAACAATTTTATACCCCAGCTAGAGAAATGGAGCAGAAGGCAGTGGCAGGTCAACGTGGTGGAGTTGAGAGAAGATGGGCTTTAAAATGAGGCATACTGAGGCTTGAATGTCAGTTCTATCGGTGAATGAAATGAGGATAATAATCCCTACCTCATTAAGTGAGACAGCACGTTCCAAGCTCACGCTGTAGTCCCTGGCAAATAGAACCCTTTCAATAAATGGAATCTTCTATTACATAAATTATTTTAAAACAGTTGATAAGAAGTTAAGGTTATCAATAGTCTAGTAAATACCCACTAGTTTTGTTGTGGCTTTGGGTGATGGGAACATAATACTAAATAACCATTTTGAATCCAAAAGTGGTCTGTTAAGTAAAACCATGAAGTTCAAGACAAGCACAGATATTTTCATGAATAAAGCTGTATTAGTTTCTTATTGCTGCTGTAACAAACTACCTCAAGCTTAGTTGCTCATTGCAACATGAATTTATTATCTTACCCTTCTGAAGTTCAGAAGCCCAAAATGGGTTTCAATAGGCTGAAATCAAGGTATTGGCAGGGCCACACTCCTTCCAGGGGCTCTAGGGAAAACTCTGTTCCCTCGCTTCTTCCAACTTCTTAAAGGCTGCCTGCATTCCTCTGCATTCCTGACTCTTCCTCTGTCTTCAAAGTGTCTCTCTCCAATCTGTGCTCCCGTCATATCTTTTTAGTCGCCTTATCCTCCTATCTCCCTTTTATAAGCACGCTTGTGATTATATTGGGTCCATCTGGATAATCCAGGATAACCTCTGCCTTTCAAGATCTTTAATGTAATAGCATCTGCAAAGTCCCCTTTTCCATGTAAGGTAGCATAATCACAGGTTCTGGGGATCAGTATTCGGACATCTTTGCGGGGACATTCGTTAGCCTACCACAAAACCCAAGACAAATTATACAGATATGACATATAAAAAACAGCAGTTTGACAGTAAAAGGCTTGAGATTTATCTATGCCAGAAACAAAAAGGAAATGCTGTAATTTAAACAGCAAATACGATGCTGGGGTAAGATAAGAAGAAAACTTTGCTGTTTATCTACAGCTGATTTGGATTTGAGAAGAAATGCCATTACCAGTTTTATATAGTGAGGTATAGAATAGGCTCTAAGGAGAAAAATCTTAATTACAAAAATCATTGTAGAGGGAAAAAAGTAAGTCTTCTGAAAACTAAACGAATTGCAACTGTGTGGCTTGGGGGGGTAGCATAAATCTTAATAATTAATTGTGGGTGTGTGGAGTGTGAGCCCGAGATACTTAGCAGGAAAGGTTGATCTTGTACTCTCCATATTCACAGAGAGCTGAGAAAAAGAGGAAATGGGCCAAACCGCAGTGAGAAGCTGGGCTTTTAAAAAAGGAAGTTCTTGACCATGAAGATCAGACTACCAAGGGAAGCTGTGTAATCTCCATCCTTAAAGAGCTTTAAAAATAGTATAAACAGCCATCTGCACAAGATGATTTATGCATTGACCTTCAGGAGGCGGGCCCAGATCATCTCATGAAGTCCCTTCCAAGTGTGGGATTCTATGATTTAATCAGTATGTGATTTTTCTCAGCTCCACATTTTGTGAGATAACCAGCAGATGGAAGCCACAAATTCCCCAACATCATACCAAAATCATGGTTCCTCATACTGGTAGGGCCCGGTCAAGCTTGCCAAATTGGCATTGTGTGTAAAAATCATTGAAGGACCCACCTCAAACATTTATTTATCTCCTCGTGGGTGTCTGGACCACCCATGTCCACAAAATTACAGATAATCCTTACATTGATTCACGTGCATTCAGCTTTCATTTAACATAAGAGGAAGTTGCATATGTTAGAAGTATTTGTCTGGTTTTGAAATCTGAAGTGGTAGCTCTTTAAAATGTTATGAAAAATGTACAGAACCTCATCAGAGCAGAAATTAGACCAATTGGACACTGTGCTCTGGAAAGATTCATGGCTCACTTGGGCCTCAGTGTTTCGCACTTAAGTAACAGATGCAGTTCTCTATGTATGTTCATTTGTTCATCGAACAAATATTTGAGTGCTGACTGTATTCCAGGTTATGTCCAAGGCATTAGGATGCAACGGTGAGGCCGACTCTGTCCTTCCCTCATGGAACTTAGAGTCACCTGGGGGAGACAAATAAATAGGACATTTTGCTGTAAAGGGATAAAAGCTATAATGGGGTTAGGGACATGATGCAAACTTAGGAGGAGTAACCAACCCAGTTTGAGGGGACCTACGAGGGTTTCAGGAGGGAATGATGCCTAAGCTGGGATCTGAAGGATAAATGGGAGCTGCTGGGGGAGAGGGTGGTGGAGAGTATTTCATGGAGAGGGAAGAGCCTGGCCAAGAGGCGGATAGAATGCCGTGGTATGGGAGACGAGAGTCTTAGCGTATGGCTGGAGCTTGGAGGGCAGCAGAGGAGGGTGAACGGTGGATGGGAAGAAAGAGAGAACAAGAGAAAGTCAGTGATGAGGCTTGAGGGATCATGAGAGGCCTCATAACCATGCTAAAGGATTTGGACTTTTATGCAATGGTAATGAGCCACCCTTGAAAGATATAGATCAGGTGTGTCCTTTCGAAAGCATTATTATGGTACAGTGTTTGTTCTTGCTGTGTTTTTTTTTTTTTTTTTGGTTGTGCTGGGTCTTAGTTGCAGCACACCTGTGGCATCTAGTTCCCCGAGCAGGGAGCGAACCCGGGCCCCCTGCATTGGGAGCACGGGGTCTTACCCACAGGAACCACCAGGGATGTCCCATATGGTACAGTTTTAAATCCAAGGGACAGAAAAACATACTGACATTTGTTTTAGCAAAAGGAAGTGTTTCTCTGAAGGATATTAGGAATATAAGGAATCCAAGTAGGAACTGAACGTCCAAGCTGAGCGAAGGGCAGAGATGTTTGTTGGGAGCTACGGAGCCAGGAGTGGGAGCAAAGTGGCGCTTCATTTATCTCCTATTGTTGGTTCTTTGAGCTTCATCCCTTCCACTTGCTTTTTCTGTTCCTTCAGTTTCATTAATGGTCTCCAAAAGCTCCTGAATTTTAAGCTTTCAGACTGGTCCAGTGCTTCCATGTCTAAATCCTAAATGCCAATGGAGGGGACTTCCAGGCTCATCTTGAATCTAGGAGCTCATCTCTTGACCAAAGAGCCGTGCCAGGGAGCAGAGGTACATCACAACAGGGCAGCTGTGCTGCAGCCACTTGGATGGGGAAGGAGGGCTTGTTCCCAGAACCGCAGGGGCTGCTTTGCAGATTTTCCCTGAGTTTCCTTACTACAACTTAGATGGACTGATTGCAAACCTGGAGGCAGAGCCAGTATGGACATTGTGACATATGTGGAGCTTGTATCTGGGGTCAATGAGAGGAAATGAAGCCTCCGTTAATTCCAGGAACTATGCAGCCACATGAGGCACAAGCTCAGAGCAAGCTCTGGACCTCCATCAAGCACCACAATCCGGAGAACAGGTTCTGGGAATGTGTTCTTATTCAAAACTATAATTACTGGCAGGTTCAACTCTCATATGTGAATTTCCGAACAGCACACTTTTACTCAAATTGTTCTTTTGTTTCATCGTGTTACTAAAAAAAAGTATGACAGGTTGGCATGCTTGTTTATGTGAATGTCTGCCACTGTAATTTCTTACATGTTAACTTAGGATCACTATATGGGTTATCATTTATAATATTCTCCGAAACAGTAAAATCATCTTATCAGTTTTGAGAAAACTTTCTTTAAATTTGTGAAGTATGAGGTATAAGCCTTTTTATTAATGAATAATTTACCTCCCTCAAGTCTGCATTTGTTTTAAATTTCTGCCAATAGATGCTATGTTAAGCAATATGTATGCAGTTACCTATTTCACCACTAGATGGCATTCTACATCTTTCCTTCTAATTTGATCTCAAAGTAGCTTTTTAGAAATGGGATTTCCTTTTTGTTTTTGTCTATTGTTTTTCAAAGAGTTAATAGTTTTTTGGTACCATTTATTGAATGTTCATTGTGTCATTACTTATTTGTAATACTAATCATATACTAAATTTCTATATGTGCTACACGTTTCCAGGCAATTTTATTATTTTACCTGTCAATTCTTATTACAACACCATGCTGTTTTAACTACTTTAGTTTTACAATACATTTTAATATCTTTTATCACCATCATTACTCCTCAACTGTGTCTTCAATTTCAAAATCTTTTTTTTTTTTTTTTTTTTTTTTTTTTGCGGTATGCAAGCCTCTCACTCTTGTGGCTTCTCCCGTTGTGGAGCACAGGCTCCGGATGCACAGACTCAGCAGCCATGGCTCACGGGCCCAGCTGCTCCGCGGCATGTGGGAGCCTCCCAGACCAGGGCACAAACCCATGTCTCCTGCATCGGCAGGTGGACTCTCAAGCACTGCGCCACCAGGGAAGCCCTCCAAATCTTTTTAATCCATTAATTTATCCACATGAAATTTGGAATCATTTCATTGTCTTTAAAAAATTACTGGCACTTTTATTGGAGTTAACAATAATTTTGACAGTAAATTTAGAAGTTAATTTTGGAGGAGATTACATCTTTGCAATATTTATTCCATTAAGTATAACGAATGCTTTTGAACCAGTGATGTAGATAAGAACATATGCAGAGTTCTTGGCCTATGCAAGTGTGTGTGTGTGTGTGTGTGTACAGAATAAATGATTACATAGAGAGGGACACATTCAAATATAATTTATAAAAGGAGAAAAATAACTCCTCATGTACAACTGTAGCAGATGGGCTAAATAAATTATTGTATTATCTCAATGGAATATTTTGCTCCACTACATATAGTGATTTCAAATGATTGTCAAATGAGAAAATGCTCATAATAGAAGGTTAAGTAAATATAGTAGATATGAAATTATACATATAACAATTTAAAAATAGAGACAGAAGTAAATAGAATATATGCTAACTCATTCTAAGAGGTAGAATTGCAACTAATTCCTATTTTATTAACACTTTTCAGAATTTTCTGTATTTTCTACAGTGAATGTGTATTGCTTTCATAATCAGAAAAAAAAACTTTTAAATCTTTAAAACAAATAGATTTCATGGAGATTGCAAAGATATATCATTTTCTTTATATCTATACATACAGATTTATTTATTAACCAATTTTTCATAGAAATATTCTTGAAGTATTCAAAGAAGCCTCCTACAGCTCAAAAAGTTACTTTGTGATACTTTTTCTCCATATGTTCCCTGCTATTCCTGTGGAGACATTGTCTCAAGTTGTAGGTCACAGTCTCCAGAAAGCTTCTCCACCTCGACTTCTTTTGCACAGGTCCAACCTTTCAACCTTTCCCTGGGAGCAGGTCTTCATCTTCTAGTAAGTGTTAAAAATTAGTGAGTCTCAAACTTTCCAGTGTCAAGGCCCCTTTACTCTTTTAAAAATGATTGACTATGCCAAAGAGATTTTGTTTATTTAGGTTATATCTATTAATATTCAACATATTCAAAATTAAAACAGAAATTTCTACATATTTATTTTAATTCATTTAAAATAAAAGAATAAGGAAGAGGTCGACCAAGATGATGACATAGGAGGCTCCTGAACTGCCCTCCTCCCATGGACATGCAGAAAGTATAGCTACACGCAGAGAAATTACCTCTGAAAGAACTCCAGAAACCCTACACATCAAGTGAATGACATGTACCAACATTGAATTGGGTAGGAAAGGCTGAGGCACACTCTCGCCATAAACCTCACCCCAGGTACAGCGTATACAATCCTGAGGGCACTCCCAACTCCCAGATTCTCCCTAAGGAGTGAATGATTTAAACCCCACATCTAGTGCTCCAGTTTTTAAGACTCCCACCCAAGAGATGGGTCCCCAAACACCTAGCTCTGAAAGCCAATGAGGCTTGCATCCTTGAGACCCTCAAGACTACAGCAAACAAAGAAACAGTTCTTAAGGGACAGGCCAGCACTCACTGCAGCTATCTCCCCAGGGCTCAGCACAGAGGGAGCAAGGAAAAATGCCCATTTCCAAGTCTTTCTGTAAAAGGGCTCCACCTGCTGACTTTGAAAGCAGCTGCCTGAGAGTCAGCCTTCTAATTTAATATACATCTAAGAAATGTTTGTGATCATCCCTGGAGGATGCACACTCTCACTACTTTTATTCAACATCATATTGGAAGTCCTAGCCAGAGCAATTATGCAAGAAAAAGAAATAAAAGTCATTCAAATTGGAAAGAAAGAAGTAAAATTGTCTCTATTTGCAGAAGACATAATATTATATATAGAAAATCCTAAAGACTCAACCAAAAAACTCTTAGAACTAATAAACAAATTTAGTAAAATTGCAATATATGAAAATAAATATACAAAATCAATTGCATTTCTATACACTAACAACAAGCCATAGAAAAAGGAATTAAGAAAACAATCCCATTTACTATAGCATGAAAAAGAATAAAATACTTAAGAATAAATTTAACAAATGAGGTTAAAGATCTATGCACTGAAACTTTAAGTTATTGATGAAAGAAATTGAAGAAAACACAGATAAACTGAAAGATATTCTGTGCTCATAGATTAGAAGAATTAATACTGTTAAAATTTCTATGCTTCTCAAAGTGATCTACAGATGCAATGCAATCCCTATAAAAATGACAATAGCATGTTTCACAGAAATAGAAAAAGCAATCCTAAAATTTGTTTGGAGCCACAAAAGACCTCAATTAGTTTATGCAATCTTGAGAAAGAGGAATAAAACTGGAGGCATCACACGACCTGATTTTAAACTATATTACAAAGCTATAGTAATCAAAACAGTATGGTATTGGCATAAAAACAGACACATAGATCAATGGAACAGACTAGAGAGCCCAGAAATAAACCCATGCATATATGGTCAATTAATTTTTGACAAAGGAACCAAATACATACAATGGAGAAAGGGCAGTCTCTGAAATAAATGGTGTTGAAGAAACTGCATTGTCACATGCAAAAGAGTGAAACTGGACCCCTGTCTTGCACCATACAAAAAAATTAACTCAAAATAGATTGAAGACTTGAATGTAAGACCTGAAACAGTAAAACACTTGGAAAAAAATATAGATGGTAAGCTTCTTGACTTTGGTCTTGACCATGATTTGGGGGGTTTGACACTAAAAGCCAAAATAAACAAGTGGAGCTACATCAAACTTAAAAGCTTCTGCTCAGCAAGGGGAACCATCAGCAAAATAAAAATATTTTAAAACTACATATCCAATAAGAGGTTAATATCCAAAATATATTGGAACTCATACAACTTAATAGCAACAAATCAAATAACCCAATTTAAAAAGGGGCAATAGACCTGGACAGACAGTTTTCCAAAGAAGACACACAAATGGCCAACAGGGTACATGAAGAGATGCTCAACATCCCTAATCATCAGGGAAATGCAAATGAAGATCACAGTGATCTATCACCTTAAATATGTTAGGATGGCTTTTATTAAAAAGAAAAGAAATCACAAATGTTGTCAAGGATACAAAGAAAAGAGAACACTTTTACACTGTTGGTGGGAATACAAACTACTATGGAAAACACTATGAAGTTTCCTCAAAAAATTAAAAATAGAACTACCATATGATATGAAAATTGAACTTCTGGTTATACATCCAAAGTAAACAAAATCATATCTCAAAGAGATATGTGTACTCCCAAGTTCACTGAAGCATTAGTCACAATAGCCAAGATATGGACACAACCTAAGTGTCTGTCAAGGGATGAATCAATAAAGAAAAAAAAAATAGGACTTCCCTGGTGGCACAGTGGTTAAGAATCCGCCTGCCAATGCAGGGGACATGGGTTCAAGCCCTGGTCCAGGAAGTTCCCACATGCCATGGGGCAACTAGCCCATGCACCACAACAACCGAGCCTGCGCTCTAGAGCCCGTGAGCCACAGCTACTGAGCCCATGTGCTTAGAGCCTGAGCTCCGCAACAGGAGAAGCCACTGCGGTGAGAAGCTCCCACACCGCAGCAGAGAGTAGCCCCTGGTCTCTGCAACTAGAGAAAGCCCACACACAGCAACAAAGACCCAAGGCAGCCATAAATAAATAAATAAATAAATTTATAAAAAAAAAAATATAGGGCTTCCCTGATGGCGCAGTGGTTGAGAGTCCGCCTGCTGATGCAGGGGACACGGTTTGTGCCCCCGTCCGGGAAGATCCCACATGCCGCAGAGCGGCTGGGCCCGTGAGCCATGGCCGCTGAGCCTGCGCGTCCGGAGCCTGTGCTCCGCAACGGGAGAGGCCACAACAGTGACAGGCCCGCGTACCGCAAAAAAAAAAAAATATATATATATATATGTGTGTGTGTGTATACGTATATGTATATTATTCAGCCTTAATACAGAAGGAATTCCTGTCATTTGTGACATGTATGAACTTGGAAGATGTTATATGAAATAAACGAAGACACAGAAAGACAAATACTGCATGTTATCACTTATATGTGGAATTAAAAAAAAAAGGACAAAGTCATAGAAACAGAGAGTAGAGAAATCGTTGCCATGGGCTGGAGTGTGAGCAGAATAAGGAGAAGTTGGTAAAATGGTACAAAGTTTCAGTTATAAGATGAATACGATCTGAGAATCTAATGTATAACTTGGCGACTCTAGTTGTTGACACTGTAATTGTATAATTGAAATTTGCTAAGAGAGTAGAACTTAAATATTCTCAGCAAAAAAAGATAAATATGTGAGGTTATGGATGTGCTAATTAATTTGATGAGGGAATCCTTTTACAATGTTTACATATATCAAATATTCACATTGTAGACTTACAATTTTATTTGTCAATTATACCTCAAGAAAGCTGAAAAACAAAAAAACAAAAGATTCTGTCTGAGACTTCAGCCTCATCTGAGGTTTTGCTGGGGAGGGATATGCTTCCGAACTCACTCAGGTTGTTGGCAGAACACAGTTTCTTGCTGGCTGTGGGTTGAGGGCCACCCTCAGCTCCTTGAGGCACCTGTAGTTTCTTGCCACATGGGGTTCCCCAGCATGGCCACTTGCTTCCTCAAAGCCAGCAAAGGAGACAGCAAGCACCTCCAGAAAAATGAGCACTGCAGTCTTATGTAAAAGAATCACACAATCATCTATATCCCACACGTTTGGCATATTCTATTGGTTAGTGTCTTCAGATATGTTTATGGAGAGGGCTGGCTGTAGGATACTTCAAATAATTTATCTGATAAAATGGGGAAAATTCTTCCTGAGGAGGGGATATTTTCTCTGAGACCTCAAATGATAAAGAATCAGCTATGAGAAGATGGAGGTGAGGAGCATTCTGGCAAGCAGAAACAGAAAGTGGGAAATGTAGTTATACACATAGAGTTATCATAGTATTATAACTTTGAGCTTTATTTGTTTCTGTGTCTGTTTTCTCTATCAGCCAATGAGCTGTACAAATTATCTCAGGATGTTCAACATGTATTATACAGTAGATAATCAGTAAATCTGTTTAATAAATTGGTGAATTTTTAAATAAATAAAATGAAAAAAATAAAAAGCCCGTTACAGGTTAACATAAATAACAATTTTTATGGAGAAAAAATCCTAAATTTTCCAAAACAAAAAAAAAATAGTCCCCAAAATGGTGTTGTCTTACATTTTTTGAAATTTCTTTAATTTCTAGCTTAATAGAAGACAATTGGATTCTCATGTCTGCTTCTGAACTCAATCTGTTGTGCTCTCATACATCACATAGCCTCTGGAAAACTCCACTGTACATTCATGAGACAAAAAGGGAAAACGGCAAGTGACATCTTAGTATCATTAAGTGAAAAGTTATGACTTGAAAAAGTTCTTGAGGAATTCCAGCCCACACTTTGAAATTCATTAATTAGCTGTATTAAAGCAACGGAATTATCATTACTCCAAATTCTTTCCTCTCTCTGTTATAATACTCATGTACTCAGCTGAAACGGAAAAATGATGATGAGAGTAAGAATACTAGCATAAAACATGGTCCCTCATTGTCCACTTGACTACATGGAACAACTAGGAGAACATTTTAAGCTAGACCTGTGTGTCATTCTAGAGTTGACTGGGTTCTTTGAAGTCATCTACCCAAGCCCTACCCCACCACTGCCCCACACCATTACTTGGTTACCCCTTGTTATTCTTTGAAGATAGTTTAAGATTCACTCTTTCTAATTTTACTCCTCCCATACTTCTCAATGAGTTCAATATGCAATAGGTGATGCTTTCCATGTCTGTCCTCTCAATTCCTTGCCCTCCCTTCTTTCAATGATCTTGTCCTCCCCTTCACCCTGGCCACTCATTCCCAGCGATGTAGCCTTGAACTTATGTCAATAACTGCAAACCCTCCACAATCTCAGTTCTAAACAGCTTACTTTCTGGCCAATAACTACCCTTTTTTCCTCCAATTCACTTCCTATATCCCAATTCCAACAATCTCTCAACTCCACAAACACCTCCAATCCATTGATCCTACAACTTTTACTGGTTCTCCTTGTATCCTCACTCACTTTCCCTTCCATGGTCACTTATTATAATCACCCTGTAAATCTGTCCCCAACATCTTTGCCTTGCTCTTGCTTCATCACACTCTCTAGGATAAAGCCCCATCCTGGTTAAATTCCACATTCTGACTCCTCTGTGCCTACACACACACACACACAGATGAACAGGCCTAGAGAAAAATCCACTGATGACATCAATCTAGATTCATGATCACCAATATTATGTGGGTGATTAAACTATCCAGCAATTATATTGCATTTCCCTGGATCACTTACTCTTCTACTCTCCTAAGTGACTATGTTTACCTTCTCTCTCCTCAAACTCCAATACCTCCTCCACCCTCATTCTCAGATGGTGACTTTGCCTCCTATGTAACTAAGAAAACTATAGCAAGCAGAAGAGCCCCTTCACATCTACCCACACAACTGAATGGGTGCTTGTGCTTCACTTTGTTTCTTGCAGTACAGTTGAGCCTTCCATGTTCCTAAAGACCAACCCCTCCAATGATGTGCTAGAATCCATCCCCTCTAACCTACTTACTCAAGCCATTGCTCCAGCAATTCTTCCTCTCTCTCCTGTCTCATCCATTTCTTCCTCTCTACTGGAATCATCCTACAAACTTTTATTTCTATATTCACTGATTAAAAACTCTCTTCATCCTATTTCTCTCTCTAGCTATTTCCCATTCTTCTCCTTCCCTTAACAACAACAACAACAAAATTGAAAGAGCTGTCTATACTTGCTGCCTCCAATTGAGCTCCTTCTGTTCTCTGTTGAACCTACTCTAATTGAGATTTTGTAAACATTACTCCCCCAAATTTGTTCTTATCAAGCTCACCAGTAACTTACATGTTACTAAATCCAATGATTCATTCTCAGTCTTCATCTTCCTTGATTATCTGCATTTGATAGGATTGTTCACTCTTTCCTTCCTACAGATTTTTTCACCTGGCTTCTAGAATACTTTGTTCTCCTGGTTTTTCCTCTGTAGAACTGCTGTAAGTGCAGAAGGGAGAAGAGTTTTGGTTGAAATGGAATTGCACTGGTATCTGTAGTCATTAGGAGATTGGGTTAGGGAGAACAGCCAAACAGAGAATTGACAAATTATTTCTTTGACATTCAATTTGTCATGTAATTTCAAGTGTAACAGATATTGAACAAACATGATCCATGATGAAATCACAGCACCTCTGTTTTTATGATCCACTCCCACTACACATGTGTTGAGTGGAGTTGACCTTCCCTTGTCCCAGAAAGGGAAGTGCCTGTCATACTCAGGCACACCCCAGGATTTTCCTAGACATTCTCAGGCATCTATATCAGGACAAGAACATCCTGCAGTCACTTCAGTAACAAACAGAGTTAAATTCAGTAATGTGAATATCTTACATAATCAGAAACTAGAACTGATTTAGCACTAAACCTTTTCCTGCTCCCTTGCTTGGGCTGCTTCTCTGTGGGTGGCTTATTCTCCATGTCTCCACCTTGTGCTTTCTTTCCTCCCTCCTGGTGCTCTCCCCACAGCTTGCCAGCCAGTTTCTGGTTTACAGCAACAGCCAGAAGAGAGAGAAATGATAAAGGACTAAGAAATGTCCTTCATGAACTGGCTTTGTTTAAATATTTAAAATGTTTATAAGTGAGTCTTTCTTTCATGGACACCTTCATAGGTCTCCTGTAGGGTCTCTCCTTGGATGCCTCCCCTGGGATTCCTTTGTCTCGGTTGAGCAGATACATCTTATTATGGGTTGTCAAGGGTAGGGTGACCAACCATTCCAGTTTGTTAGGTAGTGTCCTTGTTTCAGCACTGAAAGGCCCATGTCCTGGGAAACCCCTCAGTTCTGGAAAAAAACAAGGATGGTGGATCACCCTAGTCGTGGGTGCTCTGTAGCCCTTCATTAATCTGGTATCAACTCCAACACATGGCTTCTGGTCCTTCACTCCTTTAGGACCTTATTAGACAGAGCCAGTGATAAACTCACATTGACTCACCCACTCAAGTGACTCACTTCTCTGGTCCACAGAAAATATTCTTTGGCTCCTTTGAAATGTTGAGACATAAGCCCTCCATCCTGCCTGAATCCAAATATTTGCAGTGGTCATCTCCAAAACCAGCTCTCTTCACCTCCCCTCTCTTTCCCTGGAAAGAATCAAGTGTGTCCTGGTCCCGTTGGAACAAATTCCTTTCCACGGCCTCTGAGAGGGTTTGGTGATGGCCAAGGGGCTTCAAGTGGTGTCCAGTTTGCACTTCTCGAGAAGATACATGTTCCTCACACATGTGGTTGAGTCTGCACGTAAACTTTATGAAGTGTAGGGTGAGCCCATAAATAATTCTGCCTGAGAGACACCTACTTGTTTACTCCATGGTGGAATAAAAAAAAAGAAAACCTGATCGAGAAGATGCAAGAAATGTTTAACAAAGACCGAGAAGAATTAAAGAACAAACAGAGGTAAACAATACAATAACTGAAATGAAAAATACACTAGAAGGAATCAGTAGCAGAATAACTGAGACAAAGAATGGATAAGTGACCTGGAAGACAGAATGGTGGAATTCTCTGCTGCAGAACAGAATAAAGAAAAAAGAATGAAAAGAAATGAAGACAGCCTAAGAGACCTCTGGGACAACATTAAACACAACAACATTCGCATTATATGGGTCCCAGAAGGAGAAGAGGGAGAGAAAACAACCCAGAAAATATTGAAGAGATTATAGTTGAAAACTCCCTTAACATGGGAAAGGAAATAGCCACCGAAGTCCAGGAAGCGCAGAGAGTCTCATACAGGATAAACCCAGGGAGAAACATGCCGAGACACATAATAATCAAATTGGCAAAAATTAAAGACAAAGAAAAAGTATTGAAAGCAGCAAGGGAAAAATGACAAATAACATACAAGGGAAGTCCCAAAAGGTTCACAGCTGATTTCTCAGCAGAAACTCTACAAGCCAGAAGGGATAGGCATGACATATTTAAAGTGATGAAAGGGAAGAACCTACAACAAAGATTACTCTACACAGCAAGGATCTCAATCAGATTTGATGGAGAAATCAAAAGCTTTACAGACAACCAAAAGCTAAGAGAATTCAACACCAAAAAATCAGCTCTACAACACATGCTGAAGGAACTTCTCTAAGTGGGAAACACAAGAGAAGAAAAGGACCTACAAAAACAAACTCAAAACAATTAAGAAAATGGTAATGGAAACATACATATCCATAATTACCTTAAACGTGAATGGATGAAATGCTCCAACCAAAGGACACAGGCTTGCTGAATGGATACAAAAACAAGACCCATAGGCTGTCCACAAGAGACCCACTTCAGATCGAGGGACACATACAGACTGAAAGTGAGGGGATGGAAAAAGATATTCCATGCAAATGGAAATCAAAAGAAAACTGGCATGGCAATATTCATATCACATAAAATAGACTTTAAAATAAAGAATGTTGCAAGAGACAAGGAAGGACACTACATAATGATCAAGGGATCAATCCAAGAAGATGATACAAAAATTATAAATATGTATGCACCCAACATAGGAGCACCTCAATACATAAGGCAACTGCTAACAGCTATAACAGAGGAAATCGACAGTAACACAATAATAGTGGGGGACTTTAACACCTCACTTACACCAATGGACAGATCATCCAAACAGAACATGAATAAGGAAACACAAGCTTTCAATGACACAATAGACCAGATAGATTTAAACAATATTTATAGGACATTCCATCCAAAAACATCAGATTACACTTTCTTCTCAAGTGTGCATGGAACATTCTCCAGGATAAATCACATCTTGGGTTATAAATCAAGCCTCAGTAAATTTAAGAAAATCGAAACCATATCAAGCATCTTTTCTGACCACAACATTATGAGATTAGAAATCAATTACAGAGAAAAAAATATAAAAAACACAAACACATGGAGGCAAAACAATACGTTACTAATTAATCTAGAGACCACTGAAGAAATCAAAGAGGAACTCAAAAAAACCTAAAGACAAATAACAATGAAAACATGACGATCCAAAACCTATGGGATGCAGCAAAAGCAGTTCTAAGAAGGAAGTTTATAGCAATACAATCCTACCTCAAGAAACAACAAACATCTCAAATAAACAATCTAACCTTATACCTAAAAGAACCAGAGAAAGAAGGACAAACAAAACCCAAAGTTAGTAGAAGGAAAGAAATCATAAAGATCAGAGCAGAAATAAATGATATAGAAACAAAGAAAACAATAACAAAGATCAATAAAACTAAAAGTTGGTTCTTTGAGAAAATAAAGAAAATTGATAAACCTTTAGCCAGACTCATCAAATCAATAAAATTAGAATGAAAAAGAGAAGTTACAACAGACACCTCAGAAATACAAAGCATCCTAAGAGACTACTACAAGCAACTCTATGCCAACAAAATGGACAACCTAGAAGAAATGGACAAATTCTTAGAAATGTATAACCTTCTAAGACTGAAACAGGAAGAAATAGAAAATATGCACAGACCAATCACAAGTAATGAAATTGATGAAATTGAAACTGTGATTAAAAATCTTCCAACAGGGCTTCCCTGGTGGTGCAGTGGTTGAGAGTCCGCCTGCTGATGCAAGGGACACGGGTTCGTGCCCCTGTCTGGGAAGATCCCACATGCTGCAGAGCGGCTGGGCCTGTGAGCCATGGCCACTGAGCCTGCACATCCAGAGCCTGTGCTCTGCAACGGGAGAGGCCACAACAATGAGAGGCCCGCGTACCTCAAAAAAAAAAAAAAAAAAAAATCTTCCAACAAGCAAAAGTCCAGGACCAGATGGCTTCACAGGTGAATTCTATCAAACATTTAGAGAAGAGCTAACACCCATTCTTCTCAAACTCTTCCAAAAAATTGTAGAGGAAGGAACACTCCCAAACTCATGCTATGAGGCCACCATCACCCTGATACCAAAAACAGACAGAGATACTACAGAAAAAGAAAATTACAGACCAATATCACTCATGAATATAGATACAAAAATCCTCAAAAAAAATACTAGGAAACATAATCCAACAACACATTAAAGGTATCATACACCATGACCAAGTGGGATTTATCCCAAGGATGCATCCATTCTTCAATATATGCAAATCAATCAATGTGATACACCATATTAACAAATTGAAGAAGAAAAACCATATGATCATCTCAATAGATACAGAAAAAGCTTTTGACAAAATTCAACACCCATTTATGATAAAAACTCTCCAGAAAGTGGGCATAGAAGGAACATGACTCAACACCATAAAGGGCATATACAACAAACCCACAGAAAACATCATTCTTAATGGTGGAAAATGGAAAGCATTTCCTCTAAGATCAGGAACAAGACAAGGATGTCCACTCTTACCACTATTATTCAACATAGTTTTGGAAGTCCTAGCCACGGCAATCAGAGAAGAAAAAGAAATTAAAGGAATACAAATTGGAAAGGAAGAAGTAAAACTGTCACTATTTGCAGATGACATGATACTATACATAGAGAGTCCTAAAGATGCCACCAGAAAACTACTAGAGATAATCAATGAATTTGGCAAAGTTGCAGGATACAAAATTAATGCACAGAAATCTCTTGCATCTCTATACACTAATAATGAAAAATCTGAAAGAGAAATTAAGGAAACACCCCATCTACCATTGCAACAAAAAGAATAAAATACCTAGGAATAAACCTACCAAGGGAGACAAAAGACCTGTATGCAGAAAACTATAAGACACTGATGAAAGAAATTAAAGATAAGACAAACAGATGGAGAGATATACCATGTTCTTGGATTGGAAGAATCAATATTGTGAAAATGACTATACTACCGAAAGCAATCTACAGATACAATGCAATCCCTATCAAATTACCAATGGCATTATTTACAGAACTAGAACAAAAAATATTAAAATTTGTATGGAGACACAAAAGACCCAAATAGCCAAAGCAGTCTTGAGGGAAAAAAAACGGAGCTGGAGGAATCAGACTCCCTGACTTCAGACTATACTACAAAGCAACAGTAATCAAGACAATATGGTACTGGCACAAAAACAGAAATATAGATCAATGCAACAGGATAGAAAGGCCAGAGACAAACCCATGCACCTATGGTCAACTAATCTATGACAAAGGAGGCAAGGATATATATTGGAGAAAAGACAGTCTCTTCAATAAGTGGTGCTGGGAAAACTGGACAGCTACATGTAAAAGAATGAAATTAGAGCACTCCCTAACACCGTACACAAGAATAAACTCAAAATGGATTAGAGACCTAAATTTAAGACCAGACTCTATAAAATTCTTAGAGGAAAACATAGGAAGAACACTCCTTGACAAAAATCACAGCAAGATCTTTTTTGATCCACCTCCTAGAGTAATGGAAATAAAACCAAAAGTAAACAAGTGGGACCTAATGAAATGGGACCTAATGCACAGCAAAGGAAACTACAAACAAGATGAAAAAACAACCCTTAGAATAGGAGAAAATATTTACAAACAAATCAACAGACAAAGGATTAATCTCCAAAGTATATGAACAGCTCGTGCAGCTCAATATTAAAAAAACAAAAAACCTAATCCAAAAATGGGCAGAAGACCTAAACAGACATTTCTCCAGAGAAGACATACAGATGACCAACAAGCACATGAAAAGCTGCTCAACATCACTGATCATTAGAGAAATGCAAATCAAAACTACAATGAGGTATCACCTCACACCAGTTAGAATGGGCACCATCAGAAAATCTACAAACAACAAATGCTGGAGAGGGTGTGGAGAAAAGGGAACCCTCTTGCACTGTTGGTGGGAATGTAAATTGCTACAGCCACTCTGGAGAACAGTATGGAGGTTCCTTTAAAAACTAAAAATAAAATTACCATATGACCCAGCAATCCCACTACTGGGCATATATCCAGAGAAAACCATAATTCAAAAAGACACATGCACTTATGTTCATTGAAGCACTATTCACAATAGCCAGTTCATGGAAGCAACTTAAATGCCCAACGACAGATGAATGGATAATGAAGATGTGGTACATATATACAATGGAATATTACTCAACCATAAAAAGGAGCGAAATTGGGTCATTTGTAGAGACGTGGATGGATCTAGAGACCTTCATACAGTGTGAAGTAAGTCAGAAAGAGAAAAACAAATAGCGTATATTAACACATATATGTGGAATCTAGAAAAATGGTAGAGGTGAACCAGTTTGCAGGGTAGAAATTGAGACACAGATGCAGACAAGAAATGTATGGACACCAAGGGGGGAAAGTGGTGGTGGGGGGTGATGGTGTGTTGAATTGGGAGATTGGGATTGACATGTATACACTAATATGTATAAAATAGATAACTAATAAGAGCCTGCTGTATGAAAAAATAAATAAAATTCAAAACAAAAAAAATAATAGTAATTTTAGTAAAATAATAAAATAAAACTTATTTTAAGCAAAATAATAGCCTGGGCTTTCTCTCCACCTGGTGGCCCAGGCTACACGGAGGAGTCACTTGTAGCTCTTCCAGCTGACAGCCCTAGAAAGAGCCTCAGCCAATAACCAAGTCAACCACCAGACATGTGAGTGAAGGAGCATTCGGATGATTCTGGCCCCCAGCCTTCCAGTCTTCTGGATGAGACCCCAGACCTCACAGAAACAAGCTGCCTTCACTGTGCCTTGTCCAAAGAATCCATTAACATTACTAAAGTTCTTTTTAATGCCACTACCACTATGCTTGGAGGTTGTTACACAGCCATGGTAACTACAACATCATGATTTATAGACACGATTTATAAAAGACACGCAGCCCAGTCACACCTGCCCTCTCTATGCTCTTGAAGCATCTGCCCACGAGCTGTCTCCTCAGACACCAGAGTCCTCCCATGTGTTGCTGAAAAAGCTTCAACCACCACCACAGTGTGGCGATACACCCCAAGCCTCCCCTTTTTCCTGAAACTGTCCCTGTCTTTGGGACCTTTGCCAGCATCAAAGCTTAATTATCCTCCACATTAAGGTCTGTAGCTCCCTTCGCAGGGCTTCAGCCTCAGGACAGGGGGACCACTGACACCACCCAGCACTGATTCCACAGGCAGCCCTTCAGGTACACTCACCAATGAGACAAACTCCCCAACTGCAGATTTGGGGTTACCCTTCCAGCAACCATGTATATTAAACTGGCCCAATGGAGTGGCTTCAGAACTTATACCAGGGGCTTTTATTTATATTTATATCAGAGTTTCTATGAAAATGAGGGTCTGAGACCTAAACCTCAAAGTTTTTTGTTTTTAATTTTTTGGCTGCGTTGGGTCTTCATTGCTGCTCGCGGGCTTTCTCTAGTTGCGGGAAGCGGGGGCTTCTCTTGTTGCGGAGCATGGGCTCTAGGCATGCAGGCTTCAGTAGTTGCAGCACAGAGGCTCAGTAGTTGTGGCATGTGGGCTCTAGAACTCAGGCTCAGTAGTTGTTGTGCATGGGCTTAGTTGCTCTGCGGCATGTGGGATCTTCCCGGACCAGGGTTCAAATCTGTGTCCCTTGCATTGGCAGGCAGATTCTTAACCACTGTGCCACCAGGGAAGTCCCAACCTCAAAGTTTTTGAAAGCCAACTTTTTCGTTAGTTAAAAACCACAATCCAGTCTGTAATCACATACAATCCATTATTTGACTTAAATAGCTGTCGGAGGACTATGTCTCTGTCATTCTGCCTGTTTATCTGAGTGCCTTTGGGAGCCATATCTCTTGGAATTTAAAACACTCAACCCAAAGCAATTTAATGTTATTGCACTCTAGAAAAGAACTACAGAAACAAAGATTCCAACTAGAAGGTTAAATATTTTTTAGGTTTTACAAATTATGGAACCATGACCACAGAAAAAAAACTCATCCATTGTACAAAATGATGTCATGACTTATTTTGAAAAATATAGGAATGTTCTCAAAGTAGATGGGGTTTTTACTATAGTAAGTTTATTCCATGCAACAACTTAGTGAATTATCTATCTGCTCTACTCTTGATAATTCCCAAATTTAGCCATTCTTTAGTGAAGATGCCTTTTATCCCCTGACTTTTCCTGTCAGTCATATATTAATGCATGTACCATTTCAAAGCCATGTAAACATCAACTTACATAACACATACTTTAAAAAAATCTAAATAGTCTCCAATCTTGAAAAGATTTCTTACATTTCTCTTTGGTATCCAGTTGCCAAGCAAACATAAATTCAGATTTTTATCAAACTTATTTTCCACACCCAAAGTACACTCTGATTATTTGGAACACACCAAGCATAATAAAAATAAGAATTAAAATTAAATGGCATTGTATCCTTAAGGGATTATATTTCACTATTAAAAAACAAATCTGTGAAGTTTTTTTTTTTTTCTGTTTTCTTTTTCCTGGACCATGTCCAAATTAAACCAAGCAGGATCATAAAGTTGTGTATCAAAACGCTTACAGTTCAGATTCCCTAAGGGACCATCCATATCGCTATAGCACTACAAAGTAGAAGTAGCAGTAAACTATGAGGAAATGTGAAGTCCTTGCTGGAAAATCCCAAAACAGGATTTTTGAGAACAGTGAAAACATGCCCTGCCTAGTGGTGTATGTACAGTTAGAGCCAGTGGCCAACCAAATTCTGTTATGATATAAATGGAAACAATATCATTTTCTTAAGGACTTGGAATGTTTTTCCAGTGTTTAGCTCCAAGTGGAACTCAGTTATAAGCTTGTTAAATAAAATCATATTGCTTATCTCATTTTTTGTGTCCTCTACAACCATGTGAGATGGATGATACTATCACTGTTACTGGAGGAAAGTTCTGTGTTCTACAGCTACTCGTTGTGTACAACACTATTCTAATATGACAGCCATTGGACACTGCACTCATCCATCCATTTACTCATTCATTAACTCCTCAAAGCCAAACTTGTGGTTAATACATTTGAAGAGCGCATAGTCCCGTGGGGAGCAGACAGGGAACTTGAAAAATGCATTCCAGAGTGAGTGGTACAATAGAGGCAAACTGTTGTGGAGTCAGGCAGGGCTCCCTGGAGGAGGTCATACATGTCTGAATCCTGAAGTAGAGATAATCCAGTGAAACCATTTCAATCCACATTGTCTAATTCAGCACTTCTCAAGCTACGCTTGAAGGAACACTAATATTTGGCTTAATATCAATAAATATCCTGTGGATGATGGAATATCCCAATTAGCAGCAGCTGCCCTGTGGTTTGACCTAGCACTTCATTCATTGTAAATAATTTGTTTAAGTTGGTTCACTGTTTCACCCATGAGCCTGCTGAGTTTGATCTTTCAGAATTAGCCGGACATGATCTGGCTCATTTATGCAATAAGACTCCACGGGTTGCCTCAGAGCTGACTATTCTGACCTTGTGGGACTAAGGTACAAGACCCCTGAACAGGTGTGGTATCATTGCATCTGACCCCAATTCTCAGCCTTCCTGGAGCTAATACTCTGGGTAGCTTTTCTAATTTGCTTAAGGAGAAATTGGGCATTCTTTGGATGAATTTAGTGGGTGTGATAAAAAAAATATTTATTTAAAAACAAACTAGAAGTGATAATAAGCTGGATGGTTCACTATTTAAGTAAGAAACTGAAATCACCTTATCAAAGAAGCTTTTTGGAGGTGCAGAAGGCAAAATCGTCTCTGCTCCCAGGTGAGACCAAGTAGCACATACCACAGAAAGCCACTCAGCACCCACATTTCCCTGGAGAAGAGAGAAGAGAGTTGTCTGTTTAAAGTAGATAATCTGAGCAGAGTAGATAATCTGATCAAAGCAAACGTCAGAATGAGGTTGGTTAGAAAACATTTAAAGTGAGAAGAAACCTCTCGAGGTATCTCCAATTGTACACAGCAAGCAGCCAGGCCTCCACGAGAATCTTGAGAAAAGCACGTCCCTTTGTGAATTAGAAACTTGGCAGCAACCTCAGTAGGTTCACTTTTTCAGTGTGTTTCATGTCGAAACACATACAGAAGTCTCAAGGGGGTGCTGGTAATTTCCACTAAGATTTTCCTTCAGATAAAATTTGCAGTCCTGGGAATACGTTGTAGGAGTTCTAAGGTTGGTTTATTCTTGGCACGTTTTTAAGTGTTTGGAGCGAGATAGCACAAGTTCAAGGTGGAAGGGATGCCCTCTACAACATGACAGGGCCCATTCAAACATCCAGAGGGCCTTTGATATCCGATAGCACAGGATGCTCCTTATTTTCAATACTTCATACTTGCAGATCACCTCCTTGGACATTGTGGGGTTTGACTACTTGCATGCCAAGGCTCTTGGGTGCCACACTCTGAACGCTAACAAGAGGGAAAAAAGATTTGTTGAGTATTTGCTCTGTGTTTGCCTCTTCACATTTCAGAAATACCAAAACCCTGATTGCCACACCTGCAAATTTGTCCCTATGACACCTGGCTCAGGACACAGCAGAAACACACTCCTGTCCCTCATCCAGAGTCCTGGTTCTTTTCTACAACTCGTGGGAAGGCTAATGTCCTGCCTTATTCTGCCAATCCTCACGAGGAGTGGATCCTGTACTTTGGTGATGGGGGAGGGGAGGAGTGCGAGAAAAGAGGAACCAGTGCTTGGCTTGTCGTGTGATGCCTGCAATGGTTTCTTCCTTGGAGCAACTACAAGCTGCAAGAGAGCGTCCTGTTCTCATCTCTCTACATCTCTCCTCCTCCACCCTTCTTTTCTTGGCTCTTTTTCTAAAACCCATCTTTGGCCACAGGAGGGTAAAGAGTAGGGTTGGGCAAAGAATATTTAAAAACAATTCTAGTTCTGTCCTTCTTCCTTCAAGTTCCAGAAACCACCAAAAACCACACCTTTTCCCGTGTTCAATATCCCTGTCTAAGCACCTGCCATAGTTGCACAGGCTTCATGAGACCTCTGCTGTCCCACCTCACCCGTCCTCCCTGAGCTGTGACAGAAACACGAGCAAAGACACGACACCGTCTCCACACCATGTGGATGTTCAATTCTTTTTAATTTTGGAGTTTCAAAGCAAAACCAAATTGTACTTATTAAAAAACAAGTTTCCCAAACCACATAAACAAGTGATTCTGAAAGGAAATTTTCAATCAGCCATTTATGACATTTGCCTTTACTCTGTTTTACAAATAGCAAATCAATCTTCACTGAGCCAGTCCAGTGAGAAATGGGGCTGAAAAAATAAAATAAAAAGGGACTCATTTTTTTAGCATTCTAATTATAAGGAAATCTCGCAATTATGCACACACAAACGTGTGTGTGTGAATTTGTGTGCAAGTAATCTTGTAAGTTTATTTACTTACTTAGCAAGTATTTTCCAATTATCTAGAGTATACCAAGTATGCCAGCTCCTGCTAGGGGCTGAAGATATAGTAGCTAACATAACAGCGTTTTGATTATCTATTACTGTATAACAAACCACCCCCAAACTTAACACCTTAATACTATAATTCATTACGATGTCTCATAGTTCAGTGGGTTGACTGGGCTCAGCTGGGCAGTTGTCAGGCAGGTCTTTCACATAGTTTCAATCAGATGGTGGTTGGAGCTGAAGTCACATGAAGGCTTTACTGGTCTGGACATACCAGACCAGTACAAGGTATTTGTTCGCTCACACCTTGGATGCCTGGAACAGCTGGAACTGGCCAAGTCTGTCTGTCTACCTGTATGTCTGTCTGTCTGTTTCTCTCTCAAAATCTCTGTCTTTCTCACCATGTGGCCTATGCATGTAGCCAAGTTGGGCTTCCTTACAGCCAGGCAGCCCCATGTAGTCAGACATAAATTTCCTCCAGAGCACAAAAAGACCAAGGTAGACACTGCAAGGCTTCTTGTGACCTAGCCTCAGAAGTTATACAGAGTCACTTTCACTGAATTTTATTGGCTACACAGGACAAGCTTGGATTCACTACCAAGATGCTGAAGGCAGGAAGGTATGGTTTGTTGGGGGCGCTCTTTAGAGACCAGCTAAGGTAAACAAGCATGGTCCCTAACCTCCAGAAGCTTATAGTCATTAAATACACTCCGAGGACTTCTCTGGTGGTGCAGTGGTTAAGAATCCACCTGCCAATGCAGGGGACACAAGTTCGAGTTCTGGTCCAGGAAGATCCCACATGCCTCAGAACAACTAAGCCCGTGCGCCACAACTACTGAGCCTGTGCTCTAGAGCCCACAAGCCACAACTACTGAAGCCTATGTGCCTAGAGCCTGTGCTCCACAACAAGAGAAGCCACTGCAATGAGAGGCCCGTGCACCACAATGAAGAGTAGCCCCTGCTCTCTGCAACTAGAGAAAGCCTGCGTACAGCAACGAAGACCTAACACAGCCAAAAATAAATTAAAAATAAATAAATAAATAAACTTCAAAAAATATTAAAAATAAATAAATACACTCTGAAATAAGAGTTGTAGTTCTGACTACTAATTTTGGCTTTGCCATGTTAGTGTCAAAGCCATTTCACCTTTAAAAAGTAAACAACAAAAAACTTCACTGAAATCCCTACTGAAGTGAATTTTTCATGGTATATACAACTAAGTTCTATGCAGCGATTAAAAACCATAACTTCAAAGAATATTTATGGATGGAAAGTGCTCGAGTTCACTGGAAAACAGAACACATAAGCAACATAAGTTTGTAGAATATTTTCAATTTTGCTTAAAACACACACACACACGTGTACACATATAAACTCATAGAAACAGGAAGAGTCCAGTGAACATGGTTAAGGTGGTTAGATTATGAGTGGGTTTTTTTTCCCTTCTTTATACTTTTACAAATTTTCTACAATGAGCCTGTATTGTTTTAATAATAAAAATTATAATACGTTTATAACTGACATGCTGAGAGAAAAGGAAAGTGAACAGTTAATCTGTATACTTATTTCTGGGACTTGGGCTTTCCAAAACCACCATAGAGGATGGCAAATTAGCATAAAAATCCTAATGTAGTACTTGGCAAAAAATGAAAATGAAGACTACAAGGTGGCCAGGGGTGTAGTTCCCAGGACTTCAGTGTTCACAGTCTTATGTAAGAGCAGTAAAGCCACAGGATATTTCCCAAATTCTCTTAGAGGCAGAAACCACATCTTGACAAAGGAAAGAGTCCAAAGGTCCCTGGCTTTGTCCTGGAACTCTGAAGTCCTTAGGAGAGAAATGCTTTGACCATGATACTTGTGTGATACCGTTTGAACTAGTTCCAAGAGAGTTTGTCCCATGTTTGCAAAAAGGAATGTAAGAATAAAAGAAAGTGAAAGAGTAAATATGATATATACATATGACTCCACAGTGTGTAAGAACAAGAGAGCAAGACCGTCCATCGGGGATTCCAATAAATTGGAATAATGATGGTGTAAAAGTCCTTTCCTGTCTCAGATGGTTATATAGATGGGAACAAGAAGGCATTTCAGTGGGAGGAGCCCATTCATGGTAACCAGAATCACAAACTTAGTGGTGACTATCGTGGCCAAGTGAGCACTGAGCCATAGCTCATGTGGTTCAACCTCAAATCTAGGTCGCAGACAATGACATACAATACAGAAACTAAGACTTTATTTCAAAATAACTCATATTCTTCACTTCATATCTCAAGGACTGTTAAAAATATTGAAATACACAATCCACAACACCACCTTAAAATTCTCTTTCCTTTCTCTACGGGATGGCTGCTACTCTTCCCTCCCACTATGCATTTTCCTCTTCTTCATTAGAAGTGGAACTCCTGATTGGGCTGGACACCTAGAATAAAATCAAATGTTTCCCAGGTGTGGCCATGTGACTAAGTACAAATGTTGGGTATAACTCCTGGGAAATTTCCTTGAACAATGTCGGCAGGCCTTTTGTGTTCCCTCCTCCTTTATGCGGGCAATCATACAGATGATTTGGCTGGAAATGAAACACCTATTTTAGACCATGGAAGAGCACACTAAGGCTGATGGCACAGGAAAAGGATCCCAAGTCCTTGAACTTCCATGAAGGTGAAGAACTACCTACATTTGGACTTTTTAAAGTGATCGAGGAACAATCTTCTATTTTATGTAAGCTACTGTTATTCAGAGTTTTTTCTTTGCTTGCAGCCAAACATAATCTTAAGTAATTCCGATCCCTTACGTTCCACATCTCTGTATTTTCCTTTCCTAAAATCCCCAGGAAAAACTCCTCCCTACATGTAGACTCCAGAATCCCAGCCCCCAGAGGCTTTTCTTTCCTTTCCCAAGAGAAAAACATCTTACCTTTCTGATGACAAGGAAGGTTCTCATCATTCCACCCTCTCCTTTCCTCCTGACCCTGAGGCTCTACCTGCCTGTCCTCATTTGAGAAATTGTCTCAAATTCTGCAACCCACATTCCACATGCCTGGTGGGCAACAGGAAGAGAAGACAACAAGCAATCCCAGCTGAACCTCTTCTATAGGAGGAAGGGAATGGGGGAAAAAGATGTAGGAAGACTCATACATTAATTGCTAAATCACACAACTGTTTTGAAAGTAAAACAAGGAAAAATGTCAATATTGACAAGACACCTTTTTACATGTGCAGATAACTTTTTAGAAAAATGTATATTTTTACGATTATTTTCTGTAGTGAATAAAAAATTAAAGAGGGAAAAATTGCACAGTTTTTTGAGATGATACTATCTGAGAAAGAGCAATCTTGGGGTAGCAATTAAATTCTTTTTGCTCTCACACTTACATGGCATTTGAATGCATTACTTCATTTTACCTTCTAAAAAATCCCTGAGGGGTAAATGCTATTGTCATCCCCTATACATGAGACAAAGTTGAGGCTCAGAGAGGTAAAATGCCTTGCTCAAGTTCATGTAATATATCAAGCTGTATCATTGTTCTCCAGTATTGGCTGCCCCACACCATGGTAGGATTAGATCTTGTCACATCTTGGACATCAGCCTTGATGCTGTGACCTGCTTGGGCCAATGAAATGTGAGTAGAGGGCCAGGTGCCAATTCTTTTTTTTTTTTTTTTAAGATGTTGGGGGTAGGAGTTTATTAATTAATTTATTTTTGGCTGTGTTGGGTCTTCGTTTCTGTGCGAGGGCTTTTGCTAGTTGTGGCGAACGGGGGCCACTCTTCATCGCGGTGCGCGGGCCTCTCACTATCGCGGCCTCTCTTGTTGCGGAGCACAGGCTCCAGACACGCAGGCTCAGTAGTTGTGGTTCACGGGCCTAGTTGCTCCGCGGCATGTGGGATCCTCCCAGACCAGGGCTCGAACCCGTGTCCCCTGCATTGGCAGGCAGATTCTCAACCACTGCGCCACCAGGGAAACCCCCGAGGTGCCAATTCTTAATGCAAACTTTAAAGCAATTCTTCTACCCTCTTTTCACTGCCATAGACCTGCATGTCCCAGGTAGCTGCTGAATCATTGATCAAATGTGTGGAGTTGAGCCACAGCCAAAGCACAATGAACATGTAACCTGAGCACAATGAACATGTAACCTGAGCAAACACCATGTTTATTTGTGGGTCATTTCTTGCTGTCACATAATTTAGACTAAGGTGACTGATGCACAAAGTAAGTGAGTGAAAATCCCGGGGCTGAAAGATCACCCATCCCATTTAAGGCAGCATTTGTTTAGCACCTCTGGGCATTCCAGCAGGCCCCCAAAAGCGAAGGAGTTGTAGGCAGGTCTCCACTCCCAATCTCAACCTCCCTCTCCCACAGTTGGAAGTTCCCCAGTCTACAGGCAGACCTTGGAGATACTGCTTGTTTTGTTCCAGACCATTGCGGTCAAGCGAATATCACAATAAAGTGAGACACGTGCATTTTTTGGATTCCCAGCGCATATAAGTTATGCTTACCCTATACTGTAGTCTATTAAGTGTGCAATAGCATTATGTATAAACAAACAATGTAAAGCCTTAATTTAAAAAATACATTATTGCTAAAAAATGCTAACCATCATCTGAGCCTTCAGCAAGTAGTCATCTTTTTGCTGGTGGAGGGTCTTGCCTCGATGTTGATGGCCGCTGACTGATCAGGCTGGTAGTTGATGAGGGGTGGGGTGACTGTGGCCATTTCTAAAGGTAAAACAACAATGAAAATTGCCACATTGATTGACTCTTCCTTTTACGAACGATTTCTCAGTCGCATGCAATCCTGTCTGATAGCATTTTACCCGCAGTAGAACTTCTTTCAAAATAGGAGTCAATCCTCTTAAACTCTACTGCTGCTTTATCAGCTGAGTTTAAGTAATATTCAAAGTCCTTTGTTGTCATGAACTGTACCAGGACATCAACTGTGGCTGCCATGGCTGCTGAGGAAATCCTGAGTTCCCCAGATTTCATGGCAAAGATAAGAGTCAGCTTGGGAGCTGGGAGACAGGAGCTTGAGGGTCTCAGAAATCCCACTGGGTGGGATACAACTTGGTCATCCTCTCCAAGGCTGGTGTGGCCTGAGAAACATTACATACAGTTTACATTTTATTCACTTAATACACTGATTATATTTGCCATAGCAGGTGGTTTCTTGCCAAAAGTAGTTTTCCACCAACAACAAATGCATGAGCTCCTTATTATGACTTTGAGCTGCATGCGTTTTACCTTATCTTATTATCAACAGAAGCACTGTTGCTATAAGAGAATAATGAGGACATTTTTAACATCTATAAGGAAACAAAACTGTATCACTTACAGTTTTATGGAAAATTACTTACCCTTTGGCTTTTCTTTCTTTTTTTTCTTGGAGCCATTATGATTTTAGTAACCCCTTTAAAGTTTATTTTAAAATCTCATCTCCTGTAAGGCTTATTGAAAACCCTAAAGTATCAATCTTTTAAGAGTTAACTGGTTGGAAAAAATATCTTTACCAAGGCAGGTGATGTGGGGAGATGTGGAGGAAAAGCCAAGATACATTTCTGATGTTTTTGTGGTCAAAGATACCTTCTTCAGAAAGGTCTCTGTAAACTCACTAAGCACCTGTTTATCTAAGCAGTGGGCCCACAATTTAGTTATTTGCCCTAGCCCTGAAGAGGGTGAAGCCTGAAGGAAAAGGAGGAGGAATAGAAATTAGAACAGGAGACGATTCAAAAGAGGAACTTGTACAGTTTGCCAAACAGGTTTGACGTGCAGTACAGAAGTGATACCGAGGCCAGGACAAATTAACTGTGCTTTGTAACTGGATCCGTTTTTATGTTTAAGGGTCCAGTAAAGCCGTGTGTGTGTGTGTGTGTGTGTGTGTGTGTGTGTGTGTGTGTGTGTGTGTGTGTGTGTGTGTGTGTGTTTCTCAAACACTAAGAGGAAAGGGGATTTTTCTCACTGTGGTGAAGCGAGGGAACAGATCTGTTTCTAGATGCTGTAAAATCCTGTTGGCAGCAGCTGTTCCAACTGGACAACTGGGGAGAAACTCAAAAGGAAAGATGGAAACAGCCATTATAACTGATACTATGCCCCTCACTCCTCCCCAAAGATTCCTTTTACTAGCTGTTAGTCTTCTTTTTCACTTTTTGACATAATGTCTGTATTTTAACACTCTTTCCCCAGGTCTCCTCTTGGCCTCTTTCTCACCTCCCTCCAGTCTTGTCCAGATGGCCCCTTCCAATGAGCCTTCTCTGGCCTCCCCACTTAAAATTGCAGCCCTTTCCTCTCTAAAACAATATTCCCTATTCCTTCTTTCCACTTATTTTCTCCATAGTCCTATTTTATTCTTTTAAAATGTAATATTTGATGCAAAACAATATACATATATATGTAAATGATAAATCATGTTAATAAAATTTCACCACAACTTAAGAATTGAAACATTTTGACTATCCTGTCCTCTTTCTCATTGTATCCCTGATATGTGTGCCAGGAGAATGCGTATCGTAGCACACATAATTACAACACAGAACTGAAAATAACACAAATACCCATCAAACAAAGAGTAGATAACTGAATTATGAAATATTCACTCCATAGAATACTCGTCTGTGGGATTGAATGAACTACAGCAGCACACAACTGAACGTGGAGAAATCTTAGAAACATAATGAGTAGAATAATTAAGTCCCAGAGCACCAAACTGAATATGATACCATTTATATAAAGCTCTAAAACAAGCAAAACAAGGTTATTAGCATGAATCTTAATAAATGGTAACACTATGAGACATATTCATCATCTTTATCTTAGTTTATTATTCAGAGAGGACTCTTCCAACTTCAGCATACATGTAAAATAATGTCTTCTAAATTCATGCCAATTTTTATTTTTATTTTATTTATTTATTTATTTTTAATTTTTTTAAACATCTTTATTGGAGCATAATTGCTTTACAATGGTATGTTAGTTTCAGCTTCACAACAAAATGAATCAGTTATATATATACATATGTTCCCATATCTCTTCCCGCTTGCGTCACCCTCCCTCCCACCCTCCCTATCCCACCCCTCCAGGCGGTCACACAGCACCGAGCTGATCTCCCTGTGCTATGCGGCTGCTTCCCACTAGCTATCTACCTTACGTTTGGTAGTGTATACATGTCCATGCCTCTTCATTGCTTTGTCACCGTTTACCCTTCCCCCTCCCCATAGCCTCAAGTCCATTCTCTAGTAAGTCTGTGTCTTTATTCCTGTTTCACCCCTAGGTTTTTCATGACATTTTTTTTTTTCTTAAATTCCATATATATGTGTTAGCATACGGTATTTGTCTCTCTCTTTCTGACTTACTTCACTCTGTATGACAGACTCTAGGTCTATCCACCTCATTACAAATAGCTCAATTTCGTCTCTTTTTATGGCTGAGTAATACTCCATTGTATATATGTGCCACATCTTCTTTATCCATTCATCCGATGATGGACACTTAGGTTGTTTCCATCTCTGGGCTATTGTAAATAGAGCTGCAATGAACATTTTGGTACATGACTCTTTTTGAATTATGGTTTTCTCAGGGTATATGCCCAGTAGTGGGATTGCTGGGTCATATGGTAGTTCTATTTGTAGCTTTTTAAGGAACCTCCATACTGTTCTCCACAGTGGCTGTATCAATTTACATTCCCACCAACAGTGTAAGAGGGTTCCCTTTTCTCCACACCCTCTCCAGCATTTATTGTTTCTAGATTTTTTGATGATGGCCATTCTGACTGGTGTGAGATGATATCTCATTGTAGTTTTGATTTGCATTTCTCTAATGATTAGTGATGTTGAGCATTCTTTCATGTGTTTGTTGGCACTCTGTATATCTTCTTTGGAGAAATGTCTATTTAGGTCTTCTGCCCATTTTTGGATTGGGTTGTTTGTTCTTTTGTTATTAAGCTGCATGAGCTGCTTATAAATTTTGGAGATTAATCCTTTGTCAGTTGCTTCATTTGCAAATATTTTCTCCCATTCTGAGGGTTGTCTTTTGGTCTTCTTTATGGTTTCCTTTGCTGTGCAAAAGATTTTAAGTTTCATTAGGTCCCATTTGCTTATTTTTATATCCATTTCTCTAGGAGGTGGGTCAAAAAGGATCTTGCTGTGATTTATGTCATAGAGTGTTCTGCCTATGTTTTCCTCTAAGAGTTTGACAGTTTCTGGCCTTACATTTAGGTCTTTAATCCATTTTGAGCTTATTTTTGTGTATGGTGTTAGGGAGTGATCTAATCTCATACTTTTACATGTAGCTGTCCAGTTTTCCCAGCACCACTTATTGAATAGGCTGTCCTTTCTCCACTGTACATTTCTGCCTCCTTTGTCGAAGATAAGGTGACCATATGTGCGTGGGTTTATCTCTGGGCTTTCTATCCTGTTCCATTGATCTATATTTCTGTTTTTGTGCCAGTACCATACTGTCTTGATTACTGTAGCTTTGTAGTATAGTCTGAAGTCAGGAAGCCTGATTCCTCCAGCTCCATTTTTCGTTCTCAAAATTGCTTTGGCTATTCGGGGTCTTTTGTGTTTCCATACAAATTGTGAGATTTTTTGTTCTAGTTCTGTGAAAAATGCCAGTGGTAGTTTGATAGGGATTGCATTGAATCTGTAGATTGCTTTGGGTAGTAGAGTCATTTTCACAATGTTGATTCTTCCAATCCAAGAACATGGTATATCTCTCCATCTATTTGTATCATTTTTAATTTCTTTCATCAGTGTCTTATAATTTTCTGCATACAGGTCTTTTGTCTCCTTAGGTAGGTTTATTCCTAGGTATTTTATTCTTTTTGTTGCAATGGTAAATGGGAGTGTTTTCTTGATTTCACTTTCAGATTTTTCATCCTTAGTGTATAGGAATTCATGCCAATTTTTAAAACTCTTAGTTTCAAAACCATGAAACTGGGGCTTCCCTGGTGGCGCAGTGGTTGAGAGTCCGCCTGCCGATGCAAGGGAAATGGGTTCGTGTCCCGGTCTGGGAAGATCCCACATGCCGCGGAGCGGCTGGGCCCGTGAGTCATGGCCGCTGAGCCTGAGCGTCCGGAACCTGTGCTCCGCAACGGGAGAAGCCACAACAGTGAGAGGCCCGCGTACCGTAAAACACAAAAACAAAAACAAAAAAACCATGAAACTATATTTAGCCTTCCAAGATGGAAAATAAGAATCAATCTTGACACCTTTTGTCTCTTACCCACCATAAAAAACTGGTCACCCAATCATGTAACTTTGCCTCTTGAATCTGGCATCCAAGTTCCATCCATCCATCTACCCTCTTCCATCAATCTACTGCATCCTTAGATCAGATCTTCAACTTTGAATTCTGACATTTAATAATTTCCTAACTCATCTCCCCATTTCAGTCTATTCATAGAGTATCTTTCTGTGAGATCTATAGAAGATTAATTTTTTGGTTTTTATTTCAATGATAAACTTCAAATTATTTCATAATGAGCATAATTGATTTATCAAATTGTTTGCACTTGATAGGAGTTTATACCAGAAACAGTTTATTTCTCCAATTACCACATTCATTTGTACTAGGATAAACCCTCCTTTCCAGTTACTTTCAGATAATTTCCAGTTCAGTCCATTTTAATCCAGCTAAAACCCTATTCTCATAGAGCTCCCTTCCTCACACTCCTAGCTCATACTGCTTGACCCATGTGACCTGAAGTGAACTTCACTTTGTCCCCCTAAAGACGCATCAACTGGATTCCTGCCATATTGAGGGAGTGGATAAGTAACCAGTGTAGTCAAGAGAGAACCACAACAGCATCCTCAAATAGGACCCAGTCATCCCTTTCCATAACTCCTATTCCCCCACTCACCCATGCTTCCCAGAGAACAAGAGATAATCAGGGAAAGGTGAGGACCAAAGGTCCTCTTGTGTCCTACAGGTTTCAGGCCATGGGTCGAGCAATGGATTAACAACCAGCTCACAAAATTTCTGAAAATTTAACAATTGGCCAGTATGAGCTGGCTCCAGCAGACAACTGGATAAAGGGATTGGAATAAGTTGAGTTGGATCAGATGTCTTATTCCCAGAACCAAATGGTAGCTTGAGATCAGCCATGGTGGGAGAATTCACGATATAGAAATTGGCAAAAACTACCAACCAGTTCTGTTTTTTTTTATTCTTCTTTTCTTTTGGAGAGACATTTGTTATACATTTATTAGTATTTACTAGAATGTCCACAGCTTTCATCTCCTCTTCTCAATGGTCTACCCCACAGCCTCTTGCCACATAATACCATTTTGACTCTTTTGTGTGATTTTTTGAAAGTAAAATTTATTGAAGTATAACATACATACGGAAGAGCACACAAATTGTAAGTGCCTGATAGATTTTCATAAAGTGTAACATCCATGCTGCCAGCAGTCAAATAGAAATCCAACATCAGAGCCTGCGCTGTACCTCCTCCTGTCATCCTGACTTCTAACCTCATAGATTAGTTATGCCTGGATAACATCTTTATTGAGATATAATTCACATGCCTTATAATTTAACCGCTTAAATTGTGCAACTCAATGGCTTTTAAAATACTGATGAATTGTGCAACCATAATCTAATTTTAAGACATTTTCATCAGCCCGCAAAGAAACCCCATACTCATCAGCAGTCACGCCCTATTCTTCCTCATTCTTCCCCAGCCCGGAATAAGATTTTGAAATGATTATCTCTTCACATTCTTGGGATTCAACAAAAGCTTAAATCTCCTAAGTATATAAGAAATTTAAAATCATTTATTTGCAACTAATCAAATATTTCTAACAGCTGAAATTACAAATCATCTAAAAGGCATTTTTTTCCTTTAACAAATCTGATATTAATATTTGCTATGAAAATGTGAATGGCGCTCAATATTGGCACTTTGTCCAGGATGGATAGTTTGCAACTGGCTGGTGAAGTAGACAGGTAGATGTCCAGAAAACAGAGTGCCACCTTGGCCGTGCTCAGTGTTCAATTTGGTGGCAGAGTAACAAGTGCTATATGTTTCTCCATGGGGACCTCATGGCACTCTGTTTTCCATGAGAAAGGAGAAAACAACGGCTTTTGGCCATTTCCTTAGTCTTAAGTGGTGTATCTAATGCCTAACAGTAAGCCCTCCAAAATGAGAGACACCACCCATTTGTCCTCAGATTTGGAACTTAACTGCTAATTTTAGAGCCTAAGGAAAAAAACTTGGTTATTATTCTATGAATAAGCATATCCTGGATTATCCAGATGATCACCGTATATATAACAAAAGATACTTTTTTAGTGTCCCATGTTTGTTTTTGTGTTATTCTCATAGCCTGTGGTAGTTTTCAAATGTGGCTGAAACTTCTTTGACATTCCTCCCATTAAGACACGAAGTCTATGCTTCCTCCCCCTGATTCTGGGTAGACTTGTGACCTCACTGTACAATAGAATACAGTGGAAATGACCTTGTATGACTTCTGAAGCTAGGTCAGAAAATGTGAGGCAATCTCTACTTTGTGATGTGGGACACTTGGGAGCTCTGAGCTGCCATGTAAGAAAGCTGACTGCCCTGAGGGTTCCGTGCTATGCGGAAGCCAAGGCTGCCTGGAAAGTCATGTGTTGAAACTCCAGTCAACCACTCAGCTGAGGCCACGCTATGAGTTAGCATAGCCAAGTGAAGATGTCGAGTTTTCTCCAGCCCTTGGGTCTTTTCAGCTGAGCTCCAGATATCCTGGAAAAAAGAGAAGCCATTCCCAGCCCAGTCTGAATTCCTGACTCACAGAATCTATCAGCATAATAAAATGGCTGTTTACACAGCTAAGTTTTGAGGGAAACTTATATCAAATGAAAGTCAAATGACTTCACAGCATTTGGTACAGATGAAATATGCACAATAGTTTGAGCAACAGAAAGAAGTGGAAGAATTGAATTATCTTAAAACGTGAGTTATTATAGGCATGTTGAACTCTCTTATGATGAAAGAAATTCATTTTTTCCTGAATTAATTTTAGCAAACCATAATCCTTCACATTAAATTAATGATAATTTGAATTTTAGAATTCATATGGTTTTGTTTTTATTTCTTATATAAATCAATTTTTGTTCTTTAGTTGTATAAAAATTATAAGCAAAAGGAATTTCTATATAGTTAAAGCTGATAATAGGGTACATATCATAATAAAAATAGGTAAGTCAATCCTGAAAAAGTCCTCACAAACTATTTCTATTAAAAGGATGCCTGTAATAATCAGATTTGAGAAACACTGCCTTCTACTTAGCAACCCACCAAAATAACCTGTCACCTGTTGCCTTTGGGTTAAGTCCAAACACCTCTATAGGAAACGCGAGGTCCTTCACAATCCATCCCAAAAGTATCTTGATTTCTTTCTTCCCTTTATCCGTTTGCCCCATGTTCTAGCCACCTTGAAGTTCTCCCCCATCTCTTCAGGAACTCCTCCTCTTCCTCAAAGACCCATCTTAAATGCCATTTCTTCTGTGAAGTCTATCTGGATTCCCCAAAGAATTCTCTCCTCTGTGTTCCCACAGTGTATCAGTAGGGCCTGGCGGGAAACAGATGGCACAGTAAAAAGAATAATTTGAGGACATTTCCTGAAAGGAGCTGTGACCGGCCCACAGATGCAGGAAACCCCATGTGGAAGTAGCAGCGGGATTCAAAACCTCACCTCATGCTTATCCCTTCCTCTGATCTGCTGCTGGGGTCCCCACTGGCTGAGCTTAACCAGAAGCCAAAGGGCAAAGAAACCCATTGATATAGTCCATTCAGATCAGCCTCTCCAGGGAAAAATGCAAAGCAGAGAAGGAATATGGGGGTGAGGGAACAGAAGATATCCAGGTTTTTTATTTATACTTGAATGACATTCCATTGCTATGACCTGTTTTCATGAGCGCTTTCCCACTGGACTCTGACCCTGCCATTAATATCTCCATATTCTCTTCGCTTGCCAAAAGATTTGGACCGCAGTAATCTCTTAATAAGTATTTATTGAATTGATGAATTAATAAGGGAATGACATAGATGAGAACGCTAAGAGCATTACTGGTGTTCTTGAATATACTTCAATTTTTATTTAAAATTTTTTTCTCTACAGTTGTTGTTTTATTTCCATCTTTTGGAATCCATTTTTTTTTTCCTAAAATAAGCTCTTGTGATTTTTTTTTTCCTAAGTAAAGCAGCTATGTGTATTGTATTTTTGTTTGTTTGAATCTTGTTAGTGAGATTTTAGTTCTTTAAGCCAGTTAGGATTGTATCTTATAATAAAGCCCATTTTAATCTGCTTTATTTTTGTGTATATGATTGTGGAGCAATTTTAATTTATAAAACAGGACGCATTTATGGCACATGGTTTAAAAATTTCCCTTCAGTTTTGTACTGATTTCCTAAGTTCCTTTACACTATTTGTATGATCTTGTCAATCAAATTTATTCTGTATAAGAGATTAATAGAAGAATGCTACATTACAAGCCTTCCAGTTTCCTTGACTGGTTTTTAGTATTCTGTAACACTTTTTTGTAATTAAGATTTAAATACCCAATCCCTCAAGACTTGCCATACAGAGAGCTGTCAATCAAGGAATTGGCAAGCTCTATGAACCGCATGATGAAGTCTTTATCCCTACTCTCTGATGCCTTCAAGACCAGCTTTTGCGAGTTGATCCTTCATTTCACATGTCTTAGAACTCACTCACACTTCTTATGCTTGGAAATGTAACACACAGAGTGACAACGTAATCCACAGCTAATAAGTTAGCGGCTATAAAAATGAACATCCACGTTAACTTGCCAAGCATGGAGGATGGAGGTGTTATACCGTACTCGTGTATATATGTCTGCCAGGGCAATAGTACATATGCCTTTGAAGATGCTTCTAAGTTATGCAGAGAAGCTGACAATAATTCTTGAACTTTGCTGTCAGGATCCAGTTTCATTTAAGAGCCAAACCAACAGCATCAAAACACTTGGCCATGATTAGCCACAATCCAGCCGGCAAAGAAAACATATAAAACTAGCCCTTGGGTTGTAAATTTTGTGGAAATAAGGTTATCTCAGCATATTCTGTTGTGAACTAGTTTAGGTTATATGCTTTCACTGAAAAAATAATAACAGTGAAGGAGTTCAAAAATCTCTGCATATCTCTTAAATCATTACACAGTCAAGTAAAATGAATAAATACTATTATTTAGAGAAGAATTTTGATCTAAAATTTATGTCACTATTACCAAGTATAAAAATACAATTCTATTGTCTTTTAAAATTTACATTCAAAATTTAAAATTTTAGGAGTTTATTCAGTTACAAACAATATTTAAAATAATGCACTGTAAAATTGAATAGCAGGCTAAAATTTGAGGTTCACACCAAAACTGAGCTCTGCCCATTAAAATCTAATTTTAAATTTACTTATCCTATACAGTAGGATAGGATATCTGACACACAGTGCTTTAAAAAGTTTATAAATCCTCGATATATACATATTCTCTTAATGTGTTATACTTATGAATGTTTTGTAATAAATATAAACTCTCTTACCCTCTTCTCAATATGATTGTTTTAATCGTGTGAGCTTGTGCTCATACACGTGAGGGAGGAGCATCTTGAGTCCACTGGAAAGGTGAGCAGAGATTTATGTTAAATGGAAGAACAGCTGTGTGTTGGGAGAAGAGGGAAGCCAACATTATCCAGTACCAATTATGGTACATGTTTAATGTCTCCTATTTTATTACTTACAAGAACCCCATGAAGTAGACATCTTTTATCACTATACTGATTCATGTGTTAAGTCTCAAGAAGGTTGGGTAAGTTATCCAAATTCACAGAGCTGGTAAATTGTAATGCTGAGATATAAATCCAGATCTCATTAAAAGTGTGTTCTTTTTGTTATTCCACATAGTCTTTCAATGTACAGAAATACTACAGACTACAAGCTCTTCAAAGACAGGAGCTCTGCACAAAGCACCATGTGGATCTGTCAGTCTGTCTGCTTCCTTCATTTATTCAATAAGCATACATTCAGTGTCTACTCTAAGCCAGGTACTGTGCTAGGCCCTGGGAATACAATGGTGAACAAGACAGACAAGGAGTCCTGCCCTTAAGGATCTTGCAGACTATAGAGGGTTCAGAAAAGCAGAAAGGCAATGGTGATATAGTGTGGTCACTGCTACAGGGAGAGGGGAGCAGACATGCGAGGGGGATTCACATTTGGGGGCTCTGGGAAGGCAACTTAGAGGAAGCAGCATCTAAGCAGAGACTTCACAAACAAGCAGGGATTACCCAGGTGCAGGAAATGGAAGATGCTGCTGCAGAGAGAGTGCCCGGAAATGGGTACTGGAAGACCAAAGGCCTGGAATGAAAAACAGGGCCACACTGAGAAGGTGGCAGGAATGAAGGGGAAGGGAAGTGGTGTTACAAAGGAGTTTATAGGCAATGTTCAAAGGTTGGGAAGCGAAAGGACCAGTCTTGCATTTGAGGACAATCTCCCTGAGCTGAGTTTAGACAGCTGGTGGAGAGGAGGGGGATGGGGGGCTGCCAGGAGAAGTGGTGGTGGCCTGCACTCTGAAGTGGTTCTGGGTACTGGAAAGTGAGAAGGCTGGAGTCTGAGGACTCGTGGGGAGGTAGGGAGAGGACCTCGTGGACTGTCCATGAAGGTTTGTTAAATTTCTCAGGAATATTGAGAGGAAAGAACTAAAACAATTAATCTGGTCAACTCCCCTCACATGGAACTCCATAGGACACAATTATAAAAGAACACTCCCCATGGATGAAAGTGGAGACTTCTCAGGAGCTCTAAAGTGTAACTCTTCCTTTAAAAACCTTAAACTGCAGCATCCAAAGGGAATATCTCTAATAATGAAAGACTCAAGAATTTTAAGGTGTTTATCTCTGAAGGGCCTAGAGGCCTTAATCTAACTTCCTATATTAGGAAAGGAGCAATTCTTCCCTCTCTAGTCAAGATGCAGTCTTTCTATGATTTTGAAACATTTTCTTGCTTTCCATATAAAAAGATTTACTCCACGATTAGTGAGCCTGTTAGTTTTTCCTCCTTCTGTTTACACTGCACCATGCCGTCAGATACTCATTATCTCCTTGGTTAAGACTGTCTATTCGATGCACACAAACAGAAGAAGAGCATTAGCTCTTTTGCATAATTCAGAGTTGCGAATTCTCATTGTACTGGGACCAAAATATAAAGGAGGGGATTTACTTTTGAACATTAGTCAGAACTTTTCAACCCCAAAATGTTTCATCTATTTCTTGAAATTCCCATTATTATAATTCATCAAAATTATCAATCATATTTGATTAATGTTACGTGTTAGCACATTGTATTCAGTACAGAGTAGTTAAAAAAACTGAAGCATTTTGAAAAAAACACATAGTCTTTAGTGAGATAAAGGAAGATTTCCCAAACGTCCTCAACACAATTAACCTCTGACTCAAAGAACACAATAAAGAGTTTTTTCACGAAATGTTATTGACTTAAGGGTTTATAGTAAACTAATATATTTTTCATAATTATAAGGCTCATTTTTAATTACTGGGTATAAAATGACATAATTGTATCTTCTTTCATCCGCTACTGGTTTATTATCATATGGAATATGGTATCATGTTCCTATTTTGCAGCTGTATTTAGAACAATTTTTGAACTTTTGAATTTTTTTGAAGTGTACTCTATTACTATTAGAATGTCAGTTTTACATTGGACATAGTATAGAATGTATTGTTTTGTGAATAAGCCCTGGACATATTAAGTTATATTATGTAAAATCAAAATAACGTGGGTCAAAAATGGTCAAGGATCAGCAATATCATATGGTTCAAATCTAATCTTTCCATACCTGTTTTCTAACCCCTTTTCATTATCGGAGGAATTAGCAATAGTCACCCAATCATTAAGTGAATGCTCAAAGAAAGTCATATCTATACAGCACGTAGCTCATTAACCACTTGCTAAAAGTAGTTCACTCATCCATAAGAGTCAACTACCCACAGGGAAAACTGGGTGGATGAGAGATCCAGAAATCCGATTCTGTGTATGTTTGAGTTAAGTTTATGATTTTCACTAAAATAATAAAGACTAATTTGTTTTATAGTAAATTCTGTGTTTGACTGAAACTTCAAAGGGCAATTGCTAAACATAAACGATCTCTTACTAGTGATCTCTTACAGCGCCTTTCAAAACAAAAGAGAGGAGAAAGGTACTGAAAGTTGTCCACCAGCAATGCCTTCAACAGAGTAGTGCAGGGAGAAACAGAGGCTCTTCTTGGGAAAACATGGACTTTAATCAGAGAACCTGTTTTTTCCAGGTTGATTTATTTCACTCCCTTCAAAAGTGAGAATGTCTTGGCCACACCTCTCTCAAAGCAGCTATAAGGTCTGAAGAGGATAGCAGGACCTCAGGGGTAGAGCGGCAGGCACACTGCATCCTTGAAACTCTGAGATCCAGGAAGGAGATTCCATCTGCAGGGTAGAGGTCTCTGCAGGGCTGAGGGTTGTTATATTTTGCCACCATGCGTGGTATACCAGGTGTTGCACAAAATTATTGGACAGAAAGAAACTCTTGACAATTATATCAAATTCTTGTCAAATATAATTTTATGAATTACATTTATATGAAATTCTACACATGTTTAGCAACACAAGTAACTTGAATTTCTGGATTTGGCTTATCAGTAAGTCCCTTCTTAGTTCCTCAAATCTCTGAGAAAGAAAAAGAAAGGTTATAAATACAAATTAGAAGACATTGTCCCTGCCCATAAAGTGTGTCCATTCTTCTTGGGCAGAAAAGATGAACTGTACTCAAAAGAATTAGAGAATACATCTTCTCATACAATTCCCTTCCTCCCTTAGGGCATTAATTATTACAATACACTTATGGTACCTCCCTTCTCAAGAGCCCAAACACTGGCTGTGGAACAAACTTGAAAAACACACTTCTCACAATCCCCTTTTAGCCAGTGAGCCCACCTGGGAAACCAATTCAGTGTCTTCATTCTAATCATAAGCTCCTCTGATCTACCTTACTCAATTTTCCTCATGGTGAGGCAATACCTCAGAAACCTTAGCTGGAAAATTAAGAAAATAATGCTAGTCAAAAACAATACTAATGATAAACACACTCCCATTTGTGGAGCCTACCACTTGCCCTTTCATAAGTGTGTTACTCATTTTCGATACCTCTTTAATCATCCTTACAATACAGCTTGCAAAGTGTTGCTCAAAAAAAGACAAAGAGGGGCTTCCCTGGTGGTCCTGTGGTTAAGACTCTGCGCTCCCAATGTAGGGGGTGCGGATTCCATCGCTGGTCCGGAAACTAAGATCCCACATGCCACGTGGTAAGGCCAAAACAAAAGAAATTAAAAAAAAAAAAAGACAAAGGCATATCCTGAGTAAGCCCTTGCCCATTCTCTCACTAACCCAACTTGTCTCTCATATAATAACTACCAAATGAGCCGGAGATAAGACATGAAAATTGTTGGGGGTTTTTGGTGGCATGACCATGAAAGTCTGACCTGCTCCCCACCCCTATTCCACCCAAAGTTTTCAAAGTTTCTAGAGAAATTCTGCAATGCATGTAAAAAATCAATTGGAATCTTAAAGTGCTCATTTAGGGGGAAAAGTGCAAAATACACCTACTACCCAGGAAATACCATCATTACTTGTCACCTCCCTTCCTTCTGGGTAGGGTCACAAAGAACTCGAGGATATTCTTTTATAACGTTTTGCAGAAGCTCAGGCTGTCGTTCCCCTGGCAAAGTTGTTCCTTCCCCCCTGTCTCAGCCTCTCAAGGTCAGTCTAGGCCTGTTGCACAGTCCTCTCCTCCGCAAGGTCTGGGAACATCTGCTCAGCAGCTTTCAAATTGGAGCTCTCAGTCATGCATGGCCCCTCAGGGCACTGGAATGCTGACGTCAGCTTTCTTCTCTCCAAATTTGATTGCAACTATTTTTAGCTTGCAGATCATATTTTTCAACATTTAAATCCTTTTTATGTTTCTGCTTATTCTTTCTTATTTCTCCATGTCGTGTAATATTCTTTTGAGTTATCTTTTTCCAAGGAATTCAAAGAACTCAGTGATTCAGCCCTCCACCCACATACCCACACAAGGTAGGAGGTTCTCCCCGCCTGCTTCCCTTAGATACAAAATTGTTTGGCTCCAGTGTAGCTCTGTTTTTCCAGCTGTCAAGCAGCAGCTGACCAGATTTTTTTCTACACACTGAAAATTGACATGCAGCAAAGTGTGCTATGGCGTGGCAGCGTGGATGCAAGGTCTCAAAAAAGCACAAAGAAGTGGAATCTTGGAACTCTGAGTGGCAGTGAACCTATGCACAGAGACAAGCTTACTGATTTTCTTATGTACGAGGTACCAGGCTAGCTGTTGGGAATACACAGAATGAAACCTAGTCCCCGGCCCTTCAGAAGGAAGAGACACAAATGAATTAGTATTTACTTATTCAGTGAGTCTGTAAACACTTTGTGAGCAGATATTACATGCCAGACTTTATTCTTAGCCCTGGAATTACCTCAGTAAACAACATAGACAAAATCCTCAGAGATTATTGGATACAAAAATCCAGAGTGGATAATCATAGGGACTCTGGAGTCAGACCTCTTGGGTTCAAATGCTGGCTGTGTGATACTGAGAGAAATATTTACTTCTCTGTGCTTCCATGTCCTCATCTGCAAAGTGAGGATGATAACAGCACTTACTGCATAGGATTATCATGAGATTAAATGAGCTAATACAAGTAAAGTACTTAAAAGAACATCCAGCACATAACATAGGGTCCATAAATCTTAGCTATTATTACATTAGATAATTACATTATAGAGTGACAAGTGTTTTGTTAAAAAGAAGTGAGACACAAGCCTCTCTAGGAGCACAGAGGCAAAGCAACTCACTTGGACAGGTGGTAGACAAGGCTTCTTAGAAGAAATGACACTGGAGTCTGGAAGGTTGATTGGAATTTAGCCAGATGAAAAACACGGGGAATGGAATACTAGGCAGAGGGAGTATTGTGTTTGAAGATCTGGAAGCAAAGGAGAGAAGGGCAATGCTTAGAAATGCAAGTCTCTTGGTGAAGGTGGGAGTTTGGGAAGGTGAGGTAAGAAGGAAGGTGAAGCAGAGACCAGCTCACAATAAGGAATTTGTACTTTATCCTGCAGCAGGAGAAGCCACTAATTTGAAACAAGAAAGTAATAGAGGCTGCACTGGAGTGAAATTACAAGAGGCTGTTCAGAGGATGCTGGTAGGGTGGTCTGAACCAGAAGAGAGGAAAGCCTAAAAAAGGTAGAGTGAGCTTAGAGGGATGTGGACAAATAAAACAGATGCTAAAGAGGTCGCTGTGTGGGGTAAGGAGTGAGTAGACATCAAGGAGGACCCCTAGGTTTCTGACTTGGGTAATATGGTGTCGATACCTCTCACTGAAATGGGGCATGAGGGAAAGGATGGAACTTTGTGGAGGGGGTCAGGGATGAGCTGGGGTAGCGCCAGCAATAATTAATAATTAACTTACTCTTGGCTAAATTACATTTGATAGGCCTCTGACTCATCCAGGCGATGACTTCCAGGTGGCTCAGAATCCAGCATAGAGATCCCAACTGAAGAGATACACCAGCATGTAGACAAATCTGAAAGCTTCAGGGAGTAGCCAAGATTACTCAGTTATTATCTCATTAAATCTCCACAACTCTCTGAAGTAGCTTTAAAGAAAAAAAGACCCAGGGCATATAGTAATTGGATGACAGACTCAGGCTTGTCAGACTTTAAAATATTTGCTCATTTCTCTTCTCCACGCTGCCTTCCAGGTCGTATGTTGATTGGCTGGAAGAAGCTGGTGTTTCTGTGTTTATAGCTTTGGTACTTTGCTGAGTTCACCCAAGTCCAACACTGTTGTAGTTTCTGGAAATACAAATATTAATAACACATGTCTGCCACAGTCAAAGCAGCGTAAGAGAGACAGAAAGTCAAGAGATCATTTCAATGTAATATGGTGTCGATGAAAAAACATTAGTTAGTTGATCTAAGAAAGAAATAGAGAATTTTACTCGAGCTAAATTGAGGGTTATAAACCAGGAACAGCCTCTCAGAAAGCTCCGAGAACTGTTCCTCCCATTAGAGGTCAAAGCACAGTTGTATTGCTTTTTGAGATAGAGGGCTATACATTAAATGTCGATAGTTTGCACAATCCAGATATGCAAGTACCAAGTGAGTAGTGGGTCATGGGTCATCATGGTCCCTTACAAGATTAAGAAGGTTATCTCCTAGGGAGTTATCTTACTGATGTTAGAAAATTGTTGCTCTTTATGGTTGAGCAGGTATTTTCTGGGGATGGGGAACTGTGGTTGATGCATATGCAGGTGTACAGTGCACAGTAGAGGGGAAAGAAGTGACCAAAGGACTGAGAAAATTATTATGCTTAAATTTTCCTTAACTTGCCTTAGAATGTGAATTTTTATTTCATCCATGGTAAGAGGAATGACAAAGATATGCACCAGGTGTATTTGGCAAAACTTTTAAGAATCAAGTAAAGGCTTCTGGCCTCAAAAGTCCTGATAAAATGCATATAGCTATCCTGTCAACCTCCGGTCAAAGCTGTTTACAGAATAGGTGGAATTTGAGAGACGAGAAAGAGGTGGGGAGGTGGGGACTTCACCTCTGGGGACTGGTTTGAAAGAGATATTCCTGAAGGGGATACCGTGACACAGAAGAGACAGACAGTGGAAAAGAAGAGACAGCAAGACCTGGGAGGGAAACAGAAAGAAGGGTACTTACAGGAAGGAGCCAAGAGGACTGACTACCAAACTCCAAACATCAGCTCCATAGCCCAGCGCATTCACGTGGCCCCTGGGAGGTCTAATCTCCCCCGCCTCCCCGCCAGAATGCTTTTTGAGGGCCAGTAAAGCTTAATCATCTCTGACATTTGGTCTTAGTTTTGGTAGCAAGCTTGGATGGATTTGCAATGATCAACTTGTTTGTAAACACTGTGATCCCCCATTGGACCTGACTGTGATGTTCTCAGTACACTGCCTGGCAAAGTAGCATCTCAAGAAGTATGAACCTTGATTGAATTAAAGCTAAATGTAAATAATTAGTTACACTCAAAATAATTTTTTAAAAATCTGTAATAGAATAGTTTAGCATCCAATTAATGAAATAAAATTACAAAAAATAAGTCTAAAAGATCTGAACAAGTTTAGCAAATCTTTGATTTAGGTGACATTTTTAGAACAATATATTGGCTAACTAGAAAATACCCAATTTCTTTGAAGTTCCTATTATATATTCACTAAAATAGACCACAAGCTTGGCCATAAAATAAGTCTTAAAAACTGTTTTCTGATCATAACGAAATTAAATTAGAAGTCAACAAAAATATGAAAAAACTAAGTAAATAAGTAATGAAATAAAAATCTAAAATATATATTGTATTTTACATAACAGAATTGGCATATTGAAATTTTTTGGTCTTCCATTAGTAGAAGCCAGACTCATAAGTTACCCATTGAGGAGACTTTGATAAAGTTTTCTTCTCAATATTCATGGCCATCACCTAGTTTCTATCTAAAAGACTTTGGGTGGTCTTTGCATTGTTATTCAGAACCACATGACCTGATTTCAAATCAATCTTCTAAACATTCACAGTTCATCTTTCTGTTACTGCTGAAATCTTTTTTAGTTTATCTGGCAACATATTAATGCTAATATACTGGTGGATGTGACAGAAAGTCTTAACTCTAAAGAGAAAACATTTGTAATAAAATCTTCAGGAAATAGTCACTTGAACACTGAGTCTTGGATTTTTTCAAAATCCAAGTTAACACATAACTATTCAAGAAACTAAGTAATAGAGTCTTTGTATGTATAAGACTCCTATTGAGTGACTTATCTAATTCTTTTGGCACCTGCCTGCAGTTCCAGACATCTTTGAATGTTATCACTGCTGTAGCCAAATGGCCAAAAAAAAAAACTTGAATTATTTAAATAGTGTGCTGATAAAGGACAAGATAAAGAATGTTATAACAGCTTTTGGGGTGGTTGAAGAAAACAGAAACCAATGGATGAGCCATTCATGCTACTCAAACACTGGAATGGAGAAGTGGTTATTATCTATGGTGTCTTTTTAAGCATGTAAGGTCTTCCATGGCTGCAATCTTCATTCCATATTATGGAAATAAACAAAGATTATCCAAATGAGAACAAGCAAAGGCTATTGTTTCAGAGCTTAATATAGCAAGGGAGTCAGCCACCATAGCTTGACATTTGGACTCAAAGGCTGGCAGGGGAGTGGAAATGCTTTACAGTGAAAAGAAGTGGGGCTTCCAGTATGCTCAAATTGGAGATGATTGGTATGGGAAAACAGCAGGCAGGCTAACTAGAAGTGAAGCATCTTATAAGATTGAATTACGGAGCATATTCATCTTTTTCTGAGTGGTTCTGTGTTGGAAGAAAGGGCAAAAATAGCAAAGCTGGCAATCATTGACCAAGTCCTGACCACTTTGGGCAGATTGTTGTGGAGGTTGTGAGTGAGAATCCAACTGTCTGGCCATGGTCTCTTTGCATGTTCAGTCTCTCAGCATTAAGATTACAGAGGTTAGCTTTCCCAGAGTGAACTCAGTATTTCTATCCTATGCTGGAACCAGTGCTCTAAAAGAGTAGTTATGGACTACAGGCCCTTTGGTGGGGCTAATGGCAGACTCTGGGAGGGTTCACACCAAGGAGTACTTCCCAGAACTTCTGCTGCCAGTGCCCTTGTCCCTGCAGTGAGCCACAGCTGTCCCCCACCTCTGCAAGTGACCCTCCATCACTAGCACAAGTTCCATATGCATTGAATTGAAAATACCTTCTTTCAGAAGCAAGAAAAACTACAATCCTGCAGCCTGTGGCAAAAAAACCACATTCACAGAAAGATAGACAAGATGAAAAGGCAAAGGGCTATGTACCAGATGAAGAAACAAGATAAAACCCCAGAAAAACAACTAAATGAGTAGAGATAGGCAACCTTCCAGAAAAAGATTTCAGAATAATGATAGTGAAGATGATCCAGGACCTCGGAAAAAGAAGGAGGCAAAGATCGAGAACATGCAAGAAATATTTAACAAAGACTTAAAAGAATTAAAGAACAAACAAACAGAGATGAACAATACAATAACTGAAATGAAAAATACACTAGAAGGAATCAGCAGAATAACTGAGGCAGAAGAATGGATAAGTGGCCTGGAAGACAGACTGGAATTCACTGCTGTGGAACAGAACAAAGAAAAAAGAATGAAAAGAAATGAAGACAGCCTAAGAGACTTATGGGACAACATTAAACGCAACAATATACACATTTTATGGGTCCCAGAAGGAGAAGAGGGAGAGAAAACAACCCAGAAAATATTTGAAGAGATTATAGTCGAAAACTCCCCTAACATGGGAAAGGAAATAGCCACCGAAGTCCAGGAAGCACAGAGAGTCCCAGGCAGCATAAGCCCAAGGAGAAACATGCCAAGACACACAGTAATCAAATTGGCAAAAATTAAAGACAAAGAAAAATTATTGAAAGCAGCAAGGGAAAAATGACAAATAACATACAACGGAAATTCCATAAGGTTAACAGCTGATTTTGATTTCTCAGCAGAAACTCTACAAGTCAGAAGGGAGTGGCATGATATACTTAAAGTGATGAAAGGGAAGAAACTACAACTAAGATTACTCTACCCAGCAAGGATCTCATTCAGATTCGATGGAGAAATCAAAAGCTTTACAGACAAGCAAAAGCTAAGATAATTCAACACCAACAAACCAGCTCTACAACACATGCTGAAGGAACTTCTCTAAATGGGAAACACAAGAGAAGAAAAGGACCTACAAAAACAAACCCAAAACAATTAAGAAAATGGTAATGGGAACATACATATCGATAATTACCTTAAACGTGAATGGATTAAATGCTCCAACCGAAACACACAGGCTTACTGAATGGATACAAAAACAAGACCCACATATATGCTGTCAACAACAGACCCACTTCAGATCTAGGGACACATATATACTGAAAGTGAGGGGTTGGAAAAGGATATTCCATGCAAATGGAAATCAAAAGAAAGCTGGAGTGGCAATACTCATATCAGATAAAATAGACTTTAAAATAAAAAATGTTACAAAAGACAAGGAAGGACACTACATAATGATCGAGGGATCAATCCAAGAAGTGGATATAACAACTATAAATATGTATGCACCCAACATAGGAGCACCTCAATACATAAGGCAACTGCTAACAGCTATAAAAGAGGTATCAACAGTAACACAGTAATACTGGGGGACTTTAACACCTCACTTACACCAATGGACAGATCATCCAAACAGAACATTAATAAGGAAACACAAGTTTTCAATGACACAATAGACCAGAGAGATTTAATTGATATTTATAGGACATTCTATCCAAAACAGCAGATTACACTTTATTCTCAAGTTAGCACAGAACATTCTCCAGGGTAGATCACATCCTGGGTCACAAATCAAGCCTCAGTAAATTTAAGAAAATTGAAATCATATCAAGCATCTTTTCTGACGACAGCATTATGAGATTAGAAGTCAATTGCAGAGAAAAAAACGTAAAAACACAAACACATGGAAGCTAAAAAATACGTTACTAAATAACCAAGAGATCACTGAAGAAATCATAGAGGAAATAAAAAAATACCTAGAGACAAATGACAATGAAAACACGATGATCCAAAACCTATGGGATGCAGCAAAAGCAGTTCTAAGATGGAATTTTATAGCAATAAAATCCTACCTTAAGAAACAACAAACATCTCAAATAAACAATATAACCTTATACCTAAAAGAACCAGAGAAAGAAGAACAAACAAAACCCAAAGTTAGTAGAAGGAAAGAAATCATAAAGATCAGAGCAGAAATAAATGACATAGAAACAAAGAAAACGATAGCAAATATCAATAAAACTAAAAGTTGGTTCTTTGAGAAGATAAACAAATTGATAAACCATTAGCCAGACTCATCAAGAAAAAGAGGGAGAGGACTCAAATCAATAAAATTAGAAATGAAAAAGGAGAAGTTACAACAGACACCGCATAAATACAAAGCATCCTAAGAGACTACTACAAGCAAATCTATGCCAACAAAATGGACAACCTGGAAGAAATGGACAAATTCTTAGAAAGCTATACCCTTCCAAGACTGAACCAGGAAGAAATAGAAAATATGCACAGACCAATCACAAGTAATGAAATTGAAACTGTGATTAAATTTCTTCCAACAAGCAAAAGTCCAGGACCAGATGGCTTCAAAGGTGAATTCTATCAAACATTTAGAGAAGAGCTAACACCCATCCTTCTCAAATTCTTCCAAAAAATTGTAGAGGAAGGAACACTCCCAAACTCATGCTATGAGACCACCATCATCCTGATACCAAAACCAGACAGAGATACTACAGAAAAAGAAAATTACAGACCAATATCACTCATGAATATAGATACAAAAATCCTCAACAGGAATCTGAATCCAACAACACATTAAAAGTATCATACACCATCATCAAGTGGGATTTATCCCAGGAAAGCAACCATTCTTCAATATAGGCAAATCAATCAATGCGATACACCATATTAAAAAATTGAAGAAGAAAAACCATAAGATCATCTCAGGAGATGCAGAAAAAGTTTTGACAAAATTCAACACCCATTTATGATAAAAACTCTCCAGAAAGTGGGCATAGAGGGAACCTAACGTAACATCATAAAGGGCATATACAACAAACCTACAGCAAACATCATTCTCAATGGTGAAAAATGGAAAGCATTTCCTCTAAGATCAGGAACAAGACAAGGATGTCCACTCTCACCACTATTATTCAACATAACTTTGGATGTCCTAGCCAAGGCAACCAGAGAAGAAAAAGAAATAAAAGGAATACAAATTGGAAAGGAAGCAGTAAAACTGTCACTGTTTGCAGATGACATGATATTATACATAGAGAGTCCTAAAGATGCCACCAGAAAACTACTAGAGATAATCAATGAATTTAGCAAAGTTGCAGGATACAAAATTAATGCACAGAAATCTCTTGCATTCCTATACACTAATGATGAAAAATCTGAAAGAGAAATTAAGGAAACTCTCATTTACCATTGCAACAAAAAGAATAAAATACCTAGGAATAAACCTAGCTAGGGAGACAAAAGAACTGTATGCAGAAAACTATAAGACACTGATGAAAGAAATTAAAGATAAAACAGATGGAGAGATATACCACGTTCTTGGATTGGAAGAATCAATATTGTGAAAATGACTATACTACCGAAAGCAATCCACAGATTCAATGCAATCCCTAACAAATTACCAATGGCATTTTTTACAGAACTAGAACAAACAATATTAAAATTTGTATGGAGACACAAAGGACCCCGAATAGCAAAAGCAGTCTTGAGGGAACAAAACGGAGCTGGAGCAATCAGACTCCCTGACTTCAGACTATACTGCAAAGCAACAGTAATCAAGACAATATGGTACTGACAAAGAAACAGAAATATACATCAATGGAACAGGATAGAAAGCCCAGAGATAAACCCACGCAACTATGGTCAACTAATCTGTGACCAAGGAGGCAAAGATATACAATGGAGAAAGGACAGTCTCTTCAATAAGTGGTGCTGGGAGAACTGGACAGCTACATGTAAATGAATGAAAGTAGAATGCTCCTTAACACCATATACAAAAATAAACTGAAAATGGATTAGAGACCTAAATTTAAGACCAGACACTATAAAACTTAGAGGAAAAGATAGGAAGAACACTCTTTGACATAAATCACAGCAAGATCTTTTTTGATCCACCTCCTAGAATAATGGGAAAAAAACCAAAAATAAACAAATGGGACCTAATGAAACTTAAAAGATTTTGCACAGCAAAGGAAACCATAAACAAGACCAAAAGACAACCCTCAGAATGGGAGAAAATATTTACAAATGAATCAATGGACAAAGGATTAATCTCCAAAATATATGAACAGCTCATGCAGCTCAATATTAAGAAAACAACAACCTAATCAAAAACTGGGCAAAAGATCTAAAAAGACATTTTTCCAAAGAATATATACAGATGGCCAAGAAGCACATGAAAGCTGCTCAACATCACAAATTATTAGAGAAATGCAAATCAAAACTACAATGAGGTATCACCTCACACCAGTTAGAATGGGCATCATCAGAAAATCTACAAACAACAAATGCTGGAGAGGGTGTGGAGAAAAGGGAACCCTCTTGCACTGTTGGTGGGAATGTAAATTGCTACAGCCACTCTGGAGAACAGTATGGAGGTTCCTTTAAAAACTAAAAATAGAATTACCATATGACCCAGCAATCCCACTACTGGTCATATACCCAGAGAAAACCATAATTCAAAAAGACACATACATCAATGTTCATTGCAGCACTATTTACAATAGCCAGGACATGCAAGCAACCTAAATGCCCATTGAGAGATGAATGGATAAGGAAGATGTGGTACATATATACAGTGGAATATTACTCAGCCATAAAAAGGAATGAAATTGGGTCATTTGTAGAGATGTGGTTGGATCTAGAGACTGTCATACAGAGTGAAGTAAGTCAGAAAGAGAAAAATAAATATCATATATTAACGCATATATGTGGAACCTAGAAAAATGGTACAGATGAACTGGTTTGCAGGGCAGAAATTGAGACACAGATGCAGAGAACAAACGTACGGACACCAAGGGGGGAAAGTGGCGGGTGGTGGTGGTGGTGGTGGTGGTGGTGGTGGGATGAATTGGGAGATTGGGATTGACATGTATACACTGATGCATATAAAATCTATGACTAATAAGAATCTTCTATATAAAAAAAAATAAAATTCAGAAAAATAAAGTAAAAGAAAAGAGTAGTTATATTCTGCTGAGTAATTGCCACCTTCATGTTGGAACCAGTGCAACTATAGAGACTGCACTCTCAATGAGGGCAATATCTCCTCCTAGAGAGTGGTTCTTGGGGCAAAAAAAAATATTTTTCTGATGTATAAAGCACAGATTTATATAGAACATATAATACATAAACAGATGTACAGTATATCTGTGGTATTCAAGTTGAATGTGGGTGTTGGTTAGGAAAAAAATATCTAAATAGAAGTGAGGGTGGGGGAACGTAGAGAATAAGGAAATAAAGCATTTGAGAAACAAGCTGTAGAGCCTAGGGAAATACTTCTACCTAAAACTGTGCTTTTCAGCCAGGGAGTTAAATAGCATTGGACCATCCCTCTTGGACTGCATTTAGCTTGTAATTTCTGGCTTTTCAAAGTTCTCCCTAGTTGTTTTAGTTTCTGTTTGAAATACTACAACTACTGTCCCTTCTCTTAAAGCACGAGGAATATCACCAGAATAAAGGTCTCTGTGTACACCCATAGCAAAGACTCCCATGTAGTATCACTAAAAAGATCCAATTCCCATGTAGTCCTTCTTTTCCATCCTATATTGCCTTTAAGAAGAGAAAATCAAGCCCCAGTAAACAGATGCTAATCTAAAAAATATACTATGAGAGTAGTCAAGTTTTATTCCACCATCTCGTCAAGAAAAAGGAGAATCCTACATAAATAATTTTAAGCTGTATGTTTAATCTGCTAAAATTACATTACAAACTTTGGACTATTCTAGATAAAAAAGAAATGACTGTATATTTTAAAATGGTTAAGATGTTAATTTTTTAAAATAAATTTATTTATTTACTTTTGGCTGCGTTGGATCTTCTTTGCTGCATGCAGGCTTTCTCTAGTTGTGGCGAGCGGGGTCTATTGCGGTGCACGCGCTTCTCATTTTGGTGGCCTCTCTTGTTGCCGAGTGCAGGCTCTAGGCGCGCGGGCTTCAGTAGTTGTGGCACACGGGCTCAGTAGTTGTGGTTTGCAGGTTCCAGAGCGCAGGCTCAGTAGTTGTTGTGCACGGGCTTAGTTGCTCCGAGACATGTGAGATCTTCCCGGACCAGGGCTCGAACCCGTGTCCCCTGCATTGGCAGGCGTATTCTTAACCACTGCGCCACCAGGGCAGTCCCAAGGTGGTAAATTTTATAGTATGTATATTTTACCACAATTTTAAAAAATGACAGCCTTATTTTTCACTCTAGTCCAATGCCAAGCATGAACCTTTTTTCCCCCTTATTATTGTTCTTAATAAAACAGCATCCAACGAATCTGAAGGCCCTTCCACATATAACTTTCTGATTCTGTGGTCTACCATTCAAAAGAGAATAGGTTGTCCCCCCCCCCATGGCAAATTAGATCTCTCAGTTTAGTTAGAGGTCCCTAGCCTTGTTCTACTGGTCCTTGCTGCTTCTTTCCTTAAATTAGAGTAACCACTGTACAGCCTCTCCACTACTCCACTACTCCAACCTCATACACATACACCACCACCATCACATCACCTCACATTTACAGCTTGGAAAACACTAAAAAGGAGATGTCATCATAGCCACAGCCATTTTGTGAGAATCTAGCTCCAAGGATCTTAAACACATTTTCTCATAGAGTCGTACAATTATTTCTTAAGTCAGGAGCTAATATATGTAAATCAAGTAAATCATTGACATTTTTAAAAACCCACAGACTAGCCAAAGGACGCTAATCAAAGAGCACAAAAGTCTCCTCTCTCTTTGGCTAATGTCTGTTCTAACAGGTAGCAAGAGAACTTTATTGGGTATTGAGTGTAAGAAGAACCCCTTATTTGGTATTACTGATCACTGGGGCAAGGAAAACACCCCAAACTACAGCTGGAAAACAGTTTTTAGAGATCTGTATGTAAACACATACAAATCAACATGATTTAAATTCTTTTATGACAAGCTCCACACAGAGAAGCACCTGCCCAATTAATTTTGCAACATAAAGTTTATGATTCTCATCCTATTTCTAGTTCTTTCATTTCTCAGCTATCCAGCCTATGCTATTGCCTGCTTCTCATATCTAAAGTTCAGTCTGATTGTGTTCCTTTCTCTGGAAAAAATTTTAAGTGGCTCCCTAGTACATACTGAATACTGAATTTAAGACTGAAGGATATGTCCAAGACCAACCCTATTTCCTGGTGAAACTAAGCTAATAGATTTTCCCTAAAGATCTCCAGCTTTGTCAGACTTCGTGTAGCTATTTCTTGGGTCTGAAATTTCTTCTTTCCATACGTCTAAATCCATAGAATTATCTGTCTATCATCTCTGTATCATGTGGTAGAAATTAATTTTGTTGTAAATAACACAAGCAGAATAATCTTGCAAACACTGGTTGGTAGGGAAAGCAGAAAATGGAATGGAAACAGACGGGGCTATTTTTGAAGGTAATCTGAAAGAAGTGACTTTTGATCTGGACTCCAAAGGACGTGCTAAAAAAGTCATTTCCACACAGGTGGGCAGATTTCCCTGATTAGGTGGAGAGCAAGGAGGGCGCTGAGCAAAAGAATAAATACCTTTGTACTTCCTTTACTTATCCTGCAGAGCTGAGGGCAAAGAGTAAGATCTGTTCAGCTTCGTCCCAACCCCCCAGCCCTACCATCCTCCCTCTCTCCTTTCTTTCCACACGCAGCAAGATCCCGTTTTCCCCTCGCCTCCAGTTCCAGCAGGCAAGAAGGAAAAGATCTTATGTTACTTTTTCTTCATTTGATTTAATTTTTGCATTTATTCCACCAACACTTATTGACTACTGATGTGTTCCAGGCATTTTACTAGGCACTAGAGAGAGAAGGATGGAAGAGAAAGATAAAAGAATAAATGGGGGCTTCCCTGGTGGCGCAGTGGTTGAGAGTCCGCCTGCCGATACAGGGGACACGGGTTCGTGCCCCGGTCTGGGAAGATCCCACATGCCGCGGAGCGGCTGGGCCCGTGAGCCATGGCCGCTGAGCCTGCGCGTCCGGAGCCTGTGCTCTGCAACGGGAGAGGCCACAACAGTGAAAGGCTCGCATACCAAAAAAAAAAAAAAAATTGGATAACCAACAAGGCCCTACTGTATAGCGCAGGGAACTCTGCTCAATATTCTGTGACAACCTAAATGGGAAAGGAATTTGAAAAAGAATAGATACATGTTGTTAGCCAACTACACTTCAATATAAAATAAAAAGTTAAAAAAAAAAATCCCATGAGTAGTGAACTTAGACTCCATGGTGCTTCTCCCATTGTTCGGTGTCTCTCCCTCAACACACACATATAGCTACATAAGAGTTCGCCACAGCCAGGCAACAGAGGAGGGAAGAGGCAGCCTTATGCAAAGTAAGCTGGCACCTGTCAAAAGTGATGGCTGCTACCTTACGGCCCCTCTCAGGCATGCTCCGAAATCTAGTAGAAAGAGAAATCATCCTGACAGACAGAACTTGGAGTAGTACATCTGTTTTCCATTTTTCATGAAACAAGAGATGGCCTAATATAGGATTTACACTGACTCATAGGTGGCGGCTAATGTGTTGGCCAGCTGGTACCTTAGGGACTTGAAGAAAACAAGATTGAAAGACTAGTGACAAAGAGGTCGGGGGCGGTGGGGGTTGGATTTAGGAAAGAATCTCTTGAAGTTGGCAGTTGTGTTTTGTGGAATACTTTCCAGAGAACAAGATGATCTGCCCCCATGGATGCCAGCCATCTTCCCCCAGCTTCCTGGGGGCTTGCGGAAAGTATAGTGTCAACGGTGTAGGTATGGAGGTCAAGCATGCACTCAACTGTACTGACTTGCCTCCTGCATTTTGCTGAGTATAGAAACTGGTGAAAGCAGAGACCAACATTGAGCCCCCAATGGCACCATTCCCTGTTGTCCTTGTCGGACAGCCTCTCTTCCCAGCTCACATGCTACAATAACACTATTGACTCACCTCCCCAGCAACTGTAAGAGGGAGGAGGAAATGGATTTGAGAAATACTTGTGAAGGCAGAAGAGAGGAATTGATGGTCACGTGAATGTAGCAGGAGAGTGGAGAAGAGAAACTGAGATGACTCAAGCCTTTAGTTTTTGTAACTGGTGAATGGGGTCACTTTTTTTTTTTTTTTGAGCTGTGTTTTTATTTTTATTCTATTATTTTTTTAACATCTTTATTGGAGTATAATTGCTTTACAATGGTGTGCTAGTTTCTGTTTTATAACAAAGTGAATCAGCTATACATATACATATATCCCCATATAATGAAGACAGAGATGATCAGAGAAGGGGTGAGGCTGATGGAAAGGAGAAAGAGCTCAGTTCCAGCCTCTGGAGCTCGGTGTGAATGAGGGTGTGTGTCATAAGCAACTAGTAGCCAGAGGGGAAAAGATCCCTGAGCTCAGAAGCAATGTCTGGGTTGGATATAAAGGATGGAAACTGGAATTTATTCATAATCATGTGTTAATGTTCCATAGGACTTTGCACTTTTAACCTTTTACCTCTAACTTTGGACAGAGAGGTTTTGCAGCTGAGTGAGCAAGCAGAAGAGGCCTTTTAGGGAGTACTTAATCCACAAGAGAGGAAGTAAGCATAGAGGAAGAACCTAACTGCAAAGGTTCACCTGTGGTTTTCAGACTGAAAGTGCCAAGTGCACAAATATCATCTATCTTGGTCCCCCTTCTCTATCACCAGCATCTAGATGAGACTCTGACACTTTGTATCCACTCAGATATTTGTGGAATGGGTGAAATAAATAGGAGGGTGTGGGGATGAGTGAATGAAGAAAAAAAGGAAGGAGTGAAGGAACCTACAGGGCATCCTGGAGGAAGGGAGGAAGAAGCCACACCTGACCTTTTCCCTTTTCCCAAAAATCCTCTTTGCAGGACTGAAAGATGAAAGGCCCTGTGGAGTAGTGGTTAAGAACATGGACTCTGAATTCAGGCTCCACGACTTCCTAGCTGCCTGGACTTGGCCAAGTGACTTAACCTCCTGTGCCTAGGCTTCCTCCCTGTAAAATAAACACATAAATGCTTAGAGCAGCTCCTGGGAAAAAGTTAAGTTCCACATAAGTGTTAGTGTTATTATTTTTGGCATCTTGATGGGAAGGTAAGCCTGCAAGACAAGCCAGAAATCCCCTGCGGAGAAGGAATCCAGACACAGCCTCTAAGTGCCACCCACAAGTGATCAATCACTTTTTCTCTCTCTTGGCCTTCCAGAAGCTTTAAACACCCCAGAACTCCCCAGCATATCATTCACTGGCAAAGGACTGAGGCCTGGGTTTTAGCTTCAGCTGCCAGCAGTGAGCTGTGTGTTTGCAGAACCCCGTGCCCTCTCTGGGCTAGGTCCCCTTGCCTGCTCACGCGAGGTTGCGGGAACTGAGAGCAGAGGTCCCTTTCAGTTAAGGCCGACCATGGTCTCCCGCCGGGCGGCAGCAGGTCTGCAGCCTCAGGGCTCGGCATCGGATGCCAGGCGCTGGCTAGACGCTGCTCGGGCGGTCACACCCCTCCTGCGCGCCCAGCAGACATCCCGTGCCCGGCGCGCCCGTAGGGAGGTGCCTCTCGGGCGTCCCCCGGCCGGGACGCCACTGCCGGGGCCCGGCGCGCCTTCGCTCGCAGCCTGCCCGCGGCCCTTTATACCCAGCCGGACCGGCGCTCACTAATGTTTAACTCGGGGTTCAAACTTGGGAGCGCCGAGTGACTGCGCGCCCGGAGCTGCGGAGCCGCACGCGCGTCCGGGAGGCTCGCCTGACTTCTGCCTGCGCTCCCGCTCCGAAAGCTTAGCTCTGAGGAGACGCCGACCATGAAGGTGAGTGAGTAGCTGGCCTCCCCCCACCCACCCGTCCCAACAGCCCCAGGGGCGAGTTGTAGGTGCCTTTTCACCAAACTCTCCCCAGATTGCCCCCAAAGCTTCCGGGTCGAAACCAGGGGCTCTCGTTAGGCGGAAGCTTCAGGGCCACGCTCTGACAGGTGAAGGGACGCCCCAGGGCTCTCGCCTGGCTCTCGGGCCCGCGGGCTTTCTGCTAGAACCCAGGCACCGAGCCTTGGAGAACCTGGAGGGCCACCCGCAAATCGCACGCCTGAACCCTCACTTGGCTTCTGAGTTGTAGGCCTAGAGAAGCAAACAATTAAAGTGTCCAGAGGCCAAAAGTTCAAGGGAGACAGCTCTTGCAAGCTCCGACTCGCGCGCTCCAAACCCTCCCATCCCGCGGTGCCTCTCTCCCAGTGCGCGCCCGTCGGCAAACCCCGCTGCCTCGGGTGCAGCCCAGGTCCCGACCCTCTTACCCAGACCGGGGCCAAGCGGCTGGCTCTAACTGGACGTGATCTGCCCGGCTTGCAGACACCGTGGAAGGTGCTCCTGGGACTGCTGGGGATCGCTGCGCTCGTCACCGTCATCACCGTGCCTGTGGTTCTGCTGAACAAAGGCAGTAAGTTTAAAACATTTGAAAAAGATAAGACAGTTGGAGACCGGGATCAGGTTCTATTTTACCACACCAAGGAGACCTAGGGATTTTGCTGGGGACTGGGTGGGATCGGTGTGCCAGGTCGTCGCTGAGGCTTTGCTGGCGTGGTCGCCGCTAGATTCGCTTCGTTGGTCTCCAGTGTTTAGGCTACGAGAGCCTTGCACCTGCCACGTCTTGTGTATGGCAAATACATACTTCCTGAAAATAAAGAGAAGTTTTAAGATTTCTTTATGTTAAATTTGAATTTAGTACCTTTTGAATGTAAATTAAAAAAAAAAACAAAAACAACTTTCGTGGTTGTGATTTTCAAAGGAAAAAAGGCAGTGTTCAAAAATCCCAAACAGCAGTAAGGATGTCATAAGGGGAGGGAAAAAAATAAGAAAGCAAGTCCCCAAATAGTTTTGAGAAAAGATAGTGCTTGGGGAGCCCAGGGGGTTTTCCTTCAGGGATGATGGAAATCCATCAGTTGGAGAGTTGGGATGCCGGAAAATAACTATTTGACCACTTATAGAAGTAAGTATTTCAGAGTTAAATCATAAAGCTGGTATCCATGGTAATATTTAGAGGAGGTGGGATCAATGATGTTTGGTGGATTCTTTCATTTAAATCCACCTTGGTTCCTTTTAGCTTGCCTCACTGTTCCGGTTTAGTCCTAGCTCTTAATATAAAACATTCATATAATGAAATACACACCATTGGATGCAAACAAGTGAGAATAACTAGTTTGGGTCTCCACTGGCCCTACTTTCCTTTTAAATAGTAACTTTCATGTAAGTATTCACATTCTAGTCAACCAACTGAGGTGTGTTCTCTGATGGTCTAGTCAACCAGGAAGTGTGTAGACAGTGCTTATATACTGAGGGGCCTTATCTAGATTTCAGGTGACCATTCAGAATTAGTTTGTAGAACCATCAAAAACCATGTTTGGCCGGCAATTTCAGGGCCAGGGCAAAGGTGCCAGAGGTTAAATAACTGAGTGTGTTGACCTATTGATAATGATTTTCAGTTACTTAAGACAGCCATGGTTACCGCCAGTTTAGACTATTAAATGGCAGGCATCTGTCCACTCTTTTGACTCTTTGTTGTGAATTGTTAAAATATAACTGCTTTCATAAAGTGGTACTTTGTATATTTAAACAATCACACACACAAAGCCTTCCTGTGGAAAAAGGACGGGTCACCCATACAATCAGTAAATATTCACATGACCTACATTATGTTCCAGGAACTGTGCTAGTTGCTGCAAATCCAAAGATTAAATTTTATAAATAAAGAGAGCCCCGACCTCAGGAAGTTTATAATCTAGTGGGAAACAGATACGCAAACAAATCAAAGTAACCTGGATAATCCATTCATCTCTAATATATTGCTGAGGCATCCTTGGAAGAAAGGGTAAAAGTGTAATTATCAGAACTTCCCTTCGGAAAGTTGAAAGGAACACTAAACTTGGATAAATAAGCCACTGAAGATGGCAATGTAATTGGTTAGGGGCCTGGGTCATCTATCTGCCTTCCATGGGGTTTGGTTAAGTTAATGACAGGGATTTAGTTTGGCTGGGTGGGGCATACAGACTTGGGAGGGGTTATCTTACCATTTCCCTTAAACCATACTTAGCCTCTTCTCCAAATGAAATTTGAACAAAGATTCCAAGGACATTCTCTTGACAGGGACTTCCAGAGAGGTTCACATGTCTAGGTCTAACTATTATTATGATTCAGTGAGAAAATTTAGGGAGGCTTAAGCAAACTTTCTCAGGGGTTAAAAGGATCACTTCTGGGAAAGTGTGGGAAGACTTCTCACAAGAGATTTTTTTTGTGTGTGGGGAGGCCTGAAAAGTTAGTATCAGTCCCTGGAGATAAGTTTTTCCAGAAAACGTGAATGAATTGTGAGTCATCATAGAGACACAAGATCACATCCTCTATCTGGGAACATAAGAGGACTCCTAGCAAGAGAGAAGTGTGAGCAGCAGGATGACGGATAACTCTAGCATGCCTGAACTGTGGGGCATGACAGTGGGAAGGTGGGCTGACATGGGGCAAGGCTGGAGAGGAAGGAAGGGAAGTATCCCAGGAGACTGATGGCACAGAGCAGCATTTGGAAGCTATAGAGCTACTCAGAAATGTGAATGATTAGACTTCCGTAATTGGAAACATAGGGAGTAAGGGGGTAGGGTGGCTAAGAACCACTCTTGGAATACTGGGTGGAGATGTGGTTTCACTGTGTGTTTTATTTACACTTACACAATAAGTTATTTCTCTTCTCGCATTTCTTAATAGGAATGTATGTATATTTGAGGAGAAAAGGGAAATTATCTTGCTTCAACTCCAGCCTTATCATAAGGAACAAAGATAAAAGCTCAGGAATGCAGTATTTTTGCTAAATCAGCAATACCATTCCTGGGCTGTGCCACCATGAGGGACAGTCTTTTTACAAAGGATCCAGAGTCATCACCCAAGAAGTGTCCTTCATATTGTCGACCTAGGTTTTCAAGTCAAACAAAACCAGAAAGGAAGAGAGGAAGGGAGGTGGGAGAGAGGAAATATAAATGGAAAGGAAAGGAAAGGGGGGGGGGGAAGAGAAAGAAAGAAGGAGGAAAGGAAGAAAGATTTTGATAGAACAACAAAACAAAGTCTTAGATTGTGTGGAAAGCAAAGAAATAAAGAGCTAAGAAAAAAAGAGGAAGAAATGAGCAAAGCCAGGCTCATCCCCTGAGAGGTTGGTTTAAAGGTTAAGTGTTTCCGTATGAAAAGCTGACTTTAGCAGGACTCTGGACACACCCAGAGTAGAGAGAGAGAGACCGAGACAGAGAGAGATGGAGGTGTAAGCGTAATACTGTTAATGAATTGTTTTAGAATAAAAACTCCTCGAGGTCAGGAATTATGCATTTCACAAAGCAAAATTAAAAGTTCATCTCCTTCTGTATATATGATAAAGGATCGTATTTTGTTTTAAATCCCTCAAGTATCCTAGTAGAGAAGGATATTGCGTATTTGGACATTCAGTTTCTCAGAGAATCAGCAATAAAATGTATAAAAATAATTTACTCACATTGGAATTGTAGAAATCTTCTTGGCCTAGAGGCAATAAAACCCTCTCAGTCAGCATTTGTGATCCCTTTAATTCCCTCTTTACATCATATTATAGGCTGAGTTTTTTGTTTGTTTGTTTGTTTTTTGTGGTTCGCGGGCCTCTCACCGCTGTGGCCTCTCCCGTTGCAGAGCACAGGCTCCGGACGCGCAGGCTGAGCGGCCATGGCTCACGGGCCCAGCCGCTCCGCGGCATGTGGGATCTTCCCAGGCCGGGGCACGAACCCGTGTCCCCTGTATCGGCAGGCAGACTCTCAACCACTGCGCCACCAGGGAAGCCCTAGGCTGAGTTTTTAAAATAACTGTCAAATAGTTTCATTATTGAGTTTTGTCATTTGTCAAGAGAGTTTTCTTATTGGGTTTTGTTATGGGACAGAGACATATCTGTTCTTCTTGTGTTCTTTCCACTGCTGTAGCAGTAAATTTCCTCAATACCTTCTTTCAGCACATAGGAAATTTGACTGCTTAGCCATCCACCAGTAATAAAAGAAAACCCAAATGTGAAGGAGACAGGAATAATCAGAGAAAGAAAAGATAACATCTATGAAGTTTGCCTGAGGAAGTCCAGGATCTATTCCAGGTTTAAAAGCACAGAAATGAGCCTGAATGAAAGCTTTGTATATTTCAGAGGCCAGGTTCTAAACAGAGAGCCCTGTAAAAGCTCGAGTTGACTCCAGCTCGCTCAGTTATCAAGCTTTGCCGAGTGCTCCTGAGGTCAGTGGGTTGGTCTTTTTCAGGCCAGCTATTTTGGCTTTTGGTGCCCCAGCTATAGCATATCCTTAAATTTCTCTATCTTAGGCATCTTGCCTCTCATCTTAAAAGCGATCAGAGAGAAAAAGGGAAGACTCTTTGCCCAACTGATGCTTAGAGAAAAATGACATCAGGAGACTGGCTAGAGCTGGATCAGTGTACTTGAAATTTTAAGACTTAACAAAGTGCTGAGCCTAAGGAATGTAACTGTAAGTACCTGCAGGACCCCCTTCCTTGAGGAAGAGAAGGCACAAAGATGTAATAATAACCAACACGGATTCATTCTGTGCCAGGTATTGGGCTGAGGGCTTTCAATACACTTCTCCTTTGATCCTTATAGCAACCCTTTGAGAGAGGTTATTGTCTCCACTTTTACAGAAGATTTACAGAAACCTTGAGAGGGTGCTTTAGTTATTTATTACTGCATAATGAATTGTTCTCAGACTTAAAACAACAAATATGTGTTATCTCACAGTCTCTATGGGTCAGGAATCTGTCAGAGGCTTAGCTGGCTGTTTCTGGCTGAAGGTCCCTCATGCTGCTTCAGTCAAGATATCATCTGAAGGCTTGACTAGGGCTGGGGGATCTCCTTCCAAGCTCTCTCATGTGGCTGTTAGCCAGAGGCCTCAGTCCCCCGTAAAGGATGGGTTTTTCCAAAGAGTGCCAGGGCAGCTGTCTTCCCTTAGAATGAAGGATGTAAGACAGCAACTGAGTAGGGAGCCTCAGAGCTTTTTTGACCTAGCCTCAGAGGTGATGTGCTATCACTTCTGCCGTATTCTATTGGTCACACAAAGCAACCCTGATACAAAGTGAGAGGGCGTTACACAAGGGCATGAATATTGGGGTGGAGATCATTGGGGCCATCTTGGAGGCTGGCTACCAAAGTTAAGGAACTTGCTCAAAGTTTCACAGAGTTGGCGTTTCACGCTAAGGCACCGTGCCTCTAGAGCTGGTACTTTGTGATCAGGTATAAAGTTAATGTGGCCATATTAGCATAAATGTTACAACTTCCTATTTATATGCCTATATTTAATTTCATGACTGCTAATCCCTGGGTGCCAGTGTTCTGGGAAAAAGTGCCTGCTGATGCCTCTATTCCTACACAGAGCTGTAGAGGAGCAACAACTTCCAGCCCAGGACTGACATCCCACTCTTTTGACTGGTCTTATTAAGTGTTTTCAGTGGCAGTAGCAGATGCAGATTGAGTACTTGCACTGGATTACACTTGTTTTGTTTCCAGTGTATACTGTGTTATTTCATCTGATCCTCACAAAACAATCCACGTCAGAGGAGGTATTAATTTCCTGACTTGTTACCCTTAAGAAACTGAGGTATAAAAGTTTAGTGCTTTGTGAGGAAGTACTAGAACTTGGGAATTCAAATCTTGTAACTTCTAGCCTTCCCTGAGTCTGCTGGTTTCCATGAATAACTGTTTTAGAGAAATGTTTTGGTGGAAACTTTTGTAACTTAAAGATTAATCAGGCTTCCCTGGTGGCGCAGTGGTTGAGAATCTGCCTGCTAATGCAGGGAACACGGGTTTGAGCCCTGGTCTGGAAGGATCCCACATGCCGCGGAGCCACTAGGCCTGTGAGCCACAACTACTGAGCCTGCGTGTCTGGAGCCTGTGCTCCTCAACAAGAGAGGCCGCGATAGTGAGAGGCCCGCGCACCGCGATGAAGAGTGGCCCCCGCTTGCCACAACTAGAGAAAGCCCTCTCGCAGAAACGAAGACCCAACACAGCAAAAATAAATAAATTAATTAATAAACTCCTACCCCCAACATCTTATAAAAAAAAAAAGGAACCTATTAAAAAAAAGATTAATCACTGCTTTATGGCTTGATGCTAACCCTTGCATTATTGTAAATCAATTATCTTGTAAATATTTTCACCTTTAGTCTTCACAGGTCCATTATGACTTCCCCAAAAGGGCGTGTCTCTCAGAGAGCAAACTGAAACCACAAAATTAGCACTTCTGTGTTAGCTGTTTTAGTTTTGCAGTTTTGTATGGTACTTCAAAATTATAACTTCCTAGGAGATTTCTTCAAACTTAATGATAAACCATTTGCTTTCGTTAACTGTCCACATTAATGAGCACATTTCTTCATTATTTGGTCCACTGGGGAAGCAAGTAGACCCATGAGCTTAGGTCACGTGTTTCAGCATCTAAGGCCCAGGAAGCCAAGGTAATTTAAGGCAGAGCCAAAGCCAGCAGGGACTTTGTTCCCAGCAACCTGAGGGCCAAGGTGGCTTAGGATGTGCAACAGAGAAAGAAGGGCAAGGGGGGTGAATATTAAGTGGGTAACACCACCCACCTCTTCCCTGACTTAACTGTGGGTCCCGCCAAACTGGCTGGGTGGCCCCTGCATCCTTAACACCGTCTCTGTGGGGCTGGGACCCCATCTTCTTATTTTCCTCAGTTGTTTTAAAGCCAGACCTGCTCAGGTCCATGAATATCATGGATGGCTCCCATTTCCCTATTATTTTCCTTTATTCTTTTATTCCAGGCAGGAAACTCTTGTTGTATGAGATTTAAAGCCTTTGAAGGGCTAAGGCCAGAGGCGATATTTGTGAACTTTCCTGTGTGTACTGAATGCTTACTGCATGGCAGCTGTTGTTGCAGGTACAAGGGATGAGGCTCTAAACAGTAGAGGCAAAGAGCCTGCTCCCATGGGCCTTTACAGTCCTGGGGCGGGCAGATAGTAGGCAAGCTGAGTACTGTCTGAGTACTTTCAGACAGTGATACAGGCTAGGACAAAAATAAAGTGTGGTCAAGAGGATGGAGGGACACAAGAAGGAGTTTCTCTGTTTCAAGCATGAGTGTGGCATGATCTTGTTTCTCTTTTAAAATGCCTCTGACTCTGGTATAGATAATGGTGGAGGGTGGGAAGTGGATTATCCAGGTGAGAGATGATGCCAGCTTGGACAGGGTGTTAGCACGGGAAGGAGCAGAGATAAGGATGACTCCTTGAACAGTTGGCTGGCTAGCCCAAGTGGAGACCTTTTTCTTGCCCTCATGGCTCTATCCTTCCCAGAAGAGCTAATCTGCAGTGGTCCCTCCAGTTCCCTCACCCTACTGGATACACTTCCTCTTTCCAAGGCAGGTCTCGGGGAGGGCCTTCTACATCATGCACCCAGCATGTCAGCAGAAGGTAATTCTCTAATTCAGCAAATATTTATTGAACATTTTCTACGTTAGGCACTTTGTTGGTCCCTGGAAATATAAAAATAATACACATGGCCCTTGCCCTCAAATAATTCTTAATCTTAAAGGAAACATAAACATGAACTATAATAAAAAGAGCTAAGTGTCCTTCTAGTAAATGATCAAAGTGCTGTGGAAGCTCTAAAGAGAACATGATAAATGCTGCCCAGGGAAGTTCATATATGGAAACCAACCAAGCTTAAAGGGTTAATAATTAATGGGCCTGAATACAACCTTTCCGATCTCGGAGCCATCAGACTGGCTCCCAGGCATGCAGTTCACCTACATGTTTAGCCCTCAACAGTTTACAGCCCCGACCCCCGATTCTGTATGCAGTTTATGTCAGAGAGAATACTTTTGGCTGCACGTAACAGAATACCTGGCCCAAAGTTGTTTAAACTATAGACTCTTATTGTTAACATCCGTAATTGGAAGTGCAGAGGTAGGGCAGTTCTAGAGTTTGTTAACGCAGTGGTCCCACAGCTTCCTCCAGCGCCCAGAGTCTGCGTCTTTCAGCTCTGCTGGTCTCACACTGTTACTTTCGTTCTCAAGCTTGTCCTCTCAGGTCGAGCATGACTGCTGCTGCAATGCCTCATTTGTCACACAGCCATTTCACAAGGCAGGGAGGATGCTGTTCCTCATTCATAGTCTGTTCTATCAGGGAGGAAAACTACTTCCACAAGTTCCCTGGCCCAAGGCAGACTTTCCCTCGTGTCTCCTTGGCCAGATCTGGGTCATTTGTCTATTCTAAACCCATCTCTGGCAAGGGGAAAGGATTACCAAGCTTGGACTAGATTAACCAAGACTCACCTTTCTGGGACCAGGAGGGAGCTCCTTCCTCAGCCCTTGGAAGGGGAAAGGGAATTACCTAAGTTGAACTGGAGATTCTAAAAGGAAGAGATGGGAGGTCTATGCAAGTGTATCAGATAGTTTATGATTGCTCATTTTTCATTACATTGGAAAAATTTAATTTACTAACAAAAGAAAATAGATGTCAAGCCAGCTCTGATCTCCAAAGAATCCAATCATATAACTCTCTCTCTCTCTTCTCACTTTCCTTCCTACCCAAACGAGTTTATTGTAAAGCAGGGTGTTTTGACGCTGCCTTTTTGGTCCTGAAGGCATTTTGAGCCCAGCACTTGCTTTCTGTTGTTATCCAAAATGATTGAGAATAGGGAAGAATTGAGTTTGCAACATTTAAGATACAAATCTGAGAAAATGGAGGGGGTCAGAAACATCTGAGGGAAACTACTCTCAATTTTCTCATATAAACTGTTGTATTTTATCCAATTCATAATGGGAAAATGTGGCAGAAACAGTTAACATAAAACAAAACAGTCAACTTAAAGAAGTTTAAAAATACATGGTAAAAGTTAGACCTGTAAAAATTGACCCAGGAAAGTAGCATTTGAAATAATCTACATGGTAATCATTTCATTAAGATTAAAATGGTTTGACTGGACTGAAAAGAAAATCCTGAACTCCACAAAAATCAAGCAGCCCCTTCGTACTAGCTGGTGATCCCCACGCCCCGACCCCTACCCCGTGCTCCCCCGCTGCTCCCTCGCGTACTCATGTGTCTCCTCTCCCCAGACCTCCAGCACCTCCCCACGGTCATTCTCAGCTTACAGCCAACCTTGCTTTCTATTTTAAGGAGAAAACTAAGGCTATTAGGAGAGAAGGTCCTCAATTCCCACCAGCCCCCTCTCAGCACCTGCCCAAGGCCAAACCCTTCTTTGTACACTGACCTCATCCTCTTTCACTTACTAAGAGATGTGGCTGCAGCTATTTCCTCTGCCCACTGCACTGTCATTTCCCCCTCTCTATATAAATAAGCTGTAAATCTCTCACATCCTGAAAGAAAGGGAGGGAGGGAAGGAGGGAGGGAGGGAAGGAGGGAGAGAGGAAGATCCTCTCTGTACCCCACATCCCTGCCCACCTCCCAGTCCCTTGCCCTGCTCCCTTTACCAAAAAACTCCTGGAAGAGTTTTCTATTTTCTTTGTCTGCTGTTCCTCTCCCGCTCCCTCTTAAACTCACTGGCATGAGGTTTATCCTCACCCGTCACTAAAATGTTTGGCTCTGCTCGCGTCAAAGTCCCTAACCTCTGTGTTGCTGAGTCCAGGGCTCAGTTCTCCCTCTGAGTCTCCCATTCCCTGTCAGTTGATCATGCTTCTTCTCCCCTCCTCTGTGTTTCCACTCTCTCCTAGATTTTTCCTTCTGCACCTCCACATGCTCCCTCCCATTCTCTGTAGGGGCTCCTCCTCCTGTCTGACTTCTATTTTTAACATCTTTATTGGAGTATAGTTGCTTTACAATGGTGTGTTAGTTTCTGCTTTATAACAAAGTGAATCAGCTATACATATACATATATCCCCATATCTCCTCCCTCTTGCATCTCCCTCCCACCCCTCTAGGGGGTCACAAAGCACTGACCTGATCTCCCTGTGCTATGCAGTTGCTTCCCACTAGCTATCTATTTTACATTTGGTAGTGTATATATGTCCATGCCACTCTCTTACTTCGTCCCAGCTTACCCTTCCCCCTTCCCGTGTCATGTCTGACTTCTGACCTTGGACTCCAAGGCTTCATCCTAGAACCTCTTCCTTCTTTCCCCCAGGTGATCTCATCTACTCCCATGGCCTTAAACACCATCTATAACCTGACAACAACACCCAAATTTATATCTCCAGACCAGACCTCTTTCCTGAACTCTATATGCATACGTGCAACTATTAAGTGGACATCTCCATTTTGATGCTATTAGCATCTCAAAGTAACATCTCCCAAAACTTTTTAATCCCCTCAAACTTATTCCTCCCTTAATACATCTGGTCTCAGCAAATAGCAATTCATTTGTTTTTCAGTTACTGAGGCCAAAATGCATGCAGTTCTCAACTCCTCTCCCTTGTTCACACTCAACATCCAATCGGTCAGCAAATCCTATCAATTTGGCCGTATCTCAGCACCTCCACTACTACCACCCTAGTCCAAGACGCCATCACCTTTCACCTGCATTATTGCAAAAATCTCCCTATTTCTCTTCTTACTCCCTGCAGTGTATTCTCAATACAGCTGGCAAGATAACTGTGATAGACAGAATTCTAAACTGATTCCCCAGATTTCCTCCCTGCCCCGTGTGCTAATCTCTACCTAATCTCTGAGATTGTGGATATAATGGATTTTATCCTGGTGGTTAGGTGACATTATATGATGGCATAATCAGCTTTAAGAAAGGAAGATGACCTGGGTGACCCTGATCTAATCACATGAGCCCTTAAAAAGCAGAGTTTCTCTAGCACTTAACCGTGACACTTAACATCCTAACAAAGGCATTATTTATTTACTGTTTGCTCCTATGTCTCCCCCCCATTAGAATGTAAGCTTCATGAGGGCAAGAATTTTTTGTTTTGTTCACTCATACCTCTAGTGCTCAGAACATTGAAGAACAGAGTGGGTGCTTTCCTAGAGCTGTCGTAACAAATACCATACACTGAGTGGCTTAAAACAACAAAAATTTATTCTTCCACAGTTATGAAGCCCAGAAGTCCAAAATCAAGGTGTCGTCAGGGCCACGCTCCCTCTGAAGGCTCCAGGGAAGAATGCTTCTTTGCTTCCTCCAGCTTCTGGTGGTTACTGGCAACCACCTTGACTTGTAGCTTTATGACTCCAATTTCTCCTTTCATTGTCACATAGCCTTCTTCCCCTTCTGTCTCCACATGGTCCTCTTCATTTTCCAAGTCAGCAAAAGCATATCTTTGCATGACCTTCTTATAAGGACACTCCCTAATCCCGTACGACCTCATCTTAACTAATTACATCTACAAAACCCCTATTTCCAAATAAGGTCACTTTCTGGGGTTCCCAGTGGACATGAATTTTGGGGGGTGGGGAAACTATTCAACCCAGTACAGCTTGACAAACATTTGGTGAATTAAAGAAATTATCTTAGAGCTCATGTAAAAACATATTTTTGATGAACATTTTTTAATGTTACTTTAATTCTGATTAAAATTCTTATATTCCTAACTATGGGGTCAAGTCATCCACTACTAGATCACGCATACCTATTTGTAGAGTATAGTGCCAGCAGCTGTTTGATAAAATAAATTCATCCTTTCAGCTTACTTACAGACCAGTGGAGACATGACTATTCAGATTAAATATTTACCTAATGATAGAAGATTACTTGATTAATTGGCAAACTATATGGTATAGAAAATAAGCATTGAAGAAGATGTTGTTGTAGCAAAGTGTAGTGTACGGAGTGAGGGGTAGTTCCAGAGGCATGAGGAGGGACCATGAAAAACTGAAGGCCACAGATGCGGATTGTTTATTTGAGAAGTAGGCTGATAAATACAAGAAGAGAAATGGGAAGATGGCTGCCGGAGCCCACAGGGTCAGTAAGTATTTATTTGATATGGGTACACGCTGTGCATGCTTATGGACGAAATGAAGATACTGAGAAGAGATGGAGATGGAGGGAGAAGAGATGAAACAGAGCCCCTAAGAAATCAAGAGGGCCAGGATCTGAGGCCCGGGGCAGGTCCGCTTCTGCCACCGAGTGCTGAGGGAAGGGTTAGAGAGTGGAGGAAGGGACAGACAGGAGTGGAAAGCTGAGTAACAAACAAGCCCCTGTGGTGGCTCTAAAGGAGGAATCGCTGAATCTTTTCATCGGACAAGTTCCCACTCTTTTGAAAATGTGTACTGCAGGGCCTGAGTTATTCAAGATTTTATGTTTAAGATCTAGGAAACATGAAAAAAAAAAAGGTGTGGGGGGAGAAAAGAAACCTATTATAAAGCTTGCATGGCTACTTTTTATGAGTGTAGGGAAAAGATGATGAGAGTTACCAGTTGTACCATGGAAGAGAGGAGGAGGGGAGTACAACCTTCTTTCTCAGAAAGTGTCACAGAGTTGCCATCCTTAATAACACTCCAGAGAGAAAATTCTAGGGTTTTCAGAAAGAATTGATGCCCCTCTGATTTCGGAACACTAGAACAAATTATGTTCTAATGTAACCTACCAACTGTCCCAGGTCCAAATGATACTACCAAGCTGCCTGTTTAGATTATTTGCCAAGATTGAATCCAGACACTTCCAGAAAGTCTAATCCATCTATGCTAACTCACAAAAACTGCCAACAAGCATTTACCATGTACCTCACTCTGCTGCATACTTAGGTTGTTCAGAGCAGTGGTTATAACCGCAGGCTTCAGAACCCTATGGCCTAGGGCTTACTAGTCATGAGACTTGAGTCTGGTTACTATCTGCATCTCAGTTTCCTTACCTGTAAAATTGGGATGAAAATAAGTTAATAAGTGTACAATGCCTAGAATAGCCCAGCACATTGGAAGGTCTCTATAAGTATCTGTCATGACTACTTTTTATATATTTTTAATTAAAAAACATTTTGTTAACAGTCCCAGAGACAGGCATTATAATAATACTTGTTTCACACTCCTGAAAGTTCTGCTGGGTGAATGCTGGAAAGGGCAATTTCTATGGCAGTTTTGTTTTCCAGTGATCATTTTCCTCACCTCCTGGCAGACAAACAGTTGTCACAGAGAGTAGCCTTGTTGATAATGCCTGTAAATCTTTCTGGAAAGTTCTTCAGTGACTTGGTATTAGAGCTTTCAGCTTCCCCAAATGCTGATGTTCTCTAATCAGTTTTCTCTCCAAACTAATCATTTCTAGCTTGCACTGTGACCTCCCAGTGATGTCTCACTACAACTACTACTGCTAAAAACTAGCCCTTTGCTAAAATAGTTGCTTGTTTCACGGGCCTGTGGGTCATTTATTTATACAGTTAAGACGTTTCCACCTTTCAGCTGTTTCTCATCCCCTTGGATTACACTGGCTTAATGTCAGTGGACATAGTGGGGTGTAAAAGCCTTGTCAATAGTAATTATGGCCACTGTTATCCAGTCCTGATTATTCCCAGAAGAGTCCTAACAAGGGGTGAGGGAGTAACTATAATCAGAATAAAAAAATAGAGCAGGGCTTCCCTGGTGGCGCAGTGGTTGAGAGTCCGCCTGCCGATGCAGGGGACGTGGGTTCGTGCCGCGGTCCGGGAAGATCCCACATGCCGTGGAGCGGCTGGGCCCGTGAGCCATGGCCGCTGAGCCTGCGCGTCAGGAGCCTGTGCTCCGCAACGGGAGAGGCCACAACAGTGAGAGGCCCGTGTACCGGAAAAAAAAAAAAAAAATAGGGCAATTTCCATTTCAAAAAGGAATAAAGCCATCCTGATGCCCTGTTTAGTGCTGGCTTCCTATATGCGCTGAACCTCCTGGCTCTTCACTGGGGTGAGGGCAGGGTGAACTGGATTTAGTTCAGGCAGTCCCTTTGGCCTTGCATTTCTTCACCAGTGGCCGTAGACATCTTCATCTTGACCTGAAGTTTGAGACATGAATATTCTGCCCACTTTCACTTCTCTGCCATATATATTGGAATCTTATGTTGATATTCATATTGTTTCAAGGCAGTTAGAATTTCAGTCTCAGCATCTGTCTTTCACACTGGTCTTGGGAGCTTTTTGTTTTCGTGTTGCTGACCATTCTGAGGAATGTCTAGATGGGGTTGTCAAGCTACAGTCAGGGCTGGCTGCTTAATTTTGTAAATTAAGTTTTATTCGGAATACAGCCTTTTCTATTCATTTAGATGTTGTCTGTGGCTGTTTTCAGGCTACAATGGCCGACTTTAGGAGTTGCAAAGCTAAAATATTTACCATCTGGCCCTATAAGAAAAAGTTTGCCAACCCCAGGTCTAGATATTGTTATCTTACGGCCGAAAGAGACCTTCTTATTTTACAGGTAAGTTGTGTAAATCCTCACAGAGACGTGATGAACACTGAAATCACACTAGATGTTTCAGCAGAGAAATTTGATATAAAAATTGGTTACACAAATTAAAGAGCAAAAGAAAAAATTATGAGGTAAGTGAGAGACAGGAGCTGTAGGAATAAGCTATCTCTAGGGCTTGGGAAAAAGGAGAAGAGGGACATAGAAGTTCTGGGCTCTAAGCTCCAAGGTGTGTGAGGCATGCAACTGAGAGGCAGGATGCAACAGGTTCAGGTATAAAAAGAAAAGCAGGAGGCTGGGACAGGTGCTCCCTCGGGGCACCTGCTGACAGGACCAGCAAGATAAAGGGAGTCCCTCCTCCTGTCCTACTGACTACACTCCTCTGTGTTTCCCTATCGGCAGGACCTAACAGGAAGCCTACAGAGGAAGGGGTCTGGGAAACACAGCTGTAGACCCCCTTCCCAGCACTACTGAGCAAAGGATAGATGTGTGTGTTTGAGCTGATAGACAACAGGTAAATTACGGTCACAGGCGTAGAGAAGTGAGCATGCCTGGTGACAGCGAGTGGAAGTCTGGAGCCTGAGGCTCCTGTCCTCACTCTATTTAGACCCAGCTGGCCCAGTGCACTGCTTTCCTACTTACCAGTCTCTTGGAGTTCACGACGCTCACATCTAGAGCTGTGTTCCCGTGTTTGTGCTCTCCTGTTTATGTTGTCTGGCTTTTATCTTTTCATTTGACAAATATTTATGCCTTCTACAGCCAGGCACCATCTAGGCCGTGCTGAGATAACTAGCAAACAAAACGTAACAAAACACAATCCTCCTGGAGCTCACAGACAGTCAAGAGAGGCAGATGATAAACAGGTAAAAACTAGAGTACGTTAGATGGCATCACTGCTGAGGAAAAAAAATGTCAAGCCAGGAAGGGCGATACAAAGAGAATTTCTTGACCATGGGGTTGTAAATGTTAGTCCAGGAAAGGAAGGTGACATTTAAATAAAGACCTAAAGGAGGTAGGGAACAAGCTTTGGGCACATCGGAGGGGAAGAATATTCCAGGCAGAGGGTGTAGCAAATTCAAAGTCTCTGAGGCAGAAGTGGGCCCAGTGTGTCTGAGGAAGAGCGGGGAGGCCAGAGCAGATGGAGTGGAGGGAAAAGAGGAGAAGGAGGGTGGAGTCACGACACGGACAACCCCTCGTTGTTTCCTTTTTTCCAAATGTTTGCTATTCCGGAAAATGTGCATGGTACCAGTTGGTTGGCCTTTCAGAGTAGACCTTTGAAAATATAGCGATTACATCCCCAACAAAAGTTTGGTCATCTGACACTCTGATCTTTGAGTAAATGCTTAGAGCACACAGCCCCAGGTTCAAGGGCTCCAGCTCAATGGCAATGCATTTATCAGATGCACTTGATGTCCCTGGGATGTTTCTCTTATTGAGAAGGGAAATCTGGTGATAGTGATTATATTTTAATGTCTCCTGTGTATAGTAATCAGAGAAGTATCACTTTTCACAACTCCTCTAATTCCTCTCAAGTCCAACATGTTCCCTCCATGTGAACGCTGTGGATGGTATTAAACTTGTCGAAGGAGGAAGTGATGCTCGTCAGTACTTAGCAAATGATTCAATTGTACTTATCCTAGATGCTTTCTCAACGTGATGCTCTTATGCTTTCCTGTTAGGATCGTTTGGGATTTGAACACAGTGAAAGTTAATTAGCTATTATTTTATTGCAGTGAAATTCCTCATCTCAGCAGCACTGCTAGGTACTCCAAGGGAGAGACTCTTTCATCTTTGTATCCTGATTGCCTAGCACGTGCTTGGAACAAAATAATAATAAATAGTTTGACCTATCTGGAGGGCTTCCTAAATTTTAAATCCTGAGCTAAGAACTTTGCATACATTATATCATTTCATCATGGCAGATCCCTAGGGGCTAGATAGTGCTATTATTATCATTTTATAGATTACAAAGTTGAGGTTTTGAAAGATTCAGTAACTTTCCTAAGGCTCCCGTGCAAGAATTAGGCCTGGGTTCAAATTCAGGCTCTCTGATTTCAAAGCCACCAGGGACCCAACCCCTTATTGGTATTTGTTGAATCATTGGTGATGGGTAGCAGCCCGCGTGTGCTGCTGGAGAATAAAGGATGTGAGCAGCTTTCCAGTCAATTTCTTCTTCTGCCTTCTTGATTTCTCTTCCTCTGTCCCAATGTCAAGGCTGCTATTTTGCTAGAGCAAATTGTAAAGTAACACTCATTTTATTTCCTTAGCATCAATATAAAATATTAACTGATTAGCATATGGAACACAAGAACTCTATAACCAGATATCTATTCCCCATGTTTAACAACTTTATGAGTTTATGAGCTATAAACAGCACTTCTCCTTTTAGTTGCATTTCATTAACCATTTATTTCCCCAAACAGTTTCTCTCTCTGAGGTAGAAATATTTTATATCACAGTTTCATACAGACCAAAAAAGGTTATTATTAATGAATATAAAAAAATTCAAAATATCCTGTAATCATAAAATAACCATCGGTTAAAGCAAGACTATTCTGTGGAACGACACCACTCTCTTACTTAGAATTCTGGAATTCCTTTTATTCAGAAAAGAGTTTGATCCTACAACCAGGGCTCATTAAGATACCATACACTTTGATGAGAAATTATTGTTAAGTTGAACCATTTTAAAAGCTGTTATTCTGCCATTTTTGATTGATAAAAATGGCATTTTCATATGGTTCAACCTAATAGTTGGTCTCAGCAAAACAGTAAAGTATAAAGCTGTTAACCGTTTTTTGATTTTTAAATTCAAGGAGACATGAATCTAGGAGTTTCTGTGGAAACTGATGGGTAACATGATTAGCTGCTCTGCTTGGCTAGCATAATGCTTTAAACTGGTAAGTCAAATAAACGATATGTCCCAGGCCCACCAGGAAGACCACACTAGCAGCCCAAGGCCTTCATCTGTTGTTGCACGGGTGCCCTGTCAGGGAGCAATCAGACAAGGAAAGGGAAATGTGGGCGTGTCCTCTGGTGTTTGACAGAATAGGTTGTAACTTGGCAGTAAACTATGAACTTGCTAAAGGTCAAAACCTGGACTTGGCACTCACGTCTCACAGAACTCGCTTATCTAGATGTTTCGAAAGCATCTTCCAGTTTGCGCTGCTTTTCAAATGACAAGGCAAAAAACAAGGGACATTTATTGCTCTGCTTGTTCCAGTTTTGCAGTGGTGTTTGGGGTCTGGGGAGCCAGGATAGGGAACCCGGCTTGAAGGTCGTTGTAAAGGAGCTGAGAGAGGGTAACACAAGCCAAGGGTGGCCCGGGCCTTGCACCCATGTCCTGGGCCATAGCAAGAACACGGCCTGGCATCAGTATGGATATCTGAACATCAGCAGATGGATCGAAATCACGCTGAGCCCATTATGAGCAGAAGGGAGTCTGAATCTGGCAGAGATGATGGGTTTAGAAAGGCTGAGGCCTGATGAGAGGATGAGCCCAGTGACATCTGAGGCGAAGAGGCAGGAGAGGTAAGTGCCCAGCAAGGAAGAGCGGCATGCAGGGCAGCAGGTGACCTCACAGGGGATTTTTGTCTCCGTTATTTTATTATTCCAGATTGAAGTGTGTTGTCCTTTAAAACCTGGGCAAATACCCTCATGTGAGATAGCACTGTATCTGATCTATATTGGAGGTATGCAGTTCATTCTCACAAAATCAAGAGTCAGTGATAGACACTTTATGTTGATATGTCTGTCTTGTTATAGATATGTATGTCTTAGTATGTGTGGACTGCTGTTATAAAGATAGCAGAGATTGGGTGACTTAAACAACAAACATTTATTTCTCACGGTTCTGGAAGCTAGAAGTCCAAGATCAAGATGCCAGCAGATTCGGTGTTTAGTGTCTGGTGAGGACCCGTTTCCTGTGTCCTCACATAGCAGAAGTGGGGAGAGAGCTTTCTGGAGTCACTTTCTAAAGGGAACTAAACCCACTCATGAGGATTAGTACTCATGATCGAATTACCTACCAAGGGCTCCCCCTCCTAATACCATCATATGGCGGTTACGATTTCAACATGTGAATTTTGAGGGGACACAGACATTCAGTTGGTTGTAATATATGCGTGTGTGTATAAATTGATCTATTTCTATTTACAGATCTATCTAAACATCTACATCAGCAGATAATATTAGGATTGTGAATGTTTCTTACCACTGATACCTTGATTTGTACTAATTTGGGGATGTGTTTTATGTTCATTTTAGACTAATAGCTCTTGATAGCAGGGTATTTATCCTCAACAATGATACTCACTTTATAACTATTTTTATATAATAGGATGATTGGATGAATACAAACAACTGAGGGTGTTTAATGAACAAATCCAGATTTGTAATTTTGTAGTCCAACATGAGTTTCAAATATTATTTTCTGTAGCACAAGGCTTTACTTCTTATTTAAAGGTTAAACTCAAGGACTGGCTTTACTCACTTGCTATATTTTTGCTAACAAACACAAATATCTTATTAACTTTCAGGGGAGAAATGCAGGATTGAATTGAAAAACAAAAGTTTTTAAAAGAATATTTTACTTAACAAACTAGGCTTAAACAAAATCAATAAAATAATAAAATAAAGGGTAGCAACTTTATCTATCGAAGCTGAAGGTTTTATAGGCAGAAACAAAACTATGTTATCAGATCAAATCCAAAGAAATAAAACCTTAAGAACACTTTTTTTTTTTTTTTTTTTTTTCTTTTTGCGGTGCGCGGGCCTCCCGCTGTTGTGGCCTCTCCCGTTGTGGAGCACAGGCTCCGGACGCGCAGGCTCAGCGGCCATGGCTCACGGGCCCAGCCGCTCCGCGGCATGTGGGATCCTCCCGGACCAGGGCATGAACCCACGTCCCCTGCATCGGCAGGCGGACTCTCAACCACTGCGCCACCAGGGAAACCCAAGAACACTTTTTGAAAGAGCATTTCCTGTACGAGATCTACTTCTCCACAGGCTGTAAAAAATTAACACGAGAAGATACTGCTGGCTTTGAAATCCCTGAAAAGAGCTGCAGTTATAGGAATGTTATGGTAGTGGCTGATTTTGTGAGTGTATGTTTACACGTACGTGGAAAATGTAGAGAGTTTGGAAAAAGACTTTAAGGTATTTGTCATCAGTGGAGGCTCTGGGATTGAGGAAGAGGAATCACACTGGCTTGACTGTGCTTATAGGATGATGCCCTACTCCAATCAACAAAAACTTTTTTTGTGTGTGTCTTTTATGCCATACAACTGTGCTAGATGCTAAGGTTGATGAAAAACAAAAACAAAAACCCCAAACCAATGAACAAAAACCCAAAGCCCTGTCTTCAAAAGAATACATGGCCCAGCTGAGTAGATTACACAGGCAGGCATGGAAAAATAGTTATCAACACAAGTTAGTTAGTAAGTGACAGGAGCCCAATGAGTAGCATGGGGGCAAAAGTCAGAGGCCGAATAGAAAAATAGTTATCAACACAAGTTAGTAAGTGACAGGAGCCCAATGAGTAGCATGGGGGCAAAAGTCAGAGGCCGAATTGAGGTCTTCATGACAGAGGTGGGAAATGGAGGAGGGAGGCTTGTGACAGATGGGGAAGCCGTTGAGGACATGCCAGGAAGTGGCTTAGGACAAGGAGTAGAGTCAGACAAGCCTAAGAAGATCTGCTGGGTTCAGTAGGCAGATCAGTGTGACTAGGTTAGAAGGTTCTTGCAGGGATAGAGTGAAAATAAGCCTGGAAAGGTCTCACATCAGACTGTGGGGCTGCAACTGCCAGGCTAAGCAGTCTGAATCTCCCTGTAGACAGTGGGGACTCATTGGAAGCTTTTGAGGAAGAGATCACCAGAATGATAGTGGCATTTTAGAAAGATCATTCTGGTGACGGTGCAGGGCAGGAACTGGATTGGGAGAACCTGATGGCAGGGATATCTGGAGAAGAGATTTCGTAGGAAGAGTCAATAGGGTTGATTGGTTGTAGGGGATGGTAAAAAAGAGGGAGACATCAAAATGATCTTCAGCCTTTGAATTGGCGTCTTCAGTAACAGAATATAAAACCACACAAATTTCCTGTGGAAATCTAGTTTTGGAAGGAAGACAATTATTTTAGACAGGGTGTGTATAGGGTTAGAGTGGGGCAAGTCAACTAAGAAGCACTGGAAATGTAAGCGTGGGTGCGGTAGGCTAAGGTGGTGAGAGCAGATATTGTCATTCATCTAAATGGTAAGTATACCTGAAGCCCTGGAACTCACATTCTCTGGAGTTCCCTGGAAGGAAAACTGTAGAGAGAGAGGAGGAGAAAGCTGAAGACTAATATCAAAGCATTTCTGCCTTACAGGTCAGTGGAGAAAAATAGAGTCAAAGTAGGAGATGGAAAAATAATGGTCAGAGAGTTAGGAGAAGGACTGAGGCTGTCACAGAATCCAAGGGAAAGGTTTCACGTAAACTTTAATCAAATTCAAGGAAAAATGATGATAGAAACGAAGATCTCTGAACTGGGTGATCAGTATATCTTAAAGGTCTTTGCAGAGCAAGAGGGCTTAGAAGTGGACCTCAGGCCCTCACGAAAGGATAACCTAGCCTCGTGCCATCCACTGCATGATTGCATTGACTGGGACGGTGCCCATTCAAATTGAGATACACTGTAATCATCAATTACATATCAGGTTTTAAAGACAGTATGAAAAGAAATAATGTGAAAGATCTATTAATAGCATATAAAGACCAATTACACACTGAAATGATAAAATATTTGATATACTGGCTAAATAAAATATGCAATTAGAATTAATTTCACCTTAAAAATTTTTAAATATGGCTACTAGAAAGTGTACTCACACTATATTTCCCTTGGACATTGTTGATCTAGACCTTCGAAATGAAGCTCACTAATGTAGCACCGTGAAAAACACACTCTCGCAAACACTTTAACAGCTAAATGCATTTTTACCCTTTTTCTCAGTCCGAACTCTTTCAAAATGTGTTTTGCATTTTGTCAGTGTATTTCTGTATTTTGTGACTAGTGTATATTGTAGATATCCTTTTTTTTTTTTTATATGCGAAACAGGTTATCCCGTCTTACTGAACATTTGGCTCTTTTTTCCAACCAGCAGGTGATGCTACAGCTGATAGTCGCAGAACCTACACTCTAACCGATTATTTAAAAAATACTTTCAGAGTGAAGTTCTACACCTTGCGATGGATTTCAGGTAAGGATTTTTGGCGGAGAGGGGGCTGATTTTTATGGTTATTTTCATTCTGGTTAGGTTGTGGGGCACTTTTATGGCACTGAGAAAATATTCTTATTTTTTTTTAACCGTATGGGAAGTATTTTTTTCTACTTAAGTGTGGAAAGGGGGATAAGACAGAAAGAAACTTGAGTATTTCTTTGATATGTACTATAAAAAGTTAAATGTAAATTGAACCCTTTACAATAATGATGGAAAAATGAAGGCATACTAGTGTAATATTCATCAGTTCATGTTTTTCCAACTTAGAAATGCCTTTTTAGTACTTGTGTGAATTTGTCTTAAATTTTTATTGCATGGTTTTTTAGCTTATGAAGATGTTTAAAAGCAACTTGAAATACTGATCTGGCCGTTTTCTCTCTTTAGATCATGAATATCTCTACAAACAAGAAAATAATATCTTGCTATTCAATGCTGAATATGGAAACAGCTCCATGTTCTTGGAGAACAGTACACTTGTATGTTTAATCACATAATTAATTCATGCTTTAAGGGAATTCTGGGGATTTTCTTTTTCATAACCTTTCAAATCATGAGTACTATCGTTTCTCATCCTGTTGGACTCTCTCTGCAGCATATGGCACAGTGGATCTTTCTCTTCTTCTTGGAATGCTCCCTGCCTTGGCTACTTTTTAGTCTCCTTTGACGATTCCTCCTCCTCTGCTCATACTCTTACGTGTAAGTGCTCCGCAGGGCCGTGTCTTCACTGCTACCCTCCCTCCTCACTTTGCATGCTCTCCTTCAGCGAATTCCATGCACTTCCACAGCACAGGTGCTTCTCAAATACATGCCTGTAATACTAACCTCCTCCCAAGATCTAGACCTCTGTTTCCAACAGCTTGCCGGTTCTGGCACATGGATGGCCTGCAGTCATTTTAAACTCAGTGTCCCAAGCTAAACTAGTTATTTCCCCTTCCCTCTCCTAGCAAACGGAAGGCATACTAGTCCACTTCCTGAGTTCCCAATCTTGGTAAATAGCGCCCTCTTCAAAGTCACTTAAGCTAGAAACCTCAGAATCCTTGATTCCTCGGGCATTCCCCTTATTTAGCTACTCAACAAAACCTATTAGTCCTCCCTTGCAACGTCAAGTGTCTCTCGGATTTCCATTTCCACGGTATAGTCCTGGTTCGAAGCCTTGATTAATCTTGTGACAGTATTCTAACGAGTGTCCCTCTCTCCATTCTGTGAATCAGACCACGGCATTGCCCAAGTCCAGGGCTACTGTAACCCCTCCCCTCTCATCTCATCTCAGCCACTGGGTCACCAGAGCATCTTTGTAAAAGCCAGATAAGATTCCATCACATCCATGTGCAAAAAGTAGTTCAGGGCTTCCCTGGTGGCGCAGTGGTTGAGAGTCTGCCTGCCGATGCAGGGGACGCGGGTTCGTGCCCCGGTCCGGGAGGATCCCACATGCCGCGGAGCGGCTGGGCCCGTGAGCCATGGCCGCTGAGCCTGCACGTCCGGAGCCTGTGCTTTGCAACGGGAGACGCCACAATAGTGAGAGGCCCGCGTACCGCCAAAAAAAAAAAAAAGTAGTTCATAGGTCTATTTCTTATATCTAGGCCTTGGCTATTTTTCTAATTTTATGTCTTCTCTTTGTCTGACACACCCTATACTGTATTCAGGTTACAACTAACCTTTAGGCAGTCTCTAAATACGCATGCCCTTTCTGCATCTGGGTTTTTACTCCTGCTGTTTCCCCTCCTGAGGAAGTTCTCTCTCTGTTCCTGATCCCCACCCACATAGCCATCTCTCCTTCATTAAAATAAATCCTTCCCTCCCTGATTCTCTAACCCTGATCACCACCCACCTTGCCTCATGGTCATTTGTGTGAGGGAGTGTGCCCCCTCTTCTAGACCGGAACCTCTCAAGCTACCAGCCACAAGTCTAGAACCGTACCCTCTACACAGTAAGTACTCAATAACAGCAGTTAAATGGAATCATTCAATTGTTCTTTTTTCTACTTGATTGACAGGATGAATTTGGATTTTCTATGAATGATTATTCAGTATCTCCTGATAGACAATATGTTCTCTTCGAACACAACTATGTGAAGGTAAAAGAAATGCTTTTTTACTGTGACATTTAAAGAATCCTATGAGTATGTTATTTTATAACTGATTTCAAGTCTGTGACTATTTAGGATTGATACCTAAGTAAAAGAGTAGGCGCTAAAAACTCATTAATTCGGTATCAGAAGGAGAAATGGTCATTCTCATTCATAAAAGATAAGTCTAATGAATGTTTTAAAAGAAATTCATTTTCAGGGTTTTCAAATACTAAAAAGCTAAAGTAATATTATACATAGATACTAAAAACATAAGTTAATAAAATAGAACTTATAATTTAAAAGTATGTGTACATGTCTGACTTGTACATCCAGTAATAGAACCCTTTATTTCCTTTGTCTCAGTTCGACATATATTAAAACTCTCAAGCATTTGCTTTAAAAACAGTTAAACTTCTCATCCTCTAGAAGAGACTCTGCACGGTCCACCTCCCAGCCCCCAGGTCCCACCATATAGAAACCGTTCCAAAGGGGCAGCCTCAGAACCGGTCACCAGTGCCCTGCAGGGAGCGCTCAGCTTCCTCCAGTTGCCCAGCCCAACATCAAATTCTCACACATTGGGGAAAGGTTACAGCCTAATCACACATCCTTCTCATGTTTAGGGTGGCTGCCGATCGCCAGTGACTTTCACTGCAGCTTTTTGATTATTCATGGATTTGACAACGGTTGTTGTGTATAGGCAGTTTTGAGACATACCGGAAAGATTAAAAACCTGTAGAGAGATTCTGCTTGAAAACAAAATACAAAGCTGGGGATCCCTACCTCTGCCTTTTTTCTCTAGAATAAATAGTAAATACTGAGTGACCTTATCCCACACACCAGCGCTCCTGTATTCAGGCCATGCCGACCAGCCCGTACTCCGTTTCCCATTTTGGGATGGTAACTCCCGCTCGTAATATTTGCCCTGATTCATTGTGCTGGGCTCCATTTCCTGGACATGAAGCCTTGCTGACTATATTCTGCTAAACCAATCCACCAGGAAGGAATCAGAAGCCTAAACCAACTTTAACACATCTGTTCCCAGTTAATGAATTAGTGTTTGTTTAATTCAGTGGTTCTTATTGCTGTCTACGGATTAAAATCATTTAAGGAGCTTTTAAAAATTCCTAGTGTCCAGGTCCAATCCCCAGATCAATAAATTGAAGTCTCTGGGGTGAAGCTGTCATCAGTTTTCTTTCTTTTTTTTTTTTAATACGTAGAGTATTTTAATGAGCAGCCAGGGTTGAGAACCACAGATTAACAATTTCCCAAGTTAAAGACAAACATATAAAGACTATGAGGTTAAGGTAGAAACAGCAAGGTAAATACCAGCTCAATTTGCTATTTAGCCAAGTTCAACAAGTGCCATATGGTGTGTACTAACGGATGTATTTCACTGGTAGACCTTAGCTGGACAACCATCATTGGTAATTTGTATCTGTTGTATCACGGGAGTTTTCATGTGCGTTTAACTGCTTCTGCTGTTTTCATTCTGTCCCCTTCATCCTGCCACTCTGCCTTTCTGAACCCACCTCGCACCTCCCTCTCTGCACTCACCAAGCTTGGCCAGTGCTTCCCACCCCTGCCTGCTCCTTAGGATCAATCACCTGGGGAAGTTTTTTTTAAAATACAGATGCCTAGGGGCTTCCCTGGTGGCGCAGCCGTTGAGAGTCCTCCTGCCGATGCAGGGGACACGGGTTCGTGCCCCGGTCCGGGAAGATTCTACATGCCGCGGAGCGGCTGGGCCCGTGAGCCATGGCCGCTGAGCCTGCGCGTCCGGAGCTTGTGTTCCACAACGGGAGAGGCCGCAACAGTGACAGGCCCGCGTACCGCAAAAAAATATAAATAAATAATAAAATACAGATGCCTACAGCCTGCTGCACACCAACTAACTCAGCATAGCTATGGATGGGGTCCAGGCGTGGGTAGTTTTAAGGACTCCCAAGTGATTCAGTGATCCAAAGTTAAGAACCTTTAAGTGCAAAGCTCTTCATATTTCTCAAGCATCACTTTCATTCCCATCTAAGGGCCAAAGCACTTGCTATTGCTTCATCCTGGCACCTTCTTCCCCTGCTCATCATATGCTCTCCCTTTTTAGTAATTCAGGTCCAGGCTTTGTTGATGCTACTCTGTCCCCCCCAACATTCACTCTCTATCACATTAGCTTACTTTCTTCATACGTTTTATTGCCGAGCATTAAATCAAAAGATTACTGAAATAGAGAACTCTATATTCTATTTTACTTCCCGGAGTATCCAGCAGAATTTTCTATACAGCGTAAATGTGTTGACTAATCAACTCTCAAGACACACATCAAGAACAAAGAAAAGTCTACTTTTATTCAATTTCCCTGGAGGTCTACTGCCAGTGCTCTTTAGATCCTACTGCATGGTTTCTCCATGACTGAGCTAGTGCATTCAGAAAGATCAATTCTTAATTTTAAGGTGTAGCTACAAAAAAAGGTAAGTGAGTCAGTGAACAAAACCAAATAAGTTTTTAAAAATTAATTAATTAAAAAAAAAGAAAACATAAATAAGTAAGGACCATACAGGCTAGTATGGATGTTCTCATAGCATCTCGCCTCATCGCTTAATGCTGTACCGATGATAATAGTTGCATCGTCTGTGACTTGTTGACAATGTCCAGGAGTCCTGCTAAATACTTCACGTTCATTCTCGTGCCCCTGAGATTGTTTCTGTCACTATCCTCATCTTCCTAAAGAGAAAATTGAAGTCTAGAAAGAAACTTGCCTGATATTACATATTGGAGACTTGCCTTCGTCCATTTGGGTTGCTATAAACATCATAGACTGGGTGGCTTAACAACAGAAATTTATTTCTCAGAGTTCTGGAGGCTGAGAAGTCCAAGATCAAGGTGGCAGCAGATTCAGTATCTGTCAAGGTCTCACTTCCTGGATCATAGTTGACCGTCTTCTCCGTGTGTCCTCACATGGTAGAAGGGTCAAGGGATTTCTCTGGAGTCTCTTTTATAAGGAAACTAATCCCATTCATGAGAGCTTTCCCCCTCGTGACTTAGTCACTCCCCAGGGATCCCATCTCCAGAATACCATCACGTTGGGGGCTAGGATTTCAACATATGAATTGAGGGTAAGGGGGGAATACAAATATTCAGTCTAGAGCAAGACTTGAATCCAGGTTAGAAGACTCCAAAGTTTGTGCTCTTAAACATGATCTTTCCTATGTTCGTGCTTGAACCTCTTTCTGCTATGATGCTTTTTTTCCTTCTCTGTGTGGCAGTCCTCTGCCACTGAGACTCAGTCCAAGAGTCACCTTTTCCATAAGCCTCTCTCCCTCCCCAATTCCTAATTTATGATTCCTGCCTTTCCCCACCCACCTCCATTGCATGCTCTGTGATTCTTTTCTTGTAGTTTATGTCTCCATATCCCCCATTCAACTATGAGCTCCTCAAAAAGAGGGAGCCTGTCTTATCCAGTAATGCCTAATCAAGAGGATAGGTGCCAATGTTTATAGCCTAAATAGACTGATGAGTCTGTTTCGGAAGATTAAGTGAATATACAAACATCTTGGATTTCCCTTTACAACCCATGATAGATCTGTCACCCTGAAATGATCTCAAAACTTCTTAAATCTCTTAATATTTTTAGCCTGTACCACAACTTTTGGCTCTAGTGAGTATTATACTCAGAGGTTTTCCAGAAACAAGCATGGAGTGTGTCAGAATAATTCAGGATTCAAAAAAGAATGTATGACTTGCAAAGAAGAGGAGACAATAAATATTTGTTGACATGAGAGGACAGGAGGGTGATGAATGATAAGTGGGAAATAGTTTTCAAGATTAGGGACCTGACAGGTCTTAGCTCTGCTAATACAGCTGGGGGTCTTGGGCTACCTATTTCATCTATTTCAGCCTCATAGGTAAACTTTGATTATTTTAGTTTGGTCTGTTTCTTGAATATATACTATGTGGCTTGTACTAGACCAGACTCCAGGTATTTAAAGATGAATAAGACACAATTTCTTATCTCTAGGAGTATGGTAGGGAAAACAGACATACAGACAAGTAATTTTGAAAAAAAAATCTTTAATTTATGTATGTATCCACATATAAACATAATATTTCATAAATGCAAATCTATGATCATATATTTAAAAAATCTTCAGTCTTATTTTTTTACCATTTTTTCTTGACTCCCTACTCCTCACCCCTCTGCCTTTTCCCCAGGTATCCCATGTTGAGAATCTATTGTATACCCATATCCATATTTTATATTTGTTTCTTTATTCATATAATTCTAGGAAGATAGAGATTCTTTTTAGTTATTGTTTATTTTATAAAAATAGAATCCTATTTTCCATACTTTTCTGTAAATTGCATTTCTCACTCAGTGGTACCATGTGGAACTTCTTCCAAGTCATCTGCTATGGCTCTAGCTCATTTATTTTTGAATTAATAGACTTTATTTTTTAGAGCAGCTTTAGGTTTACAGAAAATGAGTGGAAAGTACAGGGGGTTCCCATATACTTCCTCACCACCCCCCCTGCCTCACCTCGACCCCTGTTATTTTCCCTATTATTAACATTTTGCATTAGTGTAGTACATTTGTTACAATTGATGAGCCAATATTGACGCATTATTATTAACTAAAGTTCATAGTTTACATTAGGGTTCACTCTCTGTGTTGTACATTTTATGGGTTTTGACAAATGTAGAGTGTATAATGACTTTTATCTGTCATTATAGTGTCATGCAGAATATTTTCACTTTTCCTAAAAATCCCCTGTGCTCCACCTGTTCGTCCCTCCTTTCACCCGAACCCCTAGCAACCACTGATCTTTACTGTGTCTGTAATTTTGTCTTTTCTGGAATGTCATGTGGTTGGAATCATACAGTATGTTGCCTTTTCAGATTGGCTTCTCTCACTTGGCAATATGCATTTAAGTTTCCTCTATTTCTTTTCATGGCTTGGTAGGTCATTTCTTTTTATCACTGAATAATATTCCATAGTCTGCCTGGACCGTGGTTTGTTTATACATTCACCTGTTGAAGGACATCTTGGTTATGTCCAAGTTTTGGCAAACATGAATAAAGCTGCTGTAAACATTTGTGTGTAGGTTTTTCGTGTGGGTATAAGTTTTCAGCTCATTTGGATAAATGACAAGGAGTTTGCTGGTAAAATTATTTGAGCTGGGGGTTTTCTTTGTACAGAGGTTTTTTATGGATTCAGTTTTATATTAGATGTAAAACTATTCAGAATTCACTCTTTCGTCTCACTTTTGATAACTTGCTTTTAAAGGAATTTGTCCTTTTTTCTAACTTTTAAAATTTACAGGTAAAAAACATTTAAAATAAGGTCTTATAATCTTTTAATGTCTGTAGAGCCCATTGTGGTATCCCATTTTTCATTTCTGATATTATTCATTCATACTCTTTTTCTTACTCTGTGTTAGTAATTTTATTAGTCTTTTCAAAGAACCAGTTTTTAGCTTTGTTGGATTTTTCTCTATTGTATTTTTTTCTATTTGATTACTGCTTTGACCTTTATTACTTCTTTTCTTCTAATTTCTTTGGATTTGGTTGCTTTTCATGTTTTAGATTCTTGAGATGGTTATTTAAAATATTGATGGTATATGTATTTCAATTTTAAAACATATTGCCAGGTGGCTTTCAAAAAATCTGTAACACTTTATATTTTCATGATCAGTGTAGGAAAGTAAACATCTCTCCCCATCACTACCAGCAATAGAATTAGAGTTCTTTAAGATATTTTGCCAATAAGGTGGTTGAAAAGGGAAAATTTGCATTTTCTTAAACAGCTGAACTTAACATTACTGTGGTAAGTGCTGAGAATAATGTTTGTCACAGGAAACGGCACCTCAGCCCACTGTGGTCCTGGGAAGTCTCCTTTGCAGAGATGAGGCCAGAGAAAAGTTATAGGTAAAATCCAGAGGAGTTTGTACTAGATGATTTCTGAGATATTTTCTAATTCCAAAATTTTAAGAATCTAGATAGGGAATTATAAGATATAAAGTTTGAGAATTATACAATGTTATACGGCTTTATCTCTCAGCTGGGCTCCTATAGCAAGTGGTCAAACTACCAAGAATCACAGAAACCTGAAATGTTTGTTTTCTTTTGCAGCAATGGAGGCATTCCTACACAGCTTCGTATGACATTTATGACTTAAATAAAAGGTCAGCGACTTCCTCCCAAAATCTGTTATGCTTTTCTAGTATAATAATAATTTAAAAAGAAAAGAAATTCCACTGTGATTTATTCACTTGGAAATGTTTCTCTTTATCTTTTTCCAGGCAGCTAATTACAGAAGAGAGAATCCCAAACAACACACAGTGGGTCACATGGTCACCAGTGGGTCATAAATTGGTTAGTGAGTCTCTCCCCTTGTCAGAAAAATAATGGCTCAAATCTCTCATATGCAGAAGCTGCTACCCATGATACAGAGCAGATACTTAGGAAGCCAGTACATCACTATCAAACAGAGTTTTATTGCCTAAAATAATATTTTATTAGTCTAACAGAGTAAATACAATTCCTGAAAGTTTCTGAACTACTGTTAGGGAATTGTTTATTTACTGGGAAAATGTTCATTAAAGTCTTGAATTCTAATTCTGTTGCACTTTGGGTTTTGTTTTGTTTTGTTGAGGCATTCCTGCTTTCTGATAGTTCTGTGACTTTCTCTATGTTGTCACTATAGATATACCTTCATGTGCTATAGTCTTAGGAGAATGTCAGAAGTCCAGAAGAATCTAAACAGGAAGACAGACTGTTTATCTGTAGTTGACTTCACCCTCTGGGCGTGCAGCTGCCCTACATCTACTCACCTTCCCTGGAGAGAAATGCATAGCACACATCATGCTATAGAAGTGGTCAGTCTTCCCAGGCTTTGCATACACTTTGGTATCCAAATAGCGTGGTTGTGAGCTGCTTCTTGGGCTTCTGTATCTATACTTACAGTTTAAGAACGTGAGAGGAGGGAGTAAATGACTCTTCCTCCTGATCAATGGAATACGCTTAGGTAATCATTACACTTGCATACCAATATTTTTTGAGGATAAAATAATTGGTAAGTTTTTTAAAATCCAGAATAAAATATATTATGTATCAATATTTTTTTTCCAATCTTTCTAGGCGTACGTTTGGAAAAATGATATTTATGTCAAAAATGAACCAAATTTGCCAAGTCAGAGGGTCACATGGACTGGGAAAGAAGATGTAATCTATAATGGAATAACTGACTGGGTTTATGAAGGTAGAGACGTTAAAGCTTTTTCAAATCAGAAAATCTGTACGTTTTCAAAAACAGTTAAAATGGGGGGAAATTCAATGGCATTCAAAATAAGTTGCATTTTAAAAATGTCATCAAATCTCCTTTAGCACTCATAACACTAGGTATCTCATAGACCAAGAATCTCTTCACAGTGGCTACTGCTGCTACATCCTCACTGTCTCGTCAATGCTCCTATTGTCTTTGCTCTACTGCTACAAAAGGGCCTTTCTGTGTAGGTAGCTTTTCTGCTTTACTGGGGCATAAAAGCCTCCAGATTGATATCAGATGTTTCTTGAACCGGGCCTACCTAACCCAGAAGTTACTAAAGAAAACGAAATACTCCCAGAACATTCCAAAAGATGACAAACTATTGTCTGGAGATTAGGGAGTCAAGGGTAAGAAAATGCCTTTTTTTTTATAGAGGATTTGTGTTCATTGGAACTTGAACAAATTAGCATTTCCTGTTTCTAAAGAAGAAAAAAATAATTAGAAAGACTTAGGAAAAACTGGGTTCAAAAAACAGAACTGAAAAAGTTAAAAAGAATGATTCTCTCTTTAAGGATAAAGAGTTTTAGAAAATATTAGGAAAACATTATTCATGTCTGTAGTTGCCAAGGTAAAAAGCATTTTGAGGCTATTCCAAACCCTTCATAAGATTGTCTCATGCTTATTAAAGACTCATCCTTATTTTATCCTGTTATTTCTTCTTCATACTTATTAAAAAAAGGTTTTTCTTCATGACAATTTCGGTTCTTACTAGTTCAAATCGAGTTCAGTTAAGTGGATAACATTACAAGAACAGGAAACACTTTAAAAGAAAGATAAATTCCCATGGCCCAGAAACAAGTGTTTGATGAAAACTTACAATGAAATTTACTATCACTTGTCACTTAGATATTGAAAAACATCTTTAACGCTTGTTGGACAGCACAGCACAACCTCCAGGATCCCCAACGTGAGCTAGATAAAGCCTCTTCCCAAAGCTGTGACTGACCCTTCCTTGGAACAGCTGGGCAGCTCTAAGATAAAACACTCCGGCACTAAGGTTCTTTCTAAGGTAGATAATAGCTGGAGGGATCTCATTTTGCCTGTTCATGACTAAGCCATTCACAAGCAGAAGAATGGCTTCACAGTTCCAATGTGGGCCTGTCTCTAAAAACGGGACTTTAGTCCCTACAGGGAAATTCCTACAATTGGTTTTGTACATTTACAAGTGCTCCATACTTAGAAAAGGGCACACCTGCTTCTCCATATATGGGGTCACCTTCCTATTGGAGCTACCCTCTCCACTGTAGCCATGAAGACCTGTTGGGATCAAAAGAAAGTACATTTTGAGAATCTGTAGGTTCATAAGTAAATGGACAAACAAAGCTGCAAGGTCTAAACAGGGCCACATGCCACACTGAGGAGGGACACTCACAGAGGAGCCTATATTCTGGGACTTGGGCTGCCACCCCACCCTGGGTCCCCAAATAGCTTTCTCTCTCAAGTTTTCTCTTTTCACTTTATTTTATGATTTTCTAATTGATTATTATTTTACTTTAGTTAATAAGTGTTTTCTTTTTCCAAAAAAAAAGGATAATACTTTATCTCCTAGGATGAAGTTAATTACGTTACAGTCACTTTTGAGTATGAATGTAGTTTACCTAACCCAGAGCTGAAAATGCGAATTTTGGTGAGATGAGAGGGGATAGAGAAGGAAATAATTTAGGGAGATGGAGCATTCCTTACCCCCCTGAGGCAGTAGTGTTGACAGTGGCAGGGGTGGGGGTGGGGGTTGTGATTAATTCAGTGCAATTCACATTGAGTGCCAACCACCTACAAGGTGCTGTGCCAGGTGCTGGAGACACAGAGACAAATGCTACCCAACTGTTGCTCTCAGGGAATTCAGCCCAGAGAGAGACAAAGAAGCCAACAAAAACTGTCATGGAGTGAATTAAGTATCCTATTAGGGGGAGGAAACTAGGTCCCAGGGGTACCTAAGGAAATTCAGAGTGACTGGCAGGATGGGAGTTATCACAGGATGGTGGTGGGAGTGCCATAGACACCCATCGTGTTCATAGCCAACTTCAGGAAGGACTGGATATCTTTTCCTTCTTTCTTTGTTCTTTATCCTTACCCATGATCCCTTCATTCTTAGGACTTTGAGTTTGACCAGTGTAGTTTTATAATAATGGTTTTGACACATCATTGATATGGAAATATGTGGTCGGTATTCTAGTAAGGCAGAAAGAGAAAGACAGATACCATATGCTATCACTTATATGTGAAATCTAAAATATGACACAAATGAACTTAGCTATGAAACATAAACAGACTCACAGACATAGAGAACAGACTTGTGGTCACCAAGGTTGGGGGATGGATTGTGGTCACCAAGGTTGAGGGATGGATTGGGAGTTTAGGGTTAGCAGATACAAACTATTATAAATAGAATGGATAAACAACAAGGTCTTACTGTATAGCACAGGGAATTATATTCAATCTCCTGTGATAAACCATAATGGAAAAGAAAAATAAATAAGTAAATAGATAGATAGATAAAGTGTTCAGTATTCTAAATAACTACTAATCCAAAACATAGACTCCTACCTGCCACCTGTACTTAAAAGTGATTTTACAAAGCATTACCTTGCTGTCATTGTATTCATTTTATGTAATTGCATCTTGATCTTAGATTAGAACCAATGGGTAGAAGCTATAAGGAATGAGACATGAACTCAGTATATGAAGAAGTTCTTAGTGAGAAACCTCCTTGGCTTAGAATCACAAGGCCTGCCTTCTTGTCTCTGTCAATTCACTCTATCTCTCTAAACCTTAGTTGTCCTCTCTGTAAAATAGCCTATGAATAGACTCACCCAGGGTTCAATTAGATAAGTGTTTTGTAAATTCTAAATTGCTGCATAAATGTAACTCAGTGACATACGTATAAAGCAGTCAAAGGGGGAGCAGGCTGCCTGATCCAGTAGAAGGTTTTCTGTTACTAGAAGTGCTGAAATAGGCAGGAAGGAACAGTAGGAGATGGACTCCAACCAGACAAATCTGGATTCATTCTTGATTTTAGCAACTATTGGTCATGTGCTCCTGAGTGAATTGCTTACTCTCTTTAAGCCTGCCTGCCCCTTTGCTCATCTGCACAAGGAGTTACTGTGAGGATTAACCGAGATAATAGATGTCAGTTACTTATCAGTGTATGGTCAGCAGGCATTAAATCGCAGCTGCTCATCATTATAATTATTATATTTTATTATTGTTGTTATTTTTATTACTGTTACTCCTACTACCATCACCATTGTCATAAGTGAAAGCAAGCATTTGGAAGAAACTTGTCAAGAAGCCATAAGAATCAGAAAAGTGATTGGGATAAATGATTTCCTAACTCTAATATTCACGTTTTTATGCTTTTGCTTTTACCTTTCCTCTCGCAGCACAACATGAAATGTGTGGATTAACTCTGTGTAAGGGATTAGGAGGCTCCATCAAGTCTACTTGACTCCTCTATTCCCAGTTGGTGAAAGAGGTTTTGGCATTTTAAGAGGCAGAGATGGGAAGTCCCGTGAATAGACTCCATAATAAACATAGGAAGGAGCTACCTTTGCCAGAAATTGGGAACAAGTGCAACACTGTTCAAGAAAGAAAAACCTTTCCTTTCCTTTTGCTTCCATCTTACCGTCTTCCCTCACCCATCAGCTGATCGACCAGAGGAGGATGTTAATCCAAGGGAGTCTTCAGTTTCTAGACTAGGCAAAGGAGATGTTTCTTGGTAGGGGTCTCATGGAGCTCCCTTCCATTCAAAATCCATCATTCTCAAGGCTTTTGTGCCAAGAGTAGTAAACTCTGGGCACCATATTGGTTTGATAGCCTGGAGCCACACACCACCCACCAGTACCCTGCGGGCTCAGTACAAACTGAGCCCACTTGGGGAGCATATGCTGGCATGGTGACTGTTTGAAAAATTAGAAAGGAGAATCAGCCCCTTGTGTGAAATTTACTTTTAGTATGTTTTGTGGCATAAATTTAGAGGATTATAAGATAAGGAAAAAAATGTAGAGTTTATATTAAATATTGTGTGCTAAGATATTCAAAAATGGTCCAACGGGTTACTTATTTTTACAATCCAGCTCTATCCTTGAGGATTTTATTTTTATTCATTTGTATTACTCTGATTTTGGAAGCCCAGCAAATGCAAAGTGGTTCATTAGTTGAACTCTACTGTAATTACTAAAGCTAATGAGAACAATATTTTGAATGCCAAAGCCAATTTATCAGCTACTTCTTGTAACAGAACAATTTCTGTCTTTTTTCAGAGGAAGTCTTCAGTACTTACTCCGCTCTGTGGTGGTCTCCAAACGGCACTTTTTTAGCATATGCCCAATTTAACGATACAGAAGTCCCACTGATTGAATACTCCTTCTACTCTGATGAGTCACTGCAGTACCCAAAGACCATGCAGATTCCTTATCCAAAGGTCTGTGCTCCGTTTACATAGTGGTTCCGTGATTTGATGGGAAGAGAATGGTTTCATTTAATCCTTTCCTGCTAATGAAAATATTGTCAGTCTCTCTTCAACAGCTTGTGTGATTACTCTTGCTGAAGTCAACAGCATGTGGCAATTTTAAAGTATTTTTATTATCCCAGGAAGGAGTGTGATTTAAGGTTTTGTAATTTCTCCAAAAACTTTGAAGAATGACAAGCCGAAAAAGATGGGGAAAATGCTTTTGAAAGAAGTAGGGGGAATGAAAATGTTTGAAAGGAGGAAAAGAGAGGCTGTGATTGAATGACAAGCTCCTCTCATTTGTAGACGTTGGATTGTGCCCTAGATAATGTTGAAGAGCGGGGTTATATACCAGTTTGTATTACTAACTGATACATGACGAGTTTTAGTAGTTCTATTATAGATTTGGCACTAATGTAAATTTCACCCGTCCTACATTTGGAATAATAGTGTCATGTCTTGGTTTTCAAGACTGTTTCCCCCTCTGGGATGCATGTTTATGAACACTGAAGAGCCTTATTAAGCAGTATAAGCCAAGGAAGAGGGAGGTTTAGGAGGGAACCAGGACTCTTCACTTCACTAGTGTCATAATAACAATGGCCACAGTATCATCTATAGGAAAATCTAACAGCAAAGTGTTTTTGCTGTAAGCAATTTGGGAGAAGGGATTTTTATTTTTACCGACTCCCTCAATTTGCTTTATGAAGAGCTGCCATTTTAGGGAGACAGAGGAAGTTAAAAGAAAAAAAATCAGAGACTAAATATGGAGATGTATTTTCAGTGGAATGTTATTTTTTGAAGAGTGCAACTGGCAAAGAAATACCATAGAGTGTTCTCACTAAAAATATCATATTATTTCTAACTAATTTGTCAATTGAAAATCTATGTGTATATATAAAACGATTTTATAGATTTCTGTCATAATATTGATTGTAAAACTCCAAAGTACTGAACCTGAATTTGGAGTGGAAGTGAAGGCTTCCTAATTAGCATTTTGGCTCTCGGCTCAGGTAAACTAATTTTCCTGGGGGATTGTGTCTTTGCCTGAACGCAGGGTATTCTTCCTAGTGGTCAGCCATCAGTCTTCTTGTCTTCGGGAGTGAGGGTATATTTACAAATTAAAAGAATTGATTTTAACAAGTTTATCCTTTTTTGCTCAAAGTGCATAAATTATGAGCATTCATTACTTAAACGGGAGTCATATATATATTTCTGCCTGAACATGAGAAGGTTGCATTTCATGACTCTCCCTTATGTTCATTTTATCTGTATTAAATTGTTTGAAAGTGTCTGATTGTTTATAAGTTTATGGCCATAATGCAGACATTTTTGTACAGCTCTAAACTTGTGTGATGTTGTTATGTATATATCTTTTGTCAATACCAATTCTGTGATTGTTTTTTTCCTAGGCAGGAGCTGTGAACCCAACTGTAAATTTCTTTGTTGTAAATACCAACACTCTCAGCCCAGACATCAATGCAACTTCCCAACAAATCATTCCTCCTGCTTCTGTGTTAATAGGGTAAGACTCTTGACCCAAATGCTTGTGTTGTAAACAGTTCCACAGCTCCCAGGGAGAACACTTTCAAAATGAATGGCAGAATCAATGGCAGTATCTCATGGTGTCACCTGGCCCTGCCCGTCATTCATTCTTCCATTCAACCACTCTGTTGCGCTGCACTTGCCCAGCTTTAAGACCAAAGAAAGAACCCGGAGTCAGCAACAAAGACATCAGTGGTTTAATGGGTGCGGGAGCTTACACATCTGAAGCAAGGTCCTGGAGCGACACCGCACAGCGTGCTGCTGTGGACGGTGGGCAGGACAAGGCAGCAGGCTTCGCTCCCAGGGGGAAGAGGAGATTGCCAGTTACAGGGAGGATTACATCAGGTTGGCTCATTATTTACCAAGGAAACCAGCGGAGAGGCACGCCCCTCACCTCCCCTTTGTTAAGAATAGTCACTGGCTGGAGCCTGGGGCAAGTTTGTAGGAAGGTTACTCAGGGGAGCAGGGGATGTACAGAGAGCAAGCGAACAGCCATCTTGGGGGGCCTGACCATACACACTCTTTGCTGAGTTCCAACTTCATGCCTTCATGCCGGGCATGGTTCCAGGGGTGAGGTTGCAGAATGAATAGAGCAGCCAGAGCCTCTGGTGTCCTGGAGCCTCCACTCAAGTAGGGGAGGCAGACAACCACCAGGTAAACAAATAAAGTTACGTGAGATGTTGTGAAGACGATCAAAGGAGGGCAGCCGTGATGCTGATGGTTGGGGGGAGGCCAGGGAAGGTCTCTCTAATAAGAGGCCTGTGAGCAGTGATGTGAAGGAAGAGGGGAAGATCTAGCCACATGGAGAGCTGGGGGAGCAGTATCCAGGCAGAGGAAGAGCGGGTGCAAAGCCCCTGCAGAGGGAGCGTGCTTGGTGCAGTGGAGGCCCTGCGAGGAGGCCACAGCGTCTGGAGCATCTGAGTGGAGAGGGGAGTGATGGGAGGAAGGTCAGATCACACGGGGCTTTGTGGGGCCTGGTAAGACCTAGAGTAATTCAGGGAAACCGTGGACTAATTTTAGGCACCCCCGCGACACCGATGTACCTCCAGACGTCATTTGCTTGCATGATCCTTGGTGGTTTGAAACTCTCAGCCCCTCCTTTATCTTCCTGTAAACACCAAACTGCATGAAACTTTTGGCCATCAGGTTGCTCTCTCTTCTTTTCCATTACTTGTGTTGGTTTTATCATTGCTTCTAAATAATGACTAGCCTCTACTGAGCACTCTCTGTGTGCCAGACACAGGGCATCACGTGCTTTATCTTATTAGCCTTTAAGTAACTCTTTCCAGCAACTATTATTACATGGCTCTTTTACAGATAAGAAAATGAGGCCTAGAGGTTAAGAAAATGACCCGGTAGGGGGCTGTATTCAAATCTTTCTGACTTGAAAGGAGCTCGTAAGCACTCTTCTTCGAGGTGCCTCTCTCTCCCTCTGTGTGAATTCAGCTGGTGCCCTCAGATGCCTGAAGTTATCATCAGAGCCATATGGAAGCATTTTCCTTCTCAGGGTTGCATTTACTACATCAGGCATGCTGGAGGCTTTGCTCTGTGGTTATTAATTCATTTACTTTCTCAGAAGTATCTATATTAACCTGTTTATTCCTAGGGAAAATTAATTATCAGTCAACTAAAAAGTATTTCTTTAGGTTCTAAAATCTGCTCTTTGGTCCCGTCCAGCCATCTCTTCCATCAACATTGATTAAGCACCCGCTATTTACACCCATAGATGTCCTGTAGGGCTGAGTCTCCCTTCTGGCACTTATGATGGGGTGGGGGATATAAAACACGTCAATAAATGACTCCCAAAGCGCCTATGACAGAGGCATAAAAAAAAGGCTGGAGGCATTCTGAGGAGGGGGAGATGGGTTTTCCGTGACCCCGGGGATCAAAGAAAACATCCTGGAGGATGAGTGAATTGGACAGGGCACGGTGGGGCGGGGGGATGGGGGGAGGACTGCAGTGGAAGGATCACCGAGTGTGCACAAGCTCGGGGCTGCCCAGGGAAGAGAAGCAAGCCCTGCGTGCCCTCTTGGTATACGCCCAACATCTGTCCGAAGGGAGGATGAGCCGTGAGCTCCCACGCTGAAAGATTTTAGATCTGGAAGGGGCTTTGGACCTTACAAATGTTTTTAAGGAGCGAGAAACCTTTGTGCAAGTGAGATACAACAAAGGTGGGGTGCCAGTAAGCCAATGACAGATGGCTGCTCAGGTTCTAGGCCCAGCCCCTGTGCCTTCTCCTTCCCCCAGGCGTCTCACAATCGACAGAACCTACCGGGGTTCCGGAGCACACTGAGAACACCTCTGTGAGACACAGATGAGAGATCTGAGGCTCAGAGAAGTAGACCCATTTGCTTAAGATCACACAGCAACTTAGCATGGGAGCTTGGGAGTAGGACAGAGGCCCACACTTGCTGGGCCAGAGTAATAGAATAGTCGAATTAAAGTGTATTGGGTGCTTCCTATGTTGGGGACTGTGCCTGGTGCTCTGCTCACGTTGTCTCATTTATTACCCACATGCTGCCTATGGTGTCATTTTCACGGCCATTTCACAGATGAAGAGATGGCATCTTTCCCACTTAGAAATCACTTTCCAAGGCACAGTTGTGAATTTCGGAGCTCAGGAAACTTAAGCAGTTTAAGGACTTATTTTTCCCCCTATATGAATGAATCCTTAAGTCTTTGTTCTTTGCAGTTCTTTACGCCACACTCATGGTGAGGGTTGCCTTACTCACTGTGGGTATTTTCTGGGGAACGTATTTCACCAAAGAAGCATTTCTGGAAATGCTACAGGAATGTGCTGTGTATGAAACTGCAAACCCAGCTCTGGTCTCTGTTAGCACCAGTACAGCTGCAGCTTTGCTAAAACCAGGCCTGAGGGCCCCTCTGGAGAAAAATGTTCTCGTACACGGTGGTGCTTCGTTTTCTAGCCTCATGCAGAGATCAGCAGGGCCAAGTTAATGCGGGCAAGTTATGCCTCTTCAGCTGCCCAGCACCTTCTGCTCTGTCCCGTAGTAATTCACTCGCTCCTGGAGCCAGGCCCTCCTCTGCCTGCGCACCCATCACTAATTTTCTCCTTAGGCCTCATCCTTTCATCACAGAGCACCCAGCAGCTGAAATTCTACAGGAAGATGAGGCTCTCCCCACACATGCACACGTTTTCCAAGGGTTGTTTTAGGAAAGTGGACTCCAAATAGCCTTCTTCTTTTCTAAAGTGGCCTAGTGGAAAAGGGCAGGTGAGGTGGGAAGAAAACCCTTTAACATGATTAGTGGGTCTCCTGGTACTAAATAACTTTATCTACTAAGAGCCAAGAATTATGCTTTAGGTTCAGCAATCAGCCATATAAAAGTAACATTTCCCCATTTGAAAACATGAGCGATGGAATTTGGGAAGCCTGCCAGGAAACTCACATGCATCTGGCATCTTCCCTGCCCATTTCTAGATCAAAGATTCATGAACCTGTATCCTCCACTACCTTTGTCACTCTCCACAGCCCGAGGTGTACTCTGCACCCTGTGAGGGCTCCATAAAGGCGGCTCACCAGTGGAGCGGGCTCTAAATTTTGAATTCTTATATAAACACGCTCCTCTTCAATCAGTTTCTCTTTACGATTTGGAATTGAGGGGAGACAGAATGAGAGGGCATAACCCAGCCTGGAGCTGCGATCACACCAGGTCAGGATGTCAGTGAGTCATGAAAAAGATATAAGGAAACCAAGGGCTTAATTGTAGTTTTTACTGGAAGTTTTAAGTCCCCACTTAAGACCAGAAAAATCCAACAAGCAGGATACTTTCCACAACATGCCAATTTTATTCTGTAAAAACAGAGAGGCACATACTGAATAGACTGGTTAGAGTGGTTGGGGGAGGGGTGGAAGAGGAACCAGGGACCGTACGAGGCAGCCTGGCCTTCCCTTGAGCCACTGACTGCCTTTCCCAGGTTAGACACAGTGATTCAACAAGCTCTTCTAACTTCTGGAACAGGATTAGTCCAAGAGGAATACGATTGATTTTAATACTAAAGCAATGAAGTAATTTCTCTACATAAGGAGAGTTCACACCATGTGGAGTCTACTCTGGGCCAGGAACTCATCTAAGTGCTGACATAAAGCTCATGATCACCTTATGCGGGAAGAATGTTAGAGTTCGTGTTTTGCAGACAAGTAAACAGAAGTGTAGAGAGGTTAGGTGACTCGTTCAAGGTCACACGCTGGACAGGGTTGGAATCAGGATTCAAAATAAGCAGTTGGCTTCAGAGTTCCTCCTCCCAGCCGTTCCCTCTGTAGAACCTCCACCCATCCCTCTGGTAAACATTGCTGGTTAGCTTCACCCTCTTAATTCTTTTCAGGATAAAGCTCCTCACTCTATGAAATCTAGTTATTCCTCGAGAGTGCATATAGACGGAATAACTGAATTTTATAAAGCAAATCATATTTGAATGCGCTGGGAGAGACTTGTGCTTGAGAGTCATATGACACAGGGTATCCCTTTGTAAACTGGCTGCTGCCTTGCAAAGAGTAGGCATGTAATAAAGGCCTGTTGTGTGATATTAATTCCCCTAATTTGTGTAAATGTTTCTTTGGGTATATTAAAAATACTTAAAATAAGGTACCTATTACTACCTGGAAAGAAAACCACTACTAAGAGCAACTGCATACGGTGGACTGATTAATTCAATGAACCACCCAGGGAAGAGGGCATCCTGCCGACGCTGGCCGCAGACTCCATGCTACCCTTTTCCCCCTAGAGACAGGTACATAAAACAATAAGAACTACTGGTATAGAACAGGGCTTAGCACCCCTGGGCCTGCCGGCCAAATCCTGCCCCCACCTGTTTTTAGATGGTCCCCCAGGTAAGAACGGTTTTGACCTTTGTGAATGGTTGGGAAGAAAAATCATCAGAAGAATAATACTGCATGACAGGTGAAATTTACATGAACTTCAAATCTCAGCATCTCGTTGGCACGCAGGCACACTTGTACGTTACGCACTGTCTCTGGCTGCTTTGGTGCTGCCAAGGCAGTCGAGTAGCTGCGACAGAGAGCATGTAGCCCGCAAAGCTGGAACTATTTACTGGCTGGCCCTCTTCTGAAAAATTGTTCTGACCCCAGGTCTAGAGAGTTCATTTCAAAACCTTTTGTTTTCTATCTTGCGTTTCATTCTTCCATTCCCTTTGCAAGTATTTATCCCCTACCCCCCGGGATGACTGGTTTGCCTTTCCATTTTCTCACTTAACGCCTCTGCCTTGGACTCAGTATCGGACAGTTAGACTAGATGAGGCGCCCTTGCTCCTGGGCCGGTGAAGCAGCATTCATCCTCTCAGACTCCGCAGCCTGGTGGTTCGTGAAAAGCACCATGGGACCCGTGATAGCGGTGTAAAAGGAGGGGGTCTTCAAGAAAGCCTCACAGGCGGGGGATATTTGAGTAAATCCTGAAGATGTTAAAGCATGACAGTCATTTCAGACCGAAGGGCAGGTTGACAAAGGGAGGCATGTGGAAAACCTCATAGGGTGTTCAGGGGACACCAGTCGTGCAGACTGGACAGTGTACAGTTCTTAATAAGCAAGAGAAAGGACTGAAATGGAGAGGAGTCCCTGTTTGTGTGACGGTGGTGCTTTGCTGCTCGGTGAGGGGTTTTGGTCTTCTTTCAGTGCCTGCCACCTGTAGCGGAGACAGCCTGGAGGCCCGGGTACCCCTGGGCGTATTAACACAGTAACTGTCCTGCCCCGCAAAGGGAGATAGAGAAGTGGTGAGGGGCTTAAAGTGCTTTATCCAGCACCTGATCCATCCTAAGCGCTCAACAAATATTTATTGTTTGGTTTAGTGTCTGTGAAGGGAGTGGGGACAGGAAGGGATCTGTGAATTCTGAGGAAGGACAGAGCTACTTAGGTCCCGAGGATGGGACAGGACTTCCCCTTCTGTTCAGTGCTACATTCCACAGAATTTTCGTGAGCACCTGCTTTGTGCCAGGTAGTCTGCTAGACCCTGGAGATACCCTGTGAACCAGACAGCTGTGGCCCAGCCTCAGAGAGTTTGCAGTCAAGAAGGAGAGCGTTGACAAGAGGAGGGGTGGGCACAGCCCGTGAATGAAAGAGCGAAGGAGCATGTTAGGATGAACGGATAGGGTCAGATGGGAAGGGGTGGAACGAAAAATTTCCTTTGGAATTCTTCTGACCAAAGGGAGCAAGGTTTTGATCATACACTGGACAGGAATGATTTAAGAAGAGTCATACAAAAATCGCACTAGGGTGTGGGGAGCAAATAAAATAAAATAAATTATCCAGAGCAAATATTTAGGGAGGCTAGCAGAAAGGTAAATTAGGAATTCCATGCATCTCACTCATCTCTCAAAATGCAGTTCCAAACACTGTTAAAGGTTTTTGTTGGAGGAGGCTGTACTGCTCGAGATATCTCTATTTATATAAATTTATGTTAAAATACCAAAAGTTTCCTTAATTTCTTCACACGATTTATATTTTGACACTTGAGAAAAGATTTGTAGGATATAATTATTTGGTTTTCAAACTTTGCAGAGATGTGAGTCCATTTTTTCCCCTTTGAAAATGAAGTTGAGAAAAGGGTCAACTGTAGTTTCTCCCTAGTAGGAAGAATGTTTTAGAGAAACGTATCAAATTACCAGAAAGGAATAAAATCTCAACCAGTGTCCCTGGATTCCCTGTCATGGTCCCTCTAGACAGCAGAAAAGAGATGGGAAAATATCACCCTTGACACCCTGGCACCACCAAAGGCCAGTTGTGGACTTGCAAAGCCATGGTGAGGCATGGTGTGAGGCGTGAGGCATGTATGTTACACCTCTGTGGGATGTTAGCTGTTGTTCTTCCTGTCAGATATATTTGCATTTCCATTCAAAATTAAATTACACTTTAAGCTTTAAGAAAGGGTAAAATACTATGGTGTTAAATGGCTTCAACAACTATTTAAAATTGTATTCCTATTAAGATTGATTTCATTGAGCAGAATGTCTATTTGTACCAAGGTCTGGAAATAGTTATTCTCCTTCTCCCCTCCCTCCCTTTCCTCCTTGCCTCCCCTCCCTCCATCCCTCCATCCTTCCTTCCCTCCCTTCTTTCAGGGATTACTACTTGTGTGATGTGACATGGGTAACCGAAGAAAGGATTTCTTTGCAGTGGATCCGGAGGATTCAGAACTATTCAGTGATGGATATCTGTGACTACAATGAGTCCACCAGAGGATGGATTTCCTCAGTGGTAAAGTTGAATCAGGATGTTCTGTTTCCAAAGCTACATGTGATCTGAGGGCTGTAGGAAAACAGGGAGAGTGTTATCAGGAAATACAGCTTGAATTTCTATTCTTTCTCTGTGTCTGACCCTGAGGCAGTGAGTAAATCTTGAGTGACTTTTAGATAACTTGATATTACCCGGTGGTACGTCTAGTTCATCTGCTCTCACTAGTCATACTGTTTTAGTTATGGAGACTATCACTTGGGAAAAGGGTGGTGGTGATTAGAAAGCCAGAAAATAGAATTTGATGTCAAAATTCACAAAGTCCGAGAAAGCCAGGGGCTGCAAGGTCAAGGAAGCGTGTTTCAGGAAATGGGGAGTGACTCGCTGAGTAGCAAAATAAATATCTAGAGGCCACAAATCTATTACCACACTGTGACTATCTTTCAGCAGTAAACAGCTTTAGAAAGTAAATAGATAACTTCCAGGCTGAGAGGGTGGCAACATTAAGGCAAAAGCAAGTGTTAATCCAACCTTGAAGTGCTGGGGGCGTTTCCAGCCCAGAGACCTCAAGGTATAGGTCGTGGATCAAAATTAAAGCCCCATTGGGACCAACAGCCTCAGGAGGGGTAGAGCCTGGGGGAGGCTTGCTGGCATATGTCAAGGACAGCTCTACAAGCCCTTTTCTGGTAATGAGCTCTGTGGCCACACGCCTCTTCTCCCTGCTCCACCCTGGTTGGGCACACGGCAGATTCTTGCCTCAGAAATCCTTCCCTCCGCCGCCTGCCCCTGTATCTTGATGCACTCATTCATTACTTATATAGCAATCATCGAATACCTATTTTGTTCCAAGTTCTGTGCATAGCTCTGGATGGAGAAAAAAAAAAATTAGGCAGCATGCCTGTCCCTAAAATGTTTATTTTCTAGTAGGGAAGACTGTTATGAAAATCAATAATAATAGTTACCATTTCTTGAACACTCACAATAGCCAGACACTGTGGAGGTAGGCTCAGTAGGGTCAAGGAGCTTGCTTAGCTCACAGTGACAGCCAGAATCCAAAGTAAAACACCGCGCTCTTTGCTTCCTGCCAATTAAATCATCTCAATAGCACCATAATGTGCTCTAAAAGTGTATAAGCAAGGTACCAAGGAAATGTAGGGCGAAAGAAGATAATCAACCTGCCTGGGGGGAGGCAGAAGGGGATGGGAGATGACATGGAGGAGACTAGAGCAGCCTGGGGTAAGTTGTCATATTCGGGGCAGCATGAAGGCAAGTGGACCCTATGAGCAGAGGCTGTGCAAAGGCATCTGGGGTGAAGAGCTTGGAGCCTGCAGGGTCTGGGGGTACACAGGACTAGGGGTTGAGGCGGAGGCACGATGATGAGAGCTGAGGTTTGAGATATATGCTACGGCTCAGGCACCATTCTGAGGAGTTTGACCTTACCTTGTAAGACACTCAGAGCTATTTCAAGGTTTTAAGTAGGAAAGAAGTATAATGAGATAGAACTATCTGTTGCCTGATGAGGTCAGCTGTGGGTTGAGCAGGGTGGAGGGCAGACTGGAAGGAGAGCAAAGCAGCAGCGCCTCCAACCAGGAGGTCAGGGCCATGGACCTGGGAAACCCGACAGGACACAAACTAAGGCAATAATGGTGGAGAAGAACAAGAGAAGTCAAAGGACTAAAAGACAGGGGCTGAGGGGGTTAGTGTGAGAAGAGCAGGGGTCTGGAGTGATTCCCAGGTCTCTGGCTTGGGTGAATGGTGCCACTAACCCAGAGAAGAACGAAGGAGTAAGAACAAGCTGGTGGGGATAAGGGAAAGATACTTCTGTACTTGCTGAATTGAAAATGTGGAGGAGCCTGCAGGACGGCTTATGAGGTACACATCCAGGACAGAGCTCTAGGCAAGAGAGGCAAATGTTCTAATGTAGCTATGTAAAAGGTACTATCATACATACAAGTATGTGAATGGAGATAGCTTTCCTTTATTTTATTACAAGTACAATCTTGCTTATATTGCCACAAACTGCAGCTAAAGCGTAGAATTCGTATCTCATTTCTCTCTGTATTTTTCCCTCCCTAGGAACAGCAGCACACTGAAATAAGTACCACTGGCTGGGTTGGAAGAGTAAGTTGTAAGAGTTATGGGGTTCTCTGTCGTATGGATCAGACACTCAGAGCTATTTAATATGCAGATATACCAAACGAGGCCTCTATGTTATTTGCTATTAATAGAGACAGCAGTTGACCTTTTATAACATAATATTTTAATGTCCCCGGTAGAGATGTCTTTTTATAGAGAATATACAACATGCTTGGTTGGAAAAAGTAAAAGGACAAGTGAAAATTCAAGAGAAGAGCAGATAAAACAAAAGACATATCCTAGGCAAATTCTAGCTCCTGGAAAGTTAAAAAGCAACCGTTGCTGAAAGGCAGCCAAGATACCAGTTGTCTTCGTTGACCTCACGTTCGAAGTTAGGCGCTTCGGCGGCAGAAAACATGGTTTCCGCCCTCAGCCTCTGCACAAACGCAGGGGACAGGACTTCCCCCGGCAGGGACGCAGTGGCACTCACACCACACCCGCTATGCACCTCTCTCTGGAGGAATCATACACACGTGGGTTCACACTTTACTATACCCTGGATGCAGAACTTTCTCCAAGGAAGCACGTGACCCTCCGTGACTTCCCATGCCTCACGCTACACCTCGTGCAGACTTATACCAGCCACGTTGCTACAAGCCCGTGGGGTGAAGCAAACCGACGAAGGCACTGCAGCCATCATGGCACCTCGTGTGAAAGAGGAAGAATGAATCGCCCCTAATTTGTATGACCAGTTCTATTAAGCCCCTTTAAGAGGGAAACAAAGTGACATAAAAAAACGTAAGGATTTCTCGTCTCCCAGAACACAGAGGTGCAGCCCCCTGGTCCAGAAATGCGACCCCTTCCAGCTGGGCTCGGAGCCCCCTAGCATTCACACGTCCTTTTTGTTCAGGCATTGATTGGGCAGAGGGGAGAGGTTTGCCAACATGAAAAGTGGTTTCCTCCATGGCAAGAGACATGCTACACTTCCTCACGACTCTTTGAAAAAAATATGTTTTTTCCTCTCTGTATTTAACCAGACAGATGCCACTTTTCACACATTTCTACTAGGCACAACTCCATCCAGGGGAAACAGGGAAATGTATTAAAAAGATAAGGCTGTGAACACAGGTCTAGAGAGGGGAATGTGTTTCCGAGCTCTGTAATGAGAACACCAAGTGTACTGCACGCCTCGGCTTGCTCCATAAATGCATTCGTTTTGAATCACTAAATAGAAGAGGGAAGCATTTTTCTTCCCAAAATGGGAGCTGATGAGCGAGGAAACAGCGAGAGTGAAGTGAACCAACAGTTTTAAAAGACCATCTCCTACCTGCTCTCGAATGTAGTAAGGAAATCGAAGTCGTAAAGAGATATATTCCTTTCAGGCTGGGATAGATCCTCTTCTGCTTAAACGACATTATGTTCTGAGAACTATCTTTTATCGAACTGTAAAAAATGGAAATTTTGTTCTATATTTCCATACAACTATTTTTTTTGGGTAAATTGTTGATCCTATTTAGCAAAATGGAAAGGCTTATAATAGAGATGATAACTATATGAATGTTTCCGTATGAAATATACGACAGACATTCCTTATGGTATCTAGTCCAGAAATGATTAAAGAGTTTCTAAGTCTGACTTTCAAAAAAATTATGTATAAGAAACAGGGGGGAGGGGGAAATCCCTCAAATTACAAACCACCTCCAACTAGAAACAGTCAAAAATAATATTAGTCTGTTTCAAGAAAGCACATTGTGACATCGAGGAAATTGACTTCTTAGAACTGAAAGGCTAATGCTAATTTTCTCACACATATCAAGACACCATAGCGTTATCCTCCATAGACAGAAGATGCCTAAGGGTAACAGTAACCACTGCTATGTGTTGAGTGTCCTGTGTAAGCCTCTTCATGTTTATTCTTTCATTTACTCCCCATCAAAAATTCCCTAGGAGTTAGATCTTTTGTCTGCATTTTCTAGGAGGAGAATTTTCTATTGAGACCCTCTGATTGCAATCGGCAAGTAACTGAAATACGGGTTTTGAGCATAGGTGTTGGGAGGACTTTCTGAAGCTAAAGTTGTACTGAGATGAGGCTAATGTGCTTTAACACGTTTCGTGTTTCCTATTATTCTCTAGTTTAGGCCTGCAGAACCTCATTTTACCTCTGACGGGAATAGCTTCTACAAAATCATCAGCAACGAAGAGGGCTACAAACACATTTGTCACTTCCAAACAGATAAGAGAGTGAGTATTTTTAAATAATTTATTTCGGGTTGATCTCCTTTTTTTGAAACTAACTTGAAGTGGAAATCATTTGGTAAAGTCGATCACTAGGTACCAATAATCAGACTAATTCACATACCCCAGTGGTCTCTGCAGTAAGGTAGGATGGGGAAAAGAACCGAGATTATCCCAATTCCTGATGTAAATGATTTAATCCTCTCCTTAACTTTGATCAGAGACAGAGTCTAATAAACCTCTTTTTTTTAAAAATCCCATCAGAATTGCACATTTATTACAAAAGGAGCCTGGGAGGTCATTGGGATAGAAGCTCTTACCAGTGATTACCTGTAAGTATTCTAATAATCAGTAGTATATCAATATATTTGTCATAATCATGCCATTCGTTGCCCAGAAATAAGGAAAAATCTTCTACAAATAAAGAGTAGTCTATTTGGAATGTGTTCAGGACTTTTTTCTTTTTAACATACGGAAGCCTTAATGATTTTCACATATGCTCAGCAGACTTGATACCATGCCACCAAGCAGCTCTACCTCTTGCTCTTACCTGCTTTGCATTAGAAGAGCTGGAGCCTCTTTTTCTTAAACGTCTTGGAACACGGAACTAGCGTTCAGGGGCATTTTGTTAAATTTCAACTGATACTGGATTTTTGGAAGGCTTGGAGAGGCTATTGTATTTGTCCATGTCTCGGCCCTACTCTTTGGCGAATGGAAAGCTTTTCAGAGGCTGTCAGCTACCACGCATGAATTGATGGGATAGGGAGTGTTGTTTTTCATTAGAATCTTAGGCACTTTTTATAATTCTTTATTGGTTTCACCACGGAGGAGTTTTGCCATTGCTCAAAGCAGTTTTTGAAGGTCCTGTTTCGAAGTGGCTCTGCCACTCTTAGGAGGATGGGGCTCCTGCCACCGAGTGGTTTGTGTTGTGAAACAGAAAATATGGAAAACAGTGTAAATAAATGGGGTGTCAACTTTAGACTTGTTGTCCAGTCATATTATTCTGAAAGAAGACTTTCTTTGAGTTTTTCCTTGTCACTCTAATTAAGGGAGTAATCCCCATATTCAGATATTTTAGTCTGTTAAAAAAGAATCCCCTATTTAGAGATGATGGGGGACAAATGGTTTCTGAGGATGAGGGGGCAGGGAAGAATGATAAAGGAAGAGCAAGCACTAATGCACATGCACTTGTGTGAACGCTAGTGCTTGGTGTTGAGTTAAATGGAGTGTACTTGACTTTTGCTTAAAAACAGAATTAATATATTTCATTTGTTTTCTTCCCAGATACTACATTAGTAATGAACATAAAGGAATGCCAGGTGGAAGAAATCTTTATAAGTAAGAGTTTTATCGAGTTGTTGACTTGACCTTTTAGCTAATGAACAATTTCTGGCTCTTGTGTTTTTATTTTATTTTTTGCCTAGTCCTAATATATTAAATTGGAACTACTATCGAATGCTTTTATTCCTCGATAAACCAACCCACATGTCAACAAAAGAGCATGACTTTATTAGATGCTTTGTGATATTTCCAGACAACGGGAAGTTTGAGGTTATTATGAATTAATCCATGCATTTTTTTCACATTTTAAAAGTTTCTGAGTATTGCTTTGGCATTCTGATATCTTTGAAACTAGAATATGGCATTATTCGATTCCTTCTTTCATTTTTCCTTTCATCAAGTACTTAACTTCCACCATTGGTTTTACAGAATCCAACTTAATTACCCCACAAAAGTGACGTGCCTTAGTTGTGAGCTGAATCCAGAAAGGTGTCAGTACTACTCTGTATTATTTAGTAAAGAGGCGAAGTACTATCAGCTGAGATGTTCTGGTAAGTATGAACGAAGGACAGGGAGGGAGAGCAGGGGGTACCCCCAAAATTCCTCTTGAGTAGCTCCCTGCATGCCCTACCCTCTCTGGACAACCTTCTTACCACCCTCCTGGCTCAGTGTCTCCATCCCTGAAGGCTTCCCTTCAGTGCCCAGTTTCTGCCCTGCTCAGTTCTCTCCTATTGAATTTGAGTTCTTGATATCATATAAGTCCTATTCCCTTCATTCACGTATAAGTGGTGAGCTAACCATCTCTCCTTCCTCTTCTAACCAAGAGCCTTGCTTTAGACTGAAAGCACATCCCAGAGCTTATGTATGACAGAGGCACTTCATCCTTATACACATACATGTTGTGCATTTTTTAACCCAAATTATAATTTTACGCACTTGCCCCTTGAAATGAGAAAAATGTATGTAGGTGGTGCCTGTGACTCAACCTGCTCACAGCTTCATCTTCTGTTGCTATTGTTATTATTGTTTTCTTTAATATAAGTGAAGAAATCTGGACAAGGAGAGACAATGTGATTTCACAGGTCATGCAGCTAATAAGAGGCCCAATGGGATTCAAACACAGGCCTCTGCTATTAACACTAAGATAGATTACTTCTCAAAATGAGAGAAAAAGTCTGGATATTCTGAAAAAGAACTGTGAATCGCCAAAAAGAGGTCTTCAACCCATTTATCTGAACCTTTTTTTTTTACTGGCACATTTTCTTTAATATATTTTCTTTGTAGTTCTTTACTATGGCTGTTTCCAGTCACCATTTCTTGGGCACCTGTTTTATATATACTAGGCACTGTGCTCAAGTTTTGTACTCATGATCTTGTTGATCCTTCAGAAAGAAAACTCTATAATGCAGATATTATTATCCTCATTTTACATGTGAGGAGATTGAAGCATAAATATGCTGTCTTACGTCACAAAGCAGGAAAGCCAGGGATTCAAACCCAGGTCCCTATAATGCCTCCACTGTGGTTCTGATCAAATGTAAAAATTAATATCATGATCCAAATGTATCAAAATTAAATAGCTCACGAGATAGCTTTTTCTATACATTACCTTCCACTCTGCAACTACCACAGTTGGGATAAATAGTGACGATCTGAGTGTGTGCGAAAAAACACTTTTCTCATGCCAGGAAGGAATTGCTTATCCAAGTCAGGCACAGTGCAGATGTGCCGCCTGGTCCAGGACTCCGCAGTGGGGGCAGCAGCAGGGGGGAAATCTGCCCTTTGGGGGCCGGGGAACCTGGCTCTGGAGCTCCACCCTAAGGGGGCGGGGCCTGAGAGAGGTTGTGGTACTCGCTGGACCTCGGTGTTAAGAGTTGGGAAGGATAGCGGCTGTCGTTGGGTCTGGATGGCTTAGTCCACAGATGAGGAAATTGGACTCAGGCATAGTAATGTGCGCAAGGCGCCCAGCAGGGTCAGAGGTGCATTTTCTGTTTCATTCTCCAGAGCCCTGTGCCTCTCCGGTAATACTTCTTACACTCAAATTGCGTTCATTTTAAGGAAAAGGAAAATCAGCTAACACTTAGTAAGCTTCTTATCCACTGTGATATTCATTCTATCAAAGCTAAATGGTGTCAAAATTATATCAAAGTTAAATGGTAACAAACGCTATTTTTGAAAAGTATGTTATCTTCTTTAAAAAAAAACAAAACTCTAAAATATACTTTTCCCCGATTATGTTAACAGGCCCTGGTCTGCCCCTCTATACTCTGCATAGCAGCAGCAATGATAAAGGTACTTTCTCTTATTTCACCCTCGTTTGCTTTTCAGGAAAGCGTGTGTGAATAGAAGCAACATGTACTTAGCACAATGGGATTTTCTTTGGCTTTAGAGTGTCTTAACAATGACTTGAAAACAAGACTTATAACCTGAAGTACGTGTAGTCCCATCAGTGAATCGCCCACTTGTTTGTTATTGCTTTGCACAATCCATATTCTTCATGTTGTAGCAAATGACTGCTGTCTCAATTATTTGTTTAGAACTGAGAGTCCTGGAAGACAATTCAGCTTTGGATAAAATGCTGCAGGATGTCCAGATGCCCTCAAAAAAACTGGACTTCATTTATTTGCACAAAACAAGTAAGTTAAATTTCTGTTGGAACATAACTTTTCATGGAAACACCAGTAAAAATATAACTAAATATAAGTTTATCTGACAATATGTATTTTATTTTATACGTAAATCTAATGTAAGGTTATTTTTCCATGAAATGCTCTGTCACAAGAACCACTAGTCTTACTTTTCTTTTAATTAAAAAATACAGTACCATTCTATGTAACATATTATTCTAAGAGGAAAATATTTGGAGAAAATGCATTATTGCTAGTTCAGTCTCATCCCATTAGTAACTCTATTCTACTATTAAGTATTAATTGTGTTTTTAACTTAATGATATCCTAATATATTTTACCTTTAACCCAAACAGATTTAAAATAACTTGTATAAAAAAAAATAGGGTTGGCTATAAAATGTTGAAACTTCAGTCTCAGGACAGAAGTCTTGAATTTTCGCTAACCTCCTCCCCGTGATAGGCCCTGGCCTAGTGGCCTGATCATGGATTATGTTCAGGGACGACTAAGAACAAGGGGTTTCTTTGAGTAGGAAATCTTGTAATTTTGTTGTTGTTGTTTTTATTTGTTTGCTTGTCTTTTCTATTAAGGGCTCACAGCTCATAGGGGAGGGGGAATCCATCAAGATTGATTTATTTTAGATTCTTTTTAAAATATAGGATCATAATGGAAGAAACTCAGGTCATCCAATTTTAAATGGCAGGAAAAGCACGGAGAGTAGAGGGTACTTTTGAAGAAGAGCTTAGAGCAGTGCTACTGAAACTGCAGGTGCTTGTGGATCACCTGGGACCTTATTAACATGCATATTTGGAGCCAGCAAGTCAGGGTAGGCCCAGGATTCTAAGTTTGTAATAAGCTCCTATGTGATGCCAGTGCTGCTGGACCTTGAATCTGGCTTAGGTGGCAAGGGCTTAGAGTTCTGGAGACAGTCCTGGAGAGCTATCTGGACCGCCTGGTACAGAAGGTGTTGAATCTTAAGATGTGACCTATTAAATATTAGGATGTGACACCCCCCGCCAAAGGAGAGACGGTGCATCTTCCAAAAGACAGGAAGTAAAACATTTCCAATCAACCAGTGCTGATTCAAACAAAGGGGAGATCAAGTGCTGACCCTGGCATATTTATTAAAAACATCATTATCAACTGATAGTTTGACATTCTACTCAAATATAATAAAGATTAAAACTTTTGTTCTCATAAGCACATTTAGTCAGAAGGCATAAAATAACCAGCAAAATACAAATTGAAGAAAAATCTATCTATATAAAGATTTTACTCTTAAACTTTTAATTTTTCCTCAACTAAAATAATTATAATAAACAAAAAACAAAAGAAAGATAAACATAAGGAAGAACAGCTCTAGAGATAAGGATTTTTTTCCATACAGATTAAATCTACTGAAGGTGGAAATAATCTTATTAAAATATGAAACAACTCTTTCTCTTTCTCTCTCCCTCGCTCTCTTTAAAAAAAAAAAGATTAGTCTAACTAATTAGCCTGAATTTGGGAGCAAAGGTAACGGATTTATTAGTTAGGAACAAATTTTATTAAACTGATGTTAAATCAAGCACAGAGAATTAAACAGACCTGCACAAGATCGTACAGAACAGTTTGCCCCACATAAACCCGATTTCATTCTGTGAAACACAGAGCTGAAAATGGGAACTCAGCTTTACGGTCTGGGATGGCAATAAGAATTACAAAAATGTTATTAAATCAGAATTTTAAGATAGAGTTAAGGCCAACTAAAAATCCTAAACATCTTCAAAGAAATTCAAGAAGAGGAAAACATTTTGGAGGAAAACTTAAAACATAAGCCATAAACAAACTAGATGAGTAGATCAGATGCCAAAGAACAGAATCATAAAAACGAAACATCAGCAATTCTAAGATGCCCTTTTATTTTACAAGGCACCAATGTATTTAATAGATCCATTAGAAACAACTTTATTGTTTTAACCTTAAACTAGTATTTTAACCTGAAAGAGAATATGTTTATATCTGAAAAACATGCTGGATCAAATCGGTTCATTTTCTTTTTCTATTCTAATTTAACAAACTGCTAAACTCTACATGTTATTTATCACTGACAAAGATAAGGAACCAAAATCATGTGCTAATAAGTGTTCTTAATTCACTAATTAACCTTTCTGTTTGTTTAGAATTCTGGTATCAGATGATCTTGCCTCCTCATTTTGATAAATCCAAGAAATATCCTCTGCTAATAGATGTGTAAGTATTCAAGATAAGGGAATAATTTAGAAGTTAACCATTGTACATCTTTTGCCCGGTGCAGCTTACTGAAAAATAGAGCCAAATGCATCCTTTCTCTCTTCCTGAATCATTGTAGAGCAGTTTTAATATTTCTTCTTCCATTCTGCAATTGCAGATCCAAACCTGTGTTTTCTACCACCTTTCTAATGGAGAAGGTAGACACTCTTCTTCTATCATAATGGCATATGGAGTTTGTTTTGATTTTTTTTTCCCCCCTGAACTCCAACGGAATTCCAAAGAGATTCTCAAGTCCCCATGTTCTTCCTTACCTCATGGACATTTTAACAAGCAATAGATGGGTATTAACGTCTTCACAGTTTCCTTATCTCCAAATTTGCCCAAACATCTCCCATTGGTAGCCCTTAATTCATTCCAATGTCAGGTTTCTCTTTCTTTAGTCCCTGAAATATGCCTGGTATTTTCCATTCCCTTTTTTGGTGAAGAGAAGATGTGATACAGGGAAGTATTCATTATAATTCAAACTTCTCCAAGTCCTAGAGAAAGTTCTGAAATCACAAGTCTTTGAGCAGTAAATAAGAGCTCATGTGACGTCTAAATATGGCATCTTTGTAAAATATTTTTGATAATTACTAGGAACATATTTTACTTCAATATTTCCAAAATTGCCCTGACCTCACACAGAATGCCACAATGCCACTCTTCCTGTCCCAACTTGCCTCATTTCCTTTATTCAAAATGAAACAAACCAATAAAAGTTCTGGGTGCCTGCTGCATGCCAGGTAATTTGCCTTATTTTGTCCACACAGCAAGCCGATGTGGTAAGTTCTGTTGGGCCCATTATACAGAAAGGAAAACTGAAAACTCAGAGATACCTTCCTGTTGCTACTAGCAAAAAAAAAAAAAAAAAAAAAGAAGGGATACAGATACTAGCATCAGACACGGCCTTGTTCCGCTGTGTTTACAGTTCCATGTAAACATAAAAGCTCAAAGAAAGAGAAAGAGGTATTTTAAACTTCCAGATATGCTATTTGATTCTCATTACACCTAATTTAGTCAAATATTGACTACAGTAGCACTCACTTGCTTTGGGCTTTAGCCCCAATACTAAACAACAAGGATCCTTTACCTTTAAAAAAGAGTGACATTTTGACACAAGCGTTTGTTAAAAAACAAAAAAGTGATATTTTTATATTCTTGGACTCCCCAGTAAGTAATGACTAGATCTCCCCTTCATTAGGAAAGTTAAAAAAATATGGTAAATTTGGTGCCCATTCTTTTCAGTGACTTTCCTCTTCATTTTCATATATGTCTAAATCTTTGTTTTCTATTTTTAAAAATGATGTTGTTTAATCTTACAGGGTTAGGTAACTTGATACATAGTTAATATTAAGGGAAGCTATTACTCTACCAAATATAAGACCATTGAAAGGACCAAGGCATTTCACGTTAAAAAATGTTTACTTGCCCAAGAAATTCATGAATGCCTTCTTCTTTTTAAAGATAGAATGTTGCAAAATCTAGTGTAAAATTAAAGTCTTATAATATTTTGTTTAAAACTAAAGTTCTTTTGACTGCCATCCCTAAGGAAAGGGAGGAAAATGTTAGCAAAGTGGTCCAAGCAGGACTTGTCCAGTCCTGTGGAGGGAAGAGTGAGCAGATGTATAGGAGAGACAGTCTGGGGAGGGAAGACTTATTGGAGAAGATCTGGGTCCAGGAGTCCTGTAGATGGTGCAAAAAAGACGTATTTACATGAGATCCAATGAGCTGTAGGGAGTGTCTCTTGATTAACAAATGAAAATGAGACGGCTTGATGGAGATTGTACACACAGCTGTGTATGGATAAGTTATAGCCTATATGAAGAATGCAGCTACGAGGGCGTTAAACTTGTTAATGAATAGAATGCCAAACAGTATACCCATCTTCCAATATAGTCTCTTTGTTTCTCCTCTGAAGTTTTAAGGAATGGTGTTCATTCATACTTTGGCCCATTCGCAGTGCCTTGTGGAGCCTTAGTGAGCAGCACTGTCCTGGGCACTGAGGCACATGCGGCGCATATCCCACAGCAGTCAAAGTCCTTAAGGAAGTTCCAACCAAGGAAACTTGTAGTCTAGGAATGTTTGTAAGCTCAGTCAGAAAGATATATTCAAAGCTGTATTTATTGTCATCCTCATTGTTTTCTCATAACACAACTCCCCTATCCCAATTATTAGAATATTTACTTCTTTGATCTCCAAGATATATACGACTTAGAAACCGTTGGCCTGTGAAGTCTGTGTTTGATAACAGTTTTCGAAGATAAAACTGATGGGCCTCTTTGGAGGAAACACACAGCCATTATAGTCATGTTGCCAAGTTTTAGAGGACCCATTGAGGACACCCCTGGTGGCTGGCACGATTTCAGGCTCATGAACAGGAAGACGTACACTTCCTGTACACAGGGGATAGAAATGCAAGCACTCCTCATTTGATTCAGGAAAACCACAAAGGCTAACAATTTGGGATTTTTCACAGATATGCAGGCCCCTGTAGTCAAAAAGCAGATGCTGTCTTCAGACTCAACTGGGCTACTTACCTTGCAAGCACAGAAAACATTATAGTAGCTAGCTTTGATGGCAGAGGAAGTGGTTACCAAGGAGATAAGATCATGCACGCAGTCAACAGAAGACTGGGAACATTTGAAGTTGAAGATCAAATTGAAGCAACCAGGTGAGTGACTAGGAGATGAATTCAAACGTCATTTGATTTCTTTCTCCCTCCATTTATATTTTAAAGTTGTGAAGTGTAAAGAATTTAAAGTGTCCTGGGATGAATCTTTCATTCTTGGGCTGGATTTTTAGTGAAGAGATTATGTTTAGACTTAGAAAGAGAGTTGACCTATGTGCGACCACCTTCTAGGAATTGGGACTCAGAATTCATCAAACACATGGACAAACCGAGGGATATGTGTACCCCTGAGTAAACATCTAACTAAACAAGCAAGCCAACCCTGTAGTCAAGGATAAGTAGAGGAGTTTGGTGTACATTTACCTTGGAGGAGGGTGACAGCTATGAAGTCCTAGGAGTGACTCCTACATTCTGCTGAGTGAGGGTTACTCCCTCACTCAGGAAAATTTGGGAAAATTGTGGAACACGACCATTGTCACTCACAATTATAAGGGCTTTGTTAAGGATGAATGACATCAGTTATGAGACTATAAATAGATGTGATATGGCTTAAGAAGGGTTTTAGTCATGAATGATGGTTACCCTGGAATGCACATGTAACATGCAGTGTTTTACCTGCATTCTCATTGAAGCTGCACAGGAACCCTGAGAGGTGGTTGTTCATACCTTACACTTCAGGTAAAGAAATGGAGGCTCTTAAGTTAGGTAATTTGCCAAGACTGGTCAGGATTTGAAACTAGGTCTCCCTCCAACTTACATTCAATTGCATTCAACTGGTAAATGGGAAATGTAGTCTTTGAGTTTCTATAACCAACTGCATAGATGTCTGGAAAGCAAAGTCAGTTAGCGATTTTAAATAATGTTGTGAAACCATAAGCTAGGAAATGGAGAAAAATTGTGAATGATTAAATGGACGGAGGAAAATGCCTTTAAAAAGAGGAACAACCAAAGAGGAGAGAAGATGACAATGTATTAAGTATCCCTAAGTCTGTTACATCAAAGTTAATGATTAGCTATTATCCTTGAAAGTAAAAAAAAAAAAAGGTTAGATAAGAGAGAGGATAAATTGGTTCAGGAGTGAGGCTTTGATATTTTACAAACACATTTTTATTTATTCAGATTGGTCCTCTGTGAGAGAGGGCATGATTTCCAGGTCTTCTCAAGTCTAAAATGATAGAATTGTGTTATCCACAATCTACAACTCCATTTAAAAAGTAATGAGTAGCTGCTTTTCAGCAACTAAAAGGAACTATACACAACAACACAGATGAATCTCGCAGACTGTTGAGTGAAAGAAGCCAGGAACAAGAGTGTATATCCTGCACGACCCAATTTATATTGGTACAAATTCAGGTGAAATTTTTATGGAATCCAATAAAAGGAAGACATTTCTTTTTTTCTTTTTTCAAAGAGAGAAATGACACAGAGGCTTCTGGGTGATAGTAATGCCCTGTATTTTGGTTCAAGGTATGCTCACTCTGTAAAGTTTACCAGCTTGTACAGGCATGAATTGGTGCACATTTCTGTACATATGCGTTCTAAGTTTAAAAGGTTTGCGTGGAGAGGATAATGAGTTGAAAACTATTTACATTGAATTTTTTCTAATATTGCTTAACTCAAGGCAGTCTAAGACATATATCATCAATTGAAAACAAAGCTTTTTAAAGTCACCTCTAAGTCAATGCAAGGGTCCCCTTCCTCCCTTGACACTGCAAAGTTAAGGGCCCCATTTGCTAGATTGTTTTTTAAAGTAAACAAATTACCTTTTGATGTAAGGCTAAGATTAAGAAATAGACGCAAAGAACCTTTTTCTCCTTTCTTTACCTGGATTCCAATCCTGAACACAATTTAATGACAAAAAGACTTCTTCATCCATCAAGGAAAAATTGCTTCTTATTTAATAGTGCTGAGCTAACTAATCAACACCCATCATAAGAAGGGATGTATTTAGAGAATGATGTTTAAGTTCTCAGGTAGGGGGCCCAGAGACATTTCTAAGCCCTACCCAGATGTTCTACACACCTCTATACTTCTCCATTGCAGGGACGGCCTCTCTCAAACTGTAAAACATCTGGAGAGATTGAAATTCAATTATGTAAAGAAAAGTGCATCTGGGCTGCAAATTTTTATATAAAGCTGTGAAAAAAACAGCCAGGATTTGTTTTCTGTGAAACACACACACACACACACACACACACACACACACACACATTTTTTATGGACTCCAACACAAGTAAACCTTGTTCATCTGGCTCAAGTTAAAAATGATAGACATCGATCTCAGGTGTTTATTTGATTGCTGGCAGCAATGAATCTTTGTTTCTGATAGAATGAAATAGAGAACGAATGGCAGGGTTTCTCACATTTGTGCAGTTATCTTAGTTTTCTATACACAGTGTGATACTAATTCGTGGACTTGTTCCATGTATTTTAGACAATTTTCAAAAATGGGATTTGTGGATGACAAACGGATTGCAATTTGGGGCTGGGTGAGTAGTTTGGCTGATGAATCTGTACACCTTCCTTAGTGAATATAACCCAGAGCAGGATCATTTACTTTTGTTTGTACATATTTGGAGGTGAAAATCATGTCAATCATTTCAATCTAAGAAGGTCCAATGTCTTAGATTTCTGGGCGATGAGTCCCCCCAGGCTTACGCTTTTGTTTATTACAATGGGATAGGGAGGTGAGGAAGGGAGAAAAAGAATAAAGGAGAGAAAGAGGGATAAAGGAAAAGAAGGATAGAAGGAGAGAGGGAAGGAGGGAGACTTTTTCTCATGAGTCCAAGTCAGTAAAGATTTAGTGTTTATTGCTTTTTTGGTTTTGGGAGGTTTTATTTTGGTTTTGGTTTTGGTTCGTTTTTTGTCTTCAATTAGTACTACCCAGCAAATTTTCAATACTTTCCCCCTTACACCTACCAAGAAGAGGGACCAGGGCTCTGAAAGTGTAGTCTTTAGGTACTACCCAACTAAGGCCAATTTAAACCTTCTCTACCATGCTTTCTATCTCAAAAGAGGCACAGTATATAAAGATGTGAGAAATGTGGAAACTGCGACTTGCTTACCATATGTCCTTAATTCCTTTACCTCCATAAAAATAACTGTTTCCATTTCTTAGTCATATGGAGGGTATGTAACCTCAATGGTCCTGGGAGCAGGAAGTGGCGTGTTCAAGTGTGGAATAGCCGTGGCGCCCGTGTCAAAGTGGGAGTACTATGGTAAGTGATCACTCACAGGTACAGAGTTACTGAGTGTGAACCTTCACATTCCAATGACAAAACCATTCCTTTTTGAGTTTCAGTGTTTCTACAGTAAATAAACGGATTCATCTTAGAAGTACTTTATGGATACCTGTAATGAAATAGTCTCACTTATTCTGCCATTGTGAAATGTTAGACGGTAGTAAATGCTATCTACACGTTTAGTTACCAACCAGTTTTGTTTTCTAAATGTCTTATCAACAAATTCAGTTTTCCACATTTTAAAACATCCCCAATGCTACAGTTCTTGAGATAAACCCTTCCTTCTTTTTATTCTAACTTGAGTTTGAAGCTTCGCATATTAGAACAATAAGAGAAGTATGTATCTCTTTCCCTTCAGGTAAAAGTCAAATATAAGTAGGACTTTGGGTGGAAAGAAGAGACTAGGGCAGGGGAATTCCTGGGGGTTTTGTTTGCACTGTCTCTGAGTAGGTGAAAGCCACTCTAGAATATCCTGTTCACTGCTGAGAAAGTATTGTTCTATCATACACATGTAAGGTATAATTCCCAAGTGAGAGCAGGTAAGCAGTGAAACACTAGGTAGGGGGGAAGAGCCAGAGGTGGTGAGGAGGTGAATTATTTTCCTGTATCTTTTCCTACCCCATCCCAAGTCCTTTATTCAGTATAAGGATAGAATCATTCATAATGAATATGCTCATTAAATATTTAATGTCCTAATATATCGCAGTACCAGTCCTGTGGAAAACTCTTCTTTAAAGCCTCTCCAAGTCAAGAGAAGCCAGTGTATAAAAGAGACAACACCGTCTTTTAGTTCCAAAAAAAACTGGAGAACATAGTTAGGATTGATCCTCACACAATAGATTTGCTTTCAGGTAATTCTTTCCTGCTTAATATTAATTGTTCTATTGGAAGGCTTGTTTTTGGAGACCTCTGGTGGTCAATAAAATAGAAACAACCTTTGTGAGTCTGGAACTACATAATGGTAAGAAGAGAACGTTATTAAACATATATGGACCAACCTAACACTTGGGAACTTTCTAGAATTCTTATATATGTGCAAATTTGAACAATATTACTCAAAAATCAAATTGAAGGAGTACATAAGTGGTATTGCAAGACGTACTTCTAAAAGTTTACAACCACAACACTAAGCATTTTTTAAATAGTATTTTTAAAATTTGAGACCTTCTTACACATGTAAACCTGGTTAGCATAATAAGAAAGGGGTATTATGTTCTAGGACAAGAAGAATTGTAGCTGTTTGGGGAAATTTTTATTTTGCCCTGAAAAGCTATTCCCCCACCCCCCTCCATTAAATGTATAACCTAAGTTATTTATATTTAAATGTTAAAAGATGAGCATTTTAGGAAAATCTTATACTTTAAAAGTGTACTTTAAGATACTATATTTTATATATTAGTGTCCTCTAGATACGTAAAGTTGCTTGTAGTCTGTATTCACTTTAATCAAAATGATAAAATATTGCTGTTACTCATTTTGGAGGAAAATATTTTGATTTCCATAGGAAAAGCATGAGCAATACACATGGAACAACTAACATTAGTTATCAATGTAGTTTTTAATCTCCAATTCCAGTCATTCACAAAGGGTTAGGATGTTGTTTAAGCTTGTTATTTTGATGATATATTTTTCTAAATAATTAATTAAATCAATATTGAAATACCGGTACAATTATAGTGAAATTCAAGCCATTAACCTATGTAGCACAATGGAAACATATTATACTTATTTATTTACTGTAACCTGGTCATGTTTCAAAAACAGTTATTTCAGATTTTTAAAGTTATATTGGAATTCAGCCACAGTAAATTTTCTCACTGATATTTTAGGAAATACATACACACACACACACACACACACACACACACACACATATATACACACACACACATACATTTGATACATGATTTAATTTTTTTAAATTAGGTCAAAAATATGTTTAAATAACCAAACCAACAATGCATATGTTTTTCTGCCATATCTATAGATTAAAACAGCTTATGTCACTTCAGCACAGAAACTAATGTAGTCTGTTTCTCAATACTCAATAGTTATAACATCAGAATTGAGGCCTCTCCACAAAATGAGAGAAAACAGATGTTTAACTTGCATTATGATGGAGTAGCTGAGACGTTATAGGGTTTTACAGCAAATAAATGATAACTGATTTCTTTCCTTTTGATCTGTGTCCCCCCCCCAACCAGAAACAATATATGATTTAAGTAAGCAACTAGTAATTGAAAATTATGAGGAGTTTCCAGTAGGAAAGAGAGTATCCTAAAGTAGAGCATATACTGACTGATGTCAGGACCAAGAAATTCAAGACAATTGAGACATTACCTGACTTGCTAATCAAGATCTTTGAGAGGGTCAGAAGATAATGTAGAGTCCTCATCACTTAGCACTTCCCATTTGACTTTTCTGCAGGCGGGTTGTTGATTGGGTTTTAGATCACCTGGTTTGGTCTCCCTCTGCCCTCACAGGAAGGGCTAAAGGGAATGGACTATAGGGCTGAGTATGGAAAGGCAGGAGTCTGGCTGCTTTAAAAAGCCAAGTAGAGATGATCTGGAGGAGATATTCTGAGGGTAACACTATAGACCTTTGCACAAGTAAAGAATATGAAAGCATATAAAGTAACCCCCAAAAAAGGGAAAAAAGTTTTTATTGTATGAATTAAGTTTTTTTCTTTTCTCCATCACAGACTCAGTGTACACAGAACGTTACATGGGTCTTCCAATTCCAGAAGACAATCTTGACCATTACAGGGTAAGAGATGCTGAACTAGATCCATTTTATAACCTATTTATAAGTGGTATAAGAACATTTTTAAGTGGATCTATTCCAGAAAATATATATTTTTTTATTTCCAATGAAATTCTTGTTAAAAAGAAATAATACAGGTGGTTTAGAGATACTCCAATAGCTTCCCGTACTATATTCTGCATAATTACAGCCTTTATCGTACGCTATATAGGTCACAATATGCGTTCATTTGGAAATACAAAGCAACACCAGATAATTACTTTAATTATAAAAATTTCAGTTCAGAAAACATGTCAAATTCAACGTATTCTTTTAGAGCCCAGAAGACTCTCTAAACCTTTAACTACATATTAAAATTTCTCATGGTATTATCATAATTAAGTTGTATGTACAAGCCTATAATTTTCTTATTCATAGCCAAATATGTACAGTTTTTTTTCACACAAGATTTGAGTAAAGCAGGTGAGGTGTAGGTACAGGAGGGTAATACTCTGAAAAGCCCTTGAACCCAAATTACTGAATAGCATCCACGGGCTGGTTGCCTGATGAAAGAGTCAGTGGGCAGGTTGCTGTGCAGATGGGCTACAGCATCTGAAATATGGTCTGGGTGTAGCCATCATTGGCGGCCCCCGTGTGCTAGTGTGGGTGCCACCGCAAAGCCAGGGTCCTCTCTTTGGTGGCAGCCTGCTGCAGCTGGAAGTGTCAGCCAAAGTACTAGGGATCCTTCCAACACATTGCCCCCCAACCAGAAAAAAAAACAACTTTCCTGATTCTGTCATGTAAATTGAAAACCCTGAAACTTACAGATGACAAGGTCAATCATCTGATGTTTACATTCTCCGGAGGATATTCAAAACTCCTCCCAGGATAAAAAAAAACAATAACCCATACAATTTAAGACCACAATTTCTCCTCATCTGCGCCATAGCTCTCAATGCCTGGGCCTCCTATTCATACATCGCTCTGAGCCATATTTGTACATTTTTGTAAGATGTCATCATTATGATTGGTTCTGAAGCCATTTGATCAAAGCACAAGAAAATGCAAATAAAATGTCTAATTTTGCAAGATATGTACAGACAGTTTAGTTTTACCTCTTCCTTTCAGTTTTATTTAGCAAGGCTTGTGGGGGAGGGGCGGGGAGGTGTATGCGTGTGTTTGTGCCTGGGTGTGTGTGTGTTTTCATCTCTGTTTTCCAGTCAAGATAGAAAAGTAACAACCTGTAAAGTGTGACGTACCAATCATCTTCCACTACAAAGCAGTCCCGTAATCAGGTTGTCCTTATTTCTGCTGAGTGTCCCACATGATACTTTGGACTCAGTTTTTCCCATTCTTTCTCCTCCACATCCAATAAGCTGCTTTAGACATCCTTTCCCTGCTCCATAACCACATTGCTGCTGTCACATGACTACCTCCTTCTACAACAGTAACCCCATGGGTCCCCCCTTAGCTTATCTTTCTACACTCCAGCCTGTACCACACAGAGGTGTGAGGTTAAGACTCACCCGTAACACTTTCATGGACTTTTCCTGTGCACTCAACTAGTCCAGCCCTCATTCTTTAACCAGGTGTTCAACACCTTTCTTAGAATGGCCCAGTCTACCTGGAATGTTCACTGAATATTTCTGGGCCTTTCCCTTTTGTGCCTTTGTCCTCTATTCCTCGACCTGGAATGTCATTCCCCCTCTGTCTTCATCCACTAGGAAACTTGTCCTGCTCGTCCAGAGGACTAGCATTCTCTCTTGACTCCCATGACATTTTCCTTGTATATCTTTTTTTTTTTTTGCGGTACGCGGGCCTCTCACCGTTGTGGCCTCTCCCGTTGCGGAGCACAGGCTCCGGACGCGCAGGCTCAGCGGCCATGGCTCACGGCCCCAGCCGCTCCGTGGCATGTGGGATCCTCCCGGACCGGGGCACGAACCCGTGTCCCCTGCATCGGCAGGCGGACCCTCAACCACTGCGCCACCAGGGAAGCCCCTCCTTGTATATCTTTAATCCTCAATTTATCCATCTTGGACCCATTGTTAGTTTGTACTCCTTTTTCTCCTCTGCAGTATTATTAGTCATTCAAGGCTTTGCTCAACATTGTATTCTTTGGATCACCCAGTATGAAATAGAAACCTTAAAACCTTTTTTGAGTTAATTTTAAAACTTTTTGAAGGGAAACATTGTTATAAAAATTATATGTCTCCATCATTTCTCTCATTTTACGGCTGGAATTTTCTTGCCAGTGACCCGACCAGGATCCCTCCTGTGGGGAGCCATATTTGGGGCATGGCTAAAGGGTGTTCTCAAATATCCTAAACTACTAAAAACTCCCCAAAACATCAGAGGTGTACTGCCCGGGACCCTCATCCTGACTCCAGAACCTGGTGGATCATGAGTCAAAAGTTCATTTTAAAAATCCCATTTTGAAAGCCTTTGAACCTAGAAGTACAGGTCAAGTCTAAACCTTGACATCCAAGGAAGTCCGTAGCACCTACCCTACTGCACTTCAAGGACATCAGCCAACAGGGTGTTTCCTCTGAAACCAGCCCTCCCCCTAGAGGATAATTCGTTTTACTCTGCCATGTCAACCTGTATCTTTCTCCAGATTTTCCCATAGGCTTTTCCTTCCCACACCCATCCCCCTCTTCTCCAGCTCTACCCACCACTGCGGTGGCCATTTTCATCTCTCCCCTTAGATGGTCTCTGCCTGAGGTAGTCATGTAAATAGAAGTCTCTTCCTCCTACCGATGGCAATACACGAACGCTGGGAGCACAAAGTCACTGTCTCACTTCACTGCACAGATGGCACCCGAGGACTGTTTAATCCTTCCACGCCAGAAGTCGGGTTTTCTTGGCACAAAATTCATTGCTGGCAATGGACACATTAAAACTGCCAGTACCAGAGAGCTAAAGGTTCCCAATGTGTTACTCAGAGGAATTATTTGGGTGGGCGACAGTTAAGGTGGGTAGGAGAAAGTAAGGCAAATGCGTTCACTGTATTGTTTCTGCCCTGTAAGTTGCATCCTCAGAAAGTGGAGAACTGAATCTAAGTACCTATATTTGGTGCACAGCAGGCTTTAGAAGAAAGCTGCCTTCCTTTGTTTTTTAAATGAGCCTGTGCTTTTGTCTCTGGCAGGAACACATTCAAAGATTCTATTTTCCTCCAAGGCCCCAGCTGCCCCTCTGGACCCCTGTCTTCTTTTACTTCTCTTTCCCAGGTTGTTTTTATTTCCTCCCTTTCTCTCTCCTTCTCTCCCTCTCTCCTTCTGCCCTCTTGGAAAAGACAAAGGAGACAATTCCTTACTGGCTTTCGCTGCTCTGTGCATTTCCGTAGGTCAGGAGGAAATAGTTTGAAAATGAGTCCCAGGTAGTCTAGACTATTGACTTTCTTCAGCACATCCAGAATGGGAATGATCGAAGTGTGTAATAAGCAAGGTCCTGTGATCGTTGTACACCTTTTCAGCTATAGAATCATTATCAGTAGCCAGAATTACAGCCTTTGGAAGAGAACGTAATTTTTAATAAAATTCAAATGAGGAGAGGATTCATTTTTAAGTCATTGATGACCCAGATTTGAAAGAATTTAGACAAGCACACCAAGAGAAGCACATTTTGTGAAATAAAGGTCCTACTTACTATTTAGGAAAGGAAGTTGAAGGAACCATTTATATATGCAAATGGGACAGGCAGGGATGTCATGTATAGTTGTTCAGCTTGTGCACTGCTGGAAGCTTGTCTATGCTTCGTTCTCTAAGGCGTGCACCTCTGGGGCCGCATCCAACCGGAGGGAGTGCCTTTTCTTATTCTCACAAAGCTGCCATATAAGTTAGGAGACCCTGGGACTAAGGCTTGGACACAATGCAATGACACAAACAGTGACTCCATACGACCCTTTTTGTAGATAGTCACCTACCCACTGCCGAGTGGCAGGGCAGGAGCACGTTTAAAGGATACCAGGGACTCAAAGAGGAAGGAAGCTGTTCATCTCCCTGAAACTCCGAGAAGCTGGTCCCAGAAGCTCTAAGTAGGCAGGCAGAGTGGAGGGATGACAGTGTAGCTAATAGCAGTATAAGCAGACTCACTGCCATGAGTCTCAGTCCAAGTCTCAGTCCACAGCCGACAGAAATGGCAACAGATTTGAGCAAAAGAATCAGATGGACAATGAGACAACCCTCACCCCCAATAGCGATAAGCAGATAGCAACCGTGGTCCCACCTTGAGGAGTGGGTTCCTGACTAACATTGATGAATGGTCTCTCTATGGTCAATCACAGGTCTTTTAGTCAAACCTGTAAAAAAAAATATTAACACCTGGTAGGCTTTCATTCACCCATTCAAGGTGCCTGGTGTTTTAGTTGTTCAGAAGTTGATTACCTTGTTGGTGAGACAAAACATACAGGCAAAATTTTTGAAGAGAAATAAAAGAGTAGTAATAGGGTTTCCCTGGTGGCGCAGTGGTTGAGAATCTGCCTGCCAATGCAGGGGACATGGGTTCAAGCCCTGCTCTGGGAAGATCCCACATGCCGCGGAGCAACTGGGCCCGTGAGCCACAACTACTGACCCTGCGCGTCCGGAGCCTGTGCTCCGCAAGAGAGGCCACAACAGTGAGAGGCCCGCACACCGCGATGAAGAGTGGCCCCCACTTGCCGCAACTAGAGAAAGCCCTCGCACAGAAACGAAGACCGAACACAGCCAAAAAATTAATAATAATAAATTAATTAAAAAAAAAAAACAAAAGAGAGTAGTAATAAAGCATGAACTTGAACATGACAAAGTGCCCAGTATGTATGGAAAAGATTAGTAGTTCCAAATTGTGACTCTGGAGCCCCAGGAATTCTGTGCCTTCTGAGCATGTAGGGAGGGAAGGGAAGTGGCTGAGAAGTTAGGGTTTCACCTCCCCCCACTCCTCTCAACCAGGGGGGGGATCTGGTTTCATTTATTTCATTCATTTTTTTAATTCACTTAGTAAGTGGTTGCTTCTATGGCCAGACGCTGTTCTAAGCTCTTTCCATGGGTTATTAGGTTCAGTTCTCCCTCAGATTCTCTGAGATAAGTGCTCTAATTATCTCCATTTTATTGACCCAGAAACGGAGGCACAAAAAGTTATATAAGATGTAGCTACTGAGGGGTAGGAAAGGGAGAGGGCACTTATCTGGAGCCAGTTAAGGAAGTCTTCTGGGAGATGCAGCGGAATAGCGTAGGTGCTCTCCACAGGCTGCCAGAGGGACCGACAAGGCAGGGGAGCACAGTAGACACACGAGTGGCAGCAAGCAGAGCTGGTTTTCTGGGGGTCTGTGAAGCAGGTTGGGTGAACCGAGGGATGACACAGAGCAGGGATGTGGGAGGAGCAGGCCACATGGTGGCTAATAAGGCAGGATGGGAGACCAGGGAGGGAATGGACTTCCAGAGAGCAGCGTCAGATCAAGGGCAAGAGAAACAGGGCCCAAGTCCTGAGCCTCGTTGCCAGGAGAAGAGGGCAGCCTGGAACACACAGAAGGGACTGATTTAACTTGTAGAGGAGATTTATTTTGCATTTTGCTCAGAATTTGATAGGCTTTTGGCAAGTGTATGAAACAGTCATAGATTTGGCAGTCTTCTGCTAGCAGATTTGAAATGTTCAATCCTTAAGAACTGCTGCATCGTTAGGTTATGCAAAACAGGGTGCAATTTTGTAAATATGCCATCTTGTACTGATTTGACATTTGTTCTATTATCCTAGAATATGCCAAAGGGAGAGAGACCTTCAGATTTAAGCCAAACCTTAACTTGTTTGTTGAGTGCTGATAAAATGTTGACTGCTGTGTGATCTTTAAAGAAGCCAGTGTTGCTGGGTGAGGCCTGAGGTAGGGCCCCCTGTAGGCGGATGGGAGCTCTTCCCTTGGCATCTCACCTGTACAGTTGTTTGATGGATACGGACAAGTAAAACATCTGATGGGGTGGGTTGAATTAATTTTTCCTTAAACATTTTCTGTGGCCTCTGTTGTGGCATTAATGGTGCTTCCCCAAACAGCCTCACTTAATATTATTTACGAGGCCTCGGTCACAAGTGGAAGAATGCACAGAGTGAGTCCGTACACTCGGGGTACTGTCTCACTGAAGTAATAGGGTGTCCATTACACCTGTGGCTGTTTGCTTTCTCTACCAGAGCTTGGAAATGACAATGCGTTGTTTGGCTGCGAAGTGAAGGGACACTAGAATATGATGTTAAGAGGCACGGACTTTTGAGTTTGACCTGTGCTAAAATTCTGTTTCCACCACCTATTAGCTGGAGAGGTTACTAAACCTCTCTGAACCTCTGTTTCCTCATCTGAGTAATGGGGAGAATCAGAGCTACCTCATGGGATTATTGAAAGGATTAAACGAGACACCTATGCCTGCCATGAAATAAGCTTACAAAAACATGGAGGCTGCCACCATTATTCTCAGGAAGCAAATTGTCCGTATGGTTCCTGGATGGCGCAAGGGGTAGCTTAGAAATTGTCAGACCTTCTGTTTCTCACAGTACTTCCCCACTCTTATCAGCTCTCTCTTTTATTTCAAAAATACAAAGATTTATTTGCTGGAAGGTAACTGAAGAACCAGCACGATCCAATGAGCAGCTACAGATGGTTCTTCTTGGGGCTTGAAGGAAAAGCTCCTCGCAGAGATGCCGTGGATCAGCGCTGCCACTGGACCCATCCTTCCCACTTCACTTTGCCAGGCTGTTGCTGGCAGCGGGGCTCTCCGGAAGTTTCTAGCCTCGGGAGAGTGCCAACTGCACCACCATTGCATCCTTGCCCATTTATCACTCTAAACTTCCTTTTTAGGAGCTGGTGACAGACTATTCGGCTTCTAACTTAGTCATCCATTTCCTTTTTTATTTCTGTTTCCATCGATAGGCAAATGGGGATTATCCTGTTTTGGTGGGTTGAAATAGCACAATTGAATTATTTCTGGTCATTAATTCTCCCTTAACGTAGTGCATGCATTTCTTTCACTGACTTTGGCTGTCTTTCATGGGTTAAAGTGTGCCGGACTGTCAAGAGTCTCTCTCGATTGAGAAGCCAGGATGTTCAGTCTAGTAGGGAATGATCGGTGGTTCCAGAGGCAAGGTGACACAGCTGCATCTTTCTAGGAGGGCAAAATGTTCTCAGGAGCCTGCGAGCCCTGAAATGGGTGTGTGCCTGAGGCTGCCTGGCTCCCGTGCACTGCGAGGTCCCTCTTGACGCAACTCCCAGCGAGCAGGGGGACGTGTGCATTGGAAATGACACACTTATCTTGTGGTTGCAGGGGAAGCTTTTGTTTTATTTTTCCCTTGCTGCATTAAAGTATTTGTCTTTCTTTCTTTGTAGTGTAATATTGTTAATGTAAAACAATTTGCATCATGACACTTTTATCACAGTTTTCGTCTTTTTCTCAGTATGTTGCATTTCTCACCATGTCTAGTTCATCACAGCTACAGTGTGTACATCACAACATTTATCTTAGGCTCAGGGTTTTACTTGTTTATAAAAATTGTCTTCTTTCAGCCTGTATTCACTCCATTTAAGAAAAAAAAGGCAGCCAGAAACTGTTTTGGTCCAAACTCCAGTAGTTATCACATTCCTTGCTAACTGTCCTGCGTATTTATATGTCTCCTAACTATTACTCTATGTTTCAGCGACATTTTTCAGTCTCATGGCTCAGGGAGGTCGTGGAGCAGCTTTGGCTGTGCACTCTGCCACGCAAGGAAGGCCCGAGAGGCTTCTGGAGGGGAGGGGAGGTGACACAGCTGGATATTTGGGCCACGTCTAGGTGCTAAAGTTGACTATCTTTGGCACGCGAAGAGCTGGGTTTCTTGTGGGGAGAAACAAGGTGGAGGAGACAGCCGTGTAGCCGCAGAAAGGATGGTGCAGGAGGACCCGGATGAGGGCGCCGGGTCTGGGGCTCAGACTGGCAACGTTCACCGTTGGTGGCTCAGCCCCAGCCTCTGCTGTCGCCAGCTTTGAATCCTGCACTGGCCTTTTGGGAGATTGATTTTGACCCTTTCCTCTCTCCAGGGCAGGACATCGCTCAGGGTTCTGTTGCTTCATTAGGCTCTACATCAACCACACAGTCCAAAACGCCTCACAAGTCTCGAAGGTCTGTGCGAGCCAGCTCTCTTCCAATGAATTCACTCTAAGAAGGCATGAGAACGCAGGGGGCAAAGAACACCCAGTGTGTTTGTGTACTGCAAATCCCAGAACAGTTCAGTAACAATTTCTTTCTCCCTGTATCTTTCCTGGAAGATCACATCGTGAGCAGCTTGGAAGTTTAGTGGAGACTCAGTACAGCATAGGAGGTAAAAGAGGTTCTGCCATCAGAGCTCCGACTTCTTCCTGATGTAACCTGGTGTACTTTATTGTCTCTGTGTAGAAGTGGGGTTGCTATAGACCTATCTTGCAGGAATGTCATGAGGATTAAATAGAACAGTGCTTTTATAAGTCCTTTAAGATGCTTAGCAGAGTGACCGGCACGGAGTACACAATAAGTATCGGCTCTCATTACTGATGGCATGGTGTGTGGATTGAAAGTGGGCAAAACATATCTTGGTAAATTTCAGAATGAGAATATTTTATTCCACCTCCCCTAGCTGTTCCCACTTGCCTCTGCAAAACTAGGACCGAATGTAGTGAAGAGTACAATATAATTGCCTACATTTCTTTGGTTTATTCCTTTAATTGATATTTAGCTCTCTGTTAAATGCTCAGGATAGAGTAATGAACAATATAAATTCCTCTTCTCATGGATCTTATTGTTTAGTTGGGTATATGACAAATAAATATTGATCGACTTGAAAGAATGAATGAATGGATGGAAGAATGAACGGAGTATAATGTTGGGATGGAGGGATGGATTCATCTGGGACATCTCACCGGATAACACGTTTCTTAAAGTAAAACAGAAGTACGACTTTTAATGAGTCCTGGGCGTTTATTCTGAAAGTTCGTGGGTAAATTCTCAATTTGGGTCAGAAATGCCATATGGTCAGGACAAGTGGGACCCAGCCTGCACAAGGGTGGGAGGGCCTTTGCTCTAAGCTTTCCAGGAGAAGATCACCTTGATCGCCTCAGTCAACACAAATATGTTGGGTGACTTTGTCCTAAAGTTGTAGACAGAATGTCTTTTTTCCAGAAACACTGTGTCACACCATCCTCACATCACCATAATTTAACCTTAAAAAAAGCCATGTCTCTTGATTTCTATTTCAGTGAGAGCAAGAGTTAATCTTCCTCCCATTTCCAAGAAAACAACACTCAGCAGCATGTCTCTAGGTGCACAGCTCTCTGATGTTGAAGCTGGGGCTAGAGTACAAACGTTCAGACCTTAGCCCCATCCCCTTCCAGCCAGACCTTCAGGGTTCCCATCAAAATATTAAGCTGATGTTAGCTACAAAGATATCTGTAAAACACAAACCTTGCCTCTCATAAAGTTGACTTTGATTCACCAAGATGCTGCAGGATAAGCCGGCTGATTTTAAACCCATAGGGAGGCTACCGGCCCTTCCTCTGCCCAACAACAGAAGCAGAGTCCCGCTCACCCCTTCCCAAAGTTGCTACAATGTCTATGACATTCTTACCTTCATCCCAACTCTGCAAACATCTCCAAATTAAGACCAGATGACTAGTTCTATACTTTCAAAGCTTTTCCACCAAGGACTCCACCTTCATTCTGGAAGTCCTACCTGTCCAAGGTCATGAAACAGCCTTCAAAAAGCTGACCTCCCAGTTTTTTCTAATTCCCTGGCTTAATCCAAAAGCAGCACTTTCCCCAATGCAGAATGAGGCAGACAACCACCCACTGATTTTCTAAGGCCATACTTGATCTTTTTCACCCCTTTCCCCTCCCGTATGTTACATTTGCCTAGGTTTTAAACATCTGTTCCAAACAAGGTAATACTTGCTTCTCATTCAGAGCCTAGCAATGTAGACCAAAGTTCATATGACATATTGCAGAGTATGTTTAGTTGCAAATGCTATGTACAGGCTCTTTGAAATGTAGCATGTACGGCACCATGTGACACATGGTTGCCATGGCAATACACTTTTTGGCTGAACTACAGCATAAGCCCATGGAACATACATTGCTAATATGAGACTCTGCCCTGTGCTAATGCATAGGACACAGCCAATCTGGGATCTGGGACTCAAGGGGTTTCGCATGCAGCCTGGTGGGGGGGCGCAGATGCCCTCTTCTGCATGTACAGGGAAGATGTGGCATCCTCCCTTTCCGGTCCTGTCTCACAGGGACAGGGCATGCTGTACATTCTGCCATGCATGGAGACAGCATTTGCTTGAATATCGGTTTGCTATATTTTGTATCAAAGGGGGCCCCAGCTGAAAACATTTTATTTTGTAAACTGAAGTGAAAAATCAGTTTATGGCAGATCTTTTTTTGAATAATGACATTCTTTTTCCCAATTCCAGAATTCAACAGTCATGAGCAGAGCTGAAAATTTTAAACAAGTTGAGTACCTCCTTATTCATGGAACAGCAGATGGTGAGTTTCAGTTAATTAGACTTTTTAGTATCACAGACAGGTTTGCAATTTCACTACTGACAAAACAAAAGCATGAGGGGCAAGACTGTTACATTTACTTCAATAAAACAGTGTTGCTTTTCCACAACTCACTTGTCTTGGCCTAAATGGGATGCTGAATCCTAGAACTTCAAACAGTCCCTTTCTTCTTGTGCCTTTCCCACCCTTCCTACCAGAAAAGTGGAGCGGGCTTTTAGTTACTTTATGTTTCCTTTCTCTCCCTGCAGATAACGTTCACTTTCAGCAGTCAGCTCAGATCTCCAAAGCCCTGGTGGATGCTGGAGTGGATTTCCAGTCAATGGTATAGCAAAACTTCCTGCAAGGGGAGGGAACTTCCTGGTGGGGTCTGGTTCCCCTCTTGGAACTACTTCTCACAGAGGTTCCAGGAGACGGGGGACGGAAGCAAAAGGAGTCATTTTTCCAATGAGAAGTTGAAGAAGTAATATCCTTGAGTCATAAAGAGAGTCATGTTCAATATCATACAGTTGGGGGTTGAGAAGCACAATATTGCATATCCTGAGAGGGTCAAAACCCTAGTCCTGTGATTGTCCCGTCTCTCCCTATTTTGATTAAAAAGTAATCACTTAGCCAGTGAACGTGTGGCAGAGTAATTCTAAAGTGAAACCAGCACGATAATAGCTCAGGTCAAATATGCAAATCCATCTATAGTATGTGTTACTAGCCCTTCTAACAACAGTGGGGTATCAGTAATCAGTGCGCTTCAGTTTTTGCAACTTCCGTGTTATCTTCTGTTGAACACCACAGGTTATAAACAATTAGGCTGGTTTTATAAAGTCGGAAATGGCTAGAGCTGTTGTTGCCTATTCAGAGGATGTTTCTAGGTATTAAGTCAAATTCATTTTATGCACTAGACCTTTTCAGAGTAAGAAGAAACAAAGATTATATATGTGTGTGTGTTGCACTAGATATTTTTGTGTTAAGTCCTTTCTTGTCTGTATTAGCTTAAAAAGCCTGCTCTCCCTCACTCTCTTTTAACGTACACATTTTGCTCCGTGCTCAGTTCAAACAGCGCCTACTGTGTAAAACTGGGACAGTCATTTGATAACCACAAAACCTGGCATATATTTTGGGGGTTAGATTCTTATGAGGTTGGGGTGTATCCTTCCACTGTTCAAAGAAAAGACGTGATACATTAAGCCCTTTTTGAAAGTTAATTTATGTCTCCATAATATATGTTTGCCTGGCAGTGACTTCCCACTTGTTTCACGTGGTGGGATGAGTTGATAAATTTTTGCCTCAGGTCATCAACTCATCCTACATAAATGTCAGACATGCAGATAAGAGATTCCAGTGAAATTCCAGTGAAAAAGTGTTTGCAAATAATACATTTGACTTTTGACTTCATATGTTATGCTAAAAATATATATGGAATACTGAAATAGATTTTTTCTAGTGCCTTATTGATATATATTAGGAAAAATTGCTTTCTAAAAACTCATTTATTTTAATAGTTTATCTTACTGAAGTGTAGGAGAAATTTAACAGTTGATAACACTTAATTAAAGTGGGCTTTACAGGATAAACATTCCCTCCTATGCATGATGTGTTTCTAAGTGTCCTTTGAGTCAAATTTGAAAACGGACTTGGATATTTTAACTGTACATATCCTTAAAGCACTGTGCAGTGAAGCCAAATTCACAGTGAGTTGTCGCAGCACCTGCAAAGGACGATCAGAGACTCCTGCAGGACAGATCTACATGCCCTGGAAAAGCTCTGGGAGGAAATGAGAAACCCTCTTTGATCACATTTCAGTTTATAAACTGATTGAAGAATTAAAACATCCTGTGTTGTTCCATGTATGCTAATGAGAACTCACTTGGGTTTAAAAAAAAAAAAAAAAAAAGACAACTGACTTCCTAATTCTGACCTTTCTTCTTGTCTCTCCAGTGGTATACAGATGAAGACCATGGGATCGCCAGCAGCACAGCACACCAACACATCTACACCCACATGAGCCACTTCCTAAAGCAATGCTTCTCGCTACCTTAGCACCTTGGAACAGCATGCCATCTAAAGCTTCTGAAAAGCCACTTTTGCTCTCATTATCTCAAAACTGCACCATCAAGATGACGATGTTAAAAAAGTACCCTCAAATCAAGAAATGTAAGGTTACCTTTGTTCCCAAATTTCATATCTATAACCCGAGGTAGGGACTTCTGTCTTTGCAACCTTATGGAAGTTTGAATTATTCAGTCTGGTTTTGTTTATTATTTAAAATCACTTCCATCTCAGTTAGTGAAACAACAAATAAGAATTGTTTTTATGGGAGCTTTGCAGAGGTTCCCTGGGCAGCCTTTTTTTCTAACTGGACTAGACTTGTTCTCTTCTTGGAAGGAATGGCAGGATGTGGGCCGTGATATCACTGAGGCAGGGGTAAGAAAAGAGGGGGTAGGGAGAGAAGCTGGCAGGGCGAGGCTGTGAACCCCAGTCCAAGCCTGCTGACCCAACCAGGCTGCTATCAGCTCCTCGAAGAGCTGTTCACAGCCAGACTGGCACAGTTTTCTGAGAAAGACTATTCAAACAGTCTCAGGAAATCATATATGCAAAAGCACTGACTTCTGAATAAAACCACAGCAGTTGAATAGACTCCAAAGAAATGAGAGAGAAACTGCCAACAATGCAGGGCCCCCAGGTGCCAGTTATGGCTATAGGTGCTACAAAAACACAGCAAGGGTGATGGGAAAGCATTGTAAATGTGCTTTAAAAATACTGATGTTTCCTAGTGAGAGAGGCAGCTTGGAACGGAGATGTGAACACATCAGCTTGCCCTGTTAAGAGATGAAAATATTTGTATTGCAAATCCTAACTTGAAGGAGTCTTTGCATCAGTTTTTCTTATTTCATTTCTTTGAGCATCTAATTAAAAGAATATTTTAACTTCCTTGGACTTGTTTTTAAAAATTGAAAATTAGCTACAAATGTGTGTGATATGATTCCCATTCTACATACGGTGGAATTTCTCCTGGTCAGTAATAAATGTGCCTTCATTTTTTCAGAGGTAATGAGTTCTGTGTCTTGAATCAGACCTAAACTGCATTGGCATATGGACACGCTTACTCAGAAAGGCTCTTGTTTATTTTGCTTGTTATCCCAAACTGCCTCGTAAACATGGAGAGGGTTCAGTTTTTGTAAGAAATAGATACATAGAAATGTGTTAAATTAAGCAATTCATAGCGATTTTATCTAATACATATACAATTACTGTTATCATACATATATATAAGCTTTTGAAAAATCAACTCAAAATAGTTTGGGTTATTTATATAATACATACGATATCATTTTATTCCGGGGAACTACGATGAGGCTCATAATATCAGATAATCTCGACAGTATCATCTTGGTAGCCCAGATGGCTCAGTAGAAGTTAAAAAAAAAAAAAAGTCAACAACTTAAGTGTTTAATTATTTTTGGTTGACATAACTATATTAATGAAACCATGCATTTAAGATGCTGAGATAACTGAGGACACATAATATTTTTGTTCAATTATTTGCAAAATGGCCTTATTTTTAAAAATTGATTTTAGGAACTCAAACATAGTTTCAAACATAGCTGGAAAAAGTTGTCCCAGACACAATGCGTTACAGCATAAAAATCTAAAAATGGAAGACTTGGAAAAAAATCTATCAATTCAACATGAGACTGGTGAGTCATGCACAGGAATGAACAGAAGATTGTGAAATTGTTTCAACTGTATTTTCAGCGCATGGCATTGAGTAATTGAGTCTCAAAATATCATTCATTCATTGGAACCATAAGTCTTAATTAAGTCTCAAATAGCATTCATTCATTGGAACCATAAGCCAACCTTCAAACCCTATAGGGCTCTTGTCATAATTCTAATAATAGAGTGCAATCATTGTGAGTACCTGGACCAATCTTTGCGGAGTTCTATATCCAGAAAGAGTAATCATAGGTCATATGTTCACATCCTGGATTGAATTAGTAATCATAAAGCAAATTAAGTAAAAATTCTCCTTTTATCTTAATTGAAACCAGACACTGTGCAATATCAGGTATTGTTCAGATATTAATAAGACAATTTTACAACAGGAGATGTACAATATCAGATACTATACAGATATTAAGAGGATTATATAATATCTGATACTGTACAACTATTGTACAATGTCAAAACTGTATGAATTTATTGTTTCTTTAGTTTCAGAATGTTGTCTCTGGAGCCCAGAGGTAATTAAAAAATCCCAGCACGTATTTTTCACATAATGAGGGTTGCAAATGGTGATGATGTGACTGAAGTTAAAGTAAATTTCATCTGACCCTCATAGGACAAGTTTTACTCTCCAGTAAGAGTTTTAAATTAGTTTATTGAGGAAGGAAGTTAAATTGACAAATTTGAGATAGACTTAGTCTGAGGGTAGGTTTGAAACACACAGGAACTAGTCATACCAGTAAGATGTGCAGACTTGCCTGCCTTTGACTGTCTCAGCTTCACCAGGCACCTGGATGCTAAGATCCTTTCGTAAACAACCTGTTAGAGTGCACCGGTGCCCAGGAACACAGGCGCCAAAGGAAAGGAGAAATTGTCACATCCCTTCTATGGATACAGTGTTTCTTTTTAAAGTTTTGATCAAGATTTTTAGAAAATCACTTTATAAATTATTTTTGAACTTTTTAAAATTGGAAATCTTGCCAGAAATGATTACATATCTCCATGCTTTCTTAAATAACCGGCATAGACCATAATTCAATGCATCGTGATGACTCAAGGCCACCACCATGAAGATCAATGATCACATCAGGCTGTATGTCATTCTGAGTGTTTTCTATTCACAGGTGGTCACTGAGGCTAGTAGTTTCACCACTTGGCATTTGTTGCTTTTGCTCTAAGTTGATGTGAGAATTCCAATTTATAAAACTATTAGATTTGTACAATATTTAAGATTCAATAAGCTCTAAATGAAAAACAACACCAAAACAGAAGAAGGTTTTTTTCAGAGTAAAGTAAGAGAATTTTGTTCTTCCAACTTTGTGACAGCAGTGTCCAAGAACAGTATTACATACATGCGGAAAGATCTGGAGTGTGTATTCAGGATGTCTGAGGGACACGGATGGTTGAGAATGAGAGATGAATGTGGGTAATAAAGCATAATGTCACTACCATTAAGAAAAGCTCAGAGCATGGGATTAATAAGACCAATGTCATGCTCAGTAGAAATGTATCATCTCTCTGAATGTCACCTTTCTGTGACAATATTAACATTTAAACTCAAGGCTTTGAATTAATAAAAAGAAAGATAATTTTCTTACTGCCAAATTGAGAAGGGTGTCTTTTCTGGAATTGAACTCCAGCAAACTCAGTCAAAATTCTTATTCTAAATAATCTTTCATCTGAGCAGTCACCCCAAGTTTGTCAGTGTATTTAAAACACATGTATGGTGAAAAGTGTGACCCATCAAACAACGAAAACTCTCATTGTTCCAATTAGTTTCTCCTATCCAAAGTCATGATATTTGTGACTTGTGAACAAAAATACTATTTCATTGAGTAGGTTTGGTTTCTAGTGTTAATCACAGAAGGATGAGTGACAAAGAAAATGTAACATACTGAGAAGAAATATTACTCAACTCAATTCTGCTTGCATGAGCCAGAATGACTGCCTGGTCAAGGAGGAAGGCGGCCACATCTTGCCTCCTGCTGGACAGTCAGTGCACTCCAGCCGAGGCTAGGCGGACATGGGTTAGAATCTCAGCATTGACACTCACAGTGAGGAACATTTTAAAGAACATTGCTTAGCCTCTTTGAACCCCAGTTACTTAATTTGAAAGAGATACCAAAATACCTACCTCCCATACCTGTTGCATTGCTGTGGAGGTTTATACACCATGCCTGGTTTGATGATTCCATGGGTTACACCAGTTCTCCCCTTAGGCGTCTTGTGTCCACAGGTTTTGGGCATATGAAGGTGCTCAGTAAGCTTTTGCTTTTGTTCCGATGTTGCCATGTCAGTGAGAATCCTTTCTGGATCCTTAATGATTCTTGATAAACTGAGAGGCCACATCTTCGATATATTTTACTTACGATTCTGTCTACAGCCTTTGCTGGCTGAATAAACAGCAAAGCACAGAAAGAACTAGGCTCCGGAGAGTTACAAAGAAGGGATAAAACACTATCCTTACCTTTAAGGAGCTTATAAACAAATGGAAGAAATCTATGACTCTACACACGCTTGAAGGTAAAAGTACCTAGCTCTAAAGCTAAGTCTATTGTACGGATGAGATAAGTGGGATGAAAAGGTGAGCGGGGGAGGGTGGTTTCTGGACTTATATGAGCCAGCCATTGGCTGAATTTTGTATTACACTTAGATTTCTTTAATCATCTCAGGATTACTGCTGATACCATGTTTTTCTGAACATTTTTGAAAAATACAACCCAAAACATTATATAAAAGAATGCTCTATGTGAAAGGATTTATCATAAAGTTCTTGTGCCTGTAGTTACTTATTAAGTACCTACAGAATATGCTTGAGCCTGTTTTGTTTCAATCATAATAAAAGTTTATAGACCACTCAATGAGAGCTTGGTTTGAGTCTCTGAGAGTCATCCTGAGTACAGGATCCCTAAGGAAATAATTTCACTTTTCCCCCACTATGTTTTCTACCATGCTGCCAGACTAATGTTTCCCAAAATGCATGCCTCTCCATTACTCAAAACTCTTAATGGATAAAGTTGAAATACCCTAACATAAAATTTAACATCATTTATAATGTCTCCAACTTGTATTCCTACCTTTTCATACAGGTCCCGACCACACTCCTAACACTCCACCATATTGGGCTGTCTGCTGGATTTCAAATATGTCATACATCACATACGTCAGGCTCCTGTTATACCACATATATTTACTTTCTATTTTATTTTTTCAATACTGACATGTTTGAGATCTTTGCAGTTCTTGGAGTAGGTTTCCTTCCCCATATCCATCCTAATTCATACGCTACCTCTTATATAACATTTTCTTCAAACTTAGCCCTGCTCAAAATTCCATCCTTGAGTTACTCACTTTCATGATACAATCAACTCAGTACACATCACATTATGTTACAGGTATGTGTCTACCCTGCCCTTAGAAGCGAGGCTCACAGTCCTATTTTCAAAGTTCCAGCACAAAAAGTAGTGGCCATTACACCAATAGAAACTGTAATGAAGTGACAGCTGTGTTCGTGAGCTACAGTTTTCTAAGGAAAACACCGAAAGAGCTCTCTAAAAGTATTACGAGTAAGCCTTGAATATTGGGCTTCTCCGAAGGGACTGATTACAAGCAGACTTTCAAAGTAGATAGTTAGAGAATCATCATATTACCCAAATTACTCTCATAAAATGTTCAACTGGTTGTAATCTCATTTCATTGTATGAATATACAAGAGAGATATATTGGAAAATTTGGAGAGCAATATTGTAATTATAGTAAAATAGTCCCATACCTAGAAGCAAAGAGGCTAAATTTCAATAGAAACAGAGGTAGATCAGTGTAGGTTAAAAAAATAATGAGCCACACTTTTAAAAGCCAAGAAAAATCCTAAAAGATTTAGGGGTTGTATTGAAATACAAGTTGCTAGTGAATCATCAGTGGAGAGTTTCTATAAGGCTAAACTACACCAAGGAGATACTCAAATTATATTTAGGAGAAACTTCCCAATATTGAAGGCTGTTAAGTGATAGCAATTACAAAGTAAACTCATGAGTCAAGAGGAGAATACTAACCAGTACATTACAGTTCTGAATGCAGTTACCTCCATAACATATTGCTAGATGGCTACAAAAGAATACTGGTCCCGTCTGATCTACTGTAACAAACAGGGAGGAGACAAATTTTAGAAAACCGAAGCCTAAGGAGTTCTAATAATGGGAAATCCTACTAAGGATCTTAGAAGCTTTTACTAGTCATGGGTACAATGTCATCTGTATCTAAGTCACTGCTCTCTGGGAAACTGAAGAGGTACGTCCTAATATAGCTCTCATCATAGTTTGTTCATAAAGTTCAAATTGTTTGAATACTCTTGAAACGTCTACATCACCAAGTTTGCTTAGCATCAGGGTGTGTCTAAATTTTAATATTACGTTCAATCAAAATGTTCTACATTGATAAGGAAAAAAAGACAAAACACTTTGCATCACAATTTAAAATTTGCAAGGAAATTAGTTAGGATAAATATTTATTTCCACATAACATTTCTTAGTTGTGAAAAACACAATATCCTAGTCACATTTACACATTACTTAAACTTTGCAATAAATTACATTCAAGATATTCAGTAATTTTGACCAGGAATCTGAAATTAGGAGGAAATATATAACACTACATTTTTCTTATATTTTATATGATTTCAAAATATTAAGATTAACATAGGGATAGCATTAAAATTCGCACAAGAACAAAATGCCTATAAAAATACTCAGAAATACAGAATTTCATTGGATATGAGTGCTTATTCAAATAGGTGATCATGTGAAGGTTTTAATTCACTATGATCATATTAAACAGAACAATTATTAATATATTAAAACACTAGGAGGCTGCTTTTGGGACTGACTGGCATGTACAGCTAGTCTAAGTCATAAAACAATGGGAATGGTTACATGTAGTATCTGTATTATAAAATACACAAAGGCAATGCATTTGGCATGTAAAGTTTCTGTATTTTTCCTTGGCATTTATAAACACAGACTTCATTAACTACAAACTCTTCTTATATTTTTTAGGCTTATGTTCCATAAACGAAATGGCTCCTTGAAAGATTGTGAGGGGGAATTTTACAGAAGGCATCAAAATGTTGAACCCAGTAGAGGCTTTGTTGTTTATTTCCTTCATAAGCTTAATCACAAGAGGATTTGTTTTGGGTTTTTTTTTCACTTTTCATGTACACTTATACTCAGAATATTAATTCATAGTTTGGAAAAGCCACAGGGCTCTGAATTATTGTAAAACTGGACACTGACGATTATAAGGCTGACAATCATTGGTAATTCTTAGGAAACAAGAGCACTATGAGATTTCATCTTTATTAATTCACATTCACTTGAAGTGAAATAAAATACTGTATTTTTAGTAATGCTCAAAAATTCTTAACTTTCCTTCTTCTTGTATAAACTTAGTAAAGATGGATTATTTCATATAGACTGAAATATCTACAGAAGCTTCTCAAACAGAATCTGAAATTTTCATTTAAAAGATTATTTTTCTACAGCATGCATTTAATTAAAATGTGGAAAAGAGCTCTGCAGAAGAAAAAATGACAATTGGAGACCTATCAGTCTAACATTAGAACATGATTCAGAAGCAGCATTAAGCAGTTCATGACCTTTAGCAGTGGAATAACTGTACAGGAGTGGAATTTCATGTACAATAACTCACCATGTGGCATTCCACAAGTATGTATATGATAGGTTTATTTGGAAAACACTTGTTGTCAATGGGAGGTAAATTTAACAGCATATTTCTGGTAAAGGTTTATATTGAAAATCTCACAAAACCTACGAAGTTTTTCTAAAGCATTTCATACAAGCCTAGTATTTGATCATGTAATCACAACCTGAATATTAAGCAAATACTACTTGACTCTTTGCATTAGTATCTGATTCGTTTAAACAAGTTGTGAATAGGTTTCCATATATATTTTTCAAAATGACTTTAAGTTTTAGTTACATACAAATTCTTAAGTATTAAATGTATCATATTAAATCAAGGAAATGCATAAATACAATTATTAAAAATGCTTTCAAACTAACTTTTCGATTTGGGTCTTTTGAAATAAGTCACTAATGCTAAGCTATAAAAAATAAAAAGAAGTAAGACTACCTTTCAAAATTCTTCTAAATGAAATTATCAGGTATCTTCAGGTCTCTAAGTAGGAAAATACAAACTAGGTAATATGACTTATCTCTTTAAGAAAGCTATTGCTCTCATAAAACTGACAATGAGAATCTAGTGTTTACAAATGTCTAAAATACAGCAAGGAACAGAGATTCTTGCATTAGCTATTGTATATGCTCACAAGGGTGTCTCACCGTTCAGAAGTTTAAACACAGAAATGAAACGAGTATTGCACTACTTACAGTATGAAGGTGGATTTGGGATGAAAGACAGAATTTATAATACATGATCAAAGCAGTTTTCTGAATAATTGTGGCACTCCTCTCATATATATGTAAAAAATAAATTGAAGATCAAGTCATAGACAAGTCTCCCTGTCAACACCTTTCCCTGAGTCAGCTTTCTTCTCATTTCGGCTTTCAATGCTACAGGGGAAAAAGGAGAAATGCATTATTTCAATCCAGCATGGCTACTGGGAGGTCTGCTGGTTCAGACACAAAACCCATCAACCCCAAAGCACCACAAGGGCCCTTAGGCATTGCTCTTTCATGCTGCAAAGCATAGATAGATAGCAGCAATTAAAATCCTCTGCACTCAGTGAGACAGAAACCAAGAACTGCAGAAAAAGGGAAATTCAAGAAACAGAAACTAAAAAACAAAAACCAGACATTTTAAAAACTGTACCCAAAGCATGCAAGATTAATATCATGGTCCTCATTTGTGCAAATGAATCACTGATGATTGTTGAAAATGCCATTCATGCCCCTGTCTTAAGATAGCACTGACACTATGAATGACATAAACAAGATGGATGTCGCAGTAGGTATTTCCGGGCCCGGCTGCAAGTGGCGCATCCTTTGCGCACAGACTGGATTCTGATCTTTGGTGAGAACTGCGTTGTCGTCCAGAGGACAGACACGCCTCTGCTGGTCGGGAGAACCCGGTCACCCCGCACACTGCCCTCCAAACACCTGTGCCGTCTCTTCACAGACAAACCCTCCTCCTGTCCATCAGAGGAAGCATGTTTCACCCCACTCCTTCCAGAATAAACTCATTCCCAAGTGGCTTCTGTTTTAACTGTTCTCCAATTAACTTTATCAATGGGCAAACTGGTAATGTGACTCTATCATTTTTTTAAAAAAATTTTTCCGATGTTCACTTTTCCTACTCTCAAGTTGACAATTTTCACGCGAAATTCAAATAATGCGCTGACACGCGTGAAGCTCACACCAAGAGTACATGCATGCTCCCGAGGGGCAGCTCTGCTCCCTCCCGGCCACGTCTGGCGGGTCAAGACGAACGCTGAGGCCCCTCCCGGGCCCCTGCTGCTGCCGACTCGAGGGCGACCCACACCCGGCCGCTGGGGCCCTGAGCTGCAAGAACCCACACCTTTTTACTGTTAACTTTGGCTCTTAATATAACTATGAAATAGTTGATGGTGGGGAAACCCTTGGTTTTATGTAACTCTTCTCCAAATAGGAAAGGGACAGTTAAAGCCCCCTTTTTCCTACAGGACCTCCTGTGCAGCTTTCGTAGTGGTCAATAACTTAGACACATTCTAAGAGTGTGTTTTTTAAATTGTTTTTCCTCCGATTCAAGCTAGAAACAGCCCTTCTCAGTTGTCACCACCACCCGGCGCCATCAGGTAAGAAGCGCCGCAGCTTCTGCCATCTCTGGCGCGCCGCCAGCACTGAGAGCTGGTGTGAGCGGGTGTCGACGGCACCCGGGTTTGTGCCTGCCACACGTCTCAGCACACAGTACTTACAGGTCAGAGCAAAGCGACTTTTCCTCTTTTCTGTTCTCCTTCCATGAGAAGAGATGACAGTGTGCACATGATGTGTTGAGAGGCTTAACTGTATTTTTAACTCCTCTATCTGCATGACTCACTTTCTTCTACTTTAAGTTCCTTTCAGATGACAAGTGTCTGCTACGCTACTTTCCAAATTTTTTCCCTGGGTGCTACCTGGCTCCCCGTGTCTTCTGCCAAACAAAGCCAATGAGAAAAGGCAGCAGCGGCAGGTGGAGGAAGCCCTGGGCTTGGAGTCGGAAGATGACATTCAGCTTCAGGAAGCTAAGAAGGAGCTGTGTGACCCTGGACTAGTTGTTTAATTTCTCTGGGGCTTGGTTTCCTCATCTGTACATTAGTTTTGGACTAAATGGCCTCTAAATTTTCTTGTAGCTTGAATGTCAGATTTCTGAGGCTGGTAGTCTCAATTCCAATGAGCTCTAACTTTTGAAAGATAGAAAAGCACATTCTATCTGTAGGAGACTGTGGGGACGGAGACATACTGGTCTCTACACATGCACACTTCCTGTGTGCACAGTGCTCCATAACCTTTCCATAAGTGAGCAAATTCCCAGTGACACTATTAGCCACCAGGCAGAGAAAAAAAAAAGCGATTCAGAAAGTCAGTATCATTCACAGACATGCTTCCTCCTGATGTCCTACTTTGGTCATACTGGTTGTTTAGTTCCAAAACAATAACCAATTAAATGATTGGGCTTTTTTCCCCCCCTCTTTAAAACCAGTGGTTCTGGTATCAGATCAGATTGCAGCAGTGAAGCAGAAATTTTATAACCAGCTCAAGACGTCTATGAAAAAAATTACTGACTTGAATCTTCTCAGTGCATGGCTATTACTCTCTTTATTCCCTGTTACATTCATTTTCAGGATGTCAATCAATTCTAAACTTCCATTGTAATCAATATATTATATCAATATATATTTCTTAAATGTATATCATATCTATTACATGCTACTACAATAAACAAATATTGCATATCTATTGCATATATCTATTATACATATAGATATTGCATATCTATTGCATATCTATTATACACCAGGTACGTTGTAAGGACCAAGGGACACAAGATGGATGAGACAAAACATAAGGAAGTAATATTTCAAGAGAGGGCAAAATGTGACCCACTACCTTCATGCTGCCAGGCACTCTATGAAACTGTTATTTGTCAATGACACCATAGTAGTTGATATACACAACATTTACCAAGCAGTCATGAGAGGGCTGAGGCCTAGGAAATTAGAGCAAAGAAGCATCCAGCATGGGAGGGGGCGGGGGTGTGGGGACAGGAGAGCAGGGGCAGTGTCCCTAGACCCTAGCCTCTGCCACCAAGGCAAAGCCAAGTGCTGCCAGGTACCTGCCCAAGAAATGCTGGTCTTGGGTGTCAGCGTATCACAGCAGTTGCTCACCTATTCTGATGCGATGTGGTTTTTAATGTGACCTATTTCTGTCAATTCATTTAAATAAGCTGTGGAGGAGCTTGTCCCATGCATGTATAGTGCTGTTGAACTAGGATCAAATTAGACATCCTGCAGATGTGGTAAAGCCTGTAGTCAGTTCTTAGATCCTTCTTTCAGTTAAGCTGGGTAAATTTTTTATTTTTTTCTTTGCGGTACGCAGGCCTCTCACTGCTGTGGCCTCTCCCGTTGTGGAGCACAGGCTCCGGACACACAGGCTCAGAGGCCATGGCTCACGGGCCCAGACACTCCGTGGCATGTGGGATCCTCCCGGACCTGGGCACGAACCCGTGTCCCCTGCATCGGCAGGCGGATCCCCAACCACTGCGCCACCAGGGAAGCCCTAAGCTGGGTAAATTTTTTTGGACAACATAAAGCGAATGAAATAATGGAGAAAATATAACTGCTATTCCAAATTCCACTCAGAAAAGGTATCTAGGCTTCTCTGATAGGCATTAGGGCCTATAGTGGGGGATAGGATGAAAACATCTAGGGGTGGGGTGTCAGAGACTGCTGGGAAACCAGCTGAGGTCTCGAGAGAGAGACCCTGAGAACCTGGTCTTTAGGGCGTTTTTTGCCAATGGACACGCTAGCAGGTATAGCATTTTTACAGTTCCTGGTCATCACACTTCAATGCCTTCAACAGATACCAAGAGAAAGCGGTGGCTTGGGGAGAGTATTGCTGTTGTTAGTATTGGTGGTTTTAGGATTTCTGGAAACCACATTCTTTCTGCCAGTTTCCTCTGTTATGAAGAAGAAAGACTAACAGAGAGATATTTTTCACGTGGAAAGCTAGATTTTATCACACCTAAAAGTAAAGAAAACTGGGTAAACTTTCATTCCACAATAGTTTTGAATCTCATGTTAGTGGGAACATAGGTTCAAAGAATAAGAAAAAGGTGGTTATATGAAAATATAAAGGGTGATCTATTTAAAATTGCATCTGCTTTTAGGCACACTACATTGTTCACTAGAATTAGTCTACTGTGAGAAGTAATCTGACACATATTTTAAACAATTGAGTTTTTCTGGTGAAAAGCATCACTTGACTTATTTACTTTAAGGAGTACCTAAAATATCATGACATAAAACTGTTGCTTGAACCAAAGAAAAATAGAGAAAGAGTTTTCACTATGGATCTGTAGAGTACAGGAAGAAAAGCAATCTCTAAGTCTGATTGTCTCAAATTCTACACATATTCCCATGGCTGGCATTTTATTTTGAGCTCGTAAACCTAGAGTTCACATTTTTAAAAATCAGAGACATGCCATATTTTTAATGAGAAAGGGTCCACAAGCATATATTTCAATAGGTTTGAGAAACTGCCCTTCTCATGACTGATTTTCTTCCAAGACGTCTAGCAAATCAGAGCTACTGTGAGGATGACTCTATCAGACTGTGGCAGGGATCTTTGGGAAAAGAAGATAAAGCACGTTTTAGAATAAAATATTACTTCTGCTTGAGCCAAGCAAAGAAATACATGAAGATTTTAAAGCCTTGTTAAAAGACAGAAAATATCAACCAAAAGTCTTTGAGAGAGCCTGTTGAGTAACTTACATTAACCTCCTTTTGGAGCAAGTGGTGGAGGTATTCGAAGGAGAGAAAGAGAGGGAGAGGGGGAGAAGAGGGAGAAGGAGAGAAAGAGAGAGAGAACATGAAGTAATCCCCCAGCTTTATGGGGTGAAGACTCCTAGACTCTCTGCACATCCACTGCTGGTGTTGTTTATGCTGTTTAAGATAGATATGACACTGAAGCAGCATGCCATTTTGGGGTGACAAAATCCATCAATAAGAGATAACCTCGTCTAATATCGCCTCTTTTTCTAACCCATGTTTCCAGATAGTTCTCATGAAGATAAAGCTTGCAGTTTTGGAAGCATGCTGGTGCGTAAATGGAAGTTCCCAGCTTTGCAATTTCTTAATTCAAGGGATAAATTTTCTTTATCAAATATAGAAATTTGATGTTATTATTAAATACAGTTCTAAGAGGTTTGTTGATTTATATATGATGCATTTGTATAAGTCATGTGGGGAAAAATGTTTACTCAAGTTTCAAACCCTCTTAAAGAGCTGAGTGGTTATAGGAACACTGTAAACACTCAATGTGACACTGGATCTAAACCCAAGACTCTCCACGCCTTTTGCCTCCCCAAAACTCACACAAAGAACATAGGCTGACCAGGTTTCTAGAAGACACCATTTAACAAAAGGAAATGCAACCAAGGAATAGGTTTGAGGGAAAGGGTCTTACCTTTGGGGAATCAGCTTCTAGAGTGATTAGGAAGGGGAGCTTATGACAAAAATGTAATATAAAAATTAAGTAGAAAAAGTTAATTTAAGGTCATGAAAATAAAGGAAATTAATAATTAAACACCGTCCCAAATCCCTCAATCACTCTTTAATAAGAAGAAATATCGGCATAATACAGAGATTTTCTTCAGATCAACATCTAAGAAGACTGGATGGTTTGAACTCTTATTTATAAATTCTGGAAAATGCAGTTGGAAATCCTGCGATGACTCTTGATATTTAAGGACACACTCTTCCCACCTCATGCATTTAAAACTATCATCCACAACTGCAGGAGTTGTTTGTAATGTTTGCATACAGAGAAGAAAAAGTGGATAAAACTTTCTGGAACTGAAAATTTTGGGGTAAAAAGGTTAGGGAAGGTTTTTCAGGGGGTTGGAATAAGGGACTGGAAATAATCTAAATACAAAATTACCATTGCATGTGCCATATGGGTTTTACAAAGGACAACAGGAGAATGAAAAACATGGTCAGACATCTAAGGGGGTCCTGAGAAGTGGGTGATGAGGGAATACACTAAAATCCTACTGCAAAAGAGTATGCTAAAATGAATGTCCAAAAATGTCCTGCATTGGGACTCATTTATAGCACCATTTCTCCCCACTGTCATAGTTTTGGAGTGAGCTTTTAATTTGAAAGGGAGATGTTGAAAACATACCAACAAATGTGATAATTGCGATTTCTATCCACTTTTTAAAAGAATTTTCTGAAAGATTTTAGATCTAAGTTCAATGGAAACCAATGCTATTCTTTTAACGGATTCATGTCATTAAATGACTGGGATCATTATAAATTCACATTATTTTAGAATTCAAACCTTTTAGAAGGAAAGCTTGACTCCTTATCTTTTGAGTTATCGGCAGTAATCAGAAGGTTCCTCCACAAGGCAGTCTTTGACATTTCATCAGAAATATTGATCACAGATGGATCATCTCTAGATAGGAGTTTACCCAAAATGAAACAATAAACATTAAATAAGAAACTGCAGTTATCTAGCGATAGACACTAAATATAGGACAGTCTTATGCCTCTGTACAGTATTTTTGATAATTAAAAATTAAGTATTAAATAGTTCTCTCTCCAAAAATTATGAAGAATAAAAATCTAAATGAAAGATTCTAGTTATATAGAAACTGGTTTGGGGTACAGTTTTCCTAATCCATTTCAAATGACAGAGTTTAGGTTCTGCATGTTCATTGCTGGGCCTCTTGCCTCTACATTCATAGCCCAGCAGAACTCTTCACCCCTCTGCTCAGACTCGACAGTGGCTCCCACCCACTCAAAGTAAAAGCCCAGTGGATGGGCTGTAAGGCCCTGTCCCTACCCTTACCCTCTAACTTCACCTTCTGCTATTACACCCCTGGCTCCTTCCTCTCCAGCCACAATGCAATGGCCTCCTGACTGTCCTGGGACACTACAGGCTTTCTGCTCCCTCAGGGCCTTGTACTTGCTCTTCCCTCTGCCTATAACATTCCTTTATGTGGTATAACCCTTTCCTTCCTTAGTTCAAATGTCACCTGCTCAGATAGGCCTTTGCTGACTGCTCCATTTAAAATTTCTGTTTCCATCGTCTCATAGCAACCTCATCCCTCTTTTTTGCTTTAAGATTTTGTTGCACTTTTCACCATTTGAAATACTGTATTACATGACTTGTTCATTTGTTTATTTCCTGTCTCCCCCCACCTCTACTCTACTTGAATGTCAGCTTCATGAGAACAAGGATTCTTGCCCATTGGTCCACTGCTGTTCCCCCACGACCTAGACAGAGCCTGGCACTTGGTATCCACTCAATAAATATTCATTGAATAAATGAAGGCAGCCTGTGTACTTGACAGAGGTTTTTCCAAATGACTGGGGGAGTCTGTAATATCAGGGCCTGTACTATGCTGCGTGCAGTTTTTACATTTTAAAACTGCACCAATTATAGGTGCCATTTAGAACTCTCTAAAACATTCCCAGGGCTAGAAAGGCAACCAAATATCAACAGAGATAAAACACAGGCCGAGTCAAAGAAAGTTTCATTGGGTGAGAAATCAGCGCTCTTCTTACCACACGTAAAAAAAGATTCTCTGCTGTGGAAAAAGTCATGTTCTAGAGAAATTCTAAGCTGACCTCACATGCCGCTCATTGTGGACATTCACAAGAGGGCAACAAATTCAATTTTTAAGAGGAACACTGAGAGTCTGAAGCAAAACAGGTCTCACAGGCGCCTTCCTTGCCCAATCTGGACATGTGTTCTTTAATACCTCTAATTCATCCAGCCCTTGGTAACTCAAAGCATGAAATCAACTAGTTTCCAAAAGAGCGTCATGTAGAATATAAGTTTTTCATGATATTATGTGAAAAAGACTCTTGCGAGCAAAAGAGTTTAGAAAATGCTGGATACAACAAAGTTAAACTTTTTTTTTTAATGCCAGTACTAGAGTCTTTAATGTGCCAATGTGCATTATGAATCTCTAAATTAAAATGTGGTATGGAACATTTTTCAGACTAATTAAACCACAAAATCCTTTTAAGAGGGGTACCACAAGGGACTAGGTAGATTTCCATAGAATACAGTTGGGAATACGCTGATTCAACTAAACAATCAACAGGATTTTAAAATTTAAATATTGTAAAAAAAAAAAAACAAGAAAGAGAGAGAGAAAGAAAGGAAAAATGCCTTCTAGACTTGTGCTCACTCTTAAGTGGTAGATGATAATTATATTTTTTTAATCTAGGGAATATGGTCTTACAGTCAGACCCTGAAGATCCACTCCTATTTTTTAACTCTATGAAAAATCTCCTCAGACAAACGTCTTCTATGCTCTTTTACTGGTATGGCCCTATATTATCCTTAAGCACTTTGAGATCATATACATAATTTTTTGCCCAATACTTTCAAAAGTTTTATTATAACTTAGAGGAGTCTGCTTTTTTTCTCTTTTTGCTCTTTGTGCATAAAGAAGATTAGCACAATCTTCTTTATGGAGAGTGACATAAATATTTCCTAAAACGGCTGGTATCCCTGAATCCTTCAATTCAGGAAATGGCTTATCTCTTTGGAAGTGTCTTTTTGAAGGGGTCAACGCTGTTTTTCCCCGAGTTCATTTACATGTGATGAATTCAATAAATACCTAGCTCATTTATCCCAGAATTAAATCTTGACCTGTCTTCAGGTACTACTTTCACAGAAGATGAAAGAGAGCTTTCGTATTCATTATAAAATAGGAGAAGACTTCAGACAACAGCTCCCTGCCTCGCTTCATTTTAAGCAACTTGGCTATAGTCAGCATCTAGTGGCAGAACTTAGTACTGGGACAGGGTAATCTAACACCTAGTTTCAGTTCTTTCTACTCTAACATAACCTCAACAAGCCTCTATAGTAATCCACACATACGAAATTCTTCAGTAGAGTGTATAACAACACATTCCAGTACTCATATTGGTGTGTTCTTACATTTATATCTTACCTATAGTGCCCCTCCAATGGGAGTTGTACTGTGCCCTCATCTTCCATAGCCAGCATACTTTGTTCTTCCTGGAAAGATAAGTGTAAAATATACAAAGTGAACCTGATGAGTCTCCACTTTACATTAAAGAAGAAACAGAGATTAATGGTTCACTATCTCATTAACCTCAGAACCTTCCACTTTGTTTGCATGTATTAATGCTAGCACAGGTCTTTTCAATAAAGCATCAGCTACCGAGAACATAAGTAATTAATGAGTCTTACACCACAAAGTAATTTAAATGCTAACAATAACCTCCCTTATGTCACTCAATGTAAAACATGGTTATTTTCCAAGAAGATTTTTTTTTTTAAATAATCTAAATTTTACAAGGACAAACATATGGGTAATGTAATCGTTTTCATTGTTGAAATTACATTCCCAGAATGCTCTGTTAGAAAGGAATGAGAGATGTATTTAGGGCAGTGGTTTTCAAACTTTAGTTTATATCAGAATCACCTGGAGGGGTTATTAAAAATACAGATTACTGGGCCGCACCTCCAGAGTCTGAGTCTGTCGGTTTGGAGCAGGGCCCAAGTAACACATCTAACAAGTTTCCAGGTGATGCTGATTATGCTGGTCCGAAGACAGTACTTTGAGACTTGGAAATAGACAGTAGAAGGTATCTTTCTCTATGGACCAAAACACAGGAGTGCTTTCCACTTAGACTCGTCGTAAGCTTTTGTTTTAGGCCTCAGATTTCTTCTTACAATGACCATATTCCACCCTCCCCCAAAGGATGGTAATGCTTCATACATTCATTTCTTCATATATAATGTTTTAAGAGTATAGCTTTGGGATGAAGATAATCTTATGTAGCACTGAAATGTCCTGGTTTAGTTTTCAATAATGTTATAGTTAACCTTTTTCCATGTACCAAAAAATAAACAGAGTTATCTCCAGATTATAGCTCCTATTTAATGCATTTATTTTCAAGTGGGTCAATTAGGAATGTTCAGGTTTAGAGAACTATTTGGGGCCATTTAAAAATGTTAGAATTATTGGCTCTAGTTCCAGAACTGGAATTTTAAGTTGTGTAGAGATGAAGAGCTAGGTGACTTTCCTGACCAAATGGGAACTGAAGACGGAAAACAGGGAAGGCCCTGGAGCCTCATTGCTTTCCCTCTTTCAGTAGCTTAGCAGTAGCTTGGCTGGTCTAAAGCAGGTTCCAGAAACACATGACCTTTGGCTGATGTCATTATTCCTGCCATGCAAGACTGTTCCTAGGGTCCTCAACTTGCATGCTGCCTAGTCTAAAGAACCATTGCCATATTTCTTGTTACTTAAAGAAACAGTGTTTTCTACAGTCTCTTCAGCTAACCTATGAATATATAACGTAATGTGTGGGCAGGTCTCGTTTTTACTCTTGAAGTGCTCTCCCTACACATCCAACCTGTGACTAAGGCAGGCTCCCCTCTGCTGGGACCTTAGCCATGCTGCATACAGAAAAGCTATGCTCAGCCTATGCTGTGAATAATGGAGAGGCCAGGGGACTGTATGAGATCTGCCACTTCTCTGCTTATAAACTACACCCCCCCGCCCAAACACAGTGTTATATTTATACTCTGCGGTGTTATGGGCATGTGTCTGTTACCCCTTTGCATTACAGGAATTCATTCTATTCTCTTTCCCTGTTACTTTTCAAGGAAAATTTTTCTTTTAAGACCTCTCAGATGTACATTATTTCTTATGTATTATGCCTATTCCCCATGTTATTTGGAGATACCATTAGTACTAATTCATGGTGAGTAGACAGTATCATTGGTTTGAAATTAAGCATTAGAGCAGAGCTAATCTGTAGTCTAAAATGATGCATGCCTTGCAAATGGGTTAGTCTCTCTATATGGAAATAATACATGTGCCATATTAATTTATATGCACATCATTGAGGCCATGGGCAGAACGTATGTATACTTTCAGGAAGAAAAGGTTATCTTAATGCACATGGAGGAACATAAAGAGAAAATATTCAGCAACCCCAAACACTATTTAAGTAAAACCAAATACAAACAAAATGTAATTCTTTCCTTGGTTGTCCACTGAAAGGTAAGCTTGGTATGTAGTATCTTTTCTGACCAACTTGGAATAAAATGTCAAGAAGTCAGGTAGAAAAGGTTTAATAAAGAGTAAAATTCTAAAAAAGCCATCAGTGCTTAGGTTACCTGGCAGCAGAAAACTAAGGCTCGAGATTCAATCTAACAGCAAAAAATTGGACCAAAGCTTTGGGAACAATTTTGGTTTTTTCCTCAGATGATTTTCCACTTTTCTCTCAAATTGCTTTCAATAATTATTTTGCACTCTGTGGCTTGTTAGCATGTGTGGGCTTTATACTAGTCATAATTCTATCCAAACAAAAACTCATCACCTCTAAAGATAGCATTTCCAAGCCATGCTTATCTGAAGAGAAGGGTGGCAGAGCAGCCGCTGCCTTCAGTGCCAGAAGGAAGCTGGGTGGGCCCCAGAGCTCGGGGATAGAGGGCCGGCTGCATCCTAGGCAGCACTGTGAGGAAGCCAAAAATTGAGACTTTCTGGGGAGGAGCAGTCAAACCAGGCACCAGCCGTCATGACAATCACAACCTAGTTTATCTCAATCATACAGGAAAAGAGAGAGAAAGCAAAAAAGCTTACTGGGTATCCTTCACTTTATAAGTCTGAAGTATCCTAAAATGAGTTCCATTCAGCATTTCATTTACACAGTGTCCATCAAAAAATATGCTGAGCTCTACAACATGGAGATTTTACAAAGGATGATGATCAAAATTTTCCCAAGAGCACCTGAGGGGTTTTGCCAATTTGACTAGAGGAATGTCCATATTCTGATTTGAACACCATCTTTTAATTGAGAGGGCCAAAGCATTGTTCGGATACTACGTAAGTGAAGGACAGTTAATGCTATATCCAGTAAAAGGCAGAAAAATAGAGGCTTAAAAAAAAATCTATTCAATAGCACTCAAATATTTACTGAGCATGTATTATGTGCTAGGCACACAGTGAATAAAAAGAATAATCCAGGAGCTATTCATGAATCCATTCAGCAAATACGTATTAAGCATGATCTTCAAGACAGGTAATCTGCTAGGTACTGGGTATACAACAATGAAAAGAAAGCCATAAACTCTACTCTCAGAGGATGAGAAGGATAGGACCAGAGGCAGTGGTATCTGGGCCAGTCTTATCTGATCAGTTTGGTAATAGAAAGGAAGAAATTTAGGTGGGAAGATACAATATGGGTCAAGGATAAAAGGTAGGAATAAATAGGACATGTTTGCACGACAATGAACAACTAGCCTGGTTGGGGCCAAAGGCCTGTGCTGAGTAGAAAAGGAAAATAAAATCAGGGTTAAATCGTGGTGTGTTTTGATGAATACGATCTTATATATAAAATTACATCATGAATCTGAATTATAGTTTGTGACAGTGTAAAAGATACAATTCATATATTATGATACCTAACAAATGCTCTACCTAATGAAATAGGTAACATCTGTTACTGTATCCATTTCTCATGTAAAGTCTGTATCTGTGTAGGAGCCCTCAAATAGCTCAAAGTACAAACAACAGCAGCACAGAGCCAATGTTCATAAAGATGTCTATCGTATTAGAGAGAGATAACATTCAGCAGTTTTAGAATTCATAGATCTTAAAAAACGGAAGGGACTTCAGAAATCAAGTTTAACCCCTTTATTTTTACCCAAGAAGACAACAGGGCCTACAGAACCTAAGAAGTGTTTGATCATTTCCTTCTCCAATTACTAATAGAATAGATAATGCTACAAGCATCACACACACACACACACACACACACACACACACACACACACACATACATACACACTTATAATAATGTGTAAACCATAAAATGTTATATTTATAAGCGGTATTCCTTAAAATTTCCAATATGTAGAAGAGCCAATACATACGACAACTCACTTTAACAATGAAAACTGAAAAGAAAAAATACGGAGGAGAAGTAGTCTATACAGAATTCATGGATGCAACATGTTTTTTCATCAGAATATTTGATTCAGTTTCTCTAATTGACTTATCTAAATTATTATAAAATACAATAATTCTTGGATTTAGAAGACTATATTCTGGTGAGGTAAAGTCTGTGGGTTTAGGAGAGGTCTTGCCTTAAATTTTAGCACAGCTCAGAATCATCTGGAGGTCTTGTTAACACAGAATCTGGCCCTATCTCCAGAGTTTTAACTCAGTAGGTTTAGAATTCAGATTGTAACAAGTTGACAGGTGTTGGCTGATACAGCAGAGGTCATGGGACTACACTTTGAAAACCACTGCTTGAGGAAGAAGAATATGCTTGCCTTGCTCTAAGATTCAATTAGAAATAACATTTGCCTGTGCAATCATTAGGCCATGCTTCCCAAATCCACAACCAATTCTGATCTTTCTGAGCAGTAAGACACATTCTCTAATTTGTTTAATGGCACTTGTTTTTAGATTGCTTTTCCATCTTCTTGGCCTTGCTCATGAGACTGCTTCATACAGATCACAAGTCCCACTCGCCCCCCCTCCTTTTTTTCCCTACAGCATATATGTTAGAGTGAACCTCCCACAAACCAAGAGGTGTCAATATCATGATCACTGCACAGAGTTGAATTTCCAGGATTTATCTAACGTTAACCTCCTTCTCCCTCACCGAGGAGCAAACATTCTGCTGGGGCTTACTGCTTTAACAGCAGCTCTTTTGTCAAATGTGTACAATGTCCTAGAGAATACTGAAGTAGGAAGGAAAGCGTGTTGGTACTCTGAGCACATTTGGACATCCAGAATTTGATTCTGCAGTCTTCCCTTTACACAGAGCAATGTGCAAAATGTCAGGGTTCCAATATTCATTTCTATCCTGATTATAATCCTTTCTTTCTAAAAACTGAAGCATATGCATATGCATATGCATGAAGTACATGAAAATTTGGAACAGAAGCTCTGCGACCTTGGACTGGCCTGTGTAGCTATTTATTCTGCTTAACTCATTATTGAATTTTAAGGTCAAACTAATGTTTTCTCAGTGCCATAAGACCAGAAGTGGGCTACTGATAGTAAAACCTTGGATGATAAAGGTACAAGCTTGTAACTATCATCAAAAGGACAAGAGGTGAGACTATTTTAAATTCAAGTCTCAGGGAGCTGAGACATTTCTGCTCTTTACCATCTTTCCAGATCACAATCAAAGTTATGCAATTAATTTGAGTAATTGCAGAAATGCAACACTTTTTGAAGAACTTGTTCATTTACCATGTTAATATACAATCTCTTGGAAGACTGAGCCTTGGTATAAGATGCCAAGTAAGAAGATCACATCCTTCGGTGGAGACCATAGCCTCAAGCAAATGGAATACCGAGATCTGGGTGACCAAGTAGAAATTCAACCAGAATCCAAGTTTTAGTGTAATCCTTCTTAAATCTTCCAACTCTCTATACTGATCATATTCTTTTAATACTAATTCCAAGTTAGAAAGTTAATATCTTTAATTTAACTTTTCTCTCTACACTTCTCAGATGGAGAATTTTCTTTCTTTGCACTGGTCAGACTATATTTTAATGTTCAATTATGGATTATTTCTTGACTGTATTATTTGTTTACTTGTTTCTTTCCATGTACTGAGGATCACATTAAAGTATCATCATATTAATCTATTTGAGAATTTAAAGGTCTGTAAACCTGCCTGATTAATGTATTACAAGGCATTTTCCCTTACTTTTTCTCATACGCCGAACCGAAGGATACAGCTGTAACTTTGCCTCAATAAATCTTTAATCTCTTTTTGAATCCTTTTAGAAAACTTGAGTTCTAGGAATTTTGGTAATATTTAATTACTTCTAAAATCTTTATAACAATCAGAAAACAGTCAACACCCCATTGGCGTACAATGGGTTCATAATATAAAAAGGTTAGAAGCTCATTACATAGCATCTCTGCCTATCTGAAGTTAATAAATTCCAAAATGGACATATGGCACACATACATATAAGTACCATACATATGTAGCTATGTGAATGGTTCTGGGCAATGGAAACGGCAGATTCTAATACATTTATGATTACTGTCAAATTTGTTCTCTCCTATTTCACAGACATATAAAGGAAGAATCTGAAATTTTCTTTGAATGAAAAAAGGGAAGAATATTAAGCATAATATATTATATATACATATTATTTTTCTTTTTACAAAGTTTTAGAAGGGCAAGAATGTTCCACGGTATGGATATGGCCTAAGGAGAATGCTGTAAAAGGAATGATTGTATGCCTGGGGGTGTTGCTAGCTTATTCCTACAGAATTAGTCGAGATATTTGACAGGAAGTCAAAGCAGGAAAATAAAGCAAAATTACATTTGTAAGTTACTGCATCAGAATACTTAACATTCTCATTATCAGAAAGACTATGCGGAAGCTTGTGGTCAATGAGTTTTGTATTCAAAGTTGTCTTCCTTGGAATTTAAACCTTCTTAGAAATTGTTTTCAACCTGAATAAATTTTAATTATGTCAAGCATGGATACTTTAAGGCTTTAGTGTTTCTATATTCTTGTGTTTATTTATTTACATTTATCTTACACCAAATTCTGTCATATTCTTCTTGAACAGTACCTGAGGATGAGAGCATACCTTTACTAAAGCCCTAAAAACAAACAGAAATTATCCAAATATCTTAGTTAAAGCACTATTAAAAAAAAACTCTCATACTTAAATGAGAATATATCAACTTGGAAAAATAGTTAAAGCACTATTTTTAAAAAATTCTCATACTTAAGAATATATCAAACTTACAAAAATAAAGAAACATGATAATTTTATAATGACATTTTTAACATTATATAAGTATTGCTAGAAGTATGATACTAAGTATGACTTCTACAACATTTGGGAAAATTGAAATAGTCATATAGAATTAAGATACACCATTACGATCAATCTTTAAATGTGGAATCCGTTGTCGGTAATAGGACAACATGGAAAAGTGAAGAAATGCCAGACAGTCACATATTATGTAGACTTATCTGTAATCCATTAGACTCTGTGGCCTAATCTGGACTCATCTAATGGCTAAGTAAAACCTAAGACCATTGAAATGTTTGCAAACAAATTCCCCAAAGGAAAGAGGAATATACCTATGGTTTGAGAAAATACACCACAGGTAGGAAACTGAATACATTTACTGACTGCTGTATAGGAGAAGAAAAAATGGAAAGAATAATGCGTAAGTCTCACCAAGTATTTTCTTTCATATTTATTTCCAGTTACATGAAAATTTTATTCTTATATTTTACAATCTATGGACCCGATCATTCTGCTAAATGATGAACTTGTCATTTTTTTCATTTTTACTCTTTTTAGTTTTTACATACTTTAAAAATATTATGATTACTAGCCTTCAAAATAGACCCAGGCTTATACACTAATTTAAATAAGTCATAAAACTTAAAACCAATTGTTTTAACATATGAAACAGAATAGGACAAATCAGCAGTCTGTGAAAGTAATTAAATACCCAAAGTTTCTCTAACAACATTTACTCAAAGCACTTTGAAAGCAAATCAGATCAACGTGTTTTCCTCTTAAGTATTTCATCTATTTCAAGAATAACTAATTTAATCTTTTAATTAGAATTAGAATCTTTTTATTAAAACTTTGCTCCCTAGGAAAATACCAACAGTAATAATGTCTTTTTTTTTTCTTCTCACATATTCAACCAAAAAGCAATCATTGCATGACTATAATTTGGAAAAATTTAAGCATCAATAAGTTTCTGAAATCCTGAAGGGAGGAATCAGAAAAATAAACTTTGCAGTTATCAGGATAGTGAAGGACAAAGTATTTGCATATTTCATTAGGGTTTGGTTTACTCATGTAAGATTTGTCCTCTCTCTGTTCAAGTTCCAGCTTGATGATTTTAAACATCAATCTTCCAAAATAGTCCACCTGTGTTTGTTAGTAGTCACTATCTAAAGCTAAACACAAAAATTTAGCTTTGCAAAGAGCTATTACTGTGCAAGTGTTCCTTTTTCTTTTCTTTATAAGATACTGATTTTGCTCTGACTTACTTCTTTTTCAGCATCTTCTAGTTTCTTTTTCTTACTCTCAGGCATTAAATCATCCAACCAGCTGAGTTCCCGTTTGGTAAACAGCAAGTCCATCAACTTTCTTACAAATACCAGAGCTAACACCTGAAGTAAATAATAAAGCAGTTTAAAACAGGGAAAAAATATAAATGGAAGGTTTAGATTTGTTTGTTTTTTGGTACAAACAAGTCAACTTCAATTAGGGCTGACATTAAAGTGAAATCTGAAGATATGTGCGTATAAAAGATATTGAGTGTACTTTTGCTTCCTTCACTTCCTTTTCTTACCACATCTCCAGAATAATGGCTATCATTTTACCCATTATACAAGTCATTTAAAGAAGCAATGAAAAAAACTATATATTTGACTGTTTCCTTAAATACACATAGTTAATAGTTTACATTATTTTAAATGAACATTAAATCATTATTACCTATGCTGATGATATTTTAAATTACTTATAGTAATTCAAGTTCATTTTATTTTTGAAGTATTTGAAACTGGTTTAAAATAGTTAATAAAATTTGATTTTATATACTCCAATAAAGATGTTAAAAAAATTTAATTTCAAAAATCCCCTTACATTTTCAAATTTGCTAGTATATCTGTAAAGTTAAATTTTGAAAGTTTACGTCTTCCACCCAACTTCAATTAATTCAAACTACTGCTAATATTCAGAATGATAGAGATGAAGCTAGTATGAATCACTGAAATTCATATATAATCTGAAACCCAATCTTAGTTACTAGTTTTAGTGGCTAAAGTTTATACCAAGATTTCCAAAAATTGTTCAAAATTATTCTATTGATCCAGTTTGTTCATGGATTTTCAAAGAGAGCAGAAAATCAGAGGAGGAGAAAAAGAGTTGAGTTAGAAGTTTCATACCATCATGGGAAAGACAATAGCAGCTCTTGAAACTTTTATTATCCACAAAAGGCCAAGGCAACTCATCTGAATAACTGTGAAGAGATGGACTTTTCGAAGTGGTACATGCCTTAGATATATAAAATCTGGTTGATGTTTTGCAGGCATCCAGAAGAGCTTTATTCTATCGAAGAACTAGAAGATAAACAGACTAAATTGCTTTTTACAGACAGCAATAGAAGTAGGATAAGTAAATGTATACTATGGTCCAATATATGGTAGATCACACTTAAGTTGACATCAGGACAATACTATTGTTAAGCATACACTCTGAAATAATACAGTTTCAGTTTTATAATATCCCACATTTTCTTGAATATGGACACATGTTATAATTTAAAAGAGTTTAATAACATTAAAGCCAATGCTAAATGTTGCTCCCTCAGAGAGTATAGCCTTGAAAGAAAACATTATCATCATCCTCTTCATCATCACATCACAATTTCTTCTTTTACCTGCCCCTTAAGCACTAGGGTTTCCTGGACTCTTCTTTCCTGAATAGCTCATCCGTTCCCATTGTTTCAATTTTCACGTACTTGCTAAAGACTTTCAGACCTCAACTCTACTTCAGCTCTGTCTGTCTTGAGCTCTCAACCCACAACCAGCTGCTGAGTAGGATGTCCTGACCTCCTTAGTTTGACTCTGCTGTTTTGGCCTTGCCACTTTGATCCCCAACAAGGTTTCGGTGCTGTTTCGGTGGTGTTGTAAAAATACAAACATCTTGGCCATAAAGATTTAACCTAGATGAATTATTGTTAATAAAGTATTTTTCAGAGCAAATTTTAACTCCGTTTAATTTCTTGATCAAATTTGATCTTCAATCACATTTTACTTATCAACAAACTGTACCACATGTTAGCTTTATTTTATGTGGATCATTTTGTTTAATTTTCTCAGGCCAAATTTTGCAGTTTTCAATATTTCCAACAAGAAGCGATGATTCAGAAAATGACAGTTTCAATCAGTCAGTTCTATATCATACCATTTCTACAGGAATATCTCCTATGCATTTTAAGAGTAATATCAGATTTAGTCCTTAGCTACTTTATATAAGAAAATTGTAAGCAATTCTCATCAAATATTCCAAAATTACTCTAATATGCCAAGGAACAAATGCCCATGAAGTCAAGTAAGTGTTAGTGGCAAAACATCATGTTTGTCCAATAAAGATGTTAAAAAAAAAATCATGTTTTACCAAAGCCTCCTAATATCCCAAATTCAACATAAACCCATCTTTCCTTTTGTGTGCAGCATGACCTTCCCTCAGGCTTCTAAACCAGAATCATACATAGTTTAGCCCATCCACTGTTCATTTATTCATTCATATTCATTTATACATTCCAAAAAATTTGTTGAAAACCTTCTATGCAGAGTACTAAGTGCTGAATTTGTTTCTGGTTTATCCATTTCTATATTGTTCACAAATATTTCACTGGGTCTTTTTATTTCTACCACCTAAATATGTCTTAAAATTACATGTCATTAAATAAATAAAACTCTGCGCGGTGGAGGTGGCAATAGGGAAGAAATAAAGTAAAATCCTTGGGGTTATAACCGAATGTTTCAATTTCTATAGAACTAATTTTTCCCAGCCACCATTTCTCCATTTGTGAAGTTATTTTATTGCATAAATGTACTTCAGTGTGTGAGTGCTTCACTTGTTATTGCTTAAATGGCACATTTGCTTTACTTTGGATTCCTGAAGTGCTGGAGTGAATATAAATGTGGTTATATATCAGAGTACAGAAACAGCATTCATGAGAACACGAATCTGTTTTTTCTGCCATGTTGCACAGTGAGAAGCCTAGATAAGTTTCTTAATATTACTGAACAGGTAACACATAGAGCCCTCCAACAAACAGGGTAACAAATTGACATGCTTCCTGAACGGTTGATATTCGGCACATTTTTAATTATTATTACTCAAGTAATGATAATCATGCTAAACGTATTCTGAGTTTTGCATTTGCCTTTGATCTTGTCCTAATATCAGTATCCCGTTTCCCCATCCAGTGAACCACAAAATACCAAATAGGAATTTCAACTCCCTGAGTTTGGGGCTCACTTAAATTTTCACTAACTCTGTTTCTCAGTGTGAAACCCTATTTGCTGTTTCATTGGTGCTATTTAGAACTCATTGTACTTTTCTCATGGGCCTTTGATAATGTTTTCCTCAATTTTCATTTGAAAGATTCACACCCCAAATAATTCCAAAATTTGACATTCTTGTTTAGTTCCAAACCTCACGGGTATAAAATCATGTGAGTGGAATTAGGGGGAAAAACCTGTTGCAGCCTATTAAAATGATTTTACTTTGTTTCTTAAACTTCTGCTGCTGTATTGATGTGAGCCCGAGGCATAAGAATAAATACTTTTCACTTACGGTTGAAATTAGTACTCATGGAACCTCTGCCAAAGGCAAAAAACACCTAAAAAAACCCAGCAAAACAAATAAACAAAACCTTTTCAATACTCTTCCCTATCTGCCTTACCAAACCAGTTCTTTTAAAATATATTTTTCATACATGAAGTTACAGCTGAGCAAATTAAATGTAGTTTGAGTAAAATTAAATGCATAACACTTCTCAACCATCTCCTTCTCCCAAGTTAATTTTACCCAGTGGCAGGCTGAACAGAGTCATGCTATGTACTTTGGGTGTTCAGTGATCTTACAGTAACTTCATATTAAAGTTTTGCCTCGGTTCTGACATTCAGTAGTATCCTAAGGCTAAAGTGGTTTTCCTTCTCCCAAAGGCAGAAGCTGGTTAGTTGTTTATTCAGGAAAAGAGTTCCTGTGCTGCCTGTCCCTCAGTGTTGAGAGTTTAGCTAAGCTATTCCATAGTGTTGCTGCCTTATCATCCATTTTGTTTGATCAAGCAGCCTGAGGTGACCTTAAACTACCCTAACCCCTCATGCAAGTGTACGTCTTAGCTGCCTGTAGAGTCGCAAATAGATATAAGTTCCTGACGTAGCTTCTCCAACGGCCCTTGTGATCAGCAACCACCCCTGCCCCCCACTGCCTTCTCCTTATACACCCCTTAGATAAGACTCCCACAAAGCTTACCAAAACCCTGCTCTTTCGATTTGAAGAGTCCAATTCGGCCTTAGCCCAGCAACCCCAAAGCACTCCACCCACTGACCCTAATAAAAGCATGTGTCCCAAGTCCTGTCTCCCTCTCTCTGTCTTCACTTTGTCTGGACCTCCCCATGCGGCCCCTCAAGGCCAGGTACTTCCTGTGTAGACCTGTGAGTGATAAACTTCTCTATTTCAGTTTCTCTTGTGGTCTGTTGTTGAACCGCAGTTCACCATCCAGCACCCTGTGCTCCACTTAAAAAGTGTTAATTTGACAAATTCATAGCACTTATTCAGATGACTGTTCCTCTGTAGGTCTCTGAATGGCAGTGAGTCTGGCTTGTCAAAGAAAACGTGGTACTTTATATTGACTTTTAGCCAACAAAAACAAACTATACGTTACAATAAATAATCCTCAAAAGTAGTCTCTTTTTCAAGAAAATTTAAGTGTTTTGGAACAATAATGTTGTTATAAAACAAGATGATTCAAAGGCAAATTTAAGTCGAAACCTGTGTTAGTTCCCTAGTGCTGCTGTGACAAATTACAACTTGGTGGCTTAAACAATAGAAATTTATTTTCTCACAGTGTGGAGGCCAGAATTCCAAAATCAGAGTGTTGGTGGGCCATGCTCCCTCTGAAGGCAGTAGGGAAGAAAATTTCCTTGCCTCTTCCAGCTTCTGTTGGTTCCTGATGTACCTTGGCTTGTAGTGGCAAAATTCCAATCTCTGCCTCCACCTTTATGTGGCTTTCTTCCCTATGTCTCTTTGTGTCCTCTCCTCTCCTCTTCTTATAAGGACCCCAGTCATTGGATTTAGGGTTCACCCTAAATCCAGGGTGAGCTCATTTTGAAATCCATAACTAATTACATCTGCAAAGACTCTATTTCCAAATAAGGTCACATTGTGAGATTCCAGGTGGATATGAATGGTGGAAAGAGGCACTATTCAACCCACTACAGTAACATAAGCAGGAATAATTTGTCAACAGCCTCCGTAAAAATTTAGAATAATCTTGTGGTACTTTTGAAATGTGTCCACAGATTCTTTGGTATTATTCTCTTCAAGAGATGGACTCTAATTTCCCTCCCTGTGCGTGCGAACTGGACACAATGACTTGCTTCTAACAAATAGAAAAAAAGTGGAAGTGACCGTGCGTAACTTTGGAGATTGTCAATAGGCACAGTGACTTTGCCCTCATTCTCTCTCTTGTATTGTTCACTGGGATGGAAGTTAGCTTCTCTAGTGTGAGGACATTTAAGTGTCTGATGGAGAGGCCTCCTACCAATAGCCAGAGAGGAACTAATGTCTCTTGCCCTCAGCTATATGATAAGCCATCTTGGACATACACCTTCTAGTCCTATTCAAGCCTTCAAATGACTGCAGCTCTTGTCCACATCTTGATAGCAACCACGTGAGACATCTTGAGCCAGAATCACCCAGCTAGTAAGTTCCCAAATTCATGACCCACAGAAACCGTGAGATAATAAATGTTTACTGTTTTAAGCCACTAAGTTTTATAGCAATTTGTAATGTAGCAATGGGAAATTAATACAAAAACTATATTTATTTAACCAATACTTAAACAATTAATAAGGTTTTCCTTATTAATTTACAAAATAATTCTATAAAGACAATTGTAATAACAACAGGAAAACAAACATAAAAGGAAAAAATATCACCCAGGAGCTCATTACCTTAATAAATTGTCTTTATTTCTCTACCTTCCTTCTTAATCCACCCACACTCACAGTTTTATAAACCTATCATAGCTACAACTCATTTTTCCACTTTTTCACTTTGCATTTCACTTTGTCATAAGCATCTTTACTGTGTTATTTTTATAGTCATCATATTTATCAATTTTAAACTAATGTTCCTTAGATAGCTTAATTATTTTACTGCTGTTGAATAATTGGGTTGTTTCCAATATTTTGATAATATGTGTTACAAGGAACATCTTTGTGCAAAATTTTTTTTCTGTTTTCATAGATAGGTGTCCACATACATGATCACAGTATCAAAGATCTAAAGTATTTGGATATATTTTTAAATGTACTGCTATCTTTTTCTAAAAGGATTATAAAGTCTAAACCTTTTACAGTTTTAATATACTCATAGTAAACAAAAGTATCCTCAGATTATGAACCAGTTTGAAGAAATTTAATTGTAGTCTGAAAGCTGCTCCTCAGATAATGGCATTTTTTTAGCTACCACATGACTTAACATCAACAGACCTTAAGATAAGTCATCACAGATGTGCTTGTATTACTGTAATTTACCTGAATCCCTTTTAGCGATGAAGCACCCATATAAAGGAACACTCCATATAGCACTGGCATAGGAATAAACTGTAAAAGAACAATTAGAAAAAAGGCACAAGTTATTTTCAAATATAATGTGGTCAATATATTCTGCACTTCCAAAGAAAAACACAGAAAAATAAATAAATATTTTAGAAGCAGTATAGGGCAGAGCCAGAAGACATGGGTTAAAATCCCATCTCTAAGCACTTTTTAGCTGCATTACCTTAGGTAAGTTACCTAAGCTCTCTGTGCCTTAGTTTCCCAATATCTAAAAAGGGATAATAATAGGTCTGTTATAAGTATTTAATAGGTCAAAACCAATAAAAACACATATGATACGTAATAAACAATAAATATTAACTATTATTATTATGCTGCTTTAGGGAAATTTGAATTTTGTTTCACAATGGTAAGATATTTAGATTAAAGGTGAAGGATGGAGCTAACATCTAGACATTGTTCCTACACTTTACCAGATACTTGTAAACATGTGGATTGTTCAATTTTTCTCTTTTTATTGGAATACCTCAGCATCATTTTTTTCTCTATAATTACTTATATAACATAGAAATTAGTTCTTGCAAATTGTGTAAATTATTAAATAAAGGTAAACTTGTATAAATTATTAAATAATTCAATTAGAATTTTCGAAGTATGGACAACTAAAATGAGTTATAATTTAAAATACAATGAACACACCTTTGAAGTACCTGTCAAAATTATATGACAAAACAATTACTCTTTAATGCTCTTTAAAATGGATTCAACTATTTTATTTTATTTTATTTTATATTTAAGGATAGAAGTGAGACATACTTTATTTCATAAATTGAGATTAATTTTATACACAGAAAAATAGCTGTTAGTAAAATTATGATGGGGTTTAATAAACCCAAATACATTCAGAAAGTTCAGGATTCAACTACTTGAAACATAAAAAATAAGTATGTATAATAATGATGTTCATGTAGTAGTTTTATGAAACATTTAAAATACAAAACTGCATATGTGGCCGTGACCATGGCATTGCTTATCTCTGTACCTCCACCTTATATTAAGTAATATTAATTGCAAATATATCTGTCCACTGACAAGAAAATAGAAACTTTATTTTGTGTAGGCCTACAGTAAACTCAGGTCACAAGTCAGTCAGAGATGAGTGACTCTTTCCCATAACCTGATTTTCATTTCAAAATTACAATAATAATTTCCACAAATTTTACTCTGCCAGATTTAATTTTTTTATGTATTTAAGGATTCTAAAATATAGCACATAATTTCCCTTGTTAAGAAGCTATATAAACATGGTAAAAATTCATCACTTTCGTCACATGCCGTACAATATTTACAAATTGATGGCTTAGATTCAAATGAAATTTCTTAAACAATAATAAATATATTCTTCCTTCTCTCAAATTCATAAAGGCAGATTTCATTACCTTCAGAATACTGGTCATAAAGACTGATGAACCCATAAGAATAAAAATCATAAGCCCAGTAACCCTTTGCTCCCGAATGCCAAGAAATTTGGGTTGTTCTCCTGGAGCTGAACATTCTGATTCCAGTTTTAGGCTGTTGACATGAGTGATGGAGAGGACAGTGGCAGCCACAAACCACGGCAGGCCCATGATGGAGCACACACCAAGCATGACAGCCACCATTAATAGATCCAGATGGTACCCACAACCTTTCTGTTAAGAGAAAGAAAAGAGGATTCTCATACTACCTGAATTTGGCATAGAGACCAATGACACCACCACCATGGAATAGTAAAGAATAGAAAAGAGATACTATCTTGAATCTTGTATAACTGATTCTAAAATGCAAAATAAATTAAAAAGATAACAGTCTCAAAATATATAATCTACTTAAAGAAAAGTTGCAGGTGTTCCTACTGCAATTATGATTATAGTGGCTTCTACATATTTTAATAGGTTTAATGTAATTCTGGCTTAATGGTACATTAGTTTCCATTCTACTTCTGTTGAATAGGTAAAGTCATTATCAAATACAGTCACTTCACTTTGGTTCCTTAAATGGGCAGGTTAATTTGCAATTCATATGTCTAGTCTTTCATCATTAATTCATACGAAAAATATTGAGCATCAATTATATACCAGGCATCAGGCTGAGAAAACAAAGTATGGGCTGTGTCCACAGCAGAGCTAAGAATGGCTTGGTTGTGACTAGAAACCACTTCCTGACAATACCCAAGAAGCCTTTCTGTTAATATCTCCTAAAGAAAAACTCTTCTTAAACCCTCAGTTTCCAATTGCCCTGTTTTGTCTCAATGGTTGACTTTTACTGGGAAAAATAATATCATAGAACCTAAACTTCCATATATACTCATTTTTATCTTAATATATTACTACTGCATCTTGTTCTCATCTGTTTCAGTTTCAGCACTGGAAAAATTTGGCCTCTCCTTAAAGTGATAGTTTTTGTGTTTTCTATCTCCTCTATGATCCTCCTGTGCTATCACTGGCCTCCAGAGGATTTCTTGAACCAGGCAGGAAATGTAAATGAGGAAAAATGGGTGCAAGGGACATGTGGAGGTGTGGGGATCTGGAGACTGCTCCCTAGCGGAGGGTGATTAGCTAAGAGTTCTCTGAGGAGACAAACTGAAGAATGGAGAAGAACCGAGTTACCCTCTTCCTCCATCCCCTGTAGGAAATTGACAGTGTAAAGCCTCAGAGGCAGCAAATGGTACTTTACGTTCCAACTCTTAATGACTACTTCATGAGAGGTGCTGTAATAAAATGCTTAAGGGTATAAGTTCTGGAGACAGGTGGCCTGGAATCAAATGCTGGCTCAACCAATGATCTTGGGCAAATCATTTAACTTCTTGTGCCTCTGTTTCCCTGTCTGAAAAATGGTGATGATAACAGGAGACATCTTGCTGGGTTGTTGTGAGAATTAAATAATTTGCAAATGATTTTGCACATCATTTAGAACAATGTCTGATATTTTAGTAAGTACCCAGTAAATGTTAGGGGCTATTATATTCTAGCAGTTGAACAATACATTTTTCTTTTGTACTCACTTGTTTCAAGGATCCTCAATAAAAATATATAAATGTTTCTTAAGGGCAGGTAAACTTGTCATACAATTTCTCAGTATATCTCAGTTTTTAGTGCAATCATTGACGTACAATAAGCAATCATAAAGTTACAGATTGACTTTTTTAAAAGGAAATATGCATTATTGAAACAGTTTTTAGAATCAAACAGGTATAATTTTAAAATAAATATAGCTGCTAAAATTAGTATTATGAACACGAGCAAAATTTACCAATTATTCTAGAGGAATAATTTTGGCTTTTCTTACAGGCAGTTTTACCAAGCTGCAAGCAGTTTCCAGCTAATCTGAAAGCTATTAGAGCCTGGAGGGTGAAACATACCGAGTATCTGACATGTATTTGTCATGGCAGTGTTTTCTTTCTGCTATTTTATTTTGTTGTTTTATTAAGAAAAACACCCTTAAAATCGGTTGTACTTCCTTCCCTTTCTGCTTATCCCTGACAAATTATAAAAGTGTAGGAGATGACAGCGAGGAGAAAATGAGAGATGCCACATAAGGACCTTTTCCTCCTGCATTGTCACCAATTCCGTGGCACCCCTCCTTGGGTCAGCTGAGCTGGGGCAATGCTCCAGTTCACCCAAATGCCTAACCTCAATTTCCCTTGTGAATATGACTCTAGAAACCTTTTTTTGCTAGTAACTCAGGAGAGGTTTTCATTATTAAGAGATGGAGGGTGGGAAGAGAAACACCCTGGTGTCAGCATGACCAAAAAGGTGTAACCAGCTTCACTAGGGCCATACTCTGGTCCCCTGGCCCTTTTGCAGAACATTTTGGAAAATGTAGTTGCGTAGAACTCAAATTTTAGTCCCATTAAAGGACCACATCTTAACCAGTTAGAGGAGTGTCTTGTCCTGGGACCTCTGGAGTGTGAAGAATATAGAACAGCAAAGGACCTGACCCTTAAGCCTCCATCGCTGAGGCAATACAATGTGAATGGTGCCCCCTGGGCAGTTTTGCAAAGTTGTGGTACTGCTAAGAGAGAATGGAAGAGGTGCTAGTAGCTGAGAGGTAAACATTAGAGGAGGGCAAAGGACACGGGGCCTTGAGAGTCAGGCTTGTGCGTTTAGCACACCCTGGACTCTCCCAGGGTCCATGCTCCCTATGGCTTAATAATATGAGGAAGGCCTTCATGAGAGTGATTTCCTACAGCTCTTGTCTTAGTGTTTTAAAAATATGATACAAATGTAAACAGTGGGATTCTAGATTGCAGGAAGCAGACAAAATAATGCTTTCCGAGGGAATAATTTCCTTTTTAAACTTAGAAAGCAAGCTTTGTAAAGTCCAAGTAGATAATAAAAACAAAAATACAATTTCCCCCGATTATGTTATACAACAATGGGAGCATCTTAATTTAATGTGAATCAAAGGAAATAAAGCAGTTCTGGCACTTCCACTAATTAGTCATTATCCTTCTTCTTGCCTTTCATTTAAAATGTCTTTAAAAACATGGTCTTTGTAACCATATTATTAGCTGATAGGCATGCCAGCCAAAGGGAAGTATCCCTTTGTCAGAGAGAGAACTGTGCACCTTCTAACATATTTCTGTAGATTTTTTTTCTGAAATAAAGACAGAACCAGAGCTTCTATTCTCACATTCATCCATGAATCACGGGAAATGGACATATGGGAGGAAAAGGGAGCATAGCAACAGGTGATGCTGCACCAGACCCCACTAAAACCAACATGCAGCAAGACAAGAGGCCAGCCAAGAGGACCATCTGATACCCAGATGCCACTGCTGAAAAAATTCGTCTCAAAGCTTGGCAGCAACTTCCTGCATCTGTCAAGTTAACCACATAAAAGACTATAGATTGACATGAAGAACCAGGCTGACAAAGAGGGCAAAAAAGAACATATCAAATGCCATAATCATCAAGAGAATGTAGTGCCAAATGAATGTTGCAAATGCATCCATTTACTCAAGTGATCTGGAATTGTATTGCTGTTTATTAAAAATGATGTCAAAAGAAGGCTGAACTGTCTACAGAAACATGTAGAAAAGCCCACGGTTGTATCTTAACAGAAACTTTCTTTTCTGAAAGATAATATCTAACTATCCACTTTTAGAGAATGTACTTTTTTTTAAAAAAGTGGGTATTTTTAATCCTTTTCAAAGGGATTCAGTTAACCAATGCTTATTCCACTTCTCTAGGGAAGAAACAAACAAATGAGAAATGCTAGAGAGAGTATGAATTGACGTCTATATACAATATAGATGAAATCTGCATTCTCAAGTGTTTACATTTGCAACTTCTGATACGTTTGAATGACCCAAAGGATCATGAGGTGCAGTGAGTTAGAGTTTTGCTAATCTTGAAATTCTTCGTTCTGAGGGAGGAGTTAGTCACTTAGCCTGTGAGTTGGGGCTAGACTCCTCATCTCAACACAGCTTTATTACGTATACAGTAACACTCATAAAACGATAAAGAGATTTTTACTGGCAGGAAAAAATCCTCTAAAAGAAAACCAACTACTGGATTTGGTAATGGAAGTGAAGAAAAAGTGGAAAGATCTAAAATATAAGTTTGAGAGAGATAAAGAATGAAATGATGAATTTCTAGGTGACTCGGATATGTGATGTAGACTTAGATACATGATGTGGCCTCTACCAGGTGCTTGATACAGAAGCTAGAAATCATCATTCATTAAACTATCTCAGGGAATGCTCCAACCAAGGCAAAAATGGGTTTTCAAGGGAGAAAAAAAAAATAAGTAAAAGCTGAAAATGTGGTTAACTTGTGGTCTGGGGATATATTCAAGAAACATGTGTCTTTTTGTGACAATGTGGTTCAAGTTAAAGCCAGAGACTGTGCAAACACTTCAGGGAAGCAACAGGCGGGAGAGCGGCTATGGAACAAACCATTACTCTGAGTAAAGAACATTCTGAGAAAGTGATTTTTTGCTGTTATTAACAGGAAAATCAGTAGCAGCAGACCACACTGTAGTGAAGCTTAGAGAAGACAAGGGTTAAAGGCCAAAAAAAAAAAAAAAAGTGTTCGGTGTAGATAAAATATGTCTTCACTGGAAGGAACTTACTTTGCAAATATCCATATCCAAGGAGGAGAATGGGGTGTTCAGACTCACAGTGGCCAAGAAAAGTCTAACTCTTCTGCTTGCGGCAATGTAGCAAATTTATGATTAAGCCAGATTTGCTGTTTACTAAATCCAGGCTATTAAGGGGTAAAATATGAATCTTTTGATTACATAGTCATTTGTACAATAAAAAGTAATGTACAAATAATGTAATATAGTTTAATAATATAGTCTCAAGTTTGTCTCAGTGACAAAAATATTAAATGCTTTAGTTCTACATTTAATTTTATAAATGCAGATACTTGAAAGGACCACTTAAAGAATGCTTTATTATATTTTAGCTATTCTATACGATATGTAAAGGGGAGGTAAATATAGTATATTTGTTGATGTGGAGCTTTGGAAAGTCTGTGAATGTCAAGGGCCTACCATGGGTTCATGAAGAACAAGGAGCAAGCAATATGTGATTTATAAGGTGGAGAGATCTGGAAACAGCAAGCATACAGGACAGCCAAAAAGGTAACATCACCTTGGGCAATTCTTCATTTACTTCCACATTCTGTTTTAATGATTCCACTAATATTTAGAAAAAAATTTTACAAGGAAAATTTCTCAGTTAACTCAGTGATATTTCTGTCTAATTATAAAAGCCAAAAAAAACCCAACTTCCTTTGAAAGGGAAACAATGACTACATAGCTTACTTTCTTTCTAAAACAGGAGTCTTTTAGTTCATTTTAAAACATGTGCCATACAAGGAAATATATATACTGCCATTAAAAATGATAATGCAGATTTATATTTATATTGTTGGCATCGGATAATTGCCATTATAATGCTCTTATATAAAAACAACAAGCAACATATGTAGTATGAAAATACAAATTTTGGTGTATAATTAAAACAGAAATGGGAAAAATAGAGATGTTTTCAGTTTAAAAAAATAAACTGGTGTCTAGGAAAAATGTTTTCCTACTCCTTAGAGAGTAGCAGACTAACAGCATTCAACATTAAGTTCTTAACACCGGTTTTACAGATCTACTTAATCAACTACATAACTTTAATAATTAAGTTGTGGTGGTATTTGCTTTTGCAGAAGGCTGATATTTTAAAAGCAAATAATATTTTTGAATGATTGATATTAAATAAGTTGACTACTAATTTGGAAATCTGAATTTCTTGTTTTGAGAGCTGTAAATGATTTAAAGTTTCTAATATTGAATAATGTAGTTCAGCAGTATTTTGGGGCCAGCTCATACAGACTTATAAGAACCAATTGTTTAATTTTCAAATATTTTCCTGCCAATTTTTTGATGTCACTCTTTTAGCTTGAAATGGGCCACGATGGGAGTATTGACATCATGAAAATCGGCAAACATTATAAATCAGGGTATTTCTTTTTATACACAGAGGACTGGTTGTTAAACATGTACCAGCACATCACTGGTCTAGTTCCTAAGACTTCATGTGATATTTTGGTAGAATACATCTTTAATAATCAAAAAATTTTTTGACCAAAACAAGAAGTGAATATGAACTCATTTTAAAAAAGGTTTTCGAGCACGCTTAAGTTACTTTCTACAAAGAGAATAAAGAATACTCTTTATTTTAAGAGAGACACACACTCTCCCCAATATAATAGACAAAATTCCTTTTCAGTAAGATTTATTACAAATAACTGTGCTTTCTTATACTTATGTCATTACTACTTCCCATCAAATACTTCAAGCAATCTGATTTTTAAATCTTTCTAACAAACATACTTAAAAATTCTATAAAGTATGATTTCTGTTGCTCTGACAATGAAACTTTTCCTAGAGTTTAAAGAGTATGTGAAGATAGCTGGCAATTATCCCATGATACCAGAAAAAACAAGATTGTGCCTGTTCTGTTTTTGTAAGGTTTGATTCAGAGTACTTTTAACCATTCAATGATTTTTTTGATTTTATTTAACATATTCCTATAAATGATAGTGCTCACATTACACATCTCAGACAAACTGCACACCAGTGAACAGCTAATTTTTCACAGTTGCCAAATGGCAGGGTCAGAATATAATAAATAAGATACATTCATATTTATTCTTTTTGTAAAAGAAAGTCATTAGAATCTGCACTAAAATTCAACAAAGATGTCACAAACTATAACATTTATGACTGGTTTTAATGTCATAGACATTATAGATGGAGGAACGACTAAAGAAAACGAGAATTATTTGAAGATGTAATTTGTTCCAAAATGAATGCAATCTAATAGATATACTTAAGGTCAAATAGAGAAATAGAAGAACCCCAGACGTAAGACAAATTGGTAAAGCTACACTTCACCAAAATAGATTATTTCATTACAGTGTGTTAAACATGGTAAAGAAAGCTAGAACTTTGCCAATGTTTTTAAATTTTAAGTCCTGGAGGTAGGGTTCCAGAGTTCAGAGCTCAGCCAAGTGCTATAATTAAATTAATTAATTAATAATTAATAAATTAATGTTAAACTTATCGTCAGACAAAGTACCATGAATATAGAAAATAAAATTATGAATCTGAAAATATTTTAATATTTCACTATGCAAATGACTATAGAATACAAAATATAATAAACATCAGTATAAAGTATAATTGACATCCGTTGAATCACAATGATTTACATTAAAATGGAGGTTAAAATATACCTTTAGCTTATGCTCTTTTCTGTTGATGATGACGGCTGTAATCTGTTGGTCCATAAAAATTAGAATAGTACAAAGTAAAGCTGGAATAACAGCAGCTATTACTGTCCACCATGGATTTGGGCCTAAAGGTGTAATAAACCAGCCACGATCATCTCTTGTGGGCTGTGAAAAATTAAAGAATGCACAGTTATTAACTGGATTAATGAATACCTAATCAAATTGTCTTACAGATAATACCAGGAAAACCCTAGTTATAAACTGATATGCCAAGTGAATTATATATTTAATAATAATAATATTCACAAAGCATTTATAAGGTACCAGACACTATTCTAAGTGCTTTAAATATTTTAACTCATTTTTTCTTCACAACAGTCTAAAGAAGATACAGATAAGGAAACTGAGACATAGAGAGGTTCAGTAAATTTTTCAAGGTCCCAAAGCTAGTAAGTGGTGGAGATAGGATTTCAGCTCTGACAAACTGACTCACAAATTTGTGTTCTCAATCAATACCTATATTAAATAAAATCATATTAATATTTATCATTTATGATTGGCAAATTTATTTACATTTACAAATATCACATTGACCCACTGTGTATAACTCTTATTTTAGACGTGTATCCAGGTCACTATGTAATAATGTCAAAAAGACGTTTGGTCACATCATGGGCTCAGGGAAAGGTTCAAACATGGCTGGTGCCTGAGATGAGACCCAAAGGAAATCATTTTGACGATTCTTTGAGGAAGTCCCTAGCTATTTTTTTTTTTTTTTTTTTTTTGCAGTACGCGGGCCTCTCACTGCTGTGGCCTCTCCCGCCGCGGAGCACAGGCTCCGGACGCGCAGGCCCAGCGGCCATGGCCCAGGGGCCCAGCTGCTCCGCGGCACGTGGGATCCTCCTGGACTGGGGCACGAACCCGCGTCCCCTCCATCGGCAGGAGGACCCTCAACCACTGCGCCACCAGGGAAGCCCCCTCGCTCTTTTTGATAGGTGAGAAAACAGGTTCAGAGAGGTAAAGTAACTGGCCCAAGGTTGCATAGTTAGTAACATGGTCTGAACTCTATTCCAGACCTAATTTTATCTGTTTTCAAGGCCTATCCACTGTGCGTCACCCTTACTTTCAAAATGCTTCCTTATCTTTTAAGAATATAGATATTCCCACTGGAATAATTGACAGAAATTTTTTTCAAGCTGCCTCTAGGTTTCCATTTCTGTGATTTCTATTTTTTTAATATTAGGCCAAAATTTTAGTCATGCTGTGGGCATTTTATTTACTGTTATATTAATCTATATTCTTTATATTTTCATGAAAATCCCAAGAACTAGGGTTATAGCCATCATCTGAATAAAAATTAGACCTACAGAGATGGAGAGATGATAGTAAATCCTATGATAACTTCACCTTGAAAACACTTGGTACTTGTAGTTTTGGAGATGGGATCCCAATGGCATAGTCAATTAAAACCATACACAGAATCGTAAGAAAGACAGCAAAGTCGCTCACTATGGATCGCACCTAAACATAATGAAAACACTTGTCACTTGAAGGAACTATAAATAGTGAAGAATACTCAGGAACATAATCTAGAATCACACTTTATAAACACTTTATGACATAATATCATAATATTATATTTTACGCATACTATAATATTACTACTAACTCTTGTCATATTTATATTTATGTATCTCTGTCATTAGGATGAATACACACTCAACATTTTCAAAATGAGGCATTATGGAATAGCTACAATGGTGATTGTGCTGTTTTCATTTAAAATCTAAGTTTATTATGGGAATCTTGCATGATACAATATCACTACATCAGCAGTGCTGATAAAAATCTAAGTTTATTATGAATTCCAGTATGTGAATATTTATTTCACAGAATAAGTTTGCATGGCTAGAATTTCGCTATATTTTAGTACTCTTTCTCACGTAGGTAACATTTTAATATCATAAACCTGAAATACCATAAAATAAAATTATCTATTTTTATTGAAGTTAGTTAGTTTATCTGAGCTACAAGTATGGCAGCAGGTAATTTGCACAACAGAGTAAGCAAATTTAAAAGTTATTCTGTGTAAGCCAGTTTTTAAAGCCATTTCTCTTTTATAAAGCCTTCATTGAGAAAAATTCTTAAACAATAATCAACAAGATCTGCCTTTTATTAGGCTGCCTTTATGACGCACACACAAACACATACAAAATGCAGGAGTTTGATACAAAAAAGATAATTCTATATTAATCAAATTAAGCTTTGGGGGGAAAGAAATGAATCTTCCACGTTACGGAAGGAAGAGGTAAGAAAAACAGAAGTTTCTCTCAAACAGCAGTTCTTAAAACATTTTCCCAGAGTAGAATTTTCATCACAATTTTTAGCTCATCCCTAAAAAGCTTGTTTTCTTGTTTCTTCTTTCTTTTTCTTTTCTCCTTCCTTCCTTCCTCCTTCCCTCCCTCCCTCCCTTCCTTCCTTCCTTCTTTTTTGGCTGAGTCAGACCTTATAGGTGTTACTTTGCAGTGTTAAATATTGAACTAAGCTGTTTCTCTGTTTACTTTCCTTTCCAAATATGCAGATGCAAACGTGGTGGGTTAGGCGGAGGGACTGACACTTTAAAAATGAAAAAGAGGATAGTGTTCCAATGAGTCTTGCAGGGGCTTTCCCAATTACAGAATGTAACAGTGGCTCCTATGAGGTGTCTGTCAGGCTGGAATAGTTCCCACTGTTCACTGGGCAAGAAAGTGACAATCAGTAATGCAGTGTGTGCTTTTGAGTTCCAAAAATGAAAGTGGGAAAGTGGGAGTTTATCTCTGGGATTTGAAGTTAGGAGATAAGCCTGGAGGGAATGTGTACTCCTAGCACTGTATCACAAAATGCTTTCTCTTACCTCCCTCACCATGCCCACTCCTAAACTGGCAGCTCAATCACACAAAAACCTTTTCGTGGCTCCTTTAACGACAGCAATAGCTCTTTCTTTTGTCCTAAAACACACATGACTCCATAACATGCTTTATGTTGGTTCACGTTTTGATCAGAAAAATTGTAGTCTAGGTACCTTGGTTGGAAAATAGCGGCTAGTCTTGAACTGCTTCAGTGTGGCTGACAGAGTAACTGTGGAAAAGAACAGGATCACTGACCAAAATAGAACATCTGGAACATATGGGTGCTCGTGGCCACAAGCTCGTCCAACATACTCTCCATGTAATGATTTGCATTCCTGCCAGAGGAAGGAAAACAAATGGAGCTATTAAGCAAAAAAGGTGGACACGTTTCTTTCAGAAAACTAACATCTTAAGATCGCTTGCAGTTGAGTTGCTGAAGTTTTCAGTTATGGCTCCTAGTTGCATAGGTAGTGAGCAATATGAACCACTTCTAAAATTCTTGCCTTTTCAAATTAAGTTTAAATCTATGAAACTAACTGATTTATCAATCACCATCTTAATGAATTTTCACATCAACCCTATAAAATAGGTAGTTGTTATTATTTCTATTTCATGTCTGAGGAAACTGAGGTGTAGAGAAGTTAAGTAATTGGCTATGGGCTCACCGCTGCTGGGTGGCAGCAGAGTTGTGATACAAACATGATATTCCTTTGGTGGGAATATTATTAAAGAAGAACAATGATTTTGTAGAATTATCTAGTCCAAAAGCTCCCAAGAACGGTGAGAAAAGCAACAAAAAACTATGATACATTATTACTGGAGTGAAACTGAAAGTCAAAGATGGGGCTCAAATTTAAATTATAGAACAAAAGAGAAAAAAGTATAGAAGCAATGCAAAGTTCATATTTACTATGACTTCTTCATGGTCTTTTTTTTTTTCCTGGTATATATTTTATAAGCCTCTGAAGGATCATTTCTAATTGCTGCCTTAGCCATGAGGTGGCAGCAAAGTCAAAAAAATTTCCTTTCTTGGAGGAAAAAAACTGAGCATTTTAAACATTAATATTTTGAAATTAAAACTTTTTAAAAACGTTTTGCTTTTTACTATTTTAATTTAAAGATTAGAACACTAAATTTTAATTTTTTATTTCAAAACAGAGAAAAGAATGGTTTAAGTGATCCAGTGACCTTGTTAGTACTTGAGATATCTGGACCTGAACAGAAACTGAATTGTGCCATATACTTAAAGATCTTAGAGAAAAATATGGACTGACGGACTGATCACCAACAGAGACTGTCCAATGAACAAAGTTTCAGGCCCTGGAGTCCTTGTATAGCAGAAAACAAATACCTTCAAAAGATTCTAGACTAAATCACAGATTGTTACATGGTTATCCAAAAACAAACTAGTAAAATCTACTTGGGGCAGCTACCCCTAAGGCTAGGATTCTTGAGAAATATTGTTTGTATACTTTATAATTATCTAACACAATTCCATTCCCTTTTCTAATCTAACTGCAAATGCTACATTCTTTGCTAGCTAAAGTTGAATTCCAATTATCTATTTTAATATAGAGCACAATGACTTGGCTAATTGAAAAACCAAAGAAAAATCCCCCAGGCCTTAATTATAGCTTTAATTTTCCTTCTCTCAAAACTCTGTTAAAATAGATAAAGTAGCAAAAATGAATCCTTGAATTTTTTAGTCCCATCTCTTGCCCCTTGTCCAGAGATACTAGTATAGCAATTACTAAGCAAAGTAATGGTTAAGAAGAATGGATAAATACAAAGAGGAGCTAGAAGCTCTGTTGTAAACACATTATCTAAATATTTGTGATCAGTCTTTTGTGCAGATATAAAAGTCCTCCAAGTCTTGGACTTGACTGGGTCTTGTTCTCAAATCTTAGGAACATAGAAACCATTTAAAGGATCATTTAACTGTCTTATAATCTATAATACATTGCCAATAGCTTGCCTAGTTACTTTAATTCAAAGCAAATTCGAAAAGTGTATTTATTTTTTCTTCCTTTTAGGGGGACAATATGCTATTTAAAAAGGAAAAATTGTGAACTACTAAATTCTACATTTATTTTCTGGTTTATACTAACTGTACCTTTAACACACACACACACACACACACACACACACACACACACACACACACACACACACACACACACACACACACACACACACACACACAAAACAAGTACTGAGATTTGGAAGAGAAAACTAAATCCAAATCCTGTTCTCTTATTTTGAGTCTCACATATGGTTTCACTTACAAAAATGAAAAACTGCTTGTTGACAAACTCATTTCTACTAATTATTCTTCAACACGTTCTAAGTTTCAGCAGTGTTATAAGTTGGTAAAAATTAAGTTTGATAAAATAAGAAATTAAAGTTGGCATTAGTGTCCTGCCCCTTAGTTATATATAAGCTAAATATGTAATTCTGGCACTAAAACGATTCTTAACCAATTGCTAGTTAATTGCTTGTGAATATTTTAAACCTCGCCTAGGAATTCCTTTATAATGACAGATTTTGAGATACTGCTAAAAATATATATAAACATAGAAACCTAAGTGTTCTAGCTTGCTATAAAACACTTGAATTAGGCATTATTCACAATAGCCAAGATATGGAAATAACCTAGATGTCTGTCAATGGATGAATGGATTAAGAAAATGTAGTATAAATATATAACAGAATATCATTCCCTTAAAAAGGAAGGAAATCCTGCCATTGCAACAACATGGATGAATCTGGAGGACATTATGCTGACTGATATAAGCCAGACACAGAAAGACAAACACTATATGATTTAACTTACATGTGGAATCTAAAAATGTCAAACTCAGAAGCAGAGAGTAGAATGATGGTTACTAATGGCTGGGGACAGGGGAAACATGGGGAAATATTGGCCGAAGGGTACAAACTTTCAGTTATGCAGGATAAATTATGAAGATCTAATGTATAACATGGTGACTATGGTTAATAATATTGCATTAAATAATTGAAATTTGCTGAGAGAGTAGATCTTAATTGTTTTCACCAAAAAAAAAAAAAAAAAGGTAACTATTTGAGGTGATGGATATGTTAATTAGCTTGATTACGGTAATCATTCACATCATATACATATACCGAAACATCATATTGTATACCTTAAATATACAAAATTTTTATTTGTCAATTATACCTCAATAAAGCTGGAAAACAAAATCAACCAAAACAAGATATTTACATTAAATAGTAAATTTGTGATTTGAGACTATTTTTCAAAACGATCATTAAATATTTATTGAACACTTATTATGCATACAGCTGTTTGGGAGAATCAAAGAAAGCTGAAGTTCTTTGCCCTTGCTGAGTTAGCAAGGTATAAATTACAATTAATGAGATATGTAACAATTCAATTAAAAATCATCACATGAATAATATACAAAGTAGATATTACATGACTATTTTTACAAAACTAGTTATAATATCCATTAGCACAGTGCTTTATTAATACAATGTTTTTGATGATACTAATGGTTATGCTGAGGAAAGAAATCCCAGAATAACAATTAAGACAAAACAATTTTATGGCCCTCATTGACTTAAAAATTGTAAGACTTTTTCATTACGTAGCATTCCCTTTGGTGATAAATGCTATTTCTGGTCAAGATTAGCAATTACCTATTGCAAAAACTGCTTTTAACTAATGAAAAATAATATGAAAATTTCTGCCAGAATGTTAACTCCTAGTACAGAACTTCAAGAAAAAAACCACAGTGCTAGATTTGCTTTGATTGCAAAATATTTTTCACTGTACTCTGCTTGAACCTAAAACTTCTAATATTTAAAATTAACTCATGGCTAGCTAGATCAATTGTGCTAAGAGTCTCTTTGAAAGTTATGATTCAGGGTTTGCTACTACATGGAATGAATATTATTATTTAATATTAAATTATTCAAGACTATAAAACACAGAGTAAATTATCATGTTAAATAATTTAGAGATGAGATTATTGGGTTACTGTATTGTAGGGGACACCAAGATGAGGGACAAAAGCAAGGGACTCAAGACATAATATCTTTATAGTTTACAAAAGGGAAATATAAATAGAAGATGCACTGCTGAATGGACCAACCACAATCCCATGTCTAAATTCTGAATAACTGTAGCATTCTTTCTTGTTCAGCTCATCATTTCTTTTACTGATCGATTTAAATGGCTCTCTGAAAGGAAACAGTTTGGTAATGTTATTTTTTCTAAGAAAAATAGGACAGAATAAATGTTAACCATAACAGAAGAAAACAACAAAAGTAAGTGAAGGCTTATTTTAGAGCAAATGACTAGCATAAGAGGAAAAGTAGTAAAATATAGGTCAAGATAGAATTTTAAACAGAAGGTAAGTAATTTGATTTTGATTCTGAAAGAAAATATTTAATGAGGAAAATTGATAAAATAGGCAATAGGTCAAGTGGTCTTACAAGAATCATGTTTAGAGTTTTATAACATTTGTACAACAAAAAAGATTTCTGTGTGTCACTAACTGGCTCACTTACTAAATGATATGTTTTTCATAAAATGAACTAGAATTTATATAGTTTTATGCCCATGGTTATAATGGGATTTGAGCTTATATGGGTAGATAAAGTGGCAGAAGCTTTGGATTGTAATGTTTGTAACTGGGAAGAATAGAGAAGAAACTAGAATGACTCAGATTTTAATACTTATTAAAACCAGAACACTTTCGATTTTTCCAATTATGAGATTTGATTGACCAGAAGTAAAGGATGCAAATGTAGATGGAAAAGGAGGTGCACAAATATTGCAAGAGATTAAGAAGAACTGAGAAATTCAGCTATGAGGGGGGAAAAAGATACCACAAAAAAAGAGGAAAGCCAAAAATATTTTTAAAGGTATAAGATTTAACTTTGATAGGTGAAAAATATGTTGCCATTCTATTTCTTGAATGGAGGATAAAGAGAAAATGGAAGTAAGAAAATCTTCCTGAGGGAGGTGCCAGAATTTTATTAAGAAAAGTGACTTTTGTTTTTCCAAAAAGTTCAATATTTACACTAAAATATTAACAAACATCCCCTCCCCCTTAACATATTCTGAACAGCTGGAGCAGTATTACAGAGTAAAGTAAAAGCATTCTGGGTTCTTTACACAGAAGGCTGACTTAGTTCTGCCATACGGTTTCATTTAGGTCAACACTACTCTTATTTAATGTGCTTTCAGTTAATCTAGTCACATTATGCCATATATGTGTGCTTTCAGAGTAACTCAGGCCTAATAACTACTGGAAAAACTTAATAATGAAAGAAAACCCCAGTAAACTTATGCATACTTGAAATGAATGAAATCAAAACCATCACTTTTATAATAGTATTTGTTTAAAACACTTAACTTAGTGGCAATAATTCATTCAAAAAGTCAATAAAAGCCCTTATAGTAATAAGATTCAAGGTATGACCTATTTTTCTTTTCTAAAAATTAATTAATTAATTTATGGCTGTGTTGGGTCTTTGTTGCTGCATGCGGGCTTTCTCTAGTTGCGGCGAGTGGGTTGTGGTGTGCGGGCTTTTCATTGCAGTGGCTTCTCTTGTTGTAGAGCATGGACTCTATGCGCACGGGCTCAGTAGTTGTGGCTTGTGAGCTCTAGAGCGCAGGCTCAATAGTTGTAGCACATGGGCTTAGTTGTTCCGTGGAATGTGGGATCTTCCCGGACCAGTGCTCAAACCCATGTCCCCTGCATTGGCAGGCGGATTCTTAACCACTGTGCCACCAGGGAAGTCCATGACTTATTTTTCAATGTTTCACTTACCGACACAGTTAGGTTCTCCCAAATTATGTCAGAGGCAGAAATATTGGATTCCCTCCATTCCTTCAAAGTATCATTGCTAGGATTATGTGGTTCCACACAGTTACACCTGCAAAGGCAAAACAGTGTCTTTTGTGAAGTATCTTTTTGTCACCATACTTAAAACAAATTTGTGATGGGTCCTTCTTCCCCAGTCACAGCCTTCCTCCATCTGAGAGATAAGTAGGTAGGTCATCCTAAACTCCAAAACACACTATTTTCAGACAGAGGATAGATATATTGTTAGGACATTAGATCACTTCTAATGTTTCCTGGAATGAGAGGTCATTCCCTCTCTGTCCCCATCAGAGGAAATTTTTTAAAGTGTAGGTTAGAACACAGGGCTTTTGAGGCCTTTTAAACCAAGATGCTTTCTAGACCTTACAACAACCCTTTGCCTCTAAATTATAAGTCAAGTGGGAAAAAATTATAAATATTCAAATGTATTATTATAATTACTTATTTTTATTAATACTGTATAACTATATCAATTAAAATTGGAGTTTATAATTCATATTTTAGAGATCATTTAGAATTTTGCAATGTAATTTAAAATTAAAGGTAGGTTGAAGCAAGAACCCTAGGTATCTCAGGATATATTTTCTTTGTGATGAGTGATAGTTCTATTAAAAATCAAACAATCAGTATGCAAAAGATTTTTGAGTAGCTACTACATATAAAGTAACATGATGAACGCTGGGTGGGGTAAGAGCAGAGAGAATAGGAAAAAGCTGGGCAAAAGCTGGGCAAAGTGGTACTGTTATGTAATAAAAAACAGCTTTTGATCTCATGTTCTTTATAACTTTGTAAGTAAATGAGAAGACAAAAGCAAAGATTATCAATAAGTTAATTGTCTTAGATGTTAACTTCAATTTACAAATTGTTTGAAAAATTCATTCATAAGTCTATTATTTGCTCTTCAGAGAGCATTTTCTTATAGAAGCATTTTATAAAAATAGTGGTTGGGCTCTCAGATTAAGCCACATATATACTACATAACTTGTATATTAGTTGGATTGCTGTTTTAGTGATATTAATTGAACTGTAGAACCCAACTGCCATTATTTCTGTAGGCAAATATATTACAGTCTCTACTTGATAAATTTCTCTGCCTAAGCAACAGTATCTCTTCTTTATTTATTTTTTTTTTTCGGTACACGGGCCTCTCACTGTTGTGGCCTCTCCCGTTGCAGAGCACAGGCTCCGGACGCGCAGACTCAGTGGCCATGGCTCACGGGCCCAGCCACTCCACGGCATGTGGGATTTTCCCAGACCAGGGCACGAACCCATGTCCCCTGCATCGGCAGGCAGACTCTTAACCACTGCGACACCAGGGAAGCCCTCTCTTCTGTCTTTTACATCAGGAATTTTAGTCTGTTCTTTTTTTTTTACCACCATTCATTCATTTTTCAAAGTGTACTGAGTGTCTATTATTACAAGAAACTCTCCTTGACTTGGGCAATACAGACAGGTATGTTCCTGCTCTCACTAAGAGATGTTAGAGTATTCTCCACCTGGGCTCACATGGGGCTGGGCCTCTAAAAAAACAGAGGATTACAATGAGAAAGTTGTTGATGAGGACTTTAAGGGAATGAGACATGGAAGTATTAGCTACTATGAGCAGCTACAGTGACCACCATGGTATCAGAGGGAGGAAACATAGCAAAAAGGAAACAGTCCCCTGAGATGCAGTAATAGTCATTCATTAATGCAATTTATTCAAATCTATAGGTTCTCAAGTCCCAGATTAGTTGTACATAATCCCAGAACACAGGATTATGTGTCAGAAAGGCCTTTGTCCTTTACTGGCTGTGTGGCCAGGGGCAAATTATTTAAGCACTCTAAATCTTGGTTTCCTCATAAATAAAATGCAGACTGAAATGCTTACCTTGTAGAGCTATTATGAAGAATAAGTAACATGATATATATTAAGTGCCTGGTATACATTTATGCAGTTTTGAAATTGTAGCTGCCATCATCATCATGGTTCTCATCATTATTTTCTGGTTCATTTTTCAGTTTTTCATAAGATGTAATAAAACTGTTAACTTTCAATTAATGTAATACAAAAAAAACACTCTAACATGCTGATACTCTTTATTTTGCTTCCAGTGCTTTAAAGAGAATTAAATTCTGACCAGCATTAAAACAGTTTTGCTACTATCACTGAGAATCTATCAAAAGAAAGAAAATTCCTGTTTAATTTTGACTCTAGGTCATTAGATCACTAGGCAAATATGGTAAAGATAATATATGAAGAGAGAGAGAATAATTTCATTTAAAAATATCTTAAATTATTAAAAATAACACGAAAACCATTAAATCACTGAATATTTTCTAAAATTAAAAATCAGGTTTGGCTTCTAGCTTAAGAAAGAGGACTGAACACACATGTTTATTTTCTCATTACCTAGAATTCATTAACCAAAGAAATAATATAAAAAGAAACATGAGGAGAAATATCAACAAAAGAGAGATGTAAACAAATGGAATATGAAAAGCATATGAAAGCAGGATGTTTGTAAAAGCAGAACAGAAGAGTAATACTAACAATAATAGTACTTTTATGTTTAATCCTTAAAATAGGTAGTATTAATCACATGAAAATATCAAGGCACGAGTGATGTGGCCAAGGTTACACAGCTAGAAACATCAGAGCCAGAATTTAAACCTAGGCAGTCTGCTCCTAATGACTAACTTAAAAAAATAGAAATATTTACATAGAAACATGAATATATATACATATTTATATATACATATAAAATTTATAAATTTATATGGGATATATATATATCCTTCCAACTGCAGTAAAGGAAGGACCTGGCCTGCCAAGTAGAATCCCAAAAAGGGTCTGAACTAAGAGAAGATGTTGGGATAAAGGAAAGAGTGTTTTCCAACCTAAGAAAGCAGTGAAAGAACTCTCAGAATGACAAATGTATGGTAGAGCCCAAGAGTGAACAAGGGAAGAAGTGAAATCACAAGATGGCTGAATGGAAAGTCCCAGTGCTCCTTCCCCCATAAAAACTTCAATTTAACAACAATATATGGACCAAAATACTGTAACGAGAATTCCAGAATCCAGTTAAGATGTTGCAGTACCTGAGTGCAAAGCTGTGAACAGCCACATTCAAATGGGTAAGAAGAGCAATTTCACTTTAACTGCATCAGCCCCTCCTCTAAGCTGGCACAGCTCAGCAGTGGTAGAGAATACCCTGGCTTACACTTTTTACACTGGGGGTGAAGAGAAAATAGAGGCTGCATCTGACATTCCAGCTCTTCAGAGGGCTACTGAGGGACTGGTATCTGTCTTGTCATAAAATGTCAGAAAATGGCAACTGTCTCACCTAACCTGGGATGCTGATGGGGACTCATCATATGGTAGATATCTGGAGGCCTCTGAGAACAAGAGATAGCAGAGACTCTTGCTACTGTAAGTTCTATGGTTTTACAGTAGCAAGATTCTCTGCTATCCCTTGTTCTCAGAGGGAGCAAAAGATTATGAGCCCCTGGAAAAAGAAACCAGCAATACTAATTGAGAAATTGCACACACGAGGCTCAGAGAATTTGCATCCCCTTCCCTCCAAGAAAGGGTTAGAGAGGCCCCCAGAATCTCTAGTCAAGCTGATTAATAAGAGTCTTCTGCACAAAGAGCAAGTTCCTAAAGGCTATGAAAGGTGGCTATTATTTCAAATGTGCCAATCCTAAAACAAAGTTATGGGACACATGAAGAAACAGGGCAACATGGTCCATACAAAGGAATAAAATAAATCAGAAACTTATCTTAAAGAAATAGAGGTATAAAAATTACCTGACAGAATTAAAATAACCATTATAATGATACTCTATGAGATCAAGAAAATGATGCATAAACAAAATGAAAATATCAACAAAAAGATAGAAAATATTTAAAAAGAACAAAATAGAAATTTTGGAGCTAAAGAATACAATAATTGAACTAAAAAATTCAGTAGAGGAGTTCAACATCAGACTCAATTAAGCAGAAGAAAGAATCAGTGAACTTGAGGACGGGTCACTTGAAATTATTCAGTCAGAAGAACAAAATGAAAAAAGAACGAAAAAGAGTGAAGAAAGCCTGAGGAACACATGGGATATCATAAGCAAATCAATATATGCATCATGGGAGCCCCAGAAGAAGAAGAAAGAGAATAAGGGACAGAAAACTTATTTAAAGAAATAGTGCCCCAAAACTTCCCCAAAATGGGGAAGGAAATGACATCCATATTTAAGAAACCCAATGAATTCCAACCATTGTGAATCCAAAAAAATCCATACTAAGACACATTATAATCAAACTGTTAAAAGTCAAATAGAGAGAAAATTTCAACAGCAGAAAGAGAAAAGCTAACCACCATGTGCAAGAGAAGTTCCATAATACTACCAGTGGATTTTTCAGTCTGAACTCTACAGACCAGAAGGCAGTGGTATGACATATTCAAAGCGCTAAAAGGGAAAACTTCCAACCAAGAATACTATATCTGGTAAAAAATGGGGGACTTCAAAAATGAAGGAGAAATAAAACCTTCCCAGGTTTCAAAAATAAAGCTGAAGGAGTTCATCACCACTGTATCTGCCTTATAAGAAATGCTAAAGGGAATTCTTCAAGTTCAAACAAAAGGACGCTGAACAGCAACACAAAAACATATGAAAGTATAAAGCTTGCTAATAAAGGTAAGTATATAGACAAATACAAAATACTGTAATGGTGGTACATAAATCACTTTTAATTCTGGTATAGAAGTTGAAGGACAAAAGTATTTTTAGACACTATTACTATAAAAATATGTTAATGGATACACAATATGAAAGGATGTAATTTTTGACATCAATAACATAAAAAGTGTAACAAGGGGGGAGTAAAAGTGAAGAGTATTTGTATGCAATTGAAGTTAATTTTATCAACTTAAAATAGATTGTTGTAAATATAAGATGTTTTATGTAAGCCCTATGGTAACCAAAAAGAAAATACCTTTTTGTGTAGAACATCCACAAAAGAAAATAAGAAAGGAATCAAATCATATCACTACTAAAAAAAAAAAAATCAACAAAACACAAAGGAAGTAAAAAAGAGAGGAAAGGGGGCAGGTGACAAAAATGTTACAAGACAGAAAACAACTAATAAAATGGCAATAGTAAGTTCTTCTCTATAAATAAGTACTTAAATGTAAGTGGATTTTACTCCCCAATCAAAAGACATAGAATGACTAAATGGATAAAAAAAAGATCTAACTATATGCTGTCTGGAAGAGACTTTTGATTTAGGAACACACATAGAGTGAAAGTTAAAGTATAAAAAACAATATTATATGCAAATGGTAACCAAAAGAGAGCAGGTGTCCGGGTGGGTCATAATCATATCAGACAAATAGACTTTAAGTCAAAAACTGTCAAAAGAGACAAGGAAGGACATTATATAAGGCTAAAAGAGTCAATTAACCAGGAAGATACAACAATTAAAAAGATATACGCACCTAACAGCAGAGCACCCAAATATATGAAGGAAACATTGACAGAAGTGAAGAGAAAGATAGATAGTAACACAATTATATTAGGATATTTCAATACCTCACTTTAAATAATGGATAGATCCAAATAGAAGATGAATAAGGAAACAGAGGACTTGAACAACAGTATAGACCAAATGAACCTAATAGCATATACAGAACATTTCACCCCCCAGCAGCAGAATACACAGAGTTCTCAAACACACACAAAACACTCTCCACAAGAGATCATATGTTAGGTCACAAAACTAGTCTCAACAGATGTAAGAAGACTGAAATCATACTAAGTATACTTTCCAACCACAGTGCAATGAAACTAGAAATCAATAACAGAAGGAAAACAAAAAAATTCACAAATGCATGGAAATTAAGCAACATATCCTTGAACAACCAATGGACCAAAGAAGATATCAAAAGAGACATTAGAAAATATCTTAAGACAAATGAAAACAAAAACAACATACTAAAACTTATAGGATGCAGCAAAAGCAGTACTAAGAGGGAAGTTTATAGCAATAACTGCCTACATTAAAAAGATGAAAATTCTCAAATAAACAACCTAACTTTAAAGCACAAAGAACTAGAAGAAAAACAAAGGCCAAAGTTAGCAGAAGGAAGGAAATAATAATCATCAGAGCATAAATAAGTGAAATAGAGACTAGAAAAACAACAGTAGAGATCAATAAAACTGAGTTGGTTTTTTAAAAAAATGAACAAATTGACAAACTTTTAGCTAAACTAAGAAAAAAATAAAGACTCAAAATTATAAATGAAAGAGGAGATGTTACAACTAATGTCACAGAGATTAAAAGGATTATAAGAGATTACTATGAGTAATTCCAAGCCAACAAATTGCATAGCCTGGAAGAAATGGATAAATTCCTAGAAACATGCAATTTATCAAGAATGAATCATGAAGAAATAGAAATTCTGAACAGACCTATAGCTAGTAAGGAGTTTGAATCAGTAATCAAAAACTTCCCAACAAAGAAAAGCCCATGACCAGATGGTTTCACTGGCGAATTCTACCACACATTTAAAGAACTGATGCCAATCCTTCTAAAACTCTTCCAAAAAACTGAAGAGGAGGGAACACTTCCAAACTCATTTTATGAAGCCAGAATTACCCTGATACCAAAACCAGAAAAAGACATCAAAAGAAAACTAAAAAACAATATTCTTAATGAATATAGATTCAAAAATCCTCAACAAAATAATTACAAACTAAATTCAACAATACATTGAAAGGATCATACATCATAACCAAGTAGGATTTATCCGTGGAACACAGGAATGGTTCAACAAACAAATATCAATCATTGTGATACATGACATTAATGGAACAAAGGATACAATCACATGATCAACTCAATAGATGCACAAAAAGCATTTGACAAATTCAACACCCTTTCATGATAAAAACACTCATCACACTAGGAATAGAAGGGAATTATCTCAACATAGTAAAAGTCATATATGACAAGCCCACAGCTAACATCAGAATCACTGGGGAAAAACCAGAAGCTTTTCCTCTAAGATAAAGAACAAGACAAGGATTCTCACTCCTGCCATTTCAATTCAAAATATTACTGGAAGTCCTACTACAGAAATCAGGTAAGAAAAAACAGCATCCAAATTGGAAAGGAAGAAGTAAAATTATCTCTGCTTACAGATAACATAATCTAATACAAAGAAAACTCTAAAAATTCCATATATAAAAAAATTGTTAGAAGTAATAAATGAATTCAACAAAGTTGCAGGATAAAAATCAACATTAAAGGGGCTTCCCTGGTGGCACAGCGGTTGAGAGTCCGCCTGCTAATGCAGGGGACACAGGTTCATGCCCCGGTCCAGGAAGATCCCATGTGCCGTGGAGTGTCTGGGCCCGTGAGCCATGGCCGCTGAGCCTGTGTGTCCGGAGCCTGTGCTCTGCAATGGGAGAGGCCACAACAGTGAGAGGCCCGTGTACCGCAAAAAAAAAAAAAAATCAACATTAAAAAACTCAGTTGAGCTTCTATAAACAACAATGTGCAATCTAAAAAAGAAATTAAGGAAACAACCCCATTTAGAATAGCATCAATAAGAATAAAATACTTAGAAATAAACTTAACCAAAGATGTGAAAGACTTTTACACTTAAAACTATAAAACATTGCTGAAAGAAATTAGAGGACACAAATGAATGGAAAGATATAAATGTGTTCATGAATTGGAAGACTTAATATTGTTAAAAACACCCATATTACTTGAAGTGATCTACAAATTCAGTGCAATCGCTACCAAAATTCCAATGACATTTTTTATAGAAATAGAAAAAATAATCCTAAAATTCATATGGAACCATGAAGGATCCTGAATAGTCAAAACAATCTTGAGAAAAAAAGAATGAAGTTGGAAGCCTCACACTTCCTAATTTCAAAATATATTACAAAGCTAGAGTAATAAAAACAGTATGGTACTAGAACAAAGACAGATATATAGACCAATAGAACAGAATAGAGAGCCCAGAAATAAACTCTCACCTATGCAGTCAAAAGACCTTCAACAAGAATGGCAAAGCTGCACAATGGGGAAATGCTGAAGTCTCTTCAACAAATCATGCTGGGAAAATCAGATATCCACAAGCAAAAGAATAAAATTGAACCCTTATCTGACACCATTCACAGAAATCAATTCAAAATAAATAAAAGACTTAAACATTAGACCTAAATTTGTAAAATTTCTAGAAGAAAATGGGGAAAGCTTTATTACATTGGTCTTAGCAATGATTTCTTGGATATGACACCAAAACACAGGTAATAAATGCAAAAATAGACAGTGGGACTACATTAAACTAAAAAGCTTCTACATAGCCAAGGAAACAATAAGCAGAATGAAAAGGCAACCTGTGGAATGGGAGGAAATACATGCAAACTGTATCTGATAAGGCATTAATATCCAAAATATATAAGGAGTTGCTACAACTCAATAGCAACAAAACAAATCACTCAATTTAAAAATGGACAAAGAAAAATAAAAAATATAAATAAATTAAAAATGGACAAATGACCTAAATAGACATTTCTCCGAAGAAGATCTACAAATGGTCAATAAGTATATGAAAAGATTTTTGACATCACTAATCATCAGGGAAATGCAAATTGAAACTACAATGAAGTATCATCTCACACCTGTTAGGATGACCAATATGAATGAAACAAAACAAAACAACAGAAAATAAGAAGCATTGGTGAGAATGTGGAGAAACTGGAACCCTTGTGCACGGTTGTTAGAAATGTAAAATGATGCAGCCACTATGGAAAACACTCTATAGGTTCCACCAAAAAATAAAATAGAGCTACTACATGACCCAGCAATCCCATTTCTGGATCCAAAGAGAACTGGATCTTGAAGAGATATTGCATTCCCACGTTCATTTCAGTATTGTTCACAATGAGCCAAGAAGTGGAAACAATCTAAATGTCCATCAACAGATGAATGGATTTTAAAAAGTATAATACATGCATACAATGGAATATTATGCAGTCATTTAAAAAAAAGAAGGAAATTCTGTCATATGCTACAACATGGACGAACATTAAGGATATTGTGCAAAGTGAACTAGAAGGACAAATACTGCATGATTCCACTTATATGAGGTATCTAAAATAGTAAAACTTATAGAAACAGAAAGTAGAATTGTAGTTTCCAGGGACGGGAAGAGAGAAATGGGGAGTTGCTGTTCAATGGGTAAAGAGTTTTAGTTATGCACTATGAAAAAGTTCTGGAGATCTGCTGTGCAACATCTGCTGTACTCTACACTTAAACTTTTAATAAAGAGTTAACAGGATAGAATTATTGAATTCTTGGGGAAGCTAGAGGACGTTCAAGCACAGAAGCCCAGAGCAAAAGAAGGCAGTCAGCAATTCCAGGAAAAATAAAAGGCTTTACAAGAAAGACATGTTCCAAAGAGGAAGAAAACTGAAATATATAACGATTTTGAGCAGCTCATGAAATGTTGAAAAAGAAAATTCATTTTACCATGATGTTAAGAACACTGTTGGGGTTTTATTCTTCACTATATATATTTTTAGTTATTTTCTTAGTGGTTGCTGTACAGCTTACCACATACATTCAGTTATTAGGCTCCATTAATTGCTCGCTGATTGTGCTATTGTTTTTGACAGAAACCTGGGGCATAAAATGCTCTGGTGGTATGATGCAATTAAACTCTAGCTCCTTTGCAGTTGAGGTCATTGTTTGAGGTTCTTCTGGCCCCAAGAGGACTCTCCTTAGTTGTCTCTTTTCCTGGTTCTCTCTGGTATAGTAGCTGGCCTATTGTTTAGCCTGTGTCTCTCATAAAGCTACCTACCTCCTCTTAATTGCTTTTCACCAGAACTTCCATTATTTTTTTAATTTAGTTTAATTTTTATTTTATACGGGAGTATAGTTGATTTACAATGTTGTGTTAGTTTCAGGTGTACAGCAAAGTGATTTAGTTTTTTATATATATATATATATATATATATATATATATATATATATATCCCTTCTTTTTCAGATTCTTTTCCCATATAGGTTATTACAGAATACTGGATTGAGTAGAGTTCCCTGTGCTATACAATAGGTCCTTGTTGATTATTTTATATACAGTAGTGTGTATATGTTAATTCCAAACTGCTAATTTATCCCTCCTCCCCACCTTTCCCTTTGGTAACCATAAGTTTGTTTTCTTTCTTTTCTTTGTTCTTCTTTTTTTTAAAATGTAGTTTCCTATTAAAGGAACTTCAGGTGTGAGGTAGGTCAGGGAGATTTTTAATTAATTAATTAATTAATTAATTTGTTGCATTGGGTCTTAGTTGTGGCAGGTGGGCTCCTTAGTTGCAGCTCGCGGATTCCTTAGTTGCGGCTCGCTGACTTCTTAGTTGCAGCACATGGGCTCCTTAGTTGTGGATCACCAGCTCCTTAGTTGCTGCATGCGAACTCCTAGGTGCGGCATGCATGTGGGATCTAGTTCCTGGACCAGGGATCAAACCCAGTCCCCCTGCACTGGGAGCACAGAGTCTTAAGCACTGCACCACCAGGGAAGTTCCCATAAGTATGTTTTCGAAGTCTGTGAGTCTGTTTCTGTTTTGTAAATATGTTCATTGTACCATTTTTTTTTAGATTCCACATATAAGTGCTATCTGCTCTTAAAACAATTTCCAGAGACTTTCTATTATTGCTTTCTAGAATGATTTTCACCAGTAAAGTTGTTTCACCAGTGAGAGGGTCCTTAGAGTTCCTTATGCTACCATTCTGGAAGAATGTTGTTTTCTGAATGCCATAGGAGTCATGATACTAGAGCCATAGAGAAAAAAATGTAACCTATGCACACTACTTGACTCTAGAGTGAGAAATATTTAAATAGCTATAACTATGTAAAGGTTTTTAAAATGTGGTTTTAAAAAAGTTTTTTAGAATCAACCTTTAGGCAAATTGTTTAACACTTAACTATGGTTAGAGAATAAAAGATATGTTAACAACCACTACAATAGAATCAGGGGTAGGGAGATAGAAGGAAGAACAGAGAATTGAAAGGAAAGGTAGAATTATTTATCTCTTCTTAAAGTATAAAAAATTAATAAACGGAAACCTCATGTAAATAGAGTTGGGAGACCAGATGGGGGAGCCACATGCCCCAAGACAATAGCAGAGCTCAGTAGGAAGAAGAAAGACTTCCTCCTCTTTCCTGTCAAGAGCTCATCCTGGGAGAGGCTGTCACAATTCAGCCAATGAAAAGCCATGGACTGTTTGCTTACTATGGCCCTCCCAACTCCTTTTCCGCCTCTAGAAGAGTTCTTCTCTCCATTTTTGCAGGGGGCTTGCACGTTGTTATGCTTGCTGATCCCAAATTGAAATTCTTTGCAGATCCTGAATAATAACCCCCCTTGTTTTGTTTTGTTTTGCTAGAGAAATAACTGGCAGTCTATTTGTTTTAGGTCAACAATTTGATGGCCCTTATGAGGATCCCCAGAAAACCCCCAACAACTCTGAGGCTGGTGAGCAAACAGGTGTGGTACCAACATTGAGCCCTTGTTGCTCACTGCTTTTTTCATCAACCCTGGATTTTGAGGGTTAGTCTTTCTCCTGGATTTGAGCTTCCATCCACTTTGCATTTTGAAGCTCTCCAGGTTTTATTCAGGATCTATTTTAAGGTTTCTTCCTTTCTGGTTAAGGCCTTGCTCTGTATGTGAGTATTCATTTGGCACTTTGGTATGATTTTGAAATCAGACTGTTCCAGCTGGAACTGGCTAGCCTTCGGCCCATTCCTTTTGGAACAGGAGCTGTTCCTCCTGGAACTGGCTAGCTTTTGGCCCATTTCTTCAGGAACAGGGGGATGTTTCATTGGAACTGTGCCAGTTCAGCCTTTGGCCCAATTCCATTTCGAATAGGGGCTGTTCTATTGGAACTGTGCTGAGCAGCTTTGGGCCTGGCTCCTCTGGGACTAGACTGTTCCTTTAGAACTGGCTGGTATTAGGCCTGCAGGTTATTTGGGCTGTTTAAGCTATTACAGCTATTTGAGCTTCTTGAAAATTATTCTCTTACTCTAGAGAAACCCTCCGAGAAATGGGATCCCAGTTATCTAAATATTTTGAGGGTCCCCCTCTTACAGGGACCCTGGCCAATTTTTGTTTGAAAACCACGATTCTTCCTCAGGCACATTTCTAACTAAATGGATTGACCCAATCAAAGGCAATTTACAGTATCAATGGTGATTATGAGGAACTTTTTATATCTCCAAACTTAACTTTTCTTAAAGCTGAATTGGACAACCATAGCTCTAAAATTTCCAAAACTGAATGGAATGCATATTTCAATTGGTAATTTGAGGGTTCCAAATGTTATCAAGAGCCTAAAACCGCCTCTCTGCAAAATAGGACTTTAAGTTTTACTGAGGCAAACAAAGAAAGAAAGATAAAATGGCTTCCTAAGCCTCATGCTCTTCTTCTTTGGCTTCTTTATCTCAGGCTTTGCCTCTGGTGCTACCTTCCTCCTTTCCTTCTATGCCATATACAGCTCCTCTATACCCTCAGTTCCACCATACTAATTCTCTCACTGAAGTTCCCTTTTTCTCTGAAACTCGCCACTCCCTTTCCCTCTGAACTTGTCCCTTAAAATTAAGCCTTTCGAGGATCCAGAGGCTAAACCCTTAATTTCTTATACTCCCTGGATTAAAGGTGAACTGCCAGCCATAGTCAAAGATTTTCCCGGAGTAAATGAAGATTCTCACAGATTTGCTGAGGGATTTAATATAGTCAGTCAAATTTATCAACTGGGTTTCTCTGACATATCAGCTAGTTCATATACTTGTCAGTGAAGGCCAGGTTCAGCATTGGATGAAAAATGCTAATTCGGAAAATCTTAAAAGATCTCTAGAATTACAACCAGAGACCCACCTACTAACTTATTATATGATCAGGCTCAGGAAATTGCTAGGTGTCTTCATAGGGCAATTTCTAGGGCTTTTCCAAAGCCTATTGATTAGAACAAAATTCAGACTTATACACAAAATTCTGATGAATCTGTTCATTACTATTACAATCGACTTCAGATTATTTTTTAAGAAAATTCTGGTCTTCCTTCAGATGTTGTTTCACCAAGGTAGCTTTTAACTCTATGTTTTTTAGTGGGTTGAACCTGGATCAGCCCACTAAATAGGATGCAATGGGAAATTGTGTTCACTCTAGATTTAGTTAATCTGGCAAACCAGCTCTCTCACACTCTAGAGGAGTCACCTAAAAGGGAGACCACTAAAATTCTTAATCTTCAACTCCAGCAAAGTAAGCCCCCTAAATGAAACCAAAACCCTCCTAGTTTCTGCTATTATTACAAAGAGCCAGAACATCAGAAAGGAGATCGGTACAAATGTACCTTCAGCCCTCTAACCAATGTCCTCTCAATTCTCAATGCCATGGCTCCAAAGAACTACAGGGGCTCTTCGCAATCTTCTTCTTAACTGGCTTAGAGAAACATTTCTCCAGATTGAGGATGAAATTCTTCCAGTCCTAACTGACAACAGAGCCACACTCTTGGTGCTCAGCCCCACTACAACAAAGTGGCCCCTGCCTCGATGTACTAAAACAGTCCAAATAGTGCGGATCTCTAATGAACCTCAAGAGGTTCCTGTCTCTAAACCTATTCCCTTTTGTTTAGGCCCTTTGAGGGATACACACCCTTTTCTCCTTAGTTCTTCTACCTCTAAGCATTTGTTAGGCTGAGACTTCTTAGAGAAGTATCATGCCAGAATTTCTTTCTCCCGAAAGGAGTAAATAATTCTAGGACTTCACAGTAGTCATTAAAGCAGCCAACCAGGTGGATTAAATGACCCTTTGGCATCTTTTATTTGCTTTGTCTCTGATGGTACTAGAGTTGAATTCAGGAAACACTGATCATTTTTCTCTGTTGAATCAGCTACCACCCTCCTCATGGAGAAAACCTCCAGCTAATATTGGCAAAATTCACAGCACAACTTTCATCAAGATTCAAACACATCCTTCAAAACTTCTTCCTGGAATTAATCAATAGCCTATAAGTAAAGAAGTCCTTCAAGTTATAAAGCCCATAATAAAAGCTTACAAGGCTCAAGGCTGCATTATCCCTTGTATTAGGTCCTATGATACTCCTATTTTGGGGGGTGGGGGTTGAGAGTTTATTCCTTAAGTAAGAACCAAGCTTAATTTATTCACAAAAGAAAAAAGAGTTGAGGCAAGGGGAAAGACAAGTTTTACACAAAATTACAACAATAACTCCCTTTGGTAAAATGGGTGGAGGTTTGGGCTTCCCTGGTGGCGCAGTGGTTGAGAGTCCGCCTGCCGATGCAGGGGACACGGGTTCGTGCCTCAGTCCGGGAAGATCCCACATGCCACGGAGCGGCTGGGCCCGTGAGCCATGGCTGCTGAGCCTGTGCGTCCGGAGCCTGTGCTCCGCAAAAAAAAGGGTGGAGGTTTGTCTAGGATGTCAAAGCAATAAACAATATTGTTATCCCTTGACAACCTGCCATTTCTAACCCTCATATGATGCTAACATCCATTCCCATTGGAAATAAATTCTTTACTCTAATTGATTTATGTGGTACATTCTTTGGTATTCCAGTTGAAGCTAGCCAATACTTCTTTGCCTTTACTTGGGAAGAAAAACAATTCACCTGGACAGTAATGCCTCAGGGTTTTACTGAGAGTCCTTTTTATTTCTCACAAATTCTGAAGGCTGATCTGGTTGACATAAAGTTCCCTGGGGGTTCTGCTTTGTTGTAATATATGGATAACTTGCTTCTTTGCTCTCTGTCTCAAGCCTCCTCACAGGAAGACAGTATCCATTTGCTAAAGCTTTTAGCCTTAAAGGGACATTAGGTTGCCAAGGAAAATTGCAGTTTTCCCAAGCCCAGGTTTGATATTTGGGGCATCTGATATCAGAACAAGGGTTACACTTAAATTTAGATAGGCTTCATGGTGTCCTAAATTTCCCAAAACCCAAAACTAAGCACCAACTGCAAGGTTTTCTCCGGCTAGCTTGTTACTGCTGAAATTGGATTCCAATTTCTCTCTTATGGCCAAACCTCTGTATTTTTTGATAAATAACAACCCTGACCCAATTTTATGGGAAGAATAAGATGATACAATATTCTAGTACTTAAAGGAGAGTTTGATAAACCCACCTGCCCTTGGGCATCCCTATGCTCAGATTCCCTTTTCCTTTGTGTATGTGAAAGGGAAGGGAATGACTTTAGGGTTCTCATCTAAAAACAGGTCAATGGGACCACCATTGACCCCTTGGGTACTTTAGCTAGTAACTGGATCCTGTGGCAAGAGGACAACCCCCCCTTGCCTTAGAGCCATTACTAACACCACTCTTTTGGTTAAGGCCACTGAGAAAAATGTTGTGGGATCCCCTTTAACAGTTTTTGTACCTCATCCAGTAGAAGTCCTCCTGACATCTCAATCCACTCAACATTTCTCAGTTGGCTACCTCATCTCCTATGAAGTCCTTCTGTTAACTCCTCCTCTTTTATGTTCTAATAAGCTTAACCCTGCTACTCTTTTCTCCTCTTTCTTTGATGAAGTCTTTCAAAACTGCTTAATGCTGGTGAATCACCTCCCGACTCCTCGTGATGATCTGCAGGAAATTCATTTTGGTAATGCTGACCTCTCATGGTTCACTGATGGTTCTTATTTTAAAGGTAAAAATGGCAAATATTGTGCTGGCTATGCTGCTGCAACTGCCTTTGATAGTGTTGAGGGAGTATCTTTTCCTCTGGCTACTTTAGTCCAAAAGGCTGAATTATACACTCTTACATAGGCTTGTACTTTAACCAAGAGCAAAACTGCCAATATTTATACACATGGTAGATATGCTTTCAGAGTAGCTCATGATTTTTTAATATTATGGAACAATATGGCTTCCTTACTTCCAGTGGAAATAAAGTTTAAAATGGCCCCTATGTTCAGGAATTATTGGATGCATTACTTTTATCTGACACTTTAGCTATTATCAATATTCTGGGTCATTCTAGACTTGACTCTCTGAAAGCTAAGGAAAATTACCTTGCTTACATTTTCACAAGGAATGCTGCCCTTAAAGGAACCAACAGCAGCCAACCCTTTTCACGGTCCAAAGGGATATTTCTCCAAATGATAACTTAGAAAAACTGGCTAGAGAAGCCCAACAATTGACCTCAGAAAAGGAAAAACAAGATTAGAAATTCAAGAATTGTTGGTTTGATAAAAAGAGAAAGTTCTGGTTTGGACCAAATAACAACCTAGCCCTACTGGAGACTCTAAAATTCCCACTCCTCACCACTGTACATGCATTAAATCTTTGGTCTACTGACAAAATGATAGCTTTCGTGAATCAATATTGGTAGGGAAACACTAACAAAGCCACAAAAAGTGCCTACTTTACTTGTCCTGCTTGTCTGAAATACAACCCAGGGAAGCCTGCTTTTACTGCTCCTGGACATTTGAAACTGCCTAATGGACCATTCGAGGTCTGGCAAATGGCGTCACACAATTTCCTCTGTCTCAATGGATATAAGTATGTTTTAGTCATAGTCTGCATACTTTCACACTGAACTGAAGCTTTCCCTTGCAGACGAGCTACTGCCTCTCTGTGACTAAAGTTCTTTTGGAAAAGATTATGCCCAGTAAGAGAACTCTTGAACTTCATAGCCATCCCATTTCACTAGTCAGGTACTTCAACAAGTCTGTGCTGTTTGGCTGCCTTTACAACACTTTCACTGTTCTTATCACCCTCAATCCTCTGGTTTAGCTGAATGCATGAATGGCATTATTAAGACTCAGTTGGCAAAACTTGTAGAATCTCTCAAAATACCTTGGCCAAAAGCATTGCTGTTGGTCTTTTAAAATCTCAGATCCACCTCTTTGGGAATTCATAAACTCTCACTCTTTGAGATAGTCACTGGATGCCCAATGCATGTGGCTCCTAACTCTTTTGACCTACAGCTGATAAAAGGAGAGATATTCCAATACTGCAAAGGCCTAATTACTTCTATTAAAAATAAAAAAGTATTTTCGTAGAGCAATCTTTTCAGAGTGCACTCTCAAGAGACAAAGACCTTGAGCATCACACCTTGCAATCTGAAGATTTTGTCTATTGGAAAAGACACATTCAGAAGGACTCTCTTCAACCTTGCTGGAAAGGTTGAACACCTATCAGGTGTTGCTAACTGACCCTTGTGCCACCAAACTCCAGGGAATAGACTCGAGTTCACGTGACACACCTAAAGAAAGCACCAAATCCTAATTGGACTTGCACATTATCTGTTGACCTCAAAGTAAAGATTTCCCAGAATTGAAGCAGATGACATCTGATGAGACACCTTTTCCCAGATATCTAAACCAGGCCTATTGGATGTCTGTCACCAAACCTTTGATGATGACATGTGCTTCAGATGATCTCCAGTGTCTGTGATCTTGATAACATGGACTTTAGATAAAAAGTGTCTGAGAGTTCTTCCTCCTACATCTCCTTGTTACTCAAATGTGACCTCAGTAGGTTTCAAATTTGTGCACTTTCCTTCCAACGTGGGACACTATACTCAGGTAAGGTCCTTCCTTGAAAGGAGGATCAAAAGCCTTCCAAAAAGCCACTGAAACCAGAAAACCTGACTCTTGACCAGCAGTGCTTTCAGAGAAAGATCTTGATGAAAAGGGGAAAATGTAAAAAAATGATAAACAGAAACTTCAACTAAATAGAGTCAGGAGGGGAAGTTCTCATGCCCTATGACAATAGCAGAGCCCAATAGGGAGAAGAAAGACTTCTCCTTTCCTGGCAAGAACTCATCCAATGAGATTGTCACAACTCAGCCAATAGAAAACGATGGACTATTTGGTTACTATGGCCCTCCCAATTTCCTTTTCCCCTCTATAAAAGAGTTCTCTCATTTTTGCAGGGGGCTTGCACGTGGCTTGCCATGGTTGCAGATCCCAAATTGCAATTCTTTACTGACCTTGAATAAACCCATTTTTGCTAGAGAAATAACTGGCAGTCTATTTGTTTTAGGTCAACACAAAGTAGAAAGTAAAGAGAATTATCTACAACTCGTGGAACAAGAAATAGAGGCTTATATGCGTTACTTGTGGTTATTTGTTTATTTATGTACAAAGGTTACTGGAATGATGAGACTTAGGATATGATATAATTATTTTGGAAGGAGAGACAGCAAGAAGAAAGGTTGGAGGTGGGAGTAGAAAGTGAGCTAAATCTATATTCATAAGAACAAAAGTAAATCAGTCACATTTAATATTGGTAAACCAACAAATAGTAACATAAGCATATTATTTAGAGATATTTAGGTACTACCAAAAATAAAAACAAATCTAGGATAAAAGCACTTTCAGTGAGCTGGTGCTTTAATTATAATCTTTCTTTACTATTTGCATTTTTCAGGATGTTTATGGATTATTTTGATAACAATAAAATGTATTTGAAAAAATAATTGGTTCCCCTTGTGGCAGCTCTAAATTTACTTTCTTATTTCGATGTGTCAAAATTATCTTGAAGTCCCTCCTGTATCTAGTTTTGTCTTTTAATTTTCTCTCTTTAAAAAATTCAAAAGTTTCCAATCATGGGGAAGCCATTCCAGTATTTCTCTGAAACATATCATACCCTGCTTGATTAGAATTATATGCTCAAGTTATTTGGATCGTTTTCAACGTATGTCATCATCTAATGTTCAAAAAGTGATCATCTTTAGCAGTATCTGTCCCTGGTAGCTTTTAAAACAGGTTATTCCTCAATGTCATTTTCACTGTAATTCAAAACTTACTGCTTCTGTGATAAAGAAACATGTTAAACTTGCTTTTTGGTCATTAACTTAATGTACCCATCTTGTCTAGATTCTGAGATAGCCATAATTTTTTCCACTTCAGTTTGTAAAAACTGCCTCATTTCTTTTTCCATGTAGAATAAGCATCGTAGAAATACTAAAAACATGAATTGCTTAAAAATTATGATACAAATTTAATTACTTGTGGATATTGAATACAGGATACTTTTGTGGTGGTCTATGTATCAGATAATTTGTGTACCACTTCAAATCCTATCAGCCATACCTCTTCTTCTAGCCTCTGCTGCAGTGATCAGTACTTCAGAGACTTCAACTGTTCACTTTCAGGTGCAACCCCTTGAAGCCTTTCTTCAGGCTGCATCATGTATCTTTCTTCCTGCTCTTATACTGCTGCCATCCTTAACAATGGGTGATAGAGGTTGCTGGATATATGCTTCCCCTTTTCATCCCCAGGGCAAACATTTGTGAGTTGCATTTCATAAGCCTTCTTAGAGATCCTATCAAATCAAGCATCAGTCACCTATACTTTTGACCAACTAGGTAACACGGTTTCTTACTGGCTTTATCTCCTTCCCTATATCACTGTCTTAGTCTATTCAGGCTGCCATAATAAAATGCCATAGACTGGGTGGTTTAAACAATAGAAATTTATTTTCTCACAGATCTGGAGGCTGCAAGTCCCAGACCAGGGTGCCAGCATGGTTGAGTTCTTCTGAAGACCCTCTTCTGGCTTGCAGATGGCCACCCTCTCCCTGTGTCCTTACATGGCAGAGAGAGATGAGAGAGCTCCTCCCCTCCTTACAAGGACACAATTGATCAGATTTGGGCCCTACTCTTATGACCTCATTTAACCTTGATTACCTCCTGAGACACTATCTCCAAATACAGTCAAAATGGAAGTTAGGGCTTTAAAATATGAATTTCGAAGGGACACAATTCAGTCCATAGCAATCAGTCCCTCACTGTTCTTTACTCCTGCTCCTTAAGATCAATTACCTTCAAGGAAGCCTCTGACTTAGGCTGTGCTTTCAGGGGAACCGAGGATACAGTATGTTTTGTTCTATATGTGTGATAACAGAAAAAAGGATTCACTGAAAGCTTAGTCATAAGGCATTATTCACGATGCTTAATTAATTCAATAAAAAGTTAACGAGTGTCACGCAAGACACCAGGCTAAGTGTAGTATTAAATAAGAGACATGATCCTAGTGGCTTTCTTTAAACGCAGAAGAGAAATACTACACAGTCAATTACATAATTATATAAATACATTTGTGAAATGTACCATAAAGAAGTCTAGGTCACTAATGTAAATAAAAGGGGAGCCACACCTTGAGTCTGGGTGCCTAAAGAAAACAAGGTTTAAGCTGAGATCTAAAAGATGAACGAAATTTAGTAAGAAATGATGATGTGGGCACGGTGGTGCGGGTGGTGGGCTAGAGAGAGCAAAAAGCAGGTAGAAAGGCCTGAGTCAGGGAGACATGCACAGGAAGGTTAGCATAGCTGAAACAGAAGGGGAGTGGGGGGAAGAGATGGGGATGGGACTGTGAGATAGGCAAGGCCCAGACTGTGCGGACTGAGCATTGAGGGTCCTAGTATTTTGAATGTTAAAATGAGAACCCTAGGAAGCCTTTGAAGAATTTTTTGAAAGATTTTTTTTTTTATCCCATTGTTGTTTTGGTTTCTGTAACTAATGTTGGTTACACAGCCCTCATTTACAGTTCATTTTGTTAATTGAAAATATCAGATCTAGGCATATCTAGATCAATTGTAGCTCCAGGTCTCAAGGAATGACATTAAAGGAAAGTACTCAGGTCACTGAGAGGTCTTGCAAGAAGAGTTAGTGGACATAGTAGAGAATTGTGGTAGGAAAGGTCCTCGATCTGTCATTCACCAAGGGAAGTGTAGGTGGCAGATCAGGTGAGCTACCACAGATGCCTAATCTACGTTATCATGCATGTCACTCCAAGACATGATTTCTGAGTTTCAGGTTGGGATCCAAGGACAAATTCTAATATGAATAACCTTTCCACACTTAACGAAGATACCCAGACACTTGTCTAGGGACAAAAAGTTAACAATAGAGCTCCAGGCAGCATGTCTGTAGTCTGAAGTAAGATGACTATTTGTTTAAAAAAAAAAAAGTAAGACTTAAAGTATCCACACTGATCTTGAACCCTCCCCTAAATGGAGGCTTAGAGATAACATCTACAGTAGTCTCCAAGAACGATCCATTGTGTCTACAATATCTTGTCCCAAATCTCTGGCTCCAATTTTACAGTTGTGCCAGGATTAGATGAAAAACTATTAGGTGAAAAAGCAAGGCTTGCAGGCCTACAAATGTCTTGCTACTGTTCTGTTCATATATATATGAACTTGCCAACGTCTTTCTGTAAGGCAGTTCACTAGTAAGGGGCAGTGTATTCCCATGATGGGAAATTCCTCCAAATGAATTTTTCTGTTACTTTACCTCAAAAAATAAAATAAAATAAAATAAAAAAGGCCTAACACCACAGGAGCTTGAAGGGAAAACATTTGAGAAAAGTTTTTTATATTCTGAAAATTTGGTAAATGTATTGATGACAAAAGGAAACTAAAATGCAAAACAAAGAAAATATGCCAAATTTCTCACAGGAGTAATATAATAAGAGAAAACTAGCATGATAGTAGATGTATACATTAAGCATACATCTAACATAAATATATATATGCATACATATAACAGAATATTATTTAAAAGGAAGAATTTTATTTGAAATAACAGAATTTTATTTGAAAGAAAGTTGGGAACAAAAACATTTATTAGCCATTTGATCCCATTTATATTACTAACAAAGGGCACATCAATGGATATTTGAAGTTATTTATCTGCATATTTTAGCAAAATCACTAAATTAGCCAGCTCTTCTGTTAACTTACTCCACTTAAGCAACAAAAACTGCTATTTCTGACTCATCTGAATAAAGGCAAGTGAACTTAAGACCTAACTTATTGTAAAATGAATTCTTTAAAGCTATAACTCATGCCTTTACTCTGATTTACACTTGGGAAAATTAATAATTATTTCAAATGAAAATTTAGTCACTGCTCAAAGATTAAAGTACTAACACATTTTTAAAAAGAAGAAGAAGAAATCAGGATAAACCCTTCATCTTGCTGGAGGACTCATGTAACTTGGCTCTTGGAAACCAGTACCATGGTGTCCAGCTGTAAGATTGGCCCATCCATCTTCAACAGCAACCTGGCCAATTCAGGGGCTGAGTACTTCTAGACACTGGTCTCTGGGGCAAATATGTGCATCTGGATACAACAGATGGGTATTTGGTTCACAGTGTCACTTTTGGTCACCCTATGGTAGAGTCTCCAAAAGCAGCTATGACGGGATCCTTTCTTTTTTTTTTTTCTGCGGTACGCGGGCCTCTCACTGTTGTGGCCTCTCCCGCTGCGGAGCACAGGCTCCGGACGCGCAGGCTCAGCGGCCATGGCTCACGGGCCCAGCCGCTCCGCGGCATGTGGGATCTTCCCGGACTGGGGCACGAACCCGTGTTCCCTGCATCGGCAGGGGGACTCTCAACCACTGCGCCACCAGGGAAGCCCGGGATCCTTTCTTTGAAATGCACAGGATGGTTTCTAGGCTGGAACAGTTGGTAAAGCCAATGGCTGCAGTAGGGGTCAATCCATATATATGAGAACCCAGGGGCCTTAATTAAAGACATTTGGGAGAATGAGACAAAGGTTGGACTTGCCATCAAACTAGGAATGACAGTTGAGTATTTGGCACCATGGGCTAATCAGATAGATATGGCCTTGGTTACACCAGTTGAACCTGGGTTTGGAGGGCAGAAATTTATGCAAGATATGATGCCAAAGTTTCATCAGTCAAGGGTCCAATTTCTGTCTTTTGGCAGAGAGGTTAATGGTGAAGTGTAGACCATGACACTCTCCATAACTGTGCAAACACAGTGGCTAACATGATTGTGTCTGGCAGTGCTATTATAAGGAATGAAGACCCCAGATCTGCGACCAACCTGTTAAGAGATATTTGCTCAGAAGCTACTCAGAAACAATCTCTTCATTGGTGAAATCTCAAGGAGCCCAATGTTTCTATTCATGAAATTTCCCTTTTATTGGAAAACAAGAATGGTGACTACCAAATCATATTGCATGAAGTGGTGCTGCTTTCCTGAGCAATTATTCATTCCCATGACTAAAACCTATTGTGCAAAACGTTCTGAGAGGTTAGAAACTGGGGTGCATACCTACATTTTTAATGATGGCATTTAAAGATTAGGGTACAGAAATACCCTGTTTATTATTGGGAGATTTGATTTTTATAAAGAGTAAAAATATAGCTGTCTTAAGATTATAAACAGAAATGTATCTTAATGCCTAAAGAAGGCATATTACCTATTATGAAGAAAATTATTTTTCTGCATTTCTGAAAAGAATTTTCTGTTGTTTCCCATCTGTTATCCAAAAGTAAATGAAGCCCTTATGTTTTTCCTGTTTCATCATTTGTGATTTGATAATATGAGCAGAATAAAACTAATGAAAAATATAAGCTTGAATCTGGTTAGGATGGCATACCATATTCCTTTTGCATCTAAAACATCTATATTTTCCCTTTTTACTTTACAGTCAAATACATAAAAACTATTTTCAAAATGTCTGAAGCCCAGGGGTTTTCAGGTGGTCTGCTCTAAAATATAGGCATTGATTTTATCAGGATGTTTTCTTTGCCAGCTTTGCTTAAGGGGTAGATTATTCAGTGATTTTTCCTCCTTTCTTAATGCCACCTACCATTCTTAAGGACATTAAATAATGCTGTTGCTTTAGTTCTGAGTACAAGGAAAAGTAAAGTCTCTATTTGGAAGTAATATTGAGCTGAAACTTGACTCTGCCCCTTTAGGCCTATTTGACCTCTGAAAAATCACACAACCTCTTTGAGCTTCTATTAACTCATTATACATCAAATGTAATTATAACAATTGTGCAGGATCATGTTGAGCCTTAAAAGAGGCACCATAAAATATGCAAAGTTTCCAGTACTATTCCTAGAATTTAGTAGATGCTCAATACAGTATATAAGTTTATGTTATGAGTTATAAAATACTTTGATATAATCGCATTAAATTTACAAATCATTCTTATGACTGCTAGGACAGGTATTTTTCTCCCCATTTAAAAATAAGAAAGTAAAGCTCAGTAGCAGGCTGGTACCATGGAAAGTCTCTAGTAGGCATAGAATTTTTGGTCTGTACTCCTTTTAAAATGCAGCCCATAGGGAACACACCCTAACAAAATAAAGACTATGTGACAAGCCCACAGCTAACATCATATCCAATGATGAAAAGTTAAAAGCATTTCCTCTAAGATCAGGAATAAAACAAGAATGCCCACTCCTTGAAGTAAGTCAGAAAGAGAAAAACAAATATCGTATATTAACACATATATGTGGAATCTGAAAAAAATGGTATAGACGATCTTATTTACAAAGCAGAAATAGAGACGTAGACGTAGAGAACAAATGTATGGATACCAAGGAGGAAGGGAGGGGATGGGATGAATTGGGAGACTGGGACTGACATATATAGACTATTGATACTATGTAAACTATAAAATAGATAACTAATGAGAACCTACTGTATAGCACAGGGAACTCTACTCAATGCTCTGTGGTGACCTAAATGGGAAGGAAATCCAAAAAGAGGGGATATATGTATCCGTATAGCTGATTCACTTTGCTGTGCAGTTGAAACTAACACAACATTGTAAAGCAACATTTATACTTCAACAAAATTAAAAAAAAAAGATTGCCCACTCTTGTCACTTTCATTCAACATAGTATTAGAAGTTCTAGCCAGAGCAACCAGACAGGAAAAAACATAAAAGGAATTCAAATTGGAAAGGAGCAAATTAAACTGTAACTGTTTGCAGATGACATGATACTATACACAGAACATTCTAAAGACACCACGAAGAAACTACTAGAACTCATCAATGAATTTAGAAAGTTGCAGGATACAAAATTAATATACAGAAATCTGTTGTATTTCTATAAACTAACAATGAGAACTATCAGAAAGAGAAATTAAGAAAGTAATCTCATTTACAATTGCATCAAAAAATAAAATACCTGGGAATAAATCAAACTGAGGAGGTAAAAGACCTATGCTCAGAAAACTATAAGACACTGAATAAAGAAATTTAAGACAACACAAAAAAGATGAAAATATGTACCAGGTTTAGGGACTGGAAAAAGTAATACTCTTAAAATGACCATACTACCCAAGGCAATCTACAGATTTAATGCAATCGTTATCAAAATACCAATGGAATTTCCCACAGAACTAGAACAAATAATTGTAAAATTTGTATGGAAACCCAAAAGACCCTGAATAGCTAAAACAGTCTTAAGAAAGAACAACAAAACTAGAGCTATCACACTTCCTGATTTCAAACTGTACTACAAAGCTACAATAATCAAAATGGTATGGTACTGGCACAAAAACAGAAACATAGATCAATGGAACAGAGTAGAGAGCCCAGAAATTAACCCACATTTATATTAATCTATTACAAAGGAGGCAAGAATATGCAATGGGGAAAAGACAGCCTCTTCAATAACGGTATTGGGAAAACTGGACAGCTACATACAAAGGAATCAAACTGAGCTGGTTTCTGACACCATATAAAAAATAAACTCAAAAAAAAAATAACTCAAAATGGATTAAAGACTTATATGTAAGACCTGAAACCATAAAAATTCTAGATGAAAACTTAGGTATTACACTCTTAGATATTGATCTTAGCAAATTTTTTGGATCTGTCTCCTCAGGCAAGGGAAACAAAAACAAAAATAAACAAATGGGACTACATCAAGCTAAGAAAACTTTTGCACAGCAAAGGAACTATCAACAAAATGAAAAGGCCACCTACTGAATGGGAAAAGATATTTGAAAATGATATATCCAATAAAGGGTTAATATCCAAAATATACAAGGAACTCATACAACTCAACATCAAATAAACAAACAACCCAACTAAAAAATAGGCAGAGCACATGAATAGATATTTTTTTCAAAGAAGATGTACAGATGGCCAGCAGGCACATGAAAAGATGCTCAACATCACCAGAGTAATGCAAACTAAAACCACAGTGAGATATCACCTCACATCTGTCAGAACGGCTATTATCAAAAACACAACAAATAACAAGCATTGGTGAGAATGTGGAGAAAAGGAAATCCACATGCTCTATTGACAGGAATGTAAATACAGCCACTATGGAAAACAATAGAGAGATTCCTCAAAAAGTTAGAAATAGAACTATTTCTGTAAGCAAAGGTGGTGCCTGGATTTGGCCCATGAGCCATAGTTTGTTAACTCTGCTCTAGACTTTTAGAGATATAAGGAATTTGAGAACCTATCTGACGGGGTTTTCTTAGAAGGGATTTAAGGATTGGAATTTGAGAATTTTGGAGGCAGTTATTCCTGGGTTACTAGACCAGCTTTGTAACATTTCCTAATTGTCTTATCTCGGGCAAATTATTTAAGATGTCTATGCTTTGATATTCTCATCTCTAATTGAAGGTAATCATATATAATTTATGGAGGTGTTGGGAGAATTAGAAAAGACACTTAAAGTACTCAGGACAGTGTCAGGCACACAGGAAGCACCTGGAAGGTGTTAGCTGTGACAATCACCAATCCATTTTACAGAGGAGGGAGCAGAAGTCTAGACCCAGTTAAGGACTTGCCTAAGGTTACAGTAATAGTGGCAGAACCAGCCGTGCTTGTGCAAGTCGCAAACCTTTTGAGCCTCTGTCACTTGAACTGCAAAATGAGGGGGTTGGACAACATCTTCTCTTGGGACCTTCTAGTTCCACTGCCATCATTCTACTAACTGGCACCCTAGGGCTTAAAGAACTAATTTACCTCGGTAAGTACATTCCTTACAGTCTGGAAATGACTTCATACACAGCATCAGTAAACTGGCAGAAAAATCAGGCATTTGAGAGGGAGACTCTGATTTAGCATTAATAAACATACATATATTTATATATAATGTATAATTATGAATATTATATAATATATATTATATATCTTTTTTTAGTCACATATCTTAAATATCTAGGAAGGGAGCCAAGTCCTTGGCAATTAGTATTATGAATAATTGCACTGAATACATTTCAAGTCGTTCTTGGATATGCCTCAGGGACTTTTATGCTATACATTCTTATAACAAGTCAAGTATTTATGCATGTTCAGATTATTTTGACAAAATGATTAAAGTAATGAGATGGAAAAAAAAATCGAACTACAATATGATCCAGCAATTCTACTTCTGGGTATGTATTCAAAGAAAATGAAAACACTAATTTGGAAAAAATGCACCCCTGTATTCATTGCAGTATTATTTACAATAGCCAAGATACGGAAGCAACCTAAGTGGCAATTAATAGGTGAATAGATATGGAAGCAACCTAAGTGGTGATTAATAGATGAATGGATAATGTGTGTGTGTGTATGTATATATATATATATATATATATATATATATATATATATATATACATACACACACACACACACACACACACACACCACACACACACAATGGAATATTAACCATACAAAACAATGAAATCTTGCCATTTGTGACAATATGAATGGACCCAGAGGGTATTACGCTAAGTGAAATAGGTTAGACAGAGAAAGACAAATACTGTATGATTTCATTTATGTGTGGAATCTAAAAAATAAAACAAATGAACAAACATAACAAAACAGAAACAGAGTCATAGATACAGAGAACACACAGGCTGTTGCCAAGAAGGGAGAGGAGTGAGTGGAGGAGAGAAATAGGTGAGGGAGATTAAGAGGTACAAACATTCAGTTACAAAATAAATGAGTCACAGGTATGAAATGTACAGTGTGGGGAATATAGTCAATAATTACATAATATCTTTGTATGAAGACAGATGGTAACTAGATTATCATGGTGATCATTTTGAAATGTATAGAAATATTGAATCACTATGTTTTGTACCAGGAACTAATATAGCATTGTAGGTCAATTATACTTCAAAACATACAAACAAACTCATGAAAAAGAGATCAGATTTGTGGTTACCAGTGGCAGGGGGTGGGGATGATGAAGGCAGTCAAAAGGTACAAAATTCCAGCTGTAAGATAAATAAGTACCACAGATTTAATGTACAACATGATAAATATAATTAACACTGTTGTATATCATATATGAAATTAAGAGAGTAAATCCTAAGAGTTCTCATCACAAGGAAAAAAACTTTTGTTCTATTTCTTTAATTTGGTATCTATACAGGATGATGAATGTTCACTAAGTCATTGTGGTAATCATTTCATTATGTATATAAGTCAAACCACCATGCTGTATACCTTAAACTTAGACAGTGCTATATGTCAGTGATATCTCAATTAAACTAGAAGAGAAAAAAAAGTATATGCCCAAATATACTGAAACTGAAGAAAGACAAAGATAAAGAGAAAATCTTAACAACATCTAGGGAAAAAGACCTTGTTTTTAAAGAGCAACAGTAGGATTGACAATGACTTCTCCTGAGCTAAAATTTAAACCAATGGAATGAGGTTATTAACAGGCTAAAAGAAAACATTTGGCAATCCAGAATTCTATAACTAGTCAAATATTCATCAAGAATAAAGGTGAAATGGGTGAAGGTGAACAAAAGGTACAGACTTCTAGTTATAAGATAAATAAGTTCTGGGGATGTAATGGACCACATGGCGACTATTGTTAACAACACTTAATTGTATATTTGAAAGTTGCTAAGAGAGTAGATCTTAAAAGTTCTCATCACAAGAAAAATATTAACTATGTGTGGTGATGGATGTTATTATTAAACTTATTGTGATGATCATTTCACAATATACATATATATCATTAAATCACTATGTTGTGCACACCAAAAAATGGAGCCCATGGAAGGTGGGGTGGGCAAAGGAAGCTTCCTTTACTAACATTGTCTTATTTCCAGTCTAACTTTACTCTGTAACAGAACCAGATGGCTAAGAATATTCTAGAGCTGTGGATACTGGCCCCAGTGTTATGCATTTTATTATTCCAAAAAAGATCTAGTAGGTTAGGAGATGACAGGGTACACATTTAATCCATAAACCAAGACATTTATACCTGTGTTCCAAATTATAATCAGAAAACAAATACATATCAACCACTTTATTCTTACACTCTTGTTATGTAACAAATATTGCAAAAAAAATTTTTGTAAAAAAGAACAGGTATCTGCCATATTTTTCTACATAAGTTGTCATAATTTGAAAGAATGTAAAAATAAATCTTTTCAAGGTAAGGTCCAAGGCCTCCAACCTTGTGAGGAAGAGATATTTTTAATATTCCCGATGCTTTTAAATCTCTGGGCATGGTTCTGAGAATAAAGTATACTGAAGGTGGTGAGGGGAGGGTCAAAATGCTACCTGCCTTCGCTTCCCAGCAGGGAATCCCAGCTAACTAAGCATGTGGGAGTGAGGAAGCAGCAAACGGCTTGGAAAGCTGCTCCGAGATCTGCCAGCTAAAACTTCAAGGTCCTGCTGAAAGATGGTGTCCAATTCATTGGTCAGGGATCCCTAAGTTACAGCCGTGTGAACATGTGCCTGTTTTTTGAAACTGGCATATGCTCCCTAAAGTCCCCTTTTTAGAATCATAACAAGTATTTAAACTGCTACAGAGATCAGAATAATTATTTTAGATATTTGCATAGGTATATACATTTATGTTCTGCTCAGGCTTAAATCATCTGATCATACAGAATAACTGCCTCAACTCATTACCCAGCCTTATCATGAATTCAAATAATGATAGCATAGTTAGCTATTGCCATAGATAGCATAGTTAGCTATTCGGCAGTAATGCTGCCGAAAAGAAAACAGTTAATATCATTCATTAGAAGCAATAGTCTCTTTCTTGTTAAAGTAGATTAGTAATATATTGCCTGAATCTGCTGTATCAAGCACCAATACTTTTCAGGTAGATAATGATTAAAATTCTCCAAGTTAGGGCTTCCCTGGTGGCGCAGTGGTTGAGAATCCGCCTGCTAATGCAGGGGACATGGGTTTGAGCCCTGGTCTGGGAAGATCCCACATGCAGCTGAGCAACTAAGCCCAGGCACCACAACTACTGAGCCTACAGTACTGCAACTACTGAAGCTCGCGTGCCTAGAGCCCATGCTCCGCAACAAGAGAAGCCACTGCAATGAGAAGCCCGTGCACCACAACAAAGAGTAGCCCCTGCTCTCCGCAATTAGAGAAAGCCCATGCACAGCAACAAAGACCCAACACAGCCAAAAATAAATAAATTTTTAAAAAAATTCTTCAAGTTGGTCATTTTGCTAATTTACCTCAGAAAAAAAAGGTCCAACACCATAGTTTAATAGAAAATTATTTGAATATTCTGAAAATTAGGTGAAAGTAAATTTACATATGATAAAAGGAAACTAAAATGTAAAATAGAGACTATATGACAAGTTTCTTGCAGAAGTAACACAACAAGGGAGAAAGATAACACTATAGTAGATGCATGAATACATCTACGTATAAATGTATGTGTGTGTGTATACATATATATATATGCTTTCTTTAGCTACTGTATATTTATGCATATAGATATGATATGCATACAGCTACCATATGCATGGCAGAAGGCACTTTGTTTTCTAGTTTAGTAGTTTGATTTCTACATTTTATAGATGGAGGAAACTAAGTGTTTGATAACTCATCCAAGGTCATAGTGATTAGATTTGAATCCAGGTCTTCTTGACCCTGAAACTTCTGCTTTTTTCTCTATAATATGCTTCATCTAGATATAACGGTGCCATTTCCATTAGCATAGCCAGAAGAGGGAGATGGCTCCAGAATAAATTAAGTAATACACCATTAATGTACGGTCTTCTCAGCTTCCCCTTTCAGGACCCCTCTCCTTTAAGATATTCCTCCCAAAACATCCTGCAACCCTGCCTTCACATCATGACAACTACACCACTACCCTTGCCCAACTTCCAGATTCCTATTTTCTCATAGCCTCATGTAAACCTGGTCACCGGGCTAGTATCACTTCTCCATTCACTTTGCTTGCTGTGTGCACCATTCTCTCAGGGCTATGGTCTCTGTTTTCCTATGTGCTGGCACTGTATTAGTGAGGACAATGGCGTAATGTGTTACTCCATTCCTGGGAGTGTATTTACATTTCAACAGTGACTTTCCAAAAGTATTAAGAAGTTTGGGATAAAAATGTCAAGCTCATAGGGGAGACATTTTTTTTTGGAGAGTTAGGTCTGTAAGTGGACATTAGTTGTCTATGCCTCCTTGTCAGGCCTATCTCTGGTTAATAATATTCCTCTTCCATAAATCAATTCCAAGGAGGAAAAATATGTTTTTTACCTAAAAGGTTTATACGTCATAGGTATCATGTATAGCCAACCAAATCACCATTCTTTCCTGAAGCCACACCTCTAATATTTGAAATCTCAGCAGATAGTCCTCAGAGGCTGCACACTTGTACAGGAAGTTTGAAAAAGATCTCTGTACCAACCCTTGGTAGATCAAAGAGGGCTTTGGCTGAGATTTTATGTCCTTAAAATGACAAAAGCAGATATTCTAAATAAATAAGTCAAGATAAAATGAGAAAAATCCCACTTTCCTCTTTTTTACCTATACTGATGAACTTAGTCCAAATATTTTTCATCTAAAACTACAAAAAAGAAAAGAAAAAAAAAAAAAAAACTAGAGAAAGCAATAAGCTTTTGGAATAAGCTCTTCTGTTACTTACATCTCCAAAATAATGTTTAGTGACTCTGGCCATAAGATGGAAATATTAATGCAAAAAAGAAAATCTTTAGGTGCATAAAATAGCCTGGTGCCTATGACATTGGACTTTGGACTCTCCAGCCAGAGTTCCTGTATCAGTCAAATCCAAGCACTTAACTGAGTGACCTTAGACAAGTTACTTAGTGTCTCTATATTTTAGTATTTTTAAAGTTGGGATAGTGACAGCAATCAACCTCATAGGGTTATTATGAGGGTAAAAATGAGTTAATATAGGTAAAATCACCTAGAACAGGGTCTAGCATAAGTAAATATTAATTAGGTGTTAGGTATCATCATTGTTGTGGTGGTTATTACAATTGTGGCTACCACCAGCTCATAGATTGGAAAGTTCAACAATCCAAAGGCAAAAGAATGGGCAGTATCTGCACTTTTTCTATATTTTTTGAAACACCAGTATAAAATGCCATAATTAGTGTTGGATTGTTTGGCTTAAAATATACTCTTCACCAAACACAACCTCTACTACCCTTTACTCCCCAAAGAAAAGTATGCTCTAAGCCATCTTAATTATATAAATGGCTACAGAATGATTAGATAAACATTATAATTAAATGCCTGCATCCAGAAGTCTTTGCTTTTGTTTCAAGGCTAATGGAGGTGATCAGTCTTCTCTACACAAGAAGAGCCTATGGCTGCCTTCTAGAAAACATAATTTGGTAGAACTCCCTTCAACATTTTACTAATTTTAGTCCCTAGTTTGCAGATGCTCTGCTTTTGCCTTTGTAGTTATTATTAGTACCTTTCTGTGAGCGCTGAACAGTAATGATTTGTGATTCTTTTTTTTTTTTAAGTCTCTTTATTGATTAAATCACCTTAAGAGTGCTGTGTAGCAAGTTAGGTATTAACATTAGGCATAAAATCAGAGAGTTATGATGTATCTATAGAAGCCAAACATGTTTTTATGCCTATTCATTTTTCTTTTTCATAAAGTATTTTGAATTTCAAAAATAAAAAAACCACACTACAGAATATTTATAAAATAAAAAATGAAAAAGAAATCTCTCAGAATCTTTCCACCAATAACTGTAATTTTTGGTATATATCTTTCAGTAATTCTTATGTATATTTTCAACATTTTTATGAGCATATGAGCATTTCTAATCTCTTTTATATAGAACTATAATGTAAGTATTTTCTGTTTGCTCATTACTCTTCATAAGCATCATTTTTAATGGATGTGGCATAGTTTACTCATTCTTCTATTACTAAACCTTTAATTTGTTTCTATTAAGATGACTATTTAAATAATACAGTCTCTATGAATACATCTATTTCCATGTTTCAGATTTTATTCTTAGGAGAGCTTCTGTAAGTACTTAATACTTTTCTCTCTAATAAATTATTTAAACTTATAGCTATAATATATTATGAAGAAAATAGCTTTTCAAAAACGTGCAAAATAACTTTGCAAAACACCACCACTACTAGCTAAAACTAAAAACATAAATACTTTCTCCATGAAATTTTTCTTAAACTTTTTCTCATCAGAATTTTATCTCCATTCAAATAGCTATAGGCTCTCCTTGGCCTCCAAATACAAATAACTTTGGAAGTATTTCTCACTCTCATGGCATTCTGTACCTTTATAACATTTATGTCAAGTATAATTAAGTAATTATTTGTGTAATATTTAATGTCTAAGTCTTTCAATAGATAATATGCTCCATTGGGGCAGAGACCCATCTATGGTGCTACTTTTACACCCAAGTATCTGGAACATAGCATGTAGTCTTCTTTGTTCATTCAATGATTTAACCGGTTAAAATTATTTTGTACAGAGTATTATGCTAGGTGCTATGGGGAATACATAGAAACATATGACAGTTACTGCCTTTAAGGAGTTATAATAAAATTGAGGTTTTACTATCATTTTTATTTTTTTATCATAGAAAAAAAGTTCATGGGCTTTAAAACCAAATGAACCTACAAAACGAAAAAACAACCCACTGAATGAGAGAAGATATTTGCAAATGATATGACTGATAAAGGGTTAATATCCAAAATATATAAACAGTTCAACTGTTTATATTTACAACTCAATATCAAAAAACACGCACACAGGGGCTTCCCTGGTGGTGCAGTGGTTGAGAGTCTGCCTGCTGATGCAGGGGACACGGGTTCATGCCCCGGTCCGGGAAGATCCCACATGCCGTGGAGTGGCTGGGCCTATGCACTATGGCCACTGAACCTGCGTGTCCGGAGCCTGTGCTCTGCAACGGGAGAGGCCACAACAGTGAGAGGCCTGCATACCGCAAAAAAAAAAAAAAAAAAAAAAAAATGCACACACGTGCACACACACACACACACACAACCTGATTAAAAAAGGGCAGAAAACTTGAATAGACATTTTTCTAAAGAAGATATACAGATGGCCAACAGGCACACGAAAAGATGTTTAACATCACTAATTACCAGAGAAATACAAATCAAAATCTTAATGAGATATCACCCACACCTGTCAAAACGGCTCTCATCAAAAAGCCTACAAATAACAAATGTTAGCATGGGTGTGGAAAAAAGGGAACCCTCCTGCACTGTTGGTGGGAATGTAAATTGGTACAACCACTGTGGAAGACAGTATGGAGTTCCTCAAAAATCTAAAAATAGAACTACCATATGATCCAGCAGTTACACTCCTGGGTATATATCTGAAAAAAAACACTAATTTGAAAATATACACAAACCCAATATCTATAGTAGCATTATTTACAGTAGCCAAGATATTGGCAACCTAAGTGTTCATCAACAGAGGAATGGATAAAGAAAGTGAGATATATATACTTAGCCATATATATAATTGGCTAAGTGATATTCCATTTTATATATATATATATATATATATATATATATATATAAAATGGAATATCACTTAACCATAAAAAAGAATGAAATTCTGCCATTTGCAGCAGCATGGATGGACCTAAAGGGTATTATGCTTAATGAAATAAGTCAGACACAGAAAAACAAATACTCTGTTTTCATTTATATGTGGAATCTAAAAAATAAAACAAATGAATGAATATAACAAAACAGAAACAGACTCCCAGATATAGAGAACAAACTAGTGGTTAACCAGTGGGGAGAGTGAAGTGGGGAGGGGAAAGACAGGCATAGGGGATTAAGAAATACAAACTACTATGTAAAAATAAGTAAGCAACAAGGGCACAAGAGGGCAGACAGCAGAAGCAAGACTACAATCCTGCAGCCTGTGGAACAAAAACCACATTCACAGAAAGATAGAAAAGATGAAAAGGCAGAGGGCTATGTACCAGATGAAGGAACAAGATAAAACTCCAGAAAAACAACTAAATGAAGTGGAGATAGGGAACCTTCCAGAAAAAGAATTCAGAATAATGATAGTGAAGATGATCCAGGACCTCAGAAGAAAAATGGAGGCAAAGATCGAGAAGATACAAGAAATGTTTAACAAAGACCTAGAAGAATTAAAGAACAAACAACAGAGATGAACAATACAATAACTGAAATGAAAACTACACTAGAAGGAATCAATAGCATAATAACTGAGGCAGAAGAAGGATAAGTGACCTCGAAGACAGAATGGTGGAATTCACTGCTGCGGAGCAGAATAAAGAAAAAAGAATGAAAAGAAATGAAGACAGCTTAAGAGACTTCTGGGACAACATTAAATGCAGCAACATTCGCATTATAGGGTCCCAGAAGAGGAGAGAGAGAAAGGACCCGAGAAAATATTTGAAGAGATTATAGTCGAAAACTTCCCTAACATGGGAAATGAAGTAGCCACCCAAGTCCAGGAAGTACAGCGAGTCCCATACAGGATAAACCCAAGGAGAAACACATCAAGACACATAACAATCAAATTGGCAAAAATTAAAGACAAAGAAAAAGTATTGAAAGCAGCAAGGGAAAAGTGACAAATAACATACGAGGGAATTCCCATAAGGTTAACAGCTGATTTCTCAGCAGAAACTCTACAAGCCAGAAGGGAGTGGCATGATATACTTAAAGTGATGAAAGGGAAGAACCTACAACCAAGATTACTCTACCTGGCAAGAATCTCATGCAAATTTGATGGAGAAATCAAAAGCTTTACAGACAAGCAAAAGTTCAGAGAATTCAGCACCACCAAACCAGCTCTACAACAAATGCTAAAGGAACTTCTCTAAGTGGGAAACACAAGAGAAGAAAAGGACCTACAAAAACAAACCCAAAACAATTAGGAAAATGGTCATAGAAACATACATATCGATAATTACCTTAAATGTAAATGGATTAAATGCTCCCACAAAAAGACACAGGCTTGCTGAATGGATACAAAAACAAGATCCATATATATGCTGTCTACAAGAGACCCACTTCAGACCTAGGGACACATTCAGACTGAAAGTGAGGGGATGGAAAAAGATATTCCATGCAAATGGAAATCGAAAGAAAGCTGGAATAGCAATACTCATATCAGATAAAATAGACTTTAAAATAAAGAATGTTGCAAGAGACAAGGAAGGACACTACATAATGATCAGGGGATCAATCCAAGAAGAAGATACAAAAATTATAAATATGTATGCACCCAACATAGGAGCACCTCAATACATAAGGCAACTGCTAACAGCTATAAAAGAGGAAATCGACAGTAACACAATAATAGTGGGGGACTTTAACACCTCATTTACACCAATGGACAGATCATCCAAAATGAATATAAATAAGGAAACAGAAGCTTTAAATGACACAATAGACCAGAGAGCTTTAATTGATATTTATAGGACATTCCATCCAAAAACAGGAGATTACACTTTCTTCTCAAGTGCGCATGGAACATTCTCCAGGATAGATCACATCTTGGGTCACAAATCAAGGCTCAGTAAATTCAAGAAAATTGAAATCATACAAGTATCTTTTCTGAGCACAACACTATGAGATTAGAAATTAATTACAGGGAAATAAAAATGTAAAAAACACAAACACATGGAGGCTAAACAATATGTTACTAAATAACCAAGAGATCACTGAAGAAATCAAAGAGGAAATCAAAAAATACCTAGAGACAAATGACAATGAAAACATGACGATCCAAAGCCTATGGGATGCAGCAAAAGCAGTTCTAAGAGGGAAGTTTATAGCTATAAAATCCTACCTCAAGAAACAAGAAAAATCTTAAGTAAACAATCTAACCTTACACCTAAAGGAACTAGAGAAAGAAGAACAAACAAAACCCAAAGTTAGCAGAAGGAAAGAAATCATAAAGGTCAGAGCAGAAATAAATGAAATAGAAACAAAGAAAACAATAGCAAAGATTAATAAAACTAAAAGCTGGTTCTTTGAGACGATAAACAAAATTGATGAACCATAAGCCAGACTCATCAAGAAAAAAAGGGAGAGGACTCAAACCAATAAAATTAGAAATGATAAAGGAGAAGTTACAACAGACATTGCAGAAATACAAAGCATCCTAAGAGACTACTACAAGCAACTCTATGGCAACAAAATGGACAACCTGGAAGAAATGGACAGATCCTTAGAAAGGTAAAACCTTCCAAGACTGAACCAGGAAGAAATAGAAAATATGAACAGACCAATCACAAGTAATGAAATTGAAACTGTGGTTAAAAATCTTCCAACAAGGGCTTCCCTGGTGGTGCAGTGGTTGAGAGTCCGCCTGCCGATGCAGGGGACGCAGGTTTGTGCCCCAGTCCGGGAAAATCCCACATGACGTGGAGTGGCTGGGCCCATGAGCCATGGCCACTAAGCCTGCGCGTCCGGAGCCTGTGCTTCGCAACGGGAGAGGCCACAACAGTGAGAGGCCCGCGTACCGCAAAAAAAAAAAAAAATCTTCCAACAAGCAAAAGTCCAAGACCAGATGGCTTCACAGGTGAATTCTATCAAACATTTAGAGAAGAGCTAACACCTATCCTTCTCAAACTCTTCCAAAAAATTGCGGAGGAAGGAGCACTCCCAAACTCATTCTGTGAAGCCATAGTCACCCTGACACCAAAACCAGACAAGGATGCTACAAAAAAAGAAAATTACAGACCAGTATCACTGATGAACATAGATGCAAAAATCCTCAACAAAATACTAGGAAACAGAATCCAACAACACATTAAAAGGATCATAAGCCATGATCAAGTGGGATTTATCCCAGGGATGCAAGGATTCTTCAGTATACACAAATCAACAATGTGATACACCATATTAACAAATTGAAGAATAAAAACCATTTGATCATCTCAATAGATGCAGAAAAAGCTTTTGACAAAATTCAACACCGATTTATGATAAAAACTCTCCAAATAGTGGGCATAGAGGGAAGCTACCTGAACATAATAAAGGCCATATACAACAAACCCACAGCAAACATCATTCTCAATGGTGAAAAACTGAAAGCATTTCTTCTAAGATCAGGAAGAAGACAAGGATGTCCACTCTTACCACTATTTTTCAACATAGTTTTGGAAGTCCTAGCCATGGCAATCAGAGAAGAAAAGAAATAAAAAGAAAGAAATTGGAAAAGAAGAAGTAAAACTGTCACTGTTTGCAGATGACATGATACTATACATAGAGAATCCTAAAGATGCCACCAGAAAACTACTAGAGCTAATCAATGAATTTGGTAAAGTTGCAGGATACAAAATTAATGCACAGAAATCTCTTGCATTCCTATACACTAATGATGAAATATCTGAAAGAGAAATTAAGGAAACACTCCCATTTACCATTGCAACAAAAAGAATAAAATACCTAGGAAGAAACTTACCTAGGGAGACAAAAGACCTGTATGCAGAAACTATAAGACACTGATGAAAGAAATTAAAGATGATACCAACAGATGGAGAGATATACCATGTTCTTGGATTGGAAGAATCAATATTATGAAAATGACTATACTACCCAAAGCAATCTATAGATTCAATGCAAACCCTATGAAATTACCAATGGCATTTCTTATGGAACTAGAACAAAAAATCTTAAAATTTGTATGGAGAAACAAAAGACCCCAAATAGCCAAAGCAGCCTTGAGGGAAAAAAATTGGAGCTGGAGGAATCAGACTCCCTGACTTCAGACTATACTATCAAGCTACAGTAATCAAGACAATATGGTACTTGCACAAAAACAGAAACAAAGATCAATGGAACAAGATAGAAAGCCCAGAGGTAAACCCATGAACCTAATGGTCAACTAATCTATGACAAAGAAGGCAAGGATACATAATGGAGAAACGACAGTCCCTTCAATAAGTGGTGCTGGGAAAACTGGACAGCTACATGTAAAAGAATGAAATTAGAACACTCCCTAACACCATACATAAAAAGAAACTCAAAATGGATTAGAGACCTAAATGTAAGACCGGACACTATAAAATTCTTATAAGAAAACACAGGAAGAACACTCTTTGACATAAATCACAGCAAGATCTTTTTTGATCCACCTCCTAGAGTAATGGAAATAAAAACAAAAACAAACAAATGGGACCTAATGAAACTTAAAAGCTTTTGCACAGCAAAGGAAACCATAAACAAGACAAAAAGACAACCCTCAGAATGGGAGAAAATATTTGCAAATGAATCAACGGACAAAGGATTAGTCTCCAAAATATATAAACAGCTCATGCAGCTCAATATTAAAAAAACAAACAACCCAATCCAAAAATGGGCAGAAGACCTAAATAGACATTTCTCCAAAGAAGACATACAGATGGCCAAGAAGCACATGAAAAGCTGCTCAACATCACTAATTATTAGAGAAATGCAAATCAAAACTACAATGAGGTATCACGTCACACCAGTTAGAATGGGCATCATCAGACAATCTACAAACAACAAATGCTGGAGAGGGTGTGGAGGAAAGGAACCCTCTTGCACTGTTGGTGGGAATGTAAATTGATATAGCCACTCTGGAGAACAGTATGGAGGTTCCTTAAAAAACTAAAAATAGAATTACCATGTGATCCAGCAATCCCACTACTGGGCATATACCCAGAGAAAACCATAATTCAAAAAGACACGTGCACCCATGTTCATTGCAGCACTATTTACAATAGCTAGGTCATGGAAGCAACCTAAATGCCTATCGACAGATGAATGGATAAAGAAGATGTGGCACATATATACAATGGAATATTACTCAGCCATAAAAAGGAACGAAATTGGGTCATTTGTTGAGACGTGAATGGATCTAGAGACTGTCATACAGGGTGAAGTAAGTCAGAACGAGAAAAACAAATATCGTATATTAATGCATATATGTGGAACCTAGAAAAATGTCACAGATGAACCGGTTTGCAGGGCAGAAATTGAGACACAGAAGTAGAGAACAAACGTATGGACACCAAGGGGGGAAAGCCGCAGGGGGTGGAGGTGGTGATGTGATGAATCGGGCGATTGGGATTGACATATATACACTGATGTGTATAAAATTGATGACTAATAAGAACTTGCTGTATAAAGAAGTAAATAAAATAAAATTCAAAAATGAAAACAAAAAGCAACAAGTATATGTTGTACAGCACCAGAGAATATAGCCATTATTTTATAATGACTTTAAGCAGAGTATAATCTATAAGAATATTGCATCACTATGCTGCACACCTGAAACTAATATAATATTGTAAAACAACTACATTTTAATAAAAAAAAGTATACCTGAGTTTGACTCTCATTTACCATTCACTGGTTCTGGGATATTGAGCAAATTAATTAACTTATTGGAACCTCAGATTGATCACCTGAGGGGTAATACTTATACCATAGATTATTGTGAGGCTTAAATAAAGCCATGTATGCAAATTTTTGTTATTGCTCATATAAATTATAAGGCATTCCATAATTACTTGTTGAATGAATGAATAAAGCCTTGCCAATTTTTGCTCTTCTTTGTTTTTTTCCCCAGTTTGTTTATTTTCTTCTCATTACCATTGTCTCAGTCAATAATCAGGACTTAAACATTCCATACCAAGGTTATTGCTCTTTGCTCCACTTCCTATGATCACCTTCTAATCTATTATCACATAATTATTCCCAGAGCTTTGTCATTACCCCCAATGATCTTTTACAATAAAACTCATTACAATTTTTAAGACTCTCTGCCAACTGGTCCCAGGATTTCATCTATCTACCTTGGTGCCCTCAAATCTAATTATGACCTGCTCATGCAGAGATAATGAAGAGAGAGAAAAACATACGCCATATATAAGAAACTCAAGTTACAGGTACAACAGAGATGGAGTGATAAATTAAGGTAGTTTTTTACTTCTTCTCCTGGACCATTAAACATATGTCTAGTATAAATACTTACCATGCCAGGTTGCAATGATTTGACTATGCATTGCCTCTAGCTCCCTCCTCATTTATTGATTCAACAAATTCTCTGTGTGCAGCCACTATGTACAAAGCACATCTCTAGTCTCTTCTTGTTAATCACTGAGCTCCTTTAGAGTGGAGACCATATTCATTTTCACACTATCAATGTTAACACAATTCAGAGAAAAGCAATAGATGTTGAAAGAATGAGCCTAATAAGAGAATTTAAGAACAGAATGGCAAATCTACTTATTATACCTTAAACATTTTGCTCTATTCTTCCTTTGAGTTTTGTAAGTTGCTATTTTCCTGAAATGGAAAATAAATTTGTTTACACAGGAACTGATTTGATGAGCACCACCTGGCCCTAATTACCTCATTCTATGGCTTGTCAAAAGACTTTAATTTCCCATAATAAAACTTTTTTTTAATTGAATGAAAGATTGTTTAAATTCTACAGTGCTTTACAGTTTTCAAAAGTTTTCACACATATGATTTCATATAATCCTATAATAACCCCTTTTACCCTTTTCTCCTATATTGCTACCTCCGCCTTCCCTTTCCCCACTGGTAACCACTAGTTTGTTCTCTGTATCCGTGGGTCTGTTTCTCATAAAACTTATTCTTAGAAAGAAATTACAAAATAATGTATCTACACAATGCCAGTTGAACACTCCAAAATATACAAAGAGAACAAGCCTTTTTTTTTCAGTTTTTTCTTCTGTCCCCAAAGTATTATAAGTTTGGTACGTACCCTCCCAGAGCTCTTATTCTCTACATATTTCACATGTACTTCCTGTGTATTTTTGAGGGTTAAGATGTTGTCTCTAGAAGGCTGCTCTTAGGGAGTTACCCAAAGCAACTAACTAGGATATTGGTATAGATTCTTATCTTTTAATCCAAATTATTACCAAGTTTCTTAAAAATAAGGTGAAGTGGGCTTCAATGTGATACAACAAAATTCATCTCTAGCCAAGATTTTTTTCTCTTCTTGTCAAATACCTATTTACAGGGAATCATTATAATCAAAATAAGCACTTTTATGCTCTAAAATAAGAATCCATTTTACTGCATATGTTAATATTATTCAAATATTTATGTTTTAAATCCCTCTATTTTTATATTTTTAATTTCCTGTGATAAAATTTAAACTGTTTGAAGATAATATCTAAGAGACTTAAATAAAATTTATCCAAGTTCCCTCATATTCTAAATATTAATACTAGAAATTAATTTGGTCAAACCAGTGGCCTGTAATGTGGTACACTGTCAAAAGTGTTTGACTAAATGTTAGATGTGTTGGGTTTTAGCTCAAGTTCTTCTACTTGGGTAAGCCATAATCCCTTCTGAGCCTTAGTACAAATTCTAAATAGAGGTGATATTCATTCAACATTCATTTATTTTTTTCAACAAATTTTCATTGAACATCTATCTATTTTGTGCCAGAAACTGAACACTGGGAAAGCAGTGATCAAAACAGACTAAATCCCTTTTCCTCATGAACTCACTCTAGGAGGGGAACACACAATAAATTAGACTAATAGAGGTATCACTCTACATAAGCAAAATACCATGTGCTGATGAGGATGCAGAGCGATAGGAACACTCATTCATTGATGGTGGGAGTGCAAAATGGTACAACCATGTTGCAATTTTCCTATAAAGTTAAAATATAGATTTTTCATATAACCCAGCAATCCTGTTTCTAGGTATTTACCCAAGAGAAAATGAAAACGTAGGCCAAGTAAAGACCTGCATGTGAAGCAATATAGCTCCAAAGTAGCAACAACCCAAACATCTATCAACTTGTGGTTGGATAGACAATTTGTGGTACATCCATACAGTGGAACACTGACCAACAATAAAAAGGAATAAATTGATGCATGCAACAAAATGAGTAAATCTCAAAAGCATATGATAAGTGAAAGAAGCCAGACACCAAAGGCTATACACTCTATGATTCCATTTATGTGACATTCTAAAAAAGGCAAAACTTTAGAGACAGAAATCACATCAGTGATTGTCAGGGGTGGGGGGTTGGGGTGAGAGAGAGACTGTGAAGGGCCATGAGGAAATACTTTGGGAAATATTGTATATTCCAATTATAGTGTTATTCATTTGTTGAAACTCATTTGAGGGTACACTTAAAAGAGGCATATTTTATTGTATGTAAATAATACTTCAATAAATCTTACTTTTAAAAAGATAAATAAATTATATAATATTTTAGAATAAAAAAAGGAAGAGAGAGAAGAGAGTTGAAATTTTAGATGGAAAGTCCTCAAGCAGGTGATTTTGAAGATAGTGAAGGAACAAGCCACATAGATATCTGGAGAAGGGCATTCTAGGCAAAAAGAACAGCAAGTATGAAGGCTGAAGGGCAAGGAGATTAGCGTGGGTGCAGCAGAGGAGGAAGTAGAAGACAAAGTAAGACAGGCAGTGAGGAACAGCTCATACAACATCTTTGAAGGTAATGGGAAGTCATCAGTGGGCTTTGAGAAGCAGCGTGACATGATCTGATGGGTTTTAAGAGAATAATTCCGGTTGCTTCATAGAAAACAGTCTGTGGAAGGGAAGGGTAGTAGAATCAGGGACACCATTTGGAAGGCAATTGTCATAATTTAGACAAGAGATTACAGAGGTAGAGAGGGTGCTAAAAAGTTTTCAAATTCTATATAGAGAGCCATTCGATTTGCTCAGAAATCTGGCATGTGGGAAATTTTGAAAGAACACAATTCAGCCCACAACACCCAGGGATATGATTTCAGAATGAGTAGGACCATCTCTCTTATTCCCTAAAAACCTGCTTTTATAATTGAAAAAAATTCTGCCTTCCTTCTTTTAGATATCAAAATGAAAATTCTGGAAGAAATAAAATTAGCTTCCTACTAATCATCTTTAGAGCAAGTTTTGATATATCGAAAAGACCCCAGGTACCCACGTAAAGAAGAGATGAGCTACACAGAGGAATGAGTGGAAGCTGGACACAGACTTCACTGAGACCAGCAATGAGCATTCACTTATGAGAACATATTTTCTTACCCTTCACATAATATTTGCACAGTACTTATTTATAAAAACAGGGTTTTTTTTGATGGTATATAAAAACTATTTTGCCTGCAACTGAGAGCTCTAACTAATGGTTTTATGAAGTAAACTTCTTTCCCCAGAGTTGTATATATTCTTTTCTCAATCTTTTCCTATTTGTTAAATAATAAATGTAAAGTGCATAAGCTGAACACCTTATATTATCAAGAATTGCATTTATAAATAGAAAAATATGCTAAGCTAACTGAATTTTACTAGTTCTACAAATATCTAGGATGAATAGTGTTCAGAACAATTAGGATATTAATTTCCATAGTTAAAGGGAAGTGCTTCTTTCTCCAAAACAAATTAACAGCAATGTCTCTAAGCATTTATTTAGCATGACTAATACTATAAAGTATGTAGTGGTGACACTTAAAATACCTAGCAAAGTAGAAATGAATGAATGAATAACGAATGTAGCAATAGTTTACATGAACGAGAATAATTTGCTTAAAATTTCCCAACAGAAGTGGCAGATACTCTGAGTCAAATTATCACATACAAAGTGCCAACACTGACATTACACTAATCTGATAAAGAATTCATGGCAATGTGCCCAAAAGGTGAGATAAAGTTTAGTGGCAGAACAAAGTCACACCCTCTAATAAAGAAAACATAACATTAAGAAAAGTGGGTTCTACTCTTCATTATGCTTTATTTGATTATTGGTAAGTTATAAATCATTAACTTGTTCTATAAAATAGAACTTATCTGCTCCATAGGATTTCATTAAATATAAAGTGACCATAAAAGGACTTTGAAAAGAAAAATTGTTATATGAAAAGAAAAGTTGTTATATTCCTTGGAATTAGAACTTTAATTTTAAAAATTAAAACTTTAGTGAACTTTTTTTTTTTTTTTTTTTTTGCGGTACGCGGGCCTCTCCCCGCTGTGGCCTCTCCCGTTGCAGAGCACAGGCTCCGGACGCGCCGGCTCAGCGGCCACGGCTCACGGTCCCAGCCGCTCCGCGGCATGTGGGATCCTCCCGGACACGGGGCACGAACCCGTGTTCCCTGCATTGGCAGGCAGACTCTCAACCACTGCACCACCAGGGAATCCCCTTAGTGAATTTATTTTAACTGATGTTTAGAGACTGAAATTGCTAGATAGTTGCTAGAGCAATCATTCACCACTTTCTATAGTTATTTATTATACCTACATGCATTTATTATTCACCATCTTTTTCATTTATAATGGGTTTTAAGGACATAAAAATCCAGTGGAGTTTTTGGAAGAATACTTTATGATGAATACTTGATTATAAAACCCTCCTGCCTATTTAAGCTTTGTCTGCTTTTCTCTGATTGTACATGTATCAGTGGTTGAGAAACAGTACTTTAAAGAAATTTTAAAATTACAGCAGTAACTTCAGTTACTGAGAATTACATCAGGGTCATAAAGCCTGAGTCTAATTTCTTGTTTCACCACTAGCTATATAACTTTGGACAAATATTTCAAAGCATTAATAAATTCCTTACATCCAAGTCTGTGCCATTCCCTCCATCTAAACCACTCTCCATCTCTATTCCTCAGCAGCTAATTCCTACTGATTTTTTGGTCTTCTATGTCACTTCCTCCAGGAAGTCTTCTCTGAACCTGAAATCTGGGTTAGGTGCTCTTCTGATGTAGTACCATAGTATTCTGGACCAATCCTTTAACACAGCACTTATTCCATTGTGTTGTCTGTTTGTCTACATTTTCTACTAAACTGGAAGCTCACTGAGAACAGAATATTGTTCATGATTTCCCTAGCACCAAGCACAGTGCCTGGCGTGTAGTAGGTTTGAAAATTCAAGCAGAGGTAATTGCATATCCTCGCAAAGATACCCAAATTAGGTGACACTGCTCTCTTTTCAACTAAAGATAAATGAAAAGGCATGTATCAATGTTACATCTCATTCTGATCAAATTGTTCTTCGCATCTGCCTGCTTTCTGAGTGTCCCTGACACCTCCTTCATCTGCACTTGAATCCTGTTCACAACACCCTCACCATTTACTTTTATTGGGGAAGTTATTTTATATCCCACTCTGATTTTTTTTTGTTCTAAAACAGGGATGCACTGTTAAACATATCTCTAATTACCGAGAAAAATTCAAAGTACTAAAAGTCATCTTATTTTCAACTCTATATCATTACATCATTCTTAACAAGACTATAATATTGCACTGTTTTGGCCTAATTTCAACAACTTCAACTTCTAATATTAAATAAAGATGATAAATCTTCAAAGGAAGATTTTGAGGGCCTATCTGAGCAGTTTATAAGAAGAGCATTGGTAGTTAATGCAGAGGTTATAATGCCAGGTTGATGCCTGGTAAAGAACATGTTGTTTCAAATATGCACTGTTTAAAATGCATATATAATTACAACAAAAAAATCCTAAAATTAAATCAAAGAAGAGTAACATAATGTTCACATATACTCTGCAAATACAGCCTTAGAGAAATCCCAAGCTGCTGACATACAAAACTAGAACGTGTAATAGGTACAATCCCATCTTTAATCCTAAACTGTAATATCACCCTCAACAGGCAATATGTGAGTACTTTTATCATAAATGTCATAGGTTCCAAAAGCAAAAATACATTTCAATTCAGTGATATTTTGTTTAAGACTTTATCATATTTTCAAACATCAAACTATGCAATTTAGCCCCAATGAGTCTCTTTTATCTCACTGCTTTAAACCTGAAATCTTATCTTTCACTACTGTGTTCTTTGGATTACATTACATGGAAAAGGTCCTAAAGGAAGACCAAAATCAAAAATATTTTGAAAAAAAAATCTCTGTATAGTAAAATTGATCTTGGTTCATTATCTACTTAATAGGGAATGCTTGACAAATAAAACTTCAAAAAGTTATTCTTGGCAAAGATGTTATAATGAAAACTCAAGTATTCAGATGAGCAGCTGATTAGATGACTCTTAAAATCCTGTTCAACTCTGAGAGACCGGGATTTAGGTCACGAATCAATTTAAGGAACTCTATCTGCTGAGTAAGTTCCTCGTATTTCTTATAACAATAGCAATATTGGTAGAAAGAAAAGCCCCACAGCCAACAGGGGAAATGGTACTTACGAATATTGTGTCAGCAGTTCCAAATCATTATGCATGTTGATTGGATATGCTTCACTGAGTTCAAACAACTTCTCCAGGGCCTCATAAATGAAAATGATGCAAATAAGAGAAGCAAAAGCTTCTTCAGTAAACCGGGTGATATAGCAGACAAGGGAGCTGGCATCAGTGGCCACAAGTATGATACACAGGGTTGCAGTCCAAAGTCCAATACTAGCTCTTAAAGATAGGTATGACAGCCCATATTCTCTAGGAGGGGGAAAAGAACAGTGGAAAGAAGGTCATTTAACAGCTTGCCACCATTTTAAGTAGATGGAAGTAAGTCTAATTCAGGAAGTGAAAGTAAATAAGCTTCACATCCCATGAGTATCTAAACTCAAGACTTTGTCTAAAGGGAACACCTAAGGGTACAAAACTCAAAGAGGTTTCTCAGTGCTTAGAGCTGAATATAATGTTTTATAAATAATACATAACAATATACATCAATATTTTACTGTTCCTTTATTTCCATGGAGAGACAAAAATGGCAAACTGAATCAAATCAGCAACTTCTACCTCTCCCAGCAGATCTCCAAATGTGATGTTGGAAGAAGATTAAATACAGTAGAGAAATAGAAAGGGGCTGAGGGCCAAAAGTATATAACACTTACTTGCAAAATTTAAACAAAATCTTTTCAAACACCAAAACTGGTCCTGTACTGCCTAATATGGTAAGAGGCTGTCCACCAAAGAGAGAATAGGCTATCCCAGTCATGGACGCTCCAAAGAGAGATTCGATTGCACTCTGTGTAGAGATATAAATGATTCCATTATCTAAGCTGTGCAGGCTGCGATTATAACCGGGGAGAAAATATGTAAAATACATGGGTCTTTTTTCCCTTTGCTATGAAGGGCCTAGCAACCTTGGGCAGGAGGTGGGGTAGGAGGATAAAAAAAAGGCGGCAGGCGGTCAGCAGACTGTGAATGGTAGTGGACAGGGATATGTCCTCTCCCCCTTCCTTATCTCACTTTTCTTTTGCTTACTAAAAGTTTACATGTATTCATAATAAATGTCTGGCAGAAGCATGGCCTATATAAATAGGAAAATGGACCTCTTATGAGGCAAGAACCAGAGGCTAAAGCTAGCCTAGGACTGGGGGGCCAGGGATGAGATCAGAACCTTGTGTAAGATAAGAATTAGTTGTTCTGAGATATTCCACTCCCTGATTACCAGTTCCATTAGTCATCTAGGAAATTCGTATGAACTTTGTCTGCCAGACCATACATCAAATCTCTCCTCATAAAGGAAACCAAAATTAAATGCAGACTCATCTAACTATGAATCGTAAAAGCTGATTAAGTTTCAAAGTTCAGAGAAAAGCATGATACATACTATTCGCCCTTCAGTCGCTTCTCCTAGCAGTCCTCCAAATGTGATGACGGGAGACATACACGCGCAGTAGAGAAACAGAAAAGATGCTAAGCACTGCAAGCTGAAAGCATCTCTGAAGTCACTCCAGAAGTATGGAGCTTTTCTTTTGATATCTAAAATAAGTCCCCCAAAAATCCTAAGACAGGGGGGAAAACACAATAGTGACATACAAATATAAAAATCACATAAATCAAAATGCTCATTTGCTTTGTTGCCAGGTCACAGTACAGGTTTTCCATCAGCAGAGATGAGACCCATATTAACATGCTAGGTTTTACTATGATGATCTACAGGAATGGCTTTGTACCACTATGTCACTTCAATCCCTAACCAAATATTGTGTCAACAGCCAAAAAAATCCTAGGTTCTCTCAAACAAGGTTCACAGCTGTTCATCAATCAAAATTCAAATAATGAGAGTTAAGGATTACTCTAATCTCTGTGCCATTTTACAACAACCTATTCCTAAAATCAGGCCTACCATCCTCAATCATTGGCAGTATTTTCTAATTGTTTACATTCCATTTAGTGTAGCAGAGAGTGAAGGAGGGAAGGTAAAGTGATTTTTGTACAGTCCAATAGTGAACATCAACTTAGAGAGAAAAAGTGGCATATAACCATGGCTCCAGTTACCCACTCTCTTTGTGAAAAAAAACCCTTGCCAAATAATACTCCAGACAGGCACTTGAATGACCTTATGGATGACAATACTTAGTAGAGAGACGTAAGTTCCAGAGTTGTTTTCATTTTTAGGAAACTAAGACAGGGACCTTACAATAAGCAACCTAGATAAATGTACTTTTGATCCACTATTGTCTAAACATATTCAAACATCTATCATTCACAAGACAATAATGACCTTATTTGGGAAAAATGCATATGTTCTAAATATATCCAAAAACCACATTAAAGCATTTGAAGGATGATTTTTTTTGGGGGGGTGGGGAAGAGAGAAGCATTAAATTGTGAAATATTGCCTAAAATCTGAGGACTGGAACTTTTTAATCTGTTAGGAATGAGAGCATTAAACAGCTATTCTCATTCTTTGAACATTTAATAACAATATGCAGATTTAACATTTGACTACCAAAAGCTCTTTGTGTTCTTTGGGATAAAGATGTCATATTAAAATGAATAAGGCTGTGATTAAGTTCCTACATGGAGGTTAAAAAAAACCTATTATGTTCAACATACTGCCAGTATGCTAAATATACTTGGTTTATGGAAAAATATTAAAGTCTTGTTATTTATTTTCTAAATAGGAATATAATCTGGCAATCTAAGAATCACCTCAAAAATGATTGTTCTCTTGAGAAATAAATTCTGATTTGCCTTGAAAGATGTACCTCTTCAGAATAAATTCTATTATTTTTAATTGCCCTAATATAGGCACAATAGTAACATATTAGTAACTATCTTACTGTTATGTGAGTGATAGAATCATTATGTTTTTCTAGTGATTGTTTCCATCAGAGGGATGTGGAGTAGGAGAGGTTGAGAAGAATGAAATTTCAATTGAAAAAAAAGGACATTTAAAATTCAGAGAAGTTTGCAAAGAACCTGTGAAATTCACACACGCAAAGATCATCTTAGGTTAGGTTCCTTTACCTGTGTTTAGTAAAACACATACATAATTTTTATTTGGGGGATCATTTCTGAATGATTTGTTAACTTGCCAAAGTCACAATTCAGAACAGATTTAATCTACGAGTCTATTTATTCATTCAGTTATGATTTATACCCCACCTAATCCCCAAAAGAATTTGAGGTGGTTATGAACTATTACTTAGTAGTTAATATTTATAGGTTTGATAGTACTTTCTATTAGACCACTCTTTTCTAATTAATTACTTATTAGGGTATACATTAGTCTAAATAGCTGTTATATTACTGTGTCATAAACGTGCTTTTAGCAGCATAAATCTAAATCCGGAAGTGGGAGGTCATTGCAGAGAACAGTGCAAGAGCAGCCCAGATGTGCACCAGCAACTCCAGGAGAGCAGATGAGTAATGGATACTTCAAGTCATGTCAGCAACAGAATCTGGGGAAGAACTCTGGAGAAGCGAAGATACCGGATATTGGTGACCTGGGAGGATTTAGGAAGCAGTAAGGAAAAGTGAACTTTGAAAAAAATCTAAGCTATGTGGCATGTTACACCTGAGAGAGAGAGAAAAAAAAAAAACAACAGAAATAAAAAGACAGCATTTGAAAATATGAAAGTAAACGGAAGGAGTAACAATGTTTCTAGTACAGGGAAAAGGAAAAAATTGTTTGAACCATCTCAAATTAGGTACGGGAGCCTGAGGAAGACATCTCCTCAGAGACAAAACATAGATAAAGGGAAAGAACGCAGGAGAATTAAAATGCACAGAGTTGTCAGGAACTGGAAAGTCATCTTAGAGGACACAGTGAAAGCAGTACAGGAAATGGCCCTGAGGGGAGAGGAGCACCAATCCTGCAAAGCCTCTGCAATTGCCTTCAATTATAATGGAGGCTGTGTGCACACATTCCCTGAAGAGAGACCCACCCAAAGGTTGTGATTTTCTGCTCACACATTTCTTGGAGAGAGACAAGCTGTCAAAACACCACAAAGAATCATTTTAAGAAATAAATTGAAGATTTCATCTCTTCAAAGATGTGTGATTAGAAAAATAAATCATATAACTCTTTCAAATTACTACTGTAAAAATAAAAAATACTATTATATACATCCTACTTGCATGTAATGAGACAGGGTCTATAAGACTGAGTTCTTGGTATTTATTTTCATTTCCATCCTGAGCTTGAAGTTTTCAACAGGCTCTTTTGGAAAGGGCAACTGACAGTTTTCTTATTCATTCTAAGAATCTGTGAATGTGTTTTAATGCATAGCAATATGAAAGACTAGGTATATTAAAATGGAATGGTGTATTCACTGTTCTGGTTTAATAATAATGACAATCATTAGTAACTACAGAGAAATCAAATTAATTGGCATATTCATCCCCCAAAGAGTAGGTATCCAAAGTATAAAAACAAATTAGTTCTCAAAACAGCAATTCCCGACACACAAAAAAGGTATATATCATTCGGTCTTTGAAGTCCCATACAAGGGCTTTTCACTAACCTTCCAGTTCGCTGGAGTTCAGGTCCACTATGTCCTCCGTGGGGCTCGGCTTCCCCATGAGCTGCTGTTCCATTTGGTACAGCAGGAATCTTCCTCTTCTCCTGCGGGAAGTTTTTTTGTTTTGTTTTTGTTTTTGAATTTCAGGTGCTAGTTGTAAATAACAAAAACAATTTTTTTTCCCTTGAGGCAATAATATGCAGAGTGGCTAAGAACCCAGGCTCTGTTACTTGTTTGTTATATGACCTCTAGAAAGTTATCTAGCCACCTAAAGCCTAAGTTCCCTCCTCCTTTTACTGGTGATAATAACAGTACCTATCAGTGCGGTTGAGAGAATGAAATAAGGTGATGAACATTAATTCATTCTTTCAACTAATTATTGAGTGCCTAGTGTGTGCCATTCATTTTTATGGGATCCTATAGATGTAAAGGTGAGCAAGAAAAAGCATTATGTTAGTGGAGACAAACAATAAACTTACAATGTCAGGTAGAGATAGAGATACAAAGAAAATAAAGTAAGAAATGGGGACAGAGCGAGACCAGGTTTAAGATAGGTCGAGGTGAAGAGGTGTTAGTGGTGTTATATCCCTGGCCTAGTTCAACTGTTCAATAAGCATTAACTGTTATCATTAGCTATTTTTAAAATATATTTCCCTCTCTGATCCTGGCTCAGATCCTCCTACCCAAGCTTCTTTCCAACACAAAGCGATCCAAAAGACTATTGCAAAAGGAAGCTTCTAATTGAGCCAATGACAAATTAACTGAGGTTATGTAAGTGCTGTTTCCCCATAGGTCTATTCCGCCCACTTTTGTCAGTGACAGAGAGTTTAAAAAATCAGAAAATCGGGCTTCCCTGGTGGCGCAGTGGTTGAGAGTCCGCCTGCTGATGCAGGGGACACGGATTCGTGCCCCGGTCTGGGAAGATCCCACATGCCACGGAGCGGCTGGGCTCGTGAGCCATGGCCGCTCAGCCTGCGCGTCTGGAGCCTGTGCTCCGCAACGGGGGAGGCTGCAGCAGTGAGAGGCCCTCTACCGTGCAAAAAAAAAAAAAAAAAAAATCAGAAAATCCTACCTACTGGTGATCTTGGAGCACCCCAATGTGTTCAAAAGTGCTTAAAAGGACAATAAATTTTTTTTTTTTTTTTGCGGTACACGGGCCTCTCACTGTTGTGGCCTCTCCCGTTGCGGAGCACAGGCTCCGGACGCGCAGGCTCAGCGGCCATGGCTCACGGGCCCAGCCGCTCCGCGGCATGTGGGATATTCCCGGACTGGAGCACGAACCCGTGTCCCCTGCATCGGCAGGCGGACTCTCAACCACTGCGCCACCAGGGAAGCCCAAAAGTGCTTTAAAGGACAATAAAAAAATTTTTAATGGTGAAATTAAACTTTTTACTTGACTGCCATTCCAAAATAGTGTAAACATGTAAACATGTTCTTTGTGTTTAGTGTAAACGTGAACAAGTGTGAATTATCAAATGATCTTATTACAATGGGACATTTAGATAAAATGGTACAGATTTAAAACATGACAAAAAATACATTTTGAAACGCACAAAATATAGGAAAGTTCATTGCTTAATATTTTGCAATTTCCTGGGTATATAAATAGATACAATGAATTGAAGTTCAAAGATAAAAGAGAGTATGTCCGTCAACTGGTGAAGGAATGGCCTTTACAGGTAAATTAACTATCATACAACAGTAAAGGGCTGTGATAGTGGCCCTCAGTACTCTCAATACCCAATAATCACCTAGGGAGAGATTTCTTAGCAAGCCTCGGAAGGCAAGTGATATTTGTTCTTCTGGGGAATTATCTCTGACTGCATAAATTAATTCATTGTTTTACAGTGGGAAGAGCTATACACTGATAAGGCAAGTGATAAGCCATGAAAGATATTTGTCATTCTAAAGTAACAATTTCTCAAGGAGTGGTCATCTTCTAGTAAGGCAAAAAGGTTTTTGAAAAAAGAATTGTGTATGTATAGTACCAATGAATATTCCGAGGAAAATATAGGAAATTTTTGTTTGTTTGTTTCTCAGACTTTTTTTTTTTTTTTTTTGGCCAAGTCGCGCAGCCTGAAGGATCTTAGTTCACCGACCAGGGATCGAACCCGGGCATGGCAGTGAATGTGCCGAGTCCTAACAACTGTACTGCTAGGGAAGTCCCCAGACATTTTAAGTAAAATCAATAGGTGAGTAGATATTTGACTAGGCAAATTAAACAATTTATTAATTCAGTCAACAAACACTTATTGGGAGGCAATTTGTGTCAGGTTCTAGGCTGCACCACTGTATACCTGGGGACAAATCAGGCCTGTGGAGCTTATGTTCTAATGGGGAAGGCAAACAGTAAACAAGTAAAAATGTAAGTAAATTAATTCTATAGTGTGTTAAAAAGATTAAAAACCAGGGAGAGTTTGAGATTAAAATATATACACTACTATATATAAAATGGATAACCAACAAGGACCCACTGTATAGCACAGGGAACTATACTCAATATCTTGTAATAACCTATAATGGAAAAGAATCTAAAAAAGAATATATATATATATATGTGTGTGTGTGTGTGTGTGTGTGTGTGTGTATATAAATAACTGAATCACTTTGTTATACATCTGAAACTAACACAAGTTTGAAATCAACTATATTTCAATAAAAATTAAAAATAGGGCTTCCCTGGTGGTGCAGTGGTTAAGAATCCGCCTGCCAATGCAGGGGACACAGTTTCGAGCTCTGGTCCTGGAAGATCCCATATGCCGCGGAGCAACTAAGCCCGTGAGCCACAACTATTGAGCCTGCGCTCTAGAGCCCGCGAACCACAACTACTGAAGCACGCGTGCCTAGAGCCCGTGCTCCGCAACAAGAGAAGCCACCGCAATGTGAAGCCTGTGCACTGCAACGAAGAGTAGCCCCCACTCGCCGCAACAAGAGAAAGCCTGAGTGCAGCAACAAAGACCCAACGCAGCCAAAAATAAATAAAACATAAATAAATTTTTTAAAAAGATGTCTTAAAAAATTTCTTTTAATAAATAAGTAAATAAATAAATAAAATTTGTTTCCAAGTTTCTTCTGATATCGCCAACGTGAATTATTAGAAAGAAACGTTGAACAGATCTGCTTCTTCCTTTTGGGGATTGAGAGAGGTTTGGTGGATTTAATAAGATCCTTGAGATGTCCATATTCATGTAGCATTATGTACATGCCAGATTCTAGAGAGAGATATGATATCAAATGGTTTTTTTCAAATGCAGAATATATAATAAAGAAAAAATAAAGAAATAAAAACTATGGAAAAGTAAAAATTTAGAGCAGACTAAGGCGGGGGTGTGAGGTATAGGGAGGAGGAACTGGGAATTACAAATGGAGTGTCATTTGAGAAAAACTTGAGGGAGTCAAGAGAATTAGCCATAGAATAACTGAGGAACAGCCAGGCAAAGAACAGCCAGTGGGATGGACTTAAGGCAGGAGTGTGGCTGCAGGGTTTGAAGAACAAGGAGGCGGGAGGCCAAGGAGAGGAGTGAGCAAGAAAGAGACAGGAGACGACTGAGAGGTGAAGGGAAGCCAGACTCTATAGGTTTAGTAGAACATGGTAAGTATTTGGCTTTTATTCTCAATGAAATGAGGTGCTTTTGCAGGATTTTAAGGAAAGGAGTAGCATGACCTAACACTCTGGCTGCTGTGTTGAGAACAGATTCTAGGGGCCAAGGGTAGAAACAAGGAGACTGGTTAGGAGGCTATTTCAGTAATCCAGGAGAAAGATGGTGGTAGCTTGAACTAGGGGGGTGGCAGTGGCAACAGCGAGAAATCGTATAATTCTGGATAAATATTGAAGGCAATGCCAAGAGTATTTCCTGGCAGAATTGAAGTCAGGTATAAGAGAGAAGAATAAAAGTTTCTGTTTTGGTCAATTGTAAGTATGGAGTTAACACTTATTGAGATGGGAAGGTACAGATGGAACAGATTTTGAGAAAAGATCAGAGTTTCTTATATTCTTCAGGAAACATTATATTGCCTTTTATAATATAAATGCAAAGATGTATATAGGTACAGAAATAATGCAATCTATAATTCAGTTCCAACTTTGGCATGTTGAATTTTAGATATCTAAAAGACACCCAAGTAGAGACACAAGATAGGCATTTGGATAAGTAACTTGCAAGTGCAAGGTGAAAAATAAATTTGGGAGAGGATTTAAAGCTATAAGATTGGATGATATTACCAAGAGAATGAGTGTAGAGGAGAGAAGACCACTAAGGACTGAGCCCTGCATCACTTCAATATAAAGAAATCAGAGAGAAGAGGGGCAACCAGCAAATGAAACTGAGGAGTCACCAGTGAGGTATAAAGAAAACCAAGAGTGTGGGGTTTCAGGAGTCAAAGAAAAGAAAATATATCAAGGAAAAGGGAGTCATCAATTCTGTCAAAGGCTGCTGATTGATAGGCTAAATAAAATATAGACTGAAAATTGACCTTGGAATTTAGCATTGTGAAGGTCTTTGGCGACCTTCATGTAAGTAAATTTTAGTAAAGTGATGGGGGCAAATGCCCTATGGAGGTAGGTTCAAGAGAGAATTGAAGGATAAAAAAGAATGAAATCTTGCCATTTGCAACAACATGCACGGACCTAGAGGATATTATGGTAAGTGAAATAAGTCACACAAAGACAAATACTCATACAATCCCATTGATATGTGGAATCTAGAAAACAAAGCAAACAAACAAACAAAACAAAAACAGGCATAGACACAGAGAACAATGGGTGGTTGCCAGAGGGGAGGAGGTGTGGGGATGTATGCCTGAAACTAACGTAATATTGTACTTCAACTATATTTCAATTAAAAAATGAGAGAATTGGAGGAGAGGAATTGGAGGCAGATAGTACAGAGAACTTTTCTGTTGCATTGGGTTATAGAAGGGAACAAAGAAATGGAAGAGTAGCTGGCAGTGATAGTGGCATTGAGAATTCTTTTTTTAAGATTTACAAATTAACAATGTTGTTTGCTAATAAAAATGATATAATACAGAAGAAAAGACCTGATGATATAGGGGAGAAAGAGGAGGATTGGGGAGTAATGTTTTTGAGTAGGTGTGAAGAGATGGGATCTACTGCACAGATAGAAGGCTGACTTTGGATAATTCATCAATAGTAATATATGGGAAGGCAGAGAATGTAGGTGCTGGCAGTAGACAAATATGGTTTGGGGAACCTACAGAAGTTCTCTTTTGATTATTTTAATTTTCTTAGGGAAGTAGGAAGCAAGTCAACATCTGAAAGTCAGAAAGCATGTGCTGAAGGTTTGAGGAGAGAAAACAGGTGTGAGATAATAATGTAGAGAATGGATTGAACTTGGGAAGTAGAGTATAATGAACTTGTGATACAAAGGGCCTACCTGAGGTATGTGGTCATGAATTATATGAGATTAGTCAATGTAGTTGTATGTTTTCCTTCAGCCACTCTCAGCTGCATCAATGGAGGTATAGACCAAAGAAATGAACTCACACAGTGTTGTGGTTTTGACAAGCAAGTAAATGGCATGAGAGAAAAGCAAGGAAGTTGAGGGTATACACAAGGGAGTGATTATAATGACTGACACAATGTTCTAACAGTATTTTCAAGGGTATCCCTTGAGGTGACTGTTTATTCTTCTTTTAACTGCAAGTAAAAAGTATTTAAAAATACTGTGATTTGCACATTCTGGAAGAATAAAAACCATGGAGGTTATCCCATGGAGGAAAATATTATTTGAATGAATAGAAGTCAGAGTGCTTAATTTATTTCAATTCATTTTAATCAAAGAAACCATAGTTTCATAGTATCTATTATTCAATTCCAACATACATTTAAAAAATACTAATGTAAAGAAACACAGAGTGTATCTAATTCAAACTCATTATATAAAATTGTGTTGTCTAGCATTATAGTAACTAACTACACATGGCTATTTAAATTTAAGTTAATTAAAATTAAAAATTCAGTTCCTCAGTTGCAGTAGCCAAATTTCTAGTGCTCAGGAGTGGCTTGGCTTATTAGATAGCATAGATATAGAACATTTCTATCATTGCAGAAAGTTCTGTTGGACACACTGATATAGAACACCAGTACAGAAGGGTTATGGCATCTGTTTAAGATCATACAAATAGATAATAGCAGAACCCAGGTGCCTTGATTCTTAATTCAATGTTCTTTCTACTACTGCCTCTCAATACCCAGAATCCAACAATTAATCCTGGTTTTAAAGTCTCATAAAATTAATTTTGAAAATACAAAGCTCCCATGCCTCCACTTGCCTCAGAAACATCATTTCTCAAAGGGAAGGTGCTTCAAAAATGCTTGACTTTAGGGCTTCTGTAGTGGTGCAGTGGTAAAGAATCTGCCTGCCAATGCAGGGGACAGGGGTTCAAGCCCTGGTCCAGGAAGATCCCACATGCCGCGGAGCGACTAAGCCCATGCGCCACAACTACTGAGCCTGTGAGCCACAACTACTGAGCCCATGTGCCACAACTACTGAAGTCCACGTGTCTAGAGCCCATGCTCTGCAACAAGAGAAGCCACCGCAATGAGAAGCCAGCGCACCGCAACGAAGAGTAGCCCCTGCTTGCCGCAACTAGAGAAAGCCCGCACGCAGCAATGAAGACCCAACGCAGCCAAAAATAAAATAAATTTTTTAAAAAATGCTTGACTTTAGTTTTAATGTTTGAAAAGCAAATTGGTGTTAACAAGTGAATTTTAAGGTCTCATATTCAACATATTAGTATTTTCACTAAATTTTTCCAAATAACATCAATTAAAGAGATTCTTTCTTATTACTTCAAGAAGCATTATACTGCCTTTGCTAATACTGTAAGTGCAAAGGTGTATGCAAGTACAAAAATAAGACCATTTAAACCGTTAAAATTACTCTTTAAGCAACTTACTTTATTTTAGTAGTAGATCATCTGAAATGGTTAAGTAGTACACCTGCTCATTTACCCACCTCTGGCTAACCAGAAAAGCTTCTATGTCTAGAGCTGGGTCAATTAGGCCATCTGTTGCTTCAACTAAGGCAGCACAGTCAACTACTAAGGCAGCTGAACTCCACAGGGACAAGAGCCAAAGGCAAGGCTTGGGTAGATGACAGCAGAGAGAGTTGGAGGAGGCAGATTCAACAGGAATAGAGATGGCAATATGAGTGGGCTTAAGACATTTGGCCACCACTCTCAACAAAGACATGCCTGCAATAAGAATCTCACCCCAAACAACAGCAATGGTCTTTATTTCTATCTTTCTGCATTGTATAACAAGTAAAATGCACATTCGATTTTTATAGGGAGAATTTTTACAATTTTCACACCATATGCCCACACAAAAGTAATAGAAACAAAAGAATTATTTAAAAAAATTCTTCAAATCATAAATGTGATTAGCAGAAACAGGGAGTTTTCCATGCAATATGACTAAACCATGCCTTTGAATTTTCCTAACACTTGCCAATTTCAAAGTGATGTATCAGAATATGGAAAGACGGTAATGAGCTTTTTCTCAAGCATATTTTCTATTTTTATTAAAATTTCAATTTTCCTCCAGTATAGTATGTGTTAAGGTGGGTCTAAAATCTTTCTAGGCATATGAGACTGTCATTTAGTAGAATATCATCAATACACCAAATCTGTGTTGAATAGGAAGAAGGAAGATCTTACAACTTCATATCCCTGCCTTTTTAGAGATTTATTAGGTTCTGGTACCAATTCAAATGTGGTGGGAAATTTAACTCATTTCTGACACTATTTACCCAGAGATAGCGTCAGATTCCACAGGTAGAGGGCTCAGTCCTGCAAGACTGCCCACCAATCAGACCCCATTTCAGGTTGTTGCTGGTGCTTCTGATCAACTGGCTATAAATCTGAGGGTTCCCATGAATCCCTTCTCAGGTTCAACTAATTTGCTAGAGTGGCTCATAGAAGTCAGAGAAACATTTTATTTACTTGATCACCAGTTTTATTATAAAAGGATATAACTCAGGAACAGCCAGATGGAAGAGATGCATAGGACAAGGCATGGGGAAAGGTCAAGGAACTTCCATACCCTCTCCAGGCACACCAATCTTCCCAATCTCTATGTGTTCACCAACCCCGAAGCCCCCTGAACACTGTCCCTTTGGGGTTTTGTGGAGGATTCATTACACAGACATGATCGATTAAACCAATGGCCATTGGTGATTGAACTCAAACTCTAGCCCCTCTCACCTCCCTGGAGGTAACTTCCAGGGAGTAACCTCATTAACATAACAAAAGACATCTTTGTTGCTTTCATCACTTAGAAAATTCCAAGCATTTCAGGAGCTCTCTGCCAGAAATAGGGACAAAGACCAGATACATGTTTCATATTATAAATCACAGTATCACAGAAGTTATCATTTAAAGCATTTGAATCTTTGGATTGGTTATACTATTTTAGTACATATATTAAAAACACAACAAAATGATGGTAGTCTTAAGAGTATTTTCGTATATACATACCTGGGAAGGAACATTTTTGGGAGGCTCTATTCGAATGCTTGGATCCCATTCTCCAGGAGGGAGAACAGTAACCTGATCCAGAAATTCATCAATTCCTGATACCAAGTCGTTACGATCTTTAGCTTTGTAAGCAACATCATGAAATACCTAAAGAAGGAAAATAATCATTTATAGATAAAAAACAATTATAAAATCTTAATGTGTTCTTTGTTTTCATCTCCCAGTTATCTCACATGTGATTATAACAATTTGAATAAGAAGCTCTAACTAAAGAAGTTTTTAGTGTAAAATATTATAGCTTAGTTTATTCTATGATTGCACACACTTATTTTTTCTTAGAATGCTAGGTGAATGTTGAAATTTCTGGTGGCAAGAGTAAGAGAAGGGAAAGGAGGGGCTTCCCTGGTGGCGCAGTGGTTGAGAGTCCGCCTGCCGATGCAGGGGACACGGGTTCATGCCCCGGTCCGGGAAGATCCCACATGCCGCGGAGCAGCTGGGCCCGTGAGCCATGGCTGCTGAGCCTGCGCGTCCGGAGCCTGTGCTCCGCAATGGGAGAGGCCACAACAGTGAGAGGCCTGCGTACCGTAAAAAAAAAAAAAAAGAGAGAGAAGGGAAAGGAGGATAGACGGAAGCTCATTAAACTAGAATGGATGATTCAAGTTTGGCAAACATTGTTTAAATATGTGTAAATCAAACTTCCTGAAAAAAGCCCTTGCTTTAAAATAGAGATAAAAATTTATAGAACATATTAGAAATTTTAACAACATTAATACCGTGGCATAAACTAATGCTAACCATTGAATAAATGATGGACTAATCAATAAATGATTATAAGCCAAGTAATTATATAAAAGTGAAATTGGATCTTTACCCACATCCCACACAAAAAGCAATTCTAGGTATTAAAAACTTAAATATGAGAGTTAAAGTATTAAACTCATTGGACAGAATATAGAAGGGTATATTTATTACCTCAGGGTAAGCAATAACACAAACCTCAAAGATTTAGTGTCAAAACAAAGCACATAATTTTTGCTGTTCTTCAAGAGAGAAAAAAAAAAAAAGAGGTGTTCAATAATGTCAGATGCCAGTAAGAGATCAAGTGACATAAGTACTGAACACAGGATAGTATATTTCGTAAATGGTGACCTTACAGAAAGCAGTTTCAGTAGAGTGGTGGTGACAAAAATCATACTGTAACACACTGAGATAAATGAAGTTATGATATTCAGGACCAAGTAGAGATCAGTCTTTCAAAACTGTTGAGATTCAGATTCATTCAACATTTCAGTGGTACATGCTATGTTAAGGAGTAAGAAATTTTAAGGATGGGAAAAACCTGGACTTTTATTTCATATGTATTTCTTAAGTAGCTACTATATGTTGGGCATGTTTGCTAATTGAACAGAACAAGTCAGTGTTGACTTAAGAGCTAGGTGATAGAAAAAATTGTTGGTGCAAAAATCCAAAACAAGAAAAAGAAAAATAATCCCTTGATTTTGCTTTGGCCTTTGTTTTTATAAAACTATGTTATTTATGTTAATATACAATGACTTTACTATTATTTTAAAATAAGTTCACAAATATACATTTTAAAATTCTCAGTTTTCAGTTCTCTTATGATAAATATCAGCATACTTATCTATATAAACAAAAGCTCTTTGGAATGCTTAATAATTTTTAAGACTATATAAAAGGATTAATAAATTGGTAGTAGCACCAATAAACAAAATCATATGATTTCTTTCTAGTAATGCTCAACAGGAAGGAAGAAAATAGATTACACTGACTCAAGATAAGGTGTTGCTAGGATGACTAGAACATTCAGTCATTAATTCGTTTAAACAAAAATTTACTGAACCCTGACTGAGGGCCAGACACTACCTTAAGTTTGAAGATACAAAAGGAAAAGACAGTCTACCTACAAGAAGTTCCTGGTACAGACAGGAAAAGAACAAACAGAGCTTAGTCAACAAATATTTATTTGAGCACCTGACAAAATCAGGGAACAAAAATGAATATTAAATGGTAACTGCTCTCATGGAATTTACAGCTTAATAGGGCAATACAATTCACCATTTTCTTAACTAAAGTAAACTGTAAGAATCAACTTTTTTTTTTTTTTTTTTTTTTTTGCGGTACTTGGGCCTCTCACTGTTGTGGCCTCTCCCGTTGCAGAGCACAGGCTCTGGACGCGCAGGCTCAGCGGCCATGGCTCACGGGTCCAGCCGCTCCACGGCATGTGGGATCTTCCCAGACCGGGGCACGAACCCATGTCCCCTGCATCAGCAGGCGGACTCTCAACCACTGTGCCACCAGGGAAGCCCAGAATCAACATATTGAATTTTATTCTTAATGAGTATAATTGTTCAATGTATTTCAAAGCAGTTATATAAGCAGAACAATTTCTCCACCTGGGCTTTGAACAATAAAAACTTTTTTTCTCTTTTAAGAGTATTTAAACATTTTTTTTAATATTCAATGAATGCACTATCATAATTTAATTTAAATGTCCTATTATAATTAACAGCTCTCATTTTTGGAGTAACTTTCTGGCTGAGTTTCTGCTTCTCTATCCCACTGCTCACAGAGAGTTAAACAAATTGCCCCAAAGCTAAGCTCTAAACTTTCAAGTCTAAAGGATTCATGTTTGAACCTTCATTCAAGAGCTGATGCTTGTTCTCAAATTAGGTAGTTCTCATTTACCAAGGAAATAGATGGAAGTCCTTTCTCTGCTCTCATTCTAAATCTAAAATTTTAAAACCATGCATGTTTCTCTGTTGTTCTATGTCTACTTGATTAGTCAATAACTTTGGAATTGACTCTTTTCTTTCCAGAAAATCTTGACTCCTAATTGGGGAAAGGAAGTGTTAGGAAGAGAGATAACTTGAGTATTTATGCACAATATGCTCCTCTCACCACATAAGATGTCCCATGCCCCAGAGATATCTCAATGTAATATCTTAATGTCTTAGATGTGGAAACATAATATACCATGAAACATATGTGCATGAAAGTGACAGTAGTTAAATTATGACACAGTGTCATTTATTTTTCAATACTGTAAAAATTGCAAAATATTAATCAATATGGAAACACTAAAAGTAAAGATACTGTCAGTGCCTTCTCATAGAGAGTTCTACTAGAACAGGTTTGTGGAACTCATGAAGCCCTTTTGTCACTCTCCTGTCTTCTCCCAGATTTCCTCAACAGAATATGTTACTCTTTATAGTAGGCTAAGTAGTGTCTTCTCAAAATATGTGTCCACCTGAACTTCAGAAAGTGATCTTATTTGGAATAAGGGTCTTCGCAGATGTAATTAAGGATCTCAAGATGAGATCATCCTGGATTAGGGTGGGCCCTACATCTAATGACATGTGTCCTTATAAGAAACATAAAGAGACAGAAAAGGAGAAGACACACAGAAACACAGGGGAGAAGGCCATGTGAAGACAAAGGCAGAGACTGGAATTTTGCTGCTACAAGCCATGGCATGACAGGAGCCACCAGAAGCTGGAGAGACAGGGAAAGACTTTCCCCTAGAGGCTCCAGAGAGAATGTAGCCCTGCTGACATTTTGACTTCAGACTTCTGGCCTCCCAAAGTATGAAAAAATAAATTACTTTTGTTTTAATTACCCAGTTTGTGGTAATTTTTTATGCATAGGAAACTGATACACTCATTAAGTTGGTTCTTTCTGAAACAGATGAAAAAAATGTTTTTCTTCTAGCTTTTGGTTTCCTATGTGTAAATATCAATAACTAATTCATATAAAACAGTAAACATAATTTGAACAGATATAATAGAAGAATTAATATTGAACCCCAAACACAAGTTCAAATTCTCAGATTTCATAAAACTAGGAAAAGTTTATGTAATACTAATTAGCTCTTTTCAAAGATTTCAAGTATCAGAAGCCATGTATTTCAATAAATACATTATTAAATTATTTGGATGATATTCTAGAAATGTATAATCTCTTTGTTATTTACTACTGACTTTTGAATTTATGTCCCGTCTGTGATTTTTGCATATGCTCTTCTTTTACAATAAAAACAATAAAATAATAAAAACAGATTTTCATAACATGTTGTAGAATCCAAGAAACCAGTTATATGATACTACTTTTTATGTTTATTTTTATAATCTTACATTTCTGAGACATATATCTCTTTGAGAAGCTGATGAAAGCTTTTTCCAGTCCAAGAAAACTACACACAAATTTTTGTACATAGAAAAATTTGTGGGCTGTATCAGCGATCACAGGCCTCTTGAAATCTTCAGCTCCTCTAATGGTTAAAAGACTCCCAGGTTAAAAACATCTACATTTAGGCAATTATAAAGAGAGTTGATAGACGTTGCATGGCTTTTGGTGTCATGTATACTATTCAGATAAACTGACATTGTATTTGGTTTTTTTTGAGACCTTAAAAGTATTTTGCCCCAAACAAGACCTGCAGTGATATTTACAATGGTGATCACTTTGGCAACACATATGCTACAAGGGAAATATTAATAAATACATTCTAAATGTCACTAAATAACAAATTTTCTTCAGAGTATGAGGTTTTAAAATGTTCATGTGTGTGAATTTATTACCCCTTTTCAACAAATTTTTCCAAAGGAAATTTTATAGTACAAGCATTTAAAAGAAGGGGAATTCAATACAGAGAAATCTGATTCACAGAAAACTGTCATGAATACAGAACTCCAAAAGTTAGGTGTACCTAGTAAAGGGAAATGTTCCCAATGAACTTGAATAAATACCTCATCTGTCATTAGGGTTGCAATTGATCTGCCAATCTCATGGTACTGTTGCCCCTTTCCCAGGGGTCCCAGAAGAATGAACAAAAATCTGTAATTAAGAAGAAAAAAACACAAATGTTTCAAGGTAGAAATAAAAAATAATTTTAGTAGTACAGAATCACTCATCTCAAAGGAATTACTGAAGATAGGGATTTCGATGTAAAATAGTTCCATATTTTTCCACAGGTTATTATTACAGGTTTTCAAATATTTTATGATGTTTCAAAATGACTCATGCTTGAGATCCTTGAGCAATTGGAATCGTGGCTACTTTGCTCTGTTTCCTTCATTTAGTTACCTATCGTGCCCACACAGTTGTTAGTGTGAATTTTTAGGATTCTATAATCCTTAGAGGAGAAAGTTGAGAAAAGTAAAATCTGATTAAACCTTTCTGAATTGTAAGAAAGAGAACTCACTGATATGTAAATTGTAGAATTAGTTAGAAGGGGGAAAAGGTAATACAGTAGTATAAACAATGAAAGAACATAGGGTCAAAAAACCAGTAGGTGTACGTAAATTTACATTAAATAGAAAAAATGATTGCCGGGAATCAAAGATCAGTTAGGATAAAAAAAAAAACTATTAATTCCAATGCTGCAGGAATAAAAGTAGCAGCTGAACTGTGACATTCCATCTCAATTAGGTTGAAAGTCTAGCAAATACATCATCACAACTGGAGCTTTTGAAGAAATCAACATGTGTTTTAACTTTGGAGGACCAGTAATTGTCTTATCTCTGAAAAGGTCAATGCTACAGGGAAATTGTGAGAATTTTAAGATGACCTATATTCTGTAATATAACTCTACAGTATTCATTTGTTAAATGGTTCTTGCTCTTAAACGTGAAGACTAATGGCTTTTTAAAGTGTGCTAAAATAGGTACTACAATTCTACCTTTCATTTAGTTATAAACTTTAGAGATTGTACATGTTTTTACATGATGCATATATTACACAGTCTTAGAGGATGTGACATTAACTTTTTGTGTCAGATGTTACTGAATCCAAGTCAACTTCTGCTATACAGAAATGTCTACTATACATTTAAAACAGGAATAATTTAGTGTGGTGGCAGATGCTTTATCAAGTATAGTACTTTCAAGAAACTTCCTAACCTATGTACATCCTGCTACTTTTCAGGTTTCTATTCCATGGGCTATTTATAAAGTCCTAAAATTATTTTCTGACATTTTTACTAGGTGCTACTGTTATATACACGGTGTGCCCTTTTGTCCTCCTAAGAAAGGATAATTAGGAACCTTGAATGGCTTTCTTTATTTTATTTGTCTAACTAATCTTCTTCTATTTTTCACCTTTCCAAACTGGTCTAGTCTTTTAAATCTCTCCTCATACAGTGACTCTACTGTGCCCCTAATTTTTCCTCCATTGTTCTGTAGACACATTTTGCTATGTCAGTATGAAATGAGGTCACCTAAACCTTTACAGTTTTCAAAGTGAGGGTATATAACCCCATTACGGCTTTTCTCTACCCCTGGGAATTTTCCTTTTCTTTCCTTTGAAACACAAGAGCTATCATTGTCATAAATATCCATCATTTACTCAGAGTTCATCGGATACCTTCCTAAGTGGTAGAACAAGAATGCACTGCTTGGAAGATGAAAAAGAATTTTAATCTACTAAAGTAATACCTCTATGGTTAGTAAGTTTCACATCTTAAATCTGAATCCCAAATTCCCAGAAACTCTGAATAGATTACAGGGTGTAAATAGAAAAATGCAGCCTTGATCATACAGTCAGAGGCCACCTTAATGCGCCCAGTTCATCCTTCCCCTTTTTTAATAAAAGTTGGTATGTATCAGAAGTCTCAGTAGCCCTCCAACAGGATGAACAGACACTTCTCTCTATAACCTGAATTGGTAACTAGCTACCTGCCTCAAATCTGTTCTTCCACAGATTCAGGAAGAGGCACTCAAACACTGAATCCCCTTCCAGTCAGCTGAGCTCTAATAAAATGAGGCCTCTCCTGACTAAACTATTCCATATTTTTGGAATATCTTAACCACAATCAAAACACAGAGTGATGTAAACTGCTATGTTTTAAGGCCAAAGGTCCACAGAAGAAACATTCTACAAACCCAGTTGCCACAGCACTGAACTTTTCATCAATTTAACTTGGCTAAGGCATTCAGTGTTTGGACGAGGAGGCATATTAACAGCATCTGAAATAATTATAGCATCAAACAAAGGGCAGCAGTCACGTAGGAAATGGGGCCCTACATAGATATGTTTTGCTATAGGAACAGGATCAGAGTAAAAGGCTGTCTATATACAGGAAGCGCATTTGATGGAGGGAGAAGGAAAGAAAACAAGGTCCCCTGGAGGAATTGCTAGGAACCTAATGTTCTGTAGACAATATTCTTTTTTCAATTTGCCCATGGACAGTCTTATCTCTATAACATAGAGATAAAGAATAAACAACAAAATTCAGTTTGTATTGTGGTAAAGTTGTTAGTTTTTATGTACAGCTGAATGAAAAACAAGTTCAGGTAATCAAATTAAATTTGTACTTTTGATTCAGATTCAACCACAGTACCATGATGCTACTACCAATGATTCTTAAGACTCTATGTATGTGAAGTATACTGTGCCTAAGATTGAATCTTATAGTACATTAGATATAGCAGGTAGTATCCTAATGACGGCACTTACATGTACTCTGAGGGCCTACTCAGTCAAGCATAAGGCAGGCCTTGAAAACTTTGATCTTTTTAAGTACGATCACACTCATATACAGGATCCCACAGTCTAATGCAATCTTTGAGAAAAGCCTAATACTTTATCACTTTTCACCAAAATTGTAAGAAAGGATTTATATGGTGATATAGACCAGGGTAGTCAGAGATGAGGAGCATGCCTAAAAGAAAACATAGAAATTTGAGAGGAAGGAGAAAAGGACTGAATAATTTTTAAAGCACTTTTTGCCCTCCTCCACAAACAAGAAGAAACAATAGTTTTGTCGATTACACTTTAGTTTCTAGAAAAAACTCTCAGAGGAAACTATATTTACACCTTTTTTCCCACAAATAAATGGCTTAAGAAAAGTGCAAAAGATGCTCTTATACTTTGTACCTGGTTGGGATTGGGACTTCAGCCAGTCCTTGAAGCAGTACAGCTGGAGACAACCTGACAAACGCAACTACAGTTCGATCCAAAAACTCCAATTCCCCAACTAAGATGTTTGAAGCTTCAGCACCTGGAGGAATCTTCTTCATAAAATGCAGATCAACCTGAGATCATCACAAAGTAAAAAAAGGTAAATCAAAATTGGAAAAATTTGTTAAATCATATCCTAGCACAGTATTTCACACACGGTAACCCATCAATAAATATAGTTTAAATAAATATTGCTTATATAAATATAGTTTAAATAAATTTAAAAATAGTTAAACATCTTACTTGCCCTTAAAAAAAAAAACTTTTTTCTTTTACCTTGTATTTTTCTAATTTGTCATTAATACGTTGAATACTCTAGTTTCTCTATTCAATATTTTGAAAAGATTCTTTTTCAGCATCAGTAATTTTGAAATTTTCAGGGAGAAAGGAGTATGTGTTCAATTAAATGAATATACTTTAATCTTAATTTAACTAGCATTTGTCAATAGATTTAAATATTTGCATAGTACATTATCTTAATTTTGTACACAATACATTTCAATGAATTAATATTCAAAATATGCCTATTTCAAAAGAAATATAATCATGATTCTCCTTATAGTATAAATTATGACTTTAGTCTTCAACTTTATCTTCATTGTTCTATATCCTTCACATTCTCTACTTGGCTTGATCAATCTTCAATTTTAATTTCTCATCAGAGAATTTAGATATGGCAGAGCAAAGGAAACAAGAATAAAAATATTAACATTTGGAGCTGCTGAAGAGCCATTGTTGAATTTCTGATATGAAATGTCTGTGACTGAAATGAATGCACACAAAACAAAAGTATCATTAACAAAAAAGAAATGCTTGGAGTAAAGGGTGAAGTCTGAAAATGAATGTAAAATATTCTTAAGCATCAATATCAATTTTCATACAGAGAGCCTCAGTGAAAACCAAGCAGTGATTTTAAAGTCAATTTTACAAGGCCTATTTCTTGTTTCTAATTCATTTGAGTTGCTTTTAATGGAAACCTGTTTGCAGGGAGAATAATAGTTTAACTGCTGTAATAATTGTTTTTATGCTTATATTAATGAAATGGGGACCAAAGATCAAAGTGGGAAGAGGAGAGACAGAGACAGAGAGAAGGAAACGAAGGAGAAGGAGAAAGAAGGAGAGAGAGGGGGCTGAGGGGACGAGGAGGAAGTGGAGGGGAAGGGAGAGGAAAATTAACAGGAGGAAGAAGAGGAGAGAGGGAGAGAGAGAAGAGCTCTGGTAAATACCATGAGGCCAACAAGACCTTTTTTTCGGTCAGATATTTCTTCTGCAAATTTAATGATTTGAGAATATTTTTTCCCAGCAGTTTAAAATGAAAGAAAAATTAAAACTTTTAGGAGGAATACCTTAGGATGTCCATAGCCAGACTTTAGTGACTACATTAAATTTGTTGTTTTCTGAAATCAAGACCACAGCACAGCTATTTAGAAGGTTTATAACTACTTAATTTTCTGTAAGATAAGGGAGCCACAAAACATGAAACCCATTATATGAAGTATACATTTTATCAAAAGGATTAAATATAAAAATAATCCACAGTACTTCACTAAAAATATCAAATAGAAGCAATGTTCTATTTAAAGAAAAAGATTATAAATTCCAAAGTTTTTAACCTAAAAATTTGCTTCCAAATACAAATTTGTAAGCTCGTAATACCTATACACTATTAGCCCTGTGAGAAAAACATAATAAAGACTTACGGAGATAAGTCTCTCAGAGCCTAAAAAAGTAAACTATTAAGTTTTCCCCCCCAATAGAAATAACAATTATACAATGTTAATACACTGGAACAAAATTTAAAATGAGAAAATAGCTTATTAAGAAAATATATAATTGATAATCAGTGTGAGTCATATTGGTAACACTTGTCATAACTCTAATGAGAAGTTTCAGTTCAACCTGGAAAACTTTCTGTGAATTCATTTATTTCTTGACAAATGCCATAGCCTTAACTATTAGCGTCTGTACCTCAGGCAGGTGGCAATTATACACATGACTGCTTTAAGATTCAATTTAATTAAATCAAGGAGTACCAGTATGCTAAAATAGCTTAATTTTATAAAAGAAAATACATGGTCCTTACATATTATTTTTTGCATTATACAATACCTAATATATCATTGATTGATATCTGTTACTGAAAAAATGCATTAAATATACTGAATTTAATTTCAGGATTAGCAAATTTACCTTGATTTAAAATGTAATAAATTATAGTTAAATAATATATATCTAGAGTAGTCATTATATTATACTCATTACATTATATTATTCTTGGAGTAGTCATATATTTGGGGGTAATAGATTATATAACATATTATCTAATTATATTATTATATTATACAATTATATATTATATTATTCCTGGGATAGCCCTGTATATTTGTATTTGTGTTAACATACGATTCATAAAGAACCTTATTTGGCAACCTAACTTTTAATATAACAAAAGATCACATTTAAGGACCACAGTTTAACCTTTTATAAAACTACAAATATCAAAAACAGCTCTGAGGAATTAGGTTGATCTACAGTCTTAAGACAGTCTTCAGGTGGACTCAAATATGGAATAAACATAAGGAAATTTTTCTGGTCCTCTGAACAGAATCTTGAAGAATCAAGCTATACTCTTATGGATCTGGATTTATACTCATGCTTCTGGGGTCTCCAGACCTTTATGCTAGAAGGAAAAGATGCTTTATTCTGGTTATTTGATACTTAAGTTGTGGATGAGAAACAATTATATCTCTAGGGAACAAGTTTAGACAGAAGATCATGGTGGAACTGCAAGTGTCTGGACAAGCTACACAGTGAGATGTGAAAGAAATACAGATGGGTCTTTAGGGAGAAAGCTTAAGTCTTAAGCTCATTATAGAAAGTACAAGAAAAGTAATAGAAATTCCTTGGGGAGAAATGGTCTTGTGACACTAACCAACCAGTGATCTTGAGCAGCTCTCTTAATCTGGGATTCAGCTTTCTCACTTTCTAAATGAGATTTCTAAGGTTTCCTACAACGCTAGGATTTAATAATGCACCTCTTCACATTTCACATACTAAAGATTGATGCAGAAGAGAGTTCTTTCTACACAGAAAATAATGTGGAAGTTTCTTTAAGTCATTTGAAATAAAAGGAATTGTCAACATTTGGGAAATAATAAAATAGCCATCTTCTACCTGTCAGTTTAAAAACATAACACATCTGCTTTTCAAAAGCATTATAGGAATCAAAAAACCTGACAGTTCAGATCATGTTTTCAAACACTCCTTAAACGAATAAGTTTGATGGGCCTAACCACTGGAAGGGTTAAAAATATATAGTTTGAATGTAGACAGAACATAGGATCAAGTCACATGAAATGAAAAAGGACTTTTTTCCCTTAACATCTCAAAATTCTACTGGGGTTTGGAATCTACATAGTAAAACTTAAAATATTTAAATAAACAAAGTAATCTGTAGACTAACTGATAGATTCGCTTTGATAAATTTACTACCAAACTGAAATCATTAGGCTCAAAAACCTTAACTCATGTACCTGCAAAATCTGGCACTAAAATTTGTTTCCATAATGATGCATTACATTAGCTCTTTTCAAGTCCTACTACTCTGTCCTTCCAGGTTATAAGGTAAGAAGTATTACTTTGTTTTTCAAAAAAAACCCCAAAAAGTCCAGAGTTGAAGGCTTAAATTATATTGAACCTCATAGGATTCACTCAACATGTACATCCCAAACACTGTTCAAGGCACTGGAGATCCAGTGGGGGCCAAAACATATTAAATTCTGGTCTAGTGTTTACTTCTGACACTGCTGTTCCCACTGATATCAACAACAACAACAATAATAATAGTAGCCACATTTTATTGAACACCTGCTATAAGCCCAACACTCTGCCAGGCTCTCTCTCTATATTCTCTCACTTAATCTTCCCCCCAAAATTATAAATAGATATTATTCTTATTTTACAAATGAGAAAGATGGAGTCAGAGAACTCCTCCAAGATTAGATAGCTTATAAATGCTAGAGTTAGGATCCCATGCTCCTTCTCAAAAGCATGTTCTTTGCAATGTGCCATGCTATGGACAGGAGACTAAGAAATATAGATGGTTGGCACTGAGTAGAGGGCTGTAGAAATTTAACTTTCTCATTAAAAACTGGAGCAGTCCAGTGATTTGAAATGCAATAAGGAAGAAAAGGATTAAAGAAAAGAAGCCCTATTTTTCACTCTTCTATAGTTCAAATTGTTCTAGGAGCGCTGAAAATAAGACTACTGTCTCCAATTGGCTATATTCATTTTCTTTCAAATGTACTGAAGCATTTTTGAAGGCTGCAAAACTAGGTCAGACAACTAAAAGCAAAATCATATTGAGATATAAAATTCAGTGTCAAAGGGTTATATCCTTTAAAAAAAGGTAAAAGCTAATTATTTGAAAGGATGGGATTTATTATCACTGTTTTTGAGAATGTTCACTGTGCTCTTGTTATACTGTTAATGTCTGCACAAATAAGTAAGAAACTTCTTATGTCATTGCTTTTAAGATCCTATTTCAAATGAAGAACATCAGAAAATAAATGTATGGCAGTTTGCGACAATTTTATTCCAACTTGCAGATGAATGAAGATGTAATGCTTTAAAAAGATATTTTTTGGAAAGGAAATGGAATACATTTGAACTGGCTTAATATTTGAATCACATGCCTCCATACAGTGAGATGAGCTTTGAACCACTGTAGACACAGAGCCCGAGTGTGCCCTCACCTCTCTCTCTTGCTGGTGTGGAGGTCCTTTTTCATGCCTTTGTTTCATCCCACATGGACTAGCATGCCCCTTTTGTTGGCCTCCCAGCCCCTGCACGCATAATTAACAGACTTAAGCTGGTACACCATGCTCCCACAGAGACTCCACCAGGCACCAGAGGGAGAGCATGCACAGGACTGGACCTAGACCGTTTTGGCACTGGCAGAGGGATTCTGAAACAGCAGCAAGGAGCTGATCGCTATTAACCTTTTCAGAAGCTTGATGCAGGCAACTTCCTATACACTGCCTCCCATTCCCACCTCCTCCCACTGTTACAATCCTTGGGAGTGCTAAGGACCTTGTGAAAAACAAATTACTGGGAGTGATTACTGTTTCAGCCACTCAGATAAAGAAAGGTGTTGACTCTATTTTTGGTCAATATTAAAACTCTTCTTTCCTGATCGAGTGTTAGCTTGCCACTGCCTGCAATAGCACATATAGGATGTCAGGAATTTGCTGAGAAAAGCACATTATTTCCACATGCGTTATTTTCTTAGAATACATTCAAATAAATGATTTCATCTGAATTGTCTCCAATTAGATGGATCCCTCAACAGTCAGTCTTTATTATGTTTTTATTCAAAACTCTGCTCAGTCTTACTATATTCTAGTGTTTCTTAATACTAATGCCTTTCTCTGAATCACGACAGTGAAGCCTTAAGTTACATGATTTGCTTTTCCACAAATAGAGGAAAAATTATTTTGAAAAAAAAAAACTAGCAAAATTTTAAACAATAAATTTCTGTTAAATTCTCTGTGAAGTCCAGTTATCTTTTTTACTGGAAGAGATGCATCACACCAAGTGGCTGAAACCTGAAGATTATGCATAAAACTTACACGTTTGGTTTTGTGAATAGGCAGAACATTACATGTGAACTTAAATGCTAACATTATCTGTAACAATATCAAGCTTTGGATAATAAACAAAACAAATGTGCATGCAAAAAAAATTGTGTCAACACCTCTTAAAATGGTTGATAATTTCTAGTAATAACTCAGACGCTTCCTTAAATGAGAGGGAGAAAAGCTTACCTTGCTAAAGTCAACAGTGCTGTTTTCCCTGCTCACATCATTCTTATTCTCAACACAGGCTGGAGCCGACTGAGGAGAAACAACCTGACCTGCTAAAAGAGATTGTTATTACAGAACACAAACAATTACTTACATAATTCTAGACATATTGCGTGAAATATGAATTAAACTAAACCAACATAGGTTTCTTAATGAAGTAAGCATGAAGGGTCAATATAAATAGATATATATAAATACAAATATTCTTATTTATCAGTTGCAGATAGAAATGGGAGAATTCAGTCAAGAAAATGTAAACTAATTCTCAGATTAAGACTCTATAACTAAATAGTTATTCTTTATGAAGAAAGAACAGCTACAAAAAGATTTTAATCTAATCATGGGTTTGAAACATCAGTGATTTCTAAATTTTATCCAGAACTATTGGGATATATATGTATATGCATATGTGTATATATGACAAGATAGACAACTCTTATGATTTAAGCTCAGACTGAAGAATTTTAAATGTAATGTTGTTTTCTTTTTGTTTGTTTGTTTTTGCGGTACGCAGGCCTCTCACTGTTGTGGACTCTCCCATTGCGGAGCACAGGCTCCGGACGCGCAGGCTCAGCAGCCATGGCTCACGGGCCCAGCCGCTCCGCGGCACGTAGGATCTTCCCAGACCGGGGCACGAACTCGTGTCCCCTGCATCGGCAGGCGGACTCTCAACCACTGCGCCACCAGGGAAGCCCAAATGTAATGTTGTTTTTTAAAGGGCGAATATTTATGTGAAAAGTACATAGCATATTTATAGCTTCTACTGCATCTGAAAAAACAAACCAAAGAGAAAAAATTCTTTGGCAACAACTTTTAGAGATTTCTATATGAGAGGTTTAGTTAGAAATACCTTTACCTCATATACTATGAATACTGTGAATATGATATTATGCTTCTCACTATTCAATTGTGTAAGCATACTGATATTGGTCTGCATGACAAGAGATCAATAAATTGGAATTGTATTTGTTTTCCATTAACACTAACAAGCAACTTAATTATTTTGTAGTCTTTTCCCCATTATAAGAAAGATTATGATATTAGTTAAGTAGACAGTACAGCTGAGAATGTGACAACAGCTAACCAAGGGTAATTACATTCCATTATTCACTAAATATGAAACAGTCTTTTCAATCACAACTTATATGAAATCTGTCCATATTTAGCAATTAAATTATAACAGTTAACGATGCTTGCTTAATTTCACATGTATCTCTCTTTTCCCTAACCTCTCTCCAACCTCACTTGTTACTTTTACTGTGATACAAGTAATGACAACCCAGCTTTGAAGCCTTGACCATATTTTATACCCATAACTCAGTGACTCAAAAATACTGCTCTTATTCTCATTTGTCTTAGATGGGAATATTTACTCTTCTCTCTGCCTAGCTCTTCCCTCTACCTGCCTAAATCCCAACTTTATTCCAAGTTTACCTTTAGTTTCATCTTCTCCAATTACTGAATTTCTCTAAACTGCTAGTGTATATACAAATACCTCTTCTTTAAATTCCTTAAATTCTCTTGAAATCCACTTATTCTTTGTTAACTAGAATTTAAGCGTGACTTAAAACACTGATAATTTACTTTCAAATATTACTATAATTTGGCTTTTTGAACTATTAAGCTTCTCAGGCAGGGGTCATTTATTAATAGGTACAATTTTTTTATGGTTTAAAATTGTTATATTGCCAGACAGTAATGGGCTTAAGATTCTTCTAAAATTTAAATATTTCATTGTTTTCACTAAACAAAGTAAAGCAATACATTTGGTGAAGATTTTTCAAATGATTTTAAAGGCAAATTCACCTTAAACCATGTACACAAATTCTTTTTTTTTTTTTTAAGGATATTCTGCTCTTTTGTGACCTATAGGGGAAGTGTCTTACCCTAGACTATGAGAGGGAGTTCAGTTCAGTAGAATTGATCATTGACCCTACATGATACAACACTTCTATAAATGACATAGATTTAGAACATAAAAATCTGAGAGTAATACAATCCTAAACAATTTCTAAAGTGACACACCTATCAATATAAAGTATAATTTTATAAGTATATAAAAGTTATAATTTTTTAACATCTTTATTGGAGTATAATTGCAACACAAATTCTGATTACAGTGAATTCCAAAAAAATATATTAACTTTAGAGAAGTGACAGACTTAAGATGCACCACTTATTTTCATTCTCCCATTTCTAACTGCAGCGTGCAGCTTTGACTGTGAACTGTTCATTAGCAGCCATTTAATATCATTCTCAAAATAATAACTGTAGTTTTAAAAAAACCTTTTACATAATGCATTTGTGCTACTAACAGATGTCTTCAATCACCAGTTTCACATCATTTCTCCATATTTTCATGAGTTAGAACATTAGATATATTTAAACCTAAATTTACTGAATGTTCTGTAAAATTGAACAGTGAAATTCAAGGCATGGCTAAATTAAATAAACATATATCTGCTTTCTTATAATAACTTATTTCATGTGATATAAAACTACATGGAAGAACAATTATCGAACTCAATCAGCAAACATACAAAAATAGTCAACCCAGTACAAACTCATCAACTTTGAAGAGATTTCATTGGATAGAAAATATGCTGTAACTTAAGATTTGAAGAAATTGGATAGCCTATGTTTTCACATATATACTTTAAAAGCAGAATATTTCAAAATTACCTTCAGCTCATGAGATATGTTTAAAACATTGGCACTTGTATTTCCTCTTGTAAGTATTAATATATTTGAGATTTATTGTTCAATGCTATTCTTGTTCTGAAAATTTTACAAAATATTACCTCATAAAGTTGATAATCAGGAAGGGATTTGAAAAATATTTTCTATGACTATTTTAAGTGATACGGATAATGACCTAGTGGAGAGTATTTAACTAGCAGGAGACATATGAGATGACAGAAATTTCCCTGCTAGTTCTAGATTCTAGGTATGTGCATAGAATGTATGCTACTGCAGGAAAAAAGCGTAAAAACTACCAGCCTGTGACATAGGAATATAAACCACAAGTTTGATATCTCTTTTATTTCAGAGATAATAGCTAAATATTAGTAAATACACTTAATCTCATCAAAGTTTAAAAAGTACTCCAAATCTTATTTCTCAATGTGTATGTTAATTTGTTAAAATGAAACAACACATTAAATGTGTATACTTTCAAGGCAGTAACTGAAAACCTGAAAAATGCATAGGTATTATTATTTAAAAATTAAACTGAGAGGTTTGGTTTGGGTTATTTTGAATAACTTGAAGCCTTTAAATAAAGCTTAAAATTTTATTTGCTTCATCTACCTACCTACCTATATACCTACCTACCTACCTACCTATCCATCTAAAGCCTGCACATGAATTATAGTCTAACTACTGGAAATTTCATAAATTAAATAATTTTTATAATTCTGTTATCAACTATAATCTTTTTCTGTCTAAACACTTAGATTTCTTTAGTTTAGTCCAGTTATCACTGCCTTTCAGAAGAAGGTGATGGGCTTAGATTTCAAAATGACTTTCATTAACTCAAATACTATTACATAAGAAGAATCAGTAAATTTAGGTTTTGAAAGGGCATCTCTTATTTTCTCATTGATACCTAAAACAATACTAGTTCACAGAAGACAATTTTCAGGTACAGGACTTTACATTCAGCCAGAAAGTGAATATGTGTCCTAAAGGGACAACAAAGAATTTGCTAGGATTTTCCCCCCTCCAAGACAAAATAGTATAAAGTTAGGATTTAGAATTCCCATATATGTGTGGAAGTTTTATGAATGCTATTTTTTATGATAATTTTTCTCATCAATATGCCACAATGCTTTTGAACATACATATTTTTGCCTATTTCTTTATATTGCCTTCACTATGCCCACTCATCACTGTCCGTACTAATATATTCTATAAGTAAATGTCATCACAATTTTTAATCACATCTGTTAATATCTAAATAACTTTGAGAAATTGAGATGATTATCCAAAAAGAGACATTTATTAACTTAAAACTTTATTATATTCAGGGTAAATTATTCAAAAATGAATGAAAATTGGACACTATTATTATTAATTGAGATATGTTCATGACTATATGAATGTAAACATTTGAGAAACCTAACATCATCCTTATATATTTACCATATATTTTAATTTTTCCAACCTTTTAAACTCAAAGAGTTCACCATCTTAAATCCAAAATTCCAATATTTGTTATACATCTTATCAATTAAAGTGCATATTATATAGTATTCATATCAGCAACTGCTTGAGTTAATTTTCCTTTGAGTCATGAATTCATTTTTTCCTCTGGACCTCCATGTAGGGATCATATATAAGTTAGATATAAAGTTATTATAGGCCATGTACTTTTCCAAGGCAAATCATAAAAGATTTGGGCAAGCACAGAAGAAAACTGAGAGTAATTCAAGCAACCTCTAACTAGAAAATGGAAGCTCTGCTTTTCTGCTTGTTACACAAAAAATTTTTCACCAAGTCCACTGCAAAACTGGCAGAGTCATTTCCCTCATCATAAAGTTGTGGGGAGAGCATGAGACTATGTCAGAATTACTGTTTTCTACTTTAAGTAGTGTCAGTATCATTAAAGCATCTCAGTATTGAAAGACAACCATAAATATGTTCTCAAAAAATGTATTAAAATTACATTAATTCAAGTCCTTACTTACAGTTTTCTTCCTCTTTAAATAAATTACATATATAAGTATTATAAAACAGCAGCTTTTAAATTTCTATTTAGCCAAATTCAAATCAATAGGAGAATAAGATACCACTGAAGCATATCAGTATTTGCTACTGCTTAATCCACTGAAAATCATGTGTAATAGAAGGAAACTGGGATGAAGACATGAAGGTACATTACTATTAACCTAGAGACCAAGCTGGTTTACACTACCTCAGAAACCTTCAACGCATTTAGAGTACCCAAAGGGTAGGAGATGAGGGAGGTACAGAGATGAGATGAGCCTGTTAGAGACAGACACAAGACAGAGCAAAATAAAGAAATATAAAAATGAATGACAAAGTTACATACATGTGTAACAATACATTTATTCATGGGAATAGAAAACAAGAAGAAAGAAAGGCTAAATATTTAGAAAATGTCGATTAGATCAGCTATACTTCAAAAACATGAAAGTATGCACACAATTAAAGTTGGAGAAAAACTGGTATGCCTGAAAATAATTAATGTAAGATAAGAAATAACCAATTTAAACACATCATACTAGAAATATTTTTGCTGTTAAGACTTAGTCTTGAGATTCCAAAACTCAGTAGCAACAATACAGTCTCTCAACAGACCCACCAGCTGTGTCAACAATGTCATCCTGATTTTTTTTTGGAACAATGGAAAACACCTTTATTATATAATGTTTAATTCTATCATCTACATGAGTTTTTAAATGTTTTCTTTCAAGTAATTCTAAGAATTATTATTTGACCTTTATTTTCTTCAAGATAAAACATTATAAGGAATACTTTTTTAAACTCTTGATATCTTATTTATGAGACCACAGTATTTAAAAAATAAGATAGCATATAAATATCTAAACACACATAAAACATTGTACATCTGAAAATAAAAAAGTACCGCATTTGTAAAAAGACACAATTATAAAGCCATAAAACTGATTTTCAAAAGCCATAAATAAAAATCATTCATAATACAGAAGTGTACATTACTTTAAGGGCTAAAATCTATGCAGGCCTAAAGAGTCAAGTCATCCCATCCTTCCAAATCTAAATGTTCTCCAGTAACCTGTAGTTTTGAAAGTAAGTCAGACACCTTCTGCTCTGTAACTCCTTTTAAGATCCTAAATAAAAGGGACAACTGGAAAGTACTCAGAATAGGTGAGAGAAAAGATATGTGAAGGAAAAGAAATAGAGTTAGAATTATTACTAAAGGAAACAGTGGAATGAAGACACCCTACACCTAAGGAAACTGAGTCTTAAGTTATTTTTTTAATGTAAAGGTTATCAAAAGTATAATAATATTTTAGAGTAGATTTGTAAGCCAAAGTCTCAAATACAATTGAATATATGACCTAAATGATGAATACAAATACTGGTATACCTTGCTTTCTAGATCACTAAAAACAAAAGTCTTACTTTTATTTTAGAAAGTCCTTCTAGTTTCAAGAAATTAGTCAAATATTCTTGATATATTTAAGTAGTTTCCACAACATCCTTTTCAGAGTTCTAATGTTAAAGAAGATATGATTTTTCTATTATTTTTTTGCTGTTCCTTTGCCAAATGTAGCTATCACTTTTTATTGAAACATCAGAATCAGACACTTAATTCTCACAGTTTTGATGCTTAATGAAACGTGAAAGTTAAACACAGCATGGTGGCATTAAAAATGCCTGGTGAATCCATCACATCCGGCATCTTAGCCCTTAAGAGAACGTGCAGTACACCAAGAAAAAAATTATACAAAGTAGTTAAGCTAGCGTATTTGGAGGAGCGATTGACGAATTATCACAAAGCACTAAAAATGTAATGAACAAAATAGTGCAGATGGAGGAGAGAAGCAAGAAAATCACTATCTTGTAAATCTAATCTATAAAATGGGAAAGAACCCCATTTGGTCTTCAGATTGAAATATCTGAATGCTTAACCCTTGGGACTACTACCAAGGTAGCATGTTCAAGGAACAGGTCAACTAAGGAAGTAGAAACTTTATTCTATATGACTCTTTTAGAGTTCTGTATATAAGCATCAGTTTGTTTTCTGAGGGAATTTCAATTGTTTCATTTCTAAAGTAAAAGGTATATTAAACAAGAGGGGGTTTATTTCCATCCCTATGCTTGGCAAGGAAAATGTTTTCTGTTTTCAAGTCTCTAGAAGATACTCACTCTATTTAATTCCTAATCTATAATCTTAATTTTTAAAACAGGTCAGTTTTTGCCTGATATACTCTACTGAAGTTTCTTTTTTTAATAATGGGAATATTATTTTTACCATTTTGGATGTATTGAAATCCTTCTGTATCTCTCTGTACTACTGCACAAAAAGATTAAATCTCTACTGCATTTTTTGAAGCAGAATGTCAAATCTATATTTACAGCTATGAATTTTGATTTGTTTGTTTATCTAGAGTTTATCAGTTGTTAGAGTTCATGAGTAGATTGAGAACCTTAGTAATAAAGGTCTTTCACACTTCTTTTCACTTCTGGGTAGGAGATTTATTTCTGAATTGGTGAAGTCTATTCACATTTTCAGAATTCTTAACACACATAATTATGCAAAGTGTTTGAGGAAGCAAAACAGAGTCACAAGGAGGTGTTATAAGCCTAGGCTTAGGAAACCACTTCTACAACAATACTTAATTGGATATATGAATCTTATTAGAAATGTTTCCAAGTTTTTATTACCTTAATGTATGCCTCAAAAGGATCTGTATGTGTTCAGATAAAGGCTGATTGTACAGATGGTGACAGAATCATTTCAGAACTACTCATATTCTAGTTTTCAGAAAAACTAAGCAATTGCCTGAATAGGACAAAAAGTAGGCTCTCAGAAAAACTCTGGGGACTTCCCTGGTAGCGCAGTGGTTAAGAATCTGTCTGCCAATGCAGGGGACATGGGTTCAAGCCCTGGTCCGGGAAGATCCCACATGCCGCAGAGCAGCTAAGCCCCTGCACCACAACTACTGAGCCTGCGCTCTAGAGCCCGCAAGCCACAACTACTGAGCCCTCGTGCCATGACTACTGAGGCCCGCGTGCCTAGAGCCCATGCTCTGCAACAAGAGAAGCCACCGCAATGAGAAGCACATGCACCGCAAGGAAGAGTAGCCCCCACTCATGGCAACTAGAGAAAGCCCGCGTGCAGCAACGAAGACCCAGTGCGGCCAAAAATAAATTAAATAAATAAATTTAAAAAAAAACAACTCTGTATGTATATGTATCTATATGTGGACTTTACGATTTAAAGCTATAATTCTGTCACCTCTTCTTATGTTTAATGAAAGTTTAGAGCTGTAACAAGCAGTGTGTCCAGGTCTACATGACATTAAAAAAAACAATTCATCCAGTGAATTCAGTACCCTCTTCCCTCCAAAAACATAATGCAATAAAACCATTTGATAGTAAATGTTATCCCCAGTGAAGTTTGAGATATACAGCTAGTTCACAACCCAAAATCCTTGCATCTTTGAATAAACACATAACATTCTCATAGACATATATTTTATGGTCTGATTTCCAGTAAAGGTAAATGAAATAAAGGCAGAAGTTTATTTTTATAAAATGTGCTTGCATTCATAGAGATTTAGTTAATGAGAATATTTTAATAAGGTCTTTAGAATCACATAGACATAAGTCCATAGTCAAAATTCATAAATATCTTAATCTGTTTTCTTAATATCATCATATCAAATATATGCTAGTATTGTAAGCATAATAAAAGTACTATATTTATAATAAGTTTCAGAATATAAAAGCTTCCTTTTATCATTTTCATATATAACATATTTTAAAGCAAATTGTGATTTAGAATATGAATATATTTTAAATACATGATGTAATTCAAAGCAAGTTATAAATCCTCAAAATATCCAGTGGGATCTACAAATACAAGTTGGTATATACCATAAAGCACTCATAACACTTTTATTGAACTTAATATATGCACAACTACAGAGTCTTCAATATAACAATGATTTACACATTCAGTCATTGAAGGGTTTTTTAAAAAATCAAATGAGTATTTCAAAAATTATTTAGAACTAGTTCTGTGTTCTGAGACAACAGTACATCTAACCATCTTTATTTATTTATTAAAGTATTTATTCTACGTGTGCATATTTGATTCAGTAGTATGAAAACTGGTAAAAATTCCCATATAAAGCAGAATCTGAAAAAAACCTCATTTTCATGCATTTGTATATAAAGCATCTCTGAAGCTTTTGAAAATAGGAGTGAAATTACATAAAGTCCATGCTGTCAATACACATGCTTAGTCTATTTGTGGAAATCGGAGTCTTTCTAGTAAAACATTTGAAATTACTTTTCATTAATTTGTATCTTTTAAAACTGGGAACTTTTATAGCTAGCGGAAGTGTAACCAATTCATGTCATCCTCATGATAACTTCATTTTCCTTCACAAGACTGATGGAAAGGATGAGTGATAAGAGATTTCTAAGCAACTTCCTTAATGTAAAAGATGAAGGGTCAAATGGATGCAAAGAGAGAACAAAATACAGAAGAAAGGATAAAACAATTAGAAACACTGTTTTTGCTTCATGATTGCCAAGGAGTAAGTCATGAATGACTGCTAGAAAACAATGGTTGTTTTCTATCAATTCCTATCAATGGTTGTTTACTATCAAATGATAATGGCTCATCTATGTTGGTGAGCCAAGATGGTAAGTGCGGAGGCTCTTATTGATGATGTAGTACTGCAAAGAGCGATGAGCCCATGAACTAGAAATCAGGCTTAATATATGTAGAGACACAAGTAATGCACTAGCTGCTCTTTTCAACTGTAATCTAGAAAGGGATTTGTTGACCATGAGCAACATGAAGCCAATATCTTTTTTTCCACAATCACTAAATGCTGATCATTATTCATTTTAACTAAAAGACCTTACGTCAAAGCATTGCATTACATTCTCAAGCTATGAGACAAAGACTAGAGCCTTATTTGTGATGCAATTGACATTCAGTTTATGTTTACTACATTTGAGTGTATAACTTCTTATTAGATAAAATTTTCCTTGCATTCTTTCATGAGCCTTTCAGGAAACTTTAAATCTTTGTTAATAAAATTTCTACAGTTTGATGCCTGATAATAAATCAATACATGAATATGAAAAGAAACAATTCTACCACAACAATCTGAATTTCAATAGATCATTTTCAAGTAAGACATATTTTAAAGGACTTTGATATTTCAGACAACTATAATAAACGATAAGAATATAATAAAGAAATATTTACCATTTTTATCCATGGAATTTGGTTCTGATTGTTTCTTGCCAATATCAGCAAAGGAACGAACAATGGGAATCCTATTGGTGAGTTTTTTCTGATTCTGGTGGTGATGCTGTTTCATCAGTGCCTCGTGGACCCTGTGGCGTACATCATCATTGAGCTGACCTGAGCTCACTTGTTGATCAAGGACCATATCTGAAGAGTGAAGGTAGAAAGAAAATGAGCACAGCTTTCCTGTAATGTTCCAGTAGTGAACCACTGAGTCCAAATATGCATACCCTAGATAATATTATTCCTCTTAAAATAGGAATGAATTCCTTTAAAAAATCTCTAAGTATGGTCTTAGAAACAGAAGTTTGTCTTTCTTTGTAGAAATGCTACACAAGAAAGATTTGGGAAATAAACCATTCATTTTTAAATATGTAATGATCTTATGGAGTTTTATTTTTCAAACAGGAATAGTTGTATCGAGAACAAAGTGCTTTATGTTCTCCATTATTCACACTGACGAGAGGGAATAGTATCAGGAGTAATATAAATATGATTAGCATGTTTAAAATTAAAAAGCCTCATACATATATTTTAATATGGTTTTCCTCCCTTTTTCTAGTAGAGAATAATTTCCATGTTTCTTCCTTAAGTCCATCGGTTAAAATCTGATGCAAGGAGGCTTAGGCAACTACCCAGCTGGTTGCATTTGGAGAGTAAACAATTCTTTCACATTAATATAAAGTCAGTCCTCTCAAACCTTCCTTGATAATGTGTTTATATTTTAGAAAACCTTCTATACCCATAAAACAAAGAATAAAAGGTGAGATTTCAGAAGGCTATAACTAAGCAGATTGATATTTACCATATGTGTCAGAAATGCCTAGAAAATGAGTAGATGAGTTCTTGGTAATACAAAGATCACCTCAATAAACCTCAGTGTAATTAATCTGCGTTCATATGATCAAATATTAACTCTACTTGATTTTCTGAGGTGCTAACTCCTTATGCAAAACAGATTACAATGCATTGTCTCCCGCTGCCCCACTGAGTACACTGAAGATTTGAAAATTAGCAGAATCCTCCTTTCCAACTAATGTTTTCCTTCAGTGTGAAAAGGAAACGACTGGGGAAACAGACTTGGATCACTGTCCCACATTCCAGCTGTGTGACCTTGTAAAGTTGAATAGTCGCAGTGTCCTTATTTCTAAGACAGAGGTAATAGCTATCTCATAACAGCATTGTTGCCAGGACATAAGGCACCTAATGCACTGATTGGAATATTGAGGCCCTCAGTAAATATTTCCCAGTACAAGATTTTCTTTGCGATTTCCTTTAAGTAGGTTATGGGCTCATGGTTTAAATTTTTTGCTGGTTTTAAATCATTTATCTGTATTTTATAATAGTGTATCCAGCAGAGGCAAAGTTGGATTTATCAATAACAGAAAACCCAAATCAAACTATCTAAAACAATAAATTTCACTGGCTTACATAACAGAAAAATCAAAGTTAGGTTGGATTTAACTCCATTTCTCTGTGATTTTGTCAGCTTCCCCCTCCTCGAGGTGTGAGCTTTAACGTCAGGCTATTTTCCTTAAGGTCACAAGGTGGCTGCCAGCAGCAACAAGGAGATACACATCTTTGTTCATATCAGAGATTCTTTGCCTTTTTGTGACTTTTTCTTGAAAGAAAAGTCCTTTTTCCCCTACCCAGGAACAATTCTAAGCTCAACTGACATAGTCCTGTCTATGCTGAGCCAATCACTGACAAAGAAGATGGGCTCCCCAGTTGGCTTAGACTAATCAAGAACTGCCCTCCACTGTGGAGTCATTTCCCTAAACCAGAGGTAGACAAACCTTTTCTGTAATGGGCCAGATAATAAATATTTTAGGCTTTGCAGGCCATACAATCTCTGTCACAACTACTCAACTCCATTTTTATAGCATGAAAGTAGCCATAGACAACACGTACACAAATTACCATAATTGTGTTTCAATAAAACTTTTTTATGGACACTAAAATTAGAATTTCATATAATTTTCATGTTGCAAAATATTGATTTTCTTTTTATTATTTTTCAGTCATATAAAATATAATAACCATTCTTAGCTCACATGCCTAACAAAATCAGGCAGTGGCCATATTTGCATATAGAGCATAATTTGCCAACTTTGTTCTATCACTTGGCTGTTTACAATGGAAAGAGGTAGAATGAATGTCTGGGAGTCAGCCATAATGCCCACTATAATTACCTCCAAAGTCTCTTCCAGTTCTGAAAATGTATGATAGTGTAGAATATTTAAACTTATATCTCAGTTTTTTTGAGATCAGTAGTTATAAAACCCTTGGATTAGTTTGAAATAAAGGAAATGATAAATTGTCAACATACATGACTTTACACTGCAACCTTGCTAAGATGGAAAAATGTATATAAAATATGCATTATATACTTCATGATAGGAGTTGTAGAGTAGATTATTCAGACACCAAAAGGATACCATCATGCAGCAGTTTCCTCTGTAAACCATGATATGTATCCCCAGTTCAATATTCTAATCAGAATAAAAATTAATCATGTAATAAAACATGCACATGGTTATAGTTTTTCATTCTTATCAAAGCACAATCTTTCCAGGCCTAAGCACTACGAAAAATAAGTCACTAGCTTCAAAGTTTTTCAGAGATAACGTCTTTGTATAAAACAGTTACATAAGATAAATAGAAAAGAACACTCATCTGCTCATTAGTCGCGGAAATACATAGCAAACTCCTCTAAGGTATAACATGACCAAGCAATGTCTTAATGAACTGGAAGAGTTAATCAACTTGCTTAAGAATATAACTTATGCTAAGGTGAAATTTAAGTATCAAAGCGAGTGTGATTCACTAATCACTTACACTGTGCTCTTCACCACTATAATATATATTAGTATTAACCTTGAAAAGTAAGAAAGGATAATGGGCCATAATGGCTTTAGGCCCAGAGTCAAGACCAACAATCTCAGCAGGCTATGATGCCTAAATAATACAGTCCAGCCTGCCAAAGCTCAATGCCAGGATCTGGATGATAAGAGAAGAAGCAAGAAGAAAAGGGATAAATTGGTCACAGTCTTCTAGCACTAAACAGGCTCCAGAAAAACTAGCAGTATTTGTGTAGAAAAACCTCAGAAAGTGAAAAAATACTTTTCATCTTAATCAGGCAATTATTTTGTCATGATCAATCCATTTGACTATTGAACGAAAGCCTCTAGAGACCATGAGATTTTACAGACTCTATATAAATCTCCGCTTCTTTAAAGATGATCGTATAATTGCTTTGTCTTAAAAATCCATTGTCTTCCAAGATGCTGGGGGAGAAGTGGGCAATAGAGGGTTCTAAATTTTACAGTTTGGTTGACAGTACTAACAGGAGTGTATGTAATAAAAATGTAAATTACCATAAGAAAACTTACTTTCCAGACCAAGGATGGTAATAGCATAGGCATTAAAATATATATATATGGCTATTAACATACTCCCAAATCTGCAGATTATATTCGGTGGAGCAAACTGTGGATTTTTCCTTTGATGAAAGATTTTAAACAGCAAGAGTTGTTTTAATGAGTTGAGAACTATGATTGTTAATCTGTCCATGGTACTAACTTTGGTTTGGTTTTAATATCTTACCCTCATTGACAGCAATAGGTTAAAGTAGACACACTACAGAGGTAATATTTCCATTATTAATCTTTACGGTGCTGAATTTAAAAGAGATTAACATAAACCGTAAAATTTCCTATAATTTATATGAATATAATTGAGAAGCATTTTTAATACAATTATACATATACATATCAGAATAAATCAGGATAAGAAAATATATCTGGAGAATTTTGGATTTGAAAAGTTAAGTAATATTTTGAAGGAAGAAGTTTATATTTATTCTGAGTTCCTTAAAGCATTGGGAAATAGACACTTTTAAATTAACTTTATCCAAAAGAAAATCCTACTTTAATTACACCAGAAATTCTTGACAGACCTGCCAGATACAAATGGGATTTTCTCCTGCTAAGTCTACAAAAATCTCTTTAAAGAATTATTTAAGAGTCTATTAAAAACATATCAGAACATTGATATAAAAATCCTTGACCATTCTAAAACAATATCTGGGTCATATTCCTCTACTAGGAAATGTCTAGAAAACATTAAGCTGCAGAGCCTGTGCATTTGCAAAGGACGAGGGCTTAGAGCCCTTAAAGATAAACTATTATATCTAGCTTTTGCAAAACAGAAACTAGCGACTAATACATTAGCAACTGCCTAACATATAGAAAAGTATGATAAATAAGAGGTGAAGAAAAAGTTCCAAATCTTAAAGTTAATCACTATGGTCCCAAATTATCATGAAATAGAAAAAAACAAAATTTATGATTATAGATTAATCAAAAGAAATTATTCCCATCTCTGCAAGTGTTACCTGTAATGTATCACTTTCTATTTATCTGTTTATAAAATGTAGGAAATAGTCTCTTCCCTACCTCATAAGGTTTCTGTGATAATAAAATATAGTAATGGATGTGAAAATACAAAGTTAGAAGTCTTCAAAATGTAAAACATTTACTACAAACTTCGTAATACAGCTAAATTGTCACAAAGTAAAAATATCAATAAGTAAACAATAAAAATAATTACAAGCTATCAGAGAAAATTTATTAATGAGATTTTACTGAGGGCAGAAATAAATACCTTTGGATTAAATACACCAAATTAAAATTACTCAAAGAGAGAGAATCTCTTCTCATTAATGATTGAAAAGGAACCTAAGGAAACAACGATCAACTCAGGTACTTGTAATCCTATTTTTCTACGTGGTGTTAACTCTAAACTACTGACCTTTTCTGAATGGCAGTTTACACTGTTGTACACTGAAAATGGGACATTAAAAAAGCTGGTCTACTTTGGAGGCAGAAAAATACAGACTAATTAGAGGAGAAGAAAGAATACTAAAAACCTATTTGGGATATTGAGACTTCCACTGAACTACTTTCATTTGTAAGAATAGACTTAGAAAATGTAATTTGCTTTAAAAAGCTAGATTCAACAGAGCTAACAACCTTTACATATTCTACAGAGTTGAGCTTGGGGAAGAGGGCAGGTTTAGGGAAAGGAAGCATAAGTTTAGACAACAAAACCAAGCTAAGGTGATAAACAACAGAGTTTTAGTCAAATTATAACAGGAGAATATTTCCTGGTAGAAATAAATTCCTAAAGAAAGCATTAGAAATTACATGTTTTAAGAAACTTAAAGCCTGGTAAAACTATGAAGAGAATTTTCTGAGGCTAATTTTGCCTGGTTGAGGAATTTGACAGCTTCATTACATACAGCCAATCCAAAACTCATTTGAATTAATCCATTTTCAAAGGTAGTGCCATCACTGGCATAAGTAGCAGAAATAAACTCCTTATTTTGGGCAAGACCTTTAACCTTCTGAGTCACTTTATTTATGAAGGATAACAATAATAATACTAAGCCCCAAGTTTGTTTTGAGTATCAAAAAGATAGTTGTAGAATTACTAAAAAGAGCTTCCTAAACTGCAAAGTACTAGGAAGAACCCAGCCATTTCATTCATAATTAAAACATAAAAATTTTTATTGGGTATCAGCAATACTCCATAATGTAAAGCTAGGAAATTGAATTGGAAGGCTACTATACCAGCGTTCTCAGGAAGTTTGCTAATTTCCATGTTAGTCATTTCTTTAAGTCTTGATTTAGTGTGACCTGTTACTGTATCCTGTGTTCTTCCAAAAAGTATACTGTATTTAACTTTATATCGTCGTTTAGGCTCTCATTCTGTATTTTAAAGGGTAATCTCTTTATAAGTGTTGTATGAAACTGAGGGGAGGAAAGCTCATCTTTCCTGTTTTTTTGTGTGTGTGTATTTTTGTTTGTGCTTAATATTGTGAGCCAAAATATCTCTCCATGCTTACTTCTTTTTTCACACATATTGCAATGTATGTATGCCTGTCAGCACCAACAGCCAAATAAATAATTTTAAAGGAATTAACAACAACCATTTCAAGCCATCTCTTTCTTCAGACAGTAGTTGTAGTGTAATAGAAGGAACATGGAGCTTAAAGTCAGAGGCCCTTAAATGGAACTGGAACCATGAAAGTGTCAGAATTTCTATTTTCTTATTGAAATATGGGAATGCACTTACTTTATGAGGTTATTCTGAAGATTAAATTAGATACATTATTTTTCTAATACAATATTTTCTCGTTTATGTGATCCAAAAACACACAGTGTTTTGGGTTTTTTTCCCATCTCTACAATATAATCAAGACACTGAAGTCTCTCTGAAGTCTTTCTACTCCACAAATAAATTCCACATGGAACTGCTTTTACGTTTTTCTGAGCTAGGAATTTTTAAAACTGCCTGAGTCCTAGCTTTGTTTTTATTTTTAAAAATCTCCATTAACCATTTCATTTATACCCTTTCAAAACTCATTTCCGTGGTTTTTTTGTATTATTTTGTTTTTACTAAAATGTTTGTCTTCCAGCTGAAAAGATATAGGCGTTCTTTGCTTTTATTTGCAGAGTAACAGTAAGATGCTTCCTAAATATAACTGCCTGTGTGATATAGCCATAATAGGCTTCTAGTACAAATCATTCATCCCAGACACAAGCCATAGTTTCAATTATAAACCAATCTAAACTGCATCACTTGGCCTCCTCTGGAATTCAAGATTGTTAATTCAGTTTAAAATAAATGGCCATACCTTTCTGTTCTATTCTAAGCTAACATTTTTCCTAATTACTGAAACTTTTTCATTTGGCTATTTCATGTATTTGAATATTGAAAAAAATCAATCTCTAGCTTCATGGATTTTTCCTTCAATTTTCTAATGGTGACAGTCTAATTACATATGATGGTGAAAAACAATATATGCTAAATGGAAACCAAGGTATATAGATTCTTGTTCTAGACTTGCCACTGGCATGTTAGACCATATTTCTTTGAGATTCAACTTCTTTTATCTTAAATGAGGTGATAAAACAAAGTTATTTTTGAGGCCTCATACACTGATCACGAGAATTAATTTCCCAAAGGTCACACGTGTATAGAATTATAAGAAAAAGGGAATTAAAAAAATCAGCTGTACCCATAAGTGTGAAATAGACTAAGGAGAAAAAAGGATGTACCTGCAATTTCTTCTAAAGTGTTGGCATGCATGTCCAGCAACACAGTTCCATTCAGAATACAACTTCTCAACTCAAACAAGCTGTGCAGTGATAGAGTAGCCACATAAGGCTTGCTCCACCTTTCCCCTCCATCTTCCACATCTTCTTCAAACTTCAACCACCTATACAAATAAATATTAGAATTTTTTAAAATTTGTAACACGTTCTTATTTCACTACTACCCTGCTATAAAATTATTCTTAAAACAAAGCACATTAAAAGAAGGCCATTCCAAGATGAAAAAAAAGAAAGGGGGGTGAATTTTAGCCATAAGTATAAAACAAATGATTTTACTACCATAAAGACACTGATATTTACGGCAAAAATATTTCCATAGAACATGCATTGCATTCACTTTAAGAGATCTCCCTTCAGGCATTAAATTACCTAATTTTGAATTTTTCCCAAGTTACAAATAAATATTATTATCAGCACATTGAATATTACATTGTAGATGAATGAACCTTTATCCCAACAATAAAAGGTAGAAGTATAAAGCTATTCACATTACTTCTTGGTTTCAAGGATTTCAGAAGTATGTAAAAGCCAGCCCAAGTCATCTGGTTTATTTCATTTTAATTCCATTTAACAAACATTCTTTCTGTCATTGAAAGATATGTTTAAAACAAACAAAAACTCAGTTTTTTTAATTAATCTTTCTAGCACTGAAAAAATATATCAATATAAATGTTTAGTCAGTGGTCACAGGGAATCTGTTGTAGAACTGATAAAGAGAGTACACTACGTGGAAAGATAACGGTGGTTAAAAAATGCAAAAGAAAATGAAAGAGTACTCATTTTTCTTTTAGTGGGAGGTCTTAAAACAATATTTGAATCTCTTGACAATTTTGCCCTTTGATTTTTAGGGAAGCTAGTATAATTTGGGGACTATTCTGTAGGAAAAATACTTATTAGGCCTGTTTGAATGAAATCTAGTGATCGTAGTCACTTCCTAGGGACTAAATCTATGAGAACTGAGCTCAGCCCCCATTCCCTGAGTGTTCCTGCCAGGGCCAGAGAACAGAAGAACCTTGATAACACGGTGCCCAATGGGAGACCACTGCCTTCTTGGAGTGAAATGAGTAGTAATATCTGAGATTGTTTCTAACTAAGATAAATGGAAGGGATAAAGAGAAATCGATGATTTTACTGCTCTGGCACTAGCACTAAATCTCTTATTCTTTTAGGGACTTGCTTTTTAATCTTAGTAGATAACCATATTAATTCCACCATTTCTAATGAAGCCTAGCCTAAATGCCTCTCCTCTCTCCATCCCCCACCATTTTCCTCATATTTTCTCTCCTTGTCACTTTTGCGCTAACTTCCTCTCTCCATGCAATATCACTCAAATTTCCTATCTATATGATATTTTATTGCTGTTTTGTGTAATCAAATGATCCAACTCCAACTCCAACAGAGGACATCTTGTATAGTTAAGAACCAGTGTATCGGCCAGCTAAAAAAACTAAGCAAAAGGGCTAGTCAGAAAGATTAGTATGTAGAGTTCCAAGAACGATAAAGACAGCTATGGATCTGTCCTCAGAGTTCAAGGACGAAAACGTCAGGAAGTAAAAAGGAAACTAGTAGGGAAGAACAGTTATGCCTGCCAAAAATGTACAGGCATATGTTTATGCCTATCATAAGTTTAGAGAATGTTTGAAGGTTGAAAAAACTTACATTTAAGCACAAATCACTGACAGTATCTCTTCAAATGGTGACAATTTTATAGAGTATTTTTGTCTACACAGTTGGGAATTTTTTCATATTAGTGAATCTTAATGATTTTCAGCCCTTTACAGGGCCATAATGCATCACAGATCATGGGATGGTCATTAATACTGCTCACCAACTATAACTAGTTCTCCCTCTCTTCTTAGTAAAGAGTAGGATATCACTACCTGGCTTTCTTTTAACTGGGTGAGGCCACTGTTGACAAAGAATTGTGAGCAGAAATTATCTGTGCCACTTCCAGACTGGAGTTTTTCATTGCTAGGATGAGACCCTCTGGAGCTCTTTTTCCCCTCTGTGGCCACCAGCTATGTTCAAGATGTAGGCAGTTCTATCATCCAGAGTCCCTGAGTAACGACTAGTGCAGTGGTGCAGAGCCTCTACTGATTCATGATGGACATGTATCATGAACCATAAATAAACCTTTGTGACTTTAAGCTTTTGAAATGACAGCATATTTTTCTAGGATAATTTAGCCTATCCTGATACAAATTTTAGCAATTCATACCAGCATCAAGTTCCTAATTAGAATTAATGGTGAGAGTGAATATACTTTTGATAAATATAATAATCTAGTATTTCTTGCCAGGTATAAAAGTAAGGACATGGTAACATTGTGAATGTCAATATCTCCAAGGATCAACCTCTTGACAGACATTTTGAAATGGGATAGTACTGTGGAAAGTGTATTGGACTAGTTGGGAATAAAAAGAAATCTAGGTTTGGGGCCCTACTCTATATCTAAATTGCTGTGTGACCCGGGGAAAGTCTTTCAACTTCTCTGGGCCACAGTTTTCTCATCTGTAAAATGATGAGACAAATTCAACACATTCAAAACTTGTCCAGGATCACCTAGTCACTAACCTTGTTCAACCAGATCAACTCCAACTGTTCTTGTTTTTCTCCAGAGTCTGTGCCCATTTTTTACCATAATACAATTACTTCAGTTGGATTTATGGACTTTTTTAGCTAAGATATCTTATGCTAAAGCCTATAGTGAAAACAACAGATTTAACATTTAATTTTCCTTCTTGTCTGGAACAAATCTCAAGTTGAAAAATGTTCTGTGTTCTCTCCCTCTCATCTTATGTTATCCACAGAAGGTGTACCAAGAGAGTGGATACAACTTTTATTAAATCTTCTGTCACCTTATATACTACTCACATATGACGTGTTTTTTCAGACAAAAAGAATAAAAGAAGGGAGTCTTTACAGCATCACTTATGCTGGTGTTATTTTGACTGAAGAACCTTGTTAGATTTGAAATCTAGTTTCCAGTCTGTTGTGTGGTAAAGAAGAATTAGGGTCATAAAAGGGTGTAATTTTGTTTGGGGGACTATAGATTTCTCTTTTCTGGAGCTCTGGTACTTTCTGTCATCTTTCTATACAGAATTGCTACTAAAATGTTGTATTTAAAATTTTCACTCAAGAAATCCTGAAAAGAGTGTTGATACATTACTAAAAAACCATATTGTTTCTTAATTACTTAAGTATAAATCTATAGTCTGACCCATACAATAATATTGTTTGTAAGTTGTAATAACGCTAATAATAAATTCATTTTTAAATATCCATGGGCTTCTTGATCTACGCAAAATGATCCAACCCCTTCTTCTAAGGGAATTTATAGTTAAATTTTAATTACAGATAACAGTGAAAATAATTAAATAAGTAAAGAAGCATCTACATCATTTTATCTTGGTTCCTTTGAAAGGGAATATTTAGATTAAGAATCTTGAGAAGATATGGGGGGGCGGTGTACGTGTGTTTGTGTGTGTGTAAAAACCACCACCATAATCAAGATACAAAACTGTTCCATCACCACAAATGAGCTTCCTTTATATTCCCAATCTTCACCCTGTTTCTTTCCCCAGGTAATCATTAATCTGTTCTTCATCACTATAGTTTTGTCATTTTGAGGATGTTATGTAAGTGGAATCATATAGTTTGCAACTTTTTGAGATAGACATTTTCTCACTAAAACACAATGTCCTTGAGATCCATCCAAGTTGTTGTATATATCAATAGTTTGTTCCTTTCTATTGTTGAAAAGTATTCCACTGTATGGATGTACCAAAGTTTATTTAACCATTCACCCATTGAAGGATATATGAGTTGTTTATAGGTTTTTGCGATTACAAATGAAGCTGCTATGAACATTCATGTAGAGGTTTTGTGTGAACATAAGTTTTCATTTCTCTAGGATAAATGCCCAAGACTGTGATTGCTGAGTCATATTTACTAATGCATGCTTAGTTTTATAAGAAACTATCAAACTGTTTTCTAGAGCAGTCCTACCATTTTACATTCACACCAGCAATAGCTGAGAGATCCAGTGTCTCTATATCTTCACCAGCATTTGCTATTATGACTTTTTTTTTTACTTTAGTTATTCTATTAGGTGTGCAGTTGTATCTCATAGGGGTTTTAATTTACATTTCCCTAATGACTAATGATGTTGAACACCATTTTATGTGTTTATATGCCATGTGTATCTCTTCTTTGAAAGGCCTTTTTTTGGCCCATTTTTCCAATTGATTTGTTTTCATACTGTTGAACATTTAGAGTTCTTTACATATTCTAGATATAATATTTTTGTCAAATATATGCTTTCCGAATATTTTCTCCCTGTCTGTAGTTTGTCTTCATCCTCTAACAGGATTTTTCACAGCAAAAAGTTTTTAATTCTGGTGAAGTCCAATTTAAGAATATTTTCTTTTCTTCTTTTATTCAAAAGATTGTGCTTTTGGTATCATGCCTAAAAACTCATCTTCTAGCCCTAGGTCCTGAAGATTTTCTCTTATGTTTTCTCTAACAGTTGTACAGCTTTATGTTTTAGATTTATGATTAATTTTGAATTAATTTTTGTATACACTGTGAAGTTTAGATTGAAGTTAATATTTTTTACCTCTATGTAGCTCTCTAATTGTTCCAGTACCATTTGTTGAAAAGACAATTCTTCCTTCACCTTTGTCAAAAATCAGTTAGCTGCACTTGGGTTAGTTTTTCTTAGTTCTCTATTCTGTTCCATTGAACTACTTGTCTATCTGAGAAGACATTTTAAAAACAAAAACTCCTTCCTTTAGAATAATTTCTTTCAAACTGGGGGCTTGATCTTTTAGACCAAGAATGGAGACTCTTGTGAGTTCCAAGCAGTTTGGATGGCCAAATATAAGTTATATGCATGGATGGTTTGATATAAGCATAGGTTTTATGAGTATTACAGGAGGAAACATAAGATACTTTCCATAAAAAGGAACCCACAAGTTACAAATATCAAGTTACTAAACATTTCAAGATTCAGTGTTTTATGCCAACTCCAGAATGATGCCAAAAGCTTTAAAAGATATTTAAATGAATATATTTTAAAGATACATAAGTATATCTCTCTTTTCTGTTTTTCATTCCATTTCATACTCCAAAGATAGAAATTAGCAGGTCTAAGAACACACCAAATCCTGTTTTAAGATTTGTAGTCACTGAATATACTGTCAGTTACAAAATGCCTGGTCGCAGTTAATGACCTAAAGTGCTGCAATTTATTCCAGTTTTCAAATAAACTCAGCTGACATTTGTTTGAATAGCAAACCAAAGCAACCAAGAGTCTCACAGGCATGAATGAGATGTGACGGACAATGAAAAAAAAAGAAATTGTAGGCCAACTGCATGACATTTTCTATGGGGGAGGGGTGGATTTAAACTCTGTTGAGATTATTTTCATTTCCCTCAGTATGTCTGTGTCTGTTTTCATCCATAATTAACACATTGGAATCTCTTTCTACTAAGCAGCAACAACATAAAATAGGTGTTTCCTGAATTCTTTGAGGATTAAGTTGATGATAATCTCCTCTACAATACTCATATTAGAAATCTACAAAATAAAATTCTTCTGCAAATTAGAGATAGATGATTTCTATAGAATTTAACTCTTTCTGTTTATTTTATTCTCACTAATTTAGTTTAACTTTTCTAATAATTTTTATTCTCTGATTCTACCCAAAAAGGGAGTAAAGGAGTTACCATATCATCCAAAATGATAGTCTTGGGGGAAGTCATGAATTCTCAAGAGAAAACATCCTTTTTGGGTAGAGTTAAGGATATGGAGGGTGAAGGGGGAACATGGTTAGAGTGGGGGCTAGAGATTAACATATGTAATCATAAAGTACCTATTTCAAGAGGAAAGGGGTATTAAAATGTATCCACACTTAGAGTTTATTGACATTAGCTGTTCTTAATTCATATTATTTTCACACCTCACATTGCACTGAAAAATCCTGATGACTTGACCCTTTACCAATTTTAAATATCAAATACCTTCACATCATCAATAAAATTGTTTTGATGTAAAAATCTTTTTCCACATTACCAAGTATGTATCAGAGGCCTAACTGCTATCCCTTTCTTTGCCTCTGCTGAGCTCATTTGTGGGAAGCATTTTTAAAGGGCAACCACAGTGAGTCAAGCATGTTGTCTCCACAACTGCACAGCTGTGGTATCTTTGGGTATTTTTCTATTAATAACACTATGTGTTATTTATAAGCAGGACATTGTAATTGTGTTGATTTCATTAGCTCTGTCATATGGCTTCCTCTAGGGTTTTTTAAAAGGGAACAGCTGTTTTTCACAAACATTTATTAAATAATTATTATTCAAAAATTTAGCTTCAAAACCTAAAACTTTGCTTAAGTTTTACTTGGCAACAACAGTGGGCATGAATTATTCAAGATGTGATATGTGGCAGGTGCAATGTGCTGATAAAATATCCTTTTTATTTCTACTATTAGGGTAGAAAATTATTAATCCCCCTGGAATACTAATCAAAAGAAAGAAGTACTTCAAATGGTTATGATTTATTAGAATTAAATTGTATTTGAAAAATCAGATGGAGTCATGAATTAACTAAACTTAGTTTTGTTAGATGAACTAGGGCATCAAGAACAAAATTACTTCCACCACTTTAAAACCTACTCCATTTCTTTTTTTTTTTTTTTTTCTCGGTACGCGGGCCTCTCACTGTTGTGGCCTCTCCCGTTGCGGAGCGCAGGCTCCGGACGCGCAGGCTCAGCGGTCATGGCTCACGGGCCCAGCCCCTCCGCGTCATGTGGGATCTTCCCGGACCGGGGCACGAACCCGCGTCCCCTGCATCGGCAGACGGACTCTCAACCACGGCGCCACCAGGGAAGCCCCCTACTCCATTTCTAAGTCCTCAGTAAACACGTTCTGTTCTTCCCTGACGTGTTGTGTCTCAGCCAAAATTCATCTACTCTCCTCTTCAATGTCTGTTACTATTTTGATTGTTCATCAGATGTCTCCCAAGCCTCAAATACCTGCACCGTGCATAAGGTTCCAGAAGCAGGGCTAAGAACACAGGTCCTATCTAACAACATTAGAGAATATTAATAAGTAACTGGGTCATCTCTCTCATTCTTTATAAATAAACAGCAACATATTTTGATGGCTTAGGATAAACATGTTGTTCAGGTTAATCCATTAGAGCATGATAAAATTCTACCTGCTCAATTGTGACAAGAAAAGAGTTAGATTCTAGCATTGCTCTGCTATCTCCTAGCTTGATGAGAGTGGGAAAGTTACAAGGAAGTTACTGCTTAAAAGGAATAGATCACCATTTGATCTGGAAGGTCATTTTCATAATAAGGGAGTTTTCATAATAAGGTCATTTTCATAATAAGGGAGTTACTCCTGTCAAAATGCATATTCCAATCTTACTTCTCAGCTCTATTCTGAGGGATGAGAGTGAAGAAAGAAATATAAAAGAAATGCTTCCAAAAAGTACTTCTCAGCAATTGATTAAAGAGATTCTAACCAGAGCTGTATAGTCATCATAACCACCAGATCTCCTTCCTTCAAGTCAGCCAGGAACACCTGTTTCTTAGAACCAGCTGAGGACAGATGCCTCTAGCCTTAAACAGGGAGGTTTGCACTTCAAATTCCTTATCAACAACTCTTTAATCATGAAAGAGCAAAACGTATAACACTAATTGGTGGAGAATATTATCATATATTGTTTTTCTGTCATCAAAGAAGATGAGCACACATATTATATCCTTGAAAATAATACTTGGTTTTTGATGCAGTTGGAAGAAAAAAATTAGGTAGATGGTTCTTAATCTCAAAATTTGCCAGGTCATATAAAAGTTGTTTCAAATTTAGTTCTATATTTAAAATATTATAATAGCATCAGAAAGAATTTAATTTATGTAGTTTTTTCATTAAAAAAGGTAATTCACACAGAATAACATACCACCAGTTTAAGGCATTAAAAAACACAAGTAAAAAAATGAATGACTTGAAATAAAACAGGTAAAGGAAATGAACAGTTAGTTCTCAGGAAAAAATTAAAAACATATGAAAAAATGTTCAATCTCACTAATAATTAGAGAAATACAAATTACAGCACTGAGATTTATTTTGCATCTACAAAATTAGCCGAAATTTTTACAAGTTTGATGATTTTGTGTGGCAAAGGTTTGGGGGAAATAAGCATTCTCGTACATTGTTGAGGGAAGTATAAATTACCAAAACATTTTATGAAGGCAATTTTGCAAAATCTATAAAAGTAAAAAAAAGTTTGCTCTCTTTGACACATAAATTCCACTGCTAAAAATTCATCCTACATGAATACCTACAAAATAATCCCAAAATATATGTGTAAATGATTATTGCAGCAATGTTTACAGCAAAAAACCCCACAAAGCAATCTAAATCCCTATCAAGACTGGCTAAATAAATGAAAGTTCATCCATAACTAAATGTGATGCAGTCATTAAAGAGATTAAAAAGACTGAGTAATCTGTATTGATAATATGGAAAATGATACAAATATATTAAATGAAAAAAGCAAGGCATGAATGCAGTATATAATACCTCTTATGTAAATATAAAAAGGGCATACATTTACATGCAGATCTAGGCATTAAAATTTTTATGAAAAGATGTACAAGAAGCAATTAATAGTGTTTACCTTTGAGGAGAAGTACTATGAACAAGAGTAGAGCAATGTTCTTGCTTTTTTACCTTTCTATGATTTTTGAATTTTAAATATCAGCAGTTAATTTTTTTAATGTTAACAGAGATGAACTACGTGAAAGCCATTTTTATCTTCTTCTATTTACTTTTAGTATATTTTAAATAAAAGAGAGCTACAAAGACCACTTAAATTATATCAAACAAGAATTAACCAAGCCAGTATTATTTATAATATTATCATGATTGAACATTTAATTCCACACTACCTCTGGCTAGAGTTAAGGCAATGATTAAATGCTAGACCTGAGACTCTATTCCTAAGGTCTACTGAATCTACATTTCAACAAGATCCCTGGTGATATGTATTCACATTAAAATTTCGGAAGCAGTAGGTAAAAGACAACCCTAGGCGTGCCCACAGTTCCTAGTGCACACCTGTATCACAGCATTCATTATACAGTACTTACAACTTTGTTTACTTATCTAAATCCCGCATTAGAGGTGAGGTTGTTAAAAGCAAGATCTAAGGTGTTTTTTTCTTTTTCTTTTTTTTCTAGTTTTTGGTGTGGCTTGTGGGATCTTAGTTCCTCAACCAGGGACTGAACTCGGGCTCTCGACAGTGAAAGCACAGTCCTAACCACTGGACTGCCAGGGAACTCCCTAAGACTTTTGTTGTTGTTGTTCTACATTCATTGCACCTGGCACACAATAGACCATAAATGTTTGTTAAATAAATGAGTAAATAAGCAAGAAAGGATGACAGCAATTCATCAATTACATGGCAATATGGAAATATTAATTACAAATGACAGAAAAAGTAATTTCTTAAAAATTATTTTTAAAAACCACTATGTTTAAATGTATATATATCCTAGAAACACATTACAAAATATTTTTACCCTCAACAAATAGTAAATAAATTCAGGACACCAACTAAAGTCTCTTATAATGTTTGCCCTTTCTTTTAAAAAGTCCCATATAATATCACCAGCTGGGGCACAACCTAGCAGTTGAAAAGATAGAAATAAATTACTGTTAGATATCTACTGTTTTCCTGATGACACGCAAATTATGCTACTGTTTAAGACTGTGGCTGCTGCTGGCTCTGCATCACTGTTTACTATAATTACAGCCTTCAGGTTTCATCCTGACCCATATCCCATTATAGGATATGCCCAGGCCAGATAAGCAATTTCAGAAACCAGTAGCACTGATGGATGTTTGCAAAATTGTGGCATTAGATATCTCTCTTTCTAATAGCATGAAAATTCTTTAGTATACCTTCATCCTTCAACAAAAAAATCCTCACCTGGCTGTTTCTCGCCATTCAGCATCCTCACCTTCACGCCAGCAAATCTCATCCAGTTCCGTAAAAAGGTCATGAGGAATGTGTTCCTCATCATCATCCTCAGTTCCAAGAATAAACTGTACCCGCTGTGATGGGGTGTCTATGGAAATCAGAGACATGAACATGCATTATCATGACTTGCAGCTTGAAATGTCCCGGTCACCGCCTTCAACACCACTCCAAACTCACATCTCCCCTGCCCCCCACACTGCAGCAGGCAGCCAGAGTAGACTTGGGAAATTAAGACTAAATTTGGCATTATATTAAGTCTAGTATAATGCGGGATCATAAATATGTAAAATGTAAATATGTAATGTATCTATATTATCAAAGATAAAATCAAATGTGATGATTATTTTGGATTACATATAACATCATGGAAACTATTTCTACATCTCTCTTATACACACACACATTTTCTTTCATCACATATGCTACATTTTATGGTAATATTCATAAGAGTAGACTATGATAAAATTCACTTATACTAAAACTGTGCTGAATATAATTCACCAAAGAACTCCCTTGTGATGTTTCTTTGTAGTCACAACCTTATCCCTCTCCTAACCCCTGGCAACCACTAATCTGGTCCCTACTGCTATAGTTTTGCCTTTTCCACAATGCCATATAAATGGAAACATACAATGTATAGTTTTTTGAGACTGTTGTTATTCACTTATCATAATGCCTTTGAGATTTATCTGTGTCACTGAATGTATCAGTAATTCCTTCTTTTTATTGCTGAGTAATAGTCCATTGCAGGAATGTACCATAGTTTTCTTATCCATTCATTTACTGAAGGGTATTTAGTTTACAATTTTTTCAATTATGAACAGAAGTGCTATAAGTATTCTTGTACAGGTTTTTGTGTGAACATAAGTTTTTATTCTCTAGGGCAAATACCTAGGAGTAGGATTGCTGGGTTACCTGGTAAATGTGTTATTCAATCAATACATTTGTGATGAAAATTATAAAACTTTATTGAATGATGTAAAAGTAGACCTAAATAAATGAGTAAGTTTATATTAATGGGAAAGCCCAATAGTGGAAAACCATCTTATAAATTCAATGTTATTCCAATAAAACATTTGGTATTTTCAAAGATTTTTTAAAACACAAAAGAATGAGTAAATCAGTAACAAGCAACAGTGATTATTGAAATCTATAATATTAAATACTTTGTGAAAATAAACCAATTAATCAGTAACTTAAAGGGTTAGGTTATAATTAAGTCACGACTGAGGATTTCAGAAGTCAAAAGTGAAAAATATACATATTACATAAAACGTAATATAGTGTCATACTTTCTGTTCAATATATAATTACAGCCTTCAGGTTTCACAAACAATATATGTTTGTGATGGGGCCCTAGCCTCTTCCTATGTTATTAGCCTTACCTTCTGCCACTCTTACCCTTGCAATTCCATTCTGAGTACCTTAGCCTTCTTTCAGATTTTTAAAAATACTATGCTCCTTCCCACTTCAGGACCATCGCACATACTGTTTCCTCTAGATCTCCCATATATCTTTCAGCATCTACTTCACTGTAATATGCTTCAGCAAGCCTACCTAATCAGCCTCATAAAACACAAACACACATATAAGCACACTCGTATGCAATAATTAAGTCAGGCACCTGTTATCTTAACTCATAGCACTCTATACTTCTCCTTGCTATACTTACCTCAATTGTCATTTAAAATTTACTGTTCAATAACAAATTAAATACTTTAAATAGAAAATATTTCCAGCTGCCAGAATTAGTCTCTTAGAAGGAATTAGGATCTAGTTCCTAAAGAAGAAATTATGCATGCAAAAATACTTTTCAAATTATAAAGCATTATATAAATATTATTAATGATGACTGATGCTGATGCTAGTGGTAGTGGGGATGGTTACAATGAAAATATAGGCCTGTCAAATAGAGAGGTTTAGAATTAAAGCGCAGAGAATGAGAAAATAACAGTGCCGTTAATTAAAAGAGGGTTGTAACATGGGTAAGCCTTGAAGGCACTAAGTGAAATAAGACAGCGAAAGGTAAATACTATATGACCTCACTTACATGTGGAATCTAAAAAAAAAAAAAAGACAAGATGAAACAAAACAATAAAACAAAACAAAAACACCGAACTCATGGAAAAAGGGATCAGATTTGTGCTTACCAGCTTTGGTGGGGGAGGGGGGCAGGGAACTGGAGGAAAATGGTCAAAAGGTATAAACTTCTAGTTATAAGATAAGTAAGTACTAGGGATGTAATGTACAACATAATGACTATAGTTAACACTGCTGTATGATATATAGGAAAGTTGTGAGTAGATCCTAAGAGTACTCATCTCAAGGAGACATTTTTTTCTTTTCTTTTTATTGTATCTATATGAGATGATGAATGTTAACTGAACCTATCATGGCAGTCATTTCACAACATATGTAAAGCAAACCATCATGCCATACACCTTAAACTTATACAGTGAGGTATGTCAATTATTTTTCAATAAAACTCGGGGAAAAAAAGGCTTGTCAGAATGAGGAGCCAGTATTGTAGGCTGAGCACAAGAGGCATCTTTTAGATATGCTGAGTTTCGGGTGATTATGGTTCAAACATATAAAGATGGTCACAGGAAAGGTGGATATTTGATTCTGGAAAAGACGACAGGGTCAGAGGTAAAGACATGGGTTGCATTTAACTAGAGAAGTCATTTGATTACAATGGGTGAGGACTCAAAAATGAAAGAATAGAGAAGACTCAGCATCAGGGGAATAATAAGGTTTAAGATTTAGGATAAGGAAGAGTTAAAAAAATCAGAAGAGGGGCTTCCCTGGTGGCGCAGTGGTTGAGAGTCCGCCTGACGATGCAGGGGACACGGGTTCGTGCCCCGGTCCGGGAAGATCCCACATGCCGCGGAGCGGCTGGGCCCGTGAGCCATGGCCGCTGAGCCTGCGCGTCCGGAGCCTGTGCTCCGCAACGGGAGAGGCCACAACAGTGAGAGGCCCGCGTATTGCAAAAAAAAAAAAAAAAAAAAAAGTCAAAAGAGGATTAGGTAGATATGTAAAAGAATTTATACATTAAACAAATATATAATGAGCACCTTCCATTGGTCAGGTGAATTAGACAGATATAAACAGAAAAAAACCCTCTGCCCATATAAAGCTTACATCTGATGAGAGAGTAGTACAACAGTGGTCAAGGTAGAAAAGGATTTCAAGAAGATTAAGAAGTCAATAATGTCAGATGCTGTAGAATCAATGAGGAGAACTAGGTGTAACAGGATTTGGACAGCTTAATGTTCAATAGCACTGGAATGTCAAAGACCATATATTACTTTTACAATCAGAAAAAAAACAAACTATCAATATTTCTTTTGGAATACAGACCATGTTTTCAACAAATGGTTAGTTAAAATCAAACTTACAAAGTTATCTGAGGAAAGCCACTAATAGAATCATAACTGGAAATAAGCAAGTTCCTTTGCAAACTTTCATCTTTTCATTGTTAGCTATGTTACTCCTACTGCTTTAATTACTCACATATTAATTAACCAGGGTCTTAAATACGTTTTTCCTAATAATCAGTGAAAATACTCTCCTTTCTGTAGACCCTGTCCAAAAGTTCTCTATTTTTCAGGCCCTTTCTGGAGAATGGTCAAAAATATGCTGAGAAATATACTTCTTATAACAACAGAACAAGTATAATGACAGAAGTGAATTGGAAAATTCCCTTTTACATATATGATCTTACTGTCATGAAAACCACAGGCTTCATACACAATGACATTTAGATCAAGAAAGCAGATTCATTAGATGTTTACCATTTTGCATTTCTGAATTATAGGTGCTTTTCTTCTTTATCCTTGTTATATTTCAGATAAATCAATATTTAGATTATCTTCTGAAATCATGAAATGATGACAAGTTTAATGTTCCAAGTTGATGTCTCCAGGCTCTTTGCAGGTCAGTATTATTTTCCATCTTCATTTGAACTTTAAAATTTTGCTCATGTTATTTGAATGTCCTACATAATCTATTCGTTTGGATTCCTATATTTTAATTCATTTTATAATTGAAATAATATATTTATTATTAATGCCAATTAGTCTATTTTGTTATGGACTGATAAAAAGAACATTTCAGCTGAAGCATTAAGAACCAACAGGCATTCCTCTCCAAAGGGGACGTGAGACTACATGCAGAACTTACAAACTATGTTCCTAAAAACCTAGTTATTTAACTCTAACTCTTTACCCATGCTAAGGCTATAAAGAGATCATAAGTTGAAAATAGCAGACACATTCTGGAAAGAATTTCTTCAAAGAAAGCTGTAATGTGAGTCCCAAGTTTCCTTAATCCCTTACAAAAGGAGGGGAGTAGTCTGTCCGCCTCTCCCTCAAGACAACTGAGTAGTGCTCTAGGGCATCATGAATTTAACATGTCTCCCCGCAGTGGACTGGGGTATGATTCCTCCCTGAGAAACAAAGTCTGCCTAGCTGCTGATGGCTGAGATTGCTGCTGTGAATAACATGCACTCCAGAATTCACCAGGGTAATGAGTGTGTGCATGTTTTCTGTGAATCATATCTGAGCTGCACCTATGAGACAGAGAGAGTCGGAGAGAAGCAGAGAGACAGAGAGAGAGAGAGAATATGCAAGATAGAGAGAATGTGGAATGTGGGGTCATCTTAGATGCTGTCCAAGAGGCTGCCATGGAGCAATTACAAGACTTTAGCAGGGGGAATCTATCACTATAGCCGAATATCTGGGGGATAAGTAATAAGGCAGAAAAGAGTGCAGGTAAAAGAAAATGAGTCAATTTAAATTCTTGCTAAGCCTAGAGAGTATGACATCAGCTTGTAAGACTACCAGCTAAGTAACAGCTTTCCTGCCCGATTCCACTTAGTTCTTTTCATTTCCTATGCTCCAGATCTGAATGGATCAGAAACTAGAGTTAGAAAGATGATGGAGCATCTGGAAGAAGGAGAAGAAGTTCAAGGTAGGAGGGGAAAAAAACAACTACATTCTCTGTTCTCAACTGGAGCACACCTGGGCAAGAGAGGGAGGCAAAAGGCCTTACAGTTAAAGCAAGTTCAAAGTTTTCACTATTACATGAGACTAAATATTTTAATTACTTATTAGAGGACTTCAAGTTACCTACGAGTGACTAGAAAGGCTGGAGAACCCATCAGAGTTTTCATTCAGGAGCAGAATAACAATTAGATCCACTGAGTAACTACAAAGGGATGGTACAAGCCAGAATAGAGTTACTTTATAATTAAATCCCACAAGTAGTGTTCAGTCAATATAAAAGTTACAAGAATCCTAGAAATGATCATAGTTCTTTCATATTCATAAATGAGTCCTTCAAACTCAAAACTAACAACCTGATCAAAAAATGGGCCAAAGATTTTAACAGGCAACTCACCAAAGAAGATATACAGATGACAAATAAGCATATGAAAAGATGCTCCACATCATATATTACCAGGGAAATGCAGATTAAAACAATGAGATACCATTATGCACCTATTAAAATGTCCCAAATCCAGAACACTAACCACACCAAATGCTGGCAAGGATGTGAAACAACAGGAACGCTCTTTCACTGCTGTTGGGAACGCAAAATGGTATAACTCCTTTGGAAGACAGCTTAGCAGTCTCTTACAAAACTAAACATACTTTTACTATATGGTAGAGCATTGCACTCCTTGGTATTTACCAAAAGGAGTTGAAACTTATGCCCACCAAAAGACCCTGCACACAGATGTTTATAGCAGCTTTATTCATAGTTGCCAAAACTAGGAAGAAGCCAAAATGTCCTTCAGTAGGTGAATGGACAAATCTATTATGATTCACACAGACAATAAAATATTATTCAATGCTAAAAAGAGACAGTAAGCCATGAAAAGACATGGAGAAATCTTAAATGTATATTAGTAAGTGAAAGGAGCTGATCTAAAAAGGCTACATACTGTATGATTTCAACTATATGAAATTCTGGAGAACTACGGAGAGAGTAAAAAGATCAGTGGTTGCTGGGGGTGGTAGTGGAATGAATAGGCTGAGAACAAAGGATTTTAAATACTCTGTATGATATTAGAATGACAGATATATGTCATTATACATTTGTCCAAACCCACAGAACATACAACACCAAGAGTGAGCCCTAAGGTAAACTATGGTTTTGTGCATGATTATGATGTGTCCATGTAAGTTCATCCTTGGTAAAAGAATGTACCATTCTGAGTGACGTTAATAATGGGGGTGGCTGTACCTGTGTGGAGCCAAGGAGTATATGGGAAACCTCTGTACCTTCCTGTCGATTTTCATGTAAACCTAAAACTGCTCTAAAAAATAAAGGCTTTTTTTTTAACATCTTTATTGGAGTATAATTGCTTTACAATGGTGTGTTAGTTTCTGCTGTATAACAAAGTGAATCAGCTATACGTATACATATATCCCCATATCCCCTTCCTCTTGCGTCTCTCTCCCACCCTCCCTATCCCACCCCTCTAGGTGGTCACAAAGCACAGAGCTGATCTCCCTGTGCTATGCAGCTGCTTCCCACTAGCTAGCTATTTTACATTTGGTAGTGTATGTATGTCCATGCCACTCTCTCACTTTGTCCCAGCTTACCCTTCCACCTCCCCGTGTCCTCAAGTCCATTCTCTACGTCTGCATCTTTATTCCTGTCCTGACCCTAGGTTCTTCAGAACCATTTTTCTTAGATTCCATATATATGCGCTAGCATACAGTATTTGTTTCTCTCCTTCTGACTTAACTTCACTCTGTATGACAGTCTCTAGGTCCATCCACCTCACTACAAATAACTCAGTTTGATTTCTTTTTATGGCTGAGTGATACTCCATTGTATATATGTGCCACATCTTCTTTATCCATTCATCTGTCAATGGACACTTAGGTTGCTTCCGTGGCCTGCCTATTGTAAACAGAGTTGCAATGAACATTGTGGTACATGACTCTTTTTGAATTATGGTTTCTCAGGGTATATGCCCAGTAGTGGCATTGCTGGGTCATATGGTAGTTCTATTTTTAGTTTTTTAAGGAACCTCCATACGGTTCTCCATAATGGCTGTATCAATTTGCATTCCTACCAACAGTGCAAGAGGGTTCCCTCAAACACCAGCATTTCTTGTTTGCAAATTTTTTGATGATGGCCATTCTGACCAGTGTGAGGTAATACCTCATTGTAGTTTGGGTTTGCATTTCTCTAATGAGTACTATTGTTGAGCATCCTTTCATGTGTTTGTTGGCAATCTGTATATCTTCTTTGGAGAAATGTCTATTTAGGTCTTCTGCCCATTTTGGGATTGGGTTGTTTGTTTTTTAGAATTGAGCTGCATAAACTGCTTGTATATTTTGGAGATTAATCCTTTGTCAGTTGTTTCAGTTGCAAATATTTTCTCCCATTCTGAGGGCTGTCTTTTCATCTTGTTTATGATTTCTTTTGCTGTGTAAAAGCTTTTAAGTTTCATTAGGTCCCATTTGTTTATTTTTGCTTTTATTTCCATTTCTCTAAGAGGTGGGTGGAAAAGGCTCTTGCTGTGATTTATGTCATAGAAGGTTCTGCCTATGTTTTCCTCTACAAGGTTTATAGTGTCTGGCCTTACATTTAGGTCTTTAATCCACTCTGAGTTTATTTTTGTGTACAGTGTTAGGGAGTGTTCTAATTTCATTATTTTACATGTAGCTGTCCAGTTTTCCCAGCACCACTTATTGAAGAGGCTGTCTTTTCTCCATTGTATATTCTTGCCTCCTTTATCAAAGATAAGGTGGCCACATGTGCGTGGGTTTATCTCTGGGCCAAAAAATAAAGTCTTAAAATACAGGGCATCCCAGTTTTTAAATTGTTTAATTGTTCCCACCAATGTGCAGCACTATATCTTATATATGATTACATATATTCAAGAAATTATAAGAAAGGAAAAAGAAACTACTTTTATATAGCATATTTGCTGCAGGCATTAGTAAAGCATTTCCTTTTAAGAATGTTAATATATGAGATATGGTTTATTGCCAAATATTTTAAGAAATTTGTCAAACTAAATTTTATAGCAAAACGAATAAGAATTGAGTCAATAGCCAAGTCTCCTGCTTAACAACCTCTTCAAAAGAATATGCCAATTTCCTAGATGTAACATGAATGTTGATTTTGAAATGAGACTGATGGATTTCCATAAATATCAAATGTGCTTAAGGAAATCACAGTGCAGCATATACATTTATGATTTAATTTATCTGAAATAAGAAGCTAGTATTATATTTTTCCTAAAAGTATACTATCTGGATTATAGTAATATATACTAAACCAAATCACATCAGAGTCAAAAGAAATGCTTCTTGACAGCCTGTTACCTCTGTGGCTGGTTCTTCTGGACCAAAAAAAAATAAAAAATAAATAAAGTCAGTGCTTCAAACAGCCGTAAAAAAGAGCATAAGTTGTAATTTTAGAGTTACACTAAGAAATCAATTAAATTTTTCTATTAGACCTACCCAGTGTGACCAGACATAGAAGTTTTGTGTTTCATGACAGCCTATTCTAACAACTCACTCACTTCTCAGAAACCAATCCCAGAGTAGCCATGCCTCAACATTGGTATTGTTTCTCATTCTTTTTTTTTTTTTTTTTTTTTGCAGTACGCGGGCCTCTCACTGTTGTGGCCTCTCCCGTTGCGGAGCACAGGCTCCGGACGCGCAGGCCCAGCAGCCCAGCGCTCCGCGGCACGTGGGATCCTCCCGGATCAGGGCACGAACCCGCGTCCCCTGCATCGGCAGGCGGACTCTCAACCACTGCACCACCAGGGAAGCCCGTGTTTCTCATTCTTTTGAAACAATTTCTCTCATCACTGTTTTCAATGACTTATTTCAGTTTACTCTGTATCAGTAATCTGGGTATCTATAACACTTACCATGCATCCAACCCCCCAAACTCAAGTACTATGTGCAGGAAGCTTGCATTTAAGACTTATTAGTATTTCCCCTAATAAAGCATGAGGATCACTCATCACAACATAGTCATTAAATAAACATGAGGAAATAAGACCCTCATAGTTACGAATAAAGAGGATTTGAAAGTCTGAGGTAGGGCATCATATGTTTAAAAGACTTCTCGAAGACACAATGATAACAGCATAGGAAATAATAATTTATTAACGTAGGATAATCTATTCATGGACAAGAGGTATTGTATTTGGTTTTTAAACAACATATGACTCCATGTATCTGGCTTTTCATTCTTTAGAGTAGAAATGATTTTATAGGTATTAGGTTATGCTCACAAAGTCTTTTTATGATCATCCCATCAACATACTTTTAATGTCTTAAAGAGAGGCTCAGATTATGTTTCAATACAGCAAATATTCAAAATGTGTTATTCAATGACTTTTTAAATATCTATGCAACTTAAAATTGTATGACATAAATCATGTAAATTATAGTAATATCACAATCAGAAAGAATTTTTCTAAGCATAAATATTTCTCCTATTTTGATAGGTATTTTACTTACTTTTAAGATAGCCACTGAAAACATAGATCATTGTAATACAAACTGTAGCTAAGACTATGATAGATTAAGATAAGGTTCTGTTTCTGTATTTAGTAAAATATATAATGGAAATAAATTACAGCATGGAGAAAGCTGTACTAGGGAATAAGGGTCTCAGCCTCTTAGTACCTCTTCTGGAATTTGTAGATACATCAAAAGACACCATTAAAAGAGTGAAAAGATAAGCCACAGGGCTTCCCTGGTGGCGCAGTGGTTGGGAGTCCGCCTGCCGATGCAGGGGACGCGGGTTCGTGCCCCGGTCCGGGAAGATCCCACATGCCGCGGAGCAGCTACCCGTGAGCCATGGCTGCTGAGCCTGCACGTCTGGAGCCCATAACAGTGAGAGGCCCGCGTACCGCAAAAAAAAAAAAAAAAAAAAAGATAAGCCACAAATGTGAGATAATTGAAACATGAAAAACCAACAAAAGACATGTCCATAATATATAAAGAACTTCTACAAATCAAAAAGAATAAATGATCCAATTAAAAAAAAAACAAACAAGCATAAGACCTGAATAGGCACATCATAGAAGAGGCTATCCAAATGGCCAAAAAAGCACATGCAAAGTTACACAACCTCACTGGTAATCAAGAAATGCAAATTAAGATAATGACATACCATTATGCCCCTCATTAGATGGTTAATGTTAACAGAATGAAATTGTCAAGTGGTAGTTAGAATGTAAAACAACATATGCTCTCACACTTTGCTGGTGAAAGTGTTAATACGTACCCTATTTTGGAAACTGTTTGGCATTACCTACTAAAGTTGAAATACACATATCTTATGACTCAGCAACAAATAATTTCATTCCTAGGTATGAGAAATGCATATGTGCACCAAGAGACATATACAAAAATGTTCACAGCACTGTTCTTCATAGTATCTCCAAAAATTAAATAACCTAAATTTTCATTAATAGTAGAATGCATGGTTTATACAAACAAATGAGCACTGTACAATAACGAAAATGAATAAACCAAAGCTACAGCTAAAAACATTGGTGAATCCCACTAACAACACAATGTTGAACAACAGAGACACAAATACCTCCTGCATGACTTTGTTTATAAAAAGTTCAAAAACAGGCAAAACACCCAATGTAAGAAGACAGACTAGAGATCCTTTTGGGGAGAAGGGAGAGAGTAGTGACTGGGAGGGAGGACAAAGGGGGTTTCTGGAGTGCTAGCCAAGACAATATTTACACAGATGTTTCTTTGTCATAAATCATTGAGTTGTACATTTATGTTTCTATGTTTTAACATTCATAAATACTTGTGTTATACATTACATAAAATAATTTTTTAAAAAACTCATTGATATTCTTATATATCAGCCAATTGGGAGTTAAATAGGAACAGGAAGCTATTGCCATCAATAAACAGATTTGAAGTTATGTTTTCTGTATTTGCTTCATTCTTCCTAAAATGTGTACACAATTTATCATCTAAGAATGGAAAAATCCCAGGTCTAATTCAAGGGTTGTGCTAATTTATACAGTACCTTTGAGTACCATATTTTAAATAAGCATTTAGTAAAGTAGATGTCTTTAAGATTTATTTCTAGTGCTTATAGATTAATTATAATTTATATACTGTTGTCATCTCTCCTGTTACATTCTTTGTTGGGAGGCTGAGGAGCAAATTAACATTAAAGTGTTCTGAATTTCTCTCATTATCTTTTATATTTTCACTGACTTCAAGCTAATGCTTCAAACTTATTTTTAAACAACTCAACCATGTTCCTGGTTGAAAATATAATTTAAAATTATATAAAGTGAATGAAAGACAATATTAAAAATAACAAGATGCAAAGTTTTAGCAGTATTCTGTTGTCAGGGAATTGATTACAGTAGGAAGAAAAATTAATCATCACAATCTTATACAAACAATTTTGTTAAGCACAGTAACAAAAGTAGATTGAACTTATTTGCAGGCATCAAAAGTTTTGTATAATCAAAGTATCACCACCACCATAACGACACAGTCAAAAAGCTGGGTCTGGGCTTCCCTGGTGGCGCAATGATTGAGAGTCCGCCTGCCGATGCGGGGGCCGCAGGCTCATGCCCCGGTCCAGGAGGGTCCCGCATGCGTGGAGTGGCTGGGTCCGTGAGCCATGGCCGCTGAGCCTGCGCGTCCGGAGCCTGTGCTCCACAGTGGGAGAGGCCACAGCAGTGAGAGGCCCGCGTACCGCAAAAAAAAAAAAAAAAAAAAAAAAAAAGCTGGGTCTATCTTTGGACTCACCTAGAAATCACATTCCAACCATGAGATCTGGTGGACTAGACCCAGCCATTGCAGGCCTGTGACATGAGCATAATCTCTTTGGCTACAGTAAGGCCTGTTCAGTTTTCCCTGGATGCAGCACTGATACAACCAGGTTCCTAACAACACTGCCTTACATGATTGGGTCATATAATAAAGTGGGATTCTGTGGATGTTTCTCATATATTGGAATGACATTTTTGAGTGCCAAAATTCAAATATTTACACTAAAATCTTTTTGTTAAATTGATCCTTGCTCCAGAAATATGGGTCCAAATTATTCCGTGTCTTCATAATCCCATACTCCAATTTACAATATAAAAGCTCCAGGATCCCAGCAGAGGAGCCTGATGCTTCCTTACATTCTCTTCTATCTCATACCTCTTTGAAGTTGAATTTTTTATAATTTTAAAGCACCTGTAGGAATGTCTTCCAAAGATTTTCTTTGAAATCTTTCCAAGTACAATAAGTATTTCTTAAGTTGTCAGAAATTTTCTTCGAAGGCTTCAGCATAGTAATCTCATATATTCACACTATGCTGAGTATCAAAGTCCAAATCAAGTGGGATGGTGTCCATAACATGGTTTCAGTCTCAGCATGTAACTGAGTACTTGATTATCAAGGCACTTAAACTGACTGTGGAATAGGAACATAGGCAGATTATTAGTCCTGAAGAAACTTTAAAAAGTGAAATATAGGAGGTTCTACTGCTTAGCGACTACTAGGGTGCCAAACCTTTGTCCCTGATAAAACAGATCTTAGGTCTAAATGGCAATAAAGATACTCAGATGGTTGGTGGAGGAAGGAAAAGGTGGCATCCAAAAATAGTGGCTGACACATCAGTGGCAGAATCTGGGCTACCTGGCTTATTGCCAAGTTTCCCAAATAAAGAGGCAGGACTTTCTTAAGATAGATCAATGGCTCTTGATCCTAGCTGGATATTAAATCACCTGGGATACTTTTTAAAAATACCATGACCTAGGAAAATACCCAAGATTAATTAAATAAAAGTCTTTGAGCATCAATATTTTTTAAAAGCTCCTCAGATGAGTCTAACATACAACAAGATGTGACAAGCAATATTCTAGAGTTTGTCCAATTTTAATGTGCATGTAAGTTACCAAAAGTTATTGCTAATACACAGATTCAGATTCAAGAGGTCTGGGATGGGGCCTAAGATTCTGCATTTCTAACAAGCTCAAATGTGATGCTAATATTGCTGGCTCATGGACCACACTTCTTTTCTTTTTAAAATTTAACATTCTTTATTCGATAAGAACATTTTAAAATTCTCTTTTCTTCTACTTAATCCCTTGTTATTGAGTCCCAGCCTTTCAGCTGACTCTGACCTATTTTCTTTATAAAGAGCAGTAGTATAAATGTTTTTGACCATGAATGCCATTACATAGTTTGCACCATCATTCATCATATCCTTACCACTCCCTTTTGTTTTAGTCCAGCCAGTTGTCCCACTTCTGCTACTTGAGTCCAACCATAATAGGTATTTGTGCTATTCCTGCTCCAGTGTCTTTCATTTTTTTAAACATCTTTATTGGAGTATCATTGTTTTACAATGTTGTGTTAGTTTCTGCTGTATAGCAAAGTGAATCAGCTATATGTATACACATATCCCCATATCCCCTCCCTCTTGCGTCTCCCTCCCACGCTCCCTATCCCACCTCTCTAGGTGGTCACAAAGCACCGAGCTGATCTCCCTGTGCTATGTGGCTGCTTCCCACTAGCTATCTATTTTACATTTAGTAGTGTATATATGTCAATGCTATTCTCTCACTTCATCCCAGCTTACCCTAACCCCTCCCCGTGCCCTCAAGACCATTCTCTACTTCTGCATTTTTATTCCTGTCCTGCCCCTAGGTTCCTCAGAACCACTTTTTTTTTTTTAGAATCCATATATATGTGTTAGCATACAGTATTTGTTTTTCTCTTTCACTTCACTCTGTATGACAGACTCTAGGTCCATCCACCTCACTACAAATAACTCAATTTTGTTGCTTTTAATGACTTAGTAATATTCCATTGTATATATGTGGCACATCTTCTTTATCCATTCATCTGTAGATGGACACTTAGGTTGCTTCCATGTCCTGGCTACTGTAAATAGAGCTGCAATGAACATTGTGGTACATGACTCTTTTTGAATTATGGTTTTCACAGGGTATATGCTGAGTAGTGGGATTGCTGAGTCATATGGTAGTTCTAGTTTTAGTTTTTTAAGGAAGCTCCATACTGTTCTCCATAGTGGCTGTATCAATTCACATTCCCACCAACAGTGCAAGAGGGTTCCCTTTTCTCCACACCCTCACTAGCATTTATTGTTTGTAGATTTTTTGATGAAGGCCATTCTGACTAGTGTGAGATGATACCTCATTGCAGTTTTGATTTGCATTTCTCTAATGATTAGTGATGTTGAGCATCCTTTTATGTGTTTGTTGGCAATCTGTATATCTTCTTTGGAGAAATGTCTATTTAGGTCTTCTGCCCATTTTGGGATTGGGTTGTTTGTTTTTTTTGATATTGAGCTGCATGAGCTGCTTGTATATTTTGGAGATTAATCCTTTGTCAGTTGCTTCGTTTGCAAATATTTTCTCCCATTCTGAGGGTTGTCTTTTCGTCTTGTTTATGGTTTCCTTTGCTGTGCAAAAGCTTTTAAGTTTCATTAGGTTCCATTTGTTATTTTTGTTTTAATTTCCATTTCTCTCAGAAGTGGGTCAAAAAGGATCTTGCTGTGATTTATGTCATAGAGTGTTCAGCCTATGTTTTCCTCTACGAGGTTTATAGTGTCTGGCCTTACATTTAGGTCTTTAATCCATTTTGAGTTTATTTTTCTGTATGGTGTTAGGGAGTGTTCTAATTTCATTCTTTTACATGTAGCTGTCCAGTTTTCCCAGCACCACTTATTGAAGAGGCTGTCTTTTCTCCATTGTATATTCTTGCCTCCTTTATCAAAGATAAGGTGACCACATGTGCATGGGTTTATCTCTGGGCTTTATATCCTGTTCCATTGATCTATATTTCTGTTTTGTGCCTACTGGCACAAAATCAACATACTGTCTTGATTACTGTAGCTTTATAGTATAGTCTGAAGTCAGGGAGCCTGATTCCTCCTGCTCCGTTTTTCTTTCTCAAGATTGCTTTGGCTATTCAGGGTCTTTTGTGTTTCCAAACAAATTGTGAAATTTTTGTTCTAGTTCTGTGAAAAATGCCATTGGTAGTTTGATAGGGATTGTATTGAATCTGTAGATTGCTTTGGGTAGTATCGTCATTTTCACAATGTTCATTCTTCTAATCCAAGAACATGGTATATCTATCCATCTGTTTGTATCACCTTTAATTTCTTTCATCAGTGTCTCACAGTTTTCTGCATACAGGTCTTTTGCCTCCTTAGGTAGGTTTATTCCTAGGTATTTTATTATTTTTGTTGTAGTGGTAAATGGGAAATGTTTCCTTAATTTCTCTTTCAGAGTTTTTGTCATTAGTGTATAAGAATGCAAGAGATTTCTGTGCATCAATTTTGTATCCTGCTACTTTACCAAATTCGTTGATTAGCTCTAGTAGTTTTCTGGTGGCATCTTTAGGATTCCCTATGTAGAGTATCATGTCATCTGCAAACAGTGACAGCTTTACTTCTTCTTTTCTGATTTGGATTCCTTTTGTTTCTTTTTCTTCTCTGATTGCTGTGGCTAAAACTTCCAAAACTATGTTGAATAATCGTGGTGAGAGTGGGCAACGTTGTCTTGTTCCTGATCTTAGAGGAAATGGTTTCAGTTTTTCGCCATAGAGAACAATGTTGTCTATGGGTTTGTCATATATGGCCTTTATTATGTTGAGGTAGGTTCCCTCTATGCCTGGAGAGTTTTTACCATAAATGGGTGTTGAATTTTGTCGAAAGCTTTTTCTGCATCTATTGAGATTATCATATGGTTTTTATCCTTCAATTTCTTAATATGGTGTATCACACTGATTGATTTGCGTATACTGAAAAATCCTTGCATTCCTGGAATAAACCCCACTTGATCATGGTGTATGATCCTTTTAATGTGTTGTTGGATTCTCTTTGCTAGTATTTGGTTGTGGATTTTTGCATCTATGTTCATCAGAGATATTGGCCTGTAGTTTTCTTTTTTTTGTTACATCTTTGTCTGGTTTTGGTATCAGGGTGATGGTAGCCTCATAGAATGAGTTTGGGAGTGTTCTTTCCTCTGCTATATTTTGGAAGAGTTTGTGAAGGATAGGTTTTAGTTCTTCTGTAAATATTTGATAGAATTCGCCTGTGAAGCCGTCTGGTCCTGGGCTTTTGTTTGTTGGAAGATTTTTAATCACAGTTTCAATTTCAGTGCTTGTGATTGGTCTGTTCATATTTTCTATTTCTTCCTGATTCAGTCTTGGCAGTTGTGCATTTCTAAGAATTTGTCCATTTCTTCCAGGTTGTCCATTTTATTGGCATAGAGTTGCCTGTAGTAATCTCTCATGATCTTTTGTATTTCGGCAGTGTCAGTTGTTACTTCTCCTTTTTCATTTCTAATTCTGTTGATTTGAGTCTTCTCCCTTTTTTTCTTGATGAGTCTGGCTAATGGTTTATCGATTTTGTTTATCTTCTCAAAGACCCAGCTTTTAGTTTTATTGATCTTTGCTATTGTTTCCTTCATATCTTTTTCATTTATTTCTGATCTGATCTTTATGATTTCTTTCCTTCTGCTAATTCTAGAGTTTTTTGTTGTTCTTTCTCTAATTGCTTTAGGTGTACAGTAAGGTTGTTTATTTGAGCTGTTTCTTGTTTCTTGAGGTAGGATTGTATTGCTATAAACTTCCCTCTTAAACTGCTTTTGCTGCACCCCATAGGTTTTGGGTCGTCGTGTTTTCATTGTCATTTGTTTCTAGGTTTTTTTGATTTCCTCTGTGATTTCTTCAGTGATCTCTTGGCTATTTAGTAGCATATTGTTTAGACTCTATGTGTTTGTATTTTTTACAGTTTTTTTCCTGTAATTGATACCTAGTCTCATAGCATTGTGATGGTCCACACTTTGAATAGCAAAGTTTCTAGAACACTGGATCTCAACCTTGGTTGCACATTTGAATCACCTGGGGTATTTTTTTTTTTTAAGAAGATGTTGTGGGTAGGAGTTTATTAATTTATTTTATTTATTTTTGCTGTGTTGGGTCTTCATTTCTGTGTGAGGGCTTTCTCTAGTTGTGGCAAGCGGGGGTCACTCTTCATTGCGCTGTGCGGGCTTCTCAGTGTCATGGCCTCTCTTGTTGCGGAGCACAGGCTCCAGATGTGCAGGCTCAGTAGTTGTGGCTCACGGGCATAGTTGCTCTGCGGCATGTGGGATCCTCCCAGACCAGGGCTCGAACCCGTGTCCCCTGCATTAGCAGGCAGATTCTCAATCACTGCCCCACCAGGGAAGCCCTGGGGTATTTTTTAAAAGTACTTATGCTTGGGTCCCACCCACAGAGATTCTGACTGGTATGGGATTTGGCCACCAAAATGTTTTTAAATCTCCCAGGCGTAGCCAAGGTTGAGGACCACTGTTCTAGAAAAACTGACATAATGTATCCACCTATGGAAAAAAAGAATAACATGACAGAGGCAGAAGGAACAGCTTATTTTTGTTTGTTTACTAAATATTTCTAAGTTCATGTGAATGCCACTTATTTTCTCAAATATTAGAAGTATTTAAGAAACTCAAAGTAACCATTAAAGCTTATTCCAACAGATATTCCATTCCCAGAGTCTAAGAGGGAATCTCCCCTAACTATAAACAGATGAAGCTGGAGTAAGAGAAATCTACCCAGTTGTCTCTTTGTTATATTCCCAGACTCTACTTCATGAAACAAAAAACACTGAAAATGTGGGGGACACTTTCACACCTCCTCTTCTGCCCACTGACTCAGAGATGATCATCCTTCTATCATGCTGGTGCAGGATACCCAGAGTACTTTTCTTTACACACTCCCATCAATCATTCTACCTCTGGCAGAAGTACATGGTATTTGGGGAAGTTTGATGCCCATAATTATACACAGTGATGGAGACGAAGAACACACTAATGGCAGTGCCTCTCTAAGCCGCCTTAGGATATAGCTGGACACATATAGTATGGATATATTTTGCCTTGGAAAGTAAAAAGAAGTATTTTCTTTTACTTGGTGAGTAAAAAGAAAAAAACTGGCAGCCTGTAAAAATACTATAAATCAAAGGAAAGTCAAAATAATCTTTATGGCCCAAAAGAAGATGATACCTCTGAAAATTATCTACTTCAGAATCAAAAGAAAATGTCCAGAACTACTGGGGATCATCAATAGACTAAAAACACAGACTCTATCAAGCAGGAAAAACAAACACTAATTAGGAAAGGACAGGAGGAAATGTAAAGAAAATCAGATGAGATAAGAAAGAAACTTAAAACTAAAGATGCAACAGCAAAATCAAAACCCCTAATAGAAGTAGTAAAATGCAGAATCGATACTGCAGATAATCAAATGAATAATGAGAGACTAACTTTAAGCTACCAAAAAAAGGACAACAAGCAGATATCATAAATCCAACATGCAGATATAATTCACAAAGAAGAGACCAAAGTAAGTGGAACAGAATCAGATAAGACAGGAAAATATTCTCTCAGTGGAAAAATATCAGTGTATGCAGATTGGAAATGCTTTTTAACATACTCACCATTAGCAAGTTTTCTTAAATAAAGGGACATAAAAAATTGTCTATAAGCATTCAAGCTTAAAAGACATAAACTTAAAAAATGAAAAAACAGAGAGACTACAAATTTCTCTTCAATACTTAGCAAAACCAGATATTAAATAAAGCAATGTCTATAGAGTTTTAAAAGTAAAATTGTTCCCCCAAACTTCATATGCTAACTTACCTTATATCTGAATACAACTGTATGGGGAAATGTGTGTTTGAGGCAGTTGGAAGGATAGATGATGAGAATAATCCAGTTGAGAAGAAGAAGTAAACTAGATTATAAATTGTATAAATTTCAAGGTGGGAGGGAATAGGAGATAAACATAATTGAAAAGAAAACTTCCTTATTGCATTATGAGGAAAAAACAGTTGCAGATGTAGGCATATGTTTATGTTTGCATGTTTCACAGGAGGGAAGTTGAGTGAATTCTTTCTGGTGACATATTTTCCTTTTGAAGTAGAAAGCATCTGCTAGGTGACTGTGAAAAGGGGGGTGTTGGAGAATGGTGAAGAAGATTGAAAAATACTTATTTCAAAAATTGAAAACATTCAGTAGAATTGGGAGGAGGTGTTGAAGGTCCACTTGAGTAATGAATTAATTTATTTACTTTTTGGGTTTTTTTTTTTCTTTCTTGGCCACAACATGAGGCTTGAGGGATATTAATTCTCTGACCAGGGATCGAACCCGGCCCCGGGAGTGAAAGTGCCAAGTCCTAACCACTGGACCGCCAGGGAATTCCTACTTGAGTAATGAACTTAAATGGTTACAATCTGCCCTGTTGAATGACTATGTCCTGCAGAGCATGCCTACTTGGGAAGGCAGGGAGAAAGTAGGGACATGGAAGAACCTAACATAAATCTGGTTTTTAAAAATGGGGGTAAAGGTATGAATAAAACTAAAACAGGGAAATTAAGGTATTTAGAATATTAGCAAAAGTACTACTAAAATTACAGGGTATGAAATCAGAATAGGATCAGGAAATAAAGATAACATGGATAGAAAAAAAAGTAGAGAGGTCAAGTAGTTGAACAAGCAAGTAAGGAGTGAAGCTGTGGTCAGAGAGCAAAATGAATGAGTAAGTGAACAAGGTGCAGTGAAGGAGGTCATAGGACGTGGGAAGGTCAGGAAACTGGAAGTCAGGTTCTTAATTATGTCATGTACATAGGCTCTCACGGCACTCAGGAATTGTTAACAACTTCCATATCACTATACTTTGATATTCTATATATAGTTGACCCTTGAACAATGGGGGATTAGGGGCACTGACCCTCTTCACAGTTGAAAATCCACGTATAATTTATAGTCAGTTGTATCCGGTTCCACCATCCATGAATTCAACCAACCACAGATAATGTAGTGCTGTAGTATTTGCTACTGAAAAAATTCATGTATAAGTAGACCGTTCCAGCTCAAACCTGTGTTGTTCAAGGGTCAATTGTATACTTTTAAAGGAAGAATATTCAAAACAGTAGAAAGTTCACATCCTAAGAGTGAAATTCGGAGAGCATCTACAATAGTGTAACTGGGAACTTAATAAAGGCATTTCCCCTTGGATTTTCAAACTACTTAGAGCAATGACTATTATTTGTACAAATTATCATGAGTTAAGACAACTAAGTTCTACTACTTAAGTGTATTTCCTCCATCACAAAACTAAGCCAGTCCTCACCTTCACAAAGCAGATGCACCAGAGAAAAATAAAGATTAAACATTCTTTCTCCCGCTTCTCCCCAATCTGCCCAAATCTTTTATAAAGTTATAAACAACTTTATGAGTGAGGTATCTGCCCAAATCTTTTATAAAGGTATAAACAACTTTATGAGTATTACTGCTAATTATGGATTGTACAAACAAGTATAATATTACAATCATAAATTTAATTAAAACAAAGAGACATTCTTACCAAAGGAAGGTGACTCCCTGCCATCCTCTAGTCCCGAATCTCTCTCTCTGTCTCTCTTTCTGTGTTTATGACCACGATGCCTGTGACGTCGATGGCTTTTTCTTCCTCCCAGGGGCACATGAACTCCAATAAATAGTGTCCGATGACCTTCATCAGAAGTAAATACACAAATTAAACTCTAAATTATTCTAAGGCACAGAAGATGATTATTTACATGTTAATGGAAACCCAATCCAATTCAATTCAGGAAATAGTTTTTGAGTATTTATAATGTGATACATTTGGGGCTTGGCATTGTACTTTGGTACACAGGTCTATCATAAACACCTACAATACTAATTATTTGGTTATACTATATTTTATAACCACCATTAATTTATTAGCTATCATAATAATCTCTCTGTGTCTATTCCCCATAGTTTATAATTATACTTCTTTCATTAACATTTTTTTTTGTTCTATATTCTCCCTACACTCAACTAACTAGTTATCTCACCAGTTCCCTTCCCTTCACGGTTAACTCTGTGAAACAATCACTATCTCTAATAAAACAGATTTCACCAAGGTCCTAGTAATGCCAAATCCCATAGGAGTTTTTTTCAGCTCTATTGTTCCTTTCTGTGGCACTTGATACCATTGACCATTCTTTTCTCTACGATTTAAATTTCTCTTCGTCTTCCTCCTCCTCCTTTTTTTTTTTTCTTCTCATATTGGTTTCCTTTTCTGGCTTTTCTTCTATTTATTCATTCAAGATTGGGATCCCTAGGACTTGACACCAGATCTTTTTCTTAGACTGCAGACTTATATATCCATCCATCCACCTATTAGACATATTTACCTAAACATCCTTCCCACAGGCATGTCAAAGTCAACATGTCCATGGAACTCATCCTTTTCTTTGTCCCCCAAGTAACTATCATCTATCTCAGTAAATGCATCATCTATCCAGTCATCTCAAAGCACATCCAATTTGTCACTAGGTCCTCTTTTACATCTCTTGAATCCATGCTCTCTTCAATATCCCTAGTGCTGCTGTCTTAATTTGGACCCTCATGTCTCACCAGGACTATTAGAACATTCTCCCTAGCATTATCTTTTCTAATTCCATTCTTGTCCCACTTAATCCATCCTGAATATTGATGGCTTTTTTTTTCCAAAATGCAAATCTGCCTACATTACTTCCCTGCTTTAAACTCATTCATTGTTTTCTGTTGCCTATAGGATAAAGTTTTTTACTCTATAAAGCCAAACAATACCTGACATCTGCCTATTTCTCCAGGCAGGCTTCTAAATCCACTCTGCCACACATACTATAAGCCAGTGTGTGCCCTTTCATTCCTGAATTGCCAGGTGTTCTCAAGTCTCTCTTTTACTTAATGCTGCTCTTATTCTTCCAACTATATGAAATATCTTTGACTTTCCTGATTATCTGATGCATACCTAACTCACCTCCCAAGTCTCAGCTCAAGGATTATGAGATCTATGAAATTTTGCATACCTCCTCAGTCTAAATACAGTTGACCATCTTCCTGCTTAGGATCCTCTAGTGCTTAATCATATACACCAAAGCACAATAACCCTTGATTGTAGCTGTTTGCTTACAAGTAGTTTTCTTATGAATCTTCCTTAGGGAAGGCCCATGTGTTAGTCATTTTGTATCTTTAGCACCTTGCACAGTGCCTGGCATACAGCAGATGCCTAACAAATGTTTACTGAAATGAACAACTTATTGAGTGGTACTGTGCTAGGTATCAGGGATACAAATATGAATAAGGCATTATTTTATTCTTACAAATCAGCAGGTTTCAGCCTTTCCAACTTATGTAAAAAGTGGCATTCACAGTGTGATATATTGCTCTGGGTGTCCTCTAGACATACGTATTAGAATCAGCGAGAAGATGTGAACCCATCCCCCCAAACAGACATGCATTAATCTATATACTCAACAAAATTGCAAATTTCCAACATCATTATTTTAAAAGAACTTGGACAATCTAAAATATATACAGAAAAACTTGAAAGAAAAATCACCAGCATTATTTACAATTGCCAAGATATGGAAGCAACCTACATGTCCATCAACAGATGAATGGCTAGAGATGTGATACATATATATATATATATATATATATATATATATATATATTCACAAACATAATATTGAGCAAAAAATATATAATTCCTTTTTTAAGATTTAAAAATAGAATAACTAAAATACATTGTTCAAGGATGCATGCACAGCATGCACACTCAATACAAAAGTCAGAATATTTGTTATTTCTGGCATAAAGAAGAATAGGCGTTGTGACTGGGGAGAGGCACATGAGGAGCTTCTGGGGTGCTAAAAGTGTTCTGTTTCATAATACAAGTTTTTGCTTTAAAAATGTTTATTAAACTTTGTACATAAGCTTTCTGCACTTTTCTGGATGTATGCTTCATTTCACAATTTAAAAAAATTTTAAAGAAACCAAAGGAAAAGAGTTTTAAGACGGGTTCAGTTAGCAGTTTATATGCTATAAAGGAGTCAAACAAGATTAATACTAAAAATTTGCCATTACAGTTACAAATTAATATTTATCTGTAACTTTCTTGAGATCAGTTTCAGTGGATAGGGAAATGGATAAAAATTGAGGAAGTTTAGACAGTGACTATTTCCTAGAGCTAAACTTTAAAGATTGCAGAGGTTTCTAACAATTACTAATTAAGATAACCATTCCTGGACAGACAAAGGTAAGGAGCACCATGCACCAGGCTGGCAAGTCCAGAGGGTCTGCTTGGGAATAGTGAATATTGCCTTTGTTTGTGGAATGTGAATCTGATGGGCAATTGCCAGAAGTAACATCCTAAGAAGTTGCCAAGTCAAGGTAAAAATAAACAATCTGAAACTATATCCAAATATATTCAGATAGGAAGAGGATACCAAGACAACACAGCTGAACTCATGTCTTGAGAACATTAAATGCAAGGAAGACTAGCCTGAAGGAATTTCCTGAGGCAGAATCTTGCAGAGCTGGTTAAAAAGTAAAGACCCATTTGGGTAAATACTATGAGTATAATTGCTGGATTATATGGTAAGCTTATGCTTACCTTTGTTAGAAACTATCAGACTATCTTCCAAAGTGGCTGTATCATTTTGCGTTCTGGGAGCAAAGAATGAGAGTTTCTGTTGTACCACATCCTTGTCAACATTTGGTGATGTCAATGTTTTGGATTTTAGCCATTCTAATAGATGTGTAATGGTATCTCATTGTTTTAATTTGCAATTTCCTAATGACACATGATGTTGAGCATCTTTTCATTTGCTTATTTACCACCTGTATATCTTCTTTGCTGCAATGTCTGTTCAGATCTTTTCCTATTTTTGTAATTGGATTATTTGTTTTCTTATTGTTGAATTTTAAGAGTTCTTTGTGTATTTTGGATAACAGCCCTTCATTAGGTATATTTTGCAAGAGTATTCTCCCAGTCTGTGGCTTATCTTTTCAATCCTATAACAGTGTCTTTCACAGAGCAGAAGTTTTAATTTTAAAGAAGTTCAATTTATCAATTTTTCTTTCATGGATTGTGCTGTATAATGCTGTATATAAAAAGTCATCACCAAACTCAAGGTCATCTAGATTTTCTCCTATGTTATCTTCTAGAAGTTGCATAATTTTGTTTTACCTTTAGGTAAATGATTACCTTTCAGTAATTTTTGTGAAAGGTGTAAGATCTGTGTCTAGATCCTAATCTAAATACTAATTTCCTCACTAGGCATTTGTCCCAGTGAGTTGAAAACTAACGCCCACACAAAAACCTGCACATAAATGTTTGTAGAAGCTTTATTCATAATTGTCAAAAAATGGGAAACAACCAAGATGTCCTTTAATAGGTGAATGAATAAACAAACTGTGGTACATCCATACAATGGAGTATTAATAAACAATGAAAAAAGATATGGAGGAACCTTAAATGCATATTGATAAGTGAAAGAAGTCAATGAAAAAGCTACATACTCTAAGAGGTTAACCAGTATATGACATTCTGGAAAGGGTAGAACTATAGAGACAATTTAAAATATCAGAGATTCTAAGGGTTCAAGGAGTGGGGTTAGGGATGAATAGGTGGAGCACAGGGCATTTTAAGAGAAGTGACACTACGCTGTATGATACTGTAATGGTAGATATGAAATATTATACATTTGTCAAAACCCATAGAAATACAAAAAAAGAGTAAATCCAAATGTCAACTATGGAGTTTAGTAATAATAATCTATTAATATTGTTTCATCAATGGTAACAAATGTACTACACTAATGCAAAATGTGTATAATAGGGAAACTACGTGCAGGGGAGAAAAGGAGCATATGGGAACTCTGTACTTCCTGTGCAATCTCCCCAAATCTAAAACTGCTCTAAAAAGTAAAGTCTTTTAATTTTTAAAAAAACTGTGTTTTCATGGTCATATATTTCAGGAAAATTTGTAAATATAAGATACCTTCGTGGTGGTGGGGGCACTTGTGTGTCTGTGAACATTTTTGGGAAACTAAGAGGAAACAGAGTTGGAGATATATTTAGGTTGGGTTTAAAGGAACATATTTATGTGATTCACAATCACTTCCATATATGAGTAAATTATTGTTAGCTATCCTGACTATCCTAAAGTAGAAATAGTTTCCAGTGGTCTAGTACCCACTGTGATAAAGTCACCTGACATTGTGCCACAAATGTTCAGGGCTGAAGTGGTGTGACAATATGCAAAGGAATCACAATTTGCCTAGTATTGGAAATATGTGGACAGTGGAAAAGAAGCAAAGTTTCAATTGCATAGGGCCAGAGTTAGTCTTTGGAAAATTCTTCCAAATCTTCAGGTAATATATGCAAGAAGCTTGATAGAAGTTTTAAATTTTAAGACAACTCTGAAAATTTTCATGAAATTGTAAATAAGTTGTAAAGATGAAAAAAACCTTTCTAGACTATAATTAATTTAAAAATTTAATTAATCATGATAAAGACAGAATTAATTTTTCATATTCTCAACAGAAAATAATATTTTAAAATCCTTGACATTAAAGGTCAATAATGTAGGGGGAAAATATTACAGAGGTATGTCAGGAAGTTATGTTACAGAGGTATGTCAGGAAGTTATTTAAAATATTATGCTATTTCTCCAAATGTTATGATTTTGTGCTATTTATCAGTTTCCAAATAAGTATTTGTTTTGATTTTTCTCATTAAAAATAAATATTCTGGGCTTCCCTGGTGGCGCAGTGGTTGAGAGTCTGCCTGCCGATGCAGGGGACGCGGGTTCGTGCCCCGGTCCGGGAGGATCCCGCATGCCGCGGAGCGGCTAGGCCCGTGAGCCATGGCCGCTGGGCCTGCGCATCCGGAGCCTGTGCTCCACAGCGGGAGAGGCCGCAGCAGTGAGAGGCCCGCGTACCGCAAATAAATAAATAAATATTCACCTTTGTACATAATTTGAATTCAAATTTTGAATTCTTTCTCTTAGAGAACCCCCAAAATGGCATAAGCTTCAGGCCCCACAAAGTCTAAATCTGTCCCTAATATGACTTACGTGTGGGCAGCTCCCAATTTTCTATCTCCAGCTCAAACCTCTTTCCCAAACTCCGAACTCGCATACCCATCTGCTTACCTGACACCTCCACTGCATGTCTAAAAGACATCTCAACATCAACAAGTTCAGGACTAAACTCCTAATCTTACCCAGCCCAACCCCCTCCAATAAATTGCTCCCTCCCAATCTTGTCCACCTCAATTGATGATAAAACATTTTTCTAGTTACTCAGAACAAAAACCTTGGAATCACTTTAGACTTCTCTTTTTCTCTTAAGCCTACAACCAATCCATCAGAAACTCTGTTGGAACAACTTTCAAAATATATCCAAAATTTGTCTGCTTATTATTTCACTTCACTGCTCTGGTCAGGGCCATATGACACCCAACCTGAATTACTGCATTAGCCTCCAGACAGGTCTTCTTGAGTCTACATTAGCCCCTACAATCTGTCCTAAACACAGCAGCCAGTGTGGCCCTCTGAAAAGACAAGTCAGATTATGTCATTCCTCAGCTAAACCTTCTAATGTTACCCTATTTCACTCAAAGAAAAGGCCAAGGTTTCCCTAATGCTCTATGAGGTCCTCTGCGATCTGCATGTCTCATTCCTGTCATCTCTTCCATCCACTCTCCTTCTGGTCTCCCCATCACTCCACTTCACTCTAGCCATACTGGCTTCCTTGGCATTCCCACTGCCACCCAGGAACTTACCATAGTAAGTTTTTTACTTATTATGCTTAGTGTTTAATTTCTAGCTTCTCCCAAAAGTTTTAAAATTTCAGAACAGCAGCGATTTTTAACTTGTTCATTGATGTATCCCAAGTATCTAGAACAGTGCTTGATAGTTCTTGGTGCTTAATAAAATTTTATTGTGCATGTAAATCTTCACACAGAGATGATACTTTAAGTAAAATACATAGACAATAGACGTAATGATGCATTATGCTACTAAATACACTAAGAGACTTAAGAATGGAAACAAAGCTAATGGCCACAAATTTCATAGCAACAATACTGAAATTGCCACAGTTTAGGGCTATGAAACTACAAAGAAAATATTTTCATGTTTCTGTACGGGTAGAGACTTATAAAGCAAAGAAAACTGGAACCTGGGTTAAAGGACAAGCTTTGGAAGTTAAAGGTTGACTGAATAGATAGAGACCATCAAAGAGATAGATACCTATCCCCCAGATTTATACGTTCACATTTCAAAAGATAATAAGGCCCCAGAGCTACCGGTTTGTATTCCAAAGGGTTTAACTGGGGACCTTCCCCTTGTCTTCCCTGCTATTTGTTTACATAAGGGAGGAAAGATTGCCCTGCCTCTCAAGGTGGAAAGGAGACAGCTATATAGCAGTTTCTATATAAATTCCCAGATTCATAATTTTGGGGCTCCCTTCCTGTGCATATAACCTCCTAGTTCTCATCACATCACCCTGAAGGGGACAAATGGGGCATGTGGTTATTGTTGTAAGAAATAATAACAGTTCTCCTTTGATCCAGAAACCTCATCCTTGCTTTTAGGACAAATTAAATAAATATATGTATTAAAAATTTATCAATATGTTTAGGAGATTTTCTACAAAGATTATATGAGATAATATAACTGGTATAAAATACTGAACATGGCGCCTGTCACATGATAGACACTTGCACTTGTGTTAGTTCCCTTCCCCCTTCAAGCTGCTCCCCTTCAGAGGCTTGAAGAAGAATGAAGGCAAAATAAAATTTCCTGTCCTATTTCATTGTCTTCCTGCTTTTCTATACATTGCCAACTTTTCTAAGCCCAACTATAATAACCCTGGCCTAAGGAATTAGAGAATCACCTTAGATCCTGTGGAACACAGTATACAAATAACATTTCCAGGTTAAGGTTATAAAATTTACCTACACTATTATATCCAAAATTTAATAGACGTCACTTAAGAACATAAAGAATTCAAGAAACAATGATAAATGTCATGGTTCTGAAATGAATTGACAATTATTAAACCTAACTGGAATTATTTTTCAAGATTATATAGGGAACAATTTTGATTTTATAGTAAATAAAGACCAAAAATTTAGTTTAAAGAAGGAATCTTTTCAAATGAGCATTTCTTAAATTAGTCAAAGTGGTCAACAAGAATTAACTTTATATCATATTTTTAAAAACCCAAATTAATAAAAATACAGATAATTTAGATATGAACATATTTTGAATAAGTGAGAATGGAACAATGTGCTGTTAAGAGAAAAGATTTTTTTTGAAATAAGCACGGAACCCTAGAATTTATTCAGAATTTACCTGTATGTCAGTTGAGGGAAAATACAATTTCCCCATTAGAAAAACAAAGGTTCATTAAAGGTAACACTGCTTTCTGAACACAAATCTTGCTAACAAATCCTGGATTTTTTGACACAAATTGTGTGGAACTATCTTGTCGAGCAGGTCCAGAATTATTGTAAATATTTTTATTGTATAAGAAATACCAGTACTGAAACAACACTTTATGTAGCTGTGGTCATAGTATACTGTTTACAAAATGCAGTGAGGAAAGAGATGCATTTGGGGATGGAAAGGAATCTTACTATGGTTAATAATAATAGTAATTACTCTCCTTTATTTAGCTGGCAGGGAAGGGGTCAAGCTATCTACTCTTGAAGAGAACTGTGTGTTTTTTCTGTGAAATGAATATACACAGCTGGTGCATAATTACTGAGTTGCTACAGCCTTTATTTAGACATGTCAATCATGGGAAAAGGTCAAGTACATTAAGCCAAATAAGCATGTGATCTTTAATTCCATGGAGACTCTAACAGAGTCAGAAAACACAACAAGGCATCATTTATCATAACATATCAAAGAACTCTAAGTCCTAGAGAAATTCTCTGCTGAGGGACAGCAATGGAGAGAAAGAAAAGAGACCTAGAGGGTGTAAGTGAGCGTATGTGTGCATTGCCAAGAGATACTATTAGGCTACTTACTGCACTGTTGTTTCTTGTGTTATTTTGCTGAAAGAATAAAAAAGCCACACCAATGCGGTCATAGTCACCTGACCCTAGGGCCGTATTTTTAATTATTACAAAACAAAGGGCCACATGACTGTGACTATTCTATACGGAAAATAAAAGTCTTAAAAGTACTAAAGTTGTTCATCAAAGGAACCATAGTTCTGAGATTTACTAGTTTAGAAGATACTGTGGCATATTTTAAAAAATACTATTTCTTATAAGTTTATAACACTATATTGAGCAAAACATAGTAACTAAATTACTGTGTATCTTGCAATAGCAGTGTTATTTTTCATCTTAGAGCACAATAAGCCTCAACATTTCTTGATTAAATGAATCCTAATAATATATATCTTCTAAGAAAAAAAAGAAAAGACAGGAGAATTCCCCATTTTTATAGGCTGTAAGACAGCTCGATGTTGGATGTTTACAGTGCTCAAAGGGAGGCTAATACAAATTAGTCAAGAAACAGGATAATAAGAAATGCTTATAGGATATGATCCCTGCACTTAAGATAGCCATTTAGTTGCTCAAAAATCAAGTTCAACAAAGAAAACAGCACGAAATGATACAAATGAGAAGCAGAAAACAATAACAATCTGCATTAAAGCTAATGTTCTTGTGTTGTATCAGGCATTAAACGCTGTAGGAGTTCATAAATAGAGTGAAATCAAAGATAACCTGGGCCATTAAGGAAGGTTTCAGGGAGAAGGACTTGAGTCTTAAACAAAATAGGTTTTGGATTAGCAGAGGAGTAGGAAATCTAGAAAAAGAAGATAATGTGCACAAAAACAGAAGAACAATTTTGGGTGATAATCTGAGGTGCATGTTAGAGCAGGGGAAAAATAAGGTGAGATAGAGCATGTATTTTTATAATCACAAAAGCTTGCCATTTCACTATTATTTTAAAACATTTATGTCTTGCTGTTTTTACAAGAGGGAGAAAAGACATCAACATATGTTCTGGGATACTTTTAAAAAATGAATGTAAAAGACAACATGGTACCCCCCATCTCCTCAACCTCATTTTAATTAAATTATGATTTCTGAACAGCCCTGCCACTTTGCTTCAGGGAAATACGTAGAAAATAAGCAAAATTTTAAAACTGTAAAATTTTCCAGATTTAGTTTTGCCTTGTATTAATCTGAAAGACACATATAGAAAGTGGCTCATTCTGGGAACTGTGGTAATTAAGGACAGAAGGGTTGCTTGGAAAAGCTGAAGACTTGTTGAGGAGAAAAACAGATTTCCATGAAGACAGTTGATGGAATTCAACTGTGAAACTGGAGGAATGAAACAAAACATCTGAAAGCAAAGATGGAAAATACTTGGCATTTCTGCATAGATGTTTACAAATAATAAATAGTGTTGCAGATTTTTTTAACGGCCACAATATTTTAGCAGCTTCTCCCATCAAATGGTAGAATCTATTCTTCTAATCCTTGAACCCCGGCTTGATCTTTGGGACATTAGCACATGTGATACAAAGACTTAGAGAGAGCTTGTGCCCTGGTTCTTCCCTCTACTGCTTCTCGGGACTTTCGTGCCACCATGTAATCAAATGTATCAAATCTATCTAATTTTATCACATACAATTGCCATTATACATTCTCTTAGCACCTCACATTTCCTTATAAAATTTTTCAAAATTTTGATTAAATAGCTAATTGTATAATCAGGTAATAATGCCTATGATAGGCTCTATAGGCAGTAATATGGTCTGTCTAATCATGTTCACATTCCCAGTACCTGGCATATTAAAAGCTCAATAAGTGTTGAATAAATAAAAGAATGACAACAAATCCAAACTCTTTTTTACTCATTTTATGCTGGAGTAGGCTGGAAAATTCAAAAACTGGCTCAGAGAAGGAGAGAGAACTTTGAGGAAGATAGGATTTGTACTGGCAAGTGAAAAATAGATAGCATGCCTTGTGAAGGGAGGCACAAGCACACAGAGCGTCCAGAGATATATGTACCTTGTTTTTATCGGGAAGTAAACAGAATTTTTATTTCCTTAAACATCCATTGTTTAATGAATGCTTTATTCATTAAATGCTTTATTCATTGCTCATGAATAAACATGCATTTATACTGCTATAGAAACAACGTTTCTTTTTTTTTTTACATTTTACAGGAAATTTTAGATGAAGACAATGACTTTACCTGACAGCAGTGGTGTGCTGGAACTGGCTTACACCAGTTCGCCAGAGTTAGTCGTGCACATCTCTTCCTAACTCTGTGTACAATGAAAACACTTCAGCAATGTGAAAGCAGCCATGAAAATTGGCAAATGCTACAAATTAAGACTATGGAGGCAGCAGGGAGGAGAGAGGGAAGGAGGGTTATCAGAACACCACTGCCTGGTACCTGGTGGGTACATAAAGATGGAACTTCCTAGTTTTTTAAGTTGTTGACAATTTTATATACCCATAAGTAATCTGATCAATTTACCTTAATAAGGCTGACTTCACTTTCTAGAAAGATCCACTTGTGCAGTTCTGTAATTACATGGATATTTAGTAAGTACCCACTTCTGAGTAAAGAGGATAAAATAATTATTTGGGGCAATGCAAAACCACAGAGCTAAGATGATGTTGAAAAGTGAAATTAAGGGGCATCCATTTTCATCCTCTCATTTACATAGAATCCTAAGAGCCTCTTAGGAAAAAGGGAAGCTGAACCCAAATCACTTTGCTTTGAGATTTAAAACCATTAAATCATTTCTGAAGGAGTATAGTGCCCTAAATGAAGACAAGCAGGAATGGATAACAGCCCCCCACTTCCACTCCCCATTAAGAAGAAACATCATTGATGGGAGGAGGGTCTGGACCCTTTTCCAAACTCAACAGCAGCCACTAGATTACTGCGTGTGTCTGTGTGTGTGTCTGATTTTAATGGCCCATTTTGTGACTTATGCTAAAGGCCTTTTTGACAAAGTCACTTTGGTACTAAGGAGCTTACTCTGAATGGGGAAAGGAGATGCATGCGTGCCCTTACAATAAGGGAAATAAAAACCTTGAAGTATAACGCTTAAGGCTCAAGGCAGGTTTTGGTATGTATGTATGTGGAGGAGGAGGTTGTGTAGCTGACTGGATAAACATGTACAGATAAACCAGGAAGGATCAACAGCTTTAATGGACAGGGCCTTGCACCAAATGATAGTGGGTAGTCACAAACTCCAGTGCAACTTGCATCATCCCAACTCCGTGGATGCCACCAGACTTCTAATTGCTGGTAGAAGATACTGAGACTAATAGGCTAAGCTCTCCAGGATTAAACACTTGTTGAAATCAACCATGAGGGGCATATCTAGTTTGTAAGGTCCATATTTTTGTCTCTTTTTTTTTCACTGCAGTATTACTAGTACCTGGAGTAGTGTCTGACACTTAATAATACGCATTAAATAGAGTTGGAGGAATGAATGAATGAAGGAATCTGAAGTCCCGTTAATTCTCACTGAGGGTGGCAAGAGGTTAGAGATATTAAGGACTGATTAAACCATTTAGTCTAAGTAACCCTATGGAACCTTGGAAGGAGAACCCCAGGACAAATGTCATACTTTCAGAATATCCAGGCAGGTGGTTCCTCTGCGTTATTATATTGTCAATGTTAACCAAATATGGCCTAACTTTATATCTCAAGATGATAAAGCCAGACATACACTTTCCATTAAGAAATTTATATCTGGTGATATTTTTTGCCACACCTACTCTACTTCAAATTTCTTTCTTCCTCATGAAAGGTAAAGAATAAGTTTCTGTGCTTTTCAAGAGGCATGAATCATTAATAGGACATTTTTTAAACCATTTATACAGAGCGAGCAGTCCTTTTCAAATTCAAAACTAATGAACTTTTCTTGTCAGAGAACTGAAAAACTTAAAGGTATTTAAATATTAAGCAAAGTTAACAAGAAATTTAAATTTTAAAGCATACTCTGGAAGTTCACTTAAAGATCACAGAATTTAGAGATGGAAAATTCTTCAGAGAGCACTTGATTCAGACCTCTCATTTTCACATGTGAAATAAACAGTAGTTGAAGAAGTTATCCCAATATTTCTAAAACTAAACATTTCTAAGTAGTCATACCCAATAGGGAAATTTTAACATCTTAGTTTATTTTCCTCATACAAAACTCTCCTATTTCTGTGTAACATAAAATGATGGTATATTTCATCTTCCATATAACCATCTTTCATATACTCTTAAGTTAGCAGTCATGTTCTTTCAACATATTCCCTTAGCATTTTCCTCAACTAATATTTGTATAGGATGACCTCTACTTTAGTCATATTCATCTTCTTCAGTGTGTCTACCTTAGGTTTATTCATTGTGTGAAAGTCCACAAGACACATATGGAACATTTTGGATACACCCATATGGACTCCTACAACACTCACAGGTGGAAATAACATTCCAGGAAGTGAATCATTCAGAGAGAGAATGAAGAATAAGAGGAAAAAAAAATCAAGGATAGATATAGAGAGAAACCAACAGTTAAAAGATAAATGAGAATTGTCAAAGGTTTGAAGAAATAGATGGAACTTCTCATATTATGTCAATGGGAGTATAAAACATAGATCAAAATTTTTAACTGTATAACTTTTTGACCCAGCAATCCTCCTGAGAATTATATCAGTAAAGTGCACAAGAAGACATATACAATAATTCATAGCAGCTTTGTTTAAAAGAGATAAATGAGAAATAAAATGTCCATTGATAAGGAATTGGTTAAATAAAGCACGGTACAATCATGCAATGAAATACTAAGCATAATTAAAATGGACAATATCAATATTAACATGGAATGATGTTGATTTTTTTAATGAAAAGAGAGTAGTTGAAAAGATTACAAATTGTACCATAATTTTACTTATATGTAATTTAGTTATAATTACATCTGTTTATGATATATAATTAAATTATATTCTTCTATAATATTAATTCTGTAATTCTGTTCAGAAATATTAATTGTATTTCTTCTAAACAGTAGGTTTTGGGGGTTGTTTTGTTTGCCTTCTTTATATTTTATACTTTTTTATATTTCTTGGATTTTTCTAACTCAAAATAATTTTTTGTTTTAAAATAGTTTTAAACAATAAAACAATTTTAATTTTGGGAAAAAAACATAGAAATGTCAGGCAGAGTAAGAGGGGCCAGTGGATAAAATAGAAAAAAATACCAAGGAAGACTACCTGAGAAGAGAAGCCAAGGGAGGGGTATGAGAGAAGAGAAGGAAGATCTAAAAACAAAGGTATAGTCAAAAGTTTTAAAAGCAACTGAGACTTCAAAAGGGCTGACAACAGGGGATCACTATACTTGGCAATTAAGAGCACTTTTTAAATAGAATGCATATTAATAAACCTTAAGAGAATATTAAAGTGAGATAGCATGAGAGAAATAGTATTTCAACTTAGTAAACATGACTTTCATTTTCATGATCAGTACTGTTAAGTGCATTGGTGTTGCAGACACTATTCTTTTGTATTAATCACTGTGATATCATAAAATGCTTTCCTGCCATATTGTCATCTAATTACAAAACAGCAATTTATCATTACATGAAAAAAATTGAGTTATACAAAGGAAAAAATAGGTACAATTGTAAATAATTTAGCTAGATATTAGAAATCCTTTTTCTAATAAGCCTGTAATACTTTTTGCACAGATGCTCCAAAGGTAATTTAGAAGCAGCTTTGAAAGTAGTCAAAAAAGAATATTCATAGTCAAGATATGGAAGCAATCTAAATGTCTGTCAACAGATGAATGGATAAAGAACACATGGTGCGTGTATATATATATATATATGTATATACATATATATAATGTATAATATATATAATGAAATATTACTCAGCCATAAAAAAGAATGAAGCTCTGCCATCTGTAGCAACATGGATGGATGAAACTAGAGAGCATTTTGCTTAATGAAATAAGTGAGAGAAAGACAAACACTATGTTATCACTTATGTGTGGAATCTAAAAAATAAAACAAATGAATATATATAAAAAAACAGAAACAGACTCACAGGTATAGAGGACAAACTAGTGGTTACCAGCAGGGAGAGGGAAGAGGGGAGGGGCAAGATAGGGGTACAGGATTAAGAGATACAAGCACTATGTATAAAATAGATAAACAGCAAGGATACATTGTACAGCCCAGGGAAATATAGCCACTATTTTGTAACATTAAATGGAGTATAATCTATAAAAATATTGAGTCAATATGTTTTATACACCTGAAACTAATACTGTAAACCAACTATACTTCAATAAGAAAAGGATATTCATAATGTTCCTTCTGCAGAGACAAGACGAAAGCTTAATCTACCAGCAGAAAATTAAAATTTTACTTTCTTTTAATCATTATTTCAATCATTTTGGTTTTCTATATTATCTTCCCACCTGAAGCTCTCATTAGGGGTAGAAATGATAGAGAAAGAAAGGAAAAAGAAGTAGATTTTTTCATTGTGCTTTCAGCAGTTCTGACAAACTAAGAGCAGTAGGGATGACTAGGCAGCCAGAAAAGAGGGAGGATAGAATGGGGTAGTGAACGATGTCACCAGGAGAAAGTATAAAAGACAGCATTCCAAAAAGTAACCTCAGAATACCGGTACACCAAATCGACTTAATTCTATTAAGGTTCCAGTGATGCTAGTACTGATAAAATTATAGGTGTGTGTAATCCAGAAAATCAAGAATATCACCTCTTTCAACTACTATTTAAAACTTGTTCAGTATTATCAGTATTTATCTCAATTGATATTTAAATGTAAACATTTATGTGCCGGGTGGCCACTGTTATTTTTTCCCAAGGAGGTCTAGAACTCAAGTGCCCTATTGACAGCACCAGTATGTAAACCACTTTGGAGAATAAAGAATATAAAACAAATTTTGTTCAGTGCTTATATACCATTAGCACTTAATTAATATTGGTGAATGATGATGACTTCACAAGAGAAGCCCTAATTGACTGGTAGCCCACCCCTGCTTCTATTGTGAGGAGATAACCTGTGGAGGCTATGATCACATGTAGCCAAGGAGCTTTAAAGTAGGATAGCTCTAGGGGAAAGATTAGCAGCTGAAATAGAGATTTAAGAATTTAATCAACAAGTAGACTAAGTTGATCTCCTTCACAATGTCACCTTCATAGTATGATTCCCATACTATTAAACTGTCTAACTAAATAATCAACGCACTTAAGTCTCAGACGTCTGGAAAACTCAAAACAGAAGTATACTGTTAATATAAACCTACAGAGTACATATTAAGAAGCTTTGGCCATTTGTGGTTTGTCTTCAAAGTATTAAATATTTTCGAAGAAAAATATAGAAGGATTAAAGGAATAAATTCTTTGCTGTAAAATACCCTCTTTTAATATTTATAGGATTATATTTAATGTAATGAAAAGGAATTTCTTTTCCTCTAATATATCTCTAAAATAGCAATTGATTGAAAATGTTACATATACACACACAAATATACAGTTCTCCTTATTCACAAAGGATATGTCTTAGGTCACATTACATAGCAAATACCTCAAATACTGTACTGTGCCTTTGATAGGTAGAGAGTAGTAGTAAATAGAGCCAGATTTATAAGGAACGATGAGGGAGATTAAGAATATGGGCTCTTATTCTAAAATCATCTGCCTAAAAACAGACATCCTAAACTAGGGATGGAAAATACATAATGAGGACCCCTAAATTAAGAAACCATACATTGCAGGATTTCTTAGCCACATATACACATTAGAATATTTGTTACTATACTCATTCAAACACATGTCTATAACTACTTGCAAATGGTCTAATAAACCAAATTTAGAATACTTTAGATCTTTCAAATTTACAATACACTCTAAAAGCAGACTGTAAATAACTAGCAAGTTACCACTCACTTTAAATAGACAAAATATCATGAATAAATTTATATATCAAAATAAATTGATGTGGGTTACATACAAAAATCATGTGAAACAATTAATATGAAGAAACATGGAACATGATCTATAGCTCACCTGAGAGTTAATTAGGAATAAAAGTAATTCCATTATTACAGACTGTTAAAAAACATTCTCTTATTTGGTTCTTATTTTTAGGATACCCTGGAGAAAAATAGAACAATTCATTATGAAATGTGCATAGGTGTCAAAGATAGTCAATTAGGGAATAAAATTTACTACTGGCTATTTTTTTCTGGAATCTTCAGTATTAGTCTATCTGCCTAATTCCCATCCTCAAATATATCCAAAGTGTTTGGCAGGCAGAATGTACAATTTTAAATGGATCCTATGTAATTAATTAACTTCACTAATTATTACCAATGGACCAAATACCACTTAGAATTGCCGTATCAAGTGACATTGAGCCTGTATCAACAATAGTAAATTGCACAAAAGTTAAAAACCCATAATAGCAGGAAAAACAGTTCTTTTCTTTTTCAAATAAAAGACATTTGGAACATGGAAACAATAAGATTATTCATTCTATGGTGCAGCAGAGACAAGAATTTAAAATAAGAGAACATGAGGTTATTATTAAAACTAGTCTCCAGTGGGACAGGCTTTTCCTTTTGTGGAAATGAATCGTCTAATGGGAATTTACTAACTGCAAAATATCTCAAATTTTTGCAAAATTATTTGGAAAACTATTGTAATAGGGGTACTAATTATCTAATTCATTATTGCTTCATAGGATAGTCTCAACTTTTTAAAAATAGTCATGATTAAGTGAGTAAATATGCCCCAGTCTTCCAGTTAATAAACATCTTGCCCCATTCAGTCACCTAAAAAACAAGGCTCCACATTATGTTTACTTCTATAACATAGTTGTTAAAAGCCCAGACCCTTGTGGGTTTGAATTCCTGCTCTTACACTTGCTAGTAATGGCCTAGGCAAGTCAATCTTTTGTGCTTTAGTTTCCTTATCTGTAAGATGGAGATGATAATAGTACTTACCTCACTGAGTAACTTCAAAAATTAATTCATTCTCCATTATTTGACCTACCTCATGCAAATGTTTAAACTTCATCTCTAGTCACTCTTTACCCGCATGCACACAATCCCAACGTGTTAGCTACACCATATTTGCCATTCCCAGAATATAACGGATCCTTCCTTCTTTGCCTTCAGAACTCTCATTCATCCTTCTAAGCCCATCTCTGTCTCTGTGAAGCCAACTTTTGTTTCTCTCAGCAGAATTCACTTTTTCCTTCTAATGGCAATTTTTGGAGATAAAAGATCAGAAAGAAAAAGATCTAAGCCTAATTTTTGGCTTTTTCTTTATTTTTTCAAATTATTTTCTACTTTGGTTTCAAAATAGTGCATCATAATTATAGGATCAGCACTTACTATCTTCTGTTTTTTAGTGAAAAACACTTTTGACATTACAATGATTATGATCAGAAAAGCATTTTAGTAAACTTAAGAGCTCAGGAATGCATTGGGTGAAATGAAGAAAGTGGGAGGGTATTATCATTAATAAAATTATGTTATATGATAGCTTTGTGCTAGGTATTTTACTTACAGTATCTCTGGACTTTAGGTCCACGATATATTAAGTGGTCCCCAAAAGAAATGAACTAGTAAACCAAAATTTTTTATCTCAAATAAAATGAGCAAAAATATCAAGACAGAGGTATAATTTTCTCTATTAAATTCCTGACTTAAAAGTATTTTACACTCTGCTAAAAGCAATACAGAATAAAGAAAATGTCTTTTTAATTTAATTCATAGCCAAGATTTAAATATTAGTTTAACTTTTCCATTAAAGTTTTAAATTTATGAATTCCTGAATATCAGATTAAAATGTAACTAGATTTATTTATCTTAGTACAGAAACTCCTATATTTATATGTTAAATATTTGAAAGCTAATTCAATATTTGATGAGTGTTAATTATGCACCTAATTACAGTATATAAACTTAACTTCTTACATGATTAGTGATATATTATTGAATTATATATAAATGAGATTCAATGCAACATATTTTTTTAGTACCTATCTAGTTTAAGAAAAACTGCTGGACCGATACCATGGTAGAATGCAAATACGTATAAGACAAAGATTTGTCCCTCAACAAACTTATAATCAAATAAGAATGATAAGAAATATATACATAATAATAATATAAGAAATGATGTAAATTCAGAAAGAGAGATCTGGAGGAGGAAGATAATTATTCTGCCAGGAGGGATCAGGTAACGCTAATGGATGGGCAGAACGGACATTCTATTCTTTGTGGAGAAGATGAGAAGGCACCAATTTGGTATGGAGCAACAAAAAGGTTTTGAACACAAAAGTTTTAATAATATTCTTGAGGTTTGATTGCATCTTCCATGTCCTCAGACTGTAGAAAAATAGCAGGTATTATTTTAGAAATATGTGCTAAAAGCATGGAAAACAAACAGTCTCTCTCTCACTAAAGAAGTTCTTTATATATCAGTGATTTGGGGGGAAATTTAACCTGTAAGGAGTAATGCAAGCTATAACAAGTGTAAAGTTAGACAACAAAGGAATATGAAGGATAAAATTGCAGGCATTCTACACCATATACAGAAATTAACTCAAAATGGGTCAAAGACCTAAATGTAAGACCCAAAACTATAAATTAGAAGGAAACATAGGGAAAGGCTTTATGACATTGGATTTGGCGAGGATTTCCTGGAAATAACACCAAAAGCTTAGGCAACAAAAGTAATACTAGACAAATTGGACTATATCAAAAAATTAAAATTTTCTGCATATCAAAGAACGCAGTCAACAGATCAAAAAGGCAACCTACAGAATGGGAGAAAATATTTGCAAATCATATATACCTGATAAGGAGTTAATATCTAGAATACATAAAGAATTCCTACAACTGAACAACACATTAAAAAATCCAGTTAAACAATGCACAAAGGACTTGAATAGACATTTCTCCAAAGATGATACACAAATGGCCAACATGCATATGAGAAAATGTTCAATATCACTAATTATTAGGAAAATGCAAATCAAAACCTGACACCCATTAGGATGGCTACTATCAAGAAAACCTGGAAAACTGCAAGTGTTAGTGAGGATGTGAAGAAATTGGAACCCTTGCACGGTGTTGGTAGGAATGTAAAATTGTGCATCTTCTATGAAAAACAGTATGGCAGTTTCTCTAAAAATTAAAAATAGAATGACCCTATGATCCAGCAATCCCACTTATGGGTATATACTCAAAAGAATTGAAAGCAGGGTCTTGAAGCAATATTTGCACACTCATGCTCATAACAGCACTAGCTAAACAGCACAGCACTATTTCACAATAGCCAAAAGATGAAAGCAATCGTGTCCATCGATAGATGAATGGATAAACAAAATATAGTATATACATACAATGGATATCATTCAGCCTTAAAAAGGAAAGTAATTTCTAATACTACAGCATGGATACACCTTCATGACATTATGCTAAGTGAAATAAATCAGTCACAAAAAGACAAACACTGCATGATTTCACTTCTGTGAGGTACCTAGCATAGTCAAATTCATAGACACAGAAGGTAGAATGGTGTTTGCCAGGGGGAGAAGGAAATGGAGAGATGTTGTTGAAGAGTTTCAGTTTTCCAAGATGAAAAAGTTCTGACACTGCTTATACAACATTGTAAATATATTTAATACTATTGAACTGTACACTTAGAATTGGCTGTGTTGATAAATTTTATGTTATGAATTTTTTACCACAAAAGAATTTTTTTTAATTTTTTTAAAAAAGCAATCCAGTTGTTGGGCAGAATTGCTTTGACTGGAAATCGATCCATTCAGTCAAAACGGCTAAATAATAACATATCATCTTCAGCTATTTAATTTTCTTCTCTTTGTTATCATTTAATTAATGACAAACTATTTTTAGCAACTTATTAATTTGCTCTTATGCCTGCAGAAAATATAACAATCGTCATATCTGAAAAAATAAAATATTCATTAAATTTTTTAAAAGTTCAGGCATCCATTCTGAGAAAAGCTGAACACGGCTGAACAATGAAGAGAGAATGGAGGTGTTTAAGAATAACTGAACTCCCTAACTATCCCTGACCCCCACCCTTTGCCCTGGTAACCATAAATTCGTTCCCTAAGTCTGTGAGTCTGTTTCTGTTTGGTAAATAAGTTCATTTGTATCATTTTTTTAGATTCCCTCCATATAAGTGATAAGGGAGTTTGGGATTGACATGTACACACTGCTATATTTAAAATGGATAATCAACAAGGACCTACTGTATAGCACAGGGAATTCTGCTCAATTAAAAAAAAAAAGAACTGAAGATGCACTGGGTTATTTTTATTAGGCCCATGTGGAAACTGACCCCACCTATCCATCCATCCACCCTGGAGTTTCAGGCTCAGTACAGTGTTGCACACTCTATAATGTTATCCTTTAGTCAGATTCACTGAGAAGTTGACTCTGGAATACATCTGTCTTATCAAGGCCTCTGCATACTTGCCACTTCATGTTCATTTGGTCAACACAGTGAACCAAAATGATGCTCTGCAGAACACCCACCCAGTCCAAATCCCTTTGGAGTCTATTATTATACAGGGTAGGAGAGTTAACACAGCCGTGGAGCAAGACCATAAATGTATATTGTTGTACTTCCCAAGAGAATGTTTACTTCTGGTACACCTTCTTGGTAGTAATAGAAAAAAAAAATGCATTTGCCACATCAACAGCTGCATACCATGTATCTGTGGTCATGTTAACCTGCTCTAAAAAGATTCTACATCTGAAACAGTAGCTGCAATTGATGCTACCACTTGGCCGAGTCTGCAGTAGTCCACCACCATTGTCTAGACTTTGACAAGTTTCTGTAGTGGCCAGACTGGGACATACTTTAGATCTATAAAGATGGCACTAATCTCTGCTATTTCCTGTCATATGCAATACTGATTTTCATTTACTATCATTGCCAAGGCAAGTACTTTCAGAGCCTTCTCACCCACTACAATAGTTCTTAATCCCACAGGCTAAAAAACCAATGTGATGGTCCTATCAATTACCAAGTAGGTCTATCGGTATGGTTCAGGGAACAGGAAAATGATCAATGAGTGGTTCAGATTCCTCAGGAAACAGACACTGAGACAGAAATTTGTGTTCAGGGAGTTTGTTGAAGAGAGCTATCAGCAGTAACACCTGTGAGGAAATGTGGGCTGCAGCATTTGGTAGAAGTTGAATTATGGTATATTTGCAATAATGGCCTCAGTTGACTCCACAGGAGGCTCTGAAGCTGAGAGAGCCTTTCAGAATTGTACCAAATTGAGGCAAGACTCTGGGCCTTTATACTCCTTCTCTGATAACTTATTGAATTCAGATGCCACAGGAGAGGTAGCTCCCTTCAGCTGAAGGTAATGTCTGGGGTAGCAATTCCAAATTCTAGCTCATTTAAAATAAATATCTATTGGTATATTTTATCTATGTTACTAAAGAAGCTCTTAAAAAGTGGTGCCCTATGGTAATTTTATTTCTTGAGGAACTTCCACACTGCTTTCCATAGCAGTTGCACTATTTTACTTTCTCACCAGTAGTGCACAAGGGTTCCAATTTCTTCATGTCTTCACCAACGCTGGTTATTTTCTGTTTTTTTTTTTTTAAATAGTAACCATCCTAATGGGTTCGAGGTGATATCTCATTACAGATTTGATTTGCATTTCCTTAATAGTTAGTGATGTTGAATATCTTTTCATGACCCTGCTGTCCATTTGTATATCTTCCTTAGAGAAACGTCAATAGTTCAAATCTTTTTATCACTGAATAATATTCCATTGCATTGGCATACTACATAGTTTATTTATCCATTAAAGTACATCTTGGTTGCTTTCAAGTTTTGGAAATTATGAAAGAAAAAAAAAAAACAGTGGTGCCCTTGTCTTTTTCTTTAATTACACAGAAGGAGAAGCTACCACCACCCTTATCCTCAGTAATGCCACCTTTCTCTCTGGTGCTCTCCCACTTACGTTATATTATATTATATGCTACCAGTTGATTTTTTCCTGAACCATGACATCCATCTCATTGCCCCTGCATTATTTTCTGATTCAGGGTAATCAATCTGGGAACCACTAACAGATCTATTAATTCTTTGTATGCATCACAACAGAATCCTCCACAGCATCCTCAAATACTGGAATGTTTATCTACTTAATATGATATGGGAGCAGAACAAATATTAAGAAAGTCAACATAAATAAGGTTTTTCTTATTTTCTTTCAAAATTCTAAAATGTTGCCTTTGCATTCTATGATGTTAATTTCAATCACCAGTGACTAAGTCACAGTATTCACTTCTGGGATTAAAATACCCACTATAGACATCAGCAAACAGAACAAAATCTGATTTATCCAACTGTGTTTTGCCAACAAGAAATCTCTTTTAAGAAGCATTGTACACTGTTACGTGTATTCCCAGTAAAAAGAAACGTATGTAATACATGTTGATACAACAATTAAAGTAACTTTATTAAATCTTATTTTTGTATTATGTATTTTCCATTCAAAGGGACCATTTAGTATTTTACTGTAATTATTTATAAATTACTGTTAACTGTTAATTATCTGTGTGTGGATTATCATCACAATCTTTAAACCCAAGATGATGTTTCTCTGGAATTGAGTATATTTTTACACTAAATTCTTGATTTATTAGGTTTTCTTGTGTGAGTTTAGTGAATATAAGCATAGCTTAAGTCATGGTATGACATAAGTAGGACAGTAACTATGCTGCTTTTCAAATCTAAAGAAAAATTTGCTTTATATTAGACATTACTGGGTTAGATTTTTCAAGTTTCTACTTCCTTCAATTTGTGTAATGAATATGGATAGCATGCAAATTACTATGCCTGCCCAGTAAGTATAACCTTTCCAGACCTTGGGTGCTTTCTGTGCATCAAGCAAAATGTCAAACACAGAGTGGGTATAGTTGTTCAAAGTTGTCTCTAAATAGTATGTTAACTCTTCTGTTATTTAATTGTTGTAACTACATATAAGACTCAATAATAATGAATTTAACCATAATTTAAGTGGCTATAATTCTTAAGGGGAATGAACACTTACTTTTCAGCTGCTGTAGATTATTAGGAGCTATCTCTGATTAGTTTTACTTAAGATGATTTGGGTTTCACTTTTCAACAAAAAGATGAAAAACACCACATACCTTGTATCTCACTAGTAATAATTTCTTGTTAAAAAATTAAGATGAACTAATGGCGTGTATACATTAAATTGCAGTGGAATAATAATTGTCAATTCTTATGTAACTCTTAGGCCAGGTACTATTCTATTTTTCCCTTATTTCTCATAAAAATTTAGGAAATATATTCCACTGTTATCCTTATTTTAACAACAGAGAAAACAGGTGCATAGAAGTTAACTAATTAGCTAAAGCTTCCATAACAAATAAGGGACAGAAGTGATATTTGAATCTAGTACAGTCTGGTTTCAGAGCCTCTATATTTTACCAGCTGCTAGACCATACTACCTCCCTGTTGAATTACCTGACCTTCTTCCTACTGAAGAGAATACACACAAATGATGCCTCCAGCCCTCTCTCATATATATCTCAGTAAAACTAGAATACCAATTGTCCTTAACTCCCTTCCAGTGACAGCCTACTCTGACAACACAGGGTGAATTAGATGCCCCTCCTGTCCTCCCCTGTCACATAACACCCAATATGTTGGTCTGACATAATTTTTTTCTTTTCATTCCCCAATTAATTGTAATTCCTGGAAGGAAGGATTATTGAAAGACTGGCACACAACACAGTACAGGAATATAGGAGAGGTTCAACAAACATCTGTTGAATGAATTAATGCTTCTCATTGTTTGCAGGACTGACTATTGGCACTCCAGGGTACACCAAAACAGTCATATCCATCCCACCACCACCACCATTATTACTCTGATATCAACTTTTGCAGTTCTCCACATTGCAACAAATTTCACATTTCTCTTTGAAACACCAATAGGTATCCCCCCACCAAAATAGTCTTACCTTCTAAATCTTCTTTCTCAAAGTGTGTTTTGAGAATAGAACGAGTTCCACCTCTATCCACAACTGCCTCTTCATCATTTCTCTGTAGAGCAGAGAGAAAGAAGACTAAATGATAGTACATAGATTCTCTTAATTTCAGCAAATAAACTTTAATGTGCTCTAATAATTTAGGGGTTTAATTCAGTAACATAAACCTACTTGTACCTGAATATTCTATTTGATTATCAAATGTTAGTTTACAAAAGACTAAGATTAATTTGACCACACATTCAGAGAAGGAATGTCGTTTGATTTTCCATGAAATTGAAGGCAGTCAAACATTCCAGTTGGCATCATTTATTAGTGAGATGAAAACTAGAAAACAAACAGTTATCCTGTCAATTTAGTAACATGTATTTTTTTAAAATTTTTATTTATTTATTTATTTATGGCTGTGTTGGCTCTTCATTTCTGTGTGAGGGCTTTCTCTAGCTGCGGCAAGTGGGGGCCACTCTTCATCGCGGTGCGCAGGCCTCTCACTATCGCGGCCTCTCTTGTTGCAGAGCACAGGCTCCAGACGCGCAGGCTCAGTAATTGTGGCTCACGCGGCATATGGGATCTTCCCAGAACAAGGCTCGAACCCGTGTCCCCTGCATTGGCAGGCAGATTCTCAACCACTGCGCCACCAGGGAAGCCCAGTAACATGTATTTTTATCTCTGATAAAGAATTCTTGTTAACACGATGACATTTTGAACTATACAAGGAAAATATGAAAATCATTAGTGCTATGTCAGGGAGAAATAATTCCACTGCCATTATAAATGGGGTTGGGGGGAGCTAATCTCTTGAAAGCAATTGGTATCAATTACTAGGTAAACTAAAACTCTAGTGACTTTGTTTCAGTATAATGCATTTTATTCAAACTAAACTGTAAATTACAATCATGTGCATTAAACCTTCATTCAGTTTCTATAGATTTTTTTACCTATTTAGAAGGGCTGGGCATAGGCTTTGTCTTCTGAACACTGTACACATAACTCAAAATAGTATACTCAGTGATTTGGTACTCAATAAAATAATGGGGGAGGTGTGAGCATAATCCATTTTGACCATGCAGGAATGGACAAAATATGAAATACTGAATGAAGTGAAACACAAATTATTTACAACTTTTATCTGTGAACACCCAGGTAAAAATTGCCTTAAAAGTGAATATCGAGTACAAAAGGAGAAATGAAAAGGTAGACTAAAGTTGAGTGAAACCTTTCAAGATCTATTTCTAAGCCTATTCTAGTTTATTACTATTAGAAAAGTAAAAGGTTTTTGCTTCTTCTCTGAAAGCTTTTTAATTCCTGAACATAATCTTAATAAAGATTTGTCCTCCATGTTTGACAAATCAGTACTTTCAACTGCAGGAGTATAGACATATTTCAGCCTAAAACGATCAGCTCTCATATGCTTCAAATGCAGCACAATATGCAGCAGAAGGACATGTTTTATAGCCTATAGTCCTGTTGTCTTTCTGACAACTTGTACTGACACAAGTCAGCGTAAAGTCTTTGAAATCAGAGTTAGATAAACTTATCCTATAAATGAGAGAAAATGAGAGAAAAATTAAAATGAAGATAGATTTCAGAACCCATTGCTCTTCTGTTTGGCAAAGTTTAAGAAAATCTGTTGGTTTAACCAATAATAGCAATAGAAAGACTAAAGTTGAGACTTTTATAATTTTCCTGAACCAGATAAATGCAAGTTTCAGCCTATTTTGAATCTGTTCTTGATACATTTACAGATCAAATTTACCCTCTGTGCAAGACATTTTCAAATATATGTCACACTAGAATACAACTCTGCCCTCTGGGGTGTTGTTAGGAAGAATGCCAAAAACTAAGTCATGCATCCTTGTTCAAAGGTCAGAAGGAACATTATTCCAATATAACTCAAAATGGCAGTCTCTGAAAACAACTGCAAAATGGAAAGCCTATATAGAATACATGAAGATGTTTCCCCCTATACAATAAATACTTGATTTTGATTTCAAGGACCTGAAATAATTTTCAGCTTATACAAAATGTTTCTTCCCCTTATTTATATAAAGCATGTATACTGTCCACGTACAAAAGATAATTCTGTTGAATCGCTAATGTTGAGATACTGAGAGAAAATGAAATTTTGCAGCAGAAGTAGAAATGGAATCTAAATAGGAAATAGCTGATTATTTAATTACTATGCAGGTTACAAGCAGAAGTGACCTAATTTTAATTTTTCTTTAAAAGAAAAAGAACTAGAAGCTAGAATATGAATATAACTCAATGTAAGTGACTCATTTTGTAGTTTCATATTATCCTCTTTAAATACTCTCTGGATGTTCCATATTTTCAGCTGAAAATTCCCAAGATACAGATTAATGTTAATACATATACTGAAATTCCTCTACTTTGGCTATAGCTCAAAAGATCACTTCAATATTATTCAAGACGTTTTAGCAGAATATTTCCCTTCCCCCTTATTACCAAGAGCAAGTAAATATGAGGTGTGATGATAGGAATGCAGAGGGACTTATGGCACTGGGTGCCAGTCTATGCAGTAATAGAGCAATAAGATATTTTCACTTCATTTTGAACTGTTACTATCTTTAGAATTGGTGAACATCAAATATATTAATGCACCTTAATTTCCATATGTATTTACTCACCTAGGAACAAATTTTAGCACTGTGTAGGGAGAGAACAAAAATATATTACATTGCCTTTCAATACAATTCACCCTTACTACACTGTTGGGTAAACGTTTATAAGATGATTGAGTCCAGTAAATAGTATTGTGTTGGGCTATATATTTCTCAATATGGGCCATGTTCCCTCCAAATTTAAAGCATTGCCCATATTGAGAAATATATATCCCAACACAGTCACATATTCATATATATGTAATCAAAACAAAAAATTCACAAACCAGTATTTACTCTTAGTATAAAAAATGCACTCTGATATTTTCTGTTCCAGGGTATACTATTTCATTTAGAAGTCCTAGTCACTACCCATTAAATTTATTTCAGGACCGAAAAATGGCTTGTGACATGCAATTTGAAAAACATTGGTATAGACTATGGCCCTGGGACAGACTAACAGTAACTAATTCACACAGAAATTTCTTCTAGACTTGTTTGTAAATACCATTAGCTCTATGAATATGTAAAAATCACCTTTTTCTGATTTACCATAGCTCTTGAGCACAGCCACCAATGAAATAAAATTTTCTAGTTTTACAAACCAAAATCTAACAGTAACCTTGTGAGCAGGAAAATTCAAACTTTTTCATATCCTTTTAATTCTCATCTCATTTAAAAATGAATAGAGGAAAAGCAGTTCATTTTCAATTCAGAATTCTTTCTTCCTTAGAACTATTTATCATATCATTTTTAAAAAGTAACCACATTTTCTGCCTTTTTTTTTAGGTATTAGATATTAGAATAGTATTGTGTGCTGTATACTCTCCACTAACCCTTACAGATCCACTTTCCACTCTTATTCACCATGCGCTGTGTCTTTACAGACTGCATCACTAGGGCCCCTTGCCTTTTAGCTTCCTATTGAGTTCAGCCAATGAGAGATAATGACAGAAGACTACAGAGTTGGGAGGAGAGAAACATGGCCCATTTGGGGCCATAGTTTGGCAATGGCTGTGGTCTTCTATCAAACATCAAAGCGCTTGTCACGTGACTCTTCTACAGCTATACATCTTGCTGGTTTGCATTAACTGCTCCCCCACCTTGCTCCTTTAGGCCTAGAAATAGTGACAGTTTCTGACTGTTGCAGGTTTCTGGGATTTCACTAACCTTCGCTGATTACCCTTTATCCTGCCTACTTTTTTAAAAAAAATTTTGTTGGAGTATAGCTGATTTACAACGTTATGTTAGTTTCTGCTGTACAGCAAAGTGAATCAGTTATACATATACATACATCCACTCTTTTAAAATTCTTTTCCTATGTAGGCCATTACAGGTTATTGAGTAGAGTTCTCTGTGCTATACAGTAGGTCCTTATTAGTTACCTATTTTGTATATAGTAGTGTGTATATGTCAATCCCAATCAGTCCTTTCATTAAATTCTTTTTATCACCCTTCTTGAGTGACCATCTCTTTCTTGCTATGACCCTGATTTACATGTCACATTTATTTCAATGACTAAAAACCATGATATCAAGTTTCATAGAGATGAACATATAATCAAAGTGGTAACCTACATACATAACTTTGACTAAGAAATATCTATCAAAAAATACTGTTGAATGTTTAATTATGTACAATTATTTATTTTGTTTTTATCTTTTGCCTTTAGGAGACAGACCCTCCGAAAATATTACTACCATTTATGTGAAAGAGCATTCTGCCTATGTTCTCTTTTAGGAGTTTTATGGTTTCAAGTCTTATATTTAGGTCTTTAATCTATTTTGAGTTTATTTTTGTATATGGTGTGAAAAAATGTTCTAATCTCATTCTTTTACATGTAGCTGTCCAGTTTTCCCAGCACCACTTATTGAAGAGACTGTCTTTTCTCCAATTGCTTTTTGCCACCTTTGTCATAGACTAATTGACCATAGTCACATGGATTTATTTCTGGGTTCTCTATTCTGATCCATTGATCTATGTGTTTATTTTTGTGCCACTACCATGCTGTTTTGTTTTCTGTAGCTTTGTAGTATAGTCTGAAGTCAGAGAGAATGATACCTGAAGCTTTATTCTTTTTTCTCAAGATTGCTTTAGCAGCATTATTTGCAATAGCCAAGATATGGAAGCAACCCAAGTGTCCATCAACAGATGAATAGATAAAAAACATGTGGTATGTATATATATATAGGTATATACATATATAATATATAATATATATAAAGAAATATTACTCAGCCATAAAAAAAAATGAAATTCTGCCATTTGCAATGATGTGCATGGACCTAGAGAGTATTATGCTTAGTGAAATAAATCAGACAGAGAAAGACAAATACTGTGTTTTCACTTATATGTGAAATCTAAAAAAATAAAACAAATGAATGCATAAAACAAAACAGAAACAGACTCACAGATATAGAAAACAGACTAGTGGGTACCAGTGGGGAGAGGGAAGGGGGAGGGGCAAGATAGGGGTATGGAATTAAGAAGATACAAAATACTATGTATAAAATAGATAAGTGGGAGACATTCAAGATGGTGGAGGAATAAGATGTGGAGATCACCTTCCTCCCCATAAATACATCATAAACACATCTACATGTGGAACAACTCCTAGAGAACACCTACCGAATGCTGGCAGAAGACCTCAGACTTCCCAAAAGATATATACATTTTTTCCTTTTCTCTTTTTGTGAGTGTGTATGTGTATGCTTCTTTGTGTGATTTTGTCTGTATAGCTTTGCTTTTACCATTTCTCCTAGGGTTCTGTCTGTCCGTTTTTTTGTTTGTTTACTATAGTTTTTAGCACTTGTTATTATTGGTGGATTTCATTTCTGGTTTGGTTGTTCTCTTATTTCTTTCTTTTTTTTTAATACTTTATAATTTTTGTATTTTTAATATTTTTTTTTATTTTTTATTTTAATAACTTTCCTTTCTATTTTTCCTTCCTTCCTTCCTTCCCTTCCTTTCCTTCTGAGCTGTGTGGCTTGATGGGGTCTTCATGCTCTGGCCGGGTGTCAGGCCTGTGCCTCTGAGGTGGGAGAGCCAAGTTCAGGACATTGGTTCACCAGAGACCTCGCCGCTCCACGTAATATCAAACAGTGAAAGCTCTCCCAGATATCTCCATCTCAAAGCTAAGACCCAGCTTCACTCAATGACCAGCAAGCTACAGTGCTAGACACCTTGTGCCAAACAAATAGCAAGACAGGAACACAACCCCACACATTACCAGACAGGATGCCTAAAATCATAATAAGGTCACAGAAACCCCAAAACATACCACCGGACGTGGTCCTGCTCACCAGAAAGATATGATCCAGCCTCATCCACCAGAACACAGGCACCAGTCCCCTCCACCAAGAAGCCTACACAACCAACTGAACCATAATTAGCCACTGGGGGCAGACATCAAAACCAATGGGAACTACGAACCTGCAGCCTGTAAAAAGGAGACTCCAATTCACTAAGTTAACCAAAATAAGAAGACAGAGAAACACACACAGCAGATGAAGGAGCAAGGTAAAAACCCACCAGACCAAACAAATGAAGAGGAAATAGGCAGACTACCTGAAAAACAATTCAGAGTAAAGAGAGTAAAGATGATGCAAAATCTTGGAAATAGAATGGAGAAAATACAAGGAACGTTTAACAAGGACCTAGAAGAATTAAAGATCAAACAATGATAAACAACACAATAAATGAAATTAAAAATTCTCTAGAAGGATCAATAGCAGAATAACTGAGGCAGAAGAACGGATAAGTGACCTGAAAGATAAAATAGTGAAAAAACTACCTCAGAGCTGAATAAAAAAAAAACAATGAAGAGAATTGAGGACTGTCTCAGAGACCACTGGGACAACATTAAATGCACCAATATTCGAATTATAGGGGTCCCAGAAGAAGAGAAAAAAAAGAACTGAAAAAATATTTGAAGAGATTATAGTTGAAAATTTCCCTAATATGGGAAAGGAAATAGTCAATCAAGTCCAGGAAGCACAGAGAGACCCATACAGGATAAATACAAGGAGAAACAAGCCAAGACACATATTAATTAAACTACCAAAATTAAATACAAAGAAAAAATATTAAAAGCAGCAAGGGAAAAACAACAAACAATATACAAGGAAAACACCATAAGGTTAACAGCTGATCTTTCAGCAGAAATGCTGCAGGCCAGAAGGTAGTGGCAAGACATATTTAGAGTGATGAAAGGGAAAAACCTACAACCAAGATTACTGTACCTAGCAAGGATCTCATTTGGATTCGACAGAGAAATTAAAACCTTAATAGACAAGCAAAAGCTAAGAGAATTCAGCACCACCAAACAAGCTTTACAACAAATGTTAAAGGAACTTCTCTAGGCAGGAAACACAAGAGAAGGAAAAGAGGTACAATAACAAAACTAAAACAATTTAAAAAAATGTTAAGGAACATACATATCCGAAACCACCTTAAATGTAAATGGATTAAATGCTCTAACCAAAAGACACACACTGGCTGAATGGATACAAAGATAAGACCCGTATATATGCTGTCTACAAGAGACCCGATTCAGATCTAGGGACACATACAGACTGAAAGTGAGGGAATGGAAAAAGATATTCCATGCAAATGGAAATCAAAAGAAAGCTGGACTAGCAATTCTCATATCAAACAAAATAGGCTTTAAAATAAAGGTTATTACAATAGACAAAGAAGAACACTACATAATATCACGAGATCAATCCAAGAAAGAGATATAACAATTGTAAATATTTATGCACACAACATAGGAGCACCACGATACAACAAGCAAATGCTAACAGCCATAAAAGGGGGAATCGACAGTAACACATACATAGTAGGGGACTTTAACACCCCACTTTCAGCAATGGAAAGATCATCCAAAATGAAAATAAATAAGGAAACACAAGCTTTAAATAATACATTAAACAAGATAGACCTAATTGATACTTGTGGGACATTCCAACCAAAAACAACAGAATACACTTTCCTCTCAAGTGCTCATGGAACATTCTCCAGGATAGACCATATATTAGGTCACAAATCAAGCCTTGGTAAATTTAAGAAAATTGAAATCATATCAAGTATCTTTTCTGATCACAATGGTATGAGACTAGATATAAATTACAGGAAAAAATCTGTAAAAAATACAAACACATGGAGGCTAAACAACACACTACTAAATAACCAAGAGATCACTGAAGATCAAAGAGTAAATCAAAAAATACCTAGAAACAAATGACAGTGAAAACACAATGACCCAAAACCTATGGGATGCAGCAAGAGCAGTTTAAGAGGGAAGTTTATAGCAATAAAATCCTACCTCAAGAAACAAGAAACATCTCAAATAAACAACATAACCTTACACCTAAAGCAATTAGAGAAAGAACAAAAAACCCCCACAAAGTTAGCAGAAGGAAAGAAATCATAATGATCAGATCATAAATAAATGAAAAAGAAATGAAGGAAATGATAGCAACAATCAATAAAACTAAAAGCTGGTTCTTTGAGAAGACAAACAAACTGATCAACCATTAGCCAGACTCATCAAGAAAAAAAGAGAGGACTCAAATCAATAGAAATAGAAATGAAAAAGGAGAAGTAACAACTGACACTGCAGAAATACAAAGGATCATAGAGACTACTACAAGCAACTCTATGCCAATAAAATGGACAACCTGGAAGAAATGGATAAAGTATAAGAAAAGCACAACCTTCTGAGACTAAATCAGGAAGAAATAGAAAATATAAACAGACCAATCACAGGCAATGAAATTGAGACTGTGATTAAAAATCTTCCAACAAACAAAAGCCCAGGACCAGATGGCTTCACAGGCGAATTCTATCAAACATTTAGAGAAGAGCTAACACCTATCCTTCTCAAACTCTTCCAAAATATAGCAGGGGGAGGAACACTCCCAAACTCGTTCTACGAGGCCACCATCACCCTGATACCAAAACCAGACTAGGATGTCACAAAGAAAGAAAACTACAGGCCAATATCACTGATGAACATAGATGCAAAAATCCTCAACAAAATACTAGCAAACAGAATCCAACAGCACATTAAAAGGATCATACACCATGATCAAGTGGGGTTTATTCCAGGAATGCAAGGATCTTCAATATACACAAATCAATTAATGTGATACACCATATTAACAAATTGAAGGAGAAAAACCATATGATAATTTCAATAGAAGCAGAGAAGGCTTTCAACAAAATTCAACACCCATTTATGATAAAAACCCTGCAGAAAGTAGGCATAGAGGGAACTTTCCTCAACATAATAAAGGCCATATATGACAAACCCACAGCCAACATCATCCTCAATGGTGAAAAACTGAAAGCATTTCCACTAAGATCAGGAACAAGACAAGGTTCCCCACTCTCACCACTCTTTTTCAACATAGTCTTGGAAGTTTTAGCCACAGCAATCAGAGAAGAAAAGGAAATAAAAGAAATCCAAATTGGAAAAGAAGAAGTAAGGCTGTCACTGCAGATGACATGATACTATACATAGAGAATCCTAAAGATGCTACCAGAAAACTACTAGAGCTAATCAATGAATTTGGTAAAGTAGCAAGATACAAAATTAATGCACAGAAATCTCTGGCATTCCTATACACTAATGATGAAAAATCTGAAAGTGATATCAAGAAAACACTCCCATTTACCACTGCAACAAAAAGAATAAAATATCTAGGAATAAACCTACCTAAGGAGACAAAAGACCTGTATGCAAAAAATTATAAGACACTGATGAAAGAAATTAAGGATAATACAAATAGATGGAGAGATATACCATGCTCTTAGATTGGAAGAATCAACATTGTGAAAATGACTCTACTACCCAAAGCAATCTACAGATTCAATGCAATCCCTATCAAACTACCACTGGCATTTTTCACAGAACTAGAACAAAAAATTTCACAGTTTGTATGGAAACACAAAAGACCCCGAGTAGCCAAAGCAATCTTGAGAACGAAAAATGGAGCTGGAGGAATCAGGCTCCCTGACTTCAGACTATACTATAAAGCTACAGTAATCAAGACAGTATGGTACTGGCACAAAAACAGAAAGATAGATCAATGGAACAGGATAGAAAGCCCAGATATAAACCCATGCACATATGGTCATCTTATCTTTCATAAAGGAGGCAGGAATGTACAGTGGAAAATGGGCAGCGTCTTCAATAGTGGTGCTGGGAAAACTGGACAGCTACATGTAAAAGTATGTGATTAGATCACTCCCTAACACCATACACAAAAATAAGCTCAAAATGGATTAAAGACCTAAATATAAGACCTGAAACTATCAAACTCTGAGAGGAAAACATAGGCAGAAGACTCTATGACATAAATCACAGCAAGATCCTTTTTGACCCACCCCCTATAGAAATGGAAATAGAAACAAAAATAAACAAATGGGACCTAATGAAACTTCAAAGCTTTTGCACAGCAAAGGAAACCACAAACAATACCAAAAGACAACCCTCAGAGTGGGAGAAAATATTTGCAAATGAAGCAACTGACAAAGGATTAATCTCCAAAATTTAAAACCAGCTCATGCACCTCAATAACAGAAAAACAAACAACCCAATCCAAAAATGCGCAGAAGACCTAAATAGACATTTCTCCAAAGAAGATATACAGATTGCCAACAAACACATGAAAGAATGCTCAACATCATTAATCATTAGAGAAATGCAAATCAAAACTACATTGAGATATCATCTCACACCAGTCAGAATGGTCATCATCAAAATATCTAGGGGCTTCCCTGGTGGCGCAGTGGTTGAGAGTCCGCCTGCCGATGCAGGGGACATGGGTTCGTGCCCCGGTCCGGGAAGATCCCACATGCCGCGGAGCGGCTGGGCCCGTGAGCCATGGCCGCTGAGCCTGCGCGTCCGGAGCTTGTGCTCCGCAACGGGAGAGGCCACAACGGTGAGAGGCCCAAATACAGCAAAAAAAAAAAAAAAAAAAAAAAAAAAATCTAGAAACAACAAATGCTGGAGAGGGAGTGGAGAAAAGGGAACACTCTTGCACTGCTGGTGGGAATGTGAATTGGTACAGCCACTATGGAGAACAATATGGAGGATCCTTAAAAAACTACAAATAGAACTCTATATGACCCAGCAATCCCACTACTGGGCGTATACCCTGAGAAAACCATAATTCAAAGAGTCATGTACTAAAATGTTCATTGCAGCTCTATTTACAATAGCCCAGAGGTGGAAACAACCTAAGTGTCCATCATCAGATGAATGGATAAAGAAGATGTGGCACATATATACAGTGGAATATTACTCAGCCATAAAAAGAAACGAAGTTGAGCTATTTGTAATGAGGTGGATGGACCTAGAGTCTGTCATACAGAGTGAAGTAAGTCAGAAAGAGAAAGACAAATACTGTATGCTAACACATATATATGGAATTTAAGAAAAAATGTCATGAAGAACCTAGGGGTAAGACAGGAATAAAGACACAGACCTACTAGAGAATGGACTTGAGGATATGGGGAGGGGGAAGGGTAAGCTGTGAGAAAGCAAGAGAGTGGCATGGACATATATACACTACCAAACGTAAAATAGATAGCTAGTGGGAAGAAGCTGCATAGCACAAGATCAGCTAGGTGCTTTGTGACCACCTAGAGGGGTGGGATAGGGACGGTGGGAGGGAGGGAGACACAAGAGGGAAGAGATATGGGAACATATGTATATGTATAACTGATTCACTTTGTTATAAAGCAGAAACTAACACACCATTGTAAAGCAATTATACTCCAATAAAGATGTAAAAAATAAAAGAAAAATAAAGCAGAAAGTAGCATACTATTGTAAAGCAATTATAGGCCAATAAAGATGTTTAAAAATTAAAAAAAAACACACTTAGCATGTTCACTCAGTAAAATAGATAAGAAACAAGGATATACTATACAACACAGGGAAATGTAGCCATTATTTTGTTATAACTTTAAAAGGAATATTATCTATAAAAATGTTGAATCACCATTGTGTACACCTGAAACTAATATAACTTTGTAAATCAAGTATAATTCCGTAAAGAAAAAACACCTAAATAAATAAATACAGCCTCCTCTGTATTTTTACAAATATAGTCTCTATACAATCTGTAAGAATAAAATACAATTCAAAAATGTTATGATTAACAAAAAAAGATACTGTTGAATAAAGAGTAGAGGACAAAATGGTGGGGAAGAGACTCTGAATCATCAAAGAGTTCTCAATAGCATAAATAACTCAAAAATGCTTAATTTCTGGGCTTCCCTGGTGGCGCAGAGTTTACCAATCCACCTGTCAATGCAGGGGTCACGGGATCGAGCCCTGGTCCAGGAAGATCCCACATGCCGTGAGCAACTAAGCCCGTGCATCACAACTACTGAGCCTGTGCTCTAGAGCCCATGAGCCACAACTTCTGAGCCTGCATGCCACAACTACTGAAGCCCACACGCCTAGAGGCCGTGCTCCACAACAAGAAAAGCCACCACAACGAGAATCCCGTGCACCGCAACGATGAGTAGCCCCTGCTCACCACAAATAGAGAAAGCCCGCACACAGCAATGAAGTCCCAACGCAGCCAAAAATAAATGAATAAAATAAATTTATTTTTTAAAAAAAGAATGCTTAATTTCTGAAAGAAATGAAAAGTAGAGTATAGAGTAAACTTCTTGATGTGTGATAAGGGAGTGAAAAAGAGTAACTAATCAAATATAAGTATTAAACTCTTGTGAAGAATGTTCCCTGTAACTGAAGAGATATATGTATATATTTCTACCCATGAGGATCCATGTAGAAATTACCTTTTATTCAGTTTACAGGGTCTCTCTCAACCTATGGATTAATATCTTGTTTAACATTAATGAAACATTTTCCAGTATTGATTTAAGAAGTAGTAGAAACATTTAGACACATGTATTTTATAAACATGACCTGAGAGTTCATTTCTTAAGTGTTTATTTCCAAGGGCTCCATACTTGTCAATTCTCATTAATGTTAAAATACTTCACAGAAAATTAAGGTTGATTTTACTCACTTCAGTAATGTTAAAACATGCTGTTAATAACTGGTAACATCTCACATACCACATTATTTTCATACTTTGCTTTAATAATGTGTTGCTACTGTTTCATTAAAGACATGCAGAATTTTAACTCATTGTACCCATCTCCTCATTACTTTTTATTTTAAATAATGAAAATAAGAAAATTAAACATTAACACTTGGATTCAATGTTAATATTCATCATATGCATCCATATTTATTCTGGAGGCCTCCTATTTTTTTTCATTTTTCCATGTAAGCTAAAGTATTTTACAAATATAAAAAGGTCAGCTGTTTAACTCGTAATTGCATTATGCTGTATTACATAGGGCAATAGATGTGAAAGCATCAGCTCAGAGATTAACATTTCATAGGAGTTCAATACATACTAGCTGAACTGAAATCTAAGCGTATGTCAGACCTAACTTTGAGTGTCACTTAGTATATTATAGTTTAATAAAATAAATGAACCCATATATTTTTACTAGCATATTATTTTGAAATTAGGTATTGAAAATCTTGCATCTACTTTAAAATATAGACTATACCATTCCATGGTAATACAAGTTCAATCCATCTATTTTATACACTGTATTAATTAACTCATATGAAACATATTTAAAGTAGTCCAATAAATCACTCTTTCTCCTTTCCAGTGTTTTCTTAAATAAAAAAGAAGCGAGTCCACTTCTAAAGTGTCTAATTGGGGAGATGGCAATTAGGTTTCATTTGCTTATGCAAAGTAAATGTGTTATTTCATCTTTACACATACAAGAAAAAATAGAACTGAGAATAAGAATTGGAGAGTAAAACCCTCTGTCATAGGACTAAGGATAAGAAGGCATAAACTAAATCATCATGTAAACATTTTAAGATTTTTCTCCTATCATTTACTTGGAAAACTCCACCCATACAAACATTAAAGACCTGTTGGGGCTACACATTTATGTCAGGTGGGTTAATCTGTTGAAATGAAGTACTCCAAAGTCAGGTTGAAATACTGAAATGTTGAAATGCTGAAAAGCTCAGTGGTGGTGAAAATCTTCCAATGCTAAGCTATTTCTGGCTCAGGATTAATTTCATCACAACATATAGTACTGTACTTATTACTGCCACTGTGATCCAAAGAATATTGTCTCTCCTGTCAGGCCTTCTAGGGGACCTAACATCTGATGGTTTAAGGATAAAAAGTGTTTGAGAAGTTAAGAACAATTTCAATTAGCCAAAAATATTTTAATGGGCAGTGATACCTTCATAACTGAGTTCCTGCCTTGTTTGCCCACCTGATCCTCCAGATTTGTTTGTTTTGAATTCTGGACTTGACTCCTGCCTTGTCGTTGAGTCCTCTTACAGCCTCATTTCTGCAGATAAACCCAATTCTGTACCCAGAAAAATGATGCTAACTGCTGCTAAATTTCCTACTGCTGCTTCATGCTGTCTCTACTCTGTTCATATTGCTTGCATGTAAAATGCCCTACGAGGCTCCACCTGTCTTTGTAGGCCTTCCTTATTTGTCCTGCTGTGTCCTTCCCTAAGCATCTGCCACATCCCCATGATCTTGTTTGGAGCTCAAGTACAAGTTTTGGTGGTATAACCTGTCCCTCTGCTGCTGATGCTCCCTTTAGGAGGTCAACATAAAGGCAGTATTGGATAAACACTGAGGGTTCGTATGTGGGGCCACATACCTCCTGGATTTAAGTCCTGTTTCAATTAATTCCTAGCTGTGTGACTTCACCATTTTATGTAATCTCTCTGCATCTCGAGTGATTTATTAACATATGTAAAGTTCTTGAGTTTGCCAAGCATGTATTAAGTTCTCAATAAATGTTAATTATAACATTGTTATTTATATTATTATTTGTACTATCAGAGCCACAAAAATCAATAAGACCTAGCTCCTTCCCTCAAAGGGTTTATAGGCTTCATGTTAGGTACAATGCACAATGGTATCATGAAAGAAATTCACACAGGTGAAACTCAATCATAAAGATTATTATTTTTCTCCAAGAAAGTCAGTAAAAACTCCATTAAAAGAGACACTTCAGTTGATTTTTAAAAGACCAATGTATCTTTGCAAGGCAGACAAGGGGACAAAGTGGTAGTTTGGGCATAAATATCAAGAAAAAAACCTATTTATCTGAATAACGGAAAAAGACATTAGTAGGACCAGAGCAGGACTACTAATTTGGTTCTCATTACAATGCAAATGCCTAGAAAGAAAACGTCTCCTAAAACCTGGGACAGGATAAAAAATCCTGATGTGCAAAAACTAGAATTTCTAGAAAGTGGAGAAATAATAATTATATAGATAATATTCTTAAAATTTAAAACTCCATGAACAAGTAAAACAGTGGGCTGGAGAGACAAGAATTAAGGAACTGGGGAAAATATCTGAAAAATTATACAGAATATATCACAGAATAACAATGTGAAAAAATAGATAATTTTTAAATGAAGGATAATATAATAAAGTCTAACATGTATGTAATTGGAGTTCTAGAAGATGAGAATAGAGAAAATGAGGGAGAAGCACTGCTTGAAAATAATAGGTGAAAATTTTTCCAGAATTGATAGAAGACATGAATCCTCAGATGCAGTAATCACAAACAGTATAATTAAAAGACAGTTCAGGGGCTTCTCTGGTGACGCAGTGGTTGAGAGTCCGCCTACCAATGCAGGGGACACGGGTTCGTGCCCTGGTCTGGAAAGATCCCACATGCCGTGGAGCAGCTAGGCCCGTGAGCCATGGCTGCTGAGCCTGCGCGTCCAGAGCCTGTGTTCCACAGTGGGAGAGGCCACAACAGTGAGAGGCCCGTGTACCACACAAAAAAAAGACAATTCACACATAGACATATCACATGAAAATGCAGAATGACACATTTTTAAAGCAGCAAGGAAAAAGAAAGAGATTACACCTACAAAGGAATGACAAAAATAGAAGCCAGAAGACAGTAAAATAATATCTTCAGGATACTAAGAAAAAATAATTGTTAATCTAGAGGTAAGCTAAGCTATCATTCAAGAAAGGCACTTCAGACAAACAGAAACTGAGATAATTTATCACTAAGGCATCATTTCTAAAGGAACTTCTAAGTATATATTTCAGAAAGAAATAGAGTGATCCCAGAAACAATGTGTGAGATGCAAGAAGGAATCCTTAGCTAAGAAACTGAAGGACATAACAAAATAAAAATAAAATAAACATAAGATGAATTTAAACATTACTTCATGATATCTAAGATCCTTTCCAGTTGTACAATACTTGAATTTTTTTATATTCAATTGTTTTCTACTTCAGTGTAAGAGTCATTTTTGTCTGTATTAAGTACCTATCTGTACTTCAGCTTACATTATAAAAATGAATTATAATAACATTTATAATCCTTCCATATATTAATACACTTTTCCATTCCTGATATTTTTACTGAGATACTATGGACTTGTAGGAGACATAAGTATCAATTATAGGAAGGGGATAAAAGTATACAGATACATTTTTAAGTAAAATTGTCAATTTCTAACCTTTCCATTGTGTATAAATGCTTGTTCTTTTCAACTTTGTAAGAATCTACAAAATTAGAGTACTGCACAAGTATTTAACCTTCCCATCACAAATTAGGACAGTTCTGAGTTGGCCTACATACACAATAGTCAATTATATGAGTTATTTAAACTGAAATAAGCCCAAAGTATCTGTAGTTTAATGATTTATAGGTGAATTGGACTTGAATATTCAATAATTTGCAAACTTAAGAAAGAAAGGAGTTTTCTAATATAAGTAAATCAAACAAATCAAGTCAGACAGTAGGAATAATAAAATGATATTTGTAAAGCATTATGGATTAAATAAACAAGGGAATTTCAAGATATTTTTACATAACTAAAATTGTTGAGGAGTAAGTAATAAAACATTAGAAGATGAACTTCAATGATAACAAGCAGTGAAAATAGATACTTCAGGTATATGCTTAAGCTACAAAAAGTATAGTGTTTAAATAATGTAAAAAGTAAAGTAAGCAAGTCTAAGCAGTTCTATAATTTTTTCTTTAGCCTCAGTGATTGTTTATTAGTGATATATTTTATATCATTAGTAAAGTGATAGAAATCTGAGTAGTCATGCAATTTACTAAAAAAATTAACTTCTATTACATTTAATAGTAACTCTCCGCAAAGCAATTTTCCTAATTATACACATGTCAAAAATGTGGAGAGGGAAAGGAGAAGGGCCACTTTATTTACTTTCCCCTTTAAATCTAAAAAAGGACAAAACCAAACCCCCAAAAAATCTGTGCTCTTAAATTTCTAATTATGTCAAAATTCAAGGGACATAGAGAAAGAAAATTAAAAATCTTAAACATGGAAAAGATGGAATTAGATTTGAAATGGGAAATGAGGAAAAAAGAAAAGTTGTAAAAATATATATAAAACTTTCGATGGATAACTTCTGAAATTTCCTCAATTATTTATTTCCTTCACAAAACAAAAAGCTATCTATTACCTGAATTAAATTTGTGTATAATTGAGATGTGAGAATTTTTTCCACTCCTTAGAAGAACCAAATGCCAATTATTAGAAATATATGTGATTCTGCATTTGATTTATTTCTGGTTTTATGTTTTTGTTAGTTTAGTGTTTGTTTTCATTTTGGGGTTTGTTTATTGGTATGGTTGCTCTCTTCTTTGTTCTCTCTCTCTCTTTTTTTTCTTTTCTTTTTTTGAGTGTGTCTGTGTATCTTTCTTTGTGTGATTTTGTCTGTTTATTTTTGCTTTTGTCATTTGTCTTGGGGTTTTGTCTGTTCGTTTGTTTGGGATTTTTGTTTTTTGTTTTGTTTTTTCTGCTTCCTTTTCTTCCGTGCCATGTGGCTTGCAGGGTATTGGAGCTCTGCCCAGGGGTTGGGCCTGAGCCTCCAAGGTGGGAGAGCCAAGTCCAGGACATCAGGCCACCAAAGAACTCCTGGCCCTGTGGAAAATTAATTGGTGAGTGCTCTCCCAGAGGTCTTCGTCTCAACACTAAGACCCAGCTCCATCCAGCAGCCAGCAAGCTCCAGTGCTGGACGTCTCATGCCAAACAATTAGTAAGACAGGAACACAATGCCATCCATTAGCAGACAGGCTGCCTAAAGTCATACTAAGCTCACAGACACCCTAAAATACACCACCAGATGCATTCCTGCTCATAGATCCAAATCCACCTGCCAGCACACAGGCATCTGTCAACTCCAGCAGGAAGCCTACACAAGCCACTGCACCAACCTCACCCACTCGGGACAGACAACAGAAGTAGAGGAACTATGACCCTGCAGCCTGCAGAAAGGAGACCCCAAACACAGTAATTAAACAAAGTGAGAAAACTGAGAAATAAGCAGCAGATGAAGGAGCAAGGTAAAAACCCACTAGACCAAACAGATGAAGAGAAAATAGGCAGTCTACCTGAAAAAGAATTCAGAGTAATGATAGTAAAGATGATCCAAATCTCAGAAATAGAACGGAGAAAATACAAGAAGCAATTAACAAGGGCCTAGAAGAACTAAAGAACAAACAAATAGTGATGAACAACACAATAACTGAAATTAAAAATACTCTAGAAGGAAACAATAGCAGAATAACTGAGGCAGAAGAACGAACAAATGACCTGGGAGATAGAATGGTGGAAATAACTGCCAATGAGCAGAAAAAAGAAAAAAGACAGAAAAGAATTGAAGACAGTCTCAGAGACCTCTGGGACAACATTAAACACACCAACATTTGAATTATAGGGGTCCCAGAAGATGAAGAGAAAGAGAAAGGGTCTGAGAAAATATTTGACGAGATTATAGTTGAAAACTTCAATAACATGGGAAAGGAAATAGTCAATCAAGTCCAGGAAGTGCAGAGAGTCCCATACAGGATAAACCCAAGGAGAAACACACTGAAACACATATTAATCAAACTATCAAAAATTAAATACAAAGAAAAAGTATTAAAAGCAGCAAGGGAAAAGCAACAGATAATATACAAGGGAATGCCCATAAATTTATCAGCTGGTTTTTCAGCAGAAACTCTGCAGGCCAGAAGGGAGTGGAAGGATATATTTAAAATGATGAAAGGGAAAAATTTACAACAAAGATTACTCTACCCAGCAAGGATCTCATTCAGATTCAACAGAAAAATCAACAGCTTTACAGACAGACAAAAGTTAAGAGAATTCAGCACCACGAAACCAGCTCTACAACAAATGCTAAAGGAACTTCTCTAGGCAGGAAACACAAGACAAACAAATGACCTATAAAAACAAACCCAAGGCAGTTAAAAAAATGGTAACAGGAACATACATATTGATAATTACCTTGAATGTGAATGGATTAAATGCTCCAAACAAAGGACACAAACTGGCTGAATGGATACAAAAACAAGACCCCTATATATGCTATCTACAAGAGACCCACTTCAGACCTAGGGACACATACAGACTGAAAGTGAGGGGATGGAAAAAGATGCTCCATGCAAACGGAAATCAAAAGAAAGCTGGAGTAGCAATACTCATATCAGACAAAATAGACTTTAAATTAAAGACTCTTATAAGAGACAAGGAAAGACACTACATAATGATCAAAGGATCAATCCAAGAAGAATATATAACACTTGTAAATATTTATGCACCCAACATACGAGCACCACTATACCTAAGGCAAATGCTAACAGGAATAAAAGGGGAAATTGACAGTAACACAATAATATTAGGAGACTTTAACACCCCACTTACACCAATGGACAGAACATCCAAACAGAAAATAAGTAAGGAAACACAAGCGTTAAATGACACAGTAGACCAGATGGACTTAATTGATATTTATAGGACGTTCCATCCAAAAACAACAGAATACACTTTCTTCTCAAGTGCACATTCTTGAGGAACATTCTCCAGGATAGATCACATCTTGGGTCACAAACTATGCCTAGGTAAACTGAAATTGTATCAAGCATCTTTTCTGACCACAATGCTATGAGACTAGATATCAATTACAGAAAAAAAAAAAATGTAAAAACTAGAAACACATGAAGGCTAACCAACACACTACTAAATAACCAAGAGATCACTAAAAAAAATCAAAGAGGAAATCAAAAAATACCTAGAAACAAATGACAATGAAAACACGTAGACCCAAACCTAAGGGATGCAGCAAAAGCAGTTCAAAGAGGGAAGTTTATAGCAATACAATCCTACCTCAGGAAATAAGAAAAATCTCAAATAAACAGCATAACCTTACACCTAAAACAATTAGAGAAAGAAGAACAGCAACAAAAAACACCCCAAAGTTAGCAGAAGGAAAGAAATCCTAAAGGTCAGATGAGAAATAAATGAAAATGAAATGAAGGAAAAAATAGCAAATATCAAAAAAACTAAAAGTTGGTTCTTTTAGAAGATAAACAAAATTGATAAACCATTGGCCAGACACATCAGGAAAAAAGGGAGAAGACTCAAATCAACAGAATTAGAAAAGAAAAAGGAGAAGCAACAACTGATACCAAAGAAATACAAAGGATCATGAGAGACTACTACAAGCAACTATATGACAATAAAATGGACAACCTGGAAGAAATGGACAAATTCTTAGAAAAGTACAACCTTCCAAGACGAACCAGGAAGAAACAGAAAATATGAACAGACCAATCAGAAGCACTGAAATTGAAGCTCTGATTTAAAAATCTTCCAACAAACAAAAGTGCAGGGCCAGATGGCTTCACAGGCGAATTTTAACAGGAATTTAGAGAAGAACTAACACCTATCCTTCTCAAACTCTTCCAAAATATAGCAGAGGGAGGAACACTCCCAAACTCATTCTATGTGGCCACCATCACCCTGATACCAAAACCAGACAAAGATGTCACAAAAAAGAAAATTACAGGCCAACATCACTGATGAACATAGATGCAAAAGTCCTGAACAAAATACTAGCAAATGAATCCAACAGTATATTAAAAGGACCATACACCATGATCAAGTGGGGTTTACCCCAGGAGTGCAAGGATTCTTCAATATATGCAAATCCATCAATGTGATACACCATATTAACAAATTGAAGGATAAAAACCATATGATAATCTCAATAGACACAGAAAAAGTTTTTGACAAAACTTAACACGTATTTATGAAAAAAACTCTCCAGAAAGTGGGCATGGAGGGAACCTACCTCAATATAATAAAGGCCATATATGACAAACGCACAGCCAACATCATGCTGAATGGTAAAACACTGAAAGCATTTCCTCTAAGATCAGGAACAAGACAAGGTTGCCCATTCTCACCACTATTACTCAACATAGTTTTCGAAGTTTTCACCACGGCAATCAGCAAAGAAAAAAGAAATAAAAAGAATCCACATCGGAAAAGAAGAAGTAAAACTATCACTGTTCGCAGATAACATGGTACTTACTATATGTAGAAAATCCTAAAGATGTCACCAGAAAACTACTAGAGCTAATCAATGAATTTGGTAAAGTAGCAGGATATAAAAAGAATGCACAGAAATCTCTTGCTTTCCTATACACTAACAACAAAAGATCAGAAAGAGAAATTAAGGAAACACTCCCATTTACCATTGCAACAAAAAGAAAAAATACCCAGGAATAAACCTGCCTAAGGAGGCAAAAGACCTGTATGCAGAAAACTATAAGACACTGATGAAAGAAATTAAAGATTATACAAACAGATGGAGAGATATACCATGTTCTTTGATTGGAAGAATCAACACTGTGAAAATGATGATGCTCCCCAAAGCAATCTACAGATTCAATGCAATCCCTATCAAATTACCAATGGCATTTTCCACAGAACTAGGACAAAAAATTTTACAATCTGTATGGAAACAAAAAAGACTCCAAATAGCCAAAGCAATCTTGAGAAAGAAAAATGGAGCTGGAGGTATCAGGCTCCCTGACTTCGGACTATACTACAAAGCTACAATAATCAAGACAGTATGGTACGGGCACAAAAACAGAAATATAGATCAATGGAACAGGATAGAAAGCCCAGAAATAAACCCATGCACATATGATCACCTTATCTTTGATAAAGGAGGCAACAATATACAGTGGAGAAAAGACAGCTTCTTCAATAAGTGGTGCTGAGAAAACTGGACAGCTACATGTAAAAGAATGAAATTAGAACACTTCCTAACACCATACAAACAAAAATAAACTCAGTATGGATTAAAGAACACTTCCTAACACCATACAAAACAAAAATAAACTCAATATGGGTTAAAGACCTAAATGTAAGGCCAGACACTATAAAACTCTTAGAGGAAAACATTGGCAGAACACTCTATGACATAAATCACAGCAAGATCCTTTTTAACCCACCTGCTAAAGTAATGGAAATAAAAACAAAACTAAATAAATGGGACCTAATGAAACTTAAAGGCTTTTGCCCAGCAAAGGAAACCATAAACAAGATGAAAACACAACACCCAGAATGGGAGAAAATATTTGCAAATGAAGCAACTGACAAAGGATTAATCTCCAAAATATACAAGCAGCTCATGCAGTTCACTATCAAAAAATCAAACAACCCAATCCAAAAACGTGTGGAAGACCTAAATAGACATTTCTCCAAAGAAGGCATACAGATGGCCAACAAACACATGAAAAGATGCTCAACAATGTTAATCATCAGAGAAATACAAATCAAAACCACACTGAGGTATCACCTCACACTGGTCAGAATGGCCATCATCAAAAAAATCTAGAAACAGGGCTTCCCTGGTGGCGCAGTGGTTGAGAGTCCGCCTGCCGATGCAGGGGACACGGGTTCGTGCTCCGGTCTGGGAAGATCCCACATGCCGTGGAGCGGCTAGGCCCGTGAGCCATGGCCGTTGAGCCTGTGCGTCCAGAGCCTGTGCTCCGCAACGGGAGAGACCACAACAGTGAGAGGTCAGCGTACCACAAAAAAAAAATAATAATAAAAATCTAGAAACAATAAATGCTGGAGAGGGTGTGAAAAAAAGGGAACCCTCTTGCACTGTTGATGGGAATGTAAATTGATACAGCCACTATGGAGAACAGTATGGAGGTTCCTTAAAAAACTAAAAATAGAACTACCATATGACCTAGCAATACCACTACTCAGGCATATACCCTGAGAAAACCATAATTCAAAAAAATACATTTACCACAATATTCATTGCAGCACTATTTTCAATAGCCAGAACATGGAAACAAACTAAATGTCCATCGACAGATGAATGGATAAAGAAGATGTGGCACATGTATACAATGGAATATTACTCAGCCATAAAAGGGAACGAAATTATTTGTAGTGAGGTGGATGAACCTTGAGTCTGTCATACAGAGTGAAGTAATTCAGAAAGAGGAAAACAAATACCGTATGCTAACGCATATATATGGAATCTAGAAAAATGGTACTGATGAACCTAGTGGTAGGGCAGGAATAAAGATGACAATGTTGAGAACAGACTTGAGGACACAGGGCAGGAAGTGGAGGCTGAGATGTAGTGAGAGAGTAGCATTGACATATATACACTACCAAATGTAAAATAGATAGTGGGAAGCTGCTGCATAGCACAGGGAGATCAGCCTGGTGTTTGTGATGCCATAGAGGGGTGGGATAGGGAGGGGAGGGTGGGAGGGAGGCTCAAGAGGGAGGGGATGTGGGGATATATGTATGCATATAGCTGATTCATTTTGTTGTACAGCAGAAATGAACACAACATTATAAAGCAATTATACTCCAATAAAGATGCATAAAAAATAGCCAGTATGCACATTATCTCCATGTATGTTTTTACACTTTTACCACATATGTAAATATCCATGAAAACATGGTGTATTATTTTGCAAGTTTGAAAATACTATGTAAAAGTTGTATCACAATTTAAAAAAATATATATTTGATTCATCTCCTCCTCTACTTAGTATCTAAAAGAAACAGCCAAAACTAATTTATAGCTAGTCTTATACTATAAACAGCTCTCATTTATTAAATTCATGCTATCAATAGGCACTAAGATAAGAGGAAGCAGAGTGGTGCCTAAGGAAATCTCTAAAACCAGACCTCCAGGGTTCATATCCAGTTATGGTACTTACTACTTACTTAGCCATGTGACTTTGTGCAAGTTCTTTGTGCCTCATATGCAAAATAGGGATTGTAAATAAAAATAATTATATATGTAAAATTCATTAATTATTGAATCATATGGTATTTGTCTTTCTGTCTGACTTATTTCACTTAGCATAATGCCATCAAGTTCCACCCATGTTGTTGCAAATGGCAAGAGTTCATTTCATTCTTTTTTATGGTTGAATAATATTCCACTGCCTATACAATACATACACCACATTTTCTTTATCTGTTCATCTGTCAATGAACACTTAGATTGTTTCCATATCTTGGCTATTGTAAATAACACTGCAATGAACATTAGGATGGAGATATATATAGATAGATAGATAGATAGATAGATAGATAGATCTCTATATATTTATCTATTTATCTATTTGTCTATTCTTTTTATATCTATATATATTTATCTATTTATCTATCTATCTATTTATCTATTCTTTTTGAGTTAGTGCTTTTGTTTTCTTTGGATAAATACCCAGAAGTGTAATTGCTGGATCATTTGGTAGTTCTCTTTTTGAGGAGTCTCAATAGTGGCTGCCCCAATTTACATTCCCACCAACAGCGCATAGGGGTTCCCTTTTCTCCACACCCTCTCAAACACTTGTCATTTCTTGGCTTTTTGATAACAGCCATTCTAACAGGTGTGAGGTGATGTCTCATTGTGGTTTTCATTTGCATTTCCCTGATAATTAATGAGCATCTTTTTATGTACCTGTTGGCTGTCCACATATTTTCTTTGGAAAAAATGTCTATTCAGGTGCTCTGCCCATTTTTTAATAGGATTGTCTTTTTGCTATTGAGTTGTATGAGTTCTTTACATATTTTAGATATTAACCCCTTATCAGATATATGATATGCAAGTATTTTCTCCCATTCAGTAGGTTGCCTCTTCATTTTGTTGATGGTTTCCTTTGCTATGAAGCAGCCTTTTAATTTGATGTAGTTCCACTTCTTTATGTTTGCTTTTGTTACCTTTGTTTTTGATATCAAATCCAAAAAAACATTGGCCTCTTTTTTTTTTTTTCTCGGTACGCGGGCCTCTCACCGTTGTGGCCTCTCCCGTTGCGGAGCACAGGCTCCGGACGTTTCCCCTCTCCAGTCTACTGCTAGAGTAGAGGTGGGATATTTGTCTAGTTGACCGAAGTAAAGGAGAAAGATGATCCGGAAATGTGACTGAATTTTAATTCAATACTTTTTACTTTAGTAGCTTGATTCTCTCTTCGAGAGGTATCTGGTGCCTTTCAGGATGCTTCAGTATAAATTGTGTTGGTTCTCAGCTTTTGCCAATGCTAGTTTACAATTCTGTTTTCTCAGTTAGCCAAGTCACTTGACATTTTCCTTCTGCTTTTTTGCTCACAAAATTTTGTCACTGTTTTTTTTCCTCTCCCATTTTCCCCACCCTAATTTAGTTTTGGTATAGAGAAAAGGTTAGAAATACCATTAATTGTCTCTTTAATAGGATTTTGGGAGAAAGGAAATGTAGCTGGGTGTATTCTACCTGGTAGTTATACCTAAAGTCTCCTGATTTTCCTTCATCTTTGCTATATTTTCAGAAAATATCTACCAGGGTAATATTTTCTTCTTGCTATTATTCTACTGTTAATATTTATTCTGCTATTATTATAGTTCATTGTAACTATTACCACATTTTCTAATCTCCAGTTCACAGCAAACAACCTTTGAATGAGCTTCAGAAACGTTTTTGCTGCTTTAAAACATAATTCAGTATTCTTAAATTTATATAACATAATCCATTCTTTGAGTTAATATTTACTAATAATTTAACATGTGCCAGAATCTGTACTAGCAGCGGGAATACCAAATTATAAGACACACTTGCCTTCTAGAATTTTACGTTCTATGGGAGAAGACATACAAGTAGGTGTTTTTTCAAATGCTATACATGGTAAATGTTATACCAGAAGTAGGCTTAGCATTCTAAGGGATATATAAATGACCACCTAATCCCAGTAACTGATGCTTAAACTGGGTCTTAAAGGAAAAACAGGATTATCAAGGTGAATAAGAAGAGCATTCCAGGCAAATGATGGCATAGCTTGTACAAAAGCATGATGATATCAACGACTTCAAAGAATATAGATTCCCACTCTTTATAATTTAACAGTTTATTTTCTTTAGACATCTCAAATGATTACAACATCCTGGTGAGGAAAGCATTAACACTATTACTTTTGCATTAACATACATTAAAAGCATTAACATACTTTTTTGTATGAGGAAACTGAGATACATTCAAGCTTTACAGTAAGCCAATAGCAGAGATAGAGCTAGAACTAAAATTCTAGTCTTCTGATTGCCAGCTAAATGGTCAATCATTGGATAATTTTAACTCTACATTCTGAAACTGTTAGTCCCTTAGCTGTCTGATTTTTCTCAATGTTGCATACAATTGCAATAATAATAATAAGTAATATTGTAAGCCTTACAACCTGCCAGGTACAGTGTAAGAATTTTACATACTGTTACTCATTAAAAATCTTCAAAACGGTTGAATATTCTGAGACTTAAAGAGGCTAAGAAACTTTCCCAGGAACCCTTAGCTACTAAGAGGCAGAGGCAGGGTTTGAAGGCAGGTCAATACTCTTTTTTATTTTTAGTATTTATTTATTTATTTATATTTGGCTGCACTGGGTCTTCATTGCTGCACGGGGGCTTTCTCTAGTTGGGGCGAGCGGGGGCTGCTCTTCTTTGTGGTGCGTGGGCTTCTCATTGTCGTGGCTTCTCTTGTTGCCGAGCACGGGCTCTAGGTGCACGGGCTTCAGTAGTTGTGGCACACAAGCTCAGTAGTGGTGGCTTGCGGGCTCTAGAGCACGGGCTCAGTAGTTGTGGCTCACGGGCTTAGTTGCTCTGCGGCATGTGGGATCTTCCCGGACCAGGGATCGAACCCGTGTTCCCTGCACTGGCAAGCGATTCTTAATCACTGTGTCACCAGGGAGGTCCCGGCAGGTCAATACTCTTAATCAATATGCTACACTGCAACGATATTATATTAGTTAAGTATAAAATCTAAAATTCCTTAATTTAACTTTTAAACACTTCAAAGTCTGGTCCAATCCTGCTTATACACCTCAGCTACTATGAATTCCTAATGGTGTCCAAAGTGACCTAGGCCATATGTTTCCATGAACATTTCATACTCATTACCCATTTTGATATTCAACAAAAATTTGTTAAGTAGTTACAGTGTGCCAGGAACAATATTAGTGCTGGCTTGAAAAAAGTAAAAGACACTAACTTTGCCTTTAAGCAGTTCACAGTCAAGATAGGAAAATCAATGACTTCAGTACAGCATGTATTGTGCTTCATTTCGGGTAAATACTAGGATCCAGAAGAAGATATAGAAAAAACACCTAATTCACTCTGAAGAGATGAGGGGATGTTTCAAAAGGAGGTAATGCTTAATCTAAATAAATCTTGAGATATAAGAGAGAGTCAGCCAGGCAAAAACAAGAGAAATGAGGGACCAAAGGCATTATAGGCAAAGAGAACAGCATTTTAAAAGATTTGAGAGAGGCTGTCTCTCTCTAACTAGTAGAATTTAGACTAAGTTTAACTAAAAATGGCTAAGTTTAAATGTCACTTCCTCATTCCTCAAAAAATTAAAAATAGAGCTACCATATGATCTAGCAGTACCGCTTCTGGGTAAGTATTTGAAGGAAATAAAATAACTATCTCAAAGAGATGTCTGCACTCCCATGTTCATTGCCATATTATTGACGATATCCAAAATATGGAAACAACCTAAGTGTACTTCAATAGATGAATGAATAAAATAAATGTAGTGGAATATTATTTAGCCATGAGAAAGAAGGAAATCCTGCCATTTGCAACAACATGGATGGACCTTGAGGACATTATGCTAAGTGAAATAAGTCACACAGGGAAAGATAAATATTGTATGTTCTCAATTATCTGAACTCTGAAAATTATCATGAAGGTAATGGGGAGCCTTAGCATGAGTTTAAGTAGGCAAATGCCTGTTCTTGATTTCCATTTTAGAAAGAATACTCTGGTAGCTGAGGAGTGAATAGGTTGCTTTGGAGATGAGCAATGGGAAGAAAAAAGAAATACCAATTAAGAAATGACTACAGTAGTCCAGGTGAGAAATGAACGTGAACTTACATTGAGATCAAGACAATGGGGAATGGAAAGAAAAGGTAAATTGTGGACTACTTGGAAGAAAGAGTCTGCATAACTTAGTGAGTAATTGGACCTATGGTTGGATTAAAAAGTTGAAAATTATTACTAGGCCATCATGCTAGGAAAGACAAAGAGGTTTTGAAGATAAAATAATGTTTTGCTTGGGGCATACCAAGTTTGAGATATTGATGAGACAAATGAGCAGAGATGCAGCCTGGAACACTAGATAGAGGTTAAGATGTAGATTTGCAATTCACCACCATGTAAAGCAGCATTTCTCAATTTTGGCAGCCCATCAGATTCACTTGGAAAGCTTTTTGTAAATATAGAAGCCTGGGCTAAAAATCCATAGGCTTTTTTTAGTACTTCTGAAATAAGCCTGGGGTATCAATGTTTTTAAAAATTTGATTCTGATGCATAATTACAATTAAGAATCACTGATGGGTAATTTAAGTCATGAGCATAGATTAGATTTATGGTTTTCAAACAGCACATTGCACCAATTAGGGGAGATTTAGAAGCAATTATCAGAAAGATTGTGACAATAATAACAACAACTATTATTTATTACCTATGGTAGAAACTGTGCTAAAGACTTTATACATGTTATTTGTAGTGGAAGAGAAATCAAAAAGAATGTGTCAGATGAAAGTCAACACGCCTCTTACATGAAGTCTTCCACAGCACGTTCAGTTTATCTTGATGTCTCTCATCTCAATCTGGTATTTAGAATATACTAACTTATACAAGGCTATCTAGTATCTAATTTGAATGTATATAACCTTAAGCAGTATAACACAGTGGTTAAGAGCAAAGAGCTGTACAGCTAGACCTCCTGGTTTAAACCCCATATCATCCTATCCTTTGCTGGCAATTTTGATCTTAGGCAAGTTGTTTAGTTTCTTTTTAGCATACTGTATATGATTAAAGTATAATGTGTGTGTATGTATACATACATATGTACTACATATGTAGTACAAATTTACCTAGTCCAGTGGGGAGTAATTATAATAACTAATATTTGTTAAGATAGTCACTGTTTGAAGCAATTTACTTACATTAATTCATTAATTCAATTGATTTTCATTACAAGCCTAGAGATTAGCATATTAGTACCCTCATTTTACAGATGACTATATTGAGAAAGAGAGGTGAGGTAATATTACTGAAATAAATACTGTCTGTAAGTGGAGGATATGGGGTCTAAGGAAGCAAATCCAGCTCTATTAACTTGAGCTCTTAACTACTGTGCTCTACTGCCTCCCTCCATACTACACAATAGACTCAGTAAATTATTATGAGTTTGAATAAAATTTGAAAGAAAGGAATGGCTAGAAATAGATGGTATCCATTTATATGCAGCACATTTTGCAATGTACTTCATTGAAACTAGGTTCTGTTGCCTTTTATAAAGAGAAGTTTGATAAAAGAATATTCAATTACCTTTTTAACTTACTTATATTCCTGTATTATCATTTTTAAAATAGGATTGGGATAAGGAAAGGATCATTTCAGTAAATGTCTTTTATCTGTTTTCTAAGGTAAAAAGTGTTTAAAAGTTTTAAAGCAACCCAAAGCCCAATGTTCTCCAAAGTTTCTCCCAGAAATGGATCTATGATTTTAAAGTAAGTGTTGAAAACTTATTGGGCCCCTACCATATGCATGGTTATTTCCCAGGCAATGTGAAGTCACAGGATTAATAAAAACAACTTCACAAGAACTTCTAGAAAAATGGGTTTTTCAAATAATGCAGACTTCTACAGAAAGAAACAGTACTCTCAATTATATGGATCTGCTATTGCTCTAAATAAAGGGCCAGAAGAGCAATTCTGTCTGGTTTCAGTTTTACTCACACTTGTGGAATTCCGTTAGTTTATTTCTGACATACTTTATATGGATGATGTACTAAATGAGAGGATTCAATTCCAATTTTTTCACAATTTCCATGCACAAATATCATCCTCCTGATAACAAAAGTCACATCCCAGATGTCACACCTAAAGGAAATCTGCTCTTGGATGTTACCGAGCTTTTTTACTAACCTCACACAATACTGACTAAATTCTGGTGTGTGGAGTAGAAGATTTAAAGGTGATATTAAAGGTATTAGCAATGACAGTTTACTTTATCATTGCTATATTAACAAAGAGCAAAGCTTAAATAGCCCTTTAACTTCCATGGTTATAAATAGCAATTTCTCCTTCCAATTTTTCCTAAGACAAAGTCCTTATTATCCAAATATTCACCATAGTGACATGCATATTCATTGTATTAAAATGATCCCTCTGGATTGTCCTTGGTCTAGGAAATGTCAAAAATAAAGCCAAAGCTAAATCTGATTACCTACCAATAAAATAGAGTTTACATCAGGGACAAGCAGGAGGTCTCTTAGGATCTGAAATGTAGGACTTTTGAGTGGTTGTGGATAGACTGAGAAATGCTCTCACGTGCAACTTTTATAGAGAATTTTATTAAAATCCTTCATTTTGCTTCTACCCCCTACCTTGTCTACTAACTACTAAATCTACTCAGGAATTTAATTTTCATTTTCAAAGTCTCAAGAGAGTTAGAGCTCTGAAAATGACTGCAAAATATAGGTACTGTTCTTTTGTTTTTTATTTTATTTTCCCCCAAGAATAAGTAGTTCAGCACAGAAATGTTCTCAGTTTAGTAATCATAATCTAACACTCAAGATTCTGCATTATCTGGTCCCAACAAATCTTTCCTGTGATAGTTTGAATTACCCCAACAGGTTATAAGCCAAAATGAACTATTCTGTACTACTCAAACATATTATTTGCTTTCTGTCTCCCAACTTTTACTCATGTTGTTTCCTCTGCCCAAAATGACCTTTTCCCTATCTTGGCCACTCTTCAAGGTCTAACTCAGATGCTACCTTACCATACTTCCCCAACTCCCCATCTAGCTTCTCTTCTTCTCTCCCTGCTCAGCTTGAAATATTCTGCCCACTGAACTCAGAGCAGAATAATTTATGCTTCATTCATATCTCTTTTGAATCTCTGTGGCACTCACTGCTTTCCACATTCCGTTATAGTTACTTGTATTTAGTGCTTACAATTCTCTACCTATGAATTCCTGAAGGCAGGGACCCATTGGTCTTTATATCCTTGCCCAGTACTGTGCTTACTGGAACACTGTAGGGTTTTGTATGTTTGGGTTTTTGTTTGTTTTAACAAATTGCATTGTGCTGAGATTTGATTGACTGTGTGCCAATTTGGGGAAATAGCCGCACATTGAGAAAATTGCTCAAGAGAAGAGAACTAAAATGCAAAAACGTCACAAAATGTAACACTTAAGATTATTTAAGATTTAGATTTCATCCAAATATCAAATTACACACGTACTTAGGAGCTTGGCAATTTTTAAGCAAATTGATGTTTTTACATTAAATAACACCAGCACTTCAAAACAGTATACTCTATTAAATAGGAACTTGAATTGTCTTATTCATATATAGCATTGTATTTATAGCATATTTCATTTTAGTCTTTCATCTAGAATAAAAATTTTCATTAACAAATAAAATTACTAGGGACTTTCCCGGTGGCACAGTGGTTACGAATCCGCCTGCCAATGCAGGGGACACGGATTTGAGCCCTGGTCCAGGAAGATCCCACATGCCACGGAGCAACTAAGCCCGTGTGCCACAACTACTGAGCCTGCGCTCTAGAGCCCGTGCTCCGCAACAAGAGAAGCCACCGCAATGAGAAGCCCGCGCAGTGCAACGAAGAGTAGCCCCTGCTCACGGCAACTAGAAAAAGCCCGCGTGCAGCAATGAAGACCCAACACAGCCATAAATAAATAAATAAATAATAATTTTTAAAATTACTAAAACAAGCTGAGTATAATTTTCAGTGAAGTTTCTGTCAAAGACATTTTTTATGATTTAAAAAATAACTCAGATCATTAAACCTAAGCTATATAACTTGTTTATTATTTTATTTAAACCTTGATTTTACTCCTTAATTTTAATCTCCAACCGTTACTAAAGAAGACCTGACATTGCCGTTAAGTTTTCCCAAAGACCCAGTAATTTTCCTCTAATGAAGTAGTTGGTAAAATATAGGGAAGCAAAGGATCTATACACATAGGATCTTAACAGAAGTTTAAATCAGGCTAGTAAGCAGGTGCAAAAAACTTTAAACAAAATTTTTCATCAAGTCACAATTCTTATAGTCAGTCAATGTTAGAATTTAGTCAGATGTAGCATGTTTTTCTTGTTTGCATTTTTATAACCATCTTTATTTCAGTGTACCACGTGTTTTTGACTGAATTTCTTACTTGATAAGAAGAGTGAAGAAGAGAGATCAAAATTAGATTCATGACGACCATTACCAATAGCCCATCCTAGCTCTAAGAGTGTACATTGTAATGTCTGCCAATAAATAATGGTGGCAGTAATGTGCTTACTCTTAGAGGTACTTTATATACATTAACTTGCTTGATCTTCACAACTCTTTGAGGTAGGCACCATTACTATCCCTATATCACATCTGAGGAAACTGACACCCAGAAAGGTTCAATAACTTGCCCATGATCATACAGCTGGTAAGCGGTGTAGCTAAGATTTGAACCTAGTGAACACGGAAGTCTGGATGCTTAACTACCATACTATACAAACCAGAAGAATTTGTAAATCAATTTTCTATTGCTCTAATCCAAGAAAACAGGCACTACTGAGCAGCATGCGCCAGTCTAGGATTCTAGGGAAACAAGGTTTCTGCATCTGCTCTACCCACCTCCCTGCTACTTTCAGCCAGCACACTGATACGAAAGAGAAGAGAGTAGCGCTTGGATGTCTAACAGCCAGCTGGTTAAAGTCTACTTCCCTACTAGCTCCTCCCAGTCTTCTTCCTCAGAGCCTAAGGTGAATCCTATCCTCCCCAGTTTATTCAAAGTACTCCATAAATGACCAACCTAGCATTAAACACTCCAAGCTCGTTACTCCTTATTTCCAAAGTTTACTCCCTACTAAATCAAAACGCCCTTCCATAATACATAATGACCTACGCCTAGCCTGGAATTATACTAGATTGGTCACATCCCTGTTTTGAGCTGATTCTTGGGGTCCCTGCTTCTGCCTCCTGCCAATGGGTTAGATCTCCCTTCACTCTCAAATTGAAAACTATGGCTTATAAAACTTACAATGTTATTTTATTTATTCACAGTTTATAATGCCCTAATAAAAATAATTTAATGTGTTATAAAAGAAGTTAATGCAGTTATCAAAATTACAAAATGCTTGATTATACAGTTCGACCCAATCTTTTATTTCTCTAATATCAAGAGATTTACATGAGGAAAAAAAGAATTATACGTAACTCATCCTAAGATTCACCAATTTATAAATTAAATTAAAACTGACTGTAGCATACCACTTTTGAAAAGTCAATTCAAACTGTGAACATAGCTCATTATGTACATTTTCTCATAATCTTGAAAGCAGGAAACAACTCTTTCTTTTCTGTATTCTCCTCACACCAAATACAGTATTGTGCAAATGATCATATTTCACAATTACTCAAATTACTCAAATAGTTGTTTACAGACAGCTTACCTTCAGAAACCTTTACAATATATAATGAAACGCATGTATAAAATGGTACAGATAGAGGCAACCATTGCAAAAAGAAGATGACCAATTGTTACTGAGCAGATGTACAATCAATTTCACCATTCAAAAGGTCAAGATCACCTTGCTGTACAGGAAAAAGGTTGACATTACATTAAATGTCTGTGACACTTTAATCAATCTTAACTTTTTAATGTTATATATTTTGACATAGCAACAGGGAGAAATTTTTCTCCACTTTGTAAAAGAAATAACTCTAAGACGGTAATTTTTTTCACCTTACAGAATTATTGAGATATCCTCATTTAAGTGCCACTGAAGAAGGTAACTAAGAATTTTTATGGTTTGGTTCTCTTGAAAGGTCACAAATACAGTGAAAAATCTAGCAGAATGTTGTGAAACCAATACCTAGAGGAATCCCAAAGCAATGCCAAGAAACAGAATGTACTCATAGTGACTAATACATGCAAATACTGGAAATAAATTCTAACAGATTAAACAGGTTTTGTAGCAACTAAAAGGTATATTCAAATCATTCCAAAATTAATCAAGCTTAAGAATATGGCAGTCTTCCCTGCTAATAAGAATCTAAGCTGACTAAGTAGCCTGAATAACATATAAATTATAGCCAATATCAGTAGGTATAATTTTTAGTGTGCTTTTAATTAAAAAGGAGAAACTGACCCCTTAACTGAATCAAATCACTGTTTCAGACTTCCACTTCAGTCTTTTGATAAATATATTCATATTTAATACATCACTTTACCCTGATGAGCCATTAACTTCTAATCAAGCTATGGAATCACGAAGACAAAACTATCTTTCTGCTGAGAAATGCTGCAACATTTTCTCTCTTTTTGCTCGTTTAATATGGAATGCCTTGTCAAGAATCTGCCAAGTCCCCTAATACTGAGGCAGAAATATTATAACATAAAAAAATACAATAAATTTCCTTCAAAATCTGAATGTCAAACAGAGGTGCAGTTTCTTACCCAAGCATGTAATTCTGAGGACATGCTATAACAAACAAAACTAAACGTGATAGGGAAAAATGGTTTAAAATAAATAGCAGAGTTTCAGCATAAAATAGATATATAAATCCAAATTCTTTGCTGTGATGATTTTTTACTCTTTGTAGTTAACATGTTTAATGTAGTCAAGTCTTTTCATTGTGAAAATGAAAGTAAACAAATGTAGAATATCTCTGGGTCAAAAACATTAAACAGGCTTATATGTCACCAGATTTCTGTGTAAAAAAACAAACCAAAACAAAAAACAGATTTATCATCTACTTTAATCTATAAGCAATACCTTAGAAGATCTCTACATTAAGAGGATAAAGAGCATAATTATTTCAATAGATCTGAGAAATGATTAAAAGTAATGCCTTCTAAAACAGTTTAGATACTGAAATACAAATTTCAGGAAAACAGCTCAGTTGCTGATAAACATGATTCTGCTCATCACACTTGGGTTGCTGTGTGGTTGCACAGTACAATGGTAGCAACATCTATTTCTATGCTTAAGTAATCCCAGATAAAAAATTTTAATATGTCACTATATACAAGCAGCTGGCTATGGTGTATCCTTATAAGTTTGAACAATTTATGCTATTTTCATCATTTGAAATAAAAGATGCAATTTGACTGTATTCAGGTTTAATCTGGAAAAATCTGTAGAGCCCAAAACCTTGCCCTTAATCACATACAAAGAATCTATTTCCTTACCTCCCACTTCCCCATAAAAAGCTACGGTAAACACAAACTTAAACACACACACATTTCTAAAATTCATAATGTTTAATTGGTGTCTAGTACTATAAATATTACTTGTTCAAATATCCTAAGGAAAATCTAATAATAAACAATTACATTGATTAATATGTTGTAAATGACTAAGAGCTAGAAAAAGCAATAACTCTACAATCTAATGGTATAATCATAATTCATGACGTCATACCTGATGACTTAGAGATTGAAAAGGCTCACAGGTTCCAGACTGCATAACCTTTCTATTTCCAGAGACCCCTAAAGATTGCATTTCCTGTCTTACAAAAGATAATCACAGCCATCTCTATGTCTCAGCATCTTCAAGGCTAGTGAAGAAAACATCAAACAGCAGATCTGCCCATCAGTATCTGTTTAAGTCATCATGAAGATATCAGATCTCATATGCTATTTATCATCTCCCCTTTGCAGTTACAAACACTGCGTATTAAGGGAGGATGACACAGTTGTATTTGCTGAAGCTGCTAATGCTGTCTGAAAACAGTAAGCTTACTGCTTAGAGCAATTCTGCATCATCCAAACAGAGAATGAACCACGTCTTTCAGATTTCCCACTTCTGATAATATAAAGATTTCACATGTCAAGGGAAGTTTGATTTTTTTTGTCATTCCTTTAAAAATAAGCAACATTCTATTTAATTGTCTAATGTATCTGTTGCAAATGCCATGTTAAAATGTTAGTTCATAATTATTAGGCAGTTTTCTCCATATATAACTAAGCTTTAATGATTTAACAAGCAAAATTATACTCTGAAAAAGGACTCTTCCCTCCAAACCATGTGTATCGTCACTCATCCAACCCATCAAAATTGGAAGTCCCTAAAAATGATGAGTTTTTATTCTGGCAATCTTTGATAATTGTGTATAACAGTAGATAGATAAATAGGTAAATGCATATTCACTTTTTTAATTCTCATGAACTTCATTTATATTTCATATTCTTCAGAACAACATGCTTCAAATCAAAATAGCTTTTACACTATTATAAAAGGTATAATATCTCCTACAGAGTTTAATATGTAAAAGACAACATGCTATTATCAAATTCCAAAACTGCATGGTTAAATCTAAATCTAGGAATTAAACCTACATTATTGGCATTTTTATTGTGATTTTTCATTGCATCTTATTTGTGTTCATCAGGGTTCTTGTAATGCTTTCTTTTCCACAAAAGAGTAGAAGCAAGGAATTTAAAGATTAATAATCTGATAATAGAAAACCAATATCCTCTAAAATTATAAATGTAAATACTTTCTCTTTACCATGTGATAAAAGATTATGTTTTAGAAATAAAACAAAAAGTATAATATATTTAATTGAATGCAAAATTGGGACACCAAGTACAATATATTACCCTAAAACACTCTTCACATTATGTATAGCCTGAATTAATGGATATTTTCTTTATATACCTATGAATGCTTTATTTATATACCTGTGATATAAACTAAATGAAATTTAATGATAGCTAAAGTGCTATACAGAAAATGTTTCAGGTAAGTGTAGACTAATTACAAACCAGTATAAATTTCCACTCACAACATTTGATGAGCATATGAGCATAATTTGTATTATCATGGAGACTAGTCAAAATGGGTCTTAAAAATTGGGCTTCTTTAAGAGGCTGAGGGGTAGGGGCATAAGGGAGATGTTGGTCAAAAGTACAAACTTCCAGTTATAAGATGAGTAAGTTCTAGAGATCTAAACAGGATAGTGATTATAGTTAATAATATTGTATTATATACTTAAAAGTTACACGATGGTGGTAATTATTTTGCAATATATAAGTGTATCAAATTAACATGTTGTACACCTTAAACTTACACAATGTTATATGTCAATTATATCTCAATAAATCTAGGGAAAATTATTATACCTTAAATATATCCAATTTTTATTTGTAGAAAGAAATTAGTCTTCTTTAGTAGCCTGATCCACATTACGCTCTTAGAGAAATTATTGCCTCTAACTGCACATGTTCAAAGGGTTTGGTATTTTGGCTGTATGTATACAATGACAGACCTGAATGGAAAATCATATGTAGGCAAATATGATTTATATATGCAATATTTACTCTCTTTTTGTAAACAAAATAGGTACTCATTCTTTAAGAGCTATCTTAACATCTATCTCCCTTTCTATATTTATTTCTTCATGTAGAAAATATTAAACATCTTCTATGTGTCAGATACTGTGCTAGAAAATCTGTGACAACATAAGATATGCCATCACAAAAGCAGATAATTAAACAAGTATGTTTTGCTATGACAGAAAATTAAGAGGTGATATAAGAGTGATAGCAGGGCATCTGACCCTAATCTAGGGATCAGAAAAGATCTTCCTAAGGAAGTACTGTTAAAACTGAGAAGATCCTGAGGAGATCATATTCAACTAATGCTAAATACAGCATGGTTCGACCATAAAGTTTAAGTAGGACACAGGGAAGAGACAAGGCTAAAAGGGTAAGCCAAGGTCTAATCACAGGACTCTTCAGAAGCCATTTTAAGAGTATGGACTTAATCTTCAGGGGAATGGTAATCTATCAACACAATCATTCTTGTAGTTTAAGATTATTCTGGCTATGGTAGAGAATCAATGAAGTAAAATAAAACTGGAGAGAGACAAGTTATATAATTTGGGGTAGGAGATAATGATGGCCTGAACAAAAGTGGTGGCAGTAGGAATGAAGGGAAATGGATAGACACCAGATATACTTTTTAGTTAGAAGGAATGGGATTTGGGGACTAAATGTAAGAAATGAGGTAAAGAGAAATGTCAGGGTCAATGTTTATTCATAACCTCCTAAATTATTATAGATTTCATTTTGATGAATCAATATACTTTCATCACATGCTCCGTTGCATTGTCATTAATCCATTTCACGTGTATATGTTTAGTTTTTATAAAATAGCCAGAAAATTGTGAGAAGGAAGACCCATCTGACATTCATTCTTTGTCCTCTTATAATGTGCTTAACTTTGAGCAAAGTTATTATAAATGAATAAATGAGAAATAAACTAAAAATTGTACTTTTCTTTCATATATTGTGTCATAACATTGATATAAACTTTGTTTACATCAGTTACCGGACATTATTAATTAATATATACAATCTAGTTTTCTTCAGTGTTTTCTTGCCAACACATTTAATTGATCTTTGCAATAAGAATATGAAAATGAAAACCAGAATACAAAGAAGCTCTTAATCTCTCTACCATTTAGTTGATAAAATCAACTTAAACCAAAAAAAAATTCATTTATAATTCATTAATCAAGTAATGGATTAACATATGTTAAATATAACAATTAGGGCTTCCCTGGTGGTGCAGTGGTTGAGAGTCTGCCTGCCGATGCAGGGGACACAGGTTCGTGCCCCGGTCCGGGAAGATCCCACCTGCCGCAGAGTGGCTAGGCCTGTGAGCCATGGCCGCTGAGCCTGAGCGTCCGGAGCCTGTGCTCCATGACGGGAGAGGCCACAACAGTGAGAGGCCCGCGTACCGCAAATAAAAAATATATATATATATATATATATATATATATATATATAACAATTAATAGTAATTTAACCTGGGCTAACCAGTTAAAACTAATAGACACCTATTTTTTAGAAAACTATTGCTCTATGAAAATAAATATTTATTCATACAGTATGCTTACACATAGCAATGTTATTAAGGTACTCTCATAAGAGGAAGGCACAATGCCTCTACATTTTCCCTAACAAGTCTATCTAACAAAGGTCTGATTAAAAGCAATGAAGAACAACCAGAATACAGCAAAAGAACCCCTTGGTTTGAATGAGGAAATAACTAAAAGGGTCAAATAAATTTAAAAACTTTGTCTATTCAATTATTTGCTGAACATCAGACCATCCTGAATAATAAAGGATCAGCATCTTAAAAACAGTAAGAGCTTTATAATAATTATCACATACTTAGCTCTTACTTTTCATGTCTCAGGGACTATGCAATCCAATGTCCTCATTTTACAGATGAGGTAACTGAAATTTAGAGAAGTTAAATGATTTATCTAAGACCAGCTAGTAGCAGAGCCAAGGCCAGAATTCAAAATTCTTGTCTCCTAGTTTCAAGGTTTTCCCCAATATAAATCACTATGTCACTGAGTGAAGTAAGTCAGACAGAGAAAGACAATTATATGATATCACCTACAAGTGGAATCTAAAAAAAGGGTACTCACAGAGAACTCTACTCAGTGCTTTGTGGTGACCTAATTGGGAAAGAAACCTAAAAAAGAGTGGATATATGTATACATATAACTGATTCACTTTGCTGCACAGCAGAAACTAACACAACATTGTAAAGCAACTATACTCCAATAAAAAAAATAAATAAATGAATTTAAAAAGGGTACAAATGAACTTATCTACAAAACAGAAATAGAGTTACAGATGTAGAAAACAAACTTATGGTTACCAGGGGGTAAGGTGGGGGGTGGGGAAGAGATAAATTGGGATATTGGGATTGACATATACACACTACTGTGTATAAAATATATATAACTAATAAGGACCTACTGTATAGCACAGGAAACTCTACTCAGTACCCTGTAATGGCCTATATGGCAAAGGAATCTACAAAAGGATGGATATATGTATCACTGATTCACTTTTCTGTACACCTGAAACTAACACAATATTGTAAATCAACTATACTCCAAAAAATTTTTTTAATGGAAAATTAATAAATCACTATGTCTTTTAATTGTCTTTGTAATAATATATTTTTTCTTCAGTAATTAAATAACTTTCATTTTAACAGTTTCATGTGTTTGTTAGATTGAAAAACATAGTAAATATTTCTGAAAAATATCCATAAGAATCAAAAGTTGTTTATTAAAGTTTTTATCATAAAGCATTCTTTTTTCATATTTATTTAAAGATAACTTATATCACATGGCCAGGCCCCATAGCCAGTCTGGAGACAAGCCTTGCCCGCAAGCCTTGCTGCAGAAGTAGCCACAGCACCTGCACAACAAAGAATTTCCAAACAAGAATTTCTACCAGCAAGGTTATCATTCAGAATTGAAGGAGACACCAAGAATTTTCCCGATAACCAAAAGCTAAAGGAGTTCATCAGCACTAAACCAGCTCTATAAGAAATGGTGAAAAAGACTTCTTTAAGCTGAAAAGAAATGGCATTACATTAATTAATAATAAGAGAACATATAAAAGTAAAAATCCCACTGGAAAAAGTAAATATATAATAAAGGTGGTGGATGAGTCAAGTATAAAGCAAGTATGAAGGTTAAAAGGCAAAAGTATTAAAATTAACTAAAATTACAATAATTAGTCAAAGGATGCATTAAAAAAAGATGTAAAATGTGTCATCAAGAGTATAAAATATTGGGCTTCCTGGTGGCACAGTGGTTGAGAGTCTGCCTGCTGATGCAGGGGACACAGGTTCATGCCCCGGTCCAGGAAGATCCTACGTGCCACAGAGCGGCTGGGCCCGTGAGCCATGGCCGCTGAGCCTGCGCGTCTGGAGCCTGTGCTCTGCAATGGGAGAGGCCACAACAGTGAGAGGCCCATGTACCGCAAAAAAAAAAAAAAAAAAAAAAATGTATAAAATATTGAGTGGAGGAGTAAGTAAAAAGATAAAGCTTTGGAATGTGTTCAAATTTAAGTTACTACCAACTTAAAAGAGGTCACTATTTACATAAGATGTTATATGTGAACCTCCCAGTAACCAAAGAAAAGCCTATAGTAAATACACAAAAGAAATTGTAAAAGGAATCTAAACATAGCACTAAAGAAAACGACCAAAACACAAGGGACAAGAAAAAGAGAAGTAGGAAACAGAGAGGAACTACAAAACAGCCAGAAAGCAAATAACAAAATGGCAATAAGTACATACCTATTAATAATTACTTTAAGTGTAAATAGATTAAATTCATCAATCAAACTTCACCACATAGAGTGGCTGAATAGATAAAAAAACAAAATTCACCTATATACTGCCTACAAGAGACTCACTTCAGAAGAAAGGACAGAGACTGAAAGTGAAGGAATGGAAAAAGATATTTCATGCAAATGGAAATGAAAAGAAAGCTGAAGTAGCTATCCTCATATCAGACAAAATACACTTTAAAACAGAAAAATAAAAGACAAGAAAAGCATTACATAATGATAAAGGGTCAATCCAGCAAGAAGATATAACACTTATAAGTATATATGCACCCAATGGAGGAGCACCAAGATATATAAAGCAAATATTAGCAGACTTTAAGGGAGAAATTTAAAGCAATACAATAATAATAGGGAATTCTAACATCTTACTTACATCAATAGATAGGTCATCTGGGTAGAAAATCAATAAGGAAATATTGGACTTAAATAACACATTAGACCAAACAGACTTAATAGACTTTCTATCCAAAAGCAGCACAAAGCACATTCTTCTCAAGTGCACATGAATTATTCTCCAGGATAGATCACATATTAGGTCACAAAATAAGTCTCAATAAATTCAAGAAGACTGAAATCATATCAAGCATCTTCTCTGACCACAATGGTATGAAACTAGAAATCAATCATAAAGAAAAAAACGGGAAAACCCACAAAAACATGGAGATTAAATTACACAGAGATTAGATTACATCCCACTGAACAATCACTGGGTCATCAAAGAAATCAAAGGAGAAATCAAAAAATACCTACAGACAAATGAAAACAGAAATATGACATACCAAAATCTATGGGATGCAGCAAAAGTGGTTCTAAGAGGGAAGTTCATAGCAATATAGGCTTTCCTCAAAAAAACAAGAAAAATCCCCAATAAACAATCTAAGTACATCTAAGGGAAATAGAAAAACAACAAATGAAGCCCAAAATTAGTAGAAAGGAGGAAATAATAAAGCTAAGAGGAGAGGTCTGCTTCTATTTTTGTTATATTCACTAGTTTGTTGTATATTTTAGTTTCCACATATAAGTGATATCACACAGTATTTGTCCTTCTCTGTCTGACTTGTTTCACTTAGCATAATGCCTTCCAAGTCTATCCATGGTGCTACAAATGGCAAAATTTCATTCTTTTTCATGGCTGAGCAGTATTCCATTGTGCATATATACATCTTCTTTATCCATTCATCTGCTGATGGACACTTACGTTGCTTCCATGTCTTGCCTATTATAAATAATGTGGAGATTGGGGAAGATGGCGGAAGAGTAAGATGCGGAGATCACCTTCCTCCCCACAGATACACCAGAAATACATCTACACGTGGAACAACTCCTACAGAACACCTACTGAATGCAGGCAGAAGACCTCAGACCTCCCAAAAGGCAAGAAAGTTCCCAGGTACCTGGGTTAGGGCAAAAGAATAAACAGAGACAAAAGAATAGGGCCAGGACCTGCACCAGTAGGAGGGAATTGTGAAGGAGGAAAGGTTTCCACACACTAGGAAGCCCCTTCGCAGACGGAGACTGTGGGTGGCGGAGGTGGAAAGCTTCGGAGCCGCGGAGGAGAGCACAGCAACAGGCATGCGGAGGGCAAAGCAGGGAGATTCCCGCACAGAGGATCGGTGCCAACCAGCACTAACCAGCCCGAGAGGCTTGTCTGCTCACCCGCCGGGGAGGGCGGGGCTGGGAGCTGAGGCTCGGGCTTCCGTCGGAGCACAGGGAGAGGACTGGGGTTGGCGGTGTGAACACAGCCTGCAGGGGTTTAGTGCACCACGGCTAGCTGGGAGGGAGTCCGGGGAAAAGTCTGGATGTGCCGAAGAGGCAAGAGACTTTTTCTTGCCTCTTTGTTTCCTGGTGAGCGAGGAGAGGGATTAAGAGCGCTGCTTAAAGGAGCTCCAGAGACAGGCGCAAGCCACGGCTAAAAGCGCAGACCCCAGAGACAGGCATGAGACGCCAAGGCTGCTGCTGCCGCCACCAAGAAGCCTGTGTGCGAGCACAGGTCACTATCCACACCCCCCTTCCGGGGATCCTGTGCAGCCCGCCACTGCCAGGGTCCCGGGATCCAGGGACAACTTCCCCGGGAGAACGCACAGCGCGCCTCAGGCTGGTGCAGCGTCACGCCAGCCTCTGCCACCGCAGGCTAGCCCTGCACTCTGTACTCCTCCCTCCCCGTGGCCTGAGTGAGCCAGAGTCCCCGAAGCAGCTGCTCCTTTAATCCCGTCCTGTATGAGCGAAGAACAGACGCCCTCCGGCGACCTACACGCAGAGGCGGAGTCAAATCCAAAGCTGAAACCCGGGAGCTGTGAGAACAAAGAAGAGAAAGGGAAATCCCTCCCAGCAGCCTCAGATGCAGTGGATTAAAGTTCCACGATCAACTTGATGTACCCTGCATCTGTGGAATACATGAATAGACAACGAATCATCCCGATTAAGGAGGTGGACTTTGAGAGCAAGATTTATGATTTTTTCCCCCTTTTCCTCTTTTTGTGAGTGTGTATGTGTATGCTTCTGTGTGAGATTTTGTCTGTGTAGCTTTGCTTCCACCATTTGTCCTAGGGTTCTATCCGTCCATTTTTTTTTTTTCTTTTAAAAAAATTTTTTTCTTAATAATTATTTTTTATTTTAATTATTTTATTTTATCTTTATTTTATTTTATCTTCTTCCTTTCTTTCTTTCCTTCCTTCTTCCCTCCCTCCCTCCCTCCCTCCATCCCTCCCTCCCTCGCTCCTTCCTTCCTTCCTTCCTTCCTTCCTTCCTTCCTTCCTTCCTTCCTTTCTTTCTTTCTTTCTTTCTTTCTTTCTTTTCTTTCTTTCTTCTTTTTCTCCCTTTTATTCTGAGCCGTGTGGATGAAAGGCTCTTAGTGCTGCAGCCAGGAGTCAGTGTTGTGCCTCTGAGGTGGGAGAGCCAACTTCAGGACACTGGTCCACAAGAGACCTCCCAGCTCCACATAATATCAAATGGTGAAAATCTCCCAGAGATCTCCATCTCAACACCAACACCCAGCTTCACTCAACGACCAGCAAGCTACAATGCTGGACACCCTATGCCAAACAACTAGCAAGACAGGAGCACAACCCCACCCATTAGCAGAGAGGCTGCCTAAAATCATAATAAGTCCACAGACACCCCAAAACACACCACCAAACGTGGACCTGCCCACCAGAAAGACAAGATTCAGCCTCATCCACCAGAACACAGGCACTAGTCCCCTCCACCAGAAAGCCTACACAACGGGAACTATGAACCTGCGGCCTGCAGAAAGGAGCCCCCAAACACAGTAAGATAAGTAAAATGAGAAGACAGAAAAACACACAGCAGATGAAGGAGCAAGATAAAAACCCACCAGACCTAACAAATGAAGAGGAAATAGGCAGTCTACCTGAAAAAGAATTCAGAATAATGATAGTAAAGATGATCCAAAATCTTGGAAATAGAATAGACAAAATGCAAGAAACATTTAACAAGGACCTAGAAGAACTAAAGATGAAACAAGCAATGATGAAAAACACAATAAATGAAATTAAAAATACTCTAGATGGGATCAATAGCAGAATAACTGAGGCAGAAGAACGGATAAGTGACCTGGAAGATAAAATAGTGGAAATAACTACTGCAGAGCAGAATAAAGAAAAAAGAATGAAAAGAACTGAGGACAGTCTCAGAGACCTCTGGGACAACATTAACGCACCAACATTCGAATTATAGGGGTTCCAGAAGAAGAAGAGAAAAAGAAAGGGACTGACAAGATGTTTGAAGAGATTATAGTTGAAAACTTCCCTAATATGGGAAAGGAAATAGTTAATCAAGTCCAGGAAGCACAGAGAGTCCCATACAGGATAAATCCAAAGAGAAATATGCCAAGACGCATATTAATCAAACTGTCAAAAATTAAATACAAAGAAAACATATTAAAAGCAGCAAGGGAAAAACAACAAATAACACACAAAGGAATCCCCATAAGGTTAACAGCTGATCTTTTAGCAGAAACTCTGCAAGCCAGAAGGGACTGGCAGGACATATTTAAAGTGATGAAGGAGAAAAACCTGCAACCAAGATTACTCTACCCAGCAAGGATCTCATTCAGATTTGATGGAGAAATTAAAACCTTACCGACAAGCAAAAGCTGAAAGAGTTCAGCACCACCAAACCAGCTTTACAACAACTACTAAAGGAACTTCTCTAGGCAAGAAACACAAAAGAAGGAAAACACCTACAATAACGAACCCAAACAATTAAGAAAATGGGAATAGGAACATACATATTGATAATTACCTTAAATGTAAATGGACTAAATGCTCCCACCAAAAGACACAGATTGGCTGAATGGATACAAAATCAAGACCCATATATATGCTGTCTACAAGAGACCCACTTCAGACCTAGAGACACATACAGACTGAAAGTAAGGGGATGGAAAAAGATATTCCATGCAAATGGAAACCAAAAGAAAGCTGAAGTAGCAATTCTCATATCAGACAAAATAGACTTTAAAATAAAGACTATTAGAAGAGACAAAGAAGGACACTACATAATGATAAAGGGATCGATCCAAGAAGAAGATATAACAATTGTAAATATTTATGCACCCAACATAGGAGCAACTCAATACATAAGGCAAATACTAACAGCAATAAAAGGGGAAATCGACAGTAACACATTCATAGTAGGGGACTTTAACACCCCACTTTCACCAATGGACAGATCAGCCAAAATCAAAATAAATAAAGAAGATGTGGCACATATATACAATGGAATATTACTCAGCCATAAAAAGAAACGAAATTGAGCTATTGTAATGAGGTGGATAGACCTAGAGTCTGTCATACAGAGTGAAGTAAGTCAGAAAGAGAAAGACAAATACCGTATGCTAACACATATATATATGGAACTTAAGAAAAAAAAATGTCATGAAGAACCTAGGGGTAAGACAGGAATAAAGACACAGACCTACTGGAGAACGGACTTGAGGATATGGGGAGGGGGAAGGGTGAGCTGTGACAAAGCGAGAGAGAGGCATGGACATATATACACTAACAAACGTAAGGTAGACAGCTAGTAGGAAGCAGCCGCATAGCACAGGGATATCAGCTCGGTGCTTTGTGAGCGCCTGGAGGGGTGGGATAGGGAGGGTGGGAGGGACGGAGATGCAAGAGGGAAGAGATATGGGAACATGTGTATATGTATAACTGATTCACTTTGTTATAAAGCAGAAACTAACACACCATTGTAAAGCAATTATACCCCAATAAAGATGTTAAAAAATAATAATAAATAAAAAATAAATAAAAATAAAAATAACAAAATGAAAATAAATAAGGAAACACAAGCTTTAAATGATACATTAAACAAGATGGACTTAATTGATATTTATAGGACATTCCATCAAAAACAAAAGAATACACATTTTTCTCAAGTGCTCATGGAACATTCTCCAGGATAGATCATATCTTGGGTCACAAATCAAGCCTTGGTAAATTTAAGAAAATTGAAATTGTATCAAGTATCTTTTCTGACCACAACGCTATGAGACTAGAAATCAATTACAGGAAAAAATCTGTAAAAAATACAAACACATGGAGGCTAAACAATACACTACTTAATAACGAAGTGATCACTGAAGAAATCAAAGAGGAGATCAAAAAATACCTAGAAACAAATGATAACAGAGACATGATGACCCAAAACCTATGGGATGCAGCAAAAGCAGTTCTAAGAGGGAAGTTTATAGCAATACAATCCTACCTTAAGAAACAGGATACATCTCGAATAAACAACCTAACCTTGCACCTAAAGCAATTAGAGAAAGAAGAACAAAAAACCCCCAAAGTTAGCAGAAGGAAAGAAATCATAAAGATCAGATCAGAAATAAATGAAAAAGAAATGAAGGAAATGATAGCAAAGATCAATAAAACTAAAAGCTGGTTCTTTGAGGAGATAAACAAAATTGATAAACCATTAGCCAGACTCATCAAGAAAAAAAGACTCAAATCAATAGAATTAGAAATGAAAAAGGAGAAGTAACAACTGACACTGCAGAAATACAAAAATCATGAGAGATTACTACAAGCCTGCTCTATGCCAATAAAATGGACAATCTGGAAGAAATGGACAAATTCTTAGAAATGCATAACCTGCCAAGACTGAATCATGAAGAAATAGAAAATATGAACAGACCAATCACAAGCACTGAAATTGAAACTGTGATTAAAAATCTTCCAACAAGGGCTTCCCTGGTGATGCAGTGGTTGAGAGTCCGCCTGTCGATGCAGGGTACACGGGTTCATGCCCTGGTCCGGGAAGATCCCACATGCCGTGGAGTGGCTAGGCCTGTGAGCCATGGCCGCTGAGCCTGTGCATCCGGAGCCTGTGCTCTGCAACGGGAGAGGCCACAAAAGTGAGAGGCCCGCGAACCGCAAAGAAAAAAAAAAAAATCTTCCAACAAACAGAAGCCCAGGACCAGATGGCTTCACTGGCGAATTCTATCAAACTTTTAGAGAAGAGCTAACACCTATCCTTCTCAAACTCTTCCAAAATATAGCAGAGGGAGGAACACTCCCAAACTCATTCTACGAGGCCACCAGCACCTTGATACCAAAACCAGACAAGGATGTCACAAAGAAAGCAAACTACAGGCCAATATCACTGATGAACATAGATGTAAGAATCCTCAACAAAATACTAGGAAACGGAATCCAACAGCACATTAAAAGGATCATACACCGTGATCAAGTGGGGTTTATTCCAGGAATGCAAGGATTCTTCAATATAGGCAAATCAATCAACGTGATACACCATATTAACAAACTGAAGGAGAAAAACCATATGATCATCTCAATAGATGCAGAGAAAGTTTCGACAAAATTCAACACCCATTTATGATAAAACCCTGCAGAAAGTAGGCATAAAGGGAACTTACCTCAACATAATAAAGGCTATATATGACAAACCCACAGCCAACATCATCCTCAATGGTGAAAAACTGAAAGCACTTCCACTAAGATCAGGAACAAGACAAGGTTCCCCACTCTCACCACTCTTATTCAACATAGTTTTTGAAGTTTTAGCCACAGCAATCAGAGAAGAAAAGGAAATAAAAGGAATCCAAATCGGAAAAGAAGAAGTAAGGCTGTCACTGTTTGCACATGACATGATACTATAGATAGACAATCCTAAAGATGCTATCAGAAAACTACTAGAGCTAATCAGTGAATTTGGTAAAGTAGCAGAATACAAAATTAATGCACAGAAATCTCTGGCATTCCTATACACTAATGATGAAAAATCTGAAAGTGAAATCAAGAAAACACTCCCATTTACCATTGCAACAAAAAGAATAAAATACCTAGGAATAAACCTACCTAAGGTGACAAAAGAGATGTATGCAGAAAATTATAAGACACTAATGAAAGAAATTAAAGATGATACAAATAGATGGAGAGATATACCATGTTCTTGGATTGGAAGAATCAACATTGTGAAAATGACTCTACTACCCAAAGCAATCTACAGATTCAATGTAATCCCTATCACTACTACTGGCATTTTTCACAGAGCTAGAAGAAAAAATTTCACAATTTGTATGGAAACACAAGAGACCCCGAATAGCCAAAGCAATCTTGAGAATGAAAAACGGAGTTGGAGGAATCAGGCTCCCTGGCTTCAGACTATACAAAAAAGCTACAATAATCAAGACAGTATGGTATTGGCACAAAAACAGAAAGATAGATCAATGGAACAGGATAGAAAGCCCAGAGATAAACCCACGCACATATGGTCATCTTATCTTTGATAAAGGAGGCAGGAATGTACAGTGGAGAAAGAACAGCCTCTTCAATAAGTGGTGCTGGGAAAACTGGACAGCTACATGTAAAAGTATGAGATTAGAACACTCCCTAACACCATACACAAAAATAAGCTCAAAATGGATTAAAGACCTAAATGTAAGGCCAGAAGGTATCAAACTGTTAGAGGAAAACATAGGCAGAACACTCTATGACATAAATCACAGCAAGATCCTTTTTGCCCCACCTCCTAGAGAAATGGAAATAAAAACAAAACTAAACACATGGGACCTAATGAAACTTCAAAGCTTTTGCACAGCAAAGGAAACCATAAACAAGACGAAAAGACAACCCTCAGAGTGGGAGAAAATATTTGCAAATGAAGCAACTGACAAAGGATTAATCTGCAAAATTTATAAGCAGCTCATGCAACTCAATAACAAAAAAACAAACAACCCAAACCAAAAATGGGCAGAAGACCTAAATAGACATTTCTCCAAAAAAGTTATACAGACTCCCAACAAACACATGAAAGAATGCTCAACATCATTAATCATTAGAGAAATGCAAATCAAAACTACAATGAGATATCACCTCACACCAGTCAGAATGGCCATCATCAAAAAACCTAGAAACAATAAATGCTGGAGAGGGTGTGGAGAAAAGGGAATACTCTTGCACTGCTGGTGGGAATGTGAATTGGTACAGCCACTATGGAGAACAGTAAGGAGGTTCCTTAAAAAACTACAAATAGAACTACCATATGACCCAGCAATCCCACTACTGGGCATATACCCTGAGAAAACCATAATTCAAAAAGAGTCATGTACTAAAATGTTCATTGCAGCTCTATTTACAATAGCCAGGAGATGGAAACAACCTAAGTGTCCATCATCAGATGAATGGATAAAGAAGATGTGGCACATATATACAATGGGATATTACTCAGCCATAAAAAGAAACGAAATTGAGCTATTTGTAATGAGGTGGATGGACCTAGAGTCTGTCATACAGAGTGAAGTATATACTGTGTACTAACACATATATATGGAATTTAAGAAAAAAAAATGTCATGAAGAACCTAGGGGTAAGACAGGAATAAAGACACAGACCTACTAGAGAATGGACTTGAGGATATGGGGAGGGGCAAGCATAAGCTGTGACAAAGTGAGAGAGTGGCATGGACATATATACACTACCAAACGTAAAATAGATAGCTAGTGGGAAGCAGCTGCATAGCACAGGGAGATCAGTTTGGTGCTTTGTGACCACCTAGACGTGTGGGATAGGGAGGGTGGGAGGGAGGTAGACACAAAAGGGAAGAGATATGGGAACATATGTATATGTATAACTGATTCACTTTGTTATAAAGCAGAAACTGACACATCATTGTAAAAGAATTATACTCCAATAAAGATGTAAAAATAAAATAAATAAAAAATATATAATGCTGCTATGAACGTTGGGGTACATGTATCTTTTCCAATTAGTGGGTTTTTTTTGTTTTTGTTTTGTATATCTACCCAGGAGTGGAATTGCTGGGTCAATATGTTAGTTCTATTTTTAGTTTTTGAGAAACCTCCATATTGTTTTCCACAGTGTCTGCACCAATTTACATCCAACCAACAATTTAGGAGAGTTCCCTTTCTCCACAACCTCACCAACATTTGTTATCTGTGTTCTTTTTGGTGATAGCCATTCTAACAGGCATGAGGTGAAATCTCGTGGTTTTGATTTGCATTTCCCTGATAATTAGCAATGTTGAGCATCTTTTCATGTGACTTTTGGCCATCTGCATTTCCTCTTTGGAAAAATATCTATTCAGTTCTTCTGCCCATTATCTAATTAGGTTGTTTGTTTCTTTGATGTTGAGCTGTATGAGCTGTTTATACATGTTGGATATTAAACCCATTATCAGTCATATCATTCATAAATATATTCTCCCATTCAGTAGGTTGTCTTTTCATTTTGTCTATGGTTTCCTCTGTTGTGAAAAGTTTTTAAGTTTAATTAGGTCCCATTTGTTTATTTTTGCTTTAATTCCCTTTACTGTAGAAGGCGGATCCAAAAAAATATTGCTGTGATTTATGTTGTGTTCTGCCTGTGTTTTCCTCCATGAGTTTTATAATATCTGGTCTTAGATTTTGGTATTTAATCCATTTTAAGTTGATTTTTGTATATGGTGTTAGAGAATGTTCTAATTTCCTTCTTTACATGTATCTGTCCAGTTTTCCTAACAACACTTATTGAAGAGACTGTCTTTTCTCCATTCTATATTCCTGCCTCTTTTGTTGTAGATTAACTGACCATAAGTGTGTGGGTTTATTTCTGGGCTCTCTATCCTGTTTCATTCATCTGTGTCTGGTTTGTGCCAGTACCATACTGTTTTGATTACTATAGTTTTGTAGTATAGTCTGAAGTCAGGGATCATGATTCCTCCAGCTCTGTTCTTCTTTCTCAAGATTGTTTCAGCTATTCAGGTTCTTTTGTGTTTCCATATAAATTTTAACAAAAAAGAAGCTGACTCACAGATATAGAGAACAAAGTAGTTATGACCAGTGGGAGGGACAATAGAGTAGTGGAGTGGAGGTATAAACTATTGGGTGTAAGATAGGCTTAAGGATGTATTGTACAACATGGAGCATACAGCCAATATTTGGTAATAACTGTAAGTGGAACGTAACCTTTAAAAATTATATAAAAATAAAAATTTAAATAAATAAATAAATAATTTTAAAAAGGACACATACACTCACACAAAGATCAGAGGGTAAATAAATGAAATGGAGACAAAAGAATAGAAAAGATCAAAGGGAAAAGAATCTGAAGCTGTATATCTGAAACTAACACCATATTGTAAATCAACTATAGTTAAATTTTTTTTAAAAAATCAATGAAACTAAGAGCTGTGTCTTTGAAAAGATAAACAAAATTAACAAATCTTTAGCTAACTGAGAAAAAAGTAGAGGACTTTCATAAATAAAGTCAGAAGAGAACTTATAACTGATACTACAGAAATACAAAGGATCATAAGAAACTTTTATGAACAATTATACACCAATAAGTTGGATACCCTAGAAGAAATTAATAAATTCCTAGAAACATACAATCTTCCAAGACTGAATCATGAAGAAACAAATATATGAATAGACAAATTACTAATAAGGAAACTTAAATGGTAATCAAAAATCTCCCCAACAACACAAGTCCAGGACCAGAGGGCTTCACTGGAGAATCCCACAAAACATTCAAAGATTTAATACTTCTACTTCCCAAGCTCTTCCAAAAAACTGAAGAGGAAGGAAACTTTATAAACACATTTTGTGAAACCAGAATTACCCTGATACCAAAACCAGATAATAACACAACAAAAAAGGAAAACTACAGTCCAATATCCTTGATGAACACAGATGCAAAAAACCTTAACAAAATACTAGTAAACCAAATCAAACCATAAAAAGAAATGAAATTGAGTTATTTGTAGTGAGGTAGATGGACACTAGAGTCTGTCATAAGAGTGAAGTAAGTCAGAAGGAGAAAAACAAATACCATATGCTAACACATATATATGGAATCTAAAAAGAAAAAAAATAGTCATGAAGAACATAGGGGCAGGGCGGGAATAAAGATGCAGACCTACTAGAGAATGGACTTGAGGACACAGGGAGAGGGAAGGGTAGGCTGGGACAAAGTGAGAGAGTGGCATGGACATATATACACTACCAAATTTTAAATAGATAGCTAGTGGAAAGCAGCCATATAGCACAGGGAGATCATCTCGGTGCTTTGTGACCACCTAGAGAGGTGGGATAGGGAGGGTGAGAGGGAGGTAGATGCAAGAGGGAAGAGATATGGGGATATATGTATATGTATAGCTGATTCACTTCGTTATAAAGCAGAAACTAACACAATTGTAAAGCAATTATACTCCAATAAAGATGTTTTAAAAAACCCCAAAAAACAGTATGGGTAATGGCACAGAAATAGACACAGAGATCAACGGAACAGAATAGAAATCTCACACATATATGTACAATTAATTTATGATAAAAAGCAAAGGACATACAATGTAGAAACTATAGTCTCCTCAACAAATGGTGCTGGTAAAACTGGCCAGCCACAAGCAAAAGAATGAAGTTAGACCACTATCTGACACCATACACAAAAATTAACTCAAAATGAGTTAAAGACTTGAATGTAAGAACTGAAACCATAAAATTCCTAGAGGAAAACGTAGGCTGTAATCTTATGGACATAAGTCTTAGCAATGTTTTTGTGGATTTGACTCCAAAGGCAAGGGAAACAAAAGCAAACATAAACAAATGGGACTATATCAAACTAAAAATCTTCTACACAGTGAAGGAAACCATCAACAAAATGAAAAGCAACCTACTGAATGAGAGAAGATATTTGCAAATCATATATCTGATAAGTTAATATCTGAAATATATAAAGAACTCCTCATACAACTCATCAACAACAAAAGAAAACAAGCAAGCTGATTTGAAAATGGGCTGAGTAGCTGAATAGACATTTTTCCAAAGAAGACATACAGATGACCAACAAGCACTGAAAAGATTTTCAGTATCACATCATTATTAGCGAAATGCAAACCAAACCACAATGAGATATCACCTCACACCTGTTAGAACGGCTATTACCAAAAAGACAAGAAGTGAAAAATGTTGGAGAGGATGTGGAGAAATGGAAACCGTCTTACACTATTGGTGGAACTGTAAATTGCTGCAGCCACTACGTAAAACAGTATGGAGATTTCTCAAAAAAATCAAGACTAGAACTATCACTTGACCCAGCTATTCCACTTCTGGGTATTTAAGTGAAAAACATGAAAATACTAATTTGAAAAGATATATGCACCCCTCTGCTCATTGCAACATTATTTACAATAGCCAAGATATGGAAGCAACCTAAGTGTCCATCAATGGATGAATGAATAAAGAATATGTGGTATATATACACAATGGAATACTACTCAGCCATGAAAAATGATGAAATCCTATCATTTGCAACAACATGGATGAACCTAGAGGGTATTATGCTAAGTGAAATAAGACACAGAAAGACAAATATTGTATGATTTCACTCATATGTGAAAGACAAAACAAACAAACAAAATAAAACAAAAAATCAAACTCATAGATCTATAGAACAGATTAGTGGTTACCAGGGTGAAAAGGGTTGGTGGAGTGGGCAAAACAGATGAAGGGGGTGTATGGTGATGGATGGTAACCAGACTTGTGGTGGTGATCACTTTGTAGTGTATACAGATGCCAAATTATAATGCTATACCAATGAAACTTATATAATTAAAAAACTTATTTCAGACAGAGCCAGGCTACAGGCTTGGAGGGCCATGGTGGGCAAGGACCACCAGTGGCAGGGCAGCATCCTCTACATCATGCTCATTAGCACGAAGCAAACGCACGCGACTCTGCAGGCGCCCAAGGCACGGATGGGCAGCATGCTGCGGCTGCTCCTGTGGCTCGGATCCCACCCCCTTCCCCAAAGAACAACTTATTTCAGAGAATACCTCTGAAAACCTAAGTAATCTACTCTGTTTTATATAATACTGCTTTAAAAAGTGTAAAGCAGTTCACCTTTGAAAGTAATTTGGCAAAATGTATTAAGATTCTTAAAAATATTCAAGCCTTTCTAGTATTTCCAGTTTGGAGAATCTGTACAAAGGAAATAAGGCAGATTGAGGTTTATGCACAAAGATGTTTGGTGCTACATTATTAGAAGGGAAAAAATGGAAATAATAAGAGAAAGGTTAATTAAATTATGAGACAACAAAAATGGAATGCATTTGTAAACATTGAATGAAAGATGTTAATGACAAAGAAAAATGTGTATTGTAATAGAATATTAAATGAAAATCAAAAATACCAATATATTTATGTAGTACAACCTCAGCTATGTAAAATATACATGGAAAAAAGCAGACAAAATATGAATTTAAAAAGATGGCCCCCAATATAACTTATCTTACAAATGTATACCTGCAGAGTTCATGGTTTTCTATAAAATAGGAAATAGTTTCTGAGTACTGTTTTAATAATTGAACACATACTCCTGTTCCCATGTGTTTCTTTCCACTAAAAATTACGTCTCAAATTTTAGTCTTTCTAACGTTTTACCCATATTTCTACTCCAATTTAATGAAAATATTCAAATCTACTTCTATTAGGCTATCTATACTTAAAAAAATGATTTTATGTCATTAACTATTTAGGCATGTGTTTGTTTTAACACTACTTATATTGGGCTCACACTGGTATATACTATTTCTGGCAAATTAGCTCTCACACCAGTTTCAATGTTAATTAAAAAAATGAAAGAATTTATGTGGAATGACTTTGTGTTACTATTTGTCTTAACTCGTCATTGTGGTATAATCGAAATTGATTTTTACGAACAGCAGGACAATGGGAAGCACTGAGAATTAGTACAGATATTATTGATATTTTGCTTCCAGTTCTTGGTTAATAAACAATTAAAAACTATCTTAAACTATCCATCTCTACCTAATATTATATTATGAACATTTCCCTGAGCCATTAACTTTTCTATAATAATGTTTAATGGTACTCTATCAAATAGAGGTACCACACTTTATTTATCCAATCCCCTACTCTTAGAGATTTCAGTTTTTTCCATTTTTCAATATTATAAATAATAGTGTAATGATATATTTGTGCATGTAGCCTTACATACACTGTCTATTTCCTTAGGATAAACTCCAATAAATAGACTTACTGGATCAAAAAGTATGCACATTTTTGAGCTTTTACATAAGAGTTGCCAAATTACCCTACAGAAAAGCTATATCCATTTACATTCTCCAAAAGAAAAGCCCTCTTTTCTCACTGTCTTGCCAGAACCAGGTATTATCACACAGACTTTATGTACGATAGTAGTCTCAATAAGTTAATATGAAAATAAAGGAAAACTAAGAATACATTAAGACAAAGGCTTAAATTAAACTAATTAAACTAAATGGTTATCTTTATAAGTTTTCTAACAACAACAACAAAAACCTAGAAAAAATAAACTTTCCTCTTTCTATGCTTATGGATAAGGATAAAACACTGTTCCTTAGGGAATATACCTAGGACTGTAAAACAAAACAACAACCTTTTGAATAGAAGTTAATAAACGGTGGCAAAGACTAATTTAAAACAAACGTAATTATAAATGTGAACTTAGTCTTTTTTTTTCTCTGCGACATGTGTGGAATAAATCAATCTACAGAGGGGAAATCCATCACTCAGCACGATGCTATTTTACTCATACAAAATATGAAACACACAAACATACAAACAGAAAGACAGAGTTTTTATTCTTAGGAAATCTTTCAAATAGCAGATATAACTTCAACCAAGGAACCACTCAGGAGGGCCACTAAGCCTCCCAAAATACCACGTGTAAAAAAAATTGTGTGTGTGTAAGTTTATTTTCTCCAAGCACCATTCATTCCAGTGCCAAGTAAATGGTGGAAAAACAATTAAAAACGTACAGTGTGTTTGATCTTTAAAAGCTTTTGCCATTAAAAATATCAATAAAATAATGATCTTTTGTGTGGAATTTTCTGATAGATTTAGCTATAATTAAAATGCAATTTTGAGAGTACTAAAACTGTATTTAAAGGGATGATTATGAAAAATTGAAAACATGTTTGTCCTTTTTGATTCTAATGTAGACTGGGTCACAGATTAAAAATAAATACGATTTATTTATTTACAGCAAAATAAAAAGACTGAAAAAAATACCTCAAAACAGACTTTATTTGTCAAAAGGACCTACAGGTTTATAGCTAAAAGCACAGGCTATGGAGGCAAGCTGTGGAGTTCAGATCCTAGTTCTATAACCTTGGGATCTTCCTTATAGGTAAAATGATGATAATCCTACTAGGGTTGTTGTAAGGATTAAATATAATTAATACATATGAAGCAAGTTAAAGCAGTGCCTGGCACAGAGGAATCACTGAATAAATATTTGCTATTGTCATTCCAGGAAAGATATAGTTATAGTTATAGGCTTGTTATAGTACGAAAAAATGAAAAAGAAAAAACAACTGTGTAAAATAAGATTATGAAACAACCAGCAGTATATAAATGATTGAGTAGAGTTTTAAAGATCTGAGGATGGCAATGTAGACCCTTCAGATCTAGTTAAGCAGAATATGTTAAAAAAAAAATTCAGGCATATAACACAACCTTTATACTATAGTGGTTTTAGAGTCAGACAAACATTGATTAAATCTTAGATTCACCAGTTAGTGACCATATGCAAGTTGCTTAAGGTCCTAACCTCAGTTTCTTCATCTGTAAAATACACTTAATAAATGTTATCTATCTCATAAAATTTTCCTGAAGGTTAAATAAGAGACTATACACAGGGCAATCAGCACAGTCTACTAATATATAAGCTCAATAAATAATAATAATAATTATTATTGTTTATTGGTTCAGTGAAGAGAAGAATCAACAGATCATTTTAAAAGTTGATAAGCTAGGGCTTCCCTGATGGCACAGTGGTTGAGAGTCCGCCTGCCGATGCAGGGGACACGGGTTCGTGCCCCGGTCCGGGAAGATCCCACATGTCGCGGAGCGGCTGGGCCCGTGAGCCATGGCCGCTGAGCCTCCGCGTCCAGAGCCTGTGCTCCGCAACGGGAGAGGCCACAACAGTGAGAGGCCCGCGTACCGAAAAAAAAAAAAAAAAAAAAAAAAGTTGATAAGCTAAAGACAGGGGGAAAGTACATAAGGGAAGATGACCAGTTCTTTCTCCTTGCCATATGCAATGGCCATCTCTGCCCTCATTATTCTCAACTTTGGCATCATTTGCCTCACAATCCTGGCATAATGTAACCACTGAATAAATGTGGTTGATATATTAACGATCAGCTAGACACCAAATCCAGCAACCATTTTTTCTTTATTATTTTCAACTTATCGGAAACTACTGTGTCACTACCTAGTCAGAAACTCTCTACAAATATTCTAGTCTAGCACTTGATGACCTCCATGGACTGACTTGACATACCTTTCCAATGTTATTAACAGTACCCTCCTTGAGTTGTCTGATACTGCACCTAAACTCAATAGCTCACCATTCCCAATAATTATTCTGTACTTTAGACCTCTAGTTTTGCTCACCCTAGTACATGTTGATCGTGGTTCAGATCTTGGTGCTGCCATTTATTACTGCAGACCATTTTACAAGTTATAAAATATCTATGGGCCTCAGTTTCCCTATTAGTAGAGATAGTAACAGTACCTATCTACATAGTGTTCCTGGAGGATTAGATGGTTTAAAAATATAAAGTGCTTAATTCACACAGTGCCTACCAGAACGTAATAAATGCTTAACACCTGTTGTTGTTAGAATGCATGCTTTTCTCCCTCATCTCCACAGGTCTAGATCCTATCTATTCATCGAAGGTTAACATAACACATTTCCATGAATCCTTCCCTGACCACAAGACTTTAATCTTACCTTGCTCTCTCACAGCTCTTTAATCCTCAGTTACCCTTTCTGGCTTCTCTGAAATAGCTGTGCTTTCTTTTAGAGTTATAATATGGTCTTATGTTATCTCTCATTCTCAATTATTAAGTTCCTTAAGACAAAAATCTATGTATGATCATTTTCATATTGCACTTAATATAGTTCCCTGAACTTAATATGTACTTGAAAATATTTATGGGATTAGTGAAAAAATGAAATCCAATTGTCACTTTTCAGGCTACTTAAAATATACCTTTCTGTTCTGGGACAGTTGTTTCAAAACCAGTACTCTTATGGCAAATAGAAGAGCAGTTTCAAAGATGACTCAAATAAGGCAAGTATGATTAATGTCAGGTGGCAAATAGAAGAGCAGTTTCAAAGATGACTCAAATAAGGCAAGTATGATTAATGTCAGGTGGCAAATATATTTGCTGTCACAAAATGTTTGTTCTGTTGAATTCTTATTCTCTTTAGTGTTATAGTTGTAGAATGCAGGAATTCATCTATTAAGAAGATCTATAGTTCATCAATGAATTCCGTAAGGTTGCAGGATACAAAATGAATATACAGAAGTCTGTTGCATTTCAATACACTAAAAATGAACTATCAGAAAGAGAAACTAAGGAAAAAATCCCATTTACCAGCACATCAAAAAGAATAAGATACCTAAGGAGGTAAAAGACCTGTACTTGGAAAACTATAAGACACTGATGAAAGAAATGGAAGAAGACACAAACAGACGGAAAGATATGCCATGTTCTTGGATTGGAAGAATTAATATTGTTAAAATGGCCAGACTACCCAAGGCAATCTACAGATTCAATGCAATCCCTATCAAAATATCAATGCCAGTTTTCACAGAATTAGAACAAATAATCTTAAAATTTGTATGGAAACACAAAAGACCACAAATAGCCAAAACAATCTTGAGAAAGATGAACAGAGCTGGAGGAATCACAGTCTCTGGCTTCAGACCATACTACAAAGCTACAGTAATCAAAACAGCATGGTACTGACACAAAAACAGACACATAGATCAATGGAACAGAATAGAGAGACTTGAAATAAACTTATGGTCAATTAAGCTATGACAAAGGAGGCAAGACTATACACTGGAGAAAAGACAGTCTCTTCAATAAGTGGTGCTGGGAAAACTGGACAGCTACTTGTAGAAGAATGAAGCTAGACCATTCTCTAACACCATATACAAAAATAAACTCAAAATGGATTAAATGTAAGATCAGAAACCATAAAACTCCTAGAAGAAAACACAGGCAGAACACTCTTTTACACAAATTGTAGCAATATTTTTTTGGATCTGTCTCCCAAAGCAAAGGAAATAAAAGCAAAAATAAACAAATGGGACCTAATTAAACTTAAAAGCTTTTGCACAGCAAAGGAAACCATCAACAAAACAAAAAGACAACCTACTGAATGGGAAAAAATATTTGCAAATGATATGACTGATGAGTTAATATCCAAAATATCAATATTTATAATAGCAAAAAAAGCTTGGAAAAGCTCTAAATGTAAACAAATGTTTTGTGAAATACAGTTATAAATGTGTAGGTAAAAGTCTTCAAGGAAGCACATTAAATTGCTAACAGTTATCATTACTGGGATTTTAGATTGAGGGGATGGCCAAGGAAGACTTGTCTCCAAAATCACACCTCCTAAAGGATGAAAATGAAACTAGATACAAGACATCAAGAAAATGAAATCTAAGAATCACCAACACTATTCTTATCTCTTTTCCTCCAAGAACAACCACTATTGGGTATATAAGAGCAAACGAAGATGTATAAATGAAACATCAGCAACAAAAGTCATTTTGTAAATAATATTCAAAATGTATGTTGATAATAAATGTGCTAAAAATCAATTTCAGTCTGTTTTACAGGACAGAAAAAAGTAAGAAAAACAATCACTTCTCAATTGACCCTAGGATTCTTAATTTCTCTGTATTCGAAAGTTATAATATTTATTCAGTCTCCATTTTATTGAACTCAAGCTATCTTACTATTATTTTAAGAACAAAAAGTAATTGCTACATCATATTCATATTCACAAATATTTTTACTTAGTTACAGTTTCACATTCAATCCTTTTTGTGTAAAGATACATGGAGAATTCAATGGATTATTGAAATCTAATCTAAAGGCTGCAATGATTTTGACTACAGGACACAGAGATAGAAACATTTATTCAATGTTGACATACAAAGATTTTTAAAATAATCTATCTCAATATTATCTACCTCCAGCAGTAGTTTTAAACTAAAATAATTACCTGTATTAGAAGCATAAAATACTTGCAGAAGGAAATGTTGATATTCCTTCTGAAGAGAAATTCTGCAAATTTGTTTTATGTTGACTGATGGTTACCTCTCAAGTTTTAAATTGGGTTAAGAACATTTTTAACTCTATTTTAAATTAATTAGGTGAACTAGCAAACTCCTATCAAACATACTTCTCTCACCGAACATAAATCAAACAAAAATCTGAATTATTCTGGCCACAGCCACAAACAAAATAATGTGTTATGCCTCAATATTTTTTCGTTAAAGCATTTGTACTTACCATGGCTTTTTTCTTTTCCTTCTATTATAAATTCCTTTCTATAAAAAAAAGTACACATAAAAATAGAAGGCTCTATTTTTTTAACAACCTGCTGTAGTTTCTGGATTTCATTCATTTTATGGTATGATGCTTTAACACTATGAAGTCTATAAGAGGTAAAATATGGTCTCTGACCTTAGGCAATTTGAGGTATATTTGGGTGGGAAAAAACTGTGCACAGATAAGAATAGTGCAAACATATGAGTTGTACATACAAGTTTTCTGGCAGTCGAGGGGTCTGAACCCTTCAAAGGTTTTTCATGGTTAATCTCTAAACTCAAACTACTTGTTACCCCAATCCCACAATTTTTATTTGTTTATTTACACTAAGACGCCATGATACCAGGACATATTTAATAAATGATGTGTTTCAAAGTCACACATGTCCTAGATACATGGAGGATGTAAGTAAAATGAGTAATGAAAAAAAGGGGGGCTGTCATCCAGAAAAGCCAGCAGTCTCTTAATAGTCCTCAAAGATTAGCATTATGTTATCAACTGTGTCAAGTTTTGAGAAATTCTCTTAAACTTGCACTCTAAGAAATACAATGTTGTTTGTTTACCAAGATTTATTAGTTTAGAGTATATGACTGCAGAGGTACTCTCTCCAGTACATCACCATGGAAAGTCAAATTGTAATTAAAAGGTATTTTAGTGAGTAGCATCAAATCTGGATGACTTAGATTGATTGTTTGATTGTTTAAACACATCCCATCTATATCTAGATAGGTCTTTCGTGGTGTAAGATAGGTCAAGGACTCAGTTCCCTACCCTGACTTCATGGGTACTATCAGAATTTGCCACAGTGACCTTCTTTTGTCCATGTTCTACTAGCTGCTGACTATTCTTCCTTCTGATTGAATAGTTTTTAGTAATGTTAATACTTAAATTGCTTTTAATAAGCTTTTTTAGGTTTGGGAGTCATTTGGTCCCTTTAAAGCAATGTTTCATATCTTTATGCATGATGTGTTGGCTCTAAGGTTTAATTCTCATAAGGCACTCACTACCTTGTATTCAAATAATTTGGGTGCAACAAGCTGGAACAAAATTCTACCATAATGCAGACAAGGAATATTTTCCCACAATGAAATGGGTCACATATATTCAACATTTAAAATTTCAGCCCACAGGAAAATGTACCACAATATTTCATTATTCTTATTTATTTTTATTTGCATAATAATATAATTTTATATTTCTACATACCAACATAAAATTTTTTAAAGCCTTGGAAAAATGCTAACTTATGAAAAGGCAAAGGATTGGATTCCAGTGAATGGAACCACATGTTTGTAAGTCCTTCTGGACTGTTCTCCCCACAGGCTCTACTTAGGATTTTTTGTTTTTTTAAGGAGAATTTAAGTCTTACCTCATAAGTGAAATTTTCTTCAACTACCTGTACCTAGGTGACTACTCTTTCCTCTAAAACTCTGTGTTATGAACCTCACTCATTTAGCATTTAGACTATGTTACTTTACATTGACATCTTCCTTTTTATGCATGTGGCCTCCCAAATCCATAACATTTTATTTGAATGTCTATTATGCCAGTTTACCATTCAAAGACTTGTTTCATAAAATTCATGTGCATGTTTTATCTCCTTAGCCTGTAAACTCCTCAGAGGAAGGATTTTTAATTATATATATAAACATTCAATAAATGTTTGCTGAACCAAAGAAGAAAAGGCTATCTCCTCAATGAGATTATAAACCTCCTTAGGGCAGGAAACATATTTTATGATTATTTAAAGTCACAGAATTGAGTGTATAATAAGTGCATGGTAATATTTTTTCTTGATGACAAGATTAATTATATATCTGTACAAACATAGTCTCTAATTGTTTAAATTAAATTCTAAACTTTCTTTTTTTAAGGCAATAAACTATTGGGCTAAATATGCATAAATGTACTTTTTATTTTCTCAATGTACCATGCAAGTTTATATTATTATCTCATTGTATAATATCTGATTGCAGGTAATAAAGTACAACGTAAAAGATATTTTATATAGTCTCTCTCTATACACACATGTATATATAGTGTATATTCACACAGAAATAAAATTAACATCTACATTAATGTGATCATCATCTCTTTCAAATTCCAGCATAAGAAAATACATTCTATGGTGCTGACTCCAGACCTTTTAGTATACAAATAGCACCTGCCATAGTATGAAAGGACACAAAGAAGCAAGGTTCTGTATGAGTTGATTTGGGAACAGACCAAGATGGATTGGGCAGGCTCACACACTGGGATTTAAGACACAGGAAAAATGCCAGCAGTATCTGAAATTCTCAGCATCAGCTGTCATTCCATATTTTACTGGATTAAGAAATTATGTTACTTAGACCTGAAAAGTTGCTCGACATCATTAGTCAACAGGGAAATGCAAATCAAAACCACAATGAGATACCACTTCACACCCACTAGAATGGCTACAGGTAAAAGATAGATAATAACAAATATTGGCAAAGATGTGGAGAAATTGGAACCCTCATACACTGCTGGTGGTAATGTAAAATGGTGCAGTCACTTTGGAAAACAGTCTGGCATTTTCTCAAAAGGTTAGACACAGAGCTACCATATGGCCAAGCAGTTCTACTCCCAAAGGAAATGAAAACATAGATCTATAGAAAAACTCATAAACCAATATTCATAGCATCAGTCATAATAGCCAAAAAATGGCAACAACTCAATTTTTTACCAACTAATGAATGGGTAAATAAAATATGGTGTATATCCATGTAATGGAATATTATTTAGCAATAAAAAGTGAAATACTGACACATGCTACAACATGGATGAACCTTGAAAACACACTGAGAGAAACCAGACACAAAGGGCCATATATTGCATGATTCCATCTATGTGAAATGTCCACAACAGGCAAACAGAGTAGACAAAAAGTAGGTGGGTTTGGGGGAAATGGGAAGTGACTACCAAGGCGAGTTTCTTTTTCAGGTGATAAAGATGTTCTAAATTTGATTGTGGTGATAGTATTACAACTCTGAGAATATACTAAAAACCAATGACTTGCACACTTTAAAAAAAAAGAAATTATGTTACTGAGATGGAACTTTTAATTCATTTTGAAGATTAGTATATGTCATGAATCCACTACTTTCTTCGGAGAATGAGGACGTTTTCAGTAGTCTGAGAATATGGGAGTACGCAGGGCAGAGCAAGCCAAAAAGAATCTAAAGAATCTGAATAGAAATGCTCCAAAAGAAGAGGTGAAAGGTCCAAAGAGGTGTTTGCTTTACTTCACAATTTTGCCAAGAGCCTGCTGTACTTACTGCATAGTTGACTTGCCCACCAAAGTGTTGATTTAACTAGCAGAAAGCTTTGGAGCCCAGAAGCATTAATAAAAAATTTATTATAACATCTGTAAAGATCTTGCTCTTAAAAGACTATGATTCTAAATATTAATTACTAGAAAATCAATAATCTCTGGTAGCACTCTACTTACTTTCATAATTTTCCCTTTATTCCTTCTTGAATAATGAAGCCAACCACTAAATTACATTAACAACATTGTGAATACAAGTTATTATTTAGCTGTGAGTGGAAGACTAAAGAACATAAAAGTGCCAAAAAAGGTGTCAGTTCCTACCCTTTAATAAAAAAAAAAATTATTCCTTAACATGAAAGAAATAGTTCCAAAGCACAATTTTCAAACTATAGCTTTGATTGTAAAAGTTTTTACCTAATAAATTTGTAGAAATAATGAGTGAAATAATGTAACAATTGTGGTCTTAACTACCCAACCTCAGTGAGTACTAATGCATTTCAGACTTTACACAAGAGATATAGAGACTCTATTTGGTTCAGTAACTTTATAATCATTATTCTAGGATATACTTTTCATTATTCTATATACAAAAAAGAAGAAAATATTCTTTCTTAAAGACTATAAAATTACAAAATTATACGCAATAGCAAGAGGTCATTAAGTCAAATGATTCTCCCTCAGTAAAGATTACACCTAAGCTTTCTAAAGCAGATGACTCTACTATTTTTATTTTTTTTAATTTTTTTATTTAATTTTTTTTTTTTTTTTTTTTTTTGCGGTACGCGGTTCTCTCACTGTTGTGGCCTCTCCCGTTGCGGAGCAACAGGCTCCAGACGTGCAGGCTCAGCGACCATGGCTCACGGGCCCAGCCGCTCCGCGGCATGTGGGATCCTCCCGGACCGGGGCACGAACCTGCGTCCCCTGCATCGGCAGGCGGACTCTCAACCACTGCGCCACCAGGGGAGCTCTCTTCTCTCCTATTTTTAGGTAAGATAGAGAATGGAGAGCTTTTCCTTGGTAACACTATTTAGTGCTTACTTTAAAAACAAAATTTTTTGAAACTTCGTTTATAAGTGATTTTCTTACTATAATTAAGAACTTTTACTTTGATAACTGAACGAAATATAATTATACTGTTATTTTTATGAGCAATAAAGAACTACTGCTTTGGGAGAAAGATGAACATAGCTTACTGTGTCTCTTAACATGAAGACATTGCTTAACGAATGTCTACAAGACATTTTCTTTGGAAAAAGTATAGATTAGAGAGAAAAATCAGTGAAATTAGGAGAGGCTATATTAAACTTTTAAATTATAATTTACTTAATTACATAACTGAACTGACACTAACTAAATTGACTTATATGATCATTCTAATTTACAAATCCAAGATATTGTTTTTAAATTATGTCCATTTATTTTTTCTTAATTACTAAAATATACTTGTTTATTACAGAAAACATGGGGGAAAAAAAGAGCACAAAGAAGAAAAACCTACCTGCAGTTTTAACACATTGAGAGAGCCACTGCAAACATTTTGATGTATGTCCCTCCAATATTTAAATTCACACAAAGAATCAAAATATACATATATATATATATATATACCTTTTTTAACTTAGGAATTCATTATGCATGTTTTTTGTTATTTTCTTTAAAAGTCTACAACCCAATGCTAATGGCAGGATATCAATCTGTCACAAAGACAAACCTAATCAATTAACCAACATGATTTCCAATTATTTTGCTGGTGTAAACGATGTTGCAATATAGCTCCTACACACAATTTTGCTCAGAATTCTGATTATTTATTTCCTTTAAAGGAATTACTGGAAGTAAAATTTCTCTGACAGAAGAAATTAATGCTCCCAATACATGGTGCCCAAGGATCCTCTAAGAAGCATGAAACTATTTAATCTGTGTCTGTAAGAGAATGGTAGTACCCTTTCCCTTATCCTTGCCTCATCAACACTGGCTATTATCAATCTTTTTATTTTTAATAAGTTGATATTTGAAAAAATAGATCTCAATTCTGCCATTCCTATTACTATTTAGGTCATTTGTAATTCTTTTGAGAATTTCTTGTTCTCTTTATTCTTCCACAAGGACACTGACAATGTGCTTTGTTAACTTCCTCTCTCAAAACACTGTCTAAGGGGTTTGATTTTTAAATTGTTTATAAAAGTGGTTTATATACTAAAAATATCACATATTTTGTATCACATATGCTGGAAATCTTTTTCCAACTTTGTCACTTGGTTTTTAGTTTTATTTTTTCTTTTTAATAATTTCCCCTTGAACTTTTAGGCAACTCAGCTTCCACTTGATTGTCTCTCCTCTAGCTTTCTTTTCTCCACCTCCTTGTTGAGGGCTAACTTCTCTGCCCCCAGGAGCTTATATCAATACTTCATTATAGTACTTGTTAGTCCATTCCCACCACCAGACTACCACTTCCATGAAGGCAAGACTCCTTTCTTTTTTTTTTTTGCGGTACGTGGGTCTCTCATTGTTGTAGCCTCTCCCGTTGCGGAGCACAGGCTCTGGGTGCGCAGGCTCAACGGCTCAGCGGCTCAGCGGCTCCGCGGCATGGTGAGACCCTCCCGGACCGGGGCATGAACCCGTGTCCCCTGCATCGGCAGGCGGACTCTCAACCACTGCACCACCAGGGAAGCCCAAGACTCCTTTCTTAACATTGCAAACCTAAACCTTTATATTTAAAGGCTTTATGGAAAGTACATAATTTCCGGTAGATGTTTAATAAATACTTATCAGGTGAATGTAATGAAAGATTAGGCCTTTGCTCTGGTACAATTTCCAGAGAAGGAAACTTCTTAATAATAAAAGTATTACTTGAAAAAGACCATATTTAGTGACTTCATAACATCCTCTCCAGGCTTAACTGCAACATCTTTGCCCTTGAATCATTTTGATGTATAGTGCCTCTCTTTGTAGAAATGTAGGAAGTTAAAAATTAACATTAAGTAAAGTACTGATTGTTTTCTCATTTTAACTTTCCTATTTCTTTTATAACTTAGTAATTGAGAATCTTCTAGATAAATTCTGTGTAAATGTAATTGGTATTAAGTCAAATAACTTTGGTTGATAGTTATCAGGATATAAAAAGAAAGGGGAAAATTCATTTTTGTGCAGTAGTTAAAAGCTCAGTTAAGACAAAATGCTTGAGCTCAAATTCCAACTTTCCCACTTATTAGTATACAATCTTGGACAAATTAGTTAATCTCTGTAAACCTCAGATTCTTCATCTATAAAATGGAATTGGCGATGGTAGATACGTCACAGAATGTTGTGAGGATTATATGAGATGACACAGGTAATGCACTTAACATAAGGTCCAGAACATAGTAAACACTCAATAAGTGGTAGCTATTATTAGTTTTTAGCTGACCTACCTACTGTTGCTTGGAAGAATCATTAACCATAACTGAATAAATAAATCCCTGCTGGTAACCACCCTGGGTCTAGCAAAATTAAGTATCCCAGGTGATAAGCTACTCAATTGTAGGTCAATAGCTGCAATTAGGCTGTCTGCCCTTATGCTTCTCTATGGGATGGGGCCCATATGCAAACCTGTTGCTTATCTTCTCTTCCCACAGCATCTTAACATGTATACCATGTGAGTCCTTAACTGGTCTCTTTTTGGACCTCAGTATCAGCATCTCTGGAAGATGATTACCCATTTCTCACTACACTTTCTCCAGCCCCTGAATGATTATGCAACAAATCCACATTTTAAGTGATATCATCCCAGGTATTTGGCTTATGTTTGTGAAATCCACCATTCATGATGCCAGAACAACAACAAAAATTCCATGCGGAAACTTCATTCAATTTACTAATCTCTTATGAGCCACGTACTTTCATTTAATTCCTGCAACAAACCTGTGAGATGAATATTATTCCCATATTTTACAGTTGAAGAAACCAAGGCTCAGACAGATCAAATACGTTATCCAAGATCACACAGCTACCTAAGTGGCAAAATTATTTTCCTTTCTTTTTATAAAAACCCTATCGCCACACATAATCATCATCTTCTTGTTAAAGCCCTTCTCCAACCATGAGAGAAGTATGGCCCTGTTTTCTATCTACAGCTGGAATATGTCTTTCACTGTTCTCTCCAGGGTACTTTTCCAGAAAATTTCCTGAGTGAGCAGAACTAAAAAAGGGAATATGGATAATTCAAATAGACTTCAAGGAAAGAAAAACGCAAAATTACTATTCTCATGCAGAAAAAGAAAAAAACAGTCGCAATAACCAAAAGGTGGAAACAATCCAAATGTCTACTGACAAGCAAATGGATAAACAAACTGTAATATATACATGCAATGGAATATTATTCAGCCTTATAAAGGAATGAAATTCTGATACATGTTTCAACATAGGTGAACCTTGAAAACATTATGCTAAGTCAAATAAGTCAAATACAAAGGGGAAAATGTTGTATGATTCCACTTATATGAGGAATCTAGAGTAGTCAAATTTATAGAGAAAGAAAGTAGAATAATGATTACCAGGAATTGTGAGGGGGAGAGGGAAAAATGGGGAGTTCATATTTAATGGCTACAGAATTTCAGAATGAGGTGATAGAAAAGTTCTGGAGATGGATAGTGATAATGGTTGCACAGCAATGTGAATGTACTTAATGCCACTGAATTGTACATTCAAAAGGGTTAAAATGGTAAATTTTGTCTTATATATACTTTACCACAAAATAAAATTAAATGTGATTTCTACTTCTGATTGTAACTCTAGAGTTTATTGCTTTTTCTAATCTTACGAGTTTTTATGTTTCCTACATATTATTAAAGATTTTAGGGCTTCCCTGGTGGCGCAGTGGTTGAGAGTCCGCCTGCCGATGCAGGGGACACGGGTTCGTGCCCCGGTCCGGGAAGATCCCACATGCCGCGGAGCGGCTGGGCCCGTGAGCCATGGCCGCTGAGCCTGCGCGTCCGGAGCCTGTGCTCCGCAGCGGGAGAGGCCACAACAGTGAGAGGCCCACGTAAAGCAAAAAAAAAAAAAAAAAAAGATTTTACAAAATGATAACATTTAAAAAAATGTTTTGGTTACTTATCAAGCATTATTCCTCTTTCAGTCTAATTATCTTAATACAAATTCACTGGGGTCATTACACTTTAAAGTGCCTAAAAGCATGAAATTTAGTTAAACTAGAGATTTAAAAATTTGAGAAGTCTCTAAAAACATTTCAACCAACCGACAAAGGAAGACAGAATAGGAATGATACTTGCTGCTTCAAGGAATGCTAATAAAAGCTTATAGGCTTTTCTCTACCTTAATTCTCCTTGACTTCTACAGTGAACACTATCATCCACCATTCTTTCCCTTGAAACTGTCCCTTTGGCGGATTCTCTGCTTCCTATATATCCCACTCTGTGAATCATTTCTATATTTTCAGTACTTAACCCTCTGCTCTTCTCCTCATACATATTCATTTATTAAACAAAATTTTATTGAATTCCTTATAAGTACTTCACACTGTGCAAACAGCTAGGAATACAATAGTAAACCAAATACAATCGTTGCCTCAATGTTCTAGTGTGAGAAACACTAGATGGGAAATTTTAAAACCTTTTTCTCAAATGGACCTACTTTCTATTCTATTTGCTACCTGGCATCTGTGGTAATCTGTTGTGTGGTGGCCCCCAGCCATGCCACTCTGTATCTACATCCTTCCGTAATCCTCACCTTGAAGCTGAGCTAGGCCTGTGACTTGCTTTAAACAATAAAATGCAGAATAAATTACGTTGTGCCAATTCTGAGCCAATGCCTTCAGGAAGCCTGGCAGCTTCCACTTTTGCATTGTTGGGAACCATAAACTGCCATGTAAAAAGTCTGTCTACCCTATAGAAGACACCATTAGGAGAGGTCCTAAGACTACATGGGGACAGGAGAAAAATCCCAGCCACCCAGACTCTTAGCTGAGCCCAGCTCCTAGCCAACTCTAGATGAGAAGCCTCAAGAACAGCTCATCAATATGAGCCCAGTCCAGACTGCAGGATCATGAGCAAATAAAATGATTGATTTTTAAATTTGGGGGTGGTTTGTCATATAGAATTAGATAAACAAAACAGCATCTCACTGAACTTAAGTCCTGTAAATTTCCACATATATGTTTATCAGTCTTAAAAACTGAAAACTGAATTCATCTGTCCTCCCATTCAAGTTTCCTCTTACCGTTCTTACAAGTATAGAAGTCTAAAAACATCATCTATATTCACTCCTTTTATGGTACGTTAGTACTGAAGGATATTAACGAATGTTAGAACAAAAATAAATCCAGTGAAAAACACTGGATTAGATGAAATTATGACACTGTCTTTACTATTAGATTTTTTAGAGACTTTGCTATTGAGTCTGTTGAATTCAAGAAAGAGATATAAAATGGGTATTTTCAAAATATATTTGACATGGAATTCTGAATTCCACAAAGTATTTGGTGGGACTCGCTTTTTACAAACACACTTTAGGAAAATGGACAAAGTAAGGACAAAGCATCATGTTAAGGTCAAGAAGAAAAGAGGACAAGTCTGATTGCTCCTGAAGGCCTTTATTTTCTCAAAAGTCTAAAGCAAAAGCACATTTTTCTATATGTATATTATACTTTAATAAAAAGTAGAGAAAAATAGAAACATCAGCTCATAGTAGAGATAGGGATAGGTACGACAATATTAAGAAGCAACAGCCTGAAATTGTAGTGGTTCATCTCAGCATAATTGCATGAGTCTTTTTCTTTGTTTCCTAAACTAGTTTTGCATTCTAGGAGCAGAAACACGAAAGTTGAGAAGAGAAAGAAATATCCACAGTGATATCAAAAGATTAAAAATGTGAGGAAAGCTTAGTATATTAGTAAGGAGTGTATTAAAATAGCTATAAATGTCCTAGAGACCAAACAAGCAGTCATATGTAGTAAGAAGGTGTTTAACGGAGTAAAGTAGTTCCTGAAGACAGGGATCCTGGTAAAGGTGAGGAGCTTGTTCAGTTAGTACATGAATAAAGGAGTAAAGCGATTACATTTTTGATCTAAGAAAGAGCTAATCATGTTTTGGAACAAAGAATTTAAGGGTTAGAAAATACATTATGATATAATTAAAAGCTTATTGGACTATTTAGAAGTAACTAGCTGTGTTACACCAGATAAGTCAGGTAATATTTCTGGCCTCAGATTCTCACCTCCAAAATGAATATTAACTGTACAGTCCTTTCTGGTTTCAGAATTCTGTGAGCCTCTGATTCTAGGTGGATTCATGCCATTCGATGATTAAGTCTTTAACTTTTAGATTGTGAGTCCATTATGTTCTCTATGAGTGTCATAAATGGATTTGGGTGGATAGTAAACGATAATGAGGATCTGAAGTAAGTGGCATCAACTTCACACAGATGAAGCAGGGAAAGTGCTGCAATTTGATATTCAAGTAAAACAGGGTAATCCAATACTCCCGACCTCTTACTAAACTGAAAAGAGTTAAAGAGAAATGAAGTTATGTCCCAGTCTATTGCTAAGTCATATCAATATCTCCTTTAAAATGTTACTTGTATCTATCTCTTCCTCTGTATCCACAGGGCCATTACTGTTACCTAAATTCTCATCGTCTCACCTAACTTACCTTGAAAACCTTATATTTGATCTCACTGGCTCTAATCTCTCCTCTAAAGTTCATTCTGCAGATTTCTATTAAAATAATATTCCTTAAAACTTGTTTTCATCACATTATTCCCCATTCAAAAACCTATAATGACTTCCTCTTGCTATCCATATCAAGCATAAACCTCTTTATCAGACTCTCAAGGGCCTCCATAATCTGACTTCATCCCACCTTTTCAGTCTCTATTCCTCTATTCCTCAACATAAACTATCCATTCTAGTCCAGTAGAGGCTACTCTTCCATACATCTCTCCACTTATTTCTCCTATTTCCCATACACACAATGTTAATTCCCACCTCCATCTTTCCTATATGTTCCACCTCTCAAAAATATTTTATCCCATCCTGTTCATCTATAAAAATCCTATATAGTAAGTGGCTAAAATTCCAGCCAATCTACATATTTACTGACTGCCTATTAAGTATGAATGACAGCAGCCTTGCCCTCAAGAAGGTCACAGTCTAGTAGAGAAACTGAATAAATGAACCAACAATTACAATACTCTGCGAGCAGAACACACAGAGTTCTGAATACATGGAGCACAGAGAAGGAGCATTTAAACCAGATATAAATGGTCAATCAAAAATGGCTTCCTAGAAGAAGTAAACCTTCATCCAAGTTTTTAAGGAAGAGAAACACAAAGGAAAATACCACATGCAAAAGCATGAAATATCATAGTAGATTCAGAAAAATGGAAGAAATTCAGGGTATACGGAAAATTATATGTATATCTGTAAGAGGTGGCAAGATATGAGGCTAGAAATACTGGCCAGGGCTACAGTATGATAAAGTCTTAGGTAACACAGTAAAGAGTTTTGATTTTGCCCAAAAAACAACAGGAAACAATTGAAGAATGTTAAGTTAAGAGTGACTTCAAGTGATGAGACCTAGCTTTTAGGAAGAACATTCTGATGGGTATACGGATAAAAGGGGGTTCAAAATGAAGGCAGAGAGACCACTCACACAAACAAACAAATCAAAAATGTAGACCTGAAGTTGCAGTAAAAGAAGCAAAGAGATTTCAGATATTTAGAAAACAGAATTGATAGCATTTAGTGATTGATTCAATATGGGCAATTGAGAAAGAAGTGAGCTTATAGAGGTTACCGAAAGAACACCAATGTCAATTCCTTCTTCCCATACTACTTACAGTCTATCGCACACAACTTAGCACTTACATGCCATCATTTCATTTTGGATTTCCCATTTTATATGCATTGTTTTTATCTCCCTACACAGACGGTACAGTGATTAAGGGCAAGCACTAGGCTTCTACTTTTACTTTTTGTATCCTTCTCAGCACTAAGCACAGTACTAAGTGCTTAACAAGTATTACTAAATATTTAATGAATAAATTATTATATGCTCCATTAAGCAAAATGTGACTTTAGACTATGAGCTTGGACTAAATACATTTGAGCACTGTGAACACAATAAGCTTGAAATAAATATGTATTTGTTGAACTAAAAAACAAAATAAAAGATACAGAAGTCTTAAATTCCTCCCTGGGCATGAACTATGTCACTGAACAGTCTCCAGAATGGCTAAAACATAAGACTGACAATACCAAGAACTAGCAAGTATGTGGAGCAACTAGAACTCTCATATGTAACCAGTAGAAATGTGAAATCACTTTGTATGCATACCCAGCAATTTTACCCATAGTTACATACCCAGGAGAAAGAAGTTCATGTGCCTATAAAAAAGAAATATGTAAGAATGTTTATATCCATTTTATTCAAAATAGCTAAAAATTGAAGTAATCCAATATCCATCAATAGTAAAATGGGTAAAAAATAAATTGATATATGTATATATTCATGTAATGGAATGCTACACTAAAAAAAGAGTGAAATATTACTTCATGCAAGTTCATGGATGAAGCTCACAGACATAATGATAATCAAAAGAAGTCAGACACTAAAGAGTTCATACTGTATGATTTCAATGCATGTGAAGCTAAAGAACAGGAAAAATTAATCTATGGTGATAGACATTGGAATAATGGTTACCTCTGAGTAAGAGGGAACTGACTGAAAAGGGGCATGAGGGATCATTCTCAGGTGTTGAAAAAGTTGCGTCTCTTCATCAGAGTGGTGGTTACACAGGTGTATGTATATGCAAACATTCACTTGCCTAAGATTTAGGCATTTTATCCTGTGTAAATTATAATTCAATAAAAATTTTAAATATCTGTAGAATCCCTTATTTTGGCATTAATAAATACAAATGGTCACATCTGAGGGGAACTGATGAGCATCTGGCTTCATGTGTATGGTACTTCCTCTCTATAAAAAGCAAAAATGAGCTAGTTTTTAAGTAGGTAAAGCACTTTCTCCACCTCTATGGAGGTATCCAGAGCTTGAATGCAATGCTGTATTCCCACCTCATATTCACTCACTTCCTAACTCCCTCAGATTCATTATCTAAGCTAATCATCCAGACTGCGTCCTCAAAGAAATTCAGTTGGGCCTAAAGGAAGTCAGTTTATAAGGAAAGATGAATCTGTCTAAAGTTAACATTTTAAAATACACAGAGAAAGAGAGACAAGATAGAAAATGAGATTGGTGAAGATGAGTAAAAAGGCCTCCCTCTCTCAAAATAACGCCTTTTTGCTGGTCTACCTGCAAAGCAGTAGAGTAGAGCAGTAGAAGCAGTAAGTAGTTCTTAAATTTGGGGGAATTATGGGCTCTTTTGATAATCTGGTGACAGCTTTCTGCTCACATACACTTATAAGGCACTTCCACAAAGTGTTGTGCCTACAACTTCAAGTGATTCATGGAACCCTTGAAACGAATCCATGTTCTCTGGCCCTCAGGTTCTAGTCTAGAGGTTTAGCATAGAGGGTGTTTTCCCAGCCTGCTTAAATTCAAAAACAGAATTCTAATTTTGAATAAAAACCCAAAAGAAAAGATACATTATTTCATTGAGGGATTCAAATACTTGTGACAGAAGAATTTTAAAAATAGCCATAGAAGAGCAAAGCCAAGATACATGGTGTTTATTTTGAAATTAAATTTTTAAATAAAGAGCTTATGCTTTACACATTTTTCATGATTTTTTGGTAAATGTGAATTGGAGCAAAAAATAACTATTTTATTTTAAATAGACAAAATGTAGAAATGTAAAATATAAGAAAAAAAGAGTCCATGGAATTATAAAAGTATAGAATTCTTTGGGAGTTAGGAAAGCACTTAGAAAAGATTTAGGCAAGTCATTTTATTTTATAGATGAGGAAAAGGGAAAGTCAAAGAGCTTAAGAGCCTTGCCTAAAGTTACATAGCTAACAAGTATGGCATATATTATAGTTTCTTTACTTTTACATCTTAACCTTTTAAATCCTATAACTATCTTCCAAAATAAAAAAACTGCAATGAAGCTGAGTTTTTGATTTTTAGAAAAATTATTATTTGAAAAAAGCTACCAGAGCAAGACATGGGTCCTCTGAACCCTTGGGTGCCCTGTTTGTGCTGACATTCAGAGCCCTCTAAGCTGGGCAGACACTGTGTGAGTAGGCCTCAGGTCTATCCTCCCTCTGTCAGAAAGATATTCACCATGATGAAGGTCATCTTTAGCATATGTTAAGGGCAATCAAATACAAAAATAGAATGAGAGGAAACTCATGAGGTTTCAAGAAGGCCTCAAGGGCACAATTAAGTCAGTGGCCAAGTGGGAGTTATCCCTCATCACATAATACAGGCTCTGGCCTTACAGGCCACTGTCACACAAAGTTAATTACAGCTACAGTAAGCTGGTTCGATTGCAACTTCACAATTCTAATCTTGAAATGGATTTTATTTTCTTAAGATTATTGAAATGGGATAGGTCTGCTGTGTAAGAACTTTTTATTAAAAGTCCCATTAAGCTGCTATAACTTGGAAGGAAAAACAAGCACTAGATGCTTGCCCACTTTGAGAAATGTTATGCTTGAAGGTGTCTGGTTTCTAATATATTTTTTTTTAATGTTTGAGTTAACTTAACAAAAAAAACCCAGCTCTTTATGTCTGTCTGTCTCACTAGAATGTAGACTCTTTAATAGCAGGAGGCATTTTTGTCTTGTTCACTGCTATATCCCCAGGACATAATACAGTAGCTTGTGTCAAGTACATGCTCAACAAAACTATTTACATATTTGTAGAAGAAATATTTATAGTAGTTAACATCTATTAAATATCTGCTATAATACATCACTCATTTAGTACCTACCAGGTACTAGGCACTTTAAATGTGCTATTCATAATTCTTACAATTTTGTGAAGAATTTTTATCCCATTTTACAGTTAACAATACTAAGGTTCAAAAGCAGGAGGCATAACCTTTCCAGACTTCAGACAGTACTACAAAGCTACAGTAATCAAAACAGCATGGTATTGGCATAGAGACAGACTGTAAGGAGCAATGGAACAGAAAAGAGAGCCCAGAAATAAACCCACACACCTATGGTCCATTAATCTTCAACAAAGGAGGCAAGAATATACAATGGGAAAAATTCTCTTCAGTAAGTGGTGTTGGGAAACTTGGACAGCTGCATGTGAATCAATGAAGTTAGAACCATACACAAAAATAAGCTCAAAATGGCCTAAAGACTTAAACATAAAACATGACACCATTAAACTTCTGGAAGAGAACATAGGCAAAACATTCTCTGACATAAATTGTACCAACGTTTTCTTAAGTCAGTCTCCCAAGGCAAAAGAAATAAAAGCAAAAATAAACAAATGGGACCTAATCAAACTTAAAAGCTTCTGCACAGCAAAAGAAACCATAAACAAAACAAAAAGACAACCTATGGAATGGGAGGAAATATTTGCAAATGATGTGACCAACAAGGGCTTAATTTCCAAAATATACAAACAACTCAACAACAAAAAAACTAACCCAATGGAAAAATGGGCAGAAGACCTAGATAGACATTTCTCCAAAAGAGACATAAGATGGCCAATGGGCACCTGAAAAGATGCTCAACATTGCTAATTATTAGAGAAATGCAAATCAAAACTACAATGAGATACCACATCACACCAGTCAAAATGGCCATCATGAAAAGTCTACAAATAATAAATGTTGGAAGGGTGTGGAGAAAAGGGAACTCTCCTACACTGTTGGTAGCAATGTAAGTTGGTGTAGCCACTATGGAGAACAGTATGGAGGTTCCTCAAAAAACTAAAAACAGAGTTGCTATATGATCCAGCAATCCCACTCCTGTGCATATATCCAGAGAGAACCATAATTTGAAAAGATACATGCACCCCAATGTTCATTGCAGCACTGTTTACAATAGCCAAGACATGGAAGCAACCTAAATGCCCATCGACAGATGAATGGATAAAGAAGATGTGGTACATATATATATATAAACGAATACTACTCAGCCATAAAAAAGAATGAAATAAGGCCATTTACAGTGGCATGGATGGGCCTAGAGATTATCATACTAAGTGAACTAAGTCACAAAGAGAAAGACAAATACCATATGCTATCACTTATATGTCAAATCTAAAATATGACGCAAATGAACTTATCTACGAAACAGAAACAGACTCACAGACATAGAGAACAGAGTTGTGGTTGCCAAGAGGGAGGAGGTGGGGGAGGGATGGAGTGGGAGTTTGGGGTTAGTAGATGCAAACTAGTATATATAGAATGGATAAACAATAAGGTCCTACTGTATAGCACAGGGAACTATATTCAATATCCTGTGACAAATCATAATGGAAAAGAATATAAAAAAGAATGTATATATGTGTATAACTGAATCACTTTGCTGTACAGCAGAAATTAATACAACATTGTAAATCAACCATCCTTCAAATAAAAAAAAATTTTTTTTTAAAGAGCACTAAGGTTCGGAGAGGTCAAGATATTTTCCTAGTCTCACACACAAGAATATTAGATCCGGATTTCAGATTCAAACCTGCTTAATGCCACATTCCACATCATTTCAGTACACCCCACTGCCTTCTTAGGAAACATTTAATAAATATTTATCCATTTAATGTTTTTTAACCATTTCAGCTGATAATAAGTGTGAACATCTTGCTGAAATGTATCTACTTTTAAATATAGATTCTATTTTTTCAAATATGTCTGGAACAATGAACTAATCTTCATTAACAAAAAGTGCATTACTATCTAAATACTTTATACCCAAGATTCTCATGTTTCAAGGCAACTTTTTAAAAACTTTTATGTGTCATTTTAATGAAATATAGAAGCAAAGGTTGTGTTATTTGTGTAAACTATTTGTCAAAGTAAATCATACTCATTGCTCTTAGGAAAAATCTTACCAGGTTGCATCTTTTAGATAATTTTGAAAAAATAGTTCTTCTTCTCCTCCCCCCCCCAACTCCAGCAGTTTATTCAGAATTAATATTAATTTCTCTTTTTTAAAGTAACTACCAACATTAGAAACAGTGATGATTATTTCACTAGGTTATTTCTATCAAACATTTCAAAGAATACCTTTACCTGATGAAACTGACACTCAAGATAAATCCATTACCAACTGAAATCAAGGCAATGCATGGTGTGCTTTATTTTAAAGTCAGGAAACTGAAATCTCAGGGTCACACAGTGAGTTATGGAAAGAGTCCAGATACTCAGACGCTTTCAACATCCATCCAAGAATGCTGTGGCTAATTCCATGTTGCTAATTCCATTCTTAGTTATTCCATTGCTTCAAGAGTGTTAGCTGGATAGTTTAGTGTATCAGTTAGTGTACAATTCATTCCTCAGCTCCCTTCCCAAGGCAGTTTCCCAATGAGATAACACTACATGGACATACCCAGACGATATAAGCATTGGTCTGAGACTCAGAAAACTCCAGAGTGGTTTGCCCTTTTTTTGATGACCTAAAATAACTGTCCTCATTTCTGGAGCTGCACCATTCCAAGATGTTTTTCTTTTACCTTGTACCTCTGAACACAAAATTTTAAAGTAACCAAAATAACTACAATTAAGTGAAAAAAGTCAGAAATCCCTTTATATCATTCTTTATACTTAAAGAAGGGTAAAATTAGATATGCACTTTGGTATAATTTAGCATTGAGATTTAATAGTGACTGAGAATTAGATCAATAATTTGTATCCTGAGGTTAATGCCTGATAACCTCAATTGTTAATGCCACAATTCATTTTTCTAAATTGTGAACTGCTTGTTTATCTTGAAAGAACAAAAATCTATACACAAAAAGCATAAAATGTTTTCATATTTCTAACACATTTCTAACACCCCTCAAGTAAAAGATGTTGCAGAAAATCAATAAGGCAAAGGAAAAACTCAGTTAATCAGAAAGACTGCAGTCTCTAATTTGAAACAAAAAGGGGGTTGGATATTTGTTACTTCATTTCTCATTAGAAACATCGGGCTTTTTTACAACATTAAATTTTGAAAGACACTCTTCGGATACTTCTCAAGTTTCTAAAAATGCATAAAGCAGAAAAATTCTTACAATAAAGTTGAAATTCCCTTTTCAAATCATTCAAATCTCATTTAACTCTAGAGAGTCCGCCAGGGCTGTCGTGCTTAAACAGTTTGGCCCATGCTATTTCACTTCTAAAAAGCCATCAAGACCTTAATGAACTGATTCCCAACTACATCAACAGACTCACCTCTCAGCACATCCCACCAAGTACCCTACCTTCCTATCATGACAGTTTGCCCACACCCCCATTCTCCAACAAATTCCTTTCAGGAGTCAAAGCTCAGTTCAACTTTCTTGATAAAACATTCTCCTAATCAAAATTAAATAGTCCTTTCCCCACACCAGCAAAACACAATACCACTTCTTAAGAATTTGTTTCCTTCTGCCTTGATTGAATGCTTTTTCCCCCTTTCTGAGTTGCAAGTACCTTGAGATCAAAGATCATACTAATCTATCTACATACCTGCCCCGTACCTATCATTATGGTTATAACCTAAAAGCTAAAAATTCCCTAAACTCTGAATTGCTATGAAAAAATTTAACATAGTTCAATTATTTTCAAACAATTTTTAAATTTACATTATACTTAACACTAAGATATGTAATACAAAGAAACTGTCCCTGTGTCAACAAATGAAATCAACTGATATTTACTGAAGATTTATTATTATTGTACCTGTTCAGTATCAAATGCTGGGAGGAAGCATACAAAGAACTATTAAAATGATTCCCGCATCCAAAGGATACTCAGCAACAGGCTCTTATGGAAGGAAGACAAATTACACTGAAAGCGATCTGAGAAGGCTTTATGGAAGAGTGAGGTTTGATCTGGGATCTTGATAATGTAATTTTCTGACTACAGGAAATGCTATATTCAAGTAAAATGAACTATGTCAGCAGAGGTGTGGAGACCTCAAGAGAAATAAACAGATAATTTTTGCAAAACTAAGAAAGAGAAATTAGGTTGGACCAGACTGTAGAAATGCTTGCAGATAGAGTTAATTTTGTGACCTTGATTATTATCTGAAAGCAAAGTTAATAGGGGAGTAAATTAGGTGGATGTAAGATAAAACCTAGCCAAGAGCAGAAAGTGCTCAAAACTTGAAAGACAGGAAGAACTGAGGGTATCAAAGATTCCAATACCCCTGCCTCATTCATTCTGGAATGGCTGAACAACTCAAAACAAGAGGACTTCTAGACCAGCAAATTGTTCAACCTAACAAACAAGGGAAAGGAAATTTTCTTCCCTTCATATCCAATGCCTAGAGCATAGAAAATACTCAATAAATGCTTATGGAAAGAAGGAGGAAAGGTAGGGAGGGAGGGAAGACTGGAAAACAGCAACTTGAAAGGTGGTTTCTCAGAAAAAGAGATACTGTGAAAGACCCTAGAGTCTGAAACAATAATAATGTTATTTATCACTCTGTACCAGGCACAGTTATAAACACTGTATATGTAATAATTCTTTTAATCCTCACCACAACCCAAGAAGTAGGTACAATTATTATAACAAATTTACGGATACAAGAACTGAGGATCAGAGCAACAGCAAGACGCATACAGACTGTAAGCAGTACACCCAGAATTTTAACTCAGATCTTTTGACTCCAGGCCCTGCACTTATAACCCTGAAAAGGAGGTCATTTTCCTCAGCCTTTGGAGAGTATATCAAACCACACCTTCAGAATGAGTCTAGTCAGTTTCACTGAGTCACCCAGTTGAAGACCTGCGTGGGTAATCTAAATTATGACTCACCACACTACTATTTTACAGAGTGACAGCAACAATGAGCATGTGTTGCCTCATCCTTAAAGTACAAATAAGAGTAACATACTTTCCTCTGCCTACTCTGGAGGAATAGTGAGGGTTAATCACATTTTAAAATAGCAACTGTGCCTTATATTTATATATCACATGATATTCTTATTACAAATTTAATACTATAAAAGGTACCCATCATTATAAAATGAGCTCTAAATCCAAGTGTGTTATTCACATTAGCATTGCATATAACAAGAGCTGTGTACCAAATTAATTGCACCAAAAGTAACCATGCCACATTTAACTGTCAAATTAATCTGCTTAGACGTGAAAAGGAGCAATCCAAAAAACACTAATCTGTATTTTTCAAAATATATAATCTCAAATAAGTGAAACAGACCAAGTGCCTTTTCACTCAGATACATCTTTCAGTGTTTCTAAATAGGAAATGTTTGTCTACAAAAGCCACAAATCCTACCCAGTCCCATAATCCCAATTTGCTAGCAAAGACATTGAATTTAGCTTGTTTCTCCACAAAAAAATAAGATAGTCAGCCTAGTGGGCTGAAAACAAATTGTTTCATCTGCTATAATAGAAACTGTTTTATAGTCATATAGCTTGTATCTAGTATTTCAAATTCTATTCAGACTCTATCACAAATACTGACAGAAAGCAAGCTTCAACATGAAGCAGATACAAACTGATTCACTCAAAAGGGGGGAAAGAACTTCTACACAAAATTCTTAGCATAAACCATGAAAAACTGGAACTTGATAGCATGACACAATGCTTTATTTAATGAAATATGGCATCTTGAGGAATATTCAAAGTGAAACAAATTGAAAGGTGAAAATGCAGTCTTATTTCTCTGTGCACAAACTTAAGATAGAGAACCAGGAATAAGGATAAATTAATCTTAGAAATCTATAAAAGACTCCTCTAAAAAGGGGGAAATTATACATATCCATATTCTCTGGGGATAAAAGAAAAACAAAATCAAGTAATGCATTCCAAAAGACTATCTTATAACCTGAATATATTCCAAGATATGAGAATTGAAATGCATGTAAAGAAAGTTGTGGATTGATTCCCTACACCAGTAAAAGCTATTTTGGAAAAGAAAATCTTCAGCTGTCATAGATAGAATCACAGGGTTGACAGAACACTACCATCTAATATTTCAATTCCCCCCAACAAAATAATTATTTGAACATGTGTTCTCTACTTGAATACTTCTACTGATGAGGAACTCACTCCTTCTGAAGGTGCCTCTTCCAGTGAAGATAAACTGTTTCTCTGTAACAAGCACTCCCTGACTCTAGTTGTGTTCTCTAGCCCACACTGAATAAATCTAATTCTTCTACATGAAAGCCTTTCAGACAATTTCAAACAGTTATCATATCTTCTCTGATTTCTCCCCCATCTAGGCCAAATTTTCTTGATTCCTTCACCCATTCCTTAGTGGCATATTCAAGTTTTTCCCCCTCCTCCTCAACCCCTGCTGCTCTCCTCTTAAATACAAAACTCTAAGTACATAGACTAGAAGGGGACTCGTGAAAATCTGATATTCCTTACTCTAACTAGTAGAATATTTATAAGTTTGTAATCAGAATCATTTATTAGTCAACTAATGTATACATACTGCAACTACAAAGTTCCTGTTACCGAAGCAACATGTACCAGCATTGCTGCTCCAGTGCAGCATATTTTAATAATATCTCTTTTGAAACTGCCTTTAGAGTCAGTTTACAAGTATAGAAGAAAATTAAACTCATTATCTCATAGTCACACTTTTGTTTGACTGTTGTATCTGTTATTTTATAATTATTTTTAAACAACAAAAATAATTTTGCACTGTTATTTAACTACTGTATTTGACATATTTTGTTCTGGATAATTTCTGGTTCTTTTGGAAAACCAAATCTACCCTCAAAGTATGACAATCTGCTACTACAGTCAAAACAGTTTGCCATAGGCTCTGAACACAAGTCAAAAAGAAGAAGAGCAAAAATAGTTTGAATGACGGCAATATTACTTGAATGTATTTTTTTCTTAAAGTAACTGACATCAAGTCATTGTAATAGTTATATTTTGATATGTTAAAAAATCCATATTACCTTACGGTTATAGATTATACTGAACATATGCTGAAATAGTAAGGGATGTCACAATGTCTTCCTGTTCCATTTTGTGCAATGTCAAATTAGACATTTCTTTTTGTTGCTGAATCATAAATGGCTAAGTGTATGTACATAATATACATATTGGGTATTGCAATTATTTGTTAACTTGTCTTCTGCATTAGAGTCTAAACTCCTTGAGGGCAGAGATGCTAATTTTCATCACTGTTTCACCAGCTCCTAGAACAGAACCTGGAACACAGTAATACTTGCTAATATTCTTAACATTTTCAAAAAATCATAAAATTAGACAACTTATCCATATTTTTCCACCTCTCTTTTTTTCAGTAGGTTGAAGAAAATGGGACGAAAATAGATCCTAGCATCCAGATATTACCTTAAGACAGGGTTCTTAAAATTCTCAGGCCTATTATACCCCCAAGTGTAACGGTAAATGAAATGCTGCACATATAAATGAATCCACAAACTATATGTCAATACAAATCAATAAAAATTATTATGAATACTCTTTCCAACTTCAACAGTTCAAAAAGTCTATTTTCTTAATGAAAGAAACATATATTATTCACATCACAAAACTAAAAAAGACTTTGCAAACCAACCCAATAGTGTCAAAGTAACCAACTCTATTTACAGACTATAACTTATAAGCAGTTTTACTATTAAATGGTTCATTGAATTTTAAAAATCATTAGCATGAACAGACATATATTTACATAAATTACACTGTTTCTTTCAATCTATTATTAACTAGAACATGCATTTCAATAGATGCTGAAAAGAATTATATTCAAGTAAGTATATAGCAAATCTTTAAGAACTCCTTCCATATTAAATGTTTTGTATTCTTTATTATTTGTTATTTGAGAAATACTAGCTCATGAATTATTCATAATATCTAGCCAGATCTGTTACATCAGGTGTCAGATTAATCTAGGAGGTAGAAAGAGCTGAGTTTTACACGAAGTATTCATTAAACTTGGTGAACTCATTAAAGTATGTTAATTAGGTAGTAGACAAAGGAACTTGGTATTTGGTAGAGATTGGGCACTGTTAATACCTTGCTTTGTGTTAATACCTTGGCTGCAGTTTTTTCCCCCTTAATGAGCACAGGGAAAAGCTGATTATTCCAAATGCAGAAAAAACATCACATGTGTTACGTGTTGGAAAAATTGCCCCAGGTGACAAAAGGAAACACATACCAAAGGAACTGGCACTCTGACAAAGAGAGTATCATTTCAAAGCTTCTAAAATTTTCTTTGGTACAATATTTGTCATGACAAAACTACATGTTAATTTTGATATTCTCAAAAATATTTCATTGTTAGCAATTATTATTTGACTAACACAGCTTTTTACCTCAATTCAGATCTGCCAATAACACAAGGATATAATGCCTGTCCTTGTTTTATTACTTTGGATTTCTTTTCTTACACTGAAATTTAAAATATCTGAGAGACTGTGTGTTTATTTATAGGTAAGGACAAAAAAAATCACAAATAGTGTCACTTCAATAAAATAATTTCCTATTAAATGATAGCATTTTGAAGGCTATATTAAAAGTTCTCCAAAGAAAGACCTGAATTTGAACAAAGAAAGAGAAAATATTTGGACGCTCATGACACACCAACACATAAACTGTATGAAAAGATGGCCTCTGGGCTCTTTCTACTTTTTACCTAGCTACCTCAAATATGACCATTTAAGTTACAAAACCAATGTTCTTGGCTCAGTGTTATATGTGAAGGTTTGTGCATAATCCTTATTTTTTACACTAAAATGAAGTTTATTCATGAAAATAAAAATTAATGTTTCTTTCCATCTGTTAAAGACCTTTGGATTTGGCCCTGTTTGAGAAATAAGTGGTCCAAAGTGTCTACTACTATATATTTAGCCTTTAATTGAAATCCCCAGAGCCCAACATGAATGGTGAAACCAATATTCACTTTTTCACAGGACATAACCTATCTTGTTTCATCTATTTCTTCTTTCTGTGAAAATCATTGCCACCTTACATACAGAATTTAACTACATAAAACAAAACGATTCAACTAAGATTAGAACATATGTGTCATACCTAGCTAGTGATAACAGAACACAACACCTGGCTCCATTCAAAATATGAGTCTATCTAAAGGCAAAACAAACAAGTAAACAAAACAAAATGAAAACAAGACTCATAGATACAGAGAAAAAAACGGGTGGTTGCCAGAGGGGAGGTAGGTGGAAGGTTGGGAAAAATAGGCAAAGGGGATTAAGAGGTACCAGCTTTCAGATATAAAATAACTAAGCCACAGGGATGTAATATACAAGCATAAAGAATATGGTCAATAATATTTGTATGTGGATATATGCTTACTAGACTCATCATGGTGATCATTAAATAATGTATGTAAATGTCAAATCACTATGCAGTACACCTGAAACTAATGTAATATTGTGAATCAACTATATTTCAATAAAAAATGACTCTATCCATGCCATAGGCCAGGCTAAAATATTAATCTTCTACCTTTGTCATCATTATACCACACAGCCTCTCAGACATAGGACCCTGAAAAGTAAAAGAAGATAAAATAAAATAACTTCACTGGAAAAGTTAAGGTGCATGATCATTTCATTTACCACTAATCCTAAGGGGAAAATGTCCTCATTCTAAGGAATTACCACAGTAGCATTTATCAAAAGCTACTAATATTTTTAGATTAATCTTGTGTTTTGTAGGATATTTCAGTTACACTCCTGCAATTCTGTTTACAGAAATACACTCTTCAGTTTCTGAAATAATCTGCATATGAAATGTCATACAAGACTTTTCTAGGAATATATTTCAAACTTTAATTGTAGTATATTCATTTAAGTGAAATAAATGTCAAGATATTAAATAGAACTTTTTGGTGTTGCCACTTCTTCTTAGACAATTTCTCAAAATTTCAAATTCTCACACAAAAAATTGTCCACTAAGAAAACCATATGTATATATAAAACCACATGAATATGAAAAGCAGGTTAGCTAAAGCACCTAACTTTGCCCATAAAAGCAAGTATGGTACTATATAATTTTCTGATGTCATATTAACTCACTCCTCTAAAAAGTAGAAAGAGCAAAGGGGAATAAAATCCCTGCTAAATTTAGACAATAAGATGTCCATGTTTCCCATTTATATTTTTATTCTTTTTAAATCCTTAATGTTCTACATAGTTCATTGTTAAAAGAGCAATATTGTTGGAAAAGGCTGTATTCAAAGATGAACTGCATATCTAAGTAATTTAATTTGGTCTAGCAATGGATATACTACCTTCTAAATGTACTAGAGAGAGTTTGTTTACACAAAGCCACTGTAATGGAATCTATAATAGCTCCTGTGTGGGGCATTATCTCTGATTACAATTCTAAAAATGCTTTCCTATTGGTTCATTCATTAGATATCAAATACCCAATTTATCAACATTCTACAATTTACCAAGGTTTAAACACAAATGCTGTTCTGATTATTTGCTAGCCCAGGTAACTTTTAAGTATTATTTCAATAACACTGCACAAAAATTTCAACTATTCTGTTCATTGCTTCATATCAACTTTTGTAACATGGTCATTGCGATAGACTGAATGTTTGTGTTCCCTCAAAATTCATATGTTAAAACCTAATCTTCAATGGCAGGGTATTTGGATGTGGCCTTTTTGGAGGCTATTAGGTCATGAAGGCAAAACACTCATGAATGGGATTCAGTGCTTTTGTAAACGATACTCTAGAGAGCTCTTCGCCCTCCTCCCCAAGTGAGGACACAGCAAAAAGCAGCTCTCTGTGAACTGTGAAATGGGCTCTCACCAGACACTGAATGTGCCAACGCTTTGATCCTAGACTTCCTGGCCTACAGAACTGTGAGAAATAAATTCGTGTTTATAAATGCCCAGTCTATGGTACTTTTGTTACAGCAGCCCAAATGGATTAAGACAGTCATAGATGCAGCCAGAACTCTGATATTTTATTAAGAAAATAGTATTACATATAAGATCAAAAAGGAAGAGTCAGAGTTAGAATCCCAGAGCTTCTTGCTTTCAGTTTTCCTAGTCCAACAATCAACAGCAACAATTAAAAATATTTCCTAATTGAAGCCTAACATTTCACTAGTGCAATTAAGCAAATCTAACTGCAAAATGCTCCCCAAGATCATGTTCCTTGGCTTCAGAGATTTTCTTCGTAGGTTGAAAAAAGTTATAAATATCTATTAACAGAAAACTCATTCAGTTGTGAAATACACAACTCCACATTTCTACATAAATCAAGGTCTCTTACTAAACCAACAGCTATCAAGAAAATTCATATTATAGAATAGAAATAATTTGAAAAATAATTTTAAATAGAAATAATTTGTTTTATCAACATCACTGGAAACAACCTGAAACAAAAATAATGTACAGATAAAACAAATTTTTATTACTGCCCCAACTTTGTAATACCTTGCAACAGAGATAATGCAATCATATATTCAAAGAGAGTTTTCTGTTTCTCCTTCTATATTACCACCCTCTCCCCACAGTTCCCTGGTCTCCACCTTCTTTAACTAAATAGTTTTATAATTTACATTTTCCTCCACTTTATATCTTCTTTCTCCATTTCCTAAGGATTAAGTCTAGATTCAAATATGTTACAAGGAAGTACTAGATAATATTACATTCTAATGGGAGGCAATAATTACAATATCATATCACAACTTAACATACAGTCTCTAAAAGGTAAATCAAGGACTCAGAAAGGACAAAAATGGTGGGAAATAGTGACTAAAATAATTGTGTAGAGAAAATGGAACTCTAACACCAAGTCACCAAAGAAAAAGATGAGTGACTATAAGCACAAAATAAGCAAAGATAAACTTCTCATTCTTCACTTCAGTTTTCTGGGGGTTCTTTTGTGAAGGGGGGAATACTCCTATTTCTCTTAAATTGGTTTACTATGTGGGTGTTTTCCTCTGTAAAACTTAGCTCCAGTATTGTAAAACATTTTTTTAGTGCCTTCAGAAATGAAATGAGCTATAAATAGTTAAACTGACTTATAGAGAGATTCCTAAAAGGCAAATGAGGTACTGTGAGCAGTAGCATGATATTGTAGTCCTCATCTAATTTGCAACAGCAAATTATCAGATTAGCTACAGGAACCCCAACAAGGCCAGGTAGCTGAGCAGAGGAAGAAACACACTCTACCAAAACTACCAGGTTCACACCTATCTTTCTTCTTGATTGGAAGTTAAAGAAAAATGCGTTGTCAACCTAAAAATAACAATCATCCTCATCAACAAGTTACTTTTTTATAAATATCCACTTCAAGACACAATAGACACTTTCAAGAAGTTTTATTTAGAACATACACAGGTAACAGTAGTTTGTCAGTTTAGGGACCAATAAGTAACTGTTACTGAGCATATATTCAACTGGTTCAGTTCCTGAGTAGAGACACCAGAATATAGAACAAATAATCCTAAAACTTACGTGGAACCACAAAAGACCAAGAATTGCCAAAGCAGTCCTGAGGAAAAAGAACAAAGCTGGAGGCATAACCCTCCCAGACTTCAGACAATACTACAAAGCTACAGTAATCAAAAGAGCATGGCATTAGCATAAAAACAGACATAAGGATCAACGGAACAGAATAGACAGCCCAGAAAAACGCACACAACTATGGTCCATTAATCTTCAACAAAGGAGGCAAGAATATACAGTGGAGAAAAGACAGTCTCTTCAGCAGGCAGTGTTAGAAAAGTTGGACAGCTACATAAAATCAATAAATTAGAACACTCCCTCACACCTTCATACCATATACAAAAATAAACTCAAAATGGTTTAAAGACCTAAATATAAGACATGCCACCATAAAACTCCTAGAAGAAAACATAGGCAAACCACTCTCTAAAATAAATCATAGCAATATTCCCTTAGACCAGTCTCCCAAGGCAATAGAAATAAAGCAAAAATAAACAAATGGGGAATTATCAAACTTAAAACTTTTGCACAGCGAAGGAAACCATAAACAAAATGAAAAGACAATCTATGGGCTGGGAGAAAATATTTGCAAATGATGCAACTGACAAGGGGCTAATTTCCAAAATATACAAACAGCTCATATAACTCAATATCAAAAAACCAAACAACCCAATTAAAAAATGGGCAAACCCTCCACTGATGGTGGGAATGTAAGCTGCTGCAGTCACTATGGGAAACATACAGAGGTTCCTTAAGAAATTTAAAATATAGCTACCATATGATCCTGCAATCCCACTCCTGGGCATATATCCAGAGAAAACTATAATTCAAAAAGATACACGCACCCCAATGTGCATTGCACAACTATTTACAATAGCCAAGACATAGAAGCAACCTAAATGACCACTGACAGATAAATGGATAAAGAAGATGTGGTACACGTATATAATGGAATACTACTCAGGCATAAAAAGAATGAAATAATGCCATTTGCAGCAACATGGATGGACCTAGAGATTATCATACTAAGTGAAGTCAGAAAGAGAAAGACAAATACCATATGACATCAATTATATGTGGAATCTAAAACAATGATACAAATGAACTTACTTACAAAACAGAAACAGACTCACAGACATAGAAAAAAAATTTAAGGTTACCAAAGGGGAAATGTAGGGGGGAGGGATAAATTAGGAGTTTGGGATTAACATATACACAGTATTATATATAAAATAGATAATCAACAAGGACATACTGTATAGCACAGGGAGCTCAATATTCTGTAATAACCTATATGGGAAAAGAATCTGAAAAAGAATAGATATATGTATATGTATAACTGAATCACTTTGCTGTACACCTGAAACTAACACAACATTGTAAATCAACTATACTCCAATAAAATTTTTTTTAAAGATGTGGTATGTATACACAATGTAATATTACTCAGCCATAAAAAAGAATGAAATAATACCATTTGCAACAACATGGATGGACCTAGAGAATATCATACAAGTGAAGTCAGACAGGGAAAGACAAGTATTATATAATATTACTTATATATGGAATCTAAAAAATAATACAGATGAATTTATTTACAAAACAGAAACAGTCTCACAGACAGAAAACAAACTTATGGTTACCAAAGGAGAAAGGCGTGTGGGGGGGGAGATAAATTAGAAATATGGGATTAACAGATACATACTACTCTATATAAAATAGATAAACAACAAGGATTTACTATATAGCAAGGGAACTATATTCACTATCATATAATAACCTATAATGGAAAAGAATCTGAAAATAATATATATATATATAACTGAATCACTTTGCTGTATATCTGAAACTAACACACTATTGTAAATCAACTATACTTCAATTAAAAAAAAAAAGAAACCGGAATATGGGCGTACTAAGGCCTAGAGCTAAATCTTTTAAATGCATTATGGCTTTGAAAGGTCCCACTGTGGCCAAGGCTGAAATGTACTGGTTTCAATATTAACTGTACAGATCTTCACCTGAGTAACAAATCATATGGAAATCTGATTAACCATGGGTCAAGATATCTGAGGAGCACAATGCAGGGAAACAACAAGGAAATTTGGAACAAGTGGAAAATAGTTGGTTTTTATTACTACTATTATTGTTGTATTATGTTTTTAATACAGCCTAACTATTTCGATAGGATAGAATAATTTCTAGTCACAGGGATTATTGGCAGATAATTTTTTTTTAAATTGCATCTCCTTTTAACTACAAACTAATTATAATAAATTATAATTTTAAAGAGGCTAGAGGGCCATTATTTGCCTCCTCAAAACAATGAATAAAGAGGTTTGGTTATTTCAGATACGGTTTTAAAAATGAACACGTCAGCAACGTTTTTTACTATAGAAAAACCAGTCTCTAAAACAATTGACATAACCTACCAAGAGATAAGGAAAGAGCCTAGATGATCTCTTAGGGTCTCTTTAGCACTTGTCTATGATATCAAGAATGTACACACCACTTATCACACCATATTAGGTCATAGCATTGGGAAGAAATTAAAGACTCCATAGAGTCAAGATATTATTCACTTTAAAAATCATTATTAACGAGTAGAATGTCTCCATAAAGTCTTCTTAAGACTACTATTTTTACTTTTTAAAAGTAACCGATATGAAGTCTTGGGTTTAGCTTAAGAATATTACAAGTTGAAATGAAATTCTGTTGCCTGAAGTAAAGTATCCTAACGTACTAAAATATGCATTTATAGTGAAAACACATAATTTGTTTCTGAAAGCTTATGTTTCAACACTTCTACTACCTACGCAATTTTGGACAAGTCATTTTAACTATGCAGTTTGAATAATTCAATCTGCAAAATGGGAGTGAAACCAGGAAATAGAAAGCCTAAAAATATTATTGAATTCTTCAGAGATCCATAAACAAACAATGCTAAGAGGCAAAGCAGTACATTTCAGAGGCATTCTAAGAATATCTCTAAGAAATTTTCATAAAGCATTTACAAACAGAAGCTAAGTATCCAGACTGTCTTGAAGACTTCTACTCTGAATATAATCAGAAGAAAGACTTCCACCCATTCTGTTTCACCTATATTGTCATTAAACATTATTCTTGTTGGACTTTCTATGATTACACTAGTAGAGAAACAAACTAAAGTATCCTACTGAGCAGCAGTGAGAAAAGAAAACTATACAATATAAATTAAAAACTGTTAAGACTACAATTTTAAATTGACAACATGTGATCTGGGGTGTTCCTGAAATCTTATTCATATAATCAGAGCTTATATCTAAATTTAGTAGACATAGGTACTGAAGTATTTAATGAATATACAATGTAATGTTGTCCTTTATTTTCATCTAAGTGGATTGTATACTGATTTTGAGAAAATATGGTAAAAGTCCTGGACAACAATAATGCTCTCACATACGTCCACTGCTTCTTACTGAAAATCTGTTAATACAGAATTACATTTTTCCATTTTGTATACTCATGTCTTAGCAGATTGAACTTGCCACATAATAAAAGGCTCAGAACAAAGTCAGGAGAGGTAAAGATAGCATTAAATAATTTGGTTGCCATCAAAATGCTAGAATGCCATGCAATTCCACGTTCTTTAGAGTTTTATTGAGACATAATTCACACACAATACAATCCACACACTTAAGGTGTACAATCCAATAGTCTTTAGTATGTTCACAGAGTTGGGCAATCAACATCACAATTGATTTCAAAACCTTTTCAGCACCTCAAAAAGAAACGCTGTGCCCATTATCAGTCACTTTTCTTCCCCTGCCAACCCTCTTCCCCTCACCAACCCTAGGCAACCACTAATCTACTTTCTGTCTCTATGGATTGCCTAATCTGGACATTTCATATAAATGGAATCATACAATATGTGGTGTTTTCGTGACTGATTTCTTTCAATTAGCACAATGTTTTCAAAGTTTGTTCATGTAACATGTATTATTACTTTATTCCTCTTTATTGACACATAATATTTCATTATATGGATATACTATATTGACGGGCATTTGGGTTTTCACTCTTTTTGCCTATTATGAATAATGTTCCTATAATTATTCTTGTACAAGTTTTTCTGTCAGCATATGTTTTCCCTAGCAATTCCATTTTTGAATACTCATTTTTAAAAGGTACGTAAAATTATTTTCTTAAACACATAGTAAAAACATTTTATAAGTGCCAAATACCTTTTCTTGGTGGTTATGATCATCAATAAAATATAAGTAAAGTTTGCCACACTATACACAATTCCAGTTCCACTTATACTTTGCTGATTGACTTCAGTCAAAATTACTATCCATTAAAATGATCATCAGATTTAAGTTTCAAGAGATGCAAAACCAGGAATTTTTCACAAGCTCTTATCTCCTGCTCTCTATCAAATAAACTAAAAAGGCATGAACCTATTAAACAGCAAGGCAAACACTACCATGTTTTATTCTAAATGTTTTTATTCATCTGGATTTTTCTTTAAATTGATTTTTATTTTGCTTCTGGGCCAAGGTATCTAAAAGGTAATAGATTCAGTCTAAGCAACCAAACAATACTAATGCAAAAGTTTACTTGATTCACAAAGTAGAACTTCTCAAGTCATAGAAGTTATTGTTTGTTTATTAGCATTATTTACAACCAGAGACACAAATTTATATAACACTGCGGTAAGCAGAATTCTAAGATGGCCCTCATGATCCGCACCCCCTGGTATTTACATCTTTGTGTAATCCCCTACCCTTGAGTGTTGGCAGGACCTATAATTGCTTCTAACCCTAAGAATATGGCAAAAATGAAGGCATGTAACTCCCATAATTGTGTTACGTTATGTGGCAAAGGTGAAGGGATTTTGTACATATAATTAAGGTCCCTAATTAATAGTAAGTTAATCAAAAAGGAGGTTTTTCTGGGAAGGCCTGACCTAATCAAATGAAGCCTCTAAGAGGATCTAGAGATGACAGTCTTTTTTTTTTTTTTAATAAATGTATTTATTTATTTTTGGCTGCGTTGGGTCTTCATTGCTGTGAGCGGGCTTTCTCTAGTTGTGGCGAGCGGGGGCTACTCTTTGCAGTGCGTGGGCTTCTCATTGCAGTGGCTTATTGCGCTCAGGCTTCAGTAGTTGTAGCTCACAGGCTCTAGAGCACAGGCTCAGTAGTTTTGGCACATGGGCTTAGTTGCTCCGCAGCATGTGGGATCTTCCCAGGCCAGGGCTCGAACCCATGTCCCCTGCATTGTAGGTGGATTCTTAACCACTGTGCCACCAGGGAAGTCCCAAGGTGACAGTCTTGAAGTAGTAACATTACACAGATGCCCAGCAGCTACTCAAGTGTTAACTGAAGACAACTGCTTACATGTATGTGCATGAGGACAAAATCCAAAAGTAGATAAATAAATAAATGGTTGAATTTCTAAATAATCATCCTTATGTATTATAGTGTTAACCATTCTTCAGAGTCAAAGTGAAGACACTATCGAGCACAGAAGCTTCATTCGGAACCTAATAGTGACCCTTCCAATATAGAACATTTATTGACAAATTGCCTATGATTTATGTATGATGAAGAATATAAAGTGAACAAGATGGGTTCCCATCCTTCAGCAGCTTAGCATTTATTGGCAGAGTCAGAAATATACAGATAACTATATATAGTACATGGCATATAAGCTACAAGGAACATAAAAACAAAATACATCATAGTGTAAATGAGGTAGGTATAAATAATGAGTAAAGAAACAGAACCACACAAATTGACCAAAGGTCATGGAGCAAATTTCTAATGTCACTATGGAAAGGAAGGGGCTCACATTCATCACCTACTGTGTGCCAGGTACCCCACTAGATTCTTCACAAATAATGCCATATTTAATTCTCACAATCCTGTAAGGTGGAGTTATTGTATCTTTATTGCATAAATAAGAATATTTCTAATCAGAGAGATTAAATAACTAGGCCAAAGGGGAGAAGGGAGTGTCAGGATTTACACTTCCCTAACATAATGCTTCCTTATACTAAAACACCGTAAGAGAGTAGTATAATTGTTATTATTATTTCCACTTTATAGCTATAGAAACTACCATTCAGAGGTTGACTTGTCACTCAATTAGAGAAGAAGGACTAGATCTTGGCCTTCTGATGCCTGGCCTCCTACCTTTTTCACAATAATCTTTTCCACAATACTTCAGAGAGAAACCAAGGGCAGAAAAGGAAAATAAAACGTGCAGCTCCGATTGTAGCTGTCCTCTAACAGCGATGAAGCCCTATTTTCTACAATCAAGCATCTAGTTACTTCCATAGTCACTAAATGCTCTCTATTCACAGTCTATGCTGTCCTTTCTTTTTTTTATAATCCTGAAAAAGTAGATTCACAGATACAGTGTCAACTAAAGGATCTACTGGCATATTCCTTTGCCTTTGTTATTCTTTATTCTGCAAAAATGACACACAAACCTGACTGCCATAGTTCCTCCACTCTCCTTATCCTTTCATATGCTGTTGTTAATTCCTGTACTATCCACACCTGTCTTTAAACACTTCTTCTTCCTATTTGCTACATATTTCCCTCTAACTCCTCCTTCAAACCTCCTAAACCATTATCTTCTCCTTTTTCCCTATAGAGATTTAGATTGCTCTGTTATACTGCCTAGTTCTAGAAGTCCTCCTCAGATCTCTAGAAAGTATATTATCTGTAATATAGGATTGAAATTTTTTTAACTGAATATTTTTTCTAAACAAAAAGGAGAAAGAAAAAGAAAGCAAAAGAGGCAAATGTTTTCTTATTAAAAGCTAAATGGGTTTTAGGATGTTTCAAATTGAAATGATGTTTTTTTGATGCCTAAGTATCTACCAACTAAGATTTTATCAAATTATAATCATTTGCTAATCTTTTCTTTGTATGCTCTACTTGGTTCCCTACTTATTGGTCTCCATTGTAAGTATATAATGTACAGAAGTACTATGAGCAAGGCAACTGAAGCAATACTGAAACCCCTTCCTACCCAAAATACTGCTCACTAGCTTGCCTCTGCCATATATAATCATGCATAGAATCACTTCTGCTAATGAAGATAAGTGTTGCACTCAACACAAAATCCCACTGAAATCCAAATATATGCTAACCATGTGACCCAGGAGAGGGAAAAAAGGAGCACAATGCTTGGCATTAAATGATGAAGTTATATTTAAAGATACTTTCCCTCTAAAAGCTAATGAATAGGATTCTCTCAAACATCAACTAAGGAAATATTTCCTTCACTCTTACTTATTGTTCCTATACCTACAAAAATTATAAAGTAAATAATAAGTTTTTTAATTTAAAAACTTAAATACACAACTAAGTACATCTTTTCATAGCACTTTATCATAACTGACATTTTATTTACAATGTACATGGATGATTTCAGTCAAATGGAAGATGTAAAATCAAATTTTACACATTAGACAAGAACTAACCATTTAAATCTACTTACTAGACATAATCTAATTACTGTAATGCTATTCTCTGACACAACATTATTTCATCTTTTAAAAGTTTCAGAGCAAAAGAGATTTCAAATCTAACCCAAACTTTTGAACATGTGTTATAAATTTTATTTCTGTCAAAACAGCATGGCCATCTACATACTCACTAATGCTTTGCCTTAAAAGTTAATTATTTATCAGAAATATAGATTCCTGTAAAGCTTTAAATTTACATGTAGTCATCTACTCAGACATTCTGAGTAAGAATAGATCTCAAGTAGGACTGGCAAACAAGTAGCAAAAAACAGTCATGGGTACTTGTTTTTAATTTTCAATATAGAATAAAATTGTAATTCTATGTCCATATTTTCCTGCAAAGAACGACCTACAGATATATTTTCAATTTCAATGTATACAGACCTTACAGAGGGACTTGCACTTGGGGTAACAGTAGACTAGGTAATTCAAACCAACCCTCCCACTGATAACTGTAAAATCCTTTAAATAAAGTTTAAAAAAATCCTTTTCAGCAAGGAACTAAAACTATAAAAAGGAGCGTTGCATTTTTATGAAAGAATCAACTAGAAAGAACTAAATATAGAACTAAAACCTATCATAAATGAAACTAAGACCTCAATGACTGAGAGATAGGTCAGAAGAAAATATCTAGAAAAAAAAGAAGAAGAAAGAGGCAATCTATAGAAAATACAAGAGAAAGAGTAAGAGATATCAAAGATATGGAGATGGTCTAACTTAAATTGAACTGAAATTCCAGGAGGACAAGAGATAAAAATAAGAGAGGCAATATTCAAAAATATAAGTGCTAAGAATTTCCCAAAGCTAATGAAAAGCATCAAGTCACAGATTTAAGAAGCCCAGTTGACTTTGAATAAGAAAAAAAGAGCAAACAGCTAAGAACTGTAAATTCTTAGTTGCAGAGATGGTAAAGGAATCTGTAAACATATGTTGAAAACTGAAAAACAACAGAAAAGATCAACAATACTAACAGCTGGCTTTTTGAAAAGATAAACAAATTGACAAAACTTTAGATAGACTAAGAAAAAAAGAGAAGACTCAAAAAAAATCAGAAATAAAACAACAGACATTACAACTGATACTACATAAATACATAGGATCATAAGACACTACTATAAATAATTATATGTCAACAAATCAGATAACCTAAAAGAAATGTAAACATATGTTGAGGACAGTGACCATCTCCTAAACTAACAAGTCAGTTAACATCTAAAAGCCACACATTGCTTGCAGGGAAAGAAAAAATATAATTATGGCATGAGCTCACCATAAATAGAAAAAAAAAAAAAGGAATGTTATTAACAAGTAAAATACTCTGTCATCTACTGTCATTGCCCAGAGGATTGCATCTTGGTCCCATGTCTATTATAATTTCCTATTTTAGTTTTTTAAGCTTGCTCTTTAATTTCATGCAAATATCTTATTTGCTTTCCATGGTAATAATCTCCTAATAACAGAAAGCGCTTTAATAAATTTATCAAATCTACCATAAATGCCTATCTTCATATTGTCAACTGAGGAAAAAAATAAAACACACAACATGAGAGCTATGAGTTCAGTTTTATTTGGGGCTTACTGAGGACTATAGCCTGGGAGACAGCCTTTCATTTAGGCTGTTTCTCTGAGGAACTGCTCCAAAGAGGCAGTGGGGGAGGTCAGTGCATATATGATTTTGGTGAAGGGAATACGTGCAGTCAAGCACACATCTCAGTAGAAGGTTGCTGCTAGTCATGAGGAGCAGATATCTCCATTACTGAGTTTTTCTAGTTATGATAAGACATAAGAAATTGGGTTCATAAAATTTTCTCCCGAAAATATCTAACAATCTAAATGCCTGTTCTGCCAGCTTTTCCCAGAGCACAGAGTGCCTCATCCCTGATCTCCACCCTAAACTCCTTTCAGGGCGTGTTAAAGGTCAGCTCCTGCAGTGGCTAATGACCTAATCCTTGTAGAGCTGGATGGTGAGTGACATTCTTTAGTTGGCAATATCTTATTTAACAAAAAGTGGTTGTTATAATTTCTTGATAAAACATGTTCCCAGCCAATTATGAACATCTGCCCCATTGTAAAAAAAAAATAATAACGTCTATAAAATTTTTGTTTTTATTGATTCATTGTAAGTATCCATAGTGATCTAAATAGATCAAATATAAGCAATATATTATAAATAACTTTACTCAACTAATAGCTTAACTCTCAAAAACATCTGGATCAACAGACTATAAAATATTTTATTTTTATAAATTTTGTATGGTATAGCAGAAAAGGAAGGAATTAACATTTGTGGATCTATTTTTATGTGCCAGGCTTAATGCCAGATGTTTCTAATACATTAGCTCATTAATACCTACAAAACCCATGCAAAATAGTTGTTATTAGATCTCTATTTTTCAGATAGATAAACTGAGGTTCAGAGTAAGCTAAAACAGAGTCCTTTATCTTCCCACCCAGTGACCATATAGATTAATTAATAACAAAAAGTATTCAGAGGGTAACATCATTAACTCTATATGCTTCAAATTTATTGTTGTTTTTATTACTATAGCTTGCAACACTTATTAGATAACATTTAATAATGATAGATTTACTGTTTGAAGTAGAAAGAGAAATCATCAAATACTTCTTGAATATCATGTGAAATGTTATATCTTAGAATCCAGAATATTATAAATCTTTGTAAATTTGATCACACTATATGTATTTTTCATGTTCAGGTTACCAATTTTTAAGCCCATACCATTCTCAATTTTTATTTTAAATGAGTTTTGGTTTTCATCATATGAAACTAAATAGACACCCATATTAACTAAGAATACGTATGCATTTCACAATATATTTATAAAGCAAATTATATTTTTAAAAAATTCTTACAGGGCTTCCCAGGTGGCTCAGTGGTTGAGAATCTGCCTGCTAATGCAGGGGACACGGGTTCGAGCCCTGGTCTGGGAGGATCCCACATGCCACGGAGCAACTAGGCCCGTGAGCCACAACTACTGAGCCTGCGCGTCTGAAGCCTGTGCTCCGCAACAAGAGAGGCTGCGATAGTGAGAGGCCTGCGCACCGCGATGAAGAGTGGCCCCCGCTTGCCACAACTAGAGAAAGCCCTCGCACAGAAACAAAGACCCAACACAGCCAAAAATAAATAAATAAAAAATATACAATTCAGGTAATTAAAAAAAAAAAAAAATTCTTACAAAAGCATGTTCTAATTCTCAGGTCTAAGTTCTATTGGCTTGAATATTAGCATCAGGTTAGGAATTTTTGAATGACAGGTGACTCATGCACCAAACAGTAAAGTCACCACTTTTGTGTAAAAATATGTTATTTAATTTTATGTGTTATACTCTTATTTTATAATTATTATTAGAAGGCAGTTTCAAAGATAAGACATTTTCAAAAAATTCTTAATAAGTAATTGTTGAGTAGTGGTCAGTTTTGTTTTAATATATTCTACACTTCACTTATTTAAAAACAACATTTTGCAATTGATAGGCAAAATTGTTTCCTATATTTCTTGTTTGTGAATATTTTAAATTTTTTTTTTTTTTTTTTACATTATGCGGGCTTCTCACTGCTGTGGCCTTTCCCATTGCAGAGCACAGGCTCCGGACGCGCAGGCTCAGCGGCCGTGGCTCATGGGCCTAGACGCTCCGCGGCATGTGGGATCTTCCTGGACCAGGGCACGAAACCGTGTCCCCTGCATCGCCAGGCGGACTCTCAACCACCGCGCCACCAGGGAAACCCAATATTTTAAATTTAATTTACCCACCTTTATATATAGTGGACAAGTCATTCACTATTTAATACTCTGCCACTAAAATATAATTAGACAGTAATAAGTTGAAACAACTGTATAAAGAGGCATCAAAATACAAAAGAACCATGAGAAATGAAATGCCCTATATCACTTTAAGTCCTAGGTATTTTCAAAGCAAAAGGTCAATATGTTGGAAAAATAAGTATATTTGTTTATGTTATTACTTTTGAGTTTTTTTAATCCATGCCATGTATATGTCTTTTCCCTTTAATTCAACATGATCCCTCAAAAGAACAATAAAAAATAGTTATTAGGTGCCAAACTGAAAATTCCCAATAGCCAAAGCTGGAACAATTTGCACAAAAAAATAAATAACATAGTATTGGATTATAATCCAATGAATAAAATAACTATGCGTGAGTCCATATTGATATAAATAAATGATTGGATAAGTAGATAAATGGGAGAGAAGGATAAATCTTTCTTACAGAAGAATTTCAAGTAATGTATGTAAATACTTACTCCCTTCCAGAGGGTAGAACTTCCTCTCTCCTTGAATGTGGACTGGACTTAATGACTTGCTTCCAAAGAATAGAGTATGGAAAGAATAAGGCAGTAACTTTACAATGAAGAAAACCTGGCAGACATTACTTTAATCAAGTGATCAAGGTTAACATCAGCAGTGATAACTCAAGTTGGTATCATGTACCACCTGTATGATGTAATGAGAAAAGCACTTCACTTCTGTGGTAACGTTCCCAAAACCACATAACCCCAGTCTAATTACAAGAAAAACATCAGACAAAGCAAACTGAAGGGCATTCTAGAAAATACGTGTTTAATTTTCTTCAAAACTATCAAGGTCATGAAAAATGAGGAAAGAGAGAAACTATCACAGACAGAAGAGACTAAGGAGACATGAATAGTAAATGCAATGTGGTATCCTGGATGAGATCCCAGAACAGAAAAAGAGCATAAGTGGATAAAATGGTGAAACTTGAATAGAGTTTGAAGTATAGTTGAAATGAATATGCCGATGTTAATTTATTAGTTTTGACAAATGTACCACTTATGATGTTAATATTAGAGGAAACTGGGTAAAGGGTATATGGGGACCCCGCATCTCTGCATCTTTCCTATAAATCTCAATTTATTCCAAAATAAAATGGCTACTTTTTAAAATTCATTAGGTTTTGAATCACTACCAATAAAGTCTACTTAAGTTAAAGATCAAAAACTAATTTTAAATAATATATATAGAGGAAAATATACTTATGAACTTCAGTAAAATACAAAAAGAAAAAGTTGACACATGAAAAGATTAATCAATTTGACTACCTCACAATGAAACACTTCTATGGAAAGAATACCACAAATAAACAGGCAAAACCTGAAAAATAAAATGTATAATGTAATTAACAGACAAATATTAGACTCCATAAGAATTCTATAAAAATCTACATTAAAAAAATAGGGTTTTTTTCTTAACATCTTTATTGGAGTATAATTGCTTTACAATGGTGTGTTAGTTTCTGCTTTATAACAAAGTGAATCAGCTATACATATACATATATCCCCATGTCTCTTCCCTCTTGTGTCTCCCCCCACCTCTGACCCTCCCTATCCCACCCCTCTAGGTGGTCACAAAGCACCGAGTTGATCTCCTTGCGCTACGCAGCTGCTTCCCACTAACTATCGGTTTTACATTTAGTAGTGTATATATGTCCATGCCACTCTCTCACTTTGTCCCAGCTTACCCTCTCCCCTCCCCGTGTCCTCAAGTCCATTCTCTAGTAGGTATGCGTCTTTATTCCTGTCCTGCCCCTAGGTACCTCATGACTTTTTTTTTTTTTGATTCCATATATATGTGTTAGCATATGGTATTTGTTTTTCTCTTTCTGACTTACTTCACTCTGTATGACAGACTCTAGGTCCATCCACCTCACCATAAATAACTCAATTTCGTTTCTTTTTATGGCTGAGTGATATTCCATTGTATATATGGGCCACATGTTGTGTATCCATTCATCTGTCGATGGACACTTAGGTTGCTTCCATGTCCTGGCTATTGTAAATAGAGCTGCAATGAACATTTTGGTACATGACTCTTTTTGAATTATGGTTTTCTCACGGTATATGCCCAGTAATGGGATTTCTGGGTCGTATGGTAGTTCTATTTCTAGTTTTTTAAGGAACCTTCATACCATTCTCCATAGTGGCTATATCAATTTACATTCCCACCAACAGTGCAAGAGGGTTCCCTTTTCTCCACACCCTCTCCAGCATTTATTGTTTGTAGATTATTTGATGATGGACATTCTGATTGGTGTGAGGTGATACCTTACTGTAGTTTTTTTGCTTTTTTTTCGGTACACGGGCCTCTCACTGTTGTGGCCTCTCCCGTTGCGGAGCACAGGCTCTGGATGCTGCAGGCTCAGCGGCCATGACTCACGGGCCTAGCCGCTCCGCGGCATGTGGGATCTTCCCAGACCAGGGCACGAACCTGTGTCCCCTGCATCGGCAGGAGGATTCTCAACCACTGCGCTACCAAGGAAGCCCCTCATTGTAGTTTTGATTTGCATTTCTCTAATGATTAGTCATGTTGAGCGTCCTTTCATGTGTTTGTTGGCAATCTGTATATCTTCTTTGGAGAAATGTCTATTTAGGTCTTCTGCCCTTTTTTGGATTGGGTTGTTTGTTTTTTTGATACTGAGCTGCTTGTAAATTTTGGAGATTAATCCTTTGTCAGTTGCTTCATTTGCATATATTTTCTCCCATTCTGAGGGTTGTCTTTTGGTCTTGTTTATGGTTTCCTTTGCTGTGCAAAAGCTTTTAAGTTTCATTAGGTCCTATTTGTTTATTTATTTATTTATTTATTTATTTATTTATTTTTGTGGTACGCGGGCCTCTCACTGTTGTGGCCTCTCCCATTGTGGAGCACAGGCCCCGGACGCGCAGGCTCAGTGGCCATGGCTCACGGGCACAGCCGCTCCACGGCATGTGGGATCTTCCCAGACCAGGGCACGAACCTGTGTCCCCTGGATCGGCAGGCGGACTCTCAACCACTGCGCCACCAGGGAAGCCCGCCTATTTGTTTATTTTTGTTTTTATTTCCATTTCCCTGGGAGGTAGGTCAAAAAGGATCTTGTTGTGATTTATGTCATAGAGTGTTCTGCCCATGTTTTCCTCTAAGAGTTTGACAGTCTGGCCTTACATTTAGGTCTTTAATCCATTTTGAGTTTATTTTTGTGTACGGTGTTAGGAAGTGTGCTAATTTCATTCTTTTACATGTAGCTGTCCAGTTTTCCCAACACCACTTATTGAAGGGGCTGTCTTTTCTCCACTGTATATTCTTGCCTCCTTTATCAAAGATAAAGTGACCATATGTGCGTGGGTTTACCTCTGGGCTTTCTATCCTATTCCATTGATCTATATTTCTGTTTTTGTGCCCGTACCATACTGTCTTGATTATTGTAGCTTTGTAGTATAGTCTGAAGTCAGGGAGCCCAATTCCTCCAGCTCCGTTTCTCTTTCTCAAGGTTGCTTTGGCTATTCAGGGTCTTTTGTGTTTCCATATAAATTGTGAAATTTTTTGTTCTAGTTCTGTGAAAAATGCTACTGGTAGTTTGATAGGGATTGCATTGAATCTGTAGATTGCTTTGAGTAGTATAGTCATTTTCACAATGTTGATTCTTCCATCCAAGAACATGGTATATCTCTCCATCTATTTGTATCACCTTTAATTTGTTTCATCAGTGTCTTATAGTTTTCTGCATACAGATCTTTTGTCTCCTTAGGTCGGTTTCTTCCTAGGTATTTCATTCTTTTTGTTGCAATGGTAAATGGAATTGTTTCCTTAATTTCTCTTTCAGATTTTTCATCATTAGTGTATAGTAATGGAAGAGATTTCTGTGCATTAATTTTGTATCCTGCTGCTTTACCAAATTCATTGATTAGCTCTAGTAGTTTTCTGGTAGCATCTTTAGGATTCTCTATGTATAGTATCATGTCATCTGCAAACAGTGACAGAAGATAGTCTTTTTTTAAGTGGACAAACAATATGAATAGGTAATTCATAGAAGAAGAAATGGACAATAAACTTGAGAATATATTCAAAGGAAATATTTTTTAAATAATCAGGTATTGTTTTTTATCCATTAGATTGGCAAAATAATTTTTTTATAATATCATGTTTGAAAGAAGGTGAGGGTTAACAAAAAATCTCATAGGCTGGATAAAAATATTCTAAGGAAATGAAAATATTTTACTTTATCACAAATTGTTTTTCATCCATTAGCTTAGCAAAAAACAACTTTTTATACAATATCGCATTTGGGAGAAGGCATGGGTTAACAAAAAAATTTCAAAGTCTACCTAAGAATTGGATCAGCCAATTTGGAGGGTAATTTTCTCAGCATCTGTTAAAAATTTTAATGCTATCAGGCATCTCCATATCTACTCTAGAGTACATGTACTCTAGAGTACATATATAAAGATTTTACTGTGGCATTGTTTATAAAGGGAAGATAAATTGAAAACAACCTGTATGCCCATAATAGGATATGGTTACCTAGACTATGAAATATGCAACAGATAAACAATGTAGTAGATCAATTATCTAACATGTATAGATTTCCAAAACATACTGCTTAAATTTTAAAAAAGCAGTTTACAAAGCAAGAGTATGATGCCATTTTTAGAAACACTCACAATGTCATATATTATCTATGGGTACATGCCATGTCTGGAAGCATACTCACCAAACTGAAAACAGAGGTTAATTCTGTGAAGAATGGAGGGGGACAAGCATTCAGGGTGGTGATCAACTGAAATCTTAGCCTCTATATTTTTTAAAGGAAATTACATTAATTTTTGAAGCTTTAGGAATTTCTTGTTTTTAAGAACATTTTAGTCCTACTTATCAATTATTAGAGTCTCAGCAATAACAGTACTCCAATAAATATCACAATCATCCCTTCAAAGTTCTTACCAAGGAAGTACCAAGCTTAATGGAAAACTGAAATCAGCTGAGCCAAGTCCTTACCATTCAATGGTACACACCATATGTCTTCAATAAATATCTGAATGAATTAGTGAATTAGTGAGTGAGGTACTACAGAAGAAAACTGTTTTGGAAAATAAACTTGCAGCTTCACCTGAGGAAATTATAAGGGAATTCTGCCATTTCACAGAGTAACAGAAAATTGACCAAGTTAAGATTTAAGCCATCTGAATTCTAGTCCTGCTTTTGCCACTAACTTATTGCATGATGGTCAAATGCCCACCTGAGATTGAATTTGATTATATTTTCTGGAAAATAATGCTACCTGCTCTACTAACCTCATAGAGATTGTGGGGAGGAGAGAGAAATGAGATTATAGATACAATAATATTTTGAAAAATGCATAGATGCTATACTAGCACAAGAACTTTTGGAGAGCTTTTAAAAACCCGTCATCATGCTCTTTGATTGGATTGGTATCATCCCTCTGCCACAAGTGCTCTTAGTGAAGAACTGGCCCATGACACTAGACCTACCTCTCTAACCCAAACTGTTTGCTCTATATGCCACCTGGATAATGGAAAGAAGTTTTGTAATGTATAAAATCCAGAAAGAGAAATTACCTATATTCTAATTTTAAAGAAACTGAATCTAGAAAAAGAACAAGTTTTCAAGAGAATTATTATAAATTTCAATAATGTCATACTAATACTTTCATTTTAGCTCAATCAACGTAGGTTTCCTTTTTTCTCTAATAGGAACATATTATATAACTAATCACTCCCATAGTTATGTTGTGCTTAGATATATTCCAAGAGGATTTTTCTTAGACAAAATAATTTATACATTTACTCTAAGTTGGTTTTGAAATTAATTTCAAATTTTGGTGGATGTCTATACTAGTTGAAAAATACAAATTACTTTGTGTTAAATGCTCTAAAATATTGATCAAACACAACATCAAAAATTTACTTTACAATCATGTACATAAAAATAAGACTTGTATGTTGATTTGGACATATCTTCTTGATTATCAATTAATATTTCAAATTCTTCATGGTTTAATCACCTCTAATTTGGACATGAAAATAAGTATGTTCCTTGACAATCGCCCTGACAGATGTTAAAATACCTGAAATTATTTTGTTCAATTGTTTGAAGAATTACAACACTATTAAACATGATAGTCATGTAAATATTGCTTACTACTTGGTTACAAGGACATTTAAGGAACCAGTTAAATCAGGGTAATTTGATTTCTCCAAATGAGAGAACAACCACAGTAGATTTTGTTAATAGTCTTCAACTAATAAGATTCTGTATAATTGTTACAGAAAAAGAATGAATTTTTAAAAGTCTGTTCTAAAATTTTTGAGCATAAAAGATATGCAACCCTATAAGAATAGTACCTATTTTAGAATTATGAATAAATGAGGAAAAAGTTAGAAATTATGCTGTCATAAAATTCTGCTTACCAAAGATAATGAAAATTCCAGAAATAATACATATAAAAACTAGACAAAAGGAAGGATTTCAACAAATGTGAAATGTTTTTATATCATGGTAGCTAGGCTTTCCATAAGCTTTTGTCAATATATCAAGGATAAAAATGTCTGTGGCATAGGTTATGTCCAATTTTGACACAACTAATTTAATTTACAAGGGAGAAATCCTGGTTAAAATTTTAGAGCATTATCAGCAGTGCTGATTACAAAATATATATTTACTTATTTAGACATCTGGAAACATGTCCTCAATCTCTTTTGATTCCCACATAGAAATTCCAAATCAGTTAGTGGTCTGTACAAGAATGAATCTGAGCTCTAATGTGTAGCTATAAAGACTTCCACACTATCTGGAATTACATTATGAAAATTATTAATTTAGTCTGATGTTTTTTGCTTCATGGCATCAAAATAGTTCCCATATATTTGTGATGCCAAATTTAAGCTAGCAAAAACGAGTTGTAGAGAAATTTTTGCATCCTAAGAGTCAATTTGGTTTAAAGGAATTTTTTAAACAAATTTTAACTGCTCAAATTGAAGACTATCAAAAATAAGTGTAGCTAGTCTTCAATGGGCTTAAGCCAAGGGGTCTAAACAGAGAGTCATTTTAATTATGAGCCATAACCATATTTTACTTTTATGCATTGCCACCCTGATTCTGAACCTGTTTCTTATGGAAATTTAATCAATTTATCTGTTTAGCTTCATTATAAATAGATCACAGAATACCACGGACTTTCAAAAAAAAAACCTGTCACTAGCACTAGAAGCTAAAACTGTCAAAGAAAACTTTGGGCAATTACTAAATTTTGTATGTAGTTAGTTAACTATTACATTCAGTGGTAATGTAAGCTTCTGTCAAACTTTTTTAAAAGCTTGATTTAATTCATAGAACAGTCACGTGCAGCAGAGTTGTCTGTAATGAATCTTTTCCTTAGTCTCTTTCCCTCATCCATAGGTAAATGCTTATTAATATTAAATGGATTTTTGTATATAATTCAGGTGAACAAAAATGAACAAGATTCAAAAAGTTTCCAAACACATTCTCAGCATTTGACAAATGTTCATTGATCTTTATTTTAACTGGCCCTCAGACTTACGTAAAATTCCTTTACTTGGTTTTCATTTTGAATGTTCAGCCAACACTAAATTCTTTGGGAGTATTACATTTTGTAAAAAAATCTTAGCTTCTTGAAAATATATCAAAGTCCAAACAATACAATGTGTTTTCTTATGCAGGCTTTATCCAAAATAATCAAAGGTGAACTCCTGTATCTTTACTCACGTAATATAAAACCACTGTAATGGCTTATCAGAAAGGAATATGTAATTAGAAAGTCAGATCAACATTAAATAATCACTAATCCACTTGTGAAAGGGTAGGGAGAAAAATCAGTGTGAGGCTAATGAGAATTATACGTTGTCTTTCCTATATATTTCTCTTTGTTGATGTTATATATACGTATGCATACATACATATACACACACGTACATTAGCTATGGGCAAATATCACGAGATTATGTAATATAAAAAAATATTACTGATATATCTGCAATTTTTACTAAAATTTCCATCAAAGTCCATAGTTTCATTGGAGCATATAAAACCAAGAGAGAAAAACTTATTGGGGGAATTCCCAAAATCCTTCCCACAAATGGATGTATCAGTAGATAAAGTGGGTTGGTCACACCTGGCCTGACAGGTACTTTTTTAATTTTATTTTTAAAGAGAATTTATAGATTAATACAGGATATCCATTTGTTCTGTGTTTTCTTAGATTCTGCATTTATCTATTTGACATCCATTCATCACAGAACCAATTATGGTAACTTTAGTTTCTGTATTGTTTGTACCTTACAGACCCAGGGAAAGACTGCTCCTTCCAGGGCTAGCTAAATTCTAAAGAAAATTAAGAACTTAAGAACATATGAAACATGACTTTCGTATGCAACCAACCAATCCCAAGTCTATACCCTCAACTTCCTCCTTATCTAACTCACACAGCCAAGCCAATATTTCTCTTGTCCTATATCATCCTAGGGACAGGTAACCAGACAACTAGAGACCACCCCTATAGCCAAAGCCTGCCAGAAGTATTCAAACTGGACAGTTCTAAACTGCTTACCCTGACTTGCCTTTCCTGCAGAAACCCCAATAAAGGCTCTGGCCTCAACTTTTTCCTTGCTCTTGTCTTCTGCCACTTGACTAAAACCTGGTGCTTCCCCTTGACCCTGGATAACATGCAGCAAGTCCCTCTCTACGGCCTGTGAGTATAATATACATGGTTTTCCTAAGCCTCTCCTATATCTCTTTCACAACTGACTGACCATAAAACATAGAACAAAACTCTATTTTTAGAGATAAAAGTCCCTTCCAATTCTCAATTGCTTCAATAGACAGACACGATATAGATATGTATATATCTTCTGTTTCTTTAATGTTTAAACAGCTTGATAGCCCAAAGAGATACACAGATCAACACACCTATTTCTACAATGTTTAATCTGGAATTTAGTCAGAAGTAAGTAAAAATAAGAATCTGAACTTAATTTCCAAAATAGTGAAGTGTCCTAGCATCATTTATTTAATAATCTTTCTTTATCTCATTATTTTGTTGTGTCACTTGTAATCATATTGTTCCAGACACATACATAATTTGGCTTGATATATTTATCAGTACTTGATCAATTGACATATAGTTTCAATCATCATATCTTTTGTTCAATATTGACAAAATTTGTATAAAAGTGCTCCCACCTTATTATGTTTATATATTCTGTTCACTTTTTTTTTACAGTAGATCTCCAGAAAGTATTTATTCTCCATAACTGAAATTCTGTACCCTTTGACCAACACCTCCCCATTTCCCTTTCTCCCCAAACCCTGGTAATCACTCTCCTATCCTCTGCTTCTATGTGACTATTTCAGATTCCACATATAAGTGAGATCATGCAGTATTTGTCTTTCTGCGTCTGGTTTATTTCACTTAGCATAATGTCCTCCTCGATTGCTCCTGATTATTAAATTATTACCTCTGAAAATCAAATGGTCTCTACTCTCTCATGCCTAATCACTTATTGTGAAGCGTTAGATGGATTAAGATCCATCCATACTTAATTTTAATCTAACCTTATGGTCATTCCAAATTGTAGTCCAGAAAGTCCTCAAAATGTTTTAACAAGTGTTGTTTTTGTCTTTGTTTTTTTCAGTTTGTGTGTTTGTTTTTCTTTGAAAAATACTGGATAAGGATGGAAAATTTTATTTTCCTCAGCCTCTACTCTGTTTCTTCTTGTGGCCGCACCTGACTGACCATCTCATAAAAGAACACAGAACACTGAAACTATTGACTTAAAAAGATCATTTTAATTATCTTTGAGCCTTATTTATTTGTCTGATCTTATTCTCCCTTTATCATAGATCACCTGCACAAAGACATCATGATCAAAGCAGTGCAAAATATTTCTTAAGCCCATGATTGGAACATTTCATGATACCTCCCTGAGGAAGTAGAATCCTTGCTGCATTTCTTAAAAGACAGTAAAGCTACTTCTTTACCCCCTCCATTCTTACCCAATATAAGGGCTACTATAAATGTAATTAATTTAAATTAATTGATTGAAATTTCAGATTAAACAATATGAACTATTTATATATTAACGCTTGTATTAAAGTTCAATTACATTTTGTCAAGTGCTCTTGCTTCTTGCTTTCTATATATGCAGGTACTTTTTTTTTTTCTTTTTTCTTTTTTTTTTTTGCTGTACGCGGGCCTCTCACTGTTGTGGCCTCTCCCGTTGTGCTCCGGACGCACAGGCTCATCGGCCATGGCTCACGGGCCCAGCCGCTCCGCGGCATGTGGGATCTTCCCGGACCGGGGCACGAACCCGTGTCCCCTGCATCGGCAGGCGAACTCTCAACCACTGCGCCACCAGGGAAGCCCTATGCAGGTACTTTTAAGATAAATATAAACATGCATCTATAAATTATTGAAACATCATCATCAAATTATTATTTTATGGAAGAATCTGAGATTCAATAAACTTTTGAAAGCTTTCAATTCCCTCTTCAAGATATCTTCTGAACCAAGAAAAACATCAGGAAAGTATATTTTTCCAAGAAAAACTGATTCTAATGTCAAAAGCTTCAATGCAACCATTAAATTAGGTAGTAGAATTCATTCGAAAATATTTGGTCTATTTGAAATCAAGAGAACTATTGAGCTAACTAGATACTTTGAATCAAGATATATCACTATTCTAGGGAATCAAAGGCATAAGCCCATTTTGTCCTATGCCAGACCATGCAACCATCTACAAAAATGGGAGAAATCTGTTTAGATGAGAAAGACTAGGAGTACTGAATTATATAGCTAAGAGAGATAGTGAAGTTTAGGATGTGAAAGCAAGTGAAATAACATTTTTAAATCATAAAAGGGAACAAGTGAAATTATAAGCTACTAAAATCAAGTTTGTGAAAGGCTGATCTTTTTAAAGCTGGGTTCAAGGCTGACTCAATATGTTTTAAGTGAATATACTATGGTTAGAATTCCCTGAATTACGAGAAAGCATCACTGATTTTTGAATGGACAAAGTCAATACTAAGTTCACCATTTCTGCATTTTTGTCCTTATAAAGATTTGGAAAAATATTTTGTTACCTTACATTACAGAAATGGTCTGTACTGGAGATTCCAACTTCTTTTATTAGACTGGCACTGGTATCTAAACAGCTTCTAATATCAGGCTAAGAGAACTGATATTCAGGAATTGTTATTATTTAGCTTTTATGATAACCATTTATAATGGAAATTTATGTTAAAGAAAGACCTAAATAGAAAGTACTTTCTTACTCACAATGTCAAGACAAATATAAAACAATGACTGTTGTATATCTGTCACTAAATTACTTGATTTAAAATAGATTAATCCTAATCCCAGTTTTTAAAAACTAATTTTTTTTCAAACCACATAAAGATAAAAAGAATTATTAAATCAGAGAATTATGCACAGGGTCCAAATCATGTTTTATTTAAGTAACAATATATAGGAAGGTCTAGAAATTTTACTTCTGTCAAGTTTGCCATCTATCAGGATCTTCAAGTACTTCTTCAACACGGTTTTGATGACATGAAAGGTTCTAAATGGCTCAAATAAGAATGATAGTCTCATCTTAAGGACTGAAAAAATTGAAAGTACTGTACATAAGAATCATCTTAATACAACTAATAAAATCTGAGTGTGTATATCTAGTCTATCATAGACTAATAGTAAGGCCGAGGAAAAGGATAAGACACTGTGACACCTTATTAATTGGACTGATCTTTTTTTTTTTTTTTATGTTTCTGGCCGCACCCCATGGCATGTGGGATCTTAGTTCCCCAACCAGGGATTGAACCCACGCCTCCTGCATTGGAAGGCAGAGTCTTAACCACTGGACCGCCGGGGAAGTCCCTGGACTGATCTTAACTTCATTCTTTAAAAAAAAATTTTTTTAAATAATGTCTGTGGCTTTTGAGGAAGTAGACGAACCATTTCATTCATTCAAAGAAGACTGAAAATTCTCATGGCCAAAATGGTATCTAGTACTGATCTGTAATAACGGGCTTGAGGCTCATACCTTCCCTGTACAAGGGAACCACGTATAAAAGAGATGTTAGTAATTGTCTTATGCAGCATTTCAGTAATACCTTAAGCAAGGTGAACTAAACTGAGGAATTTTTCAAATAGTTCAATGTTTCTTCTGAACTGTGATTTTTAAAAGAAACCTACTTCACAGAAAAACACTACCTAATGGTAAACAAAGTTAGAAATGGAACACAGAAGAAAGTGTTGGTAAAATGTTTACCAGGCGAATTGTCACCGTTTTTAAAACGCTAGTGAAACTTCAAGTGAAAGTGAAAACTGGTTATACAATCTTTCTGGAAAAAAAATTTAGCAATATTTATAAATAGCCTCAAAACTTAGCCTAGTAGCTCCTTAAAGAAATAGCTGATTCCAGGGCTGAGGCAGGGTAAATACAAGATGACCCTGGAAAATATTATGGCCCCAGATACTAAGAAAGTGCTCAAATAAAGAATGGGAGCATATTGAAATGATGAGAGCCAGTTGAAAGGAGTTCCTAATGCCCAAAGATGAAACCATTTGAGCAACAAAGTGAATTCTGAGAGTATTGTGTTATGGCCCATAAAATAAAATAAATATCTTTGAGTTCATATGAAATAAGCAATTGAATAAATAAATAAATGGAGAAGTGACAGCTCTTCCCTATAGGAAAAAATTCTAATTTCTAAATGCAAAAAGAATGAGAGAAATAACAAGTCACTATTAAGCAAATACCACAGTAATAAATAGGTAATAAGCAGGAAATATTCACTGATGAATGCTAAAATTAGTAGGCAAAAGTTTGAAGAGAAACAAGATATTTGCATAGTCTCAAAGTATCTCCCCTAAGATATCATTACGAAGGGAAACTTTTTAACTTTACAGTGGAAAATCCAACTGTAATCAAGGTTAATACCCCCGGAAATAAGATATCATCTATCCCCTGATATGATGCACTGAGAAGGGTTCATTTCATTTTGGTCATATTCTTGACAAAAAAAAATGCATAACCTCAATCTAATTAGGAGAACTTCAGACAAGCACAAATTGAGAGATAATCTACAAAAAAACTGACTGTACACCTCAAGAGTGTCAAAGTTATGAAAGATAAGGGAACATTGAGTAACTCACAAATTGGAGATGATTAAAGAGACATGATATCTGAACACAAAATGGGATCCTGAAACAGAAAAAGGACATTAGTGGAAAAACCAGTGATACCCTAAAAGATATTTGGTTTAGTTAATAGAATTGTATCAATGTTAATTTCCTGGATTTAATTACTAACTATAGTTATGTAAGATATTAACATGGCAAGGTGGACAAAAGGTATACAGGAACTCTTCGTACTGTTTTTGCAATTATTCTTTAGGTACAAAATTATCTCAAAATAAAGAGCTAAAAAATAGCAAAATGAATGTTTTCTTTTATATTTATTTTTCTATGCTTTCTAAGCTACCCTAAAAAATAAGTATTAATTTTATAATTAGGAAAAATATACTTACCAGATTATATTATTATTCATCTTATTACTGTCAGATGAATAAAGTTATTGAATAAGCATTATTGAGTCAATGATCGAATGAATTATGCATATTAGGTATAAAAATCTTTGATGTAATTATTTTCAATCAAAAGGAAAAATATTAAGCCAATAATAACAATAATTGCTATTATTTTTGTCATTACTCCTAAAAGTATAACATATATATAAATGCATGGGTTCATAATTATGTAGGTAATATGTACAGAATTCACTGATTCTCACAAACCCATGAGGTAGATGCTATTATTGTTATCATCCCTATTTTATAGATAAGAAAAGTGAGGCTTTGAACCGCTAGGCAACTTGCCAAAGTTGGCATACCCACTAATTAGAACAGTTAGAACTGTATGACTTCAGAGTTTCAGTTCTTGACAACTGGTGTCTACTAGTGTTGCTGCCTAATAACCCATGATATGTATAAAAAGGACTTTCCATGCCCTTGACTCTGTGAGAGCAGCACAAAATTGTCTGAAGTAGACTCTACTTTTAAGAATCTAGCACTCTAATTGAGGAAACAAGTTATATATGTGTGTATTTAAATATAAGTAAAAATAGTTTTGTATACATATATAAATTGCAAAGTGATATGTAATATGTAATAAATGCTAAATGAGTAAAACAGGCAGTAAGAACTTAATTTTCTAATCCATTACGATTTATTTTAAAAAAGGTCACTTTATTTTATTGCAAAATTTGGTCTCCTAGCATTCCCACAAGTAAAATAATTCAAAGACATAATTTTTTATTTTGTTATTTTTTTAAGGTAAAGATTCTCAAACTTTCATGATCATAAGAATCACCTAGGGGCTTCCCTGGTGGCACAGTGGTTGAGAGTCCACCTGCCGATGCAGGGGACACAGCTTTGTGCGCCGGTCCGGGAAGATCCCGCATGCCGCGGAGCGGCTGGGCCTATGAGCCATGGCCGCTGAGCCTGCGTGTCCGGAGCCTGTGCTCCGCAGCGGGAGAGGCCACAACAGTGAGAGGCCCGCGTACCGCAAAAAAAAAAAAAAAAAGAAAAAAAAGAATCACCTAGAGAGTTCTTTAAATTGTTTGTTTATTGGCACCACCCCTTTGATATTCTAAGCCTATAAGCTTGAGTAAGACCCAGAACTTGGGTTTTTAATGAGTTCTCCTGTTGATTCTGATGCAAGTGGTCTTTGAGTTTAAGGTTTTAAGGTTTGGGGGGAAAAAAATACCAAAATTTTGCATCTACTAGAGATGCTCTGTAAAATTACATAAAAATCAGATTTTTTTTACAGGCTTTATACTATGAAGTTATATGTTAATGAAACATAAAGTGGATAGTATGTAATCAAATCACAAATCATATTATATATTAGGTCTGTGTCTTGCTGTCTGCATTTCTTTTTCATTTTTAAACTATATTCTTGTGTCTGAGAAAATCAAAAAGAGTTTGAAGAGGCTTATTACCAGAGCAGCTTAAATATCAACAGAAAATCCCCACTGTATTTATGAAAGAAGCAGCATGAATCTCATGATAATTAAATGTGCTTCGTAAGCAGAGCTGTGTTTTACAGTAGTTGTTATATATCTAACTACTTTTTATGGCACTTGCTTTCTGGAATTTGACTAGGTCATCATCTCTGATATCAAACCCTCACTGTCAAAAAGAAGAAAATAGTCATTAGGAAGCAATAGCCTTCTCTGAATAATTTTGGTTTTGCAGGATAAGCAAGAAGAAGCAGAGGTACAAATAAACGTTGGAGGAACCCAGGCAACCTAACACATTCAATATGGAATGGGAAAATTCTTTAAAAACTTGCTTATTAGATCCTTAGAGCATAATTTTCATGATGAATGAGCAATTCTTGATGATACTGATAATATAAGAACTTTATCACTAAATCAAAACTATACAGAGTCCTTGGCTATTATACATTCTCACTCTATCCCACCGAGTCTGTAGATTAAACTCCATTTTTGCCATCTGAGAAAACCTCTGGAGTTCTGAACGAGTTGGAATTGGGCCTAAGCTTAATATAGAAACTTCTATACAAATGGCACCTCAGGAATTTTTGTGTCATCCTTGATACAGTACATAGAAGCCCTCACTAAAACAAATAAAACTAGAAAACACTACTACAAGAAATTAAAGATCTAAATATATGGAGAGACAGTTCACATATACGTTTGGAAGACCCAATATTGTCAAGAAGGTAATTCTCCCCAAATTGATCTATAAATTCAAAGCCATCAGTTGCTATTAAGACCCTTGTAGGCTTTTCATAGCAATCAACAAGTGGGCCCTAAAATTTATATGGAAATGTAGGACCTAGAATAGCCAAAACAACTTTGAAAAAGAAGAACAAAGTTGAAGGATTTATACTACCTGATTTCAAATTTTACTATAAAGCTTCAATAATCAGACAGTGTGGTATTAGGGTAAGCATATTCACATAGATGAACAGACAGAATTCAGCATCCAAAAAAATAACTTTATAGTCGATTTAATTTCAACAAAGCTGCCAAGACAATTCAACGGAGAAAGGTGGTCTTTTCAGCAAATGGTGCTAGGACAATTGGATATCTATATATTTTTTTTAAAAAAGCAAAAACAATAAAGAGGACTTAACTCTTATCTCACACCATACACAAAAATTAACTCAGAATGGATCATTCATCTACATGTAGGAGCTGAAACTATAAAACTTCTAGAAAAAAAATACAAGAAACTTTTGTGACCTTGGTCTAGGCAGAGTTCTTAAATTCAACACCAAAAGCACAATCAGTAAAAGAAAAAATTAATAAATTGCACATCATCAAAATTAATAAAACTTTTGTGTTTCAAAGGTCACCATTAAGAAAGTTAAAAGACAAGGCCAGACAGTGAGAACACATTTGCAAATCATATTTCTGACAAGAATCCTTTATCCAAAATATATTTTTTAAAAAAAACTCTTACAAGTCAAGAAGATGATAACCAATTTTTTAAATGGGCAAAAGATTTAATAGACATTTCATCAAAGAAGAGATACAAATGGCTAATAAGCACATAAAAAGTTAGTGCTATAGACTGGGTATTTGTGTTCCCAAAAAATTCAGATGTTGAAACCTAATCTCCAATGTGATGGTATTAGAAGATAAGGCCTTTGGGATTAGTACCCTTATGAAAGAGGCCCAGACAGCTCTCTTCCCACCTCCACAGTGAGAACATGCTAAAAGATGGCTATCTATGAACCAGGAAGGGCTCTCACCAGGTATCAAATCTGCCAATTCTTGGTCTTGGACTTCCCAGTCTCCAGAATTGTGCCAAATAAATTTCTGTTGTTAGTAAACCACCCAAGTCTATGGTGTTTTGTAACAGTAACCCCAATGGACTAAGACAATTAGTCACTATGAAAATGCAAATCGAAATCACAGCAGCATACTTCACACTCAGAATGGATTTACTAAAAACAAAACAAAACAAAACAAAACCAGAAAATACCAAGTGTTGGAAAAAATGTGCAAAACCAAAACCCTTATACAGCTAATTGTAAAATGGCACAATTTTGGGACTTCCCTGGTGGTGTAGTGGTTAAGAATCTGCCTGCCAATGCAGGGGACACTGGTTCGCTCCCTGGTCTGGGAAGATCCCATATGCCTGGAGCAACTAAGCCTGTGAGCCACAACTACTGAGCCCGTGTGCTGCAATTATTAAAGCTCGCGTGCCTAGAGCCTGTGCTCCGCAACAAGAGAAGCCACCACAATGAGAAGCCCATGCACCACAAAGAAGAGTCGCCCCCGCTCGCCGCAACTAGAGAAAGCTGCCGTGCAGCAAGGAAGACCCAATACAGTCAAAAAATAAAAAACAAATAAATTTTTTTAAAAGGTTTAAAAAAATGTTAATCATTGATGTTTTCTTTGTAGTTAGACTTACTATACCATACAGTAACATAATATTTTATGAGGCTAGACCAACAATGACTTTAAAAAATGTTAGTAACACAAAATAAGCTTTAATGCTTCTTAGAAACTTAGTTGCTTAATTTTCCTTATGTTAAAGTTTAAAGAGTATCAAGAGAAACTTATAAAGGTGATTCAGAGAAGAAATAACAACTTGACCCAAGTTAAATAGTTCTCTTCCTCTCTTACACATAACATGTGCCATACACTCTATTAACTCAGATTTGAAGATACATTTTCAAAAGACCTCTGGGTCTACAGATAGTTTGCTGAAACCCTGGCCAACCTCAGCATTATTATCACAAAGAGAATAAATTCTGTGGAAGAGACTATCTCGGTGTGTGTTTGTGTGTGTGTGTGAAGTTATTTTTAACTTTTATGAGTATTTTATTTGCCCTTTCCTTGATTTATATAAATATGAATGATACAAGCATTGTTTAGATCCTCAACTTTCTCCGTTAGTGCTAATGGCTAAATAATAACTTACTTTTTCTTACATAAAATTGATCATTTTGCAGTGTACAATTCAGTGGTGTTTAGTACTTTCACAATGTTGTGCGACCATCACCACTATCTACTTCCAGAGCATTTCCATCACTCCAAAAAGAAACCCCATAGCTGTTAGCAGTCATTCTTAATTCTCCACTACACCCCAAGCCCCGGCAACCATTAATCTACTTTAGTCTCCAAGAATTTGCCTATTATGGACATTTCAATAAATGGAATCATGCAATATGTGGCCTACAATGCCTTACATTTTATAGCACCTTGTTTCACAGTACTTTCATTTTTGAAGAGGTAGATATGAAAGCCCACTTTATAATGTGATTCCTATTTATTTTCTAATTGGCTTTAATTTAAAAGAATCGAGCCACTTTTTAGTTAGGTGCAATATTTTTAAATCCTAGCTCAGTATTTATTAGCTATGTGAACCTGGGTAACTTATTCAGTCCTCTGAGCATCAGTTTCTCATCTGTCAAGGCTAGATAATATTAGCAACCTTTCAGGATTATCATAAAGACTAGAGATATTTGTGCTTAGCACAAGCCTGAGACAATACCTATTACTACTTCACAAAGACTAATTACCATCATTATTTTAATTCAGTACTCATCTGTTTACTCTATGCTAGAATAGGACAGTGGAAAGAATGATGAACTGGGAATCAAGATGGGGACTCTAGACCAAGCTTTTCCATTAACTAGTATAAGTGCCTGCCCTTAAATACATGTCCTTATCTCTTTGATGTTCAGTTTCATCATCTGTAAATTAAGAAGTCAGTCTAAAATCTAGTCTCCAATTGATTGCTACAGTCCTTCTCTGACCAAAACATGTATGATTGTACAAAATAGATGCATTATATACTAGCTATTCCCTTTTCCTAAATAAGAGCAACACACCCCCAAGGAGTATCTGAGAAAACTGTTTCAAGTGGAAGAATATATTAGAACTTTAATTTACATTTATCTAACAATAAATAAAACTTAACTACTATTTACTATACAGATTGAAAGTAGTATCTTCACAGAAAGCCAAATGATCAAGTGTCATGTATCCTATGAGATATGAGAAGGGAAGAGTGGCAGCCTCTCTACATAGAGAAGAGGGTTGAGAGCGGCCCCCACATGTCTCCGTTCACTTGAAGCACCTTGCAATGCACTGTAGTCTATCTATACCCAGTTTAGACTTCTGAAACAACTCATTCCAAGGTTAGAAAGAAATGACACATTGGAGGTGTGATTATTTTTCTGGCCATGCTCTCTGACTATTTGAGTTCTTTTTTTTTTTTTTTGCCAAAAATTTTTTTAATTAAATATATTTGAGTTCTAAAGGATGTAAGGATGTCACCATCATTACTATTACATATAGTCTCCATATATACCCATCTCAAAGAGCTTATAACAATGATTAAATATCTGAAGAGAAAATAGCAGTCTCTCAAAGAGTTAAATGGACCCCTATCTCTAGATTAGCTAGATTGTGAGGTCCATGTGGACAGGGCTTTTCTCTGTCTTATTCATTGCTGTAATCCCATCACCAAGAACATGTTTGGCCAACAGCAGGCATTTAATAAGTGAACGAATCTTCTGAACCTTGCTTGTTCCATTGCTTCAGACAGAACAGTTAGGTGCTACCAGGCTGTACTCTGAGCCTAGAAGAATTGAATGTCCTAACCCTTAGAGTGATTAGGGCCTACAGATGCAATGAGGCCTTGTCCAGCAAAAGAAAATAATCTCCAAAGCTCCCTAAAAAGGACTGAGAGAAAAAGGAACATGTCAGCGCCTCCTTCACACAAACTCTTAAGATGTACCTTAGGTATACTAAATTAAGGTAAACATTGGAGGCTTAAAAGGAATCTATTCCACCCTACTACTTAGGTCAGGATTAATACATTCACTCACTTGGCATACTTATCCATTCTTATAATTTTTATTTCTCTCTTACTCCTCTATTTACCTACCTCTGACTGCTTCTGCCCCATATCTAATCTTGGTTTTTAATGCCTTTCTAAATGGCTTTCCAACCATACTACAAAGTTTCCATAGCTATAATTAATCCCACCTTCCACCTCCACTGTACAGTGTTTTCCAGTGTTCCATTTCCCCACTTTTCCTTCTTAGCAAATAGTACTGATAAGCCATCTTTCATAAAAGCCTGAAACTTAGAATTTATCTCAATGCCTGTATTTCCATCAACAATTAAAATAGCAGCTAACTTTATTGAGAACTTACTAAATACCAGCTACTTCCCATAGATTATTTTATTTACTCATCACAAAACACAAGAGATAAGTACCATCTCCTTCCCATTTTTCAGCTGAAGAAACTAAGGCTTAATCACCCACCCAAGACTATACAGCATGTAAACAGCAGTGCTGGAACCTACAAGACTTTGTTTTAAAATATTATGCCATAGCGCCTTTCACATTAATACTTGCAAAGTCATCTGATTAATTTTCTAAAAAAGACCCCTAAACTATTTCTTCCTTTCTCTTCCAAGCATAGAAACTCCAGCCGAGGATCTGATTATGATAGGCCTGGTTAATAATGCAATGTTAAAAAAATACTGCTTTTTTTTCTGAACTAGTTTTAGAAGACCTATATTGTAGTTCTGGCTTCATCACTTAGACATGTTATTCAAACTCCCTGTGCCTCCATTCCTTATACTTAAAATTAAGACAATAAAATCTGCTTTACTCAACATGATTTTTTTGAGGGGGAAAAAAAAGGCCATAAAAGCAATTGAGGGAGTTGAAAATACTATACAAGTATAAAAATAAGCCACTAATTCAACAACCTTTCTAGCCTCTCAGGTTTATTTTCCTTATAATGAACTGCTAACATGATTCTCTCTTGCCATTAAACTATGTAATTATTTTGTGCTGGCCATTGTCCACATGAATTGCACACTTTTGACTCTTCGAAAATGTCCATCCAACTTACTGCAGACCTTCTTTTCCAGCCAAACCTGTATTTTCTCTACTCTTTTAAGCCACAAACTGATTGCCCATCTAGCCCAATAATGTCATCATCTTCTAAATCTTTCCAGTTAATCCTCATTTGGTCCTAAACCCTTTAAATATTCCCCACAAGGGGCAATTCATATGCCACATCAAACTGACTTCAGCCTGCTTTTCTAGGACAACTTCCAAACCCCTTCCCCATAAAAATGAGTTTTTTCTTATATCTTAATCTTTCTTAAATCTCCATTCCCCAATTCCTGTGTATGTAGTTCCTCTCTCTCATCTAGGGTACAATAATACTCTGACATTCTTGACACTCTTTATTCTGAGTACCCACAGAATCCTAATTTATGTTTCTATTCAAGTTTGGGAATACAGACAAATCTTTTAGTCTCATTTTTGTAAAATAACTCCACTTTGATCTGTAAAGAAATGTCTCTACTTTTAAGCAGGCAAGCTAAGTGGCATGCTTTCCTTTTTTCCCCCTCTCTGACACTGCCCCTGCCTTTTATTTAGGCTCCATTCTTGGTGGTGACTCCTGCATTATTCTCATCTCCCTGCTTCCCTCCCTGCCCAAGACTGGCGTCCTGAGGAGAACTGGGCATGCTCAGTAGCCACAGCCAATTCCGGGACGCGAACTGGAATCTTTTACAGATTTTGAGCCCGGCAGGAGAGGTAAGGCCCTAAAAATACTGTGGCCCAGAATTTGCTCACACCCCCTGGGGAATGATTTGATTGAAAGATGTGTTCAAAGCCTAGCAATGGACTCAGAAACGGACACCTTGCCGCCAGTCTCTAGTCTGCAAGGTGGGTCACCAACCTGAGTAACAGAGAGCTGAGAACAGCCCCTTGGCCTGGTTTGGTGCAGGGAGGAGATTTCTGCTGTCCTGAGCTGTGACAGCGCTGATAGATGGCTGGAAGCTAGCGTGTGGCATCTCTTTTGCATCAAGAAAATGTTGTTGTTGTTGTTTTCTTTTTTTCCATGAATACAGCAACATCAGCTGCTCTAGGCTGAGAAAGGATGTGTCTGAAGAACTACAAAGTCTGTGAGCCAGTCAGAGATTGTGGAGAGGAGAGGCAAATCAACTACTCGCCCAAGAACTCACCCTAGATCTAGGGAGGCAGCTTATGACCCAGAGATAAACAGGCTATTTCTAAATGACAGTTCAGGAACATTTCAGATATTCAAAACTGAATTGTGTGCCTGCCCCCCAAAATACATACCTTCTTTGTATGTGAGCCATGACAACATTTCCCTTTGAGAGAAACTGACAGCACACACAGACACACACACACACACACACACACACACAAATGGTCCTTCAGTTCTCCTTTCCCCTGGTTTCTGCAGAGACTAAATCTCTAGAGCTGCAACAGCAGCAGATTCCCTTACCTCACTGTCAGGGGGATGAGGCATGGGGAGGAAATTTACCACAGAAGAAACATGATAAAAAGGGGGCTTCTTTGCAGGGGCTTGACTGCATAGCCCAACAGAGAGACAGGCAGTAACAGACAGGGAAAGAGACACACAGCTGTCCCTGCTGCTAAACCTAGCCCTCTCTTCAAACAGCAGCAAACATGAGACATTTCATCATGGTAGTGCATCCATATTGAGAAGGGGGAAAAAAATCATGTGCTTTGCGTTATGCATTTCAGTCACCCGAGATGGGAGGAGACCCCTGTCCGTATGTCGTGGAAGCTATCCACCACCCCAAAAGTACACTCGCTGAACCTGGCTAGCAGACCACTTGCCTGACAGGTTTCGCTGCAAACGCTGTTAATCTACGTGACAGCAGGTTGTCTCTTACCGTAGGCAGCAGCGGCTCCATTTGGGCTCCCTGGTCTTTAATCTCCATGCTTTGTAATGCCTCTGGAATAAGCACCTTTCTCTGCAGTGTCTTCAGTACCTTACACTCAGCCCGGCACTCGCTCTGCTTAGTATTCGGATCAGGTAGCTCTGAAGCAGGAGGCAATTGCACACTCCAGCTCACCAGAGTCACATGGCTCCTACTCACTCGGGCGGCTGGCCAGGTTTTGCACTGAACGCTTTGGATCCCTGGGCCGGTAAGAGAGATTTCCCAAGCCCGGTATCACTGCCCACACCTGGCTACTTGTATAAAGTACAGTCTGCAATGCTGCAAGTCTGATGGACACTAAGAATCTCTCATAAGATGCTAACCTCTTATATAGACTAGTCCAACGTGGACTCCAACCAGCTCAGCCAGATTTTGACACTTTGAGACAATTCACTTTATTCCCAGAAACCCATAGGAGACAAAATTCAAACAAGATGACGTCAATAGGCTTACTAGGTATACTGCTCTGAGTACCTGGGGTGTTTAAAGACACATGAGATGACATCAAAATTGATATGTCTTAGTGAGACTGAACTATGCACTAACAAAAAAAAAATCAGCATTTAGGTCATTGTTGACAATAAGAATTCGGCACACAGATACTTTCAATATTTTAATTGTGAGAAACTTAGATAAGTCACACACTGTTACAAATAAAATATATTTTTCTACAATTTCGCAGCAAAAATAACAGGGAAAGAAAAGTATTTTGAGAGTAGCAACGATCAAGATACTACAGAATTTTTTTTTAACTTCTTTATTGGAGTATAATTGCTTTACAATGGTGTGTTAGTTGCTGCTGTATAACAAAGTGAATCAGCTATATGTATACATATCTCCTCCCTCTTGCGTCTCCCTCCCACCCTCCCTATCCCACCCCTCTAGGTGGTCACAAAGCACCAAGCTGATCTCCCTGTGCTATGCGGCTGCTTCCCACTAGCTATCTGTTTTACATTTGGTAGTGTGTATATGTCCATGCCACTCTCTCACTTCGTCCCAGCTTACCCTTCCCCCTCCCCGTGTCCTCAAGTCCATTCTCTACATCTGCATTTTTATTCCTGTCCTGCCACCAGGTTCATCAGAACCTTTTTTTTTTTTAGATTCCATATGTATGCGTTAGCATACGATATTAGTTTTTCTCTTTCTGACTTACTTCACTCTGTATGACAGTCTCTAGGTCCATCCACTTCACTATAAATAACTCAATTTCGTTTCTTTTTATGGCTGAGTAATATTCCATTGTACATATATGCCACATGTTCTTTACCCATTCATCTGTCGATGGACACTTAGGTTGCTTCCATGTCCTGGATATTGTAAATAGAGCTGCAATGAACATTTTGGTACATGACTCTTTTTGAATTATGGTTTTCTCAGGGTATATGCCCAGTAGTGGGATTGCTGGGTCATATGGTAGTTCTATTTGTAGATTTTTAAGGACCCTCCATATTGTTCTCCATAGTGGCTAAATCAATTTACATTCCCACCAGCAGTGCTAGAGGGTTCCCCTTTCTCCACATCCTCTCTAGTATTTATTGTTTGTAGATTTTTTGGTGATGGCCAGTCTGACTGGTGTGAGGTAATACCTCATTGTAGTTTTGACTTGCATTTCTCTAATGATTAGTGATGTTGAGCATCCTTTCATGTGTTTGTTGGCAATCTGTATATCTCCTTTGGAGAAATGTCTGTTTAGGTCTTCTGCCCATTTTTGGTTTGGGTTGTTTGTTTTTTTGACATTGAGCTTCATGAGCTGCTTGTATATTTTGGAGATTAATCCTTTGTCAGTTGCTTCATTTGCAAATATTTTCTCCCATTCTGAGGGTTGTCTTTTTGTCTTCTTTATGGTTTCCTTTTCTGTGCAATGGCTTTTAAGTTTCATTTGGTCCCATTTGTTTATTTTTGTTTTTATTTCCATTTCCCTAGGAGGTGGGGCAAAAAGGATCTTGCTGTGATTTATGTCAGAGAGTGTTCTGCCTATGTTTTCCTCTAACAGTTTGATAGTGTCTAGCCTTACATTTAGGTCTTTAATCCATTTTGAGTTTATTTTTGTGTATGGTGTTAGGAAGTGTGCTAATTTCATTCTTTTACATGTAGCTGTCCAGTTTTCCCAGTACCACTTTTTTCCATTGTATATTCTTGCCTCCTTTATCAAAGATAAGGTGACCATAGGTGTGTGGGTTTATCTCTGGGCTTTCTATCCTGTTCCATTGATCTATATTTCTGTTTTTGTGCCAGTACCATACTGTCTTGATTACTGTAACTTTGTAGTATAGTCTGAAGTCAGGGAGCCCGATTCCTCCAGCTCTGTTTTTTGTTCTCAAGATTGCTTTGGCTATTCGGGGTCTTTTGTGTTTCCATATAAATTGTGAATTTTTTTGTTCTAGTTCTGTGAAAAAATGCCATTGGTAGTTTGATAGGGATTGCATTGAATCTGTAGATTGCTTTGAGTAGTAGAGTCATTTTCACAATATTGATTCTTCCAATCCAGGAACATGGTATATCTCTCCATCTGTTTGTATCATCTTTAATTTGTTTCATCAGTGTCTTATAGTTTTCTGCATACAGGTCTTTTGTCTGTGTAGGTAGGTTTCTTCCTAGGTATTTTAGTCTTTTTGTTGCGATGGTAAATGGGAGTGTTTCCTTAATTTCTCTTTCATATTTTTCATCATTAGTGTATAGGAATGCAAAGATACTAAAGAACTTTGAAAAGAATGAATCTGAACAAAAGTGTCCCAAGGACATACCCTTTTGCTTTACAAATCTCAGCAAAAGAGAGGTGGGGGATTCTCTAAGAGAAAAAGTCAGGTCAAGAAGCTCTTTTGTAGGAAAAGTAGTTGATAATGATTTTTGAGTGACTATACATATTTGCTAAGGTAATGAAGCCATATATCACTGGACCCCAGACCAAGAGTATGGAGGTTACAAATGGACAGGGGTTAGAAGATGATGACAAAATTATTAAGATAGCTTATTTTAAATAAGAAAAATTTCACCAGATTTTAAAACCCTTCATCAACAGGAGTGAATATTAAATTATCTTCAGCAACACACAAAAATTTTCCATAATGCTCATGACAGGTGGAATTATAGACAACTTATACCTGTTTTCCTTCTCAAAACAATTCCTTATAATATAAACTTCTATTATTTTATAATAAGAAAATATTTTATTCTTGAAGCCTAATGATTAATATATTTGAGTTACAACTTTGTGCAGAGCACATTGAGATGATACCAAGGACTTAAATAACAAGATGTCTGATTAGGAATTTACTAATTTGGGGCTGAACTTGACTTTCTACCATGAACGGATGAATAAAAGCTCCCTTCTCACTCAAATGACCATAATAGATAATCTCATACAACTGATTAGAATAAAAATAACTTCTATTTAGAAAGATTATTTCTATCTCATTAGGAAATCCTAAGTCACCCAGTTTATATTTGTTCAAAAAGAATTTAAATATAACTAGAAAAAAGTCTGATTCTTTCTTCCAAAAGTCAAAATAAAAAATAAGATAGTATTTTAAGTTACTTTTAATCAGTATTTTCCTACAATGTATATTATTAAACCATATAGGCACTTTGTTGAAACAACCATTTCTTGAGTGCTTAATATAAGCTAGAGCTACTATTTTTACCAGTATAATAAGACTTACCCAGAGTTTCAATAGCAGATGTTCTACTTCTAAAGATCAAGAAAGCCTGTGTCTCTAAAGGTCTCTGATCCAAGATGTTGAATGCTAACCTAGCAAAAATAGAGAAAGAGAAACTGATCCTCATTTAATCCACTACCTCTATCTTACAACTCCAGGCTTTAAAATTAAGGTCCATAACCTGAGAGAATACATCCAACAAGTTCCAGTAAAGGAGTATTGATAACTTCGAAGAATAAAATCATCACTAGGTAGTAGAATTTTTACTAGCAAAACCATAGAATTTAACAGATAGGCTTTTGTGGATCAACTTCTCCACTGATTTTCAAACTCAAGAGGTGAAGGGAACAGAAGGTAGGGAAGAGGAAATCCAAATTGCATGATCAGCTTTTTTTCAACTACATAAATTCTGCCTTGGAGATGCTGATATGTCCTTAGTGGAAGCTAGAAGAAGAAGTAGCTGGGAATATACTTTTTGAAAAATACTCCCATGTAACTTTCATATTTCTCCAAGTCCAGAGCTCTATCCACTATAGTCAAGTTTCCTTGGATCCTAGGTGATTAAAAATGCATTCCTATTTAGCCTGTTCTTATTTAGAATTCCAATGAGATTTTATTAGAAGAATTTGACAGCCACAACTTCAAACACCAAATTAAATATTGCAAGGCTGAATTTGTCCAAGGAACTGAACGTTCCAGACATTCTACTGGAATGAGACAATAGTCTGATTTTCATTCAATCAGTCCTACTATGTGTGTGGCACTGTGCTACTGATGCTATTTCCTATTATACCCAGCAATATTAAAGTGGAATTTTCCTCTCTGAGGAATGAAATAAAAGTAGTGATCGGCCAGAAGCCAACCATACAGAGAGGAATTACAGAAAACACTAAACACAAGGGCCACCTTCCTCTCCAGCTGCTCATGTTGTGGCCAGTAAGAAAGGAACACAACCACCATGGTGGGCTTCCTTCCTTGATCTGTCCTGCATCCTGGGACTCTTGCTGACCTCAGTTTTTATTAATCTCCCAAGTATGCAAGTCAGCATGCATCCAATGTCCTTTCAGTGCCTACTTCCTTTTGCTATTTTAAGCCTGGGGGTTAAGATATGCACATTAATGCAATGTTTATCTTAGAGAAGAAGCCATCTAATAGTAGTTGTATTGGAAGAAGACACTGGATTCTAAAGATTACTGCCAACACTAGTATTTCAAGAAAATACTTTTCAGTTCTGGTAGTATTGGGTTTCTGGCTTAGATCTCAAAGTCCTTTGCTTCAACCCTTTTTGTATAAAAGAGCTGAACTTTAGGTAGGCAACAAGATCAGAAATATATTCTGAACATTAATACTATGTTGGTGATAATATTACTAGCTTAAGATTAATATTTTGAAAGCTTACTGTTTTTCACATATGTAAAATATCATAGCACTATTTATATCTTTTACTTATGTTTATCCCTTTGTACTTCTATCTTTTGGAACCTATACAAATATTCTGAATAACTTAAAGCACATTATGTAGATCTGGCCAATTTATCAATCCAAAAGTATTTAGTTGAATTTAACCAACTCAAGAAATAACAAAAATGCTCTTTCTTGACAGCTTTAAAATAATGACATTTGACCAATTAGGAAAAGGGTAAGAATTCCCACTCCCAAATCTGCCATACAATAAGGAAATTCATGTATAATACTAGAGTTTAAAGGTGTCAAATATTACTCCTTTTTACAGATGTTCTTGGCCACCAACCAATAGTCATGATTCTAGCTATCAACTATCAGAAAAGGAATATATGAAATAATTAGGAAGCTCATTCCAATGACAGGCGAATGTCCAGATTTAAGAGATCCTCCAAGTCCCACTTCTCTTAGTTCATGACTGGTTTTTCCAGTCCCAAAGATTGGTACAAAGACTTGATTTTCATTCTTTGCCCCAATTTAGCCATACAGGGGAACCGATGCAAGGTCTACTCTCTAAATTGAGTACTAGAGGGTAGCATCTTAATCCAATTTAACTCAATTCAATAAACATTTGAGTACATATCATGTGCTAGCAACAATGCAGGAAAAAACAAGAATCCTGTACTTAAAGAGGTCATAGTTTAGAAAAGAAGAAATAAAATATCATTTGACAAATTTTTATATGTGCAAAAAACAGAGGCAGACCAGAAGACAAAACGATTAACTTCTAATAGCATTTTTCTCACCCTTACTGAAGAGATTTTAAATTCTTAGGGAACTTCTTTTTGTGGAAAAAAATCTAATTTTCCTTTACTTGTTATGTAAACAAGAAGTATATGCATGCCTCAACTTATTACCTCTCCAATTATCAGCCTTTAAGCCTAATTATCACTGTCTCTGTTAAATGGTCTTGAATGTATCATTTCTATTCCTAAGTTGAAAATAATCACTATCACACTTATTACAGAGATAAACTTGTAGCTAAATAATCCTTAACTTGTCCTTTTTCTATACCAAGTTATGCAGAATTACACTAAAGTAATCATTATTCACAGTGTCTCACATATGAATTTTACTATACATTTTCAAATTATGAAAAACAAGAAAAATATCTCAGTGTTTATTACTGAGTTTACACTGTCAAAAAAAAAAAAAAAAAAAAAAAAGATGACAAATGCCATACAGGAAAAAGGGAAGAAAAACTATCAAAACTCTTTCTCACAGCAATTTCTCAGCTTCATCACAAGCAACCAGACTATTAGTGAAGACAGTATTCAGATATATCTTATACATGATTTTCAGATACATTATATACATGGTCTTACATTAACTAAGAACGTGAACTTGTATCCTAATTTTACTATAATTTTCAGAGTTCCACAATTCATATCTTTCCATACTACTCACTTGGAAACAGGTTTTTTTTCCTAATGGAGAGAAACCCTTATCTGAAACTGTAATTTGGGCAATACATAAAATCATTTTTGTTGAATTGAATTTTTATTAGTCATTTCAACAAAAAGATTTATGAAACATCTATTTTGTAATATATGTTGGTGAAAAGATAAATATTATCCCTGCCTCTCTAGAAAAGGAAACATGATTATTTCAAAGTACTATAGTGATAGGAGAATGAGATGTCCAGAATATTAAAGTAGTATCAACTAGGGATACACTGCCCAACTGAGGATTAAGGGGGAAGATAAGACATAAACTAAAGGATGAATACTGTTTAACCAAGCAAACCAACGTGAAATCACAAGCCCTTCCATTCCGGAAGTTTTTCAAAATTCAGAGTAGTATAAAGATAAAAACGACAGACATTCATAATCCTACCGCCCAGAGAGAATCACTGTTAACATTTCAGCATGTTTTATTTATAGATTCCTTTTTAAAATTAGGGGGTGGGATGGCAATTACTTTTTTTTTCCTAACTGGTAAATACTTTTTTTTTAATGTTTTTAATTTTTTTTAATTATATACAATTTTTAAAGGTTACTTTCTATTTACAGTTATTAAAAAATATTGGCTATATTCCCCGTGTTGTACAACACATCCTTGAGCCTATATTACACCCCATAGTTTGTACCTCCCACTCCCTGACCCCTATGTTGCCCTTCACCCCTCCCAACTGGTAACCACTAGTTCGTTCTCTATATCTGTGAGTCTGCTTCTTTTTTGTTATATTCACTATTTGTTGTATTTTTTAGATTCCACATATAAGTGATATCATACAGTATTTGTCCTTCTCTGTCTGATTTGTTTCACTTAGCATAATACCCTCCAAGTCCATCTATGTTGTTGTAAATGGCAGAATTTCATTCTTTTTCATGGCTGAGTAGTATTCCATTGTGTGTGGGTGTGTGCAGACCACGTCTTCTTTATTCACTCATCTGTTGATGGACACTTAGGGTGCTTCCATATCTTGGCTATTGTAAATAAAGCTGCTATGAACATTGGGGTGCATATATCTTTTCAAATTAGTGTTTTTGTTTTTTTCGGATATATACCCAGGAGTGGAATTGCTAGGTCATATGGTAGTCTTATTTTTAGTTTTTTGAAAAACCTCTGTACCATTTTCCACAGTGGCTACACCAACTTACATTCTCACCAACAGTGTACAAGGTTTTCCTTTTCTCCACATCCTTGCCAACATTTGTTATTTGTGTTCTTTTTGATGATAGCCATTCCAACAGGTGTGAGGTGAAATCTCATTGTGATTTTGATTTGCATTTCCCTGATGATTAGTGATACTGAGTATCTTTTCATGTGCCTGTTGGCCATCGGCACGTTATCTTTGAAGAAATGTCTATTCAGTTCTTCTGACCATTTTTTAATTGGGTTGTCTGTTTTATTGATGTTGAGTTGTATGAGCCGTTCATACATGTTGGATATTAATCCCTTGTCAGTCATATCATTTGCAAATACTTTCTCCCATTCAGTAGGTTGTCTTTTTGTTTTGTCAATGGTTTCCTTTGCTGTGCAAACGCTTTTAAGTTTAATTAGGTCCCATTTGTTTCTTTTTGCTTTTATTTCCTTTACTTTAGGAAACAGATCCAAAAAAATATTGCTGCAATTTATGTCAAAGAGTGTTCTACCTATGTTCTCCTCTGGGAATTTTTATGGTATCCAGTCTTATATTTAGGTCGTTAATTCATTTTGAGTTTATTTTTGTATATGGTATTAGAAAATGTTCTAATTTTATTCTTTTATGCATAGCTATCCCATTTTCCCAGCACCACTTATTGAAGATACTGTCTTTTCTCCATTGTATATTCTTGTCTCCTTTGTCATACATTAATTACCATAAGTGTATGGGTTTATTTCCAGGCTCTCTATCCTGTTCCATTGAGCTATGTGTCTGTTTTGTGCCAGTACCATACTGTTTTGATTACTGTAGATTTGTAGTATAGTCTGAAGTCAGGGAGCATGATTCCTCCAGCTCTGTTTATTTTTTATTTCCATCACATTTAAAACAATGGAATTATCTATTATACATAAGGAACAGAAGTCCTTATCAGGAAAAACATAATATCCAAATAACCTTTAAATTTGATCCTTTATTAGTATAAAAATATATCTATCCTATTCTCCCATGTTGCATCTGGAATTAGAGAAACTTTCAAAGCCTCTACTTGGGAATGGGACACAGTTCTACTTTCAAATACTACAAACCTATCTGAATTATCTGTCATTTTCTCTCTCTCCTCCAACCCCAAACAAAGGCTAAACTATTGGAGAAAGACTACATGGCTCTCTCTCATTGATATACACTGGCAACTAAAGCTCTTGTTCCTCTCCAATTCCTCCCCTCCTCCACTCCAGAGAATCTTCTGCTATGGACAGCCTAGCTCTTTATCTTTTCTAACAATGCTGTTATTTGGAAATTGTGTCCACCTGGGTTTAGGCTTCTGAAACTTAATATTGACTTTTCTATTGCATCATTCATTCCTGAGACATTAAATGCCAGTGACTAAATTAAAAATATATAAGGCAGTTAAGTAAATGTAGGGGAAAAAAACTTGACTAAGATAAAGAAAGATTATCTTACTTCAATATTAATAAAACAAGGCAAAATTGAACAACTGAAAATTCTGCTTTTATTTGTGTTAAGAAAATTAACTTTAAGCATTTAAATTTAATGCCACTTCTCAGGAACACAATCACCTCATAAATCAAGAGAAATATATTAAAAATTGATTTATTCATTTAATAGACATTTACTAAGTACCTACTATGGGCCAATATTGTGCTAGGAACTGGAAATCCAAAGTCCCTGACACAAGGAGCTCACAGTCTGGAAGGGAGACAAACATTCAGACATTTCCAGTGACAGTGTGACAGATATATGAAAGAAATAGAAAGGGCACCTAATCCAGATAAGCAGAGGTAGGGGAAATTAGGGAAGACTTCCCAAAGGAGATTATCTCTGAGATAAATTGTGAAGCATATGAAAGGGTTTGCCACATTTAAAAAAAAAAAAGTTAGGATACCATTACTAGTAGACATAGCAGCATATACAAAAGCATAGGAAGCATTACTATGTTCACATGCCATACAAATAAAGTTGTAACTTGCTCAATGCAGGATTCAGGAGAAAGGGAAGGTTGGAGTTTGTTTCTAGGTTTGTTTTTATTTTTGCTTTTGTTTTGGTGTTTAAAGTTGATAGTCTCTAAACCAAGATCAAATAATTAACACAGGCAAAGAAACCAAATACTCGACTTGATTTATTGAAAATATTATTTTAAATTGGACATTAAACTATGATCAGAAGCATGTTTTTTTCAAATAAAATTGATAATAGAGTTAATAGAAGAATGAATACAATTCACATGACCTTGAAATTCTATCTAGAAAATACAGATGCTATAACCTCAGATGCTCACAAATTAAGAAGTTTTCCATTTACTACATCATCAATGTTAGAGACTAAATAAACTCAGTAGAAACAACTTCATATAAGAATGAAATATTTAACTCAGTTAACAATTCTCAAGAAAGAACATATCTTATAGGTAAGTATTTCTTAAAGCTTATCCATGGGCAATTTACATCAGAATAACTTTGGGTGCTTCTGAAAATATTTGATTCCTAGGTCCCATCTCCAAAGATTCTGGCCCAGTAAATTGGGTTGAGGACACGGAATCTGTATTTTTAACAAGAGACTGGTACAGGTGATCTGTGCATCACCTATTTCAAAATTGATTCCCATACTTTATGTTATTCTAACTATAGTCCTTATCTTTCCTAAAAGAAAAACATCTTAACATTTTTATGTTATTGATTTTTAATATTTAATAATATTTAATGGCTTAAATATCTATATTTAACAAAAACCTACCATTTATTTAGTGTTTACTACGTATCAGATACTATGCCAAGTATTTTATATAATTATTTAATTTACTCCTCATATCAACTCTGAGATATGTGCATTTAACCTCTATTTACATATGAGAATGCTGCAGCAAAGTGAAGTTAAATAACACTGAAATTTACACAGCTATTAAGCAGCAGAGTCAGAATTCTAACCCAGGCTATCTGCCTCCAAAGCATTTTCTTTTTGCATCATGCTATAACCCACCTCTAATTTGTCCAGGTTGCCAAATGAAATGTTTGCCCCAATTCTAATTACCACAAAAAAGAATAAGAGCACCAGATCCAAACTCAAAATTGGTACTATAGACAGAAAATTTTAAGAGTAAACCTGATCAAGCCAAAAATGAAGTATTTGTGTCACCAACGATACATGCAAATTCTGCTTCACATTTAGGGTTCTTTAAGTTCATTCAGAAAAGACTGAGTAGGTAGCATGTGATTCTATGTCTGACAGAAAATAACTGGGGCAATAGCTACTGTGTCAGGGTGAGAATTCCTGCAGTGGCAATGCCCTAAGCCAGGTGGTTTAAGTCTTTCTCTGGCCAAGTAACAAATAGCATGCTTTCTCCATGCTCTCTCTTCTACAGACCTGATAACTCACAAATTTCCAATAAATTCTGTTTTAGTGTTAAAGACAGGGAAATATTTATCCAGTTTCTATTTTCTAAGGATAAAAAAGTTCATTCGTTTTTTTAAAAATATATTTATTAAATGCCTCGAGTGCTAGAGACTTGACTAGAGCAAGATCTCTATCCTTAAACATCTCACGGTCTAGAGGGGGTACAGACATGAGAATAATTGCAATACAGCATGACAGATCTTACAATGTAGACTCAGTGGGAACACAGTGGAGGAGAAAGCATTATTACTGCACTTTTTGGATCAAAAAATGATGGGTAATATCTTCATAGGTCTTATTACTATGTCGCAGATACTCACTGAGGGCTTTCCCGTATTAACTTATTTAACCTTCACATTAGCCCTATGACGTGGATACCTTCCCCATTTTACAGATAAGGATACTGAATTTTCCCAAATCACAAAGCTAGTAAATGGCAGGGCTGGGATTTAAGTCCAGGCGGGTTGGCTTCCCTGTGCTTCTTGACCACTACGTTATACTGCGTCTTACAATGGGCAAGGCATGGAATTGTAAATCTCTGTCCCTTAGCAGTTATGGAACCATGGACAGATTACTCACCCTGGTACTTCCTTTAATTTCTTTATTAGTTAAATAAGAGGCTGGACTAAATGTGTTGTATTCTGCACCAGCGTAATACTAAAATAGGTAATATTGAGGACTCTGACTCAAATTCAAGCCCAGCAACTAATTGGTTGAAAAAGCTTTAAGCAAGTCAGTCAACACTCCAAGCCTAAGTATCCAAACCATTCTGAATGCTATCACTAAAAATGTCTGGGTTTCTAAATATGCCATATACTCATAAATTTCCAAAGAACATCTAAAAGGAAACTCTTCCAACTCCATACCTCACTGTTAACCAGTCCAATCAGATAGCTGTCTCTCCTACTTCCCTCAACTACTCAGTCTTTGAAGAGTATTCCCTCATTGGCAAAACCAAATAAAAACCGACTAATGTTCATTTATGTATTCGTCCATTCATTTATTCATTGATTCATGGTTTATAAATCAGTAGGTACATTATATGCTATAAAAAATTATAAATTACATTATGTGCTAAATAAATAAAACTGTATAAAGATATAAAGAATATAAAGAAAAATAAGGCATAAAGCAAACCCTCAGAAAGCTAACAGTGTACTTGGAAGTGGGAAAGATAAACGTTCACATAACATTCCATGTGATAACTTATGTAATAAATTATGGAATGGGTTCTAGGGGAGAAGAGAGTAAAAGTATTCCAGACAAGAGGAATACCATGGTGTTCCAGAACTCAAGGAAGTTCTGTATGGCTAAAACGTGGACGTATGAAGGAAGTAGCAGGAAAGAAGGAAGAAAGTGAAGACACGGACCAGATTATAAAAGGTCTTTGTTGCCATTCTCAAAAGATTGGACTTTATCCTACAGATGATAGGAAGCTCTTTAAGGATCTTAGGCAGAAAAGGATCTTAGGCAGAAAAATGATATGACAAGACAAACAGTTAAAAAAATCTGTAACATGGAAGATGCTGGGGCAAGACTGGTGGCAGAGAGCCTAGTTATCTTAGCTGATAAGAGATGATAAGAGCCTGAATTATGATAGCTGCAGTAATGATGGATAAAAGGAAACAGTTCCAAGAGATATATAAGAGAAAAAATACATTGACTTACTAATTATTCTGAGGCAGAGAATGAAGAAGATAAATATGTGTAGGACTCTGGCTTGATGGATAGTGGCAACATTCAACAATATATGGAAAACAGTAAAAAGAAGCAGACTGAGAGAACACCTAAAGAATTTTATTTTGAAAATAATAACAGTGGTTAAGAACGTAACTTTGTACTCAGAAGTGTCATTTAATATGTGTGGCCTTGGGAAAATTTCTTAAATTCCCTAAAGTCTCAGTTTCCCCATCCATAAAACTAAGATAATAAAAGAACCAACTCAAAATTTGAATTGTTCCAAGGTTTAAATCAGCTAACACATATAAAGCACTTAGAATAGCAGTAAGTAATTCCTCAAAAAATGGTGGCTATTAAAATAATTCCATTGAATTTGAAGTGGTGGGAGGATGTCTGAAGGCAGATAAATCAGAAAAGAGTTGGCAATATAGGCTTGGGACCAGGCGAAAGTCTGATTAAGGATTGTGTTTCTTTAAAAGGTTATGTAGAGTTAGAAGAACACAATCAATAGCTCTCTAAAGAAATATCAATATTTCAAAGTCTTCCAGACTTTTCACTGATCCACTTATTACCCTATATGTGCTTCAACTATTACTGAGTCCCAGTTTATAACTCTAGAAACCTTTTTTCCAATACATCAAACCATTTCCCAACTCTTTTGAAGTATCCTTATATTCAATACATTCTTGAAACTGTTTTTATTTGTATAAATCTGTGTTGATGTTTTGTCTATTTCAGTTCCCCTAGAAAACTGTAATACCCTAAAAGACCCTATAGGGGTCTACATATAAACTAAAATGTTTCTTCACTGACACCCAAATACCACCCACACATAATGGAAAAGTTATTGATGATTTCTATGTTCATGTATAATCATGACTCCTGTTTAGGAGCTATTAGGACCCATGAGCAGTATTAGTCCCAGGAAAACCTGACCCAAAATGGGTTTTGAAAAAGACCATGTCCCATGGCTTCTGTCTGGTGGCACTGCTTGCCACAATCTCTGTCAGAGTCCTCCTACATGATAATCTAACCGTCTACTGTTGAGCTTTAAGGTTCTCATTTATTTAAATTGTCAAAATGTTCTTCTCTTATTAATATTTCCTTTCCACTTTACAGAGAATAAGAGGATGCCAGAGCTTCCTCAGGAAACACAATGATGCTTTTCAGGCCTGAGGCAAGGGCAATCACAAAGACAGGGATGCTTGTCCTCAAAAGAATCATAATGATGATGCAATATTCAACAAATGAGAAATGAAGATGATGAGAAAAGACTGACGAGCAGCTAGGTTAACAAGTGAGTAGTTATCATACCCCAAGATGTCACTGCTCTAACTCTACTTTGATGCCTGCTGAAACATTTGTAAGATAAGGAGCTTGATCTGCACTGTGCCATTCCAAAACAATTCTCACATTAATAAAAAGATCTAAAAATGAAACTTGTGCTATTCAAATCCAAGTAAATTAAAATCACACAAAGCAAAGAGTACTTGTGAGATTAACACGGTGTTTTAATGTATAGTTCTTATTTTATAATTACAGTTGAACACAAAAGCAAACTATTCTCCCTGTCTGTAAAAACTATGTGTATAGAAAAAAAAAAAAAACTGATTCAGACTCTTTCTGACCTAATGGAAAATTATCCTAGTTATAACAAAATTTATTCCTTTTCAACAAATAATTATTTGAGTACTTTTATGTGCCAGATACTGAATAATCGCTGTCCTAGGAACTGGGGATATAGCAGGCAAATAAAAAATTCAGAAATACTGATTGGTGTAAAGGGATTGAGAAGACAAAGAGTAAACAGGTATATGAGTAAACATACAGTATGTGAGATGATGATAAGTGCGATGAAGAAATAGAAAGCAGGAAAGGAGAATAAGGCATATCTGGATTTCCAATGTTAATTAGGTAGCCAGAGAAGACCTCATGAAGAAGGTGACATGTGAATAAAGACCTGAAGGAAGTGAGGTAGTGGACCATGAAGGTATTTGGGTGAATCAGTTTTCCAGACAAAGAGAACAAGTGCAAAGAATAGACAGGTAAGCAAAGGAGGAAGTGTAGGAACCGGTAAGAAGCTATTGTAATAAGCTATTGTAAGAAGCTATTGTAATAAGCCAAGCAAGAGATGATAATGGCTGAACTAGATGAGAAGTGGTGGAATTCTGGATGTGTTGTGAATGTAGAGCCAACAGAATTTGCTGAAGGATGGAATGTGGGATGTAAGAGAAAAAGAGAAGTTGAGGATGATGCCAAGGTTTTTAGCCTGAGCAACTGGAAGGACAGCATTTCCATTACTACTCAAGACAGATGAAAAATGAGAATCCCACTGGTATTTAACAAGGAGGTTACTGAAGACCTTCACAAGAGCAGTTCGTAGAGTGGTGGGAGGCGATTTAAGAAACTGTAGCAGGAAAGAAATTGAAGCATAGGCAATTATACTCCCGGAGACTGGGAAAGAAAGCAGAGAATTAGAGCAGAAGCTGCAGGGAGAAGTAGGCTGAAAAAAAGAAATCAGTTATTGTTTACCTTGCAGACTAGACTGGTAAAGTGAAAATAAATACCTAATCTTGTCTTTTCAAATTATTTCACCATATCTCATTTGTGAAGTTTGTTTTTGTTGGTTTTGCCTCCTTCCCTATAAGCAGCAAGTTAGTAAAATACTGAAGTAATTGGACTCATTCAAGTCAAATTTCAACAGTATAACAATAATTCCTCAAACAAATTAACTGCAAGAACATGCGTAAAATAAGCAACAGATCTTTTTCATCAGAAAGGCAGGTGGAACATTCACTAGGAAAAGAGTTTAGTAGTTTGATCAGCAATAAGAATCATTTCTTTTATTAAAATCTCTGGTTACATAAGAAGTACACAAATATTTTTAAACTGTATCATGGTATCAGTTCTCTCACCATGAAATTTTAATTCCTGTGGTCTGGTAGACATAGATCTGCTGGAGACAGGAAGCAAAGAATTCCATTCAGCTGAATGAATGAATGAATCATTATGGTAAACTAAATATAATTTCCAGAGTCAGGTCAGGACATCAGGGATAACAACAATGCGACTCTCTTCATAAGGGCATGAAGTTTTTTGGGTTTTGTTTTATTTTCCAAGAGTGAAAAAAGATACTGATTTGGGGCTTCATTCAAAATATTCCACTAGAATCTGTTCCATGATAGTATGGAATAAATCTGTCTTTTTCCCTGTTGTTTTCCCAGGGTCATTGTGCTGAATGCCTAATATGAATTCAACAAATATTTTTAGTGAATAAGTGAATGAATGAAAGCATGCAATAATTATTTAAGTGAATAAATGAACAAATAGCACCTTAGTCCTATGAAACATTAGACAATACATCACAGGAAGAGCCTCAACTAATACTTCTACAATAAAAACCACCACACCTAACTCTACTTGTACCACATATATAGAACACTTTAAATACTACACATATGCTGTCTATATTGATTATCCAAACCAAACATTATTACTAACCTCACTGGTAAAGAAAAACATTAATTTGACTCTGTTTTAGAAGCACTAGGGGCTTCCAAAAGTTACTGTTCTTAAAAGTAAGACTACCTTTATTTCAAGAGAATAATCATGAAGAAATCTGTGAAGTAACCATAAATATGAATGCTGGTGTTGAAGACTCAGAGGTGTATCATTTAAACAATATAAATTGGATTAGTCTTTAAACCGATGTGCCCTTCTAGAACAAGAGAAAGATTTTCTACATACATATTAATGTCTCCCACTATTCAATACTATTCAATATTTTTATTTTTTGTCTGAGTAATAGAGACTACACCACACCAGAAGGTAGAGAATTTCCCTAAAAGAAACAGATGATTCTTTCTGTCAGTCATCCTGGGGCAGGCCTGAGACTGGACATGAAATGGAGCTTTTCTGAAATCCAGGATTTCTATAGATTTCTCTATGGTGTGGATTGAGCTTGACCTGCCACATGATGCCACATGGGAACAAACTGATATGGGGAAAAATAGCTTGGAGAACTTCAAGACCACCTTTATTTATCAGCACATCTTTAGAATAACAATAGTTCAGAGTGTGAACAACTAGTAGAGGGCAGAAAGAACCACCAAGACATATTAGCAAAAATAAAAATTCCTTTGGTAGTCCCAGACATTAACTGGGTAAAGGAAACTAGTAGAAAAAAAATTAACCACCCTATCTGTGGAATGGAAGCTTATAGTCATATTTTGGATCTTATACTGGGAATTTATTAGTTTTCCTATCTTCTGGAAAATGTCCTATTTAACCTTTTGGCTAGAGTTTTTTGGTCCAGAGATGAGCATCTGACCCAATGTGAACCAATCAGCATCAGTATCTCTCCCCTGGGTTCTTAAACTTGATATATGGGACACATCTAGTTTCCATGTCTCTCTAGTGGAGAAAATTTGAGGCTCTAGAGCTGATGGAGACCATATCTCTCACCGTAAGAAAAATATCTGCAGGAGAATGAGTCAAAAATCACAGAAAATAACCAAGGAGAGATGTAATGAGTGACAAATAATAATTATCCCTCAAATCTATGTATGGTCTAGCACTTCTTGTGGTTTGATTACCAAAGCCAATAACCCTTTTTTTTTCCAAAGTTAGTTTAAACTGTATTTCTGTCTCTTACAATTCTAAAACCAGTGTCCCTTCACTAACCACTACCCTGTGCCGAAATTACTATGTTATGGGCATTTTGACATTTACTGGTATATTTATAAAATATATTCAAAAGAGTCGACAATGAATGGGTTAGGAGTTTGCAGAACTAGCAAATGGGCTAATCTTACATAACTCATAAAGTTTCTATTCAACATAACTTGTTAATAAAGGACTTGTGGTACAACTCATACTTGATCCGGAAGCTTTATCTTCACTCGACAAATACTTATTTGGTGTGACAACTGTGTAAAATAAAACACAATACCAGTGCTCTGTGCATATGAATCACCTGGGGAATCTTGTTAAAATGAAAATTCTAATTCAGTAGGTCTGAAGTGGGGCCCTAGATTCTGCACTTCCCACAAGCTCCCAGGTGATGCCAATGCTGCTGGTCTGCAAACCCCATTTTTGAGTAGCAAAGTACTAAACACTCTGGGAAATAAAAAAAGCATATTAATCATTCTTGAGAAACTTTTAAAGAAGAATGAAATAAATATTAAATGATACCTTAGTGTATATAAAATTTTATAACAACCAAGGAATATGTGCAACAGACATTTGTATCCCATCTTTGAGCCGATCAAAACTTACTTAAGCAGCATTTAGTAAAGAGGAAAAGGATTGGTTAGGGGTCAGGAATGGGATGGAAACAAGCCACAGGGTAAGGTTCATGCATGGATAAAAGCCAGTCTTGTTGAATACATTACACAAATTCTATAAAGTATTTTTAGGGAATTCCCTAGCAGTTCAGTGGTTAGGACTCTGAGTTTCCACTGCAGGGGGCATGGGTTCGATCCCTGGTTGGGGAACTAGGATCCTGCAAGCCACACGGCACAGCCAAAAAAAATTTTTTTAAGTATTTTTACAATTTACAAATATCAGAATGGCTACTTCAGATTGGCTATATCAAAACATCCATTTCAGAGAGACATATTCACAAATAAGTATAATATAACCATTTGTCCAATAGACATTTATTAATTTTCTACTCTATGCCAGGAGGTGTTCTAGGCACTAAAGTAGAAAACAAAATACCAACAAAAATCAGACTATAGTAAGTACCAAAATCGGTACCTATTTAAGGTTTAGAAACCTGGGTACAAAAAAATACATACATTAGGAATTCAGAGGAAAAAATATCATTTCTGACCGAGGTTACCAAGGAAGACCCATGAAGGAGATGGCAACTAGTCTTAGTTAGCAAGGGAATAAGATTTCCAGAGGTGGAAATAAAGAATAAGGCATTTTAAGTTGAGGGGATGGCATGAGTGGAGAAAGAAAAGCAGCAGTTTAAATAAGGGATTGAAAAGAACTCAGATTGGCTGAATAATAAGGTCATACATAATAGGGCAATTGCAAATGATGAGGTTAAAAAGATAGGGTTGATTCAAATCATCTGTTCTAGGTTCAGGGCATTTGCACTAGCCAGATTTTTACCCTATGCCAGAATTCTCTTCCCCCAGATCTTTGAATGGCATTCTCCTCATCATTCAGATTTCAGGCTAAAAGTCCATCTTCAAAGAGGTTTTCCCTGAACACTCTTTCTAAAGAACCCAAATCTTAATTTACATTAGTCATCTTTTTGTTAATTTATTAACTATCTATTTCCCCTAAAATATAAGCTCCACTTCCACTTTTAGTCATTATGGAACAGTGATTAGATTTACCCTCCTGCATAAAACCTGAACAAAATATGTGAAACCACAGTTTTTGTACATTTGACATAAGGCAATGCAGGACAGTGACCCCTGAGAGAGGGAAACAAAGTGGACTCCCTAAATGTCCCAGCTTACTGTTTAGAGAATGACTGTAGTGCAGAAAGGGGGACTCCAGGCATAGCTTGCTGGTCTCCTTAAGTTGAACAGATGAAGTTAGGAGTACAGACTACCTTAGGTGGGGCGAGATAGTTAGAGTTGGCAAGGCAGCCCAAAGACGAAAGAGATGCACAGAGAAGGAGATATGTAGAGGGACCCCTCCAGTCTTTAGCTGGATAATGATTAAGTGTGTAAAAAAAGATGAAGATGTGTAAAGAAACTACCTGAGGCAAGGGGGAGTGGACACCTGAAAGGAGTAGAGAAATAATCCTCAGAAGTCAAACATAGCCAGGAATTCTACATTTTCCCATCAGTTAAGAGTGGAAACCCTCATAATTCACAGGGCATTGGATAGAGTGCTCAGAAATGCATCGCCTCGGTGTGGGGCAAGATTAGCCCTAGTTTAAAGGCTGCTTTGTTCCTTAAAAACAAGATTTGGAGGGATCAAACTGTTTCCAAGTAACTTGTGTCCTAAAAAAAAAGAAAGCTCAAGGGCTTCCCTGGTGGCGCAGTGGTTTAGAGTCCGCCCGCCGATGCAGGGGACACGGGTTCGTGCCCCGGTCTGGGAAGATCCCACATGCCGCGGAGCGGCTGGGCCCGTGAGCCATGGCCACTGAGCCTGCGCGTCCGGAGCCTGTGCTCCGCAACGGGAGAGGCCACAACAGTGAGAGGCCCGCGTACCGCAGGAAAAAAAAAAAAAAAAAAAGAAAGCTCAAGAATATTTATAGGAATTAAAAAATATCCAGTACTCAACAAGTTAAAATTCACAATGTTTAGCAGCTAATAAAAAATTATAAGGCATGCAATAAAGCAGAAAACTACAACCCATAGTGAAGATTTAAAAATCAAGCATGAATAATCATTAGGGAAATGCAAATCAAAACTACAATGAGATATCATCTCACACCAGTCAGAATGGGCATTATCAAAAACTCTAGAAACAATAAATGCTGGAGAGGATGTGGAGAAAAGGGAACCCTCTTGCACTGCTGGTGGGAATGTGAATTGGTACAGCCACTATGGAGAATAGTATGGAGGTTCCTTAAAAAACTACAAATAGAACTACCATGTGACCCAGCAATCCCACTACTGGGCATATACCCTGAGAAAACCATAACTCAAAAAGAGTCATGTACCAAAATGTTCATTGCAGCTCTATTTACAATAGCCAGCAGATGGAAACAACCTAAGTGTCCATCATCGGATGAATGGATAAAGAAGATGTGGCACATGTATACAATGGAATATTACTCAGCCATAAAAAGAAACGAAACTGAGCTATTTGTAATGAGGTGGATAGACCTAGAGTCTGTCATACAGAGTGAAGTCAGAAAGAGGAAGACAAATACCATATGCTAACACATATATATGGAATTTAAGAAAAAAAATGTCATGAAGAACGTAGGGGTAAGACAGGAATAAAGACACAGACCTACTAGAGGACGGACTTGAGGATACGGGGAGGGGGAAGGGTAAGCTGTGACAAAGTGAGAGAGAGGCATGGACATATATACACTACCAAACGTAAGGCAGATAGCTAGTGGGAAGCAGCTGCACAGCACAGGGAGATCAGCTCGGTGCTTTGTGACCACCTGGAGGGGTGAGATAGGGAGGGTGGGAGGGAGGGAGATGCAAGAGGGAAGAGATATGGGAACATATGTATATTTGTAACTGATTCACTTTGTTATAAAGCAGAAACTAACACACCATTGTAAAGCAATTATACTCCAATAAAGATGTAAAAAAAAAATCAATCATGAAAAACTGACCCAGAAATAAAACAGATAAGCAGAAATAGTAGACAAAGACAAAACAATTATTATAACTATATTCCATACTTCAAGAAGGCATAGGAATAAGTAATCATTTTAGTTAGAGAGACACAGACCTCACTACTATCTGTACAGACATCTAAAGAATTATAAGGGAATATTATGAATATTATGTTGGAATACTATGCCAACATATTAATAACATACTAAATGGACATATTTTAAGAAAGACATAAACGATTAAAATTGAAACAAGAAGAAATAGAAAATCTGAATAGATATATAACAAGTAAAACAGATTAAATTAGTAATTTTAAATCTTCCTACAAAGAAAAGCCCAGATGCAGATAGCTTCACTATGAATTCCAGGAAACATTTTAAAAAGAGTTAATGTGACTACAACATAAACTCTTTCAGAAAGCAGACGGGAACACTTTGCTGCCACTATGGGGGGCAAAACCAGCATGGAGGTTTCTCAATAATTAGAAATAGTATTACCATGTGATCCAGCATCCCACTTCTGGGTATATATCTGAAGGAAAACAAATCGCTCTCTTAAAAAGATATTTGCAGCTCCATGTTCATTGCAGCATTATTCACAACAGCCAAGACATGAAAACGACCTATCTATTTTCTGAATGAGTGGATATAGAAAATGTGGGGTATATATATAATGGAATATTATTCAGCCATAAAAAGAAGGAAATGTTGCCATTCGTGATAACATGGCTGGACCTTGAGGGCATTATGCTAAGTGTAATAAATCAGACAGATTAAGACCAATACTCACTTATATGTGGAATCTAAAAAACCAGACAGATTAAGACCAATACTCACTTATATGTGGAATCTAAAAAACCCTAACCCACAGAAACAGAGGGTACTCACTTATATGTGGAATCTAAAAAATCAGACAGATTAAGACCAATACTCACTTATATGTGGAATTTAAAAAACCCTAACCCACAGAAACAGAGGGTAGACAGTGACTGTCACCTTGGGGGTGGGAAAAAAGGGGAGATAATGGTCAAAGTGTATAAACCTCTAGTTATAATATTAATAAGTTCTGAGGAGCTAATATACAGCATAGCGACTATAACTAACAATACTGTAGCCTGCTTTCTTGGCTTGGCGAGCCTGTGAGGACGTGAGGTGCCAGGGCCGTCTGGCCACCAGGAGCCAAAGCAGGTCTGAGGAGGGCACCAAGGTAGCCCTGGAGACACCTCAGTGCTGGGCAAATGACCACTGCCCTTGGCCTCCAAGTTCCTCCTCCCCCACCTGGGCCCCAGCCCCTGCCCGGCCTGTCCTGTGTGGTGCGCTAGCCCACGCTGAGGTGCGCCACTGGGCAACACACTCCTTCAGGTTGTGCAGACCAAGATAAAGGTGTTAAGTGGATAAAATTTAAGACAGAGATCGCAGAATTGACAGGAGGAGACAACCCGTGTGGCTGAAAGAGTCTTGGTTCTCTGGCCGGGTGTCAGGCCTGAGCCTCAGAGGTAGGAGAGCAGAGTTCAGGACATTGGTCCGCCAGAGACCTTCCAGCCCCATGTAATATCAAATGGCGAAAACACTTTGATACTATGCGCTCCATCTCATAATGGAGATGGAGCACAGATCTCCATCTCAATGCTAAGACCCAGCTCCACTCAATGACCAGCAAGATACAGTGCTGGACACCCTATGCCAAACAACTAGCCACACAGGAACAAAAACCCAAACATTAGCAGAGACGCTGCCTAAAATGATATTAAGTTCACAGACACCCCAAAACACATCACCAGACGTGGTCCTGCCCACCAGAAAGACAAGATCCAGCCTCATCCACCAGAACACAGGTACCAGTCCTCTACACCAGGAAGCCTACACAACCCACTGAACCAACCTCTCCCACTGGGAGCAGACACCAAAAGAACGGGAACTATGAAACTGAAGCCTATGAAACGGAGACCCCAAACACAGTAAGTTAAGCAATATGAGAAGACAGAGAAATACATAGCAGATGAAGGAGCAAAGTAAAAACCCACCAGTCCAAACAAATGAAGAGGAAATAGGCAGTCTACCGGAAAAATAATTCAGAATAATCATAGTAAAGATGATCCAAAATTGTGGAAATAGAATGGAGAAAATTGACAACAAACATTTAACAAGGACCTAGAAGAACTAAACAGCAAACACAGATGAACAACAAAATAAATGACAATAAAAATTCTCTAGAAGGAATCAATAGCAGAATAACTGAGGCAGAAGAATGGATAAATGACCTGGAAGATAAAGTAGTGGAAATAACTACTGCAGAGCAGAATAAAGAAAAAACAATAAAAAGAATTGAGGACAATCTCAGAGACCTCTGGGACAACATTAAACACACTAACATTTGAATTATAGGGGTCCCAGAAGAAGAAGAGAAAAAAAAGGAACTAAGAAAATATTTTAAGAGATTATAGTTTAAAACTTCCATAATATGGGTAAGGAAATAGTCAATCAAGCCCAGGAAGCGCAGAGTGTCCCATACATGATATATCCAAAAAGAAACACGCCAAAACACGTATTAATCCAACTATGAAAAATTAAATACAAAGAAAAAATATTAAAAGCAGAAGGGAAAAGGAAAAATTAACATACAAGGGAATCCCCATAAGGTTAATAGCTGATCTTTCAGCAGAAACTCATTGAGCCAGAAGGGAGTGACAGGACATATTTAAAGTAATGAAAGGGAAAAACCTACAACCAAGATTACTCTACCCAGCAAGGATCTCATTCAGATTTGATGGAGAAATTAAAACCTTTACAGACAATCAAAAGCTAAGAGAATTCAGCACCACCAAACCAGCTCTACAACAAATGCTAAAGGAACTTCTCCAAGTGGGAAACAAAGAGAAGAAAAGGACCTACAAAAACAAACCCAAAACAATTAAGAAAATGGTCATAGGAACATACATATCGATAATTACCTTAAACGTGAATGGATTAAATGCTCCAAACAAAAGACACAGCCTTGCTGAATGGATACAAAAACAAGACCCATACATATGCTGTCTACAAGAGACCCACTTCAGACCTAGGGACACATTCAGACTGAAAGTGAGGGGATGGAAAAAGATATTCCATGCAAATGGAAATCAAAAGAAAGCTGGAGTAGCAATACTCATATCAGATAAAATAGACTTTAAAATAAAGAATGCTACAAGAGACAAATAAGGACACTATATAATGATCAAGGGAGCAATCCAGGAAGAAGATATAACAATTGTAAATATTTATGCACCCAATATAGGAGCACCTCAATATATAAGGCAAATGCTAGCAGCTATAAAAGAGAAAATTGACAGTAACACAATAATAGTAGGGGACTTTAACACCTCACTTACACCAATGGACAGATCATCCAAAATGAAAATAAATAAGGAAACAGAAGCTTTAAATGACACAATAGACCACATAGATTTAATCGATATTTATAGGACATTCCATCCAGAAACAGCATATTACACTTTCTTCTCAAGTGCACATGGAACATTCTCCAGGATAGATCACATCTTGGGTCACAAATCAAGCCTCAGTAAATATAAGAAAATTGAAATTATATCAAGCATCTTTTCTGACCACAATGCTATGAGATAACAAATGAATTACAGGGAAAAAACATAAAAAACACAAACACATGGAGGCTAAACAATACATTACTAAATAACCAAGAGATCACTGAAGAAATCAAAGAGGAAATCAAAAAATTACTAGAGACAAATGACAATGAAAACACGACGATCCAAAACCTATACAATGCAGCAAAAGCAGTTCTAAGAGGGACGTTTACAGCTATACAAGCCTACCTCAAGAAACAAGAAAAATCTCAAATAAACAATCTAACCTTACACCGAAAGGACCTAGAGAAAGAAGAACAAACAAAACCCAAAGTTAGCAAAAGGAAAGAAATCATAAAGAGCAGAGCAGAAATAAATGACATAGAAACAAAGAAAACAATAGCAAAGATCAATAAAACTAAAAGCTGGTTCTTTGAGAAGATAAACAAAATTGGTAAACCATTAACCACACTCATCAAGAAAAAGAGGGAGAGGACTCAAATCAATAAAATTAGAAATGAAAAAGGAGAAGTTACAACAGACACCGCCGAAATACAAAGAATACTAAAAGACTACTAAAAGCAAGTCTATGCCAATAAAATGGACAACCTGGAAGAAATGGACAAATTCTTAGAAAGGTATAACCTTCCAAAACTGAACCAGGAAGAAATAGAAAATATGAACAGGCCAATCACAAGTAATGAAATTGAAACTTGTGATTAACAATCTTCCAACAGGGCTTCGCTGGTAGCGCAGTGGTTGAGAGTCCGCCTGCCGATGCGGGGGACACGGGTTCGTGCCCCGGTCCGGGAAGATCCCACATGCTGTGGAGCGGCTAGGCCCATGAGCCATGGCTGCTGAGCCTGCGCGTCCGGAGCCTGTGCTCCGCAATGGGAGAGGCCACAGCAGTGAGAGGCCCACGTACCACAAAAAAAAAAAAAAAAAAAAAAAAAAAAATCTTCCAACAAACAGAAGTCTAGAACCAGATGGCCTCATAAGTGAATTCTATCAAACATTTAGAGAAGAGCTAACACCCACCCTTCTCAAACTCTTCAAAAAAATTGCAGAGGAAGGAACACTCCCAAATCCATTCTATGAGGCCACCATCACCCTGATACCAAAACCAGACAAAGAAACTACAAGAAAAGAAAATTACAGGCCAATATCACTGATGAACATAGATGCAAAAATCCTCAACGAAATACTAGCAAACAGAATCCAACCACACATTAAAAGGATCATACACCATGATCAAGTGGGATTTATCCCAGGGATGCAAGGATTCTTCAATATATGCAAATCAATCAATGTGAAAGACCATATTAACAAATTGAAGAATAAAAACCATATGATCATCTCAATAGATGCAGAAAAAGCTTTTGACAAAATTTAACACCCTTTTATGATAAAAATTCTCCAGAAAGTGGCACAGAGGGAACCTACCTCAACATAATAGAGGCCATATACAACAAACCCACAGCAAACATCATTCTCAATGGTGAAAAACTGAAAGCATTTCCTCTAAGATCAGGAACAAGAAAAGGATGTCCACTCTTGCCACTATTATTCAACATAGTTTTCGAAGTCCTAGCCATGGCAATCAGAGAAGAAAAAGAAATAAAAGGAATACAAATCAGAAAAGAAGAAGTAAAACTGTCACTGTTTGCAGATGACATGATACTATACAGAGAGAATCCTAAAGATTCCACCAGAAAACTACTAGAGCTAATCAATGAATTTGGTAAAGTTGCAGGATACAAAATTAATGCACAGAAATCTCTTGTATTCCTATACACTAATGATGAAAAATCTGAAAGAGAAATTAAGGAAACACTCAAATTTACCATTACAACAAAAAGAATAAAATACCTAGGAATAAACCTACCTAGGGCGACATAAGACCTGTATGCAGAAAACTATAAGACACTGATGAAAGAAATTAAAGATGATACCAACAGATGGAGAGATATACCATGTTCTTGGATTGGAAGAATCAGTATTGTGAAAATGACTATACTACCCAAAACAATCTACAGATTCAATGCAGTCCCTATCAAATTACTAATGGCATTTTTTATCGAACTAGAACGAAAAATCTTAAAATCTGTATGGAGACAGAAAAGACCCCGAATAGGCAAAGCAGTCTTGAGGGAAAAAAAAGTAGCTGGAGGAATCAGACTCCCTGACTTCAGACTATACTATAAAGCTACAGTAATCAAGACAATATGCTACTGGCACAAAAACAGAAACATAGATCAATGGAACAAGATAGAAAGCCCAGAAATAAACCCACGCACTTATGGTCAACTAATTTATGTCAAAGGAGGCAAGGATACACAATGGAGAAAAGACATTCTCTTCAATAAGTAGTGCTGGGAAAACTGGACAGCTACATGTAAAAGAATGAAATTAGAACACTCCCTAACACCATACACAAAAATAAAGTCAAAATGGATTAGAGACCTAAATGTAAGACCAGACACTATCAAACTCTTAGAGGAAAACATAGGAAGAACACTCTTTGACAAAATCACAGCAAGATCTTTTTTGTTCCACCTCCTAGAGTAATGGAAATAAAAACAAAAATAAACAAATGGGACCAAATGAAACTTAAAAGCCATTGCACAGAAAAGGAAACCATAAAGAAGATGAAAAGACAACCCTCAGAATGGGAGAAAATATTTGCAAATGAAGCAACTGACAAAGGATTAATCTCCAAAATATACAAGCAGCTCATGCAGCTCAATATCAAAAATACAAACAATCCAATCCAAAAAATGGTCAGAAGACCTAAATAGACATTTTTCCACAGAAGATATACAAATTGCCAACAAACACATGGAAGGATGCTCAACATCTCTAACCATGAGGGAAATGCAAATCAAAACTACAATGAGGTATCACCTCAACCAGTCAGACTGGCCATCACCAAAAAATCTACAAACAATAAATACTAGAGAGGATGTGGAGAAAGGGGAACCCTCTAGCACTGCTGGTGGGAATGTAAGTTAATACAGCCACTATGGAGAACAGTATGGAGGTTCCTCAAAAATCTAAAAATATAACTACCATACGACCCAGCAATCCCACTACTGGGCATATACCCTGAGAAAACCATAATTCAAAAAGAGTCGTGTACCACAGTGTTCACTGCAGCTCTATTTACATTAGCCAAGACATGGTGGCAACCTAAGTGTCCATCGGCAAATGAATGGATAAAGAAGATGTGGCACATATATACAGTGGAATATTATTCAGCCATAAAAAGAAACGAAATTGAGTTATTTGTAGTGAGGTGGATGGACGTAGAGTCTGTCATACAGAGTCAATTAAGTCAGAAAGAGAAAAACAAATACTGTATGCTAACACATATATACGGAATCTAAAAGAAAAACAAAAAAAAAGGTTTTGAATAACCCAGGGGTAGGACAGGAATAAAGATGCAGACATAGAGAATGGACTTGATGACACTGGGAAGGGAAGGGTAAGCTGGGACAAAGTGAGAGAGTGGCATGGACATATATACACTACCAAATTTTAAATAGATAGCTAGTGGAAAGCAACCACATAGCACAAGGAGATCAGCTCAGTGCTTTGTGACCACCTACAGGGGTGGGATAAGGAAGGTGGGAGGGAGACGCAAGAGGGAGGAGATATGGGGATATCTGTATATATACAGCTGATTTACTTTGTTACAAAGCAGAAACTAACACACCATTGTAAAGCAATTATACTCCAATAAAGATGTTACAAAAAAAAAAAGGAATCCAACAGCACATTAAAAGGATCAAACACCATGATCAAGTGGGTTTTATCCCAGGAGTGCAAGGACTCTTCAATATACACAAATCAAAAAAATCAGTGTGATAAAGCATATTAACAAATTGAAGAAGAAAAACCATATGATCATCTCAGTAGATGCAAAAAATCCTTCAACAAAATTCAACACCCATTTCTGATAAAAAAAAAAAACACTCCAGAAAGTAGTCATAGAGGGAACTTACCTCAATGTAATAAAGGCTATATATGACAAACCCACATCCAACATCATTCTCAATGGTGAAAAACTGAAACCATTTCCTCTAAGACCAGGAACAAGACAAGGTTGCCCACTCTCACCACTATTACTCAGCATAGTTTTGGAAGTTTTAGCCACAGCAATCAGAGAAGAAAAAGAAATAAAAGGAATCAAAATCAGAAAAGAAGAAGTAAAGTTGTCACTGTTTGCAGATGACATGATACTATACATAGAGAATCCTAAAGATGCTACCAGAAAACTACTAGAGCTAATCAATGAATTTGGTAAAGTAGCAGGATACAAGATTAACGCACAGAAATCTCTTGCATTTCTCTACACTAATGATGAAAAACCTGAAAGAGAAATTAAGGAAACACTCCCATTTACCATTGCAAGAAAAAGAATAAACTACCTAAGAATAAAACTACTTAAGGAGACAAAAGACCTGTATGCAGAAAATTATAAGACACTGATGAAAGAAATTAAAGATGATACAAACAGATGGAGAGATATACCATGTTCTTGGATTGGAAGAATCAACATTGTGAAAATGACTATACTACCCAAAGCAACCTACAGATTCGATGCAATCCCTGTCAAACTACCAATGGCATTTTTCACAGAACTAGAACAAAAAATTTCACAATTTGTATGGAAACACAAAAGACCCCAAAGATTGCCAAAGCAATCTTGAGAAAGAAAAACAGAGCTAGAGGAATCGGGCTCCCTGACTTCAGACTATACTACAAAGCTACAATAATCAAGACAGTATGGTACTGGCACAAAAACAGAAATATAGATCAATGGAACAGGAGAGAAAGCCCAGAAATAAGGCCACACACATATGGTTACTTTATCTTTGAAAAAGGAGGCAAGAATATACAATGGAGAAAAGACAGCCTCTTCAATAAGTGGTGCTGGGAAAACTGGACAGCTACATGTAAAAGAATGAAATTAGAACACTCCCTAACACCATACAGAAAAATAAACTCAAAATGGATTAAAGACCTAAATGTAAGGCCAGACACTATAAACCTCTTAGAAGAAAACATAGGCAGAACACTCCATGATATAAATCACAGCAAGATACTCTTTGACCCACCTCCTACAGAAATGGAAATAGAAACAAAAATAAATAAATGGGACATAAAGAAACTTAAAAGCTTTTGCACAGCAAAGGAAACCATAAAGAAGAAGAAAAGACAACACTCAGAATGGGAGAAAATTTTTGCAAACAAAACAACTGACAAAGGGTTAATCTCCAAAATATACAAGCAGCTCATGCAGCTCAATATCAAAAAAAACCCAACCCAAAAATGGGCAGAAGACCTAAATAGACATTCTCTAAAGAAGATATACAGATTGCCAACAAACACATCAAAGGATGCTCAACATGACTAATCATTAGAGAAATGCAAATCAAAACTACAATGAGGTATCACCTCACACTAGTCAGAATGGCCATCATCAAAAAATCTACAAACAATAAATCCTGGAGAGGGTGGGGAGAAAAAGGAACCCTCTTGCCCTGTTGGTGGGAATGTAAATTGATACAGCCACTATGGAGAACAGTATGGAGGTTCCTCAAAAATCTAAAAATAGAACTACCATACGACCCAGCAATCCCACTACTGGGCATATACCCTGAGAAAACCATAATTCAAAAAGAGTCGTGTACCACAACGTTCGTTGCAGCTCTATTTACAATAGCCAGGACATGGAAGCAACCTAAGTGTCCATCAACAGATGAATGGGTAAAGAAGATGTGGTACATATATACAATGGAATATTATTCAGCCATAAAAAGAAATGAAATTGAGTTATTTGGAGTGAATTGGATGGACCTAGAGACTGTCATACAGAGTAAAGTAAGTCAAAATGAGAAAAACAAATACCGTATGTTAACACATATATATGGAATCTGAAAAAAAAAAAGTTCTGAAGAACCTAGGGGCAGGACAGGAATAAAGACGCAGACATAGAAAATGGACTTGAGGACACGGGGAGGGGGAAGGGTAAGCTGGGACGAAGTGAGAGAGTGGCATGGACATATATACACTACCAAACGTAAAATAGATAGCTAGTGGGAAGCAGCCGCATAGCACAGGGAGATCAGCTTAGTGCTTTGTGTACACCTACAGGGGTGGGATAGGGAGGGTGGGAGGGAGATGCAAGAGGGAGGCGATATGGGGATGTATGTATATCTATAGCTGATTCACTTTGTTATACAGCAGAAACTAACACACCACTGTAAAGCAATTATATTCCAATATAGATGTTAAAAAAAATTTTTAATAAAAAAAATACTGTATTATATACTTGACAGCTGCTGAGAATAAATCTTAAATGTTCTTATTACAACAAAAGATAATTATGTGAGGTGATGGAAGTGTTACCTAACCTTAAGGTGGTAATCATTTTGCAGTATATTGTGTATCAAATCATCACTTATACACCTTAAACTTACACAATGTTATATGTCAATTCTATCTTACTAAAGCTGGAAAAAGTTAAAAGTTTAAAAAAAGTTTCAGGAAAGAAAATGTGCCAGTTAACTCATTATCATTTAGTGACTACTCCCTCTCCTATTTGAAATGACCATCTCTTTTATTTAGTCAATTCCTGTATGTTCAGTGGTTCTCAAACTTTTGTGTGCATTGGAATCACCTGGAAGGTTTGTTTAGCTATAAACTGTTGGGCCTCACCCTTTCTATCACGTACCCAGGTGATTCTAATGATGTTAGTCCAGGGATCACACTTTAAGCACAAGCTACTATACCCCAATTCCACTGGCATGGTTAAGAGCTAAATCTTGGACTTAAACGCTGACTCAACCAGTTACTGCCTTGGGCAAATCTGTAATTCTCTCTAAACTTCTATTTCCTCATTTTAAAATGGGGATAATAATTGTACCGATCTCATTTAACTGTTAAGAATTAAATTTTATAATATGTTGAAAGCCCTTACAGTATTGCTGGGAAAATAATAATAACTTCTTAGGGTTTTTTTTGTTTTTGTTTTTTGCGGTACGCGGGCCTCTCACTGTTGTGGCCTCTCCCGTTGCGGAGCGCAGGCTCTGGACGCACAGGCTCAGCGGCCTTGGCTCACGGGCCTAGCCGCTCCGCAGCATGTGGGATCTTCCCGTACCAGGGCACGAACTCGTGTCCCTTGCATCGGCAGGCGGGCTCTCAACCACTGCGCCACCAGGGAAGCCCGCTATTTATTATTATTACTATTTATTTGTGTATTCTGTTAATAGATATAAAAGTTATATCCAGTTTTTGCTATTATGAACTTTGCTGCCATAAACATTTTTATACATTTTTTTCTGGTACGTTTGTGCAAAAGCCTTTCTAAAGTATATTCCTACAATAGAATGCGGAATTTTTAGGTAGTAAGAAGTTCAATTTTAGTAGGTAAAGCTAAATTGTTTTCCAAAGTGATCATATCATTTTCCAGGGCCAACAGTAAAGGATGAAAGTCTTGTTGTTCCGTATCTTTGTCAACACTTGATGAATTCCATTCAATTTTTTCTTGCCAGTCTTGTGGATGTGAAATTGTATCTTGTAATTTTTATTTGCATTTACTTGATTACTAACAAGTTTGAGCAGCCTTTCTATATTTATAGGCTATTTGTATTCCATCTTTGGAGAAATTCCTGTTTGTGTCTTTTACTCGTGTTTTAAAAATTGGGGTTTTCATCTTTTAGGTGTTTGTTATATCCTTTGGATACTATTTTTTTGTCAGTATGTGTTATAAATATTTTCATCAGGTTTAACTGAGGTTATACATTTGGATAGAGAGTAAGCAAAGATGAGTTAAGGAAGCTTTTTCCCTTTGGAGATGAAACATTTCAAGGTCTTTCATTTCTGGGTTAAGTGCCTCCTACCAAAACCTTGGGGTGATTTAGAGTCATCTTCTTCAGTTTCTACTTTGGTTCTCTCCCCAGCTCTATTATATGTCGTATAGATAGGTAGATAGGTAGGTAGGTAGGTAGGTAGGTAGATAGATAGATAGATAGATAGATTGACTGATTGATTTTATGTAGATAGATATACAAATACATACAGATATCTTCTACTCGCCTATCCCCAACAATCAGGTGGATCTCCATTTTATATTACAATGAAGATGGCCTAAACAAGCTGCCTTGTATTCATAAGAAGGGAGTGGGAGAGAGCATATTTTAGCATACTTCAAGTAGTTCCCAAACTTTACTGTACTTTGGAATCACCTAGGTCCTTAAAAAATACTTATGCCTGGTTCTCACTCCTCTGTATTCTGATTTAAATGGTAAGGCTGTGACTTGCACAATAGGAGTTTAAAAAGCTCCCCAGGTGATTTTAATGTGCACTGAATTAGTTCTTGAAACTCAAAATATTATACATGGATCATTAGCGTTGTTATTACCTGGGAGCTTATTAGAAACCAAATTCTTAAAATGCAAATTATAGGATAAGACCTGAGATTCTTGAGTATACAGTATATTAAGGTTAGAAGAAACACTGGCTTGTGCACAGTCACCTTTTGCTCCTATTGCCCTTCATTTCAGCTTAAAGAACTTTCAGTACTTCATTAAGGAAGGTCTAGTGGTGATAAACCCCCTCAGCTTTTGTTTGTTTGGTAAAGTCTTTATGTCTCCTTCATTTTGAATAACAACTTTGCCAAGTAGTGTATTCTTGGGTGGCAATTGTTTTCTTTCAGCACTTTGAATATATAATTGCACTCTCTTCTGGCCTGCAAAGTTTCTGCTGAGAAATCCACTGATAGTCTTATGGGGATTCCCTTGTACGTGAGGAATATCTTTTCTCTTGATGCTTTTAAAATTCTCTGTCTTTGATTTTAGACAGTTTTATTATACTGTGTCTTGGATAAGATTGTTTTGGGTCAAAATTCTAGTGGAACCTAATAACTTCATGAATGTGGATGTCCAAATCCCTCCCCAGATTTTTGATGCTCCAATCCATTATTCCTTCAAATAAGCTCTCTATGCCTTTCTCCCTCTCTCTTCTGGGACTCCAATAATGCATAGACTGTTTCCTTTAATGGAATCCCACAGATCATGTTCAGGTTTTCTTTACTCTTTCATTCTTTTTCCTTTGTTCTTCTCTGACTGGATAATTTCAAATGACCTGTCTTCTATTTTACAGATTCTTTCTTCTGCTTGATCCAGCCTGTTGTTGCTCACTCTTGTATTTTTTCATTTCATTCATTGCATTCTTCAGCTCCAAAGTTCCTGTTCAATTCTTTTTTATGATTTCTATCTCTATGTTAAACTTCATGTTGTTACGTATTGTTTTCCTGGTTTTATTAAATTGTCTTTCTGTGTTGTCTTGTTACTCACTGAGCTTCCTTAAAACAAGTATTTTAAATTCTTTATTGGGAAAATCACAGATCTCTATTTCTTTGGGGTCAGCTAATGGAAAATTATTGTGTTTCTTTGGTGGTGTCATGTTTCCTTGATTCTTGATGTTCCTTGAAGTCTTGCATTGCTGTCTTCAAATTTGAAGAAGGAACCAATTCCTTCAGTCTTTACTGACTGGCTTCAGAAGAGAAATACCTTCTGTCAACTCTGTTAGGAATTCCGAGGCTTTCTCAAACTTTTCCTATGGATACACCTTCTCTACACTTCTTGTTCCCTCTTGTGGGGGAATTCTTAAGATTGTATGCCACCTCTCAATCCTGCAAAGCCAGAACAGGTGCTGACAGCCTCTCTTTTGCTTTCCCTAGGGCAGTGCTGAATGCTCAAGGTTAGTGTGATTTTTTCCAATCCTGTAGAGTCAGTCTGACTTTCTGCTCATTCTCACTAGCCATCTACAAAGGCTCGCTTTCATGGAGCCAGCCATGGCTGGGGAGGTGGTGCATGGATGAGGTGTGCAGAATGTTGGGTGTGCTCGTGGGCAAGTTGGGGGGATGCACAAGCAAGGATCCCCAGTGTCACGGGTGAGCTTCCTGATGGAGTCCATGACACAGTAGGATCAGCATGTCTTTGATACCCTTCAAGAGCACTGTCTGCTGGTCTCCTAGCTTTCCTGCCTCCTAGTAACATAGCACACCTCAGAGCATTCTAGATGGAGTGAGAAAGAAGACAGTCTCTTTGGCAGCATTCTGAACAGCTGAGGAAAGCAAGCATGCACTCATATGTTCTACTTTCCCCCATGGGAGAAGTCATGGACTGAGAAGATCTCTTTTATCACGGAGCTATGCCATTTTAGGGAAGAGGTGACATGGGTAAAGTGAAACTGTTCCTCTAACCCTCTTCAATGCATCCAATGTCAGATTTTTTTTTTTCTAAAGAAGATGTTGTGGGTAGGAGTTTATTAATTTATTTATTTATTTTTGCTGTGTTGGGTCTTCGTTTCTGTGCGAGGGCTTTCTCTAGTTGTGGCAAGCGGGGGCCACTCTTCATCGCGGTGCGCGGGCCTCTCACTATCGCGGCCTCTCTTGTTGCAGAGCGCAGCCTCCAGATGCACAGGCTCAGCAGCTGTGGCTCACAGGCCCAGCTGCTCCGCAGAACATGGGATCCCCCCAGACCAGGGCTCGAACCTGCGTCCCCTGCACTAGCAGGCAGACTCCCAACCACTGCACCACCAGGGAAGCCCTCAGATTTTTTTGCTCCAACAGTGTGCTGGAATTTCTCCATTGGACTCCTGGACCTCTACAAAGGCTCTCCTGTCCATGGGTGATCATCTGAACTGGTGTTTTTTGAGGGAAATACAAAAGAAAACCCTTATTTCATCATGTTAATGACATCACTCCTGGCTAGCCATTTTTTTTATTAAAATAAAATAAAGCTGAAATCTTATTTCACTTCTTATACCAATAAATATTCCTGATAAAGATTTAAACATTAGAAATAATAATAATTAAGCCATATATGAATGTAGGAGAGAAAAACATGAGGAGTAAATTTCTTTATAATTTCTAGCTAAAACACAAAGCACAAAAGCCATAAAGAAAAGACTCATACATTTGAAGACGTAAATATTGGGTTGGCCAAAACGTCCATTCGGGTTTTTGTAACATCTTACAGAAAAACCCGAACGACCTTTTTGGCCAAGCCAATATATAAAATACCATATGGAGAAAAAAAAATAAATGTTTAACACTTGCCTGAAAAAAAGAATAATTTTTCATCACATTAAGGTAGCCATCAAGTTCCAACAGGTTATACTCTGACCTCCCTGCAAAAACTCCCTAAGCAGATAATATCTGAAAAAACTTCTAAAAGCAAAGAATCCCTTCCTTTCATTTATAGTCTCCAGCTTGAACCTATAGATTTAATACTCAAAATCAGCTAGAATTTACCATTACTCTGAGTCATTCTAGATGTTTTCTCCACAACCCTCCATGAACATGCTACCATTCTAGAAGTTTTCCCACACTTACCCCAATAGGTAACTCATTCCTTTATTTGTAATTTGGATGTCCCTAAAGGCTCCAGCTTCCTTTCCCTTAATATCCAAATAAAATGACTCAAGTTCCCATTTCATATAACCAGTACCTCACCTCTGCCCCAATACACTCAAAAGTTTCCCATGGGGACTAAGAAAGCCTACCTGAACTTTTAATCACATTTTACTCTGAATTCCGCCTCCTTCTGTAATTACTTTAAATGTAAATGAATTAACTCCCTAATCAAAAGATGGAGATTGGCAAAATGGATAAAAACACATAATTCAAAAAGACACATGTACCCCCAAATGCTGAATTGGGCAATTGGGATTGATATGTATACACTGATGTGTATAAAATTGATGACTAATAAGAATCTGCAGTATAAAAAAACAAACAAACAAACAAAAAACAACTAATACTAAACTTTCTTTGGGTTATTTGTATGGAAATATGTTAATATAAATGTTTCAGACATTACATGAAATTTCTAAAAATCTTATATGTCCTGGTATAATGCTATAAGTCATAATTCTAGTTATTACTTTAAAATGTATATCTCAGAAATAACTAAATTTCCTTGTCAATTGCATTACTATGAACTTTCATCAAATCTTTAACCGTGGTCATTTTTATGTCTTTTGTCATTTACAGACAGTTCTGGGTGTACTCTGATGCTTTTGCAAAAATGTTCCTATAAAAGGGTTTCATCTTCAAGGAATTCATGGAAAAGACTCTGACAAGTACAGGTTTCTGGTAACTGACTATACCACTGAACTGAATGAATAAGCATTTTCAGAACTCTAATGGAAAACTGATGAACTCATAAAAGTGCTAACAAACGATCAGGATGAAAAAAAATTAACTACATGGGACTGAGTGAACTGATGAGGATGATTATAATTTTTGTGACTTTCTGTTTGAATAAAAATAAAAAATCCCACAAGGACTCAGAGGCAAAAAATATACAAATCAATTTTCACTGCAAAGTAAAGGAGCTGTTACAGTGGAGGATTATTGGAGTGAATATCAATATTATGACATAGTATGAGTGTGTTTCATGTTTGGTAATTGCAATCATTGTTGCTTTTGTTGTGGTCATCCATTTTACAATGCTTGGTGTTGGTCTATTTATCTCTTGTAAAAATAAAATACAGTGTGTGTGTGTGTGTGTGTGTGTGTGTGTGTGTGTGTGTGTGTGTGTGTGAACAAAAAAAGACACATGTACCCCAATGTGTTTACAATAGCCAGGACATGGAAACAACCTAAATGTCTAACAATAGGTGAAAGGATAAAGAAGATATGGTACATATATACAATGGAATATTACTCAGCCATAAAAAGAAATGAAATTGGGTCATTTGTAGAGATGTGGATGAACCTAGAGTCTGTCATACAGAGTGAAGTAAGCCAGAACAAGAAAAACAAATAATCATATATTAACACATATATGTGGAATCTAGAAAAATCGTACAGATGAACCTATTTGTAGGGCAGGAATAGAGATAAAGACGTAGAGAACGGACATGTGGACACAGGGTGGGAAGGGGAGGGTGGGACGAATTGGGAGATTGGGTTTGACGTAGATACACTGACATGTGTAAAATGGATAGCTAGTGGGAACCTGCTGTATAGCACAGGGAGCTCAGCTCAGTGCTCTGTGACCTAGATGGGTGGCATGGTGGGGTGGGAGGAAGGTCCAAGAGGGAGGGGATATATGTATACATGTAGCTGATTCACTTCATTGTACAGCAGAAACTAATACAACATTGTAAAGCAATTTTACTCCAATAAAAAAAAAATGATCGAACTATATGCTATTTACAAGAGACTCATTTGAGATCCAAAGAACAAACAGGTTGAAAGTGAAAAGACGGAAAAAGATATTTCATGCAAATAGTAACCAAAAGAGAACAGGAATGGCTATAATAATATCAGACAAAATTGACATTAAATTGAAAAAGATTACAAGAGACAAAGAAGGATACTATGTATTAATAAAAGGTTCAATACAGCAAGGAGATATAACAATTATAAAAATGTACGTACCTAATGACAGAATATATATATATATATATATATACACATATATATATATATAGCGAAAACGGATGAAATTGAAGGGAGAAATAGACAGTTCTACAATAGCTGGAGCCTTCAATACCCCACTCACAATAATGGACAGAACAACCAAATAAAAGATAAGTAAGGAAATACAGGATTTAGACAACACAATAAATCACATAAATCTGACATATACAGAAAACTCCACCCCCAAACAGCATACACATTCTTATCAACTGTTCTGGGACATTTTCCAGGATAGACCATATATTAGGTCACAAATTAAGTCTCAATGGATTTAAAAAGACAGATATCATACAAAGTATCTATTGTTACCACACGGGATGGAACTGGAAATCAATAAAATAAACTGAAAAATTCATAAAGTCGTGGAAATTAAACAATATACTTTTAAAATACCTGTGGATCAAGGAAAAACTCACAAGGAAAATTTTAAAATACTTAGAGACAAGTGAAAATGAAAACACAACATACCAAAACTTACAGGAAGCAGTGAAAATGGTGCTAAGAAAGACATTTATAGTATAAATGCTTAGATTAACCAAGAAAGATCTCAAATCAACAGCCTAGCTTTACAACTGAAAGAACTAGAAATTAAAAATACAAACAAAACCCTAGCAGAAGGAAGGAAACAATAAGGATTATAGCAGAGATAAATGAAATAGAGAATAGAAAAACAGCAGAGAAAATCAATGAAACCAAAAGCTGGTTCTTTGTAAAAGGTTCTTCGATATTCGTAAAAGCATTAAGAATATTAGAAATAGTAAATATCTGACTAAATATAAAGATTACTCTTTCCTCTTAATTTCTATAAAAGATAAATAACAAGTACAGCTATAATGATAAGATGCAGGTAAATGGACTATTACGCATAATTCTTATGTTTTAGATTAAGTAGTAAAATATTAACCCTAAATACACTATAATGTACATGTGTTGCAATTCTAGAGAAAGTAATTTTTAAAATAATTTTAAAATAATGAAAAGAGATATAGCTAAAAATCCAATACATGCTAGAAAAAAATTCAAGAGCTAAGAATATGACTTTTTTCTGGGAGGAGTATTTATACCAATGGAATATTAGCAGAAAACAATGAATAATTTAATGTTTAGAGAAGCAATAAAACATAAGTATAATTTTCTTCCCCCTCCAAAATAACTAAATTCTAATTTTTTCAAACTGGAATGACACTGACATTTCCCAAATTCAGTCAAATGTATGAACACACATGTAGAGGTACAACTAAATAGTCTCTAAAGATGCTTGAGTTCAGAAGTAATGTTTACTGTGGGTATTGCAACCTATGGGTGCATAGGAGCTTAACAACATACATATGGGAGCACTCTATCTGCAAACTTTCTTGTAAGTATAGATTTGCTTCCCTTCTGCAAAGAAAAAGGGAAAATATTCAAGAATAGGTTGCAGTGAGGTTAATCATCTTTGGTCATTTTAACAGAAGTTTACTTCTTGTTTTCAAATATCTGCAAACAATAGAGTTGGGTAAACTTCGAGTTCCCAAAAGTAACTGATTATCAAACTAACTTTCTTATCTTTTTTTTTTTTAAGCTCAAAGTACCTTTTACTGATCTTTTTTGCACTTTCCCAAAGCCATACCCATCAGTAGACCCCTGAATCTTAGTTTAAATCGACAATATTTTATCTGTGACCTAGGCTTTAGTGCCACTCAGTGTTCAAATTATAGAATTGCAGCAAATCAAAACCACCGAATTTGTCACAGCAGCCTCAAAATAATTCCTTTCGATTTAAAGACATCGTATCAAGGTCTCTAAACCCTGCCTGCTTTACTCTGCCTGACACATATGAGCAAAATGCAAATGAGCACATACTACATACCTTTAGGACTGTGATCAGGGGAAAATGGAAAATGAAGTGCCAGAGATCTTTTCTTTCTTTCTCTGTTTGAATCATCTAGTATTGTGCCATGACTCCAAATATAATTCAGGAATTGACTTACTGAAAACAGAGGGGAGAGAGATCATTTGCTCAGGGGAGAAAAAAATCCAAACATTCAAATAAATAAATAAATCACACATTAACAGAAAATAAAAACACTGATGCGAGTTTATAAACAAATGCTGAAATTAAAACACCAATTATTGAGGATTAGGTTCCATAATCTTAATTATGTTTAATAATATAAGATAAAATAAGCAAGTAGGCATCTTCTATTTATCACAACAAATTCCACACCAATTTTGCAAAATCTTCACTGCGTGGGAATAAGAAGGATTTGAAGAATGAACACTAGAATAGTGTGTTACAAAAGAATTAACATAAAAACAAGAGAGGTATTTTTAAAAAGTAGAAAATACATTGGAAGAAATAGGGAATAGAAAGGCAAATATGAATGTGGAGTGATTAAAGAAAATAAAAAAATAAAAATTTGGCCAGCAAATGAGAAAAAGAAAAATTTCCATGGAAATTATGAATAAAATAACATCATTCAAGTTTACTTGGGAATAACATTACTGATAACTATCCATTTTAAGACCAAAATAATGATTCACATGTATTGTTCATTAGAAATTAAAGAATAGAGAGATCAAAATTTCCATTTTGCAAATCTGTGACTATGCTGTTAAAAATCTTACACACAACAAGAAGTAATTTAAAGGAAATTTCACAGTAACTCTTTTCTTCTTAAAAATTTAAAATTATGGAAAATTTAGAAAATTTAAAAATACCGACTCATAGTCCCACTAACTGGAGATAATCACTACTAATGTTTTGGTCTAAACCTTTCCAGCGTCTTATCAATGCAAAAATTTACATGTTCTAAATGGACTCTTAACGATTTAATGACCTGGTTTTCCTCTTAATACAAAGTATGTGTGTGTGTGTGTGTGTGTGTGTATATAAAATTAAATAATCTTTTAAAATATCATTTTAAACAACTACTGGTATTCCATTTTATAAATTCACACTGATTTTTTTAACCAATCCCATACTATTGGACATTTTGGCTGACTCCAGTCTGTAGATATTATAAACAAATATTGGGTTCACATCCTTGAAACTAAATCTCATACATACACAATTATTTTCTCAAAGAACTAAAAATTGAACTGTAATGTTAAAACCAAACAGAATTTTAAGGGATTTTTTTTTAATAATTTTCCCAATGAAAGGATTTATCAATTGTGTGGTTTTTCTATATCTTGCCAATAATGAACATAATCATTTTTAAAACCTGTTAGATTGATATGCAAAAATATCTTATTTTCATTTTCACTTATTTGATTTGTTTAAAAAGTAAATAAATTTTATATGTTTACTGGCTATTGGATGTCTTTCTTTGTGAATTGCTCGTTCATGTCTCTGGGCATCTATAGAAATGGAGGGCATGTAGTATAATGGTTAACAGCATAGGCTCTGGGCTATGACCATCTAGGTTTTTGGGGGGGGGGGGGTTGTGTGTGTTTTTTTTGCGGTACGCGGGCCTCTCACTGCTGTGGCCTCTCCCGTTGCGGAGCACAGGCTCCGTACGCGCAGGCACAGCGGCCATGGCTCACGGGCCCAGCCGCTCCGCGGCATGTGGAATCTTCCCAGACCGGGGCACGAACCCGTGTCCCCTACATCGGCAGGTGGACTCTCAACCTCTGCGCCACCAGAGAAGCCCACCACCTAGGTTTTGAAGCCTTAATCTATCACTAACAGGAAGACATCTCCAAGCCTCAATTTCTTCATCTATAACGTAAAGATAATAACAGTACCTAGCTCTCCAGATGAAATGATGGCCTAGAATGTACTACATGCTCTTTTACATTTTAAGAACTCTCTAGGGGCTTCCCTGGTGGCGCAGTGGTTGAGAGTCCGCCTGCTGATGCAGGGAACACGGGTTCCTGTCCCGGTCTGGGAAGGTTCCCACATGCCGCAGAGCGGCTGGGCCCGTGAGCCATGGCCGCTGAGCCTGCGCGTCCAGAGCCTGTGCTCCCAACGGGAGAGGCCACAACAGTGAGAGGACCACGTACCGCATAAAAACAAACAAACAAACAAAAAAAAAAACTCTCTAAAAGAAGGATTTTAACCCTTTGTTCACCATACGTATTGCACCCATTGTTCCCAGTTGTCAGTTTTTTATCTCATTTATAGTGGATTTTGGCAGACAGAAGTTTAAAATTTTGTAGTAAAATCTATCACTCTTCTCCTCAGGATTTGCCTTTGGTATCATGCTTAGAAAGGCAACAGATTTAGAGAAGGAGTAAAGATAGTACAACTTTTTCAGGAAAGCAAAATATATCTGGCATGTGTGTAGTGAATCAGATCAAAATCCAGCATTCTTCTTCTCATGCACCTCTATCAAGCATGCACAATAAGTAACTTCAATCTTAAAAAGAAATGCACAAAAATCACAATGCCAGTCACCATACAAAAAACTGCCAATGACGTGCTGAGTTCCCTGGTTTGGCTGAATCTTGATTCAGTAAAAGGTACATAGATATATGTAAATATAGGCATACCACAGTAACTTGAGTTCCTCGTTTTAACCAATTTTAACCCAGATGATTGTGAAAATGTTATAACAAAATTATTCCACAACCAAAGAACTTCCCAGAATCACTCATATTTGAGGGAATCTGGCTTGTGAAACTTTCTTTACCCTACCCTTAGTAAATGTAACACAAAGACTTTCAAAGTTTAAGCAAAATAAATCACTAGTAAGGAAGCAAGGTGCTGCTCATTTGAACTAGGATAACATTTTCCATCCAGCAGAGGACAGTACACACAAGCTGAAATACCACAAACTATGATCTGGTTCTTATACATATCTAATAAATAGCTTTATTGTCATGGTTTCATTACAGAGATGGTATTTAGCCAGTTAATATCTCTGGATTAAAACTGGAAGCAGCAAAACATAATTGAAATTTTATAACAATATTTCAAATTTAGTTTAATAATAATTCAGTTTTAATATCTAAAATATTTTAATATCTAAAGAATTTCTATAACAAGTAAAAGTACAGGTGAATATTATATTTTCATTTATACTTCATCTAGAAGTTCAAGCCAAAAATTTCCATTGGCCATATAAAGAGCATGTTTTTAATCATTACAAGAAACTGAATTCAGGTGAGCCACTTCAGGAACATTAATAGTAGCAATATAATATACTAAATTAAAAAAAGAACTATGTTTAAAATCTTAGTACTCTTATTACACAGATATTTTGGGCAATTTTTGTCTCTTTCATAACTATAAAATTGTGATTAAAAACCAGAATCGTAGAAAAGGCTAGTGATCTTCCCTAGGTCACAAACAAGTAAGCAATTGCATATCAGTGATAAATTTTTCTTAGTCTGCTACTCTATCCACTACAGTATGTAATTTCTTCCATAAACATCCTAAAATATGTAAGAAGTCATAAGAATTGCTAATACTACTTTTCAGCACTGTCATATTTTGTCCGCTGAGCCAAGCATACCAGATGTCTTTAAATAAAAGATTTAGACAGCATAAAAATAAAGTGTTATTGTATATGGGATTTTTGAAAATATACCAATACATTAGGGATACCATAAGGTTTGAATATATGCTATTACAGAAGAGGGGGAAACGTTTATGGATACCAATAGAATAAACATGAAGACAAGAAGCAATAGTGACCATAAATGTAAATGATTAAGAAGAAAACAATGAAAAGTTAATGTAACACTCTGCATGGTAAGGAATATTTTATCTATTTCAAAATGAGCTAAATCATACATTTCCATTTCTTGGAGAAGATATGGATTTTTCATTCCCTAAAATTAATATGCCCCCATCAGTGTACAGTTCTACTTGATTCTATGAAAAATCACTGTTGATAAGTAGACTGAAATGACTGAGGGGGTAAAGGGATTGTGAGGTGATTATTAAGATTAATACTGGGTGCTAATATATTTATTTAGGGGGGAGCTTTTTGGGGTAACAGTTTAATTGAGATATAATCCACATGTCATACAAGTCACCACTTTAATGGATACCATTCAGTGGTTTTAGCATAGTCAATGAGTTGTGCAAGCATCACCAAAATCAATTTTAGAACATTTAATCACCTCCCCAAAACATCCAACATCCCTTAGTGGTGCTACTGTATTTAGACACATACAGTCACACTCAAAACTAGTGGAAATGAAACTGTCTGTGAGAACAGGTTTGAAACAATGGCTTCATCCTAAACTGCACCTCTGCATCTGTTACATTTACACAAATCACTCTAGGTGTTTAAGTGAACATTTCTCTCCCCTATTTCTAGCCACAGATGATCGTATAGGGGAAAGTATAAGGAAAAAGAAAGAGGAAGTCAGAATGGCAAGCCTTACATCCACACATGTAAAAGGATATTAAAGGATACACGTGAATATATATATAAACATAACAAAAATCATTATTTTAAAATGCTCACTCAAATAACTTAAAGATTACTCTCGACTGCCTGTAAACAGTGTAAAACTTCCTTAGCATGACATACAATCTAACCCAACCTGTATTTTTAGCCCAATATCCTACCACTCACTTATATGACCTCCTTATTCTTTTCACATTGATGCTTGCCATTCTCCTAAACCCACAAAATTTTTTGCTTTTGTGCTTTTAAGCAAGCCATTTCTTCTGCCTAGATCATCTTCTTCCAGTTCACCTAAACAACTTCAACTCATCCTTCAGGACTCAGTTTACTTACCATAAGATGTTGTATTTATTTGCTTATTTGGATGTCAGGCTCCAATAGACTAGATTTTGAGCCCCTAATAGGCAAAAATATACTTACTTTCTTTGTATTCCTAGCGTCAATCACACTGCTAGGCATACAGTGTTGATTTATAAATGTTTGCTGAGTGGTGAATGAATGAACCAATATTCAATTAGTACTCATACTTTTTTTTAGGAGTGGCAGAATCTGTTTGCCTTTACTCTACTCACACATTCAAAAACAGTATAAATAAACCACAGTGAAATTCTCTTCCTTTCCCCACAACTATTCCACTCTTGTTCACAACAACTCCTAACCTCAGCAGCAAATAAAATATCTCTATTTTGAGGAATTAAAAGACATATTATTCCAGGAAGATGGAGTAGAGGTACTTTTCCATATTCCTACCACTAGGTACAACTAACAATCCTGGATATGAAAATACATAAGCAGCTCATGCAACCCAACATCAAAAAAAAAAAAGATTAAAAAATGGGCAGAAGACCTATATAGTCATTTCTCCAAAGAGAACATGCAGATGGCCAACAGGTACGTGAAAAGATGCTCAACATTGCTAATCATCAGAGAAATGCAAATCAAAACCACAATGAGATAACCTCACACCTGTCAGAATGGCTATCATCAAAAAGTCTACGAATAACAAATGTTAACAAGGATGTGGAGAAAAGGGAACCCTTGTACACTGTTGGTGGGAATGTAAATTGGTGCAGCCACTATGGAAAAGAGTACGGAGGTTTCTCAAAAATCTAAAAATAGAACTACCATATGACCCAGCAATTCCATTCCTGGGTATATAGATGAAAAAAACAAAAACACTGACAGAGACTTTCAAGATGGCAGAGGAGTAAGACGTGGAGATCACCTTCCTACCCACAAATACATCAGAAATACATCTACACGTGGAACAACTCCTACAGAACACCTACTGAACACTGGCAGAAGACCTCAGACCTCCCAAAAGGCAAGAAACTCCCCACGTACCTGGGTAGGGCAAAAGAAAAAAGAATAAACAGAGACAAAAAATAGGGATGGGACCTGCACCTCTGGGAGGCAGCTGTGAAGGAGGAAAAGTTTGCACACACTAGGAAGCCCCTCACTGGCGGAGACGGGGTCGGGGGGGGAAGCTTTGGAGCCATGGAGGAGAGCACAGCAACAGGGGTACAGAGGGCAAAGCAGAGAGATTCCCACACAGAGGATCAGTGCCCACCAGCACTCATCAGCCCAAGAGGCTTGTCTGCTCACCCGCCAGGATGGGTGGGGGCTGGGAGATGAGGCTCGGGCTTTGGAGGTCAGATCCCAGGGAGAGGACTGGGGAGACACCAAAAACAATGTGAACTACGAACCTGCAGCCTGTGAAAAGGAGACCCCAAATACAGTAAGTTAAGCAAAATGAGAAGACAGAGAAACACACAGCAGATGAAGGAGCAAGGTAAAAACCCACCAGACCAAACAAATGAAGAGGAAATAGGCAGTCTACCTGAAAAAGAATTCAGAGAAGTGAGAGTAAATATGATTGGAAACAGAAGGAGAAAATACAAGAAACGTTTAACAAGGACCTACAAGAACTAAAGAGCAAACAAACAGTGATGAACACCACAATAAATGAAATTTAAAATTCTCTAGAAGAGATCAATAGCAGAATAACTGAGACAGAAGAACAGATAAGTGACCTAGAAGATAAAATAGAGGAAATAACTACTGCAGAGCAGAATAAAGAAAAAGAATGAAAAGAATTGAGGACAGTCTCAGAGACCTCTGGGACAACATTAAACGCACCAACATTCGAATTATAGGGGTCCCAGAAAGGGACTGAGAAAATATTTGAAGAGATTATAGTTGAAAACTTCCCTAGTATGGGAAAGGAAATAGTTAATCAAGTCCAGGAAGCACAGAGAGTCCCATACAGGATAAATCCAAGGAGAAACATGCCAAGACACATATTAATCAAACTATCAAAAATTAAATACAAAGAAAAAATATTAAAAGTAGCAAAGGAAAAACAACAAATACCATACAAGGGAATCCCCATAAGGTTAACAGCTGATCTTTCAGCAGAAACTCTGCAAGCCAGAAGGGAGTGACAGGACATATTTAAAGTGATGAAGGGGAAAAACCTACAACCAAGATTACTCTACCCAGCAAGGATCTCATTCAGATTTGATGGAGAAATTAAAACTTTTACAGACAAGCAAAAGCTAAGAGAATTCAGCACCACACAACCAGCTTTACAACAAATGCTAAAGGAAATTCTCTAGGCAGGAAACACAAGAGAAGGAAAAGACCTACAATAACAAACCCAAAACAATTAAGAAAATAGTTATAGGAACATACATATCGATAATTACCTTAAATGTAAATGGATTAAACTCTCCTACCAAAAGACATAGACTGGCTGAATGGATACAAAAGCAAGACCCGTATATATGCTGTCTAAAAGAGACCCACTTCAAACCTAGGGACACATACAGACTGAAAGTGAGGGGAAGGAAATAGACATTCCATGCAAATGGAAATCAAAAGAAAGCCGGAGAAGCAATTCTCATTTCAGACAAAATAGACTTTAAAACAAAGACTAGGGACTTCCCTGGTGGTGCAGTGGTTGGGAATCCGCCTGCCAATGCAGGGGACACGGGTTCGAGCCCTGGTCCAGGAGGATCCCACATGCCACATAGCAACTGGGTCCGTGTGCCATGGCTACTGAGCCTGTGCTCTAGAGCTCATGAGCCACAACTGCTGAAGCCTGAATGCCTGGAACTCGTGCTCCACGATGGGAGAGGCCACTGCAATGAGAAGCCCAAGCACTGCAATGATGAGTAGCCCCTGCTCGCTGCAACTAGAGAAAGCCCACATGCAGCAACGAACACCCAACGCAGCCAAAAATAAATAAATTTATAAAATAAAGATGTTAAAAAAAAAGAAAGAAAGGATTTATTAGTTTTCAACAAACAAACTAACAAACAGAAACCTAAGCTCATAGATACAGGGAACAGATTGGTGGTTGCCAGAGGTAGTGGGTGGGGAGTAGGTGAAATGGGTGAAGGGGATCAAAAGGTGCAAACTTCCAGTTCTAAAATAAATAAGTCATGGGGATGTAATGTACAGCATGGTGACTATAGTTAATAATACTGTATGGCAAATTTGAAAATTGCTGAGTAGATCTTAAAAGTCCTCATCATGAGGAAAAAAGTTTTTCTGTAAATATGTATGGCAATGGATGTTAACTAGACTTATTATGGTAATCATTTCACAACAGTATATACAAATATTGAATCATTATGTTGTATACCTGCAACTCATTGTTGTATGTCAATGATATTTCAATTCAAAAATTTTAAAAAAACAAAAAAAACAAAGACTATTTCAAGAGACAAAAGAAGGACACTAAATAATGATCAAGAGATTGATCCAAGCAGAAGATATAACAATTGTAAATATTTATGCACCCAATATAGGAGCACCTATACATAAGGCAAATGCGAACAGCCATAAAAGGGGAAATCGACAGTAACACAATCATAGTAGGGAACTTTAACAACCCACTTTCACCAATGGACAGATCATCCAAAATGAAAATTAAAAAGGAAACACAAGGTTTAAATGATACATTAAACAAGATGGACTTAATTGATATTTATAGGACATTCCATCCAAAAACAAAAGAATAAACTTTCTTCTCAAGTGCTCACGGAACACTCTCCAGGATAGATCATATCTTGGGTCACAAATCAAGCCTTGGTAAACTTAAGAAAACTGAAATCGTATCAAGTATCTTTTCCAACCACAACGATATGAGACTATATATCAATTACAGGAAAAAATCTGTAAGAAATACAAATACATGGAGGCTAAACAATACACTACTTGACAACCAAGAGATCACTGAAGAAATCAAAGAGGAAATCAAAAAATACCTAGAAACAAATGACAATGAAAACACAATGGCCCAAAACCTATGGGATACAGCAAAAGCAGTTCTAAGAGGGAAGTTTATAGCAATACAATCCTACCTTAAGAAAGAAGAAACATCTCAAATAAACAACCTAACCTTACACCTAAAGCAATTAGAGAAAGAGGAACAAAAACAACCCAAAGTTAGCAGAAGGAAAGAAATCATAAAGATCAGATCAGAAATAAATGAAAAAGAAATGAAGGAAATGATAGCAATGATCAATAAAACTAAAAGCTGGTTCTTTGAGAAGATAAACAAAATTGATAAACCATTAGCCAGACTCATCAAGAAAAAAAGGGAGAAGACTCAAATCAATAGAATTAGAAATGAAAAAGGAGAAGTAACAACTGACACTGCAGAAATACGAAGGATCATGAGAGATTACTGGAAGCAACTCTATGCCAATAAAATGGACAACCTGGAAGAAATGGACAAATTCTTAGAAATGCACAACCTTCTGAGACTGAACCAGGAAGAAATAGAAAATATGAACAGACCAATCACAAGTAATGAAATTGAAACTGTGGTTAAAAATCTTCCAACAAACAAAAGCCCAGGACCAGATGGCTTCACAGGCGAATTCTATCAAACATTTAGGGAAGAGCTAACACCTATACTTCTCAAACTCTTCCAAAATATAGCAGAGGGAGGAACACACCCAAACTCATTCTACATGGCCACCATCACCCTGATCCCAAGACCAGACAAAGATGTCACAAAGAAAGAAAACTACAGGCCAATATCACTGATGAACATAGATGCAAAAATCCTCAACCAAATACTAGCAAACAGAATCCAACAGCACATTAAAAGGATCGTATACCATGATCAAATGGGGTTTATCCCAGGAATGCAAGGATTCTTCAATATACACAAATCAATCAATGTAATACACCATATTAACAAATTGAAGGAGAAAAACCACATGATCATCTCAATATATTCAGAGAAAGCTTTCGGCAAAATTTAACACCCATTTATGATAAAAACCCTCCAGAAAATAGAAATAGAGGGAACTTACCTCAACATAATAAAGGCCATATATGACAAACCCACAGCCAACATCGTCCTCAATGGTGAAAAACTGAAACCATTTCCTCTAAGATCAGGAACAAGGTTGCCCACTCTCACCACTATTATTCAACATAGTTTGGGAAGTTTTAGCCACAGCAATCAGAGAAGAAAAAGAAATAAAAGTAATCCAAATTGAAAAAGAAGTAAAGCTGTCACTGTTTGCAGATGACATTATACTATACATAGAGAAACCTAAAGATGCTCCCAGAAAACTACTAGAGCTAATCAATGAATTTGGTAAAGTAGCAGGATACAAGATTAACGCACAGAAATCTCTTGCATTTCTCTACACTAATGATGAAAAATCTGAAAGTGAAATTAAGAAAACACTCCCATTTACCACTGCCACAAAAAGAATAAAATATCTAGGAATAAACCTACCTAAGGAGACAAAAGACCTGTATGCAGAAAATTATAAGACACTGATGAAAGAAATTAAAGATGATACAAACAGATGGAGAGATATGCCATGTCCTTGGATTGGAAGAATCAACATTGTGAAAATGACTGTACTACCCAAAGCAACCTACAGATTCGATGCAATCCCTCTCAAACTACCAATGGCATTTTTCACAGAACTAGAACAAACAATTTCACAGTTTGTATGGAAACAAAAGACCCCAATAGCCAAAGCAATCTTGAGAACAAAAAACAGAGCTGGAAGAACCAGGCTCCCTGACTTCAGACTATACTACCAAGCTACAGTAATCAGGACAGTATGGTACTGGCACAAAACAGAAATATAGATCAATGGAACAGGATAGAAAGCCCAGAGACAAACCCACACACATATGGTCACCTTATCTTTGATAAAGGAGGCAAGAATATACAATGGAGAAAAGACAGCCTCTTCAATAAGTGGTGCTGGGGAAACTGGACAGCTACATGTAAAAGAATGAAATTAGAACACTCCCTAACACCGTACACAAAAATAAACTCAAAATGGATTAAAGACGTAAAGGTAAGGCCAGACACTATAAAACTCTCAGAGGAAAACGTAGGCAGAACACTCCATGACACAAATCACAGCAAGATCCTTTTAGACCCCCCTCCTAGAGAAATGGAAATAAAAACAAAAATAAACAAATGGAACCTAATGAAACTTAAAAGCTTTTGCACAGCAAAGGAAACCATAAACAAGACAAAAAGACAACCCTCTGAATGAGAGAAAATATTTGCAAATGAAGCAACTGACAAAGGATTAATCTCCAAAATTTACAAGCAGCTCTTGCAGCTAAATATCAAAAATACAAACAATCCAGTCCAAAAATGGGCAGAAGACCTAAATAGACATTTCTCCAAAGAAGATATACAGATTGCCAACACACACATTAAAGAATACTCAATATCACTAATCATTAGAGAAATGCAAATCAAAACTACAATGAGATAGCATCTCACACCAGTCAGAATGGCCATCATCAAAAAATCTACAAACAATAAATGCTGGAGAGGGTGTGGAGAAAAGGGAACACTCTTGCACTGTTAGTAGGTATGTAAATTGATACAGCCACTATGGAGAGTAGTATGGGGGTTCCTTAAAAACCTAAAAATAGAACTACCATACGACCCAGAAATCCCACTACTGGGCATATACCCTGAGAAAACCATAATTCAAAAAGATTCACGTACCACAGTGTTCATTGTAGGTCCATTTACAATAGCCAGGACAGAGAAGCAACCTAAGTCTCCATCACAGACGAATGGATAAAAAGATGTGGCACATATATACAATGGAATATTACTCAGCCATAAAAAGAAACGAAATTGAGTTATTTGGAGTGAGGTGGATGGACCTAGAGTCTGTCATACAGAGTGAAGTAAGTCAGAAGGAGAAAAACAAATACCATATGCTAACACATATATATGGAATCTAAAAAAAAAAAAAAGTCATGAAGAACCTTGGGGCAAGAGGGGAATAAAGATGCAGACCTACTAGAGAATGGACTCGAGGACACGGGGAGGGGCAAGGGTAAGCTGGGACAAAGTGCGAGAGTGGCATGGACAAATATACACTACCGAATGAAAAATAGATAGCTAGTGGGAAGCAGCCACATAGCACAAGGAGATCAGCTCGATGCTTTGTCGCCACCTAGAGGTGTGGGATAGGGAGGGTGGGAGGGAGGGCGATGCAAGAGGGAAGAGATATGGGGATATATGTATATGTATAACTGATTCACTTTGTTGTAAAGCAGAAACTAACACACCATTGTAAAGCAATTATACTCCAATAAAGATGTTAAAAAAGAAAAGAAAAGAAAAGAAAAAATGTTCAGTGGATGGGCTCAACAGCAGAATGGAGGAGACAGAGGAAAGAAACTGTGAACTGGAAGAGAAAACAATAGAAATTACTCAATTTGAACAACATAGAGAAAATAGACTAAAAAAAAAAACAGTGCTTCAGGGACCTGTGGGATTATGATAAAAGATCTAACATTTGTGTTATTGGAATCCTGGAAGGAGAGGATAAAGAGGACAGGGATGAAAAAGTACTTGAATAAATAATTGCTGAAAACTTCCTAAGTTTAGCAAGAGATATAAACCTACAGATTCACAAAGCTGAGTGATTACCAAACAAAACAAACCCAAAGAAATCTACCAACACATACGATAACTAAAATTCTGCAAACCAAAGACAAAGAAAAGTCTTGGAAGCAGCCATGAAACCTTACCTATAGTGAGGAAACTATTTGAATGACAGTGAATTTCTCATCAGAATCCTTGGAGACCAGAAGGAAGTGGCACAATACTTTTCAAGTGTTGAAGGAAAAGCACTGTCAACAAGGGACCCTATATCCAGTGGAATTACCCTTCAGGAATTAAGAGGAAATGAAGACATTCTTAGATGAAGAGAAACTAAGAGAATTTTTCACTAGTAAACCTATCCCAAAAGAGTAGCTAAAGGAAGTTCCATAAAGAGAAAACAAATGATAAGAGAAAGAAACTTGGAACATCAGAAATGAAAAACACAATAAGCAAAAAAACCTGGTACATACAATAGGCTTTCCTTCTCATTCTGAGATTTCTAAATTATGTTAAACAGTTGAAGCAAAAATTACAGTGCTGTCTGATGTGGTTCTAAATGTATGTAGAGAAAGTATTTATGACAATTACATTATAAAGAGAGGATTGTGAAGGGACATAAATGGAGGTAAGGCTTCTGTACTTCACGCATATGTAGAATGATGACACTAATAAATTGTGATGGGATATATATATATATATATATATATATATATATATAGCAATACCTAGAGCAACCATTCAAAAAAAAAAAAACTATAAAGAGAGATATACTTAAAACACTATAAATAAACCAAAACAGAATTCTGAAAAACGTTCAAGTAATCCACTGGAAAGCAGGACAAAGAAAACAGAGAAATAAAAAACAGAGCAAACAGACATAAAACAAAAAATAAAGGACAGATTCAAGTACTAACCAATCACTAATCATATCAAATGTAAATGGCCTAAATACACCAATTAAAAGACAGAAAATTGCACAGTGCATTTAAAAACATGACCCAACTGTAATCTGTCTTCAAGAAATTCACTCCAAATAGAACAATATAGGCCTATTTAAAGTAAAAAGATGGGAAAAGATATAATATTCAAGTGTTAATCATAGTTAAGCAGCAGTGGCTATATTAATATCAGGTAAAGTAATAGACTTCAGAGCAAAGAAAATGACCAAAAACAGAGAGACACATTATAAAAGATAGAAAGACATAATAAAAGATTCAATCCCCCAAGAAGACATAGTAATCCTAAATGTGTATGCACCAAACAATAGAGCTGAAAGGAGAAATAGACAAATACACTATTATAGTTAGAGACTTTAACACTCCCACTGAACATTTTATAAAAGAAATAGACAGAATATCAGCAAGGGTATAGAAGAAAGAAGAACTCAATACCACTATCAATCAATAGAATTGAATCAACATTTATAGAACACTCCACACAATTAGAGCAGAATGCACATTCTTTTCAAATGTCCAAGGAACATATACAAAGAAAGGCCATGTCCTAAGCTGTAAAACAAACCTCAACAAATCTAAAAGAACTGAAATCATGGGGAATGTGTTCTTTGACCACGACGGAATCAAACTGGAAATCAAAAACAGAAAGATAACAAGAAAATCGCCAAAAAATGGGAAACTAGACACACACTTCTAAATAATCCATGAGTCAAAGAGTAAGCCTCAAGGGAAATTTTAAAAATACATGGAAATGAATGAAAATAAAAATACAACATATCAATATTTGTTGGACAAAGTTAAAGCAGTGCTAAAATAGAAACTTATAGCACTAAATGTAAATATTAGAAAACAGGGCAAGAGCAAAATAAACCCAAAGCAAGCAGAAAGAAGGAATAATAAAGATAAGAGCAGAAATCAATGATTAAACAGAAAAACAAAACAGAAAATCAATGAAAAAAAAGAGCTGGTTCTTTAAAAAGATCAGTGTAATTACAAACCTCAGGCAAGACTAACAAGGAAAAAATAAATTACCAATACCAAGAATGAAAGAGGAAATATCACTACAGACCCTGCAGACACCAAACAGATAAAGGAATACTATGAATAACTCTATATACATAAATTTGACAACCTAGATGAAGTGAACCAATTCCCAAAAAACCACAAACTACCACAATCATCCAATATTAACAATATTTTAATAATATTTGAATATAATTTGAATATCCCTATAATTTAAATATCCCTATAACTATAAAAGAAATTGAATTCTTAATTTAAAAAAAGAAATCTCCAGGCCCAGATGGTTTCACTAGATAATTCTAACAAATATTTGAGGAAAAATTAACAACAATTCTATACAATCTCTTCTAGAAATAAAAAAGGAAGTATTTCCCAATTTGTTTTATGAAGTTAGTATTACACTGATACCTTCCATACAGAAAGAAAAGATAAACTACAGATAAATATTCCCCATGAATTAGATGTAAAAATCCTTATCAAAATATTAGAAAATAGAATTCAGCAATATGTTACAAAGAATTATGCACCATGACAAACTGAAGTTTCTTCCAGGGATTCAAGGCTAGTTCAATATTTGAACCAATCACTGTAATCCACCATATTAAAAACTAAAGAAGAAAAATCACATGATCATATCAATCTATGCAGAAACATTTGACAAAGTTCAACATCCATTCATGATTTAAAAAAAAAAAAACTATCTGAAAAACAAGAATAGAGGGAACTCCCACTCCCTCAACTTGGTAAAAAGGCATCTACAAAAAACCTACACCTTAGTAGCATTATACTTAATGGTGACTTTCCCCTTAAAATTGAGAACAGAACAAAAATGTCTGCTTTGACCACTCTTGATTCAGCATAGAGCTAGAAGCTCTAGCCATCGCAATAAGACAAGAAAGAAAAACAGAAGACAAAAAGATTGAAAAAGAAGAAATAAAATTGTTCCTTTTGGCAGATGGCATAATTATCTACATAGAAAATGCCAAGGAATCTATACACATACACACAACCTCCTAGAACTAATAAATGATTTTAGCAAGGTCACAGGATACAAGATTAACATACCAAAATCAGTTGTACTTCTATATGGGAGCAAAAAACATATAAACACTGATACTTAAAACACAGAACCATTTATTATTGCTCAAAATGAAAAACTTAAATATAATTCTAACAAGATATGTCCATAATTTACATGCTGAAAATTATACAGATGATAAAAGAAACCAAAGAAAAAATAGGTAGATAGATAGATACATAGATAGATAAGACAGACAGATAGACCATGATCACGGATTGGTAGACTCAATAATATTAAAGGTGTAAATTATCTCCAAATTGATATATAGGTTTAATGTGATTCCTATCAAAATCTCAGCAAGATCTTTTAGATACATACAGTTTATTCTAAAATTTATATGCGAAGCCCAAAAAACTAGAATAGTAAAACAATCTTGAAAAAGAAGAACAGAATGGGAAGAATCACTCTACTTGATTTCAGGACTTATATAGCTATAGTAATCAAGACTGTGTGATATTGGTGGAGGGACAGACACATAGATCAATGGAATAAAAACAGAGAACACAGAAATAGACCCATACAAATTATGCCTAACTGATTTTTAATAAAGGTACAAAAGCAATTCAGTGAAGGAAAGATAAACTTTTCAACAAATGGTGCAATGGAGCAATTGGACATCCATAGGCAATAAGATAAACTTCAATCTAAGTCTCACCCTTTATACAAAAAGTAGCTCAAAATGGATCATAGACTTAAATATAAAACTTAAAACAGTAAGTTTTTAAAAATAGGAGAAAATCTTCAGGATCTAGGACTAGGCAGAGTTCTATGATTTTACACATACAGCACAATCCATAAAAGGAAAAATTGATAAGCTGGACTTCTTCAGAATTTTTAACTTTGCTCTGTGAAAGATTTTGCTAAGAGGATAAAAAGACAAGTTATAGACTGGGAGAAAATATTTGCAAATGACATATCCAACAAAAGACTAGTATCTAGAATATATAAAGAACCCCTTAAAACTGAACAGTTAAAAAAAATCAATTAGAGGGCTTCCCTGGTGGCGCAATGGTTGAGAGTCCGCCTGCCGATGCAGGGGACATGGGTTCGTGCCCTGGTCCGGGAAGATCCCACATGCTGGGGAGCGGCTGGGCCCATGAGCCATGGCCGCTGAGCCTGCACGTCCGGAGCCTGTGCTCCGCAACGGGAGAGGCCACAACAATAAGAGGCCCGCGTACCGCAAAAAAAAAAAAAAAAAAAAAAAAAAAAAAAAAAAAATCAATTAGAAAATGGGCAAAAAGCATGAAGAGACATTTCATCAAAGAGGATACACCAATGGCAAATCAGCACATGAAAAGATGTTTAACACCATTAGTCATTAGTGAAATGCAAATTAAAACCACAATGAGATATCACACCTATCACACTGGCTAAAATAAAAATAGTGACAAAACCATACACTGGTGAGGACATAGAGAAACTGAATCACTCATATATCGCTGGCAGAAAAGTAAATGGTACAGCTATTCAAAAACAATTTGGTAGTTTCTTTTAAAAACTAAACATGCAACTACCAAATGACACAGAAATTGCGCTCCTGGGCATTTATCTCAAAGTTATGGTCACACAAAAGTCTGAATACAAATGCTTATAGCAGCTTTACTCATAATAGCCAAAAACTGGGAACAATCCAGATGTCTTTCCATGGGTGAATTGTTAAGCAAACTGTGTACATCCATGCCAGAAATGCTACTGAGCAATAAAAAGGAATGAATTATTGACATATGCAACAACCTAGATGAATCTCCAGAGAACTGTAATACAAGAAAAAAGTCAATCTCAAGAAGTTGCATGCTGTATGATTCCATTTACATAACATTCTTGAAAAGGCAAAACTATAGAAATGGAAAAAATATTAGGGTTATCAGGGTTTAGCAATGAGGTCAGAAGGGAATTGGGTGTGGGTATAAAAGGGCAATGTGAGGGACCCTTGTTGTGATGGAAATGTTCTGTATCTTAACTATATTAATGTCAGTGTCCTGATTGTGATACTGTACTTGAACTATAGTTTTGCAAAATGTTAACACTGGGTAAAGGGTACACAGGAGTTCTCTATATTCCTTCTTACAACGGTATGTAAATCTGCAATTACACCAAAATTTAAAGTTTTTTTTAAATAAAACACATTATTTTTGCTTAAAAAACCAGAAGAAATAGAATTATCTCAGTCGACAAAATACATATTGAATATCTGTATTAAATCAAAGAATGAATGAAAGACTGGGCAATTCCTATCGGCCTATACTTCATCTAGTGGACAGCCCTATCTTGACCTTCTAGGTAATTAAAATCAAACTCAACATCTTTGTTTTACATCCTCATGAGCAATGCAAGCTTAGTATTAAAGATAAGAAGGATCCTTAGAGGTCATCTAATCCAACTCTTTCATTTTGTAAAAGAAGAAATTGAGGATCAAAGAGATTAAATGATACGTTCAAGGTTAAATACAGAGTTAATAGTGGAACTAGGTCTAAGATCCCATTCAGCGATACAATATTCTTTCCATCACAGTACTTTGATTTACACTTCCCAAGAGTGAAGACAGTCTCTTTGATAGTAGGTCTGTTTGGAGAGTTATATAAAGAATCTGCTGTACACCACCTGAAACTGAACTCCTACTGCTCACTCTCTGAAACAGAATGGCCACTTTTATATAGAACCCCAAACCATTACCTCTAAACTGTCAACAGCAAAAAGAAACATCAACAGCCTAGAAACTCATCATCCCTTCTGGAAAAGCACAAAAGAGAACCCCACAAGCAACGGGTTCCCCTACCCCCTTAGAAACCAGGAAGAAATTTCACTTTGCCTCTGCCCTCTAACTGTATTCCAACATTCTGGCACCTGCAAACATTAAATAATCAGTACTTATTACATGCCAGGCACTATGCAAGATGCTAGAGACAGTGAATAAGACACACAATCCCAAGTCTCAAAGAGTTTGCCAACTATGAAAAACAGACGATTACAGGCAATTGCAATACAGTATGTTAAGGGTTAAGAGCACATCCATAATGCCCTGAGAGCCCTAAGAGGAGCACCACCTCTTGGTGGGTAGGGAGAGAGGGTACAACGAGGAGGAATAAGAGTTCAAAAGAGCCAGAGAGTAGAGAGTTAAGTTAATTGTTTACTCAACTTACTCAATTGAGAAAGTATCTAAATAAAATAATTGTTTTGGATGACACATGGCTTACTTTAAGGCTTTGGTAAATGCTTCTATAAACCTCATAATCACATTCTAATTTACCTGCTTTGTAAAGTAAGTTTACTTTAAAAAGACTTTTCACTACTCTTGTAAAAGACTACTGTATCACCTCTCTCCTCTCACTCCCTAAATCAGTTCTCTCAAAAAATTTATTTTCATGGTATTTATTTTGGTACTTAAAAATCCAATACAGGGCTTCCCTGGTGGCGCAGTGGTTGAGAGTCCGCTTGCCGATGCAGGGGACACGGGTTCATGCCCCGGTCCCAGAAGATCCCACATGCTGCGGAGCGTCTAGGCCCGTGAGCCATGGCCGCTGAGCCTGCGCATCCGGAGCCTGTGCTCCGCAATGGGAGAGGCCACAACAGTCAGTGGCCCGCGTACCGCCAAAAAAAAAAAAAAAAAAAAATCCAACACATAGGGCTTCCCTGGTGGCTCAGTGGTGAAGAATCCGCCTGCCAATGCAGTAGACACAGGTTTGAGCCCTGGTCCAGGAAGATTCCACATGCCGCGGAGCAACTAAGCCCATGCGCCACAACTACTGAGCCCGCGTGCCTAGAACCCGTGCTCCGCAACGAGAGAAGCCACCGCAGTGAGAAGCCCGCACAGCACAACGAAGAGTTGCCCCCGCTCACCTCTACTAGAGAAAGCCCATGCGCAGCAACAAAGACCCAACGCAACCAAAAATAAATAAATAAATTTATTTATTTATTTTAAATCCAATACATAAGTCAAACAACATGGTTTACATTTACTTCCATGACTGTCTTGCCATATATTGTCACACCTACTAATCAAATATTTTCCACTCATCTCTCTGTTGTATGTGAAACTGGCAGAAGACAATATTCTAAATTGCTTTCCAATCACAGCATCTCAAGAGACTTAAAAACACATTAACCTCAGGCAAGAAAGCATTCTTTCATTTTACAGGAAAATAAAACACTAATTATTGTCCCAAAACCTTCCTTAAAGGTCGAAAATAAATCCATAAATACAATAAAAATTGAGAGAAAACTTAACCTAGACCTTAAAGGAATAAACTCCTCTTGATCTTGGAGTGAACATTTAAAAACCTCACTATAATTTAACTTGTTACATGCCGTGGTACCAAAACAGAGGGGTTAATTAAGGACAGAGTAATTTTTTGTCTGCTTTTTTTTTTTTCAGTCTCACGGGTAAAGTGTAAATTACTTGTCTAGCTTAAGACACTTGTTCATATTTCAGGTCAACAGATATCTGCTTAGAAGAAAGAAATCAATTTCAACAGTGCTCTTAATTAATAATATCTTCACCGCATTATTTATTCTCCTGGTAAATTGAAATCAACAGCAAAAATGCCCCCATTTATTTCTGTAGGACTAAGGAAAATTTTAAAATTTATGTAGTACAAACAATATGTGTGAGCCACCTGTTTGCTTTTTAACTAAATGGATTGGTATGGAATGACAGCTGCTGCAAAACCAACAACACTTCAAATACTATATATTACTTTGCCAAGAAGACTAAATTTTGGTAACATTTATTTTATTACCATGGGACGTGTTAATGGAGATTCCTACAGAAGAGCACTGTAATGAATATTTCTAGCCACTAAGTGTCACTGTTCAGTTAAAAATTTTAGAACTGCACTGACAGGGGCATGGTGACTCCTTTTTTGAATGGGGTCAATCAGGGGAAAAGAAAAAAGATTAGATTATATAACACACTCAAAGCAAAGTACAGGCACTACACCAGTATAAACTGCAGAAGAGGAATTCCTAGAGATAGAGGTGTTGCTCTCAGTGGAATGCCAACTGATCAAATCAGACATTTTGCAAGCTTAAATAAGGTTTGAGCTTCACTAAGCCTTGTAATCTGTTTTTACCAATATAAATGCCAAAACTGAATTGCCACTATAAAGTCTGCCAAGTTTCTTTGTATTATATGTCAGTATGCTGTTTTCCTTGATAGTGCCATCAATAAACATGTCTGGGGATCAACTGCTTGTGATCAGATACGCTACTTTCATTGTTTCAAGCTGAGCTGATACTGTATGAAAAGCCAATGCCAAAGAGGTTCCATTCAGACTTGGGCATTTGAGGGAAGAGGTAAGGCACACTTCCCCCTACCCTGCAAACAAAGATTTAAGTTAACGTTAGAATTTCCCCAATGCTCACAAGTTGTAGACCTCATTTCCTAGACATGCATAAATTGTAGATGGCAGCATAATGCTCTACCTCTTGCAGGTATTTTCTACATAATTCAACAGATACATACACAAAGTTTAAAAGAACTAGACGTTCAGCTATACACTCATCGTATGCAAAAGTCCTGTTACCTCAAAATAGCAATGTTATTGGATATTTTTCTGGTATGCCATTGCGCCATGATAGGATAGAAACATATGTTGTTGCTGGGTTTCACTGCACTTAAAGAATCCTTCAAATGTCTATGCTCAGAGTTACCCAAATATCTGTTCTTGCAGGGCAGACTGCTTCCATTTTGAAATAACAGTTTTTCTAGTTTCTACTAGTCCCATCTAGATGCGTATGTTGAGGGGGGGGGGCTTATGCGTTTGGTTTGGTTTTTGTTTTGTTTGTTCAGTCTTGAGCATTTCATGCTAGGCAATCTTTTATACTTACAATACAAGGCAGAAAAATAAATGATGGTAAAAAATTAACACAAAAATACTTTAAAAGTTCGGGGGTGGAAGAGAGGGGAAAAAAAGTTCAGAACTGAGAAAAGTAACTTTGTACAGGGTAGGAATGGGCAAGTACAACTTTATAAAAATAGTATGTTCTTTAAAAGTGCACATTAATATATGGATAGACTATCCTTAGAACTAAAAGCGGAGAGAGGGCATATTCATGTAGATGGAATGATGTGAGCAAAGATGTTGAAGAAGTGTATTTTGGCAACGGTGAGCAGAGCAGTTAGGAGAGCGTAAGGATTTCGCATATAAATGTAGTAGGTGACAAGGATTAAAAGAACTTTTGGAACCAGACAGACTGGAATGAAAATCGTGGAGTCAAAAGTTTTAACTCATACAAACTAAGAGACAATGGGAACCATTAAAAGTTTTGAACACAAGAATGATATGAAAAAAAACATGTATTCGGAAGATTAATCAGACAGGGATGTGGAAAGTTTGGAGGTGGCAAATGACAATTTTGAAATATTTTTCAAGAATATGTATCCAGATATACTTCAAGATTCTTAAAACTGTCTAAACATCTATACCCAATAAATTCTTCTGTTGAAGAAACAATTCACAAAAAAATTTAAATTAAAATAAAGAAACAAAAAATCCACAAAAGGAAAATAATAGGTTCACACACAAAGCAACATTTCTATTAGGAAAAAAAAATAGCTCAATGTCCAAAATTGCGGAAAGTGTGACAAATATTCTTCACAGAATACGGTCAGCCCCCTGTATTTGCGGGTTCCACATCCTCAGATTCAACCAACAAGGGTTCACAAATACAATATTAGGGGAAACAAATCCAGAACGTGACAGAAAGTAAAACTTGAATTTGCTGGTGTGCAGGAAACTATTTACATGGCATTTATATTGTATTTACAACTATTCACATAGCAATTACATTGTATTAAATATTATAAGTAATCTAGAGATGATTTAAAGTATACGGAAGGATGTGCACAGGTTATAGGTAAATAGTACACTATTTTATATAAGGGACTTGAGCATCTGTAGATTTTGGTATGGGGTGGGGAGAGGGCCTAGAACCAATCCCCCGCAGATACCGAGGAATGAGTGTATTATGTAGTAGTTTAATAACTGTGGAGACTATGTAAATGACATGGAAAAAATGAAAAACTTATGATACAAACAAAGAATATCACATAACAATTTGGAGTGCAATAAACATCCTCAGAGGGCAATGCTTCTTTGCCTAAGCCACTAATAACAAGAAAGCTGAGAAAGCAGTCAACCCCCCACTGCTGTAGAAACTCTTCCTCTTTGGATACCAAGAGGTTCCCAGTTCCTTTAGGAAAAGAGTCTAGGGAGCCCATCCCATCTGGGCACACTGGCTGTGACAGAAGAATATTACTTCTAGGTAAAAATTGGCCTTGGCAGGTAGGGACTGAAGCCAGACCCTAAAGCAAGCGCTCTTGCTCCTATTGACAACTACGGTGCTAGGGCAACACCAAATTCTTCTAGAATCTCAGCTCCATTGTTCTAGTCAAGGAAGCGGGCTCCCAGTTAAGTTGAACAGGACCTACTAGATTACAGTTCCTTTCATCCCCTCCCTCAACCACTTTCACATAGTGCTACAGGTGAAGATGGGACAGGTTCTGGTGACGACTCACAGGTGCGAATCAAGAGGGGTTTTGTTTTTTATGAAACAGTGGCTTGTATGGAATACGTAGGACTAAGCAGCTCCAGAATGCAGAGCAGTCTGACCCAGATACGATATAGATATTGAAGGGTTTTCTATTTCTCCAATCACTATCTTCAGATATACTAATATAATTCTCCCTTTCTTACCCCTTACTGACATCTCAGAACAATTACAGAAATTTCTGGATCATTTTTCAGGTATAAAATAGCCCAATGTGGTATGAAAATTCCAACTTGGAGCTTACTTCATCCTCTCCCCTGGAGTGCTATCCAGGCTTTAAAGACTTAGAGAAAGAAAATGGTCTGATCTGTTACCAGCCCCATTTCTGGGGCCCTTTCTCATGGCCTTTTGTGGCAAGAAGGAAAGAGCTGGAGATAAGTGGCTCTTTCTTATCTGATCCCCATTGTTACCTTTTCTTGGCCAGAGTTGGGTATTGACGAGCTCTGTGTGGTAGGCATCCAAATGCTCGCTCTTTCATTAGGCAAACATGGTTCCATGAGGTAGAAAATCTCTCTCCAGCTTGTCCTCTTCCAGTGCCCCTTCAGTTTGCACCCCTGGAGACTGCTGTATTTCACAACTTCCTTCTGCCAGGATATACTTGTCTGGTGGCAGTCTCTCTTGAGTAGGCTTCTGTCAAGATGGCTGAAGCCCAGCTACCTTCCCATTTGACTCTTCACAAACTCACACATCCATTATTGGCCTAATATCGGAGTACAGGCTGCCCCACACTGCCCCTCACTCCACCCTGCACTCTCTTCAATTTCTACACTCCTGTTCTAATAGCCACTGGACAGATCAGCAAGTCTACAGCATAAGCAGACATCAAATCAGCACTTAAAAGTCTTTACAAGGAAACCCCCCTCACTTGGCTTAGGTGGGTTGAATACCCCCTCTTCTTCCCCTCAGTGAAAAAAAAAAAAAAGAAAAGAAAAACCACAGCCCTCTCTCTCTAGGCTAATAACTCAGCTGCAGCATTTGTCCCTTCTCTCACCCTAGTCTTCTGGCCTTCTGCTTACATAGCTAGGAAGGGGAGGGAGGAGAGTGATAAGGTTGGTGCTGAGATGATGATTAGAAGTAGTAGAACCTGTTTACCTCTTAATAAGCCCTGAGCAAGTTAAGGGTCTAGCCCCTAATTGTTTCATGCTATTTTAGGTATGTGATGCCTCCTTGTGCTCAATTTTGAGTACTAGTCAAGAGGAAAAGGACAACTCAATATCTTTTTGTAAGAAAATGGCTGTAAGAAGTCTCTGAACTGAGAAACACAGATTTCAAGGAAGCAAAATGCTGTCCAAACTCAGAAAATGTTTCCTGAAGTTGAAGATCTATCCCTGAAGGAAAGGAGTTGAAACACAGAATTGGAGCCTGAGTCTTCTTTCTGGATATTAGAATGGTGCCCCCCTAAGTATGCTCGACCAAGGGAGAGTCATTTCTTAATAAGCTCAAATGCCAAATACTTCCATTTTTAGGGCCCAGCTCTGGATTCACACATACGCAATCTCTTTTCATTATTAAAACTAGTCCCCAAAGAGTTGCAATCAGTTGCAGAATCCACTGCCTCAAAGATTCAGAACTACTACCATCACCTCCACTATCTACTCACACTCCCATTTCTGTCTCACTCTGTCCACCAGTCCCATTTCCTTCTCTAACCTGCCCTAGTCAGACACTCCTTACCCATCCCCAAAAGATTTCCCTAACTTCAAATCACAAAGAATAATGCTGGGGTCTCTTTTTCTCATCTCCCCCTTGAAACATTGCCAAGGATGTTCAGGTGCATAGCAAACCTGATTCAAGTGCAATACAATCTTCTTAAAGTCTTCCTTTAGTCACCTTCCACCCCAAAACTAAGAAATAATTAATTTTAAAATAACATTTCTTTATTTTGTTTTGTAATGTTTTATCTTACTACATACCATAAAATCTTTCCTAGTCAAAATAAAAATTATTTGTAAATTTGCCCCGTTCTCTAGAGAAGAAGCAGTAAGTCCCCAAGCCATAGCTATGAATTCACCCCAATGGTAATAATTTCAAACAAAAGAATTGTTTTCCTTTTGGAAAAGTTGTCACCATAACCAATTATAATTCCACATAGGGACCACAGAATTATTATAAAGTTATAACTTGCCATCCTCTCTCTCTTTCAACCCCAATTCCAACTAAATGAAAGATGAGAAAGCTATGTTTATGAAGTGTTTAGAGCTCCTCAACTAGAAATTGCTACAGAAGACTAATTATTGCTGTAAAGCTTAATAGTATACATTTACTATGAAACTGTGGTAATGGGGTCAGCTTTTGTTTTCCAGGGTTGAGTAGAATAGAATTTGAGAAGTGTGGAGGTTTATAGGAATAAAAATCTTTAGAAACACAATCTCAAATAAAATGAGGGAAAGAAACAGAAATACATTTTTAAGTAAGCATTACAGTACTGTCTGAATAACAACCTGAGCCCACCTCAGCTTCTGTAAGGCCATTACCACAGACTAATAGCACACATTATTAGATACTAACTTTAACAGCCCAGCCCCATCGAACGTATGCGCTATCTGCATGGGAGGTCTGAGGGCTAAAGCTAGAGCATGCAGCAAAAAATGTGCGAAAAGCAGTGCACTTCTGAAATATTTTACTGAATACTAACATTCACTAAAAACTTTCTTTGTGTGGCATACAACTCATAACCTTTAGCCATCTTTCCTCTTCCTCACTCTATAGTATCTATTTTAAACAACTGAGATAATGAAATAATTCTCAGATTACTCACTAAAAATAAGCCTAAATACAATTCTTTAGTAAGATGTATTCTAAGTACTTATGAGATAGTGAGGCTTCCCACAAGAACATGGAAATTAGAGAAATAAGATTGTCCTGTGGGTGTAAAACTCTGAATGCCTAATAGGCAAGAGTAGAGATGCAAAGTTACCTTAAAAAGCAAATGGAAGCCAGGCCTAAAAGACTTGGCTGCTATGTGAGCAATTATATTACCATGCTTTATTAAATATGTCAGTCAAAAGGGGAATTGGCCAATCAAGTACACAGATAAGGAAGTCTCAGAAAGCTACACTTCGGCAATGCTCTTGCAAGCACTTGTACATGGGAGAATCTGTTTGGGCCAAACAAAACTCACTGAAAAGACCAATAAAATATGTCAAACTCCCTTTGTTCTAATTAGTGCTCAGAAAAGAACATTATGACTTTAATTCCCATGTAGGTATGTAGATTTGAGTATTCATTCTAGTTCTAATGGCAGTTATATATCTTATTATAAATCAATAATATGATATTTGGGTTAAGATTTGGCTTCCCAAGTAACTTGACTACAAGCATCTTGAGCTAATCAGCCTGACTAGGGTTTTTTAGTACATGTTCCAGTAAAGTTCTCAGGACAAATTAACAAATATACTCTATGAGTTTGGTTACTATGAGTCATGGATGACATATGGATTGGATTTAATGACAAAATTAAGGTTCTATGTCTGCTGAGCTGAGGGCTCGATCCCAAGGTAATGAATGACAACTTGTGAAGGGTTTGATTAATAGTTTGCCATCGTTCCCACATGGCAGAGATCAACTACACTACCATCCATATGAATGATCTACTGGAACATCTACAAGGTATTTCATAACTGTTCAGTGATTTTCATGTCTAAACCATAGAAAAAGATGGCCTTTAGAAATTCAGACTTGGACACATTAAAATACACATGAGATTTCTTTACAGACAATAAATTTATTTTTAAACATAGATTTAAAAGCTATTTTCTAAAATATAGTTCATAAGTGCCCACGTGTATGCTCGGAGTTTTGAAGCATAGATGAGATATTTCAAATATGCATATTTGAAATATGCATATATGCCACTATTTCTCCATCCTTGCCCTTGGCAGACATCACAACACTCTTTCCACAGAACCCAAATGTAACTTCAGAACCATTCTTAACATAATCTTCTAAGCCAGTCAATTAAAATTGACATGAAATGAGACTTATTTGCCATCTCTGGTATAGACTTCAGGTTGTTTGGGATTGATATTTCATATTCTTTTCATATATCGAAAGTGTCATATTGAGTCAAACATGTATTTGGTATATAGTGTATTGTGATAAAATTTCAGAGTAAAATATGCTTTTTTCAGAAAAATTAATGAAGAGTAAAAACATGTTATGCTACTCACATTTGAGTTTAAACATTTAAAAGAGAAAATTATATTTGATCTTAAATTATCTTACTATTCCCAATAGTAAGACTCATCTCATTTTTGTTCAACCTTCCTAAGATTTGTCCCATAGTTCTGCATCCTATTCAACCTTCTATAGACTAAAGAAGTTCACACCAATGATACAGTGTGGCTACTTTAGAGATTAAAGCCACTTAGCCAGCTGGCATAATGCTTGGAACAAAACAGAAGAGAGAGATTAAAGTTTAGCCAAGAACCATAAGAGATAGTAATCATACTTTATTAATTGTATCTTAACTGCCCATAGAAAACATATATTATCTTACGGTATGGTAGGAACAGTGATATTTTAACAGCGGTATTAAAACATAGGAAATTTTTTCATACTGAAAAGGACTATTTATTTGTCCACTTCTACTAAAAAAAAAAAATAGGAATTGGGTTTAAGGTGCCTGATGAAGTACTAAAACTGAATACAAGGGAATTTTCCTCATTTACAAAGTTGCAAATCAGAAGGGAAAGCAGGGCACTCAAGTAAGTGTGCCAAAAGAAAGCATATTTTGATTGGGATGGACATGAAGATGGATGAGAAAGACCTGGTGCAAAGAGGCTGTCCAGGTCTGGTGGGGCACAGAAGGAGCCTTGAAGAAGTTGAAAAACTTCTCTGCTACTATATAAACTGTATTGGAAATTTTATCCAACTCAATCAAATAAAAAATAAAGAAACAAGAATTAGAAAGAAAGAAGAAAATTATTTTCAGATAACATGGTGATATAACTGGAAAACTCAAGAAAATCAATGGGAAAACTACAAGTTAATTCTGTAAGATACCAGGGTAGAAAATTAACCCATAAATCAAAAGCTTTCATATACAAATTAAAACCAATTAGAAGATAATAGAAAACCCCTACACTGAAAAACAAATGTGCAAACCTACATGTAGAAGGCTATGAAACTCTCATTAAATATATAAAAATAAATGTGAGCAACAGAAAGATATATCATGTTCTTGGGATTATCAATTCTCCTAAAGTTTAATTTAACACAATCTCAAAAAAAACCCCACGAAATTCTTGGATCTAGATATGTTGATTCTAAAGTTTACACGTAGAGAAAAGTAATACGGGTGGGAATAGCTAGCCTCATCAGATCTTAAAAACACCACAAAGCCTCTATAATTTACTGACACATAAATAGACCAATAGAACAGATTACTACAAAGTCTAGAAATAGAACCATGTACATAGCAAATTATAGTATATCATTAAAGTGACATCTCAAATGATTGGGGAAAGGGACTTTTTAATAAATGATGCTGGGACAATTGGATAACCATTTGGAAGAAGATAAAATTGGATCAGTACAGAATAAACTCCAAATGGCTCAGAAGTCTAAATATAAAAATTGAAAGCATATAAGTACTAGAAGAAATTATGGTTGGATACCTTTATAACCTGGGAATGGGAAAGCCTTTCTAACTATGATTTAAAATTCAGAAACCATAAAATAAAATAAAAGATTGACAAGTTTGACTTTATAAATACAAAATAAATTTGCATGGCAAAAATATATACATATGTATGTGTGCATATAGATATCTACAAAGACAGCCCAGAACAAAGAAAATGACCAAAATCTAACAGAAAAACAGGAAAAATTGCTAATAACCCTTAAGCAAATTAAAATATACTCTACCACCCCATAAGAAAAATATAAAAAACCACACCAAGGTCCATTTTTTAACCTATCATATTGGCAAAAATCCAAAACTCTGACAATACACCCTGTTGCCAAGGCTATAGAGAAACAGGCACTCTCAAACATTTTATGGCTGGAATACAAAATGATGTGATCTCTATTGAGAAGTTGGTAATATAAAAAATATTACAGATTTGTTTACCCTTTAACCCAGCAGTTCCACTTCTGGCAATCTTCCCTGAAGATAAAGTTCAAGAAATACAAAACAACACAGCAGAAGGTTATCCAATCAGTATTATTTGTCATACCAAACAATTGAAAACAATTCAAATACCCTTTAGAAGTGACAGGTTAACTAAACTATAGTACATCCATAAAATGGATTGATAGCATCCAGCCACAAAAAAGGAAGGAAGAAGAGCTTGCTGTACTACCATGGTGTAAGGTCCAGGATATGTTATGTGAAAAAAGCAAGACACAAAACATGCTACCCTTTTCATAAGAAAGGAGGAGACACAAGAATGTGTGTGTGTGTGTGCATGCATTTGCCTAACTTGCCAAAGAAACCCGGGAAGAATAAACTAGAATCTAATACAAATTGTAAACAAATTCTAAAAACTGATGGAGGAATGGGGGAGAATCATGTAACACTAATTGTGCCTACTTTACAGTTTTGCTTAGAACCAGCACACAAGCAGATGTGCATACACACACACACACACACACACACACACACACACACACGATCTCTTCATCCCTTGTTTTGTTTTGTTTGCTAATCTAATATTCTTCAGTACCCTGACACAATTAGAAATTGACAGCCACCATAATGTCTAAAGTATCTTTTTTTTTTTTTTTTTTTGCGGTACGCGGGCCTCTCACTGTTGTGGCCTCTCCCGTTGCGGAGCACAGGCTCCGGACGCGCAGGCTCAGTGGCCATGGCTCACGGGCCCAGCCGCTCCGCGGCATGTGGGATCTTCCCGGACCGGGGCACGAACCCGTGTCCCCTGCATCGGGGACAAGTTGTACCCACGTGTACATGGATCCCTAAACCATGTATTATTTAGTTTTGCCTTTTTAAAGAATTATTTTTTAATGGCATCAGACTGCATATAGTCTTCTATGGCTTGATTTCTTCATTCAACATCAGGTTTCTAAGATCCGTCCATATTATTATGTGAAGTTGTACTACATTCATTTGTGCTGTGTAACTATGACAGTTTCTTAATCCATTCGTATGTCAAATAACAATTGGCTCATTTTCATTTTTGTGCTATTACAATGTTACATAAATATTTCTGTTCATGTATGCTGGTATACTGGTGCAACAGTTTATGTAAAACCTATACCTAGATGGAATAGGTGGGTTGTAGGATATGCATGCGTTCAATTTTGAATTTAAAAGCTTTTTCCAAAAGGAGTGAAATGATTCACACCCTCACCAGCTGTATATAAAAGTTCTTATTACTCCACATACTGCCAACATTTTGAATTGCCAAGCTTAATCTTACCAAACTAACTGGTATAAAATACAATCTCATTGTAATCAGTGATATATTGTTGTGATATATATTACAATGACATAATCTAATGAGATTCAGCAGCTTTTCCGTAGGTTTACTTGCCATTCATATATCCTCTAAAATGTTCACCATCTATTTTTTCAAATATTTTATCTTTTCTTATTGAATTATAAAAATTATTTGCATGCTCTTGATACTAACGCTATGCCAATTTTATGTCTTCTATATATCTTTTCCCAGGATACAGTTTGTCTTTTCACTTTTTTTAATGTCCTTAATTTTATTACAATCAAACTTATTAATATTTTATTGTATATATGGTTACCATTTTTCAGTTACATTTAAAAACATTATTCCCTGTACCAAAGCCATAAGGACATTGTCTTATATTTTATTTTAGAAATTTAATATGCCTTTAATATTTGTCTTTTATGCACATTTGCCTTTCACATTTGTCTTTTATGTCAACTGATTTTTAAATATGATATGAGGCAGAGATCCAATTTCTTTTTTTTTTTTTTTTTTGGTTTGATTAATCAGTTGTTTCAGGACCAGTAATTGAATAGACCACTTTTTCCTAATGATACGAAATATCTTACTGGTATTATATCAAGCTTCCACATATGCCTCAGTCAGTTTCTGTATTCTCTAATCTATTCTATCAGTCAATTTATCTCTGTGCCACACTATCTTAATATAATTAGACTTTTCTATATATCCAAGATAACATTTTTCACAAACATAATAGAAATCCCTTAGTATCATCTAATATTCAGTTCATGAACCACCCGCTCAACTTGCTCTCAAAATGTCTTACAGCTGCTTTATCCAAAACAGGATCCAACCCAGGACCTCATACTGCATCAGCCACTAACTTGAAACTTTAAACATTTCACTTTTCATGACAGCAACTGGTTGAAGTAATTGGGACATCTATCCCACATAATGTCTCATCTTCTAGATTTATCTGATTGCTTCCTTGTGATATTATTTAGTTTATTATCTATCCTCTGAATTTCCTGAAAAAAAATCAACTGGGGGCTTCCCTGGTGGTGCAGTGGTTGAGAGTCCGCCTGCCGACGCAGGGGACACGGGTTCATGCCCTGGTCCGGGAGGATCCCACATGCCGCGGAGCGGCTGGGCCCGTGAGCCATGGCCACTGAGCCTGCGTGTGCGGAGCCTGTGCTCCACAACGGGAGAGGCCACAGCAGTGAGAGGCCTGCATACCGCAAAAAAAAAAACAACTGGAAATTAGATCTAAAGATTTGTCTGGATTCAAATTAAACATTTGTGGCTAAAATACATTACAAGTGAGACTCTGTGGTTCATATTGCATCACAACTGGAGATATATAACTGATTTCCCAGATTAGCACTTCATTAGGGTGGTGACAATGCTACTCCTCCATTGTATATTGTCCTTGTTTTCAAAAGGGAATCTCTTTGATATTACTTTAGCACCATTCAAGTGTCCAGCTCATTTTCAACCATTCATCTAACAGTTTTAACACCAATACTCATTGTCTGAAACAATAATTTCATTAGGGATTGTGAAATGGTAATTTTCTAATTCTAGCTTTTTTTCTAAACTTATGTCATTATTTTGAAAAAATAGAACTTTCTCTTTTAACTGTGATATTATTTTTTAAAATAGAGCTTTCCCTTTTAATTTGGTTACCCAGAAATATAGTTCCTACAGGAAAGACAGAATAAATACTTAAGCATTGCTCTCCAGTTAACAATTTTCGAAGTAGTTCTTTGGTTTAATAACAATCTCCTGTGTCCTTTTTTAAATAGGCTTTTTAGAGCAGTTTTAGTTTTATAGAAAATCTGTCAACCCAAGATCCTATACTCAGTTATAATATCCTTCAGAAATGAAGGGAAAATCAAGACATTCTCAGATGAAAGAAAGAGAATTTGTCACCAGAAGACCTACTCAAAAGGAATGGCTAACAGAAACTCTTCAAACAGAAAGGAAATGATAAAAGAAGGAAACTTTGAACATAGGAAATTAAGAAAGAATGGCAGAAAGAGCAAAAATATGGGTAGACATAATAGACTATCCTTCTCCTCTTGGGTTTTCTAAATTATGTTAGACAGTTAAAGCAAAAATTATAATATTGTTTGATGTAGTTCTCAATGTATATGAAGGAAAATATTTAAAACAATTATGTTATAAAGGGAGAGTATAAAGGGACCTAAATGGAAGTAAATGTTGACACTAGTAAGACTGCAGTAAGTCATGTATACATAGTGCTTAGAATGACCATTTAAAAATATATACAGAGAAACACATTTTAAAATTCTAAAGATAAGTTAAAATGAAATTCTAAATAATTCAAGTAACAAACATAAAAGCAAGAAAAGTGAAACAAAATCATGAAAAACAGAAAGAACAATCAATAAAATAACAGATCATATCAATAATTACATTAAGTGTAAATGATCCAAATGCACCAAGTAAGAGAAAATTAGCATGATGAATTTTAAAACATGGCCCAGGGTGATGTAACAGAAGATGGCAAAGTAGTAAGCTCCAAGAATCAATCCCTCCATGGAGTCAACTACTGAGCTGGTAAAAGCTGTCAAAATCAATTATTGGGAAACTCCAGAGTCTAGGTACACTTGTAGTGTTCAGGGGAGTGCTTGATGAAGAAAGAGGCTGATAAATTTTTGTGAATTTCAGTGTTTTGCATAGCAGCTCCTACCACCTATCCCTCCACCATATAACCCATATAGCCCATATTCTTGATGCAGCTGGATGTTGCCAAGGGGGGCAATAGGGATCCTGTCCTCCAAAAATTGTGGTAAGTGTTTTTATCTGCCTGGTAGTATCCTCCCAGGGGACTAGCACAGAAGCTGGCTATTATTTCAACCCCATTGACCTAACTCAGCTTCCCAAGAAGCGTCTGTCAAAAGAATCTAAGGTCAGAACATATTTTTATTTCTTTTCTTATTGGATCCAAGCTTTGAAGGAAGTCTTTGCCAGATCATTGGCTGACCATGGAGATAATGAAACAGAGACTTCAAGATTGTGCATGACAAGAGCTTGCATGATACTTTGTTTTGCAAAAATGGTTTGGAAAAGTCGTTAAAGAGTTGGCTGTAGCCTTCAAAAAGCAACAACAGCAATCCCAAGGGAGGAAGGAGACTTTTATTTCCAGAGTCACCATATCACAACATTCAAATGTTCAGGATTAAAAGCATACAAATAAACAGGAAAGTATGGCCCACTCACAGGAAAAAATGAAATTGAAAGAAACCATCCCTGAGGCAACATAGATACCAGACTTACTAGACAATAACTCTGAGTTAGTGTTTTACATATATTGAACAGCTAAAGGAAACAGGACAAAGAAACTAAAAGAAATCAGGAGAATAATTTATGATTCTGCAGTGAATATCAAAAAAGGGATAAAAAGTATAAAAAGGAATCAAATAGAAATTCTAGAGCTGTAAAAGTACAATAGTTAAACAATACATACAGTATTGTACTGAAAAGTACAATAGCTCCTCTGGTTGAACTCAAGAGAAGTTCGACAGCAGATTTGAGCAGGCAGAAGGAAGAATCAGTGAGCTTGAAGATGGAACAATTGAAATTACACCCTGAAAAGAAGAAAGTAAAAGGAATGAAGAAAAAGAACAGAGCCTAAAAGACTAATGGGATACCATCAAGCATACCAACATACACAAAATGGGAATGTCAGAAGGAGAATAGAGAAAGAAAGAATATTTTAAGAAATATTGGCTGAAAACTTCACAAATTTGATGAAAGACATGAATGTACACTTCCAAGAAGTTCAATAAACTCCAAGTAACATAAACTCAAAGAGATCATACTAAGACACATTATCATCAAACTGTCAAATGACAAATCAGAGAAAATATCTTGAAAGCATCAAGACTGAAGCAACTTGCCATAAGTAAGGAAGGCTCAGTAAGAATAACAGCCAATTTCTTCATCAAAAACCATGGAGGCCAGGAGGCAGTGGGATGAGCTATTTAAAGTGGTGAAAGGAAAAAAAAATACTGTTAACCACAATTCTATATCTGGCAAAACTCTCCTTCAAAAATAAAGGAGAAATTAAAGCATTTCCAGATAAAGAAGAACTGAGGGAGTCCACTGCTACTAGATCAGCCCCAGAAATGTTAAAAGGGAGTTCTCTCAGGCACAAATGAAAGAACACTAAACAGTTACTTTTATTTCTTCATATGAAGAAATAAGAACACTGGCAAAAGTACCTACATAGGTAAACATAAAAACTAGTGGTATTGTATTTTTGGTTTGTAATATAATTTAAAAGAGAAATGCATAAAATATAATTTTTATGCATATAATTGCTTTTGTTTCCAATATAATTTAAAACAGAAATGCATAAAACAATAATTATAAATCTATGTTAACAGACATAATGTATAGGCACAGGACAATGCAAACATGAAGGGGGATGGAGCTGTATAATAGTATAGTTTTTGTGTACTATCAAAAATAAATTGGTAATAATTCAAACTAGATTGTTATAAATTTGAATCCCCATGGCAACCACTAAGAAAATGACTAAAAAATATAGAAAAAAAAAGTGAGAAAGGAATCAAAATGGTATACCAGAAAAAATCAATTAAACACAAAAGAAGCTAGTAATGGAGGAACTGAGAAACAAAATATATGACACATAGAAAACAAATAGCTAAATGTAAGAAGTATTGAAAGAAGCCAAACACAAAAGGCCACATATTGCATGGTTCCATTTCTATGAAATATCCAGAACAGGCAAATCCATAGGGGCAGACAGCAGATTAGTGGTTGCCAGAGTCTGTGAGAAGAGAGCAATGGGGAGTGACTGTTTAATGGGTATGTGGTTTGCTTTCGGGGTGATGAAAATATTCTGAAGCTAGAGAGTTATGATATGTGTACATCATTGTAAATGCACTAAATATAACTTAATTGGATACTAAATTGATTAAAATGCTGAATTTCATATCTATTTTGTCATAATAAAATATATGTAGAGAAAAAATGTTCACATGACCACGTTCAAGTGATAATAAGTCAGTAACACCAACTTTGCTTATGGTAATATTTCTAGAAATAAGAAAATTGGTAATCCATTTATATAAGATTTCAAGGGGACTTCCCTGGCGGTCCAGTGGTAAAGAATCCGCCTTACAATGCAGGAAATGCAGGTTCAATCCCTGGTCAGGGAACTAAGATCCCACATGCCGTGGGGCAACTAAGCCTGCGCGCCACAACTACTGAGCTTGCACATCTCAACTAGAGCCCACCTGCCGCAAACTACACAGCCCACACGCTCTGGAGCCCGAGCGCCACAACTACAGAGCCCATGCGCCCTGGAGCCCACACGCCACAACCAGAGAAGAGAAAACCTGCATGCCACAACTAGAGAGAAGCCCGCACGCTGCAAAGAAATATCCCATATGCCTCAGCGAAGAGGCCGTGTGCCGCAACTAAGACCCGGCACAGCCAAAAATAAATAAAAATAAATAAATAAATAAATCTTTTTTTAAAAAAAAGATTTCAAGGTCAATACAAAGTATAACCTTACTGCCAAGACAGAGGAGGCAAAGTATAAGATGGGGTAGACATTTTCTTTCATGGCAACAATGAATAACTGGTTTTTTTTAAAAAAAAGAATATTACAACAGTAAGAGGCAGCAACATGAAATTTATTACTCCCAAGGAAGTACAGACCATGTAAATAACTTCAAAATTATTTAAAGTGCAATATGATTGAGTCATAATGACTTAAGAAAATTTGCAATGTTTTAAATCTAACCTTTTGAGACTGATATAAGGAAAAGAAAGCCTTCCTTCCTATAACCTACCCCTTGGTTCTACTAATAAATAGTGAGCAAGAAAAATTGTGGGCCAACTCCACATAGCACTTTTTATATTCTTAACTCACTATACCTTTACAAGTTCAATTTGAATCTTCACAGCCTACTTTATCCCAAGCCTGTCTACAAAACATTTCATTGACAGATGTGGCTGGTGGTAGGTTTCCATTTTTCACAAAAGTTAGTTTCTTGTCTTGAGGATTGAATTTGTTTGAAAATCTTTCTGTATTTTTTTCTAATTATGTTGGTACATCCACTAAAATTCTGTTTTCATAACAACTACTGTTCATGGATATCTATTTTTGTTTTATATGAAAGGAAAACTGTAATTTAGAAAAAAAATGGCACATTTTAAAAATATTCATTTATAAATGGGCTAGCTTTGAACCAATGAGCTAGCTTTGGGAAAAAAATGTTTACATTTTTGTTTCCTTTTAAAATTATTCAAAGTCATTTATTTACTGTTAGATTCAGAAAGCTTGCATCTGGTGGTGATACAGGTATCATGCCAATGATTAAGCTCTTGAATTAGCAGTGCTAATAATTTGTACACAGATGTTAACAAAAATAACCTCTCCTTGTTCTAGTTATGCTTATTTTTATGTAACACACAAAACTGGGGTGGGGGGAGTTCAAGTAAACAAATGACATCTACATTTTAAACCCAAATAAGTAAGTTTCTGGCTCAACTCCTACAAGTTGAAATCTACCCTCTGTAGTTATACAGCCTTTTTAAATCAGTTACTACATTGAGCGTAAAGAAGTTTTGTGCCAAACCACTAAACTTGTCAGAATACCCCAGGAAAAAAATGATAGGCTCCCTATATAAATTAAACAGTACAGATGAAATATAGGCATACACCAATTCATTCATTCCTCAAGATAAGACTTGTTGTACTTCTATTTGTCAGGCACTAGGCAAAGCATTAAATAATATAGTAGAGAACAAATATAGTTCCAGTTCTCAAGGAGGTTACTCTGTTGTGAGGATATTGAATATACTACTATTCAAATAACTAAATAATTTTGGAAAAGGTCACGGCATCCCTTTCTTCAGGTTATTTTTTAAAATTTCAAACAGTTTAAATTTTGCTTTGTAAAACCATTATTAAGAAACATTAGGAATAAACCAAAGTTTTCTACAATTAAAGCTTAATGCTTGAGGGACTTCCCTGGTGATCCAGTGGCTAAGACTCCGTGCTCCCAATGCAGGGGGCCCAGATTCGATCCCTGGTCAAGGAACTAGATCCCACATGCCGCAACTAAAGATCCCGCATGCCGCAACGAAGGTCCTGCACACGACATTGAAGATCCTGTGTGCCGCAACTAAGACCTGGTGCAGTCAAATAAACAAATAAATATTAAAAAATAATAATAGGGCTTCCCTGGTGGCGCAGTGGTTGAGAGTCCACCTGCCGATGCAGGGGACACGGGTTCGTGCCCCAGTCCGGGAAGATCCCACATGCCACAGAGTGGCTGGGCCCGTGAGCCATGGCCGCTGAGCCTGCGCGTCCGGAGCCTGTGCTCCGCAACGGGAGAGGCTACGACGGTGAGAGGCCCGCGTACCACAAAAATAATAATAATAATAAAATAATGCTTGATAATGCTGTCAAGATATTGTATTAAGCATTATTAAACATCAACAATATTTATGTGAACCTGGGGAGTGCTCAGCAAAACTATATTAGGGTCTTTCATGTTGCATGGAATATAGATGTACCAAGATGATACAGATTTACTGCAAAAATCATGGGGGAAGAAAGAAAACTCAGGAAACTGATTCAGCTGCTATACAACGAGACAATATGGAGAAGTGCAAAAATAGCTCCTTGTTGTTCAGGATACAACAGCAGTTTTAAAGCCCCCAAAGCAGCTCTAGTAACCAACTAGCGGCCCTGATAACGTACTCATCTAATGATCTCCATCTCAAGTATGTATTGCCTGTCTTACAGTTACTCTGCCATCTTTGAAGCCATCCTTCAGTCTCCTCTTTCTCACACACTATGACAAAACCATTAGCAAATCCTGACTGCTCTAGATTCAAAACACAGCCTTAATACAACAACTTCTCGTGACCTCCACAGTTAATACTCTATTTCAAGCCACCATAATCTCTCTCCTAGCCTACTGCAATCCCCTCCTAACCCATCAGCCTATTTCCACTTTCTCCCCCAGTCAGTTCTCCCCTACAACAGCCCAGGTTCTTCTTAAAGTGGGTATCGTATCATGTCATTTTCCTGTTCAAAACTGCCTTACGGCTTCCCATCACATTTAATATAAAACAAAAGTGCTTCGCCTTGGTTTGTAAGGCTTTATATAATTTGATTCCTGGATATGTCCCAATCTCATTAGCTACCAAACTCATTATCTATCTCCCACTGCTCCAATAACATTGGCCTTCTAGCTGTTCCTCAAACATTACAAACATACTCCTGCCTCAAAGCTTTTCCGCATGCTATTTTGTCTGCCTATAAATGCTCTTACCCCAGATGCTCTCATGGCACTCACCTTCATGTCATCTATATTTCTCTCTATTCAACTACAGTCATACCTTGGTATCCTCAAGAGATTGGTTCCAGAACCCCCTCAGATACCAAAAAACCCAGGTGCTAAAATCCCTTAAATAAAATAGTGTAGTATTTGCATATAATCTATACACATCCTCCCTTATACATTAAATCATCTCTAGATTACTTATAATACCTAATACAATGTAAATGCCATGTAAGTAGTTGCTGAGCATGCAGCAAATTCAGGTTTTACTTTTGGAACTTTCTGGGATTTTTTTCTGAATATGTTCCAGCAGCGGTTGGTTGACTCCAAGGCTAGGGAGTCCATGCATATGGAGGGCCAACTGTGCCTCCTAAGAGAGGCCTTCCTCGACCACCCTAAAAAAAGGACTCTGTTCCCTTCTCTGATTCATTTTTCTTTCTGGACTTATCACTACCCCAAAAATTATTCTATAATTATTCTTTATTCATTGCCAGTCTTCCCAACTAGAAGGTAAGCCCATGAAGGTAAACTTTTGTTCACTATTGCATCTTCTGCACTTTAGAGCGGTGTCTGGTACATAGTGAATATTCAATATTTGTTTAATGAACTAACTACTTCTTATGATTCAATGTCTGTCCACCTTTCCCTCTACTGACTCTGTTTCTGTTTGTCAAGAATTCAAAACTCCTGAGGGAGATGCTCCTCACCTGGTCTAATTACCACTCAACAGTGAGTGTCTATTCCAGTCAGGTCACCCAATAGACAGCCAGGTGGGTGTCTTGGCAATAGCATCATTCCCTGGTACCAGTCTCTTATGGCCAGAGTATCAAGTTACATGGTATAAAACATGAAGCCTTATTCAAGAAATCTCCTGTGGCCATTCCCTTCAGTTTGTATAAAAACATGGATTCCTCTCTAATATAAGAATAACAAATTAGATCTTTCTCTTTAATTAGTTTCTTTCACTCCTTCTCTTCCCATTAAGGGCAACAAATTTTCATGCCACCTACCTAAGGTAACAAACAGGGCCAGACCTCCTAGGAAATTCCTTTCTTCTCCCCACCAAAAAAAACTTAAGCTATCTCTCCCTCCCTCTGACCAAACCCCTAACCTCACCCTCATTACTTCCCTTCAGTTTTTATGGTGTAAATTTTCTAACGTATAAATCTGTGTGCTGTGATGTGTTATAGATAATTTATTATCTTTTTCTGACTTTTTTTCATTTAAATAAGGAATCCTATATAAAGCAGTGCCTTAACCCAACAGCAAGAACCTCAAATATGCAGTTTTAGATAATATGATAATAATCATGGGGATAATGAACTGGAGCAGAATGGCCTTCCTAAAATCCCTTAAATGACTTCACTTGCATGACTCTTGCCAGCCTTTTTACAGGATTACCCATTGTGTGCAATTCTCATTCATTCACACATTTGTTCAATAAGCATGACTGAGTGCCTATTTTGTTAAGGAACCAGGCAGTCCTCTCGGGTACAAATATGCTCTCCATAGGAGAGTGGTCTTTAATTTCAGCAGAAAGCTATCCCTCCTAACATTTTATTATTAGATGTTTCTGGGAATAAATACATTGCTGAAGCATGTTGTAACAGCAGCAATTAGTGTGGATCACTCAGACTTCTTAATGTGGAGTACTTGTTTGTAGGCAGTACAGGTATATTACGAAATTATTAAATTTACGGGAGAAATTTTCAAATATATAAATCCCTGTGCTATGGTGTCACTGCCAATTTAATCAAGAAAATTGCATTTTCTTCTGCACTCTATCCAACTTGCTCAACAATCTGTTTACTTTTTTTTAGGCCAAGCTATCCCAAGAAATGCTTACCAAAAGAGAGGAGTACAAAAAAATCTACAAACAATAAATGCTGGAGAGGGTGTGGAGAAAAGGGAACCCTCTTGCATTACTGGTGGGAATGTAAATTGATACAGCCACTATGGAGAACACTATGGAGGTTCCTTAAAAAACTAAAAATAGAATTACCATATGACCCAGCAATCCCACTACTGGGCATACACCTTGAGAAAACTATAATTCAAAGAGAGTCATGTACTTCAATGTTCACTGCAGCTCTATTTACAATAGCCAGGACATGGAAGCAACCTAAATGTCCACTGACAGATGAATGGATAAAGAGGATGTGGCACATACATACGATGGAATATTACTCAGTCAGTAAAAGGAATGAAATTGAGTTATTTGTAGTGAGGTGGATGGACCTAGAGTCTGTCATACAGAGTGAAGTAAGTCAGAAAGACAAAAATAAATACCATATGCTAATGCATATATATGGAATCTAAAAAACTGGTACTGATGAACCTAGTGGCAGGGCAGGAATAAAGACGCAGACATAGAGAACAGACTTGAGGACACAGAGGGGGAAGGGGAAGCTGGGATGAAGTGAGAGGGTAGCAGTGACATATATACATTACCAAATGTAAAACAGATGGCTAGTGGGAAGCTGCTGAATAGCACAGGGAGATCAACTCAATGCTTTTTGATGACCTAGAAGGGTGGGATAGGGAGGGTGGGAGGGAGGCTCAAGAGGGAGGGGATATGGGGGTATATGCATACATATAGCTGATTCACTTTGTAGTACAGCAGAAACTAACAACATTGTAAAGCAATTATACTCCAATAAAGATGTAAAACAAAAGAAATATATATATATATAAAATGGAATATATATATATGGAATGTATATATGGAATGTGTATATATATATATATATATATATATATATATATATATATATATATACAATGGAATGGTATATATATACCATGGAATATTACTCAGCCATAAAAAGGAATGAAATTGTGTCATTTGCAGAGACAAAGATGGACCTAGAGACTGTCATACAAAGTGAAGTAAGTCAGAAAGAGAAAAACAAATATCATATATTAACACATGTATGTGGAACCTAGAAAAATGGTATAGATTATCTTATTTGCAAAGCAGAAATAGAGACACAGACGTAGAGAACAAACATACGGATACCAAGGGGGAAAGGGGGATGGGATGAATTGGGGGACTGGGATTTACATATATACACTACTATGTATAAAATAGATAACTAAGGGGAACCTACTATATAGCACAGGGAACTCTACTTCGTGCTCTGTATTGACCTAAATGGGAAGGGAATCTAAAAAGAGGGGATATATGTATACATGTGGATGATTCACTTTGCTGTACAGCAGAAACTGACACAGCAGTGTAAAGCAACTATACTCCAATAAAATAAATAAATAAATAAAAGAGAGTACAATGCTTAGTCCTCTACTACTTATACAGATCTACTCAAAACAGGTACAAACACTTCACTTAGGCACCTATAAATCTCTATTACATCCACTCATTTTTTTAATATGGTCAAGTGTGTTTTATTTCATAAATGAGTCAACAATTCCTAATTTTGATAAAAGGGTAATACCCATTCTTTATAAAGATTATTTGAAAAATGTTCATTTCTACCAGCTTTATAATCATCTCTTTAGCCAGTTTTAATGTGCCCTACAATATAGCCACAATATATTATATTACCATCTGCACTAAAAGCTGTCCTCCCACTCTGCCTTATTATTCTTACACCTAATCCTCTTTGTAACCCTTACACTTCCCACACTATCTATCCTAACTTCATAATTGTCAGAAAGGAAATGATCATTTCATCTCACACGTCATTGTTTTCAGCAAATTTTCTCATCGTGCCGATGTGGCCCTTAATTCCAGCCAGCTGACTGCCTAAGACCTTTCTTCTCATGCCATCAGTGGGATGACATTGATAAACTCTGCACCTCTACTCCTCCAAATAAACGATTGCTGTGTTTTGCTTTAAGTCTTAGACATATTGAACACATATATAACATTTTAATAGCCTCATGTTCACAGACTTTTTCGTATCTCCACATTTTTATCTTCTCCTGCAATGATATTTTAGGATCAAATATCTAAGCCACTTAAAACATAACTGAGAAACATTATGCTAATTAAGACAAGGATGTGGGTTCAACTGCTATAATAACCAATTAGCTGAAAAAAAAAAAAAAACAAATTCTGCTTTAGGGTCACAGACTATATCTCAGTGTTGGATAAAAGGCCCACCATTTCATCAACATCAGAAAAGGTGACCAAGGTATATAGATTACCAAATAGTAAGACACAGTATTTGCAAAGCAATTCATTCATAGATATGTCCTATTGACACAAAGTGGGCAAGTACCAACTCCACATGCTCAGGACAATATGTTACATGTATATAATTATTATATAATATTAATTATATAAGCATAATTAATTTGCATAATATTCCTATCCACAGATACTTATATTTGAGGTGATGGGACAGATCTAATTCCACAGAACTGATTTGTAGCACAGCCGAGTGCAAAGACCACTGGGCTAGGAGTTATGAGACATAACCTGGTTCTTGACTCTTCTTTTAGTCCCAAGTGGTAACAATTTAAACCAGATTGTAAAAGAAGGTGGAAAAGGCAGAAAAGGGGAACAATTCTCTAAAGTACTTCAGTTTAGGGGGATAAAAACCTACTACTTCTAAATAGTGGAGAAAAGAAACATTGGAAAGCCCTCACAGTCCAAATGAAGCTGACAAAAAATAAGTAGTCTGCCAAGAAAGTTAACAGTCAATGTTAATCAAGAGAACCATAAAGGGATTTGTTCCTTCATATCTACAGAGCATTTACTATGATTCGGATATTATGCTAGACCAAGGCTACGGAAATGAGCATAATACTGTCTCTCAAAATGGGTCTAAGGCCCCAGGGAGTCTGAACATGTATTTTCTATGACTTTAAAAAATTTTTTAAACCTCCATTTCCATGTTCTTTTAAATTATTATCAGCATTTTACCTATGATCTAAATGCTTTCCTTCCAATAATACTACAAGGTAATTTTGCTGTCCACGTTTGTTATTCTCATCACAAATACATTAGCTCCTAATAATCACCTAATACGACAACATTAAATCTGTAATGCACTCTCCAACAAAGAGTGCTTCAAATGTGAATATGAATCAGTTTTTCAAATACATTTACCTTAGAGTGCATGTCATTCTTTCTCTCCCATTCCACTCAACATATTCACTGCCTTAAATCTACTTTAAGGGTTTCCAGGTTTTGCTATATTGCTGGTACCCACCATGAAATGACTGCTGTGTCTGTCAAAGGTGCTATTATCCAATGATTCTATACCAATTTTTAAGCTGTCAGAGAATAGCCTTGCTCCCACTCTGTGCCATATTTTGGCACTTGAGCCCAAATAATGCTACTTGTACCCATAAACTTAGAGAGTCTCATGAAAGCTTCTTCAGTTACCATATGCGGCCTTTCTCTCCCCAGAACTTGCTATGAGTCCACTGAGCCAGGACATGGAACCAATACCTGAGACAGACAATGCACTATTCCATTCACATGCTTGCTTTGCACAAATTCAAAACCCTCCTTTCTTCAGGAAAAGATTTTTAGCACAAAATGACTTCTGGTGCCCCTCCAATCCAGGTCATAGGGCATGCTGGAACATATCTGAATCCTGGCTAAAGTTCTAGCTGGCATAAATCACCTCATTCTAGTCCCCACTACCCAGAAGCCTATTATGAAGCCATGAGGACCACGCTGGGGGGGAAAAACACAGCCTGGAGGAAGAAATAGAGAGGCACAAAGAACTAAGAAAAACTTAGTGTTCAAAGGAAAAGGGTAAGTCTCAATACAGGTTTCCAAACTTACCCTTCAAAAGTATGAGCAGTGAGCAGTGGCCTCTAAGCAAAATTTGAAAAAAAACTGTTTCACTTCACTATAAGACACTGGAACACAGGTGGCAGTCTTTGATAGTCTTCTAATAGAATATATCACTAAGGGAATGGAGGGATTATCCACCATTTCACCACAAACTACCATGCAGCTCTGTGGTATACCAGGAGAGGAGACCTGAATGGACAGCAGCAATGTCTTACATGAGACAGAGGGATCTGGCAAGAAATAGGTTTCTATTTTAAGAATACATATGAAAGATTATCTGGAAAGTTTGAGGGTACCCAGATCCTTCATAAGAAGGTGGGGACAAAAGCCAATGAAATTTTAAACATTAGTCCTAACTTTACCCTTGGAAAAAGTCGGGTTACAATGATAATGGCTACTATTTATTCAGTGCCTACAAAGCAATATATGGGACAGACTTATACTTTTAAAAAGTATTAGAAATATTCAAAACTAACAAAAGTAGGAACTTCCCTGGTGGCGCAGTGGTTAAGAATCCGCCTGCCAAAGTAGGGGACATGGGTTCGAGCCCTGGTCCGGGAAGATCCCACATGCCCTGGAGCAACTAAGCCTGTGTGCTACAACTACTGAGCCTGCGCTCTAGAGCCTGAGAGCCACAACTACTGAGCCTGTGTGCCGCAACTACTGAAGCCCGCACGCCTAGAGCCCGGGCTCGGCAACAAGAGAAGCCATCACAATGAGAAGCCCATGTGCAGAAACGAAGACCCAATGCAGCCAAAAAATAAACTTAAAACAATTTTTTTAAATAAATAAATAAAAGAATAAAAAAGTATTAGTTGTTAATCTGAAATTCAGTTTAACTGGGCATCCTATATTTTTCTTTGCTAAATCTGGCAATCCTATTCCTAGAAGCTTACGAAAAACACAAAATGCATCACCCAGATCCCCCTGGTAGGAAGGACCCAGCAACAAGGAGAATGGCCAGCAGACCACCTCCGGCTATCAGCTCCAGCAAGCTCTGCCTTAGCTGCAGAGAACTACCTCTTAAGAAATCATGTTTTCTAGAGTGGCCCACATGCAGTGACTGAGCCAGGCAGGTATTTAAAGGCCCAGCAATTTTGACCTAGGACAACTCTAGACTTCCCCACTGCGTTGGCCAAGGTTTTGTCAGGCCTACTTCACAGTTCAACTTCTTGCTCTGCTCAATACTGCCTGCTCTCCTTGCCCTTAATAGGAACTGATAGCTAACAAACATCTTGCACCCCAAATTCAATCTCAATGCCAACTTGCAGAAAGCCCAACCTGCAAAAGTTGGTGCTAGGAGTAGTCTCAAAAAATGGGCAATAAGGGCTTCCCTGCTGGCGCAGTGGTTGGGGGTCCGCCTGCCGATGCAGAGGACACGGGTTCGTGCCCCGGTCCGGGAAGATCCCGCAGAGCGGCTGGGCCCGTGAGCCATGGCCGCTGAGCCTGCGCGTCTGGAGCCTGTGCTCTGCAGCAGGAGAGGCCACAACAATGAGAGGCCCGCGTACCGCAAAAAAAAAAAAAAAAAAGGGGGGCAATAAGATGGACTTTGGAGCAAGAGCACTTCACTGCCTGGCAATGAGGACCCATCATTGACGATGGGTAGGTGGAATGCAGATAGCACCAAGTGGCAATCCAGTTGTTAAAACTTTCCTGGTGGCAAATTAGGAGGAAGTACTGGTAGAAGGGAATGCAGTAGCATGTAGGAAATAGCAATATTAGGGTAATGGAGTTAGATTAGTAGTTCTAAACCCTACTGATGCTCTACAATAGATAATAGGCAAAAAAGGTAACGGTCCACTGAAAGCCAAGTGTGAAAGCCAGATAACCTCTTCAACTGTATACAGAAAATTCTCATCTCCCACAAGGGGAGAGCAGAGAAAGCAAGCACCAAACCCAGGATTTAGTTGTCAGAGTAATTTCATAATTATACGTGCAACCAAAGCAGATGTGTGTAAAGGTCAGAAACCTGGCTGGGAAAACCTACGACTGGGACAGATGGAATGTGGGCATCTTGGTGGATATTCCCAAAGATCCCTAGACTCCTCTTTTTTTTTTTTTTTTTTTTTTTTTTGCAGTACGCGGGCCTCTCACTGCCGTGGCCTCCCCCGCTGCGGAGCACAGGCTCCGGACGCGCAGGCCCAGCGGCCACGGCTCACGGGCCCAGCCGCTCCGCGGCACGCGGGATCCCCCCGGACCGGGGCACGAACCCGCGCACCCTGCACCGGCAGGCGGACTCCCAACCACTGCGCCACCAGGGAAGCCCCTAGACTCCTCTTAACCTACTGAGTATTTACAAATGACCTCCTCCCCACTAAGAGTTAATATCCCCAACCTCTAACCTCCACCCACATCCCACCCATCATCTCCATCCATCCCACCCGTCCCAGCTCCAGGTGCTAGAAAATAATTCAGAGGCCTCTGCCCTGCAAAACATGTGCTTTCCTCAGGACCTAGCCCCAGGCCCCCTTTTATCTACTAGACCTGTAATTAGGATTAAATGGCATCAGAACCCAGCCAAGGAGGTGCTGGTCCTTATAAGAGAGAAAAGAGCTAAACTTAAAGGAAGCTGCAAAGTCTAACCAGTATATAACAACAAAAACCTGGCAAGTACATGTGGGACTAGGTTGTAAAGGTGGTTAATTTAGAGCACCAGAACATAAAGTTGGACAAGAAGAGTTTACTCAGAGAAGCACTCTCCCAAGATTAAGAAGTTTTTTCAGTTTTATTAACATATTATTGACATATAACATATGTAAGTTAAAGGTGTACAACGTGATAATTTGATACATATATATTTGCATATATATTGCAAAATGATTACCACACTAAGGTTAGTTAAAACCACTATCCCCTCACATAATTACCATTTCTTTTTTGTGGTGATAACATTTAAGGTCTACTCTCTTAACGTTTTTCAAGTACATAGTAGAGTACTCTTAATTATAGTCATCATGTTGTTTATTATCAATAGATCCCCAGAACTTATTCATCTTATAGTTAGAAGTTTGTACACTTTGACCAATATCTCCCCACTTCCCGCACCCTTATTTGAGATGAAGAATTTAACATCCTGGTAAGAACCCTAGGAGATAACGTCAAATTGTCACTAGGGTGGCTCCTAGAAACATGGAAAAAGTAATGACTCACACTGAGGTTGAAATGCCAGAATGGCTGTGACAGACAGAGAAGGATCGGATTCAAAAGCTCTGGGAAATAGGAAGACTGAAAGATGTGCAACTGGAAGACCCACCAATTTATTAGGTTCCACTGGAAGACTATTTAATTTACCAAGGCCACAGGGAATATTCGGGTGAGGGGAACAGCATCACTAACATAATTTAGTGATGGTTCTTCTCTATAGGCCTGGGATGACAGTAGGAGAAGCTGGTTCACAAATAACAATGGGGATAACAGGACCCAAAATATAGAAGCCAGGTGAGCATTTTACTGCCAAAAGCCAGGGCGTCATAATTATCGTTACGACCAGCAAGGCAGGAATGGCAGCCAAGGGGGTCTTGATGTGCAGAGTTAAAGAGATGGTTAACAGAACATGGAGTCACTAGGGGAAGATTAGATGGGCATCCTACAGGGGTACTATTCAGCTTGTACCAAGAGACTAAATTAGGGAATTCCCTGGTGGTCCAGTGGTTAAGACTCTGTGCTTCCACTGCAAGGGCCCGGGTTCAATTCCTGGTCAGGGAGCTAAGATCTCGCATGCCACACAGCACAGCCCCCCAAAAAATACAAGAGAATCAATTAAGGAGAGTGGTTATGCACAAAAGAATTAACAAGCCCTAACCCAGTTTCAGGATCTAAGCCAGGTTTTCAATAACTGAAGAGGTGGCCAAATCCACAGAATGAAAGAACCTATAACACCATGGCAATTTATTCATGGTAATGATGTCCCCTATCCTTCTGCAAAGGGTCCTATGGGTACTTACTCTGGAAACTTTACATTGAGAAAGGGGGCATACTCAGAGATTTTGAGGACTGTTGGGTACAGAGTCTGAACTGACACTAATACTCGAAGGTCTAAAACATCATCACGTCTCCTCTATTAGAGTAGGAGCATATGGCGATAAAATCAGTCCTGGACAAGGTCCAACTCCCAGTGGATCCACTAGGTGGATAGGCATAACCCCATGCACTGGTCCTTCTCCTGGTGTCTAAATGTATAATTAGAATTAATGGGACTTCCCTGGTGGCGCAGTGGTTGAGAATCCGCCTGCCAATTCAGGGGACATGGGTTCGATCCCCAGTCCAGGAGGATCCCACATGCCACGGAGCAACTAAGCCCACGCGCCACAACTACTGAAGTCAGTGCACCTAGAGCCCGTGCTCTGCCACAAAAGAAGCCACCGCGATGAGAAGCCCACGCACCGCAACGAAAAGTAGCCCCCGCTCGCCATAACTAGAGAAAGAGCATGGGCAGCAACGAAGACCCAATGCAGCCAAAAATAAATAAATTTAAAAATACAGTGCTTCCCCGGTGGCGCAGTGGTTGAGAGTCCGCCTGCCGATGCAGGGGACACGGGTTCGTGCCCCGGTCCGGGAAGATCCCACATGCCGCATGCCGCGGAGAGGCTGCGCCCGTGAGCCATGGCCGCTGAGCCTGGGCGTCTGGAGTCTGTGCTCCGCAACAGGAGAGGCCACAGCAGTGAGAGGCCCGCGTACCGCAAAAAAAAAAAAAAGAAAAGAAAAAAAGAAACAGAATTAACATATTTAGCAGCTGACCAAAGCCCTGCAGTGGTTCTTGGTGTTGCAACTAGTATAGAGAGGAAAACCAAGTGGAAGTCTCTGAAACTGCTCCTCACCCTCATAGCGAAGATAGTAAAACTGAAAAACCATATCACACCCCAAAGGTATAATACTTTAGGGATGTAAAAGAATGTCGGGCCCATCATATCTCATTTAATTCGCCAGTCTAGCCCCTGGGGGAAATGAATGGATCCTAGATGATGACTGTAAACTATTACAGACTCAACCAATGAACTGCCCCAATTACAGCCTCTGTGCCAGATGTGGTGTCTTTGCTAGAGATTATTCAGCCTGAGACACATGGTATAAGCCACTGATAAGTTGAATGTGTTCTTTTCTAACCCAATGAGAAATAGTTCGCATTCACATGAACTAAATGACACCATACGTTTATAGTTTTGTACTAAGGCTATGTTAACTCATGCTGTCTATCATAATATAGTACAAAGAGATCTGGACCATTTTAATATCCCAAAGACTATCACATTGTTCCATTACATCCATGACATTATACTGACTGGGACAAATGAGCAAGAGGTGGCTAGGATGCTGGAAGCCTTGCTAAAATACATACGCTCCAAAGCAGGAGGTTAACCTAAGGAAGATTTAGGAGTCTGCAACATCAGTATATTTTTAGGAGTCCAGCAGTTAGGGGGAGGGCCAAAGTAAAAGACAAATTGGTGTATTTTACACCTTCCACCAGGAAGAAGAAATCACAACAGTTGGTGGGTCTCTTCAGGTTCTGGAGCTAACATATTCCACACTTTAGGAGTACTGCTTCTACCCATATGCTTCATGACAGTTTTGAGTGGGGCCCAGAGCAAGAAAGGGCTGCAGTTCAAGCAGCTCTGCTGTTTGGTGCATACAATCCAACACATCCCATGGTGTTGTAAGTATCAGTGGTAGGAAAAGATGCCATATGGCATTTGTGGTAGTCTCAAGTGGGAGAAATTTGAAGTCCCTTGGAATACTGGAGGAAGTCCTTACCAACTGCCTTAAAGAATTATATGTCTTTGAAAATCAACACCTGTGTACTACTTGGCCCAGGTAGGGATGAAACGCCCGTTTAGGGAACACCAAATGATTACGTGGCTAAATGTGCCATCCTGCGCTGAGTCCAATCAGACCTAAGACTGTTGCAGGTGAGTCCAGCAACAATCCATCATAAGATGGAGGTGATACTTTTAGAATAAAGCACGAGCGGAACCAGAGGGCACAAGGAGGATGCATGAACAAGTAGTCCAGACCCCCGTGGCATTTACTACTCTTGTATCAGCGCCCCTCCCTCAGCTCACAGGTATGAGTTTGTGCCCATAAGGGAGATCCCGTAAAAACAGTTAAAGGAAGAGGGAAAAGCCTCTTAGTTTATGGATGGAACAGCTCAATATGCAAATATAGATGGCAGCTGTGCTACAGCACCACTCAAGGGCTGCCTACAAAGAAAGCAGTGTGGAAAAATCCTCACCATCAGCAGAGATTTAGGCAGTGCAACTGTTTATCTACTTTGTGTGGAAAAAGAAGCCCAAAGTTGAAATATATTCAAATTTATGAGCATGGGTGAATGGACTAGCTGGCTGGTCAGGTGCCTAAAAGTAAAAAGATTGGAATTTCAACAATAAGGAGGTCTGAGGAACAGAGATATGGATGGATATATGGGAGTGGGTACAAAATATGAAGATCTTTGTATCACATGTTAATAATCATCAGATAGCATCTACCACAGAAGAGGCACAAAACAACCAAGTATACAAAATGACTTTGTCAGTTGATGTCATCAAGTCTTGGTTACCAACCACCCCAGATCTGGCACAAAGGTCACATTAATGCCACATAGCTAGTGCAACCACTAAATATCCAACCTGCCAACAACAAAGAACAATGCCAAGTCCCTGTTGCAACAACATTCCTCTAGGAGAGCAACCAGCCTCTTCAAAGCAAGTGAACTACATTGGGCCCTTTCCAACCTTGAAGGGGGCCAGTAGCTCATATTCACTGAAATAGATACATATTCCAGGTATAGCTTTGCCTTTCCTGCATGCAGGGCCTTGTCCAGCATACTAACTAAGGGCCTATGGCATGTTTGATCCACTGGCACAGGATCCCAGGTAATATGATAGCATACCATGGGACCCAATTTTCAGCAAAGCGGTGCAGGGAATGTGCCTATGATCATGGGACCCCATAGTCATATCACGTGGCATACTATCCAAGAGTGACCAGCCTGATAGAGCACTGAAATGGCCTGGTGAAGCCACAGCTAGAACATCAGACACAGTACTTTTCAAGAACGGAGTGTCACGCTTCAGGCACAACACTTACTAGATCAAAGACCATTATACAGAACACTGTCCCAAAAAGAAAAAGTATATGGCCTGGAAACTAAAAGGCAGAAGCAAGCACGGCTCTATTTACCATGACTACTAATGGCCCACTGGAGGACTTTGTGTTTCCCATCACTTCAGCTTTGGAATATGAAGAACTAGAGGTCCTTATCCTCAAAGTAGGCACACTTTCACCATGAGATATAGCAAGAATCCTACTGTATTATAAGCTGTGGTTGCAACCTGGGCATCTTTGGGAATCCTTATTCCAGTAGGCAAGAAGAAAATTCATCCATCTTGGAAGGGGTAATGATCCTGGTCATCAGAAGGAGGTAGGACTACTGTTACATACTGTGGCAGCGAGGAACACCAGTGGAGCACAGACAATGCTCTTGGGAATCTCTTAGTACTCCCTTGCCAGACTGTCACTATAAATAGACAGGTAACAGCAACCTTGACCTAAGAAGGGCATGGTGATCAGGGTCTCAGACCCATCAAGGCCTGGCTCATGACACTAAATGCGCCCTCGAGGCCAACAGAGTAGCTAGTGAGGGTTAGAGAAATCTAAGCTGGATAATGGAGGAAGGAAACAATGAGTATCATTCGCAGCACAGAGACCAACTGCAGGGACAGATACTGTAGCTTGTCCTCCTAACCTCCCTCTTCTAAGTTTCTCCTCGGGAAGAAAGGACCATCAGAATCCTAATGGAGCTACTTCCCAAACATATATGGGAAAGTGAATCTGAATAGTGTTAAGGGTGAATTGTGGTAGATACAGATCTCCAATGAGATTAGGCTTTATTTGATCTCCATAAGCAGTTGGACTTCTTACTGTGCACAATCCCACTTCCTCCCCTTTACCTTCATGGGTGTTAACCCCTAATAAGCATTTTATTCTCCAAATTCTGCCTATTTCCAGAGAACTCAACCTGCAACAAAACTCAGCCTAGAATCTACTATTTCTGCTCTCCCACTAATTTTGTGAGCTTAATAATTCTTTCCTACTTAAACTCACTAAAGTGGATTCCATTGCCAGCAATTATGAACTTTGACCAATACAAGAGTCAAGATGTCATTCAAATACAAAGATAACAGTCAGACATCTTCAAATGTTAAAGAACAGAGATTACAAAAGCCGTAACTCTATCTTGCTAATCAGCGACCTAAGAGATTAACCAAATAAAAAATTAAAAAATAAACAAGGCTGGTGGTAAACAGTGAATTCATTTATATATAGAACTAATAAAGAAAAACAGAATAACTGCAGGAGTTATAGTTAATAGATTGTGCATATTATAAACATAGACAATGTAGCAATAATAATATAAAAGTTGGAGGGTGGTAAGCCACAAGGATGTAAAAGAAACCTATTATTCTCACTTTTCATAGCAGAGTGTCAATCAACTCTTTCTAAAATTAAAACATTCATTTAATGAAACAAAATTCTCCAACTTCTTAGATTTTCACAATACTTTTTTTTTTTTTTTTTTTGCGGTACGTGGGCCTCTCACTGTTGTGGCCTCTCCCGTTGCGGAGCACAGGCCCTGGACGCGCAGGCTCAGCGGCCATGGCTCACGGGCCCAGCCGCTCCACGGCATGTGGGATCTTCCCGGACCGGGGCACAAACCTGTGTCCCCTGCATCTGCAGGCGGACTCTCAACCATTGTGCCACCAGGGAAGCCCAATCTAATAGTTTTTTTAAAATAGAATCTACAAAATGATCCACTTTTATTAAACAATTTTTTATATCTACCAACCTACATTATTTCTTTATATCCACAATTCTGCCTATATATACACATATGTGTATATATGTGTGTGTGTGTGTGTGTGTGTGTGTGTGTGTGTGTGTATATATACAGTTTTGCATTTAGAAAGAAAGATATCCGCACAAAGTTCTACACAAAGAAAGCTATCTGGAATAATATTTGCCTAATGTTAGTGATGATAATTTCTGAATAGTGGAATTTAGGCTACTTTTTACTTTAATTTTTATACTTTACATAGTTTTAAAATTATTTACAGTGAGCATATATAATTTTTCCAAAAGCAATGAAAAGGCCAGATATTTAAAATTTTGTATGCTATGCTAAAGCTGTAGATTTTTTATAAATTTGTGAAGATCAAAGGCCTTGAGCTATTTTAAGATGGAAATTAAAGCCATAGGGATAGGTAAGCTCTCCCAAGAAGATTACAAAAAGAAGATAATTAAATATATATAATTTTTATTCCTGAGGAGCAGAAAAAACAGAAGAGAAATCACAAAGAAAATTCAGAAGTAGAGTGGTGAGAAGAAAATCAGGATACTAAACTATCAAGAAAACCAAGACAAGACACAGTAGTCAGCATTGTCAAAAGCTACAAAGAGGCCATGTAAGACATTAACTGAAAATAATAAGTAAGAATTACTAGTAATCATAACAAGAGTGTGATTAAAGCTGGAAGCCAGACTGTAGTGGTTCGTGAGTGAATGACAGTTAAGGAAGCATATACTATTCACTTCAGGAGTTTCGATAAGGAGCAAAAAAAAGATCTCAAGCTGCTGTAGTTTAGAGAGAAAATATAGCTAATATCTGGCTTTATATATGATATCTGGATTGTCATAAATGCTTTTACATTCTATCTATAAATTCCAGAAAACAGAAATAAAACAGGCAACAGTCTGATCACTATGTAATACCATTGGAAATTAACAAAATCAGAAAATAAAGAGACTCTTCCACCTGGAAATTTTTTAACTCTCTGCACAATAACTGTTAGGTCAAAGGAAAAAAACTAAAATAGGAAAATTTTTAGAGAACTATAATGGTAACACTATGTATTCAAATATAATGTACCGAAACTGAACCTAAAAATATAGAAAATCTTAGCAGACCAACTTCCATAGAAGCAATTGGGGAAACTACTAAAGAGCAAGCCACCCATCCAAACTCCCACAAAAGAACAATAGTTTCCAAGAAGTTTATAAAAATTTTAAAGAAAGATGTTCCCAATGCTACTTAAACTGCCCAGCTGCATTTCCATATATTTGTAGGAAACAATAACAGTAATATCAAGCCTGACAAAGATTTCACAAAGAAAGAAAACCACAAAACAATATCATTTTTAAAAATTTATGCAAAAATCTTAAGTAAAATGTTGCTAAACATAATCTAACAGCACACTGAAAGATGAATACATAAAACTTAGTAAGATTTGGGCTTCCCTGGTGGCGCAGTGGTTGAGAGTCCACCTGCAGATGCAGGGGGCGCGGGTTTGTGCCCCAGTCCGGGAGGATCCCACATGCCGCGGAGCGGCTGGGCCCGTGGGCCGTGGCCGCTGGGCCTGCGCGTCCGGGGCCTGTGCTCCGCAGCGGGAGAGGCCACAGTGGTGAAAGGCCCGCGTACCGCAAAAAAAAAAAAAAACTTAGTAAGATTTGCTCCAGAAGTGCAGGGATGATTGGAAATGACCAAGTGGGATTCATTTCATAAATGCAATAATAGTTCAAAACTATTAATATATAAATTTTATTAGTAGTTCTCCTAACAAAAAAAATTTATCTCCAAGGTGCTGAAGAGGATTTAAAAACTCTATTTTTTGATTAAAGAAAAAAACTGGACAAGATATAAATAGATAGATATTTCCTGAATATGATAAAATATTTCTATTGTGGCCCCAAATCCCTAATCATGTTTTATAGGAAACATTAAAAGTATTGACATTATAGACATGAAGAAGTAAGCTACTATCACCACTGTTCTTTAACATGGACTGAATGTGCTAGCCAATGCAATCATATAAAAATGCAAATGATTTAAACTGAATACTTCGAAAAAAACGTATATATATGCACTTGGAAATTGAATACTTGGGAAATATAAGCTCTGAATAGAGGAAACCAAACACTGACCAGAGCTAACTTTACTGAACTGTTACAAAAGTGAGATACAGACTTCTACTGTGTTAAACCACTTTAATTGAGTTTTATTCAATATAGCTATTAGCATTACCCAAATAAAATACCTCAATAATTTTTAAAAGACAGTGTATAAAAAGACAAAAAATCAATGAAATAGAATGAAAATTCCAGACATAAATCCATAAAAATAGAATAATTTAGTATATTTTACTAAATATACTAATTTTTAGTATAATATTAGTTAATGTAATAACTTAGTATATTTCAAATGTGGCATCTAAAGCTAGAAGGGACAAGATGGACTATTCAACAGTCTTGGGAGAAGCTGATCACCTGGAAAAAATGTATCCATACATCACACTGTTTGCCAGCATAAATTTAAAATTGATCAATAATGGATCTAATTAAGATGGCAGAGTAGGAAGACCATGAACTCACCTCTTCCCACAGACACACCAAAATTAAAACTACCTACCGAGCAACTAACTATCTATGAGAACAACCTGAAGACTAGCAGAAAAGATTTTCTACAACTAAAGCCATAAAGAAGGAACGACAATGAGATAGGTAGGAGGGGACAGTATAGTCAGGACCCACAGCCCCAGGTTGGTGACCCACAAGCAGGAGGAATATCACAATAGTAGAGGTCCACCCCAAGGAGCAAGAGGTCCAAGCCCAACATCAGGCTCCCCTGCCCAGAAGTCCTTCACCGAGAAGATGACGCTCCAGAATGTCTGGCTTCAAAAACCAGAGGAGCTTACACTCAGGAGAGCCAGGGGGCTACAGGAAACAGAGATTCAAGAGTTAAAAGGTGTGCACAAAATTTCACATGCTCCAAGTTCCCGAGTCCCAGTGCAGAGGCAATAATTTGAAATGTGCCTGGATCAGACCTACTTGCTGATCTTGGAGAGCCTCCTAGAGGAGGCAGGAGCCAACTGGGACATCCCCTAAGGATGGAGATGCTGGTGGCAGCTATTTTGGGGAGCTTGTTCTACTGCAATGACACTAACATGGGTGCTGACAAGTCCCATGTTAGTATGGGGGGCTTACCCACCCACCAGTGGACTGGCACCAGCCCCAAGCTCTCCTGACCTGCCTGGGCCATGCAGAGAGAATTCAGGGACCCTGCCCCATCTACCAGCGGGCCAGCAGCAGCCCTGTGTCAACCTGGGTCATGCAGCCCACCACACAGGAAACTTATCCCACCCTCCAGAGGGCCTATAGTCACCACATGAGGCAGGACCCCACTGCCAACTGGGCCAAGGGCCAGCCTTGCCTACCAGCATGCCCACAGTAGTGAGCCCCACCACAACAGAAGGGTGCACATAGCCCACAGAAATACAAAGGGTCGTAAGAGATTACTACAAACAATTATATGCCAATAAAATGAACAACCTACAAGAAGTGGATAAATCCCCTGCAACATATAACATCCCAAACTGTATCAGTAAGAAACAGACAATCTGAAGGACCTATTACCAGTGATGAAACTGAATAAGTAATAAAAAAACACTCCCAGAAAACAAAAGCCCAAGACCAGAGCACATCACAGGAGAATTCTACAAAACAATTCTAGAAGAGTTAATACCTAACCTTCTCGAACTAGTCCAAAAAACTGAAGAAGAAGGAAACTTCCAAACTCATTTTACTAGGCCAACATCACCCTGATTCCAGAACCAGATGAAGACACCACCAAAAAAGAAAAATCACAGGCTGATATCACTGATAGACATAGATGTAAACATACTCAACAAAACATTAGCAAACCAAATTCAACAATACATTAAAAGGATCATACACCATGATCAAGAGGGATTTACCCATGAATGCAAAGATGGTTCAATATCCACAAATCAATCAATGTGATACACCACATTAATAAACCAAAGAATAAAAATCATATGATCATCTCAATAGATGCAGAAAAGCTTTTGACAAAATTACAAAATTCAACATCTATTTATGATAAAAACCCTCAACAAAGTGGATACAGAGGGAGTATACCTTAATATAATAAAGGCTATATATGACAAACCCACAACCAACATCATACTCAATGGTGAAAAGCTGAAAGAACTTCCTCTAAGATCCGGAGCAAGATAAGGATGCCCAGTTTCACCACTTTTAGTCAATACAGTATTGGAAGTCCTAGCCACAGCAATCAAAGGAAGAAAAAAAAGATATGAACCCAAGCTGGAAAGGAAGAAATAAAACTGTCACCATACGCAGATGACATGGTACTATATACAGAAACCCTAAAGTCTCCACCAAAAAACTATTAGTTCTAACAAATGAATTCAGTGAAGTTGCAGGATACAAAATTAATATTTAGAAATCTGTTGCATTTTTATACACTAATAACAAACTCTGAGAAAGAGAAATTAAGAAACTATCTCATTTACAATTACATCAAAAAGAATAAAATACCTAGGAATAAATCTAACCAAAGAGGTAAAAGAATTGTACTCTGAAAATAATAAGACATTGATGAAAGCAACTGAAGACAACAGAAATAAGTGGAAAGATATACCATGCTCATGGATTAGAAGAAATGATCATACAACACAAAGTAATCTACAGATTCAATGCAATCCCTATCAAAATACCAAAGGCATTTTTTCAGAGAACTAAAACAAATAATTCTAAAATTTGTATGGGAACACAAAAGACCCCGAATTGTCAAAGCAATCTTGAGAAAGAACAATAAAGCTGAAGGTATCATGCTTCCTGATTTTAAACTATACTATACAAATACAAAGCAACAGCAATCAAAAACATTATGGTATTGACACAAAAATAAACACATAGATCAATGGAACAGAATAGAGAGCCCAGAAATGAACCCACATTTATATGGGCAGTTAATCCATGACAAAGGAGGCAAGAATATACAATAGGGAAAAGATAGTCTCTTCAATAAATGGTGCTGGGAAAACCAGACAGCTACATGCAAAAGAATCAACTGTACTACTTTCTCATGCCATATACAAAAAAAATTCAAAATGGTTTAAAAACATAAGTGTAAGACCTGAAACCATAAAAATCCTAGAAGAAAACATAGGCAGTATACTCTTTGACATTGGTATTAGCAATATTTGTTTTGGATCTGTCTCCTCAGGTAAGGGGAACAAAAGCAAAAATAAACAGTTGGGACTACATCAAACTAAAAAGGGTCTGCACAGTGACAAAAACTAACAACAAACTAAAATGGCAGACTACTGAATGGGAGAATGTATTTACAAACAATATATCCAACAATGAGTTAATATTCAAAATATATAAAGAACTCATACAACTTAACATCAAAAACAAACAACTCAATTAAAAGATGGACAGAGGACTTGAAAAAACATTTTTCAAAAGAAGACATACCGATGGCCAACAGATACCTTAAAAGATGCTCAACCTCACCAATCATCAGGAAAATGCAAATCAAAACCACAATGAGATACCACCTTACATCTGTCAGAATGGCAATCACTAAAAAGACAACAACAAATGTTGGCAAGAATATGGAGAAAACGGAATCCTCATGCACTGTTAGTGGAACTGTAAATTGGTTCTGCCACTATGGAGAACATTATGAAGTTTCCTCAAACAATTAAAATAGAAGTGCCATATGATCCGGCAATTTCATTTCTAGGTATTTACTAAAGAAAACAAAACACTATTTCAAGAAGATACATGCACCTCAATGTTCACTGCAGCATTATTTACAACAGCAAAGATAGGGAGGCAACCTGTGTCCATCAATAGATGAACAGATAAAGAAGATGTAGTATATATATACAATGAAATATTAGCCATAAAAAATGAAATCTTACCATTTATGACAACATGGATGGATCTAGAGGATATTATGCTAAATGAAATAAGTCAAACAAATACCATGTAATCTTACTTGTGGAATCTAAAAAACCAAACAAAATTAAAACAGATTTATAGATATACAGAACGAATGGGTGGTTGCCAGAGCAGAGAGGGGTGGGGGGTAGGGCAAAACAGGTGAAGGAGATTAATAGGTACAAACCTCCAATATAAAATAAATAAGCCATGGGGAGGTAATAACAGCATAAGGAATATGGTCAATTATATTGTTAAAACTTTGCATGGGAACATATGGTTACTAGATTTATGGTGATCATTTCATAAGGTACACAAGTGTCAAATCACCATGTGGTACACCTGAAACTAATATAATATTATATGTCAACTATATTTCAATTAAAAATAAATAAAGTAAAATAAAGCGTGATTTAAATCCACAAGCCATAATAGTACCATGACTCAAAATCCAGAAACCATAGAAGAAATTAAAATAAAAAGTCAATCTTCCAAATAGTGCAAAAAACACCATAGGTAAAGTCATTAGGCAATTACAAACCAGTTAAAAAATACTTGCAACTCATATCATAAACAAAGTGTTAATCTCAGAAATTCATAAAGAGTTCATAAAAATTGAAAAAACCAATACTGAATAGCAAAAAGAGCAAAAGATCAATTACGTCCAAAGAAAGGAAATATAAATAGTTTTCAAATATAGGAGAGATTCTCAAGCACACTCAAAGCAAAATGAACCAATTAAGTAAACTAAAACTATACTTAGATACCATTTTCACTATCAGATTTTTTTAAATTTCAAAAGTGTAATAAAACCACTGTTAGACTGTAGGAAAACAGGTAATCTCAGGTAACACTGGTAGAAGAACAAAGAGGTATGATTCATCAATATTTATCAGAGTTACAAATGCATATACCCTTTGACCCAACAATTCCACTTCTGGGTATATAGCCTACATATAAACTTAAACATGTGCAAAATAATTTATGTACAAGTTGACTCATTATAGCATTGTATGTAACAGCAAAAATAGGGAACAACTCAAATCTCCTTCAGTAAAGGACTAGTTTTTAAAAATTATGGTACATCTACATAATGGAATATTATCTAACAGAAATAGAATGAGAAAATTTTTTACTTCTATGGAAAGATTTCAATATCTACTTTTTTTAAGTACAGAAAAGTGAATATAGTATGTTACTTGTGTTTTTTTCTTTTTTTTTAGATAGCAAACTTTTTTTTTTAATTTATTTATTTTTGTCTGTGCTGGGTCTTCGTTGCTGCACACGGGCTTTTCTCTAGTTGCAGTGAGCAGGGCCTACTTTGCTGCGGTGCAGGGGCTTCTCATTGCGGTGGCTTCTCGTTGCAGAGCACGGGCTCTAGGCTCACAGGCTCAGTAGTTGTGGCACACAGGCTTAGTTATTACGAGGCATGTGGGATCTTCCTGGACCAGGGCTCAAACCCATGTGCCCTGCACTGGCAGGCAGATTCTTAACCACTGCGCCACCAGGGAAACCCACTTGTGTATTTTTTAAATGAGGAAAAACGAGACTACGCAAACATATTGCTTGTATTTGTATAAAAGTAACTCTGGAAGGAAATACAAAAACCAATTTAAGTGGTTAAAAATGATGGGGAGAGATCACTGGACAAATGGGGTAGAAGGAGACTTCACACTCCATACCATTTTTGAACCACATGACCATGTTATCTCTTCAAATTAAATTTTAACATAAAATTTTTTTCATATCCACATTTTTCAAAAGAAAAAATGCCATGAAAGTTTCCTTTTTCAGTTATCCTCAAGTACATTTCTCAAATATCTTCTTTGGTTAAAAATGTACCAGATAGTAGCAATGCTCAGTAGCAATTTTCAAAGCTATGTATTCTGTTCTATGGGACCTTACTGAATTTATATTTATGGCTGAGGAGGCATCAGTTATAATTTCTTAAAATTTTCCAGGCTAATATTATTATGGCTTTGCTACATGGGGCATAAATGTTCCCTTTGTCTACACATTGGAGAAAATCATAATCATTTTTAAAAGCGGATTCTTGGCCATGCCTATGAGTACTCCCACAGCTTGCCTTGCACCGGGGGTGGCCTTCTAGTCAGCCGAGTGTCTATATTAGGCAACTCAAATTTCACAAGAGGATATCAATCCTACTCCCAATTCAACTGTCTGTTAAAGCATATGGGTCTTTATTTAATTGGCAACATAGACTAGCAGCACTCCAGGTAGTTGTCAGCAAATACAATCTTGAACTCATGCTGTCCAATACCGATCAAAATCTTGGCCAAGATAAACAATATTTAAGGAGGATTGCTTGACAGATAGAGTGGACATTTGCTATTTTTGTCAGCTTAACATATAAATACCCCTCTTATAATGGGGAAATCCCAAGATAGAAAAGAGACAGGGTCCTGCTTCCCCCTACAAACACCAAAGAGCACGCTCTAGAAGCTGGAAGTATACATGTGATCTAGGCTTGATTGACTGGACAATCTATTACCCTGGGACTTTGATATGACATCGTGACAAAGGGAAGCAAAGATGCAGAGAAAATCAGATCTTTTGCCACAGTGGTGGCAGCGGAAGTGAGAATCACGGAATGGGGGCAAGAGTCTACCTAAGTGCAGCAACATAATTTTCCTTAGCAGATTACTCCTATGATAGGATCTTTTCTGGGCCTTGCCTTTCTTGATTCCCACCCTTTTTTCAAGCCTTGTTCTCCAAACTTTTATTAATTCTGTGTGATAACTTTCCAACAGATACTTGTTTTTGCTTCCAAGTTAGACAGAGCTGCTCTTCTCATTTGCAACCAAGAATACTGAATGATATAAAGACTGTTCCATGGATTAAATTAGATAAACTGACTACCCTAATGTGACTAGATCATATTATGCTGTCCCCCTTTAATTATCTTTATGGAGATAAACTTTCATATGATATTGCTGATTGTATGTTGTGATACAGTTCTAAAACACTCTTATTTTTTACAATATTTTCAATACATTATAAACTATTCTCTATGTGAACTTTGGGAGTAAATTTTGTCTTGGTATAGTATCATGAAAACTTGAGTTTCACTAAAGAATTGGTTGGCTTTATATTATAAATAAAAATAAGTGTGTGATATTATTATTAATAATAGCATGCACTATTCTATTATTTTTAATACTAATATTCGTGGTTGTGATTTTTTTCCAGGAACCCATTTGTTGGAATAGAGAAGACAGGTTGTTGGATTGTCTCTGATTTGAGATTGTGAAGACTGGATACAGTGAAATGACAAATACTAAGAGAGTTGAAAGTATTGACAAGAGGGTTGAATTCACATACCCTGATGTCTAGGCTGGACAATAATATAATGAGAAGGGTGCTGATACTTTGAAAGAAAATGGAGCATCAAAAATTCTTAAGTATCAACAAGAGCCAAAAGAAGCATAATATGTAGAAATGCATAAGAACTAGTAAAACAGGAAGTTATTGTAAAAGAATAAGATTGGAAGTTTAAGATTTCAGATACGTGCAGTCCAAGTTTCACATATGACCAGAGGAAATGTTTTTGGATCTGGAGGGCAGATAAACACCACTGAAGTTGAGAATATTTGGATGGGACTTTGACACTCAAGTTTCCCGACTGATGACAAGACTTGGAATATAGAGAAAACTCTAAGTCAGGTATCAAAAATCCTAAATTGCATTGAGATGGGGAACCAGGACTGTAGGAAGAACCATTTTCTCTTTCTCTTCCATGTTCCTGCCTTGGCCTATGAAATGAAACATTTGGCCTCTCAGAAGTATTGGGAAAGAAGCCTCTGTCCTTTCCCCATTTCTCATTAGTATTCATCTGGAAATACGATAAGAGACCTACATCCCAGGGCCTATATTTGTCTTTTGAGCATGATTAGTATGACACATATATATAGCACAGACACTATTTAGCTCTCTACTCCAGAATTACCTGCCCAATGGGTGTTCTCTCTGATCCTGCCTTGTCAATGTGACCAGCCCACTCAGGCATGCCTTACTCCTCTTGGGGTGAAATCCCTACTCAGCTGAATCTCAAAATATAAATAAGAGAGAATATACTGGGAGGACAAGAGTGGAGAAAAGTATACCAGGCAGAAGAAATAGCAGTTACAAAAGCAGAGATGCTTAAGAAATTAGTTTGTATATGGAATTCCAAATAGAGTGCCTTGAACACAGGATGCATTTGTGAAGATGAAAAGAGGAGTTAGTGAAATGACAGGGACATTAAATACCATGCTAAAAATTCTGGTCTTTATCTTGGCAAGACAAAAGTCTGACAGATTACCAGTTAATACACCAATAAGCCATAGGACGAAACACTGTTGTCCCTCCTTCTACTCATGCGTTTACTGCTACTACTTTAAGTACCTCAAAAGCTGTGAGCCCTGACAGTAAATATGAGGAAATTTTTTTAAATTAACAATGCATTTAAGGGGATTCAAACACCTCATGAAGAAATAAGAAAAAGCTGTTAATGAAATAGAAATACTGAAAAAGATAAATGACACAAATAAAAAGAATATATGAGATTGAATTACAGCATTAAAAAAGACTTTTTAGAATTAATCATGATTTTCCAATTCCAAAATTCAGCAGCTGAATTGAAAAGAAGGGTGATCATTAATACAAATTAAATGAGAAGCCCAAGAAGAAATAATCTCAAAGCCAAAGCAAAATATAAAGAGATAGACTTCTGCTCCTATCCACAAAGGAGTAACTGCTCTGGGACTTACCCTTATACCATAAACAATTAGAAGGACAAAATACATAAAACAACTAATTTCAGACATCAGACAATAGGTAGCACAAGACAATAATCCCTGAGAGAAGAGAGACAATCCAACTGACCCCAGCAGCAGCATCCCTGTGGTACAGGGAAGGAAAATCAAAACAGAGCCCAGCAGTGCCACTGAGTTGAGGAGGCAGAGCCTGGAGTTCGGGCAAACTGAGATGTATAGAAGTTGTGGGGTAATACCATAGAGGAGGAAGCTACACAAAGAAGGAGTTCCAGAAGACTTTAGACAGTCCCTTTTGAGTTTCTGGCTGAGTACGAATTTGTGTGCCTCAAGGGTGAAACTCCACAATGTTAAAGAACAGCTGCCAGGGAAAGACCAATTTCCAGACAACTGTAAGCTACATGATTCCCAGAGTTCACTCATGGCTGGGAACCTTTCAAGTTCCATCAACCAGAGTGGAGAGATTGTGCTGAAAACATGAAGCATTCAGTATAGATGCTGAGAAGGGTATGCCTTAGTACTGAGGCTAAACTAGCCCTAGAGTAAAGGCTACTCAAGATTAACCCTACAAAGGTTTAAAAACAAGCGTCCAAGGGCAAGATGATCTCTCAATTATTGAACAGCCTGCCAGAACAAGGTCCAACACTTTTTAAAGAAATACAATCAAATCCATCACTCAGAACATAAAATTCACAATTAAAAATAATTAGTTCTAGTTCTGCTGTGGCAAGGTTACTCCTTAAAGCTTATCTCGCCCACTGATTACAGACAAAATATCAAAAGAACAAACCAGACAAAATACACCCAAAAAAATCTGCCAACTATGAAAAATGAACAAAGGCAGACAGATTGTCATTAGGGAAATGCAAATCACCTCACGCCCATTAGAATGGGATGGATACCACCCAAAAAAAACTAAAATAAAGTGTTGGTGAGGACATGCAAAAATTGGAATCATTTTACACTGTTGGTAGTAATATAAAATGCTATAGCCTCTATAGAAAACAGTATGGTGGTTTCTAAAAAAATTAAAAATAGAATTACCATATGACCCAGCAATTCTACTTCTGGAGATATATATATATATATATATATATATATATATATATATATATATATATATCTCCAAAAGAATTAAAAGCATGATCCATGTGCACACCAATGTTCATAGCAGCACTATTCACAATAGCCAAGTGGTGGAAGCAACCCAAGTGTCCATCAGTGAATGAATGGATAAACAAATGTGGTATTACATACAATGGAATACTACTCAGCCTTAGAAAGGGAGGAAATTCTGACACATGCTACCACATGGATGAAACTTGAGGACATTATACTAAGTGAAAGAAGCCAGTCACAGGAAGGCAAATACTGCTGGGTTCCACTTATATATATGACCTACCTGGAGTAGTCAAATTCATAGAAACAAAGTATAATGATGGTTGACAAGACGGAGAGAGGGAGAAATAGGGAGTTGTTTCATGGATATAAAATTTCAATTTTCCAAGATAAAAAAGTTGGGAGATTTGTTAACCAACAATGTGAATATACTTAACACTACTAAACTGTACATTTAGAAACAGTTAAGATGGTAAATTTTATGTTATGTGTTTTTCTCTTTTTTTTTTTCCCACTGCTGTTGCCCCCCAGCCCCTGCCTCTGCCCCTCAGCCTGGCCTGACAGCAGTGCACTCTGCCACTCCCTCACATGCTCCTGTGGTGTGTTTTACTACCACAATAATTTTTTTAATTTTAAAGAAAGTAGTAAGATTGTAAAAAGTGATCAAAACTGGGACAGGCAACCTGCAAAAGGGTGAGCTTCTTGACTACAACTCCAAAATAAATTCCATCTTTCTGACCAGAATAATAAAGAACAGGAACCCCTTTAGGGAAAAGAGAGTGAGGAGACTCCCAGAGAAGGCAGAGGTAGAGAAGGTGATCCTCAAATATTGTATATGAACCTCAAAATCATGGATTAACCTTTGAAATGTTCATGTATGGGAAAAATCCAAAGGTAGCCTAGAAAGGCTTTAAGAACTGAACTAAGATTTAGACCACCACCCAAATTTCCAACTAATCCTTTGATGATTCATGTGCAAGACAGACTAAGTCAGCATTTGAAAACTAAACTTAAATTAGAACTATAGCCCACAGAGGCTGTAGAGGGCCATACTTATAGAGGAACAACAATTTGAATATTTACAAATTTTTCACCAGAAACTATAGAAACTGGAAGGCAGTAGAGAAACGTCTTTAAAGTGATGAAAGAAAAGAACTGTGAACTCAAAATTCTATAACCAGCAAAAATATCCTTTAGAAGTGAAGATGAAAAAGACATTCTGAGATGAAGAAAAACTAGAAGAATTTTTTTTAACAGCAGACCTGCTGTAAAAGAAATACTAAAAAAAAAAAAAGAAAAGAAATACTAAAAAAAAAAATTCTTCAGGCTGAAAGGGAAACCCAAATTTAAAAAATAAAGGAACAAAAAAATAAATAAAGGAACAACAACCATCTGAGAAAATATAAAAGATATCTACATTTTACTCGAAGTAGTACAGTGCTAAATAGACTATGAAAGGTTAGATATGTACACTGTGATCCTAAGAGAAACCACTAAAAAATTAACAAAAACAAATATAGGGCTTCCCTGGTGGCACAGTGGTTGAGAGTCCGCCTGCCAATGCAGGGGACATGGGTTCATGCCCTGGTCTGGGAAGTTCCCACATGCCGCAGAGCGGCTGGGCCCATGAGCCATGGCCACTGGGCCTGCGCGTCCGGAGCCTGTGCTCCACAACAGGAGAGGTCACAACAGTGAGAGGCCCACGTACCGCCAAAAAAATATATATATGTATATATAATGAAAGGTCAACAGATGAATTAAAATGGAACACTGAAAAATATCCAAACAACTGAAAAGACGGCAGAGAAAGGGAACACAGGAACAAAAAAAGAGGCAGCAAACTGAAAACACATAATAAAATGGCAGACCTAAATCTAAACATATCAATAATTGCATTATATATAAATGGTATAAACCTACCAATTAAAAGACATAGATCATCTTATCACACTTGTGGGAAATAAAGGAAGACCCAGCTTTTGTACTATTGAAAAAAAAATCCACTTTAAATATAAACAGGTAGATAGATTAAAAGTAAAAGGGTAGAAAAATAAAATGTTAATCCAAAGATAGCTAGAGTGGCTATATTAATATCATATAAATTAGAATTCAGGGGCTTCCCTGGTGGCGCAGTGGTTGGGAGTCTGCCTGCCGATGCAGGGGACACGGGTTCATGCCCCGGTCCGGGAAGATCCCACATGCCACGGAGCGGCTGGGTCCGTGAGCCATGGCCGCTGAGCCTGCGCATCCGGAGCCTGTGCTCCGCAGCAGGAGAGGCCACAGCAGTGAGAGGCCCGCGTACCGCAGAAAAAAAAAAAATTAGAATTCAGAACAAGAAATATTACCAAGGACAAAGAGGGACACTATATAATGATAAAAGTGTGAATTCACTAAGACATAAAAATCCTAGATGAGTATTTAGCAACAACAGAGCTCAAAATAGATGAAGCAAAAACTGACAGAACTCAAAGGAAAAACAAACAAATTTAAAATAATAAAGATTGCAACACTCCTCTTAACAATCAATAGAAAAAGTAGAAATAAAATTAGTATATAGAAGACCTTATTAAACACCTTATTCTAATTGACATTTATAGAATTCTCTACTCGACATTCCTGTAACATTTTACCAAGATAGACCATATCCTGGGCCATAAAACAAACCTTCAAAAATTAGAAAGAACTGAAATCATACAAAGTATGATCTCTGACCATAACGGAATTAATCTAGAAAAAAATAACAAAAAGATAAATAGGAAATTCCTAAGTATTTCAAAATTGAACAACACACTCCTAAGTAAGTGTATAAAAAGGCAGTCACAGGGGAAATTATAAATTATTTTGAGTTGAATAAAAGTGGCAGAAAAAAATTAAGTAGATATGCGTGAATTTTTTCCGAAATTGATGGAAAATATAAACTGTTAGATCCTAGAAGCTCAATGAACCCTAAGTAGAATAAACACAAAGAAAACCACTAAGCACATCATAATCAAATTGTTGAAAACAAATGATAAAGAAAAAAAAATCCTAAAAACATCCAGAAAAAAAGGACATTATTTACAGAGGAGCCATCATAAGAAATTCATACCTCTTGTCAGAAACTGTGCAAGCTAGAAAAGAACAGAATCACATCTATTATATGCTGGAAAAAAACTCAACCAGGAATTCTGCAGACAGAAAATAAAATTCAAAGTACAAGAAAGTAAATAATAATGTAATGAAGCAGAAAATGGGAAAATAATATAAAAAGTCAATGAAACGAAAAGCTGATTTTTTGAAAGGTTAATTAAATTGATAAATCCCTGCCAAGACAGAAGAAGAGAAAAAAACACAAATTACCAATATCAGAAATGAAAGGAGAGACATTACTATGGATATTACAGATAGTAAAAATAATAATGGGATATCATGAACAACTTCATGACAACAAATTTAACAACTTAACTGAAAGAGGACAAAGTCCTTGAAAGTCACAAATTACCAAAACTGACACAAGAATAAATTTTAAAATCTAAATAGCCCTGTATGTATTTTTAAATTTTTATTTATAACTAAAAACCTCCTAGAAAGATAATTCCAGGCCCACATGGCTTCATTGGTAAATACTATGAAACATTTGAGGAGAAAAAATACCAATCTTAACACAAACTTTTTCAGAAAATAGAGAGGCAAGGAGTACTTCTCAAGTTGTTTCAAGAGGCCAGCATTCCTCCAGTACCAAAATCAGATAAAAACATTACAAGAAAAGAAAAATAATAATAATTTTATATTACAAAAAATAATATTTTACATTACTTTACAAAAGTCATAAATAATATAAATGTTTTGAAAATACAGGAAAGTAGAAAAACCCTATATTCCTAATAACCAAAGACAGCCACTATCATTGTGTTTCCTTTATTATTCCATCTAAGTTTTCTATGGTATTTTCCTATGTAATTGGACATCAAAGCCCTTTAAAAATATTACAAGAAAACTACAAACTAATATCATTTATGAAAATAGACACAAAAATACACTAGCAAAATATTAGCAAATTGAACCCAGAACTATGAAATAAAAATAATAAAGCATGATTATCACTTGGAGTTTATCCCAGGGACATAAGGTTGGTTCAATATTTGAAAATCAGTATTGAATGGATGTAATGCAAAATTTAGCAGACTAAAGAAGAAAAAGTATTTAATCTTAGAATTAAATCTTAGAATTAAATACTTGCAACACTTTTTGATATAGTACTAAGATCCCAGCAAGTACAATAAGACATGAAAAAGAAGTAAGAGGCAAACAGATTGTATAGAAGAAGCAAAAGTGTGTTTTTTGCCACTGAAATAATCTACACAAAAAATCCTAAGTAATCTTTTTTTTTTTCTTTTTTTTTGGCTGCGTTGGGTCTTCATTGCTGCACGCGGGCTTCCTCTAGTTGCGGCAAGCAGGGGCTACTCTCCATTGCGTGCACAGGCTTCTCATTGTGGTGGCTTCTCTTACGGAGCACGGGCTCTCGGCGCACAGCCTTCCGTAGTCGCAGCACGCAGGCCCTAGAGCACACGTGTTTCAACAGTTGCGGCGCATAGGCTCAGTAGTTGGAGTGCACAGGCTCTAGGGCGCTTGGGCTTCAGGAGTTGCAGCACACGGGCTCAGTAGTGTGGCTTGCGGGCTCCAGAGTGCAGGCTCAGTAGCTGTGGTGCATGGGCTTAACTGCTCCACAGCGTGTGGGATCCTCCTGAACCAGGGATCAATCCCATGTCTCCTGCACTGGTGGGTGGATTCTTAACCATTGCACTACCAGGGAAGTCCCCCTAAGTAATCTTTTTAAAAAGTCTATTAGAGCTAATTAATGGATTTAGCAAGAATGCAAAATACAAGGTCAGTGGTTATAGTTTTCTATCTACTAGAAATAAATGATTGGAAAAAGAAATTTTAGGCAAGAAATAACAACTGTTGGCAAGGATATGGAGAAAAAGGAACCCACGTACACTGTTGCTGGGAATGTAAATTGATGCAGCCACTGTGGAAACCATCATGGAGATTCCTCAAAAAATTAAGAATAGAACTACCATGTATGACCCAGCTATCCCTTCAGGGTATTTAACCAAAGAATAAGAAAACACTAATTTGAAAAAATATATGCACCCTTATGTTCATCACAGCATTATTTACAATAGCCAAGATATGGAAACAACCTAAGTGCCCATCAATGGACAAATGGATAAAGAAGTTGCTTTATATACTTATATATATATATTTATACAATATAAATTTATAATTTTATTTGTATAATATATATTTTATAAATATATAAAATATCTTTACCCATAAACTTATGTATATATACATATGTACATACATATGTACATACACACAATGGAATACTACTCAGCCATAAAAAAAGTTATGAAATCTTGCCATTTGTGACAATGATAGACCTTGAGGGTATTACGCTAAGTGAAAAAAGTCAGATGAATAAAGAAAAATACTGTATGATTTCACTCATATGTGGAATATTAAAAACAAACAAAATAAATGAACAAACAAAAACAAACACAAAGATAACAGAGAACAAAGCCGCAGTTACCAGAGGAGAAGGGACAAGGGAGGGGAGAGTGAAATGTGTAAAGGGGATCAACTGTACAGTGACAGATGGAGACAAATTTTTGGTAGTGAGCATGCTGTAGGGTATACAGAAGTAGAAATATCATATTGTACACATGAAACATACAATGCTATAAACCAATGTTACCTCAATAAAAAATAAATCTAAAAAAACCACAGAAATTTAAAAATCAATGCCATTTACAACAGAAAAAGTATGTAAGGATAAATTTAACAAAATATGCAGAAGACTTCTACTCTGAAAACTATAAAACGTATCTGATAGAAATTAAAGGAGGCCAATAAATAGAGACATATACCATCATCATTGATTGAAAGACTGAATATTGTTATATTAATATATATTTATCTATAGATTCACAGGAGGCTTTTCTACAGAAATTGACAAGATGGTTCTAAAATTCAAGTGGGAATGTAAAGAACCTAAAAGAGTCAAACAATCTTGAAAAAGAACAAAGCTGGAGGACTTACCCTCCTGACTTCAAGACTTATTATAGAGCTACAGTAATTAAAACAGTGTGGAATTGATGTAAAGATATAGAAAAAAATTAAAGATAAATAGATGAATGAAACAAAATAGTGAGTTCTGAATACAGCCATGATGATATGACCAATTGATATTTCAATAACGTTGCCAAAGCAATTTCCAAAGTGGTTGTACCATCTTATAGTCCCACTAACTATTTTGGAAATTGGTCTGGAAGTTTTTCATAAACATGTGCTTACCCTATGACCTAACAATTCTACTTCTACATATTTACCCAAGAGAAATAAAAACATGTGCACAAAAATCTTTCACAGTGATGTTCAAAGGAACCTTATTTATAACAGTACAAAATGGAAATAAACTAAATCTCCAACATTATATCCATACAGGATACTACTAAGCAATAAAAATAAACAAACTACTGATACATGCAACACCCATAGATGAACCTCAAAACACATCTTGCTCAGTTAAAGAAGCCAGACAGTGTGATTCTATTTACATTCCGTTCTAATACAGGCAAAACTAATCTAAGGTGAAGGAAATCAGAAGAGTGCTTGCCTGGCAGGGTGACTTGGAAATGTCTGGGAAGGGAAATGTCTTGGAAATGTCTAGGATGATACAAATGTTCTGTATCTTGAGAAGATGTGGGTTACATGTGTGTATACATATGTCAAAACTTACACATCTGAGCACTTAAAATCTGTATATTTCACTGTATGTAAATTATATCTCAGTTTATTTTTTAAAATTTAAAAAGAGCTTATTGTTTGACTTAGAGAAAAAAATACAAAAAAAAAACAAAAATCTTGAGAGAAAAGTTTAGAAAGTTGGAGAACAGATCTTAAAATACAAATAACAGAAACCCCAGAAGAAGAAACTGGAGAATGGAAGAGGGGTAATAATTCAAGAAATTAAAGAAGAAACTTACCCTGGAATTAAAAAAAAAAAGGAAATCAAGCCTACAACTGAAAGAGTTCACTGATTAAGGAAGGAAAGGAGGGAGGGAGGGAGGGAGGAAAGGAGGGAATATACCTAGGCATATCCTAGTAAAAATCTCAAGTTTCACAAATAAAAAGAACTATACAACAAACCTCAGAACTAAATGCTATTTATAATGGAAAAAAATCAGATTGGCATCAACAACATTGGGAAGCAGAAAAAATACAACATTGACAGAATGCTGAAAGGGAATGCAATTCAAAAATCCTATACCCAGCCAAGATATCATTCAAAAACAAGTTATTTACAATGGAAAAAAATTATATCATTCACTTGCCAAGCAAAATAAAGATGTTTGCAGATATATAAGAATGCAGAGAATATATCATCAACATAAGCCATTCAAGAGAAAAAAAATGAAGATAGTAATCTAAAAACAACACATGCATCAGAATAATGACCTTAAGGTATAAGAAAATGAAGAGAACAGAAACAGAGGTAAGCAATGAACCTTATAATACTCTCGGAGTTTCTCAGTTTGGGCACATGGACCAGATCATTATCTGTTTCAGGGGTGAGAGGGTGACCTGTGCATTGTGGGATGTTTAGCATGACTCTGGCTTCTGCCCTCTAGATGCCAGTAGCATCTCCCTTCCCTAGTCATGAAAATCAACGTCTCCAGACATTGCCAAATGTTCCCTAGGGGTGCAAAATTGGCCCCAGGTTGAAAATCAGTATAGTTTATAATTATTCATTTAGATAATAACAAATTGACAAAAAATTGTAATGTAAGTGCTAAATAAGAGTTTTGGAATAGAAGAGGCATACTACTATGAAAAATCTAATAATCTGAAACTAAAGTAGAAAATATTTCAGCAAGACCTGGGCATTAGGTGAAGACTGTGAATACAATAAGAAAAAAAATAAATTAAATAATTGGTAAGGACAAGATAAAACAATCCTTTTGCTGATGATATAATTATACATCTATAAAGCATATGAGATTCTAATGAAAATAAAACATTAGAATTAATAAGGAAATGTGGTATGGCTTTCTAATTCCATATTTAAATAGAAACATATAAAAATTAATGACCCTTCTCTATACCCGCATAACCATATAGAAATGGAAATGGTAAAAAAAAAAGCTATTTATTTATAATTGTGACAATAAAATACAGAATAGTTAAAACACATTTAACAAGGACCCTATAGGATCTGTATGAAGAAAACTTACTAAAGGACAGAGACAGATTTACTGTGAAACTAAAAAAAAAACAATGCTTCCTCACTTTCAGGGCTCTGCACCTGCCCTGTGGTAGGCTGAATAATGGCTCCCCAAAGATGTCCATGCCCTAATTCCCAGAACCTATGACTATGCTACCTTACATGGTAAAAGGAACTTTGCAAATGTAATTAAGGATCTTGAGATAGTAAGCTGTCTTGGGGTCTGATGGAACTACAAGGACTCTTATAAAAGGGAGGCAGGAGGATGACAGTCAAAAAGAAAGACTTGAATGCTATGTCACTGGCTTTGAAGATGGAAGAAGGGGACCAGGAGTCAAGAATACAGCCCACCTCTAGAAGCTGAAAAGGGCAAAGAAATCGATTCTGCCACAGAGCCTCCAGAAGAAATGCAATCCAGCTGACACCTTGATTCTAAACCAGTGAAACCCATTTCAAACTTCTGACCTCCAGAACTGTAAGATAATAAATTTGTGTTGGTTTCAGTAACCAAGTTTGTGATAATTTGTTACTGCAGCAGTAGGAAACTAATACAAACCCCTTCCAAATTCCTGGAAGAGGTTTTAGCAATGGGTTCAAATGGAAATAAGATTTTGTTAAATGTGCAAAAGTAATATATTTTAACCACAATTAGTTAAGATCACTGTCTCTTTTCACTCCAAATTCTCCACCACATGTTGGGTAATGTTGGAGTGGTTGTGGGCATATTGAGGATCCTGCTAAAGGGAAGTTGCATCAAGAACACATTACTTTTAATTGGATATATCTGTGGTTATTGCTAGCCACACCACTATAGGAATGGTTTTTCAGAAATACTTCTACCCCACGTTGTTCTGATTCACCCAATGAAGGCACAGACACAGAAGTCACATTGCATGATGATACTTCCTACACTGGAAGTATCTGGTGAATAGAGGGAGAAAATGTCTGAAGCCATGTATGGAGCCTGAAGCTAGTCTAACGGAAAAATCCCTCCAATTGACAGACATGAAGTTTCAAGGGAAGAGTCCGTAACCATTGATTACCAGTCAAAACTATCAATAATTTCTTTAATGTTCAATTAACCATGCTAAAAGTGAAGAGTCAGATGCCACCTTCAAATGAACAATCAATCCTCCCTTGTACCAAAACCTGGAATTATAAGCATGGTTACTGTATTTTGCAATATACACTAACTCCCTTGTACCAAAACTTGCAATTACATATACTTGCAACAAGCAAAATGCTCACACCTTCAAGCCTTTGGTTACCAGACCTGGGCATTCTAGTTATGAGAAAACAATACCACATATTGTCACTGGCCCCCTTCTATCTTCAAGCCAGCAAGGGTATGTTGATTCCTTCTCACATCACATCACTCCAGCCTCCTGTTCTGCTTCTTGAATTTTTAAGGACCCCTGTAATTACACTGGGCCCACCCGGATAATACAAGAAAATCTCCCCATCTCAAGCTCTTAAAATCACATCTGTAACATCTCTTTTGCCATGTAAGATAACATATTCATAGGTTCCAGAGTTTAGGACATAGATATCTTAGGAAGGACATTGCTCTGCCTACCACATCACTTGATGGTACAACCATCAAGAAAGGAACATTCCACACGACTTTAAAACATAGTGATTTGACATACTTAATGGGATATATTCTAAGGATGGAAAGAACTGTAATAAAATCTTAAACTGTTTTCAGTGATCATATTGTTAGTAGTGCTGTTGGTATTTTTATTATGAGACCCTTGTGAGTACATTGTGAGGGGGAAGCAAATAATTAGGTTAATAAGGTAGGGAACAGAGATTTCACTAGGAGAGGGAAAAGAGGTTTTCAGTATAAGGGAAAGCCATTACAAATCTAAGACTAAAGATGGTTAAATTAAAATGCTACAATCCTTCACTGAAATTGGAAGTATTAGTACAAACCCATGATGTGTTTTATTTTATACTCTTATTACGTGTGTGTGTGTGTGTGCATGTGTATACAATTCCCTAGCACAGACTCCTGAAACGACCAATCCAGTAGCAATGAGCACCTTTAGCATTCAGTCTGTGGTTTCTAATTCCCAATTCACACTAAAATGAACTATAGCTCATTAGGGAACTAATTGACTCCATGTAAGGGGAGGGAAATGGAATTTAGATGAACCATTTAGAATTGAAGATGAGACTAAAATATCTTGTTATACAAGGAAGGAAAAGATGTTATCAAAGGCTATAGGAGTTCTTTCAAAAGCACTCAAGATTTACACTGAACAAGCCATTCACGGGGCAAAGATGGGACAAATTGATAATAACTACAATAGATTGTAACACATCAACAAGTTTAAATCCATGTGTTTATAATGATAAAAGAAAACAACTCACTGGTCACCTATGGAAAATACTGATGAACCAACTTATTATTTTGAAAACTGGCAAATAAAGGGAGAGGATTCATTTACCTTGCTGTAACCAAACAAGGGACTGTAATACTTTATATAAGTATTCTAGGTAATAAATGAAGCAATGATAGAATTTTAAAATCCCATTTTGTAAACTCTAATGAATTAATGGTTCTAGGCAATAATCATCTTGGCTGATAAAGGGAGACAAAAGAGACATCTCTTTTGACTGACAAAAGAGAGACAAACAGGTATCACAGAGTACACAATATCACATTTAAAGTACGAGTCTTATCACAAAACTCCAACCTGAATCTGTTAAAGCCCCTAGATCTATCAATAGATGCATAAATGGGAATTCATTATATACTATTATGAAATATTTGAAATTTTCTATAACAATAAGATTTCAAAGTGTTTAGAATACTTTTTTAAAGGAGAAGGAAGAAGGAAAAATAAATTATTTCATAATCAATGAATATGTGTTTCTTTCCTTTTAAGCCTTTTGGGGATCTTTAAAACACAATTTTCTTTTTTTACCATATGAGAAAGGTTCCTGCAAAATCTCTAAAATAAGCATTAAGCATTGCTGTACAGAATCAAAACAGAACACCCTTACTATATAGAGTACCGGAGAAGCCTCCCTGTCTGCCAAAAAAATCACAACAGTTCAAAGCAGGACCTTTGTTTTCAGCATACCATTATGGTTCTCATACTATATCGATCTTTAGGATCAGAAAAGAAAAATGTGTATTTCCGTAGGTAGACAGGGCAGTGGAGGTGACAGAATAGACACGGAAGAATACTTAAAACTTTTCTCATCTAACTAAAATAGATGAGAACTAGAGTATCTAGCTCTTCTGATACAATGTCTGGACAAAAGTCGCCCTGCATCTTTAGGTTTCTGCAGTGCTTGCTTTAATTTTACAGAAAGGATAAGATGGTATAAAAGAAAAGGAATGAAATAATGATGAACTCTCTGGAGTTTCTTAAAAACATAAGAGGTAAGCAGCTAAAATGCAATAAAAGGATATGAGTGGGAAGTTTGTGACCCATGAAGTTGATACTGCTGGAAGCTTGAATGAAAAGTTGAAAGGCTTTATGATTAGGCCAGACTAGATAGATAGTGAGGCAATTAGAATTATTCATTGCTGCCAAGGCATCAGGCCAACGTGAATTACAACCCAAACTGAATGAAGCAGAATAGAAAATAGAAAAGCCTTTAATGAAAATGTTGGAGAACTCACAAGGGATGGGGAAAGTGCCAAATAACTGGAAGATGGCTAAGTAAACTAAAAGGTCTATTCTCCCATCAGTGCATAAGGGATTTACAAGTTTAACTCTCATTGCTATTAATAGGAATTCTATGTGTGATCCAAGGGTGTACTCATGGAGAAAATGCATCTATTAGTGTCTCGACTGGCCTCTCTTGAGCCAACACTGGCAAATGCTCCAAATTATGTGGTAGTTTGGTGACAGGGACTAACAGAGGCTAGAATGAAAACCACCAGCCTAGCCTCACCTTGTAATCCTCTTGATAGTACAAGATCCCTTAAGAGCAAGGAGTAAAATATATTCTATGCAATCTTTCACAGTGTTTAATTTTAAAACATTTGGAAATTAACTTCCAGCAAACTAAAGTAAAAGTAAAAAGGCAGAAATTCCTATTCAATTGAAAAGTCTGTCTTTGGAAAAGAAAAATCCATCTTTAAATCATTTTCCACCTGAAAAGAATCCTGTTGCTAGCTTATCTAATAATAACAGCTATCATAGCCCCTACTATGTCCAGACATTGTATCAGATGCTTTACTAAGGATTCTACTTACTTATAACAAAGAGTCCATGAAGTGAATAGTATTACCCTTTTTCACAGATAAGGAAATTGAAGCTGAGACATTAAGAAATTTCCCCAGAATCACCTATCTTGAAAGTGGCAGATTCAAATCCAGGTCTGTCTAGCTTCAAAGCTCATGATCTTTCCTTGACACCTCACAGCCCACCTACTATACACAGTAACTAGTGCTCTACTAGGTCACTCCAACTTAACATAATTCACTTCCCAGTCCAATGTGAATTTTCAAAAGCACTGAATCTCCTCTTACATGTGTATGTGCATACTCTCAGAGATAGTAAAATTATGTTTTCTAATAGTATCCTCCCAAAAAATAAAAAAGTGATATAATGATTTTAATTTAATTAACATTTTTATCCTAGATATATAAGAAAAATACTTCTTGAGGAAACATTTGTTGAAACTATTATGTGCCAAGGTCTATACTAGACTCAGTACAAAGACAAATACAGCGCCTGCCCTCAAGATCAGTTAAGCATAATAGGAGAAATATATATAAGCAACTCATTATACAGAAAAGGTAATACAAAGCCCTGTTGGGGGCAAAATACACCATTTGTGACTGTTGATTTTTATTGCTCTAATTCACTGTCTTCACAACACATTTTATTAACAGAATTCAACAATGCTTTACTGAATTTTAATATATTTATAGCAAAATTTTCCGCCTCCAAATCCCTCTAAAGTATGTACAGAGCAATCATTATTATAGCTGAATTGCTGGTGGAGAAATAGTGGCTCAACAAAATTAAATGACTTACAGAACTCACAAGTAACTCCCAATACCACACCCTACTTCCCCAATATAAAATTAATTTTTCTACAAAAATCTTACTTAATCCAAAGTAATATAGACTTTAAAGACACCTCAAATGAGTTTAGTTCCTCAAGAACCAGTCTGAAAAGGTTCCATCAAATAGTCTGAACGATCTTAGTTCAACCAAACAGCAAAACAATTTCCAAAACCATAGGTAGGTGCTGGATACTGCTTTCATTTCAGTTAATTAAAAGTATTTGATCCACTATGGTGCATCTCAGTGTAAGATCTTAAAAAGACAAAAATCGATTAATCTGTGCAAGTTTCAGACAACACCTAGTCTAAATGCTAGAGCTTGAGACCAGATTTAATCAAGCTCTGGATGTCATTTATTGACCTATCCAAAAAAGGTGTTTTTTAAAAAAATTTCTTCTACAAAGGTACTTGAGTAATGGATAAGCTATCAAATCTAGCATCAATTCCCATTACATAATGTATTGAATTTTTTGTGAACACTAGGTAGGAACAGACTAAGTCAGAATAATTTGTTATTCAAAATGTCAAATTAAGATAATTAGCAATGCAGGCTCTTAGGAGAAGGTATAGATAAATTTTACTTCTTGTTTTCTTAACACCAGCTACTTGGGGATGATAAACACAAATGAAGCAAATTCTACAGATACACACTTCTACTCAGCCTATTCTCACTGGGATACCAGCTATACCATGGTTAGCCTTATGAATAAGCCAATGAGGCACTCTCTATGTAATGTGAGTTTAAGCATACAGGAAAGGCACTCAGGCCCAAAATGTCTTCTTTCCATCCTGTCTGCTGGTTCCTGAAACAAATATTTCATCATTTAATGTAACGGTTAATCCCTGAGCAAAACAAATAATTTTTATTTTTCAAATGAGAATTAAGATTTTATTTCAGGTATATAATATTCATTATTTATTCCAAATGGAATAATAGGATAGTATATTCTTCATGAATCTGCCTGGCTAATCATTAGAATTATCAGGGACACTTCTTAAAAACATCAATGCCCTGGGCAACTGTTTTTGTGTTTGTTTGTAAGCATGACAGAGATTCTTTTTTTTTTTTAAGTCTTTTATTGAATTTGTTACAATATCACTTCTGTTTTATGTTTTGGTTTCTTGGCCATGAGGCATGTGAGATCTTAGCTCCCCGACCAGGGACCGAACCCGCACCCCCTGCATTGTAAGGCGAAGTCCCAACCATTGGATGGCTAGGGAAGTCCCCCAGAGATTCTTATTTTAGCCTGGGCATTTGGTTTTTTGGGGGGAAGGGTAGGGTGTGGAGGAAGTAGTGGAGAATGATAGGTGATTCTAATGAGTAGCCATGATTGAGAACCACCACTGGTAGAGTATCTGAGCAAATTTGAATAGATACAGGAGAAAGCAAGAGGATATGAGGTAACAGAGGAAGGAGAAAAGCAATATATAAAACAGAGACACAGTTACAGAGACACAAAAACAAGGGTTCTTCTGGAGGCAAAAGTGTATAAAGATCTAGTTGCAGATCATTTTACCACCACAGACATAGAAATGAGTTTTGTAGAGTTTGTCTTCACAAACAGGCTCAATGAGTTTTTCCATAATAAGGTATGGATTAAATTATTAAAAATAATTGCTAATTCAGAAGTATTCACTCACTTTTATAGCCTTCTTCTTTGAAAGTTTAGACCATAAAATAAAAGTCCATTCATAAAAACACACAAGTAAACATTTTTAAAGTATAAGGGAAAAAACACTTCTCAGTTTGCACATAGATATGTTTAACTGAAACTCAAGATAAGCCACATAGGTAAAAAAGAAATACTACCATTACTATTTTTCTCTTTTACATGTCCTCTTTCCTTTTTTGTATAAATTGCTCCTTTTTTAAGAAAAAGACAAAAAGATTTACATTGTGAAATTAGTAATATAAAGCTTATAAAATAGAGGATGTCCAACTTTAGGACAAAAACTGTTACAGAAAAAAAAAAAAAACTTGATCTCTAAGTGTAAATACCCTGTGATTAGGCCTACCATGTGCTCTATGTAAGGATTTTAGTAAATCTTGTGTTTCGAAAAACATCAAAAAAACAATTAAAACTTTTCAATCTCATTCAAAGGTTCTGACCTTTGAGGGACTAGATGATTCTGCATAAATTTAACAAGCTTCTAATAATTCTACAAATACCCTCTTTTCTTTTTAAATGTGCATTTTATTGGTGAAAATGTTTTTTAATTCAAAATAATGACTTTATTTTACCAGATATATTTTATTTCTGTTGTACAAAGGAAGCCATATAACAAAAATATCACTGAGACACTGATAATTTTGAACAAAAGCTGAAACCCTTTCAGTTCATGATGTATAGAACAAGCTTACATAGCTTAAACTGTCTTTAATTTTACTTATTAGAAATCATTCTACTTATTAGAAACTATAAAGAATCATGAGAGACCAATAAAGAGGAAAGTTTTGGCGATTCACAAATAACATACTATGCTATTATTCCATTTGGAATAAATAATGAATACTGTACTCCTTAAATAAAATATTATTTTCTGAAAAAGGAAAATTGTTTGTTTTGCTCATATTTACATCCTTAAATAAACTAAAGTTCTAAAGGACCCAATGCAGATTTACTTTCTTTCTTGAGTTCTTAACTCCTATCTGATCCAATTTTTTTTCTTCATACTGCTTTTGTAGTAGTAGTCCTGAAGAAGAGATCAGTTACCATCTCATTTATTTTAATAACACTGCTAATACTAGTCATTATTCTGAAACCAGATTGCCTGAGTTCAAATCCCGATTCAACTACTGTTTACTATGTCTTTAGGCAAATGGCTCTATTCTTCATCTGAAAAATGGGAATAAGTATCTATCTCACTGGATTGTTATGAGAATTGAATTAGTGAATATACATTATACATTAGTTAGTATACCTTAAAACAAATGTCATAAAGTAAGCATTCAGTAAGTACTTATTGTTATTATTATCACTATAATATTTTTAGTATTTTTAAAAATCATTTTTCTTCCAGAGTTGCCATGGTGTCTGAAATACTATTTTTGCTTGTTTTTAAAAAATCTGAATATTAGTTGATTCTTAAACACTTGATTTGAATTTCTAATCCATCTCATAACAAACTGAATCCAAGTGCATTGATTTGACATAAGGGTTGGAGGCATGATAATAATAATTTGAACAGAGGCAGATTTTAGAAGTATAAAATCAAAGTGCTGAAAGGATTCTAGAAGGTCATCTGCATTTCTTCCCTTCTCTTCCCAACCTCCATCCCTACCATCTTACACTGATATCAGGTAGCTTTATCCTTCCAAGACCAAATGACTCTATGTTGGACCTTTAAATACTTCAATAAAAGTAGATTCTATGTCTTCCTGATTAAAAATTTGAGGCAATAATGTATTGAAGAGAACATGGCTTCAGGCAAGGCAAATCTGGGGTTAAATTCTTGCTCTAACATTTACTTGTTGTATACCCATGGGAAAGATAACTTAAACTTTTTGTCCTCAATCTATCTGTAAAATGAAGCCAATGCCCATCTTGCAGGGTTGTTGCAGAGAGTCGTTTACAAGCTTTATAAAGTCTTAGGAATAATGTAGTTTAACATCATAGCTGTAAATAAAGATGAACACAGATAACAATATTTCTCAGAATTATGTTATATAATCATAAAAGTGAAATATGCATTCTATGAGGAAACATAATAAAGGCAACTACCAATAATCTGAGGAGTTTAAAATGCAATAAATCTAGAATAAATTAAAAAATAATTGGTGGGACTTCCTTGGTGACTCAGTGGTTACGAATCTGCCTGCCAATGCAGGGGACACGGGTTCGATCCCTGGTCCAGGAAGATCCCACATGTCACAGAGCAACTAAACCCATGCGCCACAACTACTGAGCCTGTGCTCTAGAGCCCGTGCACCGCAACTACTGAGCCCACACGCTGCAACTACTGAAACCTGGGCACTCTAGGGCCTGTGTGCCACAACTACTAAGCCCACGTGCTGCAACTACTGAAGCCAGTGTGCCTAGAGCCCCTGCTCCACAACAAGAGAAGCCACTGCAATGAGAAGCCTGAGCACAGCAATGAAGAGTAGCCCACGCTCACCGCAACTAGAGAAGACCCGCGTGCAGCAACAAAGACCCAACGCAGCCAAAAAACAAAAAAAAGTAACTGGTTCAAGATATACCTGTACATTGATTTCTAAATCTAGTAGATAAAAATGTGGTTTTGAGTTTTATTTTTATTTCAAATTAAAGATTTTGTGATGAGGAATCTATCTGTTAAAGCCAAAATCTGCAATTTGCTTATCAAACCTCTTCATTATAGGTGGGCAGATGGTAATTAATATGTAGAGGTAGTCCATGAAATTTTACAAAAGTTTTTAAATTATTACCAGCTAAGAAAGAGTGCATTAAAACAAAACTAAATAGGGAATTATCTACTTGCTTGTTTTGTGTTAAATCCCTGAGATTTATTCCAGTGAGACCCATAAACAGAGAGAATGAAATAAAAAAGGCGGAAGGCCAAAGTGTCATAAATGCTGTTCAAGTATTCGATAAAAGCTATCCACTTGAGGTTCACTGCAACACATTGGAAAAAATGATCTTCTCATATTTAGACACAAGCGATAGCAAGCCAAACACTCTGAAAAAGATGTGATACTGTTATACAACAACACACAGAACCATATTTACTTTATTATTGCTACCTATGTGGCCTATAGTGTTAGCAGGAAAACTGATTTGATGTACATGATATTATGTTTGGAAGCTGCTCTGCTTATTCTACCCTAATTAGCAGGATGTCTGGTAAAAGTCAGCAAACAACACAATCCCTCACTTTGGTACTACAAACTAAGTCTTAAATCTCCATAATATTTTTAAAACAAGCAAACTAGGACATGAATTTTTTTTCCTGGATTCATCTTTTTCGAAAATTTTCAAGATCCTTCCAGTCAATACATAAGATAGGGCACATATTGTCAAGAATAAGTTGTTAAAGTGAATATGAAATGTGCTTCTCAAAATATAGTTTACACATTTACCAGATGGTAAAATAAACATGTAAATTGTTATCAAGTATACACTAAGTTTGTATTAAAATTTTATGCACTGTAGGAAGGGTGTAACAATTATCACATATTGTATTACCTGTTCACTTAATAGTTGATTAGCGTTTCATAAATATTTTCTTTAAGAAAAGTGTTATTTAAATAGATGATTCTGATCAGAACTGAAAAAGCTATGAACCCCATTAGAGAATGCAGAACAATCAATTTTCTCTTATTCATTCATTAGTCAAAGGTAAAAAGAACATTTTTAAAAATTTCAACTAAATCCATAAGTTAATACAGTTAATACCTTTGCAAGCTATGGCATTAACTAAGAAAACTGGTTTGATGGCCATGTGCAGTACACTATTATACTGAGGGTCATCTAGAATATTCCAGATTATATAGAGTCCTCTGCTCATTGTCGTTAACGACCATAATAATTTAAAGTATTTATCAAAGAATGTTGACAAAAAAGAAAAAGAAAATTAAATCTCTGTAAAGTTTCTATCTTTTCAGTTCAATCTGTGGTCATACTTCATAGACAAAGTTTTTGAATGTCAACAGGAGCATTTTATGACACCTCCAATCTCCTCTTGGGTTTAATCACAAGTTTTAATGTACAGTGCTGGCATTAGTGCCTTTAGTTATCTGCCACACGTCACAGATCTCCTGCTATGTGCAGCATGTTGATAAAGAAGTGGTATTACGGACTTCCCTGGTGGCGCAGTGGTTAAGAATCCACCTGCCAATGCGGAGGACACAGCTTCGAGCCCTGGTCTGGGAAGATCCCACATGCCACGGACCAACTAAGCCCATGTGCCACAACTACAGAGTCTGCGCTCTAGAGCCCACGAGCCACAACTACTGAGCCCATGTGCCACCAACTGCTGAAGCCTGCACGCCTAGAGCCTGTGCTCTGCAACAAGAGAGGCCATCGCAATGAGAAGCCTGTGCACCGCAATGAAGAGTAGCCCCTGCTCGCCACAACTAGAGAAAGCCCGTGCACAGCAACGAAGACGCAATGCAGCCAAAAATTAATTAATTAATAAAAAGAAAGAAGTGGTATTATTATAATACAATATTTAAGGCAGAATTTGTGGAGTAAATCTACCTTTAGAATGAATCAAAGAGCCAATCACCAAAGCTCACTTAACATACCTCAGAAATATATGATTATTTAAAGGAGACTGTTTTCATAAAATTTAAGGAGTCCTTTTTTTAACTTTTCCACCAAAATATTTTGGTTTAGGAGAGCCTAGAAGTCAGGAGCAGAGCCCAAAGCATCCAGCCCAAGTATAAAATTTCCCTGAAGATTTATGTTTTAAAAGAAATCCATAGAGGGCTTCCCTGGTGGCACAGTGGTTGAGAGTCCGCCTGCCGATGCAGAGGACACGGGTTCGTGCCCTGGTCCGGGAAGACCCCACATGCCGCAGAGCGGCTGGGCCTGTGAGCCATGGCCGCTGAGGCTGCACGTCTGGAGCCTGTGCTCCGCAACGGGAGAGGCCACAAAAGTGAGAGGCCCGCGTACCGCAAAAAAAAAAAGAAATCCATAGAGAAAGGATCAATGAATCACAATAAGAAAGCTCTCTGAGGGTCACAGAGGTAGCTTAATTTATTACTATCGTTACCTGGTTCATGCAAATAAACAATATGATAAAATGAAATTCAAAGACCTGTTTGCTTCAGCCAAGAAACCTGGACCTTTAGAGTTTCATATAGCATATTCAGGACCTATTATCTTCCAAAAATAGAGTAGAGAATAATCCATTGAGTAATCTGGGGGCTTTCACCTAGTGGCTCCTAAAAAGCAAGGGCACCAAAATCGCCTAGGAGGGTATTGCTCCTGCACTGTGTTCCCAACAACCTAGATAGGTTGGAGCTACCCTCAGGAGTCACTGGAGGAACTGAGGGAGAGAGGCCTGGTCACCAGAAATCCTGGGACCTCACCCTGCTTCAACAGAACACCTCCACTTTTACATCTATATTCTGCACTTTGAAAAAGAGTTGTGTTGCTAAAGAATTTTTAAGTATGAAGACAACCGTCCTCCTTGAGAACCTTAGAGACACTGAAAAGTCAGTATCCTTTCTTAGTACTTCTTTCTATTAAATGTGTTACCTTAAATATGCATTAGCCTCTGTGCCCTTCAGTTCACCTACCAGTCAAGAGAGTTGTGTACATTATGTGGTGACTATAAAAAATTATTTGATATCTGCAAGTTTAAAAAGTGACTTTTTTATTAAAAGCAAAATAAATAAGAAATAAGTAAAATTAGTTAAGGCAATGTAATAGTTTGCTTACAAACTGAAAGGAAAAGAGAGAGAGAAGTAGGTGTTTATAACTAAATTCTACTCTATGACACTTTTTGATTTGTGTATGCAACTATTCTATCAGAACATTTGAAGAAATAAACAATTTGCCATCCCTTTTTCTTGTATACTGATGGCTTGGTTGAGCAATGAAAGGAGATTTTATGTTCTGTAATAGGTTGTTGACTAACACAGTAATAAAATTTGTATAGGGCTCCAATATGCAAAGTGCTATCATAAACATTATTTAATAATGAAACATTATAAATATTCATTTTTGTTAGTAAAAAATCATATAAACACCAAATTCTACCTTTAAATTTTTCAGCTTGTTTTAAAATGAAAATAACATGTTTTCCTCCCAAATCTTTAAGTAAAACTAACAACCTAGAAAGGCACGTAAGATAATTCCTGTAAGTCTTCTCTTCTACTGTCACACCATCCCCTACCCCAGGACTACACATCCTCCAAAATTATTGATATATGTTCTCTAGCTAGTGGATACCTTCCTATTTTAGATGTCAATTTCTAATTTCATCAATACAATCAAATTTTTAGTTATGTCAAGACTGACACAGTTGGAACTGGTAAGTGGGTGAGGAAACAAACTCTCATATACCTATGGAGTAACTGTAAATTGACAACAGCCTTTAGCCCAGAAATTCCACTTTTAGAAACTTACCCAATAGTTATCTAACACAGGAACACAGAGATAAATGTATAATGTAGCATTTTTACAATAGAAAAACCTAGTAACAACTACATGTATATCAGTAAGGACTAGTTAAGTTAGGTATAATTTACCCATGTAATATTAATAGTAAAGATGTTAAAAAGAATGCAATCAATAGGTATTGATTTAGAAATACAGCCTTAATATATTATTATATGAAAAATATAAGTTGCACAACAGTACACATGGTTTCTTCTAGTGGAATTCATAGTAAAAGTCAGTTAAACTTAATCAGATCGAGTTATTTTCATTTAATCAGAAGCCCAGTTTGTCTTAACCTAACATTCAAGGTGTTCCATTTTACGGCAACCAGCCTCTCCAAACTTACCATTCTATTACCTCCTCTACACATGCTCTTTCCTAAGCATCAGATCTATTACCTATTTCTCCAATAGGCCTCTGCTTCTCTACCTCCTACACTTGGCTTAAGACTTTTTTTCTTCCTATCCAAAATGCCTTTCCAACCTCTGACTTCTGAAAATCCAGGCTCAACAAGTAACACATCCATAAAGCCTTCCAAGATTCCCTCAGCTAGGTGTAATCACACCTTCTCCTGTGGTCCCAAAGGATTTTTACCTGTGCTTCTCTTCTAGAATTCATCACTCACCACTTTTTATCATGCAATATAGTCTTTCACAAGTCACAGAGAATCCATATTTAATTCATCCTACAGTTTCCATGGTGCCTTATCTAAGCCTCTATCACAGTCAGCAATCAACAAGGGCTTGCTATATTAAAATAATCAGATTGGGACTTCCCCGGTGGCGCAGTGGTTAAGACCCCGTGCTCCCAATGCAGGAGACCCAGGTTTAATCCCTGGTCAGGAAACTAAATCCCACATGCTACCGCAACTAAGGAGCACACCACAACTAAGACCTGGCACAACCAAATAAATAAATAAATAATACTAAAATAATCAGATGAACATAGAAAGTTCTTATTGTTATCAGTTTTATCTTAGACAAAGACTCCCCAATCTTTCTGTGAAGAGGAGCTTAATAGGAGCTCATACTTTTCTCAAAGTTGTGAACACAAAAGAGTGGCAGAAGAGAAAGGAAATTTATCTAAACTACTGTAACCCTAAACAGAGACATGAGTGGGGGGTGGCACCACTGTCCATTATAACTCTTCTTTCAACCGGCAATCCGCAGGAAAAATGAGGACTAGTCAGACAGCCAGTCTGCAGATCTACCAGGGAGGCTTTCGAAATTATGGCAGAGAAATCCTGAGCTCTGGTTCAAGTATTAGAGAGTTCACCTTGGAAGTACATATTCACTAGAATTTCTAGGAAATGAACTATGACAATGTTGCTTTCAGTTTGCAATAAAAATAAACTAAAATCTTTCATTTAATTGTAGTTTAAGACTGCAAAAGGACAAGGATAAATAAAATCCATTGGTCTAAAGATTTCATTTTAGCAATATTTTATCCTCCTTCTTGCCAAATTGCATTCACTGATAAACAGATTTCATTTTTACCATAAATTTCCCTTTTTTGTTATCTAGGAAAAATAAGGAGTAAAAGTAATCAAAAGATTGGCAGATGGAAGCAAGTGAAAAGCAATGTACACAGATAATTCAGAAATAGGAAATTGTCTGAATTTTTTAAAATTGACTGTATATCATTTCTAGAAAGTATGCTAATTGGACAAACAAAAGAAATATAATTTATACAAATAAAATCTGCAGATCTCAAAAAATTCTAACACAATCTTACTTCACTCTCTTAAAAGGCTCAATACAGTATGATTAGGATAAAAAACCTAGTTTCAAAAAATATACAAAATCCAAAACAAGGAGTAAACTAAAAGCTGTGCATTTGTTCTCTATTCCCTTCACCATTTTTCAATCTGGAAACACTTTTAAATTTAGGAATGAGCTATAATAAGCCATGGTCAGATGACTGCCTAGTTTCTTGAACATTAATAAATACTTAATTCCAGCACAGATTAAATATTGCATTTGGAGAGGTGGGTAGTACGCAGTGAAAAATAAGTAGAATCAATAACTTTAACTTTTCTCATTGCTGTGGTTCTCTTTTATTTTTAAATCCCAGAGCCTGCAGACTTCTAAAGATTGAACAAACTGAATTGTTTGTATATGACAAAAACTTTATAACTCTTCTAATACTTTAAGCTTAGGAAATCCCAAAATATATTTAACCAAGTTTTTTCCTTTTAACCTTTTGAGTTTTAACCATTTTGAGTCCTAGAGCTGATGAATTTGCATATCCTAAACTATATTTCTCAGCAAATGAACAGATTTCATTTCATCCTATCCTTTAGTTATGATATAATGCTTCACTATATAAATATTATGTAAAACACAAACAACTCAATTCAAACTAACTTATTATTCCTAGAGATAATAGAAAATAATAAACTTAACATAATTTAGTGGATTCCAAATTTGAATGAAAAAAGCAAAATTTCTATGATATTTCTATTGCGATATACTGAATACAACAACTTCTCAAATATGTAAATTAACCTGTGACTCAGTTTGCTGGGTGATGTTCACATCATGACTCAAATGGATGCAACCACTTAAAAATGAATGAATTGGGAGGTTGCCACGGACTATGAAGCTATCTGAGTAAGCTGCTTGTATCTAGCCTATATTAAGGGTAAGAAATTTTTCCATCTAACACATTTTGGAGGTAATCCCTCTATAACCGAATAGAAATATGATATATGGCTGGCATGGCTATACTGACTTCCTACCCTAGAATTCTGTATTTGTTCCATGGATTAGAACTATTCTAGATACTCTGGCATTTATTCTTTTGAGAATGACATCAGATAGATGTCAAACATGCAATACTTCCAGACAACCGTCCAACTTCCATGTATGTAGATAAGGGCTACCTTATGGATGTCTGTAGTTTCCAGAGACAGCACTAATCACCACATTTTAATCATGATAAGCTTGAGTACAAATGCTTCTTCTGTACAGAAAGTGAGAAGACAGTGTTCTTCAGGTTGCTCTTCTCTTAGAGTCAAGGTGATAAACTCTAAAACATGACCATACTGTCACAATGTTTTAAAAAATAGAAAGGTATTTGAAAATAGTTATTTTTAAATCTGTGAACTTATTTCTATTTTTAAGAAAGTTACCATTATCAGAGTCCCTAGGCATGAAATTATAATGGACAGATAGTTTGCCACCATGGTTAATAGCTGCTAAGCTTGAAAAAAAAAAAACAAAAAACACTTTACCTTCTCTTTCATTACAAAAACAAACAAATAAACAAAAAACCTAGAGGAGTGGTTCCCAGATTTTGCTACACACTGGAATCACCAAGCAATCTTTTAAAAACACTGATGCCTAGCTCTCACCACCAAACATTCATATTCTGATTTATTTGGAATGGGGTGCAAATCCAGACAACAGAATTTCTAAAAGCTCCCTTGGGGATTCTACTGCGAAGCCACTGACCTAAAGGACCTGAGATGCTGATAGCCTCTTCCTGCATCCAGCTGTGTTAGTGTCAAGAAAGGGCAAGAGGCAGTTCATACAAAGAACCACACCAGCAAGTATGGGCCTGCTTATCTCAAAGACTAGAAGAGACCTCGATTTCAATAAATCAATATGCTTAGAGTAAGTATGTTTGCGTGTTAGAGAGAGAAATGTTAAATGCCAAAAAAAATAGTCTTAAATAAAATCTAGCAGTCTCAAAGAGAAAGAACTTCAAAAGATTTTTAAATTGCAGATCATAATGGAAAGAATACTGTAAATGACAGTGTCTCGATTTTTATATCAAAACATGCTTTATACCATACATTCAAGTAGGTTATTAAACAAGAAGTGATTCACTCTATTTCACTAATCCGTATATTCTGCGATTCTAGAAAAGAAATATTTAAATGCAGAGATATAAGAGGAAACTGAGGATGTTACAGGCTAGTCAAGTTGACACTATTACTGTGGCAATGCTTCTCAAACTTCAAGTCACTGTCAAATTTACTAGGTCATAACCAAAATTTTCTTTTCAATAAAGTTGACCATAAAAGAAAAAATATTAGAGTGTATCGAATGTGGTAAAGTTAAATGTTTTGGGACACTTGTATGTGTCTATGTGTATTTATTTATTACTGCGAGTCTCAATTTAAAAATTTTAAAAGACACTGCCCTAGAGGTCGTTCTACTGCAGCTCAGAACATCTGAACTCAAACTGCAGAGAAAATCAGAGGTCCAAAAAAAACAAAGTTCTTTAAAGCTGGAAGATACTTGAAAGATTTGCTTATCATTTCATTTTACGAATGAGGATATTGAAAATCACAGACATAAAATGTTCTGTGTCCCATTTTTTTCTACTATACCTTAGGAGTCAGGTTCCTTTGAGACCTATACTTACAAAACAAATTGAAGGCAGTAGCATGCATACTACATTGGCTTTGACACCAACTACAGATTTTCAGTCATATCATGTGAACACTGCTTTGACACGGTGGCATTTTCACCAACTTATTATTCAAATGCAAAGTATACTGTGTGCAAATTAAATAATAAATTTAAAGTCTCTTGATTCTAGTGCTCCGAAGTATAGAATTCTTTTCATAGATAGGAGATTATTAAACGGGTACGTATTCAGGCTCCAGTAAGAGATCGTCATAAAGCACACGATTATGACAGTGCCTAAGATGCAGGATACAAGGCGTGTCAGAAATTCCCCACTCATTATTCTTGACTTTACGTTCTCGTTCTCTAGTTTCATTATGGTGTTATACACAAACACACACACACACATTTATATTTTGAAAGATTACTGTAGAGAATCTGTAAAAAGAATTGAAAATGAATTTAAAAATCTGTGTAACTTTAAACCCCAGAGCAAAGAGTTTCCTAAAAAGTGGTGACGCAGGTAGAACTGTTTCTCATAATCTATAAAGCCTGAATCTCTTAGGTTTGGTACTTTATTTTTTGTAACTATGTAGAGAAAGGGCCGATAGTGATGTCATTTAACATATATACACTATCAAAAGTAAAATAAGATAGCTAGTGGGAAGCAGCCGCATAGCACAGGGAGATCAGCTCGGTGCTTTGTGACCACCTAGAGGGGTGGGATAGGGAAGGTGGGAGGGAGACGCAAGAGGGACAAGATATGGGGATATATATATATGTATAGCTGATTCGCTTTGTTATAAAGCAGAAACTAACACACCATTGTAAAGCAATTATACTCCAATAAAGATGTTAAAAAAAATAAGATATAGTACATACTATTGTATAGCCATTTTAAAAAAAAAAAACCTTCCTCCTTAGTGGTGCTGCCACATATACTTGACATTCCAATCTCCTTAAGGGGTTACATTAATATTAACTAAGAGAAATTAAATTTTTAAAATTCATTTCAATTCTCATCATGTTAAACTTAAAGGCAAGAAGAACATGAGTCTGTATCACATGGTTCAAGGAAGGACAGATAGAAAAATTCAGAATGTCAATTAAAATGTAACAGGCTAGCTTTGTGACCACCTGGAGGGGTGGGATAGGGAGGGTGGGAGGGAGGAAGACGCAAGAGGGAAGAGATATGGAAACATATGTATATGTATAACTGATTCACTTTGTTATAAAGCAGAAACTAACACACCATTGTAAACCAATTATACCCCAATAAAGATGTTTTAAAAAAAAATGTAACAGGCTACAAAAAATAAGAAACCATTAAGCAGGTGAAGGTTGTTAGACAATGGGTGGAAGGTATGTATTAGGAAAACTAGCACTAGATCTTCTTTTTCCCACCCCATTCTTCCATAACAGATGTCAAGCAAGTTTTCTTGGAAGAGGTATATGAGGGCATACCCTGTGAAAAGCAACCCTATAGAAACGTAGAAACTGCATAAACAAATAAGCAAGCAGAGAGCCCCATGAAAGAAAAGCCGGAGGAAGGAAGGGAAAGTGAAGGAGTTGCAGAATCTGCAGAATTAGCCAAAGGGCTAATTGCAGAATTAGCCAAAGGGCTAATTATGATGTTTAAATAGCTAAGAGAATAAAGATTAGTCTATAACAAGGCCATTGCATTTGGTTAAGGGCACACTGGTAAAGGTAAAAAAGATTTTAATGTCTGTGCAAATGAGGAAGCTGAATTGAAAAGGATCAAAGAAAGCATTGAAAGATGGGTCCTAAGTACAAAAGATGGCAGGGAATAAATGGAGTGCCTCACATGGCTAAGAATGTTAGGGGTAAAAAAGAGAACAGAAATACCAATAAAAGAAAAATACTGTCCTTTCACACAAAAAAAATCCAAGATAAGAGAATAAAGTGAATATTGAGAGAAGTGATTAGAAATATATAGGGGGAAAAAGCACAAAATAAAAAACCAATGTGGGAGAAGTTAAATAAAAAGACATATTGTATCTGATATTTGTCCTGAAAACTTTACAACTGCTTTTGAGGAAAGCATAAAAATTCTGATCTGAAAGAAACTGATGAATCAGGCATAGATTTTATAAAGACTCAGGTTCAGGGTGGTAGCATGAGAAGGAAGAGTAGGTTTAAAAAAAAAGTTGTTGGCAAGAGAGTTGACAAGGGCAAAATGAGTGTCAGAGAGACAGCAGAGCTGGGGGGAGGAAAGAACAAATTCGTTGAGGAGGAATCAGTATGTCTCTTTGACTTTCTTCACAGAACAAAGCAGAATGTGAGCATAAATTAAGAGAGTGAATCCCAAAGGTGAGTGAGCTCTAAGGATTATTTAGAACACAGTCATTAAAAAAAAAGCGCGCGTGCGCACGTGTGTGTGTGTGTGTGTGCGCGCGCGTGTGGGTGGCTGGGTGTGTAGCAAATTAAGACAGAGGTAGGAAAAAAAAGATTTCATTTGAACATAATACACAGCATTCAGTGGTAGGTAAACTGTGAAAGGATAAGTCCTCATTACAGCTTCTGTTTTTTTAGGAAGGTGCTGAGTAGTAAACATTGTTATTATTTGGTAAAATTATATCCAAAATTATACAATTCAAACTAAAAAACAAATCAGTTATAAAAGTACTAACCACCTTTGAAACATTTTTTATTAGAAATAATGGTTTGGCCTTTTGTAAATTTCCAACTGAGGGAGCCATTCAAAATAACGAATCTATATGATAACTGAGACGGTCTCATAAAATATCATTGTTGATTGCGGATGGCCTAAACTGAATCTATATAACATGTATGTGTATTTCATTCACTGAAGTTCAAGGATATTAAACTTAAATATATATGTGAGTTTCATCCGTAAATAGAAAGATTAAACTATTGAGAAGTTATAATTACACAGAATAGCCTATAATTTGACTATATTACAAAGGGGGAGAGATGATTTTGCTAATTCATGTTTTAGATACAAAGAAAAGAGCTTCCAATGCAGAGTGAGAAAAACACATCCCAGAGCCTAAAAAGAATAACCTTTTGTTGATAGAAGACGGCAAATCTTTGAATGCTCACAAGTATGCTTATCACTATTCAAAAAGGATATTTAAAACACACACACACACAATTCAAACACACATATCTGAAACGGTAGTGCCTTCTATCCACTTTCAAAGGAGGCCTTACTTGTGCCCACAAATGGCAGCCCAGTAGGCAGTGACATCAGACCTAGAAATGATGTGGCCTGTATAGTATGCAGTGAAGTGCAGTGCTCTACTTGTTTGCAATAGTTTTATTTTTCGACTAGTTTTTATCACACTTGGCATGAACAAGGGAACATGTGCTTTGCTAAATTTGAACTTTTAAGATGAGACTGAATTAACTGAGAACCAAAAAATTGCCTCTGAATTATCCTAAGATTGAAAAATGCCTTCCCCTTCATACTAGGAATGACAAAATAAAAGAGAAATACACCTTAAAAGTTGAAAATTGAGCTAGGAATATCCTTTCAACCAGAAAGTTCAATTAACTTGCCATTTCTTGAAACTTAGTGTATATGTATATACATATATAATGCATGTATATGACATATATATACTAAGTAAGTATAACTTTTGTCCCCAAACTTAAAGTTAACCTTATATTCTTTTTTTTCTACTAGTATTGAAACAAAATATATATTAGCCAAAATGTTAGCCAAAATAACCAGAGGCATATCCCTAGAGATGCTCTCCCTTCATAAATTCCATCTTCCTCCTCATGAAAGGTTGGCCAAGATACATAAGTATACATGCTTTGTATATAAAATGAGTGCCTTGTCATGCAGATATTTTTAGAGTTGAAATCCAAAATAATTTTAATATAAAATTCAAGTTATAAATCACAGGATATGTTCATAAGGAACCTAGTGATAAGTAATAGGTCAAACAACCTGAAAGAATCAGCTTGTGGTACAAGTTTCATTGCATTAATAATGTCACAGTTAGTGTGTTTATTAAATTAAGTATTACCAGCAAGGGTCTTCTAAATGCCACGTTCCTAATACTAGACCACATATTTATTTCAGAGTTAGCACAGGAAGATGGGGATCTATCACTAGAAGGTCTATTAAGCCATGTTTTTTTTTTCCATTGCTTTAATGGAACTATTCAAATCAAATTTTTCACACTATGCCTTGAACACCACTGCAAACCATACTGTGAGTGTAAAATACATGCAAGGCGGATATAATCAGCTCAGATGTGACCAGTGACTTGTACACCATCAAGTTTACTTTATTGTGAAAGCAGTGGGGTTTTCTTTCAAGTGAATATATTTTTAAATACGTTGCAACCTAACTTACAAGCTGAAGACCAGAACCAGGAAAACAATACAAATCTCAAAGCAACTGAATTAAATCAAATATAATGCAATTTTTGTCTCTGTCTTCCTACTGCCTACTTTGTCTCTGTCTTCCTTGACTCATCTTGTTCTGGCAAAAGAAAAACTCACTGTCCAAAAGTAAATCTTGCACTAAAATTGTAAATTCAATAAATCAAAGAGATTCAACTTGCTTAAAAATTCTCAGCTACCTTTTCAAAGACTGATTCTACTGATATTAGGATGAACATTTACTCTTTAAAATATTAAAATTAACCAAGCAATTGCCCACATACCAGCGTAAATTAAATATTTAAAAAACTGAATGCTTATCACTGGTCTTTAAAGTTGCTGACTTCTTCAAAGTAAGTTTGCCTAAAAATGAGAATAATTGTTACTGTTTCCTATGGAGGAATCTAGATTGGTTTGTTTTCACACAGGATCATAAGCTCTGCGATTTTTCCTATCTCCATGGCTAAAACGCATACATGATAAAATAACTCATATACGCATAGAAAAGGTGCTGCACCAGAGGACAGGCAGAACATTTTATAAAAATCACTTATGTACACAAATACGTTGCCCAAATACTGCTACAGTGCATTTTAAATTCCCCGAGAATGTAAATAGCCTCTGCTCAACAAGGCTTTTGTTCCTAGCCTGCACCCTAAACAGCAAGTACAACATCCTTGAAAGCTCACTCCTAAAAAGATAAATACTTAGCATCACAAAAAAAAGGTGGGTCACAGTGAGTTTTAGCAACAGGATTTATAAGAAAATGTAACTGCAGGAGGTAAGATGGTTCATAAAGTTCTCCATAGACCCTAAATTACAACATTTTAAGAGCTCGGGGGATGTTAAGTCAGTCCTAAAGAGACAGAAACGACCTGATTTTTGGAGCAAACCCAGTAAGTTTCTGCTAGGCCTACAAAGGCTTTCACGCCCTAAATCCTAGTGGGTTGCCCGGCTTGGGAGGGCCGCACCCAAGGCCAGAGTCAAGGCCGCGAGCCACGCTGGACCGGACTCTTGAAGGGACAGGAGAACCGCCTGGACTCCAGGTCTGGACCTACGCTGGGCCCCCTGTCTAGACGCGCGGCCTGAATCCCTGCCTGCGTTCCTCGCCTGGACTCCCGGCCTGGATCCACGGCGGGGACAGCCAGGACGCAGCCGCCCCCCACCGCCACCCAACGGCGAAGCCAGAGAGCCTGGGCCCAGGCTCAGCGGCACAGACCAGGCCTTCGGAGCCGCCCCACTGCCGGCCGAACTCGTGCGGATGTCCGTCCCCGCCGGCCTGGGCTCCCGGACGCCCTCGACCGCAGCGCGCTCTGTGCCCGCCCGTCGGCCACCCTGACCCGCGGCACCAGCTCGAAGGTGAAGAACGCAGGGCGCAGCGTCTCTGGGCTCGAGCGGCGCCTGCCCGCCGCGCTCGGCCCCAAGCGGCTGGTGGGCAAGGAGCTAAGATGGCGAGGGATGCGAGTGGCGGGAAGGCTGGAGCCAGAATAGAATGCTAGCCGCACGCTCGCCTTTTTTTTCTTTCTTTCTCTTTTTGAAAAGACACTTTGGAAAACTGGGGAAATCTGCAGTTTACGGGGAGGATTCGTCATCCTTCTCCGTCCCTCCCCTGACTCCTACCCTCACGGAGGTAAAAAGGCAACTCGAAATCTAACCCGGGACGCGAACTCTGGTTCCCGCAGGCCCTCCCAAAACGAACTCTGATTTCCTTGGAATAGCAGCAGCTTCTCCGACACATTGACAGTGTCACTTCACTAGACACCCAAGACTCCTTGGAAGCCAGGAGAAATGATCATGCTTGCAAAGGACAGGAAAGCACACTGCCTCCGAGAGGAGCGCGGAGCTGCAAATTTACCTCACGCTGACTCAGTCCACACAGCAGATGGTGCAAAGCTGCAAGGGAAACGACCTCCCCAATTTTTTTAAGTACTTCCTAATAGCAGCTAAGTGCGTCTTTCAGTACCGGGCACTACGTTCCTGTGAAATCTATCCTCGGCTTCTAAGAGCTTCGTTTCCGCACATGACACCGACTCCTTTGTTCGCGGTGACTCTGACCCGAGGGCGGCAGGTCTGGCCGGGCGCCGCGCTCCGACCGCCAGGGTCACTCCCGGAAGCCCAGCGCGGCCCCCGCTACCCCTCGCCCTCGGCCTGGGCGTCCCCGGGCCTCCCGGCTGCACGTGCGCCTCCTGCTCGGCGGCAGCGAGGTCGCAAGAGCGCAGGGCCAGTGGGTGATTGCAAGAACACACTGCTCCACTTCACTCGCCACGCAGGCCCCCTGTTTTGTGCTTTTTGTCCTCTTGTTTAGTTCTTAGGTGTGGGAACGGAGAAACACAAAGGAAAATCAGTCTTCGCTGTTCTATGTGGCAGACAACACTCCGCGGAACGCCGTCTAGTGGCGAAATCGCCCAGGGAAGGCAAATCGGTCTTGTTCCCCCCACCAATTTTCACTTTAATTGGAACTTTGAAGCCTCTTTGCATCTGTCAAATTGCAAAGGGGATACACGACCGTCTCTGGGTGGTGGTAAATTTCGTCCCATAACCTGAGACTGGCCCAGACTAAGCAAGAAAGTTGAACCATTCTCCACCTCTTTCTTGGATCTCGTTTCTCTGGACACAAAAGTACAAAAATCGCTTCTCCAGGAGGTAAAGGCAGAGCTCTGCGGACACCTTGACTAAGACGCAGCGACCCCCCAGCTGGAATATCCACATTTCTGTATTTTTTTTCTCAAGGGATGGGGATCTGGCTTGGGCAGGACTGGCACAGGAGTTCCGTTGTAGAAAAGACGGGAGTGGTGCCCCCCAGATACCTCCTAAAGCAAGTTTTAAGCTCAGTGGTTAAATACCGACCTTTCACGAGTTTGCTCTATGAGTCCTTCCCCCCCTCCAACCCCTCCCAAATCCCCCCAAAACAATCCACTCAAGAAATGTAGGCCATCCTGTGTATTCATTTACGGATTCACCACTCAACTCCAAGGCCTCGTATTTAAGGACCGGAATTTTCGACATCTGCCTAGAGCTGCGGTCAACAGCCTATTTTGACAAGCATTTAAATCACACCCTTTTCTTGCCCAAAGCCTCCCTCCTGACTTTGTGAAATTTAAAGAAATTCTAAATTTCGTATTAAAGACCCTCCTTTTCCTGCTCACGTTATTTCCTACTTAAAGATATAAGGAAGTGTCTACATTTTCCTGAAAAAAAGAAAAAGTGCAACAAAGTAAAACGACTCACAGGGAACTAAGTAGTTGTAAATAAGAGGAAAAAAAGTAATTACTGGTAGTGCTATAAAACAAATTTAAGAAGAAAACGGGAGGCAGTTTCCACTAAATAGACTGCCCCATATTGGAGTAGGGACAGGCTATTCTTCCTTAACCCTTAAAAATAATCATCTACAATTAAATTATTTTCAAACTGTAAACTGCTTTCAAACACCATAGCATTTTACCAGATTTATTTTACTTGTTATACACAGACGATACAAACGAGCAAAAAACAAAACGTTTCTCAATGGAGTGTGTACTTGTATAAATTATTCAGTTCACAGACAAAACGAAACAAATATAAAAATCACAACATTAGATTTACAGAAGAGCCAAAATATACACACGTTTAGACCCTGAATTCCTATCAGGAAAAAAAATCCCCCCAATGGACTGAATCTAGATTGAATATTGTGTATGATGCATATTTCACATTAATTTTAAAATACAAAAAAAAGTATAGGTTTGCTACACAACATTAGAAATCCTACTAATCTATTTTCAGGGGGATTAGTGCTCCTTATCAAATATAACAAGACTTAGTGGGAGGGGGAAAAACAGTCTTACTTGCATTAATGCTAGTGTTTTCCCAAGGAAGTCAAATTGCAGCTGTTTCTAGGTGTCGGGGAAATCATTTTCAAAACTAAAATGCAGTAAAATATACAACTCACACAATTCATCTTCACTAGACTACACTATAGTTACCAACAATTCAGTCATCTATATCATTAGTAGAATATTCATTACAAAGATTTACAGCATATAAAGGTGGAGGGGGGAACTGAAAAGATACTCAGAAACAGTTTGTCAGCATATGTGGCACCTGCACAGACCAGTAATGGATTTGGCACTTGGGGAAAAACAAATAAGGCAAAATAATATTGCTGATGTCGAGCTATTCTATTTAGAAGTAAGGGGTAAAAAACATATAATTCCAGTTAGCTTTGCTTTGCAGGCATCATGCCACTTAATCGACTTGCCTATGAAAAGACACCTATCCTTTACAGGTGTTTGGTCAGATTCTCCTTAGCTATTTGTGTGCAGTAGGGCAGAGTAATTATTTCATGCAACGGATTGAGGAGAAGTGAGAAACCCATCATTATCTAGTTTTTCAAGTTTCAAGTTTTCAGAGCCTCTTAGAATATTGTTAATTATCCCACCAGAAAAAATGTTAAAGGGGAGGGGGGTGGAGAAAAAGGCAAAGAAAGGAAAAGAAATGAACGAGAAGGTTAAGCATGAACTGGTTTTGTGCCTTGACGATGAGAATAAAAACTAGCCATTCGTTACAGTAAATTAACACTATATACAGTCATTTCACAGGCTTTGCTCCACTAAAATTATTAACATCCCTACCATCCATCCATCCATCCACTCGGGGATAAGAAAGGACGCGCTGGGGGGTCCAGGTTCTAGAGTCAACATCCTACGGTTAATGGGGAGGCCGAGATTTGGCGGGTCGGAATAGCTGCTGCCTGACAGGACTGCCCAGGTCTCCTAAAGGTGAAGAGTTTCATTACCAGAAAGGGAAGGAGAGGGTGAGAAAAAGACGAGGGGAAGGGGAATTGTTGGGAGGATAACTTCACAGAAGGTTCGGAAGTAGGAAAACCAAAAGGTTTACAGCCAAGTTGAAGGTCGGTGCGCTAATTGCGGAAACTGCTGTGCAAAAAAAAAAAAAGAAAGAAAGAAAAGGTTAAAATTACACTCGGAGACCTGTACTAAGCCGCTGCAGACGGTGTTCGAGGGTCAAACAAACTGAGGGGGCGCGCGAGTGGGGCGTGGGCAGGAGGCGCAGGGGGAGAGGCGCGAGGGGCTGGCGGGGGCCCGGCCGCGGCGGGGCGCGGGGCCGAGGCGGGCAGGGGCGGCCTAGCTGTGCGAGTAGAAGCCGTAGTAGCCGCCTATGTCCTTGGCGCAGTTCTTCTCGCAGTCCCGCTGGGCCAGCACCTCGCTCTTGAGCGGGGACGAGCTCTCGGACACGGGCGTGTCAGCGGGCGAGATCCGCCTCCGTTTGGCCTGCTCGTAAATCCCCGAGTCGCTCGAGTCGATGGACTTGATGGAGGAGGGCGTCTCGATCCAGCTGGAGTCGGACAGGTCCTTGGGCTTGGCGTCCTCGGCGCCGGGCGGCAGCGGCGAGCGCTCGGCGGCCAAGCCCTCGGCCTCCTCGCCCAGGTAGGGGTTGGCGCCGGCCATACGCGCGGCGGCCGCGGCGCTGTTGGGCCAGCAGGGCAGCACCGAGCCCGACTTGGCGCCGCAGTACTGCGGGGGGCTGCGCGCGCCCCAGCCCGACGGGTCGGCGTAGTAGCCGAGCGGGCGGCCCGTGCAGCCGGCCGCCTGCAGCGGCAGCGCCTTCACGCCGGCCGCCGCGTACGAGAGCAGCGTGGCCGCGTTGCCCGCGAAGTCCGTGGCCGTGTCGTAGGCCGAGGCGGCGAAGTCCAGCCGGTTGTTGGCCGGCGTCACAAACCAGCGCTGCGGCGACGGCGCGCCCGGGTCCTCGGCCTGCTGCGGCGACAGCAGCCCGTTGGTGTGCGGCACGCTGCGGTCCGTGCCCGGCCCGGGGCCCGCGCCCGCGCCCGGGTGGAAGCGGGCCTTGGCGTAGTTGCTCACGAACTGGTCCTGCAGGAAAGAGCCGGCCATGGCGTAGCGGGCCCCGGGCACGATCTGCGAGCGCGGGGAGTCGTTGGGCGAGGGGGTCAGGCGGTCCATGTCGCAGCCAGTGTAGATCCTGCGAGGGAGGGAGAGAGAGAGAACCGAAGGGTGGCGCCAGGTCCCTTCGGGGGGCAAAAGGGAAGGCCACCCCTGGTTGCCCACCCACACCATCTCCACGTGTAACCTGCCGCCGTCCAGGATGGAGACAGACAAAAGGTCACAGACCTGCATCCTCTCCAAAATAAATCGTGAAATTATAAAGGAATCAATCTGTCTATTCAGGGACCTAAAAATGATACAGGTGAAGAAGAAGGCTTCCCTTCTCTCTTGCGTTCTCTCACCAGGTGCACAGGGGGCCCGAGAGAGGAGCACAGCAAGGGATTCTCATCCCCCTTCTCCACTGTATGTGTACACATTATGGCAGATTTACCCAGGAACTAAGGTGTTATTTGCCCAGTGGGCCTTTCTTCTTCGGTGAGAGTTTCTGAGCGAAATTTCTAAACAAGTCACCCACTTCCACCCTTTTAAGACCGCTTTCCTCCATTTGACACACGCGCGGGCCCCCCAGGTACTGACAAGCATCGGACTGGTTTTCGCCAGTCTGCTGAGACCCGGGAGGGTTACTGCTGCAAGCCTCCGCAGGACTTACTGTCTTGTTTTCCCCGTGTGATCTTTCAACCCCCAGCTCCCGACCACTAATACAAACAAGAATTACTACTTGGAAACAAAGTCATCAATCAGTAAAATTCTTTTGCAGAGAAAAAGCATTCTTTACTCTGACCTTCTTTCCCCAGCTTTTGATCTGTTACTGGTTAAAAACAACAGCAACAACAACTTGGGGGGCAAACTCTTGAAGTACAGTTATCAACCTCCGCCAAGCAGTCTCCCACTAATAATAGCTCATCCTTATACAACTTGATTATGTGTACCAGGCACCCTTGTCTAGGACTGTACAGACAGTAATTTATTTAACCATCACAACAATTTTCCAAGTTAGGTACCATTATTATCCCACTTTACAGGTGAAGAAACTGAGGCAAAGGGAAGTTAAATAACTTGCCCAACCCCATACAGTAATTGTGTTACTAAGAATTACCTTAAAGAAAATAGTCAAAGATTAGCTCTAGGCCCTGGGCCTAGAAAATCCCGTTCGAATTGAGAAGGAACCAGAGATTGGATCAAGATTGGTCGAAGTATTTTCTCATACACATACACACATGCCTCCCTTTTTATTTAGCTCACACATAAATGTTTTAATCTTTAATCAACAGACTGTTTTGAAAGAGAGCCTCAGTCTTGTCAGACCTCAATCCTTTGGGGAGGAGATTCCCTGGTGAGTGGCCAAGCAAACCCCCTGGCCCCCCTGAACTCTTCATTGCTCTCCCTGTTTCTCCAAAAGTGAGCCAGGCCCAAATAACCGACATTAACAGTGGAAAGGGAGTGTCATAAACCATTCTACTCTTCTCTAACCCATAAATGTCTAAGATAACCACTTGTACAGTTAAAGAAGCATTTTATGAGAAATATATAGTGATTTAAGAACCAAATGGAGTGTTTTTTTCCAACAGAAGTCAGCCAGAAGAGGGGCAAGTGAGTGTCATGCTGTGGCTGCTCAGGTGCAGTTTGCTTACTGCACAAAATTTCCCTCCTGAAATTTAAGTCCAGCCTCAAATAAGAACAAGTAGAGGGAGGCAGGAAGGGAACATAACCAGCAAGGTGCAAATACCTTCTCTGTTTACCACCACAATATTTTAAAAAGAAAAAAAAAAACAACAATCTGCAAAAGATACAGTTTATATGCCCATCCAGGTCCCAACCCACTTGGGATTACTGAATTGATTTGTGCAAAATAAATGCTTTGGAACAGATGTTCACAGCAGAATTAAAAGCTCAAAATCTACAAGACCCCCTAGTACAGAGACCAATATCTCTGGTCTCATGGGCCACACACTTTCCACTGTGCTGAGCCCACCTTTTTTAGATTGTGAGGAAGGACTAGAGTAGCCAAGTTTTTTTTTCCTGGGGAATCATACTGATGAGGCTTGCTTCCTTTGGACCACTTTTGAGGGATGCACATGGCAGTTACAGGCAGTACCATCCATGACTGTCTTTTCAATTTGTTATAAAAATATCAGGAGGGAAGTTCGGTATCTACCTGGAGATAGCCACTTGTCTCCTCCACAAATTTAATCTATTCCTAGTCAAAGACAGATTCAACTTTGTAGTTCTATCCCAAGCACTTAATGCAAGCCATGAAATTAAAATGTATGTATTCTTCCCTTCTATGGTCAGAAAAAAGTGAAGGGATCACCATAATCCAGATTTAGATTTTGCTATATAACTCTATCTGAACTCCTAGGCACTATACCTGGGCTCTGAGGAAGAACGCTAGAACAAGCCCAGGAAGTATTCAGTTTACACCTACTGTTGCCCCCAGAGGACAGCATTTTGATAGAAAAGACATGGAGTAGGTAAGTGATGCCTGGAGAAAAGGGAACCAACACATTTAATTAAAACGCACCTAGATAAAAACGATAAGAGGAAATATTTTTCTTTCGAAGCATAAATAATACACAGCAACAGAACCTGGGTCCTTCCCAAAGCCTGAAGTGACTGCAATATCGGCTGTGCTCGTGAACTTGCCTGTAGTGGGTGCACATTTTTATTCAGTCCATAGTAAACTTGCACAGGAAAAGCTATTACACAAAACTTGGAAATGGGTAAATAAAAGTCACATATGCCAAGGAGACTGTAACAACTGCCAGAGCCACATGCACTTTCAGGCAGACTCGGGTGGTTTCAGACACAGACAATCTGAGCTGAGCATCTGCAGTGCCACATACAACTCGCGCACCCGGGAACCAGGGCGGCTTCCCCAGCCAGCCAGTCCCCGAGCCCCGCCAACAACTTTGTAATTCACGCAAAAGCTAAAAATAGGCAGAGGAAACCTTTCACCAAAACCACAGAAGTACTAAGCCAGGTCACCAGAGAGAAGGGGAGCCGACAAAAAGGAAAGGAAAACCTCGAAAACAACCCTGTCTTCACACTTTCTAGCTTCCAAAAGCCTTGTACAAAGCAATGCACCTTTGACCTAAAGCCCAATTCCACAAATTTGAGAAAGTGCAAAACTACTTACGTGTCATAATTATCCCGAAATCCTTTTGCAAAGGGGTTGTGATCTATTTTCAGTTGTGTAATCTGGAAAAGAGAAAAAAAGATTAATACGATTTTACATTCTATACAGAGGATTGGGTGTTTAAGGATATGTCATCTGCCGCTTTTTACAGGGGCTTACGGCCCACAATTTCATTAAATAGCAAAGTTTCCCTAATTGAAAAATTTGAGGGAATGGGTGGAAAGGAAAAAAAAGAAAGTATGATGAAAGTTATGAGGAACATGTTTAAATTAATGGTGACTAAAACTAAAGAATTGCTTTCAATTAGCTCTCCCATGTGTTCTAAATTGGTTCAAATGCTCATTTTTTTAAAATGCTTGTTACATAATGCCCTTACTCAGGCAAAAATCTTTAAGGGGCACTTGAATTCATCACTAAAAAATGTTGCGTATCTTAAATGTTTCATCATATTTTTTAAAATTGGTCGCTTTTGATACACGACTTGAAGAACCCACAAGCTGCATCTTAAAATCAGTTTTGATTTAAAATAAACGCATATTTTTAACTTCTAATATTTTCATTTAAGTTTTTAAAAAACACCATCAATTCTAGTAGTCAAATCAACAGTAGTAAAATAAGTTTCTGCAAACTTGCAAATGCTTAAGTTCAAACTGCTAGAAAACTCACTTCGTAGCCCCCAGTAATTTATTGTAGGTTTTAAATATATGAATGTGGGTTTCTTTTGATCACCCAGAAAGTGATACTTGAAAACTAAATAAAAATTCCCAAGAGGCCCGAGAAATTCTGGTCACCTTAAAGGTGGCCCGGGTGACCCGCGACGGAGACGAATAGGAAGCGTTTTCCCACCGGCTAGGTGTTTAGGGAAGGTGCCCAGCAGGCCCCTAGCCCTACGCCTAAAAGGCGCAGCAGAGCCAGCTGCGGCTGACGTTAGTGCCAGAGCGGGGGATGGCCGGGGGTAGCGGCGCGGGCCTGGAGAAGCCGGTGCCGACCGCCGCGCGCCCACCCCCCAGGCCTCCTTACATCGGTGTTCTGGTAGGCGGTGACGGCGATGAACTGAGTCTCGGGAAAAGTGAATGTCTGCACGCGGCCGGGCTGGCTGGTGTCCTCCGTGCCGTCCTCGTTCACTTCCACCACATGCAGGCGGGGCTGGTACTTGTGCAAGGACTGCAAAACCACCATCTGTCCGGCGGAGAGAAAGGGGAGCGCCGGGCGGCGCGTTAACGCAGCCGGCGTGCGCGGGGCTCTGCGCCGCCCGCCGCGCGGAGGCTGCAAGGAGCCCGCCGCCCCTAGTAACTGATAGCGGGCCTCGCCCGGCTGGTGACTGGCTGGCGGGGGCAGACCAGCCCTCGCTGCCCGGGAGCACGGATCGCCCGAGCACGGGAGGAAAACCAAACCCGACCGCCCGATCCTCAGGGCCCTTCTCCCTGTCCTCCTTTAAGGAGAAACAAAGATTTTCACAACCTGCAGATCCTGCGCGTTTCCTTCTCAAAATCAACCAAGTATTTGTACTTGGGAAGGTTGGGAACTCGGGAATTGGGCGAGAGGGGGGGAGAAGAACAACTTTGTAGATTGTTTAATATAATTTCGGAGGATGGAAATAGAATTTTTTAGAAGTCTTTTTAATGAAGCAAAGAAACGTGTCCAGTTTCTCATGTTGGTTTAAAGTGATGAACTGGATCTTAGGGAGGGACGAGTATGTATAAGTGAGTGTGTGTGTGTGTGTGTGTGTGTGTGTGTGTGAGAGAGAGAGAGAGAGAGAGAGAGAGAGAGAGAGAGAGAAAGAGAGGGAGAGAGAGAAATGAGCGCTTGAGCCACTGACCTGCCCATTGTTGTTTGAAGCTCCTTTGTTGTTTGTAAGTTTTAATTTTCCAAAAGAGATTTCTTGACGCATCCAGTGAGCCCCCGTGTTGGGGGAATCCGGATGCATATAGACCCGATTTCCTAGAGAAAGAAACAAGTTGTTTACATGTGCCCCGGGCACTGCCCAGTCTTAACTCCTCACCACGTAGGACACACACACATATACACATACGCACACCCCTTATTCCACTGTGAGGCCCATTAGCTGGGGCTTTTTAGGCCGTGCTTTCTTCCTATTAACTGGGATGATTAAAATTGCTTTTGCATAATCCTCCCCCTTCTCGCGGCTCAGTCTGTCCCCCTATCCCCCTCGTTTGCTTTTAGAAGTCATTGGCCGATCGTTTTAAAAGTCGCTCGAGCCAGTCCACAAAGGCTTTAATTAATCATTCTCACCTAAATAAGTGTCAGGAAAACGTGTTAATTGGAAGGACTTGCCTTGCACATTGGTGTCCGCTTTGCCGCAAGGAACCCATTTGCCTCCTTGAAACCTCCAGTGATTGGGATCCGCCAAAATCACATCCACAAAAATATTGTAATGAGCCGTGGGATCGAGACCAGAAATGTTAAAACTTAAAAAAGGAAACATGCGCCTATTTAAATTAGGAAGGGGGGAGAAAACAAGGGGGAAAAACATAAATGTTAAAGATTAAATGCAAGAAGCGAGGCGCCAGATAGCAAAGCAAAACTTGTTCTCTCAGCGTCAATGAGCGAATGTTTGCTGGGTTGGAAAAGGGGTGGTGGCGGAGGAAAAGAAGTGGGGCTGAAGTCGGGGAGTCGGCAGGTAGCACTGCCCAGCTGAAAAGCGAGATTGGCGACCCGAATCTCCACCTGTCGGTGCATCGGGCGTTGATGCGTCCCTCCCATCTCCAGGCCACCGGCCAGGGCTCTACCCCTCTCTCTCGCTCTCCTTTCTCCGGCCACTGACTGGCTCTCCGACCACCTTTCTAGAGCGGGACCCCCCTCCCCGACATCACCGCGGTGGCTAGACCTTCCACTTTCCGTTTTTCCAACACCAGCCAACTCTAGGACGCGCCAGAGCGCCTTCCACTCTGCTCCCGACCCCGAATCTTCGCTGCCGCGGCGGTCACAAGCCGGGTGCACTTGCCCCCGGACCGCGCCTGGAGCAGCGGCAGCCAAGAACGTAGCATTACCTGCCCTGTTTGGTGATGATCATCTCCGTTTGGTGCCGGTGAAATTTCAGCCAAAGGGGCCTGTTGCACAGGTACACCTGCGCTTTGCCGGGCACCAGCCCGGGCTGCGTGGAGGAGAACTGGTAGAACGGGGCTCCTTGGTAGGAGTGGCCGTACTGCTGTGGGTAGGGGTAGCCGGCGGTGGGGTAGCCCTGCGGTGAGGAGTTGGACAGGAGGCTGTTGTAGGCTCCGTTGGTGATGACCGGGTGGTGGGCCATGTAGCGGCTTGGGCTGCCGATGGAGAAGGCGGGGTGCGCAGGTCCGTGCTGCCCGGCGTACGGGAACATGGCACTGGGAGCAGTGGCCGCGGACTGTGGCTGGCTGGACTGAGAGAGGAGGTAGCGATCTGCAGCAGAGCCATCGAAACTGTGACGAAGCTCAGAGACCCCGTCCAAGACAGGAGAGAGTTTACTTCTCTGGACGTCCCCTGGTGAGTCCTTGGAGTCAGGAAAATTGTCTGTATCTGACTGATTCGTCATCCCCCTGGTAATTTTTTTCAGCGGTGAACTTCTCTCCAGGTTGTCAGTGGTCGAGATAATGGGATGATCGTGCAAGACGAGCTCAGATCCGCCTGAATGTGGGTAGCTGCTGCTCACATTGAGAAATTTCTTGGAGAGCATGATAGAAGGAGAAAGGCAGTGCTCCAGCTGCATAGCTCTGGAACCTGAACACTCACCCTCCTGTCCCTGGTTTTTAAAGTCCTATTTATCATAAACTAGAAATCCACAGACCCCCTCACTAGACAGAAAGCACTTCAACCAGCAAATGCTTCTCAAAGGTTTGATTTACTTTTTTTTTCCCTGGGAGAAGAGATTGGCCAATTGACACTATGCAGCAATCAGAAAAGGCTCACTTTTGATCTTGCTGCTTGTGCAGCCGATGAAACGGCTCCTGCCATTGGTTAACTGCTGACAGTAATTTAATTAGATAGACATTAATTAGGATAATCACCTGGCTCCTGGTCGCTGCGATCATGGCAAACTGAAGGGGATGATTTTATTGTTGGCTTGGGGGTGGGATGGGGAACGTGTGTTAGTTTTACGTGAGCACTGTTGTGTCACCTTTAAGCTTTGTGACCACTGCTTTAGGAAGATTCAAAGATGTGCAATTTACTAAACATTTTCCTACCTTCTCCCCCCACCTCCCTCCTTTGGAGCTGAGGGGCGGAGGAGGGAATTCAACGATGCTAGGAGATTTTTCGGATCTGAATGAGCCAAATATTCAGTTGAATGTAACGATTTCAAGTGCAAAGTATACAAAGCGCGAGCCGGTGGCCTCTTCTCGCCCTGTAAAAGTTCCAGAGTCTGTCTTTTCCAGTTAATACAGAAGCACAAGACACCTGACCCAGTCCTTTGTGAGCAGGTCCTGTGTGTCCTCCACGAACACCCCCACCAACGCACACCTTTTAAACTACATACATACATAAATAAATCACTGCTGCTGAGAGCCACCTCCATGAGAGAGAGCGGGAAGGGGGAGTAGTGGGGGAGAAAGGCAAGCAACTCAGCCCCCCCATCCACCCACCTCGGGAAGGTTCGGTTTCTTGGTTGAGCACAGAAACAGTGACAATCAATGATCTCCTTTTTAAGTTTTGAAATAATCATAAGCTGTCGGGCTGAAGTGCCTTAATGTAGTTGCTGTGATGTTTACGAGGTCTTCCCTAAATATTTTATCAGCGAGCTTGGTTGCAGATTATCTGAAGAGCATCTAACTGGGGGCAGGCGCCATGCATGCCTCGCATGCCACTGCACTTCCTTCTCTCTGAGGTACGGCCTTGGCGACAGGTTCAAAAGCCTCGCCAGGAAAAGAGAGGGCCGGGTCCTCGCGCAAATGGGTTCCCTAGAAGCGTTGATCTGGGGAGACAGAGTGGAAGTGGTGTCAACGCAGTGATCGTTACGGAAGACTCTGTGTGTGTGTGTGTGTGTGTGTGTGTGTGTGTGTGTGTGTGTGTGTTTAATGTTTTTATAATCTGGAGGGGAGAAAAAGAATCCATGCCAGTAATTTTAAAATGAGAAAGAATCTAAAGAGGAATAGAGAAAAGAACCAGTTTAAAAGGATGTTGGCACAAATCAATAGCACGAGGCCCAAAGCAGCACCGAGGTGTAGGAAGAAATCTCCCAGTACTGGGTCTACAGAGGAGCCCAGCCCTCCGCCCGAACCAGAGGGCCAAGAGGCTTCACCGCTCTACGCTGCTTCCCGTGGCCGGCACCCGCCAACCTGCCCTCCTGTGGCTTTCCCGGGACGCCGAGCCGCGCGGGAACTAGGAGGAGGAGCGCAGCGCCGGAGCTCAGCTCGGCCCCGCGAGCTGGCTGACTGGCGGGCCGGCTCCACGCGGGGCACTGCGGGGGCAGGCGGCGAGAGAAGCCACCCCCGCGCCCGGCGCTCGGCCCCAGGCCAGCCGCCCCGCTCTGGCTCCATTGTCTAAGGTCCCCGTAGGCTCCCCAGCACCCTGGCGGTCCCGAGAGGGAGCCGCCCACAGACCCGGGGAGCGCGGGGCGAGCGGCAGCTGGCGCGGACCCCGGGGGCACACACTCTTTCCCTGCCGGAGGCTCGGCCTGGGCGCCTGCGCCCGGTGGAGCTCGTACCTTCCTCCGAGAGAGTGCATCTGCCTTCCTTGGGCCCGGCCGCTCCCTGAGGGAGAGCGGCGCCGGGGACATTGGGTGGGTCTGGCGCTTTGCAGAGAGGGTCTAACCCGACTCGACCTGCGCCTAGGCGGGCGCATTTTGAGAGCGCCGCCTCTGGGGGCTGAGCGGCCAGCGCTGAGCCCGGACTGCGCCCCCGAGGCGGGCGGGCGCCTTGGCCGCAGAGGGCACCAGGCGTGGCAAGGCCCGGCGAGCGCGGCCCAGGGCCGGAAGGGTTGGTGCCCAGATGTCCCGGACTGGGAAAAAAAAAATACAGCCAGACCCCATTTTCCTTTCGAAAGCAAATCTCAGCTCGTGGCCAGGAAGCTTCACTAACAAGCAGGGCCTTAACTGTTGAGGCGTTGGGGTGTGGGGGGAGGGGACAGCAGCTATGACATTATTGGACGCTTGGTTTTCTTTGCCTTTTACCTTTCACCACCATTTCTCCCGAGAGCCTTTGGCCTGGTTTTGGCTACTCTTGCTTTCCCCTTTTTCGATCATTCACTTCTTTGTCCCCGAATGCCTCTCCACCCCCTCCTCGGTGGGACAGAGCCTTCAGTGTGTCGCAGAAAGGAGAGACTCTACCTGGACTCTTTTTCGGGTTTTGTTATTCCCAGTACCCTGAACTGGCTTTTTAAAAAATGAAGAATGCTAAAAATGACTGTTAAAGTAGAGGAAAGGGAGAGTGCCTCCTCCTCAGAGTTTCTAAGGAATTGGATTAGGAGATAAATGTGCATTCTCACTTAGATTACCAGTACTGAATTCAGTGATTCCTCACATACAGGCTACGTCTTTAACATATATGCTCAAGAAGGAAAACAGGCTTTTCTCAGAATCAGCACATCAGCTCTTGAATCATACTTCCATAGAGCTGGTCTTCTCAAACTTTAGAAGTGCTTATGCACCACACCAGGATTCTTGATTCGGATTCAGCAGGCCTGTATTTCTAATGAGCTCCCGGAAGACTCAGGTGCTCCTGGTACAGGCAGATGGCACTGAATAGTGAGGCTGGAGCTTTTGATGCCCCCATACTAGGCTAAGTGGAAAGCGGGAACATCTCTGTATTAGAGGCAAGAGTTTTGGTTCTAGTGCTGCTTTAGTGCTGCAGAGACCGGTAAAGATGCTCACATAAACACACACACACACACACACACACACACACCCTGAAGTGGCTTATTGAGCTTGTGATTAAATAAGTTGTTTCAGTGCCTGCCTCGGCCTGGGTTATCAGGCTGCTGCTAAAATAGCTGTGCATTCCAAGAGAAAGGTGTTCACTGAGCCTTCTTAAGACATCCTCATTCTGATTGACTCCAAATCCACAAAACTGTAGGTTTTTGCTAGGAGGGATTCTGGTAAGGTTTTGAAATTGGGAACGTCTCCAACATGAACCAAGTGGGAGAACATGGTATGTGACTGTGGGAAGTCCCGGAAGATGAGGTGATCAAACAAGAAGAGCAAAAGGCAGGCCTTGTGTAAGCCTTCTCAGTCACTTTACTCACTCAGGAGCTATTTTTCAGGGGACTAAAGTGAAAGAAAGAAAAAAAAAAAAAAGTAGTTTCCAATGCAATGTTGAGAATAACCCTTGTATTACTGAGGCCTTCTTCTTTGGACATATTGTACAAAAATAATCTTGACTAGCTTTTCACACTATCTGTGAAGAAGTCACAGAACCTGATTTATGTAAAGGGGAAAATCATGTATTAAAAAAACCCGGAACACTTGCACACAAGTTTAAATCAGGCAAAAGGAAAATTTCTACAAACTTCAACTCATATTTTAATTGTAAATGGTTAGCTGTTATAATCCCAACAATTAATACATATTACAAGTCCTATATAAAATATACCATCACTATATTTAAAAGAAGAACCACAGGACAATCAAGAAATGCTCAGAATACCTTATTCCACCAAAAACAGAGACTGTGAAACATAGTGGGAATTTAAGCCACTTCCACTTTTAGTTTCTGGTAACTTTTCATTAGGCAACCAAGAACAGCCTAGAATTATTCAAATAGGAGAGTAATTTGGTTCACCACATTATTCATACTACTCTATCAGAGGCTGAAGCTCAATTCTAAATCCCCAAGTAAATTCCCTCTTTAATGAAGCCTTAGAAACATTCTTACCATTTTTCACAAAGAGAGAGACAATTAAATCTTTGTCTCCATGCGTTTTGCACATTCTTTGGTGTACCCAGTATGGTGCTGTACCATGTGTGAGTACTTATGTACATCAGGTTAGAAACAGGTTGAGGGACGAGGTCATCTATGAAAACTGCCATTAGTCAAATTTTTGTCTTTATCAGAAAACTGGGTACTTCTAAGTTAATTTAAGAAAGATGAGAGAAAACAGTAACAAAATTACTGCTTATGTGCTCATGATATTCAATTCACATTATGGCTACGTTTCTCGTTTTGCTTTGAGGACACTGCACACCTTCTATGGCTGTTTCAGCTGGAAGTCTAGTGAAGTTTTGCAGCAGGCAATTCCCAGACAATCGCAACACTGTTGGTGGAATGTACTCTTTAAAAAAAAAAAAATCATCAAAGTCTAAATTTAAACTGCCTCCCTTTTCTCCTTATATGTACCCCTCTGAAATACTGAAAGTATAATCTGTTAACAAGATATTGAGTATTCAATATTAACTTGTGACAAATATTTTTAATAAAATATGTCAACATTTTTCTGGGTTACTCACTAATGAGGTAGCCACTCTTTAATGGCAGTCATTTTACATTTGTGAAGTTTTGTTATCACACTGATGTTTTATGTGTTATCTTAAATTACAAAGGAAAACATATCTTTGTGTGAGATTTCCAGTGCACTGTCAAATGTTATTCTGTCAATTCCACCCAGTGCCAAAAAGACCTCAGGAGACATAGACTGTAAATGTATTTTATTTTGTAAGCAACAATCAAAATATATTTGTGTTACTGATTTCTTCAAATATTAAATGGGATCTTAACAAAATTTGTCCACTTTGATGTATTCTTATACAACTTTGGAATCTGCAAAGACCCTGACTAAAGAAACAGAAGTAATTGCACAACGGAGACTGAAGGTGTTACAGTGCTGCAAATGATGCCAGATGTCTTACATTTAACCAAATACACCTTCAGAGGTCCCTTGATTTTGAGCATTAGGAACAAGAGGACTATACACTGAAAGTATCACTAGAGCTTTTTGCATTGCTTTATTTAAATACAACAGTATCCAACATAGCTGCTAAACACTGGACAATATTTGAAGTCATAAGTACATCCACATGTTCCTCCAAATGACGTTTGGGGTCCTAAAAGAAAAAAGGAATAAGGAAAGAAAAAGAAAAAAGAACCATATTACTGGTAGATGAATTATTTAGATTTTTTTTCAGTAGCTGATGAAATTGGTAAAGAAAGCCAAAACTAAATTTATATATATTTTACAATTTAACTTTCCCTATATATTGTTACATTTTCAGGATTTCTAAATCTGTTAAAATGTTAAGGAGCTGATAAAATAAAGACCGATTTACACAATCGATGTTATGACTCTGCAGCAGAAATGATAGTCACAAGGAATTCTATACAAATCCGAAATCATCTGATTTTTTTAAAAAAGCATAAGCATTTTATCTGTGTGTATAAGCCTGATTATGTGTGTATACTTTCTGCCATTCATATATACTGAATGTCTGAGGGGGTACTTTACTCAAAGCAGACATACCAAAAGGAAAGAGTTCAATGTGAATTCTCATCACTTTCTCTGTAATTTTAATTTAATTCCTATGTAATTTTAATATTTCAGGAATAGTGCTTTAAATGATTCAGGAAATATTCTTGGATCAAAAGTCACTGTTAGTAATTTAAAAATTTAAATACAATTTGGATCAATTCTAAAATGTTAAGGATATTTCGTGTAGCTATTTTGAAAAAATGTATCACAGAAAAGAATATAGGTACAATCCATTAATTTAAACCTGATCAAATCTGTATTTGAAACATCTGAGTTAAAAACAAGACTTAAAATTGCATTGTAATAAAGGAGGTTAAGTTTAAATGCTTAATATACATTTATGTTTAAGGCTGAGCTGATTGAAATATTTCAGCTAAATTTGAAAGCTTTGAAATAAAGGATAGATACTGCACACAATAAAAAACTTTCAACTAAACCATTATTTTCTTATATGTATTTTGCTAAAATACCAAGACTCCTAACTTTAAACAAATGTTCACCACTGAAATTACTTCTTGGCTGTTCTTTTCTAAACTACAATTTCAATACGCTTGATTTCTTTAAAATACCCAGAGATACAACACGCTACAAATAATTTCAAATAACTAGACCACAACACTAAATTTTCTTTATTTCAGAAATAAGCCTTAGGACATTTTAGGTGACAGAGACTAAGAAAGACCGGCAGGAGAAAAAGATATTGGTCTGATTCCATCATAGGCAGTTTTGCTTTTGCCACAAAGGAGGCCAAACTAGTGAAGTACTATATTTTTAAAAAATGATTCTGATGATTATTAAACTTTGCCAATTATATATATTTTCAGTTTCACTTTTAATTTCTTTGCTGCTAACTGTTAAATAGAATCTACATCAAGAAACTATAGCATCAGAGTCATTTATTCAAAAAATAGTTACTGAATGCTAGGCTCCAAGTTGGTGATCTAATATTACATATTAGACTAAAATAAGTAGTGGGAAAAGACAACAAGGGTGACTGTATCACACAGGATGAGAGAATAAGATGAATTATACCTCATTTTCGGTTTTGGAGGGTTCCTCTTGTTAATGAAACTGTAATATTCAGAATGCAGTGAGATTTGACTTCACCAATTATGATACTTAAGTCAGACCCTTGCCCCTACTGCTCTATTGGAATAACTGGTTTTGCGGTGAATTGGTAACACACTTCCCTCAGTTATCTACATTACTTCTTGTGGCAGCTGGGTGATTCTTAGAGATTTCCCATCCAAGAATGGTCCTGGCCCAAACCTACATAGCTTGTGAGATGTGATGGGATCAGAGCATATGGTAGGATGGCTGAAAGCAAAGACAGCTTAGTGTCTTGCATCTGAAATATCAAGATTCTGCCAACATCAGCAATATGATAACCATGTTCCATGAAATGAAAAAATGTAATCAACATTCTTTAAAAAACAGTCTAATTAATCTGTAGATTCTTTTAATTGGTTGCTGTGTTCCCCCCAACCTTCAGAAAAATAGGAACTAAAATATATATTTCATCTTGGGAAAAGTGAAAGAGCAAATACTTAAAACCCTTTCCCTTCACTCAGTAGAATCCAACAGGGCTCTAAGCTTTCTCAGGAATATTACCTATATATTGAAGCCTACATATTGATAAACTATATCATTTTTAAAACTGTTACATATGAAATAAACCTATCATTCTATTATCTTCATGGACAATATTATTTCAAGTAAAAATAGTGCTTGGAAAATCAACTCAGGACACAAGTTTCCTACTTTATTTCTACAAAATTGTTTTCACTAAAGATAGTATCTCACAGGTATATTTGTGATTTACTTCTCTATAGATGGCAAAAAGAATCTGACATCAAATAATTCAGGGACCTTTAAAATTAGCATCACATTTACATGACAGAAGAAAAATGTACAGTGAACAGACAGGGAAAAACAATCACACAGGCTCCAAAATACTTTTAACTCTACAAGAGCATGTTATTATGTGAATGCATAACCTATTACAGTACACCTCACCTGCTTGCCAACATTCTTTATTGCCAGCTGTTCAGGTGTCATCTTATCTTCTTCTTCTACAGCCTGTGAATGAAACACAAAGGACAGAGTTTCAAATTCTAAATGTACTTTTCCCACTGCTGAATAATCATCAGATAATGATGATCATAATTTTCATTCACAGAACCTTTTATTCAAGTAATTTATTGCACAAAAAAGTAATTCTGCTAATCTTCAGAACAGCCTTCAGGGTAATAAAAACTATAACCACCATCATTTTGAAAACAGACTTAAGAAATTTGTAAAAGACATTGAAAATATCCAATTGGACCACCAAATGGAAGTGGTAACCATTTGAAAACTGTTATGGAATTATCTGAGGGATGGCTAAACTGGAGGATGGAAGACCCTAAGGGAGCTGCTTGTGGCACTGGGGTACTAACTACTCCCATTCTGTCTCCTTTTTCTTTTCCTACTTTCACTATGGCTCTCCCCCAACTTCCTATTATCTTTGTCACCTTTTTCTTGTCAACCAAACTGTGCATACCCAGTATCTAACTATCAGTAACACTTAGGATCAAAGGACCTGCTACTGACTTTTGATCCACAGCTAACAAATCATATAGTGTAATCCCTTAATACCTTCACATATTTAAATTTGTAAAAGTAATAGATATACTCAGAAAAAATTCTCAGTTCTCCACATGAATGATCTTTAATAATCATGAAGAAATAGAGTAATCTGAAGTTTTCAACATCAAAAAAATTACTTGAAATAAATGCCAAATCAAATAAAAATTAATTCAACCAAACCATATATACAAACCACTTTCTACTATTTTCAAAGCCAGCTACAAACTTTTATGCGTATGACCATAAATTTTCTAGCAGAATAATTTTGAAGTAATTACAGCATTTAGATTAGCTACCAATATTGCCCTCTACCCTAATAATGCACCACTGTGTAACCTCTTTATTGAGAATTCTAAGTTTAAGCAACCTCCTTCGTAACAGTTTTGGGTATGGTACTGCCTGAAGCTAGGGCCCTCCATCAGGTGAACTCCTGGTCTATGATTTATCCACAGCATTTGATAAATGGAAAATGAAGAAAATTTAAGTATCACCAATCTTAAGAAGTAATACCATAGCACTTAATATGGTTACAAAGGGAGTGAGAAAACAGGGGCAGAAAGCAGGAAACCAAAATCCCAGTGAGGGTTAGATTTGGACACTCTAAACTTAATCATCTCGCAGCTGCCAAATTTCTTCATGTGTGAACAATGAACACGTAGGAAATGCAATCATCAGACATTTCCCATAAACTGGGAAGTTTGGCTGCATTTCACACCTTCTTAATAGTTTTGTAAACAGAGAACTTGAAAATGAGCAAAGATGGCAAGTATCTAATTTTATAAACGGACAAACTATCTGGAGAATTTTCCGCAGTAGAATCTGCCTAAAGAGAAAAGACAGTGAATAAGTATTGCATCTACTGATTATTATAGGATACTTATTTACAACACATCATTAGGAAATACATTTATGACTCATAAAACTAAAAAGGGGAAAATAAGTTAATAACACTCCAAATCTAGAATTCCCTAGACAGAGAATATATTCATTTTCAGAGTCAGATGTCACTCCTATTATTCGCAGCTAGTTAAAAAAAGTATCTTCTAACTGGAAAATTGCTTCTCCTACTATCTCAGTGTTTTACATATACAGAAACACTGGCAACGCATAAAAAGTTTGTCTTTCTAAATTACTTTTACAAATCATGACACTATACCTTACCAACCTGAAAACATATTAGATAAATGGAACAATTCACGTTAAGTCTGTACTCTATATCCATTCAGTGTTAGTTCTATGCACACGCCAACAATAGTACTTTACGGTACTGGAAGGAGGTAAGGGTTTTGGAATTTGGCTCAAAATACCAATCCATGTACAAAATAGTTATTATGGAGTATTTTGGAGTGTTGCAAATATCAAAGATGGCAGACATGCAAAGATGAAAGTAAAAAAGCACTTAAAGCATTGATCTTATTTGAAAGGTTAAACAGAATATAAAAAGCTCTAACTCAATTTAAAAAATCTTTTATATCATTTAACCACTTTACCAATTAGTTTTCCCATTTCCTATAATTAAAAGAGAGAGTTCACAAACTCTTTGAGAAGTGCAGATGGTAAAAAGTACTCCCAGCCATAGATGCCATCTGGAAAATGAGGAGCAGCTGTAGATTTAGGCATATACTAAGGTTGCAAACCCCCATGACAAAAGAGTAAGCACATCTCTTACACTCTGAGATAGACCAGATCATCACATTAAACCCCTAAATATTTTCTCCAGCTACCTAAGTTACCTTTATCTCATCTATCATCTGAGCAAGACCAGTTTGCCTTCATTCATAGCTCTAATCTGGCTAGTCACCAGGAAAAATTAAGAAATGGTAGCAGCAGAAACAAATGAAATTCAGGCACAGGCAGTGTCCTTACTAGGGGAACTTCTGTGTTTATGGCAACTTCTGTGATTTGGCATCAAATTTTGCTTTTGCATTCGTGCTCTTCGGTTTACTCAACCAACAAAAAAGCACTGAAAATGTTTGTGGCTATTCACACTAGAAACGTTTTTAACAGTTTATCAACAAAGACCCCCAGATGGCTATCCCATCATGCACGGTCTGCACAGTTCTAAGAAATTCCTGGAATTTGGTCTGTTGTGTTATCATAATCCCCTCAGATGTACCCCCCATCTTAAAGAGGCTTTTACTAAAGTCATTAACCTCATTATCTTTTTCCTGGTAAGAGTCAAATTTCTCAAATGGAAAATCTGTGTTTCAAATTCTACCATTTTATTTACCTTCTAACAACCATGGATTGGACCCTTAGCACTTCATGAGTACTCTTTTAAGGATCTCCACCTGGCAAATTCCAATGGACTCAGTTTACTTGAACTTTCTGAACACCTTTTCCAATACCGCTTTTCTCTTCTAATCCTTCAACCTCTGCTTTCATGACACCATGTCTCTTATTTCACTTTATATGTCATATCTATTCCATTCCTTGGGCTTCTTTTTTTCCCTTTGATATGTTTGCAGTGTTCACTCTTAACATGCCATGCTTCCATTTAAGCACATGCTTTGTAAAATCACCTATATGGTATATTTTTTCACCATTAAACAATCTCTGCATAAACTGCTAGTGAATGTAATATAGGCATTTTAGTTCTTTCTTGATTTTCATAAAAAGTCAATGCATTGACTATATAACTGAAAATCACACTATGGGTTATGGGGATAGAGAATAAGTTTAAAGAAATGGCTTTTATAAAACATACTTGGGAAAGCAAAATTAACAAACATGAAACAATTAGAAAACTATATGAGAAAGTATTACAGGTGTGAATATGGAGAACAAAAAAGTGGGTTCCCTACAACCATTAGTAATTAAACATTAACATGTACATATTAATTTACTGAATCCTTAAAACATCCCAGTGAAGTAATCTACATTTTACATAAAGAAATTAGGCACTATCTCCTATATGTTAATTCCAGCAATACTTCTACTATAAATTTTTTTTCTAACTCTCCTTTTGAAAGTGCTTATAACGCTCTAGTACATTCTATGTATGTCCTCAACAGTAGAATTTTCCTCATTTTATACATTCAGTAAATAACTACTAAGTACTCACTATGAGTAAGACAGTTCTTGCTCTTCAAGAAGCTTGCATTTGGGTTTTACTTTACCTGCCAGTAAATCTCAAATTATAATGCAATATGAAATATACAAAAAAGGAGTGTGCCCAACTAATGATGGGGACAATATAGCCACACAGCCAATAAGCAATGAAACTGTGACTTAAATACAGTCTTATCTATCTCCAAAGACCTCAAAGCAACATTCATGGCAATTCAGGAAATCATTACTTTTTAATGACACATCCTGAATAAAGCCAAATCCATGATTTATTAAGTGACCCAGAATACGTAAATTCCTTCTAAAAATATTATAAGGAATCCAATTTTAAAATATAATTATATAAAATAGAGATATAAAATAAACATCATGTGTGTGCCCATACAAGTGTGTGTATGTATAATAGAAACTGCAGTTTAGACTGTTGAAAAAACTTTCTATGGCAGAGTCTACTGCTAGTTGCCTACCTAATACACATCTTCTTTTATAATATAGCTCTAATTTTATTAAAGGCAGTAATGCTCCCAGGTAAAAGACTATATAGCCTTTCTCAAAGCAAAGTATGTCCACTTGATTAAGTTCTGCCAATGAGATATAATCAGAAGTGCTGGGTGGGACTTATAGGAAGGATCCTGAACAGGAATTGATTTAGTTGAGAGGTCTCTCTCTTTTGCCCTTGTATTTCTTCCTGTTGCTTGGAACTCAGATGGGATGGCTAAAGCTTTAGCAATCACCATGAATCATGAGGAGATCTAAACGATGGAAGCCAATACAAGGAAAGTGGAGCAAAAGATGGAGATATCTGGGTATGTAAATGTAATAACTTCAAAGTTTCACATGGACTTGAATTGCAAGAGATGTACATTCCTATCCTCTTTAAGCCATTGCTACCTCAAGCTAACACAATAAATATAAATAAAACCTGCTTAGTGCAAAAACTAAAAAGAATCCAGGATTTACATAAAGTATAAAATTCCCCTACCTTCCACCTGAGAGGTGACACTGTTAACAGCATAATACGTTGAGATATATGTGAGACAAAGAGGTATCATTGAAAAATGGAGGGAAGGTAACATAGTAGGGACTTTTCATATTGTTACACAATTTCATTTTATACACATAACATCAAGTTTTAAATATTTCTCTAAGTTGGTACTTGTAGAATTTCATTCTTCATAATAAATCCTTAAAAGAGAACACGTTGGCTTAAAGAGTTATATGCACTTAAAATTTAAAGATAAAATGGGAGATGGCCTTCAAAAATGTCATATATCACTTTTTTATTTTCCCACTAGTGGCGCATTCTCCCAAACCATTTTTTTTAATTTGAAAAGAAAAAAAAATCTTATACTTTTAACTTTTTTCTTTGAATACTTAATAAGACTGAATTCTTTTTCATGTTTATATGCCATTCATCTTCAGTGAATTTTCCAGCTCTGTTGTCCAATTTATTATCCTTTCTTTATATTTTATAGGAATTCTTTGTCTGTTATGTACTTTTTGGATACTAGCCTTTTCTGGGTTATAGGTACAAATATTTTCTGCCAGTCTGACTCCTAATAAGCATTTAATAAATGTTATTTTTATTGCAGGTAAATTTTACTGTCAAGTTATCAAAATTTAAAAGCACTGATATTCTTACTAGCACTAAAGTAACCTTTGGGAAGCTTGACCACAGCTTTACAAATACTAAGTCTTCCTTTTGGAAATGGGAATTTATTCACAATGTTTTTAGCATTTTTCAAAGAAGTCATATATACATATTTAAACATTTACATTTTTTATGGTAGTTATTCCTAAATACTTTGTAATTTTGGATGCTTCTGTAAACTGATTTGCCTTTTATATATATATATATACATATATATACATTTTTTTTTTTTTTTTTTTGTGGTACGCGGGCCTCTCACTGTTGTGGCCTCTCCTGTTGTGGAGCACAGGCTCCGGACGCGCAGGCTCAGCGGCCATGGCTCGTGGGCCCAGCCGCTCCGCGGCATGTGGGATCTTCCCGGACTGGGGCATGAACCCGCGTCCCCTGCATCAGCAGGTGGACTCTCAACCACTGCGCCACCAGGGAAGCCCTGCCTTTTATATTTTTCAACTGGTTTCAGTCTATGTAACTGCATGGCTACATAATTCTCAATCATAATAGTTCTAATAGTATTCTAGTTTAGTTTCATGTATTTCTATGCTTGATTGCAAACATATCCTATCATACTTAAATAATGATAATCTGGCCTGGTTTCCCAATATTTATATCTTATTTTGTTTTTCTTATCTTATTGCACTAGCACAAAACAAGACCTTCTTATTTAATACAGCTACTTTGATAAACCAAATGTAATCATATAATTACATATTTTGTATGTAATTACATAAAAGTTGCATCCAAACCTTCTTTCAGGTTCCTAAGTAGGCAGTTTTTCTACCTGAAAAGTAAACTGTCAGATCTCTGAATTTATAGGGCTACATGCTTGAAAACAAAGCAAACTTTTATGTGTCTATGCTATTCTTAAAAAAGTCTTTTACAATTCATTTTTTCACTGGCAGATTCATTTACAAATATCCAATCAAATGTTATCAATATTAAAATACTGATACATCTTGGCACGAATAAACTAGGAGATTTGGAATAAAAGAGTTGTGGGTGCTAAAGTTCAGTAACTAGAGAAATCAATGACTAATAATCAAGCAGAACGTCTGCGTGGACTTCAGACTTGAAATCAAAAAGTTGGTACAAAGGAATTTAATTATTTTCTAACCTTCTTTCACTTTAGGAGCTAACTGGCACGTAACAGTAATTACCTTAGTTTAAAACACCAACCAATTAAAAAGAATACTATGAAGAACTGGTTGTATGGGCCTTTCTTTTTATATTTTAAGTGTTACTAAAAACTCCACCACATTCTCTTTCAATCACAGAGGGAATTACAGCCCCAAATTTGGACTCCTTCATATCACAGCTTATACATTGTTTTCACTTTATAACCAAACCTTACAAATTTTTGAGTACTTCAGAGATTTTTTAAAACTGTAAAATAGCAAAAACTTCTGTGGATGGGCAGCAGTAACCATAAATAGGTTATTTCCTGGCAGTAGTACCAATAAGAATTTACTTAAACTTGTAATGTTACAGAGAAATGAAAACCATTCCTACAGTCCGCTGAATAATAACTTAAATTTCTTTAAAGGTTAATTTATAAAAGGTTAACTGTTTTAAATAGGATGAACTATTGTTTTCTCTTTAATCTCCACAGCATGAAAACATACACTAGAAAGATTAAATATATATATATATTTTCCCTACAATCTAGAAGCAATGGGAATTTCCAGCTGGAACACTACATATAAATCAGGGCATGCTCTTCAAAGCCAAACCTAATTCTGCTGGAATTTAGCTTGTATGGGCCCATCAACATTTTTTCAAAGTTCAATTCTCTCAAAAGGCTTGTTGTTAACACTTGGCAAATCTTATACACCGTCTCTTGGTTAATATTTATTTTGTAAGATGTGTTTAATTTAAAAAGTAAAATATTACTTTTTTGGTGTGTGCCAACCAATATCAACTTTAACTGTCTCCAAAAGCTCTAGCCCCCACCATTAATTTTTAGTCCCACATAGTAAACTGCTTGTTTAAACTTTTTTTTTTTTTTTTTGGCCGAGCCATGATTTGTGGGATCTTAGTACCCTGACCAGGGGTTGAACCTGCACCCTCGGCAGTGCAAGTGCAGAGTCCTAACCACTGGACCGCCAGGGAATTCCCTGCTTGTTTAATCTCTTTATCTTCTTTCTCAATCTTTCTACTTCTACTTAAATTGGAAATGTTAATGGTACCAACATACTTCTGGTCACCTAGGCAGGAGACATTTAACTCATCTTTGATTCCTTCTTCTTTTACTTTATCTATCCAACTGGCACCATGTTTTATTTTATTAGTCTATTGATACCTCCCTTCCCACTGCCACTACAGTAATTCACACACTTAGTACCTTTTGTCTGGGTAATAGCAAGCTCCTCCTAAATATAGAATCTCCATTTCAAATCTCCTCTTACAACACTCTTTCTTCTATAGCCTTGTCAAATTATGTTTCTAAAGTCAGGTTCTGGGTATACCATGCCCCTGATCAAAAATAACTCTATCATGATTCTCCAAACTCTGTTACTTGACTTCAGTAACTTTAAAAATCTTTATTCCCCACTATTCACCCTTTTATGTACACCCTTCTCATGTACTCTAGCCAAACACAGTTTCCTAAAGATGCCCTTGCTTTTCTGTCTCCTAGTCTTGCTCATGATGTTCAGTTGGCCTAGGGTAACATTCCTTTGTACGTCCAAATCTTATTCATGCTTTAAGGTCCAGTTCAAATGTTATTCTCTAAAGACATCATCCTGGGTCTGTACCAGCTGAAAGCAAAAGCCTTTGAACTTCTACAGGACTTCACATGGACTTCTCTATGGCAGTGTTCTCTAACTTCTAACTTGAATGAGTATACAAATCTCTTGGAAATCTTGTTAAAATGTTGATTCTGATTTAGCAGGTCAAACACCTGCATTTCTAACAAGATCCCAAGTGATACTGATGCAGCTGGTCTGTGGACAATCTGAATACTAAGGTGTTATCAAACACACGAATTTTGGTCAAGTACTCGGGTTATGAACTTTTCTTAATGCCCCTGTTTTCCTAAAAATGAAGGAAGGATCCCTGTTTTCCACTGCAAATTGTACAGAAGATATTTGATAAGTATCTGTAAGCATAACACTGTATAGTATGTATATGTTTTACAAATTGCAGGTTTTCAACCCATTAATAGGTTGCAAACTATATGTCGATGTATATAATATGTATGTATATAACTGAAACAGTATGAAATTGAGTCAAATGAGAAAGAAAATAGAATATAACCACTTGTAATAAGGGTAAATATTGCTTCATAAAACTTTTGTTGCAATATATATACACACATACATATACATTTGCAGGTACTGGGTCAAATGTAAAATCTATTCTTTATATGGGTTTTGGTCAAAAAAGTTGAAAAATACATGTTATGAGTTGAATCATGTCCCCCCTAAAAGGATACATTGAAGTCATAACCCTGGTTAGAGATTAGAGTTATGCTGCCACAAGCCAAGGAATGCCTGGGGACCAAGAGAAGCTAGAAAAAAAAAGAAGGATGCTCCCCACTAGAAGCTTCACAGGGGGCATGGCCCTATCAGTACCTTGATTTTGGACTTCTAGCTTCAGAATTGTGAGGGAATAAATTTGTTGTTTTAAGTCACCCATTATATGGTAGTTTGTGATTGCAATGCTAGGAAACTGATACAATACAGAAGATACATTTTAGTCTTGGTCAAGTATTCTCTTAATTTCAGAATTGTAAAAGAACATAAATCTATAAACAAAATGTTATCATGGCCACATATACTTTAGCATACAATAAATATTTTCAGGAGATTGTGAAAAATGTAACTTTTTTACATCCTCATATGAAGTGGTCTCCCTTTGCTACTCTTTACATCATCCTGTTTATTGTCTTCACAGCACTAATTACAATGTATTATGTTGTGTTTATTTGTTTACTTTCTGTTTCCCCTACCAGAAAATAAATTCCATGAGGATAGGTCTTATTTTTTTACCATATCCCCAGCACCTGGCACATAGCAGGTTTTCAATAAATACGTATTAAATGAAAAACAGAGAAGTTCATAAAATAAGTTATATGTTATCAAGTATTAAATGCTGTTGTTGTTCACATCTCCTTGTTCCTCCTTCCCTTCCAAGAAAAAGTCCTCTGAATAATGAAGAGATTTCAATTGTAAAGCTATTTACAACAGGGGTTGGCAAACTATAAGCCACGGGTCAAATCTAGCCAACTCCCTGTTTTAGTAAATAATGTTTTACTAGGACATAGCCTCACTCATCCCTCCCTTTATGTATTGTCTGTGGCTACTTTTACACTATAACAGCAGGGTTGAGTAGCTGCAACAGACTGGATGGCTTATAAAGCCTAAAATATTTACTATCTGGTCTACAAAATAGGCCACTCTACTCTTAACTATTTATATTTATACAATGCCTGATATCTAATCATATATATTCCAAAGATTATAAGAAATAAATGTTGAAAGTAAGTTTTTACCTTATTGTAATTTTTGGCTAATTCCAACATCTCTTTTACCACTGATTCATTGTGTTTACAGTGTTCACTGTAGTCCTGAAGTGTCAAACCTTCCATCCAACTCTTCTTATGCAAATTTAACAACATCTAAAAAATATAAAGAAAAATTAATTATTTTCCTGTATTGAGAAAATTTCCTTTATTTGTCTTGAGAAACAACTTTACAAACAACTTTTGAAATTAATGAATTTAAGTTTAATTTTATTAATTTAAATAAACTCTAATAAGTATCCTTCTAAATTTATATTAATAAAATCTAAGGAATACTCCAACTCATGGCCTTTGCATTTGCTGTCCCTTTGCCTCAAAGGCTATTTTTCTTATCTTTCTATGGCTTACACTTCTCACTTCCTTAGATATAGCTGCCATTCCTCACCACTATATAATAAAGCCACCCCATACTATCTAAACATCTTTCTTTCCTTAACTTGCTTTATTATTTTTATAACACTATAAACAGCTGAAATTTTTGTTTTCTTGTTTAGTGCATTTCTCTCCCATTAAAGAGAAATCAAGGCAAGGACTCTGCTCTGTTTATTTCAAGATTACCAAGGTCTAGATTCTAGAATCTAGATCTAATCATAGCAAATACTAAATAAGCATATGTTGAATGAATGAAACTACTATGTTACACACAGGATTTCTAATAGTTCATATAGCCCTGCTCTCAAATGCCGAGATAAGGAGGTAAATGCCTCCATTTACTGAATGACTGTGTCAATCTTTCTGAGTCCCTGTTTACATATCTATGAACTGAAGGTTTGTATTAGATAATCTTTAAATTTTCTTCAAATTCTAATACTCCATCTATAATTTAAAATTTTTGAACTTCTTTATACCAGAATGAAAAGTCGTAAAACTGGGAAGGAAATCACAGATCCATCCACTTTGCAATCACATCAGCAAACTGGGATCAGACCCTATTAGTAGTGATCATGGAACTAAACACTTTAGTTCATTATTTCTCAAACTGGACTCCTAATTCTGAATACATATTCTTCGAAGTTCGTAAGTTTTCAAGTTCAGAGTCTTAAGACAGTTTTTCTTAAAAGTCCTACTCTATAATGTCCTTCAGTTGAGGATAATCATTGAATAAGAAGAGTTTTCTAAACGACTGATAAAATTATGCAATGTGAAAAAAAAAACGGTACCTACAGAATGACTATTGTTCTTTTGCTATGAGAACCAGTATACTTTAAGTGAGATCCACAAGCTATGAGGATCTAAAGACACAGTCGGAAGTGTATGAGTTTAGTTTAGAACAATTATTTGTTTAGAGGTTTGCAGCTAAAAGTGGTACAAAGTTTTCCTTATGCTGGAGAATAAGCTGCATGTCAAAATCACCTATGAGAATTTTCAAGACACAAAAGATCCATATTCCTCCATGCCCCTCCTAGGGCCCATGGAAGCAAGAGTAGTTTGGAAAAAAACTGGAAAACTCCTGCACATGTAACCCGAATTTCTTGGATTGCTTCCCATCTTCGCCAGTGACAGTGTTTTAGAAAATACATCCTCAGGAAATTTTGCTGCAACTACCTATGCTATAAAGCTACCTATAATTAAGTGTTGAGAATTGGATTTTTCTACACTTCAGAAGCAAACAAAGAAAGTTCCCACAGAGCAGAAGAATAATTCTACCATGCCTGGACAAAGATTGGATTGGGCCCCTCAGGTAACACTTGGAGTTAAGTATACAGGTTGGTGAGATAAGAGTAAAGGCAGGGCTTTGAGTATCAAGAAAGCACCTGAACTGAGCTATACTAGGAACATAAACAAAATATTAATTAATTTATGTAAGTATTTATATGTGTGTTTTTTATACCAAGGATGGTGGCTAAGTTCATGGGGTACCATAAAGGAAAAAAAGAAAAAGAAAATTTGATGTAATTAGATGGATATTTCCAAATAGTTGGGTGTCAGACTGATAAAATATTTATATATCTGAATGAATTTTTCAGTTTATGTCTGAGTGGTACCCTTTTATCCCACAGCCTGTACCTATTCTACATAAAATTAAAATAAGTGTTGAAAATGTACTTCAAGCTATCAACTAAATCTACCACAGGTGATATGAACTTTGGGACAAAAGCAAGCAGAAGGAAGAACTATGGCTCTGTGTCTCCCCTCAGGTCAAGGAAGAACTGGTCCCCTGCAGCCCCTCACTCAAAGTCATGCTCAAGCACCTAGGACCTTTGAGTGAGTTTACTGGTGGCTTTGAACTTTTAAAACAATTGTTTATCAAACTTCAGAAAATCTTATACAGCATATTCTGCCCACAATATATAAATAAGACTGAAAATGGAGATGATCTGGTTGAAAGAGGGAGTAGTATGGAGAGCCCTCTAACTCCACTCCCATACACCATCACTAGAATCCCTTCTAGGGTGACTTTGTGGGGAACACTTTCAACTAGTAAGAAAGGTCTTGTTTACTACTGATTACTTATGCTTGGACTTCAGCATGCATGTAGAAATCAAAACTTAGGGGCTGTCAATAGTACTCATGTTCTTTCAAATTTTTTAAGTCTTTCTCAGAGAGAAATACAAGAAATACAAGAAATACAAGAAGCTTATTTGGAGGATGACTAATTGTAATAATAAAGAAAAAAAGCAGTTCAGATTGTAATTTCAAAAAGCAGTAGGCAGACTTAAATATTTCCAATTAGTTGAGAGAAAAACTGTTCTTGAGATAATCCTAAAATAGTAGAAACTAAAGAATGCTAATCTACCAAGACGCTAGGTAATTTTTAAAGTCATCAAATTTGATTACTATAAAAAGGTATAAAAATTTAGATCTAAATATCTGAAAACCCTTAAAATGCATTTCCCTTTTGACTCACCTTTAGTTTATCCTAAGTAACCATGGTACTTTTTTTAAAAAGCACTACACAATTACAATCTAATTTATTCCTTTCAAATCTGGAAAGCTATTTATTTAGCAATTTAGTAACAAAAGGCCATTTTATTGGAGAAGATAAATTAATCAGAAAAATCACAGAACTAGAAGAAAGATTTTTATAATTTATCATAAAACCAAACTGGAATGTTTGTTTCCTACCTCCTCTCCTGTTTTAGCGCCTACCAATAAGGTAAAATGTCTCTCAATTTGTCCAATAAAATATTCCTTTATTTTATGCTACAGTTCATCAGGAATGAAAAAATATTTTAACGCATCAATGAAAGAGGTCAACAATTTAAATTCAAATATACCAGGTAATAGTTTAAATTGTTTGAAATAGATTTTTTTCCACCTCTAAGATAAAAATTTAAGCTTACCTTCTGTTCCAGTTCATTTTTCCGATAGTTAATAGTAATGGAGTAATAATGTCTGTTTAGTCCATGAATTAACGCCTATATAGATAAATGATTAGAAGGACAAATTAGTATTTTTCATCTAATAAAATAAATACAACTCTTTGAAACTGTTGACATATCCTGTAGACAATACCTTTACCATCTTCTAAAAATAGCTTTTTATCCTAAGTAAATATTAAACTATTTTTTTCTCAGCTACGAGTTTAGAAGTGAGGTTTAGAGGTACAGGGCACACATTCTTTAAAACATGACATAGAGCCGCACAAATTCAACAGTTTTAGTAGCCTTGCTCAGAGTCAGAGATATGATTTGACCTCATCATAATCTAACCTATAAACTAATTATTCATAATTTATAAATAATACATAATTTATTAAGTCTGATTTTATGATTATCTACATAGGGGGCTCTTTCTTATTTCAAAAGAAAAGCCTAAAAAGACATAATAATATAATTATTCCTTCACCCACAACATTAATCTGGAGTTTCCGTTTTTCTTAATTCAGTTCTAACATATTAAAAATAACTGTGTCTGGGCTTCCCCAGTGGCGCAGTGGTTGAGGGCCCGCCTGCCGATGCAGGGGACACGGGTTTGTGCCCTGGTCTGGGAGGATCCCACATGCCGCAGAGTGGCTGGGCCCGTGGGCCGTGGCCGCTGAGCCTGCGCATCCGGAGCCTGTGCTCCGCAACGGGAGAGGCCACAACAGTGAGAGGTCTGCATACCGCAAAAAAAAAATAAAATAAAAAAATAACTGTGTCTGCATATGTCTCCAAATTAACGAAATGGAGTTTGTTTTTTAGTGGGTCCAGTCTCAGGCAACCTCACTAAGCAGAAATTTTTCCACTGTACTTGATCACCAAGACAAACAGTCAAATCATCATAAAAACTGACGCTAATGGCATGGCTTTATTAAGAAACAATAATCCTGCATGTGCTGTAATCCATTCACAGCTGCACAAATGTCTAACTCTAGCTACATAGGTTCAAATGAGGTCCAGAACAGTTTCTGTGGACCCCTCTGTCAGCCTTCTAAGACATTAAAGTACAGAAATACACCCTGGACATATCTTCAAGTACAAGAACAAAAAGGGCTTTGGGGCTAACTCTCAGGAATCTAAAGATAAAGCTAACTAAAACAACCACCACACTAATAACTGGATTTTTACAATGTAGTCTTAAGGTGTTGAGGTAGAAGAAGGGGTGGAAAGGAAACATTTGATGAGCACCTGCACCTGCTTTACACAATAAGTCTTCTAATCTTCACAACAACCCAGTAAGGTAGGTTGGTTCCATTTGTATTTTGACAGATGAGGAAATAAGACACAAATCTCAATTTGTCCTAGTTTATACCTAATAAAATGCAAAGCTGAGATTTGAACCCAAGTTTTTCTGACTCCAAAGCCCATGTTTTTTTCTATCATACTATGCTACAATGTATCTTAGGAAATTCTTAAATTAAGTCTTTGTACGTCAGGGATCAGAATGAAAACAAAGCATAGTCTTATTTTTAAACTTTGCTAGCAAAAATCGCTCCACCAAATACTAACCCATTTTAGGTATATACTATAACAATCCATTCTTTTTTGTTTTGTTTTGTTTTTGTTTTTTTTGTGTGTGTGGTACACGGGCCTCTCACTGCTGTTGCCTCTCCTGTTGCGGAGCACAGGCCCCACGGCCATGGCTCACGGGCCTAGCTGCTCCGCGGCATGTGGGATCTTCCCGGATTGGGGCACGAACCCGTGTCCCCTGCATCGGCAGGCAGACTCTCAACCACTGCGCCACCAGGGAAGCCCAAAAATCCATTCTTATATTCCTAACATCTGCTATAATAAAATGGTTGCTATATGAAATTAAAGTACTAGGAGTATCTATTAAATCCTTATTCATTTCAATAATAATCAGGAATAGTGAATTAAATTTCAGTGCCTAGATATGCTGTACTGTGTGAATCAAAAAGTGGAGCTAATCAGTGCCTCCCTTAATCTGTACTCACCTTTATGCAAATTAGGAAGTGCATCCTCTGGGTGGAAGAATTAGAAAAAGGTGCCCAGTGCTCCAAGCAAACTCAGCCTGGCTGGAGAGCAAAGTTTAGGCTAGATTTCAGGTGCCAACTGCCCTCTCACCCAATCACCTTTATGCAGTGCTTCAACTATATAATTCTACATAGTGGCCATAAAGCTAATAACAGGTATGGCCAAGAGATACAGAAGTCAGACAAATGGGCACACAGATAGGTCCACATTTTGGAGATTAACTGTACTGCTGAAATATACAGTTTGGAACTTGAAGGCACTACCTACTTGATTTTCAATTACATTATTTAGATGAAAGTAGTACAACTAACAGGCAGCATGAAAGATTAGCAGGGACAATAATAAAACAAATATAAATTTAAATCAAATGATATCCTCAAGCCATTTCCCAATTTCACTTACTCACTTGCTGTGTGCCCCAAGTACATTCATCCCAAATCATAGGTAAACTGGCCATGTACAGTCCTCCTTCCATATAAACCCAAAGGCACAGGCTCTTTTATTTAGCTCAGTGAAAAACAAATTACCTCAAATTCCCCATTCTAGTTGACATTGAATTACAAGTTGTGACAGCATACACCAAATATAAGATTAGCTTTACCAAGGGGGAGACTAGCCTTTTGACAGGGTCAAATTGCAAATTAAACATAACATATTAGCAAATGCCATAGTATGTCAGGCAGACAAAGAAGTTACATAATCAGGAAATTTCTCAAAACATCAATACTTAACTTTTAAATTTACACCTAACAAACATATGATGAATTTAGGAAAATTCAGGCAATTCTTCATTAAAACAGGATATTGTCCTGAAGCTCATTCATTAATTATTTGAAATCTGCAACAGTTTCTCATAGAAAGCATGGTTCTATTCTATAGTGTTTATATTGTGGGCTAAATAATATTTCAGTGACTGACCTGGGAAGCTAGCCACCTTTTAGAGCACTGTTTCTGGGACAATACTTTTTGGAATTACGAACAGGACTTAGCTTATTTGCTTCTTGGATATCCTGACCCTTGTTTTCTTTGCTCAAAGGCTGCCAACCTTTCAAAGTAGGAAGTTCTTCCTAGGTTGGTACTATCAGTCTAAGATGCTATTTATTCTAGACAAAGAGTGGTTTGGAGGAGGAACTAGACAAAGCAGAGTTTTGAGATCCCACTGATTAACTTCCAGGTTATTTCTATGTTTCTTTAAGCTAATCTTTAGAGTAGAGCTTTATAATTTTGTTGGTATGACAAATTCAAAGAAAAGCACACAAATAATCATTACGGTGAAATAATACTTCACTGGCATTGTCCAGACTACTGAGAAGAGGTTAGAAGTTATAACTCCATTTGCTCACTGCTGTGGAAAAGCAGGCATATTATAAAATACACAGCTTATGAACTATGTAATAACCTATTTATAGGTTCTTGATAGGTTAAAAAAGTTTCATGCTCTTAAAAAAGGCATATTTACTTAGATCTAAAGATATATGTTTGCCTTAAATTATTTTACATTGATAAACTGAAAATGTGGTACTAAATATAATCCAGTAAATCATACTTTAAAATGAATCTTTCTTTATATAAATATAATAGCTCTGGAAAGAAACAAAACATGTGCTTTGTTCCCTTTAGGGTGGAGAACTGGGTCACAAATGGCAAAAGAAGAAAAGAATTTTTGCTAAATACCTTTTCATACCTTTTGAATTTTGAGCTGTATATATACATTATCTATGCCAAAATTAATGAATTAATGAAACTTCCAAATATAGTATAAAAGAATGAGGAACTCTGGTTATGTACTAGTTCCTACAGTAACTCAGTGGATAAGCTAGGCAAATCACAAACTTGCTGGGCCTCAGTTTCCTCACCTACAAAATCATCACAATGGTTCCTTCTAGTACAACTATTTTATAACTGTTTAACAACTACCGAAAACAATGTTTTTCAAATAGTTTAACTGTGTTAGACAATGCAGTTGTACTCAGGGCTACACTTAGAGGTTCATAACCCTAGTATAATGCATCTATGCATCAACAGCTACTAAATTTCCATTCAGTTGACAACCAGTCTTCATATACACTGTGGCCCTTAAGCATCTGAAATGTTGTTGAACAATTTTTAGTGGAATAGTTTTACATTTTTAGTTACTAAAATAAATGCTTGCTAACTCTCAATTCTATACATTTGACAATAATGGTCAAATGTTCCAAGAACAAAATAATACAAAGTCACATATATTAATAGAAAAGTCTACAGTACAGGCATTATACTCTTCCCTCTCTATCAGGATTATTAATGACTTCTCATTTAAAACATGAAAGTTCACATAAACTTTGTCTATTAGATTGTCTTGTGGCAGATACTTCAACATTGTTATTAGTGCTTTAAAAATAACATTTTCTAAAAGCAATATATGTTTCATTGTAGAAAGTTTAAGAAATATAGAGAAGGAAAAACAAGAAAAAAAATTCAATAACCCTACAACCTAAAGGTAATCAATACTAATATCATATTGTAAATATATAGGCACAGTTTATAAAATATATATTTTCAAAAAGGAGAACTTGCATATGTGATTTTATAATCTTTTTCTTAACATATTTTGAACTTTCTTCAATATATTAAATAGTAGTCTACAGTATAACCCTAATATTTCCCCTCCTACTTTAAGTATGATAGTAAAAAAAAATCAGTGTTAGAAAAGCATTAGTAACCACCCACATGAGTGCTGATGGTACCTGTTAGGTTCCTATTCCTACCAGTAATAAGCTGGTTTAGGAATAAGATCCCTCTAAATACAAACTAACTTTCCTTCAAAATAAAAGGCACGGCCTTTCTGAAAGGCTTCTGATCCCTGAGGTAAAGATTCTGCTAACACATCTTAAAACTCTATTATGAATATCACCATTCACTTCAAGTTCTTCTGGGATGCTTTCTTTCTAGCTTGTCTTAGAAAACTAAGAAATTGTTTTAAGGTGTGCCTTTGTTCCGTCACTTTTTGGCTTGATCCCATTTGAGTGTTTCAGTATTGGAATTGTCTCAAAACTGTAAAGCACCCAGATAGATGTTTTCCTGATGGACGCTATAAAAACTGTGAAATAAATATATATACATTTTAATTGGAAGCCAAAACAAACTAAAATGAAATGGAAAACAATGACGCTGTAGCTGTTATATACACAGGTCCTTTTAACTTTGGTTTGGAACCTGCTTCATAAGGTTCACCTTAAATTACAGACTATAAGGTAAAAATACAAACTGGACTGATGTAGAAAGAAACAGATTTTAATTATTTAATTAACTCAAATTTTAAGGTTAAAAACCAGTGTTTAAATTTAAAAGATGAAATCTGCAACAGGTGGCTGTTGACTTGCAATTAGTAAAAACTTCTGGCAGAAACACACCATGCAGTAATCACAATGATCTTAGACTGTGAGATGCTACTTAACAAAAAAAATAATATTTGCAAAAAAATAATGAAGCAGTATGATGCTATGGGGGTTATAAGAAAGGTCATTATCACAGGCTAAACAGGTCCAATAATATATTCTCTTGGAACATGCAAGCATGGGCTTGTCTGTACCCAATCAAAAACACTAGTAGCTTATTTCATCATACTCACTATACTTTGCAGTTTTCCCTGGCTTCTAAGTAATTTTTTCAAAAGGAACACACCTCAATCCTTTGAAAGAACTTTTTCACTTTGATGAAGATTTCAGATGAGTGACTGCTGAAAAAGTAAGCATCTAAAAGTATAAAGTTATCAAAGTATAACCAAGCTTAGTTTAACTGTCAAAGCCACAACTCCCCAGAGACAATCATATGACAGAGCAAGGTTTCAGAAGGGGAGCAGCAATAGCTACTATAATGTCTCTGTCCTATGTGTTCTATTTAACCAAACACGGTATTTCTGTCCTTTTAATTAATCTTCAGAGAAGCAATTAACTATATAGACACAGGTTGTGGTGCATTTAAAAACACATTTAAAATAATTTTTGCAGACAATAAAGATCTGTGTAAAAACAATGAAGCATGTGGATGATACAAAGAAAACATTAATCACTCAGGAGGATATTAAGTGTCTGAATAACTGTAATAATGGTGGTTGACATCACTAGAAAGAACAAGATATAAACTCTAATCAAAAGAAATATGTAGTTGTGTTTTATATGATTTGTTTTAAAAGTAGGGATTAAGGCAAAAAAAGAAAAAAGAAAAAGGTAAAAATATTTAAGTACTATTTAGGAACTGCTTCTGGGGACCTCTTAAAGTATACAATAATTTACCATTATTTACTACTATAAGAAATGTCTACTAACCAAACCAATAATGATACCATGATACCTAACGCACTCCACCTAAAACCCCTATCAGTCCTTTACTACAGTGTTAACCATGCAAAGCTGTAAGGTACTCTCAAGATTAAGGCTCTACTATGCCCCCCAAAAGGGTGTCCTCAAACTATGTTAGGAAAGTTTAAAGACTTCACTGAAAGCAAACTCATATGTGAGCAAATCTAACTTTTGCAACACTATTTCCATAATCTCCTTTTAAAGCACAAGAAAAATTAATTGCAAAACAAATTAAAATGCTAAGTACTGGATCTTAAAATGGTCATTTATAACAGGCTTTTAAAATGTAAAACAGTTTTAACACATTATCAAATACAGGTATTACCTGGATAGATGGCTTGTTTAGGTGACCCAGATTTGAGGTTGTTTGTCTTGGTTCATGTCCTAAGACCATCATATTAGCATTGATCAATCTGAAGGCATCAATAACAACCTGTAAAAACAAGGTGTCAGGTCATCTCTTTTTTAAAAAGCAAGTGATGGTGCCAAGCAACACTGGACAAGGCATGATCAACTTGCATCTGTTTCTGGCCTATTTCCAGAAAATCATTTAATTATAATATTAATAAAAAAGAACCTCCTGCTGACTGCACCATCAGCACACCACCCTCTATCTTGTAATGTAAGGTGACACCAATTATTGCAATTTTCATGAAGCAGTAAAGGAAAATATTAACTTTGCATCTTTATTATTGAAATACGTCATTACTAAACTTACACCAAACAGCCTTCATTGGTGCGCATATGTCTGTCACCTAAATTTTACCTAATCAAAATGAATGACAAAGAGAAACTAAAACTGAAAGTGAGCACAAGCTAAGGGACCACATCTAAAGCCCAGCCCTGTCACATCAATTATACTACCACAGTACTTGAAATGACAACAAAATTACAACCAGCAAGGCACTTGCTCCACGTATTCTCTTCTAGTCAGATACCTTTTACTTCTTGTGACTATAAAAGACTTTGTACCTTGTCTGATGGCCTTAAATGTCCAAGCCACTGTCAAGAATACGAGGCACAATACAAGAAAACCAAGGTCATCCGTGCTTTAAGCCAGGAACATGGTATAGAATGATACAGCCCTAAGTTCATAGTAAAGAAATAACAATAGGTATCCTCTTTTTCCTAGGTGTACTCAATATTTCTGTAGAGAAACACTTCAAATTCTTACATGATACAAATCATCTTTTAGCTCATATATTAAGAGATTGAACAAGAATCACATACTATCCGAATGCTTTTCTCTGTTCATTATCATGGATTTGAAAGAACTTGTTAAAGCTTTTAAATGTTGTTAAGTTTTATGTAAAGAACTGGGGATCTTAAGACAGATGCCTCTTCCAGGGAATGTAAATCAATTACCTAGAGAATAAACTCAATACATTCTTCACATAAAAATATCTTAAAGCAGAGTAATACAGTTATTTCTAGATTTGCCTTTAAAAGTGCTAAACAACTGAGATTTATCAATGTTTTAAAATCTATTGTCTACTAGACTTTCTCATTTGTATAATTATAGTTTGAGGATACTAAGGGATTAAAAAAAAATTATTTCCAAAATAAACCAACTGGAATCTAATCAAGTCTGAAAAATCTGTAGTAAGTATTACTAAATGCTATATGCTAAAGAATAAGATTTAAAGAAAGAAAGAAAGGAAAAATCACCCTTTCTAAAAAGCTGCCATGAAGGGTCAACGGTACTAATGAATACAAACTTACACCAAAGCACTATGACAAGTGACTCAATCTAAGGCCTCCATCTACTCCGGTAATTCCCCCCCCGCCACCCCAAAACTTTGAATTTTGCTTTTATTTCTAACAGTTTGAATTTCCCCAAAGATTCCTCTTGCCTTAAAATAAAACCAAGTATCCCCAGAACATGCATGATTTAATAGTTTGTGAAAACTTTTTTCTTTTTATACAGTAACTGTAATCCAGACTTAACTTTCACAATTATGTATAAATAAATATGGCCTAGGTTTATATCTCTTGCTTATACTTAAACTTTTTTCTAATCATTTTCATAAAGTAATAAGTACTACTATCAAACATGCTTTAATCAGATATTATCATAAATAATTTCAAACAACTGTTTAAAAACATATAGAAGTAAAATTTTCTACTAAAAAGCACATAAAAATAAGATAAAATGTAGGCTAAAGAAAAGAGACCATTTTGATAGACAGATGTACAACTTAAATAAATACAAAATTAAGAATTGCTTCCCTAACCAATAGCAGTAAATATTTAAGAGCAAAGCATCATTTTGGTCCAGTTGTTTTTAGAATACTTGGATTCCATTTAAAGATTTCTGTATCATTTGTAGAAAAAGAACACTTCTACAAAACTATGAAAATTCCACAATATATCACAAAATATCTTTTTTATACTGAATGCTTCCAAACTAGAACAGGAGACCAGCTATTTTACACACAAAAAAAATCTCTGTAATATTTCTCTGGAATATTATAAACAGGTGTGAAACTTCATAAAAGGGAAATAAAAATACCAGCTAAAGAGATATCATGATCAATTAAAAACAGTCTGAAATTTAGAAATTTTAATTCTATTTAAAATTAAGAGAAAAATTCAAGAATTTAATATACTGTTCAACTAGTAAATGATGGCCTAAATGAAATGGAATGTTTAGAATGACGATTTCTGAGTAGCAATATGAAAGCCAATAGAAAATGAACACTTTACACCAAGATTAAAGGAATTTGCTGCCATCACTATAGCAACTGTCTTAAGGAAACTAACATGTTCAACAACCTGCAGACCAAAATTAGATTTAGTACACAATAAAAATATAAATATGGCAATATAGTCTACATTTTAATTTCTGTACAATTTTATAATTGCTTTTTGTGCTGTGAGAATAAGTGGGTTTCTCCTTTAGAGCAACCTATCAAAATAGACTCTTTAATGTCCAGTGCACTAATGAGCAATGGGTGAAGAAGGTGTTAATTATGCCACAGTAAGATTCAAGAAAAAGCCTTGGTGAGCACTTGGAGGTGTGTATAGGCTGAAGGCGTTTCTCCATGTTTATGTATTTACAGCATGATGCAACAGAATGACAGCAAAGTGGTCACTCCATGGATGAGAACAGAAATCTTAGATACAATAGACTGAACAAAGAACCCCCAAGGATTAATTAAGTTATGGGAGGGGGGCAGGGGAAAAATTCATTTTTGGGGGCTATATGAATTTTCTAAATGGTTTGTTTTAAAGTATATATACATTAAACCAGTTCAGCTTATGTCTTATAAGGTTATAAATCCAAAAAGTAATTTAGCCAAAAAACTTTGCACAAAACCTACCCCTTAATACGTACTAACAAAAACTTCCAAGCTAAAGTATGACAAATATTTTCAGGAATATGAAGCTAGACTTTTATAATTCCTTTCCATGCTGCAGTCCTACGCACCACATTGAATCTCCATTCACTGGCCTGACCATTTAATTTTTTCTGGTACAAGTGCCTTGAGACTTTTCAGAGGTCACTGCAACAGTAGACAGCTTATAACAAAACCATTAGCAGTTTGGCTAGCTTAGGGAAACCTCTTACTTTCCTTTTTTGTTTATTATCACTGCATGAATCTGCAGCATATGATAGTTTATAATTTCTCAGGCTTGTTAAATTCATGTTAAAGGTCTGTTTTCTTGTTGAATAAATTTTGTTCATATAATGCTGCCTATTTCATACACTCAGTCTTTAATAGCACCTTTGGTCTATGCGCAACTCACAGATCAAAACAGAGGACTAAAATAGGGGTTGATGATGCTATTTACATGTGTGATTCCTGCTGTCTTCTTGTTAGTAGCTTTAATATAATAGAAGACCTTGTCTGTTTTGTAATTAACACATCTTTACTGGAGAGATATTTGGAAGTGATTGCTGTGAATATACTGGTTAGTAAAATAAACACAATCACACACCACTTTCTGTTATCAGACAAATTTGTGAATTGTACACATTATACCCCAGATCAACAAACTGTGATATAACAGCCAAGTAGAAGACACATATTTATATAACCCTTTATTTTTCTGAAAATATGTATTCACTCTGACCTTGCAAATATAATTAGCTTGTGGGATGTGCAGATTTCAGTACCATGGTTGCTTTACTAATTGCAATTCTTGGAAATAGATACTAAATATTTGGAAGCTGCCAATACAAAATAAAAACTGCATCTTTTTTGTACATCTGTCTTAGCTTATAAAAGCAAAATAGTTTTAAAAACAATACTGTGTTCCACATTTATTCCAAGCACACCCAAGGGTCAAAGACCTATCATTTCATTTTAACAACGAATCTGGTTTAGGACACAAAACTGTAATTATTTTCAAATTCAGTTTAATCCATAATTTTTTGGCTTCTTTCATGAGTATGGTACAGTTTATCCAATATGCTATTTATTTTTAAATTCATGTTTTCATATCAACTGCTAGGTCACTGAAAGACTAGACTAAATTTCTAAAGCACCAATGTATGGTTCCCAATTTTTACATTCAAAGGAGACTAATTTTTAAGTAAAGCTTGTAAAATTAATTTAATTCAAAGCTGTTTGAAAGAAAAATGCACAAGCACTTCTGGCAGTAGATACTGTACTTCACAATTTATCTCCCTCCCCACCCCCCTCTCCTTTTTTGTTTAACAGTAGCTGCCTTTGGCATTCCCAGCTGCCCTTATATTGAAGTCAATGACTATGGGAAGTGTTTATATATAAAATGAGCTGGAAGAAAAAAAGCTTGAAAAAAAAAATTCAGACCTCAAAATCAATGTCAAACATCAAGAAAAGAAAAGAGTTACAATTCAGTGACCAGTTAGGTTACATATTTAAACACATATAAACCCACCACCATAAATAAGTCTCTAAATGACTATAAAAATGCTAGGTGTGGAAATCAAATACCCTTTATCACCCAGAAATGACCTGTTATCAACTGCTTAGGTTGTTTCTAGATTCTTTAAAAATTAAGGGTGCATGTGACCTGGGAAGTACTGCTGGGGTTTGTGACCAGTTCGTTACTTCTGCTGCCATGCACTGCCAGGCATCTATAAGAGAAAAACATCTTATGTCTCTTGTAAGCCCACGGCATAAAAAATTCAAAGAAATCTTACTTTTTATGCCATTTCCAATGAAAAGCACTAAGAACTAAAACTGACTCATGCCAAATGCATATCACTGAATTGCTGTGATTTCTTAGTCTCAACTTTGCAACACGGAAATTATTTATAAAATGTCAATTTTAGCTCTGGAAAAGCAATTCCTATGTGTATGTACATTTTCTTTCTTCATCCTTGGAGAATTGCTTATTGTAGCTAGAGATCTGTAGTACAACTTCAATATATTGGGAGAAAAGGGGATGGAGTATAACTAGCATAACGTACTTTTTTTGACAAGTGAAGACATGCATCAAAATGCAAACAGTAAAGCCACCGTTTTGGATATATATACTTTAATAAAAACAAATCGATCTCTAAAAACTAGTATGGTGAAAGGTAATTAAACATTTTTAGATTCATGAAACTTTCTAAAAAGAATATAGTTATGTCATAAAATAAATTTAGCAAAATTTTTACAGTGTATGCATGTACTCAGTATGGTATAGGTATTTAAATGCTTAAGACACTCTGCAGTCAGAAGCCTGCCTAAGTTAGAATTCTGGTTCTAACACTTGCTAGTTATTGAGCTAAGATAACTGTTATTTAACTTCTCAATGTCTCCATTTGCTCATGAATGACACCATTTAATGATAAGATTAAATGAAATAATATGTGTGTACCTACCACTATAGTTCTCAGTGTTTTTAACTATGGTGCTCATGGACTTGCCTAGCTAAGATCTCCTTTCAATAGAACCTACTGTAGAGAGCATAGCGGACTCACAAACTCCAGACGCTACACTTTTGGATCCTCTGGGGGTTCACCCCAGGTCAAACCTCCCTTGGGCTACTCCCAGCCAATGTCTGAGCACAGCAGGGGTACTACAAACCTAGCCATTCCTGCCAAATAAGGGCTTCTTCTAAAGGACAACTGTCTCAAGGACTCCCCAACAGCCTGGCTGAAACTTTCTTAGGAACATGCTGCAGTCTGACGCTCTTCCTACCCAATCCTACTTTCTCTTTCTCCTTCCACACGGTCAGACAGATTGAATCCCATTTTGGCGTTTGCTTCTTGTAGCACTCAACCTGACCAGTAAACTAAGCAGAATACTGCTACTGCAATACAATGTTAAAGTTAGAAAAAAGCCACCCTCAAAATCAAATCAGAATTATAAATTTGGTATCCACAGACATTTGGCATATGAAAATACCAACAGGAAATTAGGAAGAGACGTTTAAAGACATATTTCCCTAGGAAAATTCCTAAATAAAATAAAGAAAAAATGTAACAGCTATACTGAATATTATCTCTTTAAAAAAATGACAATATGCCTAGAATTTTGATACTCCTCTATGATAGGTATTTCTAGAATTATAGGTGATGAATAAACAGTGAACTTAAAAACTGAACTCTTCAGGGACTATTAATGAGCTACAAGATACTAGCATCTCTGGGTCACTGGTCAGATAACCAACTCAGAGTACCAATGCTATCTGGTGGCTACTCTGTCAGCCAACATAAAATGAGCAAGTGACTTCAGATTCCCCTCTAGTAGACAAATGAAATCAACACAATTGGTATGCTTATTGACAGTCCCACATAAAGTAAAGGAATAAAAGGCTCTAGAGATTAAGGGCTAGGGCTCACCCATGTTAGAAAGGCAGTAAGGAGGGGATAAGGGAAATAAAAGACTTAACATACATTTCTTGTGCTTTAACATCACCTTCAAAGAAAAATACAAATATATCCTTCAGACTGCCATCTCTCAAAAAATATAGTCCTTTTTGTAGGAAAAATATGCAAAGGTCAATTACTTTGCTATGTTATCACTTTTACATATTTTTATTGGGCTTGTTAAAATATCATATAGAAATTATATTGTCTAATACTCAACAATCAAGAGGTAGGTATTAATATTCTCAATTTATGGATAAGGAAACTGAGGTTCCGAGGACTTGAATACATTAAATGAGATGACAACCAGGTAAGTGATACCACTATCATTTGTACATACACAGCATGCCAAAGCCAGTACTCTTCATCACCAAGCTATTTGATGTAACAGTTATCCTAACACAAATGCAAGAAAAGATCACTCTTAGATTCAGTTACTTCACAGCAAGGTTTGTGTCTTATTCACCACTGAATATACATTCCCCAGCAGAGTACCTGGGGCACCTAATATGGTGCAGAATAAATATCTATTAAAATGAAAAGCTCCAAGAAAGCATTTTTGGTTACGTTTTTTGGGGGGTTTTCTGGGCCACACTGCGCTGCATATGGGATCTTAGTTCCCTGACCAGGGATCTAACCCACACCTCCTGCAGTGGAAGCACGGAGTCTTAACCTCTAGGCAGCCAGTGAAGTCCCTTTGGTTACCGTTTTATATAAAGTTTTACCACTGAATGCCCCCACAAATTCATTATCTATAAAAATCTAATCACTAGCTTTACAAAATATATACTTCCCATTTCCTTACCACCGCTCAGTTTTGAATTCATGAAACACTCAAACACCACAAAGCACTGACTTGTGTTTAATTAGGAATAAAAACTGTATACAGAAAAGCTATCTGGCATGTAAAAAGTGGCAGTGGGCATCTACTGAAAAGCTTACTACTAGTCTAAGAATAATTACTGATTATTAGAATAATAATCAACTATGACTTAGAAGAAAATTCACCACCATAATCAATTCTACCCTCTTCAGGAAATTAGTGATAACAACAGACTAAATCCGCCAAAACTAAGTCCCAGGCCCAGAAACATCCTCACAATTAACAAGGGTTAATGTCAAATCATTTGAATATGATCTTAAACAATTAATATACATGGGCTACGCAAAGGCCTTTTATACAAAGTCATAGTTTCCATTTTCCGGTACAACACTGGCATTAAGGACAGGGAGTAGATCTTACTCTCCTGTGTGTCCACTGTATGCCTGGCACACAGTAATGATCAATAAATGTCTGTTGAATGAATGACCAGGGATCGTTAGATTGGGGAAAGAAAAGCATTCAAGAGGCAAAAGAGTCAATAAATAATATTCTTATAGATAATGGGACATTGTTTTAAAGGTTTTCCTATATCTTTACAGAAACAGCTGAATTCAAACTAATTTGAAGCAGATGTCTATCACTCAAATGCATAGCAATTACTAAACAATAATAAATTAGCTCAGAAATTATATTACTAATACAGAAGCTCTAAATTAAAAGAATAAAACTAAGAACTGTTAGTTCTATATCAGATATATGCTTCTTAGAATTTTAAACATAAAATTGCTTTAAAATTCTTAGCTGACAATTTCTGATTTATCAGCTAAATTAATGTTATAATTTAAGACTATTAAGTCTATCAGGAATAGTACATGCACATTAGCACCTAAAATATTTTCTTAGACATCCTCACAGATTGTCTAAGAGTGTTATAAAACTTCAAATTGATACTAGGAGTAAAAAACAGGACACAAACAAAAGATAATATAGTAACTAACCTTGTTCCAAGAGTTGGATGAGTATGCTCACAGAGCTATATTAGGAATGGAAATAGAATTTTTATGTGTCCTATTTTCTATTTTTCTCTTTCAGTCTGAAAAACTAGGCAAAGGAAAGGTATGTGTATATATACAATTTGAGATAAGAATTATTCAGCCCTAATTAACCTTTATGGGATACTGATCAACAGAAAATCTTATGAATGACAGCTATTCTAAATATCTTTCACTACCTTTGGAAGACAAATGACATGATAAACTTGAACTCTAACTCTGATTACACAAGGCTCGGATTCATCAAGGTTAATGTCTATGAACAAACTGGCTCACTGACCTTGTCAATCTCATGTTTCACTCATTTAATAAGTGATCACCGCTAATGTATACAAATTACTTAACCTCACAAAATTAGTTGCAGTTTTCTTATATGCTAAAAGTCTGAATTGATAACAGCTAGCTGACCACTGAAACATTCATTCCTGATTTTACCTTACATACATTTATTTTAAAAAAACTACTTTTTGCAGACACTGCATCAATTCCAAGATATGGAAACATTTCTCCCTTAAAAGAAGCTCCAATCTTGTGAGAGAGACAACATACAGACAGGTGAATGCAACACAAAATGGTTTTAATCACATCAATCATTTCAAAGGCCAGAATTTTAAAGTAATATATTCATTTTCTTTTTCATCAGCATGCCCCAGAGAAATATGTTGGAAAAACAGTAAGTGCTCAATAAAAAAATCAGCTGAATCAGAAGAGTGTTCCTAAATTAGTCTGAACATACAAAATATAAACGGGAAAGTTTTCATTTCTTTTGTAATTATTACCTTCATCTTCCTAAAGTGAGCAAGTTAGTAATTAATTTATAGACTTGTTCTTAACAACATTTTCAGAAATGCTCACGTTCTATTTTTTTAAATATGCTAGTTGTTTTTCCTGTTAAGTATCAATTATTTTAATCTTCAGAATAATAAAGTGATATTTATTGCACACCTTCTATATTCATGTGCACTGTAATGATTACATATATCACTTTATAATATTCATAATGTAATACTATGAGATAGTTACTAAAATCCCTGTTTAATAGATGAGAAAGCTCAAGATTAGGTAAGTTGCTCAAGGTCATGCTATAAAGAAGAGATAAAAATTGGATTCTAATACAGGCCTGATCCCAAAGCCTGTGCTCTTTACTTTATGCCCAGCCTTTATGGTATATAATTTTTAATAGCAATAAGAAAATGCTAAAACAAAACTATTAGTGGAATAGTTTAAAATTGTCACCATCTTAAAACTTTCGAATACAAAATTTCTTGGATGAGTAAAATATTTTCCCCCTTACCTTGAAAAACACATGACCTTCTAGATATCTGAAAATAAAAGGTAAGCTCCTATAACATACATTCCCTAATTCTTTCCTCCTATATTTTGTAGTTACTCTTCAGAGCCCTACCTTTTCTGTAAAACGCTGATTAAAAGACAACAATAACAGAGTGATGTCCTTAAAATTCAGTCCAAACTTCATTTACTTTATGCAGTCTACACTGATTTCTGCCTACTTTTAATCTGCATTTACTATGTTTGCTATACAAGTACTATTTTATTGCATATTGACACATAAAAGGTTCTAAATAAGTATTTGTTGAATCATTTGTCACTAGCAACCAATTTAATACTTAGTTACAGAAACAAAGCAGTACCAGTATAATTTGTATTATATCAGTATGCAGTGTAGGATTACCAGCACATAACTAGCAGAATGATACCTGGCTCACTAGTGACACTAAACGTATATGACTTATCTTCTCAAAAAGACTAAGACCATTTTTTATTTAATTTGTATCCCCATTAGCATACAGGCATATCAGCTGTACTTAAGAAATACCTGATGATGAGTTGATCTGAAACTAAACACCACATTTTCAGAAGCCCATTGAGTATTTCCAATCAAAGTAAATAAAAAATCTTCAAGAAAGTCCAGCCAGTGTGAAGATTTATTTGAGATAAAGGGGTTTTAGTGATTGTATTTTCAAAATAGAGAACAGACACAAAGATTGTTTGGAGTTAGCAGGTAACATGTGAACATTTTACTGACAGGAATCCTGACAAGAAAATTAGTTCTCAAAAGTAGTCATGGTTGTAGGCTAGTTTTATGACTTTGCACAAAGTGACTGTTCTTTTTGCCTTAATGAAGAAGTATAGTCATATTACAAGTTGAATTTACTTCTAAATTTGTTGCTGGATTAAGTCCAGCTGTAGGCTGAATATACAAGATAACAAAACATTAAGCAAGAGGTTGCCACCATACCACTTGAGAACTGAAGTTTAAAATATTTTAATACGTGTTTTCTTTACAAGTAAACTAAAACAGAATCTTAAAAACTATTTCACTGGTAAGTTTTGAGTGGAGCTCGCTGGTAATTTCTATAAGCTTACACTCCATTTAAATTACAAATGTTATTATCATTGATTTTTCGCCTGTATCATTTTTAAACATTTCCAAGATTATGTGATATACAGAGTGATATGGATTCTTTATCATATAGTACATTTTATTTTTTATGTTGGTCTCAATGTTTGGTCCTAGGGATGTCACAAAAGCTGACAGACATGAGTCTGTCTAAACTGTTTTTAATTAATAGAAAAATACTATATGAGAAAATCAATTAATATATAATACCTACTAAAAATAGTACACAGAACTCTCGAGAACTCTGAGAAACTGCAGCTCCTTCCTCTTGACTTATGTTGAAGGGAATGATATCTAAACACGTAAATTAAGAGAAGGCCCTGCAATGACTATGGTACTCATTTTCCATTCCTGAGTTATTCTAATTACATTGTTCATAACTGTCTAATATTAAAGAGCCAGTAAACAGCTTGAGTTCTGAAATTTTATAGACCTAGATTTGTATCCTTGTTCTGCTGCTTAATACACAATAGTATGATTTTGGGCAAAGTAATCTTTTTGACCCTAAATTTTTATACCCTTTCATTGACAGATGGAATAATAGAACCTATTTCCAGAATTATCCAAAAGAATAAATGAGACAAGTTCAAATGATTATTGCCGTAATACCTGGCACATAGCAATAATTCCATAAAGATAAAGTCAAGTCACTATAAAAGGAAATCAACCAGTTTGAATCAATTGAGATTACAAAGAAAGAATCCATTTTTACCTAATCACTCAAAAAAACAGAGATAATACTGGGACTTACAAAAATGAAAATACAAAAATATACAGGAAAGAGGTATTAAAAGAACAGACACCCACTTAAATCCTTTATATATAGATTGTCATTTAACTCTTGATCTAATCATTGCCTTGCTAAATATTTTGACAGCTTTGATAAATCATGTGCAGGGAAGGGGAAGGGAGAGTCCTATGTTATTCTTCATTTTCTTGTAAGTTTATATTCTTAAGTATAATGATTTAACTAGAACACTCTGGCCATGGACTTACTAACATCTAATTTAATTCAGTTTTGAGACACTGAGAGAACTATAAATTATAACCAAACTCAGACACCTTATAAATGAAGTTACATTATTGACAAAAAAATGGATCCTTATTTGAGGTGATATAATTGTATGAATCTCGTTAGGTACAACAAGTGATGCGAATCATCAGTGATAGATGCTTATACTAAATTTTTTCCAAATAATTTTTTTCATGACATATAAAACTAGACAGCGATACATGTAATTTCCTAAAGTAATTTTTGATATATATTTTTAAATACTACACTTTACCACATGACAACAGAGTCATGTGATGCAAGTATATTTTTTAATGAAATGCATTCTTTGAATCATGGTTAATTAGAAACAAACAATGCAAACTCCACAGTTATATAATACCTAAACCAGGTTTGGAAACTAAAACTGCCATTTAAAATACTATAAACAAGATAACCAAAACACATATTCATTTATTTACATTCTATTTTGAAAATGCTTTCTTTCATTGTATTTAAGTTTATATTTTCCTTTTCAAAGCAGCCACCATCACATGAGTTAAGTATCCTAAAAAATCACACTAAAACTACAAAACAGAATTCTAATTATGTTTAAAACTAAGCTTCAATTATTAGTAGCATATATTGTGGCATGGGAATTTAATCAGATAATTCTATTATATTTCTAAAATAATAATTATTACTTAAATGAGTTACTTATGGGTTACTTTTTTATAAGGTATCTTAATTATCAGAGAATTAAACTTAAATATTATACTGTACTTTAATTCATAAAACTAACAAATGTCAAAGATTTTCAACTCCTTTTATCTATATCAGTTAAATAACAATACACTTAGTAAAAAAGAAAGTGAATAAATTGAAATATAGTTATATAGCAAGCCTCAGAAGTTATCCATTCAGAACTGCCTAGTATTATCAGTTTCTATTATTATTGTTTTTGTGGCTAGTTTCTACCTCTAAAAAGCTAAATCACATCTAATAGGATCATGATTTAGAAAAGACCTCAATTTTTATTCATCACAATAATATAATGTCAGAAAGTGTTCAAATTCATGACAGATAAAAACTCCATGTTTAAACAGCCATATTTAGTTTGTCTGAGCTGGTGAGCAGATGTAAATGTAATCTGCAATACTATCAAACTCCAGGTCTGATAAGCTAATATTTATTTTTAAGTGCTCCAAAAATTATTTGTAAAAGCTCCATAAAAAGGATTCCATAAATGTATTGTGATTGTATTTTAGCAATTATTCTACACTACAATGGACGTACATGCTCAAACAAGACACCTCAGCAGTATTTTAAAGCAGTAACCACCTAGCCAATTTCTGTATGTTCTGTAGTTTTTCTAATCCACTCTCCCTGTGGTTGAGCAAAATCGAATTGCCTCTCACATTTGCAGACAGCTCTGTGAAGGTGATAATAGAGCTGCTCCCTGCTGTCATGAGGCAGGAAATAGGAAAATGGCATATGGGGCTAGAAAGAAAGAAAGAAAAAAAAAAAAAAGAAAGAAAAAAAGAAAAAAAAGAAGGAAAAAAGAACTAAACATGAACAAAAGATTTCAACAAAGAACAACTATAACCCAATATGCTTTGCAAGTTAATCTCTTTTCAGAATCATTTAGCATATCTAATCATTCATCTGTGTCCTCACTCCAAAAATGCAAACGGTTGATACCAAATGTTTGGGTCAAGTTTTCACTGTCTAAAATATTTGGAACCTACAACTGCAGAATATGTCCTGCACAATGTCTGCAAACAGAGCTCTTTAGATTTTTTAAATGTGCCAATCCCAAATTCACCATTTTAAAATAAAAGAAGGTACAGCAATGTTTATTAAAATATTTATAAAATGTGTATAGAAGGCTTTCAGTATGATTAACATTCCTAAATCTATGAAATAAAAATTAAAGATAAACATTTATAATTAGACTAATTAAAGTAGAAACAAATCTCTAAATAGGTAAATTGCTAATGATAATACCAAGACACATTTATTAACTGGTACAGTTTTTTGTTTGGTTGGTATTTTTGTGTAATTAAGAATCATGCTTTAAACAAAATAGATTTTTATGTGATGTATCTGTAAATAGAATGTGGCAGGAGATGCTAATAAAGATAGAATCCACTCTACCTTTCCTTTTACACTCTGAATGGGATCCACAACCACTGCCACAGCTCTTTCCGACAAGGCTTCAAAGCTCTGCTGAGTGTTGATATCCACACCAGAAAGCCAACAACCAAAGCCAGGGTGACTGTGATACCAACCAACAACCATCTCAGGCCTGAAACAAAGAGGGCATTCAGCCGTTCAGAACAGAATAAGTAATACATTTATGATAGAAAAGAAACAACACACTAACAGGGTATAAATTAAGAAGACATGAAAAACACACAGGTGTGAAAAAGCACCATTAGAAACACTGAAATCATACACCATATTATCCAGAAAACATGGAAATGAAAAAGTGTGACAAAGGAGTGCTATCATTAAGAGATGCACATTAGCAGTGGTAGATAAGGCTTTCAGTTTTTCACCTTGTTACCACACTTTCTCAGAGCCAGTTTTTACCCTTTCAGCATTCAAGTAAATATCTACTCTTTAACTCCTTAGCTCTGGGAGTTGGATTTTCCAGGCAGAGTACATTTTTAACAATGGACACCAGGATCCACTGTTGTGAAAGGATTAAATATCAATTAAACCAGCAGTAGAACTAGGAACTCAGTCAAAAACCAATTTGCACTGTTCTGCTCAGCTGCTGAGCCTTTTGCTAACATTAATTTTGAAGTTTTTTCCACAGTAGAAGAATTTGAGCAAGAGAATGACAACTATTGAGAGATTTAATCTGGGGTAAAAAACTTGAACAATATTTGGATTGTACTTTCCCTGTCTTTAAAACTCAATATGACTACAAATATAATTAAATATTCAGAATTTTATTTAGCTGCAACTCTCAAATTTTGGAACATACAAGCTCTTTCAATTATAAGTGACTAGAGAGTAACTCCATATGCTAAACGGTGGGAAGCTACAGTCCAAATTTACTATGTAACAGTTGAGAATTTTAACATGAGGCAGTTTCCTAACTGGCAAATTTCTATGATTCTAGAGGAAAGAGATATTAGATAGGTGGTGCAGAGCACTGACAGTGATACTTTTACATTAATTACGTGGCTTTTTTCCCCTAAGAACGATATTCACGAACATGTAAAATTCTGAGATACATTTCTGAAAATATTTCCCATAATTCCATTATATGATCATTTGAAATACTTACCTTCCTGTCTGCTTCAACATATCCAACATCTTGGCTTGGAACACTGGATCGACTGCCTCCACACTGACACCCTGATATAGAAAGAAAGCAAAACGATTAGCTTCTATAACAATGAGAAAAAAATTATAAGATAAATGAACAAAAAGCTACTGCCTAAAAACCTGTGTATATTATTTTGGGATACCAAAATAAGTTAATAGGTTTTGATATCCATATTTGATACCCACTCATGTCATTCAATTATAAACCATACATCAATAAAACTTTTTAAATTGCCAAGCACCAAGAAAACCAAAAAATTGCCAAGTACCATACTGCTGTTAGCTAATGAGTTAAGATAGTTTTTTTTTTTTTTTTTTGAGTTAAGATAGATAGTTTTTAGGCTCCTTTAATAGAGTTTATGGGGGCTTCCCTGGTGGCGCAGTGGTTGAGGGTCCGCCTGCCAATGCAGGGGACACAGGTTCGTGCCCCGGCCCGGGAAGATCCCATATGCCGTGGAGCGGCGGGGCCCGTGAACCATGGCCGCTGAGCCCGCACGTCCGGAGCCTGTGCTCCGCAACGGGAGAGGCCACAACAGTGAGAGGCCCACGTACCAAAAAAAAAAAGAAAAAACAAACAAACAAAAAAAAGAGTTTATGGCCATGACTAATGTGTGTGTGTATATATATACACACACCAGAAATACCAAATAAGTGAACCAACTATTTTTTGGTTAGATCAGTCTAGGCAAGCATACTTCCTAACGTCATCCTCTGATAACTGATAAGCACTAGGCCTCTTCCATCTCATCTGAAGTTCTACAAATATTGTGCTATTATAATAATCAACAGTTCAAGTTGGTTTTTTTTTCTTCAGTAATATAAACACCTTGAGGAAGGAAAATAATTTAATAGTTTCCCAGAGTTGTTTTTATTTGTTTTTTGGTTGGCTGAGTTGGGAGGGGAGGATGTTCAGTGCTTTAGTTAGGACTACTTGGTAGATTAGGCAATTGGAGGGAAATATATACATTTGAATATTACCTCAAATATAACAGCATTCTCAAAATATTCCCCACAAGAGGCAATCTGCAACCAAGTCTTTTAAATGCTGCATTATTTTGCTAGTTCAACCAAAAGAAAATTTTAGGACATGGAAGAATTAAAGGCATTCATATTATCTCTCCAGTGATAGATCACTGCCATTATAGCTCCCTCAAGGTTTTCCTCTAACATCAGGAATTTAAGTCTAATCTACCTAAACAAACCAGTTAACATAAGCACTTCTTCCCACCAAAATAAACAGTATTTTGAATTCTAATTGAGAGTGCATCCTCAAGAACAGGGGTATGCAATCTACTGCCTACAGCCTAAGAATGTTTTTTAACATTTTTAAAGGGTGGTTTAAAAAAAAACAAAACAAGAATATGAGACAGAGATATATGTCTTTACAGAAAAAGTCTGCTAACTCTTGGGCTAGAAGAAAAACTTTCCGACTCTACTACAGAGAATGAACATGGGGATCAAATATTCTATTTTATACTGTCAAACAAGCACTTGTAGTACAAGGAAATAAACGATATTAAAACTTAAGAACCCTTTACTACAATGGATATCCACATAAGGACATTCATCAGACGAATATACATATTATATTTTCTTAGGCAAATAGATGAGAAGGATATATGTGTTATTTTTCGGAAGGTAAGTAAATGGTTATTGTTTTTTGGCTATTAAAAAAAAATCTAAATACACACCTATCTACAAGTTCAATGCATTAAACAAAACAAAACAAAACAACAAACTCCCACAAAGAACAATGCATTTTAAATGCATTAAAGTAGAGGACTTTCAAAATGTGTATGCAGTATGGTTCGTCTATTAACAAATTACCATGCGAAAAAGGCAAAAAGAACTAAAGTTTGTCATGGTTTTTTGTTTTTTTTTTTAAACTTAACATTTTGAATAGGAAAAGCTTAAGAGTCATTTATCACCATACACAGAACATTTTAAAAAGGGTGATATTTCAAAACAATAAAAACAAAACATGAGGACTAGATAATGTAGGTGAGTTGAAACTCTAATTAAGAGTGTCTCTGGGGGCTTCCCTGGTGGCGCAGTCGTTGAGAGTCCGCCTGCCGACGCAGGGAACACGGGTTCGTGCCCCGGTCCGGGAAGATCCCACATGCCACGGAGCGGCTGGGCCCGTGAGCCATGGCCGCTGAGCCTGCGCGTCCGGAGCCTGTGCTCCGCAACGGGAGAGGCCACAACAGTGGGAGGCCCGCGTAAAAAAAGAGTGTCTCTGAAATCTTTTGAACCAAGTGTTCAAACTAATCAAACTAGTAACCTACTATTTTAAGGTAACTAACTTATAAATCCGGTACACTATGCTAGTTAAAGCTGAAAGAACAAGTAAAGGGATTAAATGTTAGCATCACTCAATTTGTGGATCTACAGGGAATTCATAATGCATTTAAAAGATCAATGATTTGATTCAATACAGTCTAAAAATTTCTATCATTAATCTTATAATGAATTTTTCTATCAGAAAGAGAAAATTACAATATGATGAGAGTTAATTTACACAGGAAAAGAAAAAAGAAACACGTTTACTTGCATCAGGCAACCAAAAAAGTACTCACTGTTCCTGACTGTGGCATAGCAAACACGTCAATCACTCTGACGGTGTAATCATCAACAAATTCTCCAAGCATCAGACCCATAACTTCCATTGGAACCCCAGCACGACCATGTTTTAACATCTGTAAAGAGGAAGATATATAGACACAAAGCTTTGAGATCTTTGGACCCACCCCCCTTTTTAAAATTAATAACTTAATTGTGTTTCAGTGGAAATAAAACACATGCACCTAAAACAACAGCTTATGTGTGAGAGGGTTAACGTGAAAAATATTCCGAAGTAAAAGAGAGAAAGCAGCTGAACTCTCTGAAGCAAGTAACTCCATTCAACACTTACTTTTAACAGTGCCAGGGAAGAGATATAGACTTGTTCTGCTGTGTCCACTGCAGGAGCATCTGTAGGTGGGCCCTAGAAACAAGCATACAAATCATTATAAATACAAAGAACTTATGAGTTTAAAATTAAAGTTACAAGTTATTTAAACATGATTGTTTTAAAAGAGTTTAGGGGAAACATGGTAAGTATTCAGCTACAACACAATCAAAACAAGCTTGTAAATATCAAACCTGTAGAAAACATCAAACTTAGTACTCAGGTAAGTGTCCAATGGACAGAATGCTTGAATCTTTCAGCGATGCTAATTTACCTCCACTACAAAATAACTATAATGCACCAATTAGCTATGTTTCTTACCCCAACGTGAATGTAAACTGATTAACTGAAGGACCAACACGAACAGTAAATTCTCTGAGCTTAATTTTCAGCTAAAGACAGCATGTAGATTAGGGCTATGGGATCTCTGCAGAAACTTAGGTATGGGGGGGGGGCGGTGAGGGGTGGAGAAGACTTCTAATCCCTAGGTGAAAGAGCTGTGAACAACATGCTCTTCACTTCACCTGATGAAGTTGTTCCCCTCCCCTATACAACATCAAATTTAACACAACTGCCCCAGATGTGAACAAACTGGTTGAGACTGGTATAGCTAACATGAAAATACTTCCAAATCCTGACAACTACCTTTAAAACAAATATTACTATTAATCTTATTACAGCCTAAGAAGATACTATGTTTCCCCCTAAGGATTCTATCTTCTTCATCAAAATCACCAAACCACTATTTAGTGTAACATTCTGCCACACAAAGTAATTTAGATATAGTCCTTACCCTCAAGATGACTACAATCTTATAAATTTAATTCTGCCCCAATCAGTGCACATGGAAAGCTTCTTGTTTTTTAATACTGAGCAGTCCTGGGAAACTAAAATGAGATGTGACTTTTTTTTTTTTTTTTCCCGGTACGCAGGCCTCTCACTGCTGTGGCCTCTCCCGTTGCAGAGCACAGGCTCCGGACGCTGCAGGCTCAGCGGCCATGGCTCACGGGCCCAGCAGCTCCGCGACATGTGGGATCCTCCCGGACCGGGGGACAAATCCGCGTCCGCTGCATCTGCAGGCGGACTCTCAGCCACTGCGCCACCAGGGAAGCCTGAGAGATGTGACTTTTACTTGCCAGGTCCTGTTTTGCTTAAAGTTCCCTTTCCTCAACAATAACTCTATTACAATTACATAATGAACACGTTAGCTATCTAAATTGTAAGTCAATATTCTATCTTGCTTTCATGGATTTGCTTATTACTAAAATTAAAAAATTGCTTTACTCATTACATTTCACACTTATAGGTCTGTGTGTACTTTGTGCTTCTTGTCTATTTATATGCCAAATTCTGTGATGTTTTGTTTTGTTTAAAAGCTCATAATACTTACTGGAAGCACTGAGTATGAAAAGTTCTAGAATAAGTTTTCTCTAAATATAAGCATCACATACAAAAACTACCTCTATTTCCTTATATACAAAGTGGTGAGAAAAATAAAATCCTTCAATCCTTCAAATTTTATGTTTAAAAATACATGGCAGATAACATATTTTAAAAAGGAACGAATTCTTCATTGTTATCACCTGATGCAGCTTTGCTGCTTGCCTTTCAAATAGATATGAAAATTCTAAGGTAAGCTAAAGTGCTATCATGCCAAAACATTTGTTGAGGTCACCACATAAAACAAGATAATTTTGTTGATATGACAATTTTATTCATCTAATTAAGAAAGTTAAAAAAGTTTAAGAAAAAAGAGAAGAAATAGTAAATTAGTTGTCACAAGATGTTTTTGGGGAAATAATACCCTAAGGTCAGGATAATGAACACTGTATTCATAAAAGTTATTTCCTAATTCAGAACAACTTAAAAAATGCCCATGACAAAAGTTAAAACTGATATCTAGGCTAGAGTTATTAATACAGCCTTTCTCAATGTGCCAGGAAATACTTATTAAGAAAAAATAAGAATAGGGAAATAAAACATCACATCATCACCAAAATGCATTACTGACAAAGTTCAAAAACTATTTCTGCCAAAATGCATTACTGACAGAGTTCAAAAACTATTTCTGCCATCAATGAAAGAAGAAACACTGTTTTGTTCAGCATTATATATATCCAGTACCTAGCAAAGTGCCTGGCACACAGAACTCACTAAGTATTGGTTGGAAAAAAAGAATGAACAAGTTAAGGTAGTGCAAGCCAATGGAACAGGAAGGGAAAATACCCACCAGTTACCCTGGGAGAGAGAACAAGCCATATGCAAGCAAGTACAAAGATCGCTAGCTCCTCTCTCACTATGTTCTTCTGGTTCAGAAACATACTAACAGAAAACCATGTAGCTGGCCTCTCTATTGTTGTTTTTTGAGACAGCAGCCAGTGATATTTCCTGTTACCCTTCTCACTCTATTACTACTGTTTCTTGATCTAGTTAGAATAAATTTCCCAGAAAACAACTTGACAAGAAGTAGAGAAGGGTTTGTAGCAGTGAACTGCAACCTAAAGAAAAAAAAAAAAAGAGTAACCCATGTAAAACACTGTCTATGGAACATGTGTTAAGGATCTCTGGAGCAGATGCTATCATTTTTCTATCATCATGCTCACCTGTTCAGAATAGCACACAACCAGGCAATGAAGAAAACCCCATTAAATATCCTGGAAACTGAGCTAAAACAGTTATGTAAGAGCCAGTACAGCTGTAGATCAAAGATGACCTGAGTTGAGAAAACTGTGGAGCAATGTACAATTTACATACATTGCCTTTCAGCAAACACTCCTGAGGAATAGCATTCAGATAATTCAAAGAGAGGAAAGTCATTTAAAAATAGGAATCATATACAAAATTCTGGAAAACTATTTGGCACCAGCAGAATACAAGACGATTTCTTATCTTTGAAATAGATGAAAAGATGAAAAACAGTTAAGAATTAAAGTTACACTGGAGTAAACAAGGGTAAAAATAACACTATGACAAGTTTAATTCAGTGATACAGAACATAAACTTTTGAAGATGTCTTAGAATGTAGAGTAAAAAAGTTACAGATGAAAACTATTAAAAATATAATACTAGAGGAGAAAGGAAGGAGATGTAAGCTAAGAAATACAGTTGATCCTAAGAATAAAATAAAATAAGAAATGGAAAGCATCAATAAGACAAAGCTGAAGAAAACTTTCTTGAATGAAAAACAATTCAACTTTTGCATCACTAAATGTCAGGCAATAATCAATGAAGAAAAGTGTTATATACATTGTAAAGTCTTAGGTAAATCTTAACTACATGAATAAAGCAAAATTTCTAAAACCATACAAATAGAAAAACTACATAACCTGAAGAAAAAAATGCACCTCAGTTGACTTTGAATTTCTTTGCAACATTAAATGGCAGAAAACAATGAAACAACGTTTCAGACTTTTAAGAGAGATACCCTGTGGAGTCAAAAACATTACACTCTATGAAAAAAAAAACGTCTGAAGGCCCACAAATATATTACTATATACACAAGGGCTCAGAAAATATGATTCCATGTATCTTCCTTCAAAGAACTTTTTGAATAAATGATCCAGTTGAGACTCCACAAATCAAAAATAGAAAATTAAAAATGGAAAAGCCATTATACAAAACAATTTGTTAAGACCACTGAAAGCAGTTAAAAACAGAGAGCTAAATAACATAAATAACCAGGGTTCAAAACCACAGATCTCACCCAATAACTATATAGGGCAATGGAGAGAAATGAAGTATACAAAACTCTCTGTTTGACATATAGGAGGGGAAAAAAGAGATCTGTTTAAGTGTTGACTTAGACTATTACAGAAATATGGATTTGAGAGTCTTTTGAACAAATTTAAAGTAACCACAATAAACATTAAAACTGAATATACACCTTACCAAATCTCTGAAGAAGAAAAAGCTAACACAACACTGACAATAAAAAATATGAAATGAAAATGAAATGAAAAAATATAAATGAGGTATAAATGAGGTAAGGTCCCCTGTTAAAGGCCTTCTATAATGGGTTTAAAATGGAAATTCATGTATATGCTGCTTACAAATAAGAATTAAAACAAAACAAAAGGATTGGTGAGATTTGTCAGTGACACAGCTATTTCTTTTTGCAAAAGAAGCCACAATGGCCACTATATTTTACTTACCTTGCCTTTCTTCAGTGATGTGTTACATTAATAGATTTCCTAGTATTAAACCACCTTTCCAGGATAAATTGTTCAAGTTTAATTTACTATTTTTATACTAAAATTTAAAATATATTTATATTTAATTTTTATTTATATTACTATATATATTATTATGAGTGAGACTGACCTGACATTTTCTTTTTTTCTGTTAAATTTGTCAGGTTTTGATATCATTATGCTAGATGTATAAAATGAATTGGAAAGTTTTACAACTTCCCATTTTCTATGTTGTAATACAATGTATATATACTAAATTATCTATGCCTTCAGATTTAAATTTGGACAAGTTCACTAATGAAACATTTGGCTCTGACGCTGATTTTGGAGCTAATTTTTATAACATCTGCAGTGGTATTAATAAATTCAGGTTACCTGTCTTGAAACTAGATGGAATATTATATTGTTCCAGAAAGTTTCGTTTCATTTAGATTCAAAGTTATTACCATAGAATCGAACATATTCTACTTTATCTTTCCTTTTTTAACTGTTCAGTATGGAAAACATTTAAAACTAAATTTGTTTCTCCATGTCACATTATCACTACCCAGATAGATCAATGATTTACATTAAAAAAAATCAAATCATAACCAAAACCATGATAAAAATATTGGTGAAGGGAACACCTCCTAATTCATTCTATGAAGCCAGCCAGCATTACCCTGATACCAAAACCAAAGACACTACAAGAAAAGAAAACTACAGACAGACCAGTATCTCTTATGAACATCGATGCAAAAATCCTTACAAAATACTAACAAACAGAACTCAGCAGCATATTCAAAGGACTATCTATACACATGACTGAGTGGGATTAAAACTTGCAATGCAAGGATGGTTCAACAAACAAAAACTGGCCAATGTAATACACCACATCAACAGAATGAAGGGGGAAAAAAACCCCACATGATCATCTCAATTGATGCAGAAGAAGCATTTGACAAAATTCAACTCTTTCATGAAAAAAACACTCAACAAACTAGGTATAGAAGAAAACTACCTCAACATAATAAAAGCCATAGATGAAACATCCACAGTGAACATAATGTCCCATGTTGGTGAAAGACTGAAAGCATTTCCTCTAAGATGGGGAACAAGGCAAGGATGCCTGCTTTCACCACATCTATCCAACATAGTACCGGAAGTTCTAGCCAGAGCAATTAGGCAAGAAAGAGAAATAAAAGGCACTCAAGTTAGAAAGGAAAATTTCTCTGTTTGCAGATGATATGATCTTATACAAAGAAAAGCCTAGGGCTTCCCTGGTGGCGCAGTGGTTGAGAGTCCGCCTGCCGATGCAGGGGACACAGGTTCGTGCCCCAGTCTGGGAAGATCCCACATGCTGCGGAGCGGCTGGGCCCGTGAGCCATGGCCACTGAGCCTGCGTGTCTGGAGCCTGTGCTCCGCAACAGGAGAGGCCACAACAGTGAGAGGCCTGCGTACCGCAAAAAAAAAAAAAAAAAAAAAGAAAAGCCTAAAGAATCCACAAAAAGGACATTAGATCTAATAAGTGAATTCAGTGAAGTAGCAGGATACAAAGACAACATTCAAAAAACCATGCAATTCTACATACAAATAATGAACAATCTGAAAAAGATATTACAAAAATAATTTCATTTACAATAGCATCAAAAAGAATAAAATACTTGGAATTAACCAAGAAGATGAAAGTCTTATACAATGAAAACCACAAAATAATGCTGCAAGAAATTAAAGAAGACATAAATAAATGGAAACACATCTCATGTTCATGGACTGGAAGACTTAATATTGTTCAAATGTCAAAACTACTCGAAGTGATCTACAGATTCAAAGCAATCTCTGTCAAAATTTCAATGACAACTTTTGCAAAAATAGAAAACCCATCCTAAAATTCATATGGAATCTCAAGGGACCCTGAACAGCCAAACAATCTTGAAAAAGAACAAAACTGGAGGACTCAGACTTCCTGATTTCAAAATTACTACAAAGCTACAGTAATCAAAACAATGTGGTATTGGCATAAAAACAGACACATAGACCAATGGAACTGAACAGAGAGCTCAGAAATAAACCCTTGCATATATGGGTCAAATTATTTTTTAATAAGAGTGTCAAGGGTGCCAAGACAATATTTGCAAATTATATATCCAAAATACATAGCGAACTCCTAAAACAACCAAAAACCTGATTTTAAAATGGGCAAAGGATTTGAATAGACATTTCTCCAAAGAAGATATATAAATGGGCAGTAAGCACATGAAAAGATGCTCAACATCACTAATCATTAGAGATATGCAAATCAAAACTACAAGGAGATACCACCTTATACCTATTAGTATGGCTACTAATAAAAAACAAAACAAAACAGAAAACAAGTATTGGCAAGGATGTGAAGAAATGGAAAACCTCATGCACTGCTGGTGGGAATATAAAATGGTACAGCCACTGTGAAAAACAGTATGGTGGTTTCTCAAAAAGTTAAAAATTGAATACTGTAAGATCTGGCAATTCAACTTCTGGGTATATAACCCCCTGAAATGAAAGCAGGTTCTCAAAGAGATGTCTGTACACCAATGTTCACAGCAACGTTACTCACAAGAGCTAAAAAGTAGAAGCAACCCAAGTGTCCACCAATGGATGAATGGATAGCAAAATGTGGTATACACATACACAATGGAATATTATTCAGTCTTAAAAAGGAAGGAAATTCTGCAATATGCTACAACATGGATGAACCTTGAGGACACTATGCTAAGTCAAATAGCCAAACCAAAAAGACAATACTGGGCTTCCCTGGTGGCGCAGTGGTTGAGAATCCGCCTGCCGATGCAGGGGACGCGGGTTCATGCCCCGGTCCAGGAGGATCCCGCATGCCATGGAGCGGCTGGGTCCATGGGCCGTGGCCACTGGGCCTGCACATCCGGAGCCTGTGCTCCGCGGCGGGAGAGGCTACAGCAGTGAGAGGCCCGTGTACCGCAAAACAAAACAAAACAAAACAAAACAAAACAAACAAAAATCATAAAGACAGAAAAATATAATGATGGCTGCTAGGGGCTGCATGGAGGGGAGTATGGAAAGTTACTGTTTACTAATGGATAATATTTCAGTATAACTAATTAACTAAATAAATAAATTTGACCTGGGCGAGGAAATACATTCTAGTTACAAACCCAATTGAACAAAAAAAAATATAAAACTGACAATATAATCTAAAATTTCTGAATACAGGCATACCTTGGAGATACTATGAGTTCAATTCCAGACCACTCCAATATAGTGAATATTACAATAATGAAAGTCACATGAATTTTTTTGGTTTCTCAGTGCATATAAAAGTTATGTTTACACTATACTGTTGTCTACTAACTGTGCAATAGCATTATGTTTAAAAAAACAATGTACATACCTTAATTTAAAAATACTTTAGTGCTAAAAAAAATGCTAACCATCATCTGAGCCTTCAGTGAGTCATAATCTTTTTGCTGGTGGAGGGTTTGAAATATTGAGAATTACCAAAACATGACAGAGACACGAAGTGAGCAAATGCTGTTACAAAAATGGCACCAACAGATTTGCTGGATGCAGGGTTGCCACAAACCTTCAATTTGTAAAACACAATTATCTGCAAAGCACAATAAAGTGAAGCTCAATAAAATGAGGTATACCTGTACTAAAAAAGTTAAAAGGAAAAAAAAAAAACCCCGAAAAAATAGTTGCCCCATTTATGACAAAAAGTCAATACCCAAGTTAACAAAATACTAAAATATTAATGGAAACATGGGCAAAGAATATAAAGCAACTAATTACATAAGAAATAATGAAATAAATATGAAAAATATTCAACCTCACTAGTTGACCTCCTTTAATTAAGAAATGCCAATTAACACATTAAGACATTGTTGTTGCTGTTGTTTTCCTATCAAACAAGCTTTACAATGCCCAATTTTGGAGCGGGTGTGATAAAAGAGACACTCTCAGCACTACTGGTGGAAACGTGAATTAGTACAAACTATCAGAAAAGCAACTGAGCAATGTATATCAAGAGCATTACAACTGTACAAACTTTTTAACCCACTTTTGCACTCCTAGAAATTATTTAAGTAAATAAACAGTGATGTTTGCTTGAACCAGAATATTCGTGATACTTCTTTTAATAATGCAGATAAACCTAAGAACAAATAACAACCAATAATTTAAAAATATTGTTGAAAGCTCCTTTCTCTGAGATCTCAGATGACTCTAGCCATCTTAATCAGCAATATTACCTTAAGTTAAAAGTACCCTAGCTTGGGCTTCCCTAGTGGCGCAGTGGTTGAGAGTCCGCCTGCCAATGCAGGCGACACGGGTTCGTGCCCTGGTCCGGGAGAATCCCACATGCCGCAGAGCGGCTGGGCCTGTGAGCCATGGCCACTGAGCCTGTGTGTCCGGAGCCTGTGCTCCGCAATGGGAGAGGCCACAACAGTGAGAGGCCCGCGTACCGCAAAAAAAAAAAAAAAAAAAAAAAAAAAAGTACCCTAGCCTGCTGCTATATTGAATATTTTTAACTTACAATATTGAAGGAAACTTCGCTTAATTTAAAAAGAAAGCTAATAAAAAGGAGTATGGCTGTGAAGTACATTCACATGGAGGCAGATTCCTCTCCCATCCTGAAGGCCATGATAACAAACAGAGGTAAATTAGGAACTAACCTATAAGACACCACACAAGTTTCAACATTTACCAGTGCAAAGTATTTTAGAGCACTGAACCATGAGGTCTTTTTATGGTTGGCTCCTGACTGTATGTAAAGGATTCTACTCCAGAGTTCTTCACTCTCAGAATCTGAGCTACCAAGTATGGAAAAGTGACTTAAAGTCATGATATATAGGAAATATTCCAAAGAACTTAATAAAGCTTGGAAAAGACAAGATACAAAACAACTGTCTTCAAATATATGAAAAGCTGTCAGACAAAGTTCAGACTAATAGCTCTCAAAGTGCAGTCCCTAAACCAGATGCACCAGCACCACCTGGGAATTTGTTATAAACACACATTCCTACTGAATCAGAAATTCTGGGGGCAGAGCCCAGAAATCTTGGTTTTTAGAAAGCCCTCCAGGTGATTCTGATGCTTGCTAAAATTTGAGAACCACTGATTTAGACTATATAATTTGTAGAACTATGGACTAATGGAATGAAGCTATGGGGAGATTGAATTTGGCTTCAATATAAGAAAAATCTTGTATTGGTCCAAGCTATCTAAAGAAGAGCTCCAGTTAATGAGTCCCCTGTAACTGGAGTTATGCAAACATAAGTGGTTCATATTGGGGAAAATGTTACAGAGGGGTTCAAATATTTGATGACTAATTAAATCAGATGATATTTTTTTAAGGGTTCCCTCCTCACTTAGTAATACTACCAATCATCATATTATTTCCTAAGGGAGACATCTCAAATTAAACATCTTCAAAAATCAAACTCACCATGTTTCTCTACAAACTAACCTTCCCAACTTATAATTATCTTGAGTCTCAAACTAGAAACCTAGGCAAAATTTTCATTTACTCTCCTTCAGTCCTTATAGTCAATATATCACCAAGTTTTATCAATTCTTTGTTATTCTGCAGTGTGACAGAGATTTTTAAAATACTCATTTTTGGGGAAAGAGTTTCAAGAAAATACCATCCATAGAGTTCACTCCTAGTTAAGTAAGTTTGGGATATAATGAATATCTAACCTACCCCCCAAATTTATGTTGTATGTTAGAATATTAGAGGCTCTAAGAAAAATCCTGGAGTGGAAAAAATCTGTTTGTCTTTGTTTAACCTGAAGTTTTCCGATTCATTCCATGGTCCACATGGTCTTCTCAGAGAAAATCTGGACTTTCTTTTCCAGGCTCTGAAAAAATTTATCATTTTTCAAATGCGAGGCAGAGATCAAGCCCAGGCTCCAAATAATATTTAAGTATTTACCATGTGCCTAGTACTACAGCTGTATGGTTAAATGAAGGCTTCAAGAAGCTTATAATGTAAATGGAAAGGCAGACAAAACACACATTGGCACAGATCATCAGGACTGAAATGCAGTCTCTGACTTCTAGCCATGTGGCCTTTCCACTACAGCATACCATCCCTTTTTCATATGCCCAAATATACTTTTATTCTGGAAGCTTAGTTCCTTTCCATTGTTTACAATTTTAGAATCCTCTTCCACCTGGAGCCATTTCCTACTAAAGAAAATGGAAATAAGTCTTGGGATGCTCTTCCTACCTAAAAGCAGTTAGTATGCCCACTAAGAACGGGGAACACTTCTGGGCCTCCCTTTATTTTCTGAAGTCTAGATGGGCACAGGGGGCTTGGCTGACCAAAAGGCACTACTGAATTTACTTATAACATAGTATGTACACTACTGTGAAAACAAAAATATGCCTTTTTATTAAAATATACTGTAGGAAACAAGTTACACAACATTTGGGGCTTTTTTTTTTTAATCACAGCATACAAATGATAGAAAAATAATAAGGCAAGCACAGTTCACAAACATATCACCTTATTCAAACAATTAAATCATGGTTGTACATATGTCAGCACACCAAATTATTTGAGTATCACTTTAATGTATTTTAAAGAACTGAGTAAATATGCACAACAACAAAAGTAGGACACTAGTTCATTACAGAAGCAGAGATATCAAGTAAGAATTTTCAAGATACTTGAGGTGCAAGATGGCTATACCCTAGGCAAATAAAGATGTCGAGGTATAGCTCTATATCAAATGTTAAATAACTTAAGAAAAAACACGTGTGAGTCAGGGGATTCAAGGAGGAGAAATGTACAGAGTAGGAGCAGTCAGGGTAATGAAGTGGTAATGGGCACAGAAAGGGACTTCCAGGATTGGGAGGTGCCACCCAGGAAAAGAGATATAGGATGGTTTTTATTCCTCACCCACAGAAAGTTTCCACGTCCCTTTACCCCCGCCCTCATGTCTCATATTTATAATCCTATGACTTTAATGAGAAACAAAAGATTTCACAAGTAGAAAGTGATACAAACTTTAATGTTAGATTTAAATCAACTACTGTTAGTCTATGTTTACATTCAACTAAAATGGGCATATGGTGATCACATACAATGACAAATTACATGTGTTCCATTCACAGGATGAAAAAAATTTGAATAAATGTACAGAATTTGAATTACTTTCAAATACCTTTCATTTATTGAGAATTTATTATGTTTAAGAAACTAAAGAAAAAAGAAACTAAGCTAAATGCTGGGTAAACTAAAGTAAAAAACTTTACAGTGATATAAATCAAATGAAAACCTGGGCCCAAATATTTTTTGAATTTCAAAAATTGGCTTAGGCTGTTATTATTCTAAAAAATAAACAATGAAGAAAATGTTTCTGATGTTTAATCAACAGCATAACTCTAAAATTACCAACTTACATCGTGTTTGAACTATTCAAGTTAACTCTATTGACCTTATAACAACTATCTAACCACCATAATAAACAAGTACAGAAAGTCATTTTTTTTTAAAGATTGAATATGATGTAACTTAAACTCCAAGGTTCTTTAAAAACAACTATGAGAATAACTGAAGGTACTTTTATAACTAAAGTGGTATTACGCAAAAGAAAAAATAAAATAAAAAACTAAAGAAAACTGGTCTGTATTTCACAAAAAGCACACACACACATCACTGACAACAAATAAGTAAAATAAGAAATATATGAATGTTCTACAACTTTATAGTCTACTGTTAAAACTTAAATGAATGTAACAATTTGAAAATTAGAATATGATTTAGTTATATATTTCTGTAAAAAAACATGGAACTAAAATGCACATACCCCTCATACAAATAAGAAACTGAAATAATTACTTTTGCTATATAAATCCACAATGCTCAAATCCTACAGGCACAACTTTGAAATCACTTAAGTAAGTGCCTAACTCTTTAAAATAAGTTTGTTTAAAATGAGGTAGGGGGGAATCCATACCTTTAAACTGACTAAGAGTATAAGTTAGCTATCTAACAGAACTGCAGGGTAAAATAGGTGAGCCATAGGCACAAGCAGTGTGACTGACCTTTATACATACATGAAAATCTACCTAACCAGTGATATAATACCTATTAGGGACCCCACAAGGCCATCAAACTTACCTCTGTACAATGAGTTTTATCTGTCACATTTAGTAAAACAGAAATTATCATCCAGGTCCACAAATTTTAAATGTGGTAAAATTAAATGAGACATGAGTTGTTTTTTTGTGTTTTTGTGGGTTTTTCCCCCCCATTTAGAAGGTTAAAATCTGATCCAGCATAAAAGGCTGTGACTTTTACTTGGGCAGCCCTTGTTGACTAAGTGTTAAAAAAAAAAAAGGCATTTGCCATTATAACAGGATAAAAACTAATGCCTCAAAGTGTTACCTACTCAGGCCTTTTAACAAATATGTTAACACTATTAGTTATATTACTCCACCTTTCTCTTAGTGTGAACTGGTATCAATTATTTAGCCAATTTTATAATGTTATTAAAGTACCTGCTGATTAAACATGAACCAAAGTGTCACTTAAAAAGAAACGTAAAATAAGTAGTATCACTGAACTGCAACACTCCAAAAAAACCCAAAAATATAAAGTTACCTTAGGAAATGACATAAAGCATTTCAAAATTTATTAAAAAGTTGTTCTAGGATTAAAATATTACCTGGACTTATTTATTTTTATAATGGCTGTTTTAAGGTATTTGGTCCTGCATTATAGAATTATTTTTAGAGGTCTGTTAAAATATTTTTCAACAAAGAGAAAGCAAGTTTTATCAACAAATGAAGGTGACTATGTTTTTAAAAACAAAATAAAACCTAAACATATATTGGAAAGCTGACAGAAAATAATTCTTAATTTATGGTATGCAACATAACCCTCGACAAATTCTGTCAAAAAATTTAAAATCTGATGAAACCACCACCTTCAGTTTCCTCAGTTAATAACCCCTGAAGAGGAAAAAAAACCTGAACAGAAAATAAGCAAATTCAAACATTCACAAATAACTATCACTGTATTGTTTATCTCTAACCCAGCAAGGTAAGAAACAACCTTTTAATACTTTAATTTTGTGAGTATTAAACAACTAGTGTGAAAAACAAGCTGCATGTAAACTATTTCTACTGTCTGAGCTTCAATGACTAGCTGAGGCAACCTGTTATAGGAGGTGTTAATTGGCAATAGGAGTACAAGTCAGAAGCATGTTCCCCATAGTCCTAACCCAGCAAGGCTAGGTCATTAAAGTGGAAATGAATTCTTTCATGTCGACTTAACCCTTTCAATGCATGCTTTCAGCTGTTTTCTCTCAGTTAATTTTAAAAACTTGTTACTTTTTAGAGTTAAAAAAAAAAGTTCCAAAAAAAGGTCCTTTGGCTGACAGTTCCAATGACTACATTATTCCAGAAGAGAAGAACAGAGCAAGCTAATTGCATGGTAATACTGCAACTCTCCCCTCTGAAAAACATATAAACTAAATGTATTCTTATTTTAACACTGAAAAAAGAAATAGGATATAGTGTTTAAAAATAGCTCAGAACCATTTAGCCACATAGGTTTTGATTTACATTTCTGTTTAAGATCCAAGGACTATCTCATGATGATAACTTAACCACCTTAACCTTGGGATAGAGTAGTAATAATTTTTTTATTTCCACAATGTCCATACAAGAATCCCCATTATGAAAATGTTTTGGAACATATATGAGATAAACACCTTTCTAATTAAGTTTCATTATTCTGATAAGGTGCACAGTCACAGCATATCCTGATGACTGGTTGCCAAAAAGCCAAAATTCCTTTTATAGCATGATTTCAGAGGTTTCCAGATGGCACATTAATTCTTTAAAAAAAAAAAAAAAAGAGACAAAAAGAAGGAAAGAAGAATAAGAATAGAAATGTTAAAATAATGATGCATTACTTTTGAAATACCTTATTTATAAATACTAATATTCTCATATAATAAGCATTATAGATATTTAAAACTCAACTATATAAATAACATTCTAAATATTACAATTTAAAAAATTAACATACATATGCTACATCTTTCATCACTAAGTAATCTTGGAAGTATTTCCTTTAATAAAAATATTATCAGAGGACTTCCCTGGTGGCGCAGTGGTTAAGAATCCGCCTGCTAATGCAGGGGACACGGGTTCGAGCCCTGGTCCAGGAAGATCCCACATGTCACGGAGCAACTAAGCCTGTGCGCCACAACTACTGAGTCTGCGCTCTAGAGCCACGAGCCACAACTTCTGAAGCCTGCGTGCCTAGAGCCCGTGCTCCGCAATACGAGAAGCCACTGCAATAAGAAGCCCGCACATCGCAACGAAGAGCAGCCCCCTCTTGCCACAACTAGAGAAAGCCCACGCACAGCAACGAAGACCCAATGCAGTCAAAAAAAAAAAATCAGAGTAAGAACTAAACATTAGAAAATCTATAATGCTTAAAATTATGCCTTGTGATAAATCAATAAAAAAAATTACCAGCATGACAACAGAGACACAATTTCATCCACTGTTGTAACATAGCTGAGCTCTCAAGTAACTATAACCAACAATACGCTTATTAAAAACTTGATCAGCAAGGGCTTAGATAATAATGGGAAATTTAATGGTTGAGGATGTCAAAAAATGGAAATCATACATGCTATATTCCTACATCCTATTCTTTATTCTTTTCCTCCTTCTTTTCATTTGTCTCCTTCTTTCAAGCATTCCAATTATGACAAACTCAGTTCCTCCTCTCTGAAAACTGACTTTTTCCCCTAGGCTTACTCAGCTCCTCCAATACAGCAAACCTAAGTGGCCACCCTGGAGCCAATATTTTGAGAATATAAAAATTTCAGTGGGGAACAGGCAGTGGGGTAAGGCAAGGTAACAGTCGGGGAGAAGGGGAGATGACACCATTACTTGGTTAAAAAGACACCTGATCAAAACAACATAGGGGCTGGCGGCCTAGTGAACAATGCCCAGCTGTGCTATTTCTTTCTCTTTAAGACCACCCTTGATATTCACTTTGAAACATTTTCACCTACTTGAAAATGCGTGTGTATGTGTGTGTGTAAAAAATGCCATAAGCACCAACCACTTCAGACATTTTTGTGAAATCTGTCTTACCAGAAGAAGGACCTACTGTCTCCCACTCTGGGTGACTTTCACTCTGCCCCACAGCAATGAGAGAGGAACAAGCAGTGTTTAACTACCTCTGTTATAAAGAAGCATCATCCACAGAGGTTCGATTAGTCAAACTTCAGAAGCTGTAACTACAAACATTTAGGAGTGGCTAAAACATGCTATCTTTTATACTGGAAATAGGGTCCCGGAATCAAGAAGAACCTCTAAAGTCCTACAACAGAACATTAAGGCATCAGAACTGTTCCACAACAGACCCTACTACAGTTGGCTTTGACTTTAAAGTTCTTACAGTCACCGGTGGCCCTTTCTCCTTTTATACTGTTCAACTATTTATGTATTTAAATTATAAAACATGTAAAATATAGTCAGCCACAAATAAACTGGTTATTTTGGGAAGCATTCATAATTCACTAAGTAGCTCATCTTTTAAAGTATAGTATGCAAAGTCATGTACACACACATATACAAAGAATGCATGCTTTTATTTATTCACTCAACAACCACAGACCTGAAAGCCCACTGCCATGTACTGGTTATACAAAGGTAAACAGGCCCCTGTCCTCAAAATGTTTACAAACCAGAAGGCAGGCAAGAAAAACTATAAAAGCACCACAAAAGCACGTATGGGGGCAAAGAAGTCAGAGCTATGTATTTGATACAATTATCCCTTATACTAAGAATTGAAAAATATGTATAACTTTTCCAAGCAAAAAAAAAAAAAAAAAAAGAGAGGAGAGTGGCAAGGAAAGAAACTGACATTTAAAGGCACAAAGACATGAAACAGCAATCATCCTGTACATTACCATTCAAAGCTTTTTAAAAAATAAAATGGGCTGACTGAAGCATGGATTCTTAAGAAGCCAAACATGAGTCAATACTGCTTCCATTTCAATGGGTGTTTTACTGAGGATGTGACTTTTTTTAAAGGTCATTTTTTTTCTTATCCACACTTTGCCTTTTATGAAAAATATCCAGCACTTCAGAATATAAATCAAACAGTTTGGAGTTCTCTGACATGCTTAAAAGAAATACACAGTTATAAGACAAGAGAGAAGATGGTGTGTTTTCCATACAAAATGCTTATAGTAATATGTAGTATATTTTTGGTTTATAGAAGTTCTACAAATATTATATCTGACTTATAGTCTTGAGGCCAAGGGCTATTTCTCTTTAACATATAGTTCTCAAAATAAAATATTTTTTCAACAAATATTTGTAAAAAGCTGATTACCTGACATCCAAGCAATGGGTATCCCTGGAAGAGAAGACAGAGTTCAAGACTAGTTGGATCACTGATCAGAGGAGCTTAGGGTTAAGTGGATGCTACTGTGACCAGCTTATTAGAGCCACTAAGCAGCCATAAAAGCCAGGCCCTAGAGGTATTAACACAGAACACTAATAACCTTGCCTGTTTGGGTGCATCTTGCTTTATATTTTTTCAAATATGATATTTATCTCATCTAATGAAAGAAGAGGAAGACCAAGGAACCATGTATTATATAAGAAAAAGTACCATATAGAGTAGAGGGAATCCAAAAATTGTGGGCATGGCTAGGAGAGAAAAAGGAAAAGGACTTGGGGAAACTGTATGTGCTACATACTGCGACATGAACTAGGTATATGATGAACCAATTACACGTGGTGCTAGTCCTTAAAATGTATGTAGGAGACAGATAATTATACAAGTAAATATAAAAAATATATATATATAATTGTAATAGGGGTTTGGTACCAAAAAAATAGGAAAGAGAATAAGCCTTGGGGATATAATAAAAATAAAGCCTTATTTTCAAAGAGCCTCCCCCAAAAGCAAACAAGCAATGAACATGGAAGCCAGTGGTTCTTAAACCCTGTGTATTCCTCAGAATCACCTGGCGAGCTTAAAAAATTCTGATGCCTGGACCCACCATCCGAGACTCTGATTTAAACTGCTCTGGGGTGAGTGATTCTAAAGTACAGCCAAGGTTGAGAACCACTGTTGTAAACTTATAAAGCAAAGATTTCCTTATTGCAAGGTTAATGAAATGACTGAGGTAAGTCTGCCCAGCTACCTGGCTAGGAATTTCACAGGTGTACAGCCAACTGCCAAACATATCACATTCAATATTACTATAGTGTTTTATTATCATTTCAACTCAGTGAAATACAGAGGTTTTACAGTGTCACAGAAATATGAAATAAGGAGAGATTAATCAGGTTTGGAGACATCATGGGTGACGATTACTGCTATAGCCCTTCTCTCCGGAACATAATAGAACTGCATCTCCTTGATTGAAGTTAGATGTGAACATGTGACTTGCTTTAGCCCATGAGATGTAAGCAGAGGTGACCTGTCATTCCCGGTCAAAGCTTTTTAAGAGCCAGTGCTCAGTGATGATGTTCTATCAGCTTGAGTCCCAGAGTAAGGATGACACCACAGAGTAGTACCCAGCTGACACAGCGTGAACAAAAAAGAAAACTTTGTAGTTTTAAGCGGTTGAAGTTTAAGGGTTGTTGCTAAAGCATACCCCAGCCTTCCTCACTGACATAGTAATTAGTAATTAGTAAGTAGTAATTCATCAGACAAACAATGGAGGCAAAGGACATTCATTTAGAGAGAATTCCTTATACAAAGTCATGAATGAATGAGAAGAATGACATGGGACACTTGAGGAATTACAAAAAGATGCTCAATAAATAACTCTTCAATTTCTTCATAAATAAATGCAGTTTTGGCTTTTATTTTTTGATCACTATCTCACCCACTAACATGCCAAGCAAGGCATTCTGATGCCTCTCTGAGCCAAGCACACATGAAAATGCCAAAGGCAATCCTATGCTTATGTGGTCTCCGTTAAGAACTTTAGATCCCTTCTCCAGGAGGATAAGTATATCCAAAAGGCTGAATAAATGAGAGGCTAGAGAAAAGGAAACTAATATGCCTGAAGTATACTTAGAGAACAAGAGACTGAGATAGTAAACCAACTAGGCAGCATGGACACAAGGGTTATTGTTTAGGGAACTAATCTGTTTTAGGCCTAAGAGTAGAAAGTTGCCTTCCTGGGTGTCAGAGAGGCCAATGAGGCAGGTATGTGAGCAGTTGGGAGAAAAAGAGAGCCAAGTGACAACTATCCACAGCGCAAACAACAAATGTTTTTTTCAAACTAACCACTGTTAATTTCTTTTAAACTTTGTTTCTTTTAAACCTCATTATAAAATATTTAAGAGACACAAAAGACCTAATAAATAATACTCTCACTAAACAGCTTATGAAATAAAACATCACCAAAAGTTAGGCTGAAGCTCCTGTGTCATCCTCCTTGATTGACTGCATCTTCTCCATACCCCCTGTTGTACCCACTATTCTAATTTTTGGTGATATCATGCATTTCCTCATACTTTCACTATGTAAGTACATGCAGGTAATATATTTTATAGTATTTGTATGTTTTTAAATTGTATATTAAAACTTAGAATGTATTATTCCTCCACTTGCTTTTTTCCTCCAGTATGTTAGTACGGATTAATCACGCTGATATGTGTAGATCACCTACTTTACAAAAGTCCACTGTTAAGCAAAGTTATGTACACATTCTCCTACTGATGGACAATTAGGTTGTTTTCAATTTTTTGATATTATAAACTAGAGATCAGCAAACTAGGGCCTGTGGGAGAACCAGCTGACTGTTTTTGAAAAATGAAGTTTTATTGGAACACAGCCAGGCACATTCATTTTGTATTATGTATGTATGGCTGCTTTAACACTGCAATGGCAGAGTGAAATTGAGTGGTTGCAACAGAAACCATTTGGTCCACAAGTCTAAAATATTTACTATCCAGCCCTTTAAGAAAGGAGTACTGAAGGGTTATAAACAATGCTGTTGTGAATGTTCTTGCATCCACGTGGGAGACTTTCCCTAGGGAATATAATTAGGAAAAGATCTCCTAGGGTGTAGGATAAGCAAATTTTTTTTTTTTTTTTGCGATACGCGGGCCTCTCACTGTTGTGGCCTCTCCCGTTGCAGAGCACAGGCTCCGGACGCGCAGGCTCAGCAGCCATGGCTCACGGGTCCAGCCACTCCATGGCATGTGGGATCTTCCTGGACCGGGGCACGAACCCGTGTCCCCTGCATCGGCAGGCGGACTCTCAACCACTGTGCCATCAGGGAAGCCCCGGATAAACAAATCTTCATCGTTACTAGATTTTACCAAAATGTACAAGGTGGCTGTACACTACCACTAGCTTATACATGTTTATAAACCATTTGTGTTTCTTCTTTTAATGTTCCTATCTTTTGCCCATTTAAAAATGTATGCCTTTTTCTTATTGATTTGTAGAAGCAAAATACATATACTGATGACTAGTGCTTTGTCCATTACATGTTAGATATATCTTTCCCAATCTGCGGCTCCCCGCTTTGCTTTTTACATTTCTTCATGCCTCAGTTTTATGTGAAAAAATGAGGACTCTTAGCAATAACACAACTTCATATAGTTGTTCAAAGACTGCATGAGTTAATATATTTAAAGTACTTAGAACAGTGCCTGGCACATCTAAGTGTTCCACAAATATTAACTATTTATTTTATAATCACGTTTATAAAGGAAAACGAATTTTAAATTTCAATGTAAATTTATCAATCTATCCCGTTAGTATTTGTGCTATCTATCCTGTTTAAGAAATCCTGCCTTACACATTAAATTTTATGTGTCCATAAAGCAATAACCTATCTTGTTTATTTACTACCTCTGAATGCTGAGAAAGAACAGCACTTTCTGTTAATTTGGTTTCAATTAACTGTTCAATGTCAGCATATTTTCTTAAAATCTAAGTACAGGGGCTTCCCTGGTGGCGCAGTGGTTAAGAATCTGCCTGCTAATGCAGGGGACGCGGGTTCATGCCCCGGTCCGGGAAGATCCCACATGCCGCGGAGCGGCTGCGCCCGTGAGCCATGGCCGCTGGGCCTGCGCGTCCAGAGCCTGTGCTTCGCAACGGGAGAGGCCACAACAGTGAGAGGCCCGCATACTGCAAAAAAAAAAAAAAAAATCTAAGTACAATTTTAATACTGATCTCTCTAAAGTTCCACTAGAAAAGAGAATCCATCTAGAATATCTAGTCCCACACAAATTTTTCTTATTAAAAAGTAAGTAAAAAAGACATCTGCTTATGTCCAAGATAGAGCAACAGGGACTAAGTTTACGTTCTCACCAGAAAATAAAAAAGATAAAACTATATAAAACAATAGCTTGCAAGACACTGATCAGGCAACAAAAGACAGTGATCTCTGAGAACCTGGAAACAAAGGAGGTGAACCCTGCTACTACTTGGCTTATTGCCTTGAGACAGTTTGCAGGCTGCAGTGCAGGGGGAAGGAAACCAGGCAAAGACTACTGGACTCTCTAAATTGAGATGTTAAGAGCTGAGATTACTGGGAGACCAAAGCAGCTACAGTTATCAGGACAGACTACCAGAGAGAAAATAGCTGCAAAGGGAGAAAAACCTTGGGATCTTCTGAGGGTCCTCCTTGAATATTCAACTGAGTACTAATCAGTGCAGGTATATGAGGAAACTACTTAAGGCCGTGTTAAGAACACCCAAAAAGATTAGAGGGAGGAGTACCTACCTCTCACATAGCACTGGTAATAATGCTTTTCCCATCAGCCAAACTTTAAAATGCACAAGGCGTTGATTAGACAGAAAGGTCTTGCCTCAGTAGTGTAAAATAATAAGCCCAAGACTAAGCACTGTTCCAGTCTCACCTAACAAATTTTAAAAGCAAAATAGAAAGATTCAAACAGGTTCCAAGTAATTTAACTGCACCCCATAACAAGTATCAAGAATATTCTATAAAAATAAAAAACAGCCAACATACAAAGTAAAACTCACAATGTCAGCCACTAGTAAAAAAAATTACCAGGCATGCAAAAGAGTAAGAAAATATGACCCACAATGAGGAGATAAACCAATTAATTGAAACCAATCTGGAACCAACATAGATGTTAAAATTAACAGACAAGGACATTAAAATCTTATTATAACTGTCAAAAAGTTAAGACATGAAACACATAAAAATGACCCAAATGAAACTTCTTATGATGAATGTCACAATACATCAGTGGCAACAGGATAAAATATGCAGTGAATTTAGAGGGGCTTGGGGGAGCTCTATCTCTAGGGTGTCCATGGGTGGCCAAAAGATAGAAAAAAATGCTGTAAGATGAAAAATATATTGGATAGGTTTAATGAAACATCAAACACTGCACAAGAAAAAACTGAGTGAACTTGAAGACACAGCAAAAGGAAATGAAACACAGAGACCAAAGACACTGGAAAAAAATTAACAGAGCCATCAGCAGGGACAACTACTGTAAGAAAAATATACATGTCATTGGGATCCTTGAAAGGGTGGGAAAGGTGGTAGGAGGACAGAAAAAATATTTTAAAAAATAATTTCTAAATCTGTTGAAACTTGATGAAAATAATAAATCTACAGATATGGGAAGGTCAACAAACCACAAGCACAAGAAATACGAAGAAAACTATGTCACTGCATAGCATAACTAAAAACCAGTGATAAAGAGAAAAAATTTTAAAGTATTACAGAACAATAAGGAGAGATACTGAGATCAATGAAACAGATTTGAAAGTTCAGAAATAAATCCCAACATTTATGGTCAATAAATCTTTGATAAAGGAGCCAAGACAATTCAATGGGGAAAGAAGAGTCTTTTCAACAGATAGCGCTGAGACAACTAGATATCTACATGCAAAAGCATGACCTCACATCAAGCACAAAGTGGATCACAGAACTAAATGCAAGAGTTAAAATCATAAAACTCCTGAAAGAAAACAAAGGAGTAAATCTTCATGAACTCTGGCTAAACAATGATTTCTTAGTACAACATCAAAAGCACAAGTTATAGGACTTCTCTGGAGGTCCAGTGGTTAAAACGCTGTGCTTCCACTGCAGAGGATGCAGGTTCGATCCCTGGTCAGGGAACTAAGATCCCACATGCCGCACTGTGCGGCCAAAGGGAAAAAAAACAAACACACATCATAAAAGAGAAGGCTGATCACCATCAAGAAAGTGAAAAGAGAGCCCACAGACTGGAAGAAAATATTTGCAAATCATATAAGGAGGCTTGAGTCCACAGTATATAAAGAACTTCTACAGCTCAATATTAAAAGAAAAATAGTCCAATTTTTTTAATGGGCAGCAGACCTGCATTACAAAAAATGTTATGTCCTTCAGGCAAAGGGAAAATAATACGAGATAAAAATATAGATCCACACAAAAGAAAGAACACAGGAAATGATAACTACATAGGTAAATATATGATTTTTTCTTATTATTTAAATCTCTAAAAGATAATGCACTGCTATGAAAAACAGTATGGCAGTTCCTTAAAAACTTAAAAATAGAGTTAACATATGATCCAGCAAATCCACTTCTGGGTATATACCCAAAAGAATTTAACACAGTGATTAGAACAGATATTTGTATACCAATGTTCACAGAAGCATTATTCACAATAGCCAAAAGGTTGAAACAACCCAAATGTCCATCATCAGATGAATAAACAAAACGTGGTATATCGTACATGGAGTATTATTCAGCCTTAAAAAGGAAGGAGGGACTTCCCTCGTGGTGCAGTGGTTAAGAATCCGCCTGCCAATGCAGGGGACACGGGTTCAAGCCCTGGTCTGGGAAGATCCCACATGCCACGGAGCAACTAAGCCCGTGCGCCGCAACTACTGAGCCTGAGCTCTAGAGCCCGCGAGCCAGAACTACTGAGCCCGCATGCCCTAGAGCCCATGCTCCGCAACAAGAGAAGCCACCACAATGAGAAGCCCACCCACCGCAATGAAGAGTAGCCCCTGCTCGCCACAACTAGAGAAAGCCTGGCAACAACAAAGACCCAACACAACCATAAATGAAGGAAGGAAGGAAGGAAGGAAGGGAGGGAGGGAGGGAGTGAGGGAGGGTGGGAGGGAGGGAGGGAGGGAGGGTGGAAGGGAGAGAGGGAGGGTGGGAGGGAGAGAGGGAAGAAGGAAGGAAATTTTGACACATGATACAACATGGATGAACCCTGAAGACATTATGCTAAGTAAAATAAGACAGTCACAAATCAGCAAATATTCTATAATTCCACTTATATGAGGTACCTAGAGTAGTTAGATTCATAGAAACAGAAAGTATAATGGTGGTTGCCAGGGGCTGGAGGAGAGGGGAATGAGGAATTATTGTTTAATAATAGGTACAGGGAAGATGAAAAACTTTTGGAGATGAATGGTGGTGTTAAGTGCACAACAATGTGAATGTACCTAAAGCCACTGAACTGTACACTTAAGAATGGTTAAACTGGCAAATTTTATTATGTATATTTTACCACCGTCACCAAAAAAAAAAGACTACTCAGACAAAAATAATAAAAACATACTACAAATTTTGTAACAGGTGAGACTAAAAATTATAGCAACACTACCATACCAGAGGAGATACAAAATATACTATTTTAACATTCAAGTGAAGTAATATAATATTACATGTGAAGTAATATAATATTACATGAAAGAGGTAGAAAAGGAAAAAGCAACAAAAGAACAAATGAGAAAAATACTAAGTAAACAGCAATATAATAGATTGAAACTTAATCATATCAATAATTGCATTAAATGTAAATAATCTTAAAATTTCAATTAAAAAGCCAAGATTATCAGAGTGGATTAAAAACAAACAAGACCTAACTATATAGTGCCTACAAGAAAGTTACTTCAAATAGGAAGTAATAAAGACCCAAATATATTAACATGAAAAAGACAGGAAAAGATACACCACATTAATAGTAATCAAAAGAAAGCTAGGATGCTATCAATTTCATGGCAAAAAACATTACAAGGGCTAAAGAAGGTCACTATATAATGATAAAGGGTCAAAACACGATCATCTCAAAAGATGCAGAAAAGAGACTTGACAAAATCCAACATCCATTCCTGATGAAAACTCTGACAAAGTAAAAATAGTAGAGAACTTCTGTAACCTGATAAAGAACATCTATTAAAAAACATACAGCTAATATCATATTTGATAGGGAAATAAATGCTTTCCCCCTAAGATCAGGAACAGGATAGGAATGACTTTTACCACTTCTATTCAACATTTTACTGACATTTACAGTCAATTTAATAAAGCAAGAGATAAAAGGCATCCAGATTAGAAAGGAAAAAGTATAACTGTCCTTTTTTTATATATACTAATTCACTCACATTGAGTCTAAATTTCAATAAAAAAAATAATTTTTGGCTGCATTGGGTCTTTGTTGCTGAGCGTGGGCTTTCTCTAGCTGCAGACAGCAGGGGCTACTCTTCGTTGCAGTGTGTGAGCTTCTCCTTGCGGTGGCTTCTCTAGTTGCAGAGCACGGGCTCTAGGCTCATGGGCTTCAGTAGTTGTGGCTCGCAGGCTCTAGAGCGCAGGCTCAGTAGTTGTGGTGCATGGGCTTAGTTGCTCCACAGCACGTGGGATCTTCCTGGACCAGAGCTCGAACCCGTGTCCCCTGCACTGGCAGACGGATTCTTAACCACTGTGCCACCAGAGAAGTCCCCTAAAACTGTCTTTTTCACAGACAAGATAATCAATAAAAATACTGCTTATAATAGCATCAAAAATATGAAATACTTAGACATAAACATGACAGGATATAAAAATTCTGTACACTGGAAACTACAAAAAATTACTTAGAAAAATTAAAGAAAATCTAAATAAATAGAGAGATATACTATGTTCATGGGTTGGAAGACACAATATAGTTAAGATGTCAATACTCTTCAAATTGATGTGTAGGTCTGATATACCAACAGCCAAAACCCCAGCAGATTTTTATTTACTGAAATTGACATACCTAATTTTTAACCATATATGAAGATGCAAAGGACCTAGAATGGCCAAAACAATGCTGTTAAACAACAACTGGAGGACTAACACAACCTGATTTCAACACGTGTTATAGAGCTGCAGTATTCAAGACAGTGCAGTACTGGCTTAAAAAGATAAATAAATAGATAATGGGACAGAATAGAGACTCCAGAAATAAAGCCATACATTTAGGGACAACTGATTTCCAACAAAGGTACAAATGCAAAGGTAGAGAAAAAAATAATCAACAACTGATGCTGTAACAATTTGATATTCACATGCAAAAAGTTTTAAAAACTGAACATGATCCATATCTTGCATCATATATAAAAATTAATCCAAAATGGATCACAGAACTAAATATAAAATGTTAAACTATAAAACTTCTAGAAGAAAACATAAGTGAATATCTTTGTGACCTTGGGTTGGCATACATCTCTTTGATATAACACCAAAGTATAATTTATAACAGAAAAATCTTATAAACTAGACTCCAAAATTAAGAACACCACTCTTCTTTTTTTTTTTTTTTTTTGCAGTACGCAGGCCTCTCACTGTTGTGGCCTCTCCCGTTGCGGAGCACAGGCTCTGCACGCGCAGGCTCAGCGGCCATGGCTCACAGGCCCAGCTGCTCTGCAGCATGTGGGATCCTCCCGGACCAGGGCACGAACTCGTGTCCCCTGCATCGGCAGGCGGACGCTCAACCACTGCGCCACCAGGGAAGCCCAGAACACCACTCTTTGAAAAACACTAACAGAATAAAAAAATAAGCCATAGACTGGGAGAAGATATCTGCAATCACGTATTCGATAAACGACTTATATCTAGAATAGATAAAGAACTCACAAAACTCATTAATAAAACAGCCCAGTAAAAACTGGGCAGCAGACTTTAATAAAGACCTCACTAAAAAAGATATATAAATGTCAAATTACCACATGAAAAAATGTTCAGCATCATAAGTCATTAAGAAAATGCAAACTAAAAGTATAATCAGATACCACTACCTTTTAGAATGGCTAAAATTTTAAAAATTAACCATACCATGCACCAAGTGTTAGCCAGGATGTGCAGGAACTGGAACTCTCACACTGCTAGTGGGAATGTAGAACAGTATATCATTTTTGAGAAGTTTGGCAGTTTTTTATTTTAGTAAGTTAAACACACACCTACCATATAATCCAGCCATTCCACTTCTAGGTATTTACCCAAGAGAAATAAAACACGTACAGAGTGTTCACAGCAGCTTTATTTGTAATAGCCCCAAACCAGAAAACACTAAAATATTTATGAATAGGTGAATGGATAAACTAAGTGTGGTATATCCAGCCAATGAAATACTACTTAGTAATAAAAGGGAACGAGCTACTGATAAACACTCAGAGAAGAATCTTGAAATATAGTAATGAAAGCCAGACGAAAAAGAAAATCTACTGTAAAGTCCATTTGTTTAACAGTCTAGAAAATGAAAACTAATGTATAAAGGCAGATGAGGTGTTGCCTGAGGAATGAGGAAGAGTGAAAGGAGAGGGCCTACGAAATGGCATAAATAAATCTGGGGGAGAGGGGGAGATGGATGTTCACCATGATGATTGTAGTGACAGTTTCATAGGTGTATGTATACATGTCAAAACTTATCAAATTATGTACTTTAAGTATGTATAGTTTAGTGGCTGCCAATTATATCTCAATAAAGCTATTAAAAATAAAACAAAAATAAAAGGCTTATAAATATTTCTATCCTAACTTCTTATAACTCAAGAATATTGTAAAGTTATTTAATGCCCAAGTACCTCCTCTTGTGATCTTTCTCAAAAATAGTGACTACAAAATAAATCTCTTTTGTAAGCATAAAATTGAAAAAAGGCCTACAAATAGGGTAGATAATACGATCTGTCATAGCAATTCAGCAAATTCCGGCATCATGGCAAAAATAGCATTCAGGGCTTCCCTGGTGGCGCAGTGGTTGAGAGTCCGCCTGCCGATGCAGGGGACACGGGTTCGTGCCCCGGTCCGGGAAGATCCCACATGCCACGGAGCGGCTAGGCCCGTGAGCCATGGCTTCTGAGCCTGCGCCTCCGGAGCCTGTGCTCCGAAACGGGAGAGGCCACAACAGTGAGAGGCCCGCGTACCGCAAAAAAAAAAAAAAAAAATAGCATTCATTCAAAGATGCCCAATTAAAACTTTTTAAGAACAGTTTTCCTATCTTTCAAAAAAAAAAATCAACTCCCGATTCCACCTACAATGTAATTGGTTTACAGCACCTGTGTTTACTTACACACACACACACACACACACACACACACACACACTCCCCCTCTCTCTCCCTCTCTGACTCCCCTTTCTCTCTGCAGTTTCCAAACCTCCTATCTCATAATTTGTAGTTCCAAAGACAGCTCCAAAAGTTAAGAGAAATTATGGTCTTAGGAGACAATCTAGTTTAGGGATGCTTCATCAAGGCTTGACAACTCACCACAACGTTATGTGCTTGGAGACAGCCAATATTTTAAAGTATTCGTTGAGTGCTGTATGACTTTGCAAAAATTTTTAAATCCTCTCATCGTTTTTTTATTGATCCATAAAACAACGAAGTAGTCAAAGAAGTATAATCACACTTTTATTGAACATACAGATAGGAACAGACAGGAAAATAAACACAGATAATTTAAACAACTGTGCAATCTACACGTCAGAACCAAATCTCCTGACCCACAGTCTAATCCCTTTGATTCAGTGCATCATTTCAATTAACACAAATGTACCTTACTGTTTACACACTGAAAAATATTATTACTTACTGCTCAAAATCATCTGCACAGGCAGCCCTGAGACCATCACCATGAACAAAGAATAACCATTTGAACTGGGCAATTCCTATAAAGTCAGTATATAAGGAAGATGATGATGCTTATCAACAATTTGATAAAACTCCCTCCCAAACTAAAATATTGTAAACAGCATAGATATTTCGGAATCAGAAAAATTAAACGTGAGGCTGAATCCTCACTACACAGCTTAAAGCTAAGGCTCACTTTCCGTTGTGAAATGGGGCTAATCATACCCACAGTACTGGTTACTATGAGGATTAAGTGGTATCAACATATGTACTGCAAGTAATACAGTGCCTGGCACACAGCTGCTATCACTCCACCTACTACTTTTAACGATAAACTTTTAATACTTAAATTACTGATGTCTATCAAAAACTAGCAATTCTGGGCTTCCCTGGTGGCGCAGTGGTTGAGAGTCCGCCTGCCAATGCAGGGGACACAGGTTCGTGCCCTGGTCTGGGAAGATCCCACACGCCGCGGAGCGGCTGGGCCCGTGAGCCATGGCCGCTGAGCCTGCGCGTCTGGAGCCTGTGCTCCGCAACAGGAGAGGCCAAAACAGTGAGAGGCCCGCGTACCGCAAAAAAACAAACAAACAAACTAGCCATTCTAATTTCAATATAATATATATATGCTTTAGAAATAAATACTAAATTTAGATAGAAAAAGGCTAATACTTTGTTTTTCCTTTAACTGAGTTTCACTCACAAACATGCCATTTAGGTACTCAGATTAAAAACAACAAAAACCCGCCAGCACATTTCCTTCGTAGTATACACAGACACAGAACATGCTTGAAATTGGTTCTTAATCTGTATACTTGTGAAAATTTTGATTACTGCCTTTAAAAAATTAATCTAACTTTTCTTTAAATAACTTTGAATAAGAAAACCATTCACATGAAGTGCAAAGGTGTTGTTAACAGATCTTAATGTTTATGAAGAGTGAAGTCAAGGAAAACTTAAAACAAGTTTATTAATAGTTGCCAGAGTATTAAGAATGAAAAAATCACCTGTGGTCAAGGAATCACAATGCAAAAAGTTTACTTTTTCAATAAAATTCTAAGGGTTTTATTTATAAGCAACATCACTGAAAATACTAAAGAAAAAACTGATATCTAAACTCATAATATACTTCCATAATCCATATAATTTTATGGCTGCTTCTAAATAGTATAAGCATCTTTAATTTCCTGTTTTCCATCAATATTCAAATATACCATAAAATATCCAAACACAAGCAATGTTGTATTAAGACAGTGATCTTGCTTAAATTTAACCATTGGCTGACAGGCAAGGCACCATGTAAGAGCTTTAAATGTACAATTTTGCCAGTTGATATACAAAAGTTCTAAATTAGCATATGAAGAGTAATCTACAGATGGCTATGTACAATTCAGAGAAGTCAAGTGAATAAAAGGTAGAGACTGTCTATACTTACAAACCTAAAATGGGCTAAGCAAAGCTTTCTCAATTTTCTGCCACAATTCAACACTAAACATCAGCCAATGGGGTTGTTATGGTCTCATTATTAAAATAATAAGTAACAGTAAAGCTATTATCTACTACACCTAATTTGAGCTCCTAGACCATTCTTGAGTCTTTTACATAAATTACTTCTAATAATCACATAATCCCATGAAGTGGATACTACTGCGCCTACTGTATAAATGAGCAAGCTGAGGCTCAAAATCAACTAATGTGTCCAAGGTGATCAAGGTAAGTGGTGAAGCCTAAATTCAAAGCTGCCAATGTTGTAGTAAATATCCTTGTGAAAACATTAAGATAGAAAACAACCTAAGCATTACTGACAGAGGACTGGTTAAATAAATCATGGTTCACCCATAAAAAGGAATAGCAAACAATCATTTAAAGAAAATGAGGCAGCTTTATATGTATAAGTATGCAATAGGACAATCTCCAGAATATACTATTAAGTATGTATACTGCACTGTCTAATATAGTAGCATTGGCCACATGCAGCTACTTAAACTATTTAAAATTAAATTTAAACATTTAGTTCTTCAGTCATACCACCCACACTTTAAGGGCTTGATAGCTACATGGCTAGTGGCTACCATATTAGGCACCTAGCTATAATACATTTCTACCCTCACGGAATGTTCTATCAGACAGCATTGATATAGAATATCTTTGGAAGAACAGAAAGAAACTGATAACAGGTGTTTCTAGGGAAGGGGACAGAAACAGCAAGGACACATTCAACATACGCACAGTTAATTTCTTAACTCTGTAACATGTCATATACCACCTATTTTAAAACAACTATTTACCTTTTTTAAAAACTGTCTTGTTTGGTTCTCAGAAAAACTCCTTGATTTATGCTCTTAGAAGCATAAAAGGCTCAGAAGTTCTAAAGCATAACAGCTAGAGGGTAAGGGACAGAAATCACCTCTCCAAGACTTCTTAGAAATACTCTTGCCCACTACCCTAACTTCATTAAGCATTTATCTATTCACAATATTATTTGGGATACCATGCAAAAGATTACCAAGTTGCTATTTCTGAGGAATTATGGAACAGGGACAGAAAAAACATCAGGAAAAAAATGCTTACAAGGTATGAAAGAGTAACTGTGGTCAAAAGGCACAGGGGAAAGTTCTATTCTTTTGGGAAGAAAGGCACAGGTCACACTGTCACATCTCTCTTCTTATACTTCCATTTACTGCTCTACAGAGGAGCACTTAAAAGCAACAGCCTTTCAGTTCTGCTTTGAAGTCACTTTTTTTTGCCAAATGTCATATTTCTTCAAACGATATAGTACACTGAACAAGTGAATTGCTATATGCCTCAATTTCCTCACCTGTAAAACAGAAACCTGTTGCCTAATCAATGTTATTCACTAACTACCGGACATTTTTGCCTAGGAGAGGGAACAGCCAAACCTTTGAGAACAAAAAAGGCACAGTGGTCAGATACTCCCAAATAACAAACAACAAAACATTTGAATTGATACTCTTCTCTCATTGGGGGATAGGTGGTCCACTCCGGGAGGCTGAAGGACCTAGGATGGTTCAAATTTATGAAAATCTACCCTGGAAGAAAAATGAATAGGAACAAGATCACAAACCACTCACTTTCCTTCATGCTGACACAGCATTCTCATTCTCTTCCTCTTCCATGGAGCTCAGCCACCGTTTACATCTGGTCTAGCTCCAGAGCGTGCCTTTCTTTCAGCATTGCCCAAAACATACTGCCTTTCACAATGAGTTTAGGCAGGTCAGAGATCTGTGCCAGGGCAGACAGAAGGGCAAGCTGGTGTCCACAAAGTGACAAGGACGTGAATTTGTCCCCACACAGACTGGTGACCAGGAAGCCTGCCCAAATTTCAGGAATCTGGGTTTATGGGAAAAGAAAAGCATGATACAGGCCTAACAGACAGGAATGTCATTCAGGGACTCCAATAGCTAATCATATCCACAAGCATTCAAGGAAGTCAACTTACTAAAGAAATCATCCTATAAAATATAAGACCAAGCAAGAAAGATATAGTATTGTGAAGAAGGACATATGACAATTATTTCCAGAAATTTATATTTCCAAGTTGTTATTAAATTTTTTAATATAATAATTACCAATATGTAACTTAAATCCTTAAAAATGTATAGTGCAGATGTTAAATTCACTTTATACAATTGCTACATAGAAACCTCAACACTTACATAGCTTAGACTATTATCCATTTACTTAAGGGAGTAAGGCACTTGAAACTGAGTTTATATTAATGGGAAAGTGCAAAGAAACTTGCCAACATGTGCCAGTTCCATGGCCCACAGGTAATGAGCATTGCCTGCCTGTGCCAGTCAGATCATCAACCAACATTACTGTGAAGGCCATGAAAGAAGCTGTTAATACTCTGGTTTAATCTCAGCACAGACCAGAGCAGCAGATTAGGCAGAACTTTACATCAGTGGCAGGTCTCCCAAGTTCTCTTGATGCCACAGAATTCATAAGTGGGATCAGTATGTTCTAAAAAAACATGGTACTGCAAAAGGAAAAAAAGGTTCCACAGCATCAAGCAGTGTAATACTTGAAACCTCATCATCAAAGTGACAGTTTTCAAGTGCCATTTATGATGCCCTAGTCTGGAAACATCCCAGCTAACCCATCTGATCAACAATTTCACAGATGGAAGCACTTGATGGCTAATTGGCAAGTCTATTATTCAAATAAAACAGCTCTCTGTACCTCTTCTTTCATCATTACAAGTCAAGGTACAACAAGATTGGTCATTCAAATTAGCTTAATAATAGAAGCCTCTTTCCAGAAATAATTTTTTTAATGAAACCACACATTTTGACAATTAGTTTAGAGCACTAATCAGTTTATGAACAGTAATGAAAATGCTTTATAAACTAAAAGGAGTAAGAAATATAAACCTTCTTTAAAAAGTTGTACTATTTGTTTCCTCTGTCTTCATCAATATGTCAAGATATACATTGTCACAGGGAATAAAATGAATGAAATATTTACTCATTCCTTAAATATTTTAAAAACATTGGCCAAGTATTACACGTCATAATGAAGAAAAATCCTCTCAAATATTTTAGGTTTCCTAAAGAATTGTAAAGCAAGAATCTTCTCTTCACCTACATTTTGCAGTAAAAATTCCAGACTGTTTAAGGTTTTTTAATTTATGAAGCAAGTAGCCAGTGACAACATTATTATAGATATTATCTACCTGAGGACATGTTGATGTAGATAGGCTTTGGCATCAGGACTTGTGTTCCAACTCTAGCTCCACTTCTTGTTAGTTCCGTGACTTGACCCTATAATATGGAAATAATTATCCCTACCCATATAGGATTGTTGTGAGGATTAAACGAGGAGATTATATACATAGAACATCTCACATTAAAACATGGGAGCCCTCAGCATTCGTCCATTTGGCTCTCATCCCTTTCTCCACACCACTGCTACAAATTCTAGAGGGGAATCCTGATACAACTGTCAAAATATGTGAGTTCTGGGCTTCCCTGGTGGCGCAGTGGTTGAGAGTCCGCCTGCCGATGCAGGGGACACGGGTTCGTGCCCCGGTCCGGGAAGATCCCACATGCTGCGGAGCGGCTGGGCCCGTGAGCCATGGCCGCTGAGCCTGCGCGTCCGGAGCCTGTGCTCCACAACGGGAAAGGCCACGGCAGTGAGAGGCCCACGTACCGCAGAAAAAAAAAAGTGAGTTCTCTTTACAGATCCATACATTTGCTCCAGATCCCACTGAAACTTACATTCCCTATTTAGAGTATCTGGCTATCTCCCTATATTGCTACAATTTTCATAGATGCCAAGGAAATCCCCAGGAAGATCCTTGTAGAAAGACTGAGCTATAAAATATTTGAAGACCTCAGTTAGCCTATAAAATAGAAACTAGGAAATGCATATAGTAACCAGAACCTGCAAGTGGGAAGGAAACAGTAGCCAGAAACTGTGGAACTAGTTATAAGCTAAAGTAAAATCAAAATTAACTCCCTATAGTGATACAGCAATATAATGGTAACAAAAATGTATTTTACTAGGTAATAAAATAAGTAGTTTCCCATGATGTAAAAGAATACCTTTTCTATATAACAGAAAGGGGTGCTTTTCCAAAACTAGGTTTTGTCATTCTACTATTACTTTTGATAAGCATTTTGCTTCTAATTACTCAGGCTCTTGTGTTTACAACACTAGGTAACAAAGAACTAATAGTTAACAGAGAGATACCACAGGCAGGTAAGAATATGTAATCAAGTAAAAACAGAGGAAATGAATATACAATGAATGGGAGAAAAGTATAACTATCATAGTCATTACTTAACTCTTTATTGTCCCTAAGCCTTCCCATTGTGCCCAACACAGGCATTCATTCAGTCTCCTGGAAGGAAGAGCCTGTGAAATCACTGGCAACAGTTTGAAAAGCAGCACTGGGAGGCTGCCCACTAGAGACCACTGCCCTGCTCTCGTGGCATGCTTCCAGGATGCTCAACCCAGAAAATATTCCACAAAGAACCACCTTGAATGTATGTTGTGGGAGAGAACACTGGCCATGTCTGTCCACATTTCAAGTGAGTACGATAACCTAAAGAACTGTCCAAATGATCATATGAACTGAAAAATTAGAAACTATGTAACACAAGTTTAAGATAGGAAACCCAAAGATCAGTGTACCAAATGAGAATGGTTACCAGTAAATCAAACAAGTAAAACAATGTTGAGGGTAGGGAAGGAAAAGACATAAATTCGATTTTTATGACCATAACATCCCATACATTTGGAATATTAAGATTATGCTGTAACATCTCCGTTTCCTATATTAGACAGAGGTATCTTTTCTTGTTTCTCACCCCATATACCCTTTCTACCAAAAGCAGTATCAGTTGTCATGGATCCATCATATCCTTGACTTTAATTTTAAAATCTTAACATTTCATTTTTCCTCATGACTTTGATTTTCTATTTCATCAGAATGTGATTAATTCTGGAAGACAATTTCACATGATTGAAAACACGTCACTGCTCCCCTTATGTTCTAAAGAATTCAAGCAAAGTCATTTACGGTAATTTCATATCAAGACAGAATTTAACATTCACAAGTGTCAAACACCTTTTCCCTTGAAAGCCCAGTCACAACTAGAATGTTCAAACAAAAGAACACAGATTAACTATAGTGCACCCACCAGATATCTGTTTTGTTTCCCTTTTACTTGAGAACTCTCAAGAACAGATTTGAGACTCCTCAGGAGCACATTTTTCATGGGGTTTAATAACTATTCAGAAGAATTATACTACAATGACACCTAGAAAGAATATGCTCTAATTAGCATGTTTTTGACCTGACCTCTTTCTGATTTTCTACAGTAGAAGCATCAGCTCAAGTATATGAATAGAATAATTAGGAACTATACCTTTTTAAATAATAAAATTATTACATGACAAGAGCAGCAAATGAAAAAAAATTAAAAGCATTTCGTATTTTTCCTTTGTTTCTAAAGCAAAATCACTATTTACTTGTAGTTAAGCAAAGAAATAAAAGAATTAAAATTTCTTGACCCTTCCCTATTTCTCAATAGGAACAAAAATGGCCAAATTAATCTAACAGTGTTTAGAAAGGCTCTTTGTAAATGTTCAGAGGATCACATCAGGATACTCAAAGAATCAAAGGGGGGAAAAAGGTAACCAGAAGCACCCATCAGTATATAAAAACTGTCAATACAGACAGGTTAAAGAGCTCAGGAACATAAAGAGAACTCATAAAAAGCCTTTTGTAAACACCTGCTCATTTTCATGCTACTGCACCAGCAGTAAATAAAGGTTTTATTTCAAATGTGGCTGAAGCCACACCAGAATCTCTCCAGTAGATAAATACACAATAAAAATAAGTCATAATCTGTAATTTATTTTAAAACAGTACCGTAGTAGCTTCATGTCTCCGCTTCCATTCCTAAGTCTCATCTCCAGAGTATCCAGGTTCTTTAAAAATGGAAGTATGATGAGCATAACTCCTTTCCTCAAAAATCTCTAACAACCTCCCAACTCACTTGGAAGAGAATTTTCTACAAGGCCCTCTATGATCTAGTCTCTGGCAACTGCTATAGTGTTACCCTCTTCAACTCCAAGGAGAATATGGAATGTCTAAGTAAGGCATGAAAAAAAGTACTGAAAAATAAAATGAATTTCTGATTATGTTTTACTTGGCAGCTTTTTAAAAAAAGTTTTTACCAAAGGAAAATGTTATTTAATGCTATTCACTGACTTGTTCTTTTGCTTTAATTTTTGTGTTTGTTTATTAAAAAGAGAGAACATTATTTATGAAGTGGAAATTCCTTTTGTCTCCCTCCCTTCTCATGCATTTGGTATGAGTTATCTGGGCATGTGTTATACAATATGGTAGCCACTATCTACATGTGACTATTTAAGTTTAAGTAAAATTAAAAATTCAGTTCTTCAGTCACACTAGGCACATTATCATGGACTCAACAGCTACATGTGGCTATAAAATTTAAGTTAATTAAAATTAAATAAAATTTAAAATTCAGTTTTTCACTTGTTCTAGTCACATTTCAAAGGCTTAATAGCCACATGTGGCTAATAGCTATTGTATTAGCAGAGATATAGAACATTTCCTTCACAGCATAAAGTTCTATTGGACAGTGCTGCTATAGAACTTGTAATACTTTTACTAAAGTTACATGCCCTTAAAAAAAAGTTATTCTATGTTTTTAAAATTAGCATTAATGCTTTCATATTGTATGTATATGTCTACAACCTGAAATTTTCTCTTAATATGTTTGTAAGGTCTATTACGCATATTGAGATATAGAATCTCGTTCATTTTAACTGCTGCATAATATTCCATCATAATGCATTTTGGCACAGATAGACACTTAAGTACTTTGCAATTTTTCAATAATCCAAACTGCCACACCCACACCAACCCTAAGGAAAAAGGCTTCCATGAGAATTCTTGCTTCCCCAAGTCTTCATTAACACTTAAAACAACATACTTTTGTTTAAAAAAACAATCTAATACTTGTTTTACTTTTCATTTCCCTGATATACGGTGAGGTTGACCATCTTTTCATGTTCATTGGCAAATCTTGTTCTACAGATTATCATTTCATGATCTTTTTTCCCATGGGTCTTTTTTGTGTTACTGATTTATGGTTCCACTAAATGTGTTGTGGATGGACGTGTCACAAATATCTCCTCTTGCTCTACTACTTGTCTTTTAAGTTTGTTTATATTGTCTTTGTCAGGACAAGAGTTAGTAATGTATTGAGGCAGTCAAATTACTAATCTTCTCTTTTGAGTTCTGCTTTCCTATTTTGAGGTCATAAAGGACGAAATTTTCTTCCAAAAAACATTTTTTGGGGCTATGTACTGTATGTCTGACATGGTCACAGGTTAGTTTATTTAATCCTTATAAGAACTATCTGAAGTAGATATTGTTACTCTCATTACAAAGATATGGTAATTGAATTTCTTAATGTGGTAAAATATACATAACATAAAATTTACCATTTTAACCATATTTAAGTGTACAATTCTGTGGCATTAAGTACATTCACATTGTTGTGCAATCATCAGCACTAACTATCTACAGAACTTTCATCTTCCCGAAGTGAAACTCTGTACCATTAAACACCAACTCCCCATTCCACTACAACCCCCAACTCCTGGCAACCACCATTCTACTTTTTGTCTCTATGAATCAGACTACTCTAGTAACTCATTTAAGTGGAATCATAAAATATTTGTCCTTTTCTGACTGGCTAATTTCATTCAGTATAATGTCTTCAAGGTTCATCAATGTCATAGCATGTGTCAGAACTTCCTTTTTAAGGCTGAATAATATTCCACAGTATTAATACACCACATTTTGTTTATCCACTCAACCATCAATAAATACAAGTTGCTTCCACTTTTTGGCTATTGCAAATAATGCTGCTATGAAATGTCTGTACAAATACCTGACTCCCTAATTTCAGTTCTTTGGGGTATATACCTAGACATGGAATCGCTGGATCATATGGCAATTGTTTAACTTTTTGAGGAACCGCCATACCATTTTCCACAGAGATCACACAATTTTACATTCCTACTAGCAATGCACAAGGATTTCTCTACACGCTCACCAACAGTTGTTTATTTGCTACATATTTTTGGATAATAGGCATCCTAATAGGTGTGTCTTCCAAAATTATAAAGTTTAATCTTCACAGGTAGGTTCAATACATCTGATATACACTTTTGTGTACAGAATAATGTAAGAATCTAATATTATTTTTCCCCCCATATAGAAAGCCACTTGCTTCAGCATCATTTAATGAACAGGCCCCTCCTTCCCCACTAATTTTTAATACCATCTCTATTATAAATCAAGCTCCCATATATGCATGAGTCTGTTTCTGGACTTTGTACATGATTATGCTGATCTACCTGACTATTTCTATACCAATATAACACTATTTGAGTCACACAGCATTAAAATATATTTTGATATTTGGTAGAGCAGTTTCTTTTTCCTTTCTAAGAATTTATTTGCTGTTCTTGGATTTTTTTTCTCCTATATGAATTTTAGAATCAGTTTTCTAATTCCATGAAAATTCTGGTTGATATTTTTATTGGAACTGTATTGAATTTATGATTAACTGAAGATAACTGGCATGTGATATTGAGACTCATCATTCATGAAAGTTTATTATTTCTTCATTTATTCCAGGCATTTCCCCCCATTACTATGTTAAATTAATTCTTTCTATAAAATGTTAGACCAAAATCTGAAAGACAGATAACTGAAAGAACATTTCTATTCCAAGACACATAACAAAAACCAAAAAAACAGTTATTGGTTATAAATATAAAATCTGTATACTGTGTGAATTTGGGAGTTATAACAAATAAAATAGATCATATCCAATTCATGAAGTTATTTTTTTTAAGTCTAGCGACCTGAAATAATCCTTCAAAATGTAGCTTACATCTCACCACTTTCAGAAAGCCTTCTCTGACCACTCACCTACAGTATTTTCCCTTATTTTTGCATCTGAAATTTACTGAGGTCTGCGTTAGAAAGGTACAATCTGATAACTTATAGGCAACAAATATGTTTTTGGTTTGTGCTTAGTTTGGCCTATATCATGTTTCTTAAAAACTAGAGACTAAAAAAATTAGGGAATTTCACACAAAAATCATAGGATTTCTGACTTGCAGGTTGTATGTCACTCTCTCTCAGTTAAGAGAGATTCCATTTCCATGCTTCCTTGATTACCAGGGCAGGCAAATCACACACTGATTCTTAAAGCTTCCACCTAAAAGTGACCTGTTAATTTCCAACTCACACTCCATTGGCCAAAGCAAAATCATGAGCAGGCTAAGTTCAAAAATGATGGAAAAGGGCTTCCCTGGTGGCGCAGTGGTTGAGAGTCTGCCTGCCGATGCAGGGGACACGGGTTCATGCCCCGGTCCGGGAGGATCCCACATGCCGCAGAGCGGCTGGGCCTGTGGGCCATGGCCGCTGAGCCTGCGCGTCCGGAGCCTGTTCTCCGCAACAGGAGAGGCCACAGCAGTGAGAGGCCCGCGTACCATACACACCCACAAAAAAAGATGGAAAAGTGTAACCCTACTATGTACCTACAAGATTAAAAGACAAAAATATTCATATAACTGATGACTTTACCTTCAAACTCTTTCCTCCTACCTATTCTTCAAACTACCACTAGAATTACTTTTCAAAAACACAGATTCAGTTATCCCACAGCTTTGCTTAAAAAGTCTTCATTAAAGTACATCTACTAGGGAAAAAGTAAAAATCACTAAAAATGGCATTCAGTACCTTTTATAATCTACTCCAAACTCCCTTACCAGATTCTTTTCCCATTTTTCCCCTCACATCACCTGTTCTCCAGGCCTTTCTCAATATATGTTGGCTACATTCCAAAATTTAGCTCAAGCATCATTTCCTCAACTCAGTCTCACTTTCCTTTTTTGGGAAAAAAAATTAAGTACCACATCCTCTACAAATCACATTATTTACAATAAGCACTGGTATTCGCTAATTTGAAGAGTTAATATGTGCCAGGCACTTGAAACATAACTGCTGTATGTCTACTAGAATGTTAGGTCCCTAGATTAAGTAACAATGTTCTTGTTTACCTTGGTATTCCCTATAGCATAACACCCAACACATGAAAACTCAAAATACTGGCCTAAAGAATGTAAATACAAGACGAGATAATAAATGTCATTGACATTTTACTTAAGTTTCATTTACTTTTTTTTTTTTTGCAGTACGTGGGCCTCTCACTGTTGTGGCCTCTCCCGTTGCGGAGCACAGGCTCCGGACGCGCAGGCCCAGTGGCCATGGCTCATGGGCCCAGCCGCTCTGCGGCATGTGGGATCTTCCCGGACTGGGGCACAAACCCGTGTGCCCTGCATCGGCAGGCAGACTCTCAACCACTGCGCCACCAGGGAAGCCCTCATTTACTTTTAAGCTTATCTTGACTCTTTCTAAAGCTAAAATGGACCAAGAGACTTAAACAAAAACTTTTAGATGGAATTCCCTAGCGGTCCATTGGTCAGGACTCCAAGCTTCCACTTCAGGGAACACGGGTTGGAATCCTGGTTGGGGAACTAAGATCCCCCAAGTCATGTGGCATGGCCAAAATATAAATAAATAAAATAACTATCATTAAACTATTTAAAAAAAAACACTTTTAGATGCTGCAGACTATGCTTTGGTTAGGCCCATCTGTTGGGCTTAGTCTTGACTACTTTTGGAAATAGTTTAGTTGCCAAGACCTAAGTTGGGATAGTTATGAAGACAACTGAGCAGTCAAATTACAGCAGTAAATACTTTTAATACAATCATCTCACATCTTTCAGTAATTTCAAGTTCATAAGCACTTTAGCAAAGTAAATAAAAACACACATTTGAAATAAAAGCTATTTGTTTACAAATTTTAATAGTTCTAATAAAACATCTGTTTCTGCTTCACTACTGATAAGTTATATTGAAGTAGGGGATTGTAGACAGATTTAATGATTTTAGCCTGCTACTGTTCACGTATTAACATTTAAAAATGTAATATTTAAGAAAAACTTTAAGTTGTTTTATAGGTATGCATACCATAATGAAGAACTAGGAAAAAGTACCATGATAAAGCTAAAGGAAGAAAAATTCTTAAAAAAGACATTGTGAACAGTGTGATATATTAAAGTCTCGTGAAAAAAGAACTAAAAGTAAGCCAATAGACTTGGCAATTTGAACAATTCCAGTACAGTAATGAAGAAGGAGGCCAGAATATAATCTCATGAGAGTCAATGGAGGTAAGGAGGTAGAATATGTGAGTATAAGCTATTATTTCAGGAATTCTTGAAATAAATGGAAGAAAAGGTTTAATGGCAGAATGCAGTGAAGTTTTGTTGTTTTGGGGATACAGGACACTTAAACATCTTTGTAGGCAGAGGAAGGGGTCAGTGGAGATGAGCAAGGTTTCAAGAGAGGATGGGATCAGAGAATAAGTCAAAGCATTAGCCATGGAAAAGAGAAAGGTCATTTCTAGTCAAAGAAAGTTGAGTCAGTAGAATGGATGGAAAACCCTGTTCTGCTACTATTCCCATGTTTTAAAAGAGACATCTGCAAAGTTAACAGCAAGTAACCTGCCCCTATTTATGAGGAAATTCTGACTTTTATATTATATGGTAAGATAGTAACATTTCCCATTGATTTTTGGAGGGGTAAAACAACTTCTATCTCCTTTCTACTTTTTTTTTTTTTTTTTTTTTGCGGTACGCGGGCCTCTCACTGTTGTGGCCTCTCCCACTGCGGAGCACAGGCTCCGGACGCACAGGTTCAGCGGCCATGGTTCACAGGTCCAGCCGCTCCGCGGCATGTGGGATCCTCCCGGACCGGGGCACGAACCTGCGTCCCCTGCATCGGCAGGCGGACTCTCAACCACTGCGCCACCAGGGAAGCCCATCCTTTCTACTTTTATTGGCTGCTACGCATTATCTAATGGAAAGAGTAGCTATTATCAATCCAAAGGTCTTTGACTTTTTATTAAAAATAAATACACTCGGGACTTCCCTGGTGGTCCAGTGGTTAAGACTCCCCACTTCCACCACAGGGGTGCAGGTTCGATCCCTGGTTGGGGAACTAAGATCCCGCATGCCGTGCGACGCAGCCAAAAAAAATTAAAAAATAAACAATACACTTAACTTTTTTCCTGTTTATTAAAAAATAATACACTTAATATCTCATGTTTTAGAAGCAACATCATATCCGTTTGTCATATTAGTCTAGAACAAGAGTAAATTAACTTTTAAGAAAAAATGTAATCATTGAACACCTAGTATTTGATAAAGGAGGTAACACAGAAATAAGAACCCCATAAATCATTCTCTTGAGAGTCTGTCATCTAATCAGGAAGATGAAACACATGAAATATCAGATTCTCAGGCACCACATTTTTAAGTTCAAATAGAATACAAACTGAGGGGGGATATGTGTTGATTAAATTATCCAAAACCAAGGACAGGTTATTGAACCAACACTTAGTTTTCCACTCAATGCAAAGGTTTGCAGCGGTCATTGAGATATGATGTAACTCAATTGGTGGTCAGTCAACCCATTATTTCATGTCCAACAATTTCCCAGCATGGATTTCTGGCATGGATATATAATTTATTGCATCTACTACTTAAGGAAAAAGTTATTTTGGTATTTAAATTTGATGCAACTCCCCTTAAGAATTCTACTAAGGCAACATCTTTACCTGTAATTTGCAGGTAAATGTGCAGTATCTACATACCACCTCAGTTCACTTCTGACACTTTTATATGCCTACACATTGTTATTGCTAATTTCAGAATGAATTAGGGAAATTGTAGACGCTACCTAGAATGTTTGTAAATGTATGGAAGCAGCTTTAGAAGGGTCAAGTTCAGAGAGGCTTAGGCCTCTTAAGAGAATGTATTACACAGATCTTACAAAAATGAAGAATCATGAAGAAACACGCTTACAGTAAAGGAACATGAGAAATATTCAAAACTAACAAAAGTAGGGGCTTCCCTGGTGGCACAGTGGTTAAGAATCTGCCTGCCGAGGGGGCGGGTGGGGAAGGATCACCAGCGAGATCCCGAGGCGAGTCTCGCGCGCCCGCCCCCGCCCTGGCCCCCAGCTCCCACCCGGTCGGCCCGGCTCAGCCATGATCAAGGCGATCCTCATCTTTAACAACCACGGGAAGCCGCGGCTCTCCAAGTTCTACCAGCCCTACAGTGAAGATACACAACAGCAAATCATCAGGGAGACATTCCATTTGGTATCTAAGAGAGATGAAAATGTTTGTAATTTCCTAGAAGGAGGATTATTAATTGGAGGATCTGACAACAAACTGATTTATAGACATTATGCAACATTATATTTTGTCTTCTGTGTGGATTCTTCAGAAAGTGAACTTGGCATTTTAGATCTAATTCAAGTATTTGTGGAAACATTAGACAAGTGTTTTGAAAACGTCTGTGAACTGGATTTAATTTTCCATGTAGACAAGGTTCACAATATTCTTGCAGAAATGGTGATGGGGGGAATGGTATTGGAGACCAACATGAATGAGATTGTTACACAAATTGATGCACAAAATAAACTGGAGAAATCTGAGGCTGGCTTAGCGGGAGCTCCAGCCCGTGCTGTATCAGCTGTAAAGAATATGAATCTTCCTGAGATCCCAAGAAATATTAACATTGGTGACATCAGTATAAAAGTGCCAAACCTGCCCTCTTTTAAATAAAAAATTTAAAAGGCCACTCTCAGGTAAAATCCGGGGGAAATGTCATCTAAGTTTACCATGCAGTTGTTTACCAAAAATAGAGGAGGAGAGGCTTAACTTTTGCTCTTGGATTTAAGTCAAGGTACTGTATAGAAGTTATGTAAAATCAGTATGGAAGTTCATTGTTGCTTTTCTTGTTCAGTGATTTTGAAGAATTGAGTAGTTACAGTGTGATTTTTTTCTTTGTTTTCTAAACTGCATTCCTATGGCCACCTAAGGCATGCCTCTATGTATTGGCTACTACAGTATTTTGAAAAGTGTTTGGGACATTTCTTTAAATTATGTATAACCCAAAATGTTGGTGTTTTGTATGGATCACAAATACAGCATTCCTTAATTCTTTCTGTTATTTGTCAGAATTGTTATTTAAAGAACGAAGTATGTATTGCATGAAAACATTATGACCTTTTTCTCTTAGTTTAAATAAACTCCAAGGTAAATGGACTTCTAAAGCACCATTCTGTTTGCCTGGTATCTACTTTAGCAATAATTTTTTTTATGACCCTCTGACTCAACGAAGTAAATAAAAATATATTTTATCGCTGTTAAAAAAAAAAAAAAAAGAATCTGCCTGCCAATGCAGGGGACATGGGTTCAATCCCTGGTCAGGGAAGATCCCACATGCCGCGGAGCAACTAAGCCTGTGCGCCACAACTACTGAGCCTGCGCTCTCGAGCCTGCGAGCCAAACTACTGAGCCCGCGCGCCACAACTACTGGGCCCACACGGCACAACTACTGAAGCCCGCACACCTAGAACCCATGCTCTGCAATAAGAGAAGCCACCGCAATGAGAAGCCCACGTGTCGCAATGAAGACTAGCCCTCGCTCACCATAACTAGGGAAAGCCCACGTGCAGCAACGAAGACCCAACGCAGCCAATAAATAAATAAATAAATGAACCTCACTGTTTTAAAAAAAAAACTAACAAAAGCAAACGAAAAATAACTGAAGTCTGTGCAATGATGCAATATAGGATCACATGATTTCAACTTTCTAAAAGGAAAAGGTTTATTAGTCATAAACCATGATAGACCCTTGTAAAAGAACCTACAAAACATTGAAAATTTCATGAAATCTCAAACAAAACTATTTCTTAATAGTCAAAATATTAGACTACTTTGAATAAAGGAAGACAAAGTCATTGACAGTGATATGGAAATAGGAAACAGCTGACAACTAAAAGGGTTCTTAAGGAGGGTTATAAAAATAGTCCCAAAATTTGGACATAAAATACATTCAAGTCTAACATAGTCATCTCTTTTGTAAATGTTGGACTGGAAAGATAATCAGTGTAGAATTCAAAAGAGGCAGAAATTTCTTCTTTAGCTGAAAGCAGATAGAATATCCTGAGATAGAAATCTATCTGGAGGCCATTTGCCCCAACAGTATGGAACAAGACAGATGATAATATTAAAACAACTGAAAATTCACTTAATTTTAATAAGAATGTAAAAAGGAACCATATATGCCAAATTTAAAGAAAAGAGAGGTATTACTTATTAATTCATCCATATATCATAATTACTAGAAGGAATTTATCAGTGTTAAGACTGTACATACAAACATTCTATGGGTTTTCTGGATCTTGCCAAGAGTATGCCATGTTTACTTTTTCATGTGTTACTTTTAAAGTCTACATTGTAAACCCAGAAATAAGATACTTTGAGTCTTTTTTTTTTTAACCAATAGGCAAGTTTGATAATCTCGCATATCCCAAAACTTTAAATCAAAGCAAATAGAGAAAATTCTTATTCCTGGGAGAAAATTAAATTAAGAAAATAGAACATTTTCTCCACAAGTTATTTAGTGTTGGAATACAGTAACCAGCAGTAAGGGAAGCTTCTTACCATAAGGTTATCTGTGAGGCGATTTTCTTGGGACTGACTTTTTTCTCTTTGGATAACTAGTGAAAGGCTTATAGTTTACACACAAAGAAACACGTAGAGTCTATATACTAACCTGGCCCAGTCCAGGCATACCTCCTCCAAGTCTAAGCAGTCTGTCCATATTTCTAGAAAACAGAAACAAAGAAAAACGTTCCTAAGCACGAAAGTGTTTACTCAATTGCTATCTACATAATTCACCTTCAGTCACTCAGTATGTCAAAAATATTGGTGGTAATTACAACACAACATCAGACTTCCTGTTAATTAACACCACATATTAATTCAAGAAGCTGTCTTCCATGCTAATTAAGACCTTATTTTACTGCTTTGGTTTTGGGTTATCCCCAGTTTTAAAGACAAGCAATCTTAGCATACTTTCAAAACTTTGCTATCATTAAGTTAATTATATTTTCTTATTGTTACCTAATAAAGTACCTGAATGAGGAAAAAGTGCCTGAAATGCTTATCATATGTATGATTGAATTTCCTTCAATTTGTCCAGAGTGTACAAATAAAAGTCCTCACTTTTAAATTAAATTTTAACATCCTCATTAGTAAGTTCTGTGCTAATTAACTTACAGCTTGTCAGTTATCATCAAAACTACATGTGAAAGACATTGTGAGCAGATTATGGATCTCTGAATTAGCATCAAAGGCTTTTTAAAAACGAACTCATTATACTAAAAGAAATATAAAGTAATATTGCATTAAATGCATTAAGATAGTGTTCTAGAATCCACACAGATAGTTTGCCTTATTTCAGATACTGTAAAGATATACACCTTTTTCACTAAGGAAATTTGGCTGCTGTTCTCAATTACAATTTTAGAGTTAATCAGTACCAAGAGAATTAACTTTGAAATATCAATCTGATTTGTTTTTTATGTCTGGAATAACTACAGAAGATATTCTTATAAGCTTGAAAAATTCACAGAAGAAATCAAAGGAAAAAACAACAAGGGTACTAGTATGGCCACAAATACACAAAAAGGAGTAATCAAATTATAAAAATTAATATTAGTATAACTAAATACTCTAAACAATGAAGCATTTTTTTCTACTTAAAAATTGCTACTATGCCTTAAAATTCCTCTTCTTCCTATGTGTATGCTTTAGAAAATGGTATTACCACAAATTATATTCTAAATTAAATGCTAACAGATTACTTTAGTCATTTGTCCATGTTGTTTTACTAGTTAGAACAGATATACAAACTTTTCAATAATGTACTTATGATCATTACTGCCTAATTATATTTGTTGAATCCTGCAAACAATTTAATCCTGTGAATATTTAACACTGTTGGTACAGCAAACTTCATTCAAGTCCATATTTAGAAAAGTGCACAAATGATACAGCCATGGAACCTGTACAAAGTGAACACACCACCATAACCACCACCAAGATGAAGAAAGAGAACCCTGTCAGCACCTAAGAACCTCTCGTATCCCCTTCCTAGTCTCTACCACCCTGCAAAGGTAGAATTCCAACTTCCAACAGCACAGATCACTTCTGTTGCTTTTGAATTTTATGTAAACAAAATAATATATGTTGTCTGGCTTGTTTCACTCCACAAGTTTGTGAGACTGACAACAGATAAACTCATTTTAAAAAATGAAAAGGCATATAAGAAAACTGGATAGTCTAAACAAAATTTCCACTTTATAACCTTAACTCACCTTCCTAATAGCAATATTTACAAATAAAATCTCCATCAAATTCTCATTAAAATTCCTCAACTCAAATATGGCATTGATACATATCACTTTTTAAAGGCTGTAGACGGAAAACAAAACAAAACCCTGTGTATTTTAAAATATAAAATACGTTTATTCCTCTACAATATATTACCCCCTTCAAACAAATTCTTTTGGCCTAGTTCAAGCTTACAAACATAAAGAACAAATGGGAAACAAAAACTTTAGACATTCTATATATTCCAGGCCAAAGTCAATTCCCAGCTGTGTTCAGTTTATCTATTCCCCCTGTGTTGTTTCTGATGACTTTACACAGACTCCAGATGCTGTGAATATACATGAGCAATGTGAGGAGCAGAGGGAAAGAAAATCTGGCAGGTCAAATTTGTGTTTTTAACAAAATTAGATGTCTCAGCAACCAGGAAAAAATTTAACAAACTAAATATTTTAAGATAATAAGGTTTAATAAAATACTAACATTTGGAATGAAATACATCGATAAATGTTCTAAGTCATACTACTTTAAAAAAAGTTTCTAGAAAGCAGACAAGGACAAAACTGCTAGTTATCGAAATGACTTTCATGAGCCCCTCAATCTGGGCTTTTCATGTGTGCTAAAACTGATACATTTTCATAACATCTTTATGACATATCCTGTAAGGATAGATAAAAGTAAAATATATTCTTAATGCTCACCTGGTCAGTAACTACAACTCTTGTGATGTTAAGCTTCAATTTGTTGAGTTTGACAAATTTCTTCTTAACTCAAGCTCTTGCTAATGCTGGCAGGTACAGTTTTTCCCAAGTTTTTATTTTTTTTCTCTCCTAAAAAAAAGTAAATAAAATAAGATGTAATTATTTTGAGAACTAAGGAGGGAAATATACCAAGAGCTTTAAAAGAAGCAAAATTCCTAAAAACAAAATAGAAATCAAAATTGATTTTTAATTACCATTTCCTGAGAGTACAGAATGAAATACCATCCAAGGGAGCTACAGAGCATAGTGATTGCCCCTGTATCCAAATTTTGTTTCTAAAGTTTCTTTTTTGAGCTGTTCTAATTATATGTAGACTGACATTTCATGACTTTCAGTCTTTCTAGAGGTGTTTTAAAGAACAAAGAAGATTTATTCATTTTTTAAATAGAACAAAATTCATTCTATTGAGTAATTACCATATAGGTTCATTGTACATTGTTAGAAATCTATAACATATTATGGAATCTAAGTGGTTAATTTTCCTATATCTTTAAGGTTTGTTATTTCATTATCCTAGGAATTACTCTGTCATGTCTTAATCAGTTATTCCCAACTATGCCAAAAAAGACTAAAATAATAAGAAAATGGAAGAATGGTAACAATCATCCCAAATGATGCAATAGTGAAATACATTACAGCCATTGCATCATCCTTCAGTTTTTATTGTGCTGCCCAAAGCACTGCTTCATCTTTCAAAAAGATATAAAAGACTGGAGACATCATCTTTGTAGTCTTTTTTTTAGCTTTCATTGAACACAGTTGAGAATTCAGAATTCTTCATTTTCCTCCCATAATGGCAAAGAGAAAACTGACAGAGAAAAAAAGTTTCACAATTATTAGAGAATCACAAGGTGAATGTAAAGAAACAAGTAACAGCACTCTAATGATAACAAAATTGACATAAGCCAAGGTTTCTTTGGCACTACTGACATTCAGAACCAAATAATTTCTTATTGTAGGGGGTTGTCTTGGGCATTATAGGATGTTTAGCAGCATCCCTGGCCTCTACGCACTGGATGCCACCAGCTGTGATAATCAAAACTGTCTCCGAAGAGGGAACCCTCCTACCCTGTTGGTGGGAATGTAAACTGGTACAGCTGTTATGGAAAACGATATGGAGGTTTCTTAAAAAACTAAAAATAAAACTACCATATGATCCAGCAATCCCACTCCTGGGCATATATCCGGAAAAGATGAAAACGCTTAATTAGAAAAGGTACATGTACCACAATGTTCACAGCAGCACTATTTACAATAGCCAAGACATGGAAGCAACCCAAGTATCCATCAACAGACGACTGGTTCAAGAACATGTGGTACATATACACAATGGAATATTACTCAGCTATAAAAAAGAATGAAACATTGCCATTTGCAGCAACATAGATGGACCCAGAGATTATCATACTAAATGAAGTCAGACAGAGAAAGATAAAAATTATATAATACCACTTATATGTGGAATCTAAAAAATAATACAAATAAATCTATGTACAAAACAGAAACAGACTCACATAGAAAATGAACACGGTTACCAAAAGGGAAAGGCTGTGGGGGAGGGATAAATTAGGAGTATGGGATTAACAGTATAAACTACTATACATAAAATAGATAAGCAATAAGGATTTGCTGTATAACACAGAGAACAATAGTCAATACCTTGTAATAACCTATAATGGAAAATAATCTGAAAAAATATACTTATATAACTGAATCACTTTGCTCTACACCTGAAACTAACACAATATTGTAAATCAACTATACTTCAATTTTAAAAAAATGTCTCCAGACATTGCCAAATGTCCCCTAGAAGGGCAAAATCATCCCAGTTCAGAACCACTAATATAAACAAAATCTCAGACCACTGACAATATCCTGTATCAATTTTCTCAAACTTAAAAATTAATGACTGTTGGAAACAGTTTGAGAGCTCTTCACAAAGCTCAACACAGAATTACCACATGACCCAGAAATTCTACTCCTAGGTATATAGCCAAAAGAACTGAAACAGGTATTCAAAACAAGAACATGTACATGCATATTTATAGCATAACTATTCACAACAGCCAAAAGGCGGAAACAGCCCAAATGTCCATCAAAGGGGGTAAGGATAAACAAATTCTATATATACATACAATGGAACATATGGAATATTATTCAACTATAAAAAGGAATGAAATACTGATAACTGTTACAACATGGATGAACGTCAAAACATTATGCTATGTGAAAGAAGCCATGCACACAAAGTCACATAGTGTATGATTCCATTTACATGAAATATCCAAAATATATAAATCCACAAAGACAAAATGCAGGTTGGTGATTGCCAGGGGCTGAGGGAGGGAATAAAATGGAGAAACTGCTTAATGGGTAAGGGATTTTACTTTAGAAGAATGGAAAATGTTTTGGAACTACATAGAGGGGGTAGTTGCACAACATTATGAATGTACTAAATGGTACTGAACTGTTCACTTTAAAATGGTTAATTTTGTGTTATGTGAATTTTACCTCGAAAAATTACTTTTTAAAGGATCAATGAGTTGAACAATATATTTCTAAGACCAGAAAGGAAATATGACATTCTCATCCAGTTAGTATTCAACAAGGACTTCATTATACACTATTTTACAACAAGAACCTGTTTTGATAAAGAGATGACGTATTCTGTTATCTTTTATGATGTTGATACAGTTGATAAGTGGATAAATGCTGAAGTGTACACAAAGGTGAGTAAAAGAATGTAGAAATTTTAAAAAATCATTGGATTAACTCTAATTGGTGTTTATAAATCTAAAAATAAAAATGTTTTATAAGCAAAGATGATGGACATCTCCACTTCAACAAAATTATAAGCTTGTTTTAAAAAGTACTGCATCAGGGAAGATGAAAAAGGTCTGGAGATGGATGGTAGTGATGATTGCACAACAATGTGAATGAACTTAATGCCACTGAACTGTATGGCTAAAAATGGTTAAAATGGTAAATTTTATGATAGGCATATTTTAACACACATACAAAGTATTGCGAGTGCAAGTAGAACCAAAAGAAAAGATAAGCTGGGGCCTATTAGAGACATATTTAAAATGTGGAACTGATCTTTATAAGATGGGTATGTTCCAGGTTCATGCATGATGGATGACGAGCAGTTAATTACATTCCAACAATGTTGTCCATTTCAGGTACATAACACCTTCAAATGACTTAAAGGTGTAAGAAATTTTAAAAGGTCTACTGGCCCAGATGGTAAATGGTGATGACTGTTTTTCTTGCTATATGAGGTTAAGAGCTATGAGTCTGCAATCTAAGTGCCAGGATTCAAATACTGGCTCTAACACGTTTTAGCTCTGTATCCTTGGGTCAGTTTCCTCTCTCAGGCTCAGTTTCCTCATCTGCAAAATAGGGATAATGATAGTATCCACCTCATAGAGGTGTTTAGATAATTAAATAAGATAATGAACATAAACAACATTTAACACAAGGCTTGGCACATAGCAAGTAAACAATGATGGCACATAGCAAGTAAACAATGAATGCTAGCTGCTGTCATCAGCACCACCATCCTGAGCATAGCTACAGTTCATCCAGCATGGGTTCTTCTTCCCATAGAGTTTGCCATTTAGTGAATTTCAAAACATGGCATATTTCACAGTACTAAATGAATCACACTGGAGAAGAGGGACTTGCATTTTGCAGAACTTCGCAAAGGGGTTCATAAAAATTAAAAGTGTTACACTAGAACATAAAAGAATACTTCCAGTGCTTAGAAATAAAAGCAATGCAAAAGGTCTATGGATCTAAACCAAGTTTTTACACCTATCAAAAAGCAGAGGACTCAACAGCTTATTCATGATATGATTAACTAAAACATTATGAGATAATATGAATAAAGTGTTTATGCCTAATATGTCATACATAATGTTTAGAATTCTAATTGGTAAAAAAAAAAGGGCTGATGATTTTCCACTTCTTCATCTCACAACTGAGCTAACAAAATCATGAAGCCCTTATCTGTTCAGGTTTTTCTACTGTTTCCTAGCTCATTTTTCATTTTTTACTCCTCAACCCATGCTGCAGTTATATACTATTACTTCTCAGATTGATGCTAAATCCTTTAACTACTCCATATTTGTGATCTCACTGTATTTCTAATTCCTCTACTGTCTGATTTGTGGAAAGTAATTAGGAACTCCTTTCTCTCACTTTCTTAAGGGCTTTCTTCAGTGGAAAAAATGGAAAGAGTCAACGTTAAACTTAATTATATAAATAAGGTTTTGAAAGTAAGATTCCCCCTGTTTAGAACAGTGAGGATGGAATTATCATGAATATCTTCTTGTGCTAGCTCTTAATTACAGCACTGAAGCAAAATATTTATTAAATACTATCTTGTTTATAAGGTGATACGGAAACAGAGCCACTAAGGAATTTAGTGACTTTCACTGAAAGAATTTACAATCTACCTGGGGAGGCATGATATAATCCCATAGAAAAAACATAAAGTGAAAGAATAGTAGTATTGAGCCAGAAAGGCTCTGGAGGCAATCAGACCTAGATTTGAATCCTGGCTTCATCACCTACCCTCTATATGATGTGAACAAGTTACCTTCTCTTAGCCTCTAGACTTCATCTATAAAATGAGAATAATATCTTCCTTGCAAGTCTGTTGTAAGAAAAAAATGCAAAGCCTGAAACATTAGTGCCTGAAACATTCATAGGTACTTATAGGTACTATAGGTACATATAGTGCCTGAAACATTCATAGGTACTCAGTAACTGTTGTTATTGTTATTTATCTTAGAGCCAGGAAAGATTATTTAATCCAATTCTCACTTTACAGATGGGGACACCAAAATACCATAAAACAGAATGAGTGTCAAATGAGTGCAACAAACCGGGTATATGACAAGTTCATGAGTACTAAATCACAAGTATTCAGGTAAGGCTTTCACAGGTAGACAATGACTTATGAAACAAACATTGCTATAAAATTTAAAACAATTAAATAGAAGCACAATTGCTCCTTGTTATTGATTTTCAAACATGGGTTCTGAAATTAGATATTAAACACAAGGGTTACAGACAAGTATAAAAATAGAATAAACCCATGTCAAAAAGGTTAAAAATCCAGCTTTTCAATTAAAACAGCAATATAATATTTATCAAGACCCTTGGGGGGAAAAAAAAAAAATCTCCCAAACTCAACAGGTGAGGCTTCATTGAAAGATCATGACTTCAAAATTTTCTTCTGTTGGCCAGATGCAATTCTGTCCTGGGACGAATTCAAGACAATATTCAGGCTTCTCACTAAATACCACTTCACTAAACACATCTTGTAGTTAATTCTGAGCCACCATGTATCTTAATCTCTTCAAATGCACAATAACCCATTTAAATTTATATGTTTAAAAGAAACATAATTTAAACTTCAAATGAGCCAGTTGCTAGCTTTATAGGACAAGACTAGAAGGCCACCATTATATTAATCATCTCCACTATAACTGTATTCAGTTCTTTTTTATTTCAACATTATCAGTGGCTATCGTCTTGCTTACTCACAAACATTAAGTCAGCAGCACTAAATACTTTTGTGAGCAATGAAAAAAATGATTTTCACTCTAGAAGTACATTTCTTGCTAATTTTTAAAGCCTCTTCCTTGCCTTTCCCAACTTTTGGATACCATTTTAATTTCAAGAATTTTTCCTTAGGTCACTAGGTTTATATTCAAACTCTTTCGAGAAATTTACATTTTTCTTTTTTGCCTGACACAAAGTAGTGCCCCCAGGAAAATTAAGTTCCAAGATGTAACACACAGTAGCAGATTTCTACTTTACTGAAAACAGGAAATGTAATCAATTCATCAACAACTACTCAAGTGGGACAAACTGAAAGTTAAGTTAAAAGACAGAGCAGGAATAACCATACTTTGTTTTAAAGAGTTTCAAGGTTAAAAAACAATGCACCTCTGGGGTTTTGTTTGGTTTTGAAGGCAGTTGAAAACCTAACACTATGAGAAAAGGGGTCAAGGCCTAAGGTTAACACAAGTGATAAAGCAAACATACATTCAACGGGAAAGTTAATTTTATTCTCTCGCCCTTGTTTCCTGTCTGGCGGGAAGTTTTTCAACACAGGGGTAAGTTTCAACAGAACACAGACAAACAGAAGCCAAAACTAAGGGTCCTCTCTGAATAGAGAGGAGAGGCTCCCAAGATGTGGTGAATTCAGCGGAGCAGAAACGCTTGGAGGAAGGAGACCACATCCAGACCTAACTTAGTCAGAGACCCAGGGAGACAGCGTGTAGGACGAAGGGAGCTGGACTCCACCCTCACCGCCCGGGACCCCAGTGGAAACTAGGCTGAGCAACGTGACTCAGGAAAGCAAGGCGCTGGCAGCGGCCTAGCGCGGCTGCCTCCGCGGACCTCTGGGGCCTGCGTTCCCCGTCTTACCTGAAGGCGGGCGGAGCAGGAGGCCGCGGTCTGGACCCTTGTCTTCCAGCAGCGGTGACGCAGCGGCGGCGGCGAGAGCGACAGCAACACCAGCAAGCTCCGACTCGGCCGAGCTCTGGCTCCGCGAACCTGCGATGAATCAGCCCGATTCCATTCAAAAGAGTCGCCCAGGCCTCCGCCGCGAAGCACTTCCGGGTTCACTGCGCCGCTTCGGCTTCCGTTTCCCCGACGGCCAATTGAAGACGACTCGGGAGTCGAGCGGCCGTCCCAGGAGGAGCGCCCGGGACAGACAACGCGGGCCGCGTGCTTCAGGCGTCCCGGCTTGGAGGGTGGGGCGGAAGTTAGCGCTAGGGCCGCTCCCGCCTCTCCGACATCCTCCCTTCTCTGCCCGCACCTCTCCCTCCCCAGTTCTGTGCGCCCGGCTGGCGCCGAGATGAAACTGCAGGAACGCGAAGACCGGAACCCTTCTTCGTTTTAGTGTTCACCGCGGCCCTACGTCAAAACTAAAAGGTTCACTTGGACTAAGATTAACTTGGTCATCTGAGAAACAAAAGAAAAAAAGGGAGAGGTGTGAAAAGAGTGGAAATCGGTCGGATGTTCTTTTCCATAGTGCAGTCTACTCACCTTCTTGTCTTTACCAATTTGCAAAGGTTGAATTTCAAGGAAAACAACCATTTCCCTAGTGGTAAAACCATCTATTTTAAGCCCAATTTAATTTACAAGGTTTAAGAAATCATATACTCACGTTTCTCCAGGTAATTATCATCACCAATAACGTTTCACCCATTATCTGCTAGGTTTTCAGAGAGCAAAACCGCCCAAGAAATAACTATTGACAAGTTTATATCACATTTCTGTTTAGGGCAGCACGTTTACCAAGTCCCTCTCACTTTGTCAGATACGTTCCAAATGACTAGCATCTTTAAAGCATTCCTAAATCAAGAATGGTGATGAATCTACTGGATGGAGGGAAAGGAAGGATTGTGGCATCTGAATCCAAAACTGTTTGAGTGGCACAATTACACAGAATTTCCCACTCAAAGATCTTTATCTAAAAAATACATAAATTATTTCAATCACAGGTAATGTTAATTATATTTGGATCCCTGTCTTTATGTTTTCTCTCAAACCTGTGCCTCCTCCCCTTTTTTTTTTTTTTTTTTTGGTAGATGACCCCATCCTCCATTTAATTTCCCTCATCAGATCTGAGAATAGACAGACCTTACCTCTGATTTACCTGTTCGCACTGGCCTCCCAATGAAACACCCTGGAAATCACGAAGGGTCTAATCTGTAAATAGATTTTCCAATCCACCACTCCTCTTTCTCCTTTCTCTGTATTCCAACCTTAACTCAAGCCTTCATTACTCTTTTCCTAAAATACTGCATTAATCTCCTTGATCTCTCTGCCTCCAGTCTGTCTGCCCATAATTCATTCTCCGCTTCATTGGCAAAGGTTCTTTCTGCTATACAAATACAGTTGTGCTCCTTCTTTGCTTAAAATTTCACCAGTGGCTCCTCATCCAATACAGAGGTCAAAAATTTCTCATCTTTGAGCTTCCCTGGTGGCGCAATGGTTGAGAGTCCGCCTGCCGATGCAGGAGACACGGGTTCGTGCCCCGGTACGGGAAGATCCCACATGCCGCGGAGCGGCTGGGCCCGTGAGCCATGGCCGCTGAACCTGCGCGTCCGGAGCCTGTGCTCCGCAATGGGAGAGACCACAACAGTGAGAGGCTCGCGTACCAAAAAAAAAAAACCTCTCATCTTTGTTTGAAGCACCGTTGCTCCAGCCATACTATTTAGCTGGGGAATGTGATGTCCATAGGGACTTTGAAAAACTCTGACATATTTCAGGGAATCCAAGTAATATGCATGCTTAGGATTGTGTGAATGGCTAGGGCTGTGTGAATGCTCAGGAAAGACCTGAGAAGGCTCTAAGCTCTCACCTCTGGCTAACCTTGAGGCTCTACACAAGCAAGAAATGAATACAAAAATAGAGTTGTATACTCCCTGGCTGATTGTTGAAGTCACACCCCAACACACATACTAAGCCCCTCCACAAAGACTAGGAAACGTATTGGTTGAAGACATTTAAGGAAATCCCTGTCCAGTCATCAGATGACCACTAAGCTAACTGAGCAAAGACATCAGTGGTTATGCACAACAAAGAACACAGACTTTAAGGAATGAATTCAGAAAATTCACTAAATCAACAATAACTACAACAAAGAAAAACAGCAAAAACCCTGGGGAGAGGGTAGAATATGATTTCCAGAGTGGCCACACTGTATTATTCAAAATGTCCAGTTTTCAAAATACAAAAGTTTAAAAGGATGATACATGCAAAGAAATAAGAATGTATGTATGGCCTGTACACAGGAGAAAAAGCAATCAATAGAAAATATTTCTGAGGAAGCACATATTACATAAAGACTTTAAGATATTTTAAATATGTTCACAAAGCTAAAGGAAACCATGTCTAAAGAACTAAAGGAAAGTATGATGAGAATGTTTCACCAAATAAGTAACATTAATAAAGAAATTGTTTTGAAAAAAAAAGAAACAAAAATTCTGGAGTTGAAAAGTATAATAACTGAAGTGAAAAATAAGAAGGGCTCAACACCTTGAGGAAACTGAGGATATGAAAACACAGGATACTGACCCCAGATAACTGAGGTACATATCAAAGGAATGATTTCAGTGAACCTAGACTCCTGCATCTTCCCATACATAGAAAAGTGCTAAATTCCTTAACTTGGGATACCTGGTTTTATTTAATTAACAGTAATCTTTTGATGTTCCAACTACCTGCCCTTTGTTCCAAAACTCCTATATATCCTAGCTCCCTCCTCGCCGCCTCAGAGCAGTTCTCTCAGGGGTACTTGAGATGCTACCTCCTGGGCTGGAAGCCTTAAAAATTCCTGCCAAATAAAACATAACTCTCAAAAAAAAAAAAAAAAAAAAAAGGGCTCAACAGCAGACTTGAGCTAACAGAAGAAAGAACCAGCAAATTTGAATATATGTCACTTGAGATTATCCAGTCTGGGTACCAGAAAAAAAGAAAAAGAATAAATATGCATGAACAGAGCCCCAGAGCGCTGTCACACACAATCAAGCATACCATGTATAACTGGAGTTCTAGAGAGGAGAAATATAAAAGGAAAGGAATATTTGAAGGAATAATGGTCAAAAACTTCCCAAATTTGATGAAAAATATTAATCCACACATCTAAGAAGCTTAATAAATTCCAAGTGGTATAAACTCAAAGAAATACACACCTGGACACATTATAATTAACCTGTTGAAAGCCAAAGTCAAGAAGAGAATCTTAAAAGTGTCGAGAGGGCTTCCCTGGTGCCGCAGTGGTTGAGAGTCCGCCTGCCGATGCAGGGGACATGGGTTCGTGCCCCGGTCCGGGAAGATCCCACATGCTGCGGAGCGGCTGGGCCCGTGAGCCATGGCCGTTGAGCCTGCGCATCCGGAGCCTGTGCTCCGCAACAGGAGAGGCCACAACAGTGAGAGGCTCACATACCGCAAAAAAAAAAAAAAAAAAAAAAAGTGTCAAGAGAGAAGCTACTCATCACATAATCCTAAATAAGATTCACAACCAAAGCTATGGAAGCAGAAAACAGTAAGATGACATATTCAAAATGCTGAAAGAAAAACACTGGTAACCAAGAATTCTATACCTAGGAAAGCTGTCCTTCAAAAATGAAGGAGAAATTAGTACATTCCAAAATATATGCATGAACAAAAATAAAGAGAATTTGTCACTGGGAAACTTGCCATACAAGAAATTCTAAAGGGAGTCCTTCAGGCTGAAATGAAAAGAAACTAGAAAATAACTCAAATCCACATGAAGGAATAAAGGAAACTTGTAAAGGTAACTATATAAGTAATTATAAAAAACAGTATAAATATATTTTTTGTTCATAATCCTTCTTTCTCCTATTTGACTTAAAATACAGCTGCATAAAGCAATAATTATAAGTCTGTGTTGATAGACATATTATGTATACAGATCTAACTTGTATCACAACTGTAGCATAAAGGTGGGGGAGGGAATGAAGCTATATAGTAGCAAAGCTTTGTATACTATTGAAATTAAATTAGTATTAATCCAAGCTATGTTGTTCTACATTGGTAATTGTAATCCCCAGAGCAACCACTAAGAAAATAATCAAAAAATATATAATAAAAGAAATAACAAGGTAATTAAAATGGTACACTAGAAAATATAATAGATATTTAACACAAAAGGCAGCAGTAATAGAGAAATAGAAGAACAGAAAAACATACGACATTTAGAAAGCAAATAGCAAAATGGCAGGTTTAAATACTACCTTATCAGTAATTACGTTAAATGTAAATGGATTAGGGAATTCCCTGGCAGTCCAGTGGTTAGGACCCCGTGTGCCGTCACTGCCAAGGGCCCAGGTTCAATCCCTGGTAGGGAAACTAAAATCACACAAGTCAAGCAGTGTGGCAAATAAATAAATAAATAAATGTAAATGAATTAAATATTCCAATTAAAAGGCAGAGATTGGGCTTCCCTGGTGGCGCAGTGGTTGAGAGTCTGCCTGCCGATGCAGGGGACATGGGTTCGTGCCCCGGTCCGGGAAGATCCCACATGCCGCAGAGAGGCTGGGCCCGTGAGCCATGGCCGCTGAGCCTGTGCTTCCGGAGCCTGTGCTCCGCAACGGGAGAGGCCACAGCAGTGAGAGGCCTGCGTACCGCAAAAAAAAAAAAAAAAAAAGCCAGAGATTCACAGAATGGGTTAAAAAGAAAACCCAACTATATGCAATCTACAAGAGACACATTTTAGATTTAAAGACACAAATATTTTGAAACTATAAGGATGAAAAATATATATACCATGCAAACAGTAACTAAAATGGTATGACCACTTTGAAAATTGTTCTGGCATTTTTTTTTTTTTTTTTTTTTGGCGGTACGCAGGCCTCTCACTGCTGTGGCCTCTCCCGTTGCGGAGCACAGGCTCCGGACGCGCAGGCTCAGCGGCCATGGCTCACGGGCCCAGCCGCTCCGCAGCATGTGGGATCTTCCCGGACCGGGATACGAACCTGCGTCCCCTGCATCGGCAGGCGGATTCTCAACCACTGCACCACCAGGGAAGCCCTGTTCTGGCATTTTTAAATAATAAAGTTAAAAATACAATTACCAGGGACATTGGTTCAAGATGGTGGAGTAGAAGGACATGCACTCACTCCCTCTTGCAAGACCACCAGAATCACAACTAACTGCTGAACAGTCATTGACACGAAGACACTGGAACTCACCAAAAAGATACCCCACATCCAAAGACAAAGGAGAAGCTGCAATGAGACAGTAGGAGGGGCACAATCACAATAAAATCAAATCCCATGACTGCTGGGTGGGTGACTCACAAACTGGAGAACACTTGTACCACAGAAATCCACCCACTGGAATGAAGGTTCTGAGCCCCACATCAGGCTTCCCAACCTGGGGGTCCGGCAACGGGAGGAGAAATTCCTAGAGAATCAGACTTTGAAGGCTAGCAGGATTTGATTGCAGGACTTCAATAGGACTGGGGGAAACAGAGACTCCACTCTTGGAGGGCACACACAAAGTACTGTGTGCATCAGCACCCAGGGAAAGGAGCAGTGACCCCATAAGAGACTGAACCAGACCTACCTGCTGGTGTTGGCGGGTCTCCTGCAGAGGCGGGGGGTGGCTGGGGCCCACCGTGGGGATGGGGACACTGGCAGCGGAAGTTCTGGGAAGTACTCCTTGGTGTGAGCCCTCCCGGAGTCTGCCATTCGCCCCACCAGACAGCCAGGTAGGCTCCAGTGCTGGGCCACCTCAGGCCAAACAATCAACAGGGAGGGAATCCAGCCCCACCAATCAGCAGACAAGCGGATTAAAGTATTAGTGAGCTCTGTTCACCAGAGCAACACCCAGCTCTACCCACCACCACTCCCTCCCATCAGGAAGCTTGCACAAGCCTCTTAGATAGCCTCATCCACCAGAAGGCAGACAGCAGAAGCAAGAAGAACTACAATCCTGCAGGATGTGGTAGGGAAACCACATTCACCAAAAGACAGACAAAATGAACAGGCAGAGGACTATGTACCAGATGAAGAAACATGATAAAACCCCAGAAAAAAAACTAAACAAAGTGGACATAGACAACCTTCCAGAAAAAGAATTCAGAATAATGATAGTGAAGATGATCTAGGACCTTGGAAAAAGAATGGAGGCAAAGATTGAGAAGATGCAAGAAGTGTTTAACAAAGACCTAGAATAATTAAAGAACAAACACCTAGAAGAATTAAAAAACAAACAAACAGAGATTAACAATTCAAAAACTGAAATAAAAAATACACTAGAAGGAATCAATAGCAGAAAAACTGAGGCAAAAGAACAGAAAAGTGACCTGGAAGACAGAATGGTGGAATTCACTGCTGCTGAACAAAATTAAGAAAAAAGAACAAAAAGAAATGAAGACAGCCTAAGAGACCTCTGGGAAAACATTAAATGCAACAACATTAGCATTATAGGGGTCCCAGAAGGAGAAGAGAGAGAGAAAGGACCCGAGAAAATATTTGAAGAGATTATAGTCGAAAACTTCCCTAACATGGGAAAGGAAATAGCCACCCAAGTCCAGGAGCACAGAGAGTCCCAGGCAGCATAAGCCCAAGGAGAAACACCCCAAGACACATAGTAATTAAACTGACAAAAATTAAAGACAAAGGGGCTTCCCTGGTGGCGCAGTGGTTGAGAGTCCGCCTGCCGATGCCAGGGACACGGGTTCGTGCCCCAGTCCAGAAAGATCCCATGTGCTGTGGAGCAGCTAGGCCCGTGAGCCATGGCTGCTGATCCTGCACGTCTGGAGCCTGTGCTCCGCAACGGGCGAGGCCACAACAGTGAGAGGCCCACGTACCGCAAAAAAAAAAAAAAAAAAAAAGACAAAGAAAAATTATTGAAAGCAACAAGGGAAAAACAACAAATAATATACAAGGGAACTCCCATGAGGTTAACAGCTGAATTCTCAGCAGAAAATCTACAAGCCAGAAAGGAGTGGCACAATATATTTTAAATGATGAAAGGGAAGAACCCACACCAAGATTACAGTACCTGGCAAGGATCTCATTCAGATTCGATGGAGAAATCGAAAGCTTTACAGACAAGCAAAAGCTAAGAGAATTCAGCACCACCAAACCAGCTCTACAACAAATGCTAAAGGAACTTCTCTATGTGGGAAACATAAGAGAAGAAAATGACCTACAAAAACAAACCCATAACAATTAAGAAAATGGTAATAGGAACATACATTTCGATAATTATCTTAAACATGAATGGATTAAATGCGCCAATGAAAAGACACAGGCTCGATGAATGGATACAAAAATAAGACCAATATATATGCTGTCTACAAGTGACCCACTTCAGACCTAGGGACACATACAAACTGAAAGTGAGGGGATGGAAAAATATACTACATACAAATGGAAACCAAAAGAAAGCTGGAGTAGCAATACTCATATCAGATAAAATAGACTTTAAAATAGAGAATGTAACAAGAGACATAGAAGGACACTACATAATGATCAAGGGATCAATCCAAGAAGAAGATATAACAATTATAAATAATATGCACCCAACATAGGAGCACCTCAATACATAAGGAAACGGCTAACAGCTATAAAAGAGGGAATCGGCAATAACACAATAATAGTGGGGGACTTTAACACCTCACTTAACCAATGGACAGATCATCCAGACAGAAAATTAATAAGGAAACACAAGCTTTAAATGACACAATAGACCAGATAGATTTGATTGATATTTACAGGACATTCCATCCAAAAACAGCAGATTACACTTTCTTCCCAAATGCACACAGAACATCCTCCAGGATAGATCACATCTTGGGTCACAAATCAAGCCTCGGTAAATTTAAGAAAATTGAAATCATATCAACCAACTTTTCCGACCACAATGCTACAAGATTAGAAATCAATTACAGGAGAAAAAAACGTAAAAGCACAAAAATATGGAGGCTAAACAACACGTTACTAAATAACCAAGAGATCACTGAAGAAACCAAAGAGGAAATCAAAAAATACCTAGAGACAAATCACAACGAAAACACGATGATCCAAAACCTATGGGATGCAGCAAAAGCAGTTCTAAGAAGGAAGTTTACAGCAATACAATGCTACCTCAAGAAACAAGAAAAATCTCAAATAAACAATCTAACCTTACACCGAAAGGAACTAGAGAAAGAAAAACAAACAAAACCCAAAGTTAGTAGAAGGAAAGAAATCATTACGATTAGAGCAGAAATAAATGAAATAGAAACAAAGAAAACAATAGCAAAGATCATTAAAACTAAAAGCTGGTTCTTTGAGAAAATAAACAAAATTGATAAACCTTTAGCCAAACTCATCAAGAAAAAGAGGGAGAGGACTCAAATCAATAAAATTAGAAATGAAAAACAAGAAGTTACAACGGACACCACAGAAATACAAAGCATCATAAGAGACTACTATAAGCAACGCTATGCCAATAAAATGGACAACCTGGAAGAAATGGACAAATTCTTAGAAAGATATAACCTTCCAAAACTGAACCAGGAAGAAATAGAAAATATGATCAGACCAATAACAAGTAATGAAATTGAAACTTGTGATTAAAATCTTCCAACAAACAAAAGACCAGGGCCAGATGGCTTCACAGGTGAATTCTATCAAATATTTAGAGAAGAGCTAACACCCATCCTTTTCAAACTCTTCCAAAAAATTGCAGAGGAAGGAACACTCCCAAACCCATTCTATGAGGGCACCATCACCCTGATACCAGAACCAGACAAAGATACTACAAAAAAAGAAAATTACAGGCCAATATCACTGATGAACATAGATGCAAAAATCCTCAACAAAATACTAGCAAACAGAATCCAACAACACATTAAAAGGATCATACACCATGATCAAGTGGGATTTATCCCAGGGATGCAAGGATTCTTCAATATAAGCAAATCAATCAATGTGATACACCATATTAACAAATTAAAGAATAAAAACCATATGATCATCTCAATAGATGCAGAAAAAGCTTTTGAAAAAATTCAACATCATTTATGATAAAAACTCTCCAGAAAGTGGGTATAGAGGGAACCTACCTGAACATAATAAAGGCCATATATGACAAACTCATAGCAAATATCATTCTCAATGGTGAAACACTGAAAGCATTTCCTCTAAGATCAGGAACAAGATAAGGATGTCCACTCTCGCCACCATTTTTCAACATAGTTTTAGAAGTCCTAGCCATGGCAATCTGAGAAGAAAAAGAAATAAAAGGAATACAAAGTGGAAAATAAGAAGTAAAGCTGTCACTGTTTGCAGATGACACGATGCTATACATAGAGAATCCTAAAGATGCCACCAGAAAACTACTAGACCTAATCAATGAATTTGGTAAAGTTGCAGGATACAAAATTAATGCACAGAAATCTCTTGCATTCCTATACAATTACAACAAAAGATCAGAAAGAGAAATTAAGGAAACAATCCCATTCACCATTGCAACAAAAAGAATACAATACCTAGGAATAAACCTACCTAAGGAGGTAAAAGACCTGTACTCAGAAAACTATGAAACACTGATGAAAGAAATCAAAGATGACACAAACAGATGGAGAGATATACCACGTCCTTGGATTGGAAGAATCAATATTGTGAAAATGTCTATACTACCCAAAGCAATCTACAGATTCAATTCAATCCCTATCAAATTACCAGTGCATTTTTAACAGAACTAGAACAAAAAAAAAATCTTAAAATTTGTATGGAGACACAAAAGACCCTGGATAGCCAAAGCAGTCTTGAGGGAAAAAAACAGAGCTGGAGGAATCAGACTCCCTGACTGCAGACTGTACTATAAAGCTACAGTAATCAAGACAATATGGTACTGGCACAAAAACAGAAATACAGATCACTGGAACAGGGTAGAAAAGCCAGAGATAAACCCACGCACCTATGGTCAACTAATCTAAAAAATGAGGCAAGGATATACAATGGAGAAAAGACAGTCTCTTCAATAAGTGGTGCTGGGAAAACTGGACAGCTACATGTAAAAGAGTGAAATTAGAACACTCCCTAACACCATATACAAAAAGAAATTCAAAATGGATTAGAGACCTAAATGTAAAACCACTCACTATAAAACTCTTAGAGGAAAACATAGGAAGAACACTCTGACATAAATCACAGCAAGATCTTTTTTGATCCACCTCTTAGATTAATGGAAATAAAACCAAAAATAAACAAATGGGACCTAATGAAAGTTAAAATCTTTTGCAAAGCAAAGGAAACTACAAACAAGATGAAAAGACAACCCTCAGAATGGGAGAAAATATTTGCAAATGAAGCAACTGACAAAGGATTAATCTCCAAAATATATAAACAGCTCATGCAGCTCAATATTAAAAAAAACAAACAACCCAATCAAAAAATGGGCAGAAGACCTAAACAGACATTTCTCCAAAGAAGACATACAGATGGCCAAGAAGCACATGAAAAGCTGCTCAACATCACTAGTTATTAGAGAAATGCAAATCAAAACTACAATGAGGTATCACCTCACACCAGTTAGAATAGGCATCATCAGAAAATCTACAAACAACAAATGCTGGAGAAGGTGTGGAGAAAAGGGAACCTTCTTGCACTGTTGGTGGGAATGTAAATTGATACAACCACTATGGAGAACAGTATGGAGGTTCCTTAAAAAACTAAAAATAGAATTACCATATGACCCAGCAATCCCACTACTGGGCATATACCCAGAGAAAACCATAATTCAAAAAGACACATGCACCCCAATGTTCATTGCATCACTATTTACAATATCTAGGTCATGGAAGCAACCTAAATGTCCATCGACAGACGAATGGGTAAAAAAGATGTTGTACATACATACGATGGAATATTACTCAGCCATAAAAAGGAACAAAATTGGGTCATTTGTAGAGGTGTGGATGGATCTAGAGTCTGTCACACAGAGTGAAGTAAGTCAGAAAGAGAAAAACAAATATTGTATATTAACATATATATGTGGAACCTAGAAAAATGGTACAGATGAACCGGTTTCAGGGCAGAAATAGAGACACAGGTGTAGAAAACAAACATATGGACACCAAGGGGGGAAAGTGGCGGGGGTGGTGGTGGTGGGATGAATTGGGAGATTGGTATTGACATATATACACTAATATACATAAATAGATATCTAATAAGAACCTGATATATGAAAAATAAATAAAATAAAATTCAAAAAAGAAAATACAGTTACCAGGGTATTACCTCGTGGTCCAGTGGTTAGGATTCGGCAATTTCACTGTCATAGCTCAGGTTCAATCCTTGATCAGGGAACTAAGATCCCATAAGCCACACGTCACGGCCAAAATAATAATAATAATAATAGTAATAATAATAATAAAATTGCCATTTGATCCAGTAATTCCACTTTATATATTTACCAAAAGTAAATAAAACATATGTCCATGGGCTTCCCTGGTGGCGCAGGGGTTGAGAGTCCGCCTGCCGATGCAGGGGACACAGGTTTGTGCCCCGGTCTGGGAAGATCCCACATGCCGCGGAGCCCGTGAGCCATGGCCGCTGAGCCTGTGCTTCCGGAGCCTGTGCTCCGCAACGGGAGAGGCCACAACAGTGAGAGGCCCGCGTACAGCAAAAACAAAAAAACAACATATGTCCACACCAAGACTTAAACATGATAGCTCATAGTAGCTTTATTAACAATAGCCCCAAAGTGGAATTAATCCAAATGTTTCCCAACTGATAAATGGGTAAAGTGTGGTATGTCCCTACAATGAAATAACGCTCAGCAATAAATAGGAAACTACTTATATATGCAACAACATGGATGACTTTCAAAAACATCATGCTGGGGCTTCCCTGCTGGCACAGTGGTTGAGGGTCCGCCTGCCGATGCAGGGGACACGGGTTCGTGCCCCGGTCCGGGAGGATCCCACGTGCCGCGGAGTGGCTGGGCCCGTGGGCCATGGCCGCTGAGCCTGCGCGTCCGGAGCCTGTGCTCCGCAACGGGAGAGACTACAGCAGTGAGAGGCCCGCGTACCGCAAAAAAAAAAAAAAACAACAAAAACAATGGCAAAAACATCATGCTGATGAAAAGAAGTGAGATACAAAAGAGTACATACTGTATAATACCATTTTAATGAAACTCTAAACAAATGAAATCAAATATATATAATAGTTATGGAAAGCAGGTCAGTGATTATCTTGGCGGTTCAAAGTGGAGTTATGTGGGAGGATTGACTGCATGGGGTGGGAAAGAACTTTTTGGATTGTCAGAAATGTTCTATTTCTTTATTGTGATTTATCAAAATTCATCAAACTGTACAGTTAAAACAGGTACATTTTATTGTATATAATTTATACTACCATGTAGTTGATTTAAAAGAAGAAAAAAATCTTCACATTTGTTAGTTTATTACTTTCCTTAGTCATATCAAAGTATGACTCCTGTCTGAAATGTACTTCCTTCCGTCTCCCATCCACACACTGTACCCCAGTGTTTTGGAGTGTTAATACTAGTCATGTTGCTTACCCTACAATCCTACTCTATCATCCCTGTTTTACTTGTCTGCCTTTGCATCTAAATGTTAAGCTTCTTGAGAGCAGTGGATACGGCCTAGCCATAGTAGGTACTAAAAATTGTTGTTGAATATTGGAGTAATATTTGTTCAAGTACTTTGCTTACTAAGAATACTCAAAAGGATCAGAAACATTTAAAATGCAGATACAGTCCCTCTTGAAATAATCACTTCTTTAAAGTTAAACAAACAACAAAATTTATAGAATTCAGGCCACATATCTGATATGAATATTACATCTAATATCTAAAACATTCATTGTTTGGGTTAGTCCCAATGTGGCTTTGGAGAACACTATATGCACAGAATTGTGAATTGTTTGATATGTTTCCTAAAATCATAAGTTGCCAAAAAGTTCACCTTATTAAATACATAATATACATGTGTCAGAGAGAAACTTTCCTGCTCATTTGGTATCTTCTGAACCTGACAGGTTCGTCAAATGAATGAATAACTCTGGCAATTAGCATGAATACATACCTGTTCAAAATGCATCAACCTTATTATAAAAATCCCTTCCTTTTTGTAAAGAGCAATCCATGCATATACATATAACTCCATTCATACAATGTCTAACTATGTGTCTAACAAGAAATTATAACAGTAGGTTTTCAGATAGCCTAACTTTATAATTATGAATATTAGAAAACAGCTATTGCCATTTGAATTTTAAAGAAGTGTTTGGAAAAAATTTAAGAAACACATTGTTTTCTGTTCAAAATCAGTTTTAATTGTTATACCTACTTATAGTTTTTGAATTATGCAGTTTTTGAATATTATAAATATAGATCTAGTACAAGAAAAAAGAAAAATAGGAAAATATTTACTTTTTAAAGTACAGTGATTTAATTTAATGTATAAAGCCAATAGGATAATCGTTACTTCTGCCAGATGGTATTTTACATTTTGATAAAAAGATATATTCTTAATCATATATGTCAAGAAAAAGGGACCATATGTTGTTAAACACTTCCAATTTGTCATTTAATTTAAAAGGCACTACTGATATTGCCATAAATTTTTTTTGGTGATGTGGCCTAAGTATCCTTGGTGTCAATAAAATTTAATTTTCTCAAGTAATTTCCTTATTGCTCTTTGAGCAAATAATTCAACAAAGAATTTTTTTAGCATCTATAAAGAAAAGATGCCATAAAGAGGATAAATCAGGGACTTCCCTGGTTGTGGAGTGGTTAAGAATCTGCCTGCCAATGCAGGGGACACGGGTTCAATCCCTGGTCCAGGAAGATAAGCCCATGCACCACAACTACTGAGCCCATGCATCACAACTACTGAAGCCTGCGCACCTAGAGCCCGTGCTCCACGAACAGAGTAGGTACCACAATGAGAAGTCTGCCCTCTGCAACAAAGATCAGCCCCTACTCACTGCAACTAGAGAAAGCCTGTGCACAGCAATGAAGACCAAACGCAGCCAGAAAAAAAGTAATGGGCATGTTACCACATTATTAAAAAAAAAAAAAAAAAAAAAAGAGAATAGGGCTTCCCTGGTGGCGCAGTGGTTGAGAGTCCGCCTGCCGATGCAGGGGACGCGGGTTCGTGCCCCGGTTCGGGAAGATCCTACATGCCGTGGAGCGGCTGGGCCCGTGAGCCATGGCCGCTGAGCCTGCGCGTCCGGAGCCTGTGCTCCGCAACGGGAGAGGCCGCAGCAGTGAGAGGCCCGCGTACCGCAAAAAAAAAAAAAAAAAGAGGATAAATCAGAATCCAGAATCTATATTCAAGTTACTCCTGGGTAAAAAAGCATAACCTCTGTTTCCAAGAGGCCTCTAAAATTTAATTTACTGTATTCTAGCAAAGTAAGTAAAATATACAGAGTAACTCAAATGATTCCAAACTGATGTGCCTTAAGTTCAGAAACCCAGTATATTCTAAAGATTTAAAAAAAGAGAGAGAGAATTCCCCGGCGGTCCAGTGGTTAGAACTCCATGCTTCCACTGCAGGGGCCCCGGGTTCAATCCCTGGTGGGGAAACTAAGATTCCACAAGCTGTGCTGCTGGGCCAAAATATATATATATATATATGTTTTTTTAATGGGTAATTATTTATATTACAAAATAATTTTGCACAATAAAAAAAGTTTCTAATGAACGAAACTATATGGAAGACACAGAAAATAGCATTACAATCTATAATGGGAAAAGGAAATTGGTATTAGATGAGAATTAAAACAAAGGTTTTATATGCCTTTGTTTCCTCTGCCTTTTGAAAAGAGAATTTGTTGATCTCTTTTCCTCTGCCATTCTCCACCCATTTCTCTTTTCATTCTATAGGGCTTTATATATGATTTTATTCAGGCTGAAAATTTTAATTACCATGTACATTCTGAAGACTTGCAAACTTCTGTTGTCTGAACATATCTCTTCTCCAGGTTTTTCATTGTTGTATGACTATATCACTATTTATCCATTCTCCAGTTGATGGACATTTGGGTCGTTTCCAGTTTTTTGTTTTCAGTTTTTTGCTATTATGAACAACACTGCTACAAACATTCTATGTATTCCCTGGTCTATCTGACCAAGAGATTCTCAAGAGTATCTACCTAGAAGTAAAATCGATGGGTTCTAAGGCATGCATGTTGTCAATTTTACTTGATAATACCAAATTGTAATCCAATATAATGTTCAAACTTTCTTGTTGCTCTAAATCATCACTCTCATTTAATTTTGTTGGACTTCTTAATTTTTGTCAATCTAATGAGAATAAAATGATATATCACTTTGCTTTAATTTGCATGTTCCTGATTACTAATAAGGTTGAACATCTTTCAAATGTTTGTTGTCCATTTATATTTACTCTTTTCTGAAGTGCCAATTCATGACTGTCACATTCTTTACTATGAAGTTCTTCTTCTTATTATTGTTTTGCATACTTTCAAACTCTTCATTTTGCACTTCAGTAAAATGAAACCCAAAGAGGGTACCCTGCATGGGAAAGGTCATGTAGCTAGTAAGTAGCAGGGTCAAATTCATAGTAACCAGTGATTTATTTTTTTGGTGGAAAAGCAACTGATGTGCAACTAATGTGATTTCCTTCTATGTTATCATTTTATTTTTCTAAAGTAGAAACAAATATAATATAAGATTTCTATGACACTTTAGACTGTATGTGACTACCTCCTTTCTAAGCCAGGCAGATATATGGGCTTAGCAGTCCACTGAGATTGGAATGCTGCTCCAAGGAGGCTACACCCAACAGTGAAACTTGAAAAGTTATAGGTCTGTTCATTATAATTGCAAGTAGCATAGGAAATTGGTTAACAACTATCCTGGAAACTCAAATTTTGGGGATAGAATGAGGGAAGTGTGTAGTGTAATAAAGACCCCCAGATGAGGCTGATCTTTCTACTCATTGTGATCTACCTACTCATTGTTTAAAGTGACTGAGAGGTAGGGCTTGCCTGGTGGTGCAGTACTTGAGAATCTGCCTGCCAATGCAGGGGACACGGGTTCGAGCCCTGGTTTGGGAAGATCCCACATGCCGCGGAGCAACTAAGCCCGTGCGCCACAGCCACTGAGCCTGCGCGTCTGGAGCCTGTGCTCTGCAACAAGAGAGGGCCGCGACAGTGAGAGGCCCATGCACCGTGATGAAGAGTGGCTCCCGCTCGCCGCACTAGAGAAAGCCCTCGCACAGAAACGAAGACCCAACACAGCCAAAAATAAATTAATTAATTAATTAAAAAAAAAAAAAGTGACTGAGAGGTAAAATCAAAATACAGTGTATTTCTCATCGTTTATCAGCAATACCACAGGTGGTACCCAAGATGATTTTGGACAGTCTGTGGACATTTTTTACATTAATAGGTATGTACTTATTTTAATGTATACTAGAAAAATATATAAAGAGCATATCAGACCTTTAATTTAATGGCTATTATTGCTTAAGATAACACTCAGTTTCTTTTAAAAGCACCTCTTTAAGGAAAATATTAAGTAAACAATAACGCAAATAGTAAGTGGATGGGAAAAATTGTGAAAAAGGCACATAAATGACCAAAATTTGGGAAACACTGGACAATGATTATGATCACAGACAAATCTGGGTTTATAAATTGACTGCATTACTTCCTATGTGTATGAACGTGGCAAGTTATTTACTTTCCTTGGCTGTATTGGTTAATATATTAGTTGCTTTAGCAAAGGCCAAAATAGTAATGGCTTAAACAGGTTATAACATTTCTTTCTATCTCACATGAAGATCAAGGTGGTGAGGGGGTCAGAGTGGCACTGCTCCATGAGATTCTGAGAAGCCTGGGGTCCTTCTACCCAGCTGTGCCGCCGTCCTCTCATATTACAGCATGTGGGAAGGGGAAAGAGGAATTAGGGGGGCAAGCAGCTTTTGGTTAAGAGCTTGAATGAGAACTTACACATATCACTTTTGTTTACACTTGGCTAAAGAGACTATCATCTCTAGTGGGAAGGAAGGAAACAATGGAACTTAAGACAATGGACATCAAGCAACAAAAGACAATGAACCCTGAGAGATGGAAAACAAGTGAAGGGAGCCCTCTAGTTCCCCCAGTTGTTCCAGCTTACTGTCCGGAGAAAATTTCCAAGCCTCAGCACAGGAAGGGAGAATGTAGGCAGAACCCAGAGGCCTACCTGAATTGAAGAGACAGGTGTGGGAGTCTGGAGAAACCAGGCTGTTAGAGTTAACAGGGCAGAGAACCAGAAAGGAGAGAGAGATGCACAGGGAGAACGCCAGAGATCTACAGAGAGACTGTCCTGAATATTCAGTTGATTGGAGATCAGTGCATGCGTGTGGCTCGGGAAAGAACCATGTGAAAGCATTAGAAGGAAGGGTGACCCGTTCGTAAGGGCCAATAATAATGCCTGTTCCCAAGAGCTAGACTTGGAAAAAACCTCATAATTAAAGCAGCATCAGTAAGAGCACCAAGAATGGTATGCTTCAGTAATGGGGAATAATTAACCATACACTAAAAGTAGGTCCAAAGGATCAAAGTACTTCTAAGTAACTGAGCAGATTTAATGCTGGGATATCAATTCTCCCCAAGCTGATTCTAAAATTCATATGGAGGTGCTGCCCTGGTGGCACAGTGGCTGAGAATCCACCTGCCAATGCAGGGGACACGGGTTCGATCCTTGGACCGGGAGGATCCCACAAGAGGTGGAGCAACTAAGCCCGTGCACCACAACTATTGAACCTGCGCTCTAGAGCCCGTGAGCCACAACTACTGAGCCCGCGTGCTGCAACTACTGAAGCCCATGCGCCTAGAGCCGGTGCTCCGCAGCAAGAGAAGCTACCGCAATGAGAAGCCCGCGCACCGCAACGAAGACTAGCCCCCGCTTGCCGCAACTAGAGAAAGCCCACGCACGGTGACGAAGACCCAACACAGCCAAAAATAAATAAATAAAATAAATAAATTTATTAAAAAATTAAAATAAAAAAATAAAATTCATATGGAAATGCAAAGCACTTAAAATAACCAGAACAACTTTGAAAAAAAAAAAAAAGGTAAAGGACTTAAACTACCTGACTCTAAGACTTAATATACAACTCCAATAATCCAGCCTGTGGTATTCGACAGTTCTAGAATCAAATCCTAGTTCCACCTCTTACTTACCTTGGGCAAGTCACCTAATCTCTGTAAGTTTCAGATCTCTTATCTGTAAAATCAAAATAGTAACAATCTGGTAGGATTATGTGACTAAATGAAATAGTGCATATGATGCACTTAGCACAGTACTGGGCCTGTGTATAAAGAATGTCAGCTTTTCTTATCCACTCAGCCCCAAGCTCTATAAGACAGGGACTATATCCGTTTTGATTATCACTGTATACTTAGGGCCTTAGAACGAAATTGAGCTTCAACTATCTCAAGCAAAGAGTTAACAAGTAAATAGTTAACCATATAATTAAAAGAACTTTAGATATTATCAAAAGTTCAACACCATCACTTTTCAAATGATGAGCATGGAATTTAGAGAACCCAAGTTTCAAGCCCAGGTCATTCTTATCTAGTGATTCACACCTTCTCTCTTATTCTCAAATACTTTGGCTTTAGGATACCTTAACATTGGGACTTCCCTGGTGGTCCAGGGGTTAAGACTCTGTGCTCCCAATGCACGGGGCCCGAGTTCGATTCCTAGTCAGGGAACTAGATCCTGCGTGCCGCAACTAAAACGTCCTGCGTGCTGCAACTAAAAGGTCCCGTGTGCTGCAACTAAGACCCAGCACAGCCAAATAAATAAATAATTAAAAAATAATTTACTTCTAATAATCCCAAATTCAAGTGATAGATAGTATTAATTATAAGAAAAAGCTCTAGTTTCAGAATAGTATATTTAGAATAGCCATGGTGGTCTATAAGCTGAATACACAAGTGTAAGCAAATGATCTATTTTAAAATTTAGCATGACATTGAGTTATTTTGCATAGAATTTAGTCTATAAGAATTTCAAATTTAAATATCTAGTGAGCACTATTTCACAATATCTCCAGAGTCTGCACCTTTCACTTTGTAGCAAGAAAAAATAAATAAATAAATAAATAAATAGAATCCTGCTTATCATACTTCAAATGCCCAACACAAATGCCCCCAAGAAAATCCTTAAAACCATTACCCAAACTACCTGACCCCCTTTTAATGGTTTTACATAGTCCTGGGTCAATTTTTTAAATCTCTTCATTGTTTTTTACTTCAAAGTTTTCATGTCCTATCTTGTTTTGTGTTATTAACTTTGTATAAATATTCCCAAATTTTGACTTTTTCCAATGATGTTGAAACTGGCATGTAATGTAATTCTGCCAGTATACTCAGGAAAAATGACTATGGTAATCCAGTTAAAAGCTGATTCATAATGTATAATGGCTGATAAATAATAAACTTAATTTTAATCTTCAAAAATTTAATTTCCATTTTGGTGGATTAATCTTCATCATGTTTTCTCTCAGCTGCCCCTTTCCACACAATGTTCTACTTCTGGCCATTTTCATGGGCACATTCAGTGCTTAGGATGTATTGCTCGCTCCTTACATCTACCTACAGTTATGAAACTCACCAAAACTTCCATCTTTTTCATTTATATACTTCTTAACCTCCCCTCCCCATTCTTGTTCAAATAAGCACGTGCACAGAAGTAATTTCTTCCTATTTTTGGCATTGACTAGGCCCCTTTTAGAATCCTATATCTAGCTTTTATTCACATTTTAAGAAAAAGAACAAACAACAATAATAATTGTTTTAATAATAGAAAAATGAGTGAATAAAGATGAGAGTAATTTGGGGTTTTTAACCTAGAAAATAAAACTAACGGATGAATTCAATTGAATGTTATTTTGAGAAAAATACTGAATGTTCTCTATTCCATATAAGACATAGAATGACAATTTTGAACAGCTTTATTAGCCATAATCAAAGAAGGCTTTATCATCTGTAAGGATAGTATCAAATATTTCAAGTTCTTGAGAGCTTTAAAATAAGATGCACAGGGAGGTACCCAATGTTTTGACTGATAATGTCCTATCTTCCATTTACTACTTGGAGAGCTGGTAAATGAAAGAAACTAAAGTTCCTCTCCTAAAATTGTTAGGGTACAGAGTGCCCAAAATACAGTAGAAGAGTGAAGACCTTAATGGCTTAGTATCTCTAGATTATGACCTTTTTTTGACACTATATATGTGTATTCTCGCTTAAGGCAATTGGCTATATCAGATCACTACTAAAGACTCAACCGCTTTTCTATCCCAGGATTCAAGAAGCATAGTATTGTCATTTGTTATTTGTTTCAATGTGCAGAATATTGTTTGCATAAAATTCATTCTATTCTTAAGAATTAGAAAAAAAAATTTTTCTTAATTTTATAAAATCCCGAAACTGACACTTAGCTCCTATTTTAAGAGTAAAAATATTAGTGAATTGTTGGTTAGGACTTACATAAAGCTCTGAACTTTTTATAAAATAAACTTGATCCACCTATAAATAGGATAATTAAATTAAAAATGTGTTAAATATGAGAAAATATAGCTCCATTTACACTTCAAAAGCTTTCTTAGCCTCTAATGAGGTAGCTTATACAAGATAATCTTTGTTGGATGATATTAATTGGTACTATAAAGAGTCCTTTTATTAGAGTATAACTATTTTCATAATGAACTTATTTGACTTGCAGATTAGTTCACCATAAATCCTATTAATCTTTATATTAGTTTTCTTAGCATTTTGTGATAGCTTTCTATAATTATTGTGTATTTAATAAATTAAGCAATAACCTTAATGCTTTAAAATGTTAGTGTAATAGATGAATTTCAAACAATTCCGGTGAAAATGAGCTCATTCATGAAAAGGATTTAATATTCATTCACAAATGACAAGAATTCTCTATAGGTAGATGGTAACATTCTAAATAAACCTCAGCCATTGAGTGCAAGTTTCAAAAGTGGTAATTTTGAGAGTGCAAATAATTTGATTAAGAATTAAATAAAGGCAGATTATTTTTCCTTACTGAGAGATAACTTTTAATTTTATGCTTCAAAACATGATTGGACTATCAATACTTACAAGTGAACTATTAATCATTCTGACCAAAAAAATTTTGAAAATAATATTCACATGCAACACAACATCAAATCATATATATATATATACACATATATCAATATAAATTCTATTTTATATGTATTTATATGAAGTAATTTTATGAGACTAGCATGTAAAAAAAGCTTGCTGAAAAAAAAAAAAGCTTGCTGGAGTTGTAATACTAACCATGGTATCTGTGCTGTGGAATTGCCTTGAAGGTGACACCTTTTTATAATAAGATACTTTGGACATTTGGCATTATGCCAATTTCATTAGGTTGTAAGTGTTTCTAATGAATTTTTTTGTAATGAAGTGCATTTGTTAGGAAGATAAACTCCAAATAATCACAGGTAGTTCTCTCGCGCACTTGACAACTGCACAGGAAAAAGATAACCTTAACAGAGTCCACAGGATTTTGCTTACACCATAAAAGGGGTTTTAAGGCAGTTCTAATCAATTTTTCATTGTTTGGAACAAGCACTTTATATATTTCTTTGAAAAGTCTATTCAATTTTTTCTAATCTGCATAATTTTTAGATTATTTAATTACTTATTAGACAGTGCTAATAAGTAATTAAATAATCAATAATGGGACACATGCGAAAGATTCAAAACTAGTCAAAACTACTACGAACTAAACAAACTGAAAAAGTCAATAGGGGCTTCACTGCTGGCACAGGGAATCCTCCTGCCAATGCAGGGGATACGTGTTCAAGCCCTGGTCCAGGAAGATCCCACATGCTGCGGAGCAACTAAGCCCATGAGCCACAACTACTGAAGTCTGCGCGCCTAGAGTCTGTGCTCCGCAACAAGAGAAGCCACCGCAATGAGAAGCTGGCACCGCAACAAAAAGTAGCCCCTGCTCCCCGCAACTAGAGAAAGGCTGCGTGCAGCAACGAAGACCCAACGCAGCCAAAAATAAATAAATAAATTTATTTTTAAAGAAAGGAAAAAGTCAATAGGCTATTTAATTACTGCAAAAGAGAATTTATTTCCATGGCTATATAGTGTTTCGTTAATCTTAACAGAAGGATACCAAAAAGAAGAAAACAAAACAAACAACAAAACAGCCCAAGTCTAGACCAGATTATGCTGCTAACTTTGTGAGACTTTAACTGCTCTGGGCCTCAGTGTGCACAACTAGAGACTGGTTTTCAGCTTCTTCCTCTTCTTTTTCTTATTCTAGCAATAGAACATTTTGTCAGATGGAACCTTACATGGAGCACCAATATATAAAACAGATAAATGCAGAACTGCTCTGTTGTGGTGGGTGGGAAAACCTGGAGCCCTCTGCAGATTTATATTTTTCGCTGTATAAAACTTTCAAGAAAAGTTTGCTGACTTTGCTTTTGCTTCTGGGCTGCATATACTCAGAAAAGGATTTCACAGCATAAAAAATTTTAAACAATCATATCTTCCTTCTTCAGAGACTTTTACATTTAAATTGTTCATCTATCTGGATTTCATTTTTGTGTATGGAGTAAAGTAGGTCTCTAAATTCTCATTTCTCAGGATTACTACCTAATTGTTCCTCTGTTTATTAAGTAATTTGTCTTTATCCTACTGATTTGAAGTGCCACCCTTCTCCTGTGATAATTTCTCACATATCATCAAATCTATTTCTATTATCCAGTACTTTAGTTTTAGGGATGCTTCCAGCTCTCTCCATCCTCCACCGATTGCCAAGAACAATTGGTTGCCTTTTTTTTTTTAAAACTATGAAGACTTACAGTTTCATATACCAATTGTTAGCATTTTGAATATCTTTTCATGCCACATTTACTATTCTTTGTCGCCTGTGTAAAATATGTTGACATCTATTGCAATTGTAATCAAATAAAGACATATATAAAACATTAGCATTAGTGGTTGAGAGCATGAATTCTAGAGCCAGAATGGGGACAATTATGCTACTTGTTAAATAGGCTTGTTGTGAGGATTAAATAACTTAATATTTGTAACGCACTTGGTAAACATTACGTGTTTGTTAATTATTATTTAGTTATTGCAAATGACCTATAAATCAATTGACCTAGTTTGTACATGATATTTTATCTTTTTTTAGTTGCTACCCTTAAATTTTAACATGACTATTTAACTTAATGTCTACATTTAGTCTTTCCAACACTACTTCTCCAACTCTCTGATTCTCTGACACCATCTGGGTGTCCTATAATTCAATCCTATTCTGATACTAACTACCCAGAGTTAGTGTCAGACTTCACAGGTTTAAGGGCTCAGTCTCATAAGACTGCTAAGTCTCATAAGACTGCCCTCACTCACATCAGGCCCAATACCAGGTTCTCAGGTTATCTATACTTCTAACTTGGCTACAAATTCCAGGGTTCCTATAACCTCTTCTTCCTCCAAAGTTTGATAATTTGCTACAATGACTCACAGAACTCAAGAAAATGATATGCTTATTATTCCAGTTTATTATGAAGGATACAAAAGAACAGGCAGATGATGTACATAGGGTAGGGAGGGCCCAGAGCTTCCATGCCCTCTCCAGGTATGCCACCCTCCCAGCACCTTAATCTGTTCATCGATCTGGAAGCTCCCTGAACCTCATTGTTCAGGAGTTTTAAAGAGCTCAATATCCAGCCCCTCTCCCCTCCCTGGGGGTCAGTGCATGGGGGTGAAAGTTCCTACCCTCTAATCACTTGGCCTTTCTGGTGACCAGTCCCATCCTGAGGCTATCTAGGGACCTACTCTAAGTTATCTCATTGGCATAAACTCAAGTGTGACCAAAAGGGGCTTATGATGAATGACAAAGGTCACTCCTAGCACTCAGAAAATTACATGGGTTTTAGGAATCTTGTGCCAGGAACCATGGACAAAGGCCAAATATATTGCTTATTATACCGCAGTGGCAGGTATTCAATGTCCTTTTTCCTTCCTGAGCTCGCAGAAGACCATAGTTCCCAGCCCTGTAGGAGTTGGCCAGGACAATCTGATACTTCCGGTCAATAGACTAAGAGAAGTGATGTGTTTTGCTTCTGGGCTGAGGCAGTAAAAAGCCACCGTGCAATTTTCCAGTTCCCTTTTCCCCTGCAGCGGCAAATGTGGATGTCTTGTGGTAAGAAGTTGGAGCCAGAAAATCAGAGAAGATGAGATTGCTACGTGACACACGAATGACAGCTGCCCTGAAGAACTGCGTCAATGAGAGTGATCTATGAGTGACAGAGAAGTAATATTTTATGTGTGAAACCACTAAGATTTTAGTTCTTGTTCGTTACCACAACATAAACCTAGCCTCTTCTGCCTAGTCTCTTCCGCTTAGTGTATATTCCTTTTTTATAATCTTCTTGCTGGGACTCTGACTAGAAGCCTTATACCAGTCAGAATCCCAGCAGGAAACAGAGACACATTCAAAAGATATCATTAAACGACAGTTTAATTAGAGACGTGGGCCAGTTTAAAGGCACTCGATTGAAGCACCTGCCAACATGAAGCCATTACTCTCCCTAAACTTGAGGGGAAGGGAGGGAGGTGGTAGTAACCAGAGCTGAGCTGAGAGCTTTAGCTGTGGGGAGGAGCCACCAGACAGGAGCTATGGCCTTAGGGGAATCCAGGCATTCTCAGACTAAGACAGGCTTCCAGATGATTCAGTCCTCAGGAGCCTGTCTCCCAGGGCAGAGAGCAGGGTGAAGAGGATGAAGAGCAGAAAATATCCAGCACAAGCCTCATCAAGTCATTGCATATCTTGCTGTAGGATACTGAATTAACAATGACATCTGGGGCTTCCCTGGTGGCGCAGTGGTTGAGAGTCCGCCTGCCGATGCAGGGGACACGGTTCGTGCCCCGATCTGGGAGGATCCCACATGCCGCAGAGCGGCTGGGCCCGTGAGCCATGGCTGCTGAGCCTGCGCGTCCGGAGCCTGTGCTCCGCAACGGGAGAGGCCACAACAGTGAGAGGCCCACGTACCGCAAAAAAAAAACAAAAAACAATGACATCTAAGGAGTACGTTCATGGTCAAACTGCATCTTGACAACCACCTTGAAAGTTATAAGGATCAGGAAAAATGCGCTGACATTAGGGACCACCCTGGGATATTCAACCGAAAGAACTACACACACTTTCCCTGTGATTACTGCACGAGAATCTAAAAATTAACACGAGAAATAAAAACATCAAATGGATATGTTTATGAATAAACTGAATAAAATTCAAAATAATTTTGGATACCCAGCAAACGTTTAGTTTATTATGTGCTCTTTCAGTACAGAGACCTAATCTTATCAGTCTTTATAACCCTAATATCCAGCACAGTTTCCCCTACTGCCTATCATATAAAGTAAGTCTTTAAGACAGAATTCCCATGACCCTAATGACATTCTTGTTTTATTTCTTTTTACTTTCCCCATTGACCTCTACATCTACATGCACCTCTACGTCAATACATCATATTAACTTTCAATTTTATGCTCCTAGTTCATATGCCTTTTTGCTCCCTCTTTGTCATTTTTTACTTATCACTCTGTTCTAGATCTTACTCAAAACTTCTTAAATCTTTCCTTGTCTAATCATACCCCATGTAAAACATTTCCTTTCAGTACTTGTTCAGTTTTTACTATCAACTAGCCTTGCCTATCTGTATTAAAGTGTCAAAGAATTAAAGGAACTGTATATCTACCATAGCCAGGAAATATTATATATGGTTTCACTTAATTGGCATTATTAATTCTTTATAGAAGAGAATATAGTATTTACGTTTGAACATACCAGTAGAAGAAATTATAGAAATATATGTCAGACCAAGTAATGAACACACACAATAAACTTTTAATAGAGATGTTCTCTCTTGGGCTGGCACAAAGCACCAGAAAAAGCAGGTATGCCCTTTCTTGAACTTTGATTGTACAGTGGTTACAGGTTTTAAATGCCTTTTAAAAATTAATTTCCCTACTACATATTTGCTGTTGTAATTAATCTCTTGTCATTTCAGCTGTATTTTGTTAGATTATAAACAGAGGCTATATATTTTTTCAATCTCATTAATTCCCCAGATCGTGTTTAGTTATGTAGAATACCTATTTAATAAATATTTGTTGGTTAATTATAATTAATCAGAAAATCCAGTTTTCCTCACAATGGGCTAATTTTGGAATGTATAATGATGCTGCTTGTAACCACTTTCATCAGAGAAAAGAGAATTCCACTCCATATTAATAATTTTTAAAAAGAGCTCGGAATGTAAGAAGACCATTCTTCATAAAATGTATATATATAATAAATAATATATCTATAATCAATATTCAATAAAGTTTTTTCTTAAACTCTATTTGTGTTGATTTTCCATTTTATATTCCTATATCTTTACTGTTTATGTTGACACGACTTTCATCATCTTCAACCTCTTCCTGACTCCGTGATTTCATGAGTCTGAATTCTTTTGAAATTAAATAAATAATTTTCAGTTTAATCTCCACAATTTAAGACATTTTTTAAACCTTTAACAAAACCTGTATATGTAGCCAGTTCCATATTGTCCTAATCCAATGACAAAACAATTACCCTGAAACTACCGTCTTTTGCCACTAGATGGCGCCTATGTCTAAGTAACAATATCTATTCTTTAAGTTTAACTATTTGGAAAAAACCTTGTCTTCCTTTGAGGTAAATCCCACTAGTGAATTTTCATGTTAGGTGAAATTTATCTAAGATTTAAAGAATTGTTCATTTTAAACAACCCAGATTAAAATCTTTCTAAAATGGGCTATACATTTCTCTCCTTTCTTAAACTAGAACATATAAAGCTGTTTCCTGATGATTGACAGTGATCATCATAAACATCAGTTACAGTACTACACAAGCATATACAGATTATTCTAGTTTTAACCCTATATTAAATGGTCTCAGATAACTATACTTTTTGAGATCATTTTTCACAGTATTTTTGTATAGTCTGGTATTTGGGGGGCTTAATTTTTAATAAGCCTTTTAGTCTTCTTTATTCCAGATACTACTTCTTAAAAGTAATTGCTAGCAGCAAGTGTCTCCTTTCCTCAAACTTTGTTTTGAAATATAGCTAATGTTTTATGATCAAATAAACCAGATAGATAAAATTATTAGAATTGGGTCAAATATAAATGCTATTGATGAATTACACAGACCTTAGTATGTTTTACGGCATCTATTTTGAATAGTCTATGACATCTGTTTTGAGTACTGAGATGTTTTGATAGTTGAAGCAGGTTAATAAGTGATATATCTTAATATATTGATTATATTTATAACTAATAGTTGAGTTGTAGAGCATTCAAAAATTTGAATGCTATTTACTATAATAACACTTCCCTTGACTTCTTTCTCCTTTTAATTTTAGCACTAATAATATTATTGATCCCATTAAGGTGACTCCAGGTCTGAGAACTTATTTCATAAAAGTAATTTCAGGTCTAGTTTTTACTATTTGGAAAAGTATTTTCATATGCCTATTGAAAAAATAATCTTGTTTATGAAAAGGAAATATTTGATGATAATAAATATTTACTAACAATAAAGTCATTCTTAAACTTTAGTATGCATCAGAATCAACTAGAGATTTTGCTACGATTGTACACAGATTCCAAGTCCCCACTTCCAGAGATCGTATTTCAGTTGGTATGAGGTGGAGACCAGGACTCCGTATTTTAAATAAACATCCCAACTGATTCTTTTACCGCTCTGTGTTTTTCAGAGTTCTCAGCTGGCACTAAAGAAGAAATTCTCATTTGAATGGATGTAATCTTGAGTGTTTTATTTTGCATTCAAAATTAAGGTGTGTTATACAATTGTAACTTACAGGAAGGAAATTAGTTTTCACATCAAAGCCTCTTCCAAAATAGGGCAATACTGGAATTTCCATTTAATACTTATTTTCTCAATAAATAGTGTTTGAAGACATCTCTTCATAGTCCAAGTCACATTTGAAGATCTAAACTAAATCTAAGCTAAAATCTAAACTAAGATCTAAACTAAAATCACTTCAGATTATTATTTATTAGTAAGACTTTCTAATATGCAGTTATGAAAAAGTAATTAATATTAACGTAATGATCTCAGGGTATTTTAAACACTGATCTTTACTTTTTTAAAAAATGCTCTTTCTAAAAATCAACTCTTTCCCTTCTTACCTTGTAGTAACACTTTTCCATGTCTCTTAAGTGACCCTGTTTTGAGCAGTGTTAACACTTCAGAAAAATCTCCAGATATGTGTCATGTATCTTTTGGTCCTACTTTAATAACAAAACAAAGTGTCCTTGTTATCCTCACTTGCTCAACCAATGTACATTCTTGCCCCTGTGTTTATATAATACATTCATTAGTGGTTTTTACTCTAGTGTTTTGGGCCATAAAACTAGAGTTTATTATCCTCCAGGTGATGAATCTTCTTATTTACAAATTAATTGCAGATCATGTGTGGGCAGCATGATTGCTGATCCTGCCTAACGAATACATTTAGTGTTTAATTTTTTTTTCTGTTGCTATTTTCTAATTTGAAGTGGGTAGACCAAAACCAATTAATTCTATTCCAGTTTTTCAGTACTTTGTTGCATGCTTCTTCTGTCACTACAGATGCTTATGACTCTTAATGTATGGCTTTAAATAACATCGATATTAGAGATGTGCTGATATTAAACTACATGCTCCTGATAACTGTATCTTTCAGGTAAACCAGAGCTGCTAATTACTTAAGAAATTTTAGGTTACATATTCATAATTTAAATTAATTTATCGTCAACAAACTGCTTATACTTAGATTGCTTTAATAATAATAATCATAATCATAGAACTAGAAAATTTTAGGAACATTTAAAAACATAGCAAGGGGGTGACCCAGTGGTTAGGAATCCACCTGCCAATGCAGGGGACACGGGTTCGAGCCCTGGTCCGGGAAGATCCCACATACCGCAGAGCAACTAAGCCCATGCGCCACAACTACTGAGCCTGCACTCTAGAGCCTGCGTGCGAGCCATAACTACTGAGGCCCGCACGCCTGGAGCCTGTGCTCGGCAACAAAAGAAGCCACCGCAATGAGAAGCCCGCGCACTGCAACGAAGAGTAGCCCCCACTCACCACCACTAGAGAAAGCCCGCGCGCAGCAATGAAGACCCAACACAGCCAAAAAATAAATAAATAAAATAAATAAATTTTTTAAAAAATAATAAAAACATAGCTCAAAGACGATAATAGGTAGTTGAATGCAATTTTACCAGAGGGCAGTTTTGTGGGTTTTTAAAATATCTGAATATAAAATTAAGAAACAGACATCTGAGATATTTTAGAGGTAGAAGTTAGTAGGTTTTTGTACTCCTCAATATCTAGTCAGTCAAGACGTGAATGAAGCAAAAAAAACAACGTTGTATTTGTGAAGACAAGCATTATGGAGGCTATTATAAAATTTCTGGTGAACTTTAAATCTCATGATGAAATTTTAGCATTAGTGAGTGAGTGGTAAGGTAAATTAAGTGAACAGGTAAATATTTATGTAAATATAACATGACACAGCCATTACCCTAACACAACAAGAATCCAGTGTATAGTAGAAGTATCTTTAGTTTTCTCATGTTAAAAAAATTGTGACCTGGTTCTATATCATAATATTAGTCTAATGACACTTCAGTGACCCTAACATAATAACAGACAACCAGGTACCACCCCCCCCAAATTATGTGACATTACCAAGCACTAGACACTTGAAACATAAAGAGTAGTGATATAAATAAATTTAAATATAACTATTTTTTAGTATGTATTATATTTCTAGCACTGTGCTAGGCCTGATCATATAGGTTATTTCATTTAATCCTCAGTTGTATATATCTTCTACAGATGAAGAAATTGTAATTTATTCCTGACTTCTTAGTTTTCCTGCTCTCAATTATATATGCTCCAGTGGAAGTAAGCATTACCATCACTAGAATTATTAATGCTAAGGCTGTGTAAGTACTTGAAGAGAGTGCGTGAACTCTCTGGGTGCTTGAACTGGATGAATTTGAAATTCATCCAACCCTAAGATTCTATAAATTTATGTAACACTGCTCTGTTTTAGCCTTAAAAACCATACAGCAGGGCAAAAAACCAGCAGGATAGTACAAATATGAAGAATCAACCATGTTCTGATGTTCATAGATAGGCCATATTCATGGCAATCTGTCCAGGAGAGTTTGGAGTTGATTATGCATGCAAAATTAATCGTTTGTCCTTAATCGTCCACATCATAGTAAAACAATCACCTAATACATAAAACATGAGAAAGAATTGGTTAGAAAGGACTCCCCCCACCCCAATTTTCTAAGCAGTCAGCTTTATACTCTCACCTACAGAATGAGCAGAGGTTAGAACATTCTAATTCTATTTCTCTGTAGGACACCAAAAATAGAAGCAGTTTGCATTGAAATAGTACTGTGACTAAGCCTAGCCTCACTGTTGCAGGTTTCTAATTGCATGCACTTCAAGGTTTGAATTTTTTTTAGAAATCTATTAAAAGTTAGGAAAGTAGGCTCTACAGTATGACTTATAGTTTACTTTTAAATATTTCAACTACTTAAAATTCATTAGTATTTAAGGCAGTGTTATTTTTCACTTTTTTTAACTTCATTCCTTTTCATTTTTATAAATAGTCATACAGATAAGTTATATGCTTATGTGCATGGGCTTTAAAAAAATAACCTGGAGGGCTTCGCTGGTGGCGCAGTGGTTGAGAGTCCACCTGCCATGCAGGGGACACGGGTTCATGCCCCGGTCCGGGAAGATCCCACTTGCTGCGCAGCGGCTGGGCCCGTGAGCCATGGCCGCTGAGCCTGCGCGTCCGGAGCCTGTGCTCTACAACGGGAGAGGCCACAACAGTGAGAGGCCCGCGTACCGCACACAAAAAATAAATAAATAAAATAAAATAACCTGGAAAAAAAAGATGGCCAGTTGTAAAAAATATAGAATAGGGACTAAAGAATATTTGATAAACTTTGTCTTACTTTAATATCAACTTTTGGCTATTTTACATGATAATTTGTGTTTGAATAAACTCCAATGGCAAAGAATTCTTAAGTGTTTGCTACAATGAATGGGAACGAAAAGTTTGGTTTTCCTGCTTTCATATGTCTTTTCCGCAGTAAAATTGCTTTTTTATTGGGCAAGTAGGTTCTTAGAGTCAGTCCCTAATTTCTCATTAGAGTCAATTTTAACCTCTACTTTTTTATTGTGGTAAAATACACAATATAAAATTCACCATTTTAGCCATTTTTAAGTGTAGAGTTCAGTAGCATTAAGTACATTCACGTTGTTGAACAGTCATGACCACCATCCATCTTCAACCATCCATCCAGTTTTTTTTTTTAACCCTTATTGCTACAGATACAGAATTGGACCATTGCTGCAGCTTTTCTGACCCCCATTTTCCCTTCCTTAGCTGGCTTCCACAAGATAAATTTGCCAAAGGCCTTCTAACCTAAAGGCTGCGTTTGTTTGTATTTACTATCAACAGATACTAGTAGCATGAGGTAGCTAAGGAAAGTGATCGCATTAGCAAGTAGATGGGCCAACACAAATTATGAGGAGTAATAAGAATGTTTACAGGCTCAAAGACGTTTTGAACTTTCTGTAAATTACAATCGTATATTTGAAAAAAAGAATTAAAAAAAAACTATAAAACTAAAAGCTCAAGTTTAAAGCTATGAAATCCTGTAGCACAGACTTTTCCCTCCAGAATATGAAATACAGCTCACAAGATATGAAATTATATGATATTGGGGATAAAATCTGTGAAAATGTCAATGCTTTGTACATTAATTATTTGTATATCTGAACATATTACCATAGATATTGAACCTCCAAAATAGCTTCATACAGCTGTTCTCAAAACATATGTGTAAGATAAGGCCAAACTCACTCTTCCAGTATATCTATTCATTCCATAATTTAGTTTTCAATTGAGCCTGAACATATATCAGGTGAAAATAAGATGATCCAGATCTGTCAGTATTGGTGTATATGTAGATGGTTCACTTGTTATAATTTGTGGAATGCTTGCAAGCGCTCTTGGTGAGCATTCTCACATGGAGAGAGATAAGAAAGATACAAGATGGCAAAGGTCAGTCAAGTTGTGCAGTTTCGTGAAGTGATCAAATACAATAAGTTTTAAACAAACAAGGCAAATTGTTGGCTTATTCAAAGGCAAGGTGCTATAGTACAGTATTTGAGTGCAAATTATTTGATATCTTAAAAGCTATTTCTTATTATTTCTTTTCAGTCTAAAGTGACTGACAACACTTCTGAAATCACTTGCTTCCATTTGAGTGGCATTTCATTAAAAATCCCAAGCTAGGATCCCTCTTATTCTTTTATTAAGTATTGCAGTCTACATCAAAACTGTCTACAACCATGAGTCGTTTGTGTTTACGTCTTTGCATTAACTGCCTTTCGATTATATTGAGAAAATCACTTTTGTTTTTCTATTACTTATTAGATTCCAAAAGAAACAGTTGTCAGAAATAAGTTTACAGTGGCGAATGCTGCATCAATAGGTGTAAAATCAGATTTTGTAATTTTTATTTAAGAAAAGGGACCTGCCACACTATCCACTGTTCCTTTGCTTACCGATTTTTGGTAGTGATGGTATACCTAATTCCAAAGAGAAAGTTTTGTTTTTTAAAAAACAAGATAGTGTACTTTACCAAGCATATCATGAGCTACCTTGACATTTTTCAGGAAATGAGTTTTTTTCAGCCTTCCTTCTTTATATGTCTTAATTTTCTCTCTGAAATGATACGATCATCTCTTCATCCCACAAGTAAATCTATTTCAGAATCAAAGTGCACAGCGGAGAGCCAATGATTGAACATATTTAGTGTAAAAATGGAGAAATGACAAAGACTGCAGAGAAAACTAAAGGTCCACCAATGCAAGTAGATGTTATGCTAAAATAAAGTTTATAATTTTGGGTTTTTTTCTACCCTTTACATTTCTCTTAAGGTCAACTTCTGCACTTCAAAATCAATGACTAAAGTAGCATAAGCAAGAACAGTAGGTAGATATGTTGTCTGATAGGGTTATGTTGATGCCAATCCTCATTTGAGGTAAAAGAACCACTGCTGATTTGCACATACGAAAACAAGGCCACAGAAGACATTTAGGTTCTTGCTTAAACCCATCAAACCTTGCCATGAAATTGCCACGTGGAAGATTTTGATGCAAATAATGACTACAGAAGTATAGTGCTTGCAAATACTCAGAAGCTAATTTAAAATTACGAAAGGCAAAGAATGAACGGCCTGGCTTTGAAAACAAAACTGTTGCGTTGAAGTGTAGCCAACTAGGCAAAAACAAATGGTTGCTGGAGACCCCGTCAAGTGGATAAGTTATTTTGGGTGTACCTGAGGAGGGACAAAGATGAGAGAAGCCATTTCAGAGCAGTTCTGCTTTCTGCCTCTTTTGTTCTTGCCAGGGTGCCCATTTTTAAAGTATTCAAACAAAGAACCACAAACCGCCAGTCACACCATAATACCAGCTTGTGTTTACATTTTCAGCTCTCCGGATCGTGATCCTATTCAGTGCACACAGAGCGAGTGCTCGTGTACACGCGCCCGTCCGCCATCAGGAGGAATGAAACTGTAAACACAAGCTGGTATTTTGGTGTGATCACGCTAATATGGCGGCTTGCGAGGTCAAGGGGTGGAAGGTGAATTATGGATCCAGAATTTCCTTGCTTTTGTCAGTTTAAGTCAGGCTGCTTACGTAGTAGCTGCTTTTCCAACTTGAATAACTCGGCTCTTTTAAAGAAATGAAGACCTACCTTAAATAATTAGAGGGACTGCACTGGAGAACTGTCTTCCCAGGAAAGTAGTGGAAGTCCCATTCCTCAGAACCTATAAAATTAGACCATGAAAGGCATGTAACAGTCTAGTTCAGAAAGTAACCGTGTGTTGGTCACGGCAAAAAGTGTTGGGTAAAATAATCCAATGCCTCCTAGAGAATGGCCTTGAGGACACAGGGAGGGGGAAGGGTAAGCTGGGATGAAGTGAGAGAGTGGCATGGACATACATACACTACCAAATGTAAAATAGGTAGCTAGTGGGAAGCAACCGCATAGCACAGGGAGATCAGCTCGGTGCTCTGTGACCACCTAGAGGGGTGGGATAGGGAGGGTGGAAGGGAGATGCAAGAGGGAGAGGATATGGGGATATATGTATACGTATAGCTGATTCACTTTGTTATAAAGCAGAAACTAACACAACATTGTGAAGCAATTATACTCCAATAAAGATGTTTAAAAAAAATAATCCAATGCCTCTGCAGGACTTCATATCTCAAAAGAAAACCATTTAGGTGGCTTGTTTTACTGTGAGAAGTTCACTTAACCAAGAAAATTGGGGAGAAAAAAGTTGTTTAATTGTTCAGTCAGTGTACCCTATAGAGAAATGGACCAAGTTTGAGATGTAACTCAGCATACTTTTCCCACCTTATTCTTGAACAAAAATTTATTTTTGCCTTTCAGTTACAGGTAGATAATATATCCTTAACCAAAGTTATGCTAGATGGGATCTTCAAGATTATTTGGACTTTGAAGTACTACAGAAGTATCATCAGTACAAAAAATATCAGAAGGGTTTCCCAACTCACCCCAACAAGGACAAGGAAAAAGATCATTAAGACCAGATTTGTTGGAGCTCAATTCCTATAGAAACATATGCTAGCTAATAAATAAAATTATTTTTATAGTCTCATTAATTTCTTCATACAGGTACAGGGAAATATAATCCTTTCAGTCTGTTACTTTTTTTAAAGTATAAAATTACTAAAATCATCAATGTTAGAAAGATGAATGGTGGTTTCAATACATGGGATGCATTTATCTTGCTCTTGGCTCTTTTGAGTGAAGGTTACATGAGGACTGGTTATATTTTTAGTAAAACAATTTAAAATTTCCATTCCAGCTGACAACAGACATTTCTTTCAATGTGTATTATTTAGATTTGTGTGAAAAACAGTCCTAAAGTATAATTCAGTTATCAAACTGTGTTTGTCTGTTGTCTATGTCTGTTGTGCATGTTTGTTGTTCTGTGTACAGAAATGGAAAACAGAAAGAAAATTTTCTTCTTTATATGTGAAGTTATTTCCAGTTCATTAGAAACAAAACTTTGAAAAAAAGCTCAAAGAAGGGAGATTTTTCATTTTAAGGTGAACAGGCCAATAATAATAATTGTATATAATAATAATTTTCTATACATTCAATATATATTTTTTAGTTGTTCCATAAGGAACAATCATTCCTGTGACAACACTGCAATTTCTAGAAGTAAAAAGTTCAGGTAGTCCTTTGGTCCATTATAACCTTAGAACTTTCCATAAGCATGAAATTATCAGCCAACCGTACGTTGAGATATGTGGAGTTCCCTTCTCTTAAAACCCATTTCTGATTAATGCATAACAATTGACCACTTCCTCCTTTCATGTGCATGTGTTCATATGTAATAGTATTTGTAATGGATGTATATAAACAACTATATAAGAAGCAAACCTATAAAAATAACTAGAATAACTAAATAATCCATACTAGCCTATTTTAAGTAAATTCATTTTGGGCTTATCTTGTCTATCCTGTTACACCATCAACTGTTTCAAAATCTGAACTACATTTAAATGAAAGTTATAGTTCCCACAGTATCACTTATTCTGCTGGCCTTGGTCAGTAATGATCAAAAATGGAGGTGGAGGGAGGTAAGAAAATAGAATGTAAGAGAGGCCAATGTCCTGAAGGACTGTAAAGACCTCAGTAGGATTTTCCATATTTTTAGAAATCACTAACATATCTCTTATTACCTGGTCTACAACAACGTCTTCAGTTTTCCACTGATTGTAGACAACTGGTTTTTTTTTTGGCCGTGCCTCACGGCAAGTGGGAACACCAGACAGAGAAGTCCCGACATACAACTCTTTTAGGAGGAGAGGAGAGAGAAGTAGATTTAAAGAATAAAGAAAATAAGGGGCTTCCCTGGTGGCACAGTGGTTGAGAGTCCGCCTGCTGATGCTAGGGGACACGGGTTTGTACCCCGGTCCGGGAAGATCCCACATGCCGCGGAGTGTCTGGGCCCGTGAGCCATGGCCGCTGAGCCTGCGCGTCCGGAGCCTGCGCGTCCGGAGCCTCCGCGTCCGGAGCTTGCGCGTTCGGAGCCTGCGCGTCCGGAGCCTGCGCGTCCGGAGCCTGTGCTCCGCAACGGGAGAGGCTACAGCAGTGAGAGGCCCACATACCGCAAAAAAAAAAGAAAATAATATGAATGATGAAAAACAAGCAAAAAGCCACACTATTTCTTGCTGCATTTTCCTGCTTTAAGGGTTTTTACCTGCCTCTTTCTTCCTTGGAGTGTTTTAATAGAAAAATGTATGAAAGTAGCTTATTTTCTACTTATTTAGTTAAAATTCTTATCTTCTTGATAAAGTGGGTGGCTATTTCTTAATTTGAATAGTTAGAGCAGAAGAGGGTAGCCATCATTAGATTTTGTATCATTTTACTACCTTAATGCCTTTTAATTTGAAAAACAGTGATAAGTTTTATGAAATGATTATTTGGCTAGTGGTTCTTCTACTGACTAGATCAGATTCTGTAGAAGCTAAGGGGACAGGTGATGCCTAAATTTGCTTCTTAATAATGTTAGAAGTCAGCTCAAAAGATCATTGAATGAGACAACCTCAGGCCTCAATCATGAAAAAATTTTCGTCTTTTCAAGACAGAAATCTGTTCAGATTAAGTTAGGCTTCAGAGAAAATAATGAATGACTTGGTTTAGATATTAGAAGTTTTAAAAAGTGGAGATCAAAGCCTGTAGCTGAAATCTAAGTGAGAGTTTACATAGAGCAAGCATAAGTTTAAGCATTTATAACGTTTAAAAAGTTTACCTTCTTTCTAAGGCAATTTCTCATATGTGAGAATTTCTCTTCCTTATTCATTATTTAAAATATTTCTCATATGATAATATAGAAATAGGAAAATAATTTTATAACAAAACATTAGATTGTATACAAGTATATGTAAAAGTAGAGAATAAGAAATGACAAGAGATAAGTAATGCTTTTGTATTTGAATTACAAAGGCACGGACAAGACTTAGTCTCAGCAATAAATACCATGTGTGAGGCAAATAAATAGGAAATAATATATCACAGTGGAATATACATTAATAAATATTAATACCTAGTGGGATTAAAGCAAAGTAAGATAGACTTAAAGAAAAATATTAATCTACTCAGATATTAATCAATATAAGACAATCAGATAAAATCCTAACATGGGATGTATCTACTCATTCAAAGAACTATTCTATCTTTAAGTCTTGGTAGAAATGACCAGCTGCATCTCCCTAGAAGTTTACCAGGAAGGACCAACACTCTAGGTTCACGGTAGTCTCAACACCACATGTATGAATAGTATCCATTGGATTAAATAGAAATTTGTTACTTTGCCTCTAAACAAAGAGGGGAACATAATCTGTACAAGGCATTTTCTAGGCATATCTTGATTTATTTCCCTTTTTTATTTTTAAGAGATTGTTCTTTGTTTACTGTTTGTAGCCTTGTAATGGGTGGGATGTGTGAAGAGAGGAATGGCAGAAAAGACAGAGCTGTAGAGAATAATTATAAATACATCATACTTTAACCATTGTTTAAGAAGGAAAAGTTTCTTTGTATAAAAGAGTATTGTTTAAAAAATCACAGGTTTTATTTAATTATTGAATATACAAGTGCATGCTCATTGTTAAAATTTAAAACAATATACCAATACATTAGAGTAAAAAGTGAAAGCACTTCTCAGCACCTTTAAAACTTACCATTTTATTATCACTATACCTCCCTATCCCAGAGGGAAATAAGATTAAAAGTGTGGTGTCTATCATTTCAGAACATATTCTTATGTATTTGCATCACATAAATTGTTTGGAGAGTTTTACTTGTTTGGTTTTTTAACTCTCAACAATACATCTTGTAGATTTTTCCATGTACTTATATATAGATGTACCTCCTTCTTTTAAAACTGCTGCATAGTTTTCCAAAGTAAAGATGTACCCCAATTTACTTAACCCTGCCAATGATGAACTTTCAGTTTCTTTCAAGTATTTTCTATTGAAAACAATGATTCAGTGAGTAGCCTTGTATACCTATCTTTGTGGGTATGCTTGAGTATTTTGTAAGATAGATTCACAGAACTGGAAATGCTGGATCAAATGCATGTGTATTAAATTTTGATAAACACTGCCAATTGTTGACCATAATGAATGAAAATGCCAGCTAAACACTTTTAAATGCTAGCTTTAAAAACAACAAAGTTGTGTAGACGGTCAAAGAACCAAAGGGCCAGTTTTGACTATTATATTACATCGTTAGTTCATCCAAGCAACAAATATGTATTGAGTGCTGCCATACCTCAGGTACAGGCTAGTGGCGGGACAGTAAGTTACAAGGCAGAATAAACATTATCTTCACCCTTAAGATCACAGTCAGTTCTGACAGTGGAGTCCTATGACGCAATTTTCCCTTTGTCTTACAAAAAAGGAATGAATGTTTGAATAAAATAGAAAATAATATAAAACTAAATTGATTTTTAAAATTGAAGTAGGCATCCTACATTATTTCCAACTTATGCATATACATATGCATTGGCAATTCTATGACCAAGAGAGAAAGGCTATCACTTTTGAACATACTGTCCTCCAAATGGGTTGATCTGTCTATATCGAATGCAGAGAAAACTTTAAGGGATATTCAAAACTAACACAGACATCAACACACTTTGACAGCCTATTAGTTATGCAAATATGAAGTTATCAATAGTTGGAAAAATGCAGTGAAAAAAACATGGAACCCACTGGAAGGCTTTCAAGCTTGTTTAATCAGACAGAGATGAGGAAAGTGGTAAAACATGAAAGCAGGCCTTCACTTGGGCCAGAATAAAATCATGGCAAATAATATCAGTAGTTTGGAAAGAATATTTTTTAAAAATTGAGCAAGATTAACTGACCCATTTATAATATGCAAATACACTGCTTTCCTACACAAAGGTTGCACCACTGAGCTGAGACCTGGGAATAAACTAGTATGCTTTCCACGTACATATACACTTTTCTCAGAATCATTGGCATATGATTAAATGAAAACAAAACAACTTTACTTCATTCTTGCTTTCTACCAAAACACATTTCTTATGATTGGATCTAAATTAATTGACAGGTTTGTGTTATATTTTTGAAAAATGACATTTATTCTTCCTTAAAAATTCTCAACTCATATATATATCACACACACAAGAAACAGTCAGTGCCTCGTAAGACTAAAAGCAAAGGATGTTTCATCTCCTCCCAATCGCCTTTTTACTGGGAATTTCTTCGGTTTTATATTACATACCCCTTTTTAAATGCTTTGAAGATGCCACCTTTCAAACTTCAGTATTTCAGGACTAGCAAATAACATCTAAGAGGGCATTTTATTTTCAAAACTTGGGTCTTTGGAGGACAATTTTGAATATATGGCTCTAAGCCTCAAAGTGATGCTTAAAAGTACATTTAAAACCCTGTATTTCTATATTATAATCAAGAATGAATGGGTATAGTTTTAGCAGCATTTTATTGGATGCTTGTGTATAATAGCCCAAAATGATCCACATAGCATAACTGATGTATTTCTAATATATTCATTGCTATTTATTAAGAGGAAATAAGAGTAAATTAGACAACTGTGCTATTTTGTTTTATGTTCAAAATGTACATAAATGTGTCAGTTTATTGCTATGATGAAACCATATAATAAATATTTGTGTTAATTCATTAATGAATAATACAGATTAAAGTGTTAGGCAACTTGGGACTTACCTGGTGGCCCAGTGGTTGAGACTCCGCGCTTCCAGTGCAGGGAGTACGGGTTCGATTCCTAGACGGGGAACTAAGATCCCACATGCCATGCGGTGTGGCCAAAAAAAAAAACCTGAAAACAACAACCTCTCAAATGACGTCTTGCTTTAAAAAAAAATCTTTCTCTTTAAAACAAAAAGAAGTGTTAGGCAACTTGAGATAAATTCATAGGCTCACACTGTCAGAAGAGTTCATTTGTTTGTCACTGACCTTCAAATGACAGTTTTAACCAGACCGATAATTGCTTATTCTCTTACTTATAAAATAGAATACTTGTCTTTCCAGAACTAGAAATTTTTAAATCTTTCTTGGTATTTATCTGTAGTGTTTCCTTGACCTAATAAACAATACTTCCTTATAAAAGTTACATAAAACTGTCTGTTTCAATAAACATCTTTTTCTTATTTAGACATGAAGAACCCCTGCTCAGCATCTTTTCTCTGAAAATAAATCTTACAGTTGAATACCAAGCAAGTCACACCTTAGCCTTTTAAGACTGACTAATGGCAATTCCTTAGCTTTCCTGAGGGACCTGAATTAGATCTTCAGCTATTTTTGTTGTTGTTATTCTTTCGACTCTCATAAATTTCCCCACATCCTTTAAAAATGTGATCGAGGGCTTCCCTGGTGGTGCAGTGGTTGAGAGTCCGCCTGCCGATTCAGGGGACATGGGTTCGTGTCCCTGTCCGGGAAGATCCCACATGCCGCGGAGCGGTTGGGTCCGTGAGCCATGGCCGCTGAGCCTGCGCGTCCCGAGCCTGTGCTCCGCAACGGGAGAGGCCACAACAGTGAGAGGCCCGCGTACCACACACACACAAAAAAAATGTGATCTAAAACAGGAAGTAATTTTCAAACAAAAGTATAACTAATACTTGACAATAGGAGAAACTGTCCCTTGCCTATTTAAGATTATTTAGGAAATCATAAAAATTACGTTTGTTTTATCCCACATTGTTGACTATTTGTACTTTGTCGATTAACATTAAAGTTTTTTCTTCTGTCCTTTTTGCCTAGACACTGTTGTAAATCATATACTGCACTGAACATTTATGGCCATTTGCTTCTTCTGAGCATCATTTGTTATATGATTATTATCCTAAATTCAATTTTATTTTTTCAGGATACTAACCACCACAATTAATTTAATATCATTTGAAAATTTGTGCAGTATAGTTTTGACTTTTTAGAATAAACAGAAAATATGTTGATTATTATGGGTCCCAAGAATAACCCCTCAGCCCTCTCTTGGTAAGGCCTTGAAACAACTTGCTCATCATTCTAAATGTAGCATGATTGAGAAGATATTTTCCTCAGTTATTAATGAGATGAATATATGTGATGGAATCAAAAGTCTGTTTATTCATTTGGAAAAAAATGGTAGAGAATAGTCAAAAAAATCCTGTAAAAGAAAGAGTGATGAGATAGGAGCTATTATGCTTTTCCACATATTAAAGTATCTTGCAGAGCTATAGTAAGTATACTGTGAAGAAGCAGATATACATTTTTTGAATTAGCGATTGCCAGGTGCAATGTGTTTGACATTTATCATCTATATCATTGAATCTTCACATTAACCACATTTTAACAGTGAGGAACCAGAGACTTAAAAAACATAACTAGCCCAATCTGGTAGATAGTATCATTTGTTTACAAGTCATCAATTTCCCCCAAGTCCTTGAGCTGTGAAGGCAATATACTTTCCTTTTCTACTCACTTAGAGCTTGGCCAGGTGATTTTTCTCAGACCAATGGAGTGTGGATGGAAAAGAGAATGTGCTGAGTTGAGATTTAAGAAGTGTGGCTAAGTTTTCACCAGCCTTCTTGAACTCCTGCCACTTAATCATGAGAAGAAAATGTTCTAGCGAGCTGTTGTTACTTCAGCTCAAAAAAAGTGGCACGTGAATGTCATAAACCTGACCTGGAGCCAAGCAAAGTCCATTTGTGTCCAGCAGAACCCTGCAATGTCACAGTTGGCCCAGATACCCATGAGAGAGGAATAAATGTTTGTTGTAAGCCATAGAGATTTGGGGGAGTGTTTGTTACACAGCACTATTGCAGCAAAACCTGAACAACATTCTCAGAATCTCACTAATACAGACCATGCTAATACAGATGAATAAAACAGAAGATAAAATCTGGACCTAGATTACAATATATCCAAGAACTTCGTGGAGAAAATGTAGGTTGCTCAAAAATGGTGTGGAGGGCTTCCCTGGTGGCGCAGTGGTTAAGAATCCGCCTGCCAATGCAGGGGACACAGGTTCGAGCCCTGGTCCGGGAAGATCCCACATGCCGCGGAGCAGCTAAGCCTGTGCGTCACAACTACTGAGCCTGCACTCTAGAGCCCATGAGCCACAACTACTGAAGCCTGTGTGCCACAACTACTGAAGCCCGCACGCCTAGAGCCTGTGCTCTGCAACAGGAGAAGCCACCACAATGAGAAGCCTGCGCCCCACAACAAGGAGTAGCCCCTGCTCACTGCAACTAGAGAAAGCCTGCGTGCAGCAGCGAAGACCCAATGCAGCCAAAAATTAAATAAATGAATAAATAAATAAATTTTAAAAAATGAGAGGTAAGAGAAATTATTTAAAAAATGGTGTGGAAATATTAACTAACCATTTGGGAAAAAATATGGTTAGATCTCTACTTACATCTTGGAGAAGAAAGTCTAGATATGTTAAAGATACAAGTGCAAAATATGAAAACATAAATACAGTTAGAGTAAAACACAGGAGAATTTTTTCTTACTAATGTTGTCATAGGAAATGTCTTTGATACCAAAGACATTGAATTCAGTGATACCTTGTAAATTTGATTACTTAAAAAAACTTCCACAAAAATGACACAAACAAGATAAAAAGACTAAAGACATACTGAAAGAAATACATATCACAAACAAAAGATTAATATTTTCATTCTTTAAGGAACTACTTACAGGTCAAAACAGTGAGATATGGGTTTCCCTGGTGGCGCAGTGGCTGAGAGTCCGCCTGCCGATGCAGGGGACACGGGTTCGTGCCCCGGTCTGGGAAAATCCCACATGCGGCAGAGCGGCTGGGCCCGTGAGCCATGGCCGCTGAGCCTGCGCGTCCGTAGCCTGTGCTCCGTAACGGGAGAGGCCACAACAGTAAGAGGCCTGCGTACCTCAAACAAACAAACAAGCAAAAAACAAACAAAAAAAAAAACAGTGAGATATATATACTCCAGAAGAAAAAGAGGAATCAGGATAGTTAATTCACAAATATAGAAATAATAATAGACCATAAAACATATGAAAACATGATAAAATAGACCATAAATATATGAGAAAATGATAAACCTCATTGCTAATCAAATTCTGGAAATTAAAAGAACAATGAAATACCATTCCCCAGCTATCAGATTATAAAAGATATTTTAAATAATATTAACACTCAGTATTGGGAAGGCTTGAGATAAAATCACTATGACTTTCTGGAGGAAACAGAGGCAGGATGAAATCAAAAGTCTTAAAATTATGCATACTCGTTGATCTAGCATTTCTGTTTCTTAAGGAAATAATGTGTCAAATGTAAAAAGATGTTTTAGAATGTTCATTGTAAAATACTGAAAACTAAACGTTGCTCAATAGAGGATTGATCAAGTAAATTATGGAACGTCATGAAATAAAATATACATTTCAATGGTAACCACTAAGAATTATGAAGATCTGCATTTATGGACGTTAAAAGGCAGCAGTGATTATACATTAAAAGAAAAAAAGAGGCTATAATACAGTAGGTATAGTGTGGTCTCATTTATAAATATATGAAATATATATGAATAGAATTAAGTCTTGAAGAGTAGGCAAAATATATATATTTTTTAATTAATTAATTAATTTTTGGCTGCATTGGGTCTTTGTTGCTGCGTGCAGGCTTTCTGTAGTTGCGGCGAGTGGGGGCTACTCTTCGTTGGGGTGCGCGGGCTTCTTATTGCGGTGGCCTCTCTTGTTGTGGAGCACAGACTCTAGAGCACAGCTTCAGTAGTTGTGGCACACAGGCCCAGTTGCTCCGAGGCATGTGGGATCTTCCCGGACCAGGGCTCGAACCCACATCCCCTGCGTTGGCAGGTGGATTCTTAACCACTGCACCACCGGGGAAGTCCCTAGGGAAAATATTGACAGTAGTTTTTTTCTGGATGATAGGGTTATGGTTGATCTTCAGAAAAAGAAAGTATTTTTTCTATGATATTTGAATGCTTTTTACAATGAGAATATTAAATATTTATAGTTAGTAATAACGAATAAAATACTGTACTTTTGAAAAGAAAATATATGAAAAATAGCAGTATCTTCTACTACAAATAGGGCAAAAAGTCTACAGGACTCAAAATAGGTCATACCTATAGTTTCTTCCTTGTCTAGGTTCTCATAAATTATTCATAGAAATCCTATCTATACTCTAATAATCATTTTTGTTCATTACTTCTTTGCATTTCTTTTCAGAAAATGACAGGTATTATATTCTGCAGTCGTTTATATTTCAAGGGATTCTTCATAATTGGTATTTTCTCAAGCCATGTTTCTATGACTCAAAAAATCATATAAATGAAAACAATTATATTAAGTAAAATTAGAATATTTCTACCTAAACCAATAATTTTAGCCTGAACTTGAACTGACCCATTACTTTAGGATTATTTTTAAAGTCAAGAAAATTTAAAATCAACCATTTTTTTCATTTAAAGAAAAAACAATTAGAAAATAGTCTTCCATGAGACAAATTAACTTTACAAATAATGGCAATTATGCAATATTATTTATGAAACATATCTTTATTTTTCTATATATCAATCAATAGTTATAGATACATAATTTACATATAGTTATAGATATATAACTAATAAACTACAGGGCTAAACTAATAAACTACAGGGCTTGTGTAGTACCCATCTGAAGAAAATTACAAAACTTTTACTGAGGAACATAAAATTTTTTGAAAAGTGTTCTTATATGGGAAAATGACGATATAAGGATGTCCCACTTCATTTATAAATTTAATGTATTATAATTCTGTTTAGAATTTCAGGTAAATTTTTGAATACAAACTGCTTAAAAAAGACTACTTTATAGTAAAAAACAAAAGTTCTGCTTTCCCACAATGTCCATTACCATTCGTCAAAGGTAATCACTGTTAACAATTTTTTTGTCTATTCTTCCAGAAATTTTGTACATATCTATAAGGCATGTACTCACATACACATGAGCATGCAGACACACTTCTATGCTCTTTCTTATTTTTTTTTTAATTCTAGGAGGGATAATACTATATACACTGTTTTACAACTTGCTTTTTTCACTTAATATATCCTGAGCATTTTTCCATAGCAAAACATATGTTCTCAAGTGAATTTTTAAACTTAATAAAGTAATTATGAAGGATATAAAGAATAAATAGGCAAGGATGACAAAGAAAACTTTCAGGAAAAAAAAAACTACTTAAGAGGGACCTGCAATTCCAGATGTAAAAATGTATAAAATATTATGGGAATTCCCTGGCGGTCCAGTGGTTAAGGATCTGCGCTTTCACTGTCAGAGGCGTGGGTTCCATCCCTGGTCGGGGAACTAAGATCCCACAAGCTGCGCGGCTTGGCTAAAAAAAAGAAAGAAAGAAAGAAACATACTATTAAATACATCCACAGCACAATGTGGTCCCTCAGATAAAATAATCAAACAATACATACACACACACACACACATACACAAACAGTATGGTAAATTAAAAAAATAAACAAAATAAAATATTGTGATAAAAGTGGAAGATAATCAGTGGAGCAGAAATTAATCTAAGGATTGGACCCTGGAACATAAAAGTTTTCATCTTGATTCAAAAAGTCTTTTTAAATCAGTAGGAAAGAAGTATTATTCAATAGATATCCAGAGACAATTGCTTAACAACTGGAAAAAATGATCAAATCCTAACTTTACATGATAAACTAAAATAAATTGCAGATTGATTAAAGCATTAAATGCATGAAATGAAAGCAAATAACAAAACATATATAAAACAAAGTAATCAAATGTATCAGAGAAAAATATAAGTGAATAATCTTTGTGAGGAATATTATTTAAAGGTAATAAGCAAGGATAGAAATTTTAATAAAAACATTTGAATGAGAATTTTAAAATAAAGTCAGTAACAAAATATGATATTAGCTTAGAAAACTACTTGTAAAATGTATGGAACAGGGTCAGTGTATCCTTATTATATGAAGAACTATCATAAATTAATTTAAAAATATAAACATACCAAGAGAAAAAAAAATGGGTGAGGTTTAGGAAAAAGCAAGCCCTAATGAAACAATATAAATGGCAAATAAACATATGAAATATATTAAATTTTTCAAGTAACCAAAGTAACAAAAACTAAAAGAACAAAATGTTTTTCAAACATCGAATTAAAGAAGATTAAAAACCTGGTAACATTTAGTGCTGGTGAAGGTATGGATGAGTAGACACTCTCATACATTTCCATTTTGAAGGACACTTTGAACGTAAGTATCAAAACTTGTAAACAAAAACAACAACAACAAACTTTTAGACCCTGAAATTCTTCTTTAGGAAATTTATCTGTAGGAAATAATTATAGATGTATGCAAATATTGTCTACAGAGATGTTCATCATAGCATTGTTTATAATGCAGGAAAATTAGAAACCACCAAGTACAGTGTCTGAGAACTTAGATAAATTATGGTGCACTAGTTAGGCATTCAAAATAACTCTGTTGACAAATATTTAATGACGTGGGAAAATATTTATGATATATTTTAAGTGAAAAGTGTACCTCATGTACCCTAGTTATTTTAAACATATGTTAGTGCATAGGAAAATATGCTGTAAGGATATACTCTAAAAAGTTAACAGTGGTTCTCTCTCTAACTGGCTAAGTTATGGGTGATTTTATTTCATTATATTAATTTTCCATAATTGCCAAAATAAACACTTACTAGTTTTATAATCAGAAGCAATGTTACACAAATAAGATACATTAAACAATTATTGAAGATGTAGACATTGAAATTTATGTTTTTCCTCAAGAGACTGGTGGTTTTGGGTTGCTTTGTGTTGTTGAGGCATGATCTGACGCCAGCTTCTAGGCATTTCATTGAAAAAAAAATCAAATAAATCATTATAATAAAATTATATGCTGATTTTGTAAAAAATAGGAATCTTTTTTTCAGAGGTAAAATATATTTTCAAATTAGTATAATTAAAAGAATTCAATTAGCATTATATGCCTTTAAATAAAGATTAAATGGTTCTCCCTCAAATTATATTATGTAATTCAGCTTCATTTTTTAACTAATGAGAACACAAATAAGTATAATTTTATAATTTGACAGTAGCAGATCATTATTTAAATTAAAAATTTCTAAATATTTTTCCATTACTATCGCTAGAGAACAAGTCACACCATAAAATATGGCAAATAACTTCCAGGAAAAGTCTTCATTTGTTCTTTCTAGAAACTGCTGACAACTGATTTTGTGACAAGCATATGTACATATATTATACTGAAAATAAAATTAATGTAAACTTAATGAAATATTGAAATTATGAAGGGCAAAGCACTTGATAGTTAAAACTTCATAGTTAAAACGACCCATTCTTGCTCATATACCCTTTCATTTTCTATTTATGTTAATAAAACAAACTTTGCACAATCCTCAAATGACAAATTAATATAGACTCCCAAATAGCAAATACTGTGCATGATCTTCTTTTAGGCTCTGATTTTTAGGTATGACTAATTTGGCTGGCAGTACGATAAGCAACAACCTGAATGACAGGTAAATAGGAGGGGGTAAATTCCAAGCACTGTCTGAATGAGAAGTGCAACTCATTTTCCATAACCCAGACGCCTTTTTAACACATCAATGCATTCTCCATCTGAAAACTGGTGTTGGTCCCAAAGGAGAAAACACTGCCCTCCAGTGGTCTTCACTGGAAAAATGGAAATAGTTTCAGGTACCATGACTGCAGCATGTATGTAAAACATTGTGAATATTTATCCAGTCTCATCTCTGGCTATATTTCTTAAGCTGAAGCCTATGTCTACAACCGAGCATAAGGACAAAACCTCCAAAGTAAATTCTAATATATAGGTAGTTACTCTAGTTAAATAGAAATATTAACTAGGATGAATGATTGTGGCATATGATCGCCAAAGCTGACCATTTATTTGACTATCACAATTGGATTATGTTAGCCACCTATAGCTTCTCACTTCCCAGATAAGGGAGAAGAGATTTCATCTCTATGTTTCCCTTGTTGGCCAATTTTTTAGCTAAAAGACATTTAAAATTGTACAGCAGGCAGAACCCCAGGGGACCGAACAGTGTTCCAACATCCTTAAAGGCTTCCCATCACTTGAAAAACCAAATTCTTCCTCCTGTTTCTTAAACTAACCAAAGTAGGCAAAAGCAATTTTAAAAAGTCTTTGTGTCTAGCATTGGAACTTTCTCGTATTTCACACCATTATATAAATGTCACTCTAACCTATATGTATCACAAATGCTACGCTAAATTAGGGCCAAATTTGCAACCTAGTTTAACTGGGTTTCCTCTTTTTGCAAATGCAGTTTTTGTGTCTGCATTTAGCAATGCATACAAAACTGTCCGTGTAGCTAACTGCTTCGAATTGCTAAATTTGAGGATGGATGTGTAGATCGCCTGAGTCTTTATGCATGTGCCAAAGCAATCCTGTTCCTAGTCATATAAAGACTTCCCAATCAGATGGACCTTGACTACACTGCTAAATTCTTGAACTACTTCATTGACTTTCTTTGATTTAGTAAAGGAAAAATGGAATTTTAAGAGGGGAGAGATGGTTTTCTACCCTCCATGCCTCTATCTTTCAGACATCAGAATGGAAGTGCCTTACATGATGAGAGTGCAGACTTGAGGGTTCCACGGCCATAGGGGCTCATCCACTACTAGCTATCTGATTTAAACTTAGCCTCATTTTCCTCATCAGTAAAATAATAATGCTTGTCTCATAAGGTGGTTATTATGATTGAATGAGGAAATGTATGTGAAGTACCTAGCACAGAGAACCAAGAAATTATTATTATTCTATCACCATAATTTCCTAGACTATTAATCCAATGGCCAAGTAGATTACCTAGAGGCATGATTTTCTAAAAATATTATTCTTTTAGCACATTGAGTAAAGGCTCCTCATTCAGTTTATTATATAGAGTCCTCCAGATAGATTCTTCAAAACAAATACCCTGTGCTAAGATAAAATATTTTAGCATCATAGTGTTCAAATATAGCACCTTTAAATATGAATCAAGTTTTTCTTCCTTTCACTCCCACAGAAGGTGGTGTCTATTATATATTCACCCGGATTCACAAAGTGCTTTAGAGTTAAAAAAAAAGTCAAACATAAAACATAATTATTATGAAGGTGGTATAGGAATTAGACATATCTGGGTATATTGTAGTAAATTATAAAGTTTCTGGGCTTGAGAATATAGAATTCCACAACCATGCCCATTCTGGTTATTTAACTCAACTGAGAAAATATACACTTCAGAAAGAAATATTGCTTTCTTTCAGAGATTAATGCACTTTCCTTTAGGATGAAGAAAAACCTACAGACACATTTTAATAAGACTTCTCACTGGCTGTTGTGAAGAGTTTTTACTGAGCCGTGGTCCCACATCTCCATCTCCTCCCACTGTGCACACCTGAAGCATTAGAAAACAGGATTTCTATCTGGAGAAATTAATTGAGAGCTGTCTTCACTGTACATGACATCTCACCAATCATCTCATGATGCTCTGTCAACATAGAATTTTGATTAATACATATAGCTCTTATAATGCAAATTGTTTATGATTTAAAATAGTAGGATATATTGAATGGAGAATACAGTGACTTAATAAGTATTTTATATTTATCAAACTCAGAAAATTTTGAGATGAAGTTTCGTTTAAAGATGCAGCAAAGTACGTACAGCTAGATATTGCAATTGTGTATATGTGTTACACTGAAGCCCATATATAAGCTTGATCTGTATATCAATAAATGCAAAGAAAATAAACTTTGGTTAAAACAGTTATAGCTAATCTAAATTAATCTCAAAATTTGACAATGAAACATGAATTTGTGACAAACATCCTGAATTTTTAAAAATCCATCATATTTGTAACAGTATGAAAATAATTTAAAGTCAGAACACTTTTTCTGGGTATAATTATATAATTATTATAATTCTCTACCTTAACAGATGACAATTTTAGAAAACTCTAAGTACAGTTTCTAGTATATGTACTAAAATAAAATGTAACAGATAGACAACTCATCATAGTAAAAGTAACACATTCAAATTTAGTAATTTATTTTCCAGGTGGAAACCAGGCTTCTTGGAAGACTTCAAACTATGCCAAATGGTCTGATTTACCATAGAGGTACGCACTAGAGGACTAAATTTACTTCTGTGTAATTTTTGTTAACTACATTTTACATGCAAATGTCTATACAACCATGTTAATGAAGTTATGGAGAAGGAAAGAAAGTTGGCATTCCCATTGTTCTGTTTTATTCAAAAGCAACTTGTCAATTGACTATATATCATTTTAAACTAGTTTTCATTTAGTCATAAGAAAACAGAAAAGTCTAAGAATGCATTCTAATTGGATCACAAGTCAAGAAAAATAATACTAATGAATAGAATTTAGACTTGATAATTTTTCTCCTATACCTTATAATCTTCAGAACACAGGATACTTTTATTGGAATCAGACCAAAAAAGTTCTGTTAATCATGAACATTTAGAAAAGTGCAATCTACCGACCCAGAGGAAAGGAGTTGTGTGCTTCTTATTAAGGGCTAAAAATGTTCTGTACCCGAAATGGGATTGGTTGTTTAATTGACTGTTATCCAAAAATTGTATCCAAGTAGTATAAACAAACATATTTAAATTCCACATGAGTGAAGTTCCTATTAAAAATTTGATATTCACACTTCCAAGAGTTAATAATCCAAAACTTGCCTCAGATTATAAAAGAAGTGTTTCCAGGGTGTAAGAAAAAGAGTGTTTTTAAGCTAAAGGCACACTTGATTGGCAGTAAAACTGAAAGTACTAATGCCAGAAGCATAGGTGATAGGAGAAAAAGGCAGAAATAATGGTCGCAATTCTGCATTTATGGTACATTTTACAGTTAGGACTGTATCTCCAACTGAGACATCTTGAAAATAAAGCAAAATAAAACCTACTTCACCCTTACACACTGAAGGGAATCAGGATCCTGACCCAAATTTCAAACTCCCAGAACTTGGAAATATCGGTAAAACCCCCAACACCAACATTTCTGAAACCTGCCACATCCCAGAAAGAGGCAGATCTTCAACCATGGAAATATGACTATTAAGAATTCACAGATTATCTGAAACATTTGCTAATCACCCCACCCCCGTGCTAGAGAGAAAGGCTCAAAGCACTGGGAAAAGCCTGCTGTGAAAACGTCAGGCCCTTCTTGGGGTTTAGGTTGTCAACCTATTCCCAGCCACAGCTATTGTATGACTGTATCAGGGGAAACAGAGTACTTGTGTGTGAGAATTGGGGTGCAGTGGGGGGACCAGAATGTTAAGAAATTTAACAAATTCATACGATTTTTTTTTCTTTAAACATTTGAGAGTGTTGTGTTTATACATGCTGGGCAACATAAACCATAAATCTTGCTGGATTTCTGCAAACTGCTGCGTGAAGCCCACAAACGGCATTCCTGTCAATGGGAGGAAGAGACAGACAGAAATCAAGACACAGACAGGCAGCACCCCCAGGATGTGAAGCCTGCTCCTACTGCAAGCTGTAGTGGAAAGGGATGATGACATGCAGAACAAAATGTCTTTTCCACGAGGATGCTAAAGCTCTTGCTTTGTGTTCTCTGTGCAGAGAAAGAATGATCAGTGGAAAGGGCTTCCTTTCCACCCTTTTCTGGAATCACAATATAACGGGTTTTAGTTATTTTTAAACTTCTTCCTTTAGAGTCTATTGTTATGTTCCATAAAACAGACAAAACTCAGCAAGACAACAAAGACTTGATCTGTAGGAGAAAAAGTAATACAGAGCAAGTCCTCTCCAGAGGGTAATTAAACCTTAGTCATTCATCCTAGAAGTCCCAGTTACAGTTAAGGTTAATGTTCAGGTAGCTTCTTTCCATTTTCTTAAAAAATTTTTTTTAAACATTTTTTTTTGCAGAATGTTATACTATTAATTGCCAATTTGCATATGTGTGCAGCTGCTGTTTTGGCTCTGAACTCAATCCGATAAGCTTGCTGGAGGTATCGCAGAGCACTTGGCAGCTTTCCTATTTGAAAAGAAAGCCTCTCTCCACTACAGAACAGCTGATCGTCTATCAGCGATAGACCCTGATGGCGTGAATTACAATTACACTACTTTTCACACTAAATCTGGGTGATAGCTACTTGGAAAGAAGTTTCATCATTTTTTACCACAAACTGGAAAAAGAATTACATGGTCATGCTGTGCTTTTAAAGGCAGTTTGGTTCACTTTTGTCTATTTAACACCTAATTCCAAGAAGTCCATAGGCATCCAGATATCTGAATGGCGCGTAATGAATTCACTGTTTAGATGGAAGATTTAAAAAATCTACCTCAAATTACATTTATTAACAGGGCGACCAGGAAGTGTTAAAGTTGTTAGACGCTTCATTTATTAAATAATTTGTGGGTATTTTCAGTTGTCATATCTAGAGTCATGGGGTTTGCTTATTTTTTTTTAATTAGCAATCCAAAACAATGCTACTGCAATTTAACAATTCATCACATAATCTTGGGCTCTTCAGTTCTGCTGTTAATGTTAGATAATTCAGATGGTTATTTTGATCTGTTTATAAATGATTTGGGTTGCACTGTGCTGTGAGGGGGCTGCAGCCAGGCAAGTCTTTCTCATCTTCCTTGCATTGCTCAGGGTAGCTGAGGGGCCTTCTCAAAATGCATTTGGGGAGTTTAGCGTCTAGCAGGAGGAAACCAGGAATGGGGGCAGAGGACACTAAAATAACTGGATTTATTATCATTACTAAACTTCTTTATTAATTTACATTCCCTGTCTGCCTGGAAAACTGAGGAAAGACCTCTTTGCCAAAGTGCGTCTTATCAGATGCAAAGTGCGTGTCTCTTGTTTCCTGGGAGGTTAGAAAGTCCCTTCTTCCCTCTTGCCAGAAGAACCCAATCATCAGAAAATGTAAGAAGCCCCCAAACATCCCTCTTCTTCTCAGTCTCCCCTCAAATCTCTTCCCCTCCCATCTGACATTTAACTCCATTTGTTTAAAGCAAACGCCCGCCCGCCCCCCAAAAAATGGAGTTAAACCCACCTCAAGCAGCAGAAGTGGAACACACTCATCCTGACGTAGTGAACCTAAGAGAAAAATAGATTTTGTTTTCCTTTTCTAGTCGCTAGCTTTATTAGATTTCTCACTCTCACAGATTATCCGAAGACTACCCATTGATTGATCGCCCGTAGAGCTGCATTTGGTGTAAAGAAAAACTCACAGCTTTATTGGCTCCCAGGAGACAAAACAAACAGAACAAGATATTCATATTAATGCAAACAATGCAACAAATGAGGGGAAGAAACGCCCGGCTGAAGCGAGGCGTCGAGCGGCCGACCGGGCCGGGAAGCGCGGGGCTGGGGGGCCGAGGGTTCCGGGCTCCCCCAGCCGTCGGTGCCCGCGTCGCCCGCCGCCCACAGGGGCCACGGGGCCAGGCGCCCGGCTCCAGGCCTCGCGGGCCCGGGCAGGCCCCGGGCGGCGAGAGAAGGCCTCCAGGCCGGGCCTCCGGAAGGGCCTGCTCGGGCCCTCACCGCTTCCCGGGGCGGGCCTGGAAGGACCTAGCGCTCCTGGCTCCTCTCCCTTCTCTTCTTCCCGACGCTTCTAGGGGCCCAATTCCCGAGTCTCAGTTTCCCTTGGCACCTGGGTCAGAGGTTGAAGTGAAGAATTCCCGCTGCGCCTCCTCGCCCACCTGGGCAGCCTGGAAAGAGAGGTTAGCAAGACTCCAGAGAACCCAGGAGTTAGGGAGGAAGCCAAGCAATACGCGCCCTCTCTCCCTTTGAAAAGCTCACATTATGCTGGAGGAGACTAGATCAACACACACGTTTCGACACAACGCAAAACATTGTATAATCAAAAGCGAGGAGAGCAGTGTGTACAGCAAAGCCTGAGAGCTATTTAAGAGGCACCGAGACTCTCCTTGTGGAATGAGAAAGGAAGAAAGAAAATTCCGGGCACAATAGGGGTATTTGCTCTACCCCTAATTCCCTACCCCCAACCATGCACAGAAAAGCGAAAAAGTACGGGAAAATCTGTTAGGTAAGACTTGACTTCACATCTTTTTAGTCAACAAGATATTACAAATAGGGGTGCATAGGGCATACTTACAGTAAAAAAATTATTTGTTGTTTATCTAAAATTCAGATTTAACTGGGCATCCTGTATTTTTATTTGCTAAACCGGGCAATCTTAACTAAGAATACTTTATTGAGGAAAACTGTATGAGAAGCAAGGCTCTTTCTCCGATGTATATTAATCAGGATATTCGGGACATTTTTAATGGGACTTTGCCTTGGAGAGGAAATGAGTCATCCCCACAGCACACTTTCCCAAGCACATGGTGGGGTGGAAGAGGATGAAATGACTGAAACACTTGGAAACGTCCTTATTTTTGGAGGAAGCGGCAGAGTTTTTTACTCTTGTTGACTCTTATCTGGACAATGGACCAGTGTCCTTTCCCTGAGGCTGGCTCCTTTCCAGGCCAGTCCAAGGTACCATAGCATCACCTAGAAGTGGAGTGTCACTTACAATGGCACTCCCACATTGGGATCGTGTATTTTTTTCTAACTCTTACTGGAGAGCCACATTACTCCTTGGTATTAATTGTACTTCGAAAGAAACTAAGTTGGGACTTGACAACTTTAAAGATGTGAGGGTGGAGCAAAATCTGCTTTGAAATTTATCAAGCATTCTAACCTACAAGTAGATCTTATCCAGGCCTTGCCCCGTAGATGCTGAAGGAAAAGACTTTCAAAATGCCAGTGGTAAAACCTCAGGATACTGGAGTGAGTGTGTGTGTGTGTGTGTGTGTGAGAGAGAGAGAGAGAGAGAGAGAAAGTGTGTGTTTAAGTGTGTCACAAAGCTGCTTAGCAGAGGAAGCCTGCTGCTTGCATTTCTTCCTCAGTCCTGGTTGGAGAGAGCTTTTTCAAGGAAGCTGTATCACCCTTACTGATACTTCGAATTCCTAGTGAGCTTGCCTTCCTTTCAAGCCAGTTGCTTGAAGTTGTATGAATACACCCACACAGGATGCCCCTTTCTTGCTAGCAATTAGTGCTATTTAACAACTGCAAACGGAGAAACTATTTGTCTAATGAGAGCTGTTTTCAGTGTTGATTCACCAACACTCTAGGGAAGACAGTGTAAAGCTGAGACCTCCTGGTGAGTCTCGGGTCCATCAAGACAAGTGAAGGCCACCTCTTGAAGAAAATGAAGTCTCTGCTTTAGAGAATGTTTTAGTTCCAGATTAATAGTTTTAGAAAATATATAGGCTCGCTTCCAGTTCATACTGGTTTATTTTTTTTTTCTTTCCCATACAAACTATAACCTTTGATTTAGAATTTGGATTATTAAATGGTTAGCCTTGTGGTTTGGGTGTCACGGTGAGGTTTTAACCCCATGCTTTAGAGGTACAAATCCTTTTTACCTTCTCTCCTACCTCAGATTGTGTCTCACGCTGCAAAATACATTCCAACACTTGCTGTTTGTTCATTGGAGCAGGCATGAGGTATCTCAACACTCAGTTCGCTAAGATGCTTCTTCTCCCAGCAGACACGTTCTGGGGCCCTGCGTTAGGGTGATGATAAATTGATAATCCCCCTATAGTACACTCCATCCCATTGTCAGGGAACCTACTGTCTCTGTGGTTTAGCATAATGGGTAGTATCTTTGTGTACAAAAGATTCCAGATATAAGGTAATTTAAGCATCCTATGAAGTCAAGTACAAAGCCAATGAAAAAGTATATCTTTTTTGAGGTAAAGGATTATTATGGGAAAAAGTGGATTGAAATGCAGGAGAGCTTGAGCTGGGTTCTAGCTTTCTGAGTGGGTTTGAAGGACTCATTCATTCTCTCTAGACACAGCTTTGTTTTGCTGTTTTCTGGCTTGTTTTTTTTTCTTTTGGTCCACACAAAAAGAAAGTTGGATTAGGCAATCTATAAGATTTTATTTCTAAAATAATTATTCCTTGAATTAATAAGCAATAACTCATCTTTTGTACACTGTTTCCAAAAGATATAAGCAAGGTATTTTTAAAATTTATTCATGATATAGCCCTAAACAACAAAGAAAGCATGGGCAGACTCCAGGTTATCCGGGCATTCCAGATCCCAAGGGGATATTCAAATGAGGGAGACCAGTTCAACATCAAGGGCTTGCATAATCAGGTGCAAATACTCTGGAAAAGTGTGAGTGACTTAAAGACAAACAACCCTGTACAGACAGGACAAAGGGATAACATGTTTGAGAACTTATACTTCAGTCTTATTTGGGAACCTTGACCTCAGAAAGAAGAGAACTGCAATAAAGCAAAAGCTAAAGTTATTTAATAAATATACGCAGCATCCTCATTCCGAATATTCTAGTGCTCGCTGCGCTTTAAGTGTATGAATTCACTCTGAGACAGGAGGAAATTAGCAGTCTAATTGTAACTGGTTCTAGAAATGACCTATAAGACTTGCTTCCTTATATATTATCAGTGTCATTAGGTGAAGTGTCTTTTAATTTGAGGCCCTCCTTGAACTGTAAGCTCCAACAAGCTTTCGCTAAACAGACTTCATTCACATTCTGAATCAGGTTTTTGTCTCACACATATTAACTTTTACAAAACAGAAAGAAACAATAGAGCTTATTAGGAAAAACTTGTTTTGAATAGTAAATTAAGCATAATGGAAATAGGCACATGTTTTAGCACGGTTCCCCCCCCTCCCTTTATACCAATTGAACATTTACATCTTTTTCAAAGTGCTGTGATTTTCCCCTTAAGTCTTAAGCTGGCATCACACACTTTCAATAAATGAAACTTAACATCACTTGTATTTACTGAGAGTAATCATACTGTGGATTCCAAATGCACAGCCTTCCCTAAAAAGAGTTTTAAGTAGTCACCCCTAAACTGTATTAATCAAGTCATTGTGGCATTCTAAGAATACAAAGAACTACCTAATTTCAAAGACAGTGTAAAATCAACTGTCAGTTTTGACTAGATTCAAATGATGCCCTGTTCTTGAGACTGGACACCTGTACATTCAGAGGTACACCTGACTACATGGTTTGTTATTGAGAGATATGTCCCAGGTGGAGGCACTTTCAAAGCCAATATATTTTCTTTATAACTGGTGTCAAATTGATGTATATATTAAAAAATCTTGGAAAATGATCTCAAAAAGGAAGTAACAGCCCAATGAGCCATATGTTCAGGGAACCTAACAGGTTTCCATTGGGACCAAATTTCACTTCACCTTTTTGTCCTTATGTGCAAATAAAAACTTATCTGTAAATACACCATTAAAACAATCATGCAAATTTGTGAAGTCTATAGACTGAGAAGAAATTACACTAAATCCATAATAACCAAGTTGTTGGAAGGTAAAGGATTTGATTATATATTAGAAATATATAACACAACATGGAATTGAACTAAATTTATTTGTACTTTATAGGTTTACCACATCAGAGAGAGACACTTTGCTTACACAGAATTGGTTAATGGAGAAAAGGCTGATGAATAGTTAATAAATTGCTTAATTTTGATGCTGATGGAGCATCTGAATCTCCAAGTTTACATTAAGAAATGTAAAGTTAATTTTTTTTTCTGTTAGATAGGTTGATATTTTAACAGACTGAGATGCCAGGGAATTTTCCAAATGCCAGCTAATACTCTAGCACTAAAAAGTCTGTGATGTACTAAGTGCAGAGAGGCCTACTTAGTGGTTTTCCCAAGAGTGGAAACCAAAAAGCATTAACATTTATTTACACACAATTCTTTATACAACACTTTTTAAGAATTTTCAGTTTTAAAACTTTTAAACATTCTGTATGATTTCAGTAGATCCTAACAATTTTGCATTCAGCTATTGTATTGGTATGCCTGGGCATATTCTAAAAGGAAAAATTATTCACTCTGTGTGTTTGTGTAGTTTTTCATAGGACTAGGTCAGGGATGAAGATAGAAAATACCAAAATTTACTCAGGTCATTTTATTTTTTGTGTTGTACTTTTGTTATGAAACATTTCAAACAGAGAAGGGTAGAGAGAGTAATATAAATGAAACCGTCATATATATATGACAGTTTTATCAAACTTTCACATTTTATATTGATTTTTTTAAAGAAACAATTGTGTGTGAAGTTATGCAATGGTAAAGGTCAGCAGAACAAAAATTATACTGCATGGATTACCTTTCAACTGCTTTCTTTTCCATGTCTGGCTTGAGGGAAGGAAGTTTTATTATGTTAATTTAGGCACCTGGTTAACTAAATAGTACAGAACAAGTTAGAAGAAATTACATTCTCCTTCAGTCCAAATTCCTACCAGTTCTCTGTAGCTGTGTTTCACTTAACCTACGTAAGCCATAAGAACGTCAATGTTTCAATGATTTTTATTCTCTAAGGGTAGTTTATGTAAATCTGTAGTAGTAAAAACGTACGAACAAAAGTGTATTTTAAGCAAAAGCTCAACAATCAGCTTTTAAATTCAAAAAGTAGACAGAACCTCAGGTTCTGGGCCTGCCTCAACAGGTATAAAGAGACCTTTTCCAGCAGAGACTCAGGTTCTGGTGGATTATCTGTACAGGGGCAGCCACGGCCCTGCGGTTTTGACCAGCTTTCCCAAGGCAAGAACGCGGAGCGGAACGTTCAGGCGGGGAGCTGGGCTGCCAGAGATGCCCCGGCCCGGTCCTGCCTCTGGTCACCGCGGCGGAGGGCGCGGGTGGCCGGTTTCTGAAAGGCTTTCTTTCCCCCGCAACGACTGAATGGTATGATCTCCGGGGGTCCGGAAGCCCCTTAGTCTAGTCTTAGGGTCAGGAGGTCAAGCCTTGGAAGCACAACGAACGCTCAGGCCCTGTATTTGTCTTCCTCTCGGTGCTTACTAAACCGTGTAAGTCCAGTTGGGGCCTGGCTGGCGAGGGGAGGTTGCTGGGGTCTGCGGGGCTCGACCCGGGAGACTCTGCCGGCGGTGACCTCGCCCGCGGCCGGCGACGCTGCTCGGGGCGGCGGCGGCGCTGGGGCTGAGTCGGGGGGCCTGCCGTCGGTCCGGGGGACCTTTTCCGCCTTCCTGGCTCCGACTCTCTTCCCACCCCTCGCCCTTCCTGACTTCGCCTGGCTTCCCAACTCGCTGCCCACCGCGTTCAATTCACCAGCTGAAAGCGGTGGGTGCGAGAATGCAGGCTCCCCGGCCTCTCCTCCAAGACCCACTCTCAAGAGGCGCGCGGGGAGCGGGCCGGCCCTCGGAGCACCGCGCGGGGCAGCGCTCGCCAGCGGCTCGCGAGCGGCTCGCGAGCGGCCCGGACCCCGGAGGGCGCCCGCGGTGGGCAGCGCAGGGGCTCCCGGGCCGTGGTGGACGCGGTGGCCCGGCCCAGGTTCCACTTGCCAGCGGCGGGAAGGACGCGCGGGAAAGAGAGGGAGCAGGAAGCGGGTGGCGGCGGCGGCGGCGGGCCCGCTGGAAAGGAGGGAGCGCCGCAGGCGGGAGGGGGAGCGCGGAGGAGGGAGGCCGGGAGAAAGGAGGGAGCGCGGCAGGCAGGCGGAGGGAGGGCTGATTAGCATGCAGCAGCGCTCGCGCGCCCGGCTCCATTGTTTTAACACCTCCCCTCTCCTCCGCGCCAATCTGTCACCGTTCAGCAGGCGAACGCTGCTGCCTCAAATGCTGCTCTTCTCAAATGAGACGGATAATTAGTTGCCCCGCACGAATGCCGCACTCTTCTCACCCCTGATTGCTATCACCTTCTTGCTCCTGGCAGTTTTGACACCTCGTAATCAGCCTGCTGCTTTTCTCTTTTCTTCCCGACTTCTGCTTCCCTCCCCCCTTTCCGTCCTAGTTTATTTATTTATTTATTTATTTATTTATTTATTATTTTAAATGCAATCCTGGTTCCTATTTGGACGAGGCCTCTGCCGAGTTAACCTTCTGCGTATACATGTGTGCATATAGATGTATATATAAAATAGTGTGCGTGTGCGTGAGTCGGGGGCGGGCTTGCAGTTTTGCGGGAAACACTGCTTCCACGCGGAGAGAATTCTCTTCCCCCAAAGATATTTTTGGGAAGGGAGGAGTTGGGGAGAGGAGAGGGACGGGGGGGGGGGAGAGTTAGGGAGACCTCAATTAATGCTTTAAAGATCTCTTAGAAATTAACAAACTGGGGAGTCTCGGAATCTGCTGTCATAAGCGTGTTTCCCCCCTCTCCTCTAACAAGCACTGACAGTCTAATTACTGTAGCTACAAGCAGCTGTCGAGGCAGCAGCCCGGGAGAAAAGGCGCCACCGGCTGAGCGCACCCGGCCTGCCCCTGCGCCCGGCGAAACCACCGAAACCCGGGCCGCCTCCGGGGAGGCTGGAGAGGAGGGCAAGGCCCCGCACCCGAGAGCCCCGCGAGCAGGAGGCGGGCCTGGGAGCCAGCGGACACGCTTATCGTTTCATATTTATAGTCTTTACTTTGAAGGTTAAAAGATGTGAAGAAAAAAGGAGGGGACGTGGGGGAGTGGGAAGAACATCTCCCGAGCTTCCATCCACCCCTTCTCTACCTCCTCGAGCTCTCCCTCCCCCCGTGTTGGTAAAATAACCACGCAACCCGGGGCTGAGGGGGCGGGGTGAGCCAGGCTGGAGAGTAAGAAAGCAGATGTCCCCGCTGGCAGCAGCCTCAGCCTCCGGGTAAAGCTGCACCGGGGGGGCCCTCCCGAGGACATTCACCTCCCACTTCTCAGGCATCCCGCTCACAACTGCCTCGCCTCGGCGGGGGTGGTTTTTTCAGACTCAGCGTTTCGCGTGTGCAGCTTTTTTACCTGGAAACTGTTCTTACCCGGCCACGCGTAGCAGATGCCAAGATGCAGCCCCTACACGACTCGGAACTAAGAGCCAGAGGGGAGACCCAGCGGGTGCCCAACTCCACTTTCCAAGCTGCAGCCAGCACCACCTCTGCAGTGCGGGCCCGGAGCCTGTTCTCCAGGCTGCCTGTCCCTTGGCCCGAGAGGGCCTCTGTCCCTCGGAAGCCGGAGCTTGGGGTAGCACTGGAACCCAATAGAAAACAAGAGTTCCCCGCTTACTAAAAGTGGTGGAGGTGTCAAAAGGGTGGACTGGAGAAGAGGAGTCAGTGATCCACTTCGAGTCACTTTCTGGGCCACAACTTCCTTTGGTTGTCAGCAGGCTAGTAGATGTCAACTGTGTGAGAGGAACTCTTCCTCACCTAGAAAAGAGAAGGAAAAAGAATCCCCTTTCATGAGATAGGTACAGTGGTATATTCTGGCTGGAACACGCTGGGAAGTTTTTATGTTTAATTTTGCGTGTGTGTGGGAGGAGTGAGCGAGAGGGGAGGCTGGCTGGGCGGGAGGTAGGGGGGAAGGGAAGAGACTTGGATAATTGTCTAGGCATTTCCATTCAGCCCCAGCGGCAATGAAAGAAAGATGTACATGCCTCAGAACCCTTCACAGTGAATGCCTAATAATGGCTATGTCACCTTGGTGAGGAAGATGTCAGTGTGATGTGCTTGGCACCCTGAGAAGTCGAAGCACCACTCTCATTCTTCCACAAGTTAAGGCTCTTCACTGTGGCACAGGTGATACCTGAACAAATTGTTCCAATCCCTTACCTGAAACCCTCCAGCTTTCTACAACACTCGTTCCCAAGAAGGCTTAAATTTCTGTTTTGAGAGTTGCAAATCAGTGTTTACTTCATAAAATGGAAGCCATGCCTCGACCATTTTTAAAAATTAAGTGTGGGGTGGGGGAGGGAAGAGAAACCTAAAAGACAAGAATCATAGGGAAGAAAAATGAAAGGGAAGTCTCATTTTAAAATTCTGCAACCCTCTGAATTTGGTATCCTCTTTCTTAAATATCTTCCTCTCGTCATCAGGCAGGATGCTACCAATGAATTAACAAATTTCTCAAGAATGTGAACATTTCTAATATAAATTAATTAATATGGATAATCCTTACAGGGTTTTAGATTTGCTCCCATTAAAGACAAATGTGTTTCTTTAGTAAGTTTAGTTTGAAAAATAATTTTAAAATTCAAAGTGATCTACTAGTTATAATAAAATGTCACCAGATCTGGTATCACCCTTCTATCAGATTACTGGAAAGAAACATGAATTTTATGAATTTCCCCCAAATGTGATTTATTTATTTAAGAACAAAGAACACATTAATTATCACAATATAAGTAACTCTTTTAATATTTAATTTCATCATGTTGCTATACGTATAGTAAAAATTAAAACCATGTCTATTATTTAAAAAAAAATAATAAAGTGTTTAAATAATCCTACCAGTGATCTTATCACTGAGCAACAAATGTCTTAGGTTTGGTATTTACTCAGATGTTTATCTTGTCTGCTATTCTCTATTATTGGTTTATTCAAAAAGAACACCCACAGCATAAATAATCTAAACTTTTAAATGAAAACAAGTGAAAAAAACCCTATAAACATTTGACATCACCAAATTCAATAGATCTAACTAGAAATCCAAGCAATAAGCTTAGACATTTGAAAAAAACATAAATTATTGTTATACAATTCCATAAGTCACATACATAATTTTGAATTATGGCAATAAACACTGTAAACATGAATACAATGAATTACAGTTTTGTACAGAATGATCTTTTAAAAGGTAATAAAAGAAAGTTACAACATAAGTTTAGAAAAAAATTCAAATAGCTGTGACACTGGATTTTTCAATAAATGATTTTGAGCTAAGTTTGCAATCAAGTACATAATATTACAAACCCAGAATCATCACATAGAACTTGATATGTCTGTTTTCAAATGCGTCTTAAGTCTCCCCATTAAAGTGTGAATTAAGATGCCGGAGGAAATCCCCCCTGGATGTAATGGATGGTGGGAAAACTGCTTGACAGAATTCACATACTCGAGGTATATGCAGTTCTGAGCCTGTGCCACTTAGTACCGATAAGTCACTGTCTTGATTAGGAAAGGGCTTCCAAACGGGCTGCAGGAAACAAATAAAAACATCTTCTGTTATTTGTATTTAAAATCAACTTGCACTGAATTTCAAATTCAAATTTTTTGAACGGGTTATGTGCGTATATATGAAATTCCCTAATATGAAAGCGAATTACCTTTCCTTTAGAATTGGCATGAGGACATGACTCAATTCTCTTTTTCATAAAGGGCATAATTTAACTTTAGGAATCACTTAAAATACACATTCATGCACTTTATCTTCACACATTAAAACATCTTTCAGCTTTAACACCAGCATGTTTTAATACCCGTTATCCCAACGGGTTTTGGAGTTTTGGAACAATAGTCAATAATTGAGACTTTAAAAAAATTAAATTCTATCTCTTCTATTTTATATTGGAACTTTAAGTTATAGGACCTTTATTAATACACAGCATACTAGACATGATGTGTGTGTACATGCATTTTGATCAAGAGCAATGTAATTTCGCTACTATTTATAAGCAAATACACAATGAATAAATCATATAGAAATAAGTTCTAATTTTTGAAAATTTTTTTTTAAAGTATGAAACAAATTCTATTGATCAGTTGTTTTTTGAAACCTCAAATATTTAATCGTTCAACAAAGTCCAACGTTGGATGCATTCTTTTGACTTCTTATTTTGCTCCTGTTACAAGCGCATACTTTGGCCTTCTTACCCTTTCTTGTGGCTAACTAAAGTGAAGCCTGTCAACAGTTGCCAGTTAAAGGATTATGGGAAGCATAATTCTACAGAGCTACCTCCATTACTATAAGCAACACCTACATACTCTTAACTGTACTTATTAAAAAATATCTAGAAGGGCCAGAAAAAGCATTTAGTTCAAGAGTAGGTGCTCAATATATGTTTGTTGGCTGGAATATCTTATTTTCCTGAAATGTTGTAAACCAAATTACTTCTAAAATTTGCTTTCTTATCTTGACATATCTAAATTCTGGCACTTTGAGGAAAATCACCTCGAAATGCCAACTGAAAGAGACCCCTTTGTATTCCTGTTACTAATATGCTTTTAAAATAACAACCTAGTTCAACTCCTGACATAGTGTTAGTTTTCATTCCCTTAACCAATCTCTTTCATCCTAGTTAACCAATCATTACATAAACAGTATATTACTAATTGAAGCATTTGGGTTTCACTACATCACTGTCTTCTTATAAACATTTTAGTGGACAGCTGTGTACGGTTGATGTAAATATACAAAGTCTGTCTAAGCACCAAGATAACATTCAAATATCAGTACAGAGGGTGTATAATAACACTGACTCAAATATTTTTGTGAGAAGTGGCAATTTTATTACAAAAAACAGTAATATTAAAATACATATTTGAAATCTGGAGTAAAATAATTTCCTCTCTTCCATGATAAAAGAAAAGCAGTAATAATTATGAGTATATAACAGAGTTAACTAGATTTAAATTTTAGTGTTGGCAGTTTAAACAAAAAGTACAATTGATTAATATGCACCACTCTAATGGGAAATTGATACGGATATAAATAAAAGATTGTTATGTTAAAGATACTTTAAATTAAGATCTATAAAATAGTAATAGACTCAGAAGCAATTTAGCTTCTAAATTGGATGAGCCAATCTTCTACTGCCAATTTATTTTCAAAGTCCATACTTATCCTTCTCTATTAGGAGCTATTAGTTCGGATTTGAGCTTTTCATAGAATTCAGTTGGGACCCCAATCACTGACTCAGCAAAAGTAGGAAAAAAAGAAAATCACATAGAGCAAAAATAAGCAGGTATATTTTAGACTTTATTATGATAGCTGAATGTATAAAAAAAGGTGCTAAGTAGTAATGATTGAGATAAAAGTAAAAATTTGAAATATGCAACCAAAATTTCACTTCCCTTTGTTATTACTGACAACTCAAGAATTTTGTATTTCTCATAGCTTTATTAAAACAAATAAAACAACAAAATGTTTTAAAAAACCCATTTTAAGAAATATCCTTTGAATCCTAAACTGTAACATGGCCTTCAAAACAAACAAATTTCTTTGCCTTTCTGCCAAAATATCAATTATCTAACCTTATGCCCCACGTCTTGTGACAGCTCAACACCAATTCTCCTGCATTTTTTAAGCTGAATACTTTTCCATCAAGTTGTAATCACATACCAGCTGTTTCCCTTGCTGTAGCCTAGAAAGCAAATGCACAATGCAGGGTGCCATCTACTGAAACATGAATGCACAGACTAGTAAAAGAACAAGCAAGAGATGTAATGGAGAAAAAAATAACAAGCATTAGAACTGATGCACTTCACAGCTCCACAGGAATTCTACTTGAAATAAATAAAATTGTTTAATCTGTTTCATTAAGTAGTAACTATAACTGTGACTATGATGTGAAATAAGGTACAATGTAGAACATAAGTGAGTTTACAATTAAAGCTTATTGTCAGAGATGCCTAGTTTTCTCCACTACTAAAATATACCACAGCTTGACTACTGCCTTCTTTGTATGCTGATTTAAAAGTCTATAACCTATAAAAGTACTTATAAAGCCAAAGGGTATTCATCAAGTTGTTGGTGTTTTTTGGTTTTTGGTAAATTAAGTATCTCAAGGCAAAGAGAAATCAAACAAATGTCTGCAAGTTATATTAGACACTTTTACCAATCTGCATTTTTATGAGCTTGTTTATTGTAACAATTACATATTTTCATTTGCCTTTAGGCATTAAACACCTTTTTTTTTTTTAAACTTAAAGAATCATTTTGTAATAGAACCTGAATAAAAGGGAGGGTAGGAGTGGATTGGGGTGGGGGGCTGTAAGTAGTCTGCAAGCTTTAGAAACATGAAAGTATTTGATTAGAATCATACATATGTAGAGACTGTTTAAAAAATGTATTAGGCTGCAGATTAGAAACCAAAACCAAAACCAAACCCTACAGATCTACGTACTGTATAACTGAGAATGTAATAGAAGTATTATTTGAAAGACAGTTCGCTTATTTTCAGAAATAGAAACATACAATGTGATTATTTACTTATTAAAAAAATCATGCATTCTTGTAAAGATAAGTATGATACACACAAACTTTTTGATAAAAAAATGCCACCTGCTTCACAGAACGAAATTTAATAAAGAATCCTATTATAACAATGATCCCGAGTTAAAAGCTTTGAATAAGGGACTAAGTAAGAAAATGACACACACTAGATATGGATAAGGTTTACATGTATTTTAAAATGTGCCGTAAATTTTAAGGTACTTTATACTAGAGCTTCACCATATTCATCTTTTAAATTTCATGTCATTTATTACAGGACTTGGAGATTTTTATTGAAAGCTTAACTTCGGCTAGTCAAGTTTAAAAAAGGTGTCTGATAATCTGAAAGCTACATATCTGTGCATGCATGGCAAAATGTGTGTTCACACTTAATATATTTGTTAATGCAAAACAGTTACCTGCTGTGGTCCTCGGATAGCTTTTCCTGGGTAATCGAGTGAAGGAAAAGGTGCATCAGATGGGTCCTGAAGTGGGAATGTATTTACATATAATGCATTATGGTCTCCAGGTGGCAAACACGGAGCTCTATCCAGAGTTGTCCTGATACAAGTATTTACAAGATTTGAGGGTTTTGTTTTGTCAGTTGTTTTAAGGTTTTGTATAGCTGAAGCTATGGGGTCAATTCCCTGAATTTCAAATAAAGTTTCTTCTGTTTTGACAAAGTTTCCCGGGTTGTCTCTGGGCTCCATATTAAATTTATCCTGGCACATAGCCTCACATGAGGCAGGACCAAGGACACTGGGTCTTTCTGGACTGCTATGTAAGAAAGTAGAGTCACTGTCCGTAGGTGGAAACTTGACATTGAATTTAGAAAGTGATTCAAAAGAGGTGTCTTCCTCATCTTGGCCCAATCCTCTTGGTGCGACAGATGTGATGCATGGTGCACCTCTATTTATATCATCTTTTGCCTGAGGCTTAAATAGCACTTCTTGTTTATCTGTTTTATCCGTACACTGTATAGGCACAGAGCACTGTGTCTCTGCAGGGGAAAAAAAACAAAAGGAAAACAGTCGCATTTCAATCCTTCTTAAAAATCTGAACGTTCAATTAGCTTTGGATAGATGAGTATTATTTTTTCTACTGGCTTTTACAGCAACTGAAGACAACTGGGATTTTTTTACATTTGCTACCACCTTACACAGAAATATTAGCAGTCTCCAGTGGGTGAATTGGAACGTAGCTTATTAGTCACAGTTTAACTACTTTGTCTTTTCCTAGGTCCTTGTGCTGTAAGCCTTGCATCTTGTTCACAGTTATACTGCTCTATACTTAAAAAACATTTGCTTGTAGTGTATACATCTAAACATTTTATCAGTAATGGAAGCTGCAACTGTGAGCTTGCTTAGACAAGTAAGTTATTAAAAGGAAAAACCCTTACCAGGCACATATATAGTATACAGGTTATGATTCTATATGAATTAGGTCATTTACTCCCCCTAATATCTCTGTGTGACAAAGTGTATCACCAATCAGCTTAGCCATTGTCTACTCTTAATACTATGTGAGGGCGTGGTGGTGGCGGGTGCTGGGAGAGAGAAGACTGGAGGCAAAAGAAGGATGAAATTTTAGGATGCATGTTCAGAAAGCTCTATGTGAATATATGATTTTCTCATCTTATTAGAAAAAGGCCTCTGTAGATAACAGGTAGATATCAGGTAGATACCAGGACCTCTGTAGCTCATTTATCTAGAAGCCACTTATCCAACAAATTCAGCTCTCTAGGACATAGGCAAAAGCTAGAAAGTAAATAGTGCTTTTCAGGAGTCAGGCTAAGAGCCACAAGGCCCACAGATGAATTTTGCTCTTATTCTCATTTTAGATTTATTCTAACAAGATTGATGATGTCTCCCTAGTTCATAGCTGGTAACAAGCAACAAACTACAAGGTATGGATATGAATTGTTGAAAGCAGATATAGATATCAGTAAGAGCTGAAAGCACGAGAGGAGACGAGAAACAAAAAAGCAGATATAAGAACTCAGAAAACACTACAGTCTAGTGTAGAGCGAACAAGGGCTACATTTTTCAATGCAAAAAAATCAATGATCAAAGCACTCTCCATGTTGATGATACCGAGACATTAGAAAAAGCTAGATTATATTCCACAATGTTACTTCAAGAAGACAGTGAGGGACTTCCCTGGTGTTGCAGTGGTTAAGAATCCACCTGCCAATGCAGGGGACATGGGTTCGAGCCCTGGTCCAGGAAGATCCCACATCTGTGGAGCAACTAAGCCCGTGCACCACAACTACTAAGCCTGTGCTCTAGAGCCCTCGAGCCACATCTACTGAGCCCGCGTGCCCTAGAGCCTGTGTGCTGCAACTACTGAAGCCCACGCACTCTAGGGCCCACGTGCCGCAATGACTGAGCCCGCGTGCCACAACTACTGAAGCCCACGTGCCTAGTGCTCTGCAACAAGAGAAGCCACTGCAATAAGAAGCCTGCGCACTGCAACAAAGGGTAGCCCCCTCTCACCGCAACTAGAGAAAGCCTGCAGGCAGCAACGAAGACCCAACACAGCCAAAAAAAAAGAAAAAAAAAAAAGAAGACAGGTTGGAGGTTGGTAATGTGTATATTTTCATTAAATGGACAAAGGGTAAACATTTTATTTTAAACTAGCACTTTAAAAAAGTAGTCATCAGTGAAGTTATACATTAACCAACGATGCCTATTTGAGCAGACGGGGTATACAGAGCACTGCGCACAGTGTCTGTCCAGATTCGTAGGCACTTAACAAATGTCAGTTCTTTTCCCTTCCTTTGGTCTTTGCAGACTTGTGACACTTTTCTCTCTTTTGCCACAGCACATTTCAACACAGATGTTTTCTGTTTGGACATGATTGTAGTACAATACTTCTTGGTTCACCCTGTTATATGCCTACTAACCTCTCTTTAGTATGTACCATCTTCTCTTACTGGATTACAGCAGCCTTTGAACCACTTCCTTGCCTCTAAATTTTTCTCATATCCACTCTATTGTTTACACTGCTTTCCCCAACCCTCTCTTAGTTTTTCTAAAATACAAATCTGGTCATGTTACCTTCTTAATAAAACCTTTTCATGGTTCTCCAAGACCTTCAGCCCTAAAACTCACATAAAGCTGTGCATGATTGGCCCTTTGTCACCTCTCCATGCTGTCATCTTTCACCACATCTGCTCTACTCCGTACTCCAGCTATAATGAACTTTGGTACAGTTGTCCAAACAGCCATGCTCTCTTGTCTTTGGGCCTTTGCACATGCTGTGCAGACTGCCTGAACTTCCCCCTTCCATTACTCTTTGCCTGACTCTTATTTGTCCTTCATGTCTTGGCTTAGGCATTAATTTCTCTGGATGGTTCTCTCTGGTTTCCCAAGACTGGTTTAGTCATGACTCTTGGGTGCTCTGAGGACTATACACTGCATTGTATTTGCAAATATACCTCTTTCTCCCATTGAAGTAGGTTTCTTGAGGTCCTAAACTATGTTTTGTTTCCCACTTATCTCCAGTACCCTGCCCAGTGCCTGCACATAGTATGCCTTCAATAAATGCCTTCTGAATGAATCTGTGTTCTCTTTCCCACAGAGCCTAGCATAATAATGTACATTTACTAGATAATCTGTCTGTAACTAGGAGTGGTACAGTAATTGAGACCAAGCTCAATTGCTGTCATTTTTCCTGGTAGTAGACATAAGAGTGGCAGGAAATTCTAGGAAACAGTATTTTCTTTGTAGATTACAACACCTGAGAAGGAGGAAACACTTATCAAAATGTTCTTCAGTAGAACAGGAGAATAAAGAATCTGCTGCTGCTGCTAATGACAACTATTAACATATACAGTACTTCTATGTGCCACACACTTATAACCATTGTTTGTGCATTAATTTAGGGGTTACACAGGGCTACACAGCTAATGAATGAGTGACACATCTGGAACTGGAACCCAGGCAGCCTAGAGCCTGTGCTCTGAACCATTATGATAAATTGAACATGCTGGTTTCTAAATTATAGAGAAGAGTCTCCAAAATGACAGAAATGTGCTTTGAATTTCTTTTCCAGTAGTAGATATCCCCTTTGTGAACAAAACATGGAAAACCCAAACAGGTGTAATTAAGCATATATTTTCTTTTAGTATAGCTAGCTGGCATACCTCAGCACATTAAAGTAATCTTTTGAATTAATCTGTTCAAGCAATGAGCGTTACTATTCACACACACAAAATTTTTTTTTAAACGTTAAGATTTCTAAGGTTACTAGAAATCCAAGCTTAGAAAACTTAAAAATCAAACAAGGTGCATGAAAGCACTTGTCATTCTGACACTATACTAAGAAACATGATCAGGTGAGCTAATTGTCTTTCTATTTTGTTTTGTTTTGTCAAGACGTGTATTCCTGCAAGGAAAAAAAAGTAAAATGAGAAAATTTTTTCGGTTTCTAAATTTTAAGTATAGGCTGTCCATTTGGATGACTTTTCAGTTTAATTACCTTGTATACTGACAAAAGAAAGAGATCTGAGGGTTGTTTTAACCTCTAGTCCTATATCCTTGTCTCCTGATCGCCACTGAAATATGATCCTACTTCATGGACCAAACAGTACTTTTTTTTGAAGCCACAATTACTTAAACATACATTTTACCTTTGTCCTTTCTCAAGGCTACTGTCATGTGGATGAGAAGCAAAAAAATAAAAAGTACAATTCTACTAACTCAGCAATTTATGAATTATATCTGTTTACTTAAAAGTAAAAATCAAATTTTAACAAAAAAATAACACAGGGGCCAATAATGTCAAATAAACTCTTTCCAGCTGTATTATGCAAATCACATTTAAAATAGTTCCTTTCCATTTGTATTCAATGCAGTGTTCACTCTTAAAAAACCTGAATAGGCATCTTTTTCCAAAACATTTCTTTTTCTTTCTTTCCCCCTTTGATCTACTACTGTCAGAAGCATAATATTTGATATTGTGGTTTGTTTGGAGCCAGCAAAACTCCACTGGAGTCTGTAGCACAAAAGACCTAAAACATTTCAAGAATAATGTTGTATTTATTATTTGTGACACAGTTAATATAAAACATAAGAATAATGTTAGGAAGCAGTTTTAGTGGGAAGGAAATTGAAGTTAAACACTCAGTATTCTAGTTGACAAATACATACTCAGATTTAGACTTGTGCAATTTAAAAATGGTCAAAGTATTAAGCCATTGATAACGGGGTAGGTTCTTTGTGTAACAATGAATACATCACCATTACAATGTTTTGATACTACGCTGATGTTCAAAAAAGCATGATTAATTGTAGGTACTACATCTCTATAGCTAGTAGATTTTAAATAAAGATAATTCTTTTATTGGTACTTCAGAAGTACCTAGTGTCTTCAGTCTGCACAAAAGATCAAATTCTCAAGAAAATGACAAAAATTAAGGTGGAAACATTAGAGTTCCTTTTGGGGAAGCAGAGGGAAGGGAGGGGAAGAAGTAAATTATGTTTGTCTACAAAGATTGTTTTGCTTCTCCAACAGCATACTGTGTACCTTTTCTGAAAATAAAACGGTAGTAGTAAGCAAAAAGTGAATTTACCCTATAAAATGATTTTTTAAATAGCCTAGCTATAAGAGCTGTAAGAAATGGAAAGTGATCTTTAATTAAAGGAGTGTTAGCACTGCTGCAACATCTTTCAGAGTAAAAACTGTAAATCACAGCTCTTGGGAACTGTAGGTAGAATATCTCAAATCACAAGGGTAAAGGAGAATTTATCATTATAAACCATCAGTTTACCTTCCTTTTGTGTACAGGGGTACATGGTAGCCAGATTCAATCCCTGGTATTTTGCTATTCATATCGAACTACTGAGGCAAATACCAGGAAGCCGGTCTGGGGTTTTAGGGAAGGGTGGAGCTTCTAAAAAACACACTGCAATATATCTGTAAAACAGATATTCCTTTTAAGTTATATTTTATACTTAATTTGTACTTTGTACGTCCAACAGAACTGGCCTCATGAAATGTGAAATGTTTATTTCTTCAATCAAATTACAAGAATCTATCCATGGTGTCCAATTAACTTTTAAGCAGAAGTTAAAAACAAACCTAATACTATAATTTTACTTAGCTCATATGTGATAGTGTAGCTTCAAGGTTGCTTACTAATATATCAATTAATGTTTAATAAGACCCCTAAATAGCAACTGAAGACTTTGAGAGATATACTCTATATTTATTTTTCCAAGGTGGGACTTCTCATTAAGATGATTAGTAATTATGTCATTCAGTTCAATCTACATAGTGCCACATAAAATAGAGAGGGAAAAGGCCAATAATTATATAATGCAATACATTACAGAATTTAAACAGTACTTACCCATTATAAGTGGTGAGAAGGGCAAGTTATAGATCCTCAGCACTTAATAAGGATTTAGAAATATTTTCACAATCAAAAATAAATCAGTTTCAACCAATAAAATTAATATTACTGTACATTACATCAAACCTTACCAGTTACAGTGGCTGGTACATTAAGTTTGCTTAAGTGGTCTTTTTGTGCTTTGGCTAGCATGCATATTCTATGAAATTCTTCTTTCAGATCCCGGAAAGTCTTCTCTATATAACCTCTAAAAATAAATCAACATTTTAAAATGTAAGGCTATATCTTCAAATTTTAAAAATCATGATTGAATTTACATAGTACTTTTTAATGTACCACAAAATAATTACTGAAAGGTTAAAGTTAAAGAAAAATCATTTAAAATTCCTAGAAAATGTTTCCTAAAACAACTTTAATATTTGGAGAGCCAGGTACAAAGTAAGTGATAAATTAAAGTTCTAATACATAAATGTAGCAAAGACTAGCATACCTACTTATTCATATATCACACTTATGCTGGCTGTCTCATTCTTACATTAGAAATTTCAGTGTATTGACTTTTTGTCCTCTGTGAACATCTTAAATAGAAAAAATTAAATATTCCTCACTTTGATAAGGTTAACATTAAGAGCCATCCATATAAAACAATGTGGCCATAGTACTTGTTCTATTGAAATAGGAGAACTTCAGAGAATTCAGTTTTTAGACCCATCTTTGCTATTAACTGTATGACTTATTTAGGTCATTTTAACATGGAGGAGCCTTGAGTTGGTCTCTTCTAGTTTTGAAAGGCTGCTTTTTCTTACAATTGCTAAAAATTTAAAATATGTACATAAAAATATATTTCAATATTTATAATTTGTAGGGTTGGCAAAAAAGGATATAGAACTACCTTTCATGGAATAAAGGAATGCCAAGACTCCTTGGTGAAGTTTCTTTTCTTGGAGAAGAAAACTCTTGTCTTCTTACCTTAAAGATATAAAATGATTACCACTTTAAATTGCTTCTAAACTCAAATGAAAATGGGTTACCAGAAAACACAATAGAAAATTTATCTTCCTCAATGAAAAATAAGTTTTGTTAGCTTACAGATATATATATGTATGGTACAATAGATTTTTTTTTTCCAACGAGAACATTCAGGGAAAAAGGAAAATGAAAGTAGAAAAATAAGATGAAGACATGAAGTATTTCTGGTAACTTCTTCAATTACTATTTCCAGTATTGCTAATTCAAGAAATTTCCTCAAATTCATATCTTGATGAAATTGCTACTCTGATCACCAAGCATCTGACATGACTAGAAACTTTAAGAAAAAATATCCGTGTGAGTTTACTTTTTTTTCCATTGTTGGCCTATACATTTAAATCAATGTCTTTGTATTTTGTTATAGATTCTTTGCTGAGAAATGCGGCTGTATTAGAGGAATAAAGAAAACCAAGCTACAGCTCCTTAGCATTTAACAAACATTTTAAAGATAGTGCATTTATGTATTTAAGCTCCTTTAACACAAGTTCCTGCCACCACCCTGTGGCTTCTACTGGTATTACATTCATCATGACACAAAAGTCAACATTTAGATTTTTAAAAAATCTTCAGTCATATCTAGAGAACTTTGTGTACCTTTTAAAACTACAAATTGATAAATCCAAATATTTGAAGAAGTCCTAATATTATTCAATCATTTATAATTCGGCCAAAACTGTGTAGGGTCTTATTTAAGTTCAAATTCAAACCAGTGTTTTTTATATTAGGTGACTTTTTAGATTTTATTCAGTTAAGGTCATTAAGCTCTTACTAAAATGGATGATTTTACTTCATTGTTTCTTATCATCTGAGTACATCTCCCTTATAATCTTGCTTTTTAAAAGGTTCTTTCAATTTCTTAAGAGTCTTATTTGTTCTTTAGGGAAAAAAACCTGATTCTAGTTTGTTTCTCTTAAAATTAGTATCTTCTCCAATTTCTTCAGTTTATTGCTCTACTTTTTCAGCTTTTTCTAAATGCTAGTGTTTGCTTACCATTTCTAAAATAGTGTATTACTTTACAGTAATTAGTAAAATATAATCTTAGCAACCCAAACAATTATTTTTATATATTATGTCATTAGACTTAGGTAAAATAAAGATCATTTGCTGCTGCATACTTTCTGTCTGACAAATATTTAAGCCATGTCTTCTTCTGGATTAAAAGAGCTTTATTGAGCTTTATAAAGCAGTCATATCAAAAGACATTTTCACATTCACAGTTTGTTTTTAAAAGTGGTAGACAAGGCTTTTCTTTAGTGTTATGTGCAATTAGAACACTCAATGGATTTTAGTGTGGACTAGGAAAAAAGGCAACATTTTAAAGCTAACCAATCATTCAGGATGCTACAAGTATAAAAACAAACTCTTAAAAGGTTATATTATATTAAATCTATAGCAACAAAATCAGAGAAGAAGTAATATGAAGAGAACAGAAACATTTGACAATTTAAGATATTAAATAAATAATAAAACAAGTGATTAATAGAGTAATTAATCTCCTTTTAAAATTTACTATTTGAAATTCTCAACATGAAATAAAAATATTCTATTAGGAGCTAGAAAGAACCAAAAAGAAGTGCTTCTGTAATTTTAGTCTGAAAATGAAGATAGTTACAGAAAACAGTAATGAAGACTACTCCGATTTTCAAAGTACTGATTTTGACATAAAGTAGGAATGATTGCTTCTGAAGTTAAAGAAGCCTAAAAACTAAGGGGTGGGGGGGGGGTGGTGGGAAAGAGGTGAAGGAAAAGGCAGGAGAAGAATGATAACTTTTAGCTGGCTCGCCAAATAACGTATTGACTTACTTCTGCGATGTTAAGATTTGATAACCGGTGTGGGTGAATTTATCTGGAAAAGATTTCTTTCTTGTGTTGGCAGGGGGTAAAAGGAGGACTGACTTATTGAGGAATTTCTATGAAGTATCTAAACTAAGGACTTCAAGCTTCTTTGGGGTTAGGAACAGTTCTGCTTACTATCATTTTTGTTATCATTATTGAAGAGACATATTACTGATTGTACTGAGCAATGCATTGCACCTTCTATCATTTGCACCAAATAAGTCTATTGATATATTTCAAATGAAAGTTTTATGTCCCCACAACCTAAGAAAAAATTTCGAAAGAGATCATAACATGTTAGTTCAAGAAAAAGCAAAGCAGTTCTCTGACATTTTGAAGTAGGGTTTATCTAAAATGGGCATAGAATGTTAATATTATTTTCCACTGTAGCAATCGAACACAACTTTCTGAAAAAGATCATTTATTTTTTCAAAGGATTTAGGATTAGTATAGCTAACAGCAACTCCAACGTTTTCCCCAGAAACTCAGACTTTCTTTTAAATGCTAAATGATCTTACCTAATGAAGACTACTCAGTTTGCTGAGCATCCCAGAGAGTAAGTAAACGTTAAAAGAGATAATTTGTATTTTTCTATTTTCAAATATTATCCAGGTGGACCCCGCACTGCAGGAAGTTGAAGTTATTACAACTTCAAATAAGAAAGCAAGAGAATTCTGAACATTATATTTTAGGAGATTTTAACATTAAATCATTCAACAAATGAATTTATTTTGAGGTACTAAAACTTAAAATACTTAACATTATAAACTGTTCCAAGTACTAGTTTGGAAATGGCGAACTTGTGGAATGAATACTGAAATAAGAGTTTTACACGTCGTACTTTTCATTTACACTTCCAGTATGGCACTGGATAAGTCATTCAACTAAATCATTAAGATAAACCCATTTGAAGCAGTTGGAAGACGTTGTGAAATGATTCCTTAAATTTCCTCTTATGTAAATTGGGAGAATTTGTTTTAGTGTAAATCAATTTAAGCTTCTCATAGATGTGTATTATATATAAAAAAGGTTCTGTTCAAGACTTAGTTGAATATGCAATGATATTTAAGAAGGAGAAAAAACAAAAAGTGGCTAATATTTAATTAGTCCAAAACCTTCTTATTCTTAATGCAGCGATAATGGGAAATGTTTTTGTGTTGGAATCCAAGATCTGTTAGATACCAACATTTCTAAGAAAGAAATGTATATTTTCCCCCAATGCCTGCCTTTTTAATATTTGGTACTAAAAGTGAAAGTTTTTTTTTTTTAAATAAATCAATGTGAAAAATACAGAGATGATTCACAATAGCCAAGATATGAATTCAATCTAAGGGTCAGTTGATGATGGATGAGTAGATAAAGAAAACGTGGTATATATACAATAGAATATTGTGTGTGTATATACACACACACACACACACACACACACATATTTTAAGGCCGAACACATCAGCTTTAAAAAAGAAGGAAATCCTGTCATTCGAGACAATATGGATGAACCTGAAGGACATTATGTTATGTAAAATAAGATAAGGCAGGCACAGAAAAACAAATATAGCATGATCTCACTTATATGTGGAACCTAAAGAAGTCAAACTCATAGAAGCAAAGTAGAACGGTGGTTGCCAGGGTTTGGGGGGTAGGGCAAGTGGGAAGATGTTGAGTACAAAGTTTCAGTCATGCAGATGGATAAATTCTGGAGATCTAGTGCATAGCATGGCAACTACAGTTAATACTACTGTATTGTATACTTGAAATTTGCTAAGAGTATAAATCTTAAATGTTTTTACCACAATAAAAAAGAAAAATAACCATGTGAAGTGATGGATATGCTAATTAGATTGACTGGTAATCATTTCATAATGTATACATACATCAAAACATCATGCTATACATTGTAAATATATAATGTTTTTATTTGTCAATTTATAGCTCCAAAAAGCTAGGGGAGAAGAAGAAATGCAATAAAAATTTTTAATCAGAATCATGTTTTTTCTTAAAAATTTTAAGCAACTAAAGTCAGCAAAATTAAATTGAGTTATGGAACTTTTAAAGATGATTCAATTCAAATTCATTAATACCTCTCATATGGAAGGAATCTAAACTTTATTTATTTATTTATTTTGACATTGTACCAATTTATTTGATTGCCTGAAGCCATATACTTCAAAAGGAAATTAAAAACAGAAACGTTCTCTTCTTTATGGTATATAAGATAAAACAACCTCTTAGTTATTTTTTCCATTTTTTTTTCCAGAATCTAAACTTTAAAAGGCTAATACTGAATAAAGGTGGTAAGTCTTCAATGATACATATTTAACCTATAGCAATGACTATCGCTTTATTCCAGGGTTCACATCAAAGATTCTCTCTAAAATTTAGTTGAGATCCTTTCATGCAAAAGGAATATTTATTTTCAGGTGGCTCAGGCAACTGAGTGTAGCCAATATTTGATTTCATTTCTGAGATTACGCTTTTAAAACAGAAAAGAGCTATGTTCTTACTTGGAACAATGTCAACCAAGAAGTTAGCCCAGGTGAGATGGCATGGATTAGTAAAGGTAATATAAACTGTGGAATAGTTATAAATACTAACTTAATAAAATTTATTACAGAAAAAGAAAAAATGAGTAGTGGAAAAAGAAAGTGAAAATAAGGTATCACTTAGATTTTTGAAACTAAGAATGAAATGTTAAAGGAGAAACTGAGGTTGAATTTACCAGTTTTAGATATATTGAAACAAAATGTTACAGTGAAGTCAAGCATTGAATATGGCTGAATTAGGGAGAAAGTGAAAAAAGGGCTGAGAAAGTGAAGAGCTTAAGGTAGAAAATAGGAACAGAAAAAAGTTACAAGAGATTTGATAAGAATATAAAAGCATATTTAAAAAGAAGTTTGAGGACAAAAGGTAATTTAAAAAAATACACAGAAATTGTATTTATATGAACTTATGGCCATGTGAAATCTGTGGTTCTGTCACCCTCAATAATATTACTGAAAATCTAGAAAAGCAAGAGGAACACAAATCCTAGGAGCCTTGTCTGTTCCGCATGACACAGTGTGCTAGGCAAATCCACTGCCAGTGCGGGAACAATTCCAGGGCAAAATGGGATCCATCCCAGAGTTCTGAAGGAAGAGGCAAGAAAATAAACAATATAAAAATAAAATTAAATATCCCAATTACTTCCAAGTTCTTTACAAGGTTTTGGTTTAACGTAAATCCCCCAAAACTTCTATCAATTCAATGTTACAATAAAACATTAAAAAAAAAGTTATCTTTCTGATTAATTTTCTTAATAGGAAGAAGTATCTAATTGTGGGAATGCCTTTTCATGCAAAATAGAGAAATAACGTAAGTGACTAATTTTAAAAAGTAAGGTTTCCCATACTTCCTTCACCCCTTCTCTGAACACTACTTTAAAATGAAATGATTTGGGAAAATCCTTTTCATTAACTACTACTTTTTTGTCATACCACTACCATGGTGAACAGAAAATATCTTCATGAAAATAGTTGTTATTTAAGCAATTTGCACATATTAATTATTTAACTAAATCCACATAATCTTGTGAATTAAGTACTTTAATTTGATTTTAAAGTTCACTATAGTTACTAAGGGTCTGGAGAGATCAAATATTTGTCTACAGTCTAGTAGGTGGAGTAGCTGCCACTGGAACCCAAGCCTTACTGCCTCAGGCTCTTAACCTCTCAGTTTACAGGTCCCGACTGCTAGAGAAGTGAAGTAGTAGGGTTACCTAGCATGGTGAGGAAGATACAGAAGGGTAACATTTACACATTGCACCAATGCAAACTACTTTTAAGACTCTAAAACCTGTCTGTAATACAACAAATATATTTCTCAGTGAGGCATAGTTATAAGCCAAGTTTTGATGTTTAAATACTGCCTGGGGAATGGCCTTTGGTATGGCCCTTTTTGTGCTCAAGAATGTCCAAGAAGAAATTTACACCCCAAAATCACCCTAGATAGACTTACTCAAGTTCTGCCAAACCAGTTTACGTGTTAACAGAGGCAATTTGGCAATAGCTTCTTAACCAGAATTTCACAGTTTAAGTATTTCTCAGACTTGTCATTAAAAGTTAACCATTTGACAAAGCATGACAGTGGAGTACCTTACTGTTAATGCTATCCTCTCGAAACCTTAATTCTCTTCCTGCCTTCCTAACTACCTCCTAATAGATGACTGGGCATAGTTATAGTAGCTGACTTAAAATCTTTGTCTGATAATCTCAATATCTGCATCATCTCAGGGTTGGTATCTGTTCCCTTGAAACTGGGTCATATTTTCTTGACTCGCCATATGTTGAATAATTTTGGACTGTACCCAGAACATTGTGAATATTATGTTGGGGAGATATTCGGTTATATGGTGCCAAAGAGTGTTGATGTTTTTGTTTTTGCAGGAAATTAAGTTGGTTAGACTCAGACTCCAAACTGTCACTCCTCTGAAGAGCAGCAGCTCAGATCTCAGTTCATTCCTTTATGCTTCAGCTGCAAACTGCTTTCAGTTTGCCCACACATCCTTGGTTTTAGGGAGAGCCAGAGACGGGCTGAGTTTAAACACAGAACTTCAGGTTTACTTTCTCTGGCTCTCTCCTTTATGGGGCTCCTTCCTTCTCTGGTGACTGTGGTTATTCTGGGACCATTTTCCTTTCTGCTTCTTCCAGCCAGAATGGTGGTGGGCTTTCAATTGGAATTTTAGCCACTGGAATTGTGGCCACCCTCAGGACAAAACCACAGAAAACTGGGAATCTCCCATTAGTGACAGTACTTCACAGTAGTGAGCAGCTCCTCCTTCTTGATACCTTTTTGGCTACCAGTATAATATTTAGGTTTTCTTTTTGAGTTTTGGTGTTTTCATTGGTCCCTGTTCTTCTTAGACTAAAAATGTAGGCATTCTCTAAGGTTCACACATGGGTACACTGTTCTTCCCTCATTATACACCTTTCTCTTATTGTTCATTCTCGTGTTAAGTCTATTGAGTATTCATTTCCTAAAGTCTGTATCTTCAGGCCCACCCTCTCTCTTGATAGCCACTCTCAATTCTCTTTCAATCCTATATATTTTCACTTGTTCTGCTGTCTATAGTAGAGCACCACATTTTAAAATATAACATAATCAGGGGCTTCCCGGGTGGTCCAGTGGTAAAGAATCCGCCTTACAATGCAGGGGACATGGGTTTGATCCCTGGTCAGGGAACTAAGATCCCACATGCCGCGGGGCAACTATCCCACGTACCACAACTACTAAGCTCATGCGCCTCAACTAGAGAGCCTGCGTGACGAAAACTATGGAGCCCATGCGCCCTGGAGCCTGCGTGCCACAACTACAGGGCCCACGCACCCTGGAACCTGCGCGCCACAACTAGACAGAAGCCCACGCGCCGCAACAAAGAGCCCGCGCCACAATGAAGACCCGATGCAGCCATAAATAAATAAATAAATAAAAATAAATATTAAAAAAAATTAAAAATAAACCCAATCACCTCTTCCTCAAATCTGGTTCACACTTCTAATCTTCATTTTCCTTTGTTAATGCAAGGCCATTCTCCTTAAAATAAAAAAATCTTAGGGAAAGATAAAACCTTCAAGAAACTGAGATTAAGCATTCCTAGAATAGCAAAATTCAAAACAAAACTAGGGGTCTGATAAAGGGCTACCAACTTTTTACTTTGCCAAGAAAAAACTTAGTAAAAACAACTAACTATAAAGATCTATTATCTTCTTCATGTAAAAGAGAAATGGACATTTATCAAAAAAGTAGAAGGGAGAGTTTTTGTTGTTTTTTTTTTGCGGTACGCGGGCCTCTCACTGTTGTGGCCTCTCCCGTTGCGGAGCACAGGCTCCGGACGCGCAGGCTCAGCGGCCATGGCTCACGGGCTCAGCCGCTCCACGGCATGTGGGATCTTCCCGGACCGGGGCACGAACCCGTGTCCCCTGCATCGGCAGGCGGACTCTCAGCCACTGCGCCACCAGGGAAGTCCCGAAGGGAGAGTTTTAGATTCAGCTTTATTAAAAAGTTTTCACTCTGTCCTCAGGACAAGATGAGAAACAAGAGCCGGGGACAAGAACAGGGATTCTGTGGCTGCAGCATGGGGAAAGAGGAGGAAGAGAAAATGTTCAAATCAGCAGGAGCAAGAAGGAAAGCAACATTTACTGTGGCCACTGGCCATCCAGCAGGAATACATTCTAGGTGACACTTTCAGGGAATCTGGACAAGTCAGTGACCTCCTGCACATCATTATTTGGATGAAATGTAGAGGGAAACATGCTGCCTTAATGTTAAATAGTTAAGAGCAATTAGAGGTCGTAATAACGGTGGGTAAACCCATCCAATAAGGAATATAAAAATCACACCACTATTGATAAGCATAACAGGAGAGAGAAAATAAAAGATACCCATCTTGGAATTATTTGGTTTTCCAAAAGGAACTTACCAGAGAAGAAAAAAAAAATCATAGTTTAATGACTTACAGAATGCCTGGGAACTACTTTACAATAATTTTATCAGGATTCTAGGATCTATCTATTTATCTTAGAGCCGAGTATCAAGTGTATGGAAAGATGTCTAATTGGCAAAGAAAAAAAATCTTCCAGGTAAAAAAGCTTTCATAACATGGCAAGAGTGCCTTAAGGAAGCAACAAAGACACTGAAAGAACACAGCATATTACGTGCAAATGATAAATTAGGTGTGACCTCCCCATCTCTCCCCCATCAAATTCTAGCAATATCTTAAAGGGGACTACAAATTCAATAAGAGTTGTTAAAATACAATATTGGGAAAAGTGCTAGCTAGAGATTCTATGGTAAAATGAAGCTAAGTAGTTTTTTTTTTTTTTTTTTTTTTTCTTTTTGGCCACGTTACGTAGCTTGCGGTATCTTAGTTCCCCAACCAGGATTGAACCTGGGCCCTCAGCAGTGAAAGTGTGGAGTCCTAACCACTGGACCACCAGGGAATTCCCGCTAAGTAGTTTTCTTACTGTTGATTTTGGATCCTATAATACATTCTTGTGCCTTTAAAAATTACCACGAAGAATACATACTATGCAACATTTCACAAGTCTAGGGTTCTGTGGAATTGCTCAAGAAATGCATCAGGCACCACACCAGCTTTTAACAGCATAATGCAACCCTTTGCATGCACAGGCATCCATTTGGGTCCACCCTGTGTCCCCCACCATGAGACCAATGCAAATATAATGCTCTAGCTGCTTGCTGTTCTATAAATAACAGAGATCTTTTTTACTCTGATCCAGGAGCCTCATGTCTTATTCCACCATCCATGAAGTTATAACTTATTAGCTTGTAGGTAGGGTAAAATCAAACCCCAGACCCTGAAACTCATGGGGTCAACAACTGTCACAGTAGTATTAAATATTATTTGCCTTTTTTTTTTTTTTTACTGTGTTGGCATTTATACTGATGATACAAAAGCAATGGTGAGTAAAACTGCTGGTGCCTGAGTATGACCAAGGCCATGTTACCAAACTGTACTCATTGTATTCTTCAATGCCGTATACTCGATCAAAAAGGAAGCCAGTTTCACCTAAGAATATCCTTGATGATGACATAGTAAAAACTATTAACTTTATTGAATTTTGATCCCAAGCTAACATTTTTTAGTATTCTGTGTGACAAAATGTGAAATATACACAAAGGACTTCTATTTCATACTGAAGTACAGGGGGAAAAACACTTGTGCAAGTGTTCGAGCTGCAAGTTGAACTAGTCACTTTTTTAATGGAATGCCATTTTCACTTGAAAGCATGATTATCATGCAAGCTATGGTTATTCAGACATTTTCTCAAAAGCAAATGAAGCTAGCTTCCCACTTTAAGGAAAACAACTGAAAAGATTTGTTGTTTACGAAAAAATTTAAGTTTTCAAGTGCAAATTTTGGAAAACTTCTGTTATAATAATCTTGACAGCTGCCCAGTATAAAGACTTTTCTGATGAGATCAGTGATGATGTTAAATGTGAGTTAAAATATTATATCATGAAAATAAGTCAATATTTGGAAGTTGTGCATAGCTCCCTGAACTGGTATTTTCCAAATGACCAATTCATGATGCTACAAAATCATACATAAGTAAAAGACACATTCGAAGTACAAGACAGACCAATGGCTTTTAATGTACCAGAAGAGTTCACTGGTTTCAGCTTTCATACTGCAGCTAACATTAAGAAATTACCACTTGCCAAGTTTTGGTATAGTATCAAAGGAAAATATCTACAATTTCTAAAAAGGTTATTAAAATACTCTTCCTTTTCCCAACTACGTATCTGTGTGAAGCTGGATTTTCTTCATGTAATTCCACCAACCAAACAAACAAAAAAAACCCCCCACAACCCGCCCCCCTCCAAACCACCCACCACAACATATCACAACAGATCAAATGCAAAAAGCATTTCTAACCAAAAAACAAATATCTTTTTTTTTTTTTGGCCACGCCATGCGGCATGTGGGATCTTAGTTTCCTGACCAGGGATCAAAACTTCACCCCCTGCATTGGAAGCGCAGTCTTAACCACTGGACCGCCAGGGAAGTATGAAGAAACAAATATCTTTAAAACAGATTTTGAGAACTTTTAGGATGACAGATTATAATATATTAATAAGAGAAACTAGATTGATTTGGAGGGCTAGCCCCAACCTACTGAGGTTGAAAAAACAGCCTTTCAGGCCTTGGTCAAGATAAATCACGGAAGAACAGAATACAGTAACTCTGTTTAGTGGGCTCTGGAGAAGAGTAGAAAAAATAAAAATGGGAAATGTGAGAAAGGGTACAGAAAGGGGAAATAAGGGGAGAAATACCATATTAGAGCTATTTAAATCTTCTTAGAAGCCAGGGAAGAGGATTTAAAAAGTGATATGCCACTTCTCGTTTTCTTCTCCCCTCAAAAATTATTTCTAGTGTAATAACAAAGCAAAAAATAAAATTATGTATTAAATTAAAAAACAGAGACTCACCAAGATTAACATACAGAAATCTGTTGCATTTCTTTACACTAACAATGAAGTATCAGAAATGGAAAGTAAAAGAACAATCCCTTTTAAAATCCCATCAAGGGGACTTGCCTGGTGGCGCAGTGGTTAAGAATCTGCCTGCCAATGCAGGGGACACGGGTTCAAGCCCTGGTCCAGGAAGATCCCACATGCCATGGAGCAACTAAGCCCGTGTGCCACAATTACTGAGCCTGCGCTCTAGAGCCCACGAGCCACAACTACTGAGCCCGCGTGTCACAACTACTGCAGCCCGTGTGCCTAGAGACTGTGCTCTGCAGCAAAGAGAAGCCACTGAAATAAGAAGCCCACACACCGCAACAAAGAGTAGCCCCTGCTCGCCGCAACTAGAGAAAGCCCGCGCACAGCAACGAAGACCCAACACAGCCAATAAATAAATAAATTTATTAAAAAAAAAATTGCATCCAAAAATAAATTAAATACTTAGAAATAAATCTGAGCAAGGAGGTGAAAAGACTTATAGCTGAGAACTACAAAACACTGATAAAGGACACTGTAGATGATTCAAGGAAATGGAAGGATATTCCATGCTCTTGGATTAGAAAAATTAATATTGTTAAAGTGGCCATACTACTCAAAGCAATCTACAGATTTAATGTGATCCCTATCAAATTACCCACGATATTTTTCACAGAACTAGAACAAACAATCCTAAAATTTATATGGAAACATAAAAGACCCAAAATTGCCAACACTATCCTGAGGAAAAAGACCAAACCTGGAGGTATAACCCTCCCAGACTTCAGACAATACTACAAAGCTACAGTAATTAAAACAGCATGGTATTGGCACAAAAACAGACATATGGAACAGAATAGAGAGCCCATAAATAAACCCACACACTACGGTCAATTTATCTTTGACAAAGGAGGCAAGAATATACAATGGAGAAGAGACAGTTTCTTCAGCAAGTGGTTCTGGGAAAGCTAGATAGAAATCAATGAAGTTAGAGCACACCCTCACACCATACACAAAAATAAACTCAAAATGGCTTAAAGACTTAAATATAAGACATGACACCATAAAACTCCTAGAAGAGAACATAGGTAAAACATTCTCCAACATAAATCATACCAATGTTTTCTTAGGTCAGTCTCCCAAGGAAATAGAAATAAGAGCAAAAATAAACAAATGGGGCCTAATCAAACTTATAAGCTTTTGCAAAGCAAAGGAAAGCATAAAAAAAAAATGAAAAGACAACCTACAGACTGGGAGAAAATCTTTGCAAATGATGTGACCAACAAGGGCTTAATTTCCAAAATATACGAATAGCTCATACAACTCAGTAACAGAAAAAAAAAAAACCCAATCAAAATATGGGCAGAAGACCTAAATAGACATTTAACCAAAGAAGAGGTAAGATGGCCACCAGGCACATGAAAAGATGCTCAACATTGCTAATTATTAGAGAAATGCAATTCAAAACTACAGTGAGGTACCACCTCAAACTGATAAGAATGGCCATCATTAAAAAGTCTACAAGTAACAAATGCTGGAAAGGGTGTGGAGAAAAGGGAACCCTTTTACACTGTTGGTGGGAATGTAAATTGCTGCAGCCACTACGGAAAACAGTATGGAGGTTACTTAAAAAGCTAAAAGAGAGAGAGATGCCATATGATCCAGCAATCCCACTCCTGGGCATATATCCAGAGAGAACCATAATTCAAAAAGATACATGCACCCCAAAGTTCACTGTGGCACTATTTACAATAGCCAAGACATGGAAGCAACCTAAATGTCCATCAACAGATGAATGGATAAAGAAAATGTGGTACATATACATAATGGAATATTACTCAGCCATAAAAACGAATGATATAATGTCATTTGCAGCAACATGGATGGACCTAGAGATTATCATACTAAGTGAAGTAAGTCTGAAAGAGAAAGACAAATACCATATAACATTTATATGTGGAATCTAAAATATGACACAAATGAACTTATTTATGAAACAGACTCACAGACATAGAAAACAAACTTATGGTTACCAAAGGGGAGAGGGGGTGGGGGAGGGATAAATTAGGTATTTGGGAATAACAGATACAAATTACTATATAAAAAATAGATAAATAACAAAGTTCTACTGTATAGGACAGGGAACTATATTCAAAATCCTGTAATAAACCATAATGGAAAAGAACATGAAAAAGAATATGTATATATACCTGAATCACTTTGCTATGCACCAGAAACTAACACAACATTGTAAATCAACAATACTTCAATAAAAAAAACAAAAACAAAACCAGAGACTCAAAACAGGAAAGAGTTAGGATGAATTAATAATTCAGATTTGGAAACAATTTCTACAACAGAAGCTTCAATGTAAACATTAAAATGATTTGGATATCAATTTTCTTAGAGTTTGTGATATATTTATTATGACACCTTGGGGAAAACTATGAATTTTAATGAATAAACTTGTTGAATAACTTTTTTCCTTCTAATTATTATTCTACTAGAGAGTCTATAAACAAAGACTAATCTCTAGAGAAAAGTAATATAGAAGTGTTACATATAAAAAGAAGGTATATTTGATCCAATCTCTAAAAACAAAACCAGGGGGAATGGGACATTTGCTCTGACCAAGAAGGTAAGTTGCTACATACACACGTTTTCTCCAATCCTCTGTAATCCCCAGGCTAGGCTGTCATGTGTCATTGTATAATGGGCATTTCTATCTAATAAGAGATGATGAAAAGAAAGAATCGAGCCTTAAAGGAATATAAGGATAAATTTTTTTTGTTGTTTTTTACAAAGGTGAGTAATACAAAGGTGAGAACATAAGCAGTCATATTTTTTTTAAAGTTCCTCTCTCAGGAAAGGTACTATGTGTTTTGGTAATGTAAACCATATTTTACCTTGCCAAGGAAATCACTTGATAGTTACATATCTTGACTAATAATATAATTTCTAACTTCTGTTCAAATAATAAAAACATATTTAAAAACAGGTGTTTTTATCATATACCTGTATACGATACTCTATTTTAAAGCATTTACAATGTATATAAAACCAGGTACCTGACAATAAACCTAACCTATAAATAAATACAGTTTAAGAGACTTGCAATAGAGAAAGTATCTAGATGTTGAAAGAAGCTATGGGGGCCTGATGGCGATCCCCACCTAAGTGGGTGCTGCTCCTGAAGTCCAAAGTATATGAGATATGAACAGTTCATGGATGGAGATGTCATCCAAGACCTAGATTTGTGAGGCTAGGATTTTATAAGCTACAGAAGGCCAGACAGCAGAACAACTTAAAGTTCATACAGTGTCTGCCAAAACTGTCATATATAATAACTGGAGGAATACACCATGGGCAAATGCCTTTCACTGAAGAACCGTCTACAGAATAAAGAAACAAAAATAAAGAATAAGGAAACAAAAAGAAGCACTCTCTCCTCTGAAGTCATGATTATGTAATTTTAAAAAGTTATAGTAAATGAAATTGCTCTTTCAAAACCCTCAGTTTTATTCTTATTTTTTTGCCGTACACGGGCCTCTCACTGTTGTGGCCTCTCCCGTTGCGGAGCACAGGCTCCGGACGCGCAGGCTCAGCGGCTATGGCTCACGGGCCCAGCTGCCCCGTGGCATGTGGGATCTTCCCGGACCAGGGCACGAACCCGTGTCCCCTGCATTGGCAGGCGGACTCTCAACCACTGTACCACCAGGGAAGCCCCCAAAACCCTCAGTTGTAGCTTTCAGTTTATTTAATGTTCTCCAAAGTAGCCTGGAATAATATGGGTTCTTGCCTAGAGATTATTCTTTTTCTATTAAAATGCTGCACAAAATTTAAGTTTACATATCTATGCACATACTACCACATAAGCAAGTTAAGAATTTGTTTTCTTTCCCCTACTTAAACTAAATGTTGAGTGCCTGATCAAGCCTACCTTCAGCTCACTGGGAATTTTTATTTTTAAATTAAGGTCCTATATGTTTTATCTGTACCATAAAATGATAATTAGGATTTCATTTTGTCAGTAATTAGGACTTCACACTGTCTTTTAATTTGCTTGCTAATTGCTTTGGGTCTCCAAATTTTGTTTCCCCAACCAGATTGTAGCTCCTTAAAGGGGAAAGATCTTACTCTTTTTTTTTTTTTTTTTGGTATTCCTATCAAGGACTAGCAAGACTGGGAAAATAGAAGGAGTTCAATAAATACTTCTTGTCCACTCAGCCATAAAAAGAAATGAAATTGAGTAATTTGTAATGAGGTGGATGGACCTAGAGTCTGTCATATAGAGTGAAGCCAGAAAAAGAAAAACAAATACCACATGCTAACACATATATATGGAATCTAAAAAAACAAACAAACAAAAAATGGTTCTGAAGAACCTAGGGGCAGGACAGGAATAAAGACGCAGATGTAGAGAATGGACTTGAGGACACGGGGAGCGGGAAAGGTAAGCTGGGACGAAGTGAGAGAGTGGCATGGACTTATATATACTACCAAATGTAAAATAGATAGCTAGTGGGAAGCAGCCGCATAGCACAGGGAGATCAGTTCTGTGTTTTGTGACCACCTAGAGGGGTGGGACAGGGAGGGTGGGAGGGAGGTGCAAGAGGGAGGGGATATGGGGATATATGTATATGCACAGCTGATTCACTTTGTTATAAAGCAGAAACTAACACACCATTGTAAAGCAGTTATACTCCAATAAAGATGTTAAAAAAAACCCCAAAAACTTCTTGTCTAACTGATTGACAAGCGAATTTTTAGACATCAGCTTTCTTCAAACATATCAGAGCTTCTATGTTTACTTGCAATTGACAGGTACAGCACATCCTACTTCCTTAATGTTAGCACTGATGGCAGCTCCACAGCTCCATTACTGTTTTACTATTCTAAACCTATAAAATCTTTCCTGCTCCTCAAAGCTACCATGTATCTGCTGATCTAATCACAATGATAGCTACATTAGAAATTTGCCAACTGTCTAACTGGCATCTTTCAGTAACAACTGCATTCTTTGTATTTTTTTTTTTTTTTTTTTGCGGTACGCGGGCCTCTCACTGTTGTGGCCTCTCCCATTGTGGAGCACAGGCTCCGGATGCGCAGGCTTAGCAACCATGGCTAACGGGCTCAGCTGCTCCGCGGCATGTGGGATCTTCCCGGACCAGAGCACGAACCTGTGTCCCCTGCATCGGCAGGCGGACTCTCAACCACTGTGCCACCAGGGAAGCCCCATTCTTTGTACTTTTAAACTTTTGTTTAAAGCGTATAACTCAGATGAAAAAAGATGTATAAAGAATAAATTATATATAGAAAATCAGAAATAAAGCATAAAAACATCTCTATACACATGAACACATGGTCTCTAAATAATTAAAAGTTCAAATAAACTCATATAATATATACTTTGTATCTCGGATCCTAGAATCTGAAAAAACTTTATAACATTCAATAACGTCTATATTGGTTATTAAATCAGAGGGCAGTTTAGAGTTATTGAATGAATGAGTGAAGAAAATTTACCAACATCACTAAATTCTTTTATGTATTCTACATTTTTGCTCTCTATATTTTCTTGTGTCAAAACACTCTAGGACTTTTGTATAACTTCCACACAAAAAAAGGGATAGAAAGATGACAAAATCTTTTGTCACACCCTACACACCTAGGGTAGCATTTAGTTTGCAACTGAAGTGGTTCCCAGAGCCGTATTATAAAAAAATCTCATTTCCAAGATCATAAAAATGATCCAAGGGAACTCCCTGGCATTCCAGTGGTTAGGAGTCTGCGCTTCCACTGCAGGGGGGCCTGGGTTCGATCCCTTCTCAGAATTTGTATTTATATTAAAATATAAAATTTGCTAAATAATAACTGCTATCATGACATATGTTACTATGTCTGACAATGGTGTCCTGCAAACAAGATAGTAGTCTTTGCCAAGAATAAGTGTATGCATTTTTGTGTTATTTGATTTCTTACAATTTTTAACTTTTAAAGTAATAACATGCGACAGTTTCTTGGTGCTCTAAAGCACTGCTCAGCTAATCTCCACTGGAAAGTCTATATTCATATTAGAATTTTTGAAATTATTCTCAAGATAATAAGCTATGATTATTTCTTTCCTCTGAGATGAATAACAATAGGATTCAGGTGAGTCAAATTCATTATTAAATTCTGCCAGGTTCCTTTAACTCTCATCAATATTTATCATATGGTAAATGATGTACTATGCTGCCCCCACGCACACCCTTGATCTTTTGGTACCCTCTTCTGTATACCACAATCAACAATCCCTGTGATGCTTTTATTTTTATTTTTAAAAATATTTATTTATTTAGGCTGTGCTGGGTCTTAGTTGTGGCATGTGGGCCCTTTTAGTTGTGGCATGTGGGATCTAGTTCCCTGATCAGGAATCAAACCCGGGCCCGCTGCATTGGGAGCACGGAGTCTTAACCACTGGACCACCAGGGAAGTCCCCCTGTGATGCTTTTAAATACAGTAGGTCTACAAAATCTTTGATAATCTTTTTTTTTTTTAAAGAAGAACTTATTTTATCTCTGGAGCACTTAGTGACTTGTTTCTAATGAACAGAATAAAGTGGAAGCAAAGGTGTGATTTTAGAGACTAGCTTGTAGAAAGCACTGTGGCTTCCTCCTTGCTCTCTTGGATCTCTTTCTTTGTTACTCTGAGGAAGATAGCTGGCACACTGTGATGAGAGGCCCATGTGGTGAGGTATCTTGCCAACAGCCATCTTGGAGTAAGCCATCTTGGAAGTGGATCCTCCAACCACCGTTAAGCTTTCAGGTGACTGGAAGCCCTTGGCCACATTCTGACTTCAATCACATAAGATCCTGAATCAGAACTACCCAGCTAAGTCACTTCTGAATTTCTGACCCACAAAAAGTGATTAATAAATAGTTGTTGCTATATATTGGGGTAAATTTGGGGTACTTTGTTTTGTTTTTTTGTTTTTGCGGTATGCGGGCCTCTCACTGTTGTGGCCTCTCCCGTTGCGGAGCACAGGCTCCGGACGCGCAGGCTCAGCAGCCATGGCTCACGGGCCTAGCCGCTCTGCGGCATGTGGGATCTTCCCAGACCGGGGCACGAACCCGTTTCCCCTGCATCGGCAGGCGGACTCTCAGCTACTGCACCACCAGGGAAGCCCGGTACTTTGTTATATGATAGATAATACAATGAATCCTATCTCAACAAGAAATACTGTACAAACTACAGTGGTGTACAAGAGGTGAAACTCAAGTTTTCCATTAAACTGAGTACTTCTCCTCTAATGTCACTAAACTACAAGCAGAATACTAAGGGTCATCCAATGACACAGGTTCTGCGACCTTGACTTTTTTATGTCCTTTTAGAAATCAAAGGACTCTTGCATGCTCTTTGTGTAGGATTTCTATGAACAGACTAAACTATACGTTTCATGTTTCTCAAATACAATTTTCTAAAAGGTCCTCTTTTCCCTCAACATATTCCTTTCTCCTCCACTCTATGTGTCTCATTTTCCAAGGCAGCCATAGTTGCCATTTGCCATAATGTCTGGGGGTCTTTCCCTTTTCAAATAACCTATCCAAGTCCCAAACAAGGTAAACAGTCCTCAAACTACCCACCAAATAGGAGGAGGAAAGGACTGTGAGTGGTTAGCAGTAGCCTCCTTCTGTTGTTCGTTCAAAACGTTTCTATTAACTCACTAATTCATTACAGAGGCTAGGCCAACTGATTGGGAATGTAATTTCTAAAATCAGTTAAGTTTTTCATGACACAGAGAACTATATTCAGTATGATAAACCATAATGGAAAAGAATATATATATATGTATAACTGAGTCACTTTGCTGTACAGCAGAAATTAACATAATGTTGTAAATTAACTATACTTCAGTAAAAAAAATAAAATCAATTCGTTTTTGAGAAGGCTAATAAAAGCATATTGAAAACAGAAAATTGTGCCATTATCTTAGCCATTTCTGCATACTACCTTCTAGGTTTTGTCTTGTGTATACATGCATACTTTGACATAATTGCAAGCAACCAATATGGAATTTTTTCATTTTGGAAAAACCTTAATGATATCCATGCCAATCAAACTCCTTCAGGAAAGGATTTCAATTGTATTACCTAAAAGTGTATTTAATTATAACTTAATTAGCTCAGATCAACATATATGCCAATGGAAAAGATTTTAATTTCAATTGGCCAGTATTTTTCTAAATTAGGACTAATTTTTGTAACGCATATATAGCCAGCTCTTAAATACTCAATAAATCCAATTTATCCATTCTTTTAGAATATATTTCTTCCCTTTAATCCTTTATATGTTTAGTGCTCATTAGCACTTTGGCTCTAGATACATAAAGGAAGATTAGAAAACTGAAATATAAAACTGCTAATTTTTATTATAATACAAAAAGATTGAGTTGATGAGCTATTCAAAGAGTTAAATACGTAGCTGTCAAATAAATCTTTCCCCTGTTAGTAAAGATAATTAAGAGAACTCACTGAATTTAGATTTATTTCCTACTTGGAGCTTTATATTTTTCCCTCTTGTGGTCTGTCAACAAATAAGGTTATAATTGATGCAACATTATTAATTTTTTGGAAATAAGCTACCTTTGACATCATTTCTGTTACTTACACTTAATTTCAGCCCAGCTGTTCAGATATATATATATTTGAGACATAAAGACATCTTACAAAATTAAAACAAACATAATTTAAAAAAGAAATCTGTTTGAAGGTTCTCTTTGAACACTAATTGACAAACTCTAAAACTTTCATAATAACAAATTATCCAAATTCAAAATAAACTAAATTATTAATATATCTTAGAGCCTTTCACATTATCCCCTTTGTTCTAATCAAGACTGCTACTTTCAAAAATACTTTCTATGTACTTGAACTGCAGATATTTTATTATTTTCAGAGAAATGTTATAATTGGAATAAATATAAGAATTTTGACTAAAAATTGATGATAAATCATGACATTTAGAAGTCTCTGAAACAGGAAAATGGTCTGCAAATATTATTTACTTAAGCACTAAATTTATGTCAGCATTTTATAGTAGTTCAATGATTTTAAAATGTACTATAACAGGCTCTATCACAAAATTGTATTCTAAAACTCAGAATCACTGTTTCTGAATTTTGTCTTTTGCAAAATAAACCTGAACATGTTCCAGTGGCACAGTTTCTTGTGTTTACTAGCAGTTTTAGATAAACGGAAATTGGAGTGGGGGTGAAGAGAGCTGAATGATTCTCCACCATTCCTGCCCATCCCAAATGTGACAGAATACTGACTAAATAATTCAAGAAGCCCGATTTCTCATTTATTTCCTTTAGGGAATAAACTGGCAGCGCAGTCTACCTTTGATTCTTTTTCTTTTGGTATTCGTGATTTTACGTTATCATGTGGCTGATCCAGAGTGAAATTATTCCTCCTTGCTTCACTGTCTTCAAGCAGGGGAACACAGCCATAACTGTTATCTGTAAGACAAAAACCTCTTAGACATAAGTGGGAAATCCTTGTTTTTGGTACCACCTGGAAAAGTAAAAAGAATACAAACCCAAATCCCTAATTTTAAAGAGTAGAGATTTTAAACTATGAATTTAAAAAATTCTTTAGATAATAGCTACTTTGACAATTTGCCCATTTAGATTTTGGCATATTTGATTCATATTTTTTTACTTTCATTCCCACTAAACGCACAAAACCCCTACTCTTCCAATATCAGTAGTATATAAAATATGTAGAATTTAGAAAACTAGAAGTATGTTCTTTGTATCTTATCATCAGCAATGTAATTAAACTTTTATTTAAGTCATATTTTCAGGTATGCATTTCTTGTTTATGATAATTATTTGCATAATACTCTATGCTTATTATTAAAAAATGAGAAAATGCAGACATGATGAAAAGAATAAAAAAAATAAAAGCTACCCACAGTTTTTATTATCTGTGAATTATTCCTATTAACATTTTGGTTTATATTTTATCAGAATTTTTCTTTTCCAATACATATAAATTCACAAAAGAATCTTTTTTTTTGCATAGATAAAATTACATTTATTTTTTATCTTGCTTTGCTCAGTTTGCCATATGTCATGAATATGTCTCATGTTTGTAACTGAACACCTATTATCACTTTTCTTGGCTACATAGCTGTTCACTACACAAATGACTGTAATTTAACTGTTGAACATTTATTTCTAGTTTTCCATTATTAGAAATTATACTGTGATGAGCATCCTTGCATATATACCTTGAGTACTTAAAGAAATATCTTCTTATGATATATTCTTAGGACTTGAATTTTTGGTTTAAAAGGCACAGACATTTTAAAAGCTTTTGCTATTTATTGACAAATTGTCTTCTAGGAAGTTTTATCAACTTAAGAGTTCCACCAGATAATATATGTGAATGTCCATTTTCCCATTTCCTGCAACTGTTCATTTCTTAAATAAATGTAACTGTACCACAGTTATTAAAATATCAGAACTACTGTAAAACAATGGAGAAATAAAATAGAAAAACTTAACTTCCATCTTTCTTTTCTCCCAGAGGTTTAAGAAATAAATAAAAATTTAACATGAACATACCTCGACTGGAATTCACAAGAAGTAACTGTGATTTTAGCTTGTCAATAATAGTTTGTTGAAGTGACAGCTGTTCCTGTTGCTCACGTATTCTCTGCTCATAGTTCTCAGTCTGCTGACATAAAAACCAGTTAGCCTGATATTTACTGACAGACATGTACATACATTTACTGCCCCTTAATAATTACATATAGATATGAGTTACCCATATTGCCATTTCCCAGGTACTGGAGCATTTATTTATGAGCTAAAAATAGGATCCAATAATGCATTTATAATCATTACACATAAGTGATTTAAAATGCTTTAAACACTGTAAAATTTTAAAAATCTTCTTAAAGAAATTTCAGTTAGGAGTTCAACGTATAGTTTCTTGGATAAAAATTATAATTTAGAATTTAATCCTTAATAATAACAAAAAAAGCATGAATGACAAAATGGATATTAAAGTTATTCTATAAAAATACCCACTAACTTTAAAAAGTGAAGATTTCATGTCTTTTAAATAAACACACTTTTGAATTTACTTTTAGAGTACAAAAACACAAAGGAAGTAGCTATAGCTAAAACACTATGAAAATCAAAGGGACATGTACAAATTATAAAATATATTGATCAGAAACTTCTAAGATTAAGTTTTAAGAAGTCAAGAGAACACATGGTTAATCTCTAGTGGATATCTTAAATACCACAATTTCCCTTATATTTTTAATCCATTCACCTTACTATTTCATTGCAGTGGCTGTGAGAATTAAGCAATGAAAGAAGAACAGGAGTTTGCATTAGAGAATACAAATGTTGCAAACCCGAAATTTGAAAACGTTCCATTACAATTATCAAATTAACACGAAGTCTGAAAAATATATGACCAAAGAATAATAGAGAATTCTTTAACAATTTCTATCACTAGAAGAACATATAAATGACTAAATTGTAAATTCCTTGAAATATGAAATGGGGTTCTAATAATCTTGGACTGTCCTTCAATAGATACTAAATATACTATTTTGAATTGATACTTAATCAAAGTTCAAAATTAATGAAGCTCTATTATTTTCAGAGATCTATAAACCTAAAGTTCTTTATATACACAGCTGTTCCTAGATTCCCAAAGTAAATTAGCTTAAGAAATGAAAGCAAAATACCACATTTTCCCAAATAAAAGGTGAAATTTTATAAGTATTACACTTCACACATGAGTAACTGACAAAGCTGGTAAATAACCCAACTGGTGTGTTGTCTTTGCATGTTGCCTGAGGGTGGTATCATATAACTTGATACTCCCATAGAACTCTGCAAAGTAACTTACGCATAGGAGGAATTCAGTACGTGCTTATTGAAAAAATAAAATAAAAAAAATAAAGAATCCAATTAAAAGAAAATCCAAGTAAATTTTATTATAATGAATAAAAGAATGAGTCTTTTGAATCTGTCTGAACCATATGTCCTATGACTAGGAGTCTGAGAACAGAACCTTGGATACCAAATTCCAGTCGAGGGCCAGGCTTCCCCAAATAAGACTTCTTATTCCTACATAAACTTACATCCAAGCCCCTAGGAAGAGTGGGTAGGTTGACTGTAAGAAGGGTTTCAACCTCTAATGCAAATTCTGTAATACTTTAAATTTACCTGGCTACACAGAGCCACCAGGGCTGAGGAATCAGCAAACACGCTGATATTACAGTCTGTACTACCTACTTCTGTGTATTTAGAACTTTCTCTAAAGAACTCAAAGCTTTTCATAAATATCAACGAAAAATTACCCATTCTTTCACTATTCTTTGAGAGCTATATATATTCTACTATCCAGCATTAAGTAACCAGTACAAAAAACTTAGTAAGTTAGAGACGGGCCCAGAATAAATGTATAAGTTATTCAAGCCTCAGTCCATTCTCCATGTATTATATATTTTCCCCCAACCTTAATGAAAAAACAAATGACTTGTATTTTCTTTTGGAACCAACTCAGAAAGCCTCTGCCAGGTAATTTTCATCTTCTAGTTTCTGGCTTAAAAATGTACTTTAGCACATCTGCATATAACATATTACAATAAATGAATAATGCTGAAAATGTTTTCATTAGCTGGAAAAAAAATCTATAGATCAACAATAATTTCAAGTTGAAGTTTCGAACTATTTCTTAAACAACTTAACAAAGTACTTTATAAACTTAAGCAAATTCTGTAATAATTTAAAAACCAATACTCTGGAAGTATAGCAGGGGAAATAGAACAGCAATGACCCATGTTCTTTTACTGTTCTTTCCACATACTTACATTATATCAATTACAGTAGTCTAGCCTAAATGTTTATATGTATGATTTCCCTTTAGACTATGACCTCCTCAAGGGCAGAGACTATTTTCTCCTGAGTACCCCATCTCCAGAGTACAGCAGAGTACCTAGCACACACTGAGATGCTCAATAAATATTAGTCGAATAAATAAACTAAGTTTTATAAGGAAATATAAGAGAAATAGATATGCCTTCAGAAGTAACCTGAAGGAATGGAGATAAGGTTTTGCTTACATTTCTATAAGGAAAATAGGAAAAATAGAGACAGTAGGTCAGTAGGTAAATAAGACAAAAGGAAATTAAGTTTCAGAAGATGGATGCAAAAAAAATAGGCCATGTCTGAAGATTTTCTTTTTCTGGAAAAAAAGGGAAGCTTATACTATCAGAAAAAAACGTACTAATTTGAGAAGAGAAAATACATATTTAGAAAATAGTATAAAGCTTCTGACCACAAGGCTATGAGAGGGGAAGTCCAGAAGAGGATACTGTATCAAACTGGGAAATAACCAGCAGAATTCAGTTTACTTGCTATGTTTGGAAACTAACAGGAACAAGAAGTTTGGTTTTTTTTTTCTTTTTAGTAAATGCTTTTGTTCACTGAACAGATGTTAACAAACTTACTATCTGAAAAGTCTTTTTAAAAGGTCAGATAATTGTTGCACTGTCACAGTATTTTTTTTAAAAAAAACAGTACAATTAAAAAGCAAGTACATTCCAGCACTACCAAAGACCCAACAAAACAGAAAAATCACTAACAACCACATTGAAAACGTACAACAGCAATGTCTTGTCAACACTTCTGTACAGAGCACAGACATGACAGCTAAAACAGACAGAAGAGAAGATGCTTTTGACAGCCAGTGTGTGTGAATGATTCTTTGAGTCAGATGGCAGCAACAAGTTACCAACTAGGAGATCTGCATGACAACTAACCATCCATCTGTATCAAACACCATCTGGCCGAGATGACTCTGGCTTCTGTGTATTTGACACTCCTTCCAGTTCCAAAGACTAGCAAAACAAGTGGTCTATCAGCATCTAAAGAGGTAAACAGGTACTTAGGTACTTGGTGCCAGAATGTACTTTGTATTCTTTCTCAGTGTTCAAAAGCAAAACTTAAAACAATGGTGATTAAATACAGTACACATCTTGAATTTACTAAAAATGGTTGTCCATACATACTCTCGACTATCATAAATAAAGCAGAAAGCTTATCTTAAGAAATGTCCCTTTATCCAGGCAAAATTTCAATCCATCTTCAAAACTAAGGCAGCATATTCTCTATAATTTTGGACATACAGCTGCTCAAGTTTTCATGGGTTTCATAAATATTAATATAGAGTTCTATAAATTGAATTTTTTCCTACTGCTGATACTGAAAATTCTCATTTTTCATAGTTTCCAAAGCACGTATTTCCTAAATGGGAAAAAAAGTTCAAGTGTCCTTAAGTCATCCATAATTCTCTAAATAGGTCAAACATTATCTCTTCTCATCCTCAAGAACTAATCCCAATATTCTGAGACATACCATTCTTTTCCTCTAAGTATAGAAAGAATAAAAATTTTAGTAAATATTGAATGGATTAAAAGAAAAAGCCTTGGTTTAAAAACCTTTCAAACTGTTCCAAGATTAACAAAGAGGACAAAAGCTTTATTGAAGGATTTGCTTGGCTACCACAAAAGCTCTCAATAGGGAGCTCCACAGTTCATGAAGGAAGATAATTAAATATTAATTATTCCAATACATAACACTTCAGACACAAACTAATTGTCTTATCTTGAAACTTTGGTAAACTAAAAACCAACTTCAATTTTAGGTTAAAAAAAAAAGAGACGGTATAGGATTAAAAACTCGGAGATATGGTTTACACGGCTCATTGCTAAACCATTCTCTGCTATATTCTCCCATAACTAAGAAGTTATAAACCCTGCCCTCTCCCACCTTCCTGATACCAAGACTCACCTGGGAGATCTGCAATTTGACAGATCAGATTATCAATCTGATTATCTACTATTAAGTGACAGTGCTGTCACCAATTTCTCTGCATGCCAAATGGTAAACTATTTTTATTTTACAATATTGCATTTTGGTCCTGATTAATTTATTCAGCTTCTTTGAGCCTTGGTTTCTTTCACTTTGAAATGAAAATAATATTTACTTACAGGATTGAAGGAGATTGCTTATTATGGTACATAATAAGCTCTTTGCAAACATTAGTTACTTTCCTGTAATAATGAACAACGTTTCCACATAATATCTATTACTATAGCATGTAGTGCATATGTCCATTAACTAAAGCTCTGATTATCACCGTACATAGGCAATTTGTCACCAGACTTACCACACAACCACCCCATGCTCTAAGCCAGTTTCTCAGTCCTTCTAGTTCACTGTAATCTAGGACTCAGAAGCTTCTCTTCAAGAAATCAGTGTGGTATCTCCATTGAATCAAAAACATTCTGTCAAGCAAAAAAACAAACTCTGGTTGTTCAAAGTTTACAAAGAGACAAAATAGGCTCAGAAATGATTAAGAAACAAATTGTCGTTAAAAACTACAAAAGTAGCACGTTTGTTGAAAACAATGCAAAAAACAACAAAATGTCCACCATTACCACCATAACAAAACCCCAGATACATACAAAGTAAAAGTGACAGTCTCTTCCTTTACTTTGCTCTCCTTTCCTCCTCAGAGGTAATTACTACTGACACTTGGGCATTTGCCCTTTCAAAACTTCCGTGTACATGTGTATGTATCTTTTTTTTAAAATGTGAACTGTTTTGCAACCAAATTTTTCATCAACACATCATCATCATATGATCATTTCACTGACTACTATGCTCCAGAAATTAGAGAGCTTTATTTTCTCTATCTCACTTAATCCTTAAACTAACCTTCTGAGATTATTTCCCACATGTTATAGATGAGAAAACTGAGGCACAAAGAGTTACAAAATAACCTGCTCAAGGTTTCTCAGTAGGTAGTAGAGCTGGGATTTGAATACAGGTTTGCCTGACCACAATGCCCAAGACCCTAAATAAGCACCATGGCTAGACTCATGTGAGTCTATCTAGCTCTACCAAGGTCCTCTTTTTGCTATATATTCTCCCTTCGGGCAATCTCATTTCCAGTGGTTGGTTATTTCCCAGACTTTCAAATTCTCCTTCTAGCAGAACCCTCCTTTGAACTCTATATCTATGTGGTCAAGTGCTCCTGAAAAAGCATTTCAAATTTTACTTACTCAAATCCGATGATCTCCTCCCTCCAACTAACAAACCCCTCAAACCCCCCGCAACCCCACCAAATCGGTCCTTTTCTAGCATTCCTTCTCTCAATACATGGCACCGCTATTTATCCAGAAAGCTACAACCATCCTTGACCTTTCCTCGTTCTATTGCCAATCCACCACCAAGTGTCAATTTTAATCTTAAATACTCTCAAATCTATCCACTTGTTCATTTCCAATGTAGACATAACAGTTCAAGCATCCAACATTAATGAACTACTGCAACAGCCTAACTGCTCTTCTTAAATCTATCAGCCAATCCACTCTCTACACTGTAGCCATAGTGTTCTTTGCAAAATGTAAATCTAATCATAAGACCCACTCTTTCCTCCTCCCACCCCTCCCCCCAAAAAACCTTAAATGGCTCCCTACTGATTATAGAATAAAAACCCAAAAATCTTCAATATGGCCTCTAAAACTCTACAAAGTCTTGCCCTTGACTCTTCTCATTGCATTATTTCCCTTATACTTTCAGTTCTTTAGGCCAACGGGGCTTGTACCTGGAAAGCCCCCCAACCTTGTCCTTCCACAATCACTTCATAAAAATTGTCTTCTCTAAATTAGGTCAAATCCCTAACAGACATTTTAAAAGCAGTTTACTTTTCTTCCTAATACTTATCAGAGTTTGAAACTTTACATTCACAGGATTGTTTGACTAGTCTCTGCTTAACTAGTCTGTGCCACCATTTCATGAAGCAGGGAGCATTTCTGCTGCTCATTGTAGACCCAGTAACTTAGAGCAGTTCCTGATACAATACATTGAGTAGGTGCTCAAAATAATCTTTGAATGGGTATCATAATTTAAATATTCCTAATTATTAATGAATCTTCTTGAATATATATCCTAGCATACCTGCCTAAAAGTTTTAACAAGACATATTTCTGAAAATTAAGGCCTGGAACAAAGGATACAAACATTTTAAATTCTAATAGGTGGAAAACAAGTTTATGGCAAAGTACTCACAATGTACAATAGAAGAAATAAGGCTTCGATCAGAAAGAGCCAGAAGCACCTTTATTCTAATACCAGTAGCTTCAGTAGAAAAAAAAAAAGAGTGAACTACTTTATTCCTACCGACACTTTACACCAAGATAAATGTTTTGAGGAGCAAAGAAAGGTAAAAAGGAAGAGTAGTAAACAATAATGAGGCCATTCACATCTTAAGTGAAAGTAAAGGCATTTTAAAATAAAGTAGTACATAAAATAAAGGCATGTTACGCCTTTATGCATTCCTTTAAAACATGTTTTACAAGTTTTTATGGGTAACATAAGCCTTGAGAGTTTACATTTCACATGGGTCAAGACTAGCTCTAGAATAAAGCAATCTGACAGCATAATCCTTATGGCTTTACATTTATTGTCAGAAAAACATTTAGAACTGTAATTTATGATAAAAAGACAGCATAAATTTAGTCTTATTTGAGGTTTTCACCTTATACCCACTGGTTAGTCAATAAGGCTCTTTGCTTAGCACACAGGATGATTTGAAATATTTTATATCCTTCAACTTACTTATCAGTACAAAGAAAAAGCAGTTTATAGCACAGCATCTGAACTATTTTAGAATTAAGAAAATTTCATCCTTTGTATACAAGTTATTGTAGATATTTCTCTTTTAATCAAGAACTGGGCAAGAAGAGACAAATACTTCTTTTCTCAACAAGAAGATATTTTCTGATTACATAATACAAAGGCTCTGGGGACAAGCAGATCAAACGCAGGAAGTTTTCTGTAACTTAATCATTTATGAATATGGTAATCTGACTTTCAAATTGGCAATCAGTTTTTAAATTTTCAGATGTTTTTATTACTTTATTAAGATTCTTCTCTTGGTCAAAGAAACAATAGAGGGTACTTACGTCTTTTAAAAATATATTTGGTTTCTCCCACAGGACAGTGGCAGAAATGAGTGATAAGCAACTTGGTATAATAAAACTGATTTAATATTTAATTCCACACTGTGGAATCTTGTGATATTTGAAACTCCCTAGGCAACTTAACTAGTCAGTCACAAGATATGGCAAAGACTGCTAATTATTACCACATACGCATTCTCATTCTTTCTTTTAGTAATATAGACTTTTTTTGTGTGGCTTCTCCCGTTGCAGAGCACAGGCTACAGACGCACAGGCTCAGCAGCCATGGCTCATGGGCCCAGCCGCTCTGCGGCATGTGGGATCTTCCCGGACTGGGGCACGAACCTGTGTCCCCTGCATCGGCAGGTGGACTCTCAACCACTGTGCCACCAGGGAAGCCCAGTAATATAGACCTTTAAGTGGGCACATGATCATCCAGCTAGAGAATATATTTACTGGCCTTCCCCACTACTAGGTGTGACCATGTAACTAAGTTCTGGCTAACGGGGTATGAACAGAAGTGACCTGTCCAAATTCTGGACTACATCATTAAAAGGAAGTTGTTTGCTCTTCCCCACTTCTCTCTCTTCTTACTGGCAGGGAAATGATAACAAGTAGAGCAGCCACTGTGACTCCAGAGAGGGAAACTGTAATTTAGGGGTGAATGAGCTGCCTAACTAGCCCTGGCTACTCACTTCTGGACTGTTACATGGGAGAGAAATAAACTTCTACCTTATTTAAGCATGGTATTTCCTGATCTCTTTGTAACAATAGCTTATTCTATCTGCACAAAATTCAGAGGCCAAGCCAACTCTATCACTGCCTTATATAATAATCTCTTCTCTTATCCTTCAAGCACATTAAAAGTTGTTTATGTCAGGGGCTACCGTGATTAAAATATTCCTCTACTTTGCAACAGTCAGAAGACCTTTTAGTCTGGGTATACCTAAGTGCTTATACAAAGCAAGAAACAGAATAAGCCATATTAGACTGTGAATCCTTTAAAAGGTACATTTTATGTTTTATGTATCTTTGAATCCCTAGCATTTATTATGTTCCTGGAACATCATAAATTATTTGTAGGATGAATAAAAGAAATATGAATGGCAAACTTTATACTCTAGGCTCTCTTAGTAAGAGATGTATAAATCACAAAGTAAGGATTTATCCAAGGATAGGGAAGATTATATTTGGTTATTTATAGCAATGGGAAGAAAACGGTTTGAAAACCTGGAATGGGCTGTGATTTAACTAGGTTAGTATAATGAATATGGACTTTTGAGTCAGATAAACTGTTTCAGTATAGATTCTGCCACTTATGTTAAAAAATTAACTTATTTCTGAGAGTGTCAGTTTCTTCATTTGAAAACGGGGCTAACAATGCCAACTTTGTAGGGCTGGGAGTATTTACATATAAAGTATGTGACTCTTGTAAAATATACTCATTCATAAAAAGTTAATTCTCCTTTCTGCTTTCTGAAGTAATATGAATTTAAGGATTGAAGGAGGGAAAAGGATAAAATTGGTTCAGTATTTTCTGGGATTACCTGCCATTTTAATATGGTCTAGAATAAAGGCTAAACTGTAAGGAAGAGCTAAAAATAGTCATGTTTTCTTACAGACTAGAGGTTCTAAGACAAACAATTTAATGTCATGGTGGTAGGAGTGCCTAGATGTAACAATGGAAAATTTGGTATAGAGAAGAACACCTCTTAGGGGCCAGGGAAAGTAAATATACTTGACGATCAATAGTAGGATATTAGTAGCTGTATGAAGGATCATCCTTTGAAATTTAACTGAGGTAACTTAGGATAAATAAAAGGCAGTATTATTCCACACGGTACCTTATAAAACTCATTACTCTATTAATATGGTATAGGTGGGAAAAAAATAGTGGATATATAAGTTCAGGTCTGACATTCAGTTTAACGTGCCTTCCAAGTGACAATAAGATATATGAGTCTAGGGCTTCCCTGGTGGTGCAGTGGTTGAGGGTCCGCCTGCCGATGCGGGGGACGCGGGTTCGTGCCCCGGTCCGGGAGGATCCCACATGCCGCGGAGCGGCTGGGCCCGTGAGCCATGGCCGCTGAGCCTGCGCGTCTGGAGCCTGTGCTCCGCAACGGGAGAGGCCACAACGGTGAGAGGCCCGCGTACCACAAAAAAAAAAAAAAAAAAAAAAAAAGATATATGAGTCTAGAGCTCAGAGAGTAAATCTGGAGTAGGGAGATAAATTTAAGAGTAACTGTCATAGGTATTTGAAGCCATAGGAGAAGATGAAATAGCTCATACAAGAATATAAAGATGCAAAGAAGGCCTTGAATAAGTCTAACGTTTAGTGACCTGGTAGTAGAGAATAAACCTACAGAGAAGAATGAGGAAATGCAACCCAAAAAGGAATGAGAAAAATCAAATATGGTATCTGAAATGTTAAAGAAAAATAGTGCTTTAAGTAAGAGGTAGTACAAGAAAGATGATCAGTTATTAGATGGAATGAGGTAGTTCTGTATGTGTGAACTTGAAAGACTATGGATGATTTTAGGCAAAGAAGTCATAGACATGAAATCTGTGGTCAAGCAATTTTTTTTTTCAAATCATAGTTCTACTACTTATTAGTGATGTGGTTGTGGGCAAGTTTTTTCACCCTTTTTGTACTTCAGTTTCCTCATATGAAAGATAATTCTTCCTCATAAGAGCTGTAAAATGATTAAATCAGATGACTGTGAAGCACTTTGGGAAACGTAAGCCTCAATAAATCTTAGTGATGATGATGGTGAAGATAAAGATATTTAAAAAAATTTAAAACCTTTTTCAAATTAGCATAACTCCATTTTTGAAAAAACATGATTCACATATTTTGGAAGGATATACATATATTACTAACAATGATTACCTCTGGGAAGTGAGGGAGAGGACCATCACTTTATATTCTGTGTACCTTGGATTATTTGCATTTTTTTCAATAAGCATGTGCTGCTTTTGTAATTTTGGCCAATAGTATTTTAAAAAAATCACTTACCTGCCTTATTTGTCTTTGTCTCCTTTATTGATTTGGAATGCTCAGATGTCTTTGCTTGACAGAATGTTCTTAAATGGATGTAGCACACTGACTTTTCAAAGAGGAGCTTCTGAGTCTTAAACTGCAGTGAACTAGAAGAAATGCTGTGAGAAGAACTGACTTGGAGTATGGACAGCTAAGTGGTAAAAGGCAGGCGAGTCTGTACAAACTGATGAATGACAGGTGAACAGCAATAAAACATAGATAGCAGGAGAATCTAGGCTACACTGATTTTTGTTTTTTGGTAATAGATTTTTTGAAAGTTGTGGTAAAATATATGTAACATAAAATTTGCTATTTTAACCATTTTTAAGTGTACAGTTCTGCGGCATTAAGTACACTTACATTGTTGTGCAACCATCACCACCATCCACCTCCAGAACTTTTTCATCTTCCCCAACTGAAAATCTGTCCTTTGAAACACTAATTCCCCACTCCTTTCCCCCAGCCTCTAGGAACCACCTTACTACTTTCTGTCTCTCTGAATCCAACTAGTCTATCCATTGTATGTATATACCACATTTTGTTTATCTATTCATCCATTGAGGGGCACTTGGGTTGCTTCCACCTTTTGGCCACTAAATAAGGCTGCTATGAACAAGGGCATACAAATATCTCTTTGAATCCCTGCTTTCAGTTCATTTGGGTATGTACCCAGAAGTGGAATTGCTAGATTATATGGTAATCCTATGTTTTGTTTTGAAGAAACATCATTTATTTTCCACAGTGGATACACTATTTTACATTCCCATCAGCAATGTACAAGAGTTCTAATTTCCCCACATCCTCACCAACACTGATTTTTTTTTTTTTTTTTTTTTTTTTTGCGGTATGCGGGCCTCTCACTGTTGTGGCCTCTCCCGTTGCGGAGCACAGGTTCCGGACACACAGGCCCAGCGGCCATGACTCACGGGCCCAGCCGCTCCGCGGCACGCGGGATCCTCCCGGACCGGGGCATGAACCCGCGTCCCCTGCATCGGCAGGCGGACTCTCAACCACTGCGCCACCAGGGAAGCCCCTTAATTTAATTTTCTGTAATAGCCATCCCAATGGGTACAAAGTGGTGTCTTACTGTGGTTTTAACTTGCATTTCCCTAATGATGTCGAGCATCTTTTCATGTGCTTATTGGTCATTTGTGTAACTTCTTTGGAGAATGTCTATTCAAGCCCTTTCCCTATTTTTTTATCAAGTTGTTTTTTGTTGTTGAGAGTAGGAGCTCTTTATATATTCTAAATATCAATCCTTTATCAGATAAATGATTTGCAATTATCTTCGCTCATTCCTTGGGTTGCCTTTCACTCTGTTGATAGCGTCCTTTGATGCACAAAAGTTTTAATTTTGATAAGTCCAACTTACCTAATTTTTCTTTTGTTGTCTGTGTTTTTGGTGTCATATCTAAGAAGTCATTGCCAAACCCAATGTCATGAAGCTCTCCCTCTATGATTTCTTCTAAGAGTTTTATAGTAGCTCTCGCATTTAGGTCTTTGATCAGGTTTAAGTTAATCTGTATATGGTGAAAGGTAAGGGTCCAACCCAAGAACACAGACTTTCCCCCATATGTTTCTTCTTTTAATTTTTTTTTCTTCTGGCTGTTCTGTGCAGCTTGCAGGATCTCAGTTCCCCGACCAGGGATTGAACTGGGCCACGGCAGTGAAAGCCTGGAATCCTAACCACTAAGCCACCAGGGAACTCCCTATTCTTTTAATTTCTTTCAGCAACATTTTGTAGTTTTCAGTGTGTAAGTCTGTCGCCTACTTGGTTAAATTTATTGTTAAGTATATTATTCATTTTGATACTATTGTAAATTGAATTTTCTTAATTTCCTTTTCAGTTTGTTTAATGTTAATGATTTCTGAGTGTTGACTTTGTACCCTACAACTTTGCTGAATTTGTTTATTAGTTCTAATAGTTTATTTGATGGAATCTTTCGGGTTTTCTACACACAGGATCAAGTAATCTGGAAACAAATGGAAATAATTTTTCTTCTCCCTTTCCAATTTGGATATTGCTTTTCTTGCCTAATTACTTTGGGTAGGACTTACAGTGCTATGTTGAATAGAAGTAGTGAAAGTGGACATCCTTGTCTTGTTCCTGATCTCAGAGAAAAAGCTTTCAGTCTTTTGCCATGGAGTATTATGTTAGCTGTGGGTTTTTCGTATATGGCCTTTATTATGTTGCAATAATTTCCTTCTAGTCCTAGTTTGTTGAGCGCTTTTATTAAAAAAAAAAGGTGTTATTTTATCAACTCTTCTGCATCAATTGAGATGATCCTGTGGTTTTTGTCCCCCTCTTCATTCTGTTAAAGTGGTGTATTACCTTGACTGATTTTTTTTTTTTTTTTTTTGCGGCACGCGGGCCTCTCACTGCTGTGGCCTCTCCCGTTGTGGAGCACAGGCTCTGGACGTACAGGCTCAGCAGCCATGGCTCACCGGCCCAGCCACTCCACAGCACGTGGGATCCTCCCGGGCCGGGGCACGAACCCATGTCCCCTGCATCGGCAGGAGGACTCTCAACCACTGTGCCACCAGGGAAGCCCACATTGACTAATTTTGATTACACTGATTGACTTGACCATCCTTGCACTGCAGGAATAAATCGCACTTGGTCAAAGTGTATAATCCTTTTAAAATGCTGTTGAATTTCGTTTGCTAGTATTTTGTTGAGGATTTTTGTATTAATATTCATAAGACATATCAGCCTGTAGTTTTCTTGTAGTGCCTTTGTCTGGCTTTGGGATTAGGGTTGCTGGCTTCATAGAACTGAGTTAGGAAAGTGTTCCATCTTGATCAATATTTTGGAAGAGTGTGGGAAGGACTGGTGTTAATTCTTCTTTGAATGTTTGGTAGAAATCACCAGGGAAGACATTAAGTTCTGGGCTTTCTTTGTTGTAAATTTTTGGTTACTGTTTCAACCTCTTTACTAGATATAGGTCTATTCAGATTTTCTATTTCTCCATGTTCCAGTCTTGGTAGGTTGTGTGTTTCTAGGAATTTGTCGATTTTATCTAGGTTATCCAATTTGGTAGTATTGTCCCCTCTTTCATTTCTGATTTTAGTTATTTGAGTCTTCTTTTTCTTAATCAATTTGGCTAAAGATTTGTCAAGTTTGTTGATCTTTTAGAAGAACCAATTCTTGGTTTCATTGGCTTTATTAGTTTCTAGTCTCTATTTTGTTTATCATTGCTCTAATCTTCACTATTTCCTTCTTTCTGGTAGCTCTGGGTTTATTTTGTTCTTTTTTTAATTTCTTAAGGTGTAAAGTTAGGTTACCGATTTGTGATCTTTCTTCACCCTTTCAGCACGCTTTCACTGCATCCCATAAGTTTTGGTATGTTGTGCTTTCATTTTCATTTGTCTCCAAGATATTTTCTAATTTCCCTTATGATTTTTTTTCTGACCCATTGGTTATTTAAGAGTGTGTTATTTAATTTCCACATACTTGTGAATTTCTTAGTTTTCCTTCTGCCATTGATTTCTAGTTTCATTCCACTGTGATTAGAAAAGACACTTTGTATGATTTCAATCTTTTTAAATTTATGGTGCCTTTTTAATGGCTTAAAATATGGTCTTAGAGAATGTTTCATGTAAACTTGAAAAACATGTGAATTCTGCTACTGCTGGGTGGACTATTCTGTATATGTCTGCTATTTCCAATTGGTCCATGATGTTGCTCAAGTCTTCTATTTCCTTATTGATCATCTTTGTCTGGTTGTTCTATCCATTAATGGAAGTGTTGAAAGTGAGATATTGAAGCTGCCTACTGTTACTGTAGAGTCATCTATTTCTTCCCTTAAATACTATAAATGTTTGCTTCGTATATTTTTGAGTTTTGATGTTCAGTGCATATATGTTTATAACTGTCATATCTTCTTGATACCGTCCTTTTATCACTATGTAATGTCCCTCCTTTTTTTTGTAACAATTTTTGACATAAAGTCTACTTTGTCTGATATTAGTATAGCCACACTTGCTCTCTTTTGGTTACTATTTGCACGGAGTCTTTTCCCATCCTTTCATTTTCAATCTATGCATGTTTTAAAATCTAAAGTGAGTCTTATAGACAGCACATAGTGGAATCCAGTTTTTTTATCCATTATGCTAATCTATGTCTTTTGAGTAGGGTGGGACCATTTATACTTAAAGTAATTACCCACAAGGAAGTACTTACTTTTGTCATTTTGTTCTTTATTTTTTGTATGTCTTATAGCATTTTGTTCCTCATTTATTCTGCTACTGCCTTCCTCTGTATTTAGTTGGTTTTTTGTAGTGACACACTTTGATTCTCTTCTCCTTTCCTTTTGTGAATATTTTATATTTTCTTTGTGGTTATCACTGAGATTACATATAATATCCTGAAGTTATGACAATCTATCTCAAATCGACAACAACTTAACTTCAGCTGCATACAAAAACCTTATGCCTTTATAGCTCTGCCCCCCACTTTGCTATTAATGTCACAAATTTTACCTTTATATACTGTGTACCCATTAATATAGACTTAAAATTATTTTTTATACATTTGTCTTTTAAATCCTGTAGAAAATAAAAATCAGAGTTACAAACCAAAATTATAATAATACTGATTTTTATATTTGTCTATGTATTTACCTTTCCCAGAGGACTTTATATTTTTACTTGGCTTCAAGTTACTCTCTAGCACTCTTTCACTTCAACTTGGACATTCCTTAGCAGTTCTTGTAAGTCAGGTCTAGGGGTAATGAACTCCTTCCACTTTTGTGTGTCTGGGAATATTTTAATTTCTCCCTCATTTCTGAAGGACAGTTTTGCCAGATATAAAATTCTTGGTTAACAGTTTTTTTTCTTCAATACTTTAAATACATCATCCCATTGTCTTCTGGTCTGCAAGGTTTTTGCTGAGAAATCCACTGACAGCCTAATTGGGGCTCCCTTGTACATGATGAGTCACTTTCCTCCTGCTGCTTTCCAGATTCTACCTTTGTGTTTCAACAGTTTGATTATAATTTGTCTTGATGTACGACTCTTGGATTTATCCTACATGAAGTGTGTTGAGCTTCCTGGATTTGTATATCCATGTTATTCCTCAAACTTGAGAAGTTTTATTATTTATTCAAATAATCTATTTCTTCAAAAGAATTTCTCTCTTCTCCTTCTCCCTTGATGCATATATTGCTGCACTTGATAGTGTCCTATAAGTCCCTTAGGTTCTGTTAACTTTTCTTTCATTTTTCTTTTTGTACCTCAGGCTCCATTTTTTCAAATGACCTGTCTTTAAGTTCACTGATTATGTACTCTGCCTGTTCAAGTGTATTCTTGAACCCCACTAGTAAAATTTTTATTTTGTTCATATTATTGCTTTCCCGATTTCCTTTAGTTCTTTGAGTCTGGCTTCATTTAGCTCTTTGAGCATATTTACAACAGTTATTTTAAAGTCTTTGTCTATTAAGTCTGATGCATGTTTTCTTCAGGAGCTGTTTCTGGAAATTTATTTTGTTCTTTTGAAAGGGCCATGTTACTTCCCTGGTGGTCCAGTGGTTAAGAATGTGCATTTCAGCAAGCCTGGCATCTCACATTAAAATGGGAATAATTATGTTGTCTCTTGAGGATACAGATGCCTCTGTAACCCCCTCATATGAAGCTGTCTAGTGTCATATCAAACCACAGGGGTTGGGTGATGGAGTTAGATGTGGGAGAACAAAAAGATAAGTATGATCTTGCTTCATTACTGCCACTTCTGGGCCATTACTCATTTAAACTTAAGCAAAAGACCATTCACAAGGCATTCAATTATACCAGTCTCTCCTCAAAACAGTTATCTTCCAAGATACTAGTCATTTCCTCACATTCAAGAATTTTTGCTCTTCCTTTCACGACAGTCTCTCTAAATGCTCCTAAAACTACCACCATTCTAGGAGAATTGCTCTAGTCTTAGAGTTTCTTGAATTCCTCAATCTCATTCCAGCTACCCACTTTTATGACTCATTATGAAGACAGAAGATCCTAAACATTAATATTTACTCATTGACAATAACCTATCCTTTGAACTCTCACATTCTTCTACTCCCTCTATATCTGTTCTCTCACTTCATGAACACTTCAGCCATAAACCCTCTTTTTGTTCTTAGTCTGTTAGATTCCTCCTAGATTAGCTTCTTTCTGATTTTAGCTTGTATCGCAAAGCACATAATTTCAATTGCTTTAGTATGCACTTTCTGGCCACCTAACCAGAAATTCTTCTACTCTTAACTCTACAATCTCTTAATCCTGGATTTGGCCACCCACTTGTTCTACTTCTATATCAAGAAACTTGATGAAAAAATAACCAGCAAACATGGATTGACACCACCAAAAATTCATGGTGAAGGCTGGATGCAAAATTTTTCTTCTTTCTTTTCTTAACTGAAGCTTTCAAGTCTTTATTACCACTTTCAGAATATTCTAAAATCATTTCACTCAGTAGATGACCTTATCTTGTATTTCACATGAAAAAAATGGACTCTCATATGATAACCCTACTATTTTTTGTTTATTTGATTTTTTTAAATTGAATGAATTTGACATGTAACATTTTGTAAGTTTAAGGTGTACAGTGTGTTACTTTGATACATTTATATATTGTAATAGGATTGTTGTAGTCATATTTATCACATTAAATAATTATAGTACAATATTATTATCTATATTTGTCATACCGTACATTGGATCTCTAGCTTTACTACTTGTTACAAATTTAAACACCGTCAGTCTTATCTGCCCCCCTCCAATTCCTTAGTAACCACCATTTTACTCTCTGTTTTTTACAGGTTTGACTTTTTTTGGATTCCAGATATAAGTGATTCATGATAACCCTTTTAACTTCCTGCCACCTCCACCCCTTATCTGCAAACTTATTTTCACTTGCAGCTATTTCTCTCTCTTGTTCCCTCCAATTCTTAGAGGAATGGGTGTTTCTCCTCTGTTCGTAGTAAATTCCTTAACCTATTTCTGAATCTCCAGCAACCAACTGGTTTTCCTTATTTTCTCCCTCTTACCCTCCTGTCCTTCATATATTCCTTCACCCCATACATATAACTCAGAAATGTTATAAACATTCAAGGCTATGATGAAATCTGTTGTTCTACAACCTATATCTAGAAACTCCAATTCAGAACTCTACCTAGGCTTTTAGGTCCATATTTGCAACCATCCATTGGACATTTTCACCTGCATGTCCCATAGGTAACCAAACCTAATAACTAAAATCTAATTATACATCTTATTTCCCAACCCCTTAAATCTGAACCTTCTTCTCCATTCTTGGTTTCAGTTCATCAGCACCACTATTAATCCAGTCTTCTCTTCCAGATACATGGGTATCATCTTAGAATCTATGCCATCACCCTCAGAAGTGGCCTACATTCATATGCCACCTGCTTTTCATTCTATCTCCTAAATAAATCTTAGATTTATTCCCAAATTTATTCCCAATGCTTAATTTAAGTCCTCATTTTGATCGCTTGAAATGATTGCATTCATTCTTTCTTTTGTAAATTGAAGCATATGTACATATGTATTTAATATATGTATATTAATAGAAATATATATATATATTAAAATGCAACTTGATTTGCCACTTATTTTTATATTCCTGGATCTTAGACCATTGCTTAGCATCAATGTATGTTTGTTGAGTGAATTCTCTATCCTATTTATCCCCTATCCCACTGTCAGGAAGACCCTTCTAAAGCATATATTAAATCCTTCAATAAATTTTGAATGAATAAGAATACGTACAAACTACATAATCATAATCATAGAGATAGGGCTCTAATCTACCTTCACAGCTTCTTTTCCTATACTGCCCTATAGTTCCTTCTGGAGCCATAGGATCACCTTATGGTACATAAAACATACCATACATTCCTCACTTCCAAGATTTTATTATATAATATTCTCTCTCTGCTTGCAGGATCCGTCTTCCCTAATTTACCCAACTCCTCCTAATCTTAGCTAAAGGGTTGGGCTTAGTAGTGGGCTTATGACCTGATCCTTCCAGACTGAGATAGATGCCTCTTCTCTGTGCTCACATATTATCCTGTACAGATCTCTACTGTAGCACTTAGTATGCTATGGTAATAACTTGATCTTCCTTTTTTACTTATTGAAAGTTCCTTAAGGACATAAACTATATTTTATTTCAGCATTCTTAGAACCTCATTAAGGACCCAGTACACAGCAGACACTCAATAATGTTTCTTAAATAAATCAAAATATTTAGAGTTTAACATATAAGAATATATAGTATATATTTTTTCTTCCCCTGTTCTTGAGAAATGTAAAAAAATATTTCCCTTTCCCCTCTTTAAGATAATTGCTGCTGTGAGTGAAAGTTTCTTCCATGGCAGATAAGAGATTAAATTACAAAAGTTTTCAATTGCTTACCACCGGCCAGTGCAGAAAGAAGAGGAGACAGAGAAATTCCTGTGTCTGCCTTAACCCAAGAATATCTCAATATTCCTTTTCCCTAATTCTGTGTTTCCTAACTTTCCTAGAGCAAGTACAGTATTGCTGAAGTTTCTTAATGAACCTAATGGGAAAATAAGAAGAATAAAAGCTGGGAGTTTTTGTTTTGTTTTTTAAAAAGTGATTATGCCTTATACATAAACTGGAAAGGAAAAGAAATCCAAACTTCATTTCAATAATTGAGAAAGGGCTTCCCTGGTGGCGCAGTGGTTGAGAGTCTGCCTGCTGATGAAGGTAACACGGGTTCTTGCCCCGGTCTGGGAAGATCCCACATGCCGCGGAGCGGCTGGGTCTGTGAGCCATGGCTGCTGAGCCTGCGCGTCCGGAGCCTGTGCTCCGCAACGGGAGAGGCCACAACAGTGAGAGGCCCGCGTACCGCAAAAAAAAAAAAAAAATTGAGAAAGTGCCTGTCATTATCCCATCTCTGTTTCTCTTGTGCACCCCTAATGAAGACATCTAGCCCATTAAGTTTACCTATATAACTGTGAGTATTCTTTAGTAAATCAAAAGGAGAATCACAAAGAATAATGATAATTTCTGAGGAATGCAGTGAAGTATGTATAACAGCTAGTTTTATAGTAGATGTATCAAATGGAAAGGAGGAAGGGAATTGTGTAGTTCCTATATTTATGGAAGAAACTAAGAACCGCATGGCTAGCATATTTCTTAGACTTCAGAATTCCACAGGCTAGTAAATTTTTTTTTTTAATTGAGGGAACCAACATAAGATCCTCCACTTTCAACTGCCCGTGCAGGAATAATTTAACATAGCAGGCCTTAGGCTGTTTATCTTCAGAAAGGCCTATTTGCAAGGCTGGCCCTTCACAGCATCTGGGAACTTGATTTTTGAAAACGTTTAAGTGATAAGATTCTAAATGCTGTGCCAGCCTACTTAGACTGTACCATGAGATTTATGGTGAATAACTACTTTCCTTCTGAGAATCTGAAATTTTGGTTGACAGAGGGTGCCTATGTAACCAGCCCTTAAAAAAAACCCAAGCTCTTGAGTCTCAAATGGAGTTCCCCATGCCAAAACACTGCAAGTGTGTTGAGTGAATTTTTGAAGCTGGAGACGGTGCACTCTGTGTGACCTCTCACAGGAGGGAAAGAGCGTAGGAAGCCTGCACACAGATTCCTCTAGACTCCACCTGATGTCTTTTTCCATTAGTGATCTGGCTGTGTATCTTTACAATGTCTCTGTAATAAACCTTAGCTCTGAGTATGACAGTATACTAAGTCCTGTGAGTCCTTCTAGAGAATCGCAGAATGTGTGGGTGGCATTGGGGACCCCCAAAACACTAAGTAATGATATTAAACAAGCAAACAAAAAACTCTATGATCATCATTCAATGAATATATATGTTAATAAAATTTTGCTCTTTATTCTGACAGTACAGAAACATGGAAACAATATCAGAATAAAGGACAGAGTTTTAAACGGAATAAATTTAGCATTGTAAGAAGTTCATTACATTATTCTCATTTTGCTGTAGACCAGTGAAAACCTTATAATGGACAAATAACAGACATGTGCCTGGCAACTACCAGACCAAGTAATTTTTGCCTGGGTATACCTTTCTTCCAATTTACTTTCTTTTGAAACTGAAAGCACTAAACAGAAGTTTTATGTGTACAGGAGTAATTTTAAAAAGCTGAACATTCTGGTAAGTCACTAAAGATTTCACTGAAATAGTTGATTTTTAACTGTTACATTTAAAGAATGGAAGACTATTATAAATTAATAACAAATTTAGTTCCAGGATATTTTAAGATTTGTACAGTCCTCGCACCAGCCAAATAACCATGTAAAAAAAAAACACAAAAAGGGCTTCCCTGGTGGCGCAGTGGTTGAGAGTCGGCCTGCCGATGCAGGGGACACGAGTTCGTGCCCTGGTCCGGGAAGATCCCACATGCCATGGAGCGGCTGGGCCCGTGTGCCATGGCTGCTGAGCCTGCGCGTCCGGAGCCTGTGCTCCACAATGGGAGAGGCCACAACAGTGAGAGGCCCGCGTATCGAAAAAAAAAACACACAAAAATAAAACTAGCTGAGATAATAATACTTCTGACTTTCAGTTTGTCATTTTATTTAAAAATTATTTATGGAAGATAACATTCTTATCTTTCCTCAATACAATCACCTTAAAATGAATTCTTCCCACAGGTCACAATGTTTTTAAAAAAGATAACAAATAAAAATCTCAAATTTCATCCATTAATATATCACTGTGTTTTAGTTCTTCAAGGCACTTTCTAACAATATAATATTTTCCATTGCACAAGACTCAAATTCCATTTACCAGGGTAAATAACTTTCAAAACCAAAACCACATACCTTTTGCTGTAGTTCTTTTACTGCTGAATCTCTATCCATGCATGCCTGTCGAAAGGCTTCATAAGCTTTATTGAGTTGCTCGCCAATGTTTTTATCCATTCCTCTCTGTCCTGTAGCATCACTATAAATGATGGAGTAAATGACAGGTCTGGAAAATAATTGAAAAATTTAGATAGCTATTAAGTTATATAAATCTCACTTTAAAAATGTACCTCAGGGCTTCCCTGGTGGAGCAGTGGTTGAGAGTCCACCTGCCGATGCAGGGGACATGGGTTCGTGCCCCGGTCCGGGAAGATCCCACATGCCGCAGAGCGGCTGGGCCCGTGAGCCATGGCCGCTGAGCCTGCGTGTCCAGAGCCTGTGCTCCGCAAAGGGAGAGGCCACAACAGTGAGAGGCCCATGTACCGAAAAAAAAAAAAAAAATGTACCTCAAAGACAGTTCTATATGGTTTATCATGAACATTATAGCACCAAGTACTATCAAGTTTTATAAAGGCAAAAAAGCCTCATTTAAAATCCTGATCAGATATATTGTGAAACCTTAACTTCTACAATTTTTAAATATTTTTTACTAATGTTTAAGGAGCAATTAGGGTTCCAGTTCATAAAGATCCTACTTTGCACATGGTATTCTAGAAATGCAAGCTAAAAATGGAAAAATATAAAAGGCCATTTGTTATTACTCTTTATTACAGAAATGCACAACAGGATTAGCAATGTGAGAAGGGATTTCTTTTTACTAAATGGACAGTTATTCCCACTTACAAGGTAAATGCTTGCTACACTGAAATTAGAGCAAAATTAAGTAGATAAATGTTTGTGGATGGAGTTCACACTGTTGTTATCACAGAGCAATTAAAATGTGTGAAAATGCTCTTATTTTAGCACAAAATCTAGGGAGAGCTGCCGTTGGACTCTACATTAAAAAAGAAAAATCACATCCCATCAGTCCTACCCCTATGCTCTATTAGTTTGCCAACTTTTTTGCTATTTCTGAACTACAGGTGATTTACTCAGTGGAGGTAATTTATTTTTATCATCTCAACTTGCATAACATCTCTAACGACATTCCCTGACTCTGAGCAGAGGGTCATCTAATGACTGATTCTTCCTGTCAAGCTGTAAAAACCACACCACAGAGCCTTTCTCTTAATCCTCTGAAAGCCAGAGTAGACAAAGTTCTCTATCAGTCATAGGGGATTTTGGGGGTACCAAATTATTTCACTCCCTTATGATTAGAAATCCTTCATAACCGTCTCTAACCTTTTATAACACCTTTATTTTATTGTCAGGTATACATGCTTTAAAAAACTTTCAGTATTTTACATTAAGATGTTCATATAACATAAACTCACCATTCTAAAGTATACACTTTTGTGGTTTTCAGTATATTCACAATGTTGTGTAACCATCACCAATATCTAATCACAGAACATTTTTATCACCTCAGAAAGAAAGCCTGTACCTATCAGCAGTTAGTCCCAATTCACATCTCCCCTCTATCCCCTGACAACCACTAATCTACTTTCTGACTCTATGGATTTGCCTACTTTGGACGTTTGGAGTCATAAAATACATGGCCTTTGTCTCTGGCTTTTTTCATGTAGCATAAAATTTCCAACCTTTATCCATGTTGTAGCATGTAACAGTACTTCATTGCTTTTTATGTCTGAATAATATTTCATTTTATGAATATACTACATTTTGTTTATTCATTTCTCAGTTAATGGACATTTGGGTTGTTTCCACTTTTTGGTTATTTTGAATAAAGCTACAATTTGTGTATACATATCTGTGTGAACATATGTTTTTAATCTCTTAGATATGTGCTTGGGAGCAGAATTCCTGGGTCAGATAACAATTATGTTTAACTTTTTGAGGAACTGCCACAAAAGTTCCAGACGTTTCCACAGAAGCTGTACCATTTTATATTTCCACTAGCAACGTACAAGAGTTCCAATTTCTCCACATCTTCACCAATAATTGTTGTCCATTTTAAAATTATATGCTAGGATCCTAGTGGGTATGAAGTGATACCTCATCACAGTTTTGATGTTGAGCATCTTTACAGTGCTTATTGGCCATTTGTATATCTTCTTTGGAGAAATCTCTAGTCAAGTCCTTTGCCCACTTTTCATATATACATACATATATATATAATTTGTAATATTTTCTCCCATTCTATAGATTATCTTTTCATTTCTTTGATAGTGCCCTTTGACGAAGTTTTTAGTTTGATGAAGTCCAATTTATCTATTTTTTTTTGTTCTTGTGCTTTTCATATCATATCTAAGAAACCACTGCCTAACCCAAGATTACATGGATTTTCACCTGCATTTCCTTTTAGAAATTTTATAATTTTAGCTTTTACATTTAGATCTTTGATCCATATTGAGTTAATTTGTATAATATGGTATGAGGTAGGGCTCCACATTCATTCCTCTGCATGTGGCTAGCCAGTTGTCCTGGTATCATTTGTTGAAAAGGCTTTTCTTTTCCCACTGAATGCCCTTGGCAGCCTTGTTGAAAATCAGTTTACCATAAATCACAATGCCCTTTTAAATACCTAGGTAATATTTCAATCCCATCAGCCAGTCTTTCATTTTTTTTTAAAATTTATTTATTTATTTATCCATTTTTGGCTGTGTTGGGTCTTCGTTTCTGCGTGAGGGCTTTCTCTAGTTGTGGCAAGCGGAGGCCACCCTTCATCGCGGTGCACGGGCCTCTCACTATCGTGGCCTCTCCTGCTGCGGAGCACAGGCTCCAGACGCGCAGGCTCAGCAGCTGTGGCCCACGGGCCCAGCTGCCCCGTGGCATGTAGGATCCTCCCAGACCAGGGCTCGAACCCGCGTCCCCCGCACCGGCAGGCGGACTCTCAACCACTGCGCCACCAGGGAAGCCCAGTCTTTCATTTTAAGATACTAAATACACTCCTAAGTTATTTTCTAGGCTTGATAAAAACAATTTCAAGGATTTTATTATGGGGATTACAGTGTCTTTACCTTGTGAAGCAATGAAAGAATGATATATTTTTTAGGCACTCCACTTGAAATTTGTTTTTACTGCTACTTCTGATAGATGGAAAAGATGAAATACTGTTAGGATAATTAACATTGCCAGGATCTCTGACATACCGTAGACACTACGGAAACATGAGTAATCAGCATGAACACAAAGCATCACTTCGAGTATTTATTTAGATATTATCATTCAAAAAATTGATTTAGGGTGGCTTAAAAAAAACACAAGATTAAAAATAAGTATATAAGCAGGAAAAGAAAAATAAGGGTAGGTAGCTAAAGGGACTATAGTATACTGTAATATGCTCATGCAGAAATTAGATGATTTAAGTAGCTAAGTGGCTAGGTTGTCTATCACTGTCTTAATAAGCTGCAGATGTCATAACAAATTGTCAATGTAAACCACACCTATATTTATCTGGGACAAACAAGAGGCTTGAATTGGGAACCCATCTAGTTTCTTGTTTTGTTCTATCACTGGCTGACCCTGTGAGCTTAGTTCAGGGCCACTAAATCTTTTGGGACTCAAGTTTCTACCTCTTCAAAACAAAAAGAGATGTCTGGATTTAATTTCTAAGAAACTTCTTTGTTCTACGGTTCTTGAGTCTGTGAATCTAAAAATGCATGTCTGTTCCATCAAGAAGGTGCATTCTTGCTTTTAAAAATGTAAATACAGTACTAAAAACAGCTGCATCATATGCAAGTAAATCATGTGCAGCCTTCATTTCAGTTCCTTGAATTAGATCACACAAATGTCACTAGGAAGAGTTACTGAGTAAATTCCACATGGATGCATCCGATTTCCTGAAATAAGAATGTATGCTGGGGAGATATGATTCAGGTCAATACAACTAAATAAATGATGCATTTAATTCCTTTCTCACAACAAAGAAGAAAATTGGATGTTAGATCAGTGACACTGACCAGAGAAAAAGGAAACAGTCTCTGGGACGCAGTTAATTAAATTGGACAGATTTCAAATATTAACACTCTGAACTTTAAAGCCACTTGTTCCTCTATTTTTTAAAGCATTTGTTAAGTGTAAAATTAATTTCACAATTTAAGAGGCAGTCACAATTCAATTACATTTTGGTATGTCTTCTGCAAAACTTGCCAGGCTCCAGGGAAATGGTTTTATTTACAATAAACATGCTCAAACTCAAATCAAATGGCCACTCTCATCCCCTAAACCCAGGAGGTCCAAGCTAGAGCCAGCTCTGCCTTGGAAACATTCTTCTAGTTATGGCTTCACTCTTTTAAATGTATTTTAAGGGAAGCCTTCCGTGGTAATTTCTTTATTTCTGGGTTTGGTTTACTAGTTTCCTCATACCACACAAGGAAAAACTTAACTCACTGATGCCCAAGACAGTATAGCTGGGTGGGCAGAATACAAAGCATCCCACCCCCAGGGTAATCCTGGCTTCAGGATAGTCCTGTCACACCTACCTCTATTCCTCTGACAGAAGTCCCTTTTTTCCTTTGGGTTGTTCCTGTAAGATGGAAAATGGAGGGTGGCAAGTTCCTATTCTGCCTCCCAGGTCCAGCATGTGCTTGCACAGGAAGAAGTACTAAGAAAATCCCTGGGCATCAGGCTGCTTCCTCTTTCATTGATCCTTGGTTCATAACGAAACTGTTCTAGGATAGGAGAATCAGCCTGCATGAGGGCCAATAATTTTATTTTCCCTTGGTAAAATTTCCCAGCTCCAACAAAGCTGTGTCAACTTACTAGGGCCAAACTTTGATTTCAATAAAATATATACCATTATGATTCAATTAAATTAGAAAAACTGAAGTAGTTGTTTGCTTAATACATGTAAGGCACTATGTGGGATGCAGCAAGGGGCTTTAGGGATAGTGCCACCTTAATGTTGTGTTCCTTTTACAAAGTTTTTCACCAGCTCTTCATTTCCTGTTACTCGTATTCCAATCTGACTGATAAGGCTCAGAGGAGTTAAATGACCTGCATACAGCTACAAAGCTATAAGCAAGTGACTGGGACTAAATCTTTGAAACTCTTAGTTCAGCTGCAAAGTATTCTCCTAAAATGCCATGATGGATATTTCATTCCATAAAACATTTACTGAGTGCCAACAAAAAACAAAGCCTGGGCTGGCCGCCACTGATGTAGTGAAAACAAAACAGACATGAAACCTATCCTGACGACGGCACCATTAGCTGTAACTTAAAGAATATATATGAGTACCTGGAGATATTTAAAGGCTAGAGTTTGGAAAGGAAAGTGCTCACATCAATTTACAAGGTTTAGGAAAGGCTTTGAGAGGTAGATGGCATTTGACTTGGGTTTTGAATTATGGGTAGGAATGACCTCACCCATTCCTTTTATTTGACTGTCAAATAGCAGTCATCCTTTCTAAAACAGGTTCCTGACAATTATAAAGATGTTTTTTTTGTGCTAGATAATATCCATTCTTCACTAAAACAGCCCAGGATTACACACATTTCTTATGCATTGTTCAGTTTGAATTTCCAGATCAGGACAACTCTGCAAACCTGAGACAATTCTTAAGTATAACAATTATGGTTACTTATAGAAGTGATTAATTAGGCTAGTCCTTGTCCATGATGCTTGAAAAGAAGCAAGGGTAGTAATGGAATACAGGACAAGTCCTATATCTGCTCTGGACCTCGATTTTCCTTGCTTTTAAAGTGAAGGGGTTACAAGACAATCTCCTTCAACTTTATGACTAGACAGCATTTCTAAACAAATACAGAGTATAGAAGCTTTTGCTTGGCAAATATAGTGATTTTTCCTCATAAATGATATCATAGATTTAAAAGTTACAAGCCAGTTGATATGGTAATTCATTTAAAGATAATGAGAAGTATGGAATAAAGTTATGTGGGATGTCCTAGAAGAGACATGATACTGTGAAAATATGTGATATGAAAATACATGATGTAACACTGTGAAAATTAATGACTTTCTTTATTTCATAACAATTATATAGTCCCTCCTAACACTTTACTAGGTAGAATGAAAAAAAAGTACAGGCTTTGAATTCAGATCTCAGATCTGCAGTTTTCTAGCCATTTACTTAGCTTTTCTGAGCATTAGTTTTCTTATACATAGTTTGTAGGTTTATTGTGAAGACTGAGATCATATATGAAGCAATATCTGTTAACTGTTCCTCAATATCCATTCTCTCCTCTTCTAGTATTCCTGATTTTTAGCTGATGTGGTCATGTGACTGTGTTCTGGTCATCGGCAAGTAAGTATAACTTCCAAGACAAGCTCTCTTCTTTTTCCCTTTCCCAGTTGGATGGAATATTGTGGTTAGTCACCCGAAACACTGTGGTGAGGGCAACACTTCCAGGATGGTGGAACAAGGAGATGTGGAACAACAAGAATGACAGGTCCTTGACACTGTGGAACTGCCAGATCAGCTCTGGACATCTTATACTTTGAATTGTAATACGTGAGAGAAATAAAATATCTGTCTTATTTGTTTAAGCCAGTGTCTTTGGGGGTCTCTTAAGAGAGGAGCTGAGCTGTATCCTAACTGGTACAATATTCAAGACTGGTTCAGTGCTGAACACACAGTAGGTTCTCCTTTTTCCATGGGAAAGAGACAAACTCATAGTCTTTGCCTTATAAGCTCTAATTAGAGCTTATAATTTAGTAAGGCAGAAACACATGGAAATGATTAACCATATTAACAGATCAATTATAAATGTGTAAAAATGTGTAAGCGTATCTTGATAGGTATCTGGGAAACATAGGTAGAAGCATTTGTAGGAACTGACCCAAAGGCTCATTCAAGATTTGTACATTTCATTGTATTTAAGTTTTATCTCAAAAGAAGAAGAAAAGAAAGAACTGTTAAATAAAGAGTATGAGCAGGAAAAAGGCTCAATAGAAAGAACAGTTAACATGAGAGGAACTGTGGAAGGCTTCACAGAGGATCTGACGCTTATACTGGGACCTGAAATATGAGAAGGATTTCAACAAGTAGAGAATGAGAGGGGAAAGAACATTCACTCTGAAGGAGCTGAGGCTCTGAGAAATCACTAGTATAGTGCATTTAGGGACTGGTGGTGAGTATTGTATTTATGAAAGTAAGGTGTATGTACAGACAGGATGGAGAGGTCAGGGTGCTAAGACAGGTGCATAGTCAGGGCCACCATGTGTGATTGTGCTGCACTGAAAGATCCCTATAGGTACCGTTCATGTAGACCATAATTGGAAAGAGTTACACCCTAGAGTTACAGAGTGCACTAACTATATAAACTATACTACACAGCAGATTAGATACGGCCAGATTGCAGTAGACCTTGAATGTCACTCTTAAGAAATTTAGACTTTAACTTGCTAACATTAAGGAATAATGGAGGATTGTCAAGCAGGAGATGGATATGTTTTAGAAAGATTAACTGGATATCAGCAGGGAATATAAACAAATGAGGGAGACAAAGTGAAGATATCCATAAGAAGCTACTGCTGTATTCTGAGTGAAAGATGAGGGCTTAAACTAGAGTAGGGAAAATGAAAGATGAATGAATTCAAGAGACATTTTAAAGGTAGAATCAATAGGATTTGTTGGCCAACTGGATCTGTACAACAGACAAGAAGGAAGCGTTCAGGGCCCAGCAATTCTGAATCAGTTGGCCTGGGAAGGAGTCCTATAATCTATATTTTAATAAGTAATCAGGTTATTTTCTTAAAGATAGTTCACCAGCCATATTCTTCAAAAATTAGGCAAACAGTGATGCTAGTCAGCCACAGAGAAACAGGAAGAAATACTGAGGGGGAGAGGAGAGGATATTGAATTCAATTTTGAACAAAAGTGCTAACAGAGACATAATTAACAACAGTCAGGAAAAATGTACCAATTGAGTGATAATGAAATCTAAAGGAAGAAATGATGGCTAAGTATGCCTTCCTCCTGCTTATATTCTTAAAGTTTTTAATGTCCTCTGATACTGGTTGACAGTCAACCAGGCCAAAATCTTTTTACCAAAAAAGAAACAAACAAACAAACCCCTTACATTTTTTAAAAGAAAACAGTGGAGGGAGAAAGAAGCAATACTTGTTATCGTACCACTTTGTGTCACAAGATGCACACTTTTTTTCTCCCAAATATAAACCAAAAAAGAGGATAGGCCCACTGGACAACGTCAGAAGGAAAACTAGGATATGCATAAAATAGTAAGGCATTTTAGTATAAGTCTGTTACCTTATATGAAGAGATTATTAGCCAAACAGGAATGTTATCTAACGTTCTGTTCTGTTAACATTTATACAGTGTTAAATGACAAGAAAAATAACTTTCTGGTAGAGTGAATGTGTTATTTTTCTTAAGTTTCTCTCTTCTACTCTACCAAATTTATGATAATGAAATAGTATTATTAATGATCTTTCACAAGAGTAGAACATTTGTACCTATCTTCTGGTTTTAATTTAAAAAGTGTGAAAAAATATTTTCAGTAATCTTAAAAAGGTCCCGCCAACCAGAAGAGATGACACAGGTTGCACCAGATTCATAAAGGGCAAAGTTGTTTTTGAAAAAGAAGTAGTTAAAATCTCATGAGTTAACAGATTAGGGGCCCCTCCAGCATCTCTGAGTCATTTACTAAATCATAACCACTACGAAAGGAGAGAGCTCTTCTATGAAAAGAGAATGAAACTTCAGGAGACAGAGGACCTTTTCACAAAAAGGTCTATTTTCTCTTAAATCGCAGTTGAAATCGCTGAACAGTCATTTAGCCTTGAGAATATTGCCAATGATAAATGGGAACAGGCAAAAGCCTACATAATTATAAGCTGTACTCTGTGCTCTTAATTACCAGCACAGAACTCTACGGCTCTTCATACGGCTGCTTTTAATTTCCCTGAGGACACCTAGAGGCTGCTGGGCAAATGTTTGCAAGTCACAACTTGTCTTATTAGAAGTAACTGAGAGAACTCCAGTGAGAAAATAAATAAGGTTTCAGAGATATCCAGATCTCCATTCCTAGTCATTCCCAAGATGTTTAGGTTGTGACTTTAAATGTATAATATGATAGAAGTTTAAAACCAGATACAGTATTTTTATACCATGCAACACACTTTCTTACTCCTACTGTTGAATACTCCTGAAGACAGGACTAAAAATCCCTGGGTAGCCTGACAAACCAACTTCTCAAACCTGCCTCTGTGCCAAAATTACCCAAATCTCTACTCTTTTCAGGGCCACTCCAGTTTTCCTCAAACGTGAATATTCAGATCTAGTTAAGTCCCAGATCCCAAATGTGAATATTCAGATCTAGTTAAGTCTAGCTTGTTATGCTACCCTACTGTGGAGGAGCAAGAGTTTATTAAAAAATTTGATTCTGTTTCATTTCCTTTTGCATCTGGAAAAAATTAAAAAGATGCTATAAAATAAGATTCCAAATCTTATTTTTAACTGAGACCACATCTTGTGTAAAGTGTGTTAATTTCTCTCTTAATACAAGTTAGAGAATCAAAATTAAAAAGCCTAGTCAACCAAAGATAGAATCAGAGTTGAAGTGCAGAAAACATGTCCAGTCTAGATATGCTTGTTGATGGGTGAGAGTAAATAAGCTGTAGCCTTTCTGTGGACCTCGGTTCCCTCATCTGTCCCAGTTTAGAATGTCTGGGGTACAGCATGCTGTAGGACATGGGTTCCCAACCTGTCAGTACATTAGAATAATCCAGGGCAGTTTCAAAAAACAGATCAGCCACCCCTGTCCAAGACTTCTTGGATCATAATTTTTTTTGGTGGAGAGGGGGCGGTGAGGGGAGGAAGAGGGAGAAGCAAGTGTGAAAGATTTAGAATCACTGCCATAGGGGATCAAGTCATAACTGGGAAAGCACTGTACTCTGTAAAACACTATACAAATAGGCACCAAGGCGGGGAAATAGGCTTTCATAAAGTGTCCTTCTGTTCCACAGTGATCTGCTTTATGAACTGTTCCAAAAGAAGTGTATAGAATTGAGAAACAAAAATAGCAGTTGCTAAGGTAGATGTTCTTAAAAAAAAAAAAAAAGGTATTTTGATACTTTGGCAGATGGTCCAGAGCAACAGCACTCTTGTTGATCTTGGTTCCATGAAATTCCCACAGTTCATCAGTCTATGTGACAACTGTTTTCTCTATTAATGGAAGAGACACCATTAATGGCATTTGCACTGAAGTTCATGCTGAAAGAGAAATCTGAGTGTGACCAGAGTTCTCCCACCAAGCAGTCCTTATAACTTGATTCTACCCCTACCAATACTCTAAATCATCTCAATTCTATTTAAATTCTCTAACTATCTACAGATAGTTTAGAAAGGGCATAGATCCCAGTGCCATGCCTTCAATCTGAATAGGCACACAGCTATGAACCAGAAGGACAATCTTAGTCTTATAATTGAATGGGAAGCTTCCCAACAGTGGTGGTGGTTCCCTATTTCCTCCTGGGAAACCTTAGGGACGGGGTAGAGACTGACACCTGCTGAGGTAAAAACTGCTTGCTACTTTACATAAACTACCTTATTTTAATGTTCCCTTTCCAGATAAGGAAACTGAGCTTCAAAAGGTTAAATACGTTGCCTGAGTTCAACGAATGAGAAAATGGAAGACCCAGATAAATCCAGGTCTCTTTGATGTGAAAGTCCAACATCCTAGCTCTTTTCACCCTAATTTAGTTTTTATTTTATTTTTAATCAAAGCATAACACATCTACATTTTAATGAGTAAAATAACTTTATAAGGTTTAAGAAAAACAGTAGTACCTTACTCTCCTCCCTTCCCATTTCCTGCTTCACCTTGGCAACAATTTTCAGCTCTTTTGGTTGATTCCTCTTTTTTTTTTTTTATAAATTTATTTTTATTTTATTTTTAATTTTTGGCTGTGTCAGCTCTTCGTTGCTGCACACGGGCTTTCTCTAGTTGCAGCGAGCAGGGGCTACTCTTCGTTGTGGTGAACAGGCTTCTCATTGCAGTGGCTTCTCTTGTTGTGGAGCACGGGCTCTAGGAGTGTGGGCTTCAGTAGTTGTGGCACGTGGGCTTCAGTAGTTGTGGCACGTGGGCTCAGTAGTTGTGGCACGCGGGCTCTAGAGTGCAGGCTCAGTAGTTGTGGTGCACGGGCTTAGTTGCTCCGCGGCATGTGGGATCTTCCCTGACCAGGGCTCGAACCCGTGTCCCCTGCATTGGGAGGTGGATTCTTAACCACTGCGCCACCAGTGAAGTCCCTTTTGGTTGATTCTTTTTGGTATTATCTCTGTATCTCTAAATAACATGTTAATATTGCCACTACTGAGTTTTCAGTTTTACTTGTCTTCCCACTATGCAAAATAAGGATTCAGCTCTCTTTAAAATCTCCCCTCCCTTTATATTCTCTCCATTCTCCTCATATAGTTATATCCTATTTTTTGGTTAGATTTGCATTCTACTTTAACTTTCTTATGACTACGTAATGCTATTCACTGCTGAGCCATATAATATACTATGGCTCCTTTTCCTTTCCTGAAAAACATTTTTCCTGAAAAAATTTCTTGTTTGTTTCATTTCTTATTATCATTACTACAACTCCTCAATCCACTGAGACACTTCAATTATTCTATCAATTTCATCTTCCTAGAAGAATCTCTCCTTGACCTTTCTGACTTGCTCAAGTCTAGATTTGTTGATTTCTATGCCTAGAGGAAAGCCTTCATCTTGAGACTTTCTTTCAACTTGAATTTGATGATTCCCTTTATTCACCTCTCTCTCTAGCTGAATCCCTCATTTTCAGTATCCCAAATCTTCATCCTTCTTGTTTTACTCCCCAATTTGGTGGAGTAAGCCCTCTAGTAGCTTCCTGATAAAGTGCCTGCAAAGTAAATTTTTTGAGACCCTTCATAATGGAAAATATCTTTACCCTCAGATTTAAAGGACAGTTTGCCAGGTTAAAAGTTCTAGGTTGGAAGTAATTTTTCCTCAGAGTTTTGTAAGTTTTACTATGCTCCCTTTTGTTTTTGTTGAAGTCCAGAGCCATTTTGATTTCTGATCTTGTACTTAACCCACGTGGAAGTTCACCCTTCAGTTCTCGCAAATTTTCTTGAATAACTTTTTGAGCAATTTCATTCCTTCTGTGTCCCTTTCTATGACTCCTACTATCTGGATGTTAAATTTTCTCAAGTGGTACTCTAACTCCTCCCACCCTCCTTCTTCTTGTTTGTTTATTTATTTATTTTTAGCTGCATTGGGTCTTCGTTGCTGCGCGCAGGCTTTCTCTAGCTGTGGCGAGCGGGGGCTACTCTTTGTTGAGGTGCACAGGCTTCTCATTGTGGTGGCTTCTCTTGTTGTGGAGCATGGGCTCTAGGTACCCGGGCTTCAGTAGTTGTGGCATGCAGGCTCAGTAGTTGTGGCTCGTGAGCTCTAGAGCACAGGCTCAGTAGTTGTGGCACATGGGCTTAGTTGCTCTGTGGCATGTGGGATTTTCCCGGACCAGGGCTTGAACCCATGTCCCCTGCATTGGCAGGCGGATTCTTAAGCACTGTGCCACCAGGGAAGTCCCCCTCCTTCTTTTTAAACAAACATTTCTTCCCTTATTTTATAGATAAAAATATCTTAAGCCTGTTGTCTTTGACAACCAGCATTATGATACCAAATGATATCTAACCAATCCTGAATAAAAAGTAATAATCAAAGAAAGTAGTGGTGCTTTTGGAGCTCCATTGAGGCTGCAGGTGTATGAGCCAAACAATGGTCTACCACCAATTGCCCAGTTCAACCAGAGCAGCTCAACTGTGATTAGTTATATACATTGGGATTTCAAGTTTGAAAAGAATCACAGGCCTAAAGGTAGATTTCCACCACCTCCACCCCTAAAATGATTTATAAATCTTTAACAAGTCTACTTTTTGTGGACAAGTAGAGACAAGTGTGGGTGATTTAGTAAGTAGAAAAAGGTCCTCTGCTGGGTTTCCCCCACTGCTGAGACTATTCTGCTTCTGGGTAAGTATTCTACCAGGGTTCACACTTGTGGTAAGATGCCAGTTCAAATCTACAGAAGCTTCAGGATGGGGGAAGGATCACATAGAGTAAATATGACGTCTTCCACTCTGCCCTAGAAAAGAAAGTCACCTGCTTTTCCCAACCCCTCGGGGTATGAATAATAATAAGAGTTCATATTCTATCTCAGAAAAGTTGCCATCTTAGCAAACGAAGAGGTGAATAAGTGAGATACATCCTGTCTTTTCTCTATCTTAGCTCTATGTTTGCCTCCTCACTCACACAAAGCAACAGAAGCAAAAAGCAGAAAATAAGTCAACAATGTAGTATATACACATAAATAAAATAACATCCTCTGTCTTAGATGGTTAAGGTAAACCTTTAAAGACACTTAAAAAGTATGTATGTTTTCCTTGCCTGAAGAGAGGAAATGGAAGAGAACTGTCACTCCTGACATTTACTTATGATCATTTCCCACTTTTAAGAAAGTTCCATAACACAAGCAGCCAATTCCCCAAAATGACAGCTTGCATTTCTGTTCTCACTTTCCAGGTTGTAAACTTCGGTTATGGATATACCCATAGCACACTGCACTACACTGTTACTATGTTCCAATCAGGCAGCTAAAGTAATAGAAACTTAAATATCATAGATCCAGTAGTGTCAGAATTTGGATATCGTATTTTTTTCATAAGCTGGATTGCTAAATGCATCAGGATAAACAAGGTAAGACAATCCCACTGATCAAACCAAAAGCTCCCCAGACCAGGTTCTCCACTTTGCTGGATGTTAAAACTTGGTGAAACTTTTTGTGCTATCTTCTAAGAGTTAAAAGAAGACGTTATAGCCAAAGACCACACCCATGAGTCTCAGCTTTGCCTCATTTCCTTTTTTATCTCCAGTAGGACCTCTCTCAAACTGTTTATCAAATTCTATGGGTTGAAGTGCAAAACTAAATAGTATTAACACCAAAAAGGAAATTAGGCATGTGATGTTCTACCCATCTAAGGTAAACATAAACACTGCATTGCTCAGTTGTGGTTGGTTGAATCCCTGGATGTGGAACTGCCAGTATGGTGGAACCACAGATACGGAGGAACCTTAGATACAGAAGGCTGACTGTAAAATATATGCAGATTTTCAGCTGAGCAGAGGGTTGGCATGCCTAACCCCTGTGTTGTTCAAGGATCAACTGTAGTTAGAATAGTGAAGTTTTACATCAACAGGCTATCTATTTTTCACCATTTCCTTACAGATAATAGGTATGCTTTTAAAAAACATGCAAGTCTTTATTTATTTAGGGCATGCCCCCCAAATTATGCCAATAATTATCTGTTCTAGATTAATAGATGATAATTTAAGATACTCAAATATCCAAGCATTGACATAATGCCTGTATTCTTCTGTAAATAACACTTACGAGTGTCTTGAAGTCTCCTCCACAGTTCACAGATGTACACTGCTAAACTCCATTATCTAAGGTAATAGTCTTGAAAGTAATCAAAAAATATTTAAAATAATCATTTATAAAAGTTAGTAACTCTACCAAAGATTACATAATACAATACTATCCACATATTAACAGTAAACCATTAGCTGAGTAAAACGGTGGGCTCTGGTTGGATGGTTTGTATTCCTTAGAAGCCAGCCCTGTTCTTACGTGTGTGCAGAGGCCATGTACATACCTAGATGGTGCTACTGATTTTCACTTCAAATTAAATAAGTAAAAGCATGCTGAGCTTGCATATGTTCTCAACCACTCCTTTTGAAACTCCCCTATGGGATTTGGCTAGAGTAGAATGTCAGCTTGGTTACTACCTCTAAAGCAAGAAATTTCCTGGCAAAATTGGGAAGCTGATGACAACAAAGTGAAACTGATGCTTTCTCAGTTGAGTATCCCTCCTGGTTTCTTTCAGGGCATAGAAGAGCTTGCCCATGTAGAAGCAACACTCCTTCCTTCATAAACTGGAGTAGAGAAGAGAAAAAACAGTAAAACACTTTATTATCAGCCTCAGTCTACCTACAGCATTTTCCCAGAACAGGGGGGGGAAAAAAAGGTGGGGGACAAAAATAACCAGGATCAGTACAGCAGTTCTTCTTTCTTGACATTATTGGTGTTTCACACCCTTTCTTTTACAAGGATTTACTCTAAGGAGTTTTTGTTTGTTCGCCTTTTAAAGTTCTGGACCTTTTAAAGTTCTGGACCTTTTTGCTGAATATTATTGCTGTTTTTAAGAACAATGTACAATTGACCCTTGAACAACATGGGTTTTAACTGCATGGATACACTTACAGGTGAATTTTTTTCCCACTAAATATATACTACAGTACTATACTATCTGAAGTTGGTTGAATCTGAGGATGCAGAACCTCAGACACGGAGGGCTGACTATAAATTACATGCAGATTTTCAACTGCTGGTAGGCTTGGCACCTCTAACCCCCAAGTGTTATTCAAGGGTCCACTGTACTTTCAGATGGGTTCATGAGTGAATTCTTTCAGACCTTCAAATAGAGAGCTCTTAAGCTGTATTTAAACTACCTCAGAGCAGAGAAAGAAGGAACTCTTCTCAATTCTTTTTAGAAAATCAGCATAGCCTTGCTATCAAACTCTGCCAAAGATAACAGTAAAAAGATAACTATAGATGAAACTCAATTACTGATTTTAAATAAAAATATGACCGAAAAGAAACCTATATGCTTAAATATTACACAATGACCAAGTGTAAGGTTGGTTCAAAAAGTAGAAATCAAGGGTAAAAATGAACTTATTTACAAAACAGAAGTAGAGTCACAGATGCAGAAAACAAACTTATGGCTACCAAGGGGGAAAGGGGGGGAGGGATAAATTGGGAGATTGGGATTCACATATACACACTACTATATATAAAATAGATAACTAATAAGAACTTGCTGTATAGCACAGGGAACTCTACTCAATACTCTGTAATGGCCCATATGGGAAAAGAATCTAAAAAAAAAAGTGGATATATGTATATGTATAACTGATTCACTTTGCTGTACACCTGAAGCTAACATAACATTGTAAATCAACTATACTCTAATAAAAATTAAAAAACAAACAAACAAAACAACAACAACAAAACCCCCAAAAATCTACTAAAACAATTTTCCATTCTAATAGGTCAAGGAAGAAAAGCACATGATAGGCCATGATAGATGCCAAAATGCCGTATGACAAAACTCAACTTCTACTCCTGATAAAAATGTTTAGTAAGTAGTAATGAAAAGACATCATCTTGACAACAAGAAATATACAGACCAAATGAACATTCAACATCTGTTAGTTAAAACTGTTCTCCAAGTGCTAGCCAATGCAAACAGACCAAAAGAAAAAACAAAAACAAAAAAACCCAACTTCAGACACAATCCAAAATCCATTCCCTGCAAAAATCCCAGTAGCTAGAAATATTAAAGACACTTCCTTGATAAATAAAATTATTTGAAATTTACTCTAAAATTCATATTTAATGATGACACAGTAAAAACATCCACAAACTAAGAAATATGATAAGGATGGCCTGAATCAATGTTATTATACACCACTGTTCTGGAGAAGCTAGAAATTTATTAAACCAAAGAAAGAAAGAAGTATAAGGAAGGAGATAAGATTATATTTAGATGACTGTTTCCCTAAAATTCAAGAGAAAAAATTTATTACAATAAGTTTAGAAAGTTGGCCAGATATATAAATTATCTACATACCAGTCACAAAATATTACTGGATGGCTAAAATCCCCCCCAAAAGTTACGTTTTAATGAAACATAAACAGTTTACTTTAAATTTTACCTGAGAAGAGAACGCAATCACCAAGGATATTTTGAAAAAGGCAAATGAAGAGGGATTTGCTTTATGAATTACTAAAAAGTGCCTAATCAAAGAGATTGGTATTTGTATAGGAAGAGGCAAATAGAACACAGCAACAGAAGAATCCAAAAAAAAAAAAGACTCATGTACAGGTGGAAATTTACTATATTAAGGTAGTATTTCTAGTCAGTTGGGAAAGAATTGATTTCAGCAAATGATTTCAGGGAAAATGGCTAAACCCTATCTTATACAATGTACAAAAATAATTTTCATATGTTTTAATGAGTAAAGCATACAAAACTATAAAAAGAATTAACAGACAATACAGGAAAATATTTTAATAATTTTTGAGTAAGGACAGCATTCTTAAGCGATACAAAACCTGGGCATTTAAACCAAAGACTGATAGTTCTTGAAAATATTTGCCATATAATTCACAGAGGATTAATATATCTGTATCCTAATGAAATACAGATAATTTTGTAGAACAAGAGCAAAATATATAGACAGGCAATATCAAGAAATGGTTAACTACATATGGTACATCCAGGCAAAGGAATACCATGCTGACATTAAGATAAAGTAGAGCTACATGTGGTAAGATTTCCACTATATATTTTTCATCTGAAAAACCAGATAATAGAACTGTATGCATACATAATCTCATTTTCATAAGAAAGCGAAACAACATGTTTACATACACATGAGAGATGTGGAAGACGTTGGAGTACCTGTGGTTGGGGAGAGGGCTGTGAAGGAGTTACATTTTCTGCTTTATGCATGACTATCACTTTAGGGTTCTCCTCCCCTCCCTAATGAGAGGGGCAAAATAATTTTTCAGCAGAATACAGAGCTTGCTTCTCTGCTACCTCTCGTTTGAAATGTGTATTCCAACCGTGGTAGGGAAGCAGATCACGTTATTTTCCTTCACTTTCATGTCATTTCACTTCCTTTACTACCGGTTTCTCTCTTAAGATATAACTTGTCAAATGAATCTGTGAGATAAATGACACTTGACATAGCAAAGGCTGCTCTACTTCTGCTTGTTACAGCATAATAAGAGACACAAAGACTCTTTGGTTTGAGTGTCTTCCCCCTTCTTTCTTCACTTCGTGACAAGCACAGCTTGTGACACCCGTAACTCGTCGCTAGTCAGTTTACGCCGCGCTGGGGATTCCACCTAACGCCCGGTTCCCACTGGGGGCAGGGTTTGCTTCTGCTCTTTCCGCCTCAGCCATCTATTCTCTCCGTGACCCTCCGGGAAGTTACCCAACTTCTCATTGACAAGGCTATGATAACACCCCACAGGAAAGCTGAGAGCAAAACTGTGCAATAATCTTGGGGGAAAAACAACAGAAAGAACCGACGAAGTTTTCGGAAGAGTAACAACGATAGTACTAGCTTCTGCAAGGCTGCCCGCCTCCTCAAAGGAGGCTGGGACCTCCAGGCGGGGTCCACTGCTCACCCTGATATCGCAAACCCTGCCTCCCCGGTGGCTAGCCAAGAAGTCAAGTCACCGAGAGCAGCCGACGCGGAGTCGGGCAGGATCCCTCCCCTGCTGCCGTCGCAGCGGGGTCCGTCGTTGCTGCGCTGACGTCGCGGGCCCGGAAAGCCCCTCCCTGGTCCGCTCGGGGATGGGGACCCAGGTGGTTTCTCTCGCACTAAGTCCCTCCCCACTCTGAGAACTGGTTGTCTCTGCAGCTCCTCGGCTTCTCTCCCTGCGGCGCCCATACGGCCAGCGTCGCTCACACACACAAGTTCTCTGTCGCCGTGCCCGACGGCTTCGGACACACCAACTAGCTCACGAAGTTTCTTACTCACAGTTCAGGGCTTCCGCGCCGCTCTCTCACACCGCGGGTCGCCGGCGCCCGGCAGAGTGACTCCAACCGGAAGTTGTTTTCCGTTCCAGTTCAGAGGGCAGCGCCTGCGCGCGGAGCATTAACCCCTCACCCTCTACCTCTCCAGGCCTGGCCTCTCCGGCCCCGCCCCTCCCCGCCCCGCCCACTCTCGCCCCTCATCCAAGCCAAGCCCCGCTCATCCAAGCCCCGCCCAGCGCAGCCCCGCCCCTCCTCGCAGGGAAAACCACAGCCACGGAAAGGCATACAATGTCAAGTTTAAAGGTCACCTGAGTGTGTTGGCTAGCTTTTTGCCAAACAACAAATAACAGGGTCTAGCATCACCCAGTGTGTGAGCTGAGAATCACCTGAGAATTACGCAAGAATCACCTGAGAGGCTTGTTAAAGATGTAGATTCACCCCTAGAGATTCCCAGAGTTCAGAGCAACTGGGGTGAAGCCCAGGAACCCGAATTTTCAACATATCCCTATATGAATGTGATTAAGGTGATTAAGCTCCACACTCTGAGAAAAATTACACACACACACACACACACACACACACACACACACATTTGGTTTTCCCCCAACTAGTAACACCTTTCACTAAAAGTACTTGTTAAAGTTGAATGATTGCTACATGCAAGTAGACCTTTAACATTTCCCATGACTTACGATTCCCCATTATTCCATTTCCTAACCATGCTTGAATATTCTCCAAGATAGAAAGTTTAGACAGATAACTCAAGAAAAGTTTTAGCTCGAATACCTACTACCTCAGGCAAGTTGCTTAACCTATTGAACATTGATACTCTAAAATCTGACAAATGACAATGATAACCTACATCACTGGATGGATGGTTGCAGAATCAATCCATAATGTAAGCAAAAGTCGTGGTAAAGTTCAGAATGCTCTGTAAATGAAAGGTGTTGTCTGGAATCACTCATGTCATGCTGGCTCCTTCCCACCACCAAGGTCATCCCGAGGACTCCTTTCAGGAAAAGAGCAGTCAAATCCACAGCACATGTGGAAGCTTCCTGAGAGCACTGAAGGCTGGGACTCTCTACATGGACTGGAGCATAACTGTTCTGGGTCAATGCATGTAGCACTTTCAGAAGCTTCCATGGTGATGACCTACTATTTATTTAATTAAACATTATTTTTAAAACTCACTATTTTTGCATATATCTGACAAGGGTTAATGGTGTTTGAAAAAGACTTTATCACCAAGCACAAGCATACTAAGGGTGCTGAAATAGTGATTTCATAGTAAAGATTAAAATGACCATGAGTACTGTATATTGTTGTCAGGCAGAGCCTGCTCTAGAGCATAGCTCTATATCCATAGACTTGATGAAATTTCCAAAGTTGAGAACACTCCTGAACACTCCTGTAACACTCCTGTCCTAGTGGTCTTGGCTAAGCCATACCTTGACAGGTCTTCAGTCCATCCAAGAATCTTTATTCATCCTGAAAGTTGCAAGGCTAGCCCTGGAATCTTGAGCTCCTTTTTTCTAGTCATGCTGTCCCATATAACTTAGAAGCTACTATCTTCCCAGGGAGGTCCAGGATCTTGCTCCTCCTAGGATAGTATCTTTTCTCTGTTAGAGCAGAAGGATGGGGTTCTGACTGCCTCAGTTTCTCCCTACATTTCTGAATCATGGATGTTTATACTTCTTTCCTTAGGCCAGTAAGTCCAAGAATTTAAAAATTTGCCAAATTGCAGTGTATTCTACTTGGTTAACTTGAATATTGGGCTTATTTTTTAAAGTCAAAGCCAAAACATAATTTAAAAACCTTTTTTAAAAAAAACAACAGAAACTTCTTGTGTATAGCATTATGACCAGTGAACAGTTTTCTTGTAATAAGTAATTGAGTTAAACATGACAGTACAGCACATTTTAAAAAAGAATTTTTAAGAGTAACTTTAAGTTCACGGTAAATGTGAGAGGAAGATACAGAGATTTACCACATACTCCCTACCCTGAAACATGCATAAGACTGTTTCATCATCAACACTTCCCATCAGGGTGATACGTTTGTCACAATTGATGAACCTACATTGACATACTATTATCATTCAAAGTCCATAGTTTCCATTAGGGTTCACTCTTGGTGTTGTACATTTGATGGGTGTGGACAGAAGCATAATGCCATGTATCTATCATTATAGTATTATACTACAGTATACTGGAGGATACTAGTATACTCTATACACTCTGACATGTATCCATCATTATACTATCATACTATACAAGAATAATTTCATTGCCCTAAAAATCCTCTATGATCCACCTATTCATCTCTCCCTCTCCCTAATCTCTGACAACCACTGATCTTTTTACTGTCTCCATAGTTTTGCCTTTTCCAGATTGTCATATTGTTGGAATCATACAGTAGGTAGCCTTTTCAGATTGGCTTCTTTCACTTAGTAATATGCATTTGAGTTTCTTCCATGCCTTTTTATGGCTTGATAGATCATTTCTTGTTAGCACTGAATAATATTCCATTGTCTGGATGTACCACAGTTTATTTATCCATTTGCCTACTGAAAGACACCTTGGTTGCTTCAACTTTTGGCAAGTTGAATAAAGCTGCTATAAACATTAGTGCACAGGTTTTTGTGTGCACATATTTTCAACTACTTTGGGTAAATACCAAGGAGCGTGATTGTTGGGCTGTAGAGCAAGAGTATATTTAGTTTTGTAACAAGCTGCCAAAGTGTCTTCCAAAGTGGCTGTACCATTTTGCATTCCCACCAGCAATGAATGGGAGTTCCTTTTGCTCCACATCCTCATCAGCATTTGGTGTTGTCAGTGTTCTGGCTTTTGACCATTCAAATAGGAGTGGAGTGGTATCTCATTGTGTTTTAATTTTCATTTCCCAGATGACATATAATGTGGAGCATCTATTCACATGGTTATTTGCAATCTGTATATCTTCTTTTGTGAATTATCTGTTAAGGTATTTGGCCTATTTTAAAATTGGGTTGTTTGTTTTCTTATTGTTGAATTTTAAGAGTTCTTTTTATGTTTTGTATAACAGGCCTTTATCAGATGTATCTTTTGAAAATATTTTCTCCCAGTCTGTGGCTTGTCTTTTCATTCTTTTTACAGTGTCTTTTGCAGAGCAGAAAAATTTAATTTTAACAAAGTCTAACTTATCCAGCACTGCTTTTGAGCAAATTGAAGGAGCTACTTTGACTATTTCTAATTTAAATAGTAGAATTTAATAATACACTCAGAATCTAAAACTGAATTCATGAGCATTTTGAAATATGAAAGTGCTAAACACTTTAAATAAGGAAAGAAAAAATTAAACACACATTTCTTAACTATATATTTTTATCTCTTTCCACTCCCATGATGTTGTAGTCATGAAGAGAAGTGGCTGCATACTGCTCCAATGTCTGAAACATGCATAAATGCTGGGGTAAGTGGATGAGTTTGTGCTAAAACAGTGTCAAACATTTTCCTTTTTTTATAATGATGATGAATTTTTTAGAAATGACATACAATATGTTTTATTAAGGTTAGGAATTGAGTTGGGATATTCATTTGAGGAATAATTCTTTAAAACTGACATAATTTCACTCTAATTTTCCTTATATTATTATATACCTCAGGTTAACAAGTAGTACTGGAGGGTAGGGTGGAATGAAAATGAGAACTGCAGCTTTATTAAAACCATTTCAGGACCTGTTTTCAAAACTGCTTAATATTTTATTGAGAGTTCTGAATATAAATCTAGAAACAAGGAAAGCTGCCAGTATAAACACTTACTACAACTAACTTGGAATGCCAGGTATGCATCAATGGTCTTAGTCAAATCTTTGATGCGAAATATCACTATTAATAGAATCTGGTTGACTTCTGATTTAGGATGACATCTGGACTAGCTGTTTTTGTCTCAGAGTCTCTGAATTAAATGCCTAATGAAAAATCAGAAAAATATGAGAACTCATAATAGCATCAAAAGGCAGGATTGATGACCAGACCCAGCGCATATGGCTGAGAGGCTGTGCCCTGTACAGGGCACTCGGCTGAAATAGGTGCTCACTCACTTGCCAAGCCTTGCTACCTTGGGCTTGAGTCTTCCAGAGTTGCTATAACCCTGCTGATAAGCATCCTACTGACAGAATTTGACAAGATTTTCCACCACTTGCAAGAACTGTAGGGCTGAAATGGACATGAAATTTGTTGTTTGAAGGTGAGCAAACCTGTGACCCTGAAGGATAGTAAGAAAGCTATCTGCTTCATGTCACCTACTAGTGAATTGGACAGTAACCCCACTACTATGTGTTACCTTCAAGTACTATTTTACAACTTGTTGCCTCATTGTCCCCCATTAGTACGTGTTTTTATTATCTATTGATATTTTTGAGTTCTGGTTTGGAGTATATCAACATGATCCCAATGGGAGTGGACAGATGTGATACTCTGTATCTAAGGATATGTGAAGCAAATAATGGAAGGGCCTGGGCAGATAGAGCTGTGTGTTTGACTCTCTGGGAGTTTAGTTTGTCATACATGGCTCGTATCAAGGAAAAGACCAATGATTTTTTCCTGATTAACCAGGAATTCTCTTCTTCATATTAAAACAACTAGGCAATAAGGGTGAGGGATCTCTGCCTCAGGCCAGTATTCATAGTGACAAAGTTGGTAAATGTTAGCTTTAGGTCCAAAAGTTAGCTGTGAACTATGCATGTCTTTATGTCTCCCAGCTCAAGATCTGTGCTGAGGAGCTAGTAGAAATCAGGAAGATAATGAGAAGAATCAAATAAAATCCACACTTCTGGTTAGTAAGGGCTACACAAACCTTGGAATGAGTTTAATACAAGATATAATATACTTGTATTAATGAGTGTAATACAAGATAAAGCATCCGTTTGAAAAGACTGTGCTGCACAAAGGAAGAAGAGCAAAGTCCCCCCAAATCCTGAGAAAATGAACACTCTAGAAAATGGTTTGCCAGAAGCATAAGTAAGTGGAAAGAATCCAATTTGTATTTTCTGTGATACAAGAGTTGAAATCTAAGGCATGATATTGAGCTAAGACAAGAAGGGAGAAATAAAAACAAAGTTGGGTAAGTTAAGGCTGTAAGGACACAGAACATGCAACATCAAAATTCAAACATTATTTGAACATAATAAAAAATGGAATCCATACTGCAGAATGTTAAATCAATGATTAGAGAAAAAGCTTGAAAAACTCTCTCAAAATGTGAATGGAAAGGAGAAATAGATGAAAACCATTAAATGTAATAGTGGAAAGATAGTGCTCCAACTTCTGAAAAAGAGATCCGAGTAAATGGAACAGAAATAGCAACTAAAGATATATCAGAATATATCCGAAGTAATACTTTGATATAAGACAATCAGAGATGAAAAGAACTCAGTGAGTCTTGAAATGTATTAATGAAAAGAGCCCAACATTTTGACCTATCCTGATAAAGATTGTAATGTTAAATTATGTATCCATTCATTTATTCAGGAACCATTTTGTGAGTGCTTGCTATATGCTAAAAGTTAGGGCTACAAAGATTACCAAGTCACAGTTCTACCTTAAAAGAACTTAGTTGTCTATTGTGGATGATATGCATACAAGAAACAGGCAATTGCTATACAATGTGGTATTACACCATAACAATAAGGGTAAGAATAGGGTACTCAAAAAACACATTGGAGAGGCCTTAGTCTAGTCATCAGGGGGTGAGAGAAAGCTTTCTGAATCTAAAGTATGGAAAAAATTCAATAAGAATACAGATTAAAAAATGAAACTATTTTCAAAGGAAGAAAAAAAATGAAAAATAGACTTAACTTCAACATTAAACTTCAGAAGCTGAATAGAATAACACGTACAGCAGCCTGAGAAAGATTTGACTTACAAAATCTATACCCACTCGAATTATCATTTTCATAGGAAAGGAAAACTAAGACATTCTTAGATACCTTATAGTTCAGAGATATTTCACCTATGTCCTGAAATAACTGGACATACACTTCAGTTAGTCAGAAGGGAATCAAAGTGCAAAAACTAAGAAAGGTGAAATTCTGATATAAAAGAAATATCTGTAAATATTTGAAATAATTTAAATATTGGATTAGGTAAAAACTTGTTGCAAATATAATGAGAATATTAAAAATAATCTTTAAGATATAAGGTCCAAGTATAAATAAATAGTTTAGTAATAATTTGTTCTAAACTTCCTGATTATAGCAACAAAAACTCAAGTGGGTAGAAGAGAGGTGGCAGGAAGGAGAAAGTTCTAATTTACTCATTTTCTTATCTTCTATATGTGAAAACAAGGAAATGATAGGCTCTCATTCTAACAATGATATTATAATTGAACATATATTATTTTAGATTTTTAAAAAAAATATAAAGGTAAATAACGACAAGTAGAATTAAAAGCAATTATACTCCAATAAAGCCATTAAAAATTATATGCTTATTGTTTATGTTTATGTTTTTGGCCGCACCTCATGGCTTGTGGGATCTTAGTTCCCCCACCAGGGATTGAACCCTGGCCCTTGGCAGTGAGAGCAAGGAGTCCTAACCATTGGACCACCATAGAATTCTCCATTTTTTCATGCTCCTCAATAGAGGAGAAAGAAAGGAAAACATTGCTCATGTAATGAAGATGTAAAACTCATCCAATAAGGTAACTCTTGTGAACACTCCTCTGCAACATTGTTTTTGCATGCATATACTCTGTTCTCATTGTCAACTCTGTCCTCACTGTCACACTCTGACTCTACTGACACCCCTTGTTCAGACCATCATCAAATTCATATTTACTACACAATCTCCTAACTATTCTCCTAACTTTTTCTCTTGTCAAATTGTAAATTTTATTATGTTCCTTTAGCACCTAAAGTCACTTTCTATTAACCTTAGAATAAAATCCAAACTCTAAACATAGTATGAGGTTTCTTCTTACTTCTCCAGACTCATATCCTGCCTCTTCTTCTGGCTTCTTTCAACACCTCAAATGCTCCGTGTTCTGTTTTTTTCAGGTGTTTGCTAGTGTGTTTTCCTCATACTAGAACATGTTTCCCTCACATTTTGCTTGGTCTATTAAGGCCTCAGCTGAATGGTCTGATTCAAAGCAGGGCCTCACTTGACTTCTCTTCCAGATTAGAACTATGGGCTCCTATTTCACCCTGTCCTTTCCCCTTTATGACATGCCTCACACTTGAAATTCCAAGACACATATTTGTGTGTTTCTGAAGTTAGGATGGCTATTACAACTAATATTAAAGAAACTTGTAACACAGTCTGAGGCCTAGATGATCATTGCCCTCACAAAGGCAAACTCAAGCTGACATAGGCTAATGCAAGCAGGCTATAAATGAGAGTTCTCATTAGAATTGCCCCAGTCATATGTTGGTATTGTCATTTACTAACCATATGACCAACCCCGAGCTTCAGTTTCTTCTCCTGTCAAGTATAGATTATAATAATACTGGCCTCAAAAGTTGTGTGTGGGGCTTTCCTGGTGGCGCAGTGGTTGAGAGCCCGCCTGCCGGTGCAGGGGACACGGGTTTGTGCCCCGGTCTGGGAGGGTCCCACATGCCGCGGAGCGGCTGGGCCCATGAGCCATGGCCGGTGGGCCTGCGCGTCTGGAGCCTGTGCTTCGCAACGGGAGAGGCCACAATAGTGAGAGGCCCATGTACCACAAAAGAAAAAAAAAAAGTTGTGTGTGTATGTGTATGTGTACAGTGAGATAATATATGAACAGGGCCTGGATTATAGGAGGAACTCAATAAATATTAGCTAATACAGTTGACATTTGAACAATGAGAGGGTTGGGGCACCAACCCCCTATGCAGTTGAAAATCCACATATAATGTTACAGTCAGCCCTCCATATCCATGGTTCTGTAAGTGCAGATTCAACCAACTGCAGATCGTGTAGTACATGTTTATTGAAAAGAATCCACGTATTAGTGGACCCATGCAGTTCAAACCCATGTTGTATAGATAATATCTGTAACTTAAGTAGGTCGTTCTACATGCAGTTGATTTTTAATTTAAGTAAGTAGTCAGAATTATCATTTAAAATGTCTTTAAAAGTTCACCCTAAGGAAGTGTAGAGATTGTACTTACTAGGAAAATCTCTTACTTTAAATCAATTGTCTTACATATGCCCAAAAAGCCAAAGGAAACTGTAGACCAAAAAACCAAAGGAAATCAGAAAATGTTGTATGAACAAGACAACATTATCAATAAAGAGATAGAAATTGTAAAAAGGAACCAAATAGAAACTCTGGAGCTGAATAGTACAATAAGTGAAATGAAAAATTCACTAGAGGGGCAACAGATTTGAGCAGGCAGAAGGCGTCAGTGAATGTGATTATAAGACAATTGAAACTATCTAGATAGAGGAACAGAAAGGAAAAAAGAATAAAGAAAAGTGCATAGAGCCTAAGAGGCCTATGAAACATCATCTTGTAAGCCAAAATATGCATTATGGAAGTTCTGAAGGAGAGGTGAGAGAAAAGGAGCAGAAAATATATTTAAAGAAATAATGGTTGAAAACTTCCCAATTTGATGAAAGACTGAATCTGTACATTCAAGAAGTTCAGTGAACTCAAGTAGACTAAACTCAGATTCACACTGAGACACATTATAATCAAACTGTTGAAAGCCAAATACAATGAGAGAATCTTGAAAGCAGCGAGAGAGAAGCAACTCTTTATTTACAAGGGATCCTCTGTAAGATTAACAGCTAATTTCACTTTGGAATCATGGAGGCCAGAAGGCAGTGGGATGACATATTTAAAATGCTGGGAAAAAAAAAGAAATAGGTGCCAACCAAGAATTCTATATCCGGCAAAACCATTCTTCAAAAATGAAGGAGAAATTAAGACATTCTGAATTTATGAAAAACCCACAGCTAACATCATACTCAATGGTGAAAGACTGAAAGATTTGTCCCTAAGATCAGGAACAAAACAAGGGTGCTTTTTTTCACTACTGCTATTCAACATTGTCATGGTAGTTCTAGCAAGAGCAATTAAACAAGAAAAAGAAAAGGCATCTAAATTAAAAAGGAAGAAGTAAAACTATATCTGCAAATGACATTATCCTACATGTAGAAAATCCCAAACAATCCACAGGAAAGCTACTAGAGCTAATAAATAAATTTAGCAAAGTTGCAGGATACAAGATCAACACTCAGAAATCAGTTGGTTTCAATATGTTATCAATGAACAATTCAAAAAGAAAATTAAGGAAACAACTTAATTTATAATAGCATCCAAAAGAATGAAATATCTAGGAATAAATTTAACCAAAGAGGCAAATGACTTGTACACTGAAAACTACAAAATATTGCTGAAAAAAATGAAAGAAGACCTAAATAAATGGGAAGACATCCTGTGTTCATGAATTGGAAGAGTTAAAATTGTTAAAATGGCAATACTCCCCAAATGATCTACAGATTTAATGTAATCTGTATCAAAATTCCAATGACTTTTTTCAGAAATGAAAAAGCCAATCTTCAGTTTCATGTAGAATTGCAAGGAGCCCTAAATAACCAAGGAATATTGAAAAAATTAAAAGAGTTGGAGGACTCACACTTCCCCATTTCAAAACTCATTACAAAGCTACAGTAATCAAAACAGTGTGATAAGAGCATAAAGATAGACATATAGACCACAGGAATAGAATGGAGAGTCCAGAAATAAACCCTTACATCTATGGCCAATTGATTTTGAGCAGAGTACAAAGACCATTTAATGGAGAAAGAACAGTCTTTTCAACAAATGATGTTGGAGCAACTGATATCCATAATGAAAATAACAAAACTGGACCCCTATCTCACATTATATACAAAAACTAACTCAAAGTGAAAAAGTAATCTAAATACAAGAGCTAAAACTATACAACTTAGAAAAGACGTAAATCATTGTGACCTTGAATTTGGCAATGGATTCTTAGGTATGATACCAAAATCATAAACAAAAAAATACAATCAAGAAAAAAATAAATTGGACTCTAAAAATTTTTGAAAATAAACTTTTGTGCATTGAAAGACATTATCAAAAGGCAATCTGTAGAATGGGAGAAAATGTTTGCAAATTATGTATTTCATAAGAGTCGTGTATCCAGAATATATAAAGAACTCTTTTATTATATTAGCCTAACAACAGAAGGACAACTCAATTAAAAAATGGGTAAAGGACTTGAAGACATTTTTCCAAGGAGACTATACAGTTGGCTAAAAAGCACATGAAAGGATGTTTGACATCATTAGTCATTAGGGTAATGCAAATCAAAACCGCAATGAGATATCATGTAACATCCATTAGGATGACTATAATAATAATAACTTAAAAAACAGAAAGGGGACATCCCTGGTTAAGAATCCGCCTGCCAATGCAGGGAACGTGGGTTTGATCCTTGGTCTGGGAAGATCCCACATGCTGTGGAGCAACTAAGCCTGTGCGCCACAACTACTGAGCTTGCGCTCTACAACCTGCGAGCCACAACTACTGAGCCCATGCATTGCAACTACTAAAGCCTGCACGCTCTAGGGCCCACCTGCCACAACTACTGAGCCTGTGTGCTGCAACTACTGAGCCCGCATGCTGCAACTACTGAAGCCCACACGCCTAGAGCCTGTGCTCCGTAGCAAGAGAAGCCACCACAATGAGAAGCCTGTGCACTGCAACGAAGAGTAACCCCTGCTTGCCACAACTAGAGAAAAGCCTGCACATAGCAACGAAGACCCAACGTAGCCAAAAACAGAAAACAAAAACAAAACAAAACAAAAAACCCAGAAAATTACAAGTGTTGGCAAGAATGTGGAGAAACTGGAACTTTCATGCATTGCTGGTGGGAATGTAAAATGGTTCAGTCATTGTGGAAAACAATTTGGCAGTTACTTAAAAAGTTAAACATAGGACTTCCCTGGTGGCGCAGTGGTTGAGAGTCCGCCTGCCGTTGCAGGGGACATGGGTTCGTGCCCCGGTCTGGGAAGATCCCACATGCCGCGGAGCAGCTGGGCCCGTGAGCCATGGCCGCTGAGCCTGCGCATCCGGAGCCTGTGCTCCGCAATGGGAGAGGCCACAACAGTGAGAGGCCCGCGTACCACAAAAAAAAAAAAAAAAAGAAAAGGAAAAAAAAAAGTTAAACATAGAATTAGCCCACAATGTGACCCCACAATTCCACCGTGAGGTATATACTTAAAAGAATTGAAAATAGGTAATCATACAATGTAAATGCATGGTCATAGCAGCACTGTTTACAATAGACAAAAAGTGAAAAACAGCCCAACTATCCTGTCCATCAATAGATGAATGGATAAATAAATGGTGTATACATAGACAACAGAATATTACTTGGCCATAAAAGAAATGAAGTACTGACATATGCTACAACATGGATGTATCTTGAAAATACTATGCTAAGTGAAAAAAAGCCAGACAGAAAAAGTCACAGGTTATATGATTTCACTTATGTGAAATACCCAGAATAGGTATATTCATATAGACAGGACACAGATTGGTGGTTGCCAGGGATTGAGGAGAGCAGGAAATGCAGAGCAACTGCTTAATGGGTAAAGGGTTTCCTTTTGGGGTGGTAAAAATGTTTTGAAGCTAGATAGAAGTGGTGGTTGCACAACACTGTGAGTGGACTAAATACCACTAAATTGTTCACTTTATAATGTTTAACTTTGTTATGTGAATTTTACCTCAATTTTTGTAAAAGGAAAAAATAAGGAAATTTGAATAAACTATAAACTGAGTTAATAAAAATGTATCAATATTGTTCCTCTATTGTCACAAATGTACCATACACTAATACGTTAATTACAGGGGAAACTATGTTGGGGAGCAGGGGTGCGGGGGAAGAGGCAGGGTGGTACATGGGAACTCTCTGTAGTGTTTACTCTTTTTTTCTCTAAATCTAAAACTGTTCGAAAAAAATAAAGTCTGTTAGGTAAAAAAAATCCAAAAAACAAGAAAAACCTTTATTGTTCTAAATAACTCTTGGATCAGAGAGGAAATAAAACTGCAGTTAGAAAAACATAAAATAATAATGAAATAATGTGAAAATGATATAAATGTGTAAGAACAGTTAAAATGGTACTCAGAAAATTCCTAGCCTTAAATACTTTCATTACAAAATAAGAAAGAAAAAAAATAAATGAACTAAGCAACCAAATCTAAAACTGAGGAAGGGAAAAGTAAAATAATCTAAAAGGAAGGAAAGGCAGTAAGAAAATAGTAATAAAGATAAAAGCAAAAACTATTTATTTAAAAAAGAGCTAACCATAAATGAGATACATCCAAGAGACTAACCCTTTGACATGTTCAATCAGGAAAAAAAGAGAGAGAAAACATAACGAAAAGGGTTATCCATATGGTTATGGAGATGGTAAAAATTACAATACCATGTATACCAATACATTTGAAAATTTTGATAAAATTTTATTTGTAAACAACAAATAACCTAAACTGTGCGAAAAAATGGCATAAAACCTGAATAGATCAATAACAATAGAAAACGTTGAAAAGCTTTTAAAGAATTACTTCCAAAAGTGCGTGTCAGGGACAGAGTGCTAAGATATGCTCTTTAAACATTTCAAGGAGCCGATAAGTCCCACGAAATTTTTTTAGAACATGGAGAGTTTTGTATTTTTATCAGAAAATTAAAATACAGATGAATTTCACTTATGAATAGGAATGCAAAAATTCTCATTAATTCTTTTTCAGTATGTATTTTCTTAATATAAATTGGTGTAAGATAAATCAATTTGGACACACATTTTGCACACCACTGTTGGTTGTAACTGAATTGTGGTCTGCAGCTAGCAGTGTTAAAATAGGGAGAAAGCTTTTTGCACAATGTGTAGGAACAGCTGCTTTGTCTGAGTGTTGGTTGCTCTGCCTTGATAGGGTTCCTTGGCTATGCCACATTGTTTTCATTCTTTTCTGTTAATCTGAGTTGTGAACTGAATTGTGAAGCCAAAATAATAGGGGAGAGGCGTTTAAGCATGTGGATTGAAGAGAAAATGAGGAAATGTGTGGGTTTGGTTTGCTTTGATCAACCAATTCATTATCTTAACCAGGGCAATAACAAAATATACTTCATAATTATAAACCTACTTTTATTACCAAGGGATGATTTTTAACAACACGTAATTTTTAAAAAATACAATTACTCTATTGTGTAACAACAGGGCACTATATAGTTTAAAGTAGAAAAACCATACAGCTGTCTCTGATGATATCAAAAAGACAATGAATATAGTTTACCATGAAGTCTTGATACACTTTTAGCAAACTAGGGTTAGAAGCATATTTGGTAGTTATTTGGTCTTTATGATTAATGTGTTTATCTCAAACCAACAGCCTACGTCATTCTTAATGTTAACCACTAGGGAAATTCCCACTGAGATGAGAACATGATGAGGTTGGCTGCAATCTCCTCTGTTATTAAACACTGTTCTAGAAGTTCTGGCCAATGTCACCACCAGAAGAAAAAAGAAGACAAAAGTAAATTCTTCCTATCTAGGCTTTGCATGTGAATTACCTAAAATAATTTAGAATAATTTAGAAATAAATAAAATATCAATATAATGACTGGATGCAAGATAAAATTATGTTATCAAGAACTTTCCTGTCAGCAGTAATTAGTTAGAAAATATAGTGGAAATAATACCCCTATCAAGATAGCATCCCTATGACACACATGAAGAAGATAAAATATATTGGAATACATTTTATAATAAACAACCAACCTATGTTTCCTGAGGCCTTAGCACATGGAGAGAAAGAATGTTTGCAGACAGTAAGGTTCTCTCCTGTAAGGATAATTATTTTCTTCAAATTAGTGCATAAGTTTCATGAAGTTCCAACCAGCTCTTTTGGGGAGGAATTTAACATATTTATTTTAAATCTTCCAGTTGGCCATCTCTTTCATTGTCATAAGTGTTTAAGAGAAATAATTGGATGTTGCTCTAGTTGGCTGCTAGCAGGAACTTCAGTCAGGTTAGACCTGGTATACAGCCATAGGTCCCCCCTCCTGCATGGAGGCAGACTAATGTGTGCACCTGTGCCCAGGTGGAAGTGAGCCCTGGAGGGAGTGAGGAGATGGGGTGGGCAAGTGAGGACAAGGAAGACCTAGGAATGAATTCTAAGCTTCTATGAATGACTTGGCTTCTCTGTGATCTTGGCCAAGTATTATCATTTTCCCCCCATCCGTTTGCAGTTTAGATAAGTTAACTCAAAATACTTTTTCAGTATTGTAAGAAGGCAGGGCAGTGGTAACAGAGAGCCATGGAAAAAGAAATGATGTGGATTTATGGTTAAGCTCTGGCTCTACCACTTACTAGCTGGGAGATCCTGTGACCATTTCCCTGTAGCAGACACTCAATAATGGCAGCTATTAATATAACAATAGTAATGATCCTTGAGGTTTAATCTTTTTGAACTATCTACTTATTCTTGAGAATATACTATACTATCTTTAATATTCATTTTTTGTGAAAATAAAGGCCAATTGATAATAGAATAAGACTGGATTGCTATTATTGTGTAAATTTAAATGTTCGAAGGTAGGAAATGCCAAGTTTTCTATAAGGTTAATACTTTACTGTAAAGAAATATTCATAAACATGTGTTTCTTAGAAGATAGAAAAATAGTAAATGTGAGTTAATGTTTGAATGAACACACTGGATCAGGCCAGAATTGACCTTTAAAAATTTAACCAAAAAAAGTATGAATATATACAGTATTTACTTTTCAACCTAGTAAGCGGTATACAACTTAACTTATGCTAAATATATATCTTTTAAGTCTTATGTTATAAAAACCACTCACTGGAGAAGGCTATATTCCAGATATAAACTTAAAAAAAATCATTTCAAATAAAGACATAAATTCTACCTTAAAAGTTGAGAAGAATGCAAAAAGATCACAGTTTAAAATTTTTTCCTTTAGTCTTGGCTAGGGACCCCATTTTTAAAAGGCTGAATTTCCAACTGTGGCAATGAATAAAAGGCATTACTGAATCATGTCATAAATTACTCACTTAACAGAAGGAATTGTAGAGCAAATCTGCAACACGTCAGTTTAAGACATCCAGGCCACCTTGCTAGCTTGAGAATTGGTAGGAACTACTAAAGTTTTGATTACCTCTTCTCCAGGTTACAAGGCTTCCTTCATAGACTATTGCTTTTAAAGAAGTAGGCAGTTACAGGGTCTGGAAGTTTTACCTCGAGTCTCTAGCAGTGCCGCCTCAACTGTCCTGAGATCTCCCTTGAGTTAAACTGGGAACTTCCACTGAGAAATCCCCCGCCTTGAAGACTTCCTTTTTTGTAACTTTCAACAGCCAATCATGGCAAGATATTGAAACAAAGCAAAGACTACCAGAAAATGTTCTGTAAACCACCGTGGCTGTAACTTTGACTTCCTATTGAAGCAAAGATACTTTACTTGAAGAGCTAGGACGTTTTAACAAAAATCCAGAAATTGTAAACCCCAAATTATATTTGGATTAAGCACATTTTCATGTAGCAAAATTTTAAAGTAAGCTTATTTGATAAATGGCTTTTTTTAGGTTTTAAGAAGTCACTTTTTGACCTGAGCAGTATATTTATAAACAGTAGGTGAAGACTAGATTTGAGTATAGTTGTCTTTGCTTCATGGCCTACAGAGGTCACTAGGATGAAGCCTAGTAATATTAAAGTTTATGCTGGATTCCAGAGCCTGACCTCATGTACTTAGAAGAGAGGTGAAACATAAAAGGTTCGTAAGAGCTTTTCTCCCTGGGACCTCAGATTCTCTCTTCATGTGGATAAGCATATATGCCAGCACACTGGGGAAATGCTTTACAAATACATATATTCTTCTCAGGCTACTTGGAGCAAAACATCAAGTTCTACATGCAGATGGAAGGCGGCATATGCACCCCAGACATTTTTCTTTGTTATAAAATTTTAGAGCTGGAAATGTCCTTAGACACCATCTGTTCCATTTCCTTTTTATTACAGATGAGGAAACAGGAGAGGGTAAATGCTCAAAGTCACCAAGAAAGTTAGAGGCAGCATTCAGATTAAAATCTGTCTCTTGAATGAGTGTATTTTTCTCAGTGTAGCAAGTTATTGAACAGGAAAAGGACTATAGCGATTGAGCAGTCTCCTTGTTCAACTCCTGCATTTTATAGATGAAGAGTTTGAGACCTTACCCAAAAGTTCACAGTTAGCAAAAGAACTACAATTTAGAACTTTGGATTCTTGGTCTAGTTTCTTTTCCACTTTAAAACGCCACCTCTCTTAAATTAGATGTTAAATAAACCTGAGTTATTTCTATTCCTGAAGAAATTATTCTATAAAAAGGAAATAATTCTGAATTAATCTAAAGTGATGAATAAGCTTATGATTAAAAACATTCCATTTATTCATCTAACATATCATGAAGTATTAATTTCCTTTAGCACCTTACATTTTATAATGAACTTACTGATATCAAACATTAAACTTTTTTGTGTGTAATGGGAAAATAAAACCTATCTAATACTGTGAATACAGCAAATCAAACAAAAAAGTGAGATAGCCATTGGTGGAAAGAAAAGTTTTTTGTCAAGAATTTACACTTTTGAATTGGATTTTAAAAACATAGGTTTTTAAAAAATTTTTTAATTTTTATTATTACTTTTTAAAGCAGTGCTGATGTCTTAACTGGGAAATGCCCCTTTGATCTCTTTATTCTGTGCCCCCTCCCTCTTCTATTTACTTTGGCATGTGAGCTTGGCATGAGCCCAAGCCCCAGCAGAACTGGCTAATCCAGGGTAATTGGTCTCAACCTGGCGGGGCACTGTTTGCAAGAAGATCCTGAGGCCAAGACAGAGAAGCTATAGTTAGAAACGCTTGTGGAGGAAATTTTGGCTGCGTGCATGGAATTTAGAACCTCTGTCACGGACTGGTTCTGGCTCCAGGCAAAACATGTGAGGCGGATGGAAGTTTTTATCTTTGTTGTCTCTAGTGGTTCCTTTTCCTATTCCCTCCCCCTCCTTTTTTCCTCTCAGAGTCGTAAACCATGTGACTGGAGCAGATAGAAATGCAGAGATTCCTGCAGGGGAGGAAGGAGCAAATTGGTACTGAGGGATTGGCAAGGATTAGGGTCCAATGATTAGAAGAAGGGGGGGGGATTCAGGGGGTGGGGAGCTCCCATCCCAAATGAGACAATGGGAGGCACAAGTCAGGTTCCCATTCAGGCAGAGGTGAATGGCCAAGGGTTTGCTAATCAAAGAATGAAGAAATCACCACCAAGGGACAACAAGGTTCTCTAGGCAGGTCTGGGTGAAAGACGTCCTGAAGAAGAATCCCTGGAAAGCAGAGTCTTCCCTGGGGATAGCGGAGGGCGCAGAAGCCTGTGCTCTTCATTGCTGACTGGGATTCAGAGATAGACTTCCTCCTTCAGGATGGGACCCAGGTGCCTGTAACTCTGGCCAAGAAGTTAGTTAGGCAGCTGGGCTGCATGCGGTAGGTGTTTAATTGGAAAACTTCGTTCAGACTCTTTCAAGGACACCTGCAGTATAAATCTATGTTCCAGGCATGGTATTTGTGGGAGGAACAGACTTTTCTAGCCTCTACTTGCTGGTGAGCTGATGCTACAGGATTTCATTGGCCCATGGCCGCAGCAGGGCTGGGATCTGCAGGGATGATGGATACTCTCTTTTGCTACCACGTCAGTCTCTATAAAGTGCACTGTGGGGAGTAGTTGATATCACTACTTTGCAACTTAACATAAATTTATTCCAAAGTGTTGCTCCAGTGGGGATACTTATATTTTCTCTCTTAGAGACTTGTAGAGTTAAAATGTCCTTATTTAACTGAATTTCTGGTCATAGTGAACAGGGGAAGGGGATTTGGTGCAAGTAGGGAGGAGGTAGGGAAGGGGAAATGTCCTTACTTCTTACAATTCCTCTACTTAAGCTGTAACCTAAATTAATGACGGACCTCGTATCAGTAGGTACATACATTTAGCATGCTTACTCAATAAACATGTATTATCTATTATGTGTTAGGTTCCGTGCTGGGTGTAGGAATTATTAAAATGCTTTTTCTTGCCTTGGAGGAGCTCATGATCTTAAGAAAGAGACAGACAGGCAAACAACATTTTCCTCTGCCTATCGCCAAAATGAGAGCAGAGATACGTACAAAGTGCCGTGTGGGCAGAGAGGCAGTTCTCAGAGCTAGAGCAACTCATAAAGAGATGCCTAGACATCCAGGAACTGAGCAAGCAGAAGATCAAGGGTTAAAAATCAATATTATACCTTTCTGCATATTCTCAGTAAATTCATTCTTTTAGGCTAACCTTGTGGCTTTTTGCTCATTTCCATAGCTTTATAAGTAAACATTTTCTAAAATATTAATTTTTTTTTTTTTTTGCGGTACGCGGACCTCTCACTGCTGTGGCCTCTCCCATTGCGGAGCGCAGGCTCCGGACGCGCAGGCTCAGCGGCCATGGCTCACGGGCCCAGCCGCTCCACGGCGTGTGGGATCCTCCCGGACCGGGTCACGAACCCATGTCCCCTGCATCAGCAGGTGGACTCTCAACCACTGCGCCACCAGGGAAGCCCTTAATTTGGTTTTTAACATTCTAGAGGATTATTTACAGTCTTGATGATAGGTAGATACCATTTTAGTGTTTTGGGTAACTCTCGTTACAAAACAAAGCTGCGAAGTACACAGATGGCCTGAGCAGTTAAGAAGTATGTTAGGCCTGTTAGTTTTGAGACTAGGAATAAAAATACGACCCTGGTTTCCACAGTACTCTGTCATCCTCATTGTATGATGGCTACATACTTTTGACTATCAAAGGAAGAGGACACTTTGTGATGTATGATGAAATGAAGGTTGATAAAACTAAAATCCAAAACTATCTTGACAAACTCATGTTGTAGGCTGCTGCCACATGAACTATAACAGGAGTAATCACTACTCTCACTTACAGACTACATCACCCTACAACCATCCACCATCCTACAAACAAACAAAAAACACGAAAAAATTGCATAAGGCCAGAAAGGGATGGTGAGATGCAATTTGTAGCAGTCATACAAAAATGACTTAAGAGTTTCATCTGAGGTGGTAATACAGGGATGCTAAAAAAATTCCAAAATGAACAGGACCGTTGAATTCCCTCTAGAATGAGGGAAGCACTAGTTCTGCTTTCAGACACATCTTTCCAGGTACCACGCTTTAAAAAGACCACAAACGATTTATTAAATACTCATCCATATTACATATGTATGATTGCAGGAATGGAAGATATTTAGCTTAAAGAAAATGAGAAGGAAATAATAGTATTTATACCTGAATTAAATTCTTCTATAGAGCTCCAAGGTGAACCTCAGACCAGTTAAGTAGGAGCTAAAAGGAAAACAAATTTTGGTTCACTGTAGAAAGATCAACATTACAATAGTAAGAACAATAGTAAGTTACCCTGGGAGATAATGAGTTCCATGTTCTGGGGAAAAATCAAGCATGGGATAAATGACCGCTGCTTGGGAATATTGAAAGGTTATTAAAATCTCAGATGAGATAATAATGAGTAATACCTATATAACATTTCCTGTGGTCCTGGCACAATTCTAAGTGCTTTACACGTATCACCTCATTTAATCCTTAGAAGTATCCTATGAGGAAGGTGCTCTTTTATAGATACAAAAACTGAGGCATAAAGGAAGTTAACTAATTTATCCAAGTGCATGTAGCTATTAAGTGGAAACCCAGACATCTGTCTCCAAAGTCCATGCTCTTAACAAATTCACTATAGTGCAGCTGGGATGTACATTATAATGCACTTTATTGAATACAAATTCCTTCATTTACTGAGGGCACAACATTTTAGAGGCAGTGAGAAGAAATTCAGGTGTTTTCTCTGTCACTTTTTATTCCTTCTTATGTCCAGTTTTGAAAGCTTCCAGCCTGCCAAGAAGTTAATGAACTGAGCATATGCCACCTCCAATCCCCTGCCCAACACCTACCAGTTTGGCCTTAGGATGGGCATGTAAGAATGGTATAATTGGAGACAGCAAGGTGATGGGAAAGGAAAAGGAGGGTGGGGCAGAAGTTGGGCTCCTGTGGAGAAGTGGAGGAGGTATTAGACGTGCTGCCTTTTCTCAAGTGTCAATTTAGAAAAAAAGGGCAACCTTGGAACAGATTCAATGCCATTAGTTAAGGAAGATGACAGTGCACATTTTGTTTCTGCAGATTTACTTAGCCTTCAATTTTTTTGCTTTCTCATCTGTTATGGATTGCTAAGTAAATCTCATAAAATAAAAATTCATCATACTTTCTACAGGATACAAGGTGAACTATCTAGGTCTCCATAAAAAAATCTCTATAAATTGACAGAATTTCATCAGGGAATGAAGGTACCTCACCACGGAAAGGTTTGTTTCAGGTATTATACATTCTACTTTCTCTTTTAGTGGCCAAGGTAGCAATTGTTCATTGCCAAATGGCCCTTTCATTTTGATCTATGTACTGGGATTTCTCTTGTCTGAGGTTAATGAGAATCACCAACCAAAAGAATGAGTCTCATAGGCACTTTCTTTCTAAGCTGAGAAACCCAGAAAATGATTTAGCTATTAGAATAGAGAAAATAGAAGTTACCTGGATCCTTCACAAAGGTCCAGAATTTATGAATGGTGCTTTTGCATTACCTGAAACATATTTATTTTGGATTTATAAATTTATGAAATTGAAATTGCTGTGAGGTGCTTAAGGTCATCAATAATTTTCTATGCGAGCACACAGTACAGTAATTTAGTCCTGATATAGTTTCTAACATTAGCAGGATTAATAGTTCCAACTTGTAATTCTATATAAATAAGGAGATAAAAAACATGTTAGCCCATCTATAGCCTCTATGACACAACACAGTGAGAGAAGAGAAAAGAGGGAGAGACAGGAAGGATAATCCTTAAACTCTGGGTTTTTCTATGGCTTTAATAAAATTAGTCAGGCTTTCAAAGATCTGACCTTTGAAAACGATTAGCTTGACTCCAAGGGGATGTTGGGAGGATTAACCAGCTGAATCTTGCAGAGAGATTTCAAGATTTCTCGTGTGTTATTTATTCTTTGGTTTACCAGTTACGTTCCTTTTTAGTTTGATCATATTTGGAGGGATGCCAGAGGCATGATGAAAGATTTAATAAACATGGGTTCCAAATAAAATCACAAGCTATTGTTTGAGGGGGAAAAATTGAGGTAGTGCTAGAAGTGTAGGAGTAATTGTGTGTGTGTGTGTGTGTGTGTGTGTACATGCTGTTCTTTAGATAACCTTGTTGTATTCCTTTACTTCACAGGGGAAGAATCTGAGACTCAGATTGATTTTCTCGATTAACGGTGTTGACAGCTTTCTAATCTTTGGAATTAGAGATCGTAGATCCAAGATCATCTCTGACTTTACAATCTGAGGATGCTCTTAAGGTTTGGAAGCTGAGTGGAATGTGACTGGAGAACTTCAGATTACTCTGTTGGTGAATGGCCTATGTGCTTTGTCTCTTGTCATTGGGTTTCAGGTTTTAAAACATTGTTTGAATGGAAAAAAAAAATCTTTCTAGAACACCTCCTTCCCAAGTCATTCATTTACTCATTAGTCCTTCATTCATCAATTGCTCTGTGCTGATCACCCCTGGACAGAGGGCACCATAGAACCAAGCTCCACAACATTTCTGTAGCACACCAGAGGAATTAAGTATCACCGCTTTGTTGAGAGACAGTCTAACAGAAGGGTTAGGCACACAGTTTCTGGAGCCTTATTGTCTAAGTTTCAAATCCTGATTCCATTCTTGGATAGCTCCTTGCTTAAATCTTGTAGTAGTTTTGAGGATTGAATGAATGGGTATATCTAAAGCATTTAAAACACTGAGCACATGATGAGGCTATGTGAGATTGTTGTTGTTGTTTATTCTTTGTTATATTTGTATTCACTATCTCTATAAAATCATAATGTGAATTTATACAAGCTTTACAGGAAAAATAGACAAGGGAAATTAAATTATTTAAGCAAGATCTTTTTATTTTTCTATGCAACATCCATATAGCTTTTTCCTTTTCCCCCTTATAGCCTATGTGCAGTTTGGGAAAACACCCCTGATTTCACGGGTAAGCTAGGATTGGCTTAAGCCAGTCAGCACATTACATTTCTCTGAACTTTGCTATTGGGGTGAGCATGTGACCTAAGCCAATCTAATCTGAGTGAATTTCAGGACTCTGCTTTGGAATACATAGCTCACTTTCCCTTTACCTCTTGACTTTCCTATTATGTAGTCCCCAAAGCACTTTTTTGATTGTTTAAGTGAATTTGGGTTGGGTTTTCTGTTACTAGCAACTGAAATCTTCTTGCTATAATACTCAATATAATAAAAAAGAAGTCATGAATAACAGCAATAACCACAAAAAATAGACTTTTGGAGAAGTTGCTATGTGGCAAGCACTGTCCTAGGTACTGATCTTTATAATAACTCCATGAGACAGGTATTATGATTCTCATTCTCTGTGAGTCAAAGAGTGAAACTATGAACACCATGTGCAAAGTATCATGACTGCAGACCTTATACTTCCAGCAGGTCCTGTTTGTGGCATATTTTTGTGCCAATATTTTCACAGAAAACAAATGTAAATGTCTAATTATTCAGGCATCCTCTTCCTTGATCCCCCAGATAATTTTTTAAACTAAATATAGAAGATAATCATTTGGGCACAGCAATACTGAAACTTGACAATTAAGGCCCTTGTGTATTGAGGTTTGAATTTTTAATTTTGTTTGTTCATTTTGCTTTATTTTATTGCAGGTTTAATATGAAAATCCTTTTTTTCTAAAATTTGAATGTTCACTGCCTTTTTTTCTATCTCATTTATTGTAATCAAGATATTGGGCTCACTTGCAATAGATTACTCCGACAGAAAGTCAAACTATCTTTCTGGTTCTTTGCATTCTTTGGGTTTTTAAACAAATGCTTTGAAGGTTTATTCCTCAGGAATGAAGATCTTTTCTCCCCTCTATTATATCAATGAGAAGCCAATCAGGAAACAGACACCCTAGAGTAATTTAAACAGGGAAAGTTTTATATCAAGAATAATTAACTGTAACAGATGGTGATCTATGAAGGGTAAAGATAACTCAAAAGAATACTCTAGGGCTCAGGAGGGTACCCAAAGAGGGAACAAATGTGGAAAAGATCTCTCTTCCCTAAGGCTGAGATTAAGGAAGGCCACATTGGAAAAGGTGTGGCTGTGGACCCCTGGATTGCAGAGAATTTTGCAATCCAGTTGCCCAGACTAGGACTTATCCATAGATACTGGACAAGCAGGAACCACTCCTCCAAAGTGCAGGTGGGCCAAGGCTGGGAAACTGGCTTCTGGGATACCTGTGAGACTCATTGGGAAGCTGTCAATCAAGACGCTACTGAAACTTGATGAGAAGCTGTCTGCACATGTGCCACAGAAACTTGATGAGGGTGAGTGCCACTGGAAGAAATGCAAGCATGAAGCTGGCAGCCGTGAGATAGGAACAAGAAGCAAATGGAAGATACCAGAACCAGTAGGAGAAGTCCTGTTCCTCTTGTAGTGTCTCTCCAGTTCTCTTACTGACAAAGTTTAACATCGTGCTCATTGCAAAGAAGAAATATTCCAACATTCCATCTCCATTTTTTTAGGGCAGACAACAAAGGTGGCTTTGGAACTAGGAAGCAATACAGTTTTAGCTGGAACACTTTTGAAGGTAGGGGATTCATTTTCATTTTACCCTGTTATGTCAGTATTCAATGGTAGCTTTTATTTAAGTATATCCTCTATATTACTTGAAGGTAGGTAAAACAGGTCTCTTATAAAATGTCTCTTCAGGTCCTCACCAAAGTCTTGAGGCTCCCCAAATCCTCCTTGACTAAGGTCCAAAATAGGTTGACTTTTATTTGTAATATAAGACTTTGACCCCAATTAAAATGTAACTACCTCATGAAAGAAAACTGTTATACTGTTATGGGCCGTTAAACCTTAGGGTGACTGAAGACTCTAATGATAACCATTGATAAGGGAAATGAAAAATTTTTGAGGAACTAGGATGGGGTGGTCACTGAAGGGGAACATGGGCTAAGAATGAAGAGGCTAGGAGTACAAAAGACAGTTTTGTCCATTTCCCAGTTTTGTCTAAACCGATCACATAGAGAAAAGGCAGGGAATAAGACCCTTAAGGATAAGGGAGATATAGCAGTAAATACAGTTACTGGGAACTTTGTATATGATAGGATGGCTTAGATATTTTTGAAGTGAAATAATGAATAACTAAACAGTAGTAGAAGATAGAAGTCCTCAACTGCATACAGTGGATGAAGGGGAGGGTAGTCTATGATGTCTAAGATGCCATCTGGCTCCAACACGTCAATAATTTGTCATTCTATTCCTTGGCATGATCGAATTTCTAACACAGAGCTTGTTTATGAGGGGACAGGACACAGGAGGAAATTGAGAAGAAAAGAAGGTGGAGTGGAGGTAAAGGTGGGGAGTGAAAGTGTGTGCCAGGATGGTTGCAGGTAGGTGGGCTGCAGAGATGACTTGCCCAGTGTGCAAGGCTGAAGGTGGGGTTCTTGAGAAGAAAAATGAAACTATCCAACTTGGAACAAATATAGTGAATTTAGTATTTGATGGTACATTCATTGTGGACATTCTGTTCTTGAATTAGAAGTCTTTTTTTTTTTGACCCTAAGCTGAAACTTTCCCCTATCATTAGGGAAACTTTCCTGTCTCTTCTGAACTTCTCTAAGCAACAAGATTCTGAAACACACAGTTTAGCTATATCTTACATATTCCTTCATTGTTGTAGAATTATTCCACGTATTTTGAAAGCAGAGGCCATGACTTGCACATAATTTATACTCTCACGGCACCTAGAAGTGCTATGAGGTTAATGATATGTTTAAGTTTTGATATATTATGAGTTAATGATATAATCAAAGGAAGAATTTCCTATTTGGCATTACATGTTAAGAAAAACTTCCTATAGCAACAAGACTCTTATTCACAGAAACAAAAGGCTAAAGGCTTTGGGCATTCACTCTTTTCTTGAATTGAGCCCCACCCAGAAACTTAAGGAAACCACCCAATTGAATATCTTGGTCCTGCCCATTTATAAGAATTATGGTCCAAATAAAACAAAGAAACTTTATGACAGTGCTCAGTACGAGCTAAAGTCATGACTGGCAGGACTCCAAGCTTTTTTCCAAGATTCTCAAAATAATTCAAGGTGTAAGACGAGAGAGCCAAAAATAAATATTAATAAAAAAGATAAAGAAACATATTTATTAAGTCACTTCATTGTGCCAGGTGCCGTAGTATCTTAATGACTCATCTCAACCACACTATTAAGCAGATTTTGTTCTCACTCTGCAGATGAGAAAACAGAGGTGGCAGGGTCACACAGTCACTGATGTGGAACCAGGATTTGGATTGAGGCCTGTCTAACTCTGGAGCCCAGGCTCTTTCTACCACATGACATAGTCTCTCTTGAGAAGAGAATCTATAATCATCAGAATGAGTGGCAAATTCACTTACTTAGATTAGGTGCATGACCTGGGTCTCCTCTAAAAGCAGAGAACATTTCCTTGAGGATTGGGTTTGTAGCTTTGAATGAAATTGGCTAGAATGAAGTGGGGCTTGTCAGGGAAGTGGCCTAGACAAGAACCACAGTTTTAATCCAATTGGTGGCCCAGCAGGGCAGGCGTGTGACGGGGAAGATTTTTTTCCAGCTGCCGAAACGAGGGGGCATGATCTGGAAACAGGTAGTACCACAGATGGGATAGCTTTGGAGCCTTGTAAATTTTTGAAGCTAAAAGTACCTGAAATATTTATTTGTTGGGATTTCCCATTACACTTTTAAAATTTCTGTCATCTAGAGGAGACAGCTTTTGTGTACACACATTCTCTTTCTGAGGAAAGGGTTATTTAATAACTGAAAGCTCTGAGTAGAATAAATTACTTGTACTAATATATGGGATACAGAGAGGTATAAAACATTATAATCTAATCTAATGAAGAGAAGAGAGATTAGAGGCGGGGAGATCAGTTAGGAATGATTATTAGACTGTACAATTGGCAGAATACGGGGACTGAATAAATGTGGGCAACCAAGGAAAGGCAGTTGTTGAGGATGCTACTGGGTTTCTAAGTGGATGACTGGAAAGTTGGTAATGCCAGTACCTGAGTGCTGAATGCTGTGTCAGACACCATTCCAGATGCTGCACGCAAATATCTCATTTCATTGAATCTTCGTAATCACGCTAGAACCTAGACGAAGGATGTAGAGAGAACAGGACCATGGTGGTGGAGAAGATTTGTTCACTTTTATGGAAATTGATATTCAGGAGGCAATCGGGCATTCATGTGGAGATATCTTAGCCAGGATTTATATTCATTCATAAAGTATTAAGGTGGTAAATCCTACAAGAGTCTGAGGAGACTGGAATTGAAGTTCTGTATCTCAATCATTATTCCCCCTTTCCCCACAATTTTACTGAGAAATAATTGATATACACCACTGTTTAAGTTTAAGGTGTATGGCATGATGGTTTGATTTACAAACATTGTGAAATAATTACCAGACTAGGTTTAATTAACAGCCATCATTTCTTAAAGATAAAACAAAAATAAAAGGAAAAAAAAAAACTCCTTGTGATGAGAACTCTTAGGATCTACTCTCTTAACTGTCCTACCTATCATGTAGCAGTGTTAACTATAGTCATCATGTTGTACATTATATCCCTCTTACTTATTTATAACTGGAAGTTTGTGTCTTTTGACCACCTTCCTTCCTCCTTCCCCTCCCCCTCTGCCTCTGGTAACCACAAATCTGATCTCTTTTTCAACGAGTTTGGTGTATTTATTTGTTTGTGTGGATTTTTATTAGATTCTACCTATAAGTAAGATCTTATTCCTTCTTTGTCTTACTTATTTCAGTTAGCATAATTCCTCCAAGGTCCATCCATGCTGTCACAAACGGTAGGATTTCCTCGTGTTTTTGTATGGGTGAATAATATAATATGTATATATCTCACAACTTCTTTATCCATTCATCCACTGATGGACACTTAGGTTGCTTTCATGTCTTGGCTATTGTAAATAATGCTGCTATGAATATGGGGAGGCAGATATCTTTTCGAGTTAGTGTTTTCATTTCCTTTAGATATATTTCCAGAAGTGGAATTGCTGGATCATACAGTAGTTCTAGTTTTGATTTTTTGAGGAAGCTCCATACTGTTTTCCATGGTGGCTGTACCAATTTACAGTCTCACTAACAGTGCACAAGTGTTCCCTTTTCTCTACATCCACGCCAGCATGTATCTTTTGTCTTTTTGTTACCATTCCCTTTTGAAACTTCTTGACAAATAATTACTCTCTCTGAACAATTCCTGTCCCCAAACCCCCCAACCCAAACTCCACCCCCTGGGCCAGCTATAATCTTGTCAGGATGCATCACCTTGCCTCTTTTTATTTTTGGGGTTGAGTTTCTGGGTTAGCTTTTTTGGTGACCCCTGAGCAGATGTACAGATAATGTGGGCTCTTAACACTGTTCTCTGCTCTTGGGCTTCAGAGAGGGTACGGAGAAAATGGAACCCTCCTACACTGTTGGTGGGAGTGTAAACTGGTGCAGCCACTATGTAGAACAGTATGGAGGTTTCTTAAGAAACTAAAAATAGAGCTACCATATGACCCAGCAATCCCACTCCTGGGCATATACCCAGAGAAGAACATGGTTTGAAAGGATACATGTACCCCAATGTTCATTGCAGTGCTGTTTACAATAGTCAAGGCATGGAAGCAAGCTAAAAGTCCATCAACAGATGAATGGATAAAGAAGATTTGGTACATATATGCAATGCAACAGAATATTACTCAGCCAATAAAAAGAATAAAATAATGCCATTTGCAGCAACATGGATGGACATGGAGATTATCATACTAAGTGAAGTAAGTCAGACAAAGACAAGTATCATATGCTATTGCTTATATGCAGAACCTAAAAAAAATGATACAAGTGAACTTATTTACAAAACAGAAACAGACTCACAGATTTTGGGAACGAAATTTTGTGTACCGGGGTTGGGAATGGGGGAGGGATAGATTGGGAGTTTAGGATTGACATGTAAAATCCACACTGCTATATTTAAAATAGATAATCAACAAGGACCTACTGTATAGCACAGGGAATGCTGCTCAGTATTCTGTAATAACCTAAATGGGAAAAGAATTTGAAAAAGAATAGATACATGTATATGTATAACTGAATCACATTCTTGTACACTTGAAATGAACACAACATTGTTAATCGACGATGGCTCCAATATAAAATAAAAATTTTTAAAAAACATGAAAAAAAAAGAAAATCAGAGGCAACAGGAACAAGTCTACTTATACTGCTACACACATCAGTAACTTTATTATTGAGACAATTTAAACACAAAGTGTAGATTTGGGCTATATCTTTCAACAAGACAGTGGCTTAATTTATAGACTTATTTGAAGTACTGCTTCAGTCAATATGGTTGAACCCGGTTTGGTGCGTAGAATTAGCCTCAGAGACTTTCATCACTCTTTCAGGGTGGTTCCCACAGACGGGTAATGAATAGACTGGGCAAATGAGAATAATTTTGTTAGGCTAGAGCCAACAGAGGAGCAGATTTCCAAAACGTCTATTTAAGGTCTTTTAGGCCTTCTTTCCCAGAAAGCCTGAATCAAGGGGCTTCACTTAGTATCCATCTACCTCTGGTCTTTTACATTCCTGATCCTCAAATTATGATGCAAATCTGATCTATTGTGTTCCTAATTTCGGCATGATCAACAGACTCAAACAGCCTGTGGCCTGTGCTACTTCTAAACTTTACTCTTGATTTCAATAATCATATTTCCAATCTTGAAATTACAATCTTGGCCTGATTCCTGCTTCTCCCTTGCTAGAGTTCTGGTTTCCGTGGCCTTGAATTTGCTTGAGTATGAATCATCCCATTGTTGTGACTCATCAGGAAAGATCCTGCCACTGCTTTCACAGCTTGCCTGCTAGTAAAGATTTAAGAAGTTACCATATCTCAAATCCCCCAAATCTTTTCTTTGATTTCATCTTTACTGTCATTGAGGTCAGTTTAAGACAGGGAGAAAACATAATTGCTTTGCCTTCTCTTCAAAGCCAACATAACTTCTTAAAAGTAATGACAGAATTAAAACCTGACAGAGACTTGGAGACCTGTTCCTCTTCTAAGTACTTACACTGTGTGGGCTGCCTCATAAATGGGCTCATAAATGCAGCCCACACAGTGTAAAACAGTCTGTGGCAACTTGATAGAAATCAGAGATTCACATTCTGGAATAAAAGAAGACTGGAAAAGATTGTTTTGTCTATAACCTGGCGTTTCCTCAGTAGATAGGAGAGAGGATTGCCATACTTAGACATGATAGAACCTATCAATATGGACAAGCAGGTGAGGGAAAGAAGCTGAGATGGGAAAGATGGATACAGAACTGCCCTTCCAGGGATAGCTGGGTGTCCTCCACGCAGAGCACAACAAGCATGATTTGTACAGGGCTGGTTTTGGCGGGTACTGATTTTCTAGCCTGGTTCAAAAAGAGCCAATTCATTCCCTGAGCAAAGGAAGACCCTAGTCCTTGCTGTTGATGAGGAAAACATTACCTGCTGCCCAGAGTTCAGTTACTTAAGCCTGTAGTACCCAAAGGACAGTATATGGACTGTTGTCTATTATCAGACCACGTGAAATGAGGAGGATAATGTAGTGGTTTTTCCTCTAAAGCTAAATTTAGTCACTTTAAAGAATTGCTTTTTAGTCTGTGATTTGTTCCCTCCTATTTTATTTTTTTTGGTATTAATATGTGCTTTTAAAAAATAAAACAACAGTGTTAGTGGATGGTCATTATTGGTTTTTATATCTTTGCTTAGCAAATTAAAGATGAACAACCTTATATTAGTCTCCAAAATATTTTTTGAAAATATTACTAGTTCATAAAATCCAAACATTTTGGAAGTTCTGATCTAAGCCACACACTCTCCAGCTATATACCAACTGACAAGGAAACAGGAAACCTAATCAGGGAGAGACCATGTTTTTTGCATGGTAGCAAACGGAGTGTGGAACAAAAGTGGCATCGAATTCCAGACCCAATTCTCTAAGTCAGCAGTAGCAGCTGCTGACCATCCTAAATGTCATCTATGGGTTTTCTATCAAAGCTATTTTTTTTTTTTTTTGTGGTACGCGGGCCTCTCACTGTTGTGGCCTCTCCCGTTGCGGAGCACAGGCTCCAGACGCGCAGGCTCAGCGGCCATGGCTCACGGGCCCAGCCGCCCCGCGGCATGTGGGATCTTCCCGGACCGGGGAACGAACCCGTGTCCCCTGCATCAGCAGGCGGACTCTCAACCACTGCGCCACCAGGGAAGCCCTATCAAAGCTATTTTTGAGTACCATTTGAAATTATTGTTGTTGTTTGGTTATTATTGATAGTAAATCAGGAAGATGAAAATCAAGGATTTCATGAGAAGTATTGATAAAGCACAAACTATAATTACATAGTTACAGATAAAATGAATGTAATGTTATCTTAAGTGACCATTTAAACATACTAGTTTATTATTCACTGTCAGGTTGGTGTCACAAAGAGATGCTGTTAAATTGTCTGGCCAGGCTGAATCAAAATCCACTCCCTTTGGGAAATGCTCCTCTTGGAATTGATTGTTTCTTTGTCTAAACTCTCATCATATCCATGTCAGGGATGCAAATGCTGGACATTGGGTTAGGTTGCTGTGTTGGGAAGGATTCTAAGGCTAAATATGTGCTCAAAGAGAAAAAATGTTATCAATGGTCATTGATATCTTCCAAAGGCTCCAGAGGCAAGGTAGTGGGACATATGTGTGGTGGCTGTGTATTTACCAACTTGGATTGATACCCTCACTTGATATGTAGCATATACTGCTCTAAATCGTAGCTATCAGTTAATTTATACAGAGACACTCTTTCTTGTCACCATGGTGCTTCCTGTGAACTGAATATAAAAGTGGGTTTTCATAAAACGGATTGTGCTTTTCCATAGGAGCAATGCTTTAATTGTGGGATATATTTCTACCCACAGACTCAACATCAAATATACCAGAAATAGCAAACAAAGAATGTCCCACAAAAGAAAAAAGGCCTTGAAACAAGAGCATTGCTTTCTTCCTTAGAATTTAGAGATAAAAAAGTCCATCCATGTCCTTGCTACCTACGTGTGGTTGACAGATCGGCGGCATCAGCACCGTTAGACTATTAGAAATGCAAAATTTTAGGGCCTTGCCTCTGCCTTTTGACAAGATCCCCAGGTGATTCTTGCTCTGTCAAGGAAACCAGGGCCTGGCAGAGTAGCGAACCGAACAAAGTCTCTCATGACCACAGGATGAGGGCATTCTTAGCACAAGTTTAAAAGAGGAGCCCAGGGCATCGGGGACACAGGACCAGGCCAAGTCATCAGGAAGGCTGAAAGGAAGAGCTGCGTCATAGGAAATGCTGCTGGACTGTGCCTGGAAAGTCAGTGCAAACTCACCGGGCTCCTTCCTGGGAAGAGATGATGTGGCCTTTCTAAAATCCCAACGAGTGCCTTGGCTGGAGTTGGGACTCAGAGATTAATCAGTGGGGAGAAGTATAATAAACAAAAGGGGAGAGGACTAGTCATGTCTTTTCCATCCTACTTCCCTCAGGCGGCTCATTAAAATCATCTGGGGAACCTTAGAAACCCTCTAGCGCCTGGGTACCACCCCAAGAGATTCTGACTTAATTGGTCTCAGGTCTATCCCAAGTGTCAGTATTTAAAAAATTTCCCCAATTGATTGTTTTGTGCAAACAGCATTGCAAAGTCTGTGATATTTTATTTCTTTAAAGACCTTTAAAATAAAGACCTTCAGGGAAAAAAAGTAATAAGTGTTTACACTCCATAAAAGAGCAGCTCTCCTATAGCATAAATACATGCTCACAGAAATTAATAAAAAATTAGATAAGCATTTAATTAGAAATATCTTTTTATTGTGTTAGAACCTAGAAGGATGGGGGTTAGGGGCATGAATTTGAAGAGCTAAATATTTTTCCAAAACTACAAATAAAGTCTGTACTTTAAATTTCCTGTCGCAAACAGATACTCAGAAGTTTAAATTGGGATTAAGAATCGGGAGGCCTGGATCTGATATGTGACCTCCTGCTGGTGATTAACCATGTTGACACTGATGAAAGCGTGGGTGAAGGTGAAGAGTGGCTGTTAATTAGACTGCCTTGAAGTGGAGCAGCTCCACAAAAGGCTAATCCTGGAAATGCAGAGATTCTTTTTATTACCTTAACACCTAGTTGGAAAATTCCTATGAAGGAAAGCAGCAAGAAGCTCATGTTTATCGGGAGCCTATTCTGTGCTGGGCTAGGCTTTCTCATTGCATTTTCACAACTACCTTGTGAATTAGATACTTTTCAGAGGATGAAGTAGGCTCCCAGAGACTAAGTAACTTGGACATAGTAAATGGCAGATCAGGATTCGAATTCAGGTATGTCTGTCTCTAGGGCCTGTGGTCTTTGTATAGCACACATGCTGTGTTCCCCAGAGGGCAGAAGGGCCTGTTAGATCGTGTTTTTTTGATATCCGTAAAGATATTTCCCACACACGATAGATGGCTGACAAGTATTTCTTTAAGAGTCCACAGCCAAGTGGCATGTGAAACGCATATTAAGTAGATGTGTCCAGCTGTGTTTTACATTGTGGTAATGGACTGTGGTCTGGCTCCTCTCACTTCCCATCACATCCCATCATTCTCTTTCTGGTAAATCTTCAACTATTCCCATCCTATGGTACACTCCTTCTCTCCCTGTGGAGCTGAAGAGCCGAATGCTGGACTAACTCCCAGACTCTCTATAAATCCTATAACTGATGATTCTGGCCTGACAGTCTTTGCCAGTTTAGGTGGAGGGTCAGATTGGACCAAGCCTGGAGACACCCAAGAGAATTCAACGAGTTGCATGGTGCTTGAGCCCTGATTTGACTTCGATCCAGGTGGAACTGGGATAGAATCATAACTTCAAATACTCTAATTCAGAGATTCGTTCAGGCTTAACACTCAATAGTTAACATTATGGTTTCCTAAGACTATATTTCTGAATTATGGATGGAACTGAATAAAACTATTGTCAAAGGTAATTCTGGAGCTGGCTCTTCTGTATAATTTGATGTACTCAAGACTGCTCGAATCACTAGGGTGAGCTCATGGGAAAAGTTTTTTGATAGCAACTCTGCAAAATGGACACTAAATATTAAACATCTAACATAAAAGCTGTAGTTTTCATTAGATTTGAATGAGAGAAAGTGTTAAAAATAAGCAATTCTATAAAAAAAGTACCGGTGGTTAAAGAATTGGTAACAGTTGTAAGATTGGTTTGGCAGCAGAAGCAGTCTTGTGGTGGTTTGGGACAGCTGTAAGGGCACATGACTGTCACAAGTTATGGTTTCAATCCTAAGCATGGTGTGAACATTCATTTATCTGGGTAAGAGTTAGCTAAGTGGAAAATACAGTTTTGGGACTAGACTGAAACTTACCCAGTGCCTTACTTTGGGATCTCCCCACCTCCAACTTAGTGTTTGACTGATTTCCTCTTTACTCAAAGTTTAGATGAGAGAGACGACAATGATGAGAATATTTGTGATTCACTAGGTACACAACGGTTCTAGGTTTTGTGTTAGGCACTTGTATGCACACATTAGCTCTGAAGTTAAAGCTCATAAATAGAAAGGACTTATTTCTTTATTTAAAAAGTTTTCTTCCAGTTTTATTCAGATATAATTGACATACAGCACTGTATAAGTTTAAGGTATACAGCATAATAATTTAATTTACCTACATCATGAAGTGATTACCATAATAAATTTAGTGAACGTTCACCAACTCACACAGGTACAAAATTAAAGAGATACAAAAAAACATTTTTTTTCTTGTGATGAGAACTCAGGATTTACTCTTAAAAACGTTCATATATAACACACAGCAGCGTTAATTACATTTGTCATGTTGTACATTACATCCCAAGTACTTGTTTATCTTATAACTGGAAGTTTGTATCTTTTGATAGAAAGGACTTATTGTAGATACAGAGTGCCAGCTTCTATCTTGTTCTCCATATTCGGAAGGAGCTATAGCATCTTCAGGGACACTAGCAACATTATTATTGAGCTGTCCTGGAACTGTGCTTGGGTGGGACAGGTGCTAGAGTTAAGTCAGGGAAACAGAAGTCATGCTCTGTTCAGGAGTCTGTATTCCCTGAAGAAACTGAATATCAGGAGTAGTCTTGGCAGGGTCTGATCCAGTCCCTTTGTTTCCCAGTATAGTTAAAAGTACAGGGGAAAAAAAGCATGAAGAAAGGGAACAAGTCTGTATTCACATGTTGTCTGCTATATTGAAGACTTTCTTGGGCAGGCTTTTTTTTTTTTTTTTTTTTTTTTTGCTGTATGCAGGCCTCTCACTGCTGTGGCCTCTCCCGTTGCAGAGCACAGGCTCCGGACGCGCAGGCTCAGCGGCCATGGCTCACGGGCCCAGCCACTCCACGGCATGTGGGATCTTCCCGGACCGGGGCACAAACCCGTGTCCCCTGCATCGGCAGGCGGACTCTCAACCACTGTGCCACCAGGGAAGCCCCTGGGCAGGCATTTTTGATGCAGTGAAAATCATGCAATCAAGGAGCTTTAAAAATAGACAAACATAGCAGACTTCTCCCAGTGGAGAATATACACTCCCTTCCAGGTGTTACATCAACAAAAGAACAGACGTAGTGAGCAGAGTTCTGACTCGATGTTGGCCGCCACTTAATGTCTTGCCTGAGCTCTTGTGTAGTGTACCTCCTGAATAACCATTCATGGCATCCCTGACACAAGATTTTATTTTATTTATATTAGTTTACTGCTTATAAGATAAGGGGATGGTTGAAGAAAAGTATTTCATCTTCAGAGTCTCAGTATCATATGTTTTCAACTTGTATGTAGTGGGAAAAATTTCTCCCCTCCTAAGTTGAAACTCTAAGAAGAACAAAACAACAAAAAACCCAAATATGTCCAATTTTCATAGGTCAGTCAGCTTTTGTACTGCAGAGAAAAATTTATTGTGGATTCTACTGTGGGTTTCCAGAGAGGGGAAATGTAGGTACTTTCTGGAGGGTGGATCTTGGTGCTACCCCTTGAGAGACAGTGAACAGATGTAGGAACTTGAAGCCATTCAGGGAGGGAGGAGAAGAAGGAGAGTATTGGGTTTCTAGTTTGAGAAGTGAGTTAAAAGTCCTGATGATAAGCGTTTGGATATTAGTGGGAAGATTATGGGAATGAAAAGACCCCGTAATATGTTCATGTGAAATCTAGGCCCCATCAGAAATCAAGGTTAACAGAATTAGTCACTTTCACTTATTCTCGTGTCATAATACTTACAAAATAGCATTGTTAATCTACTTGATAGAATTGTCAGAGGCTGCAATTTGGATTCCCAAACTCTATCACAATCTTCTTTAGCTTAAATTGTAGAAAAAATACATTAAATATATTTTTGAAAAAAAATGGAGTGGTGTATTCATCCGTAATCTTATAACTCTGACCTTTTCTCTCTTAGACTTTCCTAAACACATACATATATTTAGTTGTAGTAATTATGTACATGCAGTTTTGTGCTCTACATTTTGATGTATTTTCTCATAGATATTTTTATGTTGCTTAATAGTTTTCATAATGATCATTTGTAACAACTGCAAAATATTCCATTGAGTGGATGTACTATAGTTAACTCTTTTCCTATTGTTGGATATTTAATCCTTTTAGACTCTTTGCTTTTTAATAAAGGTAATCAGGCTATTTACACATACTATATATATATCTATATATACACATAAAATTGAGATATACTTGGTCTTTAGAAATCATTCTATTTAATTAAAAAACATTGCTTGTCTCTTGCTTGACCTATGCTCCTGTCTTGTATTCTGTAATTTAGAAGATGAATGTAATTACTAAAATTCTATTGGTGATTATTTTAAAGGATTGGTTCTCAAACTTTAGTGACTGTCAGAATCACTTGTGGGACTTATTAAAAAGCACATTTCTGGCTCTATCCTTAGATGTATTGATTAACTAGATCTAGAGTGTGGACCTAGACTTTCTTGTGTAGGTGTTACAGAGCACATTCGATAAGTAAACACTGTTTTCAGGAAAATTTAGGACATCTTTTAACACAATTGCTGTTAGAATTAACCATGGAATGCTTAGGTTCTATATTCGAGCTTAAGTAAACTTTTAAATATAGTCTGTATAACCTAGTGATTCTTATACCTATAAGCATAAAATCTAGTTTTGACTTTATGCCATCACTCACCAGACAGTAGAGAGGAAGTGAGACTGAGGGAATGAGGAGGAGATCGGTTACCCTTGAGCTGGAAGACAGACAGGAAGGCAGTCCTGCCCACTGTGCATGTGCCATGATGTGGGGTGTGGGGAAGATGTTGTAAGGAGGACCCAGGGATCCCTGAGCTACAAAGTGATGTGATAAAGAGACAGCACACCTATTGGATTTCTTAAGAAATCTAAACAGTGCTTGAAATAAAAACAGAATATTTAAATACATGTAATCAGCTTTACAGTTTGATGAGATTAATGGCTTAAATTCATGTTCAGCATTAAAAAATTAATATCTCCATGTTCTCAGAATGAAATATCCATATGTTTATCATACTTCCTTCAAAGGCATCAGAGAATAAAATCGTGATGAGAACCCAGTATGTTTTTATATGGTGTTCTTCTATTTTAGTGTGTCCATCATGAAACTCAACACATTTGTCAGACTATTCTTTTTCCTTTATTTCTCAAAATAAGCAGTGAGTGGGCAGATATCTTTCCTACTTTATAATCACAGGAAGAGAAGCACTGGAAAATGAAATTTTTTGCTTCAAATCCCATACCAGCTAATTGATCTCTTTTCCTGGATTATCTGAGGGTTGAGGCCTTTATAAATGCTACAGTAGACTTAGCACTGTTTTCTGTGTGTCTCTCACATTTCTGCACGAGCAGAGACACAGTCTGCCCTTTGCTATGGAAAGTCTTTTCAAGAAGGTTTATATAGCAAATAGCCTTTGAAGACAGAGAGAGTGTTTCCCACCAGAACAAAGCGCAGGCATGCTTGCTGTCCAGTATAAAAGATCTAAGTTTCCTAAGTTCAAAGATCCTTTTCTGAAATGCAACCCACTGCATGTGCCGGCACCCATCTGGACCCATCTGCGTTGTCTCCCTGGGATTTGAAGACAAGGAAGAACTGACAGAAATATGCTATCCATGCTGCCTGCTGCTGTGCCGTGAGTAATAAGTCCTACATCTCTGACCCAAGAATCTCATGTCATCAGCCAACATTCATGAAACTATGGCAGGCTAACTTGTTATCTAATCAATAGGATACAATCTCACAGCCTTCACAATTCTTGACAACCACAAAATGGCATTCAGTTAAAGACTGTGGAATAGAATCAAGGCCCAGATAATAGACTCTGGGTCTTCTGATTATAAATTCATGGTCCATGGAGAAGTTGGCACTGCCCCACAAAGTATGGCCAAAGAAGAAATAACGGCAACCACACATCCCCTGGGAGAAAAAGACACCTACGTAGAATGCACTGCTAACAAATATGCTTAATCTATCTCATTTGTACTTGAAACTGTCGAATTTGGAATCACAAATATGTATGACCAAGAAATGTTGTGTTACTTTATTTTCTGCAAGTTACTAAGCAGGTAAAAAAAAAAAAAAAATTGTCATCATTGTGCTCCTTTTCCTTCCTTCCAGAGGTTTAAATTTTGCCCAGAAAATAGAGGCAGAGCCAGTATGGTCACCACTGAAATGCACTTTGTCTAAACCAGTGAGGTTCCCCTTGAATCAGCAGCTGACCCTGCTGCTTCTGTGACACCTGGCTCTCAGCATCATCTCTCCTGAAGCTCTACGTTGGGAGGGAAGTGCAGGTCACAGGCTCCTCCAATCTCTTTCCAGATGAGAGGAAACCTCCTCTCTCTGTCAGGCCAACTTCTTTCTCATCATCCTCATAACATAATACCATAATGTTTACCTTCAAGGAGCTCTCAAGTATTGGAAAACAAAGTCAGGAAGGTAACATTGGGACTTCCCTGGTGGCGCAGCGGTTAAGAATCTGCCTGCCAATGCAGGGGACATGGGTTTGAGCCCTGGTCTGGGAAGATCCCACATGCCGCAGAGCAACTAAGCCTGTGTGTCACAACTACTGAGCCTGCGCTCTAGAGCCCACGAGCCACAACTACTGAGCCCGTGCGCCTAGAGCCTGTGCTCCGCAACAAGAGAAGCCACCGCAGTGAGAAGCCCGCGCACCGCAACTAAGAGTAGCCCCCGCTCGCCGCAACTAGAGAAAGCCCGGGCACAGCAACGAAGACCCAACGCAGACAAAAATAAATAAATAAATAAATTTATTTAAAAAAAAAATCATTGGGCTCCTGGAGCAAAGGAATCCAAAGGGCATGGCTTTTTTTTTTGAAAAGGGCTTAAGAGGGAAGTGTAATTTGAGAATACAGCATAATGTAATATCTCAGTAAATTATCCTGCCACACTATGTTTTATATTTTTTCTTTCTTTACATTCTCCTTGGATCCTTTCCTTTAATGAAAGTGGATGATTAGGTGGTAGTGATGGGATGAATTGGGAGATTGGGATTGACATATATATACTAATATGTATAAAGTAGGTAATAATAACCTGCTGTATAAAAATGTAAATAAATAAAATGAAAAATAAAACTGGATCACAACTTTCTGTAGAAACATAGGTTAAAAAAAAAAAGTGGATGACAAGTTTTAAAGTGTTGCATGGACCATTTTAAGGGTGTAAGTTCCAGAACAGTAGCCTGGGCATGGGAGCTGGGTTTAACGAAAGAGGCAGCACCTACAGAGAACAAGCAAAATGAATAGGAAACCTGTGGGTTGGTGCCTTTGGCTCTAGTCCTCTTTGTTCTCTTCAACTAGTAACCCTTCCTCCCTCTATCAGGCTATCAAGGTAAAACCGACTAGCAGGATGCCTGCTTAGCCAACCCTTCTACATTTGAAGACTATGTAAATGACAATAAAACACTGGCAGTATGTGCAGATTCTCTTGCATACTAGATTCAGAAAGGAAAATATGGTCTGTCTTGACTCTCACTGCTGTCAAGTGTTTAAATTGTCCTTCCAGCATATATTTAAAACACATTGTCATTGCAATGTTACCAAACAGTGAACAAGTCAATGTATCTGAGACCACGCAGTGATTGACACTCTCTAAGTCAAACAGAGCGACATGGAACCTCAGCCTGGGACTGTCGTTTCCAGCTCTGAGGATGGCTGACGCTGTTTCTGACAGTGTGGAGAGATGTGTTGTGTTGGTTCACAACCACAAGCTGTAGAGTCAGAAGGTAGCTTCCACTCCTTGGTCGCTTGGCACACTTGCTTCCCTGAGTGGGAAAGAACCGAGGCAAATTGCAGTGATGTCACAAACACATTTTCAAGCAGTTGTTCTTTTTAATGTGAATCTTTGGGGGATGGTTCCTTCTTTTGTTGATTTTGGTCTTTTATTGTATTTGGTTTGGAGAAGAGGAGCATATCTGGGTTACATGCTCATGTAGGATCACTTATAGGATCATCGAGCAAGCCTTCTGTGTCGCATGGTCACACGTGGGTGAGCAAGGTCCTCGTCCTCAATTTAAATCATTTGCTACGTTGCTCACTAATCATCACAAGAACTCATCTAAGCTTCAACTTTAAAAACTGGAATTGGATTTCCCTGGTGGTGCAGTGGTTGAGAGTCCGCCTGCCGATTCAGGGGACAAGGGTTCGTGCCCCGGTCCGGGAAGATCCCACATGCCGCAGAGCGGCTGGGCCCGTGAGCCATGGCCACTGAGCCTGCGCATCCGGAGCCTGTGCTCCACAACGGGAGAGGCCACAACAGTGAGAGGCCCGCGTACAAAAAAGAAAAAAAAAGGAATTTGCACCTGGAATGAAAGGTCCAACTAATCTTCTCAGTTAGAATGAAGTTCTAAGCAGCTGCCCGCACCACCCTTTCAACAGAGTTAGGATGAAACATTTTTTCACTCCTAGATTATGTGCCATTGTGGAAGGCAGAAAATGCATTTTTCATCCTTGTATTCTGAAGTCTGTCTCAGTGCCTGGCACAAAATACACGTTTGATAAATTTTTGTCAAATGAGTAAAGGAATGAATGCCGACAATTAAATAACCATGCAAATAAAAAAAGAGCCTTGGACTTCCCTGGTGGCACAGTGGTCAAGAATCCTCCTGCCAATGCAGGGGACACGGGTTCGAGCCCTGGTCCAGGAATATGTCACATGCTGCAGAACAACTAAGCCCGTGCATCACAGCTACTGAGCCTGTGAGCCACAACTACTGAGCCCGTGTGCCACAACTACTGAAGCCCATGTGCCTAAAGCCCATGCTCTGCAACAAGAGAAGCCACTGTAATGAGAAGCACACCACAAGGAAGAGTAACCCCCGCTCGCCGCAACTAGAGAAAGCCCATGCGCAGCAACAAAGATCCAATGCAGCTATAAATAAATAAATAAATAAATAAATATTTTTTTAAAAAGAGCATTTCGGGTTTCCTGGGTCTTGTTTTCAGAGGTTACTCTTTTTAGGCCATTTTTTTTCAGCTCTAATGACTACATCTCCTTTTATTACATCTTTCATTTTTTTCTAATTAAGCTTACCATGGTTCATAAACCCTGAGAAAGTAGCAAGGTTATCCACTAAAGAGTGTTTTTTGACCTACATTCTCTTAGTAAGCATCCCTGGCAATGTTTTTGACTTCCCCAAAGAGTTGTTACATAGATTTTATATTATTTAGATGGAGAAAGAAGAGAAAAACATGATCAATGAAATTAAGGCTTTTGCATAATTAGGGAAAAAACATCCTTTGCCTGGCACAATTTCAATCTTTTTCACCAGCTGCTAAGTCATTTTCATATCCCTAGCTGCTTCCTCCAAGTGCAAACACACCTGTTCTCCCAGTCAGTACCCATTTTATGCTGGCTTCTTGTGAGCAGGAGATATGAGTATTTTGACTTGCATCAGAGAGCAGAATAATCATCTCTTTATTCTGGGATGACAATAGCTGTCTTTGGCAGAGGTAGGCAGCTGTGTAGTGGTCAAACTCAGAGTCATCCTCCTGAGACTCTGAGTAGGACAGTTCACTTAGTAAACCGTTTTAGGTAAAGCTACAAGCTTGGATTTTTCTCTCTGGTCAACTTGTTGCGCTAGCATTCTGTGAAAGCCCATCTGACCTGGCTGTGCTTTATGCAATGCCCAGTGCTTCATGTCTGGTGGCCAGTCCAGAGACAACCAATCCTGTGCTTCCGTGTTTACTGCAGATGAAGTCCCCAACAGACTGGGTGACTGGCAGCCTAAGTGGCTCCTCTTTCTTTGGCACTCGAGGAAGGAACTTGAACTAAAGCATAAAGCCTGCATAGCTTATGTGTGAATGGGAACAAAGCAAAAGCAAGTGTCAGAGATAAGATTAAGTGAGGTCAAAGGCGGAGCAATTAGTGTGCTGACTGGCAGTGATATTTGACAAAAGTAGGGGCTATTCCCACCTCTGCTGTTCCTATTATACTCCCATCAGGTACAGATGAATTATATGGAAGTCAGAGTTTCAGTTCTCAGTATCCTTAATGCTTTTTAGCTCAGAATGTTCAAGAGTAACTGGCTCATTTTTTATTGGGAATTGCTTATAGGTCCCCAACCCCCATCTGATTTATAATAGTTTCCAAAATAATGGTGTCATTCTGAGGATTTCTTTCCATTGTTCCACTCTGTATTCCTTCCATCTGGTTATACAGCACTCATCTTAATTAGTGAAATGCCATCCTGTCCCTTTCTCCTTTGCCAGCAAGTCATTCAGTTCCCAGATCACTTCTTCACCTCTATCCCATAGTTTAGTATTTTGCAGCAGAAAAACTGTAACATACCACATTCTTCTCCCTGTTAGGGAAAAGTGAAATCCGCTACAGCAGTGCTAATTAAGCCGAGTTTAACCTTAGCTTTAATTTAAAGCGGCCTCCCCGAGACTTCCTAGCATACACTCAGGGTGTCATCAAATACGAAGCCACACTCCCTCTCCATAAGCGTCCATTTATTTGGGATCGACACCAAGCAGCAATAAACAGGCACAACATGTTCCTTTCTCTCCTATGCTGTCGGGCAGCAGCCTGCTCACTGGAGACTTGCTGTAGCAACAGTTGCAGCAGCAGAAGCAGCATCCTTTAGGTGCCTGGGTTAAAGCAAATTGGGGCCAAATAAAGTATCTTGCTAGGCATCTCTCTCTCTCTAATCTTAGGTGTGTTTTATAGTTTAAAGTGCATCATGGCAGTGAGTTAACTGTTGAAATAACTTGTATTAAAAGGAAGGCTCGATCACACTCAAAATGGAATTGGTTTGGCCAGAGGTGATTTTCGGCAGAAAGCAAACAGGCAGTGGAGGCTGCTGGGCATGATACTGTGATTATGATAGGTCTATGAATCAAGTTGCTTTTTAAAAACCTTTTGTATACCTGTTGTCACACCTCCACCAGCCAGATTTAACCCTCCACCCCCTTCTCCTGTCTCCTGGCAGCCAGTGCCCTCATTACCGGGTTTTCCTGATCCCCTTCCTTCATGGAACTGTAAATGTTCAGTATATCTCTGGCCAGTAGTTAATGCTACTCTATTAGTTTAGTCTAAAGTGTTTATGTTCGACCTTCCAGATAAGCATTTTTAGTACAGGTAGGGTTTAACAATTTTTTTCAATTTTTATTTTGTAAACATCAAACACCTAAAAAGGAGGTTTTAAAAGAAGAGAAAGAAATCCTAGCACATCAGTAACCTCTTAATCCAGTTGTATCAATTGTTCCTGCTGGTAAGACCTCAATGCATTTAAAAATGCAGAGGAGTAATACATTTTAAACTGTCTGGATAAGGCGATCTTCACAAATTCAGCCCGAACACAGAAGCCTTCTGTTTTCTTCTTGTCATGTAGATCAGAGCTAGAATTTTAATAAATAATAAATAAGAGAGGTCAGAAGAAGAAAAATCCAAGGGAAATATCAACAATATCAAACATCTTCTAAGTCCCATCTGTTGCATCATCCATTAGCCGAGAAATTGCAGAGAGCCCTAATAATAGTACTTGTGATTTAAATAGCACCTTTCAAACAAAGAGCTTTGCTATCTCTAATCTCATCTTTTACAACTTCCTTATAGGAGCACCTGGGACAGGAAGTATTTTCTATGTCTTACAAATAGAAACACCATGGCACAGGGGTTAGTGATTTAAACAAGGTCATGCTGTTTGCCGGAGCAGACAGAGGATGTGGACCATATGGCGTGACTATGGTACATCTCTGTAGCAGCTACATTGTTTAGATCTATGCAGACCCAGACCCAGATGTAATATAATGACCTGAACAGCATTGTGCCTAAGCTAATTGTGGGCAAAGATCAGATCCTCTGCTTAAGGGGATGATGGTTGCATGCATAGTAATATTTGTTCTTTGTAAATGCATAATAAATGTCCTTTGTCCTGGGTGAAAACACTTAAAGGACTGTCTCTTAACTGCCTTTCTCTAGCACAGATTTATTGTTTTGATGGTAATGTATGTTTATCATAGCCTGAGTTCAGTTCTTTCTGTGTGTGTGTTTAGGTATGGAATTTTTGATATGCTGGTCAAATCTGAGCTACTGCTATTATAACAAATTTAGACAAAAAGTAACAGTAAATCTGATAAGAGATAAATACGTAATAAAGTTCTGTCAGTCTTAGATGCACTCCAGCAGATTTCCCTGGGATATGCAGTTGCGAGTCATCTTCCACTGATGGAAAATATTCCTAGTTGGAGGTCCACGTCTCCTTGGCTGTGGGCAAGACCATAATGCTTCCCAAGAAAAACTATAGGGAGAACAGTAGCTCCTTTTATTTAAGAAACATTGGCCCACCCCTTCGTTGTAGTGAGACAAACCTTCTGGGGCCTGGCTGCGATCCCTGGCTTAGCAGTAGCTCTGCTACAGTCTGTTCACCCACGATCTTACTGAACTGCCCATGAGCTGGACAGCCAACACCTTGAACAATCTTCTGTGACCACCCAGTCATGTGCTGGCCCTGGGGAAGAAAGTGCTCTCCCAGGCCCTTCTGGTCGGGCGCCTCGTTTTAGTCACTCCTGTATTGCTCAGGGTCCATGTGACTGTGGGGTTTCTCTGAGAGACTTATAGCTGGCCCAGGAGAAATATATCTCTCTATACGTGTATATGATAGATATATATATGGTATTAGTATAGGGATACATAACATTTTGAGGAAGTTTCCTGATCCTAAAAATCAACAGTGAAAATTAATAAAATTTGAAGAGTAAAATAAAATGAACTATGGGGTTCATACCTGTAAAAAATTTACAATCTGCTAACAATTTTATAGCAGAGTTCTAGTAAAACGTCCTAAATAACAAGGAATTATGTAGGAAGAAGGAGTCATTCCATATCTAATTTCATTCCCATATATTTTAATAGAGTGGGGGCCACTGTTTTCACTGTCAATTTTTCCTTGTCTCAATCTAATGATCCAGGGGCCTAATTACTTAGGGCATTAAGATCTTGATATTTAAGAGACATTCTTCCTCATTTTACCATGACTTAACTTTGCATGCTGACCCAAATGTGGTGGAATAAAATAATGCATTATGTACATGTTTTCAAAGTTATTTGTTTACCGAGTCGAGTATCTGTCTTGGACTTTTTTTAATATAAAAATTTATTTAATCTATTTATTTTGGCTGCTTTTGTTCTTTGTTGTGGTGCACGGGCTTCTCATTGTGGCGACTTCTCTTGTTGTGGAGCACGGGCTGTAGGCACGCGGGCTTCAGTAGTTGTGGCTCGCGGGGTTCGTTGCCCCGTGGCATGTGGGATCTTCCCAGAGCAGGGCTCGAACCCGTGTCCCCTGCATTGGCAGGCAGATTCTTAACCACTGCGCCACCAGGGAAGCCCCCTGTCTTGGACTTTACTTCCACCTCCCATCATGGTTGACCATCAGCATTGTAGTGGCTGAGGTTCATAGAGCCCTTTCAGCTGCACTTCACATGTTCTTTCCCCAAATGCTACTGTGTCTCGATATTCTTCAGCCAGTATTTACCTAGCAGGGAAATATGTCTCATCTCTTCTCTGTGACTGTCTAAAGGGCTGCACATCTATAAAGTGGCCTCACTCTTCTGTTCTCTGCCCTACATCTGTGCCTTTGACAGCTGGCTCCTTAAGGGCCTGGGAATTGGGTGCATATGATTATGCCACCAGCAGCACCTTAGGGCTCAGGTTTGAAAACTGACATGTAACCTAAGCAGTCAGAGATAGATGCTAACATTTTCTTTCTTTACTGCATTTTTTCCCTGTTCGGTTACGTGTTTTCCATAATCATGATTAGGTTTATGTTGATTTTTTTTTGTTTCTTTTTTTTTTTAGCTTCCTTTTGTAATCTAAGAACCTGAAATTCCCCAGAACTTGACCATGTCCTCAGAGGTGGGGAATCTGGGACTTGTGCAGGCTCTAATCCTAATTGAGTAAATGTGGGTAAATCATTTGACAGAAGTCTCTGTTCCTTCATCTATCGTATGGATTTAAGGATTTCTTTAAAGTTTTGAAGAGATTATTTGTGAGCATGTGCTTTGAAAGGTATAAAGTGCTGTACAGTTTGACTTGATATTATAATATTATATATATATATTTTTTTAAGTATCTATTTATTTATATATTATTTATTTTGGCTGTGCCGTGTCTTAGTTGGGGCACGTGGGATCTTTGTTGTAGCACGTGGGATCTTTTCATGGAAGCATGCGGACTTCTTAGTTGCGGCATGCATGTGGGATCTAGTTCCCCGACCTGGGATGGAACCTGGGTCCCCTGCATTGGGAGGGTGGAGTCTTACCCACTGGACCACCAGAGAAGTCCCCTATAACAATGTATTTTTGACATACGTCTATCAAATTTCTGTACGAAATCACATGGATGAATTTTTGTTGTATTATAATAGCCAGCTATTTCACCTAATTCAGCCAAACATCTGGTCAAATCCATTGTAATGTTATTTTGACTGAATTGATTAATAGGCATGAGAAGAATCTCCCCAACCCCTGTAGAGAAAGTCCAAAATAGCCTGGAAATTTAACTTTGCTATTTAATAAAGAAGTTTCCTGTTTATCTCATTAACGGCACCTATATGACTCACTTCGGAGCCAGATGTTGTACTTCACCATTTCATAACGTGTCATTTCTGCACACCGCATTTCTTTTCATAGTTTCTGAAGCAAAATCTATTTCATCCCATCACCAGGGTATTGTTGGTGACAGCTGCAACACCTGAATAGGTAGCTTCAGCTTTCATATGGACATAGAGGTGGAACATGTTCTCAGAACGGAGCCAGCAGGGGATGAAACATATGGCAGGAAGTGGAAGAAGTGAAGACTAGTTTCTGTAACAAACTCCTGTGAGTTTTGACAAGGCTGTCTGATATACTGTCAAACCACCCCAGAGAGGCAGGTAAAGCTTCTCTATCTCTAGTCTGAACACTAAGATTTGCCTGAGGAAAGAACTTGCTTACATTGTTATCCAAAAAACTGTTGGGAGGCAGTGAGTTCTTCATTACTGGGTATAGTAAAGAAATGGTTTGTAACCTTCACAGCTCATCAGATTCACCTGTGTAGATGTTTCAACCATCTCCACCCACCAACCCCCATCCCACCTCTACCCTTAGATATTTAATTCAGTAGATCAGGGATGGCGTTCAGGCACCTATACTTTTAAGAAGTCCTTCTGATGTTTCTGATGTGCCAAAAGCTAGGCAGAAATGTATTAGATAATCTAATTACCTAATGGATGACTGTTCTCCGAGATGGACTTTAAGGCTGGTGCTAATGCTGAGTTTACGTGAAAGTATGAAGATAAATCTTCATTTGAAGGGGTCAAAATCTGAAATGTATACAGGGACGAATAGATAAAGTGGATTGTGAAGCGCTTCTGTGAAATATAATGTGTAGCGGTGGGGTTGTGGCATATTGAAGAGTGATGCTCTGTGGAAAGGCACTCCAGTTATCAAAACACATCTGTGGACAGATTTGGCCCCCTTCGGTCTCCACTTTGACCTGAGTATAAAGTCTTCTGGGGGTTGAGGTGTTGGGGAGATCCTTCTCATGCCTGGAGTTTTCTTCAGCTTTTCCAGTGTGGAATAGTCAGTACTATTTTCTTTTTCAGGTTTTTAAAACAATGTTAAAACATTAAATGTAAGAGGTATATCTTGTAGATTGTCTTTTATAAAGATGGAGGATAAGACTACGATTAAAATGGATCCATTTCCTTCTCTCGTTTTATCCCCCGGCTTATCCCATCTGATGACATGTTTGAAGCTAGTTTGACTTAGATCTGGATAAGCAGAGTATGGGGAGCTTGATCTTCAGTTTACCTAGATTCCTTTTGCTCCTGCATCCAGTCCCTAATTCTGTAGGACACTGGTAAGAAAACGTTAATAAACTAAGAGAAATATAAATGAATAGCAAGCACTTCAAGAAGATTTAAAGAACTATTTTAAAGTTAGAAGTGTTTTAGGGGCATCTGCTGAAAATGTTGCCTAACTGTGGTATTCATTTTTTTCACTTTGGGGCAATGAAATTTTATGAGTCACTAAATACGTATTTTGACATCTGGCTTCACTGCTTTTTTTTTTTCTTGAATGCTATAAATTCTCATCATAAGAGTTTCCTTCTTGTCAGTCTTTTTTTTTTTTTTTTTCTTGTCAGTCTTTTGATACTACACTTTCAATCATTTTCTGGGTGATTTACAGATGGTTGTACCTAATTGCTTTAGGTCTTAGTCTCTTGTGAATTCTCTAGGCTAGGGTAAGGTGTTAGGGCAAGGAATGGATATGTTCAATTTTATGTGAGGACAAGCTAAGTTTTGCCCTTCCTTAACTGTGTCATTTTTATCCTTGTGCCTGTTTCATTTGCTAATGTAAATTCTTATATCTAGCATTATTTAGGCATTTCTTTCAGATTTTAAGATTCTCTTGCCTTAAAATTGCTTTCTGACACCTCTAGTCTTAATTACAGCTACCAGTTTTGGAACTCTGATCCATGTGAGATTCTCAGATATTTTAATTTTGAATTTGTCTGCTGATTTTGTTTTGTAGAGAAATTAATTTTACATTGTTATAATGTGATGAAGGCTCTTTTTATGAGTAAATTAAAAAAATTCTAAATAGGACGTTTATGACCAGAAGAGAGTTTTAATTTCTATAACTGAGGAAGTATGTCTGTGCTGTTTGATATATGGAGTCCTGGTTCTGCATTTGTGGATTCATGCTTTGATGTATGAACTTTTATATCAAGAGCTAGATGATAAATTGAAAACGACTATTGACAATACTACCTCAAAACTGGTTGCCTAGAAAAAGTATATTTTTTTCCCTCTTATCTCCCAGTTCTCAAATTTTATAGATTCCTCTAGTGGTGTTTGTAAAAGTTTCATTAAAACCTGATCATCCTCATGGGGAGAAGTACCTGTGAAGAGGTAATCAATCATATTCTCCATTAGACAATTTTGTGAGGAAGCACACCAGGAAGGTGCTGGGGTGAGTTTGCAATCACATGTGCTGGGATATTTAAGATAAAGTGAAGTCCAGACTCTCTAATAACCACCTTGATTAGTGAATCTGTGAAAATGTGAGGGAAACCCTGCTTATGTGTGTATACTTTTAGGAAATTAGCTCAGAATCCCTCAGGAAACCTTAACATCTGAGATATCAACATCAAGCCCTGCTGATCACATTAGTTCCTTAACTGGTATTGCCTCATCTTAGACATTGCTGCCAGCATGTGAAAGAATGTGTTTCGAGTGGGTTGCTCTTTGCAGTTGCCAGCAATACTCTTTGGGGTGTCTAGAGGCACAGAGTTAACTGCTGAAGCAAACTACAGGAACTCTGAGCGTTCTTCGGACTGCAGTGAGAAGCTTGGAATGGGGCATCACCCTGAATTGCTAACATTTCCCAGTAACTCTGATTTCTAGTTGAGAACAACTTGGCATTTATTTTACCATCAGTGGAATGGCTTTCACTTTCTGTCTTGTTTTGGCTTACTTTCACTTTTTTTTTTTTTTTTTTTTTTTTAGCTGCACTGCAAGGCTTGCCAGGATCTTACTTCCCCCAACCAGGGCTCCATCCTGGGCCCTCAGAGGCGAAAGCGCGGAGGCCGAACCAGTGGACTTCCGGTGAGTTCCCATGGTTTGCTTTCACTTTTGACCATGGAATTGGTGAGGAAGGTTTTGCCAGCCCAGTGGCCTGGACCTCCTTGTTAGCTCCTTTTGGGCAGTGGACATTCAGCCCATTTGCCTGAGGGTAAATAACCAGTTCTGTTTTCCTGTTTTTCTGAAGGAGAACTGCTTCATTATGTAGCCTAACTTTGGCTGGAGCTAGACGTTAATAAAATTGAGACCCACCTCTGAGGGGCAATACTTGAGCTGCTCGAAGTCAGTTATATTTTTTGTTTCAACAGCTGCCTACACGCCACTCATTGGTTTTTACTCTCACTAACATCACGTATATTCATCCCATAAAATTTGATTAAAATATTAGAATACATTTTTATTTTATTGCTTTTTGCATCTGAGCATAGCTTACCCAGACAGCTACATCACAATGTGCACATTATTGATTATTCATGAAGACACTCTAGGCATTGTAAGTATTAGTTTTTCTTCAAATGGAGTAGGCCTAGTCATATAACTGAAAAGATTAATACGAGCTGGAGCAGCAAATGAGGAAACCAGGAAGGCCAGCTTGCAAATCTGATTAAAATGTCTAGTATATTGAAATTGAGGAGAAGATGTAAAATTAAGAAAGTTACAAGCAGGAAATGGCAAACACCAGCTGAGGCGATAGGGAATGCCATATGTTATATGTTCTTCATGGTTTTTTTTTTCTCTTGCTTTTTTCAAAAAAGACTATATATAAAATACATTATATATATATATATATATATATATATATATATATATACATGCATATATTTCCTTGGCACATGTATCATTAAGGATCTCCTCAGGAAGTCAAGTTGATATATTTATTATTTTTGAATAACAAAAATCCAAAGTTATTTTCTGCAGCATCAGGTTTGCATTGATAACAGTAATACCATGACGCTAGTCATTGTTAAAAGATTTAAAATTCTAGTCAGTTTTCTGTTGGATTTTATCTGTCCAAGTTCTGAGCTCTGCTGTCTCTCTGTGTTTCTGTTGATGAGCATCCAAGGAATGGTTTTGGAGCCTGTTCCCATCTATTCTTCCCACAATATTTGTTTAACACGGGATAAACAACTGATCACAAAGGATAAACAGTGATAGAATATTCTTAATCTTATTGTATTAGGGACATGAAAATCTAGTCAGCATTTATTACACAGAGGCCAATGTGAATTTTATTTCATAATGTGTAATTAGTTTTGAATGTCAAAATGAATTATCCCATGTCTGTTTCCTGTGCAGATTTGTTTTAAAAATTTGACATTTTCCCCTTGAATTCACTGTTCAGAACCCATCTGCATATTTATATTCTTTCATCATATTCTGCTATAAACAATAATCAATAAAGCATCTATAAAAAGTCTAGAATTTCTAGTTGTCTAGAAGATCAACAGCTTTCGTAAAAGGGGCAGCTATTCATCCTGTCGCCTCATCTACATTTCTCCAGGCCTTAGATGTCTTTGACCTTCCTAGTTTGCCTTCCAGATGGCAATAGCAACTAAATTTCCTCTACATGTTCTGTATTCATAATTTCATAGAGCTTATCTTAATAAAAACCTCTTAGCCCTGATTAATAATTTATTATCAGTTTACAGATTTGCAAAATTTATATCAAGAATTTGCTCCCTCCTTATTACAAAAGAAGAAAAAATAGCAATGATGCTTTCCATTTTAGAAAGGAGGCTACCACTTAAATGACTTAGCCATATTCTGTGTCTTAGCTCTCTGTTTTTCTGCTTCTCCAAACCTGTGGGGACTGTTCTCCTTTTGGGGAGACAATGGGAGTGAGCTGTAGTAAAATAAAGAAATATGTTTCTTTGTTTTTTGTTTTATGTTTCTTTGTTTTATCTTTTCTGAATAGCATATCTAGAAATATTCATTCTGGATATGCTATTCTCTTCTGGAAGACCCATTTGCTAGAAAGAAAGGATTCCTAGTTCAGTCAAAAATTGGCGGTGACCTGGTATATCAGCTTATGCTAAAAATAGACTGCAAAAAAGGCTCTTGTTAAAATGTTTTCTAGACAATGATGACTTTAGCTAGCACAGTTACTAGGACCAACTTTTTAAAGGGAATTTACTGGTAGGGATGCAAACATTACAATTCCTAATTCAGAAGTCCAAAAACTCTAAGACCTGGAGAGTGTAAAGGGTTAGGGATAATAAAAAGCTGTGTCTACAGAGATAGCAATGAGCTTTAGATTATTCTACAAAATCTTGAGTTACTGGATGTTTCAAGTAAGTCTCCCCTCTTCCTCTTCTTCATCTTTCTTTTTAAAAATAAGTAAATTATCTATCTATGTCTTAGTCGTCTATTGTATATCATAGATGATAGTCTAGGTGAGGAAAATGGAACCTGGAAGTAGGGAAAAAAATAAAGCCTTACTCTTTTTATATTATTAATGAAATAGTAGTTATAAATACAAAATCCCAGGATAATTTGGCTGACAAATGTATCAGACCTAGCTAACTCTTTGTCTCAATCTTTACAAAGAGAGATGCAGAGCAGCGGTCAGGAATCAATGTAATTTATGTTTCTCAGGAGAGAAAGAAGAAAAACTGAAGGAAATAAGGACTATGTCAGAGCAAATGATTAAGAAATTACACTACTGTGAAGTTTAAAAAAACTGTAGTATCAGAACAATTGAATGAGAAAATAAATGAGCTAGAGTACAGCAGTCAGTAAGTTTTGGAATTGGGAGATGGGAAAGAAAGAAGACACTTTGGAACCTTAATGTAAGATAAGTGAAATAGAACTGTATTCCTGTCTGTCATTCTCTCTCCTCGCTTCCTTCCTCCTCACCCAATCATCACGTAGAAGGTCAGTGAAACCTGTCAGTTGGGACTGGTTTCTCACGAAGGTGTACACCAGTCATCCAGGAGGTGATATCGCTTATGCAGAGTGATTTTTTTGTTTGTTTGGTTGGTTGGTTTTTGCGGTACGCGGGCCTCTCACTGCTGTGGCCTCTCCCGTTGCGGAGCACAGGCTCCGGACGCGCAGGCTCAGCGGCCACGGCTCACGGGCCCAGCCGCTCCGCGGCACGTGGGATCTTCCTGGACCGGGGCACGAACCCGCGTCCCCTGCATCGGCAGGCGGACTCTCAACCAGTGCGTCACCAGGGAAGCCCTATGCAGAGTGATTTTTGATAAATGTGCTTAAATAAATACATATTCCCATTTCAACTAAATCATTTGGTGGGAATCACAGGGTAAAATGCCACATTATGAACCATATCAGTTGTCCCCTAAAAAAGTGAAGGTAGAGTTTTTGTTCTTGTAAATACTGATAGATGATGTTTCTATTAGTACTTGTTTTTTACAATGATATTTGCATTCTGTGTGATGTTCAGGTATGGAATATTGCAGGGGTAGGAAGATAAGCAAGAAGGGGAAAATATAGGAGAAGTATTTTGCAATTTTGTAACATTTCCAGCACACTGACGTCTCCTTTTTTTTTTTTAAGTTTACTTTAATTGATTTTTCTCTGTTCTACACATTCCTAAACAGAGCTGTCTTTGAGTAAAGTGCTACTTTTCTTATATGATCTAATTGTTACTGGGAGAATCCTATTTCTTCCCAAATATTTTAGTTTCTTACTCTTTCATTCTCTATGGTTTGACTATTCAGAATTGACTTCATCAGGTCTTCAAAAATGTCCCACTGAAATTTCTTTATACTGTGTAAGATAACATCTTGAGCTTCTGACAGTGGAAACCAGGGTGGGTGGATGAGGGTGGACTTAATTCAGTGAGATAAACCTGCTTGAATGTAATATAGGCTAAGTGTGAGGATGGAAGGGACAGCAATGTTCCAACAGGGAGGCTGAGCAGGGAGGTAAGAAGTTGTTATGTAGATGGGAGAGTTGTAAGTTACTTTGAAGAAAACTAGTTAGCAGTTAAATATAGCTTCCATTCTAGAATTGAACAGATGAGTTACTTAAAATGGTTGCTTTGGGGGGCAGGTTGAAGAATTTCATGTCATTCATCATTTTACTGAGACTGATATACAAACAGGCTTACTTTCTATTTTAAAACAAAGAAAACAGAGGGCTCTGACAGAAGCACACTGTAATTGTGACCATGTGTGAAACTCATATATAGGCCATAACACTATTTCTACCTGCCCCTGCAGGAACTAAGACATTTGGTGAACTACTTTCTAAGACTCCAAATAGATTATAAAAAATTTAGAAAATATAAAGAAAAAATTACATGTAGCATCACCTTCCAAAGACAACTTCTGATAATATTTTAGAATATTTATTTCTTGTCTTTTTTTCTTTTAAATTAATAATGTTTCTCATCATCTTATGAAGGAAATAGATAGCCATTGTAGGAAGTTTACAAAATTCAGAAAGTAGAAAGAGAAAAATTACCCCAAGCCCTACTATAGATGGCCACTGTGAACTTTTGGGTGTATTTCCTTCTTGCGTTTTTTTTTTTTTTTTTTTTAGTGTGTATAATGTGATGTGGCAGACTAGTGGTTGACCTCAAAATTCATTCTGCTTTTCTTCCTGGATACATGGCCATCCAACTAAAATCTACATTTCCCAGGTTCCCTTGAGGCCAGGTGTGGCCACGTGACAAACTTCTTATCAATGAGACATGCGCAGAAGTCGTATGTGGAATTTCTGGTCATTTTCTGTAAGGTGACTGCTGGAGCCCTGTTCCTCCATTTTATTCCCATTCACAGGGCTTGACTGCTATGACGGAGCAGGAGTTCCAGGCTAAGAGGGAAATGGCACATGCATCCACCCCAGCCTGGGTTCTGCACACAGTCTTCATCTTGGAGAACCCATGTGCCCTTTGGGGACTTTCTAAGGGGTATTCAGCAGAAGGAAGCCTGAGGGTTTGTAACTTGGATGTTAAGAGCTAATGATCCCCAAAGGGAATTATATTCAATATCTTGTGTGTGTGTGTATATATATATATATATATATATATATATATATATATATATATATATACATATATATATATATCTGAATCACTTTGCTGTATGCCTGACACTAACACAATATTGTAAATCAACTGTACTTCAATTTAAAAAAAGATAAAAAATATTTAAGGTGTAAACATTCTGTTAAACCAAATAAAGGATATTAAAAAAAAAAAAAGAGCTAATGATCCCTTGGATTTAGTGGCCTTTCCTACAAATAAGCTGATGGGACCTAGGGGAAATTTGGATTTATATATTAATATTTTAATGAATACTCTATACATTTATATATACTCTGTAAATATTTTAATAAATACATTAGTTTGGGCACATATCTCTCTGTATCATTAATTATTCTTTGAAAATATACCCTTTAACAGTTGTGTAATAATTAACCATATAGATAAACAGTTATTTATTGGACGTTTTAGTTGTTTTCCATTTTATTATTAGAAATAATTTTTGATATATATAATTTTTGTTTTCTTTAACTTACTAATTTTGTGTTTTGAATAAAATGCTAGAATTGGAATTACTGGGTTAAAGGGCATATGCATCTTAAAGACTCTTAACATATTTGGGGGGGTTAATAAACTGTGACCACAACTGTGAGGTACTAGGGATGGATCTGTAAGTCTCTTCCTAAAAGGTAAATTATACATATGGCAGCAAAGGAAGAGATCATGTAATGTTTGTACAAGGATCACAAAAAGTCCCTTGTTATCAAGCAATTATGCTTGTTTACTCTCTAAAGTTTCTATTAAAGAACAGAGTGGGCCTTGCTTTTCAGTGCTTTGAACAAATCAAGAAATTTGAGATTGTTATTACCATAGATCTCGGCTTAAATGACACAAGACCCCTGTAATCTCTCAATTTCTGCTTCAGTAGAGGTAATAAAAGAGGAAATAATCTTTTTCCCATTGGAAGCAATTGCACACCTGCCACCTTGGAGCTTGGCTGTAGTCTGAGGTCAAATGCTTCCCTGGCAGCCATTCCTAAGACCAAGAGTAGCAGTCCAGAGGGGGTCTTAGATGCAAAGTATCCCCCCTTCAACAGATGCCTAGGAGTTGTGAGGTATTATTTGAATATTGTTTAGTGCTGTATGTGTTAGGGAATAAGGGGAGAACAAAAGCCTTTGGCTTAAAACTTCCTTTTCACTGTGATGAGAAAACCTAAGTAAAACTTTGCTCAGTATGGAGGAAGCAGCCCTAGTTCTGGTAGTTCGTAACAATGTTAGTGACATTGGAGGCTTCAGTTTCACGGATGAAATCTATAGCCTGGGGAAGGCATTACTGCTTCCATTGCCCAGATGTGCCATTTGCTCTTACTCCTTATATTTTTTCCTATTTTAGATTACGATTTGCAGAATCACCTTTGAGGTGGATTTCACAATGAGATTTTCCAACCACACTTCACAAACAACCCAAATTTTATATTTTTATTTTTTCTAAGTAAAAGATTTGGTTAGTAAAACTGTATGATTCCAATGACTGTAAGTGTTCCTCATAGCAGGAAAGGAGATAACTTCCTAGGAAATGTACACCAGACCTACTTAGGAGTATGCAAGACAAATTCTCCACTTCCTCCACTCCAAGTTGGTTTAAACCATTCTGAATTCATAGGATAGCCCATCTATTTGCCCTTTAAGGTAGGAAGCAAGGAAAGGACTTTGGTTCTTTGCCTTGGAGATAAGAACAGGAATGTAGTTTCTCTTAGCCCTATGTTTTCTCAATTGCAAAGATAATCTTCATTGCCTGTTCCCTCTCACATCCACTTGTGTTGCCCACCAGGGTTGCAGTGGCAGGAGCAATATACCCGGACTTCGCTGCTGCCCGTAGTCTGGCTAAGAGCTGGTTTCATATGGCCATCTTGCTTGCCAACAATTGGAGGAGAAATTATATCACATGCTTAGACTGGCTGGTGAATAATTGGCCAGGTTCAATTGTGAGTCCTAGCCCTCCTGTTCTACAGAAGTTATAAAAATGAAGGAAGCTAGTTAGAGTCTGTGCGTCAAGGTCTATAGTCTATATGATATCTTATTAGCAGGAACTAGCCTCTCATTTTCCAATTCTTTCTGCATTCCTGAGGTGAGACATCATTCAAAATGATACTAAAGGTTAGGGGTTGGGTTAGGGAAAGAACCAGGCAAATTATGAGACAAAAGAGTAATAATGTGGGGACAGGACTAGGAGTGGAGAACAGCCCCACCAAAAAAAATAAATAAGATTGTAACAATTTTAAAACTTTGAAACAAGACAGACCAAAGGAATAGAAATGAGAGTCCAGAAATGGACCCAACTGTGTAAGGAATTTAGTATGTTGGAATTTCAAATTAGAGGAACAGATATCCATTATTCAGCAAAAATGTCGGAGTTCTAGCTAGCTATCTGAAAAATATAAAATTGTATCACTAACTTACTCCATAGCTGAAATAAGTTGCAGACCAATCAAATATTGAATGTGAAAAATAAAACTGTAAGAAACGCTGGACAAAAACATGAGTAACAAAAAAAGTTGGAGCAGGGAAGACTTTCTTTTCTAGCATGACATAAAATCTAGAAATCATAAAGGAAAAGGCGGACTAGTGAAAATTTAAGACTTTTGAAAAGAAAAAAAACACTATTAAAAAAGTTAAGAGACAAGTCATGGGAAAAAATAACTTCAGCAAAGGTGGAAATAAGGAACAAATTCCTTTAATATGCAAAGAATGCTTATAAATCAATAAGAAAAAGACGAATAACCCAACAGAGAACTAGGCAATGGACACGAGCAGCTGAGATTCACTTGGGTTGGTAGAAATGGAAGAAAAGTGGGTGGAAAAGGACTTTGAAAGATTCTGGTGAGACCCAAGGTGAGGGGACTGGACTTGTGGGAATCATATGGAGAGCAGCAGTCACCATTGTAGACAGCTGAGTACTGCCAGTCTCGGGCAGCGGGGACCCCCCCAAGGGAGTCTGCCAGTGCAGACAATCTGTCGCCATCCAGAGGACACCGCCCATAGCCTGTGCTGAGAGACCATGTTGGGCTGTTTCCATATTCTAGCTCTTGTGAGGGTCTTGTGTGGAAAGTTACCTGCATGTCGCATGTGGATTGTTCAACAGTTGTGACCTCTTAGCTGTGATGTGATATTTTGTCCAGACTCATCTGATTTCCCCGTGTGGTTTCCTCCCTCCTAGAAATATAATACAAATTCTTTGATTTCCAGGACACTGGGAGTTAGGAAGGGAAAGCCCAACATATGTACTTGGGCAGGCCTGGCCAAGTGATACGGCGCAGGCGTCTTGTGTTTGCAAATACACTTTCTGGAAGGATACACAGAGAAGGAACTGAAGTAGAGTTGTATAACATTTATTTTTTAATGATAAATAGACATTATTTTATAATAAAAATTGTTGAAATAAAGTTACAAGTAACTTATCCCCCGCTTCCCCACAAACCCATTTTTATCAAGTTTAGGAACAGTCATGGCAATGTATATTACTTGTCAACAGATATTTTAATTATTTAGGTGTCTTGAAGCCTTGGAGATGCTTCAAAGTCGCAAGGTTGGAGCCACCATGCATACTTCATAAGACGGAAGCCACCACACGTTATTCAAGATCAGCTGCATGGTAAATGGAAGTGCTGGTTTAAGAGTCTCGGTCATACCTAAATGATTCTGAGATTTAACCTTTTTATTGCCTCTGTTCCCACATAAAACCAAGCCTTGCTCTGCCACAGTTATCTACTTTGGTGTTTTACTTCCTACTGTGTCACTGAGCCTCCTGAAAATTTCCATGCAGGAGACCCTGTACGCTGTTGTTGAATTTGAACATGAAGACAATGTTTGTTCCACCCAACACTCACCTTCTTGTTGGAGAGAGAGAGAGCGTGGTGGGTGGAATATCCTCCCTCTGGGCAGAGGCAAGCAAGTAAGTGGTGAGAAACCATCCCCCAAACCCTCATGATGCTGCTGCAAAATTATCATCTCCAGTTTGAAGATGAGGAAACTGAGGCTGAGACTTCTCTGTGCTACACAATGTATAGGACTTGAATTCTGGTCTACATGGTTCCAAAGTTAGACACCTTCCTGACTCCTTGGTGGATAAAATATTGAGAACTAAGGCGATGGGGATCTTTCCATGTCCTGGGAAACAGCATGGCTAAATGTTACGTGTTCACCCCTTTGGGATTCTTGTAATATCAGGCTAAACTGACGAGAAGTGGAGTTAGCTCCCTGAAGTTTTTGCCTCATTAAGGGGTCATTTGCTAAAAGCTTGCCTGTATTTTTCTCATTTTACTTCTGCCAGCAAAACAGACCAAACCTAATTGCCTATTTTACAAAATTGCTGAGGGCTAGCCTTTGTTCTAGACTGCCAGTACAGATCCTAGCCTTTGGAAATACCAAGTTAGAAGTGGTTATTAGACACACTGCCTCAGTTTTCTTCTGGAGGAAATTCCGTGTGGACGCTTGTGTTCCAAGAGTCTTGGGTAGTGTGTACGGCAAGGAGGAAGGAGCCTTGGTATGAAAACTCTGCTTTGAGGCATAGCTCACTGTGTCAGTATGTCCTGCCCATGTGTCCTCTGGATGGAAAAGCTGTATGGTTTCCTTCTTTCTTCTTTTTCTTTTTTTCCCCTTAAACAAAGCTTTATCTATAATCACAAACCAGCTGGAGGAAAGAAAAACCCTGAAGAGTTGAATTCAAGCACCAGCAGTTATTTTGGAGATAAATGATTGACTGAACTTAACATTTCCTTCCAGCAACAAGTTCTAGGGTGAAGACACGAAGTAGGAGAAGGGCAGCAAGTTCAAGAAGCACAAAGTAAAGGAGGAGAATCTGCTTTTATTTGGTCAGTTGTAATTACTCAGTTCAGGTTACTTGTCCACAGATTTTGATTCCGTATCTTATTTTATCTTTAACCTTACCAGGACCAAAACAAGGAATGTGAGACAGTTCGGACTTAAAATATGAAATATGTCAATCTACATATATACTACATAACTGCTAGAAAGTGGTTTTTTCTTGCTCTTTATCCTATTCGGTGTAGATTCAGCTGAACAAGAAAGCACGAGGGGTGGCTTTACCACATTTATTCCCATTGCACAGAAAGTATCTTGCTTGTTTACGTAGTAGGTCTGCAACAATTCTGTATTTTTCTTATCGGATTTCTTCCTTGGTAATTGGCATATTTTTTTTCTTAGAGGAGCATATGGCATTCTTACTTGTAAACAAACCCTGCAAACCTCTTTTCCTGTTGTTGAGATTTGAACTGAGCTGTATTTTATTGAGTCATAATCATGGAAGCACAATGCAGTCCCAGAGATAATGAAATTTAACACACAGGCAAAATAGGTACATTGGCAGGAACTGGACTAACTGGGCCTTATATTACCAGATGATTCAGAGTACATACGATGTATAGAACTATAGGATGAAGTGAGGACACCTAATTGCAGCAACCTCAGGCTGCAAACAAAGCTAGGAAAAATGAAAGGCCCGATAGAAGTAGGGAGCTGCTGTGTTTGAACCACAAACTTGGGTTCAGTGACTCTCCGAGGAAACTGAAGTTGTTCTTTTTTTTTTTTTTTTACATCTTTATTGGAGTATAATTTCTTTACAATGGTGTGTTAGTTTCTGCTTTATAACAAAGTGAATCAGTTATACATATACATATGTTCCCATATCTCTTCCCTCTTGCGTCTCCCTCCCTCCCACCATCCCTATCCCACCCCTCTAGGCGGTCACAAAGCACCGAGCTGATCCCCCTGTGCCATGCGGCTGCTTCCCACTAGCTATCTATTTTACGTTTGGTAGTGTGTATATGTCCATGCCTCTCTCTCGCTTTGTCACAGCTTACCCTTCCCCCTCCCCATATCCTCAAGTCCATTCTCTAGTAGGTCTGTGCCTTTATTCCTGTCTTACCCCTAAGTTCTTCATGACATTTTTTTTTCTTAAATTCCATATATATGTGTTAGCATACGGTGTTTGTCTTTCTCTTTCTGACTTACTTCACTCTGTAAGACAGACTCTAGGTCCATCCACCTCATTACAAATAGCTCAATTTCGTTTCTTTTTATGGCTGAGAAATATTCCATTGTATATATGTGCCACATGTACCAAAATGTTCATTGCAGCTCTATTTTCAATAGCCAGGAGATGGAAAAAACCTAAGTGTCCATCATCGGATGAAGTTGTTCTTTAAGCAAAACTTTTTTTTTTTTTTTTTTTTTTTGCGGTACGCGGGCCTCTCACTGTTGTGGCCTCTCCCGCTGCGGAGCACAGGCTCCGGACGCGCAGGCTCAGCGGCCATGGCTCACGGGCCCAGCCGCTCCACGGCATGTGGGATCTTCCCGGACCGGGGTGCGAACCCGTGTACCCTGCATCGGCAGGCGGACTCTCAACCACTGTGCCACCAGGGAAGCCCCTAAGCAAAACATATTTTTGCTAAGAAGATTCTTATATTTAGTCTGAGACAGGATTAAGCATGATTTTTAGCTACGTGATTTGTCATAACTCAGTAGGAAAGGGGTGGTTATATATGGTCACATTTTGGAGAGTGTTGTCTAAAATTGCACATGGAAATTTTGCTTGACAATCATTGTATTCAATATGCTTATCACAATTGTAGCACACAAACAGCATTTATCTACTTCCTAAATGTGTAGGTGTAAATATAGTCAATTTAAGTTTAAAAAAACCACCCCACAACATTTAAAAATTTTGGCCTCGAGTTTGGAAGACCGACTGTGCAGAAATCATACTGAATATTTATAAATTGGTTATGAGTAAAAATCCTAACAGGATAATTCAAATATACCATTTTTTTGGTAGTGGGATACCTATGTACACCCAAGCATAGAGCACAGGTGACTAAGTAGAGGGGTTGAGTGGGTGCTTGTCCTTTTTTTTTTTTTTTGCGGTACGCGGGCCTCTCACCGTTGTGGCCTCCCCCGTGGCAGAGCACAGGCTCCGGACGCGCAGGCTCAGCGGCCATGGCTCACGGGCCTAGCCGCTCTGCAGCATGTGGGATCTTCCCTGACTGGGGCACGAACCCGTGTCCCCTTTATCGGCAGGCGGACTCTCAACCACTGCGCCACCAGGGAAGCCCCAGGATTGGGGAGTTTTAAACATTCTCCAGGTGATTCTAATGGACAGCCAAAGCTGAAAACACCTTCATTAATCTGTTTAGGTAAAAAAGTTGAAATTCATTTTCTCTAAGAAGGTAAAACAAATTTGATTTAATCAAAGTTAATTGGCACTAGTATTTTGGGGTTCAATAGCTACCGAGGTTTAAGAGTTCAGTCACACACGTTTGAAATGTAGTAACAAACCAGGGTCAGGTTCCTTTGGGATCCAGTCTGGGTAGCCTTGACGTGAAGATGCTTGCCTGCCTCTCACCTCAAACCCTTGCTGTAATCCTATGTTCTCTCACTGGAGTCACAAGACACTCGGCGATTGCATATCTGTTTGCTTATGATGAGGAAATAGTGGGCAAAGCAAGTGTTCTTAGGAACCAAAGATAGCTATGGTACCCTATTATTTGTAAGATAATTTGGTGCTTCACTGAATCATTTGAAGTTTTTTGTGTTGTTAATGCTTTGCCTTTCCTTTTCCAGAAAAATAACGTTTTGTTCAAAATCTGTCAACCAAACATATCTGAAATATTGTGCTCAACACATATATTGCCTCTTAGGATTTAAATATGGATGAGCTAAAAGCTTCAAAAATCTGGCAAGAAGAAAAATGGCTGGAAAATACTTTCGATTGCCCTTGGGTGATAGAGGAAAAAAGTAGAAGAAATGGAATCTAGTGACTTTTAGTTGTGCTATCAAATCCTCTTGAATGTTTATAGACATTATCTTGTGGTGATTTCTAAGGGACTTTAGTGTTCTTTTTTATTTTTATTTATTTATTTTTGGCCTGCTGCACCGCATGTGTGATCTTAGCTCCTCGACAAGCGATCGAACCCACGCCCCCAGCAGTGGAACGGCAGTCTTAACCACTGGACTGCCAAGAAAATCCCTGGTGGTGTTTTTTATATCATTGGTTCTCACTACCAGCTAGTTTAAATGGACCTGGGGTTCCTACTCCCAGTAGAGGCCTAGCCTCTTGAAGGCCATGGTTATGAATTTCTTCCTAGGATTATTTTCACTAAATATATAAGGATTAAGCTATAAAGGTAAAATAAATGAACCGAGTTGGAGATTATGGGCTCTCTCCCTATCACATCACCTGAGTGGCTGACCACCCCACTAGTTTTAAGTTCAGCCCTGCCTAAGCCTCAGAATCTGCTTCCAGAGGAAGGAGACTAGCTTGTCAAAGAAGGGAAATTTGACTTGGAGAAGACCATCATGGCATGCTCTTAGATCAGATTCTACATTATTTACTGAGACCATTGGTGTATTTGCCAAATTCTCGCTCTACTTGTAAACATTTTGCTGCTATTGTTATTGTTCTACTTAGTGAATGAGACTGTAGAGACCTTTTGTACCATCTTGTCATTTGGGCAGAGAAAACCAAGACCTAAGGAAGTTAAGTTGCCAAAATCAAACCGTGAGTTTGTAAAAAAGCTGAGACTAGAACCTGGTTCTCTAGCCCCAGATCCACGGCTCTTTCCTTCTCCCAGGGGGCTGTAGTTTCAGAATAAATTGAAGAACCTCACTAGTCAATCTCACAGCTTAAGAAAGCTGATTAGGAACTATGAAAATATTAAAAAGACTTGTCCTTTTGGAATTTATTAGAGAGGGAAAAGCACAGGCCATTTACTCTGAACTAGATGGTATAATAAACCAGTGGTGAGAGCGCAGATTTGTCTAGACTTCCTGGAAATAAACATTTGGCAATATGCACCAAAAGCTTTAAAAGTGTTCACAGCTTTTGACCCAGTAAGTCAACTTTGGGAAATTTTCCTAATAATCAGAGAACGTCACAAAGACATGGTTATGGATGTTCACCCAGCATTTATTTATATTATAAAAAATTGGAAATTGCCTAAATGTCCACAGAAGCTGGGACTGCTGGGTAATATACTGTTTCCATCATATAATATGATGGAATATAATCCAGTCATTAAAAAAATCATGTTCTTGAAGCATACTTAAAGATATTGAAAGAACATCATGATAAATGGTAAACAAAAAAAATCAGATCTACAGAATATTATGTATGATATAATCCCAATTTGTAAGAAAACTATATACAGATCTAGAAAGAAGATTATAAAGATAGAGAAATGTTAACCATTGTTATTTCTGGGTAGTGCCATTATGATCCAATTTTACTTTCTTTACACTTGGCTGTGTTTTCCAAATTTCTACCATGAACTTATATAACAGAAATATGCAAAACAAAAATTTTATTGAAAATATAGTTTGGATGGACCTTTAAAAGAATTTATAGCCCCATTCTTTAGACAGAGGAACATTTGTCTCAAACAGGGAAAAATACCTAGACTTTCTGCCCTCCAGAGGGACTTGAAAAGAGGGACAAAGCACCTTGGACAGACCTGATGGAAATGCCCTTACTCAATATAAGTGAGGCTCTTAGGTCACAACACAGAAGAGTAAACATCTTAAAAGTGCACAGGGGTGGGAACATCTGAGCCCAAGACAGAAAACCAAGTTGGAAAAGCATTAAGTTTAGATGCTAAGCATTATTTCTAAACTACTAGCCTTGGTGTCTAAGCCTACACATTTCTGAAGTTTATAGAGAGCCTTTAAATGTCAGCATCATTTTTAGCCCAGAGCTCTTTTCTTACACAACATCTAAAAATATCTATTAGTTTAAATTGTCAGCATGTAAAACATTTGCTATGACTTTTTCTCATCATATCACTCAAATCATGTCAGAGCTAGAAAGAAAAATAAAAGCCTGGTATAATCTGGCAGTTACTAATATTATTCGATGAGGTTTTCATGGGAATATTTAATAGCGAATTAATAATACTATTTATAATCATAAGCAGCCTAACCAAACAGCACTATCTACTGCACATTTCCCCTTAGATGTCCCATAAGCACTTCAAAATTACAATGTCCCAAACTAAAGTCATAATCTTCCCCATTATCGTTTATACCCTCTGAACTCTCCATCTCTCTACCAGTATCTATTTAGTTACCTAAACCATGAATTTATCCTCTAATTTCTAGGTTTCTGGCCTGGATTACTCTAAAAGTATCTAAACGGTCTCTCTAAATCTAGGCTTGACCACCTCTGATCCATTCTCCATTCTGCAGATGAAGCGAATGCTCTGAAAAGGAAATCAGATTATGTTATTTCTTGTTTATAAGCCTTTTTTGGAGTCCCGTTGCCTTCAGGTCCAAATGTAAGCTTGGCCTTCAAGACTCTACCTGATCTCTATTCTGCTTACATCTTTAGCCTCAATGCTTTCTAGTTCCTCAGACATGCCATGCTCTCAATTGCCACAGGACTGGCTCCTTCTCAACTTTTAGGACCCAGCTCGATGTTGCCTTTTTTGGGACTCAAGGCTGGTTGGGTGCCCCATCCAAGGAGCTTCCCTGGCACCGTGATATAACACTCTATGTTGTAATTGCCTGTTTACTTGTGTTTCTTCTCTCTTAAAACTGTAAGTTCCTGGAGAAGAGAGGTTAGGTCCTGTCCACTATTATATCCTCAGCATCGATCACAGTGTCTGTCACCATCTTCAATTACAAAAGAATCCTCCCTCTTTTCATGTCATTAACAACATGGGAATTGGAGCAGAGAAGATTGCCTACCCAACATTCATGCCGCACACCCCACTCTTACCCCCATCCCTGCCCTGTCTCCACTCCTAATCTCCTTTTTTCACAGCAGAACCCAGATTGTGTCCACATAGCCATCCTCCAAGTGTTTCAGGGGAAGCAACTCCATGGCTGATTTGTCTCTGATAATTATGTTAATCTCCTTCTCCTTGCCATTGATTTAAGAATGGCCACATGACCCAGTTCTGGTCAAGGAGGTTTGAGGAGTAGTCTGATGAGAGCTTCTGTGAAAGTTTCCTTGCTTCTTAGAAAGAGACCAGTAAGAGATGGTTCATTTTATTCTTCTTGATATTTTTATGACTAAAACCGCTGTAGCCCTCGTGTTCCCATGAAAGGAACCAGCCTGGGAACAAAGCTGACACATTAGCAATGACTGCATGAGAAGTAGACGGATTTGAGCTCCTTTTGGCATAACTGAGCCATTGATCATACTACTTGGAGCCCCCCAAGCTCCAGACTTCTTACGTGGGGCAACAAATTTCCTCATTGTTCAAATAAATTTGAGTTGGGGATCTCTGTTATTTGTAGCCAAGTATAAAAGAAATGATTCAAAGATGAATTATAAATAGGCCTCTTCCCACTAAGAATTATTATCCTGGTATAAAAAAGTAAGCTTTGCTCTATTCAGAAGTATAACACTGGACTTAATATAATTGTACAATTGTCAGATCTGGAATGGCAAATTATTATTAAAGGGAAATTATTATTATTGTTGTTGATAAATTGGCATATATCTTATTTACATGCTCTCGTCAGGTTGATTGGTGGTTTATGTAGTACCCAAAGGAAAACATGACATTTGAGTTTGGGGAATTTGAAGTGACATAGAAACCAGACTTTGAATTTTAAGTTGCTGAAGTCAGTCTTAACAGAGTTGGATAAGTCATAACCTGACTATAAAAATTAAATTTAATTTAATTTAAAAAGCAACTTTTAAAATATTTTAGTATCTCATTCCTTTATTGAGGTAGAGGTAGCCATAAAGTCTACTAGATGCCAACAATTGTAGGAAAATTGGAAAATACCAACAAATGTAAAAGAGAAAGTAAAAAGTAGCATATAAATTTATTATACAGAGCTAACTAATTTTATTCTTTGATGTATTCTTCAAATCTTTTAAAACTCAACTATGTAAATATAAATGAATATATATTTATTCTTTATATATACTCATATATGAAAACATATATGAGCATATACATAGAGTTGAACCATGAACATTAATATTTCACTTAATATTTTTATGAACTTTTTTCATGCAATTATTTACTTGTCAAAATTATGTTTTTAAATGGTTATATAATACTCTATCACCTAGACAGACATGCCATCATTTGTTGGCATCACTCTCTTTGGTTGGCTATTTCAAGGGTTTCTTAAGATTTTTAAGAAAATGTGAAAGCCAATAATTTGGGTACAAATCTTGGACTATGTCTTTAGGGTAAATTTTAATTTATACTGGTCTGTCTTTGGGCCATCTATTCTGTTTCACTGATTTTCTGCATACTCTTATATTAGTCAGGATCACTTTTAAAAAATTATTTTATTTTATAATATATGTCAGTTTCTAATAGAGCAAGTTTACCCCAAAGAAATCTTCTAAGTATATTTCTTATTCCCATGTTTTTTTCTTCTAGATAATTTTTAAAAAATTGGCCAAAATTCCAAAAATTCTTATTGGACTTTTGATTAAATTGTATTAAACCTATATATTGACTTGGTGATAATTAACATCTCCACAATATTGAATCTTATCTCATTTCCTCATACATCTCTCTATTTATTGAGGCTTCTTTTTATGTCTCTCAGAAATATCTGCAGTTTCCCCTGCTTATTACTCTTTAAGTATTTTTCTTCAAATGATTTTCTTTAAAATTTTTTTTTTTTGCAATTGTAGATCTGTGGACAAAATCCTTAAAAGTATCTTACTGAAAGCTCTGCCATTTTATTGTCCGGCTATTTTTCTTTCTTTTTTCTTTTGGCCGCACTGCACAATCTGTGGGATCTTAGTTCCCCGACCAGGGGTTGAACCTGGGCCCTTGACAGTGAAAGCGCAGAGTCCTAACCACTGGGCTGCCAGGGAATTCCACAGGCTATTTTTCTTGAGATGTTCACTTTGGTATTTTCTGGTAACAAAATGTAACTTCCACTATGTATGAGACAGGAATCAGAGCATGCTCTGAGTCCCAGTTCTACCACTAATGGTAACAATATATGCCATTTCTTATCTCATTTTATAATTATGAGTTTATAAATATATAATATGTCTGTGGAACATATGCCATTTAAAATTTTAATTATTCCTTTAAAAAAATTAAAACTACACTCTAAAAACGGTAAGTTATAAAGCAACAGAATTTTTTTCTTTTCTTCTTTCTATATAAAGCAATATAAGACCAGTTACATTTGCTTTTAGAGACTTGATGGCTCACATAATTATGCAGAACTAATTAATTCAAAATCTGTTTATCAACAGTAGTCTGTAGGTACAGCATTTTCTCCCAGAGGCATTAACAAAGGCTTATCACCTGCTCTCTTGTTGCAGTTTGTCTCAAAGGCAAATCAATACAAAAAATATAAAAATGCTACTCCCAGAACTAACACTTCCAACAACTTACAAGAACTTTTAGTATCTGATACCAATTAGTTTTCTTAGCTTAAATTAAAAGTTTTATTTAGCAATGAAATGTGTCAAAATAATAAGAATTTTAAGGTATAATAAAGTTTTCCCCAAGAATTTTTTTAAAATTTAGGTTATATATAATTATTACATTTTTTCAGGATAAATAATTGTAACAGATGGTTGAGGACAAGAGGTTATAAAAGAAAGCTATTATATGCTTTATAGATTAAACAGTATAGTGTTCCTTGCCCATACCCACATATACATGCATATAGAAATAAAAGTATCTATATCATGGGCAATATCTTCCTTGATATAAGATTAGCACAATAGCAGAAATGAGTTATCAATGAGTGTATGTGTCTGGTTTTTCATAGGTTTTTCTGATCAATTAGATTCCCTCAAACTGTATTCCAATCACAATATTTCTGGATGTTCATTTGATAGGGAGAACGCTAGTTAGAATAAAATGTGTCTTGGGTTAGAGAGCCAGTATTTATTTATTTAAAAAAAGGAAAATGAATTTCAGGAATTGAAATTCTCCTCTCCCTCTGTTTTTTTAAGAGGTGTGTTTGTCTTTTGAAAAATGAAAAGTGCTTCCTGTAAAGTAAGTTAACTTTCGGATAACGGGAACTTGTTTTTATAGTTGGCTTTGCAGGCTTGGGGAAAGGGTTCACATAAAGTTCTTGCTCACTAACTTCAGGATGCCTGTGGTTTGGACCCTTGGTCTTATCCTTCTTGCAACACAACTCAAGAAACTGTTAGGAGTTTCCGTCTGCCAGGTCCCAAATAAACGAGAATTCTGTTACATACCAAACCGGGCACCTGCACCTCATGGTTGAGATTGTTCAAGTAGCGAGTATCCTGTATTGATGAGATGCAGTTGTACCAGGCAATGGGCATGAGTTCCGACCCCCTTGAGAGGGCTGCATTGTTAGCTAGGCATAAACGCCGAAGCCGCCTCAGAACTGATGGCTTCCTTGAGCTGAGAGGGTCAGTGTCCACTCAACTTCATCTGTCACTGTGACCATGCCTGTCCCAAGTATCTAGGGACGGGGACATTAGGAGCTGTCCCCAGGAGTCATGAGACCTCTACTACATGTTATTTGTATACTGTGCTGTTACTTGTTCTGATGCTTTCTTAAAACAAAGTAAATCTGGAAATGGGTGAAGTCTTCTGTGTCTCATGAGTTTTTTAAGTTGAACCCAAGTCAAACAGAGTGAGTGTTGAAAAGGCAAATTACCAGAGCAAGAAATTATCCTCTGTATTCTGCCTGAATCCTTTCATCCCCAATCCCTAAAGTCCCAAGTGTCTACAGAGAGGAAAAACCTACTTAATTAATGGGTAGGTGGATTCTCATTATAATTTAACAGAAATGTCCCTCCCCGCCTTAGCTTAGCATCTTCAAATACTGAATTGCCAGTGACTCAATGATTTTTGGAGATTGTAGAAAGTTTAATAAAGAAAGAGTCTAAAAAAGGGGGTATAAACTCTATGACAAAATGGCGTGCAAATATTAGCCCCAGATTCAGTTTCTCTCAATCTCACACTAAAATGTCTATGAAACATCGACAAAAAGACAATACCTCACATTACCTCATGCAAAAAACCTAAAACTGACAGATAATCTATTGCTAAAACGTGTGAAGAATTTACCCATTATCACAAGCCACATAAATTGAAAAAAACAATTTGTGACCTAACTAACCTTTGCCTCCTGCAATAGAATAGTACAGCTAAGCTGAAAGAAGGTAAAAAGCAATGTGTTTTTCCACTGACCTCAGGTGAATTGATCTGGGGTTTAGAACAACTGGGAAAAAATGGACAGCATAAGTGCTTTTTGAGGCATACATTTTTCCTTCATTCCCACTTGCTACATCAGTTCATAAACATCCTGGAAGGAAATGGGATTGGTGGTATGTCATTGCATCTAGGGAGGTCCGACCCTCACACACAAAGCATGGTAGTTGTGTAAGGTACTTAAGGGCAAGACAGACTTGCCACTTACCAGCTGGGTGACTTGGGGCAGGTTATTTAACCTGTCTTTACTCAATTTCCTCATTTGGGGTTGCTATATGTATTAAATGAGATAATGAATGTAGAGCTCAAAGCACAGGGCCTGGTATGATGCTTTGTTCAACAGAAGGTAGATATTATTTTTATTATGACAAAGAAGGGCAGAAAATGGGAAAGTTTGAACAGTTCTAGCAAGTGTGTATGTGTGTGTGTTGTAGATTTGGCTTTGTTTTAAGCCCTCTCTATGTTCAGTGTGTCAAAGAGTCTAGCCGTGGGATGAGCGTGGTTCTCCCTCAGTCTAGCACCGTCACACAAGTTGAATATCTGTCAGACATCGGCCATGGCCAGGCACTGTTCACATCAGCCACATCTCTAGCTACATAGTCAATGAGGGGATCATACCAATGCCCAAGTGGATAGGATTGTGCAAGCTACACAGCTTGTCTTTTGGCAAAAGACAAGCATGAACGTTACAACAAAAAAATTAACATGGGTTTTGGGTCTATGAAAAAAATACTGCAAGAAGAAAAAGGTTTGGAAGCCTAAATAATACGTAAGAAGACGTGGCATCTATGAAACAGCAGAACTGGTTAGCCAATCCCTTAATCACTAAAGAGTTTAGTACCTCGTTCACCCTCTTCATCTCTACCTTGCAGTGTACCAACATTTTGAGTGCCTTCAGCCTTTTGTGGGTGACCCACCTGTTATGGGCTGAATTGTGTCCTCCCCAAATTCATATGTTGAAGTCCAAACTTCTGGTATGTCAGAATATGATTGTATTTGACGATGGGGTCTTTAAAGAGTAATTAAGGTAAATACAGATCATTGAGATGGGCCCTAATCCAGTATGACTGATGTCCTTACAAGAAGAGGAGATTAGGATGTAGACATGCACAGAAGAAAGACGATATGAGAGCATTGGGAGAAAAACAGCCACATAAAAGTTGAGGAGAGAGGCCTCAGAAGAAACCAACCCTACTGACACCTTGTTCTTGGATTTCTAGCCTCTAGAGCTATGAGGAAATAAATTTCTGCTGTTTAAGCCACCCAGTCTTCGTGCTTTGTAATGGCAGCCTTAGTAAACTAATACATCATCCAGTTGCCTGGACTCTTGGTTTTTTTTTGCGGTACGCGGGCCTCTCACTGTCGTGGTCTCTCCTGTTGCGGAGCACAGGCTCCGGACGCGCAGGCTGAGCGGCCATGGCTCAAGGGCCCAGCCGCTCTGCGGCATGTGGGATCTTCCCGCACCGCGGCACGAACCCGTGTCCCCTGCATCGGCAGGTGGACTCTCAACCACTGCGCCACTAGGGAAGCCCTGGACTCTTGGTTTTTAAAACTTTTTCATCTCCAGGAACCTTCACTTTTGCTCCTCATCAACACTCCCTCCCAACCCCCCAGGTCAGCACCCTGATGTTGTCATCATCCAGAACTGCTAACTTCTGAAATACTATATTCAAGCCTGTACTGTACTGTTTACCAATCCCTGACTGTAATTACATGGCCTTGCAACTTCATGCTAGGCTATTCCCACCTAATCCATTCTTTAATCACACTGAAATTCCCAGATAAACCCCACTTCCTTCCCTCCAATTCCCTTCCTTCTTCCTCCTTCTCTGCTTAATCTAGATGGTTTATCACTTCATCCTATGTCTTGTCAATATCTTCAAACTTCTATTTTCCTTCCATTGCAACAGCCTTGCAAAATCCCCACCCAGCTGTCCTGGCCATGTCCATACAGCATTTCTGAGCATGGCTGAAGGAAACCACACAACCCCACCGTGTCTGCTGAGCCACAGTGAAGTCATATAGGCCCTCAGCACTGCCCATCGTCTCTCTCCTTCCCCACAGCCACTATTTCAAACTTCCTCTCTTCTCTTCTTCAAAACCCAGACTTCCCCACTTCCACCCTCGCTACCGGCAGATGACTTCACTTCCTATTTTGTAGGGGAAATTGAGGTCACGGGAGAGAAATTTCCCCACATTCCGTCAGCAAACCTGCAAACTTCCCAACATTCTCAGCACTTTCTTACCTCATTTTACAGAGGAAGATGTGCTCCTCTTCGCTAAAGTTAACGCCTTAACAGCTGCTAGGAATTTCATTCCTCACAGTTCCTCCAAGCCTCACTCTTTTCATCCTTCTTTATTTCTCTTTCGTGTCTAATTCTCTCTCCCCTCTCTCCCCTATTTGTTCTTTCTGCTCACCATCTACATAGTCTCAAATATATCAATAGACCCTGCTGCTACTCCTGGGCATGTGCCTCATGCCTCAGTATGCTGGGACAAAACAAAAGCAAAACGTTGGGGTGAGCCCCACTTGTTTGTAAAAATTTTGAAGCATTCAAAGCAGTAACCCAACGGTTCATACTGAGCTGACTTTTTATTCACGAGTGAAAGAAATGAAAGGATTTTCCTCATGTGTTGGGAGGCTCAGAAAATACACCACAGGTAATAAGAATAAGAATAATAAATAATGGGGATGATATAGTAGCAAACAGAATTTACTTGGTGTCAGGCATCGTACTAAATGCCTTCCATATTTCAACTCATCTAATGCTCAGTAAACCTCTGAGGAAGGTACTATTTTTCTCCTATTGGAGAGCTCAGAAAACAAACCACACCTAACAACAATACCAACAAAAGCAAATACTTACATGGCATTTACTATTATAAGTGCTTTACATGAATAACTCATTTATTCCTATCCTAACACTGTAAGAGCCATACTATGACTCTCTCTGCTTTACAGAGTGAGCTTTCCAAGGTCATGCGGTTGGTAAGTGGTAGAGCTAGGATTTGAACCCAAGCACTTTCGACATTCTCTACATGCTCCTCAAATTTACTTTAAAAAATTATTTTATAAGTGATCCAAAAGCAAATCAAAATTGAGAACTGAAGGAGGAGAACATCATAAAATAAAAAGATCATGACTAATTTATGTCCTGTGAGTGAAAGCTCTAGTACTTTCTCGTTTTAAGTACTGGCTCCACCCTATCAGCTCTGTGACCTGAAGCAAGTTGCTTAACCTTCGTGTGTCTTGATTTTCTTTTTTATTGAAGGATAGTTGATTTACAATGTTGTGTTAATTTCTGCTGTACAGCAAAGTGATTCAGTTATACATATATATGCATTCTTCTTTTTTTTTTTTTTTTCGCTGTACGCGGGCCTCTCACTGTTGTGACCTCCCCCGTTGTGGAGCACAGGCTCCGGATGCACAGACCCAGCGGCCATGGCTCACAGGCCCAGCCGCTCCGCGGCATGTGGGATCCTCCCGGACCGGGGCACGAACCCGTGACCCCTGCATCGGCAGGTGGACTCCCAACCACTGCGCCACCAGGGAAGCCCCATGTGAATTCTTAAAGTCAATCCTTCATTGACCAAGAAGGCTGGGTGGCTGGCTTGGTGCGATTATCTTTCTTCATTCATCCTCCTCAAACTGTCGGCCTAAAGCCTGACATTTCTTCATCAGAATCTACTTCTTAGGTTAATTCCAAACAATTTTATCTTCTCTTTTCAAATGTAAAGAAACATTAAGTATACTATAATTTTAGCGTGTTCATCTGATGGTTTTGGAGAGCTGGTTGTTGCAGGGCTCTTGAGGGTGGAAAAGTTGTTTTTGAAAGACTACAACCCCTTTCTATGAAGGGAAGAAAGATGGCTGAAGGTAAGTCATCTACTTCAATATATTGCCCAGAGCGGGTCCTGACTATGGGTATGGGGATTTACAGGGTTCTGCATCACGTATGGCTTTGCAGTTGCAAGCCTTGGAGAAGTCACAGGATCCATTCCTGTCCATTTTAGGAAACAGGCCCCAGGAGTCCCTGGTTTGGGATGCTTCCAGCACAAAACGACAAGGTGCGTGCTGAACTATGCTGCCCAGTACAAACAGAATTCTGCTTTTCTCTTCTGCTAGATGTCCAGGAACTAAAACACCTCTTCTCTTGAACATTTAAAAGTGCTTCCCATTATCTTTAAAAACATCTTAGAAAAATATATTCTAGGTTGTTTTCTAATTATGCAACAAAATCACTCCCAGTTCTGGTATGTTGGTTAAAAGTCAAAACAGCTTGTATTTGAATACAGCTACACACATTCAACATTCAAAAGCTGTTTTCGTCATGATAATTAGACATTATATTGTGATTTATATTGTTAAATACTGATTTGGAGTTAACTACGTAACGGTCTGGAAATTTAGAAGTATTGATACTTTAGGGTATTATGTTATAGTAAAGTATGCCTGTGATAGATCACATTTTTTCTCCAAATTTAACAGATTATTTAAATTTTTATCTTAAGATATTTTGAATAGGTAAGATGTATATGTAATACAAATAGCTAAAGTTACAAAAGGATTTTTTCGTGGAAAGTGTTCCTCCCATCCTTGTTCCCTAATCCTTAAATTCCTCCCCCCAGAGATAACCACCTCTGTCAGTTTATTGTGTTTTCTTCCAAAGATATTCCATATTGCTATGAATTTTCACATGTGTTTTTGTGAGTGTATTTGTTTGCTTTTACGCTTTGTTTTTCACTTAACAGTATATCTTGGAGACTGTTTCAGATCATTATATACAGGTCTAAAAAGCCGTCACTAACCAACTACATAGTATTCTATTGTATTGATCTATCATAATTTATTTACCTGGTTCTCTATTGATGGGTATTCATGTTGTTTCAAATCTTTTGTTTTATGGAGAGTCCTGGAAATAATATTCTTGTATTTAAGTCTTTCTATATATGTGTGATTTCACTGTAGGACGTAATTCTAGAAGTGGCATTGCCAGATCAAAGGCAGATTTTCTTAATGGAAATGTAATTAACATGAATTAAATTCTAAACTGTGACAGCAGAAAATCGAAAAAGTTTTCTATCAAGGTGAAATATTTGTCCACTCTATTGTGCAACTCTGGGTTAGCAGTCAAATGAGACACGGTTCTGGACCTCAAGGGACTTAAATACTTTAGATGAAATGGCAGCCGTTTGGAAATCATGTATCTTGAAAACAATTCTTACATTATCCTTATAAGATTTGTTTATAAATAATAAAAGTGAATCTAAAAGAGATATTTAAATGTTCCTATGCACATGTCTGAACTATGAAAATTCCTTAACTGTGGAAAATTATTATAATATTTCTCCTTCAAAATGAAATGCATTTTCAAATAATGTTCTAGTAAAACTCTCACCAGGAATAATAATATTAAAACCTGCCTTGGAATTTTACAAAGTCAAAACAGTGATATGCTTTTGTAGGGGATCTCACTGAGAACTTCTTTTAACTAGAAAATTCCCTGCTCCACTGTTCCATACGTCCAAGAAGATACTGGACTCTTTAGAAAACCTTGCATGATTAGGGATGATTTAAAAAGTTTCATGGGCAAACCATCGCAAACCATTTCCTAGAAAAGAAAGGGTAGGGTTTCCCAGAGCAGCACCAGAAGGGTTAAACTATCACTCTTTCCTATTTCATATCATTTGTATAAAATTGCTAATGTCAAAAAGTGTTTTTTTTTTTTTTTGCTAACAGTATAAAACTGAACATACTGTGAGACATAAGGTAGCAGGTGTCTTGGCTCTAAACTATCAAGTCTGTGGGCATTCTGTTGTAACAGGTGCTCTAAAAAATTTGAACAGATTTTAACAAGAGCTGTATGGGCTTTTTAATTAGCCTGGTTATTCGGCATGTGTAACAAGCATTAGGTATATGCTTAAAACATCATAGGGTCTAAAAAACAAATGCTTCACATAGTCACTCTCTCTTTCTGGCTTCTCTTTGCTTTCTGTATTACATTTGACGTATGTGCTTCTTTTATCACAGAATTTCCCCCACCTGAAGGAGGAGTGTGACAAAAAACGACCATTAGTAACAGTAATAGAATAGGAGATCCAGACAACTGTCTGAATGTTACACAGATGCTCTGTGCCATTTTAGTAGAAATCAAGTTCCATACATATTAAGAAGCGGCCTAACCCTCCCTGAATAGCCTGTTTTCATTCATATGTCTCATAACTTGACTATTAGCAGAAGGACTTTTCACTAATTTCTGCAATTTGAAAAGATGAGCTCTTACTTGGGACTCATGTTTAGGATTTTAGGGATAAATAATGACAAAACCAAACTCAATTTTATCTATATTTTAGTTCCTTTTCTAGGTCATCATGTTAACACAGATATTAATTCGATGAATTTCCTTTTGTTTTTATGTGCTACTGTTATATTTGATCTTTGGAATCCAACTTTGCAGCATTAGTTCATTTATTGAACAAATACTGAAAATCTATTATGTTGAGTGTGTGTGTAACATAGAGGAATAAAACAGAGTTCCCATGCTTAAGATACTTAAAATCTATATAAACTACAAAGCAGAATGTTTTCAAACACCTTAATTGTGCTGTGAACAGAGTACACTATAGGAATTGAAAGAATGGGGAGATTTATATTTGGTAAAACTGGGCAAAGTTTCATTGAAGCAGGTGACATTTGATGGTGGTCTTGAAAGTCAGAGAGAATTTTGAAGTCGTGATAAGGCTAGCATTTGGGGTAAGGCTACATTCCTGGCACATGCGAAAGCCTGTTATAGGTTTTTGACTAATTGATTACAAGTATTGCACGTGTTACTTTGATCAGTGTTTCATCTTTTAGATATACAGATGTCCTGTTCAGATTTGTTTTAATTAAGCAAATGAAAAGGTGCCAATGATTGGTTGCTTCCAGTGTGCCAGGTCCAGTGCTAGGGGTTTTATCCACTTTGCTGTAGCCAGTGAGATACCCCATGAGACATATCATTACAGTTGTTTAACAAGCGAGGATAAGTTACATAACTTATGTAAGGTCATGCGATAAGATGTGGTAGAGTCAAGATCTGGTGCCTAGGTACACACATTTCCCCACTGCACTGGACCACTTCCTCAGTTTTACAATTAGAAGGAATCTTGAGGGTCCTTCTTGTGGATATAATTCATGCATTTTCAATCTGGGCAAAATTTGGTTCTTAGGGGTTGTCTTAGTCAGATTGCTCCAGGGAAACAGAACAAATGGATAGATAGAAAGACAGGTAGATAGATAGATAAGTAGATAGATAATTATAAAGGGAGATTTATTACAAGAGTTGCTTTACGTGATTATGGAGGTCAAGAAGTCCCACCATCTACTGTCTGAAAGCTGGAGAAACAGGAAAGCTAGTGATGTAACTTAGTCTTATTTTGAAAGCCTGGGAATTAGGAGTGTAAACGTATGAGGCAGGAGAAGATGACGTCCCAGCTCAAGTAAAAAGAACACATTCATCCTTCCTCTGCCTTTTTTGTTCTATTCGGACCCTCAGCAAGTTGGAGGACGCCCACCTGCATTGGTGAGGAGACCTTCCTTACTCAGCCTAAGGATTCAAGTACTAACCTTTTGCAGAAACACCCTCACAGATACACCACCAAATAATGTTTCACCAGCTATTTGGGCATCCTTAGCCCAGTCAAGTTCCCACATTAAAACTAATCAGCACAGGGGGCAAAAATGGACTTTTTACGTAAAGCACAGATATACATACGGTACATACACTATATGCTGTATAAGTGTGGTATCAACATTTTATGGTGGAAGGTGATTGGAGAAAAAAAGAGTCTAAAGAGGCTTCTTGTGGGGGGGGCTGTAGGGAGGTGATAATGAAAACAGATTGAGAAACGCTGCTCTAACTCAAGCTCCCTCATTTTTCAGAGGACAGATAAGGAAAGTCAGAGAGTGAAAACAGCTGCCCAGTCACACAGCTAGTCGGTGATGTATGTGCATGCGTTTAGTTTTAAAAATCCACCATTCTTAGGAACAAAAAGGTCTAAGAACCATTTATCACACCGCCAAGCTCAACGATCCCCTTACGATGTCCTTCCCTTTGACTTCACTCCTTTCTGGGTTTGTAGGTGGGCTTATTTACGCCATCTCACCCTGAAGCAATAAATAACTAAATTTCAACTTCTTGGTGGTCAACGAGGAGTGGGCTGGCCCCGGGGGTAAGTCTGGACCCTAGAATGTACATCGTTCAAGCTACTGTGTTTTGGGAGTACTCATGGACTGTCTATTCCGACACCCCCAGAATAGCACCTAGTAGTGGGTGCTCATAATTATGAATGAATGTGTGAATACTGGCAGCAAAGGAAGAAAAAGGCTCAGAAAGACTGAGTACTGTGTGTCTTTTAAATTATTTAAGTATTAGTTAAACTCATTTCACACGGAAAGAAGCAACACCGACTCATTAGCCTGCTGTTGGACATCGGCTCATGCTAAACGTGGCTCGACGTCTTAAAGAAAAGCCAGGCACTCAGCAGAGCTCTTATCTTGGGGTCAGGGCCTCTACTTCATCTCAAATTCTGTTATCGTCAGTGTGTGGGAAAGCAACACCCTTAGCTTGTTGGGCTCAGACAAGGGGTTTGGCAGTAAGGAATCAGTATTAATGCAGCTTTTAAACAGTTTAACTTACAGTCTTCCTACACATCAACACACAATTCATTACATTTGTTGAAGATGAAAGAAGGGATTCTTTTTTGAACCTACTGCATAAATGATTTATTACATTTAATGTTTGTATATGGGAGGCTTTCATATATTCCTCCTTTCCCCATAAGAGTGTAGTGAAATGTTTTCTTCCCACAATCTGCCTTTTTCATTAACCAATGTTATTACTTTTTTGGGTATCCTTCTAGAGTTTATTTATGTTTATAAAGCAAAAAACAAATTCTGTAACTATAAAGTGGCATTTTATGCACACTTTTTAACCTTGTGTTTGATTTTTTCAAGTAATTTATCTTGGAGATGGCTCTACATGGAGAACTTTCTATTTTTTTCTTAGCTGCATAATATTCCATTATATGGAGGTACTTTTATTTAACTGTATTCTTTTTTTTTTAAGAGTTTTAAAAAATTGAGGTACAACTGACATATAATATTATATTAGTTTCAGGTACATAATAATTTGATATTTGTATATACAGGCATACCCTGGAGATATTGTGGGTTTGATTCCAGACCACAACAATAAAGTGAATATTGCAATAAAGGGAGTCACACAAACTTTTTGGTTTCCCAGTGCATATAAAAGTTATGTTTACGCTATACTGTAGTCTATTAAGTGTGACATAGCATTATGTCTAAAAAAACAATGTATATACCTTAATTTAAAAATACTTTATGGCAAAAAAGATGCTAACCAACATTTTTGCCTTCAGAGAGTCGTAATCTTTTTGCAATAGGAACATCAAAGTTCACTGATCACAGATCACCATAACGAATATGATAATAATGAAAATGCTTGAAATTTGCAAGAATTACCAAAATGACACAGAGACATGAAGTGAGCAAATGCTGCCGGAAAAATGGCGCGGATAGACTCGCTCGATGCAGGGTTGGTGCAAACCTTCAATTTGTAGAAAAGAAAAAACAAAAGAAAACCCCACAGTACCTGCAAAGCACAATGAAGTGAAGCTCAATAAAATGAGGTATGTCTCTATTTGTCTTTCTCTGACTTATTTCACTTAACATAATGCCCTCAAGGTCTATTCATGTTGTCACAAATGGCAAGATTTCATTTTTTATGGCTGAATAATATTCCATTGCATATATTTATACCACATTTTCTTTATCCGTTCATTTGTCACAGAAGTGGGATTGCTGGATCAGTTCTATTTTGCTGGTAGTTCTAAATCTATTTTGCTGATTAATTCTAAATTGCTGGTAGTTCTGTTTTTCATCTTTTGAGGAAGCTTCAGACTGTTTCCACAATGGCTGCACCAATTTACATTGTCACCAACAGTACACAAGTGTTCCCTTTTCACATCCTCACCAACACTTGTTATTTCTTGTCTTTTTGATAATAGCCATCCTAATAGATGTGAGATATCTCAATGTGGTTTTGATTTGCATTCCCCTGATGATTAGTGATGTAACTGTATTCTTCTTGACTTTATGTTGTTTGAAATTTTGTGCTATTATATGTAATCTGCAAATAATATCATTTTTATACATATCATATTATATTTGTACAAGCCTATCTGTAAACTATATCTACCAGACATGAAAGTTGTCAGGATCTGGAGTGTATATATATTTATGGTGTTGATAGTTTTTGCTAACTTGACTTTTCTAGGAAGTGTACCCCAAATTATACTTATACCAGAAATGTTATGAGTGCCTGTTTCTTCATAACTTTGCCAAGAGTGTGTCAACAAAGTTTTTAATTTTTGCCATTCTGAGAAGCGGAAATGATATCTCAATGTAGGTTTAATTTTCATTGCTCTAAGTTTGAGAAACGTTGAGCTTTTTTTCATGTGTTATAGCCATTTAAAAAAAAACACGTGAATTGTCTGATCATTTTCTTTGCCATACTGAGTTTCTGGTCTTTTTTTCTCATTGATTTCTAGAAGCTCTTTATTTATTGTAAAGACTGTCTGATATGAGTTTACAGATGTGTCACTGACAACAGTGATTTTGAATATTGAATAGTTAAACATAAAATTTTATTTTAAGATTTTGTTAGCATGATAAAAAAGATTGCTTAACATAATTCATCACACACTATTTAATTTCTCATATTAAAAAGCCTAAATAAAGTGCCTAAATAAATCAGACACTCACAAAAATAATCACATCTATGAGAAAGATGTGGCACTCCATTTAGCATTACTGTATTTGCTCTGCCTCAGGTAAAGAAGCCTGTTCAGAATACCAGCTACTTGTGCTGGGGTAGAGGTAGTTTTGTCATTTATTTGGCAAATGCTCCTTAACAAATAAATGACAGATCTAGGGACGCCTGCTTTTTATAATCACTGCCAAGTGACCAAGAAACGTGAGAAGGTTATGTTCAGAGCTTGGCAGAATATCTAGCATTCAGGGCTTTAAAAGTATTTATTTATTGTGTTTAAAAATTCTCACTGTAGTTACTAGAATAGAAAGGATTTCCATTTTTGGCTGGTATTCATAGGGCTCAGTTAAAACCACAGAAGCTGGCAGAAGTTTCCCTGTCTGGCTTATCTTTATGTATTACATTGAGTTGTATGAAATTGCCATTTTATAGAATAAAAAAGGTTGACTATCGGCAATTTCACGTGTTTCAAAATATATCTGAAAGCCTGATGCAGTTAGAGAAGATTTAGCTCTCACAGCAAGATGTCACAACTTTCTACGCTCTCGGCTGACTAGAGTTCCTAGTATCCTCCCAGGTCTATGTGCAGGAAGTTGTCTGATATTTGACGCGCTCCTGGGGGAAGCTAGAGCTGCAGTATTCAGAAGCCACCACAAGAGGGGGCATTTCTCTCGGAAATGTGAAGGTTCTGACTGGCTTTCAGAATAAGTAATAGTAGAGGCAGGCTGGGGGTGTGCCAACAGGGCGGCAATAAACATTGCGTGGGAGAGGGAACAGGGGTGGGCAGTGACTACACGTTAGGTCACTGTCTAGCTCAGAGGAAACCCCAGCAGTTTTCTGTCTGGCAACCTAGAGAATAATGAGAACAGGCAAGCCAAAAAGAGTCGGGACCACAGCAATAGCAGGTCCTCCTTAGGTGGCCTAATTGCTAATCTGGTAACCAGAATCAAAACATCAAAAATGACAAGCAGAGGGGCTTCCCTGGTGGCGCAGTGGTTGGGAGTCCGCCTGCCGATGCAGGGGACGCCGGTTCGTGCCCCGGTCCGGGAAGATCCCATATGCCGCGGAGCGGCTGGGCCCGTGAGCCATGGCCACTGAGCCTGCGCGTCCGGAGCCTGTGCTCCGCAACGGGAGAGGCCACAACAGTGAGAGGCCCGCGTACCGCAAACAAACAACAACAAAAATGACAAGCAGAAAGGGTTGAAGGCTTATCTCACACACATTAGAAATAGCCGCTGCTTGGAAAAAGCTCAGGATGACGTAAGAGATACACTGCGCTGGCCTGTTGCACAGCCTGTCCTGTCTGAGATTCTCATCGCCTTGCTGAAAGTACAGGACACACTGGAAACAGGCCCCTTTGCACGGATGTCACATAGGCCCTTACACTAGGCATATGATGCAAAAAGTATTTTCTTTTTTATCAGCACAGCTGTTCAGATTGTGGAGCCCTTGTTTAACAAGAGGCTTGTCCTTTGTTTGGCTCAGGAAGTTTGCTTTAAATGAGAGAGATACAGGCTGCTCATTTCCTTGGGAAATAACACATGGCAAGTGGGTGCCGACCAAGGGGAGTCCCGTCTACCAGGACTGGTTGGCTTTTACAGTCACATCCCCAGTAGACAAACATCGCAACAGCCAAGCCCCCTAAATGAGAACATCAAGTGACCCTAAAGAAGTTGCTCAACTAGACTCATTCTTATTAGAAAAACTAAGAAACAGGAAAAAGAGAGAGAATTAATGCAAGTTATGGCATCTTCTTCTGACGTCCTGACTGATGGCAATCCTGGCCAGCCTTCACTGCCCAGCATCTGAGGTCAATTAGAATTCAGGGTTCTTGCATACAGCTAGTGAATCGGTAGAATTTGATCGAGAGATAATAAACAGGTGACGATTTCTTTTCTGTACTTCCCTTTCCCCCTATCCACACAAATATCCAAGTTAACTGGAATCATTTGCTGGGATTCTTTTGTGGTTTGTTGGGAGTCTGTCTCCTCCAGCTCCCAGATAAGCCGTTGTGCTTTTCAATTGTTACTCTGAGACAGAAATATGGTTGTTCTGTTAGAACATTCGAGCTCCTGCTTGTTACTGTGGAGAGGCATGAAAATGGCTGTTTGATCCATCACAGCAAGTGCGAGCTGCCCTATCTCACGCTAAAAGGAAGCAATTTACCGGGAATGCTGGTGCCAGATTAAGATTCTCAGCGCATTGCAAGTGAATTACCACGTCTATAATTTTCAAGAAGAAAAGAAAACAACAAAAACACAAAGCCAAGAAATGTAAGAAGGGGGATACTGGGCCAAGCTTTGGCAAGAGACACATAATTCACTTCTGAGCTAATCGCTGGCTAGACTGCCCTGTTTCATTTCTAAAACAAAATGATTTTGCAGGTGAGCTGTGTGTAAGAAATTGTCAATCACCCTTGGGGCTGTTTTGAGTTCTTAGAGCCCAAAGATGAGTAATATTCAGAGAACAGGTTTTGCAGATTTTGTGTGTATGTTCTAGAAAAATACACGTGGAGGGAAACATTTTAATACACTGATGTGGAATAATAAATCTCTGTAAATGTGTGTTTAAAACAATGAATTCAAGGGGATAGTTCTTAGGGAGCTCTACTACATAGAGCTTATGAAGTGCATCCCAGATATTAATTGCAATAAATATGGAGATGTAGAGGAAAGAGACAATTTCTGTTGGGGGAAAGTGGGTGGGACGCAGCTGGTGTCTTCTTCCAGCTCAGACCCCTTGGAATATGAGCTGTGGCTTCCCTCTCCCTACAAGTCCCACTGTAATTCCTAGAGCAAAGCAAGGGAAAGGAGATGAGGATTGAAAGAAGCGGCAAGGAGCATTTATTAGGGTACAGAGACGGTGGAGTGACAGCAAGACACCCTTGGAATAGTCCGGAGGCTTTCATTTTAATCCTTTTTTGGGAGATCACTCTGACCACAGCTGTTCATGATGCTATCCTATTAGCAAAGGGGAAGAGGCAGTGCTTCTGGGATAAAGACCCAGCTGGGGCCAGAGGGCTAGCAAGTTAGAGTACAGGTGGTTTGGATCAACAGGTGCTTTCTGTTATTGTGATTCAGCCCTCGCCTGCAGTCAGGTCCAGCCAGACCTGCTGTAAGTGCTGTAAGCATTCATCGCTGAGAGGGAAATAGAACATCTGGACTGCTCTTTGTTTTTCTTACCTTGCTCTTACATTTCACAGTGACCTTTTGTTCTAGTTCCCTTCAAATGGAAACAAGTTTTAGTTCAGGGCATTTCTCTGCCTTATTTGTATTTCACAGGAATGTGGGCTTTCTTACAAGGAACTCAAGAGTATTCGAAATTCTAGGTCTTCTTGATGAGGATAAGCTAGCTGTGACGTTATATGCATTTTCCCAAGAGGACTTGTAGAAAATGGGAAATGGGTGTGTTCTTCACGCTCCTATAACTCGTGGTGGGATCCCCATAAGGCTCAGATTCTTATTAAGTTTCTAGACGGGAGGCAGCTTAGACCTTAGCATCTTGTTCATTCTCTCTGCTGAGGAGGTGATGATCCTCTTGCATGCTTATGAAGAATGCGCGGAGGCACAGGATAGAAACGGAACAGAGGCCCTAGATGACTGCAAGTGTATCTTTGCATCTCTAAGTGAATTCCAAGGCCTAAAAATGAGTCCTATTCTGGAAGAGAGCTACCTAATGGAACTCTTATGAGAATCCCAGGTTTCATCCTCAAGGGTCAGGCCAGTGGCGTTTCTCGCCATGGACCTGTATCACCGAGACTGTGCTTGTCTTTGAGGGCCAGATCCTAAAGTCAGGACATGCCATTGTGCCATGACAGCAGCACAGCCACACATGCATGTTGATGGCTGCTCTGTGGAGAGACCTTGTGTATATTCAAGGGGGCTTCACTTTCTGTATCTTTCCCAACATTCCCCGTATTAATCCTGGCAATTGCTTTGCATTGATAAGGCAGTTTTTTAGCATCCTTCCACCACCTATTTTCTAAATATTTTGGAATTCTAGCCTGATGCTAAGTTTCTGCCCCAGGAAGAGGAAAGACTGGAAAATTTGAGTTCTCACAAAATTTCTAAGGATGAGGAGAATATATTTCCATGAAGATAGAATTCTTCTTTGGGGGCTTTTGTCAGGCTAGAAGATTGTTCTCCCTCCTGGGGGGAACCAGAGATTCATGGGGGCATGGGGATGCTTTCCAACATCATAGGTACAAAGATGGTGGTTCCTTTAAGACCTAGAGAGTTCCAGGAGGAATCTGAGCTAATGAATCTTCCAGGTCACCTTCTCTAACAAAAACCTAGAACAAGAACAGAGCCTGGAGCTTTCCCTGCTTGGTGGCCAGTGTCTGAGCTCCGGCCTCTGTGTGTTCTGAGGTGAAGCCACTGCAACCCATGTCCTACCTGGCTGGACTAATTCCAGGGCAACTACTCGTCTCAAACTATGTCCAACCTCCTTTGACTTATGCCAGACCCCTGTGCCACCCTTAACCAGCTTCAATTCCTGTCTAACCCCATTGCCTGCCTCAAGCTGTTTGCTAGCAGTTTGCTTCCCTTAAACACGCTCCTATTTCTTTTGCTGTGGTACACACACATCTTGTTCAATGTCAGGAAAGATGACATTTGAAAATCAAAACCTAAAATCTGATGGCCTAGGCGGGGCTCCTTGTTCTAGGCGGGAGCAATAAGCTTAGCTGAGCAGCTGAGAATCCAAGGTGTGAACCAGGTTGGGATGGCAGGTGGGGTCAGAGTGGGTCACAGCTCAACGCTAACATTAGCCACCTTGAGCAAGTGTCCTAATGGCCTCAGGGGAAGTTCCTAGGAGTTAGGGCTTTATCTGGAGCCTGAGGCAGAAGGAGCCTTTTATTCCCAGTCTCTGGCTTATCCTGAAGTCCTCAAAGAACTTCCAGGACAAGTGTGGTTCCTGGGAGAAGGAATCCTAGAGTTCTTAGCTTCTGTGTCTAAATGGGGGTCAAGTCAGCTCTTCGCTGTGTCATGCTTCTGTGGAGTCTGATCTCTCTCAGGAGAATGCACGCCCTGACCCCTTCCTGAAGGGGCAACTAGCATTTATTAAGCCCGTACTAAAATGCAGGCACACTTAGGTGTTTTGTGTAGGCTGCTTCCTCGAATTCAATTCTACAGCATTGCGTGAATGTGTGTCATCATCACCATTTGACTGCTAAGGAAACTGAGGCTCAGTGAGGAAAAATAACTCACCCAGGATCACACAGGCAATAAGAAGTGGAGCTTGGTTTGAATCCAGGTCTGCGGGCCTCCGAAGCCTGTAACTGCTCTACAGAACAGGAAGAGAAGTTCCTGTAAGGAGACCTTGACTTGGTAGCAGTATTGATACCAGAAAGGGGGATGTTTTGTTTTGTCGTTTTAATGTACATACACGTTAAACACACAGAATTCCCCTAAACAGTGAAATCTATTAGTGAATTTCGAACATTTCATTTTGAAAGGATCAAGGTATGCCACTCTACAGGAAAGTGCCTTATTGCACAAAGCAAATGACAGCTTGCCACTTTTGCATGTCTGTCTTCTTGACGACGCTCAAGAATGGTTTTTCTTTATTTAATTACTTCCAGTCCTTTTCTTTGAGTTGCTTTATCCTTCGTTTCCCCACACGACCATCTTCATTAAGCTTTCCCTATGTGATCATACCTTTGCATAAATTCTTTGGAATCCACGGTTTTCACCACAATGCTATTTTATTCTGGAAACAGAGAGATAACACAAGCAATCTCGGATTCCAGAAGAGGCTTTGAAAATACTGGAAAGTAAAAGCAGCAGCTCAAAAAGAACTTCATCACAAACTGCCCCGCCCCCTTCTTCCACTTCACAGCAGCCTCCTCTGCTGGTGACCTCGCTGGCAGGAGCCGGTGCTGGCCCCCCTTCTGCCGTGGACCCTAATCGCATTTAGTCCATTAATGATCCGTTCGTTTCTTCTCCTCCTGCTTCCACAAAAGGAAATGCATTATTCATTGATAACCTTTCTCCTCTCTCCTTTTGTGTTTTATCAATACTGCAGACTACTGGAGTTTTATGTTGTCTCACAGAGTATGATACTGGCTCTTCTAGTGGCTCTGATGTGAAATGACTCCATTGTCATCAGATATTAACGGGGCTCGAGACTACATTTGGCAGCAGCTCTCGGTTTCCTTTTGAGCTCCAGTCGACCTTCCAAATGGCTCTCAACTGACACACTTCAGCAGAAAGCTGGCTGAACCTCTGTTCTGTTCACCTGGGGATATGCCACTTGCCTCTTGTTTATCTAACAAATATCCTACCAGATACTGAAACCTCCTTTGGAATTACAGGGGCCATGAGCACATCTTCTCTCCGTACTATCTTAGCTCATCAGCACCAACAAAATAAGGCTGAGTCCTAAGAGTTACAACCGTATCATTACTTGGTTGGGTCTGTTCTACACTATTTGAGGACTAGGGTCCTTGGAGTATGGACTCCAGTGTCTTTTTTCATACCCATAAAACCCTGTTTAAAATGGTTGCTCCTTCTTCTGCAGGGCCAAACGTGGCTATTTAATTGAAATGAGTAAAAATTAAAATTTCAGTTACCCTAGCCACAGTTCCAGAGCTCAGTGGCCACGTGTGGCTAGTGGCTACCGCGTGGGAGGGCACAGTGGACATTTCCACCGCTTCAGAAAGTTCTAGTAAATAGCACCGGTCTAATATTAATAAGAATTAACATTTTTGAGTATGTGTTACGTGCCAGACACTGTTCTCAGTACCTTAGAGGGATTCATTTTTTTACACCTCATCACAAACCTATGAGTTAAGTACTATTATTTGTCCTGTTTCTAGATGAGCAAACCTAGAGACAGAGAGATTATTGATATCATAAAGCCTTGCGCATCTGCTGCTAATATGCGGAACAGACAAGACAACCCAGGTACTCTGGCTTCAGACCCCAGGCTCTCCACCTTCTGGATGAATTGTTTCTCACCCTATATGCACTAGGAAGAGACTGAGCCCCGCACCACCTTTGATTTAAATAAATGTTTTTATTTAAAAAGAATGAAAGACTATTAATCTAGTAATCATCACTTCTCTGCCCTCCCCAGACCCCACCCTGTTCTCAGCAGATGGTTGACCTTCCATTGTTCAAAGAGGAATGAGGCAGAATCCCTGGCTCCCCCGCCTCTTTCCTTACTGCTTGAACGTCACCCCATTTCTTCATCAATTTCTGTCTTCTTCCCTGTCGTCTTTTCCCAGGAAAGGCAAATTCCTTTACTGGCCTGCTTGATCTCATCCTTTCCCATCTCAGAACTCAACTGCCTTTATTTACTCTCTTTCTCATCAGCTTCTGCTTTTCTTTCCTGTTAAGTTTCTTTGTCTTTGCAGAAAACATATGAAGTATTCTCTTTCCCACTCTTTTATTCAAACAGGCCAATCTGTCTCCTTCCTAGTCCTTCAAGACTCACGTGGCAGTCCCTGTCCAGGGGGTCCTTTGGCACCATCTCCTCCCTTGTCCCAGACCAGGCTAAGCCCCTCCCCGGTGCTCCCACAGCTTTCCACCTACCTTGATCGCCGTCCTTACCACACTGTGTTGAGCAACGTATGTAAATTTCTAGTTTATCCACTAAATTGTTTACTGCTTGAGCATAGGATCAAGTTCTAATCATCTGTGGATTTCGCCCATGAGCACAAGGGCGCAAGGTAGGCACTAGAGACTAAACACTGATTGGAGTATAACCATTTGTTCTAAAAAGAAAAAAAAAAGCAACAAACACCTAAACACATCAACGTTCTTTTGACTCTATTCCTCCTCGGATATTGGCTTCTGGTGTTTTACCCTTAAACTTCTTGAATCATTTATCTACAATCCTTATTCATTACCAATTAGTCTTTATCTCCTTGCAGTTTGGCCCCTGTGTCCATTGAAAAAAAAACGACCTCCTAAACACAGATGCAATCTGTGCCTTGATAATACATTTTTTGAAATTTGCAATATTTGATATTGATGACCCTTCCATGAAATCCCATTCTGCCTTGAGTTCTGTTCTTTTCAGCATTTGGACTCTTCTTACTTCTTTGGTGAAATTACTTCTTGGTCCCAGTCTTCTTGGCTAGCTTCTACCCTTCCACCATTCATTAATTATGGATGTTCCTTAAGCTTTAGGATATTCTCTCTCTCCCTTTGTGATGTCATAAATCTCTATGATTTCAGTAATTTTCTCCATGGAATGTTTCTTGCATTTAAGTTCCAATCATGTCTTTTCTTGGCATCTTTATTTTATGTCCTGCTGGTTCTTGAAATTTAACACCTGCAAACTAAGTTAATCATTTTTGCTGTTAAACTTGTTCCTCCTCCTGGCTTTCCAAATTCTTCCACTAGCATCACTGGATCACGTTATCGTATCTTAAACTCATCTCTGACTCCTCCTATATCTCCAGTCCCCTATACCCAATAAGTCATTATATCCTATTGAGTTTTCCTTTGAAATTGCTCTCACTTCTTCTGTTCCTTTCACACGCCTTTCACATGGCTGCCTTCCTAATCAAGACCCCTATTTAGCTCTTGGCTGTATTATTGCAGTGATCTTTGAGCATCTAGCCTCCCCCGCCTTCTTTCACACTCCTGCCGGAGTAATCTCCCCAAACAACTCTGATTATGTCTTTTCTTTATTCAAACTATCTTTAACAACAGCTCCATGCCTATTTAATAACTTCCTTATCATTTCCTTCATAGTTGAGGACCACATATCACGATTTTCCTTTTCATTTTCCACTGTTCTCTTGCATATACCCTGAATCTCTTGTTTCCCAATACAATTCATAGTCTTTCCCTTCCACACTTTTGTATATATTCTCCTTTCTGCTTATGTTACCTTTGCCCATGTTCCCCCTCTTCTCCACCTCCAGCTCTACTTAGTAAAGAACTTTCGTTTCAATGCCCCGTTCAAATGCCAGCTGCTCCATGAATTCTTTCCTGATGGCTTTAGCCAGGAATGCTTTCTCTTGCTCTAACACCCCACAGCATCTCTGGACCATTAAAGACACACTGCCTTGAATTTGTCACCTGATTGCATCATCTACGAGATGCTAGCTCCCTGAGTATGAATGCATGTCTAATTCATCTTCATATTCCTCAAAATATTTTGCAAAGGGCAGATGCTGAGTCAATATTTATTGATTATGGGCAGCACCCAGCTTTTCTTACTCTGTTCCTTTTGTTCAGTGTGTAGCATTAGCATCTGCGCTAGAGAACTTCAGCAGGAATGAAAGAAGAAATGAAAAACTGTTACTTAAATAATGGGAAGAAGCTCTGTGGTGTGCCTGTCATTTAATCTCTCACATTCATTTTGGAAGATAACGAAGTATAGATAATAAAGAATAGCCAGGACATGGAAACAACCTAAGTGTCCATCATCAGATGAATGGATAAAGAAGATGTGGCATATATATACAATGAATATTACTCAGCCATAAAAAGAAACAAAACTGAGTTATTTGTAGTGAGGTGGATGGACCTAGAGTCTGTCACACAGAGTGAAGTAAGTCAGAAAGAGAAAAACACATACCGTATGCTAACACATATATATACAGAATCTAAAAAAAAAAGGTTCTGAAGAAACTAGGGGAGGACAGGAATAAAGACACAGATGTAGAGAATGGACTTGAGGACACGGGGAGGGGAAAGGATAAGCTGGGATGAAATGAGAGAGTAGCATGGACATATATACACTACCAAATGTAAGGTAGATAGCTAGTGGGAAGCAGCCACATAGCACAGGGAGATCAGCTCGGTGCTTTGTGACCACCTAGAGAGGTGGAATGCGGAGGGTGGGAGGGAGATGCGAGAGGGAGGGGATATGGGGATATATGTATACATATAGCTGATTCACTTTGTTATACAGCAGAAACTAACACACCATTTTAAAGCAATTATACTCCAATAAAGATAGTATAAAAAAAAAAGGATAGAGGAGAGGAGAGTTAAATTTCGATCGCAACCTCATCACTAGTGTTTCTGTAACATGCATATGTTCCTTCCATTCCTTAGTTTCTTCAATGGGATCAGCATCTCTGTGCTACCTCAAAGGGGCCATTACCAAAACAAAAGGGTTCATATGCATATGCATGATAGCAAATTACCTTGACACTTTGCAGTGTTAAGGCTCTGTGGCCATCACTCCAACCCTTTGTCCCCCTTCCTCTGAATTTCCATGACTCTTCTTGGATACCCCACTAACCGACACCTGTTGTACTTTTGAAAACAGGTCCACATCCTCATACCTGGAACCTGTGAATATTACACTATATGGTAAAAGAGTAAATGTTATCTTATAAGGTAAAGAATATGATTAAATTAAGGATCTTGAGAGAGACGTTTACCTTGAGTTAGCCTGGTGGGTACTAAATTCGATCACATATATCCTTGTAAGACAGACACACAGAGAAGAAGACATTCGGAGGTGAAGTCAATGTGATGATGGAGGAAGAGATTGGGGTGATGCAGTTAAAAGCTAAGGAACACTTAGGATTGCCAGCAGCTATCAGAAGCTAGGAGAGAGGCAGGCAAAGAATTCTACTCCAGAGGCCCTGCAGTGAGTGTGGGCTGCACCTTGATTCTGGACTTCTGGTTACCAGAACCAGAAGAGAATAAACTTCTGTTTCAAGACACCACATTTGTGGTAATTTTTATGGCAGGTATAGGAAGCTAATATACTTATCCCATCCTGTGATACATCTTATCCCAATGTTTAATATTTGCATCCAGGTTTTGGTTTTCTTATGAGCTACTTGAGGAGTTGTTAACAACCACTGTATTTGAAACTTTTTCATTCAACAGTTGTGTATTGAGACTATTGGGTGTCAGGTACTGTTTTTAATCCCAAGGCTATGAAAACAATTCAGATCTCATTCCTGTCCTCAAGAAAGTCATAGATTTTAAGGAGGTAAGGAAGTCTAAGTGGGGAGAGGGGTAAAAAAGTCTTCTTGGAGGAAGTGACATTTAAACTGAGTTCTGAAAGTTGAATCGGGGTTAACTAGGCTGGGGGGTTAAGAGATAAAAACAACTTTAGGCAAAGAAGACCGTTTGAGCTGGGTCACAGATGCCATACTTCATGTTATGTGTTCATGTGTGAGAAACTACAGAGCTGCTGGAAACAGTGGGGTCAGAGGTAGGTGGGAACCAAAGCTGGAAAGTTTGGGAGAAGCTAGATGAAAGAGGGCTTCATATGCTAAGATGAAGGGGAGAAACCAACAGTTTTAATCTTAGTTAAATCATACAGAGTGGATAGGAGGTTTTAACCATATAGGTGGTACATAGGAGCTGTTCCCTGAATGCCTTTATATTAAAATGGACACAATTTATAATGAAAGCTATTAGCATTACTATGAAAAATATACTTTTTTTTTTTTTTACTGAATGGTTGTCTGAACCTGTTGGTTATCATGTGTGAGAATGTAGTGAGGATAAATGTGAGGTAACTAAAATGTACAGATACATGTGTTTAAACATAGGACAGAACAATGAATATTTTACAACTTGCTACCTTCAGATCGCTGTTATGAGGTCCATAGAGCAAGTTTGTTCACTGTATGGGTACTGATTCAAAACCTCTTAGTAACAAGACAAAAACTTCAAATTCTCTCTATATGAGCACTTATTCTTGAGAGAAAGCAGGTGTCATTGTTTATCTGGTCTATTTACTGCAATGAAAGATGGAGACGTTGTTTAGGCAATGAGATGCAATACTGCTCTAACTAAGGTAGGTGAGCTGTCCCCACATGGTATGATTATGACTTACATGCTGTTAGTACCAAATTCCATGGAATCAGGATGGAGTGGAAAAGTAGGCATCAGGTGAGCTCGCTGTGCTGGCAAGATAGAAATAAATGAAATTAGGTGCTTACTATTACTGGTAAGATATGCAGAAATCTGCATATCTGATCTCTGATACTAGCTGAAATCAACTATGTCACACACACAGAAATTTGCTAATCCTGTCACATAAGTAGATTAGAAATATTCTACATGGAAAACACCTCCAAGTGGTCATTTTAAAGTGAAGTGAGTACGTTCCTGAGAATCGTTCACTATGTATGCATTGTCTTCTGCTTTGCCAGACACAAAGACAACACGATTTCAGCTTGTGAAGGGCTCAGAGTTTTGTTGGGAAAGAAAATGATAAGATATTTGACAAAAATACATAATTATATGAAGCATAGTGTGACATTTGGAAGTCCCTAAGTGGAAAACCCTGTTGGACAACCAGATTAAAAGGTGAAAGAGGTGGGACCTGGGTCTGACTCAGCCTTGGAGGACCAGCTTTGAGTTGGTATGGCAAGAGAAATCTTGAGTGGAGGGACAGTATCGGATTAATGACAAATGGGCATGTTATGGACTGAAGGTAGACAGGTTGGAGAGAGCAGTGGATACAGTGTTCAGAGCAATGGGATGTTTTGGGTATATAAGTTGAATCCAGTTTGCTAAAGGTCTTGAATTATTTTTCTATTGCTGTCATGACAAACTGTCACAAATTTAGCAGTTTTGTGTGACACAAAGTTATTATCTTGTGGTTTTGTAGGTCAGAAGTCCAGTGGGCTTGACTGGTTTCTCCCTTTTGAGCTCATATGGCCAAGGTTAAGGTCTGGTGTGGCTGGACTCTGGGGGAGAGCCCACTTCCAGGCTCACTCAGGTTGTGGGCAGAGTTAACCTCCTGTGGTTCTAGGACTGAGGTATCACTCTCCTTGCTGGCTGTTGGAGGGAAGCTGTCCTCAGCTTCTAGAGGCCACCTGCATTCTTTGCTTGTTGTCCCTTTCCTCCATCTTCAAAGCCGACAGTGGCAGTCTGAGTGTCTTTCACACCTTGAATCGCCCCTATGCCTCCCTCTTCTGCTATGTCTCTCTGATTCTTCTGCTTTCGTATTCCTCTTTTAAAGGCCCATATGATTGATTACATTGGGCCTAATCAGATAATCTCCTAAACTCCCTATTTTACGGTCTGTAATCTTAATTCCATATGCAAAGTCCCTTGTGCCATGTAAAGGAATACAGTGGGGTTCCAGGGATTGAGTGCCAAAGCTGAGGAGTTTGAATGGGATCCAAAAGGTAACTGAAAAGCACTGTAGGTCCTTAAACAGAGGAGACGTATGTGGGTACACAGGGCAGGCGGATGACGTGGCACTCCTTCAAACCAGTATTATTTAACTTTGCATGCAACATTAATGTAGAAGAGAGGCTGAGCAGAACATAGGGAAGGGAGGGGAAGAAGAACCACCGGTGGCTGTTTTTGGTCTCTCTTAGTTAGACCCAGGCAATTCTGCTCTGACCCAAACTTGTGAACTCCACTCCGTAAAAGAAAAGCCTTTAGAGTTAATTGTACTCACCCTCCTCAGAGGGTAGTTTATCTAACACTTCCGTTGGAGGAGGCTCATTCTCCCCCAGCCTCACGTGGTTAATCCAATTCTTCATTTGATATACGTATATGTGTAACTGAATCACTTTGCTGTACACCTGCAACTAACACAACATTGTAAATCAACGATACTTCAATTAAAGAAATGTGGAAGGAAAAAAATGTACAAGATTTTTCTTGAGAGCTCTAAGGCAAATACTGTCCATCTCATTACTTTTCCAGGGATGTCTGTGCCACCTGTTATCGGTTGACGCCTGAGGCAGCCACCCCTGTTGCACCCCTAGCCTTAAACTGGCTCTGGTGCCATCCATTCATTTACTCCCTCCTGAGCACTTACCTTGTGCGAGTACCATTCCGGGTGCTGAGGTTACAGCAGTGAACAAAGTCCCTTGTGCCCACAGCTTATCTCCGAGTAGGAGAAGACAGTCAAGAATCAAATGAATATGTATCAGAAAATATGCAGAAAGTGACTAGTAGGTTAGGAGGAGAGAGGATGCTGGAGGAAGATGTAAGGTGGCATTTGAGCAGACACTTGAAAGAAGTGAGGGCTTAACGTGGCTACCTGGGGCAGGAAGGTCTCAGGCAGAGGAAAGGGCAAGGGCAGTGACCCTGCGGCCAAGCAGAGGGAGCATATTTGGGCCACTCGCGGGAAGGAGGTGGGTCCGCATGGCTGCAGCAGCGAGAGTGAGTAGAGGAGGGTGTTGAGAAAGGAGGTCAGAGAGGTGTGAGCGCTGCCGCGGTAAAGTCATCTGTCACCCGTCTGCACTAAGCGCCATTCTAAACCGGGCCTGTACGCTCTTATATGCTGTTTACTCCAAGATTTCAGTGTGATTACTGTGCAGAAGGATTTATTTGTCTCAAGAAATTTGGACCAAAGAACAAAATAGCATATTTCAAGTTCTGGGTACGGATTGCTGTGAAAAATTAACTTGTTATGTGCATTTATTGACTATTGTTTATGACATAAACAAAGCTGCTCTTCTTTCTATAATAAGAAGAGTTGGTAAACTTGTACCTTTCTTATTTTCCGCCCTCAGCATTATTATACGATAAAGAGCCGAATATATAATACAGTGCCGAGAGGGTGATGAACAGGATTCAATCACACATTTAAATGAATGAAAAAAAACTCTGAACCGTGTCCAAGTTCTCCCATCTAAGCATCACTTAAGAATCTGTTTGTTCAGTTGAGCTTCGTCTCTGCAGCTGCCAAGCCACTTCAGTTCTGCCAGCTCGACTCTCCGATTGCAAAATAAAGGGTGGTCACTTAACCGTGGACGCGAAGAACACAAGTGTTCTGTGAAAAGAACGCCATGACGAGAAAACCTGATCATAGAAAACTGGAGGCTTCCCTCCTATGCACCCCCTTAGCCCAAGGGCAGTTGATTTCGAGGGGGCGTTCTCACCTTCCCCACATCTAAGCAGTCTTGGGCGGGGGGTGTGTGCTTTTGGAAGGTGGATGCACTTTGCCGCAGCTTACATTCATCAATATTTTTGTAGTATAATGGATTGTCAAAACAAATCTGTGTTTTCCATTTGTGTGTGCGTGAGTGTGTCACTACGCCTCTTAATCTTTTTGTCCATCTAGAGGTAGAGCACAAATAAGTCGCTTTCCTTATTGTGAACTTTCCCGTATGGTATAGATCTGTGCCCAAGGGCGTCATGAAGAATAGGTAAATAGATAGATGGCCATACGATCTGGGGAAACAGCTCCTCTGTCTTTCTTTTCTTTTTTTTTTTTTAACATCTTTATTGGAGTATAATTACTTTACAATGGTGTGTTCCTCTCTCTTTACTTTAGTGGTTCTGTGTCTGTACTGAAAACCCATTGTTGCTTGTAAACATTTTCAGTGGAAAATCCCCCCTGAAGCTTGGCATTAACTACATCATTGAAGCGTGGAGGGACAGTCAAGGTGGTCTTATTGACAACGCTGTTGTGCCTGTGAGAATATAGTGCGCGTTCTGAGCACAGGCACTGTTGCATGGCTTTTGAGTCAGGGAAGAGATAGACCTGGGTTGATGGCCATCCAGTCATATTAGCTGTGTGACCTTAGGTGAGTTCCTTAACATCACCGAGTCTCCATTCCTTAGTGTGTAAAATGAGGGAAATGATGCCTCCGTCCTAGGGTGGTTGTGAGAATGTAAATAAATTTCTCAGTGTAGTGCCTGCATCTGCTAAGGGCTCTGTAAATGGTGGTCATTTTTATTATCATCATTTTTCTTTAGCTTATTTCATTTTGATGGCATAGCAGGTAGACTTGGCATAAAGCTTCCTGGTGAAGTCTTCCTGGTGCGTGGAAACGTAGGCCCCCGGAGGATAGCACATCAGACCCTGAAAGCCAACATACACCTTCCTTTGCATTTTTCACAATATTTTTCTCTCTTCAGGTAAACCTGGAGAAAACATTTTGCTGCTTGCTGCCTGAATTGGCCAGGAATTCTAGTTTCCAAGGAGATTGTAAATGGCTGTATCTGTGTACGCTGATTTGCCTCAACTTTAGAAGAATTCCTCAGGGAATTCTTCAAAGGAAGCAGAACATAATGGAAATGCTTTTTCTTTTTTTATAAGCCATAGAAAATTGTGTGTGTGTGTGTGTGTGTGTGTGTGTGTGTGTGTGTGTGTGTGTCCTTAGTGATCTAAAAGTTACTTGGAAGCGGTCAGGCAAAATGGAAAGATTTGCTAATGAAAGCCTTATCTCCCTATGATTGCAATTTTATATGTCCTTTCAAATTAATTTATCTGGGGTTTTGGCTATTTAGAAAAGCATTTAGTGCAATTTGGAATTGTAATTAGGATATTCTATACCATCTGCAGTGCTTGATGTAATTCTCTAGCTTCACTATGGTTACATCACAAAGGAGGCCGGAGCTGAAGTCTGTTTTTCTACTCTAGAAAACCCAAAAGCACCTGCATAGTGTCTGTCCTATATAGGGATTCAGTACTGGTTAATTGATAATAAAGGTTTCCTCCTGGTGCACAGTTTCCATTAGTGTTTGGGGTGAATAACTGTACATTAGTATTTGAAAAATTATGAGTGGCTGAGAAGAGGATGCAGCTTGCAAAAGCTCTCGGTTCTAATTCTAGATTGACAACAACGGCCCGTGTGACATTGACCCAGGCCTCTCATCCCTAAGTCTCTCTGTTTCCATTCAGTCAATTGTCAGATGGGATAATAAAATTGATATGACTTCTAGCCTTATAGGGAGAATTGTTGCTGTGCAGTTTTTTACATATCTAAATGCTGACAATTTAAATTAGAACCCAATGTTGTTCTTTTCACAGAACACTCATGTTGTTCCACATCCATGGTTAAGTGACCACCCTTTATTCTGCAATCAGAGAGTCGAGCTGGCAGAACTGAAGTGCCTTGGATCCAGGATTGATTGATCCATTCACCATTCAGCATGCATTTGTTCAGTACTGTGTGGCATAATGTGGTGTAAAGAATACGTGTTTTAGAGTTAAGAAAACTGGAGTTTGCATCCAGGCTCTCTTACTAGCTCTGTGATTTCAGTAAAATTACTTCACCTTTATGACATCTATGGCATGATGACATCTATGGACATAGGTTGCTCTGATGGATGCCCAAGAATATGTAAGTGAAATGCTTGCACAGTGTATTGGTCTACAAACATAGCTTGCTTTCCACCTACTATGTACACCATGCATCCCATGCCAGGAGATTAACATAGTCCTTGTCCTCAAAAGAGTTTACAAAGTCTAGATGGGGGATACATAAAGAGGAATAATTATAACATTAAGAATAAGCAACAGCTGTCCTGGCTTATCATAAAATGGGTCTGTGGGGCTTCCCTGGTGGCGCAGTGGTTGAGAGTCCGCCTGCCGATGCAGGGGACACGGGTTCGTGCCCCAGTCCGGGAAGATCCCACATGCCGCGGAGCGGCTGGGCCCGTGAGCCCTGGCCGCTGAGCCTGCATGTCCGGAGCCTGTGCTCCGCAACGGGAGAGGCCACAACAGTGAGAAGCCCACATAGCGAAAAACAAAACAAAAACAACAACAACAACCAAAAAAATGGGTCTGTGGCTTGTTGGGGTGGAAAGAGCAGGGGGTAACCAGGGTTCAAGAAGAAAGTCTAAAGGAAACATGGCTGGCAGCCAACCTCAACTTCCTGGGCTGGAGCTACTCCTTTGCCAATGCCTTCTCCACCAATGGCTAAGTTGTAGTGAGACCAGAGAAGCTAAATCTTCATAGCTGTTTGCTATCAAGGAGATTATGTTTAGCTATATGTTAGTTGTGTTGGATTAAGTATTAGTAAAGAGTTTGTTTTCTCACCTACCCCTAAATAGATTAAATGACACATCAATGTGCTTCTAATTCCATTATCGTTCATATTTTTAATTCAGAATGTATGCAGTGGGCTGCGACTGCTGGGGGGTGTGTACCAGCCCCCACGAGCAGATTTGTTACCGCAGCATCTGCCACCCCAAATGCTAACTCCCAGGAACACCACTGCTTTGCAGTATGTTATATTTTACAAGACTTTGAGGAAAGAGAAACACAGAAAGATAGTGACAATCACTGTGGAGCTAGAGAGACAGAGACCATAAGGTTAGAGCTAAAACTTCTAAAAAGCAACTGGAGTGTTGGAGAAAAGGAACAGAGGGAAGAATTGAATATATTTACCAAGGAATTAATGAACAGGCTAAAGGTATTTATGTAGGCAGAGAGCATATGGAAAAGGGGGAAATGAATCATGGAAGAAGGCAGCCAGTATTGCCGTACAATTTATTTCATCTTGAGACTTGTGTGTGTGTGTACATACACACATATGTGCACACACACAAGTTAACTTTTTTCACATATATGTGATTGGAGGAAGAAAAAGTTTCTAAGTCCAGTCCATACTATTGAGGGAGGAAAAATGTGTCTACCATGAGGTTGTGATGATGGTTAATGTTCTCTGTGGCACTATATCTAACCTATATCTTGTAGGGGAATTCTTCAGTAAATATGAAGAGAAAGCCATATAGCGAGGGGAGGGGTTGAAGAGAGCTGAGATCTGTATGAATATGGTAATCTCCTTCACTTCCTGGCACTTCTATTGCCCCCCACCCCCGCTTCCTGGATTCAGGACTTGCTGTCATGCCAAGTGATTGGTGGTGCCAAAGCCCAAATAGCTTCTGGTATCAGTGTCTCTTGCAAGGATTCCTGTAGAGGGAAATGAGGGGCTTTGAGAGATTGTAGGTTTTTGAGCGTATGGCATGACAGGTTTGTAAGCTTCTGCAGCTTGGGGCTAGAGAGGTCAGGAGGGGAAAACAAATGTGTCCCTAAGTATTTCTGATAAAGACTATCTTGTTTCGTTAAGTGAAAGTATAATGCTAAGGACAGAGTTAAGGGGAAAACTTGGAACAAGGGAGGGTGGGAAGAGGTAAAGCATACAGGAGGAGCCTGAGAATGAAACCAAAGAGAAAAATGCCAGGTCAGGCTCAGAGCAGTTGAATGAATAAGTGGCTGAACTGGAAGACGTAAGAAAAGGGTCCAAGAAGGTAGGTCTGCACGCAGCCAGAGGGTGGAACTGCCCTGCCAGTCTGCCAATGGGAACCAGCTGAAGCTAGAGCTGGGCAGCCAGCACAAGGCCAGGAGTCAGAATAGCAACACCTGTGTTCTCACTAGAGTGTGTTGCACCTGCAGGAACAAGGTCTGGAACCATACCTCCTGGCAGGGTGTCCTTTCCACGGCTACCTGAGCAAGCTTGTGTATCCATGCTATGCCCTGCTCAAACTTTGTATGTGGAAATGGTAATCCAGCAGAGAGCCTTGAAAAACTCTCCTGACCGTAATGAGTCCATAGCTAACACCCTCCAGATATAAAGGGAAAACATAATAAAAGAAAGAATTTACACCCGAGGAAGTAAAGAAGTAGCAAAAACTGTAAATATATTTAATAACCTTGAGGAGATAAAGGAGTGAAAGCATGTATAAAACAAGAACAAGAGCTTATGAAGTAAGAATAAGATTCTTATGAATCCAGAATAGAATATTATGGCAAAGAACCAATTTAATGAAAAATAAGGTTGTTGAAAGAACAAAACTAAACATAATGGACTGGACATAACTGAAGAGTGAATTAGTGAACCATAAAATTGAGCTGAAGAAAAACTAATGTTATCTAATATATATTGAGTGCTTACTATGTTCCAGGTATTATTCAAGCATTTACCATGTATTATCTCATTTAATTCTCACAAGAATTATATGTCCCCACTTTACTGATTAGGAAACCAAGACAAAGAGAAGATAAGTAATTTACCCAAAGTCATATAACTAGTCTTGAATTCAGGGAGAGCCCTTGTATTTAATCACTGCACTATAATACCAACTCTCAAAATTTCTCAAAATACAGCACAAAGAGATAAAGAGATGGGAAAAAAAAGTTAAGAGACAAGGAATAAATCCTAGCCCTCGTGAATAAAAATCTGCATTTTAACAAATCCCTGGTGATTCATGGGCACTTGAAAGATCTATAAGACTGCTTAAGGGACTTCCCTGGTGGCTCAGTGGTTAAGAATCCACCTGCCAATGCCAGGGATATGGTTCGATCCCTTGTCAGGGAAGATCCCATATGCCACAGAGCAACTAAGCCTGTGCGCCACAACTACTGAGCCTGCGCTCTAGAGCCCGTGAGCCACAACTACTGAAGCCCATGCGCCTAGGGCCGGTGCTCCACAACAAGAGAAGCCACTGCAGTGAGAAGCCCACGCACCGCAACGAAGAGTAGCCCTCACTAGCCACAACTAGAGAAAGCCGGCGTGTAGCAACAAAGACCCAACACAGCCAAAAAAAAAAAAAAAAGACTGCTTAGGTAATTAGTCCCAGCTGGCAATGCTGAAACCAAAATACTTGGGCTGAGAAAAAAAATTTTCTTATTGAAGTTTCAAGAAGTCTGGGAGAAAAATCTGGAAACTTGAAAATCAAGTGGAACTCTTTACCAGATCATGTGTTAATTAATCAGAGGAGCACACATTCCCTAGCTTCTGTATATTTCAGTCTGTCCAAGTAGCTTTCTGATGCAAGAATAATAGTTCTTGTGAAACAAGAAAGAGGGATGAGTTTCCTCAGGCAGTTAGGTGTGAATGTATGGAAGTGGTGGTGGTGGTGGTGGTGGTGGTGGTGGGGGGTGTGTGTGTGTGTGTGTGTGTGTGTGTGTGTGTGTGTGTGTGTGTGTGTGTGTGTAAGTAGATAAGGGTTGTGCCTCCTTTTGGCCTTGCTGATTGAGGTGTAGCTATCAGAGAACACATAAGGATTTACTTGTTTCTGTCTCTTTCTAGACTGTGAGCACCTTAATAAGAAAAATGTTTTACTCTTCTTTGTATCTGTAAAGAATAGTACAGTGCCTAGAACATAGAAGCAGACATTTTGTTATTGTTAAATGCTTGAGTAAATTATTTTCAAGTCTTTTTTTTTTTAAGGTAGTAATTAACAAAACTCTTCTTTCATCTCCTATTGGATGTTTCTCTGAACAATGGTTCAGATTCTGGGAGGATGGGCACACAAAAACATTTGACAAGGGGTTTTGAAACACTGTTGAGAAGTGCCTAGGGCAATTTAGCAAAATAGATTTCCTTTTGAGTGCCAACTCCAAATGATTGGTAGTGGTTGCCTGGAGCTGTGCTGAGAAGGATTCTGAGGCTGCATTTGGCCTCAGCAGGAAACAGCGCTATAATCAATTAGTGGTGGGTGCCAGGGGCAAAGGGGTGGGAGGTAGCATCCTGTGACCCGCATTTGCCCTGGGGAGAATCCTATCTACCAGCCATCTCTGGAGCCAATCAAGGATGGAGTTGGAGGGGGATGGGCAGTCCTTTCACAGAGATCTTAAATACTGGGTTACCAAACTTTCAAAAGAGTACCTTTGTTTTGAGATGACAATGAGAAAGTCCTATTTGTACCAACGTGGACTTGGGGGCTTCTTAAACTGAACCACACCTCTTTATTCCAAATCCTAGAACTCAAGAGAGCCATAGCAGGACCAGCTGATCAGAAGACTCTCTGCTCCAGGGTATGTGAACTGGATTTCTGACCTCCCAAGATCTCTGTTGACAAGACAGGATTTCTCGAATGAATTTGTCACCATTTATTATGGGTGTAGAACTGAGGACAATTACCAATTGATCAGGGCTTTCGACATCTTGCTCAGTTCCTCATTTCTTCCCCATTTTTATGAAACAGACCCGGCATCTGGGGCTGAAACAGTTTTCAGGAAGTTGCTCCCCACCCCCCGCCATGTCCTGTCACCCTTGTCAAGCCATAGGATGTTATTACACCATGGATTTTACATGGACAGTTATTTTACTTTATTTTTGCTTTTTTTAAAAGTGTTTCTATTTCCCAAGATATTTTTGAATCTCTGATATTTTTCATCAAGGCAAAGTTTTTCTACAGGCAAATACTGGCTTACTGACAAAGAATTAAAGGGTCTGATGGTGCTAGACAAGGGGCTTAAAGAATGGAATTGTGGAATCAGAGGGCTATAATGAAATGATAACATGGCCCTCTTTGGATGAATTGCTGTACTGGAAAAATCATGAACTTTGATATCTGACAGCTTTAGGTAGAATTTTGACTTTCTGTTTTAAAATGTATGAATTTGAGAAAGTTACTCTTTCTTCACCTGTAAAATGTAGGTACCTTAATACCTCCCTCACAGTGCAGAGGGTATAAGTGACATAAGCCATTAGTCATATCTAAGCAAGAAATGTGAGTTTCTCTTCCTTCTATTATCTAGTTTCATTGCACATGACGGGCTGTTAGCAACCTTAATCTGAAAGGAGTCCAGAGGAACATCCCATTAATGTTTTAGTGTTCAAACTCCCAACTAGGAAATTCTTCCTTACGGTAACTTGTTATCTAATCCAAATATTTCCTGTTTTAATTTATTCTGTAAAATGTGAAAAAAAACTGATTCTTATGCTGATCAGGCTGCCCCCCCCAAGGCTTAGATGTGGGGGCTGAAAACATAAAGCTTATGCAGGGTGGAGCCTAGTTGGTGCACTTTCTTTTGGTAGCAAGATAAACTACGCTTGTTTGCCGGGCTGGCGGAGGGAGGTGAAGTGCTTGATCCGGTCAGTAGCAGAGAAGACTTGCCTGTGATGCCCAGTTAAGGAAATCCTCCATGAAAAGACATGCCATGCAGACTTCAGCGCATGGCAGAGGTTATTACAGAGTCATCGTCACAAAGTTTGTAATAGTTAAGGATTTGGGAGCTGAGAGGTGGGGTATTTGGAGCAGGTTATAATGTACCAAGAATCATTTTGGTTTTGGTGGCAGCAAAAATGCTAGTGAGACCAAACTAGTCACAACTAACTCCAGAGGGTCCATTATTTGCAGGAAATAAGTTCCCACAAGAAAGCCTCAGTGCCAGTAGGGTGACAGTCACGAGCATTTCTATGTCTACTTCATTCCATGAACATCCAGAGACTCCAGCCTGTGGTCAAGATACTTGCTCATAGCTGGTTCATGGTCCTGACATTAAAGGGAAGAAAATATCTGAAAATCAAGAGGGGTATCCCCTAGATTAGTTAATGATGCCTCCTTTGGGGACCAAACCAAACAGTAAACAAAACAAAACGAGAACAAAAGCGCGAAACCCAGAAAATAGAGAAAAAGAAAAATTAGCATGGGTGTATCAAGGCTATATGAAACTCTGGAGCTTCCTGGAAAGGAAATGATGTGAAATATTACCAGCAAATTACTAGGTGGAATCTTTTTTTTTTTCTTATTGGAGTATAATTGCTTTACAATGGTGTGTTAGTTTCTGCTTTATAACAAAGTGAATCAGTTATACATAAACATATGTTCCCATATCTCTTCCCTCTTGCGTCTCCCTCCCTCCCACCCTCCCTATCCCACCCCTCCAGGCGGTCACAAAGCATGGAGCTGATCTCCCTGTGCTATGCAGCTGCTTCCCACTAGCTATCTACCTTAACTTTGGTAGTGTATATATGTCCATGCCTCTCTCTCGTTTTGTCACAGCTTACCCTTCCCCCAGCTATCTACCTTACCTTTGGTAGTGTATATATGTCCATGCCTCTTTCTCGCTTTGTCACAGCTTACCCTTCCCCCTCCCCATATCCTCAAGTCCATGCTCTAGTAGGTCTGTGTCTTTATTACTGTCTTACCTCTAGGTTCTTCATGACATTTTTTCCCTTAAATTCCATATATATGTGTTAGCATACGGTATTTGTCTTTCTCTTTCTGACTTACTTCACTCTGTATGACAGACTCTAGGTCTATCCACCTCATTACAAATAGCTCAATTTCGTTTCTTTTTATGGCTGAGTAATATTCCATTGTATATATGTGCCACATCTTCTTTATCCATTCATCTGATGATGGACACTTAGGTTGTTTCCATCTCCGGGCTATTGTAAATAGAGCTGCAATGAACATTTTGATACATGACTCTTTTTGAATTATGGTTTTCTCAGGGTATATGCCCAGCAGTGGGATTGCTGGGTCATACGGTAGTTCTATTTGTAGTTTTTTAAGGAACCTCCATACTGTTCTCCACAGTGGCTGTATCAATTTACATTCCCACCAACAGTGCAAGAGTGTTCCCTTTTCTCCACACCCTCTCCAGCATTTATTGTTTCTAGATTTTTTGATGATGGCCATTCTAACTGGTGTGAGATGATATTTCATTGTAGTTTTGATTTGCATTTCTCTAATGATTAATGATGTTGAGCATTCTTTCATGTGTTTGTTGGCAGTCTGCATATCTTCTTTGGAGAAATGTTTATTTAGGTCTTCTGCCCATTTTTGGATTGGGTTGTTTGTATTTTTGTTATTGAGCTGCATGAGCTGCTTATAAATATTGGAGATTAATCCTTTGTCAGCTGCTGCATTTGCAAATATTTTCTCCCATTCTGAGGGTTGTCTTTTGGTCTTGTTTATGGTTTCTTTTGCTGTGCAAAAGCTTTTAAGTTTCATTAGGTCCCATTTGTTTATTTTTGTTTTTATTTCCATTTCTCTAGGGGGTAGGTCAAAAAGGATCTTGCTGTGATATATGTCATAGAGTGTTCTGCCTATGTTTTCCTCTAAGAGTTTGATAGTTTCTGGCCTTACATTTAGGTCTTTAATCCATTTTGAGCTTATTTTTGTGTATGGTGTTAGGGAGTGATCTAATCTCATACTTTTACATGTACCTGTCCAGTTTTCCCAGCACCACTTATTGAAGAGGCTGTCCTTTCTCCACTGTACATTCCTGCCTCCTTTATCAAAGATAAGGTGACCATATGTGTGTGGGTTTGTCTCTGGGCTTTCTATCCTGTTCCATTGATCTATCTTTCTGTTTTTGTGCCATTACCATACTGTCTTGATTACTGTAGCTTTGTAGTATAGTCTGAAGTCAGGGAGCCTGATTCCTCCAGCTCCGTTTTTCATTCTCAAGATTGCTTTGGCTATTCAGGGTCTTTTGTGTTTCCATACAAATTGTGAAACTTTTTGTTCTAGTTCTGTGAAAAATGCCAGTGGTAGTTTGATAGTTATTGCATTGAATCTGTAGATTGCTTTGGGTAGTAGAGTCAATTTCACAATGTTGATTCTTCCAATCCAAGAACATGGTATATCTCTCCATCTATTTGTATCATCTTTAATTTCTTTCATCAGTGTCTTATACTTTTCTGCATACAGGTCTTTTGTCTCCTTAGGTAGGTTTATTCCTAGGTATTTTATTCTTATTGTTGCAGTGGTAAATGGGAGTGTTTTCTTGATTTCACTTTCAGATTTTTCATCATTAGTGTATAGAAATGCCAGAGATTTCTGTGCATTAATTTTGTATCCTGCTACTTTACCAAATTCATTGATTAGCTGTAGTAGCTTTCTGGTAGCATCTTTAGGATTCTCTATGTATAGTATCATTTCATCTGCAAACTGTGACAGCTTTACTTCTTCTTTTCCGATTTGGATTCCTTTTATTTCCTTTTCTTCTCTGATTGCTGTGGCTAAAACTTCCAAAACTATGTTGAATAAGAGTGGTGAGAGTGGGCAACCTTGTCTTATTCCTGATCTTAGTGGAAATGCTTTCAGTTTTTCACCATTGAGGATGATGCTGGCTGTGGGTTTGTCATATATGGCCTTTATTATGTTGAGGAAAGTTCCCTCTATGCCTACTTTCTGCAGGGTTTTTATCATAAATGGGTGTTGAATTTTGTCGAAAGCTTCCTCTACATCTATTGAGATGATCATATCGTTTTTCTCCTTCAATTTGTTAATATGGTGTATCACGTTGATTGATTTGCGTATATTGAAGAATCATTGCATTCCTGGAATAAACCCCACTTGGTCATGGTGTATGATCCGTTTAATGTGCTGTTGGATTCTGTTTGCTAGTATTTTGTTGAGGATTTTTGCATCTATGTTCATCAGTGATATTGGCCTATAGTTTTCTTTCTTTGTGACATCTTTGTCTGGTTTTGGTATCAGGGTGATGGTGGCCTCATAGAATGAGTTTTGGAGTGTTCCTCCCTCTGCTATATTTTGGAAGAGTTTGAGAAGGATAGGTGTTAGCTCTTCTCTAAATGTTTGATAGAATTCGCCTGTGAAGCCATCTGGTCCAGGGCTTTTGTTTGTTGGAAGATTTTTAATCACAGTTTCAATTTCACTGCTTGTGACTGGTCTGTTCATATTTTCTATTTCTTCCTGATTCAGTCTTGGCAGGTTGTGCATTTCTAAGAATTTGTCCATTTCTTCCAGGTTGTCCATTTTATTGGCATAGAGTTGCTTGTAGTAATCTCCCATGATCTTTTGTATTTCTGCAGTGTCAGTTGTTACTTCTCCTTTTTCATTTCTAATTCTATTGATTTGAGTCTTCTCCCTATTTTTCTTGATGCGTCTGGCTAATGGTTTATCAATTTTGTTTATCTTCTCATAGAACCAGCTTTTAGTTTTATTGATCTTTGCTATCGTTTCCTTCATTTCTTTTTCATTTATTTCTGATCTGATTTTTATGATTTCTTTCCTTCTGCTAACTTTGTGGGTTTTTTGTTCTTCTTTCTCTAATTGCTTTAGGTGCAAGGTTAGGTTGTTTATTCGAGATGTTTCTTGTTTCTTAAGGTAGGATTGTATTGCTATAAACTTCCCTCTTAGAACTGCTTTTGCTGCATCCCATAGATTTTGGGTCATCGTGTCTCCATTGTCATTTGTTTCTAGGTATTTTTTTATTTCCTCTTTGGTTTCTTCAGTGATCACTTCGTTATTAAGTAGTGTATTGTTTAGCCTCCATGTGTTTGTATTTTTTACAGATCTTTTCCTGTAGTTGATATCTAGTCTCATAGTGTTGTGGTCGGAAAAGATACTTGATACAATTTCAATTTTCTTAAATTTACCAAGGCTTGATTTGTGACCCAAGATATGATCTATCCTGGAGAATATTCCATGAGCACTTGAGAAAAATGTGTATTCTGTTGTTTTTGGATGGAATGTCCTATAAATATCAATTAAGTCCGTCTTGTTTAATGTATTATTTAAAGCTTTTGTTCCTTATTTATTTTCATTTTGGATGATCTGTCCATTGGTGAAAGTGGGGTGTTAAAGTCCCCTACTATGAATGTGTTACTGTCGATTTCCCCTTTTATGGCTGTTAGTATTTGCCTTATGTATTGAGGTGCTCCTATGTTGGGTGCATAAATATTTACAATTGTTATATCTTCTTCTTGGATCGATCCCTTGGTCATTATGTAGTGTCCTTCTTTGTCTCTTCTAATAGTCTTTATTTTAAAGTCTATTTTGTCTGATATGAGAATTGCTACTCCAGCTTTCTTTTGGTTTCCATTTGCATGGAATATCTTTTTCCATCCCCTTACTTTCAGTCTGTATGTGTCTTTAGGTCTGAAGTGGGTCTCTTGTAGACAGCAAATATATGGGTCTTGTTTTTGTATCCATTCAGCCAATCTGTGTCTTTTGGTGGGAGCATTTAGTCCATTTACATTTAAGGTAATTATTGATACGTATGTTCCTATTCCCATTTTCTTAATGGTTTTGGGTTCGTTATTGTAGGTCTTTTCCTTCTCTTGTGTTTCTTGCCTAGAGAAGTTCCTTTAGCAGTTGTTGTAAAGCTGGTTTGTTGGTGCTGAACTCTCTCAGCTTTTGCTTGTCTGTAAAGGTTTTAATTTCTCCATCAAATCTGAATGAGATCCTTGCTGGGTAGAATAATCTTGGTTGCAGGTTTTTCTCCTTCATCACTTTAAATATGTCCTGCCAGTCCCTTCTGGCTTGCAGAGTTTCTGCTGAAAGATCAGCTGTTAACCTTATGGGGATTCCCTTGTGTGTTATTTGTTGTTTTTCCCTTGCTGCTTTTAATATGTTTTCTTTGTATTTAATTTTTGACAGTTTGATTAATATGTGTCTTGGTGTATTTCTCCTTGGATTTATCCTGTATGGGACTCTCTGTGTTTCCTGGACTTGATTAACTATCTCCTTTCCCATATTAGGGAAGTTTTCAAGTATAATCTCTTCAAATATCTTCTCAGTCCCTTTCTTTTTCTCTTCTTCTCCTGGAACCCCTATAATTCGAATGTTGTTGCGTTTAATATTGTCCCAGAGGTCTCTGAGACTGTCCTCAGTCCTTTTCATTATTTTTTCTTTATACTGCTCTGCAGTAGTTATTTCCACTATTTTATATTCCAGGTCACTTATCTGTTCTTCTGTCTCAGTTATTCTGCTATTGATCCCATCTAGAGTATTTTTCATTTCATTTATTGTGTTGTTCATCACTGTTTGTTTCATCTTTAGTTCTTCTAGATCCTTGTAAATGTTTCTTGCATTTTGTCTATTCTATTTCCAAGATTTTGGATCATCTTTACTATCATTATTCTGAATTCTTTTTCAGGTAGACTGCCTATTTCCTCTTCATTTGTTAGGTCTGGTGGGTTTTTATCTTGCTCCTTCATCTGCTGTGTGCTTTTCTGTCTTCTCATTTTGCTTATCTTACTGTGTTTGGGGGTCTCCTTTTTTGCAGGCTGCAGGTTCGTAGTTCCCCTTGTTTTTGGTGTCTGTCCCCAGTGGCTAAGGTTGGTTCAGTGGGTTGTGTAGGCTTCCTGGTGGAGGGGAGTAGTGCCTGTGTTCTGGTGGATGAGGCTGGATCTTGTCTTTCTGGTGGGCAGGTCCACGTCTGCTGCTGTGTTTTGGGGTGTCTGTGGACTTATGATTTTAGGCAGCCTCCCTGCTAACGGGTGGGGTTGTGTTCCTGTGTTGCTAGTTGTTTGGCATAGGATGTCCAGCACTGTAGCTTGCTGGTCATTGAGTGAAGCTGGGTGCTGGTGTTGAGATGGAGATCTCTGGGAGATTTTCGCCGTTTGATATTATGTGGAGCTGGGAGGTCTCTTGTGGACCAGTGTCCTCAAGTTGGGTCTCCCACCTCAGAGGCACAGCACTGACTCCTGGCTGCAGCACCAAGAGCCTTTCATCCACACGGCTCAGGATAAAAGGGAGAAAAAGTAGAAAGAAAGAATTAGTAGAAGTAGAAAGAAAGAAAGAAAGAAAGAAAGAAAGAAAGAAAGAAAGAAAGAAAGAAAGAAAGGAGGGAGGGAGGGAGGGAGGAAGGAAGGAAGGAGGGAAGAAAGGAAAAAAGAAAGAAAGAAGATAAGGTAAAATAAAATAAAGATAAAATATAATAAAGTTATAAAAATAAAAAAATAATTATTAAGGAAAAAAACAACCCCCCCCCCCCCCCAAAAACCAAAAGAAAAACCAACCAAACAAACAAAAAACGCACGGATAGAACCCTAGGACAAATGGTGGGAGCAAAGGTATACAGACAAAATCTCACACAGAAGCATACACACACACACTCACAAAAAGAGGAAAAGGGGAAAAAATCATAAATCTTGCTATCAAAGTCCACCTCCTTAATTTGGGATGATTGGTTGTCTATTCATGTATTCCACAGATGCAGGGTACATCAAGTTGATTGTGGAGCTTTAAACCGCTGCTTCTGAGGCTGCTGGGAGAGATTTCCCTTTCTCTTCTTTGCTCTCACAGCTCCCAGGGGCTCAGCTTTGGATTTGGCCCCGCCTGTGCGTGTAGGTTGCTGGAGGGCATCTGTTCTTCGCTCAGACAGGACGGGGTTAAAGGAGCCGCTGATTCGGGGGCTCTGGCTCACTCAGGCCGGGGAGGAGGGAGGGGCACGGAGTGCGGGGCGGGCCTGCGGCGGCAGAGGCGGGCGTGACGTTTCACCAGCCTGAGGCGCGCCGTGCGTTCTCCCGGGGAAGTTGTCCCTGGATCCCGGGACCCTGGCAGTGGCGGGCTGCACAGGCTCCCCGGAAGAGGGGTGTGGAGAGTGACCTGTGCTCGCACACAGGCCCCTTGGTGGCGGCAGCAGCAGCCTTAGCGTCTCCCACCTGTCTCTGGGGTCCGCGCTTTTAGCCGCGGCTCGCGCCTGTCTCTGGAACTCCTTTAAGCAGCGCTCTTAATCCCCTCTCCTCGCGCACCAGGAAACAAAGAGGTAGGAAAAAGTCTCTTGCCTCTTCGGCAGGTCCAGACTTTTCCCCGGGCTCCCTCCCGGCTAGCCGTGGCGCACTAACCCCCTTCAGGCTGTGTTCACGCCGCCAACCCCAGTCCTCTCCCTGCCTCTGACCGAAGCCCGAGCCTCAGCTCCCAGCCCCACCCGCCCCGGCGGGTGAGCAGACAAGCCTCTCGGGCTGGTGAGTGCCGGTCGGCCCTGATCCTCTGTGCGGGAATCTCTCCGCTTTCCCTCCGCACCCCGGTGGCTGCGCTCTCCTCCGTGGCTCCGAAGCTTCCCGCCTCTGCCACCCGCAGTCTCCGCCCGCGAAGGGGTTTCCTAGTGTGTGGAAACTTTTCCTCCTTCACAGCTCCCACTGGTGCAGGTCCCGTCCTTATTCTTTTGTCTCTGTTTATTTTTTTCTTTTGCCCTACCCAGGTATGTGGGGGGGTTTCTTGCCTTTTGGGAGGTCTGAGGTCTTCTGCCCGCGTTCAGTAGGTGTTCTGTAGGAGTTGTTCCACGTGTAGATGTATTTCTGGTGTATCTGTGGGGAGGAAGGTGATCTCCGCGTCTTACTCTTCCGCCATCTTCCTAGGTGGAATCTTTTGCCAGAGTTGGGGAGGGGACAGAACCAAGGAGGAATGAACTTCCTCTTTGTTAAGCGATCATTTCAAAGCTTAATTAGGCCTCCTTGACTCTGATTTCTTGGCTGTGGACAAGTTGTGTGGTGTTCACATTCTTTTCCCTGCTGCTGCCAAGCGTGCCCTGCACTGTGTCCTTAGGTGTCACCTGATGACATCCTGAACCTGAGACATCTGAGTTCACACTTGCTCAGACAGGACTACAGCCAAACCGGCTCAATCTAGACTGAATTTTCAATTGTCTCTTCAGAGCCTCAGTCCCCTGGATCAGGTACTGGCGATCTCTGTGCCTCTCCCAGTTATCTCAGGAGGCTATGTGCTGAAGGGCTTTCATAGAACGGTGGGTCTATCAGCGCCTCGGCTAAGCTAAGTAGGCGTCTCTGCTGGGTCCCTGTGATAACCCTCCTCCCCAGACATATGTACCTCAGTGACACACCACCAAGGGACAAGAGCAAATGGCCTCTCTCAATGTTTAGGGTATAAGGGCATAGTGGTGTTCAGGGCACAAGAATGGATAGGAAAATTTTCTTTTCATAAACCTCTCATGACTATAGAGGAATCAAATGGGTTTCGGAGTCAGGAAACTTGGGTTCTAATTTGGACTCTGCTTCTCACCTTCTTGAGAGCCTCATTTTCTTTAAGCACAAAAAGAAGAGATTGTTCTGGATGACCTGCAGGGTCTGTTGTAGCCTTAACTATATTTAATAATCTGTGAAAATGACTTGCAGTCATGAAGGAGGCTTTATTTTTATTTATTTATTTATTTTTGTTGTTGTACGCGGGCCTCTCATTGTTGTGGTCTCTCCCGTTGCAAAACACAGGCTCCGGACACGCAGCCTCAGCGGCCATGGCTCACGGGCCCAGCCGCTTCGCGGCATGTGGGATCTTCCCGGACCGGGGCACGAACCCACGTCCCCAGAATCGGCAGGCGGACTCTCAACCACTGCGCCCAGGGAAGCCCATGAAGGGGGCTTTAGACGTTGCATTTACTCTTTACTGCCCTTTGCCTTTTTTGAGTTCCCTGCTGTCTCCCTCCGCGGAATCCTCATGCACTTGACACAGCCCTCAGGACATTTATCACGTTCTACCTTACAGCAATTTGAATTCTTGTTGTCTAGTTTCCTATAGATTATAAACTTGGCAGTATCAGAGATGGCATTTTTTTTCACCTTGATTTTTCATCAAAGTACAAAGCACAGTGCCTGGCACGTAAATTCTTGGTGGGTTCTCAGTGTCCAGCGTAGGGGTCACGAAAAGCCAACACTGTCCCCATCAAGGCAAGTGCCTGGTGCCTGGGAATGATTCCCAGCTCTCTGTTAAGGTCACATGTCTCAGTCAATATTGCAGCCTTGGGTGGTCTGATGAGTAATAGATGAAATCTTTCATTTCAGGTTGTGCGGGGTCAACTTGTATGTTTTGTGTTCTTCAGCTTTTCTTTGGATTACGGTCCTGGGATTTTTTTTTTTTTTATCAACATTTTCCTCGTACTTTTTTTGCCCAGCACTATGGTACTAAAGTACCATACACTGACTGCTATAAACTCAGCAGTCTTGAAATTAGGGGGATTTGGTAGGAAAGATTTGAGGTTTAACTGAACAATGACTATTAAGGTGTCAAGTGTTTTCCTGGGAAGCCGTCGCTTGATTAATGGATACAGAGACACATTTTCTCTTCTACTGTTTCCTATTCTGCTTTAAAGTCAAGAGACCAAAGCAATTTATAGTAGGTACAGTCTTCTCCTTTTGTTCTAAGTTTATCAGTGAATTTGTTGCCTACTTTGAACCCCTGTATGGCTAAGGAGACCTTAAACGGAAGGAGCTCTGGAATGCTAATATTCACATTCTCATTCTCCCAACTGTCTGAAGTCCTGCTGTTTAAATTTGTCCCCATGGCATCATTTTGATCATGGGTGACATCAGTGGGGAGCAAGACCTCAGGGTTCAATGCTGCTCAGCTTTGAGAAGGATACTAAAGAAATGCAAGCTGTGGCTGTAGTAGACATTTGTCATGATTTTTGACTGCCCAGTACCTGGACACTGTGCCTATGTTTGGGGGAATTTTCATCCTATGAGGTAAAGTCTCTATTATCAAAGAAGATGAAAATGCCAACTATTTGCTTTCCTGGCCTTCCTTACAGCAGAGTATGGGCAAGTGACATGGTGCTTTGGACTGAATGTATCTCCCGCAAAAACGTATGTTGAAGCCCTGACTCCCAATGTGATGGTATTTGGAGGTGGGGTCATTGGGAAGTAATTAGGTTTAGATGAGGTCCTGAGGGTGAGGTTCTTATGATGGGATCTTATAAGCGCCCTTATAAGAAGAGACCAGAGAACTTGTTGTCTCTCCCTCTCCACCTTGTGAGGTCACAGCAAGAAGGCAGCTGTTTGTAAGCCAGGAAGGAAGCCCTCAACAGAGACCAGATCTGCCAGCACTTTGGTTTTGAATTCTCTAACTTCCAAATGGCAAAAAATAAATGTTGATCTTTAAGCTACCCTGTCCATGGTATTTTCTTATAGCAGCCTAAGCAGACATAGCTACCTACCAGCTGGGTGTACTCACCCCTTTCTGAGAAACTGATGAAACAAAGAAACTCAGGAATACTCCTGTTTTATCCTAAGGGGGATGGTGGTCCCAGCAACAGGTATGCAGGCGTCTCTGCAGTGGTTCTGGCAACAGTTCTATTTGCAGTGTTTAGTGTCCAGCTGTGGGGCTGTTGGGGGTGTAAGTTGGGAGGTCTAGGTTCAGTGATGCTGCTAGTTTGTCTTCACAGGACCAACCAGTTCTGTGGTGTGAACAGGGCCTTGATCTTGCCTGCAAAGGCTCTGAGCCTAGTTTTCCAGCCCTCCTGGAGATTCTGTGAGCCACATAATACATTCGAATAAATTATTTTTCTGCTTTCATTAGCCAGAGTTGGTTTCTATGCTTGCATCTGAAAACCACCATCGATTCATTGGCCCATGCCCTCAGGAATTCATAGTCATTGTTGGGTCGGAGGTGACTAACACACGTGAAACATCTGGAATATATAAGATAAGGCCTCAGATTATGTCCACTACCTTGTGCTTTATACTTAAAATACTATAGGAATAGAGAATAGGAAGACAAAGTCTAATGTAATGATTTAGGCTCCAGATTAGATTCGGAAAGTCCCAATTCAGATGACTTTAGGGGCCATGCCAGTAAAGTAAACGAATGCCGCAGGTGGGAGTTTGGAGAAAATTATATGAGATGATGTTTATAAAGCACAGTGTATTGTTTATAGTACATGTACAGAAGTGGTATCATAGTAATAACAACAAGGAGGGCCACAGCAATAAAAATAGCCAGTGCTTTCTGTGAGTCAGACTATATTCTGGTGCTTTATTCTTAGGGTGACTGTATGGCCAGTTGGCCCAGAAGAGCGCTGGGGTATCCTGTTCATTTAGCCTTGATCTTCAAGTTTTCTTTTTTTTTAGCAGAATTTTATTCATAGTTGCGTTAAAATAAGTTGGAATAAGTTTCTCTTATTGCTTTGCCCACCCTACGATAGAATCAACCATGATAACCCATTTCTGTTTTGCAATCCCTTCAAGATACGATGTAAGTAACACTTACTTTTCATGATCTTCATTCAGAATGCTGTTAGAAAGAAGTGCCCCTGCGCAGGAGCAACTAGGGACAGCCAGCTCCTTCCAGGCTGGGTGGAGTTAGGAAGAGGAGTCCATTTGCTGTCCCTGCTGGCCGCTTGATGACCAGCCAGATGTGCCAAGGCCTGTGAGACACAGCCTGCAAGACAGCCTTTGGAGACAAATACGGGTAAGAAACTGATTAATGTATGTGAATAGATACCAAGAATGATTATTATGCTTATATTGTTTTTTTCAAATGTTTGGGAAACCAATATAAAAAGGTTCAAAAAATTTTTTGGCTTTAATGTATACTGAATTGTATTATTTTATTTTTGTGAAAAAAATGATTTCTGAAATAGGTTTTGAATAGAACTATTTTATAGATCCACCAATAAATTAAAAAATGTTGGTCAGTGAATATTTCAAAAATAATATATATTTTACTTAGTTTTAGGGCTCCTTTTCACTTTCAGAAATATATTTTTTTGACAAATTATAAGGTTACCTTCTTTATTTATATTTACTATTTAATCTTCACAATAACACTCTGAAGTATATTAAAAATTTTTTTTTCTGTTTACAGTTGAGAAAACTGTTACATACAGTAACATGTTGTTTAAAGCACTTAGCTAATCAGTAGCAAGCCAAGATTTCAAACTTGGGAATCTGGCTCCAGAGTTTTTGCTCACAACCATTACTCAAAAGTAGGTTTCACGGAAGATAGAGGATTCTAAACCAAAGATCTGCCCCCCTCTCAAAGCTACTTAACTAGCATGTAACCTTGGGCAACTCACTTTCCCTCTCTGAGCCTCTGATTCTTTATATATAAAATGGAGGTGCTACTGCCTATCTCATAGAGTTGCTGGAAGTATTCAGTGAATTAACACATAAGAAAGGGCTTTTGTAAGCTGAAGATGCGGTACATAATTAAGACCATCATCTGTGGGCTTTTTCCATAAATCTAAGGCGGCATTGCATGGGCTGATGCCCTAAATAGGAAGTTGGTGGGCATCGTGGGGGACAGGCAACAACTTTCAGTTATTCCGATTTCTATCTCCAACTGAATAAATTGGAAGCTCACACTTCCAACACTGTGTGTAGAGAAACACAGCGTGGTCTTATATATCAAGGATCCTTACACTGGTAACATGCAGCATAAGTGTGTGTGGTTGAATTGTCCCGGATACACATAGAGTCATAGTGTCAAGGGATCCACAGGACTTACAATCTGTTCTGTTCCTTTGGAAGTGACTGCCAGCAAAGGAGAACCATTTCTGATTTGTGCCACTGATTTCTTAGACTCCTGCTGACTAAAACGTAGGTGGAAAGTGGAAAAAAACCCACGTCATTGTGTCTGGCTGATGGGCTACTTAATGATCCCACGAAGGGAATAAGATGATTTCCTGTGCTCAGGGCCATTGCTCATGTCTAACCACCATCCTCTGGACAACTACAGGAGTTCTAATTGCCTCGAGTTTGAACTCCTCTAACCCATTTCCTTTACAGCCGTTATATAGATTTTTCTGAAATGAAAATCTGATTATTACACAGCCCTACTTAACAATCCTTCAGTGACCTCCCTTGTCCTTAGGATAAAGTTTAAAACCCTCTGCGTGGTGGGGTAGACATCTACTATTTTTTCCTGCCCCACTCTCATTCCACATAACTTGGGTGGACTTGACTAAATTACACAAAGTAAGAGCGGGTACATGACCCAGGCCTGGCTTATTCTACAGGATCACTACTTCTATAAGATATTCTACAGATAACTACTTCTATCAGAAGTTGTAGAGACTGGTTTAGGGATGGACATAGGATCCAAGCCAAGGAAAGCTGAAGAAATTCCTTCACTGATGACAGGATGAGGACATCAGCTAAGACCTATAACTAGCCATGCTGGAAAACTCAATTGCCTTTTGAACTTCCTAGTAACTGGAGCCATTCTATTCCAAATTTTGTTATTTAAGCTTTTTGAATTGATTTTCTATGACTTAAGAAGATTCTTGACTAACACACTAACATACGAAGTGCTTTATGGTCTGGGCTGTACTCTCTACCTAGAATGACTTTCACTGTCCTACTCTTCTTCATCCTCTTATCTCATTCTGTTCACCATTCAAAATACCACTGGAGAACGATATCTTCTCAGAAGTCTCTTCTGAAATCCCAGTCTGATTTAGTTGCTCCTTCCCAGTGTTTGCTCTCTAAGAACACATCACTCCACACTGTAACCACTGGTCTATTTTTGTCTTCCTTTTTCAGTTCAAGATTTCTTAGGGAAAGGGACTATATCTTATTTTACTGTGCATCCATACTTCTTAGGAGATTCAATAAATGCTTGTTGAATAAGTAGATACAACTGGGCTTCCCTGTGGTGCAGTGGTTGAGAGTCCGCCTGCCGATGCAGGGGACACGGGTTCGTGCCCCTGTCTGGGAGGATCCCACATGCCGCGGAGCGGCTGGGCCTGTGAGCCATGGCTGCTGAGCCTGCACGTCCGGAGCCTGTGCTCCGCCATGGGAGAGGCCACAACAGTGAGAGGCCCGCGTACCGAAAAAAAAAAAAAAAAGATACAGCTCATACTTGGCTGAAATTTTCTCTAATCCAGATACTATTTAGAGCAAATGCCCCTTCAAATACCCAGATGCCTTAATACTCTATTATATTAAATTTACTTCCTCCCCAGGACATAGTTGTCTGCCCAGTAAGTCTGGGTGTAGGAGTCCGCATTACCCTCCAGACGGGTTTAAGCTAGGACGGACTCAGAGTGAGTTGCTGGCAGGAAATCTCAGAGTGGACCTTGACCAGTTGGCTTGGGAGTGGTTGGATTTGATGAGCTCAGGAAGATGATGCTATGATGAACACAGTACTTCTAGAGAGGTATTCACCTCCCACTCATTTTCAATCCACTCCCACTGGCCCCTTCCACCTCCACACAAACAGCTGTTGCTGAGTTCATCAATACATGATTGCCACAAATCCATAGACATATTTTGGTCCTTGTTTGACTTGCATTCTCATCAGTGTTTGCAATGCTGACTACTGCTGCCTATCGCAAACAATCTTGTCTTCTGTGACTCCCAGCTTTACACTTACTTTTCCAGGTGCTTTATTTCAGACTCTTTTTCAGGTTCATATCCCTTTACACAGACAGTTGGACACTTAAGCCTCAGTCCTGGCCTTCCTCTGTTGATATTTTCCGTTTTCTACCTACACGATCTCATCCACATCCAAGGCTTCATTTCTTCCCACCAAGTACGTGTCTCGTGAATTTGTGTCGCTAACCTAACTTTTCACTTAAGCATCAAACTTGTATGTATAATTGTTACCTAATAGCTCTACTCAGATGACACTTCACACTCAACATGACTAAAACCAAACTCTAGTTCTTCTGTCTCAAACTTAGTCCTCAATCTGTGTTCCCAGTCTCCATGAGGAGTGCCATAGTACATCCATTTATTCAAGCTAGAAACCCAGGTGTCATCTTTGATATCTTGTTCTCCCTGATATTCAATCCAGTTGAATTTATAGGATTAGTGTTTGAATCTTCTCATCTAGCCATATTTACTTTTTCCCCTACTAAAAGAGTCTCCTAAATAATTTCCCAGCTTACACTCCTTTCCCCCTCCAATCTTTTTTCCACCCTGTAATGATAGTGATCTTTTCAAAACATAAATTTGTTTTGTGTAAGAACTCTGTTTAAAAGCCTTTAATGACATCCCATTGCTCTTGGACAACAGTTAAGATTCTTTAACTTAACCCAAAGACCTTCCTTACATGGTCTGGCCTCTACCTGTATTTCCTACCTTATCTGTACCTGCATCTTTTGGTTTCTCTAGCGTTCTCTTTTTTAGGTCATACTGGCCCTCATTCAACCCTTCCTTTTGCTATGCTTCCTCCCAGTATAGGCATTTTTATGTGCTCCTTTCACTCCCTCCTTGATATTGTTAAGTTCCACTCATTTTTTAGATCTTATTCTAGTGGTCATTTCTTCAGGGGAGCCTTCTATGACATTCCATCCTAGGTTTCCTGTGTGCTCTCATAGTGCTAAGGACCCCTCCTTTACAGCACTAACTGCAGTGCTAACTTTGCCTATATTTGTACAATTATTAGATTATAGTCTGTCACTTCTACTAGACTGTTTGCCCCATGAGGGCAGGGCAATCTGACTTTGCTTACTTTTTTTTTTTTTCTGTTCATCAATTAGGTAATGCTACATAATAAACCACTCCAACATTTAACCATTGCATGAAAAAACGCTCAACATCACTAGCCATTTGGGAGATGAAAATCAAGATCACAATGAGATACCACTTTACACACCTTAACATGACTATAATTTAAAAAAATGGAAAATAGGTGTTGGCAAGCAGTAGAAACCCAGGCGTCAACTTCTAGTAGAGAAGTTGGAACCTTTGTACGTTGATTGTGGAAATGTAAAATGGTTCAACCACTGTGGAAAACAGTTTGATGTTTTCTCAAAAAGTTAAGCATATAATATATATAACCCTACAATTCCACACCTAGGAACATACACAGAAGAGCTGTACAAATACACGTACACACATGTTCACAGCATTCACAGCCGTCAAAAGGTGGAAACCGCTCAAATGTCCATCAACAGATAAATGGGTAAACACACTGGGGTATATACATACAATGGAATAATTCTCAGCCACAAAGAGGAATGAAGTACTGATGAATACTACTGATTAAGGATGAACTTGAAAACATCAGGCTGAGTGAAAGAAGCCAGACACAAAAATGGCACTTATTATATGATTCCATTTATGTGAAATATCTAGAATAGGTAAATCCACAGAGACAGAATGCACATTGGTGGTTGCCAGGGGCTGCAGGAAGGGGGAAATTGGAGTAGAAATTCCTTAATGGGTACAGAGTTTCCTTTTGGGGTGACAAAAATGTTTTAGAACTAGATAGAGGTGGTGGTTGCACAGCATTGTGAATATTCTAAATACTACTGAATCGTTCACTTTGAAATGGTTACTTTTATGTTACGTGAATTTCACCTCAAAAAATTATTTAAAAAAACAACATTAATCATTTATTATTTCACAAGACTCTGCATTGTCAGTTCTAGACTCAGTTCTATTAATCTGGGTGAGGCTCACTGATTTCAGATGGGCTCATGGGTGTGTCTTCAGTTAGTTGGGGGGTTGATTGGGGATTGGATGATCTTGTGACTTTGGCTTGGTTGACTTGGCTGTGCTCCATGGGGTCTCCCATTCTTCATCAGGTTACCCTGGGCTTATTCTCAAGGCAGAGACAGAGGTGAGGGGAGCAAGAACTCTTGAGATCTAAGCTCAGAATTAGCACATTCATTTCCTCTGCATTCAGTTGGTCAAAGCAAATTTCAAGGCCAGCTGAGACTCAAGGGGTGGGGAAATGAGCTATTGCTTTGTGGAGACTGAAAAGTCAAAGTACAAGGAGTATGGATATAGAGGGAGTGGAGAATTGGGGCTGTTTTGCAACTGATCTACCATAGATTTTATCCTTATGCCTGGCACTTGGTGAGTACTCAACAAGTATTTGTTCAATTAATGAATAAGTCATTGAATTTAGACTGGAAGAGGACCTGGGGTCCCAATTTAACATCTGAGATTATGAGATTTCATGGACTGAAAGGAAAAGGAAAACAGGATTCCTTGAGGTATTTGAGAACTTCTCAGATGATTCTAACTTCTCTAATTATAAATCAGAAGACAACCACAACCTTGTAAGGAAGATGGAAAACCCCTTCATCATCCCCTCTGGCTAAGCTTCCGTCTTCCACTCCCTGTTTTGGTCAGGAATTAGAGGACTTTCTGTGTTAGAATTCTGAGCTAACACAAGTTTAGTAGCTATGCCAGCAGTGTGCTGGTAAACTGGTTCTCTTAAAAAAGGGGAAAAAAGCCTGATTTGTGGTGTTTGCTGATTTCCCTTCCACCATGGCCAATTTCAAGCTACCAGCTTAAGGTCACTGAATGCGGAGTTGGGAAAAAATACACACATCTGAGGCTTGAGAGTTGGTGGGAGCCAACTCCAGGATGCCACTGCTGTGCCTCCTTTGTTCAGAGCTCATCTGCACCTTGCCTGCCTTAGCTTCCACTCTCCCAGAACCATCGGAGTCAATGGTCTGCTAGAGTTTGTTGCCCCATCATTTAACTTGCTCCTTTCATTCCTTCACTCAACAGACAGTTATAGAGAAACTCTTATAAACTATTGTGTTAGTCTCTGGGGTTAAAATGATGAACAATACGATCATGGTGTCCACCTTCCTAGAGCTCCCACTCTCCCTAACTGAAGTAGTACTTCCAGAACCTTTCGAGGGAGTTCTCTATTTCTGATGTTTTGCCTAGTGATACCCTGAGAGGGTGTTAGAGTGGTAGCACCTCAGCCTAGACGAATAAGACCCCCAGTTTCTCTTCTCTCACGCACAACTGTCATTTACCACAGTCTTTCTGGACTACTTCTTTCTGGGTTGGAACCAAATATTCAATTAGAGCTCAACTATATAATTGAATTTTGATAGCATTGCTTCATCACAATCTGAAAAATGAGAGGTTATTTTAAAACCATACAGAACAGGAGAAATCAGAATGCATTTAATGGTTACTGTATCACATAATACTTAACATAATGTAATCAATACATAGTACTGTGTATAAATGAACCATTTAGGTTCTCACACATCTGAAGGAGAAAGAGGGCACCATTCCCAGAAGTGCTTTCTTTCCATTTGTTAAACCATAGTTCACACTTTTGGGGCATCAAAAATTCATTTAAAGCCAAATACTAAGGCTTGTGTTCTCCTTTTTATTTCTTTTCTTTACAGATGTACATAGTTTTCTTTTGGTGTACTATTAACCATGGACATATGTTTTTCATTTTACTACGTTGCTGACACTCAGGGTTTTATTTTTCTTCCACGGGAGGGGAGGGCTGGATTGGTGGGGACAATCAATATATAAAATATAACAGCTGTTGCAAAATATATATGTGTTTTTAGATGACTGACTGAAGTTCCTAACACAAATTATGCCTGAGTGAACAAAAGAAAAATTTATGATTTATTTATTGTGTCTAGGACCCAAACATAAAGCTTAGTATAATCAGTCATCTATAGCACTCATGGCTTTAATATTAATTGCACTTGGAAAAGCAGCAGAATAGCAACCTTTGGGTGGAACAGAGCAGCTGGGAGGCGTATTTTCAGAACACAAAGCCACCGGTTACCCTTGTTGTGTGTGGAGAGATGGATCTGAGAAACAGCTTATCCCAGGAAAATAATACACTCCACTCACCAGCCAAGGTCACAAAGCCAGGAGTCCTCCTGGAAAAGAGACTACTGCTGGGGCAATTTGGTTTAACAAACTGTTATTTCCTCATGCAAAATACACGGCCTTGCTGCCAAATCTCATGAGCATGTAAAGAAAAATAACCACTTGCCCAGTAACTCTGGGCACCAGTGTCATTGTGGGCTGTGAGTGATGGGTGGCAGTGAAGTCCTGTGGAGCGCCCCACCACCACCACCCCGGGACACAGAGTGGAAAGATCTGTGTTCTGCTAGATTCCAACAAAACTGGTGTGTGTCTTCCAACCAACTCATTGGCTGACCTCCCCTCTGGGAGGAGACTTAAGGAGAAGTGATAAAATGTTTCTACTTGACCTCCAACCCTCAGTTGGAGGTCTTGACATTGACTCTTAGCATCAGAATTAATTCCTCTTTGCTCCACGTTCCTGTAACACATTATTCTACTTTTAGTGGAACGTGCTCTCCATCCAGCCTGGACTGAGAGTCCCTGGGCGGGGGGGTGGAGACCATCCTGTTTCATCTTAATATTCTCTCTGCTCTTCATAGGTGCGGAGTGAACATCTGTTCAGTTGAAATGAGAGGGAATTAAGTTATTTCATAGACTTTATAGTCCCCCAGCTGATCACACATTTTCTCTTTAATTAATGGGACCTTTGATGGATTCCTACCTTGGCTACCTCTGGTACCCTTGTGTGTCCTGGGTCTTGGTCTCTTTCTGTAGGGAATAATCACACCTTCTCTATTTAACAGGATTTTTTTGTAACATCAAATATGAGAACATGTAGAATTCTGAAGATTTGGGAAAGGATTGAGCAATTGTATGTAGTCCTAAGTTTCCCGCAAGCTGAAAGCCCCTTACATCATCTCTGCCCGGTAGTAATTTGGCTTCTCCTGAGGGGCTGCTAGTGATCCCAGTGGCCAAGATGTTTCAGAGCCATAAAGTTAGGTCTGCAAACAATGTAAGTTTCTTTTTTGTTTGTTTCTCAATGATTGAACAGGAGGGTATTTCAAGTCCTCATTCTACCTAGTGACAGAAAAGTTAACCTAGTTAATTGGGTCTTAGTCATTTCAGGTTTTAAACTCAGCATTTCAGTCAAATTCATCTCTCTGGTGTCAGGCTTTAACGTCATAATATCAAGACATCTGAGAAGCGTCTGGTTCTGGAGAATGTACTGTGTTGGCACCCACTGCAATATACAATCCTGCCTGCTTCTTGGGCGGAGCCTCTTTTCACGTTGGTACCCACTACAATATCTGAGTCCCCATTTATCTCAGGTCATCAACCTGGACCAGTGGTTCTCAAACTTTTTGGTCTCAGAAGCCATTTATATTCTTAAAAATTATTGAAACCCCAAATAATTTTGTTCTTGTGGGTTATGTCTATCAAATTTATACTGGTAATTAAAACAGAAAATTTGGAAGTATTTATTTCTTCATTCAAAAACTAGAAGTCATTCCATATTAACCTAAATGACATACTGTTTATGAAAATAACCACATTTTGCAAAATAAAAAAATAGTGAGAAGAGTAGCTTTTAAAAACATTTCTGCAAATCTCTTTAATATCTGGCTTCATAGAAGAGAGCTGGATTTTCATCTCTTACTGCATTCCATCTATGGTGATATGCTATTTTGGTTGAACCATGTAAAGACAATCTGGCCTCATTCAGATATATGTAGTTGACAGAGAGAGGAGTATATAACAGCTTTTTCAGATAACCATCCATATTCTTTTCAGTACTATACCAAAACTCAACAGGTGGTAGTGTCTCAAAGGTTAGTTGCAATGTGGAATCTGAAACCATAGCAATGAGCTTTTCATATTCTTCCACATTAAAATCCATTGCTCTGTTTGCACTCTGAATGGATCTTCTGCCTCTGTATGATTTCATAACATCATGCATTGGTCATTTGGAAAACTGATCAACTGAGTTAATCAGATCTTCTAAACGTTGATATATTTTAATATACAACATCAAAAACTCAGATTCAATGATATCATGACTTATTTAATAAGAAAACTCTAATTCCTGGAAAACCGTCAAGCTCACAGTGGTAGATACAAGTTTTCCAAAATTCTAATTTTTTCTTGAATTGTATGATGGGCAACACATTCTGTTAATTTTTCTTTTTCAAGTACCAGGCTCACTTGGTTCATTTCCAAGAAAATACTCAAGTCTGTTAAATGCTCAAGTCTGAATAATCATAATTTATCTTTCAGTCTTTCAAGGAAATAGAAACGATGTTCCATGAAAAAGGCAGCTAGTTCAGCTGGCAACTCAGTTGCACCTATGCTGTTCCTGACACAACCATTGCGCTTTGAAATGCAGCAGAGGGGCTTTAGGCATAATTTCCATTTTACTACATGGGATATTAAACATACTTATACTCAAGGGACTAGATTTGATAAAATTAACAACTTGAGCTGTCTCATCAAGGACATTCTTCAGTGAAATTGGCATTAAAAAATACAAGTGTGCGGTGATGAAGACTACAAAGACAGCTAGTACCATTTGATGCCGCTGCCACGACTCGTGCTAAGGCACCAGGAATATAACTCAGTATATAGCTTTTGCATCATTAGTGCTAATGTCAACACAATTAAAAAGGCAAACAATGTCTTAGAATTATTATGAAAATAGTCTTAACCTCACGGATGCCCTGAAAGGGTCTCAGTGACCTCCGGCAATCTGTGGACTACACTTTGATAGATACTGCCCTAGACACAGAGTTCTCTTCATTCTTACAGAGGCTTCCATAGGTTTTTCAGCCTCCTGAGCTGTGTTCAAATGCTCGGCCTCGGGGGAAGGTGTTGGTTTGTACCCCATGTTTTGACGGGGACACTAGGAATCAGGCTCCTGGTGCAATCTCTGTTCCTTTGTTGCTGTTGTAGTGCAGGAACGCTGTGTAGATAGGTCATCAAAAGGCAGTCTTATCAACTCTCAGATCCCCAGCTTTGTGTATGAGTGCATTTTTTGGTTTGTTTGTTTTTTTATCAATTTCAGTACTTGGTGGGCATCCTATACCCTCTCAGGGACACTCATCAATATTCTAATACTGAGCCCAAATCTACTTCTCACTATATTCACACGCTGATATCAATCCCATCTTTCAGATTTAAAAAGAACAATCCCATTTTCTTTTCTACATAAACGTCCTTTATGTAGAAGGACTTTTCTACATAAAAGTCCTTTTCAAAAGGTGTATCAAAACCTCTCTGTCACTTCTGTTCTCCAAAAACATGATATGATAGGAATGAGACAGACTTGGGTGTTAAGTGTTTGCATTGTGACCTTGCGCAAGTCACTTCATTTCTTTGATTTCAGGTTAATGATCTGTAAAATAAGGATAATAATTCTTTTTTTTAAATTAATTTTTATTGGAGTATAGTTGATTTACAGTGTTCTGTTAGTTTCTTCTGTAGAGCAAAGTGAATCAGTTATACATATACATATATCTACTCTTTTTTAGATTCTATTCCCATATAGGTCATTACAGAGTATTAAGTAGAGTTCCCTGTGCTATACAGTATGTTCTTGTTAGTTATCTATTTTATATATAATAGTGTGTATATATCAATCTCAATCTCACAGTTTATCCCTCCCCCGCTTTCCCCCTTGGTAACCATAAGTTTGTTTTCTACATCTGTGACTCTATTTCTGTTTTGTAAATAGGTTCATTTGTACCATTTTTTAAAATTCCACATATGAGCGATATCATACGATATTTGTCTTTCTCTGCCTGACTTGCTTCACTCAGTATGACACTCTCTACATCCATCCATGTTGCTGCAAATGGCATTATTTCATTCTTTTTTATGGCTGAGTAATATAAGGATAATAATTCTTACCTCATAAGGTGTTTGGGGAATCTAAGGACATATGTGTTTAAAGAATCAAATTAAGCACATAGTAGGCATACAATAAATGTTATTTCTCTTCCTTTTTTAGAAAATGTCATAATTGCTCATAATTTCTCTCAGGATATAAATGTGTTCTGAAAATGTGACAATAATAAGGTATTATTAGTCATAACAGCACCACGACATCAATAATTTTAAGAATCGTTGCTGGACTTCCACCTTGGCTTTTAAAGTCTGTAAATCTGATCCTAAGAACTACCAGTTGTAGCTGCAGAACCCTGAACTGTTGTGGTATCTATAACAATAACTGTCAGTTTGGGGCTCCTTTTTTTTCTTGAAAGAGAGAATAAGGGGTTGTAGAAATAAGTGTTCAGGAACCTGAGATGGAAAACTTGATAACTACTCATACAGTGGTACTTTCTATAAGCAAAGGCAAGATGGATGCCTCATATTTCACAGAAGGAATTAAAGTTAAGGGGCAGATATAGAAAAAATCCCTTACTGAATCACTAAAGAGAATAAAATGGATCCGATGGTTTTCTATTTTTCTAACAAGCAGTGGACCAGTGACATGAAAGCTAGGATTCAAGAATATAGAACAATGATCTAATTACTAAGCTCTCGTAAACTTCAAGTTCATAAAACAAAATAGAGATGAGGAAATGTATCTCTAAAGGATATCATGGAGTCTTAGGAGATGTAAAGATCATTCATCTCTTCCAAGGCCAGTCTTGCCCGTAAATAGGGTGGTGATTGGCAAAGCCCTCTTATAGGTTTATAAATTCCAGGACACCCCATTTATCTGGAATTATGTTTCACAGGAATAAGCTGTTTCACAGAAATAAAAAATTTCAGATAATTAAATTATACCCCACCTGGAAGTAAGACTATTTTTTATTTTAAAATAGTGGTTTATAACCCAGGGTTCATGAATCAGTTCTAGGGAGTTTTTGAACTGCCTGAAATTCTATAGAAGATTTTGTGGGTTTTTTTCTCACATGCATTTTTCTGAAGACAGGATCCATAATTTTTCAAGTTCTTCAAAACTGATAAGAAAGAAACACCCCCCTCCCCGGCTTTTGTATACAGCAACTATTTGAAGATAATCTTTTCACAAAGTTTTCTTCTGGCAAAGTCTTTTTGCAGCTAGGAGAATGGAAGTGTGATATTCTGAGTGTAATGTTTTGTTGTAATACTGGTTTGCTAATAAAATAGTGAAATAAAAACAAACAAACAACAACAAAAAACCCCCCAAAATGGACTCTAATCCAAAAAACCCTAGGAACTACTGTTTTAAGCAATTCTTGAAGTAAAAATTTTCAAATTGATCTAACTTTCCTATTTTATTTGCTACCTATTGGGAGAATGACACATTTAGCGTTATTGTTCTTCTATTAATTTATCCTTGCTTTTTAATGGTATTTCTGTCTCCTTATTCCCTGATGCATCAGTTACCTTTTTCTTGTTACCAGAAAATTGGCTTCCAAGAATTTCTCCCTGCCTACTGCAAAGTGCTAGGAAATTAGACAACAGAGTTTGTTAGAATAATACTAAATAGGCTTTTAGTGAAAGTCTCTCCTATGAATAAAGTGTGCAGGTGTTAGTGCACAGACTATGGGGCATCTCTGTTTTTAAGTCAGGGACCAGCTTTGCATTTTTCCCATTCTTTACTTGTGGTCTAGATGACCACGTTGACCAGTTAATGATTACCTGATACTTGAGAGGTAGGTAAATATATTGTTTATACAATATAGAGTTCAGTAGGATGTTATTAGGCTTTGTATTAGTCAGCTATTGCTACAATAATACCACATAACAAACCATCCCGCAGCTAAGTGACACACAACAATAGGCATTTGTTTTTCTTTGTTTGCAGGTCAGCTGGAGCTCTGTTAATCCAGGTGGGTTTAGTTGGGCTTGGTTCAAAATTCTGGATTGGATACAGGACTGCCCTAATATTTCTTCTTGGGCCAGGAGCTATTTGAACCCAAAGATAAGAGGACAAGAGGGATGAACATAGATGCAGGATGCCTCTTATGGCTTAGGCATGGCCCTGCCGTATTCTTACTTCCACCCACCCTCCATTGGCCGCAGCAAACCACATGGTCAAGGTCAACAACAATGGGGAAGGGTAATAAATATATATATCCTCCCAAAGAAAGCAAGTGAATATTTGCTTAACAATTACTTAATTGACCCCAAGCTGCCCCTTCTTATAAGTGAATTCATATTTTTTAAAAAAGAAAAATAACCACAGATCACCTTGCTATCATTTTAAAAAAGGCAGATTAAGCATCCTAGTAAGATTCCAAAACCTCCAGAAGGAAGAATTCTTTGATGTTGTTCATCCTAAGAGTATAGATAATGGAGCAAAAAAGACCCCAAAACCCCAAACCAAACCGAAACAAAGAAGAAAAACCCCAAAACAAAACAAAAAAAATAAAAAGGAAAAAAAACAAACAGTTTAATAAGTAAAGGAAAAAATATTGCCAATATTCCCTCAGCCATGAAATTTCAAATCCAATTCTGAATCACAGTTTATGGATATTGTTGTCAAACAGCTTTCTTGAGCTCTCATGGTGCGGTAATCCCACAAGGGGCAGTTTGTTTGTCATTCCAGATCATACCATCTGCTCTTAGCAATGTCTATCTGAAGTCCCCTTCTTTCCCATTATGGCAGCATCTTTGTGTAAGTAGAGAAATTTCACCTTCATAACTTATTCATGGCTGGGATAAGGATCCAACCTTGGTGAGAATCACTGCAAAGCCCCATTATCAGTCCTTCTCACTTCCTTAGGGACAGCTCTCGTTCATTCTTCCCAAGGATCAATGAGAGTAGCTTTCCTTAATTTAGAACATCTGAATAGATTTAGTGGAGAAATGCTGACGTTTGTATGTACTTCCTGGCTTTTGATTATTTCTTGATGTAATTTTCTCTCTTAAAATGGGGACAACATGGCCCGTGTCTTTAAGATTTAATAAAACAACAAGCCAAGGGCAGGATGTGGAACAGCCTTGATGAGAAAGAGCACAGGGCTTGGCCTAAGTTGGCTAAGGTTTGAATTTGGAGGCCAATAACAAGCTGTGTATCCTTGGAAAAGTGACACGACTTCTCTGAGCCAAATCTCTAATGAGAATATACTACTACCTCTCTCACAGCGTGTCGTTAGTTGCACACAGATTAGTTCTCAGCTACCTGCAAAATGGAGAGTATTCATTGGTTTTCACGAGTAGGAGAAACAAAAAGAACTTTGATTCTAGAGAATTTGAAATCCGTGGATGAATCACCAGAATAAAATGAAGAGCACTCTTTCATTCTAATCTTGGATGACATCTCTACAAAATGAAAAGAGCAGAGAGAAGTGAGTTTCCAGACACCCAGATGTTATAACAATTGTTCACAGTCATTGAATTTTCACCTTTAAGTCTTACAAGTTTCAAAAAGGTTAATTCAGACAACATACTATTCCTTCTAGTGATAGATGGATGGGAGGGGTGGGAGATGGAGAAATAAAATAGCAAAGAAGCACAAATTTGCCACTATTTTCAAGTTTCTAAATACCAGCTTTTAATGGAGAGACTGTTTATCTTTGTCAAAGTAACTATTTCACTTCTGTACGGCAATGGAGAAAAAACTTGTAGACACAATACTAACTGTATTCCTGTTTAACATTCAAAATAATTTTTGTCTAAAATGGATAATTCTGTAATAATAGTAGTAATGAACTACTTTTAAGGCTTATCATGTAAGGCACTATTCAAAAGGCTTCATCTGAATTATCTCTTAGATCTGCATGAGAATAAATATTAGACATTAATTTAAAATCGAGGCATTCAACACTAAAAAGTATTTAGAATACTCATACACTCACCTTCTAGAACCAAAAATTGTTTACTTTGGGTAGTAATCCTAGATAGGAAAATATACCAAAATATAGTCAAATAAAATAAGTGGAAGTGGAAATATATATACAACTCAGTGTCAAAACAACAAGGAATGGACTCTGGTCATCAGCATCTTACCTTTAGTTCCCTGAAAATATTTTTATTGGCTTAGAAAAGAATATATCTTGGGTGTATATTTAAAAATCAGAGACATCTTGAATTATCAAAGAAAACTTTACAGAACACTGAAACATACCAAAAATAGGCTGGGGGGAAGTTGAAAGGAAAGAAACATCTGATTGATGGTTAAATAACACAATGCTGTCACTTCCTTGGCAACTGAAGGACGTTTCTCCTTTGTGTCAAGAAACCTTTGCAGTATTTTCAACAATAAATTTGTCGGTTGAATGTGTAGCTGAAATTTTTCACTAGGGGGCAGCCTCTCACTGAAATGCAAGAGGATACTTTCTGCATCATCTGATTTCAGTAAGGAACTGGACCAGGGAGGCACACATTCTGGGTTCAGCCTCTAAAGGGAAATTTATGCGTCTGTAAAATGTTGAATCAGCACAGTCACTCAGTGGCAAGTAAAGGAAGGAAAAAGTCTTGCATAACATTAAAAGCCCAGCATCAATGGGTGCTTAGCTGTATGGACAGTGTGTGCTTTGAACACAAAACCTTTGCTGTGTGTGTGCTGAGCATTGGCAGCTGTCAGGAGTTTTAAGAGGGTCATAGTTTAGCCTCTTTTACAGATACACACACACGCACACTGAATTAAAAGCCACTGTGCAAGTAAACATTTTACAGTTGGGAAGGAATTGAAACAAGGATTGATTATTCCTTCACCTCTTAAAACCTAGGTTTAAACTGAGCAAAACACTGTGGCCAGGCTGCTGCTCCACCACTTCGTGACTTTTATATGACCCTTTCTACCCACCTATTGTTTTTCCTCTTTGCCACTCTTTCTCTTGCGTTTTATATTCCTCAAGTGATCTCACCTAACAAAATCAACAGCCCAGGTCCCGAGGAGAGTCGTGACTGTGTTTTTTTAACCGGGTTCTGAATGGTCTCAGCATTATGCAGAGGCGATACTTGAAAGGTGATACTGCCCAGTTCCTCTGCAGCCAGCAGAGCTGCGGGTCCTATTGTGTGTGTGATTGTAAAGGCATCTGAGAGCCCTGACACCCCTGAGCAACTGGTGTGACCTTGTGTGGTCTGGGAACCGGGACAGAGCTAGGGTGGCCAGGCACATTGTCACCTAGGACCCTCAGGCAGCATAAGCTGGCCGTAGGGGTGCTTGTGGAAACTTGGGGACCACTCCCAGAAGCCTGCATTGGAAATGGAGCTTTAAAATGAGAAAAGAAAAGGAATTCATTAGATTAGAGGTGGGCATCCACAGAAACTAAGGCCCACAGAATCGGTAATTTTGCAGTAAGCTGGAGGCTAGAACTTGTGGCAGTTAGAAAGCATGACGGGTGTGGGCTCTCTAGTCAGACCAGAGTTTGAATCCTAGCTCTGTCTACTACTGGCTGGATGACTTTGGGAAAGTTACTTAACTTCTTTGCGCCTCAGGTTCTTTTTGTATAAAATGAGTGCTTAGAATAGTGCCCGGAATGTAATGAGTTTCAATGAAAGTTAGCTATTATTATTATTGATGTTATATTATTGTTATTAGGATGCAGAGATGAGGGAAGAGGACTTCATGAAAAGTGTCAGTTTCCCCAGCTGTAAAACGGGGGTAACAGTAGAACCCACTTTATAGAGGTGTTGTAAGATTTAAATAAGCTACTATATGTGAAGTGCTTAGAATAGTACTTGGCAAATAGTAAGGGCTCAATAAAGTATTGTCATTGTTACTAGTAACCTGGATGGAGGTAACGCTACTTTCCACCCTAAAGAGCTGTATAGACATAGAGAGTGGACTTGGGGACACGGGGAGGGGGAAGGGTAAGCTGGGATGACGTGAGAGAGTGGCGTGGACATATATACACTAACAAATGTAAAATAGATAGCTAGTGGGAAGCAGCCGCATAGCACAGGGAGATCAGCTCGGTGCTTTGTGACCACCTAGAAGGGTGGGATAGGGAGGGTGGGAGGGAGGTGCAAGAGGGAGGGGATATGGGGATATATGTGTACATATAGCTGATTCACTTTGTTATACAGCAGAAACTGACACAACATTGTAAAGCAGTTTTACTCCAATAAAGATGTTAAAAAACAAACAAGAGCTATAGAGTTGTGTGAGGAACACGTATGTATCTACTGCATCATCATCCCCCAGGATGCTCAATAAATGCCTATTCATTTTATTACTTAGCTTGATAATCCCGATACATGCTTAGTATCCATGTGTGTCAGAGGGAAAACTAATCTCAGTAATGGGGACCTAGAGTTTACATATAGTCATTCCTATAAAGCAGTGGGTCGATCATTTTATGTTCTGGGGCCTCTTTGATAATCTGAAGATATCTATGGATTCTTACCCCAGAGAAAAAGCATACACCTGCCCACCATATTGCCTACACATTCAGAGGCTTTGAAGCCTGTCTTAAAGCCCATCTAGGGATTCCATAGAAATGCATGAGCCCTGGGTGGGGGTGGGAGGGCAGGGGGCTAAGAATTCCTGCAATATACAGAAGAATAGAACTGGAAGGGATGATTCTTCGTACAGATTTCATCAGTAAGAATAGGGTTAGGAAGATGCCAAAAAAATCAGTACGTGCCCTTAACCCATGGTTCTCAAACTGTTGGTGGTGGAGGGAGAATAATGACCTGGATGCTTATTAAAATTAAGATTCTTGGCCTGTCCCGCCAGGTATTTTAGTTGTCTTAGGCTTACTAAGCCCAGAAAACTGAATTTTAACAGGCACCCGGTTGATTTTGATGTAGGAGGCCCTTAAAGCACACTTTGAAAACTATTTCCTGACTTTCGGTTGAACTTGTATCAAGTCTGAAAGACATTGGGTCTGGACTAAAGTAGAATTATTAAAAAAGAAAAAAAAAGAAATTGTTTCTATCTTAAACCTCAATACACTATTTATCTAAACTAAGCATTCCAGTTAGTTTAGAAGAGGAATGAAGGAGAGGAATAAAACTGCAGCTCTCTGGAAGGGTCTGGTAGGAGGTTTTGCTTGAGAGACACAAGTCATATCACCAAAAGATGAGATGACAGGCATTTTGGTGACCTCAATCCCATTCTCGTTACTAACACGGCTGCCTATCTTGGCTCCAATAAAGTTGACATGTCCTGTGTTATCTTGTATTTTGGGACATGAACTTATTTATTTCCTCCAACCATATTATCTGATTATGATTGCTTTTCTCAGCCAGGTGGCAAACTTGAGGTAAGGAACCATCCTTGATTATTTATCTCTATTCCTCCACCTAGATACCTGGTAGAGTGCTCAGTTGATACGTTTTATAGGCTCACTAACTGCTAAATTAACTTACGATATAATACGGTTGAAAGGCAATAACATGGATTTCATGACTGTAATTAACATGCTTCTAGGCATGGCCATGGAGAAGGGCTTCGTGGTAGAGTGAACTCAAAATCATTTTGATTACACTCCTCTCCTAGACACAATACAGAGGATGAAAACAAACTTGTTTAGGCTGCATCGCTGGCCGTTCTAATAGTGTTGGGAAACATTCTCTTTATATGGACCTGGTTTTTGTGGGCTCACTTTGTCTGACTTCTTGGATGTCCCCAAGGGCAGGGGTGGTGCCTCTTCCTTCCCTCTTGTTACACTGTCGACAATGTTAATGACAGCTCAAGACAGAGCAAGGGCTGAGTAAATGTTGTCTTTTGACCCCCTGAGGCAGGTGGGGGACAATGACCTCCCTGGTTAGTGCAGAAACCCAGAGAGTATCTGCTGACTCAAAGCCATCAGCCTCCAAAAATCAGGTTTTCAGGGCCCAGAGATGAGACCAGATATTCACCTCAATAACACCAGTGTTTGTGGCTCTGGGTACAACTGATATTATAGAGATTATTTATATCTCAAACTGTTTTTACTTTTTAGAGTCACTGTCAAATGAGCCCCTTTTTTTGGTCACCCATATTCCTCTCTACCCAGTGTCCTCCTGTGGTAGAGGCCTCTTTGTAGGAATATTCTTGAACTACACGGCACACCCACCACCAAGGCCCACCCACACTTGGGCAGATGTCTCCCTGGCCAGCACAATGATGGGTGCTGGAGCTACAGGCCCCTCTGCTCTTTTTTTTTTTTTTTTTAATTCAATTTATTTAAACTAAAAAAACAAAACCCAAAACAGTTCACCCATTTCTCTTCAAACTGCTATTTTAATACAACGAGAAGGACATGAGGGACATTTATACAAAAAAATTCTCAAGCATTTAGTACTGGGCCGTGTTTGAAATTCCCATAAACCTCATTACTTCTGAACCTCAAATGAAATTCTTTGCTCCTACCTGAATGCAATTGCCTGAGGACTTTAAAAAAAATTGTTTTAGATCCTTCTTTTGTTGGTGGCTATTTTTAAAATGGGCTTTAAAAAGTCTGGAGTCCTAGGAATTCTGCACAGAAATGTAGCCAAACAGAAAGGCAAAGTAACATACGGCAGTGTTTTAGGCAAATATATGATAACATAAGGACAGCTTAAAAAATGAACATTGGTGCTACCTGGCAGTGCACATCCTGTGTTTTATTAAACCCTGAACATCTGAAAAACAATTTTTAGCATTCATTACCTTTAACTCCCAGAAGAATCTGCCTTTCTAGAGAAAGGCACTTAGAACTGTCACTTAGAAGTGACAGACGACATCATCCTCAGGCCTGTGGGATCTGCTAGGAGCATTCAGCAACTGGAAAGGGAAGGATGAGGTGTTGCAAGTAATCAGGAAACTCAAACCATTTTGAAAAATGTGCAAAGATCAGCTGAGCTACTTTTACTGCCAAGAATTAAAGAATCTTTTTGAAAATGCAGTTCTGCATCAGTTATCATCTCAAGGGAATCCAGAGGGTTTTTAAACAAAAGAACACAAGTATAAACCTTACACAGATAACACATAGCACATGGCCATACAAGCCCCCCTAGAAATTCACTTTTTTTAAAAAAAATGACACCAATGAACCATTGAAGATGCTTAAAACAGGTTTATTGAATTGAATGGAAGTGAGCCATGGCTGCACAGCTCTTTTCCAAGGAGGTCATTTGTAGGAGTAAGGAGAGGGGCAACTTCAGACATTTGTTCCTGGTGAAGTCTAATTGTCAGTGTGCAAAACAGTCACCGGGAGGAAGCATCTATTGTTCCACGGAAGCTTGTGATCTTTCTGAAATGGGTGAAAATCAATGAGATTATAACAGAAATTTTAGCATTGCCCTTCTCAAACCTTACACTCTTCCCTCACTATTACAAGTCTTAGTAGAGGAATTGCTCAGTGGAACACACACAAGAGCAAGAAATGGAGACAGCTAAGCAGCATTTCTTTTATTCACTTTTTTTTTTTTTTCAGTTGTGGGCGGGTGACTATTGTGTCAGTCAGGCTCCTCCCAGGAAACAGAAGGCACCCTCAGCCGGGAACAGGATTATGAGTCTGGGGAGAGCTGTAGGCATGGAAGAGGGGCTGCCACGAATGAAGCCACTGAGTGGGGAGAGGGGCAGGGGAATAGACATCAGTCTCTATCCCTGCCCTCTGAGCCCAGCCGGTGACTCCTAAGGGTCAGAACCCCCTGGAAGCCAGTGGGCCAGCTGATGGTGCAGTCCCTCCAAGTCAGCCTCTCAGGGCAGAGGGCAAGGCAGAGAATAGGGTAGAACAGGCATGAGGAAAAATTAAAAAACGAACTGTTGTTCTCACACTTTGGAACAACAAACCATGACAGCAGAGCACAGTGTATATGTGCTATTTTTTTAAAAAGCAACTTAAATCAGATATTTATTCCCTTTCTTCACTATAAATCCTCATAATACATCTTCACTAACAACCCTGCCGAAGAATCCTAAAGCATGCAGGGTAGAACTTATCTCTTCCAGTTGCTTTACCTTTCTTCTACCACACGTGAGCAGAGCATGACGTGCATGGCCACGTTTTCAGACCTCCCTGTCTACCTGTTGGTCTTCTTTGATATGAATTCACTGCGAACAAAGACTGCAAAGCTGCACATTCTGGTCTTTGCTAGGCAATAAGCATGTACTCTGTAGTCATTGTTAACGATGCTAAGATCTTGCAACCAAAACTTGTTCATTGGTCCTTCATGTTAGTATCTCAGAGAGGATTATAATCTTGGACTTTGTGTAGGAAATAGGAACTGGGATTTCAAGACTGCTGTGGAGGTAAACAGCTGGCTGGCTGGAAGAGGAATGAGAGAGTCACTAACTGTTCAACAAACATTCATGAAGCCCTGCTCAATGCTGGACAGTTTGCTAAGTCCAAGGAACACAAAGATATAAGACAAGGGAAACAGACAAGTCCTCCAAGGAATTGCAACTTAATGCGATTAGTGCTTTGATAGAGAACTGAATAATGCCCTGTGATATTAGGAAATGGAGCACCTGGGGAATCAAAGAAGGATTCACAGAAGAGATGATAAATGAACTGGATCATGGAAAAAGAGTAGGGATTTGCTAAGGGAAGGGCCTGGGTAAAGTCATGTTTTGGGCTAGTGTGGCTGTGACTGGTTGGGGTGGGGTGCTAGGAGAGAAGACCAGAGACCAAGCAACTGGGACTAGTTGGAAAAGGCTTCCTTATCTGCCATAATTTTGGAGTATCTTGAACAGTTAATTTAAACATAATACATAATGCATTCTTAATGTTAACCTCCAATCTCTCCTCATTTAGGAAATAAACATCTTTCATCTTCTTTGGTCATACTAGTCCATCATTCTTCTGTGCTCCATGCCAGTTTGCATAAGAATTTAGTGTTAATTTTGCAGAGAGTCAGTAACTGCTCAGTGTTTAGGCTTGGATCTAAGATTGGACTTAGTTAAGCCTTCGTGAATCATCTTTCCCTTGCTCAAGCTATTGCTGTCCCCAATTTACTATTGCACAGACTCAAGCAAGGCTGGAACTTAAGCAAGTTTGCTTTTTTGCAGAATATTCCCTGTAAATTGTAAGCTGCTATTGTCCAGGAAAGGTTTGTCTCTAGGTCGCTTTTTTTTTTTTTTTAATAAATTTAGTTTATTTATTTATTTATTTTTGTCTGTGTTGGGTCTTCATTGCTGCACGTGGGCTTTCTCTAGTTGCGGCGAGCAGGAGCTACTCTTCGTTGTGGTGCGTGTGCTTCTCATTGCGGTGGCTTCTCTTGTTGCAGAGCATGGGCTCTAGGCGTGCGGGCTTCAGTAGTTGGGGTGCGTGGGCTTAGTTGCTCTGCAGCATGTGGGATCTTCCTGGACCAGGGCTCGAACCTGTGTTCTCTGGATTGGCAGGCAGATTCTTAACCACTGTGCCACCAGGGGAGCCCTCTAGGTCGCTTTTACTTTTCTCTCTCTGGTTATGCTTTGATTTGTCTATAGGGACAGGCTGAGCGAAGAGGGAAGCTATATAAGCAGCTCATAATTTTGATGAAAAATAGAACAACTTTCAGATTGTTTAGTACCTGAAAGTAGAAGGCAATATTTCTGCTATTTTTTAGCCTTTTCACTTTATTAGGCTTTTGTGAATCACATGGCCTATAATTTTTTCTTAAACCATTTCATGCTCTATGATAGGTATGATAAGAATAACTTTATTTAAACTGGATTCAATTTTATTTCATAGCAAGCAAATACAAAAGGATCCTAAAGTACTTACTTAATTATTGCCCTTATTTATCCATTTTACTATAGTTATTGGCTAGCCATGAATAGGGAGGAAAAAAATTACCAACAATGGCTGGGAAAGGTGATAAATTCTAGCTGACTCTAAGTTTCTGTGATGAAGGGACAGGTTAAAGTGACCCTTGAATCATTACTAGTGGGAGTTACAAAATGGGGTCATAAAGTATTTCAGTGCAAGAATAACATTTAGGGGGCTTCCCTGGTGGCGCAGTGGTTGAGAGTCCGCCTGCCGATGCAGGGGACATGGGTTCGTGCCCCGGTCCGGGAAGATCCCACATGCCGCGGAGCGGCTAGGCCCGTGAGCCCTGGCCGCTGAGCCTGTGCGTCCGGAGCCTGTGCTCCATAACGGGAGAGGCCACAACAGTGAGAGGCCCGCGTACTGCAAACAAAACAAAACAAAACAAAACAACAAAATCTATGTGAATACACTGTTTGATTTCATTTTAATCCTCAAAAGCTTTTGTAATAAATCCTGGCAGTTATGTTTATCCCCATTTTATAGATGAGGAAAATGAATCCCATAGGGAATAAGTGACTTGGCTAAGGTTGCACAAGTGAATAGTGTGGTAGGAACTTGAACATTGTTCTTTTGACTCCAAGGCCCTTATGTTCTTCCCCTTGTATGTCATTGAATAAAGATGGAATTTCTGATCCACCAGAAAAAGGGTGTGAATGCTGAGCTATTGCTCCAGAGGTTATGTATTTGTCAGAACACTGTCGCACAGTCTCCTGGGGCTCCTGGTAACCAATGGTCCACAAGGGTGAGGGCACTGACTATATTAGACCGTGGTCTGAAGTAAAGAAACAGAGGAAGATTGGTGCCCAAACAAGGAAGCACATGAGCAAAAATCATGCTGGAGAAAGTTGTGATCCAGTTTAACAATTCAACACTTTTGAGCATGTGCTGTGTGCCAGGACCACTGCCAGGAGCTATTTCTGGCACAATTTCTGCTCTTGAGAATCTCACAGTTCGGAAGGGGAGATAATTAGAAGACAGTGTGACAAATGCAGTATGCAAAGGATGTTATGGGAGCCCACGGTTAGAAATCCATACTCCAGCTGGAGCTAAGGAACAAGACTGGGGGAGGGAATTAGGAAATGCTTCCCAGAGAAGGTTAAGTCTTGAGCAGAATCTTGAAGTAGAAGTAGGAGTTAATCAAGCAAAAGAAAGGGGAAGAAAGGACATTTCACCTAAAAAGACAAGGAGGTGAGTGAGGGCGTGGGAGATTCAGGTAATTGGTACATCCCTGGTGAGCTTGGGATGTGGAAGGAGATGAGGCTGGAGAGACAGGACCAGATAATGAAAAGTAGTGACTACCAGATTGACTAAGGAGTTTGTACTTCATTCTGCAGACCAGACAAGGGAAAGCGATTTCAGGTTTTGTTTTTAATTGAGACAAAATTCACATAACGTAAAACTAACCATTTTAAAGTGTACGTACAATTCAGTGGCATTTAGCGCATTTACAGTGTTGTGCACCGGCACCTCTATTTGGTTCCAAAACATATCATCATCCAAAAAAGAAACCCTGTACCCATTAAGCAGTCACTCTCTATTTGCCTTTCCCCCAGCCCCTGGCAACCAGTCATCTATTTTCTGTCTCTAAGGGTTTCACCTATTCTGGATATTTCATTGAAATGAAATCATTTATTATGGGATCTTATGTGTCCAGCTTCTTCCACTTAGTATAATGTTTTTGAGGCTCATCCATGTTGTAGTAAGTATCAGTACTTCATTCTTTCTATGGATGAATAATATTCCATTGTACGGATATATCACAACATACTTATTCAGTCATGACTTCATGGAAGTTTGGGTTATTTCCTCCTTTTGGCTATTGTGAATAGTGCTACAATGAACATTTATGTACAGGTTTTTGTTGGAATACCTGTTTTCAATTCTTTGCGTATATAATTAACAGTGGAAATCCCGGGTCATACAGTAATTCTATGCTTAATTTTTGAGGAATTGCCAAACTGTTTTCCACAACGATTGCACTATTTGACATTCCACCAGCAATGTGAGTAGGTTCCAGTTTTTTCCACAGCCACTCCAACACTTGTTATTTTCCATTAAAAAAAAATTATAACCATCCTACTGGGTGTGAAGTGGTGTCTTATTACAGTTTTGATTTGTATTTCCCTAGTGATCAGTGATGTTGAGCATCTTTTCATGTGCTTGTTGACCATTTGTATATCTTCTTTGGAGGATTGTCTATTCAAGTCCTTTACCTATATTTTAATTGGATTGCCTTCCTGTTGTTGAGTTGTTGGAGTCCTGTATATATTCTGGATGTTAGACTTTTATTTTTTAACATCTTTATTGGAGTATAATTGCTTTACAATGGTGTGTTAGTTTCTGCTTTATAACAATGTGAAACAGCTACACATACACATATATCCCTATATCTCCTCCCTCTTGTGTCTCCCTCCCACCCTCCCTATCCACCCCTCTAGGTGGTCACAAAGCACCAAGCTGATCTCCCTGTGCTATGCGGCTGCTTCCCACTAGCTATTTGTTTTACATTTGGTAGTGTATGTATGTCCGTGCCACTCTCTCACTTTGTCCCAGCTAACCCTTCCCCCTTCCCGTGTCCTCAAGTCCATTCTCTATATCTGCGTCTTTATTCCTGCCCTGCCCCTAGGTTCTTCAGAACCTTTTTTTTTTTTAGATTCCATATATAAACTGTGTTAACATACCGTATATGTTTTTAACTTTCTGACTTACTTCACTCTGTATGACAGACTCTACGTCCATCCACCTCACTACAAATAACTCAATTTCGTTTCTTTTATGGCTGAGTAATATTCCATCGTATATATGTGCCACATTTTCTTTATCCATTCATCTGTCGATGGAACTTATGTTGCTTCCATGTCCTGGCTATTGGAAATAGAGCTGCAGTGACCATTGTGGTACATGACTCTTTTTCAATTATGATTTTCTCAGGGTATATGCCCAGTAGTGGGATGGCTGGGTTGTATGGCAGTTCTATTTTTAGTTTTTTAAGGAACCTCCATACTGTTCTCCATAGTGGCTATATCGATTTACATTCCCCCAAACAGTGCAAGAGGGTTCTCTTTTCTCCACACCCTCTCCAGCATTTATTGTTTGTAGATTTTTTGATGATGGCCATTCTGATCTGTGTGAGGTGATACCTGATTGTAATTTTGATTTGCATTTCTCTAACAATTAGTGATGTTGAACATCCTTTCATGAGTTTGTTGGCAATCTGTATATCTTCTTAGGAGAAATGTTTATTTAGGTCTTCTGCCCATTTTTGGATTCGGTCGTTTGTTTTTTTGCTATTGAGCTGCATGAGCTGCTTGTAAATTTTGGAGATTAATCCTTTCTAAGTTGCTTCATTTGCAAACATTTTCTCCCATTCTGAGCGTTGTCTTTTGGTCTTGTTTATGGTTTCCTTTGCTGTGAAAAAGATTTAAGTTTCATTAGGTCCCGTTTGTTTATTTTTGTTCTTATTTCCATTTCTCTAGGAAGTGGGTCAAAAAGGATCTTGCTGTGATTTATGTCATAGAGTATTCTGCGTATGTTTTCCTCTAAGAGTTTTATAGTGTCTGGCCTTACATTTAGGTCTTTAATCTATTTTGACTTTATTTTTGCGTATGGTGTTAGGGAGTGTTCTAATTTCATTCTTTTACATGTGGCTGTCCAGTTTTCTCAGCACCACTTATTGAAGAGGCTCTCTTTTCTCCATTGTATATTCTTGCCTCCTTCATCAAAAATAATGTGACCATATGTGCGTGGGTTTATCTCTGGGCTTTCTATCCTGTTCCATTGATCTATATTTCTCTTTTTGTGCCATTACCATATTGTCTTGATTACTATAGCTTTGTGATATAGTCTGAAGTCTGGGAGCCCGATTCCTTCAGCTCCATTTTCCTTTCTCAAAATTGCTTTGGCTATTCGGGGTCTTTTGTGTTTCCATGCAAATTGTGAAATATTTTGTTCTAGTTCTGTGAAAAATGCCATTGGTAGTTTGAGAGGGATTCCATTGAATCTGTAGGTTGCTTTGGGTAATATAGTCATTTTCACAATATTGATTCTTCCAATCCAAGAACATGGTATATCTCTCCATCTGTTTGTATCATCTCTAATTTCTTTCATCAGTGTCTTATAGTTTTCTGAATACAGGTCTTTTGTCTTCCTAGGAAGGTTTATTCCTAGGTATTTTATTCTTTTTGTTGCAGTTGTAAATTAGAGTGCTTTCGTAATTTCTCTTTCACATTTTTCATCATTAGTGTATAGGAATGCAAGCGATTTCTGTGCATTAATTTTGTATCCTGCTACTTTACCAAATTCATTGATTAGCTCTAGTAGTTTTCTGGTAGCATCTTTAGGATCCTCTATGTATAGTATCATGTCATCTGCAAACAGTGACAGCTTTACTTCCTCTTTTCTGATTTGGATTCCTTTATTTCTTTTTTTTCTCTTATTGCTGTGGTGAAAACTTCCAAAACCATGTTGAATAATAGTGGTGAGTGGAAAACCTTGTCTTGTTCCTGATCTTAGAGGAAATGGTTTCAGTTTTTCACCATTGAGAACAATGTTGGCTGTGGTTTTGTCATATATTGCCTTTATTATGTTGAGGTGAGTTCCCTCTATGCCTACTTTCTGGAGGGTTTTTATCATAAATGGGTTCTGAATTTTGATGAAAGCTTTTTCTGCATCTATTGAAATGATCATATGGTTTTTTGCCTTCAGTTTGTTAACATGGTGTATCACATTGATTGATTTGCATATATTGACGAATCCTTGCATACCTGGGATAAACGCCGCTTGATCATGGTGTATGATCCTTTTAATGTGCTGTTGGGTTCTGTTTGCTAGTATTTTGTTGAGGATTTTTGCATGTGTGTTCATCAGTGATATTGGCCTATAGTTTTCTTTCTTTGTGACATCTTTGTCTGGTTTTGGTATCAGGGTGATGGTGGCCTCGTAGAATGGGTTTGGGAGTGTTCCTCCCTCTGCTATATTTTGGAAGAGTTTGAGAAGGATAGATGTTAGCTCATCTCTAAATGTTTGATAGAAGTCAACTGTGAAGCCATCTGGTCCTGGACTTCTGTTTGTTGGAAGATTTTTAATCACAGTTTCAATTTCAGTCCTTGTGATTGGTCTGTTTATATTTTCTATTTCTTCCTAGTTCAGTCTCAGAAGGTTATGCTTTTCTAAGAATTTGTCCATTTCTTCCAGGTTGTCCCTTTTTTTGGCATATTGTTGCTTATAGTAATCTCTCCTGATCCTTTGTATTTCTGCAGTGTCAGTTGTTACTTCTCCTTTTTCATTTCTAATTCTATTGATTTGAGTCTTCTTCCTTTTTTTCTTGATGAGTGTGGCTAATGGTTTATCAGTTTTGCTTATCTTCTCAAAAGAACCAGGTCTTAGTTTTATTGTCCTTTGCTATTGTTTCCTTCATTTCTTTTTCATTTATTTCTGATCTGATCTTTATGATTTCTTTCCTTCTGCCAACTTTGGGTAATTTTTGCTCTTCTTTCTCTAATTGCTTTAGGTGTAAAGTTAGGTTGTTTATTTGAGATGTTTCTTGTTTCTTGAGGTAGGTTTGTATTGCTATAAACTTTCCTCTTAAAACTGCTTTTGCTGCATCCCATATGTCTTGGATTGTTGTGTTTTCATTGTCATTTGTTTTTAGGTATTTTTTTATTTCCTCTTTGATTTCTTCAGTGATCTCTTGGTTATTTAGTAGTGTATTGTTTAGCCTCCATGTGTTTGTATTTTTTAAAGATTTTCCCCTGTAATTGATATCTATTCTCATAGTGTTGTGGTTGGAAAAGATACTTGATACAATTTCAGTTTTCTTAAATTTACCAAGGCTTGATTTGTGACCCAAGATATGATCTATCCTGGAGAATGTTCCATGAGCACTTGAGAAGAAAGTGTATTTTGTTGTTTTTGGATGGAATATCCTATAAATATAAGTTAAGTCCATCTTTTTTAATGTATCATTTAAAGCTTGTGTTTCCTTATTTATTTTCATTTTGGATGATCTGTGTTACTGTCGATTTCCATTTTATGGCTGTTAGCATTTGCCTTATGTATTGAGGTGCTCCTATGTTGGGTGCATAAATATTTACTATTGTTATATCTTCTTGGATTGATCCCTTGATCATTATGTAGTGTCCTTCTTTATCTCTTGTAATAGAGTCTTTATTTTAAAGTCTATTTTGTCTGGTATGGGAATTGCTACTCCAGCTTTCTTTTGATTTCCATTTGCATGGAATATGTTTTTCCATCCACTCTCTTTCAGTCTGTATGTGTCCCTAATTCTGAAGTGGATCTCTTGTAGATAGCATATATATGGGTCTTGTTTTTGTATCCATTCAGCCAGTCTATGTTTTTTGGTTGGAGCATTTAATCCATTTACATTTAAGGTTGTGATCGTTATATATGTTCCTATTACCATTTTCTTAATTGTTTTGGTTTTGTTATTGTAGGTCTTTTCCTTCTCTTGTGTTTCCTGCCTGGACAAGTTCCTTTAGCATTTGTTGTAAAGCTGGTTTGGCGGTGCTGAATTCTCTTAGCTTTTGCTTATCTGTAAAGATTTTAATTTCTCCATCAAATCTGAATGAGATCCTTGCTGGGTAGAATAATCTTGTTTGTAGGTTTTTCCCTTTCATCAGTTTAAGTATGTCCTGCCTTTCCTTTCTGGTTTGCAGAGTTTCTGCTGAAAGATCAGCTGTTAACCTTATGGGGATTCCCTTGTATGTTATTTGTTGTTTTTCCCTTGCTTCTTTTAATATTTTTCTTTGTATTTAATTTTTGATAGTTTGATTACTATGTCTCTTGGCATGTTTCTCCTTGCCTTTATTCTGTATGGGACTCTCTGCATTTCTTGGACTTGACTGACTATTTCCTTTTCCATATTTGGGAAGTTGTCAACTATAATCTCTTCAAATATTTTCTCAGTTGCTTTCTTTTTCTCTTCTTCTTCTGGGACCCCTATTATTCGAATGTTGGTGCATATAATGTTGTCCCAGAGGTCTGTGAGACTGTCCTCAATTCTTTTCATTCTTTTTTCTTTATTCTGCTCTACTGTAGTTATTTCCACTATTTTATCTTCCAGGTCACTTATCCGTTCTTCTGCCTCAGTTATTCTGCTAGAGAATTTTTAATTTCATTTATTGTGTTGTTCATCATTGTTAGTTTGCTCTTTAGTTCTTCTAAGTCCTTGTTAAACATTTCTTGTATTTTCTGCATTTTATTTCCAAGATTTTGGATCATCTTTACTATCATTACTCTAAATTCTTTTTCAGGTCGACTGCCTAGTTCCTCTTCATTCGTTTTGTCTGATAGGTTTTTACCTTGCTCCTTCATCTGCTGTGTGTTTCTCTGTCTTCTCATTTTGCTTAACTTACTGTGTTTGTGGTCTCCTTTTTGTAGGCTGCAGGTTCATAGTTCCCATTGTTTTTGGTGTCTGCCCGCATGGGTAAGGTTGGTTCAGTGGGTTGTGTAGGCTTCCTGGTGGAGGGGACTGGTGCCTCTTTTCTGGTGGATGAGGCTGGATCTTGTCTTTGTGTTGGGCAGGACTTCATCTGGTGCTGTGTTTTGGGGTGTCTGTGACCTTATCATGATTTTAGGCAGCTTCTCTGCTAATGGGTGTGGTTGTGTTCCTGTCTTGATAGTTGTTTGGCATAGGGTATCCAGCACTGCAGCTTGCTGGTCGTTAAGTGGAGCTTGGTCTCAGTGTTGAGATGGAGATCTCTGAGAGAGCTTTCGCCTTTTGACATTACATGGAGCCGGGAGGTCTCTGGTGGACCAATGTCATGAACTCAGCTCTCCCAGCTCAGAGACACAGGCCTGACACCCGGCCAGAGCACCAAGACTCTGTCAGCTGCACAGCTCAGAAGAAAAGGGAGAAAAAATGAAAAAATTAAAAAATAAATAAAACAAAGTTATTAAAATAAAAAATTATTAAGAATAAAAAAAATTAAAAAGTAAGAAAAAAGAAAGAAGTGAGCAACCAAACCAAGAAATAAATCCAACAATGATAACAAGTGCTAAAAACTATACTAAACAAATAATATAAAATAAAAGGACAGACAGAACCCTAGGACAAATGGTAAAAGCAAAGCTATACAGACAAAATCACACAAAGAAGCATTCACATACACACTTACAAAAAGAGAGGAAGGAAAAAAAAATCTATATTAAACAAAAAAAAGGAAGAGAGCAACCAAATCTATAAACAAATCAACCAATGATAATAGACTCTAAATACTAAACTAAGATAAACATAAAACCAGAAACAAATTAGATTCACAAAGCAAACCCCAAGTCTACAGTTGCTCCCAGCGTCCACCGCCTCAATTTTGGGATGATTTGTTGTCTATTCAGGTATTCCAGAGATGCAGCGTACATCAAATTGACTGTGGAGATGAATCCACTGCTCCTGTTGCTGCTGGGAGAAATTTCCCTTTCTCTTCTTTGTTCACACAGCTCCTGGGGTTCAGCTTTGTATTTGGACCTGCCTCTGCTTGTAGGTCGCCTGAGGGCATCTGTTCTTAGCTCAGACAGGACAGGGTTAAAGGAGCAGCTGATCTGGGGGCTCTGGGTCACTCAGGCCATGGGGAGGGAGGCGTATGGAATGTGGGGTGAGCCTGCGGTGGCTGAGGCCAGTGTGACGTTGCAATAGCCTGAGGTGCGCCGTGTGTTCTCCGGGGGAAGTTGTCCCTGGATCATGGGACCCTGGCAGTGGTGGGTTGCACAGGCTCCTGGCAGGGGAGGTGTGGATAGTGACCTGTGTTTGCACACAGGCTTCTTGGTGGCTGCAGTAGCAGCTTTAGCATTTCATGCCTGTCTCTGGTGTCCGTGCTGATAGCCATGGCTCACACCCATCTTTGGAGCTCGTTTAGGCGGTGCCCCTCTCCTGTGCACCCCGAAACAATGGTCTATTGCCTCTTAGGCGGGTCCAGACTTTTTCCCGGACTCCCTTCCAGCTAGCTGTGGCGCACTAGTCCCCTTCAGGCTGTGTTCATGCAGCCAACCCCAATCTTCTCCCTGGGATCTGACCTCTGAAGCCTGAGCCTCAGCTCCCAGCCCTCACCCGTCCCGGTGGGTGAGCAGACAAGCCTCTCAGACTGGTGAGTGCTGGTGGGCACCGATCCTCTGTGCTGGAATCTCTCTGCTTTGCCCTCTGCACCCCTGTTGCTGTGCTCTCCTCCATGGCTCTGAAGCTTCCCCCTCCATCCCCCTGTCTCCTGCAGTGAAGGGGCTTCCTAGTGTGTGGAAACTTTTCCTCCTTCAAAGCTCCCTCCCAGAAGTGTAGGTCTTGTCCCTGTTCTTTTGTCTCTGTTTTTTCTTTTGCCCTACCTACCCAGGTATGTGGGGAGTTTCTTGCCTTTTGGGAAGACTGAGGTCTTCTGCCAGCATTCGCTAGGTGTTCTGTAGGAGTTGTTCCACATGTAGATGTATTTCTGATGTATTTGTGGGGAGGAAGGTGATCTCCACGTCTTACTCCTCTGCCATCTTGAATGTCTCTCCTAGATTCTTATTAGAGATAAGATTTGCAAATATTTTTTCCCATTCTGTGTGTTATCTTTTCACTGTCTTGATCTCTTCACCATCTCTTGATAGTGTCTTTTGATGTACAAACACTTTAAATTTGTAGAAAGTCCAATTACTTTTGTTATTGTTTTTGTTCTTTGGGCTTTTTGTGCCATATCTAAGATCTATTGCCAAATCCAAGGTCATTAAGAATTTTTCCTATGGTTTCTTCTAAGAATTTTATAGTTTCAGCTCTTACATTTAGGCCTTTGATCCATTTTACTTTTTGTATATGGTGTGAAGTGTATGTCCAACATCACTGTTTTACATGTGGATTTCCAGCTCTATCAGTATGATATTTTGAAGAGACTCTTTTTTTCCCATTGAATGGTCTTTCCACCCTTGTCAGAAATCAATTCACCATATATATTTATGTGTTTTTTCTTCACTCTCAATTCTAGTCCATTGATCATATGACTATCCTTACATCAATACCACACTGTTTTGATTATTGCTGCCTTTGTGGTAGTTTTGAAAGTGGGAAATATGAGTCCTTCAATTTTACTTTCTTTTTTGCAGATGCTTTTAGCTATTGCAATTCCATATACATTTTAAGGTCAGCTTTTTCATGTCTGCAAAAAATGCTATTGGGATTTTGATAAGGATTGCATTGAAACTGTTCATCAATTTTGTGACACATTTTTCTCCAGGTTTCCTTTAATTAATTCTTTGTCCATGATGTCCTTAATCTCTTTCAGTATATTTAAGATAGTAGATTGAAAGTCTTTGTCTAGTAAGTCCAATGTTTGTGCTTCCTTGGAGACAGTGTCTCTTAATTTTTCTCTTTTTTCCTCCCAGTGAATGGCCATACTTTCTGCCTCATACTTTTTTGTTGAAAACTGGACATTTTAAGTATTATAATGTGGCAGCTCTGAAAGTCATACTCTCTCCCCTCTCTGGGCTTTATTGATGCTGCTTGTTTTGGGTTATTGTTGTTTGCTTATTTAGTGGATTTCTAAACTATTTTTATAAAGTTTGTATTCTTTGTCATGTGTAGCTACTGAAATCTGTGTTCTATCAGCTTGGTGGTCACCCAGTGTTTTCCTTAAATGCCTGGAGGCAAAAAAGAAACAAACAAACAAACAAAAAACTCTTCCTGTCTTTGCAGATTGGCTCTGGTTGGGGGGTACTTAAAGAGTTAGCCATGCTATTTACAACTCTATCTTTTCCTGTTTGTTCTGAGTTTGAAGGTCAGTCAGAGGTGAAAGCTTAGGGTCTTCTCAGGACTTTTCTGAGCATTCATTCAGCTCTGGGAATGTGTGTGGTCTTTTCAATTCCCCAGTATATGTAGGAGCCTCTAAATTCCCTATCCTCCCCTGTATCTCCTTTCCTTATCTCTTCTTTCCCCAGGCTTTTCAGTTTGTCTGTTGTTTGTCCTGACCGTTATCCCTTGCCTCAGGCTCCTGTGGTCAATGCTTTTGCTTTTAAATGCTTTTGCTTTTAAATGCTTTTGGCAAATGCCACCTGGGGAAGTCACTCCAACATTTGGAATGCTCTGAGTAGAGCAAAACAAAGGCATGCCCTTGCATTGGTCCTTTAAGGAGCCACCAAAGAAGCTGAAACACACAACCACAATTCTTCCAGACTAATGTCTATATTGCTTCCTCTGCCACAAACAGCTTATATCAGAAGTGCATGCTACCATCTTCATGGCTGCTCTGGGGAATGAGGGGTGGTAGGTGGGCAATACAAAATGTCACAGTGCTCTTACCACGGTGCAGCAGCTTCTTTTATCATTGTTTTTCCTAGTTGTTGTGAACATTTGACTAGATTCCAGTGTTTTGCAAAACTTGATTCTTACAGTTTGTGCCAGCTTCTTAGTTGCTTCTTTTTCTCTCATGTATTAAAATTTTTTTTTCATTTTGGTAAAACATATATAAATAAAGCTTGCTATTTAAACAAGTTTTTAGTGCACAATTCAGTGTCATTGAGTACATTCACAGTGTTGTGCAGCCAGCAGTATGTTAGTTGCTTTTATGAAGGGGTGGAGCTCTGGAATTTTCCACTCTGCCATTTTCAGTGATGTTATTTTCTACTTCAGGTTTTTGAGGAGGGAAATAGTGTGGCATGATGTGTGTTAGAAAAGTTAGAGGGTTAGTGACTAAAATTTTACTGATGATAAAAATATTTGTTAAGATGTAGGGTACACTGGACCTCTTGGTAGTACTTTTTTCTACTTCCAGTGAATCTACAATTATTTCAAAGTAAAAAGTTAAAATATAATAAATAATGTATTTCAGGATCTTATATATATTTTAATTCAGATATTTGAAGGGTAAAAGCTTAAATTCAAAATAGCAGATCAAACCAGAGGCAAAGAAGTACAAAGAGAAACAGTATACTATACATAGTTTCCAAGAAAATCCTGGGATCATGCTTGCCATTGCACAAAAGAGCAGTCAGGATAGAATCACACTGAGAACTGAACAAGTCTGAAAGAACATTTGGCTTGATTTGAAGGGAAAAAAAGACTGGGTTGGAATGAGTGTTAAAACAAGCTCTCACAGGACCAGGTTTGGCATCATGCAAACAAAATATAACTGAACAACAACAAAAACAAATTAGCAAGAACAAAGGAAGAAGAAACTAGACCTCAAAAATAAATATATGTTAGAGGAAAGGGATCAAAACCTACTCTAGGTATCATAGTATAAGAAAAAACTTTTTCCTTCTTATGTTCAGGAACTGAGCTCCTGCAAATTAAACTGACAAAAGACAGATTAACAGGAGAAAAGTCATACAAATTTTATTTGATGTTAATATTTTAATTTTTAGGTGTATATGGGATTCTCACAGAAAAGGAAGTGAAAACCCAAAGACAAGGTTAGGCTTGAGAGCTTATATACCATTTTAACAAAAAGTGATGCATTTGCGGACAAGTGACAAGATGAAGGAAAAGTATTTGGGCTTCTAGGAGTGATAAATTGTGGGAAAATGAATATGTGGCAGGGGGAGAACTAATGGAAGATAAGGGTTATTTCAGTAAGCTTTATTTATGCAGGTTCAAGTCAGTGCTGTCCCCAGAGATGAGCTGCCTCCCCTTCCAGGTATTGGAGAGGAGAGAGGGGACACTTTCACAAAGGGAGATTTATACCCTGTCTTTAAGGCATAAAGGGGGGAGAGTAGAGAGTTTTTTCTGCATCTGTTATTTCCCAATTTCCTTCAGCTCAAAATAATCCTTACACATATTTTGTAGCATATTTTGGGGTGGAATATTCTGATCCCCTTCAGTACTTTAAGGAAAATGGAATTTAATACAGAGAATTAGATGCTCACAAAACCATTAGCAGAACAGAAGAGCAGGCTCTAGAGGGGGACAAGTAATGACTTCCGGAACACAAAGGATAGGACCCTTATGGGGTGCTGCACTCTCAATCACAAAGTACAAAATAGGGGTTAAGAAAGCCAGGATTAGGAAGACACAGATATTGCTATCAAAAATGCTTCTTGGGCTTCCCTGGTGGCACAGTGGTTGAGAGTCCGCCTGCCGACGCAGGGGACACGGGTTTGTACCCTGATCCGGGAGGATACCACGTGCCGCGGAGCGGCTGGGCCCATGAGCCATGGCTGCTGAGCCTGCGCGTCCGGAGCCTGTGCTCTGCAACGGGAGAGGCCACAACAGTGAGAGGCCCGCGTACTGCAAAAAAAAAAAAAAAAAAAAATTGCTTCTTGACAGCCCCCAATAAAGTGTAGTGATCGGGCCTGGAACACGGAGTTTGACACCCACCACCCTTACAGCTCCTCCTGCCCCATGAAGCTGGAGACTGGACACTGGCATTTCCATGACAGTTTCCCAACAGCAACAAAAGGCACCGAGGTATAATAGTTCGTGCTTCATTTCCACCATCAAAATCTCATGCAAGTGCATCTAGTTGTGGAAATTTATTCACATCCAGGACCCTAGCTGCAAAACCGGGGAATGTACTTTTCGGCTTTGCAGCCTCTGCAGTAAAGAAACACACACAGGAAGGAAGTGGGAAGAATGTGAAGTGCTAATTGAGTACATTCAGCCCTGGTAGTTGAGATATTCCCTCTATTTTTATCTGTTCCTTTGACTGGCAGTTCTATTACACCAAAATCAGAATAAGAAAAAAAAAAAAACCCTAGAGATTATTTTATTCTAACTTTATAATTTTGCAGATGAGGAAACGGAGACCCAGAAAATTTAAATGACATGTTCCAGGTCTCACAGCTAATTAATGGCAAATCTTAATTCCTGGTCTAGGATCCTTTCCAGACATTTAATTTATTTATGTATACCCTCTTTTGTTCCAAAGAGAATTTTAAATGCCTTACTGATATAAAAAATATAGTAGAATAAAATTCTTAAAAAATAAGTGTTAAATACGAGACACACAGGGAGTGGAGGGGAGTCACTCCAAGGATCTGGGACTGCAGCAGGCAGGAGTAGATAATTTAGAGCTCTGAAGAGTAAGCAAAGACTCAGCTTGTGATTTGATCTAATTTTAAGGTGTTTGATTAATGAATTTGACCTCAAGTTTGGTATGTTTAAAAGGGTTTCTTTAATGTAAATTGGTGCAGCCACTACGGAAAGCAGTATGAAGAGTCCTTAAAAAACTAAAAGTAGAACTACCATATGATCTAACAACCCCACTCCTGGGCATATATTTGGAGAAAACTCTAATTTGAAAAGATAAATGCATCCCAATGTTCATAACAGCACTATTTACAATAGCTAAGACATGGAAGTAACCTAAGTGTCCATCAGCAGATGAGTGGATAAAGAAGATGTCGTACATATATACAATGAAATATTACTCAGCCATAAAAAAGAATGAAATAATGCCATTTGCAGCAATGTGGTTGGACCTAGAGATTATCATACTAAGTGAAGTAAGTCAGACAGAGAAAGACAAATATCACATGGTATCACATATATGGAATCTCAAATATGATACAAATGAACTTATTTACGAAACAGAAACAGACTCACAGACACAGAAACAAACTTATGGTTACCAAAGGGGAAAGGTGGTGGGGGAGAGATAAATTAGGAGTTTGGGATTGGCAGATGCAAGCTACTATGTATAAAATAGATAAACAACAAGGTCCTACTCTATAGCACAGGGAACTACATTCAGTATGTTGAGAGTTCCTTTATATTTTACCAAACACACAAAAAGTTCCTCAGTCAAAGGGCCTTAAAAAGAATAGTGATTTCTTAAAAGCTATTTCTTCAAAACACAGGAAGCCCCAAAACTGAAGGGACCCCACGGGAAGTTTAGTTGGTTAAGACAGCACTGATTTGCTCTGCGGAAGGGATAACCCAAGCCCTAAAGGGATGGAGAAAAGATGTGTCTCATTAACATAGGTCAGCATTTCAGTCGGGGCTATCTGCGCATGTCAGAACTGTCAGCCAGTGGACGCAAAGATGATTTAGGGAGTGAGCGGATATGCAGTGCTGCAATTTGATTTCGTGATTAATTTAGAAAGTGGTAAATAAAAATTGCCTGTCAAGAGCCAAATATAGCAAAAATAGAATGAACACCAAGTATAACTTATTAGCTGTGTGCTTCTGTAAAATGTATTTTGGAAATTAATAACTCTTTTTTCTTCTTACCATCTAGCTCCTTTCCTCTGCAGTAAAAAAAAAAAAAAAAAAAAAAAAATTTTTTTTTTCCCAGAGCACAATTTGATGTTCTCTCCAACCTGTTCCTCTAATTGCAATTAAACCCTGGGGGAGTAATCTTTCCAAATGCCAGAAAATAAGTTAGTGCCCAAGGGAATGGCAAAGCTGGAAATGTGAGTAATCACCAGACCAGCTTTTTCTGCTCCAGTACAAAAGAAGTGTTGGGAAGATGGGATCAACCATGATTCCCAAACAGAAACCCCGGGTGTTCATTTCCCTACGAAAATAATTGTTCTACATTCTTTGGATCATTTGACAAACTGCTTCCTGATCTGTTGATTTACTGCCACACTGAAAGTAATAAGTCAATAATCAGCTTTGTTGAGAAAGCAGGGGAAAGTAGTGTTAGCTTAAGGAACCACATAAGACTTTAAAAAGGGAATTAAGTTTTGAAAGGAAAATATAATGCATTTGGGAGCGTCTTTTGGGACCAAAGAGACCACATAATAAAATTAGAAACTTACATCTGATTAGTTCCATGCCGGTCTCATTTGGCATAGGTTAATATTGCAGGCATGAAGCTAAGAGTTCACTGCGATACTGGAGCAGTGGTCCATGAGCCAGACAAGATGATCAGACATGGATGTCTGAGTGGGAGTGTTAGATTCACAGAAGAAATGGTGACATAAAGAAAGAAGTTGCTTTGGCATCAGAGAGACCTGACTCTGAATCCCAGTGGTCACTTACTAGCTGAGCTTGCCTGGACAAGTTACTTAAACTCCTGACCCTCAGTTTCCTCGTTTGTGAAACTGGAATGACAATGTTTTCTTCACAGTGCTCTTATGAGGATAAGATATAATGTCTCAAAAGTGGTTGGTACTTTGTAGATAATAAATAGTAGCTATTATTGCTAACTAGGGGACTTTTGGATCCATGGGGCATAAATCAGGAAGGAAGAACATCAGGAAGCTGGTTTAAAGAAATTATAAGGTGATAGAGTAGTTTCTAAATTACAGAGAAACCAACAAGTTAAGAAAAGCACACGATAAGTAGTTAGAGTCACTGGAGGGAAGTCAATGATTTATTTGAGGAAAATGGTGTCCAGTTTATCAGTAGAAAGTTATTTGACATTTGTGGGAAATGGGAGAAAAGTCAGGTCAAAATATAAAAATGCGGAAACCATTAAGTGAATGAAATGGAATGCTTGGTGGTATGTGAGGGAGGGTCGGTGTGAAATAAGTGGTCTTGATATAATTGGAGAAAGATGGGTAACAAATGGTGTATCTAGGCTAGAGTTCAGGGAGTTGTATCATTCTTTGTGAAATTACCATTGAAAAATACCATTAGAAATGACATCAGAATTTTTTCTAAGCAAGTATTCTCTCTGAAATCTCTGACGGCATGAATTTCATAATTATAAAATAATTAAAAACAACAAAAATAGAAAAAAAGCGCTTGACCAGTGCTGAAAATCAGTTTCCCAATGAAATTGGGGAAGCTGGAAAGTTAGGTCAGGTAAGAAATTAAAAACTTCTATTATCTACCCATCAGTTGTCAGGCTTCCTAATTCAGGCTGAAATGCAGAGATGAGATTTTAGGATGATACAAATGACTAATTCTAACAAAGTCAAATAACCCTGCGCAACATAGAGTGTTTGCGTAATGAACAGGAACTGATTTAGTCAGGTCGTTATGAGTGATCCTTTATGTAATGACAGCAGAATCAATTCAACATTTTAGCAGGTAGGGCAAAGCCAAAATCACCCTTTTACATAAAATTCAAACACTAATTAGAAAACTTGGTAAATAGATTTTAAAGCAACATTAAAAAAAACCCTAAAGGCTGACTAAAAACATGATTATAAACACATAAAAATTATTTGCCAAAGATAAAATGTCCAGGTACTAGGGGTGAACTAGAAATTAAGTGACTAAATAATTCTAGAAGCACATGGCAAACTTTTCTGAAATTAGTAATACCAAGATTGTTTTTAGATACATCAAATCAGCAAGCTACATAACTATGAAAAAGTTATGTGTATGTATGGAAAAGAAAAAATGTAATCCAATTAATTCATTTATTCTTTTCTTTTTCTTGACTAGAAATGTGAACAGCACCTAAAAAGAAAAAAGAATTAATTCAGAAAAGACAGATTTTCTCCCTTTGCTCTTTATTACCTGAAGAAATTAGAAACACTCCAAATTTTTAATGAAACCCAATATTAAGGAAAACTGTTTGAAAAAGTTTCATAGCCTTTTTTTTTTTTTCCCCAAACGAAGATGTTATGGAAAGATGTTAAGGCTGCATCCCACTTCCAAGTTAACTTCGGAAGCAGACAGTTGTGAGCTACTAAGAAAAAAGTCAGGATGAAGTTAAGATCACTGGGAATGGCTGATTCCCACCCAAGATCTTTGAATGAACTTTAGGTATATTCAGTATATATTCCCAGCTGTTAACTGAGCCACTGTGCCAGTAGATGGAGGGTTGCCCATGTGACTCTAAATGCTCTGCAGCCATGGTTGAACCTCCTGGTAAGTCTTTGGAATCTGTCATGAAAGACAGGAAGAACCATACCCTTCTTGGGGAGAAAGGCAACAATGTTAATATAAAGAAAACTGCCTGGGACTAATCTGCTAGATGTTTCTAGAAATAGTTTTATGGGATTTTTTTTTCAATCATGAAAGTAATATACTCTCATTGAAAAAAAAAAACTGGGAAAAGCAGAAAAAGTATAAAGAAGAAAATAGAAATCAACTATTATCCCCCTACACAGCAATAACCATAGTAAAATTTTAAAGTATATTCTTACAGATTTTCCCCATATATATGTTCTCTGTCTTTCTGTACATTTTGTATAAAAATGAGATAGTACTATTTTGTAGTCTGTAGTTTTCACTTAGAAACATGAAATGCAAATCTATCCATGTCAATGAATATAGATACGTATCATTTTTAATGTTTGGATATTAGGTAGTTTAACTGATCTACCTTTTTGATAATTAGATTATGTTAGGTCACATAATTTAAATAAATATTTAATTTACTTTTAAAAACCAGTTCAAAATTTGGCTCTCAGTATGTTCTTTCGTGTATTAATCGATACAGATTTCTGAATCATAGTATACTCTCAGCCTATAGTATTATGCTCTGTGCAGCATCTAGCACACCAGAGATGATAGAGTATCTTTTTTCAGTTTTTTTTGAGAAACATACACCACTGTATAAGTTTAAGGCATGCAGCATGATGGTTTGATTTACATATATTGTGAAATGATTACCACAATATGTTCAGCTAACATCTACCTTCTCATATAGATATAATTTTTTAAAAAAAAGAAGAGAAAAGGAAAAATAAATTTTCCTTGTGATGAGAACTCTTAGGATTTACTTAACTTTCCTATATATCATATAGTGGTGTTAGCTATAGTCATCATGTTATACATTACATACCTAGTAATTACCTTATAACTGGAAATTTGTATCTTTTGATTACCTTCCTTCAATTCCTCCTGCCCCTCCCCTTCACAAGTCTGGTAATCACAAGTCTGATCTGTTTCTTTATGTGATTTTTTTTTAAATTTTAGATTCCACATATAAGCAAGATCATACACTATTTGTCTTTGAATTATTTCACTTAGCATAATGCCTTCAAGTTCCATCTATGCTGTTGCAAATGGCTGGATTTCCTCATTTTTTATGGCTGAATAATATCCCAGTGTATATATGCCACAACTTTATCCATTCATCCATCAATGGACACTTAGGTTTTTTCCGTGTCTTGGTTATTGTAAATAATGCTGCTATGAACATAGGGGTGCAAATCTCTTTTCAGTTTAGTGTTTTTGTTTCCTTTGAATATATTCTCAGAAGTGGAATTGCTGGATCATTAGGTAGTTCTAGTTTTAATTTTTTGAAGAACCTCCATACTGTTTTCCGCAGTGGCTGCCCCAATTTAAATACAGTCCCGCCAACAGTGAATGATAGAGTATTTAAGTCCATTAGCTGGAAGGGATTTTAGAACTTTGGCATTCAATATTTTACCATTAAAACAATGCTAAGCAGAATATACTTGCTTGGTTATCTCTTAGGGTGAATTCCTAGAAGTTAAATTTCAATCCCACAGGGGATGCACATTTTATGCCTTTTGATACAGACTGCTAAATAGACCTCTTGAAAGGTAAATCAGTTTACCCCCATGCCCCATTCCCGCACACCTTCCTCAATGTAGGAGAGCATTATTCTATTTAACGTTTACAAAGCTAATACGTTAAAAAATGGCATCCTACCCTAATTTGCAGTTCTTAAATTACTAATAAAGTTGAATATCTTCTTATACCTATATGTCTTTTTTTTTTCTTCAAGAAATTGTTGGTATATATTCTTTCTGTGAAATTTCTGAGGGGGTATTACATGGTGAAAACAATGGGAGAATCAACTGACAGTTTATTTGTAGAGAGATACCATGTTTCTTGGAGGGCAAGGACTTGTTGGTTATGAATTGGTCTTCTGGACTCACTGCTGACTTATGTTAAGGATTGGGCTGTAATTTGTAGGGAACGGCTTTTTGACATGAATTATCTGAAAAGGAAAGGGTACTAGAGACTTAAAATGCTAAGTTGTTGGACCTTGAGTACAGGAATATCTTTCAAGGCTGTGTGAAGAGATAGAAGAGTGGCAGCTCACTGTAAGTCTCACAGTGGTGGCTGGGAAATATTTACCTTATTAATTAGACTTTCAAAAACTTTTCACTTTTACTCGAAGTTTTTTTTTTTTTTTTAATTGCAGTGTAGTAGATTTACAACATTGTGTTGGTTTCAGGTGTAGAGCAGAGTGATTCCGTTGTTTTTCTTATTATATTCCATTATAGGTTATTATAAGACATTGAGTATAGTTCCCTGTGCTGTATAGTAAATCCTTGTTCCTTATCTATTTTACATGTAGTAGTTTTTATCTGCTAATCTCATACTCCTAATTTGTCCCTCCCCACATCCCTCTCCCCTTTGGTAACCATAAATTTATTTTCTGTGTCTGTGAGTCTTTCTGTTTTGCATGTAGATTCATTTGTATTATTTTTAAGATTCTACATGTGATATCATATAGTATTTGTCTGTTTGACTTACTTCATTAAGTATAATATTCTTTAGGTCCATCCACGTTGTTGCAAATGGCAATATTTCATTCCTTTTATGGCTGAGTAATATTCCATTATATTTATTATTATATATTATATATAATGGTATTTTATATATATATATACATATATATGTGTATATATATGTATATATATATATATATGCATATATAAAACATCTTCTTAAACCAGTCATCTGTTGCTGGGCACTTGGGTTATTTCCATGTCTTGGCTATTGCAAATAGTGCTGTTATGAACATTGGACTGCATGTATCTTTTCAAATTATAGTTTTTGTTTTTTTCACATATGTACCCAGGAGTGGGATTGCTGGATCATTTGGCAGCTTTATGTTTTTGTTTTTCAAGGAGCCTCCATACTGTTTTCCATAGTGGCTGCACACTTTTGCTCAAAATTTAAAAAGAAAAAAACTAATGATTTTTGGATTAAAAATTAATTTAGCATACAGTAAAATTGACATTTTTGGCCATGTATTTCCATGAATTTTAACACATGGGTAGATTTGTGTAACTACCACCACAATCAGGATGGGGAACAGTTCATTTCCCAGGAAACTCCCTTGTGCTAACGCTTTGTACTCACCTCTCCTCCCACCTCTAACCCCTGGCCACCACTGATCTGTTTTCTGTCACTTTAGTTTTGCTTTTTTGAGAGTGTCATATAAATGCAATCATGCAGTATGAAAATTTTGAGACTGGCTTCTTTCACCCTGCATAATGCCTTTCCGATTCATCCAAGTTTTATGTATCAATGGTTTGCTCCATTTGCTCCTTTTTATTTCTGAGTAATATTCCATTGTATGGGTGTACCACAGTTTGTTTATCTACTCACTTATTGAAAGACATTTGGTTCATTTCTAGTTTTCAGTGGTTATGAGTAGAATTGCTGTAAACACTTTTGTACTGGTGATTGTGTGAATGTAAGTTTTAATTTCTCTAGGGTAGATTATGTAAAAGTGGGATTTCTGGATGATGTGGTAAATTTATGTTTAACTTCATAAGAAACTGCCAAAAATCTTTTCCAGAGTGTCTGTATTATTTTTATATTTATACCAGCAATATATATGTGATCCAGTTTCTTCACATCCTTGTCAGCATTTGCTATTGTCAATATTTTTTATTTTAGCCATTTTAATAGGTGTATGGTGCTATCTCATCACGGGTTTAATTTGAATTTCCCTAGTGGCTAATAATGTTGGACATCTTTTCATTTGCTTATTTGCCATCCATATCTCCTCCCTCGCCAAGTATCTATTCAAGTCTTTTGCCCGTTTAAAGAACTGAGTTGTTTTCTTGCTTTTGAGTTTTGAGAATCCTTTGTAAATTCTGGATACAAGTCCTTTGTCGAATATGTGATTTGTGAATACTTTCTCCCAGTTTGTAGATTGTCTTTTCATTCTCTTAACAGTGTCTTTCACAGAGCAAAAGTTTTTAAATCTGATGAAGTCTCAGGATCAGTATTGAATACTCCATATGGAAGCTGGTTCATACTCAATCTCCCAATCTCCCCTTCATCTCATCCCCATATATTTGGTCTCCACATCCAATTCCCAGTACTCTCCTCTCACATCACTTGCTCAAAAAGTTCAAACTATTTACTATGTAATATAAATATATACTTCAGTTGCTTTTAAAATCAATTCAACATTTGGCATGTTCATTATGCACTTTCATTCATACATATTTCTGAGTCATTCTACCTGGAAGGTAGATATGTGGTCTTTTTCATCTTGCCCTGAGCCACACCTTCTGTATCAGAAGATGAGATTATAATCACTGGAAGGGATTTTAGAGCCCTGGTAGTAAACACGTAGTAAACATGTAGTCTGTGGGTCAGCAGCATCAGCATTACCTGGGAGCCTGTGAAAAATTCAGACTCTCAGACCCCACCCTGGGCCTAGGAATTAGAATCTGCATTTTAATGAGATCCCCAGGTGCACATTAGCGTTTTCAAGCACAGCTGTACAGCTCATCTGGTTCTCATTCTTATTTTCCAAACAAAGAAACTGAGGTCTGGAGAGATCAAGGATGGCCCCGAGGCCAGCGGCAGCTGGTGCTAGAGCCAGGATGAGAACCTAGCCCTCTGACTTCAAAGCCAGTGTGTTCTGCACTGCCCCACCTGCCTCTGGCATTTTGGATGAAAGCGACCGCCTAAACTTCTCCTATCTCATCCTCAGCCATGCATGGAGCATCAGCATTTGTCTTGATATGGTCTTTCTCCAAAAAGTCTCCCTTTACTCCTTATTCCCCATATCCCCTAGATATATCTCACTTTCAAATTGCAGACTTTCAAATTTTTCTAATGAAATGAACTAAACACTCTTTTGGGGGAATAAAGTGATTTTTTCCCCTTGCATTTGTTTACTTCTCTGTAAGCTCCTGAGATGGCTAACATTGCTAGTTGTTAATCACACCATCTGTTCAAACAGCACTTCGAAATCATTTGATTCATACTTTTCTTTTTAAGGAATTTTTTTTCCAGAACAATATGTTTGTGTTACTCCCATCATTTGGCAATGCAGTATGAGCTATTTAAACTTTCCTATTTATTGTAAATGGCTTTTCGATCAGCAAATATTTTTTTAAATGTGCATACACCACACAAAAAAGCTGTGTCTACTGACTTTTCAAACATTGGAAACAGTAGAAAAATCTGTTCCAGTCTGTCTGCTGTCAAATTTTTAACCATCTGATTATATTTAAATGAAGTGTTTAGGAGGATGATTTATCTGACCGACCCTGAGAAATTTTCCTCAATAGCCCTGAAGATGGCAGTGCTGTGCAATTTAGTACAACCCTTCACTTCGCCACCCCTCAAAAGGAATTTCTGGAATGGTACAAACCAGGGGAGGATTCGCTAAATCTGAACCTCCTAACAATTAGCGTAAACCTCTTCTGAACCCTGGGACAATTTGGTTTATTTTTTGGTCCTTTTGTTTTTGTGTAAAGTTGTACCCCATGCGTTTCCTGTCTCTAGCTGGGATCAGAAATGGAAATAGTTTAAATGTTATTCTCATATCACGGATAACCAGGAAGTGCCTATACAGTTTACTGAGAAGCTGGTTTCCACTGTTTTTTTTTTTTTTTTTTTTAATCCTAACAAAGGCTCAACCCAAGATAAGTGGGAGCTGAGAATATGGGAGGTTTTGAATTCCTACTGGGACCACAACTCTGGGAGCTTGCCTCTCCTGGTTTCCTCTCCTCAACAACAGAGGCCTGCCTTCTGGCATTCTTTAAATTTCATTAGCAGGGTCTGGAATATGGATTTGGAGGGACACATGCTCAAGCCCCAGGCAATATAAATTTCTGGGTCCTGTCATCGTTAAGGTGTGGGCACAAAAACAGAGGAGGATGGAAGTGTATAGATATATCCAACTTACTTTTGAGACTTTCAAAATTTGGTGACAATTCAACTAACCAGAAAACATTTATTGAAGGCTTAATTATGTGAAAGACATTATATTAACTGCTGTTTTAAAGAATAGCCAGCAATATTTATGTGCCATGAGCCAGCCCCTTGCCAAATGCTTTAGCACCTTTTCATTGAATCTTCACCAGAACTGTATGAGGCAGGTACTATACGCATTTTTTTTTTTTTAACATAAGGAAACTGAGGGACAGAGAGGTTAGGAAATGTGGCTCAGTTCACGCAACTTGTAAGTAGAATTGCTGAGATTCAAGTCAAGTCTACTAACCCCAGAGCCTGTGCAATCAGTTGCTGCCTTGTATTTTGATTCAGAGATGATGACATAGCATAGACATCAAGCTTTCAAGTTAGAATCAGACATATTTGGTACCCATTTAAGAATGCCAGAGAAAGGGAGACCTAGATCCCAGTAGCATTTTCCTTCTGCTTAAATGTGACACAGTTGTAAAGAAGCCAGGCCTCAGTGAATATGTCTGTCATTTGGGTGGGAAAGTGGCATGTGGAAATCCTTCCCCAAGGTGCAACAGCACACTGAAATGACCCAAGGTATCTTTTCCCATTGTGATCTATTCAAAGAATTTCTGGGGCAAAGATTTGCTAGTAAAACTAGGGAGACCAAGGATACCTGGTTGGGACTGTAGTTTTAGATCCACAATGATAAAACACACCATCATTTTCAAACTGTTTTTTCCCAGTATTTTGTACCATCTCACAAGCCCAGAGGACAACTCAAACTGGTTCTATTTAATCCCCTCCCAGTTCAAATGTAGGGACTTCTCTTTCATCTTTGTCATTAAAATCTAGATGTGTAGCTACAGGCTTTTTGGTGGGGCTAATGACGGACTCTGAGAGGGCTCATGCCAAGCAGTACTTTCCAGAACTTCTGCTGCCAGTGTCCTTGTCCCTGTGGTGAGGCACAGCCACCCCCCCACCTCTGCAGGAGACCCTCCAACACCAGCAGCAATAAAATATTTTATCAGCAGAAGCAAGAATAACTACAATCCTGTGGAACGAAAACCACATTCACAGAAAGATAGATAAAATGAAAAGGCAGAGGACTATGTACCAGATGAAGGAACAAGATAAAACCCTAGAAAAACAACTAAATGAAGTGGAGATAGGCAACCTTCCAGAAAAAGAATTCAGAATAACGATAGTGTGGATGATCCAGGACCTCTGAAAAAGAATGGAGGCAAAGATCGAGCAGATGCAAGAAATGTTTAACAAAGACCTAGAAGATTTAAAGAACAAATACCTAGAAGAATCAAAGGAAAAACAAACAGAGATGAACAGTACAATAACTGAAATAAAAAATACACTAGAAGGAATCAATAGCAGAATAACTGAGGCAGAAGAATAGATAAGTGACCTGGAAGACAGAATAGTGGAATTCACTGCCATGGAACAGAATAAAGAAAAAAGAATGAAAAGAAATGAAGACAGCCTAAGAGACTTCTGGGACAACATTAAATGCACCAACATTCACATTATAGGGGTCCCAGAAGGAGAAGAGAGAGAGAAAGGACCTGAGAAAATATTTGAAGAGATTATTGTTGAAAACTTCCCTAACATGGGAAAGGAAATAGCCACCCAAGTCCAATAAGCACAGAGAATCCCAGGCAGGATAAACCCAAGGAGAAACATGCCGAGACATAGTAATCAAATTGACAAAAATTAAAGACAAAGAAAAATTATTAAAAGCAACAAGGGAAAAATAACAAATGACATACAAGGGAACTCCCATAAGGTTAACAGCTGATTTCTCAGCAGAAACTCTACAAGCCAGAAGGGAGTGGCACGATATATTTAAAGTGATGAAAGGGAAGAACGAAAAACCAAGATTAATCTATCCAGCAAGGATCTCACTCAGATTCGACAGAGAAATCAAAAGCTTCACAGGGCCTTCCCTGGTGGCCCAGTGGTTAAGAATCTGCCTGCCAATGTAGGGGACACGGGTTTGATCCCTGGTCCTGGAAGATCCTCCATACCGCGGAGCAACTAAGCCCATGCGTCACAACTACTAAGGCTGAGCTCTAGAGCCCGCGAGCCACAAATACTGAAGCCCGCACGCCTAGAGCCCATACTCACAGCAAGAGAAGCCACTGCAATGAGAAACCTGCATACCACAGCAAAGACCCAACACAGCCAAAAATAAACAAATAAATAAATAAAACAAAAATATTTAAAAGCTTTAAAGGCAAGCAAAAGCTAAGAGAATTCAGCACCACCAGACCAACCAGCTCTACAACAAATGCTAAAGGAACTTCTCTAAGTGGGAAACACAAGACAAGAAAAGGACCTACAAAAACAAACCCAAAACAATTAAGAAAATGGTAATAGGAACATACATATTGATAATTACCTTAAATGTGAATGGATTAAATGCTCCAACTAAAAGACACAGGCTCAGTGAATAGATACAAAAGCAAGACCCATATATATGCTGTCTACAAGAGACCCACTTCAGACCTAGGGACACATATAGACACAAAGTGAGGGGATGTAAAAAGATATTCCATGCAAATGGAAATCAAAAGAAAGCTGCAGTAGCAATACTCATATCAGATAAAATAGACTTTAAAATAAAGAATTTACAGGAGACAAGGAAGGGCACTACATACTGGTCAAGGGATCAATCCAAGAAGAAGATATAACAATTATAAATATATATGCACCCAACATAGGAGCACCTCAATACATAAGGCAACTGCTAACAGCTATAAAAGAAGAAATCGACAGTAACACAATAATAGTGGGGGACTTTAACACCTCACTTACACCAATGGACAGATCATCCAAACAGAAAATTAATAAGGAAACACAAGCTTTAAATGACAAAATAGACCAGAGAGATTTAATTGATATTTATAGGACATTCCATCCAAAAACAGCAGATTACACTTTCTTCTCAAGTGTGCATGGAACATTCTCCAGGATAGATCACATCTTGGGTCACAAATCAAGCCTCAGTAAATTTAAGAAAATTGAAATCATCTCAAGCATCTTTTCTGACCACAACTCTATGAGATTAGAAATGAATTACAGGGGAAAAAAACGTAAAAAACACAAACACTTTGAGGCTAAACAATACGTTACTAAATAACCAAGAGATCGCTGAAGAAATCAAAGAGGAAAGCAGAAAATACCTAGAGACAAATGACAATGAAAACACGACAATCCAAAACGTATAGGATGCAGCAAAAGCAGTTCTAAGAGGGAAGTTTATAGCAATACAATCCTACCTCAAGAAACAAGAAAAATCTCAAATAAACAATCTAACCTGACACCTAAAGGAACGAGAGAAAGAAGAACAAACAAACCCAAAAGTTAGTAGAAGGAAAGAAATCATAACGATCAGAGCAGAAATAAATGAAACTAGAAAAAAAGAAAACAATAGCAAAGATCAATAAAAATAAAAGCTGGTTCTTTGAGAAGATAAGCAAAATTGATAAACCTTTAGCCAGACTCATCAAGAAAAAGAGGGGGAGGATTCAGATCAATAAAATTAGAAATAAAAAAGGAAAAGCTACAAAGGAAATAAAATAAAAGGAAAAAAAATTAAAAAGGAGAAGCTGCAAAGCTACTGCAGAAATACAATGTATCATAAGAGACTACTACAAGCAACACTATGCCAATAAAATGGCCAACCTGGAAGAAATGGACAAATTCTCAGAAAGGTATAACCTTCCGAGACTGAACCAGGAAGAAATAGAAAATATGAACAGACCAATCACAAGAAATGAAATTGAAACTGTGATTAAAAATCTTCCAACAAACAAAAGTCCAGGACCAGATGGCTTCACAGGTGAATTCTATCAAACATTTAGAGAAGAGCTAACGCCCATCCTCCTCAAACTCTTCCAAAAAATTGCAGAGGAAGGAACACTCCCAAACTCATTCTATGAGGCCACCATCACCCTGATATGAAAACCTGGACAAAGATACTACAAAAAAAGAAAATTACAGACCAATATCACTGATGAATATAGATGCAAAAATCCTCAACAAAAGACTAGCAAACAGAAACCGACAACACATTAAAAGGATCATACACCATGATTAAGTGGGATTTATCCCAGGGATGCGAAGATTCTTTAATATATGCAAATCAATCAATGTGACACCCATATTAAAAAATTGAAGAATAAAAATGCTATGATCATCTCAATAGATGCAGAAAAAGCTTTTGACAAAATTCAACACCCATTTATAATAAAAACTCTCCAGAAAGTGGGTATAGAGGGAACCTACCTCAACATAATAAAGGCCATATACAATAAACCCACAGCAAACATCATTCTCAATGATGAAAAACTGAAAGCATTTCCTCTAAGATCAGGAACAAGACAAGGTTTTCCACTTTCACCACTATTATTCAACAAAGTTTTGGAAGTCCTAGCCACAGCAATCAGAAGAGAAAAAGAAATAAAGGGAATACAAATTGGAGAAGAAGTAAAACTGTCATTGTTTGCAGATGACATGATACTATACATAGAGAATCCTAAAGAGGCCACCAGAAAACTATTAGAGCTAATCAATGAATCTGGTAAAGTTGCAGGATACAAAATTAATGCACAGAAATCTCTTGCATTCCTATACACTAACAATGAAAGATTAGAAAGGGAAACTAAGGAAACAATCCCATTCACCACTGCAACAAAAAGAATAGGATACCTAGGTATAAACCTACCTAAGGAGGTAAAAGACCTGTACTCAGAAAACTATAAGACACTGATGAGAGAAATCAAAGGTGACACAAACTTATGGAGAGATATACCATATTCTTAGATTGGAAGAATCAATATTGTGAAAATGACTATACTACCCAAAGCAATCTACAGATTCAATGCAATTCCTGTCAAATTACCAGTGGCATTTTTTACAGAACTAGAACAAAAAAATCTTAAAATTTGTATGGAGACAAAAAAGACCCTGAATAGCTAAAGCAATCTTGAGGGAAAAAAACAGAGCTGGAGGAATCAGACTCCCTGACTTCAGACTACACTGCAAAGCTACAGTAATCAAGAAAATATGGTGCTGGCACAAAAGCAGAAATATAGCTCAGTGGAACAGGATAGAAAGCCCAGAGATAAACCCACGCACCTATGGTCAACTAACCTATGACAAAGGAGGCAAGGATACACAATGGAGAAAAGACAGCCTCTTCAATAAGTGGTGCTGGGAAAAATGGACAGCTACAAGTAGAAGAATCATTTTAGGACACTTCCTAACACCATACACAAGAATAAACTCAAAATGGGCTAGAGACCTCAATGTAAGACTGGACACTATAAAACTCTTAGAGGAAAACGTAGGAAGAATACTCTTTGAGATAAATCACAACAAGATCTTTTTTGACCCACCTCCTAGAGTAATGGGAATAAAAACAAAAATAAACAAATGGGACCTAATGAAACTTAAAAGCTTTTGCACAGCAAAGGAAACTATAAACAAGATGAAAAGACAGCCCTCAGAATGGGAGAAAATATTTGCAAATGAAACAACAGACAAAGGATTAATCTCCAAAATATATAAACAGCTCATGTAACTCAATATTAAAAAAAAAAACCCAATAAAAAAATTGGCAGAAGATCTAAATAGACATTTCTCCAAAGAAGACATACACATGGCAAAGAAGCACATGAAAAGCTGCTCAATATCACTAATATTTAGAGAAATGCAAATCAAAACTACAATGAGTTATCACCTCATACCAGTTAGAATGAGCACCATGAGAAAATCTACAAACAACAAATGCTGGAGAGGGTGTGGAGGAAAGGGAACCCTCTTGCACTGTTGGTGGGAATGTAAATTGATGCAGCCACTATGGAGAACAGTATGGAGGTTCCTTAAAAAACTGAACACAGAATTACCGTATGACCCAGCAGTCCCACTACTAGGCATATACCCAGAGAAAACCATATTTCAAAAAGACATATGCACCCCAATGTTCATTGCAGCACTATTTACAATAGCCAGGTCATGGAAGCAACATAAATGCCCATCAACAGACGAATGGATAAAGAAGATGTGGTACATATATACAATGGAATATTACTCAGGCATAAAAAGAAACAAAATTGGGTAATTTGTAGAGATGTGGATGGACCTAGAGACTGTCATACAGAGTGAAGTAAGTCAGAAAGAGAAAAACAAATATCGTATATTAACGCATATATGTGGAATCTAGAAAAATGGTACAGATGAACCAGTTTGCAAGGCAGAAATAGAGACACAGTTGTAGAGAACAAACGTATGGATGACAAGGGGGGAAAGCAGAGGTGGTGGTGGGTTGAACTGGGAGATTGGGATTGACATATATACACTAATGTGTATAAAATAGATAACTAATAAGAACCTGCCGTATATTAAAAAAAAGACACACAGAAAATCTAGATGTATAGCATCCCATCTTCCTTCTCTATGCTTATGAATGTCTTACAAGTTTGCCTAGGGCTGTCATTCTCAATGTGTCAGCCCTAAACCTGCAGCATCAGCATCCCTCCCTTGAGAACTTGTCAGAAATGAAAATTCTCAGGTCCTGCCCCAGACCTACTGCATCAGAAACCCTGGGAGTTGAGCCTGACCATTTGTGTTTTAACAAGGCTTCCAGGTGATTCTGATGCACATGAGTGTTTGAAAACTGCTAGACATGTAGATATCTACATGTAATTTGTAAAAATGAGATGGAGTTCAAGTGAGTCAATGGCCAAAGTGCTGAATGCTGTGGAAGAGAAGGTCTCACTAGTTGCCCGGGAAGCACAGGGAGGTCAGTCCTAAGGCTGGGCTGGCTGTTGAACTTGGTCAGCTCTTGTTCTTGAGGTCTTATTGGGTCCAGTGCCTTCTTCCAGTCCCTTTCTCTCACATCACTTCCCTCCCATCTATTATCCACTCCTTCTCCAAGCCTGGGGAATTCTTTTCTAGCTTTGAGAGGATGGAGAGATGGGAGGTGGAGGTATGCATGAGGACAGTTTCCTAGGAATCATCCTATTTTCTTCTGAATCTTTCATCTAGGCTTTTGAAAGTCAAAAGCCAGAAAAAGTCTCTTTTTTTTTTACTTTTCTGCAATCATATTCTTTTTCTCAAGAAATGAGCTTAGAACAGCTGGGATGGGAGGCAAACAGAGGTTAAGTAGGAAGAGAAATATATTGGTTAGTGTCTCAAAATTACAGCAACACACTAAAATGCAAACTCCTGGGTTATTCATATTTCTTCCTAAAATGCCTTGAGCAGACATCTCATCACACACAAATTAGAGATAGCTCTGGGTTGCCGAAAGTTATTTGAGAAGCTCCACCTACATCCTCAGTGGGACAATGCCTCCTCTATCAAGGATCAAGTGTAACTTAAATTTCTTCTTAGAAGTTTATTTTTATGAGTAAAGCTTAGCTCTATTTTTTGGGCATTCATTCCCTAGAATATAAACACTTCCTGGAGAATACGCCTTAGTTTGCCAGATGCTTGCCAGTAACGCCTTTCCTTTCTTTCCATCTCTCCTCTCTCTATTCCTCCCAAAGTGTTGATCTTACGTCTAAACTACTTTCAAATATTCACTGATCACTACAGCCAACATGGATCCCTCCCCTTTCTTACCACCCCAGGACTTAAACACGTTTAAGAATTTGTTCACTTTCAGTTTAGAAATCTCTTTCACACTGCCTTGTTTTATTTTGTTTCAAGTCAGATTGTTTCATGTGTAGACATTTTTTGTTTCCTCCAAAACATTATCTTATAGGAAATGGGAACCACTTCAGTTTGTGATGAAACTGCTTCCTCTATATGACTTCACTAGGATGTGAATGCTAGGTTATTATTTTATATTAAGATGGTGTTATATTATGGGACAGGTGTATATTTAGGACAGGTCACACCCATAACAGGGACCCAAGTGCAGCTGAAAAATAAGGTTTAGTCTAATATTTGTCACTTGGGGAAAGAACATATATATTAGATCAGCACTGATGGTATAGGAGAGAAGAGTGGAGTATTGCTTTGGTCTTGACTTTGAAGGAGGGATGTCAGAGATGTGTGTGTGTGTGTGTGTGTGTGTGTGTGTGTGTGTGTGTGTGTTGTGGTCATGAAGTGTGTTAAAGATAGTATCTGCCACATGGAGGTCTCTACTTAAGGTTGTTTTTGAATGATGCTCAGAGATTTCCTAGGGATCCACAGAAGAGCCTCCTGGGTCTCCCTTGGGGTACAGATAAGTAGTGAGTAAGAGCCTGGAAGAGTGTCCTCCACAGCACTTACTAGAGCAGCTCTGGGGTTTTCTGTTAAGGCTTTGTATAAGATTATGTTTGAAATACAGGTTTTCCTGCTGAAAAAAAATATTAGTGGAGAAAGCCAGTTTTCCTTGTAGTCTAGATTATTTTGATTACTGCATTCTCAATGTTTCTTTCCTTTGTTAATTCTTGGAATTTTGAAAACCTTCGTTGACAGTATCTCAGCTGGGGTATTGGAATAGTTTTGCTCACAATAAGGTCACTCTCAGAGATGACTATGGGGGAGATGGAGAAAACCCAGAGGGCAAGGCCTCCACAGGGAAGGTAAAACCTGGGAGGGGGGCAGAAATAGAGTCATGAATCTCCTTCTCCCCACCCTCCTCTGCACCCCCATTTCTTATTCCAATGCTATGGGAGTTTATTATGAAGATGTTTTTTTTTAAAGTACATTCTTTTCTCCGAGTATCTAGTACAGTACTGGGCACTCAGTAGGTGCTCAATAAATACTTCTCAAATTGAATTAAATTAAGAACCTTGGGGCTGTTAAAAAAAAGAGAAGCTGAAGTCAAGGAGAGAATACAAAAAAGAGAAAGATCATTGAAGATGAACTAGTCTCTCTTTACAGATGGTTTCAAGGAAATACCAAGGTCAGAAATGAAAACCTACCTTCTATCCCAGCTGGATATGGCATTTGGCTTATCTTATTAAGGGCGATATTTTCAAGAATTGTAACACAAAATTGACAAAATGATGCCAAGCTGGGTCCCAGAATTTTGATTTTTGGCTTATTTGCAGGGAGTCAATCGGTGTGATTTCATTTCAGACTCTTTGCCTCTCAGACTGCTCCAGAAAACAGCCTTTAGGCTGTAATTTTATTTTATTTTTTTAAGCTTTAGGAAAATCTCTTCTGGCTTTTCTCAGTAAAGAAATAAAAAATGGAAAGGCATTTTGCAGCAGCAGCAGGACCGGCGGCGGCGGCAGCCACCACTGCCTCAGCTGCCGCCATGCTTCATAAAACTATCCCAAACGGGATGAGCACATTTAGCAGAATGATCAATCCGCTGCTGCCATATCACTTCTATTTATAATCTTGGCAGAGCTACAAATTTCAAGGGTTTTCGGAGACAGAGGGATTCTGCTACACGAAGTGATTTTAGCTCTCCTCTTTTCAGAGTTCGGATTCAGGGGGGTGGAATCTTCCAGCTTCTGAAGGAATTGACGTTCCTGCGGACCCCAACTAGCTTTCTGCTCCTGCTTACAGATGATGACTTGTAATCCCGGCAAGGAGAAGGCTTGAAAGGATCTTTTCTCTAAGGTGCCTTTTTATTTTTTAAGGCATTTATAAGGTAGAGCTGTATTTCATGTATTTTTTAAAATGTTTATCCACAGATAATAACCTTAAATCACCTAAGGGTTTATCTCATGCATCTTTCCGCCTTTCCTCAAATTATTCATCCAATACTGGCCTCTCTGTTAATTAAATGCTATGTCTATGGGGGCATTTCCACTTGAATGATAATTAATCTGTTTTTTCCCAATCCAGCTGCCCATGAACTCTTGGTAGATAAATTGTTTTGTAGCACATATTTGTGGCTGGGCTTGGATAATGATTTCCTGCGGGACTTTAAAAAAAAAAAAAAGGTAAACATCATTCAAAGCATAAGATCTTTTCTCTGCCTTTTTACAACTTGGGAACGTGGGTAGAGGAAGAGCACCGGTTTTGTAACGAAGAGCACCAAAGTACCATGGTGGAAACCCCATTGACCTTTTGGTTAATTTTCATAATGATTTGATATCCTTGCCTGTGTCCCTGGTGGCTTATAAGACATATGGTTTCTGAGACATGTATAACTTAAGAACGGGTTATTTATTTTGGGTTCCAAAGATATGTTAAAATGTGACAAACTTGCTTTTTAATGCACAGAGTCTTCTTTTTCATTTTAATATGCTACTAATACTTTTTGTGAGAGGCAGAATATGTCATTATGGTTAAAAGCTTAGGCTCTGAAATGTATGCTGCATTCAAATACTGATTTTACCACTTGGTGACTATGAGACCTTAGAAGAGTTTTTCACTTCTTTATCCCTTACATGTCTCATCTATAAAGTTGGAATAATGATAATTAACATCTCCCTTATAGGGCTATTGTGAGGATTAATAGCATTTTTTATGTAAAACAAAATAGAATGGTGCCTGGCACACACTAATCATTAGAGTAACTATTAACCAGTATTTTCAAAAGAAAATATTTTAGCATTAAAACAGATTTCCTGGAAAAATTGCAAAAACTTGTCTAGTTTTACACCACATTATCAATTAATTGATAAAAAATTCTCTGCAAGTGCAATTTTAGCTCCAGAACACGAAAACTTCAACAGATGGGTAGTGTGGGCATGAAATTTATAGTTTTAATGAATATGAACCTCAAAGAGAAGAGATATAAGTGTAAATAGCAAAACAGGGGAGAGAATTGCCCACCCAGGTAGGTGAGTGTCTAAAAGTGAACTTTATCCTCACAGTAAAGGAAAAAGGAAGAAATGCCTTGGGATGAAACTCCCATCTGAGTACCTTGCTTACGTGAATCCTATTATTCCATTTATTCTGTTCAGACTTGTCCTCGCCTTACCCTGAGCAAATGTGTTATAAAAAATCATGGAGTTACAGCATCATTAATCATTAGAGAAATCAAAACTACAATGAGATATCATCTCACACCGGTCAGAATGGCCATCATCAAAAAATCTAGAAACAATAAATGCTGGAGAGGGTGTGGAGAAAAGGGAACACTCTTGCACTGTTGGTGGGAATGTAAATTGATACAGCCACTATGGAGAAGAGTATGGAGGTTCCTTAAAAAACTAAAAATAGAACTACCATACGACTCAGCAATCCCACTACTGGGCATATACCCTGAGCAAACCAAAATTCAAAAAGAGTCATGTACCAATATGTTCATGATGTTCAATATGCAGCTCTATTTACAATAGCCAGGACATGGAAGCAACCTAAGTGTCCATCAACAGACGAATGGATAAAGAAGATGTGGCACATATATACGATGGAATATTACTCAGCCATAAAAAGAAACAAAATTGAGTTATTTGTAGTGAGGTGGATGGACGTAGAGTCTGTCATACAAAGTGAAGTAAGTCAGAAAGAGAAAAACAAATACCGTATGCTAACACATATATATATGGAATCTAAGAAAAAAAAAAAAAGGTCATGAAGAACCTAAGGGTAAGATGGGAATAAAGACACAGACCTACTAGAGAATGGACTTGAGGATACGGGGAGGGGGAAGGGTAAGCTGTGACAATGTGAGAGAGTGGCATGGACATATATAGACTACCAAACGTAAAATAGATAGCTAGTGGGAAGCAGCTGCATAGCACAGGGAGATCAGCTCCGGGCTTTGTGACCACCTAGAGGGGTGGGATAGGGAGGGTGGGAGGGAGGGAGACGCAAGAGGGAAGATGTATGGGAACATATGTATATGTATAACTGATTCACTTTGTTATAAAGCAGAAACTAACACACCATTGTAAAGCAATTATACTCCAATAAAGATGTTTTAAAAAAAAATCATGGAGTTAGGAAAAAAAATTTAAAAATCGTTGGCCTTACAATGTCTTCTCCTGATTCAGCGTAAAATTAGCGAAAGTGATATATCAAAACTTCACTACCTGATGCCAATTATGTTTAGAGAACTTTAATCTGGCTTGGTTCTTGATAATAGAATCTGAGTGGGGGAGTTTCCAAACCAAAACGTTAGCATAGTTGCATAATAAATAACTAGAAAGGAAGTCCATCATTTAGGGAAAACTTTCCGATTTAGAGAGAAGCATGTCAACTGGAATTTCTTTTGGAAGGAATTGTCTTCAGTGCCTTAGAAATGCTCTCAGATGGTCACTTTTTTAATGCTCCCAAATTTGCCTGAATTAGGAACCTACAGATGGGCTAGCTAATGTTTATCAAATACTTCTGGTACTTCCGCTGGACACTGTGTTAAGCACCTTCTATGCTGCTTTGTGTGATCCTCTTTGCAACTTTAATATTTTCCCATTTTGAAGCAGAGGAAGCTGAAATTCAGACACACAATTGGGAAGCAGTAAATGGGATTCAAACCCAGGTAGTCCAACTTCAGTCTATGGGCTGTCGGTCTTAACCATTCTATTCTCTTCTATGACCTCACATAAAGTGTTAAAAATACAAAAGTTGATAAGTACCTCTATAGCTTCATTTTAAGATCTAAAAAAAAAAATTTATCCTGTGAGATTTCCATAGATATTACAACAATGCTGACTATTAGACTAAAATGTCAAATAGAAAATATTGCAACATTGGAAAATAATAGGCTCCTCCCCCTATTACTGAGATCATTTTTTTTTCTATTGAAGAAGTGAACAAATCCCGCAGATAAAGCTTGTCCTAAAGGGAGGCATTTCATTGATATTAAGGCTCAACAGTAGCACCTGGAGAAATATCACAGTGAAACCATTGCAGATGCTGGGCACTGCCCTGACCTGATATTTGAAACAGTGAGCTTCACAATCTGCCTAATAATTAAAGCAATTTATCTTCAGGTGGATCTAGGCCATTTTGTTATTTCAACATGAAACTCTTGGGGAATAGAGGTGACTGTAGAGATTCTCTATTGTGCAAACACTAATATGAAAAGTAAGTAGGTGACTCTTTGAGATGCCATCAGCTACTTGGCTATCAGAACTTTGGCTGCTAAAGTGATACCAATACCTCTGGCCAGAAAAGACCCAGACATTGGCAGCAAGGTAAGCGAAGCTTTGCCGCCAACTTGCAGGACCTAGAATGCAGACAAAATGACGATGCTTATACAAATCTTTACCTTGTCCAAAAAATTAAGAAACAAATATGATAAAACAGTGCCTATGAAGGAAGAATTCTGAAATTATATGGCACGCTATTTGAGTACAGGTTTGTTCTGTCCAATTCGATACCCAGGAGACAGTAGTATGTGGCTACTGAGCAATTGAAATGTGGTTACTCGAAATTGAGATGTGCTGCAATTACAAATATAAACCAGATTTAAAGACTTAGTATATAAAATAGCTCCATAACTTTTTAATATTGATTATGCTTTGGAATAATATTTTTGATATACTGTCTTAAATAAAATATATTGTTAAATTCATCTATTTCTCCTTACTTTTAGAATATGGCTACCATAAAATTTAAATTGCATATGTGGCTCACATTGTATTTCTGACAGCAGTGCTGGTAGATAGTCTACACCAGAGGCAGCTGAGGAATGAGACAGCTTCATCCTTCATCATTTAGGAGCCAGCTGGAATATTTTGATGGCTGCACTATCTCCATTGGTTTTGTTTTGAATTTCATTAATTTCTGCTCTTATCTTCATTACATCCTTTCTTCTACTTTCTTTGGGCTTATTCTTTCTACCCCCTAACTGTCAATGGAAACTCTAGCTCATTTACGTTCAGTCTTTTGTGTTTTTAAGTAAATTCATTTAAGGCTAAAATATTGCTTTAGAAATATCTCCCAATTTTGGCATATAGCACTTTTATTACTGTACAGTTTAAATTTTTAAATAGTATTCTCATGTGGTTTTCTCTCTGACTACTAGGTTATTTTATGATACAGAGATGTGGTATAGGTTCTTTGGTATTTCTTGAAATTTCCTTTGTGACCTGCTGTGTGGTCAGTTCTTCTGATAGTTCCATTTGTGCTTGAAAAGAATGTGTATTTTCCTTTTTCTATTCACTATGTGCAGGTTTCTACATATAGTTAAATCTTTTATGTTAGCTCTTTGGGTTGTTCAGATATTTAAAAATCCTTAATACTTTTTTTGTCTGCCTGATGTATCAGTTTCTGAGAGAGGTATGTGAAAATCTCCCACTGTGATCGTAGATTTGTCAATTCCTCCTTATAATTTTGTCATTTTTTTACTTTATGTATTTCACTGCTATGTTGCTAAGTGCATACAATTTCATGACTTTTATTTTCTTGTTGAGTTGTTCTTTTCATCTTATGAATCTACATTTCTGTCAATGCCTCTTGGCTTAAAACTCTATGCTGTTTGATTTGAATATTGCAACACCAACTATCCTTTTTTTATAAAGGTTATATATACTCCATTTATAATTATTATAAAATATTGGGTATATTCTGTACTGTATAATATATCCTTGTAGCTTACTTATTTTATTCACAGAATTTTGTACCTCTTAATCCCATACCCCTATCTTGCCCCTTCCCCCATCCTTCTTCCCACTGGAAACCATTAGTTTGTTCTCTATATCTGTGAGTCTGTTTTGGTTTTGTTATATTCATTCATTTGTTTTATTATTTAGATTTTACATTTAAGTGACATCATACAGTATTTGTGTTTCTCTGTCTGACTTATTTCACTAAGCATAATACCCTCCAAGTCGATCCATGTTGTTGCAAATGGTAACATTTCATTCTTTTTTATTGCTGAGTAGTATTCCACTGTGTGTGTGTGTGTGTGTGTGTGTGTGTGTGTGTGTGTGTGTGTATCACATCTTCTTTATTCATTCTTCTGATGATGGAAAGTTAGGTTCCTTCCATATCTTGGCTATTGTAAATAATGCTGCTATGAACATTGAGGTTCATGTGTCTTCTCAAGTTAATGCTTTCATTTTCTTTGGATATGTACCCCAGAGTGGAATTCTGGATTATGTGGTAGTTTTATTTTTAGTTTTTTCAGGAAGCTGCATACTGTTTTCCACAGTGGCTGTACCAATTTACATTCCTACCAACAGTACCCAAGGGTTCCCTTTTTTCCACATCCTTGCCAACATTTGTTATATGTGTTATTTTTGATGACAGCCATTCTGATAGGTGTAAGGCGATTGTGGTTTTGATTTGCATTTTCCTGATGATTAATGTTGTTGAGCATCCTTTCATGTGCCTCTTGGCCATCTATATGTCTTTTTTGGAAAAATGTCTATTCAGGTCTTCTGCCCATTTTTTTTTTAACATCTTTATTGGAGTATAATTGCTTTACAATGGTGTGTTAGTTTCTGCCTTATAACAAAGTGAATCAGTTATACATATACATATGTCCCCATATCTCTTCCCTCTTGCGTCTCCCTCCCACCCTCCCTATCCCACCCATCTAGGTGGTCACAAAGCACCGAGCTGATCTCCCTGTGCTATGCGGCTGCTTCCCACTAGCTATCTATTTTACGTTTGGTAGTGTATATATGTCCATGCCGCTCTCTCACTTTGTCACAGCTTACCCTCCCCGCTCCCCATATCCTCAAGTCCATTCTCTAGTAAGTCTGCATCTTTATTCCCATCTTGCCCCTAGGTTCTTCTGACCACTTTTTTTTCTTTTTTTCTTTTTTTTTAGATTCCATATATATGTGTTAGCATACGGTATTTGTTTTTCTCTTTCTGAGTGCCCATTTTTTAATCAGGCTGTTTATTTTTTGTTTGTTTGTTTTTTGTTTTTGATGTTGAATTGTATGAGCTCTTTATGTATTTTGAATTTTAACCCCTTACTGATCATATCATTTGCAAATATGTTCTCCAAGTTAGTAGGTTGTCTTTTTGTTTTGTCTGTGGTTTCCCTTGCTGTGCAAAAGCCTTTAAGTTTAATTAAGTCCTGTGTGTTTATTTTTGCTTTTGTTTCCTTTGCCTTAGGACAGCGGTCCCCAACCTTTTTGACACCAGGAACCTGTTTTGTTGAAGACAATTTTTCCACACACAGGGAGTCGGGGAGGGGAATGGTTCAGGCAGTAATGCTAGTAATGGGGGGTATGGTTCAGGTGGTAATGAGGAGCAGCAGATGAAGCTTCGCGTGCTCACCTGCTGCTCACCTCCTGCTGTGTGGCCCAGTTCCTAACAGGCCATGGTCCGTGGCCCAGGGTTAGGGACTCTTGCCTTAGGGGACAGATTCAAAAAAAATATTGCTACAATTTATGTAAAAGAGTATTCTGCCTATGTTTTCTTCTAGGAGTTTTACGGTTTCTGGTCTTTCATGTATGTCTTCAATACCAGCTATCTTTTCATTAATGTTTACTTAGTGAGTATTTGTTCATCTCTTCCTGTATCATTACAGTTTGCTTATATCTCTTAAAAATTTTCTGGATGTTATTCTCTTTGTATAAAATCCATTTTGAGATGATTTTAATCTTCTTGTGTCTATTGTGATTATTAATGTATTAGTGCCTATTTGCACTATCTAGTTTTATGTTTCTGTGTTTTTTCTCTTTTCTTGATTTTTGTTTAATTGACCAAATCTTCTTTATTCCTTTTACTTCCTCTCAACTCATTTGGTAATTACACATTTGGCTTTTATTCTTTTTAGTAGTATTCCTTAAGTTCTTAACATGTATACCTGACTTAACTAATATAAATTTATCCAAATTCTCTATCTTCCTCTTGAACAATATATTCCAAATTATCATCTAGTGTTTAATTTTTTCTTGCATCAAAGCCGCCATGTTAGTTAATATTATCATTGTTTTGTATCTGAAGTTCATTTAGATTTACAAACATGCTTACCAGCTTCTTTTCCTCATCATTATTTCCTGCATCCACTCTTTTCTTCTAGAGTTACTATTATTCTTGCTGAATGTTATTTAGTAATTTTTTTCAGTAAGCTTCTATGGGTAGTAAACTCTTTCAGTCTTTATATTTATTTCTCTTCATTTGACAGAGTTTAATTGGTAGATAGTAATTTTCCTTTACCACTTTGAAAATATTACTACTTCATTGCACTCCAGCAGCTTTTGTCACCAGTGAGACATCTTCTGTCGGTCTATGTTTTCTCTATGCACTCATGGAATGACATTTTGAACCCCTCTGCTTGTGCCTATTAAGTTCTATATCCGTTGAGGGTATAAACTATGAGCTGCTTTGGTTGAAGCTCCTATTCAATTCTCTGACTTTGTCTCCTTTTTTCATGCTCAGAGATTTCACACTCTGAATTTGAAATTTTACTGTGTGTCCAAATTTTGTCTTTTGTTTAATTTTTTCATGAGGGAGAGTCCTTCTCTGTCACTTTAGTCTGCCATATTGACTTGACAATCTTAGTGATCTGCTTATTACTCTACATCCCATAGTCTGTGGAGGTGCCAACCTGACAGAATGGTCTTGGCTCTAATGTCTGCAAGTTAGAGTCATGGAGAACTAATGCTAAAGATCTAGGACTCAGGGTACATAGACTTGCCAAGAACACTCATGATACCCTGCACCCCCATGTTCTGCACTCAGCCTCTTACTCCTGTGCTCCCTTCACCTTGGCAGTCTGCTCTCTTAGACAGAATTCCATTTCACATGCCCCGGGTCTGGCATTCCTATCACAGGCTCTACACTGGGTCCCTGGGACATGCTGTTTGACCCAGTGCTGGGCAGTAGTGTATTTATATCCCAGCTGTAGCCCTCTCTGTGCTGCCATAGGCTGCTTGAAGTTTATCAGATGAGTCTGGTTCCAGTCTACTAAGCCTTCTATATTCAAGGACCTGACATCTCTGAGAGGTCCTGTTGAAGCCCTCAGCTCTAGTCCTGGAGAGAAGTGTCAGCAACCCCTTTATCTGGGGAAGCAGAGGGTGATAGGGACTCACAGCTCAGCTTTTGTCAGAGAAAACCTCGCAAAATTCCCTCTCTCTACTCTTTGCCCTTTCATAATCTTCCTATAGGCCATTAAATGAAATTTTCCGCACCACTTACTTTAACATTTTCACATGATTTCACTTCCTCATGCTTTTAATTCTCTCCTCTTTACTCATGCTAACCAATACTCTGGTGTTTTATATCTGGGTTCAGGTATCTATTAGATTTTGTTTATTCTAGTAACAGTAACTAGTGAGTTAGTAAGGATTTCTAAAATTTTTATCATTTTCATGAGATTTTCCTTTAATATTTGTTATTATGGAATATTTTCCTCTTCAGAAAAGTGGAAGTGTGTATGATCTGTGGTCATGTATGTGGAACATGGTAAAAAAAATTTGAGTGGAGATTTTTCTGGGAACAGAAATGACTTTTGTAGTGGTCATAAATGTTAATCTTCACTTTGATAGATTATCTTTCACATGGTAGGCACTACGTAAATATTATTGAATAAATGAGTGAGAAAGAAGCAATTCAAAATCTGTAACACCTGCCCTTGAATTACAGAAATACTGGAAAATGTTGAAGGGATTGTTACCTCTCACCTTTCAAAGAGGAACAAGAACTTTTTGGTGTGCTTTTTCTGAGTTCCAATAGCATTCTCTTTGGTGTTCTTAAAGCATTTTACCTCTGGTTGCTATGGTGGTTTATCTGCCATTATCTTTCCTGAATTTGTACTATTATCTTACTTTAAAATGCTTTTCAAGGATGCTTGCAGGTTACTTCGATATGGTGGGACTGGATGAAATTTAAGGTCTCTTACAACCTAGAGATTCTGTGATTTCTTTCAGAATTCTGACATCACCTATTCTCTTCTCACTAGTGGTCCAGCAGAGGTTCATTATGCAGGGCAGAGCTTGTGAGCCCGTGGAGGGATTACTTACCCAGGCATCTTCACTGGCAATGATATACTGCCATATGGCTAAGCATAGCATACAGGTGTCACAGAGGAAATCTTCTAGAAGCTGTTATGGCTTCACAAAGCCAGTTCCCAACTTGCTTTGGAAAACTGTGTACTTCATAAGGAAAGCTAGATTTTGGTCTACTTGTGTTAAGGAACATGAATTATTTAGAATGATATGGGATATATCTACATGAAGGAACATTTTGTTTCTTTTTAGCATTAAGCATAATAGTATATTGAAGAAAATATCAGGTATAGGCTTTTATATTTTAAAAATTACAGTTGTGTCTCTTGGTAGCCATGGGGGATTGGTTCTGGGAGCCCCCGTGGATGCTCAAGTTCCTTATAAAAGGTGGCATAGTATTTACATATAACCTACACACATCCTCTCGTATACTTAAACTCATCTCTAGACTGCTTATAGTACCTAATATGGTGTAAGTGCTATGTAAACTGTTGTACATACAATGTAAATGCTATGTAAATAGTTGCTGGTGCAGCAAAAGTTTTACTTTTTGGAACTTTCTGGGGTTTTCTCCCCGAATATTTTTTATTTTTGGTTGGTTGAATCTGTGGATGTGGAACCTGTGGATACAGAGGGCCGACTGTATTCTCCCTGAGAGTTGACATTTTTGACCCAAGTTTGTTACAGCTTTCCATCTGTCTGCATATGGAAAAAAAAACACATGATAGTAATAGGACTTTTTTTTTTTTTCTTTGCGGTATGTGGGCCTCTCACTGTTGTGGCCTCTCCCGTTCAGGAGCACAGGCTCCGGACGCGCAGGCTCAATGGCCATGGCTCACGGGCCCAGCCGCTCCGCGGCATGTGGGATCTTCCCGGACCGGGGCGCAAACCCGTGTGCCCTGCATCGTCAGGCAGACTCTCAACCACTGCGCCACCAGGAAGCCCAGTAATAGGACTTTTGAGTTCCATTTGTTAACTAATCAGTGACTGTATATCAACTTGTTTGAGTTCTTTGTGACTAATTTTCTCTATAATGAGGAGTGTGCTTTCTGTTCCACAAAGCTCTACGTATTATTTAGTGATAAAATGGGTTTTAAAAAGGCAATGTGTTTGAAGATAAGATAATGCTAAGAGGTATTATCTTTTCTCTTAGCTTCTATACATGTTTAAGTACTTGTGATTGAATTCAGTAAATAGGAAACAGTAATATGTACACCCACATTCTAAATGATTGAGAAATAATTTGATAAACAAGACCATATTTAGCAAAGCATTTTAATTTGAGGAAGAAACTGAACAAAGAAAATAAAAAGAACATCAATAATGCTGAACTTCAGTGAACTGTATTTGTTAGCATCTATATTGTTTTGCCAGTTAATAAAGAGATAATATCTTGTATTCTGCAGAATAACTGTTATCTATGTTTCCATTTATGAATACATTCTACAAATATCATTCTGAATTCCTCAAAGCAGAGAGCGTTGATGCCAAATGATTGAGGGCACTAACCTTACCAGATCTATATGTATGTACACATATGGATGGATAAATGTATTTGGTTGTGGTACGTCTGAGACTGTTTGAGACCGGCTGCTGGGAATCAACAGTGAGTTGTATGTGTACACATTCGAATATAACTAGTAGAAATAAGATGGGTTGAAGTGAAAACTATTCAAAAGAAAATCTCCTGGAATGAATTATGTTATGTAGTCTGGTAGAAGCAATTGAATAGATTGTGGCTTCTGAGAAAAATACAACAGAAATACTACAAGGAGATCCTCCCAAGGACATTTTAGTGACCTATGGTATGGAAGAGCTCACTATAAACAGACCTGCCAAGTAGCCTCTTCAACTTATGGTTCACATTTTCATAAGAAAGAGCCAGCTAGCTAGTCAAAAAAGGGTGGCAGTAATTGCATTCTCTGTCAGTGTGAGAATAAGACAATGAAAACTAGGATAACTTAAGAAAGGCAGAGCTCACTTTGCACATTCTGAAACCTCTTAGTTTGAAGTCAAAACTAAACATCTCGTTTCCTTTGGAAGCCAGAAACAAGCTTTTTTTTGTTTTTTGTTTTTCCTTTATAAAAGAGCATTATCTCCTTTAAAGAAAAATAAAGCAATGCTGTTTATGTGTTTAATGCTTAAAAAAAGAAAGGCTGGCAGTTGCCAGAATGATGGGACAATGGGTAAAGAGCAGACCCAAAGATTTCCTTCCCTCTCTGGGCCTCCACCTGCAGGTTTCGCCCAGAAAGAATGCAGACGCCAATCAGAGCTGGGGGGGGTGGAGCTCTGGAAAGCTATCTCCTGCTCTTTCAGAGTTTGGATCCCAGGAGGTAGACTGACAGCCCCACTCTGGCCCACTGGCTATTTCTGGAAAGACTCCAGGAATCTCTTTAAGTCGCATTATTCACCAGCCAAAGATCTTGACAATAAATCTTTCCTTGACCTGGGGGCGGGGTGTAGAACCAGGAGTGAATTATCTGTAGGAACACAGACATTTCTGCCTGCCTCCTGAGAGGTGCTGTGCTTGAAATCCCAGCCACATTTTGGGGCCAAGCCCTGGTGATTCACCTGCCACCTCTGGGAAGAACATGGCCCAGTCTCCTCCCAGCATGGCCTGTTTATTCCAGAAGGAGCCACCATGTCTTCCTGGTTCAGCCAACCTTCCCTTACAAATCTACAAATCTGTTCTGTTTGGAGGAAAGCATTCTAGGCAGGCAAGGGACAAGAAAAATCACTGAGATTCTTGCTTCTCCGCATGAGGCTAAAAGTCTTCCACTGGCAGCAGGAGAATCGCCACTCCCAGCCTGGAGGGTTTTGCTCAGGTTGATTGCCAAATGCATGGGTGAAAAATAAAGTCACCTTACATGGTTTTTAAACCGAAGTAAAGTTTGTTATTTAAATACTAATGATGTTACTTCATTGTTATCTAAATAGAGTGATCGTAATTGAGATATTGTTAGCTGTCCTCATAAATACAGGGTTTAAGTATCTATCTTGGATGAGGAAGGAAATGGGGTTTTGTTTCCCAGAGGGAATATGGGGATGCAGTGAGGGGCAGTAGGAAAAACACTGGCCTTGGAGGTTGGTTTGGGTTTGAGAATAGGCCCAGCCACACCTGGGCTGTTTGGCTTTGGCCAAGTTACTTTCTGAGTAAACGTCCTGAACTCCATCCCTTCCTCTGTAAAATGGGGCTAATAATACCTAGGTCAGAGGGTTGCTGTGAAGTTGAAATAAATGAATCACCTAAGACAGGACCTGGTACATAGAAACTGGTCAAGAAATTGTGACTAAATACTATTAAGGTGGAAGACATAAAAGTGTTAAAAATACAAGGATTTAAATATCAACAGGTGTTATCAGGGCTATGAGATTATGAGAAACTTTCCATTTTCTCCTTTATTAAAAAACAAGATCAATGAAGTTTATGACACTGATTTTCTACATGTAGTGCATCTGTATTTATCTATGTCTATCCCTCTGTCTCTCTACCATGCATATATAGATTTGAATGCATGCATTATTTGGGCTGAAATGAGTTCTTCTCTGGAGATCTAACTGGGACACCAGCAATGACACTCCTGCATGCAGAGGGGACAGTGGTATGGGCTTCAGGGATCTTGAGACTGGTTGGGGTATTCCCTCCAAGTTAGCTGAGGAGCTTTTGGCTTGGTTCAGTTTTTTCCTTCCTAAAACGCTGCGATCGGAGGGCATGATTATGAAAGTATGTGCTCTGAAGCGATGTGATTCTATTCGAGAGAACAAACAATCGCTTCTACCCTTCCAAATCCTACTCTCGAGTCCCTGGGTGGAGGGAGAATGTATACTTTGGACTGAGTTTCACATGGAGAAAATTATTCCTTGCAAACTTCCTGTCTCCAGGCTGATGGGAAAGGAAGAGGAAGATCTTGTAGTGTTACTCTGAAGTTTCTGATTCTCAGGGTCGTTCATAATCACACAGCTGTAACTGTAGGTATTTGGTCAATGAGTCTCCATATTGACATCTACCTGGTTAAGGTTGATTCTGCCCACTTTGTTAAGTGGATGCCTGCTCTGCTCTTCCACTGAACTAATAAATCATGAATACTTTCCTTAGCCATTTAAAAGTCATTTCCTCTCATTTTCCCTGGGCACCAGACGCAATCTTGTGTGTGTGTGTGTGTGCGTGCCTGTGTGTGTTTTGATTGCTGCCTTCAAAAATAGCATATGATAGCAAACAACTGCTTAGAGATTTTCAAGCCAAAATTTATCAACAACCTAAACTCTAGCAGTGTATTCATCAAAAGGCAAACATGTATACCTTGTATTACTTGACCTTTCCAAGTCACCTACTTCTTATTATATCTTTTATTTCATATTCAACTTCTTATTTGAAATTCAAACATCTTATTATAATCATGTGTGTGCTCTCTGAACTAAAGTGGAACATTCTAAAAACTGGTGTTTCACGTATAAAAATTGCCTTTACAATAATTCATCTATTCAACAAATATTTATTGAGTGCCAAGTGTAACACAGTTTTCTAGATCTTGCGGAAATATCAGTGAGCAAGGGAGAGGATAATGTCTGCCCTCATGGAGCTTAGAATTTGTGTGTCTGTGGGAGGGGAGGGAGGGAGACCAACAGACAACAAATAACTAACATTGTATATTAGGCTGTGATGGGTGTCATGGAGAAAAACCAGGGCAGGAGGTTGGCAGGTTCTAAGACTGTATGTGTGTCTTGTAGGGAAGGGGTTCAAATTTAATTAAGATTATCAGGCGAGACCCTGCTGTCAGGGTGACTTTCGAATAAAGATCTGAAGGAGGTAAGGGTGTGAGCATGAGGGTAACTGGTGAAAAAGCCTCCTACTGAGAAGGGCTGGCAAGTGCAAAGACCCCAAGGCTGGAGCTGCTTGGGCCAGTTGGGGAACAATGAAGCCCTCCATGTAGAATGGCATAAGTTAGGTAGGAGATAAGGTCAGAGAGAAAAGATAGCCAGGTTAGAAATACACAAGTATTCTAAAGAGGAGGAAATGACCAATTAGTATGATTATTGGGTACAGGGACAACATCCACAGACAAAACAGTTGAAAAACTCCTGCTCCTGGACTTGACATTCCAGTGAGGGGAGACAGTGCAAAAACCAAAGAAGTGAATTGGATAGTATGCTAGAAGGTGATCAGTGCAATGGGAAAGCAATGGACTGGGAATGCTGGAGTGGGGTGTGTGAGTTCTTAGTTACCTAAAACACTGTTCCTGAGAACAACCTTAGACTGTAAACTTCTCAAGACTGGAGGCTACACTGCTGGTTCTTTTATGTATTATCCAATTCTGAGCACATCGTGGGTAACTAATATAAAAATCATTACAACTCATCCTGCTAAATAATATTCATTCAACAAACATGTTTTGGTTATGTTCTGCATACCAGGGACTGGAATAGGTGAGCAAAAAGAGACATCACCTGGCTTCATGGAGTTTACAGTTTGATGGTGGGAATAACATCAAGCAAATAACCACATAAATATATGTAACCTTGTCATATTGCAATAGTGATGGTGCTATAAACAGAGGCATTCGATTTTAGGAAAGCATATAATATGGAGATGAGTGACAAAACATTGTTCTGCCTTCAATATTTTAGTAGTAACATTGGCTTTCCCAAGCAAATTGGCTTTTTTGTAGTGATGGTGAAATAGGAGCTAGAAATAGTGAAAATTTTTCTCATCCTGTTTAAAAATACATTGGAAACTACTCTTCTGAGAGGCAGTGATAGCGTCTCCAGAATTGCCTTGCAGAATTTGCTCAGTTGAAATCTGTCTGAACGTGATAGCTTCTTGCCAGTGTAGTTTGAACCACGTGGCAAAGAGGAGGTTCTAAGCTAAAGCTGGGTAACCTTAAGACATGTTCAGGAAAAGGCCACGGTTCGGTGGGTGTTCTTTAGGGTGAGGCCCTTAACAGATTCTGGAATGGACGTGAGATGCTAGTCAGGGTTCCGTTCTTTCTACGAGACCAGCAAGTCTGACTCCAACCCAATAACTCGCTTTAGATAAACCTTTTTTCAGCTTTGTTTGAAGGATGTGACTGTTGGCCATTCTTTACTGGCCATTACCTTAGATGGCTAGTGATATGGTCCAACCATTGAACCAGAAATACATTCGTTCACTAGCAGCAATGATGTATTTTTCTGCATGACGCCTGTCCTTGGCGAAGGGTGCTTCAGCTGCTCCCTTCGCTGCCTTGCTGTCAATTTGATAAACGGATAGGCTTCCTTCCCAGCAGGGTTGGTGTGGCTCCAAGTTGCAGGGCTGCCCTCTTCAGCCGCCTGCAGGCCATTGTTCCTGCCTCCTGTGAGCTCACAGAGCCCATTCCGGGTGCACCGGGTCATCCCCCAAAATGCTCAGGCTGACAGTGTCAGACCAGTACAAGGAGAAAATAAAGTTTTGTTCTGTTCTGTTAAATGTCTCTGCCAAACTCTACAAAGACATGCTGCCAGAAGAATAAAAGGAAAGTTAATTCTGTCCATTGCACAGAGCTATTTTGAAAATTTACTGCTGGCACCTTGCAGCAGATACATTTGTTTATTTTAGCTTTTCCTTCAGGCAATTTATGGAACTCAATGGTGATTCCTTCATGTGTTGGATTTTTAAAAGGGATAAAAGAGCAAAAGAGTGTATTGATGAGCACAGTTTTTTAGTGGTAAAGAGAGTGAAACAGGGTATGCCAGATCAGGAAGACCAAAGAAAGGTTAGCCAGAGAAAACCAGCCCTGTCCAAGCGTTTCTGCAGAATTGATAGCATGAGCTTTGGGGAACAGACACACTGTGGCTGGATGGTATTATTCCAGGTGCTTCTCTTACGTATATGCTCTTTTGTTCTCTACTTTAGGGAAAACCGTAACAGTAGTAGTTATACGTTATGGAGCACATCTTCCACAGTAATTATGTCCTCCCTCCACACTCCCAGTGATGCTTCTGTGGGGAAGGTGAGGATTTTACGAAAGGGGAAACTTAGGCTCAAGGAGATCCAGTCCCTGGGTCTAGTTTATACAGCTAATGGTGGTAGCAGGGATTTGTTCTAGAGCCTTGTTACTTAAAGAAGGAAATAAAATGTAAGGAAAATTACAATTTAAAATTTTAAAACTTAAAACATTTTTAAAAAGTAAGAAGTTGAAAATTTTCCATTGTGAAAAACAGAAGGCTTCGCTACAAAAATAAAGCATATTGAAAAAGCGGGAAGATAAAGCTTAAGCTAGGGGGAAGAAGCACAGATTTTTTTTCTATCGTTATTATTTTTTAAACTCTATCTATGCCATATGTTATATATGCACTCTTTTGCTTGTATGTGTGTTTCATGATGACAAGAAATAACAGGTAAGGAAGAGAACAAATTGGTTTTTAATACTTACCCTATCCCTGGCACTGTGGTAGCACATGAAATAGGTACTTATGTTTTTAATATTAGACTTCTTCTATTTTAAGAATTTTCTTAACCATTATAAAAGTTAATGATACATCATCATTATAGCTAGATTTCTGTCCATTTTACGGATTTCAGTACTTACCATTATTTCTTATATACCATGTATTCCATTTCCTTGAGTTATTTTTGCAGTTTCCTCTGGTTAGAGATTTCCTGTTGTGGGACTTTCTGAGATCCCTACATATTTGAAAATGTCTGTCTCTTGCTGTCACACAAGGATAGGTTGGCTATAGAATCTTAGAGTCACATTCTTCTTGCTTGGAAACATTACTATTTTCTAGTTTTTAGTGTTACAGATGAGATTTTTCAATATCAGTCTGATTTCTTTTTCTTTTCCAGGTGGCCTGTTGTTATTATTGTTATTTTCTGCCTGGAAGCTTGAAGAATTTTATTTTTATCCTTGGGCTTTAGAAAAATTACCAGGATATATTTAAGTTCTTGTACTTTTTCCCCCCAATATTCTACCCCAGCTCTAGGCTATTTCATTAGATATTCACAATAATACTCTTGGAGGTTGTCACAATAATACTTTGGGGGTTCTTCCAAAAAGCAGAGCCTGAGACAATGACTTAGTGTGGGTAGTTGATTTGGGGAAGTAATCACAGGGAACAAGACTGAGGGTGCTGGGAAGAGTGAAATGGGGGAGGAGGGAAAGCTAATCTCAGGGTACAGTATTGAGTTGGTTACCAACCTGGAGAACTAGGGCTCAATTTGCCTGGGTGCCTTTTGCGGAACTGTGTAGGCTCTGCCTCAGGCTTATCCACCTGAAACAGGAGAAGGAAACTATTTATCCACCAGCTTCCTTTCCCCCCTTGGCCAAAGGTTGCTCCAGAGGGTGTTAACTTCCTTGTATTTCCTGGTTGGAGCATTTATCTCCAGAATCTGGATCTCTTAGTTGCTTTACGTTTGTTAGGCTGTTTGCTGGAATTGCATGGAAGCATCAGGAGAAGCCCCAGTGAACATCCTAGGTTAGATCTGTATTCCTTCATGCCACCATTGTGTAGCAAATATCGAATTAAAAAAAGGTAAAAACATTTTTTATACAATTTTTAAAGGTGACTTTCCATTTACAGTTATTACAAAATATTGGCTCTATTCCTCGTGTTGTACAATACATCCTTGAGCCTCTCTTACACCCAGTAGTTTGTACCTCCCACTTCCCCACCCCTACGTGGCCTCTCCCCCTCCCCACTGGCAACCACTAGTTTGTTCTCTGTATCTGTGAGTCTGCTTCTTTTATGTTATGTTCACTAGTCTGTTGTATTTTTAGATTCCACATATCAGTGATATCATCCAGAAATACCAAATTTCTTGATGGTAATCAGAGTCAGTTGCCCTACCAGTGTGGGCAACTTCTTTTCCATTCTTTTCTTGTGGGTCCATCCATTTGAGAGGCCCCAAATGACAAAATACATAGTAATCATAGCTTTAAATTCAGTGGAACTCTTTCTGCCTTTCTGTGTCTACCCTCCTCTTCACCCCTAGTGCCAGGACTCAGGGCTTTTTTTTTTTTTTTTTTTTTTTTTTTTGCGGTATGTGGGCCTCTCACTGTTGTGGCCTCTCCTGTCGCGGAGCACAGGCTCAGCAGCCATGGCTCACGGGCCCAGCCGCTCCATGGCATGTGGGATCTTCCCGGACCGGGGCACGAACCCCCGTCCCCTGCATCGGCAGGCGGACTCTCAACCACTGTGCCACCAGGGAAGCCCTGGACTCAGGGTTTTTAATTCAGCAGAGCCTAAGGACCTAGGGACAGGAAGCACATATTCTGAAAGTGGGTCACTAGGAGTGGTAACGCAAGGGGACAATCCTACTTCCACCTTCTGTTTTTCAGGCCCTTGTATTCTAGTTACATGTCACCACATGTTGGCTTCACTGCACATAGAGAATCCTGGAGGACAGCGTCCAACCTTGCTGGATGTGGTCCCCAAGCTGGCTTCCTAGCTGGGCACTTAATAGGTGATTCTATCATTCTACTAGACTGGCTTCTTCAGAGTGTTGTGGTGTATGGTAGGGTCTGAGGATTCTCTCTCCACCCACTCATTTCATTTACCTTCACTGTAAAACATGTCCCTTGATCTGAGGCAATGTCATTGGGATCCTATGTTGTAAACTGTACACTCTTCAAGCCCTCAGATGATGCTAGCTGAGAAGCCTTGGATAGGAAAAGCAAACTCATAATCAAAGCAAGTGTAAGGATGTATTACTGCCCTTCTAGGATGTCACCCATTTGTCACCACGTAGTTGACCTCCTTGAGAGATGTTTCTATATTGAGGCACCATATTGCAGACCTGCAGCTGGCATCTTAGGAGTTCAGCAGTGGCAGTAGTTACATCTGTCTTAGTGGGAGAGAGCCCATCCTTGCCCCCAAGGCTGCCTCATTCATGGGACTACTGTGGTAGCACTGGGGTGGCTGAGGTCAGAAGCTGACTGATATGCACTGGACAAGTGAGCCTATTCACCAGATTGTCCAGAACCTCTCTGAACACTCTAGAATGTTCCTGGTGGCCATTAACACAGGACACAAATACCCATATATGCTTTGGTCCCTCTGCCAAAGATTCATCCATAAACCTGTTTCTCAAACTTCCTTGTCTCTAAGCCTCTAATTGTGTTCGTTTCAGGATCTTGACCAATCAACAAAGCCCTCTGTCAGCCCACAAGGCTGTGTATATCTGTGTTTTAGGCAGTTTCTCCCTGCATACAAGGTATATAACCAAGTGTGTTGCTCAGAGTTATACCTGCTGGGAAAACTTCCCTTTTCCACTTACCTTCAAGGTCACCTTTGAGTGGGGCTGTATTGTGCATTTTCAGCTATCATAAATGCATTGCACGAATCCATCTGTGAACCAGGCTCAAATATTTCCTCCTCCGTAAGTTGGTCATAGGGAAGCCTCCACGAGAGTGTGGGTGTAGCTGAAGGAAGGCATCAGTGCAACAGAGGAAAGTCATGAGGAAGTCGAGGCCACATGCTTATGCAACTTACTTGTGCTCTCTGGACCTGCTCAATCCAGTCCTGCATGTAATGCACTATTTACGTCATACTGTGGTTTGCTCCTGTTCCTGGATAGCCTTATGACTTTGTGGATCTCATAATCTCACTCACCATAGGCAGCTCCAGGTGCTTAGTCACTCTTGATGTCCTAGTCTCTACTAGGGCTCAAAAGCATGCCAGGAGCTGCTTTCAAAATGGCGAGAAGTTCTATATCTTCGAAGGTTTGACCTTGCTCCAGAACCCAGGGTCTGTGCTGGGACTCTTATACTGAGGCTTTTCTTTTTTTTGAAAGAAAAATTTATTGTACATTTAACATAATACAGAATAGTGTTCCCTGAGATTGGGGAACAATACGATTACACGTGAACGCGTACACTTAAAGACAGTCAAGGATAACAGAATTGAGATCTCAAGATGGCCTTATTGTTCATCTAGCCTGATCCCTTCACTTTAAAAGAGACGTAAGACTGAGAGACTCAAAGTAGGGTATGTGCAACAAAACAACCTGGACCAGAACCTGACCCTTTGTCCAAGGTGCTTTTTCCTCCTCTACACAAAATGCATATGCGCATTGATGCAGCCATTCATTCATTCAACAGATATTTACTTAGTGCTACTATGAGGCAGAAACTGCAAGGTATGAGATAAATATCAGGAAGAATACTCCCTGTGTAGAAAAGGAAGCTCAAACTCAGTAGTCTTCAGGACTATGCAGATAAAAGTAGGCTGGGTGGATGTAAGACAGAGGAAATGGAGGTGCCCATGGCAGACTAGAGAGTGCATGCTCCTGCTAAAGGCATTCACTGGCTTCGTTTTTTGATGTTTAATTTAAACACTGTGCTGGTCCAATCAAATAGCGGAAAACATAATTGGATTTAGCCATTTGGTATCAGTTCTCAACCCCTAACTACAGTTACAGCTTTGATTTTGCTACCAGGGCTGAGATATCTGGGCTAACTCTGGTTCCTTAACATGATACAATGTATATGTAATTTAAGTATATTTGCGAAGAATTAAGTATAAATTCAGTTATTCCTGAGCACTAATGGCTTCAACTAAAGCAGATCATTTTATTTTTAAACATGCAAACAAATCCATTCATCTAGATGCCAAATCTGTGTACAAGTAGATAAGATTTTCACTGTTTTTTCCAGCAAGGTCATATTGAGGTTTGACAGAGACTGTATACAGCGTCCTAATGCACTATCCATCTTCTAGGTCATACTGCCTGAGCATCAGGGCAGCTTGGACTGCAGTCTGGACCTGCTATAGGGTCCTTTCCTGTTCTGGGCAGCATATACCACACCTTGGTATATGGCAGCCTTTCAAGACACCAATAAATGGTTCACAGTGTATGACTGTGTATGGTGTGTGTTGACACCAGTATTCAAATAAGCCTGCCACGCGCAGTGCCTCTTTATTAGCGATAGGACGTGTGTAGGTCAACAATTTGTCATTTATATTAAAAAATTTCCCACATGTTCCCGTTCATTGGATCTTTAAAAACATCATCCCTGTGGTGGGTCCTTGAAACTTTGAGGGTTTTATCATCTACCGTCTAGCATGTATGTGTCTTACCAGGACAATCTAAATACTTGCTGCCTCCTGATCACCAGGTCCGATCACCATGGCACCATCAGCGTTGTCAACCAGCAATCATGCAGGTTCTGTGCAATATCAAGACGATCAAGGTCTCTGTGGACTATATTGTGACAGAGAACAGATTTAACCTGGTTCTGGGGTAAGACAGACAATGAATACTGTGGACTTTTCTACTTAACAGCAAACTGCTTTTGATCCTTATTATTTATGGGGATTGAGAAAAAAATACATTTTTCTGCTCAAAAGTGCCAGAAGCTGTGATAATCTGTTCTAGGAAAATACCACACCTGGTATAGCAGTTGTGATTGTGACGACCGCTTGTTTATGTTTATTTTGGTCCATCGTCATTCACCATGATCTCTGTCATCTTTGCAGTGGCCAAATAGGTGAACTGAAGGGGGTATCCTTGTATCCTCCAAATCTTTGATAGTGGTGCTAATTTCTGAAATTCCGTCTGTGACATAATACTGCAGATTTAGGGACTTCCTCTTGCCCCTTGCAAACACTGTTGCCCTTATACCTTTGGCCAAAGAACAAATCTTGATGGCACTGGGGGAATGGGCAATAACTGCACAGATGGTCTGTGGACCCATTGGACCACTCTGGGATGGATGTGGGCCGGGAGTCCACTCATTATCCGGCTTACATGAGCCTTCTCTAATGAAGGGTCCAGTGGCATTTTAGATTTCTTGCTATCAGAGTCAACTCAGACCCTGTGCCTAACAGTCCCTTGAATGGTCTGGGTATTCTTCTTTCCCCAGTACATACTTACTCTGGTAACTAATTTCAGATTCCTTTGGGAATCAGGGAATATTTACTACATATAATTACAGTGGTATTTCAGAATTCTTCCTTGAGGGGACCTAGCCTCTTCATTAGTCGGTGAGCTCTGGTTCTGAGACTGAGCTCAGGGTCTGAGAATTGATTTAGATCTAGAAAATGAGTGAGTGTGTGATTTTTTCCATCATGGTGGCTGACACCAGTCTTTTGCTTGCTAAATTTCAATTTCTGGTTACACAGATGACACAGAACTCTAGTTGGCTGCCCATCCATCTTGCTCCCATGATCTATTAACAATTCCCACAGATCCCTATGGGTTGTCTGAGATCCCACAGATCCCTCTGATTGTCACTCTGGCCTTGCTGTCCATTTCAATAATGATGTCCACCCTATTTCTGTAGAGACTAAATTGCCTCTGCTATTTTAGAATCCTATCAATTCCAGTAATATCAGGGAAACCAGTTCCAATATAGTATCTCTCACCATCAGTCAGCAGCTATAGCCAAGCTTCTCCACCATGTTGTGCTTCCCTTCATCATGCATTCTTTTTTTTTTTTTTTTTTTGCCGTACGCGGGCCTCTCACTGTTGTGGCCTCTCCCGTTGTGGAGCACAGGCTCCGGACGCGCAGGCTCAGTGGCCATGGCTCACGGGCCCAGCCGCTCCGTGGCATGTGGGATCCTCTGGGACCGGGGCACAAACCCGTGTCCCCTGCATCGGCAGGCGGACTCTCAACCACTGCGCCACCAGGGAAGCCCCCATGCATTCTTTACTGACTGAGTGGAAGAGTGTCTTTTGGGCCTCCTCAGAGATCATAGTCAGGTGGAGGTTTCTTTGATCTAACATAAATCTATTACAGCATTCCCATCTCTCTCTCTGAGCCTTTTGATCCTTTTCCCAAATACTCTGCCAAAGCATTTTTATACCTGATTTACTTTGGTCAGGTCCAAGCTTCAAAGAATGATCCCAGCAGTGTATTAGGACCAATTTTTTTTTTGTCCTTGCTAAGACATCGAACCCTCTATCATGGGAGAGTGTTCCAATGTCAATAAATTCTCCCCTCTCCAGCCTTACACTCTAACCTCATATATGAGTACCCTCAAGATCCACTTCTACACTTGTTCCCTTCGTTTCTGTATTGCAATTCTTTAGCTGTGCTGTTTCTTCCCGGAGCAAAGAGCATGTATCCCCCTGTGGTGGTGCTGTGACCTAAACATTCCTAGCATTACAGCTCTGACACCACAGGATAGAAACCAATGTTCTGCTATTATACACACACCTTATTAGTATAAATCTGCTGTATTCATGTATGCACTTATAGAGCAGAGAAATAACCTTCTGATGGGTCCAGTCCAGAGCGGTGAAGGGGACAGGGTCTGAACACGAGAGAAAGGAGTGTATCTTATGAGGCATCTTCCTCGGATGAGGTTTCTGTAGGGTCTCTCTGTCAGGGTTTCTCAACAGCAGCACTATTGGCATACGGGCTGGGCAGTTCTTTCTTGTTGGGGACATCGCAGGTTGTTAACAGTGTCCCCGGCCTCTTTCTAGTAGATGCCAGTGGCACCTCCCTCCCACAGTTGTGATCACCAAATCTTCCCGGTGAGAACCACTACTTGGATGATCGGACCCAGGCTCTTGCAGATGTCTCTTAGGTGATGGCAGGATTCCTCGGGGTGCGGGTGAGGTGAGGTGTCGTTGGTCTCTTCCTCTGCACGTGAGGTAGCTGCAGCAGTGGCTGGAGCAAAACTGTGGGCTAAGAAGATATAAGCTAGGACATAAAATATGTCTGACCTAAAGGTAGATCATATGTGCTCATTTCACAGAAGTGAACACTGAGGCTCAGGAAGGCAAAACAACTTAGGCTGATACATTTAAGTTTGATGCCCTGGGCATAAAGGTGAATAAGACACAATTCCTCTCCTCAAGGAATACTCGGTCCAGCAACTGTGAAGGATTATATAATTAATCATTGCACATAAGTTTTGATGAGGTCATATAACCAGCAATTAACAAAGCTGAAAACAGAATGAGGTAAAGCTGAAAACAGAGTGAGGTATATTCATGTTAGTACCATTTCGATATGCCTCAGGATTTTATTATATTTACTGCATGCTAGAATTTTTGCTAAATTATTTGTGTACCTGGTATCATTTAACATTCATAGAAATGTAACCAAGTAGGCAGTCTCGTTCCCATTTTTCAGATAATGAGGTGGCCCTTTTTTTATACACCTTCATGTGACCTAGACACATTACGCTTAAAGAGACGCTGCTCTGTAGAGGAGGATGACCTCAGACTGATAAAATCAATGCAGACAAGCACGGAGATGCAGGCACAAGATAATGCAGCCCTTGGCGGGACACAGCAGGACCCAATGACCCTTTGCATTAGGTCCATCTTCATCCTCCAACAGCGTGACTAATTAAGATATGGGCTGATACTAAGTAGCTCAGCTCTTTTTAACAGTGGCTTGTGAAACTGTGGAAACTATCTAAAAATATAGAACTACTGTGAGAGAAATAATGTTGTTACAAGGGAATTGATAACCAAGGATAATGGGAAGGGGAAGAAATAGCAAGTTGGAGCTAATTACCAGGGAAAGCCCCCTGACACTGAGAATGGTGGGCCAGGATAACAGTCTCCTGAGGGGAGTGGCAGAATCACCATCAGTTAGTACATTTAAAAATAGGCAACAGAGCTAGAAACAGGACTATTGGGAATGATCTTGCATTAGGCAGGAAGGGAGGTAATTGACTAAGTGACCTAATATTAAGAGCTTTCTTTCTCATGAATTTCTAGAATTCTAAAAAAAAAAAAAAATAAAACCTTATAGGCTGTGTACAGAAATGTGGGTACCTAATGACTGGAGATGCCTAAATATAGCCCCAGATTATTCATAAATGGAAAATGAGAGCAGCCGTGCCCCAGATGAAGCATAATAGGAGGGTCAGAGGAAATGTAGGAGCTGGACAGGGAAAGTGGAAGCATTGTCAGGAGTCAGATTTCTCTGCACACAGGGCTGTGCCCAAGTATACGTGGGCTGGGAGAAGACTGTATTCGTTAATTACTGAGAGGTGTCTTTTCCTTTCCTCTTTCAGTCCTACTTTCCCATGATGTCAGCTGGAGATTGCAAAGACCACCCTTTGTGGACTCCTATATCATCTATATCTTCCAAGTTGGAACTCTCCTTTCCTTAAAACTGATGATTGGCATGATCTCAAAGCACTGTTTCCCAATTCAAAGTCCAAAGCTTGACTCTCAGCCACTGGAGCCTTGCTAAAAGTGCAGATTTCAAGATCTCACTGCGGGCCCATGGCATCTAGATGTTTGTGAACACATGAATCTGCATTTTTAAAAAGTTTCCCTCGGTTAAGTCTTACATGCAGCATTAAGTTGGAGAAACTCTGCCTGGGGAAGGGCAGGCTGGCTAAACAAAAAGAAACCACAGGGAGGGGAAGTGCAGCCCAATCATCCTCCCCTCTTCCCTCATTTGCTTTCCCTGATTTTTCTTTACTCCCAACCAAAAGAGACCTCCTTAAACTTCCGTATCACTCTTGTACTTATAAGTATGTGTTTACACACCTATAATTTATATTTTACCTACTTTCAGAAAGACTTTAATATAATTTTCTTATATTTCTAATATGCTGTCTATGATTTCTCTGCTTTGTATTTGTGGTACTGTATTATTTATTTTTTTGCGGTAGGCGGGCCTCTCACTGTTGTGGCCTCTCCCGTCGCGGAGCACAGGCTCCGGACGCGCAGGCTCAGCGGCCATGGCTCACGGGCCCAGCCGCTCCGCAGCATGTGGGATCTTCCCAGACTGGGGCACGAACCCGTGTCCCCAGCATCGGCAGGCGGACTCTCAACCACTGCGCCACCAGGGAAGCCCTGTGGTACTGTTTTAACCCTCTAGAGGACAGGGATTAGGACTTAACCATCTTTCTATCCTTCGCCATTTTGTGGAAAAGAATAGATTTATTTTTCAATGCAGCTAGGCAAATCTGGAAAAAGTAATAAAAATCAGGCTTGCATTAGAAACCCAGGGTGTGTCAGCTTTGCCAGTGTGAAAAGGCATAGTATGGAGGCTGGACACTGAGCTTGATGTCGAGACCTGGCTTTTGTTTCAGCTCCATCAACCATCACGTATGAACATTTCAGCCAGTCCTGCAGCCTCCCAGTTTATCTTCCTGTAAGCAGGGATAACAATCACTTTCTTACTTCTCTCACAAAGCAGCTGAGACAGTAAGCATGATAATATCACTATTTCATATCACTTTTCGCTTAGGAAAGCTAAAAACGACATCAACATTATCTGCATCATCATTTCACAATCTACAAACCATTGAACAGGAGTTCAGTCTGGGTTCCCCAGAGAAAATAATTTTCCCTCATCCCAGAACATGCAAGATAAAACAGTAAAAAACAAAGATTTCAGGAATTACATCTAGTTGAAATGTATATCAGTGGTCGGTCTTCTAATTCCCCAGATAATGCTAGATCTCGAGACAAGGAAAATAATTGATGTTGTTTAATTTTTGACATGCTACCTAATGAGCAGCTAAGCCATTTTCATAGAAGGTAAAATTACAGCACTGCTGCTGGTATGCGTCTCCTATATCTAAAGTTAATTGGATTTTCCATTATGATGAGGCTTGTTTTTTAGAACTGAATCTCTCAGTCTCTTCCAATTGCTCTGAGTTGGTGAGACAGGAGATATATAAGGCATGGATTGGGGAGGTATCTCACGAGGTCAAAGAATCCCTAGTATACTGAAGCATTACAGTGTGCAAGCAGGAGCTAGGATTTGTGTAGAATGTATGTCTTCTCAAAATGAAGTTTTTCAGGAGGGAAAATTGACTACTTGTTACTGTAGTCTCTCTCTCTCTCTCTCTCCTAGACAGTAATGTGTTTTAGCTCCATTAAGATATTGAGTGTTATCTGTGCAGACTGGAACAAAATAACCAGACCAACTTTTTTTTTCTTTCCCCTAGTCCAATTGATTGCTCTGCAGATTACGTAATTTAGCATCAGTTTGCTCTCTCTGGTGTTTTGAAACATGAAAAGAGCTTTCAAAGTGAGAGAACCGATTTGAAAAAAGCTTCAGCACCACTGTTGGGCCAGGAGACAATGGGGCTTTCCCAGTTGTGAAATGGCAACTCACACTGTCACCTTGAAAATCACAATGAACAAGAGTGTGGCTGCATATGCCAGCAACCTCAAAGAACCAGAGAATGGGTCTCTGGTGGGGTGAACAGCCAGCCCAGTGTGCTCAGGGCCCATGAAGTAGTCGGGAGAGTCACTTGCTCTAGGCTTCCACACAGGAAAGCACTTCTGTTTGAAGTTTTGACATTCTCTATGAAAAAAGACTACGTGTTAAGTACTTTCTGGTTGTATGACCTTATCGACAATTATGTGCAATTATTTATTATATACTATTGCACAGTTTGCTGGACTGAGAATTCCTTGAGGGAGAGTATTATGTCTTAATCACCTTTATGCCCAGTGCAGTGTATCAAACTTGTGCATCAACTTACGTTTTTAAAATATCTATTCGTTTGTGTTAAGGGCATTCATTTGTTAAGTCTGAACCCTGAAACTATGCTGAAGGAGGGCTGCACCTGGATGAGTTGAGCAAAGGTTGGCATGAGCCCTCGCATGGCTGAAGAATACTAGAGGAAGCAGCGAGTGCTGGGTGGAAAGAGTAAGGCTCAAGATGGAAAATCATGAACCAGACGATACTGTCAAGGAGAACTTGATATCATAACCAGGAAAATGAACCAACTTCCGGAAGCAGAAAGGAATCTGCTTGAAAATGGATCAACATATATTGGACTTAATGCTGCTCTCTGTGTCCTAATAGCAAATGGTCTTTTTTGATGCATCTTACCTGTGACACAGGCTCCTGTAGCTGCTGGTTTACCAATGGCAGTGATCCCGTTTTTGATGGCACACGTATCTTACAAAGGTTTTGTGATTTGCGCAGCGAAACCTGTACCGTAACACATGGTGGATTGGTTGGTCTTGTTTTTGGTGACCTGTACCCTGTTTTCTTGGCTGTCCCTTGTGAATGGTGGCCTAACCAGGTATAACTCAGCCCTGCTGCCCGAGAAAGGAAACAAATTACTGGATTAGGATGACTAAACATGTCTTTAGAAAGACGTTATTTCTAATTTTGCTCCAGACTGGGCTTGCAGCATACCTTGGGTCTAGACAATATAAACTACTTATAAAGGCACTTTAGACACCTGAACCTGGCCTAGAAATTCAGTAATTGTTAAACACATCTGTATACAAAAATAAAGATTGTAAAAATAACCTACATCTAAGTATGGATAAAGAGACATAATTTAAAAAAATATACCATAATTTTGTTAACCTTATTATGGTATTTCTTATATTTTTAAGTCACAAGGAGCCTAAAAATAAAGTGACATGGACCCTTCTAGAATTCCAACAACCCTGACCACACATGGAGCCGCTGCACCAACTGACATCAATGAGGAGAGTGTTGATACAGGCTCTTGAAGATGGGAAGAAGCTGCGAGAGACAAATTAGGGGGACAGCTGGTGAAAGCCATGGATAGACTTAGCCAGATTCCAAAATGTTTTAAAAGCACTTCCCCAAATATCTGTCTTTTAATGTCCTAAAAAGAAAAATATTGCCTCCGTCTATGTCAACTTTTACGTTAAACTTAAGTATTTGTTCTACTGCTTTACGGAAGAAAGAATACAAGAACGTTGCCTGGCACTTGGATAACTTGAAACAATTAAATAGCAAATTGATGAAACTATAAACCTAATTGACAGTGGGCTCCAGACTGAGAATTGCAGTTCAATTCCAATTCTTTCATTGCAAAGCTTAGTTTAACCATGCAATAGCCACAAAACTTTTATTTAGATAGCACTTTACAGTTTATAAAGCATGCTCACACCTATTATCTCAAGCACCCCCAATAGAAGAATATTACATAATGGCTAGAGGGACACATTTGGCCTTCATTTTAAGGGGCAAAATTATCTTAGCCATATCTTTGGGGACTGATAATTCCACACTGCAGATGGAAGTCTGAAGGTAGAGACAAGAACCCCAAATCCTGTGGAATCTAGAAAAAGCCAGACTAACTATACAAATGTCAAGGTATACTCTGGTACCAGGTCTGTATGTACATATCTAATTTCAGCAAGCTCAAACAATTTGCCAAGGGCTGTCTGAACTCTGCGATTGTAATCTAGAAGTCAAAACTCAAAGCAAGAAGACAGGTGAGTTTCTACTTTCCCCACCCATCTCCTGGGTGGGTGGCACAATGATATGCCAGGCTGTGTGTTCTCTCCTCCCCACATCAGGGCCCACTTAGCATCACCCAATTGCAAACCGCTACTCTCAATTTTTAGGGAAACCAAATAGTTTAAACTTCTCTGCAAAGACAATACACTACTAGAAAAGTGTCTACTGTTTCCTTGGTGTCTAGTAGATTAAAAGATACTCCCTGTCCCTTTAGCCTTGCATTTTTGGAAAGTTTCTCACTTCAGATTTGGAAAGCGACAGGGAGCTCTCAATAGTTTTTAAAAGTCTCAGACATAAGTTCTTGTGGCGACAGTACCTTCTAAGAGCCTCCGTCTTGCCTCCTGCACCTTTAGAGGTGCACCCACAACAAGGACATAACAAGTCCACTTTAACACTCTATTCCTTTTGGTCTCTAATAGGAAGTTAAATTAAGAATATTAAATCCCCGTTTTTTCCTTCAAGGAGTTTTATGGGTTCAGGTGTTATTTTTAAGTCTTTAATCCATTTTGAGTTTATTTTTGTATATGGTGTGAGAAAATGGTCTAGTTTCATTCTTTTACATGTAGCTGTCCTATTTTCCCAACACCGCTTATATATTACATCTTCTTTATCCATTCATCTGTTGATGGGCACTTGGGTTGCTTCTATATCTTGGCTATTGTAAATAATGCCGCTGTGAACATTGGGGTGCATGCATCATTTTGAATCAGTGTTTTCATTTTTCCTCAGATATACACCCAGGAGTGGAATTGCTGGATCACATAGTAGTTCTATTTTTAGTTTTTTGAGGAACCTCCATGATAAATAGATAAAGAAGAGTTCACATATATACATACACACACACATACGCATATGTGTGTGTGTGTGTGTGTGTGTGTGTGTGTGTAATGGAATACTACTCAGCCAAAGGAAAAAAAAAAGAATGAAATTTTACTATTTGCAACATGAATGGACCTTGGAGGGCACTATGCTTAGTGAAATAAGTCAGAGAAAGACAAATACTGTATGTTATCACTTATATGTGGACTCGAAAAAGTAAAATAAATGAATGAATATAACAAAACAGAAACAGGCTCATCAATATAGAGAAAAAACTAGTGTTTGCCATGGGGGAGGGGGGTTGGGGAATGGAGAAAATAGGTAAAGGGGATTAACAGGTAAAAACTACCAGTTATAAGATAAATAAGTCACGAGGATGTCATGTACAACACAGGGAATACAGTCAATAATATTAGAAGAACTTTGGTGTGTAATCTATAGAAACATCGGATAACCATGTTGTACACCTGAAGGTAATATAAGATTGTAAGTCAACTATGCTTCAATAAAAATGTTAAATCCCCTCTATGTACTCAAAATTTTGAGAAGTAACTTCAAGATGGCAACATTAATGAGTCTGTTTTCCTCCCTTAGGTACCCAGATGTTGAACCTGGGCTACTTATAGTCTTACTTTAAATATTTGCTCCTTGAGTTTTTCTCACTCCTTTCTTATCTGTGGTCTCACTGCTATGTCTTACCCTTCTCACATATCTGCTCTGGTCCTGGGTTGTCGTTCTCAGCCCTGATTTTACTTCCAGATCATCAGGCACTCTCTCAAATCTTACTAAAATGCCATGTCGTATTTCAACCACTTCCAGAAAGCCTTTCAACTAATCAAAAGGGAGAGGGTATTTTGTTCAAACCACACAATTTTTAAAATACACACCTGTCACTGTTCCTGCCTGCTTTGTTTTGGTGTAATGGAAATAGTGTACATGGGCGTAATTTTTATCTTTTTCATTAATAAAACTGATTCAATTACCATTGCTTTTCCCACCCTCAGTGGGTCTACATGAAGTAAACATCTTTTTGTTTTCCCAAGAGTATCTCAGTCTTCTTGGTTAAATATTCAAATTCTTATTCACACCTCCAGATAACCACCATATTATGACAGGCAATACATAGTCATTTATTATCAGTGTTTATCAAATGTAATTATCAGTATATACTTGTTAGCAACCTCTTATCCTGTACAAGCCTCATCTAGCATCTTGTCCATACCTGAACCAATCTTAGCTAAAAGTAAGACATGGTGACCAAAAGCAAGGCCCAAACTCTTGTCAAGAGTTTCTGATGCAACACAGCTCCCCTGGGAAGAAGAAGCATGAAGGACAATACAAAAGTAGTTCTAGAGCAAGAGCTCAATTGAACAATCAGAAAATAGGATGGTAGAAGGAGATGCTTTTAAAATACTTGAGGGAGAACCTAATTAATGTGGCATGGATATTTCATTACCTCAACCGGCCAACAGTTATTGAGCACCTAGGGATAAAGGTGAAAATGACATAATTCCTGTCCCCAAGGATATCACGTTTTAGTGGAAAAGACTGACATTGGAAAGAGAAATCTAGAACCTTCTAAGGCATTTCAGAAAACTATTGTTCTTCCTATTTTGCATGGAAAGAAACCAGCTAAATCTTAAGGACTCTGCGGATTACAAGACGAATACATAGGAACACATTGGCCAGAATTCACACGGAAAGCAGGAAGATGAAAGGGAAGTGGTTTCCGAAGTGCTTAAGAAGGAGAAATTAGTCACAGACTTCCTCTTATCCACGGGAGCTCCTCACAAGTTTCTGATAATATTCTTAATACATAAAGTTGCATTTTAGCCAGACAACTGGAAAATAATAATTTCTTGTGGACCAGCTGAGTATTTTCCATGAAAATTTAGTATGAAAAGAACATAACACAATCTCTAATTATTAAAGTGGTAAGAAAATAGTAAAGACTGGGTGTAGTGGTGGTTGTGCATATGTGTATGTGTGTGTGCACGCTTATGTGTGTATAATCAGTATCCCATTTATTCTGAACATATCTCCATTTTGTTCCTATATCAAGTTATATGAACTCAGATTCTTGATCAAAAGAAGCCCTGACTAGATAAACATAAAAAACTATGTTGTAACATGTTACACGTTGCATTTGTTACTATGTTGTAACACTTTTTTTTCCCTGAGTATACCTTGATACTCCCTGGAGAAATGCATAGTCCCCAGGTGAGGTTCTCTGCTTTCCTAGGAGATTTCTCTAAATTGCAGTCTGATTTATCAAAAAAACAATATCTTAGGAACTTCCCTGGTGGCGCAGTGGTTAAGAATCCACCTGCTAATGCAGGGGACATGGGTTCAACCCCTGGTCCAGGAAGATCCCACATGCCGTGGAGCAACTAAGCCCATGTGCCACAACTACTGAGCCTGTGAGCCACAACTACTGAGCCCGCATGCCACAACTACTGAAGCCCACGCACCACAACTACTGAAGCCCATGTGCCTAGAGCCCGTGCTCTGCAACAAGAGAAGCCACCGCAGTAAGTCTGTGCACCACAATGAAGAGTAGCCCCCACTTGCTGCAACTAGAGAAAGCCCGCATGCAGCAACGAAGACCCAACGCAGCCAAAAATAAATAAATAAAAACAAAACAAAAAAACCAATATTTTAGTGTGTGTTCTAGAATTAGGAGTTCAAGTACATCAGCATGAAAGCTTTTGCATTTAATATCCTAAATTAAATAGATTATAAACTTAGAATAGTATTTCTCTGCCTTTCTTTTCCAGTTCATCCTTGAGCATAGTTAGTATTCACTTAGTATTTATGAGTGATAATCCCTAGCAGTGTGTGGCAAAGATTTGAATGTGATTTCACACAGACAAGAGTCATACATCATGCACACAGCATGTATACTATTTACCTGCTAAAGTAGTTTCTTGAATGGGGTATATATATTTGGAGAAAAGGCACTAGAACTCATTATCCTCAGCTGGCATTACCATTCTTTTTTTTCCTAATTATTTATTTATTTATTTATCAGCGGCATTGTGTCTTCTTTGCTGTGCGCAGGCTTTCTGTAGTTGCAGTGAGTGGGGGCTACTCTTTGTTACAGTGCTTGGGCTTCTCACTGCGGTGGCTTCTCTTGTTGAGGAGCACAGGCTCTAGGCGCGCCGACTTAAGTAGTTGTGGCATGCAGGTTCTAGAGCGCAGGCTCAGTAGCTGTGGCGCATGGGCTTAGTTGCTCCGTGGCATGTGGGATCTTCCCGGACCAGGGATCGAACCCGTGTCCCCTGCATTGGCAGGCGGATTCTTAACCATCGCACCACCAGGGAAGTCCCCATCATTCATTTATTGATTCATTCAAATATTTATTGAGCTCCTGCTATGATCCAGATACTCTTTTTGCCTACCCAACAGCAATGTTCCCCTCCCTCCTCCCATATTTAGTCCTAATATCTACTCTTGCCCTACGTGGCTCAGCTGAAACCCAATTGGTTTAAAGCAATTTTGATTTCATTTCCCTTGCAAAAGGTTGTTTTCATAAAGGGTACTAATCTCAGCACTGGCCAACAGAAATTGAGAGGAAGTCTGTTTGGGGTGGGGGGAGCTTCTGAAAAAGGTTTCTTTGTGCTTAAGAGTTGCATGAGAAAAAGAAACTGTGATAATTTTATGTGTACACTTGGCTAGGCTATAGTACCCAGTTATTCAGTTAAACAGTCATCTAGGCGTTGCTGCGAAAGTATTTTGTAGATGTGGTTAGCATCTACAACCAGTTGATTTTAGGTAAAGAAAGTTATGCTTGATAATCTGAGTAGGCTTCCAATCAATTGAAAGATTTTACGAGCAAAACTGTTTCCCGGAGGAAGAAGACATTCTGCATTAAGCCTGCAGCAACAGCTCCTGTTTGAGAGTTTCCAGACTATCCTACAAATATTCCAGACTTGCCAGCCACCACAGTCACGTAAAACAATTATTTGAAATCTCTCTAGCTAGCTAGCTAGCCTTTTGGTTCTGTTTCTTGGAGAACCCTGGCTAACACACTGTACTTTTTTTCAGTCTGGAAATTCAGATGAAAGAGTGAAAACATGGAAAGAACCTGGGTCTTCTCTAATGTGATTTAACTTCTGAGTTAATCAATCCTAGAGCCTCCCTTATTTGGGACTCCTTGTGATGAGAGAAAGGAAATCCTTTTATTCTTTAAGCCATTTCGAGTTGGGTTGTCTGTTACTTGAAGCTGGAAGCAACACACTAATACAGAAACCATCAGAAGACAATTAGTAAATAATAAAAATTAGTCAACTCCAGAGTGTTTAAGATAATGACATATTGGTATTTGGGTCATTTTCCTTCAGATAACAAAGAACTTACTTTCACTGGCTAGAAGGTCAGATTAATGAGCGCATTTAAGATTCCAGAAACTAATAATGATCTCTCTATAGGTGTGATATAAAAGTGGGAACAGAGGTGCAGTGAAGAGATCTTCTCCTGTGGGGACAGGCTGTTTCATTCTATGGAAGAAATCTTGAAAACATTATTCATCTTCAGAAAATAGTACAACAGTGCTCACTCGTTTTGGAAATTATTGAATAACTACCTTATTCTTTATTTTACACTTTTGAGGCCCTTCCACAAAAGGATCATCTGCCTCAGTCCTTATTTTAATGTCTCATAACTGACTGTTTTAGTTCTATTTCACACTTGGGATTACAGCTACAGTTAAATTACAAACAGCTGTGGTTCCTGCCCCAAGAATATGTGTAGATGTGCATGAAATGCTTAATATCTTCCGCAGGGAACAGGTGTGCCGTGGGCAGTGTACACCGGAGCTAAATAAATTTACTCTTGGGCTCAAGCTATGTAATCTAGTTGCTAAGGTTTGGTTTTTGAGTTACACACGTAGGAAAAAAGGTATAGGACTGAAATGCTGAAAGACTTAAAAAGAGAAGCCTACATTTCCATGATGGCATTACCTTCACAAGCTAATCATTTCCTAAAAAAAATTCAGTTACTTTGAATAGCAACTACACAGATGTGCAAAACAGTAGGTGGGAGCCTGAGAGGAGTAACAGACAGAGATTTGCAGGGTTTTCTCCCCCAGGGACCCGCTCAGTATGCTGGAAGAACATTGCCACTGCATGCAATCTTCAAAACTTGTTTGAACTTTTGTAGGGTTTGGTTTTAAATGGAAGTTTAAAAGATAGCTTTTTAAAAGAAAGTTTTGTACTTTTTTAAAGTAACATGCTAGCCTTTACAACATACATTTAAACTGCACTCATTTTCCCTTTCTGTTCAGTAATAAAATGGTGCCTGTATTTACTGAGCACTTACCATGTGCTAAGACACAAAGAGGGAAAAACTGCAATGATTTCCAGTGCAACAGGATACTGTAAAAAAATGAAAAACTCTTTCCTATGGAGTAACATTCTGCATCATTTCCTTAAACAAATGCACAAGGAAACATCACATTATGGCCAAAGTCTCTTTTCTTAGCTGATTCGGGTCCCACCAGAAGCAAAGTATGGTCTTAGGGCCCCTTTGAACTGTGCCAAGGCATGAGTCCTAGGAAAAAATGCAACTCCCAAGGCTCATACATCAGTCTTCAAGGTATACAGGTCACTTGGGAAGAGGATCAAATGCTTTCTTTCCTAGTGGGTTAGTTTGATCTTAGTCCTAAGATCCCCCCATCACAAAGGAGAACTTGATTAAGTTCTTTGAAATAACTTATTAACCTATATAGAAATTAACCTATCTACTTCAGGGTTCTCAAAATGTGGTCCATTGACCATGTGTATTAGAATCTGTGGGATACTCAGTGAAATGCCACATTGCTGGGCGTGTAGGACTTTCATGTCTAACAAGCTCCACAGGTGACTCTCACGTTCACTACTGAAGTTAACTACTAGATAACCACTGATGCTGGGACAGATACCTTCTCCACTGGATTCACTGACCCCGTACGTGGACCTAGATGGACCACATCAACCAGGATCTCTCCTTCTCTGCGTTCTGGTTGGCTCTGGCCAATGGACCTTGGAAACCTTAGAGGAAAGAATAGGCATGACAGAGGTATTGATTTCCTGGGCTTCCTCTGCTATGTTGCCTGCAGACCGCCTTCTGTAACCCCTAGGACTTTCTTTTTTCCCAATTCCTATCCTACAGTGACTCACACTTCTTGTCCATTTGGGCCCACATGTGGTAACATCTCCTCTTATGTTACTTGACTTGGAATACTGCTCTGCTCCCCTGACCCTGCTTGCTCTTTCAAAACAGTCCTTTTGTAATTAAACTCTCCTCCAATCTAATGTGAGTATGCCGTTTGCTTTCTCTAGGAATCTTGACTGAAACAGATATATCTAGTAATATTTTATAACTAATAATATTTTGTTTTGCAAACTGCACAAACTGTTTTTTGATCTTTACAACAAAATATGATGTAAGTAAAGCAGATTTTTTTCCTTTCAAATCACCATTTTATGAGTAAGAAAACTGAGGCTGAGAGAGGTTAAATATTTGTTAAAAGTTCACCCTTTTGGGGCTTCCCTGGTGGCGCAGTGGTTGGGGGTCTGCCTGCCGATGCAGGGGACACGGGTTCGTGCCCCGGTCCGGGAGGACCCCGCGTGCCGCGGAGCGGCTGGGCCCGTGAGCCGTGGCCACTGGGCCTGCGCGTCTGGAGCCTGTGCTCCGCGGCGGGAGAGGCCCAACGGCGAGAGGCCTGCAAAAAAGTTCACCCTGCTGGTCGGTGGGGGAACCAGAGAGCAAGTCTGGTTTGCTGACTGAATTTAGAGCTGTTTGCACGGCATCAGGCTGCTAGTCCCCTTCCTTCCCCACCACATGTCATATAACCTTATACCATTACCTGATACAAGTGCAATCAAAATGACATCTTTTAGGTAACAGTGAACAATGAAAGAAAGAATTCAGTGTAATCCATGTATTCATTTCAATTGAGGCTAAGACACAGACACCCAAAGAGTGGGAGAGGAATTTTCCCAGAGGAGGTGGGCTTCTCTGTAGTTGCACGTATGGTCATGTGTAGCCTGCTTTGAGAGAGCTTGGTCCTGAGGCTCTTTCCATGCAAAAGTGACTTACCCACCCCTTCCTGGGTCACCGTCTGGATTCTGAGGCAACCCTCTTACAGTGTCTCCAACACTTTTTCTCTGTATGTAGCTCTTCCTTTAGATTGGCAGCTCCCTCATGGCAGGAGTCTATTTAGTTCATTTGCTACTGTATCTCCAACTTCTTGCCTAGTTCGGGGAACACAGTCAGTGCTCAACAAGTACTTGTTAACTGAATAAAAGAGCAGCCATCTGTCCAGTGCATCCATATACCAGCATTATTATAAAATCTTGGAGTCACTTTCTCCTCTGGTCTTTCTTATCTTCTAATCTTGCCAGTTGCCAATTTCTGTTGATTCTCCTTTTAGAATCATTTTTAGATCTGTTTCTTCCTGTTGCCAATGCCGTATCCTAGTTCAGGTTCTTGATGCTTTTTTCCTTGGATTTGGTTGTAATAGTTTCCTAAAACTCCTTGCTTCTTGTTTTTGCCTGTACCAAGGTCCACTTAATCTTCAAGAGTCCAGCTCTGATCATCTCACTTCTCATCACAGGCTTTGGTAGCTTCAAAGCAGTGGTTTAGACACCATAGCTTATAGTTCCTGTGCTGCACCCCTGGCTCCACATTTATTTCCGCAACATCCTTCTACACACTCATGTTCTAGCCAACCCGGACTTGGTCCCGTCTCTGTTACTCCTGGTTTCCTCTCCACTCCATGCTTTTGCTGGTACTTCTTTACTATCCGAAATACCTTTCTTTGTCTGGTATATCTGTCTACAAGGCTATGCTAAGAAGCTACTTCTTCCATGAAATTCTCCCGATTCTGCTCTTATTTTTCTTTTTTCGAAGTAATTTTTCCTGATTTGGAACTCCCATATCACCTTATCTGTATCTTTTTAGTGTGTAATACTTTCTATGCATCAGAATTATTTATGTTATCCCTCTACCCCTCATCTCTCTACAAGACAGTAAGGGCCTCAAGTTCAGGATGTGTATCTAAATTATCCTTGGATCTTCCTTATTATATACAATGCTTTGTACAAGGACATAGCAATAAATATTTATTGAATTACTGTGTAAAATTGCACAAGGAAAGCATGGACAAGAAATGGGACATCAGGATCAATTAAAGGTTAGTAGATGAGGTGATCCTGAAGACACGAAAAGAAATCTGAGGAATGTGTCACTGTAGCAGTGACATGGAAATAAAAGAAAGATGTGGACACCTGGAGAGGCCTTGCTTGCCTGAGTAAGAGATGAGAATAAGGGGTACTGGGCATCAGGAGAGAAGACCCTGAAGCTCAAGGGGAAAAGTGACTTGGACCAGAGGGTGATGGGCAGCCAGTGAAGGTGTCCTTCATAACAAAATGAAAGAAATCTTTGCAGTAGACAGAAGGACAGACAGGAAGGAAAGGAAGGGAGGAAGGAAGGATTACAACGTACTATAATTAGGTCCTGAATAAGACTGAAAACAGATATGGCAACCGAAAAATGGCTGGACTTGGGGACCGAGAATGAGTTGACACGTGTGGATGTTGGTGGGGTATGGAAAGAGAGGAATCAGAAGCAGGCAAATTTACATCAGAGTTAGATCGCTAGGCTGACCTTTGGGAAAAGCCTTTGATACCCAAGATGCTTTGGGGCTATTTATGTCAGGACTGTCTAGGAGCAGAACTGATTGTGTGTGTGTGGTGGGGAGGTCTGAGGTCGCCTCAGAACTGGAGAAGAGGTCAGGACAGATGTTCAGCTCTGGGAAAGGACTCTGAAAGCACTCATGGACTTCCCAGCAGCCTCTTCTTCCAGATATGATACGTTTTGGATAGCTATTCCAGATGGGAAATACTGATCCTATAATAAGCAGTTTGTCTAGGTTATACTTACAGTTCTATCTAGGTCACAGCAGAATTCCCTTACTGCATTTACACGCTGAATTTCTGATTCCAAAACAGAGAGGAAACTCCTGGATTCTTTTTCTAGGCTTTTAAATGCTTTACTGAACAAGTCTAATTGCTCAATTTCTCTGCCAGAATCTCATCACTGGTTAAATGAATTCAGTCGTATTTACTTCAAAGTAATATTGTAAAGCTTAACTAATGAATATAATATTTATAAATCCTTGCAAAGAATTGTTTTCCTTCAAACCTTCAGGATGAAACCAAATTGAACTTGAGTCTTTTTGTGTCAATGGCTTTTCAAAGAGTCTCTTTTTCTTCCTGTGGAGAAATCAGCGCGAACACTATTGGAATTTATCTAAACAAAGGAATGGGGGTATTTTCATCATTCCACAATAAAATGGAATTTTTCTTGCAGAGGAGCTGCTTTTCTATTCAGTGTTCAATTTTGACTTGATTCTACCTTCTCCCACTGCCTGTCAGTTATCTAGGGCTAGGGAGCATTTAGATATAAGTGGTGAGCAGAGTTTATCCAGGAAGACAGAATCAGGGCAAAGTCGCATATTACATTCATCTTTAAATTTCTGTTCCCTTGGCTGTCTGTGGCCTGTAACTATAGCTACATAGTCAAATATTGTTTTTTCCTATCTACCTCTCTTGGGGTACGTGGGTAAATGCCAAAGAGCAAAATAGCTGGAATAATTGTTTTGAGAAATCTCTCCACATTTAAAAAACCCGTTCATTGTATGGGGGCAGATGACAAATCTATGTAGAAATCTTGTTTGGTGCCCATACAAATATAACCCCACAGTTCTCTGTGGTATTTGGCCATCTCCTGTTTTTTAGTTTCAGGGTGAAACAAGGTTAGATAAATCACAGGCACCATTCTACTGGAGTCAAGATTACACCAGAGAAAGAAAGAGTTCATGAAGGTCGAGGTCAGGCTTATTGAAAACAGAAAGGGTGGTGAGCTCTAAAAACTGAAGCTTGGTTTTGGCAAAATTGTGAAGCAGGTAAAGATTGCCTTGGATATTCTCTCCTTTTTCCTCTCCCCGCATACCTCCACTCCTCTCCTCCGCCCAAAGCCCATTCTGCACATGGCTGTCTGGGCCTCTGTGCACTTAGCTTTCAATGGAACCTAAAGTTTTATTGCTACATACTGGCTGATGCTTGAGAGAGATGTAGGGAGGTAACTATGGCTTAGGCCTAGGCAGAGTCGACTTGGGTGCATTATATAGATAAAAAGAGGGGAAATAGCTTTGGCCCAGTGAAGATGGGTTTGGGTGGGTGTAGAGGTCATTGCTGGAAGTGGGGTGAGGAGTGACTTTAAGACTCAAATGGTAAAATTTGTAGGTACCAGTACAAGCTAGTAAAAGAGCTGTTTCTGAACCCTTTAAATCATAGGGTTTGGAGTGTTGCCCACCCCACTTCTTCTGAAGGCAAAGAACAATAGATTGCTACAGCTGGGAGAAGTATCACTTGGTTGGTACAACCAATGGTCTTGGTACCCAGCCCAAGATACTACATTTAATTTTCAGAATTAAACCAAGTCTTCTCTAAGATTCAGAGTCAACTTAATGTTTTTCATATCTAGTTTCCAGCTGGAGCCAGAATTCTCACAGAAAACTACATTTTGAAACTCTCCAACCCAATTCTGCAGATGCCAGAATTGTGGATGACCGTTATTAAGGGTCCTGATGAACTTCATAAAAGCATCCACAGTTTTGGCTTCTTGTCCTGATAGCATTATAACTCCTTTTGATTTTCCATCTCTAGAACTTTTTAAAAGAATAATAGAGTGCAAAATAATTTTAAATTATACTATTTACGTTCCAAGAACTTATTCTGTGTGTAACTTATTGGCCCCTTTTGTAAGGAAAACATGTGGGTTTTTGCAGAGGATATGTATGGCTATATCATTATCACACTCTAAAGAATCATGGATTGAGAAAAGCTGAAAAGAAAAGAAGAAAAAATAAGTTTCTGTTTTTATCTTACAGGGCAAATAAATATTGGATTTCTCACAAGAGACCTATAAAATATTTTATAAGCAATAAATCCTTAATCTCCTGAGGAGACAGCATGCTAAATTGGGGTAGGAATCAGAGGGTAGTTCTTCCTCTGACTAGCTCTGTAATATTAGGTGAGTGTGGCGGGCACTAAATGCCATTCTTCCAGGCTAATAGCTCCTCTCATTTGTCAACTCATCCATAGGCTGACAAATCTCCACTTCCAGGAAGGCTGGGTTGCCCCTCACCCCCAAGGATGGAATCATGACTGGTCTAAGCCAGTCATAAAATATTCTTCTCCTTATCAATGAGTGGGTTGGTGGTGAGCATCCGATCCCTTTTGGTCAATAAGATGAAAGAGGAAGTCAGCTGGGGCCTCCCTTGGAAAACATTTCTTTGCACTTCAAGAAGAATACAAGAGACACCCTCATAACTAAGTGATCCAACCTAGTCACCAAAAAAGGGGCGAAGAGATATCATGAGTCTCCTAATGTGTTGCAATGTGGTATACATCCTTGGAAGCTATGAAGTTTTTTTTTTTTTTTTGCGGTACGCGGGCCTCTCACTGTTGTGGCCTCTCCCGTTGCGGGGCACAGGCTCCGGGCGCGCAGGCTCAGCAGCCATGGCTCACGGGCCCAGCCGCTCCGCGGCACGTGGGATCTTCCCAGACCGGGGCGCGAACCCGTGTGCCCTGCATCGGCAGGTGGACTCTCAACCACTGCGCCACCAGGGAAGCTCTGAAGTATTCTTAATAAAAAATGTACAACTTGAGACGCTTCATGAGGAAGCAATCAAATCTGTATTATGGGACATTTTATTAGACAACTGGCTTGGACTCTCCAAGAATATCAAAGGCATTTCAAGAAATGGTAAAGTAACTATCCTACAGTATAGGATATCAAAGATACATGATCCATGGTTGAATCTTGGGTCAAAGGTGGAAAAAACTGCTCTGAAAGATGTTTTGAGACAAATGAGGAAATCTGAATATGGACTATACAATAGTATCCTGATTATATAGAAAAATGTTCTTTTTCTTAGAAGAGTTAGACTGAAAGATCTAGTGGTGAGAGAGAGAGAGAGAGCACGCAAATGGCAACAGTAAGTCAAGTGCTCCACAGATCAGTAACAACATCACCTGGGAGCTTGTTAGAAATGCACACTTCTGGGTCCCACCTAGAACTACTGAATCAGAATCTGAATTTTAACAAAATAGCTAGATGATTCCTTTTCACATTAAAGCTTAAAACCACTTCTATAGGGCATGTAGTCTAAACAGACAGCCATAATTTTTGTGTACATAAACACATGCATGAACCTGATCTGTCGACAGGAAGAGGAGAATAAAGCAGATGTGCCAAGAGAAGCAGAGGGGCAAAATCACAGAGCTCTAGACCCACAGTGAGGGCCCTCCGTGACTGTTGCGCAAAGTGGTGTAAAGCAACAACAGCCGATCATTAATACCTCTCGCAGTTCAGGGGTTAGCTGGTGGTTCTCCTTGTGTTCTTGGAGGGACAGTAGTCTTGCAGAAGGATCTTATGTCCCTGCCCAGGGTTGAACCTAGTTGCCAGTCCACCAGGGACTAGAGGCTAGAAGCAAAGTTTCCTGATTCTTACCCCATTTGAAAGCAAAAATGTTTCAAGGAGGTAAAAACTGCAAAACAGGTACAGTTTATTATTAGAGACACAGCACAACTTACGGGAGAGCATGTAGAGAGAAGCAGTTTATTTATTTAAAGCAGAAATACACACTCGGAGAGGAGTGCAGGTGTCCTGAATGAGGAGTGCATGAAGAGGTGATTTAAATCACTTCTATAGGACGGTCCTTCCAGGCCTTTGTTTACATTTAGCCAGTTATCTTGTTTCTTTTTTCACACCTGAGTGGTCCTAGGACCCTCCCCAAGAGGCGTGGGCAACTTTTTTCTAGGAGGGATTCCAGCCCAGAGGCCTATGGGGTGGACTTGGAATCACATATTATGGGGTGGCGCCACCTCATTTTGACCCCCAAGGTCAAAATGCTCATGTGCAGACAGGGAAGTTTTCCTTGACCTCAGGAGTGGGCACCTTATCTCTTTACCTTAGCAGAGCTCAGCTTCTGCCACTAGCTTTGTCTTTGGAGTGCCTGGGTGAGAACAAAGCTTCAATTTTACTCCACTTGACAGACACCAGCTGCCTGGCCCAGGGGCCCGTCTATCTCCTACCTCATTTGGAGTCTCTCATGTGGTTGCAGTCAGACAGTACCCGTGGAATCATTTTAATGATTTCGGTCTCACATTTCTGGTTCCTGGGTTGGGAAGACTCAAACAGCTACAGGCTGGAACAGATGGGGTTCCTTGGGCATCTCTGTCTTCATGTGGCCTTTCTGAGTGGTCTTTCCCACATAAGCCTCAGGAGACCTGGACTTCTTACACTGAGGCTCGGGGTCATAAGGGCAAATTCCATGAGACACAGGTGGAAGCCACATCACCTTCTATGACATGGCTTTGCTTCCCGAGTCATGGCACTCTTCCACTGTGGTCCTCTGTTAGTTGGGCAGTCACAAAAGCCTATAAGTTTCAAAAGAAGGGGTCATAGATTCCAACTCTTGGTGTAGGAATGGTAAGGTTCAGGAAGAGAATGTGGGGTATAAACTATTGTTGTGGCCATTTTGGAAAATACAGTCTGCCACAGAGAATAATCTCAGTTCTGGGCCATCAAGAGATGATGTCCAATTGTTCTGCCTTCTCTTGTTTTTGTTAGATACCTTGTCTCTTTCCAGAAGACTCACCTTTTCATTTTGTGTGTGTGCATGCCAGAGACGGTGGGCTTCTGTTACTTAGAATCAAAACAGCCTTGACTAATGGGTATAAGTAATGATTTCAGACATTCTTCTCTAGACACATCTGTCTTCATAATGAATCCACTTTAATCCTTATCTTATTCTAACAGGTCATGATTAGATTGCTGGGAAGCACAGATAATCTCTTTGACTGATACCTAGGAAAAAAATCAGTGCAGTGTGATTGCCTGGTTGGTAGGATCCTTGCTACAGCAAGACAACTAGCAAAGCTGGCCAGGCTCACGTGGCAGACTCAGTAGCAAACACCGTGACTGATTCTGCAGCTAACAAACTGCTGCAGCAAACCCCTTGAGCAGTGCTTTTCTGGGTGTGGTTCAGGAATGGCATGCATCCCAGTGACCCGGGGAGCTTATTAAAATGCAGACTCCTGGGCTCTAACAAAATCACTAGTATATGGAGTTCAAGAACCTGCATTTTAAGAGCTCTTCCCTTAATCTGTGCTTCTCAAAACTTAATGTCAAAGTCCATCTGAGATGGGGAGTGAGGACGTGCCTTTTTAAGGTGCTCCCTGGAGATGCCGATGCTACTGGTCATCAGGCCACACTTTCAGTAACAAGACCTCAAAGTGTGGTCCCTGAATCAGGGAGCCTGTTAGAAATGCAGGTTCTTAGGCTGCACTCCAGACCTACTAAATCAGAAACGCTGGGGGTGAGACCCAGTAATTTATAGTTTAACAAGCCCTCGGGGTAATTCTGAAGCACACTCAAGTTTGAGAACCACTGCCCTGAGGAACACTTGATGGATGGAGAGCAGTGGTTCCCAAACATAGCTGATCAATCAGCTGGGGGTGAGAGTGAGACTCCAGGGGGTTTTGAGACCTGCTCAAGAGAACCTAATTCTATAGGTCTGGGCTGAGCCCAGTGTTTCTGAAGTCAACCATGGTGGGCAACCACATGCTTAGAGTGACCAGCAAGCCAGTGATCCCTAAGAAAGGTGAATGCAGCCTGGGAGAGGAAGCCAAAGAGGAAGAAAGAGAGGGATCAATACGGGGAATTCAGTTCCTTAAGTAATTACTGTGTGACACGCCCTGGCTAAAGGTTTTTTACAATGTCACTGAATTCTCCAGACTGCCTCTACATGGCAAGTACTACTTACCTCCATTTGATAAATCAAAGACTAAAGATTCAGTTGGTAAATAATTTGTCTGAAGTCACACAGCTAGTAGTGAAACTGCAAATTAAAGCCAAGCCTCTTTTACTTTAAATCTTTTTCCATTTTACTCTGGAATTAAAAAAAGTCTTTATAAGGTGGCCAAAAGAAAGTCTGGAGATCAAGAAGAGGGGGTGGAAAGAGACCATGATGGTCAGTGAGTTATTTAATTAATGGTGTACATGTCAATTTCCCCACTAGACTGTGACCACATGGAAAGATCCATGCTGTCCTTTCTTTATTCTTTTATTCAGTCAACAAACATTTATTGAGACCCCACAATGTACTAGATGCTGTCCCAGGTGTTGAGGATAGATACAGTAGTGAAAAAAATGTCTTCTCAGTACTTACTAAAGCAGATGTCACACAATTAATGCTCTATAATTTTTGCCTTATGCATGATCTATGGATGGATAATCTAGAATTAAGTGTAGAATTAGTCATAGCTTAGCTATTGAGTCAATGTATTAACTAGGGTCTAATTACATAAGGTTCTAATTTCTTTCCCTATCCTGTTTTATTGGGGGGGAGGGAGGATATTGATGACAATTAATAACACAACCAGCAGACTAAGAAAGGGAATATATTACTTAGCAGCCATGAGAAAGGTCTTCTAAGGAAGAAAACTGAAATAAATTCAACTAAATTGCTATAAATGAGACTCAGGAATCAGCTAAAAGTATCACTGATCTGAGTTTTCTTCTTGCCGCTGCTTACGTGAATAATGGAGATTGCTGAACATCTTTCAAGGGTTTCCTTCAAACATACTTTCCTGAGACTCTTTCCAGCAAATTTTTAATTGTTCCTAAAGTGAAATTAGGCATAGTAGTCAAGAACTTTTAAAATGAAGATATAATTAGGAGTCATGAGAAAATAAACGTATCGAATATGTTTAATTTTTAAAATAGTCTGTGAAAGAGTTCATTTGCCTTATTATTGTTGAAAATGAAATGCCTGAAGGGCACTGCTGGTTACAAAAATGTACCTTATCAGTTGGTAGTGGTTGATGTGGTCCTTGATAGTATTAAGAGCCTCCTCATCTGAAAAAGATAAAGGGGAACCATTGATATTCCAGCTGGATGTCTTAGAGTCTTACTCTATTCCTCCCTCAGGAAGCTCTTCAAAAAGAAATAGTGTTGCTATTGTTTAGATTTGAGAAGATTGAGAGGCAAACTATCAGCCACCTAAGAATCTTTGCAGCGTTTGTGATTTCTACCAACCATTCTCCAGGTAGGTTGTTTACAAAAACGTCAGCGTGCCAAGTGTACCTTCAGGAGGGGACCATAAGAGAAGGGATGGCATTTATAGGCGTTGGACATATACTACCCCATTTTAGAGTTAAGGGATCACCACACATGATAAGTCATGTTCTCAAGGCTACCCAGCTAATAAGTGTCCACCTAGGATTGCCTGACTCTTTAGCATGAGGCCAATACCTGAAGGAAGAATTTTTCAGAAAGAGAACTTGTTATGTTTGAATGAGATACCCAGGAAGATTATGTTAGTTTCTATTATTCAAAACTAGTAAAGGTTCGGGATTCCCTGGTGGCACAGTGGTTAAGAATCCGCCTGCCGATGCAAGGGACATGGGTTCGAGCCCTGGTCCGGGAAGATCCCACATTCTGTGGAGCAGCTAAGCCCATGCACCACAACTACTGGGCCTGTGCTCTAGAGCCCGCGAGCCACAACTACTGAGCCCGCATGCTCTAGACCCCATGCTCCGCAACAAGAGAAGCCACTGCAATGAGAAGCCCCCGCACTGCAACTAAGAGTAGCCCCCGCTCGCCGCAACTAGAGAAAGCCTGTGTGCAGCAACGAAGACCCAACACAGCCAAAAGTAAATAAATAAATTTATATTAAAAAAAAGAAAACTAATAAAGGTTCTAATGGATCTGAAGTTGCTCTCTCCCCCTCTTCCTGAAAATGTAGGGAATGATAGAGATCAGACATTGGCACTGTTTCCTGTGCTATTTGGGACTGCAGACTGCTAAATGTGCTTCGTCCAGATCATCTGCTATGTGAAACCTTTCCTGACTTTCCTCTGTGCTCCCCCTGTGTTTACACAACTCCTGTAGACGTGTTTTTCTCATTAAAGTGTAGCTTCCTGAGAGCAGGATGGTACTTTCTTTATCCCTGCATCCCTGGCTGTTGGGGGAATGACTCAAAAGTTTGTTTTATGGAGGTACTTGGATTACCAACAAGCTCAATCTTCTGGTGGCAGATTAGCAACTTTAAAAAATTTATTGAGCACCTAATATATTCCAGGCAGTGTTCTAGGCACAGAGGACAAACCATCAGTGAAAAAACAGACAGTCTGTCCCAGGGCATCTTTGCTATAGTGCTCCAGGGGCACCAATCACACCACAGTCCACGTGACCAGTGCCGCCTGGGGTTGTGCCCCACAGTCCCCTGTTGTGCCCTTTTGCTCAAACTGCCACAAACCATAGGATTCCATATACCCTCATAAACCAACACGATGTGTCTATGCAGGCAACATGAAGCCTGAGCACGTATTGACATTGCCCCATCCCATTTTTTAGATTCAGAACCATCAGACTGCACGAAGTTTAGTGAAGGCACCGGGGATGGACAGGAGGATGTGTCCTTTCAGAGAATCGTCGTATTCAACACCTCAGCCCCCAGCCAAAGCATTGTCGTCTCAGGCAGGATAACTTTGTAACACTCTGAACTTGTAGCTGTTGTGTGTTTTCTTCCTTCTCTATGGTGCTCTAGAAAGGAGAGGACGCACCATCCAGCCCCCACGTCCACGGCGATGTGAGCCAGATGCAGAGCCTGTGCACCTACTCTTTCCTCCCTTGGCTTCTCTTTTGTTTGCGGTTCCTCCAAAAAATCTTTCATAAAATGTCTGAACATCGTAGGAGGTTTCTAGTGGATGCATATACTTGTGCTTTCAAAACAACATTTCATCTCCTTGACTCACAGGCAGAGTGGAAAAAAAAACACACCAAAACAAACCCCTACACATTTGAAATAATCCACAAGGAAAGCCTGCATTGGAAATCATATTGCCATATAATTATCCTGTTTACAATCTCTCGTACATCTTTTCTCATAGAAAAATGCAGATTTGGAAACAAAGCAGGAAAAAGATGCCAGAAAACCCTGGCAAGGCTCTGACCACTGCCTGCTTAGGAATGGCTGTGGAGGGAGAGAAATGTGTTTGCAATTAGGGCTGCCCAGAGCAGGTCCGATTACATCTGCACGCAGCCAAGCCGGAGAGATTTCCAGAGTGAACTTGTCGCGTGGGCCTAAGTGGATACAAGGCAACTTAGGCTGGAGCCATTACAAGGAAACAAATGGGGCCTCCACCACCTGGTCTCGTGTTACCATTTTCTGGGCTCACTCCTGCCTCTTGAATGGCAAGGAACAAAATCACCATCATTTTAGGCTCTCTTATGTTACACTTCACAAGGTTTTCATGCATTTTTCAGCAATAGACTAAAAGGGCAGAAATAGAACGAGTGTTATGAAGTGGTTTCCGTGCTAGGTGTGATTGACAGAATGACCAGGGGATGTTAAAGAGATCCCAGCAAGACTGAAACAGCCAAAGGCTCACCGTCACCCCACCCTGCTTCAGGGAGCAGCATCCCTGCTTGCTTCCAGGCCCTAAAGGCACCCACTGCTGATTCTTTAGTCCCGAGCAGTCTGGGAGGACAGCTTAGCCCACTCTCAAGGGCAAAGTAAGGAATTCTTTGTAAAGAATTCAACGCTATCAGGGTCTCTCGCTTGCCACAATTTCCTAACACAAAAATGCCCCACCAAACCTGCTGCCACTCCCTCAAGTAAATGACAAAAACACACCACTTTGAGTTTCTCGTTGTGCCCTGATAGACCTGTTGGGTTTTGGTTTCATTGTGTGTATGCACGTGTGTGTGTATGTGTGTGTATGTTCTGTCCCACATATTCTGCATGAGACGGAAGGTAGGGTCTGACAGTCATTCACATATGTATCCTCTCCCCCCATTTCCCTGACCATGTCCTTGTTCCACGCCTTTTCAAATGCTTTTTAAACCTTTTTAATCAATTACAAGTTGTAATAATACTACTTCGTATGAAATCTTCACTTAGAGGTTCTTAAAGCTTTTTAAGACGTATTAATAATATCACACACACACTCCCACCTGCCTCCACACACCACCCCCCTACTACCACCACTACTGCCAACACAAAGATGAAGAAATTAAGACAGCAATTTTAAAAGGGTTAACATTTCTGTAATATTCCACCTTTTATTGCCAATTTACCAGAGCTGGTTCTTTAGTGAACAGAACCTATTTTAACTATCTACAGTCTGTTTCTACATACGAACAATTTTTGTAGACATTTTTCAGTCAGAAGGTCATTTTTATAAATGGTGTCTCTAATAGCATGCCCAGATAATACAGAACGCATTATATTGGGATATTTAAGAGTAGCAAGGCACTCTTTATAATTATTCTGGGACAGTAGCCATAAACTGGCACTGTCGTAGACAAATCAGTTTGTATGTTTTCCTTATTCTTAAGTGACTTGTCTGAATTTATGGATCTGTGGTCAAGAGTGCTCTCTGGATTGCAAAACTCTATTTTTTATACAATCTTGCCCTCGCCTGCGTCCTCATCTGACACGGTTGTCCAGAGCCCTTACCTAAACCTACAAAAGGGACATGATAAGGAGAGGTCCTGTGATTCTGAATCTGAGCCTCTGTATGTGTTTGGAGCACCCTCGTGATTTCTGTGGTGGTCTGGATTAAGCATCCTGGACAGTCTAGAAAAAAATTTCGAGAGGATGATTTTAGGGAGCTTTGTTATATTGGCACCAGAAAAGGGAACCTATTACAATCTGAAGGGCAGCAGAAATCCTTTATAAGCCAGCCCCAATCAAAAATTTTGAGATTTTGCTTCCATCCTCTAACCCTGTTTCCTGTTTTCTCAAATAAAATGGTCTTCAGGACTTTATATCTTGCTTTGGGCAGACACATTTTGCTGATGGAGTAAGAATTCCCAAGAGTCTAGCTGAAGGACAGGGGATTAGTATGCCCTTCTCTATCTTTCCAGATAACTGGAGCAGACTCTTTCTCATGTCAACACTTTTACATTTTAAGGTAAGGTCGTGGATAAAAATCTTCCTAAAATAGACAACAGGTTCTTGCCTTGTTAAACAGAGCAAGGAAAGTACAAGGCATATTTTCTTTTTCTTCCCAGGATATCTAATAATGCTGTCAACCTGGAGCACAGGGTTTGATTTTAAGTTTGTGTTATTTATAATTTATATCCTACTTACCCCTGAAAAGAACTCAAGGTAAAATACAATAAAACTGCACCCAGGTTAAGCTCTCTGACAAGTGTCTAGAGTTTAGATAGAATTTAGATTAAAGCCAGATGATATACTTTCAATATCAGACAGCAAAAGGGACATCTTGTTTTGAAAAACAAAGAAGTGGGCTTATCTATTCTCCCTTAGCTGGAGTTCTACCTCACATCGATATGGAGGTGGCCTAGGAGAGCAGTTTGCTAGAGCAGCTACAAAATGATCTACAGCTCATCCTATTTGAAACATCAGTGTCAGCGAACCCCAACAGCCACCCCAATAGCAAGAGGTCATATTCCCAGAACTCCCCATTTCCTGTCACTGATGTTGCCTCCATCTTCCTCTCAACCCTTGGCCCCTCTCATTCATCATCTTCTCCAAAGCCTCCTACACATCTTCCTCAACTTATGATAGGGTTACATTCCAATAAAACCACTGTAAGTTGAAAATATTGAATATAAGTCAAAAATGCATCTACTACAACTAACATCATAGCTGAGCCCAGCCTACCTTAAAGGCACTCAGAACACTTAAATTAGCCAACAGGTTGGCAAAATCATCTAACACAAAGCTTATTTTACAATAAAGTGTTGAATATCTCATGTACTTTATTGACTACTGTACAGAAAGTGTAAAACAATGCTTGTAATGCTCTTGATCACATGGCTGACTGGGAGCTGCCCCTGCCCAACCTCATGAGAGAGGATTATACCACATATCTCTATCCCAGGAAAAAATCAAAATTCAGAATTCAGAGTATGGTCTCTGAGCAAGGTGGATCATTTTGTGCATTTACCATCTTACCCGGACTCTCTAACTTGACAAACTGAGAACAGGAAAGGCACAGCTAATTGGCCGGCCATGAAAAACTGAGGAAGCAGACCAATACCTCAAGTCTCTATGATGTCCTTTCAAGCCGTGTGGCTGACAGGGTCTTGGTGCTCTGGCTGGGTGTCAGGCCTGAGCCTCTGAGGTGGGAGACCTGAGATCAGGACATTGGACCACCAGAGACCTTCCAGCCCCATGAAATATCAATCGGCAAGAGCTCTCCCAGAGATCTCCATCTCAACGCTAAGACTCAGCTCCACTCAGTGACCAGCAAGCTACAGTGCTGGACACTGCGTGCCAAACAACTAGCAAGGCAGGAACACCACCCCACCCATTAACAGAGAGCCTGCCTGAAACCATACTAAGTTCAAAGACACCCCAAAACACACTACCGGATGCAGTCCTCCCCACCAGAAAGACAAGATCCAGGCTTATCACCAGAATACAGACACCAGTCCTCTCTACCAGGAAGCTTACACAACCCATTGAACCAACTTTACCCACTGGGGGCAGACACCAAAAACAACAGGAACTACGGACCTGCAGCCTGCAAAAAGCAGACCCCAAATGCAGTAAGTTAAGCAAAATGGGAAGACAGAGAAATACACAGCAGATGAAGAAGCAAGGTAAATGAAACAAACAAATGAAGAGGAAATAGGCAGTCTACCTGAAAAAGAATTCAGATTAATGATAGTAAAGATGATACAAAATCTTGGGAATAGAATGGAGAAAATACAAGAAATGTTTAACAAGGACCTAGAAGAACTAAAGAGCAAACAAACAGTGATGAACAACACAATAAATGAAATTTAAAATTCTCTAGAAGGAATGAATAGCAGAATAACTGAGGCAGAAGAAAGGATAAGTGACCTGGAAGATAAAATAGTGGAAATAACTACCGCAGAACAGAATAAAGAAAAAAGAATGAAAAGAATTGAGGACAGTCTCAGAGATTCTAGGACAACATTAAACGCACCAACATTTGAATTATAGGGGTCCCAGAAGAAAAGGGAAAAAGAAAGGGACTGAGAAAATATTTGAATAGATTAAACTTGAAAACTTCCCTAATACAGGAAAGGAGATAGTCAATCAAGTCCAGGAAGTTCAGAGAGTCCCATACAGGATAAATCCAAGGAGAAACGTGCCAAGACACATATTAATCAAACTATCAAAAATTAAATACAAAGAAAAAATATTAAAACCAGCAAAGGAAAAGCAACAAATAATGTAAGGTTAATAGCTGATCTTTCAGTAGAAACTCTGCAAGCCAGAAGGGAAAGGCAGGACCTATTTAAAGTTATGAAAGGGAAAAACCTACAACCAAGATTACTCTACCCAGCAAGGATCTCATGCAGATTTGATGGAGAAATTAAACCTTTACAGACAAGCAAAAGCTAAGAGAATTCAGCACCACCAAACCAGCTTTACAACAAATGCTAAAAGAACTTCTCTAGGCAGGAAACACAAGAGAAGCAAAAGACCAACAATAACAAACCCAAAACAATTAAGAAAATGGTAATAACATACATATCGTTAACTATCTTAAATGTAAATGGATTAAATGCTTCAACCAAAACATAGACTGCCTGAATAGATACCAAAACAAGACCCGTATATATGCTGTCTACTAGAGACCCACTTCAGACCTAGGGACACATACAGACTGAAAGTGAGGAGAAGGAAAAAGATATTCCATGCAAATGGAAATCAAAAGAAAGCTGGACTCACACTCTCATATCAGACAAAATAGACTTTAAAATAAAGACTATTACAAGAGACAAAGAAGGACACTGCATAATGATCAAGGGATCAATCCAAGAAGAAGATATAAAAATAGTAAATATTGGGGCTTCCCTGGTGGTGCAGTGGTTGAGAGTCCACCTGCTGATGCAGGAGACACGGGTTTGTTGCCCGGTCCGGGAAGATCCCACATACTGCAGAGCAGCTGGGCCCGTGAGCCATGGCCGCTAAGCCTGTGCGTCCGGAGCCTGAAAAAAAAGTAAATATTTATGCACCCAACATAGGAGCACCTCAATACATAAGGCAAATGCTAACAGCCATAAAAGGGGAAATCAACAGTAATACAGCAATAATAGGGGACATTAACACCCCACTTTCCCCAATGGACAGATCATCCAAAATGAAAATAAATAAGGAACCACAAGCTTTAAATGATACATTAAACAAGATGGACTTAATTGATATTTATACAACATTCCATCTAAAAACAACAGAATAGTTTCTTTGCAAGTACTCATGGAACATTCTCCAAGACAGATAATATCTTGGGTCAAAAATCAAGCCTTAGTCCAACCACTATGCTATGAGACTAGATATCAATTACAGGAAAAAATATTTAAAAAATACAAAAACATGGAGGCCAAACAATATGCTACTAAATAACCAAGAGATGACTGAAGAAATCAAAGGGGAAATAAAAAAATACCTAGAAACAGATAACACTGAAAACATGGCAGCCCAAAACCTATGGGATGCAGCAAAAGCCGTTCTAAGAGGGAGTTTTACAGCAATACAATCCTACCTCAAGAAACAAGATAAATCTCAAAAAAGCAACTAAAACCTACACCTAAAGAAATTAGAGAAAGAAGAAAGAAAAACAACCAAAGTTAGCAGAAGAAAAGAAATCATAAAGATCAGATCAGAAATAAATGAAAAAGAAATGAGGGAAACAATAGCAGAGATCAATGAAACTAAAAGCTGTTTTTGAGAAGATAAACAAAATTGCTAAACCATTAGCCAGACTCATCAAGAAAAAAAGGGAGAAGACTCAAATCAACAGAATTGGAAATGAAAAAGGAGAGGTAATAACTGACACTGCAGAAATACAAAGAATCATGAGAGATTACTACAAGCAACTATATGGCAATAAAATGGACAACCTGGAAGAAATGGACAAATTCTTAGAAATGCACAACTTCCGAGACTGAACCAGGAAGAAACAGAAAATATAAACAGACCAATCACAAGCACTGAAATTGAAACTGTGATTAAAAATCTTCCAACAAACAAAAGCCCAGGACCAGATGGCTTCACAGTTGACTTCTATCAAACATTTAGAGAAGAGCTAACACCTATCCTTCTCAAACTCTTCCAAAATGTAGCAGAGGGAGGAAAACTACAAAACTCATTCTACAAGGCCACCATCACGTTGATACCAAAACCAGACAAAGATGTCACAAAGGAAGAAAACTACAGGCCAATATCACTGATGAACATAGATGCAAAAATCCTCAACCAAATACTAGCAAACAGACTCCAACAGCATATTAAAAGGATCATACACCATGATCAAGTGGGGTTTATCCCAGGAATGCAAGGATTCTTCAATATATGAAAATCAATCACTGTGCTACACCACATTAACAAATTGAAGGAGAAAAACCATATGATCATCTCAATAGATGCAGAAAAAGCTTTCGACACAATTCAACACCCATTTATGATAAAAACTCTCCAGAAAGTAGGCATAGAGGGAACTTACCTCAATATAATAAAGGCCATATATGACAAACCCACAGCCAACATCATCCTCAATGGTGAAAATCTGAAAGCATTTCCACTAAGATCAGGAACAAGACAAGGTTGCCCACTCTCACCACTCTTATTCAACATAGTTTTGGAAGTTTTAGCCACAGCAATCAGAGAAGAAAAGGAAATAAAAGGAATCCAAATTGGAAAAGAAGAAGTAAAGCTGTTACAGTTTGCAGATGACATGATACTATACATAGAGAATCCTAAAGATGCAACCAGGAAACCACTAGAGCTAATCAATGAATTTGGTAAAGTAGCAGGATACAAAATTAATGCACAGAAATCTCTTGCATTCCTATACACTAATAATGAAATATCTGAAAGAGAAATTAAGGAAACACTGCCATTTACCATTACAACAAAAAGAATAAAATACCTAGGAATAAACCTACCTAAGGAGACAAAAGACCTGTATGCAGAAAAGTATAAGACACTGATGAAAGAAATTAAAGATGATACAAACAGATGGAGAGATAAACCATGTTCTTAGACTGGAAGAATCAACATTGTGAAAATGACTATACTACCCAGGCAATCTACAGATTCAATGCAATACCTATCAAACTATAAATGGCATTTTTCACAGAACTAGAACAAAAAATTTCACAATTTGCATGGAAACACAGAAGACCCTGTATAGCTAAAGCAATCTTGAGAAAGAAAAACAGAGCTGGAGGAATCAGGCTCCCTGACTTCAGACTATACTGCAAATCTACAGTAATCAAGACAGTATGGTACTGGCCCAAAAACAGAAATATAGATCAATGGAACAGGATAGAAAGCCCAGAGATAAACCCATGCACATGTGTGCACCTTATCTTTGATGAAGTACGCAAGAATATACAATGGAGAAAAGTCAGTCTCTTCAATAAGTGGTGCTGGAAAAACTGGACAGCTACATGTAAAAGAATGAAATTAGAACACTCCTTAGTACCATATACAAAAATAAACTCAAAATGGATTAAAGACCTAAGTGTAAGGCCAGACATTATAAAGCTCTTAGAGGAAAACATAGGTAGAGCACTCTATGACATAAATCACAGCAAGATCCTTTTTGACCCACCTACTAGAGAAATGGAAATTAAAACGAGAATAAACAAATGGGACCTAATGAAACTTAAAAGCTTTTGCACAGCAAAGGAAACCATAAGCAAGACGCAAAGGCAACCCTCAGAATGGAAGAAAATATTTGAAAGCGAAGAAACTGATGAAGGATTAATCTCCAAAATATACAAGCAGCTCATGCAGCTCGATATCAAAAAACAAACAACCCAATCAAAAAATGGGCAGAAGACCTAAATAGACGTTTCTCCAAAGAAGATATACAGATTGCCAACAGACACATGAAAGGATGCTTAACATCACTAATCATTAGAGAAATGTAAATCAGAACTGCAATAAGGTATCATCTCACACCTGTCAGAATGGCTATCATCAAAAAATGTACAAACAATAAACGCTGGAGAGGGTGTGGAGAAAAGAGAACCCTCTTGTACTGTCGGTGGGAATGTAAATCAATATAGCCACTATGTAGAACACTATGGAAGTTGCTTTAAAAACTAAAAATAGAACTACCATATGACCCAGCAATCCTACTACTGGACGTATACCCTGAGAAAGCCATAATTCAAAAAGACACATGCACCCCAATGTTCACTGCAGCACTATTTACAATAGCCAGGACATGGAAGCAACCTAAGTGTCCATCGACAGATGAGTGAATAAAGAAGATGTGGCACATATATACAATGGAATATTAAAAGAAACGACAAAGAAACGAAATTGAGTTATTTGTAGTGAGGTGGATGGACCTAGAGTCTATCATACAGAGTGAAGTAAGTCAGAAAGAGAAAAACAAATATCGTATGCTAACACATATATATGGAATCTAAAAAAAAAAAAAATGTTTCTGAAGAACCTAGGGGCAGGAGAGGAATAAAGACACAAACGTCGAGAATGGACTTGAGGATGCGGGGAGTGGGAAGGGTAAGCTGGGACGAAGTGAGAGAGTGGCATGGACATATATACACTATCAAATGTAAAATAGATAGCTAGTGGGAAGCAGCCGCATAGCACAGGGAGATCAGCTCGGTGCTTTGGGACCACCTAGAGGGGTGGGATAGGGAGGGTGGGAGGGAGACGCAAGGGGGGGGATATGGGGATATATGTATACATATAGCTTAATCACTTTGTTATACAGCAGCAACTAACACAACATTGTAAAGCAATTATACTCCAATAAAGATGTTAAAAGAAAAAAAAAAAACAAAGTATGGTTTCTACTGAATGCTTATCACTTTCCCACCATCATAAGGTGGAAAATCTGTAAGTCGAACCATAGTATGTCAGGGACCATGTGTATTCTATTACTACCTCTTCCATGATCCATCCTATGCCCCACGTCCTCCTAAACCAGACCTTAGGTAAACACCTCTACTTCCTCAATGTTTTCTTCTACCCAGAAGATGTATAACTAAATCCATTCTTGCTTCTAATAATGAAGAGGATGAGAGACAGTTATTTGAAGAGATTTGATTTGATTAAATAGATTCATGGATTAGTTTAGTGGATTTAGTCAATTTAATGGGTCAGAATCCACAAGAGAAAGTATTGGTGCTGTTAATGGGTTTTTAGGTTTATTTAGTAGTCTCTTTTTGCAAGAAAAAATTAATTGCTAATTACTCCAATTATGTGAGAGACAGTATGAGCATCACAGGTATGCATAATGATAAAGGGACTTGACCGTAACCATCTGTGATCAGAAACTATGTAGACCCTCAGAACAATGACAATAACAACAATAACAACAACAAAATAGAAAATGGAGATTCATTCACAGGTAGCTGAACCAAAAAAGGGAGAACTGTTCATTCACAGCTGCTCAGCCCTGTCTCTGGATGTTATCATCCGTGTTGGTTTGGTTCCCTTCCTGTGAACCTGTTTGTCTTAGATTGACTCTAAAAATTTAAGTTTTCTAGTTCAGTTATGACTATTTAATGCTTATTACTAAGAACAACAACTTGCTTGAATTGGTCCATACTTAAAGCCACATATACTTATAGGAAAATTGTTTAGCAGGGCTCAAATTTTGTGTGAAGAACATTTTCAAGCTTGTATGTCTAACTTCAGGAAACTCCACAAGGATTGTGAAAGTTTTCACAGGTCTCTGTCATCTTGCTCCTGGGTCCTCCCTTCTTTTTGTGAGGGCAAAAGTAGGGAAGCAGCTCCCAGCTCAGTCCTAGGGTCCAGAATAATTGAAAACACTTTAGGGAAATAACAAACTGTTATTCTTCAAGAAAAGACTGGAGATTTCTCACATATGAGATATTTACATGCTCAGTACCTTGTTAGTTACTCAATCTCCGTGATGGCTAGTTGAAAAGTGAAGCATTCTATAAATTAGAATAGCTTGAATTAGCTAGTAGGGGTGGTAGCAGGAGGGGAGGTACAGTTCAGTACTTCTAATATTCACTAGATTAAATCAGTCGAACAATATGGCATTTGCCCCCAGATGATGACTTTATATCTATTAATACAGCTGATGTAATTGCTTGAATGAAGTCTTTTTAAACTAGGTTATCATTTCATTACTATTTTATTAGGTACTAGGGCCATTGGTTGGTAGATACAATCCACATTAACTGAATACTGTGCTCTATGTTAAGGCAGCGTTTACAACGACAAAAAGAAATAGGTCTTACTGTCAAGTTGCTTATAGTCTAGCAAGAAGGTATGTGGCCAAGCAAACAAACACGGTAAGATAATTACTATAAAGGAGAGTCGGTTTTTGTAAGATCCCAGATAACTTACCTCTTCTTCTGTCTGAATTTGTGGTAGGTAAGTAAATAAAAGGGGTCAGATGGGAATCAAAAACAGGCTTTCTTGCTAATAATGTATTGGAGAATATGGCTTGAACCTCAGGCCACCAGGCTTTACTTTCCCCCAAACTGACCTTGTCCGTTGGTAAGCAAAGCAGCCGCTCTGGTTACTGCCGACAAGGCAGCAGGAAGCAAAAAGGAGAATGTGGTTTGTTCGTGGGGAGTCAGGTCCAGGGAGCTATCAAGAGGCTGGGTCTCTAATGCAGATTATGGTCTTGTATCCAGTTTCACCAAATCAGGTAAGTCACTCCTCTTCTCATGCGAGTAGAGAGAAGGGATGGTAGGGTCCTCTAGTGCTATACCCTCCAAGGTCTCAAAACTTCCCAGATTTGAAAAGCTCGTCCTTTGGGTGGTATGCATATAGTGCTCTGCTTACCAAATGGGAAGGAGGGGTAAAGAAGCTGGTGTGCAGAAAATGCAAATGCAGAGGAAGCTTTCTTGCAAGTATCTTCCTGCTGACTCTGTAGGCTTTGGGAGAGAAGTTATGGGATGAAGTGGGTACACAATGCCTTTTCCAGATAGGAACCTATGGAAATCCTAGGCCCGCGGTTGTAAGGCAAATTGGAGGCCTTTGTTTGTCTATACCCTCAATGGATGTTGTTGAGCATCTGTGCCTTCCATGCGTACAATTACTATAGCAGTGACTCTAGTAACTGATCGCACATTTCTGCACACGCAGTGTGATGCCTGACTCCTTCGTGGGGAACCCACATGATCTTTTTTGTGATAACCATGTAAAGAATTTTCTTCTAAAGAATGAAATCCTTTATATGTAATTTTAGATTGAAATGAAGTAATTTATCTGCAAAAGACTTTTGCATATGTGATAGAGACTGCTCCAAAATAAGTAACAGATGTGTAGGGCGCCATTGAAACACAAATATGTGCCGGGCATTCTTTAAATATGAAAATTTCCCATTACAAAAGATGTGTCAGGAATTCAGCCTTTTATGTCTGACTAGTTCTATTCAGTCATGAGCAAAATATGATAGAGAAATCCCCAACGCACATCTCAGCTGCAGTTTAGAAGGCAGTGGTCCAGATTGTCTCTTGGAAAATGCCAAATGTAAGCTCTGAAGCAAATGTAGGCTATAAATAAGTGATGATGGCCAAATATTAGGTAGAGCACTGCCCCAGATGCCCATGCCCCATTCTGACTCTCTGCTCCTTGACCATAGAAATTGTTTAGCTGGGAACTTGGGTCGCATGTGTGCTGAGGTCTTCAATGTATATTCCCAACCTTAACTAACTTGTTTATTGGCAAGAACAAATGTAACTGGTATTAGAATCAGACCTCAAAACAGACCAACTTTAGAAACAGGATGATTAGAAATGTTGAATACAGACATATTCACTGCCCTAGACATAAGACTTTAGAACCCTTTGTCCTTATAAAACTAAGTTTCTTTAATTTGCCTCTTCCAAAATCGTATAATGTATTGGTAGATGCACTCCTGAACATAAGCATATTTAGGGAATATGAAAACCTTATTATATTTTATCAGAACAGCTATACAACTTGCACAGATGTGCACTTGAATTAGTACTTTTCAAAATGAATTGAGAAAGCACAATTTTTGGAAGGAGTCAGCAAAACTTTATTTGCTCAAAATACCTGTAACAGGCATTTTATTTCCTCATTAAAATGTCTCTCCTTAGTCCTGTTTAGTGAAATGGTCTGCTACATGGCCTGCCCTGAAAGACTGAATGATAAATAAGCGAATTAGAATTTCTTCCTTGTTTATGTGAGAAAGAAACATCAGTGTCACCTCCACTAAAAGTCACCCAGAAAACTAAGAAAAAATTTGAGATATCGCAGTTGCAGAATTAATTGTGTCATGTCTTTTCACTAAGTTTTCAGACTGTTCCAGCTTCCAGCGTGGTTTAATTTAGCAGCAATGCTACTCAGATGATAAGGATTAATTTACTGTGACCTATTTTTCTTTAACCTTTATATGACCTTAAAGCTTTTTGTTTTTAGGTCTCCCTTTTCTCCTTATTCTACTTGCCTTCTACCTTGCACAGCCATGAGTAACTTCAAAGCAGTTCTCTGTCTGATACTAGGTTTTATTGCATGGCGATTCATTCCACTACATAAAACACCATTTGCTTATAAACGTTCACCCCAAAAATAGGGGCAAAAGGAGTCATTAAAATTTTTCCTATGTTTTTCTTAGCAGGGAAATGTTTGGAAAAGGAAAAATGTGGATTCTTTACATGCAGTGGCATATTTTCTGTTGGCTATTTATAATTCACATTTCTCCCCATGTACTTGAGATAAAAGTCATTTTTAAAAATAGAGGCTGTAACTTTTAAAATTGAAATCAATAGTCAGAAATCTCTCCAGATAAATTAGGTAGACACTTCATTGCTTCTTATTCGAATTCTCTCACCATGACCCTGTTTATTTTTAATAAGTGCTGCAGGATGCTTTTCACAAGTCTCTCATTCTTTCAAAGCTTATTATTTTTAACACTATAAACACATCCACTCTAAATGTAATGATGACACACACAGAATCACACATGGGTTATATGAACAATCCCTAAGAACATGTTTAAAGATAACTTTAAATGAAATGCCTACATACATCCATATTTGCTAAGTTGTAGGTTAGTGAGTTGGGGAAAAAAAAACCAAAACAAAACAAGCACTTATAAACACTGAAAATAACACAAAGCCGTAGCCAGACTGAGTTTTGGACATGGATAATCAGAACAATCTGTAGCCCGTCTGTGGCTAATGGGATGTTTCTCCCAGCTTTGTCACCATGGCAAATACTTTATAATACACAAACATTTGTAGCGCTAAAAATCCACCCACTCTTGTTGAAAGATGGCCAGGTTTTGTAAAATTACATTCCAGCTAGTGCTACCCTGCTGCTTTTTAAGATAAGTTCTTTTTTGTTTGCCATTCATGTGCTTAACAAAGGACCAAAGGGAAAAAACATATATAGCACGTAAACACATATTGCACTTTCATAATTCAAGTACCTTATAAATATGTCAGTAGATTTTTGTGATGGCTAAATTTGGGGCAGAAGGAAGTCTATTTTGCAGGGGAGATGGTGGGGAGGGCAGATTAGGTCTTTAATCCAAATCCACAAACCCCATCATTCTCCCCAAATAAACATACAATCAAAGTTAAAAAAAAAAACAAAACACCTTTGTGGAGCAAATATAGCTTCGAAGCAAGTCCCTTTGTCCCCTCAACAATTGGAGTGCTGCGTTTAAGCAACTCTGAAGCGTTTTGGATATGTCTTTATAGTGAATGCCACCAGGCCACTCTTCCATTGAATTCCAACTTTTTATAGGAGCGCCACATGCTTGGGCGAAGAACATACCTGCTTCCTTTCTGACCCTCCTCCTCTCTTGCCAAGACAGCAAAGTATAGCACATTTTCCAACTCATTCCTTTACTTAAAGGGAGGGGGAAAGAAAGCCTTGGTAACACTCCATTGCAGAGCCAGATTAGAGCGAACTGTCGTTCGGCGACGATGCCAAAAAAATTCAGAATGTGTGTGACTGGGGAAAAAAATGTAGGCAAAACAGTTTTTGCCACAAGTGGGTGGAAGAGGACAAGTCACAGTTTTCAAAGCATAACATAGGTGTATAGTGCCAGAAAGGGCCAGTCCAAATATTTACATGCAATAGTGATATACGAGTAAAAGCTTAACAGCATGCTTGGGTTGGGGGAAGAGAGAACTCGAGTGTTACTGGAAGCTCTAGGCACAACACCGGGTTTGTTGGCGACCTGTTGGCGTTTTACAAGCCTGTTTATACTGTCTGTTACCACCGCATCATCCTGCTACATCATATGGTCTTTCCCAGAATCTCGCAGCATCAGACAGGGAAGCAGGAGAAGACAAGGGCGCCGATACATCACAATTATGAATATGCCTCCTTGAGGAGAGAAGCCCTCATAACAACTGTTAATTTTAATGATTATTAACCTTCCAAAAAAAACCATGAATGTTTATTACTAAAGACCAGTCTTTGTAGAATCAAAAGATGCCCTTAAATGTGGCAATTCAAAGTAGCAATTATTTGCTTTAGTTTTACTTTGGAAAGTGTTCGGATGCTAATTCACCATTTATTTGCATTATTCAGTCATTGCTACTGCTTAAGACAGTGGGTGCATGAGAGTATCAACCAACCTTGCGATCACGGTTTCCCCATATAAAATGCTGCATGTCAGATGTCAACCCTAAATGATTTTGACCGGCAGCACCTTTTTAACAAAAGAAGGAAATTATCTTTGATTTCACACTTATGGGTAAAGTTTTATACTAATAGTCGTTAGCATAATGAAGACTTCTTAGGCGAGATGATTTAGGAGTTGTTTTTTTTCTCTTTTCAAGAAAAAATATGATAGTAAAACAGGAAGTAACTCTTGGTAAATAGCAACAATTTTGCTGTGAGTTTCAATATTTCTTTTATGGCCCACTACAAAACATCTATGTTCTTGATATTTCTAATAAGTTAAATACATATCCAAACTATATTCCAGGCAAATAACACCTGGTGATTTATGTTGCCTTTTTCAATAGCAGTTTTAACAGCTCTCAAACAGATAGAAATACCACCTTCTATTTTGTTTAAAGTTCATTTCCTGTCCCTAGGATATTCACTGACCTTTTAGTGTTGGCCCTTTTGCTTTTCACTTTTTCCGGTGAGTCTTACTCCAGTTCTCATTGACTTCATTCCATTCCTGACCTCTTTTCCCCTCAAGAAAATTAAATGCAGCCCAAAACATATTGGACCCCAATTAATTTTACAGCTCGTCTTACCTTCCTACTGTTTCATTCTCAGTTTGTTACAAGTCAACTGGCCGTGCTCATTCCATCTCTACAAACACATACATTCACAGACAAAACAAACTCAATTTAAATAGATTGATATTTTTTTACATTTCTTAATTACCAAATTTAAAATCTCCTTAAGCTTATATCAGAAATTTCTTGCTAACCCTTACTTATATCAGCTTTATTCAATATCATTTAGTCTGGAAGCAATATCTGTTCTTATGGATATTTTTCTAACTATCATATTTTCATTAAAACCCACAATAGACTCTATTTTATCTTTTCCTTAGGGAACTGTGTTAAAGAAGAAGAATGCAAATAAAAAGAATGTTTTTATGGGACATGTCCTGGGATCATACAATGAGTGACTGTAAATAAGCCACATGCAATCCCCCGTTTCACCCAAAGTGTTGAAACGATGGAGCATTCTTATCTGTATGATGAGATAATTTGTAATCTTCTCTTTTTCCTTAGGGCAACTAAGTGCCCGTGTAAGCTTGTTTGCGCTTCTAGAAATGTCTTTAATATTTCCCTGAACTCCACCACAACATTTTCAGTGGAAAATGACTCTGTAGTTGCTTTCATCGTGTTAATTGAAATGAATTATTATACCAGGCAGAAAAAGCCTTTGTCTCTTCTACATTAGACTTGGCAGATATCTCCGATTTAACTGCAGTTGATTTACAAGAGCAAAATAACGCTTTAGAATTATTTAGTTACAAAAGGACTATGCATCTTAGCAAAAATGAAGTGAATGACAGAAAGGAAACCTGATGAAAATGATATAAGTTCATTCTTACATTTAAACAAATCAAGTAGGTATTAATTTGACACAGTTGTATGACATATTTTTAGCACTTTATGACAGTAAAGTCGTGGTTGATGAAGACACACCCCTCACCCATTCTACATTCATGAGCCTCTGGCCAAGGAATGTGCTTTTCTTTCCTCTCTGTTTTTCTTGTGATTTGTATTACTCTGAGAAAAATGAGGTTGTACAATTCTGTGGTTTGCATGGTGCTGTGGCTCTATTATAATACCTAATAATTTAAATACATAAAATTGCCTCCTAGATTCCTTAGTCTGAATTTGGGGCTAAAAATCATGGCCACTCTCCAAGTCCTGACCCCTTTTCCAGGCTAGCCTTTATCCAAGTATTTCTCACTTTTTATGTTCCAAAGCTCCTCCAGATTCCCTCCTCCCAAAGCTCTCCTTCAAGTCCTCTGGATGGACTCTACTCTGAGAGTTTGGAAGTGTCAGGAGATAAATTTTGGGCAGCCAGTTGATAGTGGTGAGTGTTTCTTATTTTCCCTCCCTTGCGGGCTCCCCCCTGACTCTTTGTAAGACACTATCTGTGTCACCTCCCGCCCAGCAGCCCCTCAGAGAACCTCTTCCCAGGCTCCTCCCTTCCACTCCACATTCCTTTCATACCACTGCCACATTCGCTTCCCTGTCCAGGGCCCAGGTCAGCTTCACCCATTTAACAGCAGCTGCTCTGGGGAAGCACCCCATCAAGGTTCACAATATCCTGGAGTTTTCCAAACTCTTTCGATGCATTAGTGGCCTTGAAACCAATTTTGCAGGTCCCAATCCATTTACTATTTTTTACTTTTTATTTTGAAATTGTGGTAGATTCACAGGATATTGCAAACAAATATACAGAGAGGCCCCATGCACCCTTGACTGCCTTGCTCGCCGTTGACATCTTACGTAACTAGAGCACAATCTCCAAACCAGTAACTTGACATTGGTACAGTCCTCAGAGTTATTCAGATTACATTACATGTAATTACATTACAGACTTAGTAATACATGTACTTATCTGAGTGGATATATATACAGATCTATGCAATTTTATCACATTATGTAGATTCATGTAACTACTGACTCAATAAAAATAACTCCAGAAATAAAATGAGTCTAGAAAATATCACAGCTAGTAAAGGTAAGAGTTGCTCCATGAAGCTGTTGTTTCAGTTTTGTTTATATCTATATGCACACATATATAATATGCATTAGTACAAAATTATTGCATAACAGATATAAATATAATGTATAATACGAAATGTATTTCTTACAGTGGGTCATAATCAACACATTTTATTTCGTTTTATTTCATTTATTCTTTTAAGTTTTTTTTTTTTAAGAGTTTTTTGACGTGGACCATTTTTAAAGTCTTTATTGAATTTGTTACAATATTGCTTCTGTTTTATGTTTTGGTTTCTTGGCTGTGAGGCATGTGGGATCCTAGCTCCCCAACCAGGGATGGACCCTGAACCCCCTGCATTGGAAGGCAAAGTCTTAACCACTGGACTGCCAGGGAAAGTCCGCTCAACACATTTTAAAAGTCATTGTCCTTGACCCTTGCTGCTCAAAGTATGGTCTATGCACCAACAGCATCAGCTTTGGGGGAGCTTGTTAGAGATGCAGGTCTACCCCCGACCTACTGAATCAGAATCTGTATTTTAAAACAGGATGCCCAAATGATTTACATGTACATAGGAGACTGAGTGAAGCTATCATGGTAGGTAGCTTCACTGAGCCTTCAAGAGGGTAAAATACAATCTCTGCATTCCTTTGAGAGCTGGAGTGAGGGCAATGACCATTGCAAAGTTTGAATAGAGCCCTGGCATCACAGTTGTTTTCCCTTGCCTGCTTTAATAGGAGGTGACCCTTGTCAGAGTCCATAGGACATGGCTGCCCTAGAAATGATGACAGAGTTTACATCAGCCGAGTTCTTTATTCTTGCACGATTTTGTAATGTTTTCCATCAGCAGCCAGGGTACACACATAAAAAATTTGTGGTCCTTTTTATCTTCCACAAATAGTGATGTCTGGGTAAGGAGTTTAGCCCACAGTATTTTCTGCTTCAATAAAGGTGATTGGAAGCTCCCTGTGCCCTGCCTGCTTAGGGCTACCACCACACAGAATGTTCTTTTTTTCTTCGCTTTTCCAGGTAGGCAACTCAAAGAATACGCGTGGGGTAAAAATAAGATGACCTTGACTCATTAAGATTAGTATCCTGTATTATGTGTCCGTGATTTCTGAGGTGCTTTTATTCTGTGAGCTTCATCATTCTTTATGAGATTAATAAAATTATTGAATATTACTTTTCTTAGTGTCTACGCTTTCAACTCAAAAATAACGTGTGTGATGGCAATTCCAAGGGCTCTCCAATATCCTGGTCTCTTTGTGGTGGGAAACTGGCGAGGGGTAAGGGTAAGGAGAAGGGAAGGGAGGTTTTCCAAGGACAGCAATCTAGCTCAGATTCATTCCAGCAACTCTGAAGTAAGGCTAATTAATGTAATTAACACATTTCAGGCAGAATAACCCACCCAAATATTAACAGAATGTCTTTCATAAAAAAAAGTGGTTCCATTGTTTTATTTCTGCTTGAGGAGGCGATATGATGAAAGAATGTGAAATCCTTTAATTAGGCACAATTTAAAAACCAGACAGAAAATTGAGATGCTGAGAATCCTACCTAGAGAAGCAATATTCATACTTGAGAGCATCAGACAATGCAGCACACACAGATGTTTTATAGTGAATTAAGATTATCTCATCACATCAGACGATTACTCTCTTATCACCACATTAAGATACACTTCGATCACAAGTTATAGCTTCATAATGAGATTAAAAGTCTATCCAAGTAGATGCCTCGAGCTAGATTTTAAGATGAAATTCTGAATTTGTTTTCCATTTTGGTACTTCCTGTATGCACATACATTTTACAGTTTGGAGAGAAAGGAGGTGGTAGGAGGGGGATGAAGTGAAAGCTGGATACTGAGGGAGTGCCATGAACATGGACTTGGGATTCTATGTTGCTCCTTGCAGCATAGGAGGAGCAACCTCCTCGTACCTATCTTGGGTCACTGGAAAGAACACTTGCCTGAGAATCACCAATTTTGGTTTCTACGCCTGACTTTGCAGTAATTACCAGAACTATCCTGAGTTAGTTTGTTCCCATTCTTGGCCCTGGTCTCTGTATATTCAAAACCAAAAGGTTGGATCCTACAGTCCCCAAATTTCTTTCCACTTCTGATATTTTATTTTAGGATTCTGCATTGTTACAAATAATGCAAAGAATAGAGAATTCTAGGATTTCAAGATCATCCAGGGCTTGAAGGACCCAATCTTGCTTGAAGACATCCAGCACTCACACCCTGAATTACTGGCCCATCAATGAACTGAATCTTCTATCCTGCTAAGCCCTATCCCACTGAAGCCCACATTTAATGCCTGGACTCCCAATTAGTGATTCAAAAGTCTTCACAACCTTGTAAATTATAAAATAAACACTTGCATGTCAACTACTACCTTCTCCACCCCCCAACACACACACACACACACACACACACACACACACACACACACACAGCACAATCTACTTGGGAGGTATTTAAACCCTCTTCCTTGTTCTCATCTCCCATCTTAATTTGAACTGTTAAATAAAATGGCTTAAGGCTTTAAACCCTTAACTGCTGGCAGAATTAACTAACTTCCAACTAGTCTCAAATGAGGGTTTAATGATCTTTTTAAAAGTAAACATGGGACTTAATTCTATTCTCAGCTGTGCTGGTTGAGTTTTTCTTTTTCAGAAGATTTGTTCATGTTTTCCTCATCCACCACCCTCTCCCTCCACACACACTACACCTACAAATTAAGGTGGAATTTATGAGACTCTACTCAACTTAAAAGTGGCATCATCATAAATTAATGATATAATTATGATACTTGGGATAATCGTTGTGGACTTACTTGGAAAGAAAAGTATTTTAGGATTCTGCCTTCTCCTAAGAGATTGTAGCTTGTAAGTCACTCTTTAAAAGCTGTCAGAATTCATTGTCTTTTGCTGAAGACCCTGTACTAGGCTCTATTATACAATATTATGAACTCTGCGTGTCAACAGATAGCTGACAATGATGAACAGGAATGAGTATGTGAAATACCTGGCATCCTCAAGAGCCAAATATTACTCCTTCCTGATGCTGGAACCTTAACTCGAGTTTAGGGACGACCTGTTGCACCAGGTTGTTATGGCCCATTTTAAGAACTACAGATTACTCCCCAAGATAATTATGTGGTTACCAAAGGAGCTCACAAGTAAGCATGATATAACGGGGCTCTATGTACCTACTGTGTAACTTAAGAACTAGCAAAAAAAGATGACAAGCAAAATCTGGTTATTAAGACAAGAGAGTAAGCTGAGAAAACAAAGTCAGTGTATCTGGCAGTACTGGCGGTTGGGGGAGAATAAATACCAAAATATTTCCTGCCTCCCTGTCTTAAACATACTTACTTATCACCACAGTTTGGAGCAGGGCAAGGGAAATGGGTATTGGGAAGGAAGAAAAAAGAGAACAAGAAAGCAGGAGGCTGATGGCAGGGAGGAGGGAAGAGGTTTTGAACCTTAAAAAGCAGAAGGCATAGTGTGTGTCTAAAAAAGAGAGAAAGAAAGCAGTGTTTCCTCTCTCCCACTCTACCCCAATGCCCTTGTCTTAGACTGCTTGAGTTGCTATAACAAAATACCGTAGACAGGGTGACAAACAACAAACTTTTATTTCTCCTAGTTTTGGAGACTGGGAAGTCCAGGATTGAGGCACTGGCAGATTCTGTTCCAGGTGAGGACCTGCTTCCAGGCTTGCAGATGGTTGCCTCCTCCTTGTGTGCACACAACCTCTTCTTTGTGTTCACATGGAAAGAGAGAGATCTCTCTGTCTTCCTCTTCTTATAAGGGCATCAATCCCATCAGGGGCCCCACCATCATGACCTCATCTAAACCTACTTACCTCTCAAAGTTCCCACCTCTAAATACCATCACACTGGGGATTTGAACTTCAACATATGAATATGGGGGGGACACAAACATTCAGCCTATAACAGCCCTTTTTCATCCTAGGTATACAGCTCCACCCAGGGGAGCATGGAATATTTGCGGGGAAAGAGATGCCAGTCATATGAAACTCAAGGTTGGAAACAACTACTCTGATTTCCTGGTACATCCTTTAAAAAAAGTCAAAGCTGGTAAGAATATTTATTCCTTAAAAATAGCTGTGATGTTAATTATAAGAGTGAATCATTTTGCTCACTCACTAATAGTTTCTACTTAGAAATATGATCAAAATGTGTTTGACTGAATGCTAAAAATTTGTAATTATAAAATATTCCAAGTATACAAGCATATTGAAAAGTAGACAAAATAATACAATGGACACCAATAAGTCAATCTGTAAATATAAAAGATGTTAGCATTGCTTCAGATCACCTTCTAGTCTTTAAAACATTTATTTTTTAAGATCCAGCTAATGTTCCACATCCTTCCATCCCTTTTTCCCACAGCCCAAGGCAAACACTGTCCTGAAGCTGATGTGTGGACACTGATCACAGTGGACACTGTGATCCTATCCCACATGTGATACCCCATCCTGATTGCCCTTCAGTAAAGGATTTGTTATTCCAGCTGTTGGGAGTGCTGTGGAAGAGACTGTCAGCTGACTGCCTTCCTTGGGGAGAGAGGGGACTGGGGAGGTAGGCAGAAGATGTAGGGTCTTGTAGGCTATGGTAAGATGCTTGGATTATTTTTTTCTAAATGCATTAACCATATTCTGTTCTTCTTGCTAAAGAAGTTGGTTTAGTTGTGAAACTCACCTGAAAATTTCATGTTCTAGCTCACAGATAAAGACTCACCTTTTAGCCTGAAATTTGAAGCCTTTTTGAGCTGCACACTCTTAACCTTTTCTACCTTATCACTCACTATCCTTGCCCCACATCTACATCTTCTGTCCAGTGGTCTGCTGGTTGTCCTCAGAAGACAACATTCCTCATCCTGCCTTTGCCCCCACCATTTCCATGGCTTGGTATACCCTTCTTCTTCCTACCAACGCCCCTTCCCCCTGCAAGACCTGGTGGAGGCCATCACTTCCATGAAGCCTTCCTTGACCACCCAAACTCTCAGTGATTTTCCCTCCTCTGGATCACCACTCTCATTTGCTATCTGTCTTACTGGGTTTTTTAAAGCAATTTCTAGTCTTAATGGAACCGGACAGGGATCAGTTTCTCTAAAGAGTCCACGCGGAGGCAACCTGGACTGACTGTAGTAGGTGAGTTCTATGACTGCTGGGGAAACAATTGACTTAAATACTGTAAGAATGAGGTGAGTTGAGATAGATAGACCAAGGTAAGGACAGAGGCAGATAAGGTTTTTACACCCCTAGAAGGGATGCAGGAACAATAGTCAGTGTCGCTTCTTTGAGAATGATCTGTTAAGAGAGTGTTGAAGTCTCAGAATGGTCCTACCACAGAAATAGAGGCATAGACAGCGTCCAGACTGTTCCTCCTGCTTTACTCATGAATCACTTAGTTGTGCTAACTCACCCCAACCAACTGGTCCGCCAGTACTCTCTGCAGCCTTCCTAGAACAATGCTAGCAATCCAGCCTCTTTCTACTTTGGGTCCTGGGCTAGTAGTGAGAAATCAATGATGGGTTAGTTCCACTTGGAAGAGTAGGTGAATGGTGAAATTTACCACATCACTGAGAATGAGGCTACCAAACATGTAGCCTAAGAGAGGTAAAAAGTCCAGAATAATCTCTCTCAAAGAGTCAATACAGTGAGCCTGGCACTCTTGGGCCATGTGTTCAGGTTTAGTCATTCATTCATTTATTTATTCAACTGGCTTTATTAAGTACTTACCATGTCCCAGTCACTGTACTAGGTGCTAGGGACCCAAGAGGAATATTATTCTATGTGCTCCCCTAAGCTGAAGCTTACTGCTAAAAGGGCTAGGCTTTCTTCACATATACTGCAAATGTGTCTGCACATTTGCTGCTGGGATTTGGTTCTAGCCTCTCTTTCTATTGGACAGACTCTGTGTTTCTGGCAATACCCATTCTGCTGCTCTAAGTTTTCTGTGGTCCTGCGCAGGTTCTCTTGGTGCTCTAAACCTAAGTTAGTCCCTTTTCTCTGGTTGTCACTGTGGAAAAATCATATAAACCCTCTTCACAGAAAAGTAGCTTCCAGTTTGGGGTATAAGATGAAAAACAGACCTTCCTCTTTTCCACTGGGCAGATGTGATTATCGTGACATTTCTTAGTGCTATTAAACACCACCTGCTTGGTGAGCACATTAGCATTTTAAGTATATTTTCTGTTGTAGAGGATATTAAATCTGAGATATGATACAGGGATTTGTGTTTGTTTTCTACATTTTCTCTAGATAGCCAAAAATTATAATCATGAGGAAGAAAAACTTTATACTTAAAATCATATCCCATTAAACTAGGCAGTCAGAAGGATGAAATATCACCCACAAAACCTTCTAAAAACTGACGAAAGCTAAATGACAAAGTATTTCAATAAGAATATCAGAGAGAACAGTAATTTCATTACTTCCAATTAGGATAAATGGAACGAGGCAGTTTCAACCTGAAGAGAATGAATATAGGCTGTCTGATCACAAGGAAACTGCCTCTTGGAAATAGGTCCTGGCAAAAAAGATTAAAGAAAAGATCTTGTCTTTGGCTTTCAAAATATAAGATCTGCACTGTTTGCTGTCATGTAGAGTGGTAGTGGTTATACTAGCAATACACATCATAGATATAAAATTATATTGATGGGGAGAAAAAACTTAAAAACAGAGAAGTAGCAAAGTGCATGTAATCCCCCAACCCCTCAATTATTCCACAGCACATTCCTGGCAGGAATATTCTGTCTCCACCACGGAAAAGGTCCCAGCAGAGCAGGGCCTGCTTTGACCAACAGTCAGAGAGGTTTCCAAGAACAAAAATGAGTCCCACCCTATGCACTAGTACTTATTTGTAGGTTAGCCTAGGAGGGGTTGGGGACATCTAATTTTTCTAAGTTGCAATAAATATATCAAGGGACCTCTAGGCACAAGAAGCCCTCAGGAGTATGCACATTGGACCCTGGGAACACCCTGCCTACCAAGAGTGTTGACATCAACCAAAGGCTTTGCTAACCCTCTGCATACTGGCTTAGTCTGGCTAAGCCAGCTCTCAGCTAAACTACTGAAAAAAAGGAGGAGGTAAACTTCTAAGGCCATCTACATTTCTTGCTCATCAGTGGGGAAAAGGATTAGGAAAAACAACTAAAGAGAAAAATTATCTTTATTTGTGATTTATAAAGATCTCTGGCACCTTACAGTAGGTTATTTTGCCAACTGAAATGAAATCTTAATAATCACTCTGAGGAAATCAGAAAATCATTTCATTTAAAGTTTGAAAGGAAAATGTGACTTGAAAGTTAGATACAGTGTTTTGTTCTGGAGAAAGTATAGACTTATCTCCACTGGCACCATTTGCTTGCATTCCAGGGTAGTGAAGAAAAGGTAGACACCTTTCCCTCTCCCCTCCATAGAAGATTTTGTTTACATTCCAGAGTGAAGGTCTTTCTCCCTCTCTAGAAAGGAGAATAAACAGATGTGTGAGCAACCTATAAAAGCTCTGAGTTTCATAACTTGAGGGTTCCTCTCCTATGGTGCAATTCTATTGCATGTACAGAGTGACATCAAGCCCTCATTGAGTTGTTCCATGTTGACTGGAGCTCACAGCTAGATGCTCAGTGAATAATAAATGGTTTGTTCTCTGGTCCAAAGATCTTGTGTTTCCTGTAAAAAAGATATGTAGCTATGTATGTGTGCATATATACCATGTGTTACATACACACACACACACACACACACGCACCCATGTCCATATTACCCTAAAAGGACATCACCATCAGCTCTTAATTAGAAAGAATGACAATCCTCAAAGATAAAGTGCCTCATAAATTGAAATAAGCAGATGGCCTATTCCCTGCTGTAATGGTTAATTGTATGTGTCAACTTGACTGGTCCATAGGGTGCCCAGATATTGGATCAAACATTATTCTGAGTTTTGCTATGAGGATGTTTTTGGATGAGATTAACATTTAAATCACTAGACTAAGTAAAGCAGATTGCCCTTTCTAATGTGGGTGGGCTTCATCCAATCAGTGGAAGACCTAAATAGAATAAAAAGGTTGACCCCATGCAAGAGAGAATTATTCCTGCCTGACTGCCTTAAAACTGGGACACTGGCCATTTTTTTCTGCTTTTGCTCTGAAACATTTGCTCTCTGGGTTTTGAGTCTACCAGCCTTTGTGTTAGAACTACACTATGGGTTCCCCTGGTTCTCAGGACTTTGGACTCACGCTGGAACAAAACCATAAGCTCTCCTTGGTTTCCAGCTTGCCAATTCACCCTGCAGATTTTAGGATTTGCCAGCCTCCATAAATGTGTGAGCCAAGTCTTTAAAATAAATCTCTATATATGTACATATCCTATTGGTTCTGTTTCTCTAGAGAACCCTAACACAACTGCCTTGAAATAAAATAAATCCAATCAGCAGCAGGCTCACTTGCTTTATGTTTATGATGTTTCCACTTCCACATACATCTAGGGATTAAGGAACACATACAAATACTAGAATCCACAAGGAAGTTGCTTGTTCCCCTAAGCTTGTCTATACCTCTTTGAATAGTCCTTCATTAAAATCTCTCTATTTGAACCATTTGGGATACATTCTTTTAGGCCATGATACACCCCACTGTAGAATTCAATGCCACTGTTAAAAAGAATTATATATATATATATATATATATATATATATATATATATATATATATATGAATGTTCTAACAAATTCACAAAGACAAGAGTGTTGCTTTCGGTTAGAATGTAAAAGTCACAAGAAAATTTCACTTCCATTCTAACAATGAATAAAAACCTAAGAAGGTCAAATTATCTATACAGTCATAAATTTTCTTGAAGCTCTCTGAGGGCTGAAGTCTCAGAGACAGCACACATGAATACACATGAATTGTTTCACCTTTGGCAGAGCATGGGCAGAAAAGGTAGCCACCGTAGAAATGAATTAGAAGAAATCAGCAAAAATTTTTACGAATTTTTAAAGGCAAATGTGCATCAACATATCAAATTAGAATACATGAAAGCCCCAGACACAAGGGAGCTCATATTCAGTTTCAAGTTCTTCTCCACAGGCCTCCTCTGTGAGCTCCTGAGAAAGACTGGGGGATAGAGGAAGAGGCTAGAGAAAGCCCTTCTCAGTGGCATAAATTTGCAGGATGTGACTGGTTGCTGTTGGGGAAACCAGCCATGAAACACCACCCATTTTCCTGTACCCTTCCTTCACATGAAACAAAAGCCTTAAGTCACTGGATTTAAGCAGCAAAAACTCTTGACTCCAAAGCCTCTGGGGGACAGATAGAAATAAAACACATCTGCTTCTAGGGGTGGGGAAGGATACTCTTTCCCAACCTGAGTAACCAGCTAAAGAGCCATTGCTTCTGGGAAAAAGGTAAAAGAAAAAGTCTCTTGCCTCTGACATAGTAAAGAGGAAGAAAAAAAAAAAAAAAGGGAAACCAACCTCTTGGACCTAGGATTCTGAACCAATACAAAGCAGAAGTCTTCTACTGCTAGGGAAGGGCAGGAAACTCTCTGCTTCTCAAGACACACCATATATACAAGACAGAGTTTTGCTCAATGTTACCCCAAAAGCCTAGGTTGACTGGTCTTAATACAGAGGCTAAAACAGCAACACCTAAAATTTCCCCACTGACCTTACTCTGAGCCTGGTACTGAGTGACATGCAGCAGTAGTCTACTGGAGAGAGGCAAGAATGTGCAGAAGGACCCTATTCTGTGGTGCAGACATGCAAAGACTGCTAAAAGCTAAGGGTGGAATAGGAACACTGAGAAAAGCCCTCCAGCCCTCAGGACCTCACACTAAGCCCAAGATAACAGCAGCCTGTGGGAGGAATTTGAAGCCTGCAGTAAACTCATAGTAGCAATGGTCACAATAAAACCCCAAAGAGCTCAATTGTTTGCTTGAGTGACTCAACTCTTACATTAGAGTCTGGAAGAGAATGAGATGTGGACATTTTCAGACATAAATACTATTTTCCTCAGTCTCTACTGTATTTTTACATATGATATCCAACATCCGATCAACAATTACAAGACCCATTTAAAAGCAACAAAAAACAGGACCCACTGTCCACAGATAAAAAAATCAAGACAATCATACTCAGAGATAACCAGAATGTTGGAATTATTTATTAGATTGGAACTTTAAAATATCAATAATTAATATAGAAGGATCTAGTGGGAAAAGTGGACAATATATTGATGGGAAATTTCAGTAGAGAGATGAAGTTATTAAAAATGTTAAATGAAATAAAAAAACATGATATTAGAGATGAAGAATTCCTTTAATGAGTTTAAAATCAGATTGGACACTGCTGTGGATAGTATCATTGAATCTGAAGATAAGCCAATAAAAATTATCCAAGATGAAAAACAAAGAGATAAAATTGTGAAAAAAAGAGATAAGATTATCGAAAAACTCAAGTAGAATATCAAATAGTCTAACATAAATGTAATTTGAGTTCCAGAAGAAAAAAGAGAGAACTGGGCAACAGAAACATTTGTAGAGATAATAATCAAGAATTTTCCAAAATTAATAAAAGACAACAAATCACAGATCTAAGAACCCAAAGATAAACACAAATACACATACACCTCTAGAAACATCAGTCAAACTGCTGAAAATCAAAGATAAAGGAAAAAATATTGCAGGAAAACAGAGAAAAAAGAAAAATTACATACAGAGGAACAAAGAATTACAGCAGACTTCTTGTCAAAGACTTTGCAAGATAGAAGGCAATGGAGGAACATCTTTCAAGGGCTGAAGAGAAAAAAAATCCTATCCACAATTCTATAGCCAGCAAAAATATCTTTCAAAAATGAAAGTCAGATAAAGATTTTTTTCAGATAAGCAAAAACTAAGAACATTCATTGTCAGTAGTCTTTTAGTACAAGAAATGTTACAGGAAGTTCTTTAGGTAGAATGAAAATTATACAGTACCAGATAGGATGTTGTATTGACTTAAAGAAGTAAAGATTACAAAATTTTAGATCTACATAAGAAGTAAAGTATTAAAAAAAGCAAAGGATTAGAAAAAAACACCTAGACCAGAACATAGGCAGAACACTCTGACATAAATCATGATAGTTTTTTGGATCTGTCTCCTAAGGCAAAATAAATAAAAGCAAAAATAAACAAATGGGACATCATTAAATGTAAAATCTTTTATACAGCAAAGGAAACTATCAACAAAACAAAAAGACAACCTATGGAATGGGAGAAATATTTGAAAATGATATGACTGACAAGGGGGTAATATTCAAAATATAACTCAATATGAAAAAAGAAAACCAATTAAAAAAATGGGTAGAAGACCTGAATGGATTCCAAAGAAGACGTACAGATGGCCAACAAGTACATGAAAAGATGTTTAACATTGCTAATTATTAGAGAAATACAAATCAAAACAATAATGAGATATCACCTCACACCTGTCAGAATGATTATAATCAAAAAATCTACAAATAACAAATGTCAGTGAGGATGTGGAGAAAAGGGAACCCTTGTATATTGTTAGTGGGAATTTAAGTTGGTGCAGCCACTATGGGAAACAATAGGGAGCTTCCTCAAAAAACTAAAAACAGAACTGACATATGATTCAGCAGCTCCACTCCTGGGGATTCATCTGGAAAAAATGAAAACACTAATTGGGAAAGATACATGCACCTCAATGATCATAGCAGTATTATTTATAGTTGCCAAGATATGGAAGCAACCCAAGTGTTCATCAACAGATGAATGGATGAAGCAAATGCAGTATATATATATGGCTGGGATATTACTCAGCCATAAAAAAGAATGAAATTCTGCCATTTGCAGCAACATGGTGGACCTAGAGAATATAATGCTTAGTGAAATGTCAGACAAAGAAAAATACTATATGATATCACTCACATGTGGAAAAACAAACAAATGTATATAGCAAAACAGAAACAGACCCACAGATATAGAAAACGAACTATTGGTTACCAGTAGGGAGAGGAAAGGCGAGAGGGGCAAGATAGGGGTATGAGATTAAGAGATACAAACTACTGTGTACACGATAGATAAGCAGCAAGGCTATATTGTATACACAGGGAATTATAGCCATTACCTTGTAATAAATTTTAATAGTATAATCTGTAAAAAATACTGAATCACTATGCTGTACACCTGAAACTAATATAGTATTGTAAATCAACTATACTTCAATAAAAAATTTAGATCTACATAAAGAAGTAAAGTGTTAAAAAAAAGCAAAGGATAAAAAAGGGTAAAAATAAGAGCAAATATAAAAAACATTTCTTCTTAATTTTAATCAACTTAAAAGATAATTGTCTAAGATAGGAGTTAGCAAACTTTTTCTTAAAGGACCAGACAGTAAATACTTTAGACTTGAAGGCCATAAAAGTCTCTGTTGTAACTATTCAAGTCTGATGCTATAGCATGAAAGCAGACATGGACAATGTGTAAATGAATGAGTGGGCAGTAATACCATAACAATTTATTTACAGAAACATGTGACTGGCTTACACGTCATAGTTTGCTGACACCTAGTCTAAAGCAAAAACAGTAACAATTTATTGTTAAGTTATAATTTATGTAGAATTGAAATATATGACAAAAATAGCATGAAGAATGGAAAGGAGAAAAAGGGTGTATGCTGCTTAAGGCTCTAATATTATACTGGAAGTGGTGTAATATCATTTAAAGATAAACTGTGACAAGTTAAAAATGTATATTGTAAGCCCTACAGCAACCACCAGAAAAATTGAAAAAGAAGTATAGTTTATGAGCATATAATGTAAATCAAATTGAATAATAAAAAAGATCCAGTAGAAGGCAGAAAAAGATGGACAAAGGAATAAAGAGCAGATGAGACTAGTAACTGGCAAGTTTATAGATTTAAATGCAACTCTATCAATAATTGCATTAAATATAAATGGTCTGGGTCTTCCCTGGTGGCGCAGTGGTTGGGAGTCCGCCTGCCGATGCAGGGGACGCGGGTTCGTGCCCCGGTCCGGGAAGATCCCATATGCCGCGGAGCGGCTGGGCCCGTGAGCCATGCCCGCTGAGCCTGCGCGTCCGGAGCCTGTGCTCCGCAACGGGAGAGGCCACAACAGTGAGAGGCCCGCGTACCGCAAAAAAAACCCCAAAAAACAAACAACAACAAAAACTCAGGTCAGTGTGACTAGAAAGCCAGTGTTTTTGACCCTGATTTTATACTGGTGAAATGTCAAGCATGATGTGAGAATAATAATAATCCCTTTCTGAATTTAAAATGTGACATCATTTGTACATCAGACCATTCAGCCTGCCCTAGCTCCATCTAGCTGCAAGAGCTAAACTTTCCACCTGAAAGGTAAGGTCTGGAATTGCCCTACTGTCCAAGGCCAGAATTCCCAGGTGAGTCCCTTGGCCGCTGCTCCCAGGACCTCAGCACCAACCCCACATAGGTCCCTGGAATGTTGCGTGAGGTCACCTGCCCGAGCATGAGCACAGAGGGGCAGAAGCTCCATCTTTTTTCTTTTTTTTTTTTTGACCATGGCAAAACCTTCCTCATCATTTTATTTTACTTTTTAAAATTTAATTTATTTATTTTTTATACAGCAGGTTCTTGTTAGTTATCTATTTATACATATTAGTGTATATATGTCAATCTCTCCATCTTTTCTGTTCTTCTTCCTGCCTCTGCCGCCCACCCCCACAAGCTCTACTATCTCGTATATTGGTATCGAATCAGGTCTCACCAATGGTAACTATAGCCCTTAAGTGCTGTGTTTCATGTTTCTTAGTGGGGCATCTGGTCCTAGTACCCTTAACTCTGACAGCTAACCCTCTTCCTCAGGTCTATTAGAAAATCCCATTACGTCTAGGGTTGGCAGATAACACAAAAGATACCCAGTTAAGTTTGAGTATCATACAAACAAGTGATTTTTTTAGCATGTGTCCCAAATAATGCATGGGACATACCTACACTAAAATTTATTTGTTATTTATCTGATATTCTAATTTAACAGGGTGTCCTGTATTTTTATTTGCTAAATCTGGCATCCCTAGCATGTTTAGTCACCAGGATTGGGCAGGTCTGTGCATCACTGTGGGCAAAAGGAGATGAAAATTCCAAACTCTTGTCATAGCAGAATACATACAATAACAGTTCTAACAGAAAAGTTTTCTTTAAAAGAATTTTCTTGTTTCTTTTATAAGAAACTTATTTCTTTTATAAGAAAGTTTCTTTTATAAACTTTTATAAGCATCAGTGAAATTTGGCTTAATTATCTTGAAGTGACAAAACATGCCACAATTTGTCTCTCTCCTTTATGCCTTGATGACACTCATAGTAAAATTGTTTTACTATATCAGAGATGCTTTCCTTGCGTTTTTCTCTCTGACTGAAACCTCAGATGAGGTTTTCTTTTCTTTTTTTTAAACGCTATGATACATAGAACTAGAGGGTAAAGAAGAAAAGTCCTTGACAGTGCCATTATCAAAATAAAGCATAATGTTTATAATAATATAAAATAGTAGTAGTGGAATTTATTGTCCAGGAATGCCAAGAGATTTTAGAGCACTTTACTAATTTGCCCAACATTCCTTTGAAGGGATTATCATTGTCTGGATTTTCCAGATAGGAAAATGTAAGAGAAGATAATTACCTTCTTTGTCCAAACAAGAAATTTGGGACACCATGTGTGGGCCATGAGCTCATTACAACCTCCCCTGTCCCAGTGACTTAACTCAAGGCCCTCCAGTATTGTAAATCCTGGTCCAAGTGCCTAGAGTTACTAAACAGTTAAAGGAGCCAAAAATTAAAAACTGAAGAAAATTCTGAAAGGTGTCAAGTAACTCAATCAAGTTCCCAAGGGGAGGAGGGAAAGAGTGAGGAGAGCAAATTCAGCACTTCCTCAAAGCTCCAATGTAAAATGTGCCTTGCCCTCAAGTGACTCGTGAAAAATAAAATTAAATCTGATATATGTAAGCTGGCTTTGGTTATTCAGGCTGGATAAATTGAGACTTGTTTTTCCTGACACTCTATTTCTCCGTCTATTACAGGGCTGCTAATGTACACATATTCAGTATGTGAGGTTGTTCCCAAATGTCATCCAAACATATCTATTTGCCTCCGTGGGTTATATGACTTAAATTAGTCTTCATCCCATCAATCTCTGAGATCATCGAAGAATTGCTTAAACTCTGGGTGTGGCTTTTGCCAAGCATGAAGCAGGGTCACAGACAGAGCACTGCATGTGTGTCTGGGGTTGCAGGGGTACCTCGGGAGAGACAGCCGCCTTCATTCTGCTTGGCTAGGTGGCAAGTGGTTGGAACATCCACACTGGGTTTGATAATGTGATCATGTGACTACTTCTATGTTCTAAAGTGCAAACATCCCTAAGTCTATAAGTGGCACCTAATGTTTCACCGTGAATTGGGGCTTTCATCAGAGAGCAAATGACCCAAATTGGCATGTTTGTGAGCTTTTCCATCTACACTAGCCCTTTAATGAAGGAGGCCTTTGGAGGCGCTGAGGGAGGAGGGTTGATGATGGAGGAGCACGCCTCAGACAATTTACTGTGTAAGCACGAGTCTTTGCAGCAGGATCCCTGCATGAGAATTACCCTTAGACCGAGTAAATCTAGAGATTAGTCTGGAGTCTCTTTTGTGCACTAAAATGCAGGGCGTTTTTTTCCATGCCTAAGCCCTTTCCTGAAAATAGGTTTCTAATATTATGTCTAAATTCCTTGTTCACTGAACCTACAAGGAACTTATGGAGCAATGGAATTAAAAGATTAAACTTCAAGCCACTTGTGCTAAGTCTTTAAATGCCTTAAGGAGTACAGTTTACACAGCAACCTGGTCTAGGCTTGGAGTTGCACGACAATTGCTTTTAGAGAATCTTAGACGCTCAGGTATTCTGAGAATTTTTTCTTAACTGTTTTCCTACTGTAGCAATAGGCTCAGAGGCATTATAATTCCTCATGGTGCATGCAGTTGAATTGTATACATTTAAGATGTATATACATTTCTTTTTAAGCATTACTAAGTGACCTCATGATCTCAGCCTGGATATTAGGTCCTATTTAAACATCAAGTGCAGCTTCCTGAGTAATCTCCTTTCACAGCTTGTTAGAGCTGGACAGCACTTTAGAAATATATGCCAGCTTCTTTTTATAGATGAGAAAAATGAGGCCTAGAAAAATTATTAATATTAAAAGTATTAATTAGAAAAATATAATAATTATTATGCTGGAAACAGCTGTTGTTCATGCATTATTTCTTTCACTCCTCACTACAGGCCTGTGAGTTCTGCACTAATATTTTCCTTAATATGTACTTTTGTACCATCTCTCTTCCCCTTTGTCTGGTGGGAGGACATTGGTCCAGCATTCCTTCCCTCTTGCCCATACATCATCAATTATTAGCTGTCTATTAGATAACACCCATCAGAAGGCAAACATCGTGTTAGTTCTTCTCTCTTTAAAGACAGAACAACCAAATAAAACAACAACAAAGCCTTTTCCTACTCTGCTTCCCTTGCTGGCTACCATCCTCTTCCTTCGTTTTGCAGAAAAATGCTCTGAAACAGCACTTAGCTCAGCCGATTCCCCTCATCCCATTTCTCCTTTCCTTGACTCAGCCAGGTGTGTGCCCCCGCCCTCACTGAGCCTGTGCCCGTCACCCGTAACCTCCATGCTACTGAATCCATGGCCGATTTTTAGTCCTCTTCTTACCTGATGCTACCAGCAGCTTTCGACAAAGTTACTTTCTCCTCCCTGAATCAGTGATTTCCCAGACATCACACTTGATTTTCCTCCCACTCCCCTCTTACCACTATCCCTCAGCTTCTTTTCATGTTGGAATGTCCAGGGCTCAGACTTTAGTCCTGCTGGTTCTTTATCCACAAGTACTTCTCTGCCAATCTCATCCAGACACTTAGCTTTAAATGTTTAGTACCTATGCTTCATCTCTTCCGTTGGTCTTTCTAGATTCACTCTCCACCCTTTTCCACCCTGCTCTCCTGGAAGCGCACAGCAACATGCTCCCTTGACCTTTACTTTTCATTTGGGTCTTGGCCCATGGGAGGCACTGGCACGAGCTAGGACGGCAGAAGGGAAGCCAGGCTGGAATATGAATTCCCAGCCGGTTGCCACAGCTTGGCTGCGGTCCTCCACTGAAGGCCGTATCTCTTGTCAGGCTCTACTCTTTGCACAGCCACCCTCTTCAGACTGATGAGTGCTTCCTCCACTGGCCTCTTCACACCAGGGATGCTATCACCTTTGGAGTACTCTACCATTCCTTGTTGTGTTTCCTAAATCCTGCCCACACTTTTATGAATGTTTCTCTTCTCAGTCATTCAGTTTGAATCTTCCTTCTATTTCCTGCCAGGATGCTGATTGATACATGATCTATTTGCTGACAGTTCCAAGACCGGCTCTCTTTCTCGAATATCAGACTCCTATATGCAGCTGCTTCCTCCCCATCTTTATTGTGTCCAAATCTAAACTCTGTGTTTTACTTTCAGACCTGTCCTACCTACAGCTTTCACCACCTAATTGATGACAACTCCACCTTTCCAACTGCTCTGACTAAACACCTTGACTCCTTTACTTCCCTACAACACCTTATCTAATACGTTAGGAATTTTTGCAGGTTCTTTCTTCTGAATGTATCTATAATCCTACCAGTTCTCATCATCTCTGGTCCTATCACCCTGTCCCAAGCCACCAGCATTTTTTGCTCTCATTTATGGCTATAACCACCTGCATTACTGCTGAAGCTTTCTTACTGGTCTCCCTTCTGTACCCTTATCACCAGTATTATTCCACAACAGAGCACGCCTCTCCTCTGCTCAAAGCCCTGCAATGGATCCTGTATCACTCAGTAAAAACTAAAGTTCTTCTCATTATCTGCAAGGCCACACATGAGGTGGCTACTTGATATCCCTCCGACTTTCCCAACTCCCATTCTGCTCTCTCACTCTGCTCCAGCCACATTGACTAGTCTGCTGCTGCTAGAACATGCCAGGCATGCTTCCACTTTAGGGAATTTGATTTGGCTGTTCTCACTCTTAGAATGCTCTTCCCTCTTATAACTATTTGGCTAATGCCTTCAAGTTTTTTCTCCAAAGTCCCCTACAAAATGAGGCCTGCTCTGACCATCCAATTTATACTACAACTTCTCTCCCTGTCAGCTCTCCCCTCACTCCGCTCCATTGTTTCCTCTTGTACAAAGCACGCATCATGCACTAAAATTCCCTATTATTTACTTAATATGTTTATTGTTTGCATCCTCCCCTCCCCTCCCTAGGGATGTGAGGCTGGATTTGCAGAGGGTCATGATAAAAGACTTCAGGATGAAGCCACTGAGCAGAAGGCAGGACCAAGAGATTAGGAAGAACTGGTGACGTCATTCCCTTTATTCTGGAGCCAGTGCAACTCTGGACTTTCAATTACATGAACCAAGAAATTCCCATTTTTGTTTATTGCTTTGAGTTGAAGTTTCTGTCACTTGAAACCAAAAGATTCCTTCCAGACTGATATATTGATTTAGGACAGACTCTCTAGGGGCCCCAAGATAATGAAAAATAAAACTTCCCCTGGAGCTTTGCGTTGTTGTCTAAAGCCTGTTATCAAGTTGCTTGATCAAAGAAGCCAAGTTAGACAGAGTATCCAGGAAGCTAAGTTTAGGGCAATTAAAAAAATTTATTAAATAAACTATTTATTTTGGAGTAATTATGTATTTACAAAAAATTGCGAGGACATTAGAGAAAGTTCCCATCATGCCTTTGCCTGGTTTCCTTTACTGTTAACATCTCACATAACCATGGCACTTTTGTCAAGACAGTGATGTGTTGCTATTACGTAAATTACAGATTTCATTTGGAATTTCATTTCATTTCACGAGTTTCCCACTAATGTCCTTTCTCTGTTCCAGGATTCCATCTAGAATACCACATTGCATTTAGTTGTCATATCTTCTTAATCTCCTCTGGTCTGTGGCAGTTTCTCCATTTTCCCTTGTTTTTCATGACCTTGACAGTTTGAAGAGCACTGGTTTGTATCTTGTAAAATGACTTTCAATTTGAGTTTGTCTGATATTTTTCTCATGATTAGAATAGGTTGATGGGTTTGGGGGAAGAATACTACAGAGATGAAGTAAGGTAAAATGCTAACAGAGTTGATTAGATGATGAGGAAATGAATGCACAGTGCATACCACTGAGTTAAGGAGGCCTCTGAGTGTGGAATATGGTGGTCCTCCTAGGGCTGGCTGTCATTCAGAATCATACTGCATTGAATAATAAGCATGGAGGGCTTCCCTGGTGGCGCAGTGGTTGAGAGTCCGCCTGCCGATGCAGGGGACACGGGTTCGTGCCCCGTTCCGGGAAGATCCCACATGCGGCAGAGCGGCTGGGCCCGTGAGCTGTGGCCGCTGAGCCTGCGCGTCCGGAGCCTGTGCTCCGCAACGGGAGAGGCCACAACAGTGAGAGGCGTGCGTACCACAAAAAAAATAATAATAATAATAAGCATGGAGCTCTTTGTATTTCAAGGAGACAAAGGTCTGCAGTGATTTGCTATGAATCTTTTTATAATCATGGTAAATTTGAATGAGTTTTAACTTTCTGAAAATTCAAGACACAACGTTACTAATTCATTTCAGTAAGTGAAAAACCAAGCCTTCCCAAACGGAAATAGGAAGGAAGGGCCCCATTACTCCATCTTAGTTCCATGAGAAAGACCCCTTCATTCTGCAGGGACCTCTCTGCTATATGAATCCTATGACTGGATTTATGCCTGTGCCTCCAAATTATTTTCATAAAATGCTTCAGTACTGCTGTAGACTGAGTGTTTATGCCCCCACCCAATTCTAACCCTCAATGTCAGAGCATTAGGAGGTGGGGCCTTTGGGAGGTTATTAGGTCGTAAGGGTGGAGCTGTAATGAGTGGGATTAGTGCCCTTATAAAAGAGACCCCAGAGAGCTCCCTCACTCCCTTGCACCATATGAGGACAGAAAGAGAAGATGGCTGACTTTGAACCAGGAAGCAGATTCTCACCAGACACTGAATCTGTCAGCAGCTTGATCTTGGAGTTCCCAGCCTCCAGAACTGTGAAAATAAATTTCTGTTGTTTATAAGCCACCCCATCTATGGTTATTTGTTATAGCAGCCAGAATGTACTAAGACAAGCAGTCGTGACCAAATTTTCACACACACACACACACACACACACACACACACACACAATTATCAAAAAATTATTCAAACAGAAATGCATTATTCAGTCATCTTGTTATATTTCCAGGATATAGTAACTAGATTATTCACTTCCTCCTCTCTACTAATCCATCAATTATCGGTATAGTTATTGAATTCACTGAGCAAAGCAATGGACCAAGTCAATAGAAGAGAAACCAAGGATTCAGCCCTAATCCAAATGCCTTATGTCCTAACACAGATATTTATCATTCACACATCCAAATTAGGTCATGCGTGTGAAATGCTGTAAGGTATATGTAACAAGGCTGAAAATTTAACTTTCAAATAAATTGTTCTGCTGAACACTCATTAGAAAAAAAATATTTTCTGAATCCCCTCACCCACTACTCAGCTATTGTTCCTGAGGTATGGTGAATTTCCCTTAATTCCAGTTAGAAGCAATTATCTTTTATCATTATTTTTTGATTCTAGGATTGGAAGGTAGAATTTTCTAGAAAGAATTTGTCTTTCTTAACACACATGTGCATTTAGAGGATCTAGGTAAAGGATTTCAAAATTGTGGTCCATTGATTACAAGTATTTTTGGTTTGGTCTGAAGGGAATTTTTAAATATCTTGAAATAATCACTAACTTTTGAAACTTGGGAGAATTTCTCTAAAAGAGTATACTGTTGGCTTCTCTTGTTGAACCAAAAGACTTGGTATTGTGGAATGGTGCCTGCATCCTATAGACAGGGTATGTAGCCCCTAACTTGTTAGTCTTACACCTGGCCGTCTTACACCTGGCCAGCTTACACCTTATTTGCTTTAGTCAACAAATGTCTGGTCAACAGAAATTACAATTCCTGGTCTGTGCTTTTCCAGATAATTAAGGTGGATTGTCTGGAAGAGCCAAGGGAATAGAGGTTTGTGCTTGGAGGGTCAAGAAGGGAATGATTTAACCCCAATGGAGTTGCATCTTCTGGGAATGGAATAGGGATAAAGGGAGAGTGGTAAAGAGCCTTCTGGAAGGCACTTGTCTGAGATGGCCAGATGCAGGAGGGGAAGGAGCCTGTGAGCCCTGTGAACTAACTGCTCTGCCTTTGTAAGAGTCTCCGGTAACTGAGCTTGCCATAAAGGACTAGAACCACTATAGAGCTTCCATCTTTTTCAGGGGCCTATAGAGCTGCCATCTTTTTGCAGGGGCCTCTGCAAAGTTTTGCAGGGGCCTCTGCAAAGTTCAAAGCAGCAGCAGCCTCCAAAACCTAAGACCAAGTCCTGCTCCTGCTTTCTAGGGCCTCATGCCCAAGAAAGAGAGGGAGTCCCCAGCCCATTGACACAGGAATGGGGCTTCCTGCCAATTTTTGTGGGCAGAGATTTGGAGTTAGATTTGACTAGATTTAGAAAAATAAAGAAATGCAACATTACCTTCATTCTGGGGTTCCGAACAACTTATTCCTTTGAATTTCAACGTAAAGGTTGCTTTTTTGTTAAGAGAGCCTAGATACTTGATTTAACAAGAAGCAAAGAAGTATAGCAAGATGATAGTAATTAAATTGATTAGGTTCAACTACATACACACTTGAGTTTATATTCAAGAATAAGTGGTTGAACTAGATGGTCGCCAAACTCTTTCTTGGTTCTAAAATACAAAATATTGGTAATCTAAGGGAATATTCAGAATACAGTTGGTGAATAGAGGTTGAATTATACAGGCTGGCAGGTAGAATAATTTAGCAACCAGGCTCGTAGGATGGAGATGCAGATATCTATCTTCATTTTAAAGCCTCTGTCACTTAACAGACAAATACATTGCACGGCAAAGATTTAAATTTAATGGAAACGGTGATTCTTAAACCAAAATTGACAGTTTACTAAGTTAGAATTTACTACAGGCCTCTCTTTACAACTGTGAGTAATTTTATTTCTTTCTATCCTAGTAAACAGGTTTTATTTTCGTGCTCAGGCTCCTGTGTACAACTGCCTTCTAGACATTTCCCCTGGCAAGTCCCATAGGCACTTTGGACTCAAGTGATCAAAATGTTCCCCAAACCCCAGTCTTCCCAAAGTGCCCCTCTTCTCTGTTCCCATTTACTAAGTTACCTGAAGTAGACACCTGGGAGCCACCATCCATCATCATAATCCCATATCTAGTTAGTGGCCAGGACTCCACATCCTTATCTCTTCATGGCTATGAAACTACCCTCTATCCTCTCAGATTCTCTTTTTTTCCAGACATTCATTATCTCTGGCCAGAACCATTGCAGCAGTCTCTTAACTAAATTTAACCTCCAGCTTTCAATTCTATTGGCATCAGCACACTGCCTCCAGAATGACCTCATAATTCATTAAAGAATGCACTGAAGTACAGACACTTCGGAACGCAGTTCAGCAGTTTCTCACAAAGCTAGACATAGTCTTAGCGTACAATCTAGCGATTATGCCCTTAGGTGTTTATCCAGCTGATGCGAAAACGCACGTGAACATAAAACCCTGCACAAGAATGTTTATGGCAGCTTTATTCACAATAATCAAAAACTGGAAGTAATCAAGATGTCCTTTTACAGGTGTGGATAAATAAACTGTGGTACATCCATACAATGAAATATTCAGAGATAAAAAGGAATGAGCTTTTAAACGTTGCAAAGACATGGATAATCTTAAATGTATTTTGTTAAGTGAAAAAAGCCACTCTAAAAAGATTACATATCATATAATTTCATTTATATGACATTCTGGAAAAGGCAAAACTATAAAAATGATAAATAGTGTTTGTCAGGGGTTCGGGGTTTGGGAAGAGGAAAGACTCGAATAGGCGAAGCACAAGAGATATTTTAGGAGGGTGAAACCATTGTGTATAACAATGTAATGGTGGACATGTGACACTATGTATTTGTCAGAAGCCGTAGAATTTTATACTGAACGAATATTAATCTACGCAAGTTTAAAAATCATTTAGGTGGTCAGGGAGGTCCCAGAATGGGACGCAGACTGTGACAAAAGAATCTAACTATATTACAAATATATGAAACAACTTCACTAACATGGGTGAAGGAAGAAGGTGCTGACTTCAGTACTTTTGGAAATGATTGAAATCTGTAAGATTAAAGGCAAAAGAAACTGTATATAAGCACTGTAATCTAGTTAATGAAGTTGTTTCCCATGGGTGTATGGGTTAACAATTCTGAATCCACTATATGTGTATAATGGAATTGAACAACTCTATAAGTGAATGGCATATGATGGGGGCCAGGTTTCTTGCAGTGTGAAGTTACAGTCCAACAAGGGGAGGAGGCTAGAATTGCTCTGTGGTAATGGATTAGAGTTGGAGACATGAGTATGAACTAATGTTTAGCTCCATATGTATACAGACAGTCACATAGAGAAATATTTATAGAAATGTTTATATATACACGTGAGTCAGTATGCAAACGTATTTCTTTGCTCTCTCAGCTGAGAGGGCCCAGAAGCAACGACCCCTCGGTAGCAATGAGCATATCTGATGCTCAGATCTTGGTTTCTAATCTGATTCTCCAATAAAAGGAGCCAGGGGTCCTTGAAAAATAGCCAATTTTAGGACTGGGGTGGGAAGTATGCATGAGGAGCTTTCAATATGCCAGAAAGTAAAGAAGTGAGGGGGAATACACACACACACGAATGGGGGTATGTAAAAGGGACAGAGGGGCCATCTAAAAAAGCTCCCAACGGCCAAAGCTGGAAAAATTTGAGCAAAAGATAAATAAAGTAGTATTGGAATTTAAAAGTATAAAATAAAAACCATGAATTAATACTGTTATAAATGAATGATTGAAGAAATAAATAAATGGACAGAATAGGCAAATGTCTCATGCAGAAAAAAAAAAAACCCATGTAATTTATATAGATACTCCAACCTCAAGAAGTTAGAACATAAATCCTTACTCCTTACATGTGGGCTGTGCAGTGACTTCCTCTCAAAATGCAAAGGACCAAAAAAGAAAAAAAAAAAAGAAGAGTCACTTTACAGTAGAGGAAGCTGACAAACATGACCTCAGCCAGGTGATCAAGGTCAACATCCACAGTGATGTCTTGTTGCTAGTATGTACCCTTGATATGATGTGATAAAAATGATTCTGTATTTGTGGTCTTCCTCCCCTAATCCCATAACCCCAGTTTAATCATCAGATGAATTGCAATTAGAGACATTCTACAAAATACCTCAACTGTACTCTTCAAAATCCTCAAGGTTACCAAAGGCAAGGAAAATCTGAGAAATACGGCCAAGAGGAGACCAGGGAGACATGATGACTAAATGTAATGTGATATCTTGGATGGGATCCTGGAACAGAAAAATAACGTTAGATAAAAATGAAAACTCTAAGTAATGTATGAGATTTACTTAATAATAATATATTGATATTTATTCATTTATTGTGATAAACCATACTAATATAAGATACTAATAATAAGAGAAATTGACTGTTGGGTATATGATAACTATTTTTGTAATTTTTCTGTAAATCTAAAACTGTTTTAGAATTAAAAATTTATTTTAAAAATGCAGTGTCTACAATGTGCTAGGCACTGGGAATACAGATAATAAATAGCTCCTGCACTTGTGGAAATTCTTGTCTGATTAGTGGGACAGACTTTAGTAAATAATCACATTAATAACTAATATTGTTAATTTTATAAAAGACAGTTAATGATATTATATCCTAATGGAAGACTTAACCTAATCTGAGGGTCCTGTGAATTTTCCCAATAAAGTGACATTCAAACCAAGGTGGAGTTACCCAGTAGTGGGTGGGGAAGGGGCTGGAGAGAAGAAAAACACTAAAAACAGAGGAATAGCATGTGGCAAGGTCCCAAGGCAGGAGGAACTTCACATTTTAATGGAGCAAACATTGGGGTTTTGAGCTCAAGATGCGAGAGGGAAGAAAGAGAGAGAGAGATAACAGAAGCCAGATACTTGAGTGGTTTGTAACCTGGAATCCACAGGCTCCCAATGGGCTGATGGGTAGGACTTTACATTTCAACAAAATTGTTTTGCTTTCTAACCCTATGTTCTTTTAAATTTTATGTATGTAAAAATATTATTCTGGGAAGGGTTCATAGCTTTTAACAGATTCCCAAAGGAGACCAACATGGCACCATGTTAAGGACATTAAATTTTATCCCAAGTAGAACAAGAAACCACTGAAACATTTTAAGCTGTTTAAAATCCTTCATTGATTAAACTCGTTTACAGGATAAAGTCCAAACTCCTTAGCAAGTCCTACAATGCTCTTCATGAAATGCTGATGACAGACTTCTTCAGCTATTTTTTTGTTCAACACTTGCTCCCCAATTATTCATCTTGTTCCACACTCAAATCCTACCAAACCTCCTGAGCTCATCAGGGAAGACCTGCTCTTTCCTGTCTTCTTACTTATTCTCATGCTGCTTTCTGTGCCTATAACAGTCTTTCTTATCTGCTCATGTTCTTAGACTTGGGACAACAATAACCTTCTCTATAAACCTTTGCCTGTATCCCCACATTGAAATGAAGCTCCCTTCCTCTGTGGCCCGTTAAATCCCAGGTGTGGTAGAAAGAATAAATGACCCCCCATATGTCCACAATTCTGGAACCTTTGAAATATGTTACCTTACATGGTGAAAGAGACTTTGCAGATGTGATTAAGTTAAAATTTTTGAAATAGGAAATTACCTGAATTATCTGATATGCTCAATGTAAGCACAGAGGGAAGCACGAATGTCAGAGTGAGAGATGTGACAATGCAATCAGAGGAGAAAGTGAGAGTTCAGGGAGAGAGAGAGAACAGATTTGAAGATGCTATACAGCTGGCTTTGAAGATGAAAGAAGGGACCCCAAGCAAGGAATGCAGGTGGCCCCTAGAAGCTGAAAAAGGCAAGGAAACAGATTCTCCTGTCAGAGCCTCTAGAAGGAATTCCTACCAACACAATGATTTTTGGACTACTGAGCTCCTGACCTGTAAGATGATAAATTTGTGTTAAGTCACTTAAATTTGTGGCAATCTGTTATAACAGTGATAATAAACTTAATACACTAGATATGCCTCTATCTGATTTCTCTAGTAGGTTACTAAATCTGTTTCTGCCCCCTAGCTGGCTCTTACATATTCAGTTACTTATTCAACAACAACAGTTGTGTGTTGTGGGCCTTCTTTGGGCTTGGTACTGTTCACAGTGCTGAAAATACAAAGGTGGACAAAAGAGATGAAGTCTCCGATCTCATGGAGATTACAACCCAATTTCTGGCACATAATGGGTTTTTAAAAACATATGTTGAATAAATCAATCAAGGCAGTTGTATAATTATGAACATTATTAATATCGCTTTATTCAAGTAACAATTATACTTCAAACAAACATACAAACAAACTCATAGAAAAAGATCAGATTTGTAGTTACCAGAAGAGGGGGTGGCAGAAATAGGGGGGAATTGGATGAAGATGATCAAAAGGTACAAACTCCCAGTTATGTGATAAATAAGTACTAAGAATATAATGTACAACATGATAAATAGAATTAGCACTGCTGTGTATTATGTATGAAAGTTAGTAAGAAAGTAAATCCTGTGTTCTCATCACAAGAAAAAGAAATTTCTATTTCTTTAAATTTGTATCTATACGAGATGATGGATGTTCACTAAACTTACTGTGGTAATCATTTCATGATGTATGTAAGTCAAATTATTATGCTGTATACCTTAAGCTGTATAAGTGTTGTATGTCAATTATATCTCAATGAAACTGGAAGAAAAAAGGAATAAGGAAAGCATGAGCCCATAAGAACAAGAGAAATGAAGACTTAACACTAGTGAACATGAGTTTTTTGTTTTTAATTTACTTTGCAATGGGAATGCAAATTACTATCTTTCCATCTAGTCCACATATACTAACCTAATCCATTATGTAACTTAGTTAATATACGCCAACCTAATTATGTCTATTCATAATTGAACAAAATTGCTGACTCCTAGGACTAGGCTATAAACAATTCTGCTTGGTCAGCCTGGGATCATAAGTCCTATTAGAGAAGCCTATAAGCTGCCGAGGCATCCAGGGTGCATGTGAGATTTAAAGCCGTCAAGGAGCAGATGGAGGTATGGTAGCTGATAGAGTGGGTGGAGGAGCCATGATTTATAGTGCTTACAGAGAGGAAGGCTGGAAGAAGAGATGGAATTGGCACCACAGAACCCGTGGGGAGCTCAGCATTTGGAGGCATCAGAGGAGGAGGTGAGGCCCCAGATGGAGCAAATGGGCCCTGAGTTAAAGACTATGTAAGAAGACTGTCACCCCCCAACACCAGCCAATCTGCATAGAGCACCAGATCGATGCTCTCCTATGCACTCCCGCCCTCTCCACACAGGAAAACACCAGAGCTTTATTCTCCAGAGCAGAGGCAGATTTACTGAGAAGGAAATAAAGCTTTAACTTCAAAGTCCCTCATCAGTGTGGGCCCCTTCTAAGAGAGAGAGTATGGAAGGGACCTTACAGTTTGTTCACATGGCCATGTATATTTTTGAAACTTTGCAAAAGTAAAACGTATTAACTACAATTATTGAAGACTGCTGTCTCTTTCCAATTCAAGTTTCTCTCCATCATACTCTCTTTAATTTCAGACAACTTTGGAGTGGCTATGGACATTTTGGGGATACATATATGGGAAAGTTGAGCTGGACATGCATTTAACTTGGATTTATTGGGATATATTTATGTGGTTTGCAAGCATTTCTGTGTATAGCTAAAGTGTGTTAGTTTTCTCAGTGTAGAAGTGGCAATCCATTGTACCAAATACAACCCAGTGTACCAGCTAAATCTGCATTGTGACCCAAAGGTGCAGGGACAAAAGTCACACAATGGTATGAATGTGTCCTATGGTTCCCAGCACAAGGAATGATAAATAATGGAGAAAAAACAAGTTAGTCTATGGAAAATTCTTCCAATCATCAGACTTATAAATAGTAAGCAAAAGATTTGGTTCCCATCAATGTCTGGTTAAAATGGAAATTCTTTCTTGTCAGAAACATATTTGATAACGTAGCATGTGCAATTATAAATACACCATATATATTTTTATGTGAATCACACAAAATAGCATGAGTCAGAATTCCTGTGTGTGTGAACACAGACACATATACACACCGAGTGTGTTTGTGTGAACTCACATGATTTAGGCAACCCAATGGATCAAACTGCATTCAATGCAAAATGGTCTAAAACAACAAGTGGCTCTAGTGTCAACACTCATATATATTAGAAAATAAGACAAAATATGTAATATAGGTATTTATCTAGAAACTGAAAGAAAATTTAGATAGACATTTAAAGGAATATGAAACAAAAGTGACATTGACAACTGACATTGGTAGAAATTATTCTGAGATGAAGAAGCAACTTGAAACAAGCAATTTTCAGGTTATACTAAGGCAATAATTCACTGAGAGAGAAAAGAATTTAAATGGAAATAATGGCTTTTGGATGAGAATCATAACACATTGGAAAAATTTTAATTTCTGGCTGTTTTGCATAAAATATTGACATTGTACAGGTAACGTGAAATTCATAAGATGCCATCATGATGCAGACACTGATGACATGCTGGTTAATGAATGTCATCAATTTAAAGATTTTTAAAGACTAGTTATTACACAAGACACCTTTAAATGCACTGAAATTTCTCATCTTATGTTGAAAGAAACGTGATAGACGCCTCCCCAAATTTGCCAGCAATCTTAATTTACATGACATCACCCATGAGTTGTGAAGCTGAAACACCTAAACCATCAATAGTTTAAAAAATATTCAATCAAGCTGGAGGAATTATTTTCCTAGTCTCTGTACAGAAATGATATTATGTGATTATTATATAAAGAGGCAAAGAGTCTGTAGCAAAACAAAATGTAGGAGAAAAGGTATTACATAGTGAATCAATTAAAACTGTGATGTTCCCAGATTTTGTGACATTTATGGAATTTGTCATCTTTTTCAAATGTACTATTTGTTGTAACTTTTTCTCATTATAAACAGTCACTTTCATACTAAATTTGGATTCAGGAGTTGGTATTCTTTTCATTCAAGAGAGTCCCATATTGTAACATCTTCAGGCTCCACAAAACTTACGTTGGTCGCTACTCAAGACATCCAGAAAGGGACAGACTTGAGGCTCACAAAGAGATGCAGGGCTGAGCAGAGGAGTAGCTGAAAGTCTGCAGACCTGCCTGTACGGACCTCTGCCCAGTCACCCATCAGGGAAGCTGCAAGTCTTATCTGCAAATGTGGCGCTCTATCTAGCTCTTTAATGTCATGATTAAGAAGGGGAAAAAAGTGAAATATGTAATAGAGAACTGAAGAGAACACAATGAGCACATGCAACCTAGACATCAAATATATTAACATTTCCCCTGTATATATATTTTTTAAAGAAATAAAACATCACACTTACAATTGAAGGCCCCTTTGAAATCCTCCTTCTCTCACATCCCACATGCTAATTTTAGGAGTTCTTGTCGGATCTGCTTCTCAACTATATCCGCAATCTGGTCACTGCTATCGCCACATACCAGGCCACTGTCACCTCTCATGGAGACCAGAGGAACAAACAGCCTCATAACTGGTCTCTTTGCTTCCACTCTTACAGTTTTCTTATAGCACCATGATCTTTTAAAAACTTAAATTTTTATGTTTAAGTTAAAATTTTTAAGGTGCTCCATTACCTTATTTTAAAACCTTCCAGCACTTCTCTGTTGCAATGAAGAAAAACCCCACATTCCATAAGAGTCTTCATGAAGTGAGACCAGGAGCAGGCTTCTCACCACTTCTTCACCAGGCTCCAGTCACGGAGGTCATTTCAAACTGGCCAGACTGGTTCCACCTCCAGACCCTTCAGCCACTGTCCGGGTTTCAGCCTAGATGGCGCTTCCCTAGTACCTCTCCCCCGATTGCCATCAGAAGCAGCATATCCACTCTCATTCCTTTACACCATCTTGTTTTCTTCATAGACTTTTCATAATTTGTAATCATCTAATTTATTTACTGCTTGTGATTTTTTTTTTTTCGGTCTGTTTTTAACACTGAAAAGTAAGCTCCATGAAGGCAGGAGATTTGTTTCTTTTTACATTGCTATATTTCCAACAGCACCTGTTACACTGCAGGCAACCAATACATATTTGCACAATAAATTCAAATGAGACTCCACAACGACACTTCTGGATGTTAGCCAATAATGGAGCAATGACTTCAAAAATCTGAGAGAACATGATCTTCAACTTGGAATGCCAAATCATTAATAAAATCTGAGGGCAGAAAAGGACATTTCTGGACACGTGGAGACTCAGAAAATGTATACCCCATATCCCGTTCTTGAGAAGCTGGGCAGGTTCCAATGAAAAGAAGTCCTAAACTGAGCAAAAGGGTGACGTGGGATCCAGAACGCAGTGTATCAAACTTAAGAGCACAGGAAAGAGATGTTTCAGGATGACAGCTTAGCGGCAGGCAGAGGGAGCAACTGGTCCACAATGCAGCCAGAGGACAGAGGGTACCAGGAGGGCGCCACCAAGAAAAGGGCCATCTGATAAGAGAGGTCACTTGGAAAAACAAAGAAAACAAAACAAAAACGAGATAAATTGTCGAAAGGTATTATGTCGCTTCTGGAAAAGAATTTAAGACATAATATTTGCATATTCAGTTAAGAGAGCTAGATCCTGTTTATAGTACGAGGAAGAATGTCTAAAATCAACAAATTGAGGAGTAGCAGTGTGCAATTATTTGGAAATGAGAAGGTAACTCTCTGATGGAATAGCTACGAGAATAAAAAGTGGTTGCCTCTGATAAACTGAGCTGGGAAGTTAGGAAGTGTGGGGCTTGAAGAAAGGGATTGTTTTTCTTGTCAGTCTTTTAGTACTATCTGATCTATGACTTTGGTGAAAATAAAACTATCTAAAAAATTTTAAACTATAATTTCTTCTGATAATAATGATGACAACATCAAAACCGAACAATTCAGGCTTATACTGGCTCCATGGTCTATGAATTTAGAAAAACTGTCTTGCTATCCTGGAGATGTTTCTATCACATTTGTAAATTACATCCATTCATTCCTTTGGGAGCACAGTGGTTTAGATAACCTTAAATATTTAAAAGTCAAATTTTGTAATGTACTTTTCAGTGCTGCATAATTTAGAAATTATATAGCCATGCCAGGAGTGTGTGTGTGTGTGTGAGTGTGTGTGTGTGTGTATGTGTGTGTGAGAGATGTTTTCAAGAAATGTCAGTAGATATGGTCCAGAACAAGAGAAACTTGAATTCTTCCAATAGAATTCCCAATTGGCCTGCAGTGGTAATACTTATGAGATCAAAATTGTGCATGTGGTAATGTCTAAGACTTTGGAAAAAACCTTTTAAATATTAGCCAGACTCTTTGAAGTGAATTCAAATTACTGAAAAATAATTTACAAAGAATGTCCTTTTGGAAGTAGGGGTTTAGACAAGGGCAGGAATGGCTTTCATTTTCATGACTGTTTTTGGAGGTAAATAAGCATATTTTTAAATAAAATATGAAAAGATTATACTTGGAGTTTTTGTGCTTCTAATGGTAATGGGGAACAAAATAAAAATTTATAAAAAGCAGCAACTTTCAACTTCACTGTTGTCCAAACCAAACAGAACTTGAAATGTAAAAGTTTTGACATTCGTAAAATGAAAAATCTTTGTACTTTTGCATTTTCCTAAATAGTTTCCCATTGCTAACTCAATAGTCATTAGGAACACGATAGTAGGTTGCATCAATCATTTTCACTGTTACTGGACAATGCGACCTGGGTATATTCAACTATTTGTTAACTAGTTCTTCACCACATTAGTAGATTGAACTAACCTCCTTCTCCAGGGGAAGGAACCTGTTCTCGGATTTAAAAAGCCAGCAGCCTCTGATAGCACTCCCTTCTTTCCTGAGTCATTTTGCATGCAAACATCCTTGGCTTCTTCATCTAATGAGAAATCTACTTGGAAGATGAAAAATCATAATCACTATTTTGTGGAAAGCTGAGAAGCATGAGAATTCTGGTAGCTTCCTGTTTTTGAGGTGAGAAAAACAGAATGCCATAAGACTTTTTTTGTATGTGTTTTTTTTTTTGACCACACGGCTTGCGAGATCTCAGTTCCCCAACGAGGAATTGAACCCGTGCCCTTGGCAGTGAGAGCACAGAGTCCTAACCACTGGACCACCAGGGAATTCCTATAAGACAGTTCTAGATGGGCAGGTAGGTGATCTGAAGGGCTCTATTGGCAGTGTTAGCTACTTATTAAGGCAGTTCTGGGAAAGGAAGCCATACCTGGTGCCACAGCCAGTAAAAACAAAACAAAACAAACTAGTTTTTGATCTTGGCAGAGTTTGGGATCCAGGCTGGTTCTAGGCAAGATCCTGAAACAGAAAATTCGTTGCATATGGCTCTTCACTTTTACTCACTCTCCCCTTACTCCCAACCCCGCTGGGTAATCTGTAAAGTTTTCAGATACCACTCTCCCAATCACAGTGAGCCTGCCCACTCATTAGCACAAGCCTGGAATCCAAGATGGGTTCTTTTGTAGAGCTGGAGTTGCGGAGAGAGCCCCCTTTCTTCTTTGGTTGTGAAGCTTTAAGAAGGCAAGTTAGAGCTGACCGGGGCCATTGTCTGGCCTTTTGAGGACAGCCAGTTTGAGAGAATAAAGCCAAACTAGAACTTTCCAGAAAGTTAGAGAGAAAGGTGAGAGAGAGAGAGACCATGAGAGTGAGAGCGGTTGGGAGAGTTGAAGGAAAATGAGACAGTAATAAGTGACTGCAGTGGAGTGCAGGACGTACTCCTGAGGCCAAGTCCATCTGTCTTTGGTTTGGTCAATAAAATCCCTCTTTTAATTTAAGATAGCTCAAGCTAGGTTTCAAATTGGGGTTGAAAGATGCAGCCAAGAGTACTGCCTTGAGGGACAGTAATGATCTCAAAGGGAATGAAAAAGTCAATGGTGGATTTTTAGATATTGTAGCAACACTTGGGCAGAGAACAGTTCGATGAGGGACCCTTCAGCTTTCCCCTATGACATACTGACACCCCTGTGGAAGAAAAAGGTAGCAGTGGCTGGCACTTTTAAAATATGTGTATTGAAGTATAAATGTTGTAAAACAAACCTCATATATTTAAATGCACAATTTAATGAGTTTCAGTATATTAATACACCCATGAAACCATCACAAAAATCAAAATAATGAACGTATCCATCACTCTCAGAAATTTCCATATGACCCTTTGTAATAGCTCTCTGGACCACATCCTAATCTCCCACCCCTATCCCAGGCAAACAGTATCTGCTTTCATATAAATGGCATTATACTATATATACTCTTTTATTATCTATTTATTGAGGGTCCCAGCAAAATTTTTTTGTGTGATTTATCCACATTGCTGTCTGAATCCATGGGTCTTTTTTTTCATTGCTGAGAGTGTTCTATCATAGGGATATACTATAATTTGTATATCCTTTCACCTATTGAAGGATATTTGGATTGTTTCCACTTGTGGCAATTAAAAACAAAGCTGCTGGGCTTCCCTGGTGGCACAGTGGTTGAGAGTCCGCCTGCCGATGCAGGGGACACGGGTTCGTGCCCCGGTCCGGGAAGATCCCTCATGCCACGGAGCGGCTGGGCCCGTGAGCCATGGCCGCTGAGCCTGCGTGTCCGGAGCCTGTGCTCCGCAGCGGGATAGGCCACGGCAGTGAGAGGCCCGCATACCACAAACAAAACAAAACAAAAAAAAACAAAGCTGCTATGAGCACTTGTGGACAAATTTTTGTATGGATGCATGTTTTCATTTCTCTTGGGTATATACAAAGGAATGGGAAAGCTAAGTTGTATATTAGATGTTATGTGTAACTTTGTAAGAAATTGCTGAACTGTTTTCCAGAATGACTGAACCATTCATTCCCACCGGCGGCATGTAAAAGTTCTAGTTGCTGTTCATTCTCACCTCCATTTGGTACTGTTTGTCTTTTAAGGAAGCCATTATAATGGGCATGTGTGATTTTTATTTTCGTTTCCTTAATGACTAATGATGCGGAGCATTTTTCATATACTTAAATGCCATCTATCAATACATATTTTTTGATGAATTGTTGTCTGTTGAAATCTTTTACCCCTTAAAAAAATTCTAAAAGTTTTTATAAATAGCTTTACTTAAGTTAAAATTTACCATAAAATTAATTTACCATACCATAAAATTCACCCACTGTAAGTATATAGATAAGTGATCTCTAAGTAACTTCATACTGTTGTGGAACCGTCATCACAATCCACTTTTAGAACATTTCCACTTTTAGAACATCAGAAAGCTCCCTCCCACAGGTGTGCAGTCAGTTCCAATGCCACTCCCAGGTAACGATAGATCTCTTTTTGTCTCTATAGATTCACTTTTTCTAGATATTTCATATGAATGGAATAATAAAATAGTCTCTTGTATCTGGCTTCTTTCACTTGGAATGTTTCTGAGGCATATCCATGTTGTTGCATGTTCCAGTAGTTTGTTCCTTTTCATTGCTGAGTCGTATTCCATTATATGGATATACCACATTTTGTTTCTCTATTCATCTGACAATGGACACATAGATTGCTTCCAGTTTTTGACTACTATAAATAATGCTACTGTGAACATTCATGTATAAGTCTTTGTGTAAACATATACTTTCATTTCTCTTGGGTAGGTACTTAATAGAATTGTTGGGTTGCATGACAAGTATATATTTAACTTTTTAAGAAACTACAAAAATGCTTTTTAAAATGGCTCTTCCATCTTATGTACCCATCAACAAAATATGAGCGTTCCAGTTTCTTAGTTTCTTTCTATGGGATTCAAGTCAAACACCTTCCTATGCTGGTACATGTGACCATCTGCTCTGGAGGGCTGAACCAGGGATGGGCCCTTGGCCACTGGGGCCTATGACATGAAAGCTCTACCCACGAGGACTGATGGAAACCAACTGAGGGAAACTCTCTTGGGGAAATTTTGACAAGTGATTGATACAAATACATGGAGAAGGAAGCAGAGCTAGAGTGGGGCTTAGTGAACTGCTCCACGTAGGGAACCCTGAGAGAGCGTGGTCTGCCCTGGACCTTAATGGGTCTCCCCTCTGACCCAGCTTACCCTCCCCTCCATCTGAAATCCTTCCTCTGTGCCCTCTCAAGTCGCCCCTTAGGATCAAAAAGTTCTCCCGTTTCTCAGTCTCCTTGACATTTTTCTGTCTTCTTTAAAATCTGACTGTCCCTATGAGGTTGCTCTCAGATTGAGATTGCTTGTCTTCCCACAAACACATCCATCAAGGTTAAGAGGTAAAGTCAGTGCTCTCTCCTCTGCCTCATTGTCTTTCCTACACCAGTGCCTTTCTGCCCTGGACTAGATCTTCACTCCTTTGCTAACAAACAGACAAACGCCTGTTCCCATTAGACTCAGATCATTTGACCACAGCACTCTTTACCACACTCCTCATTTCTGTTATCCTCCTTATCTTTTTTCATTGAAAACCCACAATTTAGTCTTCCTTGCCTCAAAGACTCTCTTCATATAAGCAGTCCACTCAAGTCCTTGTTTCTTAAGCCCTTGAACTCCTCATTTCCAATGGCTGTCTCCATCATTCCACTCCCGCCACTTCATCCTAAGTCACACTTTGAAACTTGTCAGCACTACTGCTCCACCTCTGAAATTACTGATTTGGACAGTCCCCTTTCTGACGACAACTTCCTAAACTTCCAACTTGTTTGGTAAAGTACACCCTTTGCCAGTGTTCTTTCACATCATCAGGGTTTCCCAAATATCGATAGCTATACTGCCTCTTCATCTATCAAACTCCTCTTGTCTTCACTTCCCTCTCTCTACAGCTCAGATCCATGTTCTATTTCAAACACTCTTTTTTTATGTATTATAATTTCCCATAACTTTTCCTTCCATCACTTTCAACTTTAAAAAGAAAAAGCAATCTGATGAGCTCCACCACACTTTCTCTTCACGTGTATACTCAGGCAATTGAGGGTGTAGGTATCACTATATATTCATGTCTCCAACTTAAACTGTGTTCCCAACACTGCATGGCTACACTTCTCTACCACTCTCTTCAACAACCATCCCAAAGTTCTACTTGCCTCAAACCTTTGACCACTCTCCAACAATATGTGCCTCCCTACGGTCAGCCTATGACTTTGCTTCCTGTATCATAGAGAAATTGGAAGCCTTTAGATACTAATTGCTGAATTACTAATCCACCAGATCTACAGCTCCAACTGTGAGGTTTTTTCATTCCCTTTGTTCTCTCCTATTACAGTGCATTACGCATCCTTTCCTCCGTAATTCCTTCTGTTCTCTGGACCTTACACATGGCTGCTTTATCAAGAACACTTCATTTTTCCTGTATCTCGTGTGTCTTTTTCTCTTTACTGGATTCTTCCCGGTATCATTTCAAAAGACTGTAAACTCTTCAGTCTTAAAGGAGAGCTTCCCTCTTTTTTCCCCTTAAAAACAAAAGCAAAAACAAAACAAACCCTTCAAAGAATCCTCCCTGGACACCACATTCTCCTCCAACTGCTGCCCTCTCTCTTCCTTTATCTTCAGAGCCAATGTCTTTAAAGAGTTGTCTTCAACCGTCTATTCTGTCTTCTGTTCCCCCACCATGTCAGTAACATTGTGTTTATTAAGGTCACTAAGGAACTCTACATGGCTAAATCTAATGGATCCTTGAGGACTTTTCTTACCAGCCTTTCTGCTACCAGGTCCCTTCCTTCTCTGGGCTTCAGGTGCCACACATTTAAACTGAAGAGCAGACTTTAATTATGTGAAAGTGGGGGTGGACCAGATGGCTTCTTGAGGTCCTTTTTAGTCCCTGGAATCCCTGGTTGCTGATTTTGAGTCACACACGAGTTAGCAGTCACATTTGTATGCATGGTTCAGCATTGCCATCTTTGAAGTGAGACATTTTCTCTTGCTGCCTAAATTACTTCTAGGTTATAAAATCACCTTTGGAAGCAATATTAACTCTTCCTGGCCTCCAGTCTGCTCTTTACTAATGACTGGATTTTCTAGAGAGGAATAACTAGTTAATTGAAATATGAAGTTGGCTCCTTCAGCATACAAAGAATTCCAGGCTATTTAAATTCACAGAAATAAAAGTTTGCTCACTGGTCAGAGCACTAAGGGGATAAATTTTTTTCTGCCTCAGAGACTAGAGCTATCAGGAAGACCTCTACGATGTTTATGCTGGCCTCAGTACTGTGACTGATACTTCTTTAGTCCTGGGACAGAAAAATAGTCTTATAAAAAGACTTGAGGGGGAAAATAAAGCAACATAAGTAGCAGAAAGAAAAAAAAATTTTTTTTTTTTGTATGCTAGACCACCCAATGTAGAAAGAGAATGGACCTAGAGCTAGAACTAGATTTGGTCCAATCACCAGTTTGCTCTGTGTTACTGGGCAAGCCACCCCAAGTGCTCATCTGTAAAAATAGGGAAGTAAGATATTTACTGGGCCTCTCACCAAGCATGTGAGAATCAAGTGAGCTAAAGAGTAGAAAATACTCTAAAAAGTAGAAAGTGCTCTGTAACTCATGACACTTACTAACAGAGAAATAACAATGTCCTAGTAGGAAAGGTCTATTGGAGCAAGGAATCACTGAATCCATTTGTAGTAGATAGGCATTAGATTAATACTTCGGTATACCCAGGTAACAGGATATTGATCTGCAGGGGGCAGTTTTAGGCAGGGAGAAGCAGATGAGAATTGTTGATTCCATTCTTCTCTCTGAATGTTGATCTTTTAGCTTACAGAATTTGAGCTACATATATGCTTGAAGGAGATGACTAATGAATTTTCAGCCCATAGAGATTCCATTTTGCAGGAGTTTTCCAAAGGGATTATTGCTTTAAAAAAAGGAACAACCCAGAAAGATAATACAAGTCTTAATGGAGCAAAGAAGAGATAATTTAGATTTGTTAATTCCTTCCAAATTTTAATGACTTGGGATAATATAGGCCTGTGTCTCACTGGTATGTGTCAGAGAAAAGATCTTTTCCCCCTTTCCTTAAGTTTCCGTTTCTAAAAGACACTAAATATAAGGGAGATAGACAATCCCTCAGTCTATCTGATTTAAACTTATCTGAAAGATATTACTGTGAAAGTCAACCTACATATATTAAAGTGTGTGAATTTCACTTTCACATTATTGTCCCTTCTTACATAGTATTACACATGGAGTAGTTGTAATCTTCTTTTCCCTTATAAATCACCAAGGAAGACCCATGAGTTAGGTAAACTAGACACATTATTTTATGCAAAAAATTTTACCTTTCTCCCTCTACTATTCATGATCTGAATTAGGACCACTTAAAGGAATACTTTTTTTTTTTTTTTTTTTTTTTTTTTTTACTGTACGTGGGCCTCTCACTGTTGTGGCCTCTCCTGTTGTGGACCTCAGGCTCCAGACGCACAGGCTCAGTGGCCATGGCTCACAGGCCCAGCTGCTCCGTGGCATGTGGGATCCTCCCGGACCAGGGCACGAATCCGTGTCCCCTGCATCGGCAGGCGGACTCTAACCCACTGCACCACCAGGGAAGCCCCAAGGAATACTTTTTTACATATCTTCTTCCCCTTACTTAATTCCATGTACTCGTAGTTCCATAGATGCTGGTTTTCCATTTCCAGGTCATAATATTTCCTTTTAAGATAAAAAAATTTCAAATAAAAAAGTGGGTCAACTTAAAGAAAATAGTAAACACATAACATATATGTAGTAAGCAGAGAGAGCAAAAGTCATGAAGGTGGAGGGCAAGTGACTGAAATCTCAGAAACACTGCCTTATAGAATGTTTCTGACAGTTTATATATGGTATATTAATTTTCCTTTGATATTTCCTCAAAATTTAATAATCCCATAGGATAGCATGATGGTTTGGCATCAGATAGACATTGGTTCAAATCTCAGTCCTTCTCCTGTCTAGCTCTGTAGCTTAGGGCAAGTTATTTAGCTCCTACCTGAGTTTTTGCATTTGTATCAATAAAATGGACATAACATTAGTTTACAAAATAGAATGGATTATGGTGGTGACTGTGGACTGTCTCACTGTGTCCAGCACAAGACAGAGGTTAAAAAATTATAGCTATTATTACCAGAGAGGATAGATATTAAGCATCTCATTTTACAGATGAGAAAATTCAGACTCAGAGAAGTTATGTGACTACAGGATAAAGTTAAATATTACCTACTCTGGGTGCAATCATTTCTTGAGTACTGATTTAAATTTCCAAAACCACATTTCATCACATTCTTGATGAAAGAGTAGCTAGGAAGGTATACGCAAAGACTTTGACTCTATTACTGAGTTGGTGCAGCATTTTAATAAATAGCTAGTTCCCTTATGTAGATGGACGTTGGTACTAATGATGCTACATGCGTAAACTTGATTCTTGAGAGATCCTTTTCAATTTGCTTTTTTTCTGTGACTACAGAGTATAGTTATCACTCAACTAAGTGCTATTGATGACAATAATAGGGCACAACAATGAAAGCTATTCTTTACTATTAGAAAACAAAACTGAAAGTGGGAGCAATTTCATTTTTTTCCTTCAGTAGTATAGCCAGAGAAACACTGGTTTTAGGAGCACTGGTTTAGGTGCAGTCATGCACATATCAGGACTGGAGACCATGGCAAAAACAACGTTACCCGGAGTTACTATTATCTCATGAGGCTACCATATCGTACAGCCTCTCTGACCATACTAGAGTGGTGCATGAAACTGAACTCACTTTCTCTCGACAAGTGCAGAGCTGGCAATCTCTAAGTGCAAAATTATGTCATATAATTCTGGCATTTCTAGATTAAGAAATAAACTCTTAAGAAAAAAAAAATACTCCAGAACAGATTTAAGATCAGACTATGAATCAGGTGGAAAAAAATAAAATTAAGAGCTTGAAAATTCTGCTAGTGCATATGCAGTCGTAGGCACAGTCACCCCCTCTTTCCTCTAGATCACATAGTTAATGTGATCTGGACCATGTTTACTCAATAATTACACTCACCTGCTTCCCTAAGTGACCACATTACCTTATTATGGTACTTATCAGTATGCATATAAAGTACACTTCTCTGTTGACAGATTTATTTAACCCTTAAAATGAAGTTGCGATTGTCTTTGCATCACATTCTTTGTGAGCAATTCGGTAGCAATTCACAGTGTTCTTGTTACAGAGGTGATTATGCAGTTGCATAAAAATATTGACCAAGACTGTTCCATGTAGAAGTTCATAAAGATGAAAGTCTGAAAGTCGCAAAATGTCCTTAGTGTAAGTAGTTCAATTACCTCTGAAGGTAGAAGATTAAATCTATTTTTACATGAAATTTTGACAAACATATCTGTACTCTCTAGATTGCCTTTTATATGATTTGTGATCTGATTTCTTGACCAATTAGACATCGAAACGTGAAATGATCTTCATGAAAAATAGTGGTGATGTATTTGTTCAAAACTGCCTGAGATTGCTTAAAAAATAAGATGTCTGTCTATAAGAAACACATGATTCTAGGAGAGGGCTAGGATTCCCATGAAATGTTAATCTACTAAGAAGCCAAGACATTTGGTAAAAGCAGGGGTTTCAATGTTAAGAGTGAGGGCAAGTGGCAAGTTGCCAAGGAGAGATGGAACAGGTTCACAGAGATGTTTGTTGCAAGCATCTTGATTTGTGGCAAACTCATTTGCCTCAGGAAGTCACTGACAGTAGGGGCAGAGAGGGACTAGACGCCGCAGTTGTGTCTAGCACTGATCCAGACAAAACAGCAATCAAAACCCAGGAGCTGACATTCAATCATTAAAGATCCCAGCCATTTGTACAGTGCACCTAGCTGACACTCAAAACATCTCAAAGAAAGCAGGATCTCAATTTCTCAAGCAAGGAAATAGAAAACTGCAGTGTCTGAATGATTTTATCTAAGCTCAGATTGGAGCAGTAATAGCATTAAAATGGAATGGGTTTAATAATAAATCTTGGCAATATAACTGCGATCTACAGAGTAGTAAATTTTTCAAGTTCATTTGCTCTGCCTCCTTTTAGACAGTATACAAGTGTACTATGTATGCATAGACAATGATGCCATTATATTGTGGCAGTAGTGGAAGAAATGGTTATGGCATGATTAATTGTAGAACAGAATTACTTGACAGCAGAGCTGTCAAATATCAAAACACTGCCAGGTTTTTAAATGGACAAGTTGAGGAATGTATATTGTTGTTGCTATACCCGAATTTAAGTAAAATTTAACTCTTTATAGTAACTTCCTCCTTATCTGCACAATGTCAAATAAACAAAACAAAACAAAAAACTCCACAGAAATGTGAAATGCTTACATGTAGACAGGCATTCAAGACTGATGACTGATAAATAAATAAAGGCGCAGCATTTGTATGGCTCTTTGAAGATTGCAAAGAGCTTTCATGTACATTATTTTATTTAATCCTCATAACAACACTCTGAGACTGATTCAGAAGGCATTTCAATTCAATTTTCAGGGAGGCCTACTCTGGGCCAGGTTTTATGCTAGACACTTAAGATAAAAAGATAAATTAGATGACATTCTTGTAGCCAAGAAATTGAAAACTGAGGAAACTGAGTCTCGGAGAAATAGAGATGGTCTAGTAAATTTTTACTCCAAAACCCCAAAATCTATACCTTTGCACTGAAAATCTGATGCTTTTATCTTTTTACCATGTACCTCTAAACAGAATGAGACCAAATTAGTCAAGAGAGAAACCTGTTTTTGTTGAAAGCTGGTTTCTAAGACACTCTAAATTTCCTACAGTGAAAGCAGCTTAGCAGATAACTCAATTCAAAGATCACTTGCTTATTAAAGCAAGGGTTTTAGACCACTAATTTTATTTCCTTTAGGAGTAGTGCTAAATAAACTTGCATTAAAATGGAGTGAACTGTCCAGCTTCGACATGTAAAGAGACTGGAAGACATCACTCCTAGCCTTACAACATGAAAAAGCTGTACAAACTGAAAATCAATGACTTCTTTTGGACATATCAGAGAACTAAGGTTGCAGGGCAAAAAGCCACCCGAAAATTTGGAGAGACTGGTACATCCAGAAAGACACAGCCAAGATCTGCTTACCCAGAGCAGAAGCCGCTAGAGCCATAAACTGGGAGGAACACTTAATGGTAACTTTCTTGAATCGCTGGAAGATGAATGTGGACCAGCTGAGACTTAAAAACTTCAGAAGACCCAGTTTTAAGAGTTGGGAGGAGTCACACTTTGATGGGTTTTACCTCTAGGAACCCCAACAGGTTCTTCCTGTGAAGATTGGAGAAAAAAATCCAATCTTTGTGGTTTTGGCAGTTAGGGGATAAGTGTAACCCATTGGAAATATACCTAGGGGAAAAGTAACCATATAAGTCATGTGGATAGTATATATCCTTGACAAGGTGTGATGAGAGTGGCACTTTCCCTGGGTGCTCTTCCTCTTTCAAACACATAAGCCCAGTCTAATCATGAGAAAAACATTGAACAGACCTCAGTTGAGAGACATCTACAAAACACTTGCCCGGTACTCCTCAAAACTGTCAAAGTCATCAAATACAAAGAAAGTCTGAGAAACTGTCGATGTAAAGAGGAGCCTAAGGAGACGTGATGACTAAATGTAATGTGGTGTCCTGGATGGGATCCTGGAACCAAAAAAATGTATTAGGTAAAAATTAAGAAAAACTGAATGTTTGGACGGAAAGTATGGACTTAGGTTAAAAACAATGTAATAATACTGGTTTATTTACTGTAACAAATGTACCTAACAATAGGAGACATTAGGTGTGGAGTATATGGGAAATTGCAGTATTATCTCTGTGACTTTTCTGATCACCCAAAACTATTTTTAAAATAATGCGGGAAAAAGTAAACAAACAGAATGAATTGGGTTTTCAAATAACTTCTTAAGCTCCATGGGAAATATCTATGTTGAGAAGTAGAACTGGTTATAATCATAGTAGAATTTTCTGTCTTGGGACATCTCCTCTTTGGCTTCTGTTTTGGATGAGACACCTAAGGAGTTATGAGGGAGAAAGTGGTCCCCCATTTGTCACCCAGATTGATGAATCACCCCTTGATATCCTGGAGTGACAGATTTCGAAGTAGAAGGTGGTTATTGGAAATAAAATCTGTTACAAAGGAAACCAGCTTTTCCCTGACTTACAGAATGTGAACACTAGAAACGACCACAGATGCACTCAAGTCCAATTCTCTCACTTTACAGGTGACAAAATTGAGGCTCAGGAGGGGACGCATCCATCTTGGATCCAAGATTAGAACTCAGTTTCCTTTTGATGCTAATGTTTTAATGTGAAAGATTTCAAACATATAGTTAAAATAACGGTACGAAGGACACTCTGTACCCACCATTGGGCTAAATGATTAACCTTTTGTCATATTTGCTTCATGTATTTGCATACCATTTAAAGGTAATTTTTATACTTTGTGACACTACATCCCTAAATATTTCCTAAGAATATGTATTTCCTAAGAATAAACACTTTTTTTTTTTACTTGAAGTATAGTTGATTTAAAATACTATATTTGTTTCAGGTCCCATTTATTTGTTTGCTTTTATTTATTTCGTCTTAGGAGACAGATCCAAAAAATTATTGCTATGATTTATGTCAAATAGTGTTTTGCCTATATTTTCTTCTAGGAGCTTTATGGTTTCAGGTCTTACATTAGGTCTTTAATCAATTTTGAGTTTATTTTTGTATATGGTGTGAGGAAATGTTGTAATCTCATTCTTTTACACAAAGCTGTTAAGTTTCCCCAGCAACACTTACTGAAGAAACTGTCTTTTCTCCATTGTGTATTTTTGTCTCCTTTGTCACAGATTAATTGACCATAAGTGCATGGATTTATTTCTGGTCTCTCTATTCTGTTCCTCTGACCTATTTTTTTCTTTTTATATTTCTTTCTTTTTTTTTTTCCCCCCCAAAACCACATTGTCTTGATTACTGTAGCTTTATAACAAGTCTTGAGGATAGGTAGTGTCAACCCTCTAACTTTGTTCTTACCTTCAATATTGTCTTGGATATTCTGGGTCTTTTGCCTCTCCGTATAAACTTTAGATTCAGTTTGTCAATATCAACAAAATAACTTGTTGGGATTTTGATTGGGATTGTGTTGAGAATATAGATCAATTAGGGGAGAACTGACATTTTAATAATATTGAGTCTTCCTATCCTTTAGCATGAAATATTTCTCCATTTACTTAGTTCTTTGACTTCATTCACCAGAGTTTATAGTTCTCCTCGTGCAGGTCATATTTTGTTAGATTTCTACCTAAGTATTACTGAAAGTATTCACTTTCAGATGCTAATGTAAATGATATTGTGTATTTAATTTCAAATTCCACTTGTTCATTGCTAGTTATAGGAAAGCAATTAACATTTGTATATTAACTTTGTAATCTGCAACCTTGCTTTAATCACTTATTAGTTCCAGGAAGTTTTTGGTTGATTCTTTCAGATTTTCTACATAGACAATCATGTTATCTGTGAACAAAGACAGATTTATTTTTTCCTTCCAGATCTGTATACCTTTTATTTCCTTTTCTTGTCTTAGCATTAACAAGGACATCCAGTACAATGTTGACCAGGAGTGGTGAGAGGGAACATTCTTGCCTTGTACCTGATTTTAGTGGGAAAGCTCAAGTTTCTTGCCATTAAGAATGATATTAACTGAAAGTTTTTTGTAAATATTCTTTTTTTTTTTTTTGCCACACCTCGAGGCTTGTGGGATCTTAGTTCCCCAACCAGGGATTGAACCCAGGGCTGCAGCAGTGAAAGCGCCGAGTCCTAACCACCAGACCACCGGGGAAGTCCCATAAATATGATGAAATTGATGAAATTGTATTTTATTCCTAATGTACTGACAGGAATTTTTTTTTTATCATGATTGAGTGTTGGGTTTTGTCAAATGCTTTGTCCTGCATCTATTGTTATGATAGTATGATTTTTCTTTTTTAGCCTATTGATGTCATGGATTGATTCTTAATTGGTTTTTGAATGTTGAATCAGCCTTGCATACCTGGTATAAATCCCACTTGGTTTTAGCACATGATTCTTTTTATACATTGTTAGATTGATTTGTTAATATATTTTGAGTATTTTTGCATATATGTTCATGAGAGATGCAGGTTTGTACTTTTCTAGTAATGTCTGTTTGGTTTGATATTAAGGTAATGCAGATTTATAGAATGATTTAGGAAGTATTCCTTCTGCTTCTATGCTCTGAAAGAGATTGTATAGAATTGGTATAATCTATTCATTAAATGTTCGGTAGAATTCACTAATGAACCAATCATGCCTGGTAATTTGTATTATGGAAAGTTATCAATTCTTTTTTTCTTTTTTTAAATTGAAGTATAGTTGATTCACAATGCTCTGTTAGTTTTAGGTGTACAGTGGAAGGTTATCAATTATTGATTCAATTTATTTAATAGATACAGACCTATTCAAATTGTTTATTTCTTCTTGTGTGAGTTTTGGCAGATTGCATCTTTCAAGGAATTTGTCCATTTTATTTGGTTATCAAATTTGAGGACATAGAATTGTTCACAGTATTTCTTTATTATCTTTTTATGTTCATGGGATCTCATTCTGTCTCATTGTGGTTTTGATATTCATTTATCTAGTAATTAGTGACATTAAGAATCTTTTCATGTGCCTATTGGCCTTTAATGCATTTAAAAACATCAAATACCTGAATCTAGTCAAGAATTTAGCTCCTGCTATTGTGTGACCTAAGCACATGTTTAGTGTTCTAATGAGACTATCAAACACTAGCTTTAATTCTAGGGAAGGAAGAGAATCTGACACATCACCACATGGCAGGTAGTTTACCTCCCTAATCCAGGCACTTACCATTTCACCAAGATGACCAGTCTATTGGGTTCAAATGTCTCCTTGAATATAAATATTTAATAAGTTAAAAACAGTGCAAACATTATATCCATAATCCTACTGTCACACTGAACAAAGACTTAGAAAATGCAGGAGCTCAGTCCATCACCAGAAAGAACCTCATCTTCTTTGGAGCTGACTATGAATATATTCTAAGCCCATAGGATGGTTAAGAACAGTTCTTCCCTGCTAGCCTCAAGTAATCTTTTCACCGCATCAATATCAGAAAATCCCTCTGCTTCTTCCTTTAAACTCCTCTCTCAAGGGGTATCAGCTTTAATCTGCTCCAGTAACTCATGGTCAAGTCAGCAAGTTTCACTTTGCCCTAATCTTCTCTCCTTCTCTCTCTCTCTCTCTCTGTCTCCCTCTCTCCCTCTCCTTCTTTCTCCCATCCCACCCATTTCTAGTGCATCATTGCTGTGGGCTATTACTCTCAAAGCTAAAAGAGGATAGACAGGAAGCCCCACGCTGCCACATTTAACTTATCTTAAAATAAATGTGCTCAGAAGAAAATAATGGAAACAAATTCTTGCCATGTTGATTCTGGGTTTCACAGAACCATTTCCCCCCCCCCCCCGCACCCATAGAACTATATTTAAAATAACTAGAATTATGCAATAAAAAAGTACTCTTTATCCTGAATATATGCAAAGTTCAAGGAACATCATTTATGAAATGACTGCTTTTGCAAAAATTTCATCTAAAAGATGAGATTTAGGAAGACAGCTGAATTCTTTCTCTCCTCCCACTTCATCCACATATAGAAGAACTTCAAGTGTTCCTAGATTCAAGTGTAAAAGAGGACAACTTCTTTCCTGTTTATTCACAAGGCAGAGGACCTGGGCTCTGATAAGGGCTGCACCTCCTGTCACTAGTGTGTCTCTTGCTTCCTTTGGAAACCACGCAACAAAGGAGATGACTATTTTCTAGCATTGCCTATATTTGAAGTATGACTTTACCTGGGGTGACTCTAACTTAGGTCTGAATCAACAAATATTTACCTTCTTTGAAACTATAATCTTCTTCATCTATTCAAGATACCCTACAATGACTTGTAAACATGTGCAAAACTATAGCAAAAACAAAAAGAAGATTGGGAAGAAGTTTACCATTCTGAGCATATGGTTCAACACAGAGTTTTCTGGAAACTGTTGGCATCAGATGAGATGACAATAATAGAATTTTCTGTATTGCGTGCAGGGCAAACGTGGTTTCGGAAGCAGCAATTGCACATGGAAGAAAATCTAGACAGGAATGATCACACCTGTCTGAGTCCACACTCTATCCCTTGACAGCTATGTGGTCCTGATCACATTACCTAACTTCTCTGAATCTTAGTTTCCCCAGCTGTGAATTGGAGATAGCATGGATTAAACGAAATGATTTAGATTACAGTGATCAAGTTTTAAGTTTCATACTGATGCATAAATGTGAAACAATAGTCAGCTTAATATATGTTGCTATTTTCCCCACTTTCTCCTTACTTCCTGTTCCAAGATAACTTATTAACTTGTAGAGTTGATAAGACGTTGCTGCAAAAGCCTGTAAGAATATGCTTATTCCCTACCCTTAGTTTGCTCATAGGCTTGTTTTCCAATTTGATAATTATGAGATTTGTATTAGTACATATGTACCTACTTGGTCTTCTTTATGACACTGGCTCACCCGTGTTAAGTAAATAGCTGATGTTTAAGTGTTGGATGCAGGGCTCATCAAGGGAGAGGCCTCAGGCCTGTCTTTATGAGTGCTCTGTCAGCCTAGCTACATTCCTGCTGATACACCAGCCAAATCAGCTGTGTTATTAAGATGCTGAGGGTCACAAAAGCGTTGTTTTTCTCTTTGATTGCACTTTACTTGTACTGTGTAGACAGTGACAATGGGAACAAGGAGTCAGATAATACCCATGACGTTTCTCCATCTGAAGCAGCCAAATGGAGCAGGCTTGTCTTGTAGGTGTAGGCACCTGAGTGCCTAGACAAGTCTACCTTTTGAGCACACAATAGCAGGGCAGAGTATTGCCTTTGTGCTCAATTCTAGGCTGCTCTGGGTCCAAGCCTTTGGGAATGTACACAATATTCTCAAGGCTGTTGAAAAGCCCACACAAAAGAGATGGATCTTCTATACCCTCATGAATGGCTTGGTGTATGCACCTTTTCTGGAAAACCAAAGGAAATTCTCAGCCTCTGATTCCTGGTTAAGAAAACCCTCCCTCCGATTTGAGACTATCAGTTCATTAAATGTGACAAGAATGTGGGTAATGAATCATTTCATCAAGCATTCGGAAGCTATATATGCAAGAACCTGACTAAATATTTTGGTACCTACAGCGTGTAATGTATTTGTGTGCATGTGCATGTGTGTGTGTGTGTGTGTGTGTGTGTGTGTGTGTGTGTGTGTGAAAATCGTGACCTCTGGAGACTTTGTACAGAAGGAGAAAAATATTTTTCTTTTTTGCATACTGGTATGGAAGGAGTCCCACCTAAGAATTTAATTATGTTAGAATAGAAATTGGAATTTCAAAGTTTCTGTAGGTTCTTTGTGCTGCTGAATGGTAGAGATAATCACTGTTTTTCAGAGTTTCCCAATAGTTTTTGGAAATGAAAAGTAGATTGAAAACATATTGGAGGCTGAATGAGTGTAGAGACAGTTAAATATCTCTGTACAAAATATAAGTATATTAGAAAACTGTGAGCTGGCAGCTGGAATATCTCGACATGAAAAATAGAGTCCAGAAATGATGGCAAGCTCTGGCTTAAGGAATTCTGGCTAGTAAGGAATTCCCTCAGCAAAGAAAGAATGCTGACATTTTATGCCAGTGATGTCTAATATTAACTTTGAAGTCATTGCTTAGAATATACTATGCCAGTTCCCTCAAAGTTTAGTAAAAGCTTATTTACACACAAGTTTATGAGTGGTTCGCTAGGAAAATGAAGGACTCCACGTCATACCAACAAAAGAAGTGTGGTGGGGGAGGGAGTGATGGATGGAGGAGAAGGGATTCAGGTGACTTTCAGATCAGAGATCAAAATGTAATTTGAGAAATTAGAATCAGAGGTAATCAGGAAAAACAACAGGCTCCCAATAATCTTTAGAGATATTGGGGAGAAAGAGGGCAGTTTAAGCCACTTTATTTGAATATGAAAGACAAAAATGACTGCTGAAGCTGAGGACTTGGGGATGCCTGGGTGGTTACATTTGGGAGATACTAGAAATATATAAAATACATATATTCACAAACATTTTTCCACTATGTGCTTTTGCATTTGAAACAAAATATAGAAAGTAGGAATCTGGTCATATCCAACCCTATCAGGACCCCTTGATTTGTGATGTTATACCTTAAGAAGAGCATTGCCAGATCTTCTGGCCTATTCTTCAAACACTTCCTACCTAGAATCAGATTGCTTAAGGAATGCAATGGTAAATGATGTGGTTGCTGTGGTATGTTTCCGCCAGTGGGTTATGTTTCATGTATTGCAGCAATGGGGCCCACAGAGCTAATACCAGAAAACACAGTGGGTATTGGAACAAGACTGTTTCAGTGTCCAAAGAATTCACAGTATATTGGGAGAGAAAGCCACCAAACACACACTTTATCATAATAAAATGTAATAAGTGCTATAATAGAGACACTGTACATACCTGGTGGTGTGGGCACACAGAGAAGGTAGTTTCCCCCGCTTCCTGGGGAGGACATAAGGAGAGAGCCTGAAGAAAGCATTCATCCACAAGACGATGTATGATCTGTGATTTAAGAGTGTCTACCCATAAGAAAAGGAAGAGTGGGGCAACCAAGGCTGAGAGAACAATATTGCACAAGGACTCAAGATGTCAAAGAGCTTATTTGGAGGACATGTAGATTGCATGGGGTTGCCCAGCAGGAAAATAGTGGAAAAATGGGCAGGAATCATATCATAATTTACTAGCCATGACAGGTTAAGAATTTGAACTTTAAGATTAACCACTTTTATTATTCCAAGACATACATAGGGATTAGTAAATTGGAACAATCACCAGGGTCCTGTTTTGAAGGGGAGGGGGCAGGTCTGTAATAGCTGGAAGAGCTAGAATAAAACTCAGTTGCTGCTGCCAACCTGTATATTCCTTTCAAACTTCTTAATTTCATCTCCTGACAGCGTGTTGCTCTTGACTATAATTCTTCCCTACATGATTAATACTACTAATTAAAGTTTTAAGCTCTAGGTTTTTCTTGGTCCATAACTTTGAACCAGATACCATCTGGGTAAAAATGTTATTTCAGGCAGAGACACCCAAACAGCATTGTTTGTTCCAAAACCTTCTACTCTAAATTACTTTCATTCTCAGCATCATTTTTTAACGACCTCATTTTTTTTTTAGTGCAGTTTCAGATTCATAGAAAAATTGAGAAGAATATTCAGAAACTTCCCATGTATCCCTGCCTCAAGTGCATAACCTCTCATTTTAGCAACATCTATCACCAAAGGGTATGTTTGTTATAGTTGATGAGCCTACATTGACACCTCACAATCACTTAACATCCATGGTTTAACATAGGGCTCATTCTTGGTGGTGCACATTCTATGTGTTTAGACAAGTGTGTAATGACATGTATCCATCATTATAGTATCATACCAAGTATTTTCACTCCCCTAAAAATCGTTTGTGTTCTGCCTAATCATTCCTCCTCACTTTCTGCATTTCCTGGCAACCACTGATCTTTTTACTGTCTCTATAGTTTTGCCTTTACCAGAATGTCATATAGCTGGAGTCATACAGTATGTAGCCTTCTTGGATTGACTTCTTTCACATAGTAATATTCATTTAAAATTTTGTTATGTCTTTTCATGGATTAATAGCTCATGTTTTTTTAGCGCTGAATAATACTTCATTGTCTGATGGTTCAACATCTGAAAATCAATCACTGTGACTTACCACATTAACATAATGAAGGATAAAAATCATGTGATCACCTCAATAGATGCAGAAAAAGTATTTGTCAAAATTTAACATCCTTTCATGATAAAAACTCTGAACAAGCGGGTATCGAAGGAAATACCTCAAAATAATAAAGGCCATATATGACATGCCCCACAGCTAATGTCATACTCAAAGGTAACAAACAGAAAGCTCTTCTTCTAAGATCAGGATCAAGACAAGAATGTCCACTCTCACCACTTTTATTCAGCATTGTACTGGAAGTCCTAGCCAGAGTAATTAGGTAAGAAAAACAAATGAAAGGCATCCAAATCAGAAAGGAAGAAATAAAGTTGTCTCTATTTACAGATGTGAAAATTATTACACTATTTATAACTATTTATTACATATAAAAAAACCTAAAGAGTCTACCTAAAAACTGCTAGAAATGATAAACAAATTTAGTAAAGTTACAGGATACAAAATCAATATACTAAAATGCTTAGGAATAAATTACCTAAGGAGTTGAAAAATCTTTACAAGAAAAACTATAAAATATTGATGAAAGAAAATGAAGAAGAAAAAATGGAAAGTTATTCCATGCTCTTGGATTGGAAGAATTAATATCGTTAAAATATCCATACTACCCAAAGCAATCTACAGACTCAATGCGTTCCTATCAAAATTCCAATGGCATTTTTCATGGAAATAGAACAAACAGTCCTAAAATTTGTGTGGTAACACAAAAGACCACAAATAACCAAAGCAATCTTGAAAAAGAACAAAGCTGGAGGCATCATACATCTTAATTTCAATTTCACTTTTGCATTATTATCCAAAGAAAACAAAATCATTATTTCAAAGAGAGATCTGAACTCCCATGTTTATTGCAGCATTATTCACAATAGCTAAGGTATGGAAACAACCTAAGGGCCTGTCAATGGATGAACAGATAAAGAAAATGTGATACTCTCTCTTTCTCTCTCTCTCTCTCTCTCACACACACACTCACACACACACACACACACACACACACACATACACACACACACACACACATACACACACACACCACTGAAATATGATTCAGCCTTAAAAAAGAAGGAAATCTTGTCACTTGCAACAACATAAATGAACATGGAGGGCATTATGCTAAATGAAATAAATCAGAGAAAGACAAATACTACATGATACCAGTTCTATGTGGAACCTGAAAAAAGAAATGCCAAGTTGAACTCATAAAAACAAGAGTAGAATGGTCTTTTGCCTCCCCATATAAACTTTAGAATCAGTTTGTTAATAGCCATGAAATAACTTGTTGGAATTTTGATTGGGACTGCATTGAATCTATAGATTAAGTTGGGAAGAACTGACCTCTTGATGATATTAAGCCTATCTATCCATGAACATGAAACATCTCTCCATTTACTTAGTTCTTTGATTTCATTCAACAGAGTTTTCTAGTTTTCCTCATATAGATCTCATACATATTTTATTAGATTTACGTTAATTATTTCTCTACTTACATATATACACATATATATGATATATACATAATTAAATACATTGTTGTTATTACTAGTGTGAACAAATTACTACCTGTTAGATCAACTAAAAAGAAGGAAAACAAAAGTTTTAATTTTACATTTACCTTTACTTATTCCTTCTTTGATGTTCTTCCTTTCTTTATACAGAACCAAGTTTCTGACCTATATTATTTTCCTTCTTGCTAAAGAACTACTTGTAACATTTCTTATAAGGCAGGTCTGGCAACAAATTCTCTCAATTTTTGTTTGCCTGAGAAAGTCTTTACTTCTCCTTCAATTTTGAAAGATAATTTCACAGGGTACAAAATCAAGGTTGGTGAATTTTTTTCTCTCAACACTTGAAATATTTCACTTCACTCTCTTCTTACATGCATGGTTTTGAAGGAAGTTGAATGTAATTCTTATCTTCGTTCTGTTTTAGGTGAGGTGTTTCTTCTCTAGCTTCTTTCAGGATTTTTTCTTTATCTCTTATTTTCTGTAGTTTGAAAATGATGTGGCTGCATGTATTTTGGGGCATTCATCTTGCTTGGTGTTCTCTTAGTTTCCTGGATCCATGATTTGACATCTGTCATTAATTTGGGGGAACTTCTCAGTCATTATTGTTTCAAATATTTCTTCTATTCCTTTCTCTCTTTTTTCTCCTTCTGATATTCATATTACACTTATGTTACACCTTTTATAGTTGTTCCACAGTCCTTGAATATTCTGTTCTGTTTTTATCTTCAGCCCTTGTTCTCTTTGCTTTTCAGTTTTGGAGGTTTCAGTTGAGATACCCTCAAACTCAGAGATTTTTTCCTCAGCCATGTCCCATCTACTAATAAACCCATCAATGGTATTATATCAATGTTTTGTTAAGGATTTTTGAATTCATATTCATGAGACATATTGGTCTGTAATTTTCTTTTCTTGTAATGCCCTTTTTTGGTTTTGGTATTAGGGTAATGCTGACCTCATAGGATGTATTTCCTCTGTTTGTATCCTCTAAAAGAGATTGTATAGAATTAGTAAAATCTTTCATAACTGCTTGGTAGAATTCACAAGTGAACCCATCAGGGTCTGGTTCTTTCTATTTTAGAAGGTTATTAATTATTGATTCAATCTCTTTATTGGATATAAGTTTATTCAGATTGCATATTTCTTCTTGTATAAGTTTGACAGATTGTGCCTTTCAAAATATTGTTTAAAATTTTTATTTCATCTTGGATATTAAATATGTGAGCACAGAGTTCTTTATAGTATTCCTCTATTATTCTTTTGTGTCCATGGAATTTGTAGTGATATCCCTCCCTTCATGTTTGATATTAATGATTTGTTCTTCTCCTTTTTAAAAATTAACTTGGCTAGAGACATTAGTTTTATTATTTCCAAATAACAAGCTTTTCATTCATTTATTTTCTCTTGATTTCCTGTTTTCAATTTCATTGATTTCTGCTTTTATTTTTATTATTTCTTTTCCACTGTTTACTTTGGATTTGATTTGCTCTTTTTCTAATTTCTTAAAGTGGAAGCTTAGATTATTGATTTTAGATCTTCCTTCCTTGCTCATATGTATATTAAATAGTATAGATTTCCCTTGAAGCACTGTTTTCTCTGCATCTCACAAATTTTCTTATGTGTTCATTTTCATTTAGTTCAAAGTATTTTTCATTTCTCGTAAGATTTCTCCTTTAACCCATGTTATTTAGAAATATGTTGTTTAGCCTCCAAGTGTTTAGAGATTTTCCAACTATCTTTCTATTATTGACTTCTAGTTTAATTCCATTGTGATATGAAAGCATACAGTGTATGATTCCTATTTTTTTAACTTGATAAGGTGTGTTTTATGTGCATATTTTAGAGATTTTTGTAAGACTGGTTATTTGGGGCGAGGGTATTGCTAAATATGTGAAAAATTGGTTAGACAATGCCTATTGACTGGAGTGTTTTACTAGTAAATCCTTGACATTTAATGTTCAATCTTAGACTTTATTCTGCAACACCACTTGTACCTATGGGTCAATCTGATGCTGTGTTTTGGCAACTTGTCCCTGCATCAAGTATTGATATATAGCTTTGACTGGTATTCCACTATTTTGGTCCAGGAAGTAGTATAAGGCATACACATTTTGGCTGGGTGCAGATTACTATGAGAACAGCTCTCCAGCCCCAGCACTGCAACAAGCCTACAATGCATCTTTTGAAGAAAAAAATTCCCCCTTTGTCATCACTGGTTGAGACAGGTCAGATCTGACATTGCCAAGGGAACCACCTGAGGGCTTTCCTCAACCCTCTGATGGTTGCTTGCTTCACAGAATTTTATCTGTAATTAAATCTATTTTGTCTAATTTAAGAACAGACTCTGGTAAAGATTACGGCTTTAGTGTAAAAGACAGGTAGAATTCTTTTTAATTGCAGACATTTTAGAGCTGTATAATCTTTTACTCTTACTTTGTTTAAGTTTTTCCAACTTGACTTTGGGTACTGCTTAATCTCTTTGTGTCCCAACATTTTAATTTTCTAAAGGGACAGCCAATTTCAAAAGCCTTTGAAAAAGAGTATATATTGTTTTAAAATATATCTTTTCGAGAGTATTTAAAATTTGGCTGAATTGTAATGAGATGAATTGGCTTAATGTCAGTGCCATAAATTCAGTTAACCTCAAAGTCACTAAATCTGATTTATAAAAAGAGCATAATTCTACATAAAAACGGTGTTTTACACTTCATTAGATTTGATTGATCTCAATCACTGTTATATATTTGCTACAGATTAACTTAAACAGGATTTCAACTTTTTGGTGCTTCCAGCTTTATATTCCTTATATTCTAACATATCTTCTTAATTACTTGCCTCCTGATAGATTAAAAATCCTTGTACATTGAAGAGATTAAATATTACTGTGCTTTTAAAGAGATTAGGTTCTCTCTGAGAGAGAAAAAATGGAACCATTGAAAAATGGAAGCTTATCACCCTGCCTGAAATATAATCCTATCCCTGTATAGGGAAGCATACAGAACAGTTCAGTGAACCTTCCCACAAATGGCATTTTCTTGCTTTCTATCATGCTGGAAAATAGAACATAAATTCATTTTTTGAATATCTGTATAGTTTTAGTGAGTTTGAGTCTAATGTGGAAGGTCCCTCAGAACTTACCTCAAGATTAGATTTAACTAGCTCGGAACTCAAGGCCTGAGAAAGAACAAGCTAATCTTTGGTGCAAACTTGAGGGAGCCAGAAAGGTCTCTTTTCACAGGCCATTACAGTAGCAATGACTTGATCACCATTTGCCTTTAGTGCCTTCACAGACTGGGATCTTAACAATAAAACCATTTATATTCCTTTAATATACTGGTGGTCTCCTCCTTAAGAGCAGTGAGCATCTCACAATGCATATTTGTAAGATTGGTACATTTTCTCATGTCATTCCTTCTTAAATCCAGTCTCTTAGCACTCCTCACAAAATCCAATAAAATAGCTTTCTTGGATAAAAAATTTGGGGGAGAAAAAGGAGAGATTGTCAAATTAAGAACCTAACAATCAAACCACTTTAAAATCTTACATCCTCCTTTGATGACTTTATTTTTTCCATTCCTGACCCTTTCTCCCAACACAGGAACATAAACAAACAAACCCTCCAAACTGGTAGGAGTTCCAGAAAAAAAGAAATATTCTAAAGCATAGAAGAGTGTAACAAAGGCAGTTAATGGTCCGCCTATACAAATTTCCCTCTTTTTCTGTGGTAATAAAATCTCTAATTTTTATCTGGGAACGTGGCTACTCAGAACAAAGATTATTTTCTCCAGCCTTGTTTTCATCTAAATGTGGCTGTGTGGCTACATTCTGGCCAGTGAGTGGTATGTGGCAGTGTCTTGTGGCAGCATCTGAGAACCTTTCTTAAAAGAAGCTAGTGTGTGTCTTTTGCCCTTTCTTCTTTATCCCGTACTATCTTCTAGATGGAATTCAGATGTCATGCCTGGACCTGATAAAACCAGGAAAGAACCTTGGTAATGGCACCTTTTTCTCTGAAGATCCCTTCTTTGAACTGCCTGTTACTAGAATTCCACATGAAGAAAAATCACCTTTTATTTTGTTTCAACTACTGTTTTTCAGGCACTTTTTACTTGCAGCCAAACCTACCTCTAACTAGTATTATATATTTAACATTTCTCATCCTTATTGGAAAGATTTTTCCCAAAGTTATTAATTACAACAAATATTTATTTCAATTACTGTAATTTGCAAATTAAAAGGTCAACAAATATTTGAAATGTCAGTCTTTTTTATTTTTGTGCACCAATAAGAAAATTTGCATTCTACACTCAAAATGTGTTTGTATATAAATTATCATCTTTAAAATAATCTTGACAATCAGTTCTTCATCTTCTGAAATATCATTATTGATTTAAGGATGACCACACTGATACAAATGATCATTGTGAATCTAATAATACCTCACCCCAACTTTGTGGTCCAATTCTTCTGTGTCAGTATTATTATTTTTTGAAACATCTAAAAAATGATGGTGTTGTTTCTGGTTCTACATGAAAGAAGTTTGGAAGTCACCATTGCATCCTAACAACAAATAAAAAGTTGAATAGACTGAAAAATCAACAACATTTTTTGGGTTCATAAGAGATATGAAGACACAAGACAAATCGCTGCTCCTGATATTGAAGAGAAAGATAGGTAAATATGGGGAGTCACAGCTAACCAGGGCAGAGACTCACCAGAAACCATTATGGGAACCAGTGACCGGATAGGAAAACCTGAACGGTAATTTATAAATTTCTGGAGATTCGGTGTGGACCACTCTGACAATCAAAAACTCCAAGGAGACCCAGTCATAAGGTGGGGTTCCACAATACTGTGAGATTTACCTCTAGGAGTTTGAAAGGGTTCCCACAGTAAATATCAGAGGAAATTCCCCTTCAGCTTCTGACAGGGAGAGAAGAAGAGGAACTATTTGTAAATATGTCACAGCATGCTGTTTTTTCTTAAAAGTCTGTCCTTACGAGAAACTGGCTAACCAGAGCCTAACCTGCTGGGTATTATCAGAGCCGAGCAGAACTTGGGGAAGGGAAATAACCCAACTCAAGCCCACTCGAGCCCCACTCCAGCCATCCCCTTACAACTGAAGGAGGAAAAAAATCCTAAGAAACACTTGTGAATTTCATAGTGTGAAGGCATAAGCTCACTAAAAGGTCAAGACCTAATTATAGGACTGTAGAACACTTCCCTCTCTCCCACCTCTCAACACCACATTACTAAAGGCCTATTTACAGCAGGTTTTTTTTTAATCTAATACATCATGTCTGACTATCAAGAAAAAAATTACAAAGCATAACAAAAGGCAAATAACACAATTTGAAGAGACAGAATGAACATCAGAACAAGGAATATTGGAATTATCAAACTGGGAGTTTAAAACTACTGTGATTAATATGCTAAGGACTCTAATGGATAAAATATAAGGCATTCAAGAACATATGGCAAGGTAAACAGGGAGATGGAACTCCTAAGAAAACACTAAAAAGAAATGCTAGAGATAAAAAAACACTGTAACAGAAATGTATTGTATTAGCAAATAGAATCCAACAGTGTATAAAATGAAGTATACAGCACAACAAAGTGGGGGTTTATCTCAGATATGCAAAGTTGACTCAACATTTGAAAACCAATTAATGTAGTCCATATCAATAGGCTAGAGGAAAAAAAACACATGATAATATTAACAGATGCAGAAAAAGTATTTGACAAAATCCAACACCTGTTTATGATAAAAATTCTCAGCAAACTAAGAATAAAATGAAACTTCCACTACTAGATAAAAAAACATTTACATAAAACCTACAGCTAACATTATTCTTCATGGTGAGAAACTCAGACTTTCCTACTAAGATCAGGTTCAAGACAAAAATATCCCTTCTCACCATTCCTTTTCAATATTGTACTGGCATTCCTAACTAATGCAATAAGACAAGAAAAGGAAGTAAAGGGTACACAGATTTGGAAGGAAGAAATAAAACTGTTCCCAGATGATATAATATCTGTGTAGAAAATCTGAAAGAATTAAAAACTAATAAGATTTCAATTATAAGTGAAATCATAAATGAAAGATAATAATCTGGAACTAATAAGTGATCAAAACAAGGTTGTAGGATACAAGGTTAATATACAAAAGTCAATTTTTCTCCCACATACCAGAAATGGACAGGTGGAATTTGAAATTAAAAACACAATGCCATTTACATTAGCATCCTCAAAAATGAAATACTTGGGTATAAGTCTAGCAAAATTTGTGTAATATCTATATGAGGAAAACTATTAAACTCTGATGAAAGAAGAACTACATAAATGGAGAGATATTTCATGTTTATGGATAAGTAGACTCAATACCATTAAGATGTCAATTCTTCCCAACTTAATCTATAGATTCAGTGCCATCCCAATAAAAATCCCAGCAAGTTATTTTACAAATAGCAAAACACTGATTTTAAAGTTCATATGGAGAAGCAAAAGACCCAGAATTGGCAATACAATACAACTTCATGACTTACTAAAAAGATACAGTAATAGAAATAGACCCACACAAATATTGTCAACTAATCATTGACAAATGAGCAAAGGCAATACAATAGAGGAAAGATAGTCTTTTCAACAATGATGCTGTAACAACTGGACAAACACATGAAAAAAAATTGAATGTAGACATAGACCTTACACAATTTACAAAAATTAACTCCACATGGATCATAGACCTAAATGTAAAACTCTTAAAAGAGAACATAGGAGAAAACCTAGATGACCTTGTGTATGGTGATGACTCTTTAGGTAGAATACTAAGGCACAATCCATGAAAAAAACTATGTACACACCAAGAATGAACGCTAATGTAAACAATGAACTTTGGGTGATACTGATCGGTTAATGTAGGTTCATCAGTTGTAACAAGTGTACCACCCTGGTGTAGGATGGTGACAGTGGGGAAGACTGTGTGTAGGGGGCAAGGGAGTACATGGGAAATCTGTACCTTCTACTCAATTTTTCTGTGAACCTAAAACTGCTCTAAGAATTAAAGTCTATTTTAAAAAATAAATGACATAAAGAGATATTCCATACAGACACTAAGCATAAGAAAGCTGGTGTCACTATATTAATGTCAGAAAAATGTTGTCTTCAATATAGGGAGTATTACCATAGATACAGAGGGACATTTCATAATGATTAAGAAGTCAATTCCCCCCAAAAGCACAATGTACCTAAATGTATATGCATTTGATAATAGAACTCCAAAATATATGATGCAAAAACTAACAGAATTAAAGCAGAATATAGACATATCTACAATCCTCATCAGAGATTTAACTTCAGTTTATCAATAATTGAGGACATAAGTCAACCAAAAACAATCTGTAATAATGTGGAAAATTTGAACAACTATCGACCAATTTGTCCTCACTGACATTTATAAAATATTATAACCAATCACTGTAGAACATAGATTCTTCTCAAGCATATATGGGATTATCACCAAAATAGACCTCATGCTAAGTCATAAATCAGCAAGAGAATACAAATGTCCAATAAGTATGTGAAATGGTACATCAGAGAAATGCAAGTAAAATCATGAGATATAAATTCACATCCATTAGGAATGGCAAAAATTAGAAAGGCAGACAATATCAGATATTGGTGAGGAATTAGAACAATGAAAACTCTCACACGTTGTTGGTGGGAAGCAGCCCAGCAATGTATTTTAAAGGGAATCATGACCCTAAGAGACATATAAACTATTTTATAAAAATTATGTACAAGAATGTTCATAGTAGATTTTTGAAAATAATAATAATTTTTGAAAATAATTTCCCCAAATTGGAAATAACCCCTTGACCATCAAAATGAGAATGGATAAGAAAACTGTGGTGTATTTATTGATACTTAATGGAATGCCACTCAGCAATGAAAACGAATGAATTTCTGATGCCTGGAATGGCATGGACAAATCACAAAAATATTACATTGGGCAAAAGCCAGAGAGAAAGAGTGCATATTTTATGATCCCATTTATTTAAAGTTCTAAGTAAACAAAACAAATTTGTGATCAGAACAAGGGTTGCCTCTCAGAAATAAGGGGACTTTCCAGATTATGGGTTGCACAGTATGATTATTTCTAACATCATTTAATTATACACTTAAATATATGCTTTTCCTTATATGTAAATCATATCTCAATAAAAAGGAGTATGTGTAGAAGGAAAAGATACTCTCACTTTATTAGAAAAGAAAAATGCATCCCTCCAATATCCTGACAGTTTGGCAGAAAGTCAAATCCATTTTCAAGTATTCTCTTTTTCTACAGAGAGATAATTAGAACAAATTATCTGATGGGTGCAGTGTTGAGAGAGTATTTGTTGATGTTGATACCAATTTATGATTTTGAAAATAGAAAGTCCAAAGAAACTGATTAGAGGACTTGGTCTCAATTCATATCAAGATATAACTTTGGATTTAAAAAAAAGGCAAAGTATATGTATTCTCTATACATATTGCAGAAATAAAACTGGATAGGACTATTTCATAAGAGCACTATTAATTTTCAGTTTAATTTATGCTCCTAGCTTTTTAACCCCTTTGGCTTCTCTTGCAAAATCTATTAAGAAAGGAATTCCAAGGTCAAATTCTGTTTCTACCCTTACCCAGTGGAATGTTAAGAAACTTCATGGTTTGCCACAGGGCAACCAGCACAATGTAGAAAAAGAAAGCAGGATTCCTGGTACCCATTATGAATCTCCTCCTCTGCCTTAATCTTGTTCTAATACTTATTTATTTATTTATAAGTTCAGGAAGCTCTTATCCAAAGTCCCTTTACTAATTCATACATCAAGCAAGCGTTTTTTATTCAATACCAAGGAAAAGTAATTATTTCTGAAAAATATTCAATGCCATTTCAATCAAATCCCTCTAACCTGTAAAATCCTGACAGTGTGTTTTAGAGAATTTGATGACTCTTTTTAAACTCTTTAGAAAGGAGGCTCTCAGATGTATTGCTGTGTTCACATATGTCCATGCATGAGTGAATAAAGCAATTAAGGTATCCTTAGGTAGTATGCTAAACCCTTACAGGGAGACTTTGTTAGAAAACTTGGCATCTGATGCCAAGGCTACTGATCTTGCTTCCTTATTTGCAACAAAGCATTTCGTTTCTAAAAATTATGCTTAGGAATTAATTTACCTTTTGCCAACTGATGAGTGAGGTTTATCTTAATTTGAATAAACCATAAATGTCCATTCATCAGTTATGATCCTTGTTACGGCAGACTGCCAAGAAACAGCAGGTGTCTGGGCCAGAGTTTACTCAACTATAAGATGAACACTTTTCCTATGTTTGAAAGCTATGAATCCTCTTTTTGACTTTGGGCCAAATATTTAATGGCTCTGAGTCTTGGTTTTCTTGTCTGTAAAGAGGTTGATTATATCGAATGTATATTTTAGTTCTACAATTCTGTGGACATATGATTGATAGCAAAGGAAGAGATTATTGATAGCACTAGCACAGGACCTGACTCAAAACTCTGTGTAAACACAAAGTTAAAGCCAAAACAATGCCTGGGTGATGTATCAGAGTCTGATGTCAAACTATAAATGGAATTAGGAAAATGGTCCTCATCCTCAAGAAACTTACCTTCTACTTTGGGCCATAAGACAAACATAAAGAAGTAACAAATGGCAATGCATAATGAAGTGTAAGAATAAACATTACCTAAAATCTAAGGGTTGGAAGAGTGCATTGAGAGTGTAGCTTACAACTAACTACAACTAACAGTTCCATCGTCTCTTTCTTTGCCCATATACTTTATTTTTTTAAATATTTATTTATTGTAAAAAAAATCTTTATTGGAGTATAATTGCTTTACAATGGTGTGTTAGTTTCTGCTGTATAACTAAGTGAATCAGCTATACGTATACACATATCACCAATCTCCTCCCTCTTGCGTCTCCCACCCACCCTCCCTATCCCACACCTCTAGTTTGACAAAAAGCACCAAGTTGATCTCCCTGTGCTATCTGGCTGCTTCCCACTAGCTATCTATTTTACATTTGGTAGGGCATATATGTCCATGTCACTCTCTCACTTTGTCCCAGCTTACCCTTCCCCCTCCCCGTGTCCTGAAGTCCATTATCTACATCTGCATCTTTATTCCTGCCCTGCCCCTAACTTCTTCAAAACCATTTTTTTCTTAGATTCCATATATATGTGTTAGCACATAGTATTTGTTTTTCTCTTCCTGACTTACTTCACTCTGCATGACAGACTCTAGGTCCATGCACGTCATTACAACTAACTCACTTTTGTTTCTTTTTATGGCTGAGTAATATTCCATTGTACATATGTGCTACGTCTTCTTTATCTATTCATCTGTCAATGGACACTTAGATTGCTTCTATGTCCTGGCTATTGTACATAGAGCTGCAATGAACATTAGGGTACATGACTTTTTTTGAATTATGGTTTTCTCAGGGTATATGCCCAGTAGAAGGATTGCTGGGGTGTCTGGTAGTTCTATTTTTTGTTTTTTATGGAACCTCCATAGTGGCTGTATCAATATACATTCCCACCAACAGTGCAAGAGGGTTCCCTTTTCTCAACCCTCTCCAGCATTTATTGTTCATAGATTATTTGATGATGGCCATTCTGACCAGTGTGAGGTGATACCTCATTGTAGTTTCGATTTGCATTTCTCTAATGATTAGTAATGTTGAGCATCCTTTCATGTGTTTCTTGACAATCTGTATATCTTTTTTGGAGACATGTCTATTTAGGTCTTCTGCCCAGTTTTGGATTGTGTTTTTTCTTTTTCTGATATTGAGCTGCATGAGCTGCTTGTATATTGTGGAGATTAATCCTTTGTCAGTTGCTTCACTTGGAAATATTTCTCCCATTCTGAGCGTTGTCTTTTGTCTTGTTTATGGTTTCCTTTGCTGTGCAAAAGCCTTTAAGTTTCATTAGGTCCCATTTGTTTATTTCTGTTTCTGTTTCCATTTCTCTAAGAGGTGGGCTAAAAAGGATCTTGCTCTGATTTATGTCATAGAGTGTTCTTCCTACGTTTTCTTCTAAGAGTTTTAAAGTGTCTAGCCTTACATTTAGGTCACTAATCCATTTTGAGTTTATTTTTGTGTATGGTGTAGGAATTGTTCTAATTTCATTCTTTTACATGAAACTGTCCACTTTTCCCAGCACCCCTTATTGAAGAGGCTGTCTTTTTTCCATTGTATATTCTTGCCTCCTTTTTCAAAGATAAGGTGCACATATGTGCGTGGGTTTATCTCTGGACTTTCTATCCGGTTCCATGGATCTATATTTTTGTTCTGTGCCAGTACCATACTGTCTTGATTACTGTAGATTTGCAGTATAGTCTGAAGTCAGGGAGCCTGATTCCTCCAGATCCGTTTTTCTTTCTCAAGATAGTTTTGGCTATTTGGGGTCTTTTGTGTTTCCATACAAATTGTGAAATTTTTTGTTCTTGTTCTGTGAAAAATGACATTGGTAGTTTGATAGGGATTGCATTGAATCTGTAGATTGCTTTGGGTAGTATAGTCATTTTCACAATGTTGATTCTTCCAATCCAAGAATGTGGTATATCTCTCTGTTTGTATCATCTTTAATTTCTTTCATCAGTGTCTTACAGTTTTCTGCATACAGATCTTTTGTCCCCTTAGATAGGTTCACTCCTAGGTATTTTATTATTTTTGTTGCAGTGGTAAATTGGAGTGTTTCCTCAATTTCTCTTTCAGATTTTTCATTATTAGTGTATAGAAATGCAAGAGATTTCTGTGCATTAATTTTGTATCTGCTACTGTACCAAATTCATTGACTAGCTCTAGTAGTTTTCTGGTAGCATCATTAGGATTCTTTATGTATAGTATTATGTCATCTGCAAACAGTGACAGTTTTACGTCTTCTTTTCCAATATGGATTCCTTTTTCTCCCTGATCACTGTGGCTAAAACTTCCAAAGCTATGTTGAATAATAGTGGTGAGAGTGAGCAACCTTGTCTTGTTGCTGATCTTAGAGGAAATGGCTTCAGTTTTTCACCATTGAGAATGATGTTGGCTGTGGGTTTGTCATATTCGGCCTTTATTATGTTGAGGTAAGTTCCCTCTATGCCTACATTCTGGAGGGTTTTTATCATAAAAGGGTGTTGAATTCTGTCGAAAGCTTTTTCTGCATCTGTTGAGATGATCATATGGCTTTTACCCTTCAATTTGTTAATAAGGTGTATCACATTCATTGATTTGCATATATTGAAAAATCCTTGAATTCCTGGGATAAACCTCACTTGATTATGGTGTATGATCCTTTTAATGTGTTGCTGGATTCTGTTTGCTAGTATTTCATTGTGGCTTTTTGCATTTATGTTCATCAGTGATATTGGCCCGTAGTTTTCTTTTTGTGACATCTTTGCCTGGTTTTGGTATGAGGGTGATGGTGGCCTCGTAGAATGAGTTTGGGAGTGTTCCTCCCTCTGTTATATTTTGGAACAGTTTGAGGATAGGTGTTAGCTCTTCTCTAAATGTTTGATAGAATTCTCTTGTGAAGCCATCTGGTCCTGGGCTTTTGTTTGTTGGAAGATTTTTAATCACAGTTTCAATTTCAGTGCTTGTGATTGGTCTGTTTATATTTTCTATTTCTTCCTGGTTCAGTCTTGGAAGGTTGTGCTTTTCTAAGAATTTGTCCATTTCTTCCAGGTTGTCCATTTTATTGCCATATAGTTGCTTGTAGTAATCTCTTATGATCCTTTGTATTTCTGCAGTGTCAGTTGTTACTTCCCCTTTTTCATTTCTAATTCTATTCATTTGAGTCTTCTCCTTTTTTATCTTGATGAGTCTGGCTAATGGTTTATCAATTTTGTTTATCTTCTCAAAGAACCAGCTTTTAGTTTTACTCATCTTTGCCATTGTTTCCTTCATTTCTTTTTCATTTATTTCTGATCTGATCTTTATGATTTGTTTCCTTCTGCTAACTTTGGGGTTTTTTCATTCTTCTTTCTCTAATTGCTTTAGGTATAAGGTTAAGTTGTTTATTTGAGATGTTTCTTGTTTCTTGAGGTAGGATTGTATTGCTATAAACTTCCCTCTTAGAACTGCTTTTGCTGAATCCCATAGGTTTTGGGTAGTTGTGCTTTCATTGTCATTTGTTTCTAGGTATTTTATGATTTCCCCTTTGATTTCTTCAGTGATCTCTTGGTTGTTTAGTAGTGTATTGTTTAGCTTCCATGTGTTTGTATTTTTTATAGTTTTTTTCTGTAGTTGATATCTAGTCTCATAGCATTGTGGTTTGAAAAGATACTTGATATAATTTCAATTTTCTTAAATTTACCAAGGCTTCATTTGTGACCCAAGATATGATCTCTCCCGGAGAATGCTGCATGAGCATTTGAGAAGAAAATGTATTCTGTTATTTTTTGATAGAATGTTCTATAAATATCAGTTAAGTCCATTTTGTTTAATGTGTCTTTTAAAGCTTGTGTTTTCTTATTTATTTTCATTTTGGATGATCTGTCCATTGGGGAAAGTGGGGTGTTAAAGTCCCCTACTATTATTATGTTACTGTCAATTTCCCCTTTTATGGTTGTTAGCATTTGCCTTATGTGTTGAGGTGCTCCTTTGTTGGGTGCATAAATATTTACAATTGTTATATCTTCTTCTTAGATTGATCCCTTTATCATTATGTAGTGTCCTTCTTTGTCTCTTGTAATAGTCTTCATTTTCAAGTCTATTTTATCTGATATGAGAATTGCTACTGCAGCTTTCTTTTGATTCCCATTTGCATGGAATATCTTTTTCCATAGCCTCACTTTCAGTCTGTATATGTCTCTAGGTCTTTGGTGGGTCTCTCGTAGACAGCACATATATGGGTCTTGTTTTTGGTCTGGTGGGTTTTTACTTTGCTCCTTCATCTGCTGTGTGTTTCTCTGTTTTCTCATTTTTCTTAACTTACTGCATTTGGGGTCTCCTTTTCGCAGGCTGCAGGTCCGTAGTTCCTGTTGTTTTTGGTGTCTGCCCCCAGTGGGTAAGGTTAGTTCAGTGGGTTGTGTAGGCTTCCTGGTGGAGTGGACAGGTGCCTGTATTCTGGTGGATGAGGCTGGATCTTGTCTTTCTGGTGGGCGGGACTGCGTCCAGTAGTGTGTTTTGGGATGTCTGTGAACTTGTTATGATTTTAGGCAGCCTCTCTGGTAATAGGTGGGGTTGTGTTCCTGTCTTGCTAGCTGTTTGGCATGAGGTGTCCAACACTGTAGCTTGCTGGTTGTTGAGTGGAGCTGGTTCTTAGCATTGAGATGGAGATCTCTGGGGAAGCTTTCTTTGTTTGATATTATGTGGGGCTGGGAAGTCTCTGTTGGACCAATGTCCTGAACTTGGCTCTCCCACCTCAGAGGCACAGGCCTGACACCTGGCCGGAGCACTAAGACCCTGTCAGCCACATGGCTCAGAAGAAAAGGGAGGAAAAAAAGAAAGAAAAATAAAATAAAATAAAATAAAATAATTAAAATAAAAAATATATTATTAAAAAAATTTTTAAAGTAAAGAAAGAAAGAAGAGAGCAACCAAACCAATAAACAAATCCACCAATGATAACAAGCACTAAAAACTATACTAACAAAACCAAAAAAATCAAAAAACAAAATTGGACAGACAGACCCCTAGGACAAATGGTAAAAGCAAAGCTATACAGACACAATCACACAAAAAACTTACATATACACAATCAGAAAAAGTAAAAAAGGAAAAAAATATATATATATAAAAGTAAGAGAGGGTTTCCCTGGTGGCGCAGTGGTTGAGAGTCCGCCTGTCGATGCAGGGGACGTGGGTTCGTGCCCCGGTCTGGGAGGATCCCACATGCCGCGGAGCGGCTGGGCCCGTGAGCCATGGCCGCTGAGCCTGCGCGTCTGGAGCCTGTGCTCCGCAACGGGAGAGGTCACAGCAGTGAGAGGCCCGCGTAACGCAAAAAAAAAAAAAAAAAAAAAAAAAGTAAGAGAGCAATCAAATCAATAAACCAATCTACCAATGATTATAAGCTCTAAATACTAAGCCAATATAAGCATAAAACCAGAAACAAATTAGATGCAGAAATCAAACCCCAAGTCCACAGTTGCTCCCAAAGTCCACTGCCTCAATTTTGGGATGATTCGTTGTCTATTCAGGTATTCCACAGATGCAGGGTACATCAGGTTGATTGTAGGGATTTAATCCGCTGCTCCTGAGGCTGCTGGGAGAAATTTCCCTTTCTCTTCTTTGTTCGCACAGCTCCTGCGGTTTAGCTTTGGGTTTGACCCCACCTCTCTCTGTAGGTCACCTGAGGGCATCTGTTCCCCACCCAGACTGGATGGGATTAAAGTAGCAGCTGATGCATAGCACAGGGAGATCAGCTTGGTGGTTTGTGACTACCTAGAGGCGTGGGATAGGGAGTGTGGGAGCGAGATGCAAGAGGGAGGAGATATGGGGATGTATGTATATGTGTAGCTGATTCACTTTGTTATACAGCAGAAACTAACACACCATTGTAAAGCAAATATATTCCCATAAAGATGTTAAAACAGTAAAAATAAAGTAGCAGCTGATTAGGGGCCTCTGGCTCACTCAGGCCAGGAAAAGGGAGGGGTACCGATGAGGGGCGAGCCCACAGCGGCAGAGGCCTGCTTGACATTGCAACAGCCTGAGGTGCGCCATGTGTTCTCCTGGGGAAGTTGTCCCTGGATCATGGGACCCTGGCAGTGGCGGGCTGCACAGGCTCCCTGGAGGATAGGTGTGGATAGTGACCTGTGCTTGCACACAGGCTTCTTGGAGGCTGCAGTAGCAGCCTTAGCATTCCATGCCTGTCTCTGGTGTCTGCACCGATAGCCACAGCTCATGCCCGTCTCTGGAGCTCCTTTAGGCGGTGCTCTGAATCCCCTCTCCTCGTGCACCCGAAAACAATGGTCTCTTGCCTCTTCGGCAGCTCCAGACTTTTTCCCGGACTCCCTCCCGGCTAGCTGTGGTGCACTAGCCCCCTTCAGGCTGTTCACGCAGCCAACACCAGTCCTCTCCCTGGGACCTCCGAAGCCCGAGCCTCAGCTCCCAGCCCCCGCCCGCCCAGGCAGGTGAGCAGACAAGCCTCTCGGGCTGGTGAGTAATGGTTGGCACCGATTCTCTGTGCGGGAATCTCTCCGCTTTGCCCTCTGCACCCCTGTTGCTCTCCTCGATGGCTCCGAAGCTTCCCACCCACCCTGTTGTATCCTCCAGTTAAGGGGCTTCCTAGTGTGTGCAAACTTTTCCTCCTTCACAGCTCCCTTCCAGAAGTGCAGGTCCTGTCCCTATTCTTTTGTCTCTGTTTTTTCTTTTTTTTTTTGCCCTACCCAGGTATGTAGGGAGTCTTTTTCCTTTTGGGAAGTCTGAGGTCTTCTGCCAGCATTCAGTAGGTGTTCTGTAGGGGTTGTTCCACATGTAGATGTATTTCTGATGTATTTTGGGGGAGGAAGGCGATCTCCACGTCTCACTCCTCCACCATCTTGAACAGACTTTAATATAATGTGGAACAATGGATTCTCCAAAACCAAATAGAATTATGGTAACTAGAAAATACTGCAACCCAACATTCAATGACAATCCAAACTTTAAACTAATGTTCTACTAAGAGGAAGAATAATAGAAAGTAAGGGAGGATTATATTATATACCCTCAACATTTTCTTTTTTCTCAGCTTAGGAAATGGTGACTTACAAATACTGTTTTACTTTGTTGGTTTTGTTCTACAGCTGAGTGAAAGAGAAGTCATTAAAACATATTGGCATAACATGTAATATCTATTACCTGTGTGATTACATGGCAGAAAGATATGATAGCTTTTACAGAAGGTGCACAATTACAGTGAAGGAGAATGCCTTAATCCTTGTTACTGCTGCACTTTTGGTCAGTAGAATTCTGCATCTATTTTTGCTAATGTAAAACAATGTGAAAAATTCCTTGTTTTCAGTCATTTCAGAACACTCCTTTTTCCAATTTATCTTATATTTTGATGCTCTTTTTGTGCACACTCCTTTTGCCAATTTATCTTATATTTTGATGCTCTTTTTGTGCACAATCATGTTCATTTTTATTATTATCATTAGTCCTTTGACCTTTTTACTAGCATGAATGCTCAGGAATAAGTGCTTCTTGCCACACTTACAAAAAGGCATTTCATTTGACAATATTCTTAATTTGTTAAATTTGGAGTGCATTCTAATTTATTTCATATACATCTTCATCTGTCGGTGGAATCACTAATACGAAGAAAAGAAGTCTAAAAGCATCTTTCTGATTAGTGCTTAGAGTAGATTCTGCCTGTACAACAAAAGCTTTCTAAATCATTAGCTTTCTATTTAAGACATTTTCCTCTTCTAGTTGATTTGACTTCTTAGGCTGGTGGTCAGAAGATGAGAGAAAGTAAATTGAAATTTAAAAAAGCAAAGGTAACTGAAAAAAGAAAACTCACAATATATCTTTCAATTCTCTGGAAAAGGAAGTTCAAAAACTAAAGACATCATTTGTCTTTTTTGTTTCTTTTAAAAAATTTGGTGTGGTACCCAAAGTCTAGCATGATTTTTGATCCTACAGTGTTACAATGTATGTAGAAAGCACTTAGCTCAGAAATACCACCAATATAATAGATCCCAAATGCTTTCTTTTAAAATTCAGGTCAGGTTTTCTGAAATGGAAATGCACATGCAACTCATTTGTAAGACTGAACATACATCTTACACTATATACTGGCATTAAATTGAAACCTGAATGATGAGAAGTCATTTGTGTGGGCAGGAAGCCAAATCATTCCTGGAGTTCTACACGCAGGCAATAATTTACATCAACAGGTAGAAAACATGCTATGTGCTTTTGGTACAATGATGCCGAAGAGCTTGATGATGACTCATAACTCAACTATCATTTAAAAATGCTCAAAGATATGGGAAAATTGATGAGAACCTGCTCTTGTTTAAATTCAAAGGCAAAGGAGCCCTGGAGCTCTGACAAGGTGAATCATGGAACAGGACTAAAGATAGATATAGATAGATAGAGAGAGAGACAGAGAGATAGATAGAGAGAGAGACAGAAAGAAAGAGAGAATACAATATTATGTTTTGAGTTTCACTTCTTTCTTATTTCTATTACCATAAGGGACTTGAAAGAAAAATTAATGACATCTGTTTTTTCTATTCATTTTCTCACAGATTTACATAATTTATTTAAGATAAATTTATTTAAGATAAATTAAATGACTTTTTAACCTTTTCCATTTTTGTCACTGTGATTGGCTCCATCAGTTTCCATTATCTCCTCCCTATTTCCCATGGAATTGTCAATCATGAACAGATGGATATAAGCCATTTCCCTTAAAATTAGTTATACCTATGTTCTGAACCAGCCAGTGGGGGCAAATAGACAGATTGAATAAATGAACAACCCCCAGCCTGTAGCCCTCCCACTTCCAGAACAGTCAGAATTCCAAAGACAATCCCCACACCACAATCACTGTAGGTTCATGGTTGAATACCACTTTTCCAGGTCCAAACTACTGGATTTTCCTGTATAACATGAAATGACCATTGATGTTCTTTTTCCTTGAACCCTGCCCAGAACATCTCTATACATATAATTCGTTTTTTGAAGAAAAAAAGGATTTCACCCTTTGTTCTCGTTAACCAACAGGAACTGAACAAATGCAGTCACTGGACACATCAAGAATGGCCACATCTAACCATGGCTTCAAATCTCACAGGTGTTTCCCATCCAACCACATTGCAAGGGTGCTGCCATTATTCCCAAGTAACTGTACATGTCAAAAAGTCATCCTGGGCTTCCCTGGTGGCGCAGTGGTTGAGAGTCCGCCTGCTGATGCAGGGGACACGGGTTCGTGCCCCGGTCCGGGAAGATCCCACATGCCGCGGAGGGGCTGGGCCCGTGAGCCATGGCCGCTGAGCCTGCGCGTCCGGAGCCTCTGCTCCGCAACGGGAGAGGCCACAGCAGTGAGAGGCCCGCGTACCGCAGAAAAAACAAAAACAAAAAACAAAAAAAAACAGTCATCCTGCCATAGTTTGGGTTCCAGGGTACACTGCAAAGTGAAATTAGGCACATTCCGTCTTGGTGATACAACGTGTCTCCACTGCTGGTGTGGAGGGCTGTTTCTTCCCGAAGCTGGACTCAGAAATGTCTGAGTTTTGGGGACAGAGGATCTGGTCATTATTTTCTTGGCAGTGCTTACATCAGCTCTCATGTGACTGGAGGAAAGTTTAAATCTCGAATTCTGAAGAGTCTCAAACAATAACATTACAAGTTTCAACAGGTGGTACTGTTCAAATATTCACACAAAGTGCTTCCTTTGTCATTAAAACCTAACCTGTAATCTCTCTGTAGTGAAACGGAGTATTGTTTTTAAAATGCTGGAGTGGATCACTCCTTTAGCTAGGACAAAGAGTGCTTTTTTCTGGTTGGGCATGGGAGGGTCCTTGAATAAATTTGGTAAACAATGACTTGTGAATAAGTAAAAACATGAACCACAGATGTTACTCAATTTTCATTGCCGGCAGGGTTTTACTCTCCTCTACAATGAGGGATAGCCCTACTCTTACAGAGAATACAGTCTGCACTGAAGTAGACTCCCAAACACTAACTTAGTACTATGTGATGGATGTATACGAGTGCTAATGAGAGGGAACGTCACATAGTGGTAAAGGATGCAACGACCCGGGTCTATACAGCAGCTCTGCCACTTACTGTCTGTGTGATCCTGAGCAACATATACAGCTTCTCCGTACCTCATTTTCCTCATATGTAAAATAGGCACAGTAACAATGCTCATCTTATACAGTTTTGTGAAATTAAATAACTTACCTCTTAGAAGAGTCCTTGGCATATAGAAAGCACTTGATAACTGTGAACTATTATTGCTATTACTATAATTACAGTGAGAAGCTGGGGGAGTGATTCATCTTCCTGGGTAAAGGAAAGGAAACAGAATGAGAGAAAGTGGCAAAAAAAAAGCTGTCTTGGGCTTCCCTGGTGGCGCAGTGGTTGGGAGTCCGCCTGCCGATGCAGGCGACGCGGGTTCGTGCCCCGGTCCGGGAGGATCCCACATGCCGCGGAGAGGCTGGGCCCGTGAGCCATGGCCGCTCAGCCTGCGCATCCGGAGCCTGTGCTCCGCAGCGGGAGAGGTCGCGACGGTGGGGGCCTGTGTACCACCCCCGCAAAAAAAAAAAGCTGTCTTGAAGGTTGATTAGAAGTTTGCCAAGTAGACCAGACATTATTTAGGGATGGGGAGAACACTGTTAGGTCTGTAAACGACAGGACGTTTACAGACCTAACTCATTCAAAGGAACTTCACAAGTGATATATAATTATGAGCCTGCGGCTCTTATAACATGTAAAAAGTTGAGCCTTTCCAAAGGCAAGGACCTTGTGTTGGTCATCTTTATATTCACTTATACGTATTGAATAAAATCAATATAAGCTTCATATTCATATTATTTTAGCCATTTCCCCATGACATGCTTCCTGCCAGTAGCAAGCTGGAGTCACCTGCCTTCAGCTGTAGGCAAAATTCATCCTGACACGACTCTTTACTTCTCGTCTAATAATCCTGAACTCTGTGTGTTAGAACAATCATTCACTGTTGCTCAGGGAGTAATCGCTACACTATTATTTACTGCACAATCCTGATTGATGACATTTTTGACTGAGTCAGGCAAATATGCGTATTCAAGGGAATGGACTCAGGAAGTTACTGGAGAAGCTCTATAGAGGCCAGAAATTGGCTGACTTTGTAAAGTGCTGTGCAATACAAGAATTTATCATAAGCTAGAAGCATTTCTTTTGCCCAAGGAGTATTTTCTTATTCCAAAGGGAATTTTGGCCTTAGAAAGATGGCCTTAGGGCTTCCCTGGTGGCGCAGTGGTTAAGAGTCCACCTGCCGATGCAGGGGACACAGGTTCGTGCCCCGGTCCGGGAAGATCCCACATGCCGCGGAGCGGTTGGGCCCCGTGAGCCTTGGCCGCTGAGCCTGCGCGTCCGGAGCCTGTGCTCCGCAACGGGAGAGGCCACAACAGTGAGAGGCCCGCGTAACGCAAAAAAAAAAAAAGATGGCCTTATAAAAATCATCCTTTGCGTGGTGGACGGCGCACTCTGATACAATGGCTTCCATGAAATAAAGGATTATGACAGATTCATTTGTTTCTGCCTCAGCATTTAGCACTCCCCAGCTTCCCAACTATCCTGTCACACAGGGTTTGGGGTTCTAGGGTAGATAGATGCAGAAGAGTTGTACATGCTCCAAGTCTGAGAATGTCTTGTGTAGTATAGAATGAAAGTTCTATTTCTCCTTCTTGTATGTCCTTTACTGCCTTTAGATCCTAGAACTTTTAATAACCAATCTATTCACATATTAGAGACTCATTTCTCTAATTTCATGAGATCTCTGAAATGTTTCCTGAAATATTAGCAGTTTCATTCACCCTGATCTGCCTGGTAGCAGGTAAAGCTAAATTGGCTTGTCTGGTTGTGGATATCCATATCCTGCACAAAAATTAATTGTAATAACTCATCTTTATACATCTCTATTTAAATTTTTAAAAGTTTTGATGTTTACAAGGGACTTTTCCAGAAGTAAGTCAACATATTGATTCCAAGGAATTAAGTGGTTGAGAAAAATAAGGCTGAGTAGGAATCTGGTTCTTTCCAAATAACTCCTTGGTGTACTCGTTTAATAAGTATGTACCATTGGTGAGGAAATAGAAAAACAATTGACCTTTACGGGATCCTAAGTAATAGATGTCTAAGTAATAGAGTCTTCTCTTTTAACTAATAATGAATCACTGATAAACACTCTTGGGATGTGTCTACAAAAAAGTGCCCTCTGTTTTTACCAATCTGTTTAATGTATAGCCTAATAGAAGACAGCTAGTTCTCACATCTGCTTCTGTGTTCAGTCTATTGCAATATCACACATGTAGTCCCTGGAAAACTCTGCTTGTGAGAGTCTAAAAGTGGAAAAGACAAAGAAGTTCCTAGTATGATTATAGGAATAATTTTGACTTTGCAGGCCCCTGCTATTTTAGATTACCTGTTTCTTCTTGTGTCCATCTTTGTAAATTGTGTTATTCAAGAAATGTGTTCCTATAAGTTGTCAAATGTATTAGCATAAAGTTGTTTATAAAATTTCCTGATTATCTTTATATTATCAGTGGGATCTGTAAGATAGTGCCTGTTTCATTCCTGTCGTTAGTTATTTGGGTTTTCTCTCTTTTTATTAATCTGTCTACTTAAGGTTTTATCACTGTAATTTATTATTTTCAAAGCACTACTTTTTACTGAATGTTGGACATTATATATGATATGTTGTAGGGAGTCCAGATTATGATGTCTTCCTTTAAAGAGTGTTGAGTTTTGTTCCAGCAACTAATTAAATTACTTGTGGATCCTTTTGATCTTGTCAAGCTTAATGTTGTTCTTTGTTAGTTTCGGATCTATTTTGGTTTTGCCTTCACCCTATGGTGTAGCTCTTACTCTAGAGTATGGTGCATACCTGGAAGGTTTGGCCTTTCTAGGGTTTAAACTGAGTATCTGAGGAATTCAGTAAGATCTTTCCACTGTAGCTAGAGTGGAATTCCAACGTTATCTGGCACTGCATCACTTCTGATGTCTTCTTTAGCTGTCAGCCATGCAGGAGCTTCTCCCGGCTACCCCTCTTCCCCATGCAGCTCCTTCCTATCAGATACTCTTTTCTTCTTATTCCAGTTGCTTCAGCCACCCCAACTCTGACCCCAGCTTCTTTTTTTGTTCAGCAAAAGCTTTGCCTTTGGCAGCCTGTGCCAGCTGCTAAGTGTCTCCAGGCAGAAAGAAAGGACAACTTATGTATTTTTCTTCTCTCAAAGTTCACAATCCTGTGGTCCCTGAGTCCCAATTACTGAGAATACTTGCCTCATGAATATTGTCTCATTATTTATGGCGGGACAAGTCCAGTACAAGTTACTCTGGCATAACTGTAAGTAGAAGTCCCTGCATCCCTGTTTTTTTAAAAATTTTTATTGGAGTATAGTCAATTTACAAAGTTGTGTTAGTTTCAGGTGTACAACAAAGTGAATCAGTTATACATATACATATATACATTTTTCTTTTTAGATTCTTTTCCCATATAGGTTATTACAGAATACTGAGTAGAGTTCCCTGTGCTATACAGCAGGTTCATATTAGTTATCTATTTTATATATAGTAGTGTGTATATGTCAATCCCAGTCTCCCAGTTTATCCCTCCCTCCCTTATCCCCTGGTAACCATAAGTTTGTTTTCTACATCTGTGACTCTACTTCTGTTTTGTAAATAAGTTCATTTGTACCCTTTTTTCTTTTAGATTACACGTATGAGTGATATCACATGATATTTGTCTTTCTGTTTCTGACTTACTTCACTCAGTACAACAATCTCTAGGTCCATCCATGTTGCTGCAAATGGCATTATTTTGTTCTTTTTCATGACTGAGTAATGTTCCATTGTATGTATGTACCACATCTTCTTTATCCATTCTTCTGTTGATGGACATTTAAGTTGTTTCCATGTCCTGGCTATTGTAAATAGTGCCGCAATGAACATTGGAACCTGCACACCTACTTTTTAAAAGTACTAGTTAGCAAATTAAATTTTTGGACTCAGCATCATCCTTTTATCACATGAATCAAGCTTCAAAATTCCAAGAAAATGAAATTTTCGGTGCTCAAACAATTAAAAGTAAGACAATAATACCACTTGACTTCTCTCACAGAATGATCAACACATAATAGAAGATTCCCAGATTTTTCCAGTCTTGAATCCTCTCGTATCTGATTGACTGTCTTAGAACTTTTTAGTAACTTCTATGAATGTTTTACATCCTCTCTCTGTTCAGTTAGCATTATTCTTCTCATACTCTCCTATATCTACTACCATATACTACCTTATACCTTCTGAATATTTTTCTTCTGATCATCCCTTTCTCTTGAATACCATTTTCTCCCTAAATTTGCCCATAACCTCTACTCTTGCCTATAATTATTTCAGAAAAAAATAAATATACATATGCACTCACAGTATGCCACGCCCTGTGCTAAGCATTGTAAACAAAGCAAAATACATTAAAGATAAGGTCCTTAGCTCTTATGGATCTTATATACTATAGAATATGTCTTAATTAAGGTTACCCTGAAAGCAGAGCATGAAGCAAAATCTTGAATACTGGTCACTGATGGTAAATTTGGAGGTGATCCCAGGAAACAGGGATGAGGGGGAGGAGAGTGCAAGATGGGAAAAGAGGACCAGCCAATATTAAGGTTGCTGCTGTCATAACAAGGGCTTGACTTCTGCTGAGCTCTCCTGAGAAATTACAAAAGGCCTGCCAGACTGGTTCACTTGAAGACTAGGAGACTGAAGCATTCGATCACTTGTTCCCAACTCCCATTGGCTGTCCTTGTGCTTGGGTAGAGCAGGCGCCTAGGGGCCAAAGAAAACCCTGGGACAGGAAGTAGGAAAACAAGTGGAGTATGATGAGAAGGGTCACCATTAGGGAGGTAAGTCTGAGCTTGCAGGGAATTGTCTAATAGCTGCTGCAGTTGACATGAGGGTGGGTCACGGGATGTGACATGTGGCCCCTGAGGCAGCTGCCACAGGTGAATATATCTGAGCAAACACAGATAGACCCTGAAAAATATAAGTACTATGATAAAAAAAAGTGGCAATGTGATAGAGTGAATGGGTGGTATGTGAGTGTGTGCGTGCGCACAAGCTCAAGGTATAAGTTCATTTTGGGTGGTTTGGAAGGACTCTGGGGAGATGGCATTTGAGCTAATATCTAAGGAATAGGGAAGAGGCAGGGTGTAGAGGAAGAGGATTCTAGCCAGATAAAGAGCAAGTGCAAAGGTCCTAAGATGGCATGATCGTGGCTTGTTTAGGGAGCAAATGGCGGAGGCCTCCTGAGAGCAGAGCAAGATGGTAAGAGATGTAGGCAGGGACTAGATTAGATCACTCAGAGTCTGTGACGCCATGGTAAGGAGTTTGGAATTTATTCCAAGTCCCTTGGAAGACCATCGGAATATTTTATGCAAGGGAGTGATATTACCTTATTTTTGTTTTAAATGATACTGTGAGAACATAATGGTTCTGATTCATTCATGTTAAGTATTCCTGAAGATTTCTTTGCAGTTACAATAGCTAATGCTGGAAAATATGCCTTATTTTGGTTTTATCTTCAATTATATATAAATCACTGTCTTTGACTAAAATTCCAGTCCTTTACATTCCACTATAATCAAATTTAATGCTCATATTTCAGAGTTCATTGAGAAAGCAGCAATTGCAATTAATGGATGTCAGAATGTCCCAGCACTTCCAGCTGATGAAGATTCACTCATTGAAGTAAGTCATGAAAAAAGGGTAAAAATTCATCGTTCGAATGGTAACTCACCAAGAGTATTTAGGGCTATATTTATTTCTATTGGAAAGATGTTTCCTTAATTTCTCTTTCAGATTTTTCATCACTGGAGTATAGGAATGCAAGTGATTTCTGTGCATTAATTTTGTATCCTGCTACTTTACCAAATTCATTGATTAGCTCTAGTAGTTTTCTGGTAGCATCATAAGGATTCTTTATGTATAGTATCATGTCATCTGCAAACAGTGACAGTTTAACTTCTTCTTTTCTGATTTGGATTCCTTTTATTTCTTTTTCTTCTCCGATTATTGTGGCTGAATCTCCCAAAACTATGTTGAATAATAGTGGTGAGACTGGGCAACCTTGTCTTGTTCCTGATCTTAGTGGAAATGGTTTCAGTTTTTCACCATTGAGAATGATGTCGGCCGTGGGTTTGTCATATTCGGGCTTTAGTATGTTGAGGTAAGTTCCCTCTATTCCTACTTTCTGGAGGCTTTTTTTCATAAACGGGTGTTGAATTTTGTCGAAAGCTTTTTCTGCATCTATTGAGATGATCATATGTGTTTTTTCCTTCAGTTTGTTAATATGGTGTATCACATTGATTGATTTGCACACATTGAAGAATCCTAGCATTCCTGCGATAAACCCCACTTGATCATGGTGCATGATCCTTTTAATGTGCTGTTGTATTCTGTGTACTAGTATTTTGTTGAAGATTTTAACATCTATCTTCATCAGTGATATTGGCCCGCGGTTTTCTTTCTTTGTGACATCTTTGTCTGGTTTTGGTGTCAGGGTGAGTGTGGCTTCGTAGAATGAGTTTAGGAGTATTCTTCCCTCTGCTATATTTTGGAAGAGTTTGAGAAGGATAGGTGTTAGCTCTTCTCTAAGTGTTTGATAGAATTTGCCTGGGAAGCCATCTGGTCCTGGGCTTTTGTTTGTTGGAAGATTTTTAATCACAGTCTCAATTCCAGTGCTTGTGTTTGCTCTGTTTGTATTTTCTATTTCTTCCTGGTTCAATCTCGGAAAGTTGTGCCTTTCTAAGAATGTGTTCATTTCTTCCAGGCTGTCCATTTTATTGGCATATAGTTGCTTGTACTAATCTCTCATGATCCTTTTTATTTTTGCAGTGTCAGTTGTTACTTCTCCTTTTTCATTTTTAATTCTATTGATTTGAGTCTTCTCCCTTTCTTTCTTCATGGGTCTGGCTAATGGTTTATCAATTTTGTTTATCTTCTCAAAGAACAAGCTTTTAGTTTTATTGCTCTTTGCTATTGTTTTCTTCATTTCTTTTTCATTTACTTCTGATCCTATCTTTATGATTTCTTTCCCTCTACAAACTTTGGAGTTTTTTTATTCTTCTTTCTTTAATTGCTTTATGTGTAAGGTTAGGTTGTTTATTTGAGATGTTTCTTGTTTCTTGAGGTAGGATTGTATTGCTATAAACTTCCCTCTTAGAACTGCTTTTGCTGCATCTCATAGGTTTTGGATCTTCTAGTTTTCATTGTCATTTGTTTGTACGTATTTTTTAATTTCTTCTTTGATTTCTTCAGTAATCTCTTGGTTATTGAGTATCACACTGTTTAACCTCCAGGTATTTGTGTTTTTTGCAGTTTTTTCCCTGTAATTGATTTCCAATCTCATAGCATTGTGGTCAGAAAAGATGCTTGATACGATTTCAAGTTTCTTAAATTTCCCAAGGCTTGGTTTGTACCAAAGATGTGATCTATCCCAGAGACTGTTCTGTGTGCACGTGAGAAGAAAGTGTATTCTGCCACTTTTGGGTGGAATGCTCTATAAATATCAATTAGATCTAACTGGTCTATCATGTCGTTTAAAGCTTGTATTTCCATATTTATTTTCTGTTTGGATGATCTGTCCATTGATGTAAGTGGGGTGTTAAATTCTCCTACTATTATTGTGTTAATGTCGATTTCTCCTTTCAGGATTGTTAGAATTTGCCTTATGTGTTGAGGTGCTCCTATGTTGGGTGCATATATATTTACAATTATTATATCTTCTCCTTGGATTGATCCCTTGTTTGTTATGTAGTGTCCCTCCTTGTCTCCTGTAACATTCTTTATTTTAAAGTCTATTTTATCTGCTATGAGTATTGTTACTCCAGCTTTTTTTTGATTTCCATTTGCATGGAATGTCTTTTTCCATGCCCTCACTTTCAGTCTGTATGTGCCCCTAGGTCTGAAGTGAGTCTCTTGTAGGCAGCATATATATGGGTCACATTCTGCCAGTCTGTGTCTTCTGGTTGGGGCATTTAATCCATTTACATTCAAGGTTATTATTGGTATGTATATTCCTATTACCATTTTCTTAATTATTTTGGGTTTGTTTTTGTGTGTCTTTTTCTTCTCTTGTGTTTCCCACTTAGAGATATTTCTTTAGCATTTGTTGTAAAGCTGGTTTGGTGGTGCTGAATTCTCTTAGCTTTTGTTTGTCTGTAAAGGTTTTGACTTCTCCATCGAATCTGAATGAGATCCTGGGTAGAGCAATCTTGGTTGTAGGTTTTTCTCTTTCATCACTTTAAGTATATCCTGCCACTCCTTTCTGGCCTGCAGAGTTTCCACTGAAAAATCAGCTGATAACCTTATGGGGATTCCTTTGTATGTTATTTTTTGTTTTTCCCTTGCTGCTTTTAATATTTTTTCTTTGAATTTAATATTTTAGTTTCATTAATATGTGTCTTGGTGTGTTTTTCCTAAGGTTTATCCTGTATGGGACTCTTTGTGCTTCCTGGACTTGGGCGACTATTTCCTTTCCCATGTTAGGGAAGTTTTCCATTATAATCTCTTCAAATATTTTCTCAGGCCCTTTCTTTTACTCTTCTTCTTCTGGGACCCCTATAATTCTAATGTTGGTGAGTTTAGTGTTGTCCCAGAGATCTCTGTGATTTTCTTCAATTCTTTTCATTCTTTTTTCTTTATCCTGCTCATCGGCAGTCATTTCCACCATTTTGTCTTCCAGCTCACTTATTCGTTTTTCTGCCTCCATCATTCTGTTATTGATTCCTTCTAGTGTATTTTTCATTTCAGTTATTGTGTTGCTCATCTCTGTTTGTTTGTTCTTTAGTTTTTCTAGATCTTTATTAAACATTTCTTGTATTTTCTCAATCTGTGCTTCCATTCCATTTCCGAGATTCTGGATCATCTTTACTATCATTACTCTGAATTCTTTTTCAGGTAAACTTCCTATTTCCTCTTCATTTATTTGGCCTTGTAGGTTTTTACCTTGCTCCTTCATCTGTGACATATATTTTTGCTGTTTCTTTTTTTTTTTTTTTTTTTATGAGTGGGATTGTGGTCTTGTTTTACTGGTTGTTTGGCCTGAGGCTTCCAGTACTGGAGTTTGTAGGCTGTTGGGTAGAGCTGGGTCTTGGTGCTGAGATGAGGAACTCAGACCTCACTCTGATGAATATTCCCTGGGGTCTGAGGTTCTCTGTTAGTCCAGTGGTTCAGACTTGGAGCTCCCACCACAGGAGCTTCCGCCCAATTGCAGGCTCGCAAATCAAGATCTCCCACAAGCCGCAAGTGGTGGGGAAAAAAAAAAAGAACAATAACAAAGTAAAAAATAAAATTAGACTAGGAAACTAACAGGTATGTTAGAAAGAATGTAAAAATAAAAATATAGATGAATTAACACCAGAAGATACATCAGTACCACAATAGTAAAAAAGAGGAGGCAGGAAAAGAAAAACAAGTGTGTGGGGGGAAGGCCTTGGCCGTGGAGAGTGGGGACTAAGCAAGGGTGAAGTTTGGACAGTGGGTGGGGCCAATGCTCAGGGCCCACAGGGCTGGAAAAGGCTCTGGGGACAGTGGGAGGTGAGACTTAGGCTCAAGGAACAGAAGGGGCCCAGGCGTGCCCCTGACTCCTGGTCTCAGAGGACAGGGCACCTCACCTGGGAGCCCAGCAGGCTTCCTGGGCTCGAGTGGGTGGGGCAAACACCTTCCTCTCCTCTCCTGCTCCTCTGGTCTGGGGTCTGAAAGCGCCCCTCCCGCCTGCCTCTCCTGATCCCCCTGCCTCCCTCCTATGTCCCCAAGACCCATGCAGCCTGAAGGGGCCTTGGAGGGTGGGGCAATTGCCCTCTGCTCCTCTCCGGCTCCTCCTTGAGGGCCCCTCTTGCCTGCCTCCCCTGTTCTCCCCTCAGCCTCCCTCCTATGCCCCCAGCACCTAGGCGGCCTGGAGGGGGCTTTGGGTGGCGGGAACCAGCTTGGGAGCTCAGCAGGCTCCCAAGCCCAAGTGGATCAGGCCATCATCCTCTGCTCCTCTCCTGCTCTTCTTGGAGAGGCCCTCCCACCTGTCTCTCCTGATCTCCCTGGCCTCAAGGGGATCGATCTTGTCTGGCCTCCACTTCTCCTCCCTCCTTGGTCCCCCTACGTCCTACCACTTCACTCTGGGGTTCCTCGCATCTCCTTGGGGGTTAGAGTCCCCCACCAGTGGCCAACAGGTGGCCTAGTTGTGGGGAGATGCTAACTCTGCATCTTCCAGTGCCACCATCTTGACTCCTCCTTCATGTCTACTTTTTAAGATTGTTGATTTTTAAATCTTTGTAAGTTTTATTAAATGTTAAGATATGAAATTCTGACATAAACTCTTTAGGTTAGTACAATCTGCTTTTTCACAATCAAATTATTTTTATTGGTGATCCCATGGTCTACCAAAAATTCTGAACTGGGACATGGAATACCCAGCTCTAATATTAATTTGTTCTGTGACAATGAATGATGGATCACAAAGTATTTATTAAGCATCTATTGTGTATGTGCCTTACATATTGTACTAGGAGTGATGAGTTACAAAAATAAAAGATCTGCTCATGCCCATAAGGACCAAAAAATATAGTCACTATCTCGAATTTCATTTGAAACGTTCAGAAAATATTGCATTAAACTCTGACACATTCGGGGTTTTTTTTGTTGTTGTTTTTTAAATAGAGTAGGCTTGGATGTAGCTCGGAAAAAATGTGTTCTACCTAAAACCCAACGTTAAGTGTTAAAAGTGGATTTAATATTTTTGAAAGCCATAAGTTATTTTTTCAAGGGTTAAGATTTTCCTGCGTAATGGAATTCTCTTATTTAAGATATACTGCCCTGTTCCCCAGATATTCCATACTGATAACACTTGCTTAATAGTCCCTCTGTCTAAGGACACTTCTAATCCTAACACTTTCTCTAGAATTGCAGGTGACAGTGAAGACAATTTCATTTCCTGTGGTTAGTTCTCTCCTGATTGAGTGTTAAGTGTGATTCTGGTCTGACACATTCTCTTCCTGGGCTTGAAAAAGCATAAACTCAAGTGGTCAGAATGTCCAGATTCACATATATCATTTTTATTCTTCTTATTTAAGTTTCAAGTGACATTTTGGCTTTGCAGTTTTCACTGTCTTCAAATATTTGTGATCCATTTTGGTTCCTTTGATTCATAAGTCGACATTCGAAAAGTTATAACCACTGATGTGGGTAACTTTGCCAACCTCAGAAGGAAGATTACTAGAAGAAATCTGTGACTAACAAGAAGTAACTCTTTTATCTGTGAATTGAAATTGCCTCTTATAGGAAAAGTGATATATACCTTTGCATATGTCTACTGATCTTGATAAGTTTAAGAGAGGTTGTACTTCCTTTTATATTGCTATGCACTTCTCAGGGCTCAGGAGTTATTAGATAACTACTTCTAAATATATATGCTGGTAGTTGGTTAAGGTCATTGTACAGTTTTCTGTCACTATTTGGTAAATAACCTATTTTATAGACTACTTTAAAAGAGCCAGCTTACAACGATATTACCTACTTTTCATGTTAAGGTCAAACTTAAACCTTTCTGTATGCAAAAAGGGAAGTAGGTCAATGCATCTTTTATAGAGATAGAACTATGGTTTGAGTTTAGGGGTATAAAGAGAAATGAAAAAGTTCACTTTCAAGAAATACATCAGGAAGCACTCATCAAGCAGAAAAGACATGAGTTAGAAATAACTCTAATGCATTTTACATTGATCAGTCATTCACCTCTGTAACCTCCTAGCACTGTCAAGCCCATAAACCTTTATGGTTATCAGGTAAGATACATTTACGTGGAAGGAACTAAAGATCACTTGAGAAAAATCAGAAGAAAAAAAGTATTTTGCTCTAAGCCAGATTGCAGAGATCTGTTGCCCTAGTTTCCCTCCTCCCAACACACACCCAAGTTAGAGTGAGTTTTATGAGAAGTAAAGAAGAAATGTCACTCTTAAAGCGACTCTTGGAGAAAACAATGCTAATTAGATCAAGAGGAGGGGGAAAATGGGGACTCACCCAGTGAGTAAAGAAAACTCGATGAAAGAGCTACCACTTTTTCTGTAGCTCTGTTTAGAATAGACTAAAATCTGGATTTCCAAGGGAAGCATTCCAATGATCAAGAAAACACAAAAGGATGAGGTCAGGAGAAAAGGAGAAGCTAATGAGCTAAGGGTTGGAAACAAATTTTAACAAGTGAGGATTAGGCCAATCTGTTTGCCTGAAAAGCTTGGCTGTTGGCTCCAATCACACGGATTGAGTGCCTGCTTTATCCATGCCATAATCAGACAAACACAAGTGCCTAAATATATTAACAAACAGACTCTAGCTGTCACAGGATTTTAAAATTTCCAGTTTGAAAATGCTTACACTTGTGATATTTATTCGACTCTGTAAACTTTTTGCAGGGTTGAAAGGCAGAACCATTTTTCTGTTACATCCTCCAGGAAGACACTAGTGTTAACATTCATTTAGGTTTAGCATTTCAGCACATGGTGCTTCCCTAGGCACAGTCCCAACCATGTGAGGACAACTGAATTCAGAAGCACATTCTAAAATCCTATTTTGTAGGATGATGAGGAGGAGAGGATATTAAGGACTAACAGCCTGCAACTTTCATGTGGGCTCCCAGTTTCAGAGGGCTATGGTCTATGGTCCAGTCATTGGAAAGAAACACCTTAAGTAGAAATTTAGCTGCAATGCTGATCCTTATTTGGGATGGAATTAACAAAATTATAAATGTAATATGCAAAATCTGTTTCCAAGTCACATTAAATGCTTGGATTCCTGGCAGTGTGGGTATAATTCCTGGCATTGTGAATACATAATGCCATACATTTTCCTACAGTGTAAAAAAGTAATTTCCATATATGCTTGCAAAAGCATCTTTGATCATGGAGTGTACTGGCTTTCTTTTGGGATAATGTTAACATTTCAATTATGTAACAAGAGAAAAATTGTAAAATCTTAAAGTTTTTAAAAAAGTGAATGTATAGCACTTTTAGCACTATATATCATACACTCAAGGAAAATTGTACCTAAAGTCAATAATTTTTTTAAATGATTTCTCTATAGTTAAATAATTAGCAAACAGAACTTTATGTTCAGACCCAACCGAAATGGACAAATTCTATGAGAGAGCATATAATTTGCATTTAGGAATGAAAGCATCTTTTAAGATGTTTTTTAAAAAGACCAGAAAAGAGATTTGTAATTTTAAAAGTATATCATAAATGTACAAATCTTTGGAATGACACCATGGTGACTTAAAGTTCCAGCAACATGACAGAATAAGTCAGAGCTTTATTGTTCAATTACAAACACATATATAAATGATGCATATATAACAATAACATAATGTTTAATTTTACACACCTGGGTTAAAAAGCAAGAAAATGACAGGTATAAGGGGGATATTGGAAATCAGAGTGGTAAATTCAGGAACTGGTACTGCAGCAACCAAGAGGAAAATTGTCAAGGTATACCTAAAAATGCTTTAATGCCTATATGGGTATAAAAGACATACCTTTGGGCTTAGGCAAGTTTGGGGAGCTAAAGCATAACATTCCTTTGTAAAGCTGGGATAATGGAAGAGCGTCCTCTCAGTGAAAGGGGGAACATAACAATTCTACCTCCTGGAACAAGAAAGCAAGAAGGCAACTTGTGTTTTTCTGGGATTCTGAGGAGGAAAAAAACCTCATCTATGAAAAAAACTCCAAGTCTGTCCAAATTTCTATTACCCATGGGTATGAACATGACTAATCTGAGAAATTAACAGTAAGACTGATCTCAGTTTGGTGAAATCCCTGGAGCACCCAGTAAAAACAAACACAAAATCATTCCAGTGTAGCACTTCCATAAGTGCAAGGACTCCAACAGGAAAACAAAACAAAACACACAGAGACAAGAACACTCTTTTGTTATAATGATCTTTCACATACAAACAAATAACAAGCCATGAGAGAAAGCAGCACACACAACATATATGAGGATTAGGTAACCTCTTCTTCCCCTAGTCAAACATGATGTAATAAAAACATCTGAAATAATCTATAAAACAAAATGAGTAGAGTAAAAAGAAAAAAAGGAATAGAAATAATCTCAAAGAATAGAACACAATAAGAATATATGGCAGATTTGGAAAAGAAAAATGTATATTTAGAAATGAAAAGAGTCCATGAAATTAAAATTCAATTGACATAAATAAAGATTAAACAATTTGAGGGAGGGTTAATAAACTGGAAAGGTGATCTAAGAAATTACCCCAATTGCCACACAGAGAGATAAGAAAAGTACAAAACAGAGGTTAGAAACATGGAGGATAGAGGAGCCAACATATGTTGAAACAGGAGTTCCAGAAGGAGAGAAAATAGAGAATGGGAAGATATCACATTCAAAGTGATATTCCCTGATAATTTTTCAGAGTTGATTGAAGATATGAATCCACAGATTTCAGAACATCAAAGACAATAAGCAAATCCTAAAAGCAACCAGAGAGAAAAGACAGATTATCTATAAAGGAAGAGTTAACTTTTAGAATGGAGAAAGGAGGATGGGATTGGAACAAGCATTTAGTTATATTTGTTAACATTTTATTTCTTTAAAAAATGACCTGGAGCAAATATAAAAACATTGATTATAGGGAAATCTGTGTGGTAAGTATAATGTGTCTGTTATATGTATTTTAGAATTAAAAATTAAAATATGAAAAGAAGAGGAGTACATAGTATTTATGGATAAAATACAGTTGTTTATCCCAATAACCTCTATCTTCCCTCCCCCCACCCAACACCATTTCTAGGTACTAACTCCCCCTAGCAGTAGTTCTAATTAGAGCTGAGAGAGCTTATACTGGTGTTCAACTTGGAAGAGGTTTAGCAATTACATTAATGGTGGCAATATCATTTAGATGAGGGATAAGCAAACTACAATCTTGAGACAGCTACCTGTTTTTACATACTTGTTTTTATTAGAGCACAGCCATGCCCATTTTTTTCAAGAGCTGCTTTGACTCTACAACAGTGGAGTTGTGTAGTTGCAAGTCTAAAATATTTAGTATTTAGCCCTTTAAGAAAAAGTTTAACCTGGCTTAAAAGTTCAACCTCTGGCTTAAAACATGATGCTTATTGTTATTTTCGTTTAACAAATTAGCAGTATATTTTTTAAATGAAGTCACAAATATTACATAGATTTGAAGGTAATAATTAACTAAGTTTAGTGGTCTTAGATTTGTACACAGGGGAAACTTGAGATAAAAATAAATACCAAGGAATTCTGAAGTATCTTTGAGTATTTATTTAGTTGAATTTTCCACTTCAACGTTCTCAATAATCAAGCAAAACCAGTTTGGGTACCATGAATGTTCAAATCAGTCATATAATTCTGCAATACAACCTAATTCATTTCTTGTGTATAGCACATGTCCCTTGTCTAGCCAGAGTTTCATTAATTTTGTATTAGCTTAGAAAGCAGAGAAGGAAAGTATTTGTCTGGGCCTGTACTTTTTAAAGATTCTCTTTCCCTACATATTTTAGTTTCCTATGGAAGGTCTGGAAGTACTGGCTCTTCATATAGTTAAGATGCCGGAAAATCATGTTATACTATTGCATATATATTATGATTTTTGAAGAGAATAACTCATCACTTAGTTATGGCTGGAACAATGACTGGATTTCTCACCTCAGTGTTTACTTAAACCTCAAGAAAAATTATTTCTTTCGGTTGGAGAAAGTCAGATTTTTTTTTCATTAAAGACTAGAGATTTTACTGATTTAATCACTTATGTCAATAAAAACTGTAACAATAGCTTCTTTAAAAACACAAGTTTCTACTTGCTGCAGATTCAACAAGGAAAATTACCCTGTCACGTCACTCCTTCAAGTCCCTTTGTCACCAGGCTCCACCTTTTCTCTCTGATCCTATTACATTGTTTGGACTTGGTCTTCCCAATGACAGCCTACCCTGTCCCACACCACCCTTCCCACACATACAACTTTGTAGGCAGCACACGTTTGGTGCCTCTTTACATATCTTCCTGATGCCCAGCTCCAATCTCAGCGTCCTCTAGTTGTCATTTTATGAATGGATATTGAATTAACTAATTAAACTTTGACACTTTCCTATAACCTAGAATGATCTTGCCCTACTTGAATCCCTGTAGTTCTTCATTTTAAAAACAAACATAAAGAGCCCTGGATTATTTTCCATTTGCTATATGTAAATAAAATACTATGTCTCCAGTAAGACTGTAAACTCCTTCAAAGTCAGGGACAATGTTGTATGTGTCTTTTTATAAATGGCATCAAAAAGAATTGAGAGAGAGAAAGAGAGAGAGAGAAAGAGAGAGAAAGCCACCATGCACATCCCTTACAACATGGTGAAGAACCTAGTATCTGCTTTCATACTCATTGGCTTGCCTTTATATATATGTGTGTGTATATGTATATTTATATTATAAAATATTATACTATATATCATATTATATTTATAAAAATATACATTTCTTATATTTGCTATTCAAAGAAACAACTGCATGGTAAAAATAGTTGTTAAAAACACGACAGTGCATTAGTGAGATACAATATGAAATCCATGAGATGAATTTGTTAGGGTCAAAGAACTCTTTAAACCCAAATCAAGTGTAGAAAGGAGCAAAAAGCAAACAATGCAGTCCCACTCAGATTCCAAGTCCATTTTCCAAGATGATTTATAGTTGGATTTATCTTTTAAGGGCTTATAGAAGAATTGAGCCTGAGAATAGGCAGGAGTGCATAATTGTTCTTTTTCAGGCCAGAAACTATTTTTCTTTCACTTTGAAGGTTAAAGTCAGAATCAGTGGATTTGTAACTTACAACTTAAGCTTCCTTACTACTTTCCCTCCTCTACTTTTCATTTTATCCATCAGATTTTCTGAGATGTTCAAGTGGGTAATTTCCAAAGAATAACACTGACAGTCCCAAAGCCAGTAATAAATTGTAAAATTACTTTTTTTTATAGAAAGCTTACAGATTTTCACGAAGCTGTCTCATATGGTACTTTAAGACCATCTCCATCCCCTCTGCTCCCTATTCCTCTTCCTCCACCTTTGCATAGTTTTCTTGGCTCAGTTTTGACCTGTAACTGCCTTACAATGTAATAGCCATCAACACACAGTGGCTATGCTTGCCAGATAAATGGACCTGTGTGTTTCCCAACCTTTTTTTTTTTTACCAAATGTCCAGCAACTTTGCTTTGCCTTTGGGGCAGGTTATCAGGGGGAGGTGGCTGGTTCAAAGAAAGCCTGGAGATGAGAAAGATAACAATGCATATGCTTACAGTCTGGTACATATGCCTCCCTTCCCAGGACAAAAAGAAGCACACTCAAGAGTTTTCTTTAAAGAAAGAAGATGGGTGATACACTAATGGCAAAGCAAGTCTGTCCTCAAAGAACGGAACTGAATGAGACGTAGGCATTTTCCATGGAGTGTGACTCACCAGTGGTTCAGAGTGAAGGAAGAGTGTTGGAGAGAGAATAATAACCATAATTCAGACTGAGACCTTTATGAAGGCAAGAACCCTATTTTTTTCATCTTTGAGTCTCCAATAACTTATAAATATTTGTTGCATAAATATTTGTTGAATGATTAAATGAGTTTTACTCTCCCAGGCTTTCCTGGGCAACACCATTACTAAATTCTGTGAATATTTAAGTGACTGTATTAGAGGGGCTGTGCTGTATTGTGTGTGGGTGTACTGACATAGGGGTAGAATGGATGAGGAAATAAACGATTATGAATAGATATGTTTTGAAGTTGAAGCAATTTCAACGAGAGAGCACAGAAAATGATTATCTTTGATTATCAATCAATATATCTATCAAAAGATGGAAAGGTACATTTATTTATGCAGTCATTCAGTAAGAATTCAGTAAATAGTTCTTGTGTGCTTTAACCCTGAACTAGGTGTTGTGAATGATACAAATGTAAGTCAAATGTCCAGCTGCCCCCATGGGTGATTTCTGTGGATATGTCACACCCACAGTTAGATGGCCCTCAGCACCTCTGACCATCGGCAAATAGAACCTCACACCGGTCAGAATGGCCATCATCAGAAAATCTACAAACAACAAATGCTGGAGAGGGTGTGGAGAAAAGGGGACCCTCCTGCATTGTTGCTGGGACTGTAAATTGATACAGCCACTATGGAGAACAGTATGGAGGTTCCTTAAAAAACTAAACATAGAATTACCATGTGACCCAGCAATCCCATTACTGGGCATATACCCAGAGAAAACCATAATTCAAAAAGACACATGCACCCCAAGGTTCATTGTAGCACTATTTACAACAGCCAGATCATGGAAGCAACCTAAATGCCCATTGACAGACGAAAAGATAAAGAAGATGTGGTACATACATACAATGGAATATTACTCAGCCGTAAAAAGGAACAAAATTGGATCATATGTAGAGACGTGGATGGATCTAGAGACTCTCATACAGAGTGAAGTAAGTCAGAAAGAAAAACAGATATCGTATATTAATGCATATATGTGGAATCTAGAAACATGGTACAGATGAACCAGTTTGCAAGGAAGAAATAGAGACACAGATGTAAAGAACAAACGTATGGACATGAAGGGTGGGGGGGAAGCAGGGTAGTGGTGGTGGTGGGATGAATTGGGAGATTGGGATTGACATATATACACTAATATGTATAAAATAGATAACTAATAAGAACCTCCTGTGTTAAAAAAAATCAAATTAAAAAAAAAAAAGGATCCACTCCCACTGAGCTCCTAAGTGAGCAATGGCAGGTTTACTGAAGGTCCCACAAGAGAGGCAGAGAAAGAGTCTATTGCACCTACCACAGCCCTCAGCTCGATCTATACCTCACTTGACATGGTTCCCCACCCCACCCCTTGCCCGCTTTTGGCTTCCCTTTCCATTATCCCAGCTCACAGTTTTGTGCCACTTCACTCCTCTTTCTCACAACTTCTCTGGAGCAAACATATTTTTTTTCTTGTCTCCTGGAAGAGCAGCTCCATCCTCAGTCTTTGGTGTCATCACTCACTGATGCTGAAGGCAGGATTCTTTTTTGTTTTTTGTTTTTTGTTTTTTTGCGGTACGCGGGCTGCTCACTGCCGTGGCCTCTCCCGTTGCGAAGCACAGGCTCCGGACACGCAGGCTCAGTGGCCATGGCTCACGGGCCCAGCCACTCGGCAGCATGTGGGATCTTCCCAGACCGGGGCACAAACCCGTGTCCCCTGCATCGGCAGGCAGACCCTCAACAACTGCGCCACCAGGGAAGCCCAAGGCAGGATTCTTGTACAACTTTTTCATATCTGTTTTAGTCTGGGTCTTTCTAGAAGCAGATTATGATTTTCAAAGATTCGGTGCAGTAGTTTATTTGGAAGGTATATCTAGAAAACACTGGTAGGGGAGACAGAGAGGCAGGGAAGTGTAGGTAGCTGCCATGGTCTGAATGTTTGTGTCCCCCACCCCAACCTCAAATTCATAAGTTGAAATTCTAACTCCCAGAGATGATGGTATTAGGAGGTGAGGCCTTTGGGAAGTGCTTAGGTCATGAGGGTGGAGCCCTCATAATTGGGATTAGTGTTCTTATCAAAGAGACCCCATAGAGATCTCTTGCCCCTACTTCCTTGTGTGGACACAGCAAGAAGGTGCTGGCTATGAACCAGAGAGAGAGCTCTCACCAGAACATGACCATGCTGGTGCCTTGATCTTGCACTTCCCAGCCTCCAGAACCCTGAGAAATAAATTTCTGCTGTTTAGAAGCCACCCAGACTATAGTATTTTGTTAGAGCAGTCCAAATGGATTAAGACAGCAGCCAATAAAACACGTAGTATCAGCTTACCCCTTGAGGCAACTGGAGCTTCATCTTGCTGGGATTTCTGGCAGCCAATATACAACACCCACCTTAGAGTTATCTCACCAAAGGGTGAGGTATTTACACACAAATTCCATCAGTTATTGGTTGAGGGCTGCTTCCGGGTGGTGAGTATTTGTCTTCTGACATTTCTGGCCTGCCATGTGCACAGGCACAGGGGAACCCAACAGAGTAGGCACCAGCTGCCACAGAAAGCCCTTAGGTGAGGAAATGAGATGCTGGGGTCTGGAAGCTGGGCCTGCATGCACACAATGGTGAAGTCTGGGGATGTAGGAGCAGGGCACTACTGGCGTCTGTACAATATCATTAGACCAAGACAAATAAACATATTTTCCTTCTCTTAAGGAGTTTCCATTCTGGTTAGGGAGATACAGCATATATGTAAAGAGTTAAATTAGAATCCCAGATTATCTGTGGCAATGTCTTCAAGAATATGATACCCAGGGACCTTTTGTTCCACCAACAGCTGTTCAGGACCCACTACGTGTTGGAAACTGGGATAGTTGCTGGCGATAAAGGTACGTTCTCTGCCTTTAGGGGGCCTGGAGTGAGAGGAGCAGAGGCAAGTGTTGTGATGCAGAAGGGCCGGCTCATTGGAATGAAGGGGAGGGGACAGAGACATCTTTGAGTGGCATTCTGAAAGGGGAGTGTAGGATTTAGGCATATAAGTGGTAAAGTCAGAGAAGAAAAAGAGAAGAAGGCTGACAGTCAGTGAGGGTGCCTCTGGAGGACACTAAACTGGCATAGCAGTGAGGTGGGTGTGGCCCAAGTCGTCTGTCATGTGGGCCCAGGATGAAGTGCACAGTAGCCCTTAAGACAGAGGATGGGTTGTTCTCTATTATTATTATCATCCCCCTTTGATCTTAACCAGGACCCACTTGTACCATAATAGAATTGACACATCTTCACCTCCTTGATTTCCTATTCACCAACTGGGAACAGATCCCTTGTTTCCATTGGAATTATTAACAGCGATAACAGCAGCTGATAACATTTATTGAGCAATGACTATGTGCCAGGCACCATGCTAGGTGCTTTATATGCATTCACTCATTTAATCCTCCCCTAAACCCAGAGAGGCAGATATGATCTTTGAAGATAAGAAAGCTGAGGCAGTAACTTCCCCCAGATGACACAGAGTTGGATGTTGAAGCTGGGATCTGAATACAGAAGCCCAGCCCCAGAGCCTGCACTCACTTGGAGAGATTAGACACATTCAGCCCAGGTCTTCTAACTTTCCCAGACTATTTGGCGATAGAGATCAGGTGTGAGATCAGGTGGAGATCAGGTGTGTTTGAACGAGGATGTGTAGGAAGGTGTGCAATCCAATGCTTCTACCATTCTAAGAGGAATGAGGGGTTCAGGTTGATCCCAAGAGACTTTCAGACATGATACTCTTCACCCTATATTCATCACCTCCAATGTTTTCCCATGATGTAGAAGAAAAAAAAGTCACAAACGATTGCCTCCAGGGGATGCACATAGAGAAGCATAGTTCTACCATCTTACCTTGTGTTAGCAAATTTTGAGAGCCTCTCTGTCCTGACTCAGAGACCAAAATACAGCACTAAAGTTGCAATGAAATAAACTTTTGTATCCCACCATGAAGTCCTAACCCTAAATGTGATGGTATTAGAAAGTGGGGCCTTTGGGAGGTGATTAGGTCATAAGGGTGGAGCCCTCATGAATGGAATTAGTGCTCTTATAAGAGTGACCCCACTCTTGCCCTTTTTATTTTTCTGCCATGTGAGAACAGTATGAGAAATCAGTGGTCTGCCACATGGGAGTAGACTCTCACCAGAATTCAACCACACTGGCACCTTGATCTTGGACTTCCCAGCTTCCAGAACGGTGAGAAATCAACTTCTGTGGTTCATAAGCCACCCAGTCTATAATACTTTGCTTTAGCAATGTGAAATGACTAAGACAAGGGCTCTGAACGTAGTTTCACCTGAGAAAGTGCTGCTTCATTCTCTCTCTCCTCCTTGTCACGCTTAAGACGGGGAGGGCTGTGACACTCACACATTGTGGCAGTCTTTCTGTGGCATGGCCCTTCCCAGCTCAAGAGCCATGACTTTGGATTGGAGAAATGCCATTCTAGGCTTATCCTCCACCTTCCTGTAGTATTTTTCTTCTTTTTATGCAGCGACTTCCAGAATGTGCTGTTCCCTGGCACTTGTTTGATTTTCTCTCATTGGAGCCTTCTAAAAGATAGATGATAACATTATTTCTACTGAAATTGATATCCTCACTCTATCCTGGGAAACATATGATCCTCTCCCACCTCACATGACCCTGGAACTTGGCCTGCACTGATTAAAAAAAAAAAAAAAATGCTAGGGAGTAGAGGCTCTTTTTTGCACTGTAAATTAAGCAAGTTAAAAATTCTGCCTCAACACTGTTTTGGGGAATATAGGAAGGTTATTACAAAGGGAGGAGGTAAAGAATTCCTCAGCATCTTTCTGATTATACATAGTAGAAATTATTTTCTCTGGATTGGAACAGCTCCCTTGGATACTTCCTGCACTTTCATATGGATACTGATTTATTTTTCTCTAAGTGAATTTAGGTAATGAGAAAGGGGCCTGCTTGACATCTCCAGAGAATAAATCCTTCTAATTATCCACTAGAGAAGAGAAGCAGAAGGGCAGTCACAAAGCAAATACCTCCTAAAATATTTTAGAAATATGTCTCAAGTCCGAACCATGCAGAAAACTACTAAAAATTAGGAAATTACTTGTGCTGAATAATGTAGGATATTCCCGGTTATTCTAATAGTTGGTGGTAAATATATCAGTTGTTATCAGTCTTGATGACTGCTGGATGTGGGCAGTTTTTAAAAAGTTAAGACCTGAAGCTGAACCACCATTCCCTGTAGCTCAGGTCCCCAAGCGGACATTGGATAGTCACAGATAGATACACTGCATCCCCTCACCCAGCGTTTCCCTACCTCAGCACTATTGGCAGCTGAGTACTTCTTTTTTGTGGGGGCTATTCTGTGCATTGCAGGGTGCCTAGCAGCATCCCTGATCTCTACCCACTAGACGCCAGAAGCACCTCCTCCCTCCCCAAGTTGTGAAAATCAACAATGTCCTCAGTCATTGTCAAACATCTCCTGCGGGGCAAAGACACCCTCAGATGAGAACCCTGACCAGGAGAAACTTTGGACTCACCGCTCAAAGCCCTGGAACGCACCTATTTGCATATTGTCTATCATCGAATATGTCTTTAAGTCAAATTCATTTCCATCTTTTTGGGTATATTGCTTTCTGAATGTCTCAGCTGTATGATGCATTGTTTTACTTCAGTATATTCAGATGTTATTCTTCTTAATGCCTTCACTGCACTCTATTATATGAATATACCACAGCTTGTTTAACCAGTACATTATGCTATTTCTAATTTTTCATAATTACAAAGGATGTTGCAATTTATGTATTCCTTAAGTCAAGAAAATCTTTTTGAATGTCTAGCATTTCCATCAACTGTAATAGATGCTGGTGAATAAGGCAAAAAAACATGGACCTTGCCCTCATTCTGCTTACATTTTAGTAAGAAAGAAAACATGTAAATATGTAAATAAAGTAATTGCAGGTCATATATAGATATATATTTAAAACAATTCAGTTAATAATAAATGCCATGAAGGAAATAAAAGGGGGAGACAGTGAGGAAGTGCTGAGGTCACTTTAAGTAGGGTGGTAGGGGAAGATTTCTCTGCGTAGGGGACTTTTATTGTTTTGTTTTGTTTTGCTGTACGCGGGCCTCTCACTGTTGTGGCCTCTCCCGTTGCGGAGCACAGGCTCCGGACGCTGCAGGCTCAGCAGTCATGGCTCACGGGCCCAGCCGCTCCGTGGCATGTGGGATCTTCCCGGACCGGGGCACGAACCCGTGTCCCCTGCATCGGCAGGTGGACTCTCAGCCACTGCGCCACCAGGGAAGCCCTGACTCTTTTTAATGAACATTTTATTGAAGTATAACATAACACAGAAATGTAAGTAACTCATAAATGTACAGCATTGACTCCACAAAGTGAGCACGCCCAGCACCGAGATGAATCAACAAGATTACCGACTCTTCAGAAGTCCTTCTCATGCCCACTCAGGGTAACTGCTCTCTCGATTTCTACACCATAATTTCTTTGCCACTTTTTGAGCTTCATATAAATGGAATCATACAGCGTGTAACTCTTTTGTGGCTGCCTTTGTTAAACATTTCATTTGTGATAGTCTCCATAACTGCTGAATGTAGTAAAAACTAGTTTATTCTATTGTCTTTAGATGATTCAGTTTATTTGTCCACTCAATGAACAATGCATTGTTTTCAGATTTACACTATTACAAACAATACTGCTAAGAATATTCTTGGACATTTATTTTGGTGAACATATATATGAATTTATTTTGGGCATGTATTGAGGGGTAAAAATTGCTGGTCATAGGGTGTGCTTTATGTCCAAATTTATTAGATACTACAAAATTATTTGTCTACCAACAGTTTATGAGAGTTTCAGTTATTCATATCCTTATTAAGACTTGATATTACTGACCTTTTACGTTTTAGCCCTTGCAGTAGGTGTGAAGCCATTTCTCATTGTGTTTTTTTTTCATTTCCCTGATAACCAATGAGGTTAAATATCTTTCTTTATTACAGATTTATTGACATTTGTATATTCTCTTTTGAAACATACCTGTGTAAGTCTTTTGCATTTTTTTCTATTGGGTTGGTTTATTATATTTTTCTTACTGATTTGTTGGGGTTATCTTGTATTTATATGAGTTCTTTGTAAGTTTTATATGTTGAAAAGAATCTTCTCCCACTCTGTTCTTTGCCTTTTCACTCTCTTAATGCTGTCTTTGATTGGAGAGAAGTTTCTACTTTTAATGTAGGCCAATTTTTCAAATTATTTCCTTATTGCTAGTACTTTGTGTCCTATTTTAAAAATCTTTCCCTTATGTTTTCTTCTAGGAGTTTTAGAGTTCCAAGTTATATGTTTACATAAGTCTTTAATCAATTTTGGGTAGATTTTTGTGTGTCTATTTTCATGTATAGTGTGATATAGGGGTCAAGATAAACTTTTTTTCCTTTACAGATAGCCAGTTGATCTAGCATCATTTCTTGAAAAGACCATCCATTTCCCTCTGCACTGCAGTGTTACTTTTGTCATGAATCAGGCAATCATAATCAGGTGACATAAATGTGTAGTGTTGTTTCTGGAAATTCTATCCTGTTCTGTGGACTATTTGTTTCTTCCTGCTGCAATACCACACTGTCTTAATTTTGGTAACTTTACAATAACTCTTGATATCTGGCAGTGGAAGGCTTCCAGCTCTGTTTTTTTTTTAAGACTGTCTTGGTAACTCTTGTCTCTTTGCATCTTATATAGATTTTAGAGTCAAATTGTCATTTTCACACACACACACACACACACACACACACACACACACACCTGCTGGAATTTTTATTGTGATTGCATTGAGATCAACTTGGGGGAAACGTGACACCAAGTCTTCCAATCCATGAAAATGGAGTACTGAATATGATAATACTTTTATACTCAACAAAGATTTCAGTCAAGGGCAGCTTTTGTAAGAAAAAGGTCTGTGCTGACTCTCTGATTTTTTGTTTCATTTTGTTTTGTTTTAAATAGAAAGGAATGTTTTTCAAGGCTTAACTGATCACCAGGAAGGTGCACTTGCAAAAATATCAATTAAGGTAACTCATAAAGATCTGGCCTTTAAAAAACCAGTAAAAATGTTAGGAAACTTCATCAAAATACAAATCAAAAGTATCAGTCTGTAGCTCTTCTTTCTGGAAATAGCTAGCCAGCAGAAAGTTACAAACATTTTCAGAAACGAAAACTTTTCTTTTTAACCTTTATGCTCTTTCCTGCCTTCCAAGGTAACACACACCTGTGCTGATCCAGCTTTTCCCCACCATTATGCCCAAACACACAGGAGACCATAGAAAAGTTTGTGTTTTCCTAGATGATACTCTTTATTAATAATTAACAATGTTTCTTGTGAATCATTTCACTCTTTTAAAAATGTTTCATTGACTAATAAAGTCAGCTTGTATAAAACAATTAGGTTTATACAGAGTTTTAGTGTTCTTCAAATGTTCTAGAAACTTGTTTTCTGTGTACATCCAGTACACAGATGGATCATTTAACCATCAAAAGTCATATCAAATATACATTACTATTTCATACAAAAGAAAAGGCTTAGGGAATTTATTATAATTTTAGTTTACAATTTTTTTCCTATTTAATCTGGTCATACATCCACCTAAATATTCACCAATGGTAAAAATGATCGATAAACATGTTGTTCATGATTAAATATTAAACATTTTGAAAATGACTATACCACCCAAAGCAATGTACGGATTCAATGCAATCCCTATCAAATTACCAATGGCCGTTTTCACAGAACTAGAACAAAAAATTTCACAATTTGTATGGAAACACAAAAGACCCTGAATAGCCAAAGCAATCTTGAGAAAGAAAAACAGAGCTGGAGGAATCAGGCTCCCTGACTTCAGACTATACTACAAAGCTACAGTAATCAAGACAGTATGTTACTGGCACAAAAACAGAAATACAGATCAATGGAACAGAATTGAAAGTACAGAGATAAATCCACACACATATGGGCACGTTACCTTTGATAAAGTATACAAGAATATACAATGGAGAAAAGACAGCCTCTTCAATAAGTGGTGCTGGGAAAACTGGACAGCTACATGTAAAAGAATGAAATTAGAACACTTCCTAACCCCACACACAAAAATAAATGCAAAATGGATTAAAGACCTAAATGTAAGGCCAGACACTATAAAACTCTTAGAGGAAAACATAGGAAGAACACTTTATGACATAAATTACAAGATCCTTTTTGATCCACCTCCTAGAGAAATGGAAATAAAAACAAAAATAAACAAATGGGACCTAATGAAACTTAAAAGCTTCTTCACAGCAAAGGAAACCATAAACAAGACCAAAAGACAACCCTCAGAATGGAGAAAATATTTGCAAATGAAACAACTGACAAAGGATTAATCTCCAAAATATACAAGGAGCTCATGCAGCTCAGTATCAAAAAAAACCCAACCTGATCCAAAAATGGGCAGAAGACATAAATAAACTTTTCTCCAAAGAAGATATACAGATTGCCAACAAACCCGTGAAAGGATGTTCAACATCACTAATCATTAGAGAAATGCAAATCAAAGCTATATTGAGGTATCACCTCACACTGGTCAGAATGGCCATCATCAAAAAATCTACAAACAATAAATGCTGGAGAGAGTGTGGAGAAAAGGGAACCCTCTTGCACTCTTTGTGGGAATGTAAATCAATACAGCCACTATGGAGAATAGTATGGAGGTTCCTTAAAAAACTAAAAATAGAACTGCCATACGACCCAGCAATCCCACTACTGGGCATACACCCTGAGAAAACCATAACTGAAAAAGAGTCATGTACCACAATGTTCACTGCAGCTCTCTTTCCAATAACCAGGATATGGAAGCAACTTAAGTGCCCATCAACAGATGAATGGATAAAGAAGATGTGGCACATATATACGATGGAATATTACTCAGCCATAAAAAGAAACAAAATTTAGTTTTTTGTAGTGAGGTGGATGGACCTAGATTCTGTCACACAGAGTGAAGTAAGTCAGAAAGAGAAAAACATTTACCGTATGTTAACATGGTTTATATATGGAATCTAAAAGAAAAAAATGGTTCTGAAGAACCTAGGGACAAGTCAGGAATAAAGACACAGATGTAGAGAATGGACTTGAGGACACGGGGAGGGGGAAGGGTAAGCTGGGACGAAGTGAGAGAGTGACATGGACATATATACACTACCAAATGTAAAATAGATAGCTAGTGGGAAGCAGCCACATAGCACAGGGAGATCAGCTCGGTGCTTTGTGACCACCTAGAGGGGTGGGATAGGGAGGGTTGGAGGGAGACACGACAGGGAGGGGATATGGGGATATAGGTATACATAGAGCTGATTCACTTTGTTATACAGCAGAAACTAACACAGTAATGTAAAACAATTATACTCCAATAAAGATGTTAAAAATTAATTAATTAATAAAAAGTATAAAAAGCAAACTCAAAAAAAAAAGATTTTCTTCTAATGCTCATGGGTGGTTCTAAGTCTTATCTGAAATAGTATGTCCAAGACCATTGCCAACATCTGTCATGTTGCCACGTGGATTTTTAGGTGTGAGTTTTGGGTCATTTTCCATTTGACAATGTAAACTGAGATGTTGTGTGCAGCTGTTTGATCCAAGATCGTCAGGTAGTCATGAGCTGTCAGAATCTGTAAACATTGGTTTCCGCAGGAACCAGAACCTATCTAGGGCATCATAGGCCACCATTTTTTTCCCTACTATAAAAAGCTATTTTTCTAATTGGGGTGTACTGTACATTGCACATGTTATCCTTGAAACTGTCTGCTGGTTGAGAAAGGGAAATGTTTTCACTCTTCTGAAAATTAAAAAATTTTATGATCATGGTACATGAGCCAGAAGCAGAAAGGAAATACTGTCATTATTTATTTAGTATTGACAAAACTTAGTGCTTGAAATACAACTCAGAGCATTAATCACACATCTAATGGGCTAAAAGCAATGAACAGTAAAAGTAGTAAAAGTAGAAAATCATCTGTCAGAAGTAATTTTGTTCAGAAAATTTACTGAAAATGAAATATAATTTTTCTTGATAACCTTCTCCAATGCCCTACTCTTACACTTTTCTTTTGTAATATTAAGAATTTTAGCATATTTTAAACAAAGATTTAGAAAATACAAGTCATTAAGATAGAACTCATAGGAAAAAACATCTTTCAACTTTGGGACCATTAAGCCATGATGTAGTTGAAAGGACCGTGAATCATCAGATTCATTCTCCTTTTCCAAAAATGAAGAAATTGAGCAGTATTAAGGGCTAGCTCTAAGTCATACTATTATTTGATGGTATAACCAAGACAGTATAGATTTGCTGTACACATGCTTATACACATGATCTTGGTGATGCCAGGGTGTTCCTGAGTCACTGCCCATGCAGCTTTGGAACTCTGTTCCCCAGTACCATGGTGTCTAGTAAAATCGTCCCTCCATTATGCCAAAATAATGTTCTGCTATTCAGATAAATATTGCCTTACGTAAGTCAGAAATAATGAGTTCTGCTAACTCATGTACGCTTGTGTTCCAAATGTTTCCTTATATATAGTTTGTTGTTTTCTATGGGAAAATGAGTTCCCTTAATCTTTCCTGTCTCTAACATGCCCTTTCAAGAATGCTCGCTTCTCCTTTTTTTACCAAATCCTGCCTCTGTCTTAGTTAATGCTCTGTTTAAGCCTTGTCAAGGACCTAAAGCCTCCATAGGTTAATTATCCCTCACTCCTCACTTCTCACTCCAGTACTTCCTTCTTCTACCTCTCCTTCTTGTCTCATTCTCTAAATATGTATCCTTCCCTTAATACAACTTAAACTTATTATTTCATACGTTCATCATCTAGGATTTATTTTAGCTATAATTAATTAAAAGCCAAACTAACAGTGACTTAAACCATAAGGACATCTACTATTCACCAGAACAGAAGTCTGGAGGAAGGACTATGCCTGGGAGACAGCAGATCAAATTAGACCCAAAGCTGTTTTATGGTTTCAGTGGTGACAGAAACCAACCCGATTACTATCAGTCTGGGCTGAGCCAGTAATTGAAAACACCTAGCCGAAGTTGAAGACGTATGGGCAGAAGAAACCAGTGGGCATATCATGTCAGAATTGGGGATGACACATACCAACAATCTGTTAAGATAAGCTGTAACCAAGGACTTTGCAAAAACTAGGTCTTATAGAAATAACAGACAACAAATTTGTTTTCTGTGGAAGTCAGATGGAGTGTTGGGGGAAAAAAAGGGCTGTGACTTTAATGAGTAACTTTTATTTATTCATCCCACATTAAATTACTACCTGCTGTCTTCCAGCCAATCTAGACTTAGGAGCTCAGGATACTGATGATTAGAGACTATCCTTGTCCTCAAGTTCTTACTCTGGTTGAGAAGGTAGGCATGGAAATAATTACAATTCCATGTGATGACTGTTCTAATGGTCATATATAAAATGGTATGAAACCCACAACAGATCGCAAATAATTCTGCCTGAGAGTGTCAGGGAAGGCACCACTGAGGGGGTGACCTTTAAGCAGGAGAAGAGAAAATTTCCAAAAACCAGAAGAACACACCAGAAACACGAATTCAGTGGTATGAAAAAACACAGCATTTTCAGTGAATAATGAGAAGGTGTACGTAGCTGGAATATATTGAGCATGTGGGCAAGATGAGCAATAGGAAGTTGAATCTAAAGAATATGGTCCAGTTAATCTACATTTGACGATTTTCAAGATCAGAGTAGAAGGTGATTGAGGGGTTAAAAGAACAGAGCGGATGCAGGTGAGAATAATTAAACTGACCAGCAGTGGGTATGGATATGGGGAAAGTGACATCAAATATGGGGGAGACTCAGGGCTGTAGGTGTTGATAAGTTCAAAGAATAAGTTTGGGACGGTTAAGTGGGAGAGAAGTGGTTCTGCAGGTTTGTTCAACTGTGGAATTCTGAAGTTTAAGATTTCAAATTTGAAGTCGTTCCAGAGGATAAGAACTAGTCCTTGACCTTGAAGACCAAAGTAACTAGTCTACAAGAGCTCTCATATGAGCCACGGGTCTTAGAGAAGTTGTCCACGTGGACTTTGTAATTACTCTCTTCAGTTGGGTTCCCCTTGAAGTAGATCCTAAGATAAGGATTTGAGTGCAAGAAGTTTATTTGGGAGGTGATCCCTGGAAGCAATGGTAGGAGAATGGGAGAAACAGAGGAAAAGGAAAGAAGCCAATATTAGAGTACATTATTCAGCAGGTTACTGCTATGGGCAACCGGGGCTCAATCCTTCTGGGTGATTCTAGGAGAGAGCACAGACAACCTGTCACAGTGATCCACACTCCCTCTAGTGGTTAGAAAGCTGGGATACTTCTTTCCCTTTTGTCATTGACTGAGCACAGTTCCTGGCAACAGTAACTTCCTGGCACATCTGGCGCTAGGCTAGAGTCACAGGAGCCTGTCGTCAGCATTACCAGTGGATATGAGAGCAGTGAGTGCCAGGGCATAGAGTTGTGGCATTGACGGCACCTGCTGTGTTTACCCAAGATCATTTTAGGAGTTGAACTAGAGAGAAACTTAGTGAGCTGGGCACCAGAACCCTCCATCTAGCGTTGGGTGGGTAGCACAGAAGCTGGGAGATGAAGCAAGAGTCTAGAAAGCAGGTACTATTACAAATCACAAATCCACACACTGCTAGCAAATATTGAAAATGCTTGACGAGAGAGCTGGAGTCCCTACTAAAAATTCCACTCAGTCAGGGGCTGCTGGGTGTCATGATAATTGCAGGTAAGAAATATACTTCTGGCTGACATGTTTTTATAATAGTGTGTCATGAAGTCAGTAGGTCACAGGCCCACCATTTCTTTCCTGTTGGCTGATGTTAGTTGATGTTAACAAGACAATAGAGTTACCCTTCTCAGAGATATCAAGAGCTAGCCTGAACAAGATGGCTTTAAGAGCACCCTCTTCTCTGCCGAAGCTCATCCTCCCAGCCGTGGCTCTGGTCGATTCCTCTCCTACCTTGGGACTCAGCCCCAGGGAGACGGTACTTCACCGTCAAGAAACATCATAGAGGAGTCCCTCATGAAAGTACTTCTCATGTGTCTACCAGACCCTTGTTAAATTAAGAAAAGACTCCACAGCTTGCTAATGGTTGCTTCTGCGTCCTAGGAACCGATCTCTTCTTTGGTGAAGGAATCTTCTAGAAAGCTAGACCTCTGTATTTTAGTAGCCCTTCTTTAATGTCTGTTACTTATTCTTTCTATTCTTATCATTTGCAGTTTGGAGCCATCAATCCCAGATCATAGATTTTAATAGACTTCTAGCGTTGTTTTTGTTTTTGTTTTTGCTTCCCCCAGGAAAATAGCTTTCCTTCTTTAATATTCAGCCTCCTTTTCTTTGTATATTGACAATCCCCATGTTACAGGAGTCATGTTCTTCAATGCATCATCAATGGAATTGCATAATATCAGTCCAACGTAATTCTGGTTTTGAGATACCGTGTTTTTAATTCTACCAAATTCTACCAAAGTTTTCTACTCCAAATTCCCAAGCTAAGCATCATAATCATTTCTTCATAGCTTAACACCACAATGTGTATAAATGTTTATTATTTAAATATGGTTTATTATTTAATAAAAATTTAAGTGCAGTCCCACATATTTAATCTCCCACTGTGTTGATGGATGTCAGTGGGTATATCTTTATCATTTATTTCCAAATCCTTTTGTCAACAGCAAAAGCCAATATATTTTTTAAATTCTCTATTTTTGTAACAGAGGAAGACTTCACTAAATTTTCATTTAAGTTAAGGGCACAAAAATAAGAAGCACACATTTACAAGATGAGGCTTAATAAGTGAGAGAAAGCAGGAGAGACTGTATTATTCCACGTTCTCCCAACACGAGACTGTGAAAATTTCTGCATCTGACAACCCCCATTATTTCTCAAAGATAGCTGTATAACAATATACACTTGTAGCTCAAGTATTATATAGTAATACATAACTTCGTATATTCATAGTTCAATAATTACATTCAATTGTAATTATATAAATGTATATCATCTCTTGCTCTACATCAAGCAATTTAACTACATAGCAGTGATGCTTGTTCTCCTTTTGGTTTTTCTGTTTACTTACAGAACCTGGATGGTGGACACAGGTGCTTCTTATGGGCTGCTGGGCAACCTAAACATTAATAATGTTTCGTTTAGGACGGAAGACAAGGAGAGAATGCTTAAGCTGGAAAACTGAAATTCTAGTCTAGCCTAAAGCCCAGTCACTGCTTCCAAAAGACAAATAAAGTTCTTCATCAAATTGTATGATAAGCATTCTTGCTCAACATCATTAATCATTAGAGAAATGCAAATCAAAACTGCAATGAGATATCATCTCACACCGGTCAGAATGGCCATCATCAAAAAATCTAGAAACAATAAATGCTGGAGAGGGTGTAGAGAAAGGGAACACTCTTGCACTGTTCCTGGGAATGTAAATTGATAGAGCCACTATGGAGAATAGTATGGACGTTCCTTAAAAAACTAAAAATAGAACTACCATGTGGCCCAGCAATCCCACTACTAGGCATACACCCTGAGAAAACCATAATTCAAAAAGAGTCATGTACCAAAATGTTCATTGCAGCACTATTTACAATAGCCAGAACATGGAAGCAACCTAAGTGTCCATCAACAGATGAATGGATAAAGAAGATGTGGCACATATATACGATGGAATATTACTCAGTCATAAATAGGAACGAAACTGAGTTATTTGTAGTGAGGTGGATGGACCTAGAGTCTGCCATACAGAGTGAAGTAAGTCAGAAAGAGAAAAACGAATACCATATGCTAACATATATATGGAATCTAAAAAAAAAAATGGTCATGAAGAACCTAAGGGCAAGATGGGACTAAAGATTCAGACTTGGGCTTCCCTGGTGGCGCAGTGGTTGAGAGTCCGCCTGCCGATGCAGGGGACACGGGTTCGTGCCCCGGTCCGGGAGGATCCCACATGCCTTGGAGCGGCTGGGCCCGTGAGTCACGGCAGTGAGAGGCCCACACACCGCAAAAAAAAAAAAAAGATTCAGACCTACTAGAGAATGGACTTGAGGATACGGGGAGGGGGAAGTGTAAGCTGTGACGAAGTGAGAGAGTGACATAGACATATATACACTACCAAACGTAAGGTAGATAGCTAGTCGGAAGCAGCCGCATAGCACAGGGAGATCAGCTCGGTGCTTTGTGTCCACCTAGAGGGGTGGGATAGGGAGGGTGGGAGGGAGGGAAATGCAAGAGGGAAGAGATATGGGAACATATGTATATGTATAACTGATTCAGTTTGTTATAAAGCAGAAACTAACACACCATTGTAAAGCAATTATACTTCAATAAAGATGTTAAAAAAACAATTGTATGATAAGTATTCTTAAATACGAGGCAGCAAATTCTTTACTCTCAGTGCTGTCCCCTGAGAGGGTGTGGTCCTTGTTTGTGGGTCTATTTCAGGAATAAAGCTCTCTCATTCATTTACATACCAGTCATAATAAATTATATGTAGCACGCACGCTCTCAACTGAATCTTTGAGAATGAAACTTTTTTTTTTTTTTTTTTTTTTTTTTGCGGTACACGGGCCTCTCACTGTTGGGGCCTCTCCCGTTACGGAACGCAGGCTCCGGACGCGCAGGCTCAGCGGCCATGGCTCACGGGCCCAGCCGCTCCGCGGCATGTGGGATCCTCCCGGACCGGGGCACGAACCTGCGTCCCCTGCACCGGCAGGCGGACCCCCAACCACTGCGCCACCAGCGAAGCCCGAGAATGAAACTTTTTAAAATAGCGAGGGAGAGTATATGGGGTTGCAATCCCCCCATAGGTGGGCACCTACATCATATCTTTAGGAGATACAGAGCCCACCTTTGTTCTGAAGTCCTGCTCAGCTTCCTTGATATGATACTCACAGCTCTATCCCACCAGTCTGCAGGAGCAGTCTGTTAGTGACCTTGCAGCTCCCCTGAGGGCCACTGCTTACCTGAACAACCCTTCAGAAAAATACACTCTTTCTACTTCCTAGGGTCATCTTTGACCTATGACTTCTTGGGACTCAGAATTCCTTGAATGAATAAATTTGTTAATGTTAATCCCTGATAACCAAATTGTAGCCATATAACAACTATACCTAAAATGCTAGCATAAGAGGTTAGACATTTACTCATGTGCTCTGGGGTGCCTGCCTCATCTCCCCTATTTTTAGAAGTGTAATCTTAGAAGTGGAGGGCAAAGGCTTACAGAAATGTTAAGGATTACTTAAACATATAAACACGTTGAGTGTTGAATGGGTCCCACACAAAAATTCGTTTTGGAAATCTTGTAAATTGTTAACCAGTGCAGCACTGTTTATAATATTTCCACACCTGACAACTGTGCAGCAATTGGACAAGGCAGCATCATTTCTATTCTTGCATTCCCCCAATGCCACACTTGGATTAACACAGCGTCTCAACATCAGCCGTGTTGGCGTTTAGGGTCAGGCAATTCTTCATTGTGGAGGCTGTCCTGTGCGTTGTAGGATGTTTAGCAGCGTCCCTAGTCTTCATCCTCTAAATACCAGTAGCTCCCCTAAATCGTGACAATTGCAACTGTCTCCAGACATTGTCAAATATCCCCTAGAGGGCAAAACTGTCCCCAGCTGAGAATCACTGGATTAATGGGAAAGTAGAAGGAAGCTACTCTTTTCATATAAGTAATAAAACTCACACAGAACTCCTGCAGGAAATAAATTCATGCAGGAGAAAACAGGTTGGCCTTTTTATTTAGATGGCCTAAACACCCTCAGGCCATGTTCTAGATTGCTGCCTGGATGTTGACAGTGAAGTCCATTTTCTCAGTAAAAGGAACTGAAGGGGGAAAAAAAAGCCACTGGAATGATATACGATACGGGGCAGCACTATTGTCCATTGTGGGAATATTATATTATAAATGCTACCACATTAGTCAATAACCTACAAGAATTTTAAAACAAGTTTTTGTGTAGGACCCTTTCAACATTCAATGTTTTTTTTAAATTCTACATAAGTGTCTTGGTTTAAAACCTCTACTCGCTTAAAATAAAAATGATTCTTTGGTACTGTTTTTCTAAGTAAAGATGCAAATCTGTCAACCACAGATCTAATCTAATTAAGTAATTCATCCTTTTTTTTTTTTAACCGGGAAATAGGCAGTGGGTTTTTCATTTCACTGTAACAGTCCCTGCAAATTTGAATGCTGTCGTATCTGTTGTCTCAGCCTGCAACTGTGCTTGCCAGTTAAGGTCACTTCAATGTGAATCGAACTGGAGGAATTCTGCTGTAGACATTTACAACAGTATCATTCTGTCACGGACATTTAAAACAGTATTTTTTTCACAGTCATTCCCCGCTGTCTCTTCTCCCCTCCCCCCAATATTCAAACATATGCTCAGTACTTTCAGGAAGGAAGGAAAGCAACCCAGGAGGTATAAAATGAACATGATTCAAATGTTTTGTCAGCTGGAGTCCTAGCCAGCAACGAGTTTTCACAAACTCTCGTACGTTATTCAAATTATCATAATATTATTCAAATAATCATAACACAGCATCGGGTCTTTGACCTATTAATTATCCTTTCATCCATTCCCTCCCTGCTGCCGAGTTAATTAGTCAGACGGTGGGGTCTCTGTTTTATGTACATTATCTCAACCACAGAAAGTCACAAAGTTGTATTAAGAACTGCAGTCGGAGTCATCCTTTAGTGTCCTAATAATCATGTATGCAAATTATTTTTAAATCTCTTTCTTCTTGCTAATAGCCTTGCTATTCAGAGGAGAGCTGGCTCCCCTGCATCCCTTTGCCACTGTGTGTGTATATATATATATATATTTTTTAAGAAGCAGTGAGTATTAGCCAGCCACCCAGCAGCCCAGATTGCATTCTTGCCCTAGTTTTCCCTCTCCTTGAAATAGAGGAAACCACTTCTTAGACATGTGGAATTCTCTTTATCCCGTTCTTTGTGCCCTAAAGCCATGATTAAGTGTCCTTGATTGGCACTGGCAGCGGAATATGGTCCTGTCCTCTGCTACACCAACACCACCGGGCTAATCCCCAGCAGTTCACAGAGTGGCTTCCTGAAATTACTTTCTCGTGTACCAGTAAAGCTCACCCTATGACATCATTCTCAGTAAGTAAACATCGAGCCACATATTTCATGACAGAAATGCCACGAGGGTGCTAAAATATGTTTATACACCTCTAAACAAACAGAATGGATTTTCTGTCGAACTTTTTCTTTTTTAAGAACACAAGAGTCCCTTTCAGATTGGTAAGAAGATTATTTTTACGAATGCAAGATTAAAACCAGCATAGTTTTATTTTCCATTCTACCAGTGAAAGTTGAGTCAAGAAGACAGAAACTAGATATTTCAAATAGAGAAAATTTAATCTGATGAATGGATTATACATTGATGGAAGAGCTAAGAAACCAAATAACGAATGGAGGCAACCCAAAGATTAACAACAGCAGGAAGCCGCAAGCATCCCTAGGGAGGGGCTGGAGTACTAGAATCCAGAAGCCAGACCTCCAGCTGAAGCTAGAACCATGAAGGGTGCTGCCCAGGGGAGCAGGGACCACAGACAAATGCAGTCACTTCAGGAAACCACCCCATGAGGCAGAAATAGAAATAGAGGCTACTCCCTTCCCCCTGCCATCTAATCTCTAATCAGGCCTCCACTGCTGGACGTTAGCTAGAGGCCCGGTGCAAGTAAGTTTGGGAAATATTATTTGCAGGAGAAGAGTGGAAGATGAATCTGGGTGTTGTATCCAGCTTCTCTTTCAATGATCGTTGAGTGAGTGCAGAGCTAATGAGCAACAGTTAAATGCCAGACCCATGAGGCCCATATACATGTGCTCATAGAATTAAGCCCCATCCGTCTAGAATTCAGGAGAACTCAAAAGAAGTTACTCCAGTTTAAATAATTAAAGAGTTAGCTAAGGAGGTTAAAGGAACAAACAAAAGAAACCATCTATTTCAAGTATTCTGGTATCACTGGGATGTTGTGGTTGACAGAATAATGACCCTAGAGAGACTTTGAGTTCTCATCACCAGAACTTGTGACTAAGTTACTTTATATGACAGGAAGGATTTTGCAGATGTGATCAAGGTTAACGGCCTTGGGATGGGGAGACACTCCTGGATTATCTGGGTGGGTCCAAGCTAATCATATGAATCCTTAAATTTGGAATCTTCCCCGGGTGTGAAGAGAGAGAGAAGGTGACAGGAAGAGGTGTCAGAGACTTGTGGAAATGACTCACCTGCTATTACTGGTTTTGAAAATGGAAGAAGGCAGCCAGGAACCAAGGGACATAGGTAGCCTCTAGAAGCCGGAAATGACAAGGAGATGGATTCTACCCACCCCACCTGCTGCCAGTTATCAATTTTCCCACTCCCTAGTCAATCTATCACTTCCATGAGTGTACAAACATGCTGGTATTTCTTCCACCTTATTAAAAAAAAAACCTTCTTGTGACCGCAGTTCTCCAGTAGTTACTACCCTATTCCTTTTCTCCTCTTTGCAGCAAGTCCCTTAAAAGAATTTGTCTACACTTGTTCCATTTCATTCCACGTTTCCTATTCTCGCTTAAACCCACTCCAACCAGGTTAACTTCCCCTGCTACCCAGTGATGGTCAATTCTCAGTCCTCCCCTTACTTGATTTAGAGCAGCATTGGACACAGTTGATCATTCTCGCCTCCTTGATACATTTTTTGCACTTGCCTTCTAGAACACCAAGTTCTCTGTTTTCCATTCTACCTCAGTGGTCCTTCCTTTTGAGTCTCCTTCGTTTCTTGTTCCTCTTTTCCCTGACCTCTTATGTGGGTGCGTCCCAGAATTCAGACCTAGGCTCCCTTCCCTTCACTGTCAGCACCTGTTCCCTTGATGATCCTATCCTTTCTCGTGGATTTAAATACCATCTCTACTCTGATGATTCCCAGTCCAGGTTTATCTCCAGAACTATAGACCCAGATATCTAACTGCCGACTTGCCAGCTCCACTAGAATGTTTAATGGGGCATCTCAGCCTAACGTGTCCAAACTGAATTCAGATCCTCCCTCGAAATCTACTTCACCTCAGCCTTCCCCATCTCTGTTCGTAGTAACTCCACCCTTCTGTTAGCTCAGGTAAAAAATAAATAAAAAATTCGGACTCATCTTGGTTCCCATTTCTTTTTATACTCACACCTTCAGACTCTATCTCCAGAACATACACAGATCTCAAAATCAGTGAGCAGACCTAGCAACTACCTAACCAATTTTTCACTAAAGGAAACCAGGAATTCTCGGAGAAATGGCTGATTCTTGGGCTAGGGTTGAGGACATACAAAAATGAGCTGGATCCTCTTACTGTGTCAGAAGTGAGAAAGTGCTCAAAGTATGGTAGGGACGTGTCAGAAGGACACTGGTCCTGGTTTGAAAAGACACCCACTGGTGAAATCTGATATACTTTGTGCATCTGAATAAATGGGAATGTGTTATCTTATGTGGCAAAGGGGATTAAGGTTGCAGATAAAATTAAGGTTGCTAATTAACTGACCTTAAAAGAGAGAGCTTGTCCCTGTTTATCAGGGTGGGCTAATCTAATCACACGAGCTCTTAAAACAGAAAAACCTTTCCTGGCTGTGGTCAGAAAGAGATGTGACAACAAATGAAGGATAAGAGAGATGTGATATTGCTGGCTTTGAAGACGGAGGAAGGGGACTACGAGCCAAGAAATGTTGAGAAGCATCTGGAATTAAGGAAAAGGACTCACCCCTGGGGTCTGTCGATGCCTTGGTTTTAGGATCTGATTTTCGGAATGTAGAACTTCTAACCTACAGAGCTATCAGATAATAAATTTCAGTTACTTTAAACCACTAAATTTATGGTAATTTGTTAAAGCAGCAGTAGAAAATGTATACATAACTAAAAGGACTGTGACTCCTAATTCTCTATGCCGTGCTGTGCTTTTCTTCAGAGCCCTGAACCTTCCCTGCCATTTTGCTATATATTTATTTGTTATTATTTGATATTTTCCCCCAGTTAGTTACAAAAGGCAAAGAGTTTGTCTGCCTTATTCACGGCTTTGTCCATAGTACCCAGAGCAGTACCTCAGCAGAAAGAACACAATAAATGTTGGTTAAATAAATATTGAATTTGTGCATTTATGTTAATAAGGACAGTTATTCCTGTAATTGCTTATATGCTATCAACCTGAAATAGATTAGTTTTAGAATTTGCCAAAACACCATCAGTATACTCTACCTTAAACAATCCCTATAAGGGTGACTTTCACTTTCCCGTAATAAAACTCACAAAATAGCAATAAGTCAATGCACTCAGGGCGGTTTTTTTTTTTTTTTTTTTTAGGACAACTCTCACTGATCAGCAGGAGGAACTCCTGAACCCACTTTAATAAATGGATAACATTTCACCAATTTCATATACTGTTTAGAGAACCTCCTCCAGCCATAAATCAGCTCTATGACCTAAGAACGGGGCAGGGAATTGTCAGAGTCCCTTTGCTGAGTAATTCCAGAAACGCCTTAAAGCTCAACAAAGGAGGGACCTGACATTAGAAAGCTGGAATTTATGACCTAAGGAAAAGCCCCAGTTGGGCAAAACAAAAAAATCAGGCTGAAAGCCTCAGGAGAACGTTTTAGTCTTTGCTTACAGAAGTCTTGAGACCTCTGCAGAAGACTTTTTTCAATGAAGCAAATGAATCCACTAAAATTCAGTCTAAATCGTAACTATGACTGCAAATCATCACCTTTGTCACAATTCTTTCTAATGTTCCAGGGGGTGATCATATAAACAAACTGCTGTAGGTCTGTTTGGTTGAAAGAGCAATGAAATGACATTCTCCTGAGGACTTGACAGAAACCTGTAGGTGCCAATGGTAAAGGGCTCAGGTCACTTTCCGTGACCTGCAGAGTGGCATGAACTGACTGGGTAAACACCAAGAAAGCTGAACACTCTTTTAAACATGGCAAGATGTTTTGGAATATAACTTTACCCAAGAAGCTATCTTAGATTCTTAATAAGGATGTATTTTTCCAAGATAAAAAACAAGAATGATTTCCTTTTATCTGAAAACCCATTATTTAGATTTATTACTTTCATCAAATGAAACAGTAAAAGATTTTGATCTATTGGTTCATCTTTTTTCTTTAGAGTAACATACCTTGGAGTCAGAGTTCCACTTAATTAAAATTGAGACTCTACCTATTATTGCTGAAAAGCTTTGCAAGCTGTTCTGATCCAGACTGTAAGAGTTGTTCATCAAAACTGCACTAAATTTAGGATACATTCTTCATTGCTGGTTTGCTCAACTTTTATTTACACCCACATATAGGACACTATGTATATCTACTGGGTAAACTCCGATGTGGGCAGGCTCAGGGAGACTTTAAAACAACTAAAAAAATTACGTGAGGCTAATTCTTGGTTTAATAAATGGAAATGTTGGGTTGTAGGGCACTGAGCAATTAGAGATTTATTGGACCATTTGTTCTCACAGTCAAAAGTTTTTCTTACATAAAAATGTTTTCTACAAAACAATTGCACTCTCATTAAACTTGGCTCTTCACATATCTACTTATGGTCTTATAGCTTTGGAGAATAAATCTTGTATTTGTAAATCAGGTGGATACTGTTTATTTAACTTTCATCAGTGACCTGTTTGAAAAACATAGGAAACTCATTGATTTAGCTGACATAGTCACCTAGAGAAAAAATGTACTCCATAGTGGATGGGATTGGAATGCAAAATGACCTTGCTAAGTTAGAGAAGCAGATAGATCCAGGTAGAAAGACACTCAAAAATGATAAGCACAATGTGGAATCTAGAAAACAAAACAAATGAGCAAACATAACAAAACAGAAACAGACTCATAGATACTAGAGAACAAATTAGTGGTTGCCAGAGGGGCGGAGGGTGGGGAGGATAGGCGAAATAAGTAAAGATGGTTAAGAGGTACAAACTTCTAGTTACAAAAATAAGTCATGGGACTTATTTTTTACAGAATAGGGAATATAGTCAATAATATTGTAATAACTTTGGATGATGACAGATGGTAACTAGGCTTATAGTGGTGATCATTTTGTAATGTATAAAAATATAGAATCACTATGTTGTAGACCCGAAACTAACATAATATGTAAGTCAATTATACCTCATTTTAAAAAAAAGAAAGGCTGATAAGCACAACAATTAATTTAGGTAAAACTAGAGCAAAAAAAAAAAAAAAGTATGTTAGAAGAAAGAGACAAGCCTAAAAAATAAATGTGGGCTGTAAAGGACCTGAAATTTGTTGAACTGAAGCTAACTAAATAACAGAACAATTAATAAACTAAAGAAAGCACAATACATACCGCAGGTTTATGTCCACATGTGGTAGAAGAGTTAAAGATATAAAAATCTCTATAAGGGACTTCCCTGGTGGAGCAGTGGTTAAGAATCTGCCTGCCAATGCAGGGGACATGGGTTCAAGCCCTGGTCCGGGAAGATCCCACATGCAGTGGAGCAACTAAGCCCCTGCGCCACAACTACTGAGCCTGCGCTCTAGAGCATGTGAGCCACAACTACTGAAGCCCACGTGCCACAACGACTGAAGCCTGCACGCCTAGAGCCCATGCTCCACAACAAGAGAAGCCACCACAATGAGACGCCTGTGCACCATAACGAAGAGTAGCCCCCGCTCGCCGCAACTAGAGAAAGCCTGTGCGCAGCAATGAAGACCCAACACGGCCAAATTAATTAATTAATTTTAAAACATCTCTATAAGATTTAGAGAACCAAAAATTAGCGGGATGACAGTTTTTCAAGAATGTTGTTTTAAAAAAAAGGAGATATTAAAATATTAATTTATTGAGCACCTACAATATGTTGAATAATGGAAATATAAAAGTGTATTCCCATTTGCTCTCAAGGAGACAGGCGTCTAATAAGAGAAGTATAACTAAGCAGACAAATGAAACAGATTAGTGTTTTGATAGAAGATTGACATAATATTTAGCAATAATTTTTAAGCATGGCTTATAATAATAACAACAAAGAAGCTGAGGCACAGAGAGATAAGAGTTTTGTCCAGGTTGGTAGGTGGTAGAGGCAGAAATTAAACCCAAGTAATCTGGTCCCGTAGCCATGTTCTTAACCTCTCTATACACTGCCCTCTGTCTAAGGGCACAAAAATTAATGGTTGTAAGAACAGTGAATTAGTCACTAGTCACTGCAAGTGTCTGACATCTAATACTCAAGTTTAGGAAGCCAATTCCTACTCGGACCTATACAAAAAAGCTAGCCAAGCTGGGACCCAGAAGTAAACAGGACAATTCCACAGGCAACATGGGACCCCACACTCAGAGGCTATCTTCCCTTGGTATCAGACACATTCGTTTTTTGGGGAGGGCAGTACAATATTAATTTTGGAGCAGAGAGGAATAGGGACTTACTTAAGTGACCCCAGGTAAAATAGGAGTACTTTATACTATGGATGGAAATAGAAATGGATAAAACAAGAGCCTCCGCCATCAGGCCAGGCTTTCTTGGAAACACATAGGAAGATGAACCCACTAAGTCTCATGGAAGGACAGAATGTGTGGAGGGTCAGCCTCAGGGAGATTAACCAGCCAGGGAGTCCATATGTAGGGTGACTCTAGCAACTCCCTCAGCAGCAGGAATTGGTGGGGGTTTTGCCATCTGGGTGACTTGGCTCTTTGGGCTTTGTTTGCCCTGGTTCTCGTGCTGCCGGCCAACTAGCTCACCCTCTTTTCCCTTAATTCTGTCTTGCTGTCTCACTGTCTGTGCCAGCTCATAGATTCTGCTTCCTCATCACATCAACATATTTGTGGGCCTGACCACCTCAAACCTTAGCTTTTTAGCTCCTGCTTCTTCCCTCCATAAATCTCCTTTCAAGTGTTTTCCTGAAACAGGTGCTGATTGGCCAAGCTAATCTCCTCATCCTGATTTGAAGAGAGCTTTTCATACCAATTGACTCTGTAGGTTGTAGATCAACCTATTAAATGTCTAACTCTGCTTCAATTGGTTGTATTTATGGTGGTTGGAGAGGCTTGTAGGGAGACAAAGTAGAATGTGGGGAGGGCAAGCCTACCTGAGTCAGAAGTTGGCCGTTTCTGCTCAAGGAATGGTTTAGGACTGTTCATCCAGACAGGAACCAACATTTGTTGATCGTTAGGCTATGCTAAGTACAACACCCCACTTAATCTCACAACAACCCTAAGACGTAAGTATCATTGCCTCCATTTGCAGGTGATAAAAGAGGTTAAGTCACTGTCTGTGTGCAGAGCTTAGACTGGAATCAGGTTTGCCTGACTCCAAAGGCCTAGTTCCTCCCACAAGTTCACACTGCCCCCATCATTTCACCCCCACAGGCAAAAACCAAGAGGGTACTGAGGCACTATAAATAATTTTTTGAACCTTACTCTGGGAAGATAATCTATCAGATAAAATAGATACTCTCAAATATTCAGTTTCTTTGTTCCATAGAGAATTTTAAGAAAATAGTGGGCAACGAACGTTCTCATCTTGCCAGAATCAAATGTTACCCAAATGCAAATATCTGAACCAGATTTAAGAAAAGCAAACTTTTTAAAATGGTTTCTCTGGGCAAATCCCTTTGTGTAATGTACACTAACTCCTTTACTCCTCACAAGAACCCTATGAAGGAGGTACTTTACCACCTCCATATTCCAGATGGGAAAACTGAGGCAGTGTGAGGGGAAATACTTGCCCAAGGTCATTCAGCAGCAGAGCCAGGACCCAAATCCAGCCCACTTGGCTCCATAGCCCATGTAAACTAAGCTCTTCTACTGTTCTGCGGTCTTCTTTGGGCGTGCACAAAAATACTCACCTAGATGAGCATGTTTTAGCTGTCCTCTGAAGAAAGGAAAAAAGTTTCATTGTCTTAGATGCAATTTTTGATGTTCTGCTACAATAATAAAAAAGAGGTATAAATCTATCACAGGTAAAAGCCTGTCGAGATTTTTTAAAGCAGTTCATATAACAATCTTTGAATGATTGTTTAAGTCTCTCGAATTACCCTTCCATCTGTTTGGGACTGACATGTGAAGAGCTATGAGTCAGGAGGAAGTCTGTAAACAATACAGTATCAAGCATTAATTGTATCATTTACTCTCGAAAAAAATGATGGTTCCTGAATATTGAAGTGTTCTCGTTGTTGCTATAACAACTTCAGCTTGCTATTGTGACTTTCTCTATTCAAGGTGAATGCTTATGTTTACCAGAACTAAAGTTCAGGAGGTTTAGAAATATTATGTATCTGTAATGCATGTCACTTAGTCAATTCATTTGTAAAGGAAAATAATGAGCAACCGGCAGAAGGTAATAAATGACATTCCTGGAGAAATGAGCTCAGAGAAGTTCAGTATGAAACATGCTCTGAATAAAGCACGCCACTGACTGCAGCCGTGCCTCATTCCTACCACAACCTGGGCAGCATCTGAGCCAAGACTCAGTTGCTCAGGACCAGTTGTAAACCCACCACCCAGAACAATGCCTGGCACGGACATTTGCTGAATAAAATATAAGCAAGTGCTAGAACCCTCCCATTCAAGGCCACAGTCAGTCTTTGGTCTGTTTAGTTGATCTCCCACTGATATCAGGTAGAACACATGGTGCTTGCTTCATCTAGGATGTCAGGTTTTCTGGGTTTTTGAGTTCTTGCTTTAGTCCTGATTATCCTGCATAGAACATGTATACCCAGCAAGTAATTAAACCCTGCCGAACTGCCAATAGTCAAGGAAACAGAGACCGGCCTTACAATTTAGAATTCAGAAAAAGTGATGAATTTTTGAAATTATAGAGCTTTTTAATCATTATTGCTACCGCCAAATACAAATGAGTCTGATCAGCAAGAATGCAAGGTGCAAGTCAAAGACATCTAAAAACCAAGAATACAGGCAGTGCGGAGACATTCTTCCTACAAAAGAAAATTTCTCCAGGTGCTGCCAAGCCATTCAAATAAGCCCATACCTTCCCATGCCCCTAGGTGAAATGTCAGCAGATGCTGGGGCAGGGGACAGACAGCTCCAAATTGACGAGAGGGAGTCTTGCTTTGTGATCCCTTGTGGATCCCTCACAAACCACACAGGTGGGGAAGAAAACAGCACCCCAAACTGCAGGCAGCAAGGCCTGCCAAACCCTGTGGGTATGGACAAAAAGAGCTGCTCCACCAGCCAGCACTGTCACTGTATCGTCAACCCTCCTGCCTCTTACACGCGTCGTGCTTGAGGGCAGGTGTCCAGGGCCATGCTCTGGAAAAAGCAGGGCACACCTGCCAACAGTTTTTGCCCTTTCTCTTCCTTCTACATCTCCTTCTCCACTATCAGCTCCTTTGCTGCCTCTCCACTGCCTCCTTCCCCGCCCCCCGCCCCCCGACATCCAGTAAAGCATGTAATAGTTCAGGATGTTTGGAGGTCATGAGAACAATATTAGAAAAGAGGGGTATACCAAAGAAATACACTAGTCAAATATCTTCCGTGAGTCTCTTGGAAGAAAAATATGGTAACTAGAAAATTATTTTTGGAGTGTCTAGAACCCGATTCTAAGATACCATAAGTTGTATGATGCATCATAGATTTAATAGTAGCTTTTCAGGAGGAAGAAGGCCCCCACATTAATTGTGTAAGTATATACTTTTAGTAACTGAAAAAGCATTTATACACCCAGATAATTATAGACTAACTTTCTGCTTCAGTGTAATGACCAAAGTTTGAGTCAAAGATTTGTTCGTACATGTAGCCTAAAGAGTCTTTGGATTCACGCTCGGCCCTTAACAGACATGACTGGCACCATGGTGACAAGATGTTTTGCATCACCAGTGCTCATTGTTTTGGTTTCTTTAGCTCTTGAAGATTGACAGTATAATTCTGAGAGATATGGAAAATAGTAGACTTTCTTCTGAATTTCCTATTTGGTTAAACTAATAGCTTTATATTTTTCCTTCATTGAATTACACATCACTGGAAGTTAAACAGCTTTTCTTGAAAGTCAGCCTGAAGTTTTGACAGATATGTTACTCATAAGAGTTGAGCCTCTTCACAGCCCATCCTGGCATGGTGTCACCTTCAGGAGGAAAAGCAATTGTCATGTCCAGAAATAATGGAAAAGCAATTTAAACCTTTAGCACAATCTTTTAAAAATGCCAGAAGAGGATTTTATTCATATCACATAGAAAAATATATTCAAATATTCTTTCTCCATCTATGTTTTGGCTGTCCTCCTCTTTCTTCTCTCCCCTCCTGCTTTCTGGGTCTCTTTCTCTTTTCCTTAAGAAACCCTCTGCTTTTCCCAGTGTGAATTAGCCAAACTGGCTGTCTTCCTCTCACCCATGACCCAACTGCCACCACAAAGACTAGAAACCAATGGGATCAAGAGACTTCTCCCAGGCAGCAAGGGAGAGTCAAAGGCTTATATTGTCTTATCAAAGGTAGATATTTAGGACTTGAGTAATGATTCCCCAAAAACATCAAATGATGACCCCCACACTCTCCCAGCTTTGAAACATCTTGTTTATGCAGGATTTAGCAATTTCTTCTGCCTTAAATTGGATTGCCTGGTAGTTGCCAATCTTTTGTGTAAAAATAACAGGCAGCCAAGTGTAGTCATTTTATGAGCGTTTGAAACAATAATCAATAAATTTAAGTTTAATTGTTAATTACTCAATGACTAATTTTGTACATTTTATACATTTGCAAATAATAACAACTACATCAAAACTTACTGATCTGCAGGCACCTGGCAATTTTCTCTTATCATTGGTTGCAAGAAGCATCTAAATTTCACTACGGTTATTTAGTTAAGGAAAGATGGTCTTTGGGGTACCCTAAGTCTCCTGTAGGTTATATATAATATTAAGAGGAAGTTGGTTATTAAGAGACTGAATCTATTCTGTTTTTCAAATTTTACCTAAAAATCATAAGACAGGACATTTCTAATAAGGTTAGTAAAATACTTAAACAACTGAGTATTTTTCTCCTATTTAAAAAATTAAAGTATAATTTACATACAGTATTATTCACCCCTTTACTGTACATTTCTGCAATTTTTGACAAACATATACAGTCACATAACCACCACCTCAATCAAAATATGAAAAAATCCTTATAATTTTGCCTTTTCCAGAGGGTCATACACAGGGAATCACACACTCTGCAGCTTTTTGCGTTTGTCTTTCTTCACTTATCATCGGGCATTTGAGATCCATCCATGTCGTTGAGTGTATCAGTAGTTCGTTCCTTTTTATGACTGAGTAATATTCCATTGTAATGCACCACAGTCTGTTTTTCAGTTCCCCAGTTGAGGGATATTTGGACTGAGCAACTTTGTACTATTTGTTCTGCAAGGAGTGAGGTCCATGTTAACTGGACCATAAGTTTCAGACCCTAATTCTCAGCCCATGTGTCCCCATATAGCTTTTAGCTGGTCTAATATAATTCTAAATAGCTATCTTTCCATATTTCTCATTTGTTAGTTTTCTTTCACTGACTACATGTGTAGGGTTGTGAAGTGGAACAAAGTAAATAGAGGAAAGTACAGAATTTAGAATTTTAACTCCCTGACTTCAAATTTAATATTGAACAGGCTATTTAATCCCTCTAACTCTCAGTTTCCTGATTGTAAAAATGGAATTAGCACATCCACTCGCAGTCTTGTCGTAATGATGAAATGAGGTAATACGTCTGAAGGAATCAAGCAGAAGTCTTGGAACATAGAAAATAATAACATTAGCTCCCCATTGTGCCTCGGTCTGATTGTGTTGTTACTTTGAGATATTTATTTATGGATTAAAAGGTTTTTTGTTTGGGTTTTCTTTTCCTTCCTTGTCAGCTTCTCTTTCCCGTGGTCTCTTTCAAGCAGGGAGTTGGCCGAAGGGTGATAAGTGGCAGAGCAGAACATTAAAGTCCTTGTAAGTCTTTCTCACACGTATTTCACTAAAAGCCACAGATTAAGTGCCTTGGAAGAAAGGATCTCCCCTCTGCTAGACAGTTCTGCCTGGGGGTGGGGGAGTGGCAGGAGGAGTGAAGGATAGATAGTGCAGAGGAGGTTGGGATGAGGGAGAAAAGTACATCCCATGAAGGTCACCAGGCTAGCAGCAAAACCCCACAGAGGAAGACCCCAAAGAGGAAAGGGAGCTGGGTGCACATTTGGCAAAATGGGACTTTAGGCAACTTTACCAAAAAATTTCTGTGCCCCAAGCTTGAGCCAGGATGCTATCTGGACCTGATGAAGCCATACAAACAAGGATGAGAGACATCTCAGCAGTATCCTGTGGGCACAATGACTGGAATAATATACATTGCACCCTCCCCGCCACCCAAGTGCTCTGTCAATTCCCAGAAACTTGGAACAATTCCAGGAACTAGCTGTGTGTGTGTGTGTGTGTGTGTGTGTGTGTGTGTGTGTGGTGGATTCCAACAAAGATTTAGAGGGTTTTTTTTTTCCCCTTTCTGCCAAGCTAATAGAAAGGATGTTCAGAACTAGAAGTTGAGTAAGAAAGAGACAATGAAGAAACTTTTATGTCTTGCATACCTGTGCTCATAACCAAGTACTGTTGTAATTACAGGGATAGAACACAGACATTACTACCCCCCTTATGTTCTTTCACACGTTTATCAAACTGTATCAGTGAGGGAACAGATTGGCTATGAGGTGCACAAGTACTGTCATGAGGTAAGGTGGTCATAATCAAAGCCAATTTCTATAAGAAATGATGAAACCCTTATCATCCTAAATTAGCATTTCCAATAACCATTTCCTTATGAAGATACATTACCAAAGTATACTGCCCTCATCCCTTGGAAAAGGAACACCTCTGGGAAATGCTACATTTTTTATAATTTCCATTCAGCCCAGACTAACACATGGAAAGTAAGACATTCTACCATGTGTATGATTAGTTGCTTCCCTGAGTATTTGCTGTCATTTCTACTCATTATTTACTCACTCATTCATTTGTTCATTCACTCACTCACCAAATGCCTAGCAGGTTCCAGACACTATGGTCAATACATTAACGTCATCTGGACATGTACAAAGTCTTTAAGTACTCTAATCTGCTTTTCCTTTATTCTTGACATGTGTCTGACCTCCATTTTCTGAGGATGAAAATCAGGCCCAGGGAACATGCCTAAGTCCCTGACAGAGTTCAAGGGTTCAGACTCCTTTCATTAAGAGAAAAGAATTCTAAATCGTCGGAGCCCCATTGTTAATCTACACTTTAGTAGGATTCCCAGAATCCTACTAAAGGCACTTTCAAAAAACAGAGTTTCTGCAATAATGGAAAGACGTACTGACACTGTCACTCTACTTATACTGTGAGAAGCCCCTGTAACAGCACAGGCTGAGAAGTCTGCTTGAATAAATTAAGAACCGCCCTGAAATAAAACCAACAATTCAAACATTTGAAAAGAAAAATGCTGCAAATATTTGGTGACGGTTTTCTCTAAATTAAAGACCCTTTTTATTTGCTGGTATCATGAATGATTAGAATAAGAAGTTTAAAATATCTAAGGAAGAGCTCTTGTTTTGAACTGTAGAATATATTTAGGGAGACACTTGAGCTTTGCACAATTCTGATCCTTTTTTTAATTTTGGATTTTTTGTAACCAAATCAAACTGACTCTGAAATTCTCAGGTTCTTGTTTATAAATTTGCCCAGAGAAGGTAAGTCTGAAATGTGTATTGCCATGTAGTAGTCATTTATACCAGTAAATTTTCCTAGCTGGAAGATAAAGGACCCAGAAACAAAAAGAAGGCTACTTTCAAAAAAAGCAATCTAAATAGGAATTGGCAAATACAAACTGGAAAATTTAATTCAAGTTTAAAAGTTGTAAGATATGAAAAGCAATGCAAGAACGTTGAGAAATAGCTGAAAAAGAGATTAGACACGGAGCATACCTCAAGGTTGGGACATCTTATCTATTATAGCACATCCCCACCCCCTCAACCCCTAACACAGAAAGTAATTTCTCTCTCCTGCTTATGGCCACACACAAGCATCAATCTAAGTAGCTGCTGGGATGGATCTTAGTGATAAAACAATCACAGAAACAATATAATAATGTAACTCGCTCTATTCGTCCAAAATCACAAGGAAAATAGGATCCGAGGTATGGAAACTTAGCCACGTAGCTCTTGTTCTCAGGCTTCTCATCTGTGAATCGAAGAAGTGTTGAACTTGATCTTATCTAAACTTTTATTCTATGCTTTTATTCAGTCCAAATCATTACTATGTTAGGGCATATTCCCTACACATGCTGAAGTAAACCCTCCTGGATTTAAGAAAAGTTTCCTGAAATTCAGAATTCCTCTGTTTAGTAGTTCTATCCTCCTAGACTCCTCAGGCCCCTTAGCCACGTAATCAAGTGCCAGCCCATGATGTTCAATATTAAGTGCACCTGAAGTCTTTAGAAAATAAATATTGTGACTCTGAGAAAATCCAAGGAAACTGTTTATAAAAATGCTCTGTTACAGTCCATTGATTGCATATATTTCAAGAAGAAAAACACCTTGACTTCATTAGGGAAAATGTCAAGAAAATTAATCAATTGTATTGATTTATATACACAGAAAGCTATAGATATATTGATGGTACGTACAGTCATATAGATACACGGAAGACATATAGATTATATACTGTTCATAATAAGCCCATTTTAAATATAAAGACTTAGGTTAAAAGTAAAAGAATGGAGAAAGATATACCATGTAAACACTAAACTAAAAAAACTAGAATAGCTATAATAATTTCAGTCAAAGTAAATTTCAGAACAAGAAAGATTACTAGGGATAAAGGTGAGTTCTACACAATGACAAAGGAACCAATTCTCCCAGAAGACATAAAAATCTTAAATGTGTATTCACCCAAAAATAGACTTTTATGATACATGAAGCAAAAGCCTGATATATCTGAAAGGAGAAATAGACAAATCCATAATTATAGTTGGAGACGTCAACACTCCTTTCTTGGGAATTCATAGAACAAGTAGATAGAAAATCAGTAAGAATAAACATGACCCAAACAGCACAATCAAGCAACTTGATGTAATTGATATTTCTAGAACATTTCACCTGACAACAGCAGATTACACATTCTTCTCAAGTGCACATGAGTTATTCTCTAGGGTGCACCATATTCTGGGCAATAACAAAACTTTGACACATTTAACAAATTAGAAATCATACAAAGGACATTCTTAGACCCCAATAAAATTAAACAAAACTGAAGATATCTGGAAAATTCCCAACTATTTGGAAATTAAAGAAAAAGCTTCTAGGGACTTCCTTCTTGGTGCAGTGGTTAAGAATCCGCCTGCCAATGCAGCGGACATGGGTTCAAGCCCTGGTCCGGGAAGATCCCACATGCTGTGGAGATACTAAACCTGTGAGCCACAACTACTGAGCCCCTGTGCCAAAACTACAGAAGCCCACACACCTAGAGCCCGTGCTCTGCAACAAGAGAAGCCACCACAATGAGAAGCCCACAGACCGCAATGAAGAGTAGCCCCTGCTCACCACAACTAGAGAAAGCCCATGCGCAGCAAGACCCAACACAGCCAAAAATAAATAAATAAATTATTTTTTAAAAGAGAAAGCTTCTAAATAACAGAGGGGGTCAAAGAGAAACCTCAAGGGAAATTTTAAAATATTTTGAACCAAGTTAAAATACAAATATCAAAATTTGTGGGATGCAGCTAAGCAGTGCTTAGAGGGAAATTTGTAGCATTAAATGCATATATTAGAAAGCAAAAATAGCTAAAATAATTAATCTAAGCTTCCAACTTAAACTAGAAGGAAGAGCAAATGAAACCTAAACCAGGCACAAAGGAGAATATAATAAATATGAGAGCATAAATCAATGAAATTTCCCCTAAGATCAAGAGCAAGCCAAGGGTATTTACTTTTACCACTTCTATTCAGCTTTAAACAGGAGGTAGGGCCAGGGCAATTAGGCAAGGAAATGAAACAAAATAATCTAGCTTTGAAAGGAAGAAATAAAACTATATATCTTTGCAGATGACATGATTTGTACAAAGAAAGTCAAATGAATCCACTAAAAAGCTATTTAAGCATGTTCGTCAAAGTTGCAGAACACAAGTATCAATATACAAAAAATAATTGTATTTCCATGCACTAGCAATGAAAAATCCAAAAATGAAATTAGAAAAAAACTGTATTTATAAGGGCATCAAAAAGAATAAAATACTTAGGAATAAATTTAACAAAGAAATGTGAAACTTATACTCAAAACTACAAAACGTTGCTGGGAAAAGTTAGAGAAGACCTAAATTAATAGAAAGACACCCCAAGTTTATAGAAAGATTAATATTGCTAAGATGGCAATACTTCCCAAATAGATCTATAGATTAAATGTGATTTGTATCAAAATTCCAGCTGGATTTTGCAGATATTGACAGGCCAGTCTTAAAATCATATGGAAACTCAAGGCACCTGGAATAGCCAAAACAATCTAGAGAAGGACCAACAAAGTTGGAGAACCCCGATTTCCCAATTTCAAATTTTAATGCAAAGCTATAGTAATCACGACTGTGTAGCACTGACACAAGGATGGTTGGTTTTCAACAAGGGTGCCAAGACAATTCAATCTTCAACAAATGGTGCTGGGACAACTGGGTAGCCACATACAAAAGAATGAAGTTGAATCTCTTTCTCACACCATACACAAAAATTAATTCAAAATGGGCCATATACTTAAATGTAAAAGCTAAAACTGTAAGATTCTTAAGAAAAATATGTGAGTAAATCTTCATAACTAAGTTAGGCAAGTCTTCTTAGATATGACACTGAAAGCACAAGAAACAAAAGAAAAAAATGACAAATTGTACTTCATCAAAATTAAAAGCTTTTGTACATGAAAGGACACTATTAATAAAGCGAAATGATGACTCATAGAACAGGAGAAAATGACTGCAAATCATATATCTGATAAGGGTCTAGTATCCAGGATATATAAAGAACTCTTACAACTCAATAATAAAAAGAAACATAACCCAATTAAAATTGGGCAAAAGACTTGAATAGACATTTCTCCAAAGATATACAAATGGCCCAACAAGCACATGAAAAGATGTTCAACATAATTGGTCATTAAGGAAATGCAAATTAAAACCAGAATGAGATATCATTTCATACCCACTAGGATGGCTTTAATAAAAAATGAACGAGGTACTGAAACACGCGACAACTTGGATGAACCTTGAAAACTTTATGCTAAGTAAAAGAAGACAGACAACAAAGGTCACGTATAATACGATCCCTTTTATTGATATATTCAGAATAGGCAAATCCATAGAGACAGAAAGTAGATTAGAGTTTACCAGCGGTTAAGAGGAGCTGGAAGTGAGGAGTGATTCCTTAACAGGTATGGGGTGTTTTATGGGGTGATGACAGTTTTGAAATTAGAAATAGCTGGTGGTTGCGCAACATTGCGAATATACTAAATATCACTGCATTGTACCATTAAAATGGTTAATTGTATGTCATGTGAATTTCACCTCAATTTAAAAAAATAAGACAAATTGCAGAGACACATACAGAATGAAACCATGGTGCGCTCAAAACAGTATATACATTGCTTAGAAACACAGGTATCCCCTGACTTTCAAAAGTTCGCTTTCTAACAATTTGCTTTTACAAAAGACCTACGTTAGTACCTGTATTTACTAACCAAAAGAAATCCAAAGAGGATTTTTGCTTTTAGGAAAAAGGCAAAAAGTGAAAATAGCATTCAGCGTTTGTTTTACAGGGAGCCATTGTAGAGGCATCAGCGCATCCCAAGCAGCGAGAATGGCTCGGCCAAGCTCCTACCCTGGGACTACACTCAGCATCTCAGCGTCAGACCACCAGAGTTTTAAACTGTATGAGCATCTGTACTTTACCTTGATTTATTTTGTGCATCCATTAGCAAGATGTCCTAAGGTAATTTCTTCTTCACTTTACACCATTTCTGCTTGTGAAAGGTTTCATAGGAACGGCTCTACTTTCAGATAGTAGGAGGAAGCTGGTACATATATATTTGGTAAAAGTATAAATCTATGGGAAAGAAAAAAAATGACAAAAAGAGGATAGTAGTTACCTGGAGAAGGGTGGTGAGGGACTTCCCTGGTGGTCCAGTGGTAAAGAATCCGCCTTACAGTTCAGGGGACGCAGGTTCGATCCCTGGTCGGGGAATTAAGATCCCACATGACACAGGGCAACTAAGCCTGAGCACTACAACTACTGAGCTCATGTGCCTCAACTAGAGAGCCCGCGTGGCACAAAACTACAGAGCACACATGCTCTGGAGCCCGCATGCCACAAATAGAGAGAGAATATCCACACGTCACAACTAGAGAGAAGCCCTGCGCCACAACAAACAGCCCGCGCCGCAATGAAAGATCTCTCGTGCCACAACTAAGACCCAACGCAGCCAAAAATAATAATAAATAAATAAAATAAATAAATAATTTTTATAAAAGGGTGGTGACTATGTGGGTGTTTGTTGCATTATTCTTAATATCTTATTGTAAGTTAGAAATATTTAAAAACAAATACAGCTTAAGTAAGTCAACTTTTAAACTTTAAGTATAATATAGGCAAAAAAAAATTAGTGTAAAGTTTGATAAAGTTTCACAAACTCAATACAACTATATAACCAACTGCTAGGTCAAGAAACATAATACCACCAGCACTGCAGCACCCAACCCCTTGCAAGGGTTAAGCACTGTACTGACTTCCAACACCACCCAAAGGAGTATATTTTTCATAATGAACACCTCAAGTGTAAGAAAGGGGTGGGGATTTGGGATGGAAATTTTCTACTTGCATTTTACACCTTTCTATATTGTTTGAATTTTTGCCTTTATTTTTTTCATAACTCTATATGGACAAACCTCAATACCTTGACTGGAAGTTTTTCTTCCTGCTGATTCTTGATGATTTTATTTTATTTTATTTTTTTGTGGTGTGCGGGCCTCCCACTGCCGTGGCCTCTCCCGCCGTGGAGCACAGGCTCCGGATGCACAGGCTCAGCAGCCATGGCTCACGGGCCCAGCCGCTCCGCGGCACGTGTGATCCTCCCGGAACGGGGCACGAACCCGTGTCCCCTGCATCGGCAGGCAGACACTCAACCACTGAGCCACCAGGGAAGCCCCTCTTGATGATTTTTATCTCTACTTCACTCTGCTTCCCACTGCCCTTGCCACACCCCAAAACTTGTCATCACAAGGCATTGTACTCTCAAAATCAGAAGTGCCTTCATTCCAGGGTCTCATCACGGCCAATGCCTTGGTACTTCCATTTCCTAGGTTTTTAATCCCTTCTTTTTCCAGTCCATTAGTGCCTCTCCTAGACACACACACACACACACACACACACACACACACACACACAAAGGCACACAGAGGAATGAAGCTAGTTATTATTTCCCTAGTGACAGAAGAATAAACAAAAAGACAAATATGACGAACATTTTAATAAAGGTATGCCAGTCAGTTACCAAAGGAGTCTTCCTAGAGTAAATCCCATCCCCTTGAGGAGGGAATGTACTTCACCCTCTCTTCAAAATTAGTAGAACCCTATCAAAGTAAAATGATAGACTATACCTCGAGAAACCTCCCAGTAGCTGATGGCCTTGCCCAAACTCTTCAAATAAAATCATGGTGCCATGTTCTGAGATCTAAAGTATTTCTTTTTTATTTTTATTTTTTAACATCTTTATTGGAGTATAATTGCTTTACAAGGGTGTGTTAGTTTCTGTTGTATAACAAAGAGAATCAGCTATATGTATACCTATATCCCCATATCTCCTCCCTCTCGAATTTCCCTCCCACCCTCCCTATCCCAGCCCTCTAGGTGGTCACAAAGCACCGAGCTGATCTCCCTGTGCTATGCAGCTGCTTCCCACTAGCTATCTATTTGAAATTTGGTAGTGTATATATGTCCATGCCACTCTCTCACTTCGTCCCAGCTTACCCTTTCCCCTCCCCATGCCCTCAAGTCCATTTTCTATCTATGTCTGCATCTTTATTCCTGTCCTGCCCCTAAGTTCTTCAGAACCTTTTTTTTTTTTTTTAGATTCCGTATACATGTGTTAGCATACGGTATTTGTTTTTCTCTTTCTGACTTACTTCACTCTGTATGACAGACTCTAGGTCCATCCACCTCACTACAAATAACTCAATTTTGTTTCTTTTTATGGCTGAGTAATATTCCATTGTATATATGTGCCACATCTTCTTTATCCATTCATCTGTCAATGGACACTTAGGTTGCTTCCATGTCCTGGCTACTGTAAATAGAGCTGCAATGAACATTGGGGTACATGACTCTTTTTGAATTATGGTTTTCTCAGGGTATATGCCTAGTAGTGGGATTGCTGGGTCATATGGTAGTTCTATTTTTAGTTTTTTAAAGAACCTCCATACTGTTCTCCATAGTGGCTCTATCAATTTACATTCCCACCAACAGTGCAAGAGGGTTCCCTTTTCTCCACACCCTCTCCAGCATTTACTTTTTGTAGATTTTTTTTTATTTTTTGCAGTACACGGGCCTCTCACTGTTGTGGCTTCACCTGTTACGGAACACAGGCTCCAGACGCGCAGGCTCAGCGGACATGGCTCACGGGCCCAGCCACTCTGCAGCATGTGGGATCTTCCTGGACTGGGGCACAAACCCGTGTCCCCTGCATCGGCGGGCGGACCCTCAACCACTGTGCCACCAGGGAAGCCCTGTTTGTAGATTATTTGATGATGGCCATTCTGACCAGTGTGGCCAATATAGCTTTGTTTTGCATTTCTCTAATGATTAGTGATGTTGAGCATCCTTTCATGTGATTGGTGGTTATGGATTTGGGGGTGGGAGGAATGGGCAAAGGTGATCAAAGGGTACAAAACAAACTTTCAGTTGTAAAATAAGTAAATTCTGGGGATCTAATGGGCAGCATGGTGACTATAGCTAACAATATTGTATACTTGCAAGTCGCCAAGTTCTCACTACAAAAAAAAGGTAAATATGTGAGGTGATGGGTGTGTCAACTAACTTTATTGTGGTAATCATTTTGCAATATATATGTGTATCAAATCCTCACACTGTATGCCTTAAACTTACACAATGTTATATGCCAACTGTATCCCAATAAATCTGGCGGGAGGGAAGACTGTTCTCAGAACCATTTTTCCTGTCACTTACTCCTATACCAATTGGTGCCCTTTTTCTACAGGACCTTGGGTCTGTTCTGAGCCACACCGCTGTGTGGATGCCTTGAAGTGGGAGGGAGGGGAGGGTTTCTGACACATTCTGTGTCGTCTGAGTTTACATACCTAAACATCGGGGTCAAATGGTACCCAACTTGTAGATATACTGCAGGAAGACTTGGAGGATGGACACAGAGGTGTGGAGAAGGAACCAGGGTGGGAGCACACTGAATAAGCCTCTCGGGTCCTCCTGGTGGGAGGACCTCAGACACTGCCAGACCACCCAGCACTGCAAAGTCCTTCACACCTCGCCCCTAACCTTGGTCTGAACTACCACGCAGGGCAAGGGTCACGGCTTCCCCCGTCACACCCGCATTCCCTGATTTGCAATATTACCCACAGCCTCCATGTTGTCATTCAATTCAGAGAAAGCCTTTCAACAAGGCCACAAAGGTCAGAGAGATGACTTGAAACTCTGGGGAAGGCGGAGTTCCCATTTCCTGACTTAACATCTGCCACTCAGTCTGAGGCTCCCTTTCTTCCTCTTAGCTTTAGAGAACAAAAATTATTGAATAGCCCAGGGCTAAGGGTAGTGAACAATCTCATTACATCTTCTCTGCTATCTCTTCTCAGAATGCATTTCCTAGTCAATATTCTTGCAACAAATCATTTTTAATTTGAAAGTCACACTCCACCATAAAACATATACAAATATTAGGAGGTTAGGCAGGGAATTGCTATGCTAAGCATATTGTAAATACAAGAATTGTTTCCCTAATGCAAGAGGAATAAATTATCAATTTATCTTCCCATGGCTGTCTCATCTGGTTATAAATGATAGCAGAGCTTTAACTAAATATAAATATTTAAGTTCATTAAACAACTAAGATTTCATCCAAAAACAGAACCTTGGAAAGCTGAGACTTTTGTCACATCTCAGTAAATACAAATAGAGTACAAATTGATTTAAATTAAACAAAATCATATTTAAATGCTGCTTGAAAGTTGATTTAAAAAAATAAAGTAGGGCTTCCCCGGTGGCGCAGTGATTGAGAGTCCGCCTGCCGATGCAGGGGACACGGGTTCGTGCCCTCGTCTGGGAAGATCCCACATGCCGCGGAGCGGCTGGGCCCGTGAGCCATAGCCCCTGGGCCTGTGCGTCCAGAGCCTGTGCTCTGCAACGGGAGAGGCCACAACAGTGAGAGGCCCACATATCGCAAAAAAATAATAATAAAAAAAATAAAGTAAACTTAACAACTTGAACAAAGATGAAAATGACCTTTGACTTTTTTCTACTTAATTGCAATTAAGAATGAAAATAGTTATTTCCTTGCAAATAATTGCTAACATTCTATGGTGTTTAATTCTGCAAATTATTAATATTTGAATGCCATTTTTCATAGCCTAATTAGGAGGAATGAAATGTATTTTAGTGTTTATTTTCTGCATAGTTAGGGAAACTAGTCTGAAAGATACCCCACAAGTGAGTTTGGATAACGGGAAATCAGGGTCTTAAATTCTGAATATGAGTGTGGGTGTGAGTGTGTGTAAATGTACACTTTTATGTTAGGGGTGAGTGTGTATAAATAAATTATCTCTTCCTTCCCCTAAATTTACCTATAAGCCAACTGAGATCCAGAAAAGGCCAGTGGTTCTCACACAATGTACAACGTGGAACTCAGGTAGCCACTTCACAATGCAACTTTCATCATTCAGTTTTCTCTTAACCTCCTTTTATTTTTATTTCTACGTAACATTTAACATTTTTAATAAAAACAAAAGTGTCAACTCAAAGTCAAGTAGAATCCATGTGAAAAAAATCTGATACACTTTTGCTTCAATAAGTTATAGCTCCTTTGCCCTCAAATGAATATGTCAGTGATCAAGTTTTCATGGAAGCAACAAAACTCAATTCAGAGAGAGCCATATCTTATTTTGAACATCTTGAGAATGCTCCATGTGTATATGAAGTAGGAGGGTGGGAAGAACCTGGAGGTAGAACCTGACTGATAGCTGGAGGGTCTCAGGTGAGTCGTGGCCACCCCAGGTCTCAGATTTCCTGTCAATAAAATAAAAGGATAGACTAGAAAATACCAGGTGGGTTATTTACCCTAAGCCTTTATGAAAGGCTGCAAAATCAACCAGCAAGTATCAATTACAGTTGAGGAAGAAAAACTGAAGGATAAGAGACAGAGAAGCAGTCCTGGGTGTCAAGTATGAGGAATGAGGCGAGGCTATAAATGAGGTACCTCAGGCAGATGAGTCAAAGGGTCATGGAATGGATGGAGGGAACAGCTTTGGCAGAGAGAACAGGAGTTCTGGCTTTGTGTGGCCCTGGATGCGTAGCACAGAGGGCTCATAACATTCCTACCAATTCCCACATCCTCCTTGAAACCTCTGGCCAATGTAAACTGTAACAAAGTCTCCTAGTAACAGTAGGAAATGCTAACCTTAGGCTCCATTGATTCACACATAACATGCTGCCCTTGTCTTTGATCACTTTGTGTATTGGTTATATAACATTTTCTATGTGGATTTATATAACATTTTCTATGTGGATTTTTTTTGTCTTTCCCAATTGGATTATGAGCAAATTACAAATAAAGGTTGTATTTTACACTAGGAAACTATTAGGGTACCTCATAAAGGTATTTTATAATAGGCACTTAAGTATTTCTTTATAAATGACTAAATAGGTGAATGAAAGGAAGACAATTGCAAGACATAATTTAATGATTCATCCATTTAAAATCCAGTCATACTTTTATTGTGCACCTATTATGTGTCAACCATTGGCTTAGATGCAGGGGATAAAGAAATAAACCACAAAAGAAAAATCCCTATCCTAAGCATCTCACTCTATATGGAGCACATAGTCAAGCAAACATGCCATTATGATGCAATGTGACCAGGGTCATACCTGGAAGAAGTGGGAATGAAAAACTAGGAGTGCCCAGTTTCTTCCTGGGGAGACCAGATGCGGTTGTCAGGGAAGGCTGCACAGAGGAGGTACCTTTTTCTCCCTGAGTTGTGAGGTATAATTAGGAGTTTTCCAGAAGAAGGACAAGGAATGGAAAGAATTTCACAGTGTAGAAGTGTGTGATACAACCCATTAAGCATGTCTCTATTCCAGAATCCCTGTGTTTAAAGTGGTGAAAATGAAGTTGCAAAATAAACAACAGCCAATCTAGGAAGGGTCTTAGGTGCCATAATAAGAAAATCGTCATTTCACAGGGTGATGATTTCTAAACTTTTGAATTTTACAGACCAGTAAATTCCAAAGACATTTTAAGATGACCAAGTCTTTATTTTGTCTAATTGAGTCAGTTTTTCTCAAACTTACATTTACAAATACCAGCGTTTCATAAAGGAAAGGAACCTTTTGTTAATGCCAAAAAAAGTATAAAGGACATAATCCCAGAACAAGTTCTTTAAATGAGTAAATTTATTTCTATGAAAAAAATATCAGTAATTATCTTACTTCTCCTTTAACTTTGATACATTAAAACTTTTATCACAGGTTGGTGCTCATTTCATGAGCTTGAATCCTAGAACCTCAGATGTAGCTAATGAGGAACTAAGGAAAAACTTCAAGAGAATTATACAAACTTCTTTGTTTCTAAATAAAAATAACTCGTATTCCATTTGGACCATTAGCCATGTGTTTCACACACACTTTAAAATTTCATATAATTGCGTGCTTCACTGTCTTAACAATGTGGGGACTGGGATGTCAAAGGGGCATTAATTGTGTGGTGATAGTTATATTGAGGGCAGCACACCCAAGGGAGCTCATATGTGGCTTCAGGTTTCACATTTGCTACTAAATTTCCTCACTGAGGCAGAGAAAGGCATTCCAGAAAGTCACCTCAGACTCCTCAGAGAATGCTATACTTAAATCATTCTGAAAATAACTTGAAAATATAACATTTTAAATAATTCTTAGACTAAAATCTGGATGATTATACTCCCAGATTAACTTGATTTGTTTATTGGTTTATTCATTTAGCCGATTAATTCCACAGAGGAGCCCAAGTAGCCGTACTTCAAGGGATCTTGTATTTTTATGATTAATGGTGACATGTAACCCCAAATCAAAGAAATGCTAAGTGATGGATGAAATTCTAAAGCTTTGCAAGTTCAGTCCACTTGGAATTCGCATCAAAATGTACAGAGGCGTATCCCAGGCTCACGCTGAAACTGCTAAATTGGGCAGTAAATCTCATGAGAGTTCAGCACATGAAATCCCTGGTATTTCCTGCTTTTAATTTGTCTAGAAATACTTCAAGGATAGCTTTTCTTATCATATTTCAGAACATGCCTTTGTAAAACAGAGACACATAGAAGAGATTTGCTTTGTGTTAATAAGGTTGCTTCAACTTTGGCTCACGATTAGTTGTTATTTTTTAATAAATTTATTTATTATTTATTTTTGTTTTTGGCTGCGTTGGGTCTTTGTTGCTGTGCATGGGCTTTCTCTGCTTGCGGTGAGCGGGGACTACTCTTCGTTGCGGTGTGCGGGCTTCTCATTGCAGTGGCTTCTCTAGTTGCGGAGCACGGGCTCTAGGCACGCAGCCTTCAGTAGTTGTGGCACGTGGGCTCAGTAGTTGTGGCACCCGAGCTCTAGATCACAGGCTCAGTAGTTGTGGCACATGGGCTTAGCTGGTCTGCGGCATGTGGGATCTTCCCGGACCAGGGCTCGAACCTGTGTCCCCTGCATTGGCAGGCGGATTCCTAACCTCTGTGCCACCAGGGAAGCCCCAGTTGTTATATTAAGGCCAATTCAGGTATTCCTTAACCAAAGGGAAATGGAGACCTCCTCACAAACAGTTAGCTAGGTAAGACAATTAAAGACATTCTTTAATTTAAAAACTATTCACAAATCCAAAGTTTTATCATATAACAGAAATTCATAGAGACAGAAACACCATTTTCAGTTGGAAGAACTAAGCAGTTAACCCCCAAAGTCACCAAGCTCTTCATATTCAGCTTACAGTGTTTTTTAAAAAATCCTTCCCACCTCCTATTTTCCTTTCTCCATGTGGACACCTAAAATGTCGAAATTTATTGACTCTGCAACCCTTACCTGGTGTCCCAAGTGATATGTGCTCGTTTTTCTTTGTCCAGTGGTTTATTCCTTTGAAAGGAAACATGAGTAATCTGAAAACACACAAGGAGAGGCATGAGATGAGGAATGAATGACAAAGCACCTCAGCATTCATGTTGATAATGTGCTTGACTAATTAATAAGCTTAACCCCCATTTTTTCAAACACTATTGGGGTATAACCTGGGATTTGGCAAACATGTGTTGTTTTTTCAGTAGTCACTGGTGCTAAGACTAACTTTGTTTACAAATTCTTTCCATCTGCCGTCTCTAATCTTAGAAAAGTTTTGAAAGCCAAAGTGTATTCTATCTATGCAACGGCTGTTTGGGGTTTTGAGGGAAATCTCATCTTCCTGTAATCACTGCTCCACCAAATCAATGATATATTTTCTCCATAAAACTAAATGCAATGATTATTTTTCTTAATGCTGTTATTCTTATCCCAATGGTCTTTTGACATTTGAATCCCAGATTGATCAGTTCTATAGGAAGTCATTTACTTTGATTTAGGGAATATAATGGATTGGATTACATGTGCCAAACTAAGTGACTACTTTCTCTGCCTAAGATCTATTTACATAACAGCATCAGTGGTTAAACGGAAGCATTGCCAGTCACATATGAAATCTCTTAATTTTCCCTTCAGGTAAAACACTTGACTAACTCAAGAAGACTCTTAAATGATTTTCATCTTTTATAATACGAGAGCCCACATCCTCTGTCTGGGGATGAGAGGGGAGATTGGAGATACACACAAACACACAGGCACATAAATTTGTATAATAGGATTGTGCTTTTGTTTTAGGCAAGCACACTAGGATACGTTCTATTTGTATAATGCAAAATAATGCCTACGGCTCCACTTCTATCAGTTTTCTCTCCTACTCAACAAAGATTAAGCCTATAGTTCCTACTTTGCTCCAGCTTAAGCTGTTAAGGACTGAGACTTTCCCAAGGCACGAAACATCTTATTTTCATAGCCATTTCTGGTGCTCAGAGTAACTTGCCGGGCACGTCAGCATTCTGTGCTCTGCCTTTCAGCACCTTTGCTCTTTAGAGTTGAACCAAAAGATATGACAGTTTACTGAAAGCTAGACCTTGGCCCTAATTAATTTATTAACTGTTCTATGGAAAACAATTATGCCAGTCTCTTGTTGTCAAACAGTAAGTATCTCAGGGAAATAAGGATCTGGTTGTCTTCAGACAGGGGCAGTTTCATGTTCTGCGGGACCTGAAGCTGATACCATTTGGAAGGCCACTTTTAAGAAAAAAGAATATAAAATCACAAAATTAGGTACATTTTAGAATAAGAGAAGCAATCACAAGAAATCTGGAGAGTCTTGGAGATTTCTTGGGAGATCTCTTGCCAGAAATGCTTACATGAAAGACTTTCAGACTGCTCTCTGGCTGCTTCTTCCAAATTCAAACACCACTAGCCGCTCCCAGCAACCTCTATAACTCTTGCAAGTGAGAGGCTCTTTATCTTTTTATGAAGAAATCATCAGAAATAATATATGATTGTTTGCAATTCTTCCTGACTTTTACAAGCTTTTGAATTTGGGGATGGGCCAAACTACTTGAATTGAGAACATTGACTATTAATGCCTCTTCAGCATTTTATGAGAATACAACCTACTGTAAGAAAAGGATGGTAGAAAATCTCTCTTGACAGGGCAGTTAACAGATTTTGCCTTCCCTACCAATAGAATATCCATGTTTGAATTTAATAACCAGTTTTTGGTGCTTAGCCATCTTTTGAGAGACAACCTTCCTGCTAGAGAGATTATAAAATTAGCAATTGCTTTACACCTAGTAATATGGTTTTATTATGAGAGTTTAGTGGTGGCTTCAATAAAGTCTGGCTCTGCTAGGCAAATACTACCACAAAGATGGACCTCTTTGATTCCAAAAGCTAAAATCAACCATTCTACAACCAAAGTTATATCTATCTATCTATATACATATATACAGATATAGTTTCATAATTCTCCCCAACTTGTAACTGGCTTATAGCTACTTATTTCCACAGAGCAAGTCTCTCCATTTACTTACTTTGAAAAACGTTTTGTAAAATATTTATTTTGGAAGATATACCAAGAAGCTACAACTATCAATATCTGGGGACATAAAAAACTGTCGATGAGTATCAGATACAAATCATCGTAGCTTTATAAAAAAAGGACTGGATTTTGGAAACACATTTATCCATTTGTGCATTAGGGTAGATTCAAAATTGATTTTGATGAAGCCTCTTGGCTCTGCCCGTGAGAGTTCTCTGTATCATAGGTGACTATGAATGCAAGCATGTATCCTTGTGAAACGCTTAATTTTCATAGAAGTCTGCCCACCTCTACAACTCACACACACACACACACACACACACACACACACAGAAACTTGGCTGAACGTTAAGCCATATGGTTCTTCTCTTATATATAGTGTGACCAACTATAGCAGGTTGCCTGAGACTGTCATGGTTTTAGCACTAAAAGACCTGCATCTCAGAAAGCCCCTCTGTCCCGGGCAAACCAGGACAGTTAATTACCCTTCTTATATGACAACACAGACATGTTGTAAAATAAGTCCTCCTTGCTGCTAAAAAATCCAGATTGGAGATTAGATATTAAAAGTCCAGATTGGTGCTGGGTTCTTAGCCTAGAACTTCCAAACCCTTGGAAGTCCACAACTTCTTGAAATTGTAGTTAAAATTTGGTGCACCTGGGCATTTTCTGTTGGAAGACCTACAGTTTTCATCAGATTTTTAATGTAGTTCATCTAAAAAAATTAAAGAAATGGTGTCTGTGGAGGATTGCTCGAAAGATGTGTGACCCATTATTTGTCTAAATGCTCTGTTTTGCTTCATTGTGCTTTGGATGAGGTCATCAGTTATTAGAACAACCCAGGGATGTTTGCCTCTGTAAGGAAGCTAACAAGGACATTGTTTATTATGTCATATTGCCCCTTGTATAAGAAGCCTTGGAAGGAAATATTTGTCTTGTCTTGCTATCAAAATTCATTTTCTTCTTCTGAATGACTTTGCTTTTTCTCTTGTGGATAGATAAGTGACCACATTTCCCTCTTTCTATTGTCTTCTAGACATCTTAGAAAGAAATGTAGCGTCTGCCCATAGAAAGTATATAGCACTTCATAGTACGGCTTTTTGTATTAAATACATCCCTGGTTCTATTTCCTGTACCTGACATTGTTTTCCCTTTGTCTCACCTACTTTTAATATTTATTATTCTACCAATTAGGAATTAGATTTGGCTGTGAGCATGAGAAATTCCTTAAATAGATGCTTAAACAAGTAGAGTCTTATTTTGCTCATATAAAAATAAATCTTTTGTTCAGGAGAGAAGGAGATTTTCCTTCCCACAATTGTTGTCTTGTGCTCTCAAGATGGCTATTCTACTCCGGAACTGAATCCTCATTCCAAAAATGAAGAAGAAACACAAATGTCAAAAGGCAGGTACCATTTCTGCTTATTTTCATTAGCCAGAACTTTATCATATGACCAACCCTACCTGAAAGGAACACTGGGAAATGAATTTGTTTTGCTGGGCGCATTGCCACATAAACAAAATCAGTGTTTGATTTAGAAAGCATAGGAAAATCACAACCAGCAGTGACCAACACAATTATCTTCTAGAATTTTCTGTTACCTTTATAAGCCACCTTAAGTCTCTTTGGGTCTGGAGGGTCATAATAACAAATCAGATAAATCAAATTACAATAGGCTACTGCAAAAGTTTCTCAGATAGCTTCTGATAGGATATAATTACAACTCAGGTGTATGAGGTATAATTCCTGACTTATCTGACTTCTAAATCAAAAGCTAAACACTGTTTTATTGCTAGAATTTGGGGCACTCCAGCAAAATTTTATATAGAGTTCCTATACTTATTTAACTGTCAAAGAAAGGGACCCATTTCATCATTCATGTTGAGTATCTGCCTTATGCCAGGCACTGTACCGAGTTCTGGAAACTTGACAACTAAGAAGTTTCAGTCAGTTCCTAGCCCCAAGATGTACAGTTAAGGGCTTCCCTGGTGGCGCAGTGGTTGGGAGTCCGCCTGCTGATGCAGGGGACGCGGGTTCGTGCCCCGGTCCGGGAAGATCCCACATGCCGCGGAGCGGCTGGGCCCGTGAGCCATGGCCACTGAGCCTGCGCGTCTGGAGCCTGTGCTCCGCAACGGGAGAGGCCACAGCAGTGAGAGGCCCGCGTACCGCAAAAAGAAAAAAGATGTACAGTTAAATAGAAAGATCAGGGAGCAAACCCACAATTGTGGCAGTGTTTGATAAGTGATACAGTGGGTGCACACACATGGCACTCTGAGAGCATGAGGAGGGACCATAAGCTGCCTGGGATGGGAAGAACAGGGGAGACATTCTGGAGGAAGTGACACTTGACCTGGAGGATGATTTGAATTAGCACATAGAAGTGGATTTCCAGGCTGATGGGCATAAGTGGAGGGGATTTCCAGGCTGATGGGGATTTCCAGGCTGACGTGCCTATGTGGAGAGGATGCAAGTAGCTCTGAAATATGCATGAGGCAAGAGTAAGAGATGATACAGAAGTGCTCCAGATGCCAAAAGACAGTACACTAAGCTAAGGAGTTTGGATTTTACACTACAGGTAATGGAGAAAGTAGCAAAGATTTTTTTCTCTTATAGAAAGGAGTCACATCCGTATCTGTGAATATTAAAAAGGCTACTATGCCAGCTGTGCACTTAATGGATTAGAGACAAGAAGGGTTGGGAGGTTGTTACAAAGGTTCAACCAAGAGAAGCTGAGAGGTTGAAGTAGGACAGTGTCTGCAGGTGGAGAGGAGGGAACAGAATTGAAAGCTGTTAGGATTTAGACTTCTCAGGACTTAGGACCGGATGACACAAAGTAGATGAGTGTTACTACGAGTTTAGAGTAATCCCACCTCCAGGTTCATGACTTTCTAAACCAGGCATCTTTGTCCAGGTTGATCTCATTTACCAGGAAAGAGAATACAAGGTAAAGAGCTGGCAGGGAAGGGTGGGATAGAGAGGAAATCTCAAAATATGGATTTCAGAAAGAGAAGAGATGAATTCCACTTTTAATATGTTGGAGAAAGCTCTGAAAAACCCATGTGGAATTGCCTAGAGATAGTCAGAGTTCCATTTCTTTCTGATTTCTCCAGGAACTTCCTATGGCAATTATCCCCTTCCTTCTTTATTTCCATCCTTACCTTCTCTGTAAGCTCCTTTCCTGTAGCTAAGAGCCACAGTTCCAGCATGGTTCCCATCCCCATCTCCAGCCTCACCTCAACCATTCTTTATTCTCTCTTTCTGTGCTCCAGCCACACTGCACTGCCATTTGGTTCCAGATATGCACCCTCCTACCTCAGGGCCTTTGCATAGGCTTTACACTATGCTTGAATGCTCTCTTCATTCCACTCTTCCTTCCACTTGGCTAACTCCTATGCATCCTTCCTTAAACACATAGGCAATCCTTGTTTTATAGTCTCAGAGCACCTGATATGCCATGGTTTATCTGATTATAATTGCTTAATTGTTTAGAATTAATATTTAGTGTCTGTTGCTCCTGGTGGACTTTCACTCCATGAGGGTCAGGGCCTTACATTGCACAGAGCTCAGCTAAAACATTCTGTAGGTACTTACTGATTAACTGGTGATGCACAAGTCTTTACCATCTTAAAAAATGAAAATAACTTCTTTCCAGCCCCACATTCATCTTTAGCCTCTTCCACCTATTTCTCCTTTGTTTACCATTGAGCATCTTGGAAGATGGTCTAGTGCTTGCCCTATGGGAGCTGGTACATCATGCAGAATAGGAGTTAGGCAGAGAAGACAAGCATAGACTAGGCAAAGAAAGTATGATAGAGGCCTGAACACTCCCCCAAACACAAAGAGTGTTCTACGTTCACTACTTTCATAACATCTTCTACCGTTTATTTTTCAACCCACAGCAATGTGACCTTGTATCCCTGCCCTTTCACTGAATCTTCTTGGGCAAATGTACTTGCTGAACTTCTCACCATGAAATCAGCCAACCGGGACTTCCCTGGTGGTGCAGTGGTTAGGAATCCTCCTGCCAGTGCAGGGGACCTGGGTTTGAGCCCTGGTCTGGGAAGATCCCACATGCCACGGAGCAACTAAGTCTGTGCGCCACAACTATTGAGCCCTCCTGCCACGACTACTGAAGATCACGCACCTACAGCCCATGCTCTGAAACAAAAGAAGCCACCGAATGAGAAGCCCTAAGAAGCCTGCACACTTCAACAAAGAGTAGCCCCTGCTCGCCTCAACTAGAGAAAGTCCGCATGCAGCAACGAAGACCCAACGCAGACAGAAATTTTAATTAATTAATTAAAAATAAATAAATCAGTCGATTGACTTTAAATTATTAAGTGGACCCTTCTGCAGGCCTTAACACTGGCTTCTCTAACACCACCTCCTCCTAGATCCCTCTTTCTCTGACATTCTCTCCCTTGCTCCTTCACTATCTTTGTTGCTTTGACCATCTAATAAATGTCAGCTTCTATCTTAGTCCCCTTAGATGCTCACTGTACAGTGGGACAATCTCACTCATCCTCAAGATTTTGGCTGCCATCCATAAAATTTCCCATGGGAAGTTCCCATGAAATATGGGTCCACACAGGGGTGAGGTAAGGGATGAGATTAAAAAAAGGTCGAGCTTAGATGGAGATAAATTTGTAGGGTGGAGGCTTAGGAGATTGCCTGGTGGCCTCTGCTCCTTAGTGAAGAAGATAGGAGGTCTTCTCTTGGAACTGAGTGGCAGATGTGGAATAATGGGGCAAGGGGTAATGATACAGTGATGAGATGGAAGAGAATTAAAGAAACAGCTGCCCTGGGGTGCATACTATTCAGCTGAAGTACTACTCAAGCGTGAGGAGGGTGGCCACCACTTGTCTGGGAGAGTTTTCTCTAGCGGTCCTGGGAGGCTGTGTGACTTAGTTGGAAGAGAAGCAAGAGCTGGACTCACCAGGGCTGGGGGTTTGTATGCCAGGTTTTGAGAGCAAACAAGGGAAAAGGAAAATGACAATGCTGGGGAGAGGATAGGTGAGGATATGGAATGTAGAGCATTAGTTGCAGAGGTAGAAAGAGGAGCTAGGAAGGTACTAGTAGACTAAGAGAAAATTAATGACCAAGGAATGACTAACTCCTATCAACCTGAAGGCTGCCCTTGGTGGATTTATCTCCATAAATAAAGAAAAAGGAAGAGGCAGAAACTCTCTTCCTTTTCTGAATTTAGCTTTCTCTCTTTTCTTGCATGTCCTCCTTATACAGCAGAATCATAAGAAAAATGACACCATAAGCACCAACTTTTGAATCAAATACATAGGCTCCTCTACCTATCATGTGACCTTGGACAAGTTCTTTAACCTCTCTAAGACTAAATCTTCTCAGCTAGAAGTGATGATAATAATAGTTTTTCACATATAAGGTTGATGTGAGAACATAGTGAGTCTATACATAACAAAGCTCAGAAAAGGATGTGGCATATAGTAAGTGCTCAATAAAAGCTAGCTCTTATTATAACTAACCTCAGGAGAAATTAATATTTGCTAAGGATTACCTTCTGAACATGAATTTTTAGACAATATTTCTATTGCAAGTTGTAGATTTTAATGGGGATTTTCTACCCTGAGAGTATAGTATATCCTTTGCTGAATTTGCAGAATATTTGAATTGGCCCTGAGTCATTGCCCCAGTCTAGGTCTGAAATCTGTAATGCCCACTGGGCTTTTATTTCAACATTAGAATACAGAAAGCTTGAGATTTACAAGCTAGTAGAGAGACAAGCAACTCTATTCTGAAACCATACTTCCTCGCCCAGGGGTGACAATGTACATTCCTCATTTGTCAAATTAATGTCCCTGGCCTCCTGGCATCACTTCAGTGTGCCTTAAATTGGAGTTTTGGGTGGATAAGAATTGTCTTGAGCTAACTGCTTTTGTCAATCACTAGAACCAAGCAATTTCTGAATTTGCCACATCACCATGACACTGTATTCAGTTGTCATTCTTCATAACCCAATGAACAGGAAGACAGTTATCAGGTTCACTTGGGAGCCAGGCAGAGCTAGTGTCTAATTCTGATTATGCTACTTACTGGCTTGTGATTTCAAGCAATTTGCTTCATCTCTGTAAGCTTCAGGGTACTCATCTGTAAAATGGGACGATAATAAGAGTGCCTACTTCATAGACTTCTGGTGACTATAAGTATATAATGAGATAAAGTATAAACACAATGTCTGGCACATAGTAATCAAAATATGTTAGCTATCAGCACTATTTATTCATTTACATCAAGCCCATTCGTGTTGTTTTATCCACCCAAGTGAAAGACTGACTGAAAAAAACACTAGTTGAGTTACACGACCAGTCTTACCCGAAAAGAAGTACAGGTATCAATATTAGCCCTCAAGCGAAAGACTTCAGTAGTTTCCAGTGAATCATCGAAAAAGAACATCATTTTCAAACCAAGTATGAATAAAACGTAAAGGTGTCATTTTACATGGCTTCTCACGAACAAGGTGATGCCATTTCCATAAGTGGGTTCCGCAGTCTTTGCTGTGGTTGTGGCTGCCGTGGTATAAGTATTGCTGTTGACGTTCCATGTCTGCCCCACTATCTCCAGGAAAACAGTACAAGAATCCTGAGACCGGGTGGGGATCCAGAAAACAAGCCAATTCTGTCTCTACACTGGGGAACACCACCCTTTTTTTTGGTCATTTCGGTTTGGCAAAGATTTCTGGGTCTCTGTGGACCAAGGCTGGGTAGGACAACATTAACTGATGAGTCCTGCAGCACTGAAATTGTTCTTTGGGGAGCAGAGTGACAGGCTTGCCATCCGTCTTCCCAGCCTGGACCTGGGAACTGATCCAACTTTAAAATATGACAAGGATATTCCCAAGCTGCAGCACTATAGCTGTTTAACAACTCTCAAGGACGAGCTCTTCTGCCTTGTAATTAACTGTAATCCCTCTTCTTGGGGATTAAACTGCTTTCCTTTGTTCTTTCCTCCAGTAGAGATGGAGGGCAGAAATCTGGGTGGGCATGAAGGAGAGTGAGGAGGGGTAGCATATCTTAATGACAGTCCATTTCTTAAATGTTATACTTCTAGAAATTCTCAAATCATAGTGCTTTTTTCCAAAATATAATTTTCTTGGTTTCTTATGATTTATTTTTAAAAAACAATTACACTTGGACTTCCCTGGTGGCTATAGATCTCACCTAACTAGATTCTGTGTATTGTTCTAAAAGGCAAAATTAGTGTTTGATGTGTGTAAGTAATTGCTCAACTTCACTGGTAGTAAATTTATAGTTGAGATTTAATGGATCAAATCACATTTGATAGCAACAGTAAAAAAATTTTGGTATTCTAAGAATCTGTTATTATCTCAGCTAAATAAAATATTTACATAGGCTGGTTTCTGCAGAGCACAAAGTTTTCATTGATGGCTATTCCCTGTTTCTTCAAGCTCAGTAATACTCTAAGTGAGGCTACTCAACAGGAACCAAAGTTCCATTCATCATGCACATTTATTTAGTTCTATGGATTTAATTTCACATTTACATTGGCTTACTATAACTAAGCAGCAGAAATCCACCAAAAATTACTAAGACTTGGAAAAGAAAACTTCAACTCATAAACTAATATTTGGGTTAAAATCTAGGCAATCCTTTTCTAAATAGAAGAAATGGGAATCCTTTTACTGACACCACAAAACTCAACCATCCTTATTGCAAGATTTGGGAAAATTCTAGACTTAAAACACAGAGAGAAACAATCTACCTCAGAGTTCAAACACCTCCCTTCCACTTCCCTCTCCCGGAATAGTAAATTTAGTCCAGCAGCACTCACTAAGAGAGCTAGGCCTCCCAAGGTCAAGGTGGAACATCTGCTTGACTACTAATGGGCTATCATTCATCCTGTTCGTTCTGTGTATATTACAGTTTTGCAAACCTTCAAGTGAGATAGACAGTTGAAAGAAAGGGGATTTCACGATCTTCCTCCAGAAAACTTATTGGAGTCTTGAACAAACTTTACTGTACCAGAGATCCTTCTTTGGATCTAAATCCTTTGAGCAACAGTTTAAACCATTTCTAATAAGTCACAGTAATAACCCTGAGGACAAATAAGCCACATCCTTCCTGTACCTTACAGCACAGCTCTCCTTTGCCTGTTTTCTTAAGTTCAATTTAGTTTAGGAAATAAGTCCTACTGTTTCTACTTCTATCAGGAAGACGTGATAAGTAGACTGGAAAGCAGAGTCAACGTTGCTGTGCAGACTCTAGTTGCTCACATCGCCAAGGGGCATACTCACCATCTAAAAATGTTTTTGCAAAAACATTTTACAATAGAAATTTCTAAGTGGTATATGCACACACTTTCCAATTTCTCCAGATAAATGGTTTTCACTTTCTTGTGTTCTTATCCAACCCTGGTCATAAGTGTGGCAAATGGTCTTATTTGAAAGTGACAGCAACAATATCTTCCATTCCACCTGCTCTTCTGCACGTGTCCTTGCCCCTTCCTCATCAAGGGGTAGAACCCCATTGCCCTCTCTTGAGTCAGGGCCAGCCTTGGTGACTCACTGATAGTCAATAGAACGAAGCAGAAGTGATGTTACACGACTTCTACAGCTGGACCACAACAGGTCATGCAGTGCACATCTGGTTCTCTTGGAATTCTCACCCTCCAGATGCTCCCTCAGAAGTTGCTCCTCTTACCCTCCATGTGGGAGCAAGCCCAAACTACATGTTAAGACCATGCATAGAACCTGTGGCTAATCATTCTGGCTGAGCACACCCTTTGTGTCCTTCCAGCCCACGTGGCAGGAATCTGAATGAAGACTCCAGATAATTTCAGGCACATCTGATCCAGTCACTCCTAGTCATTCAAGTTTTCCAAGGTGAGAACCCAGACACTGTGGAGCAAAGACAAGCCATCCCTGCTCGGCCCTGCCTAATTCCTGGCCAGAAGAATCTGTGGGCATGTTAAAATGATTGCTGTTTTGAAGCTTTGATATATTTGCTACTCAGCAATAGATAACTGGACCAAAATGCATATGTGTTTTTCTTAGCTATAATTACAGAAGATGTATGATTTTAATGTGGATAACAGAGGAAGCTATACACATATGGAGGCAAACCATAAGTGGGTAAACTCTGTACCTTCTCAATTTTGTTTTAAACCTAAAACTGCACTTTAAAATGTTTATATTTATTTTAGATCTCTTTTATTTTTACTCATTCCCTAATTTAGCACTCCTTTTTTACTATTAAAATCTATTTTTCTTCCTTTTCAGCTGTTTCCACTTTATTCATTTAGTCACAAGTATTCAATAAACACCTACTAGGTCGTATGTGCAGTGCTAGGCACTAGACAAACCTTCAAAAATGTGGGTCTAGGATCACGTCTGAAGCGTGGGGCTCAGTGCCCAGTCTGCTCCCACCTATACCAGGTTTATAGTGAAGTAAGATAAATATTAATATAAAAGATCGGTTATATTAAACTATAGGTCATGGATGAACAACTAGAAGCTTGAGAGTTATGCAGGGAGAAGTAGAATCAGGAACATGGACTGAGCCCATGTACTCCTTCCCTCTGTGTGAGTTCTGGGTGTTCCTTTCTTTATCAGCGGACACTCATCCGCACTCCCTCCCTGTCTCTCCCAGAACTCCCTTGCCTCCAGGATTTAGATGGACTTAATTTCTCCTGATGAGATATATCGTAAGTGATTCAGAAGGCTGAAGGGAAGAGCCCTGAGCTTAGCAGAGGTGACGTTTGCAGTGGTCCCCTGCCTTTCTCCAGAGAATCACCGGTCCTAATGCTCTGACCCTGCCAGACCCTGTACCTACTCAGTGGCAGTTTTCTTCTATTCTGACCCCAGGTTTGGTAGTAACTTTCTGATTCCCTGAAAGCTGGTGAGGAACTTCAGGGCTGGCTGAATGCCTTCCTTGACCTTCCTGGGCCTTTGGTCTTCTGAACCTTTCAATGACGTTTCAAGCATCCAATTTCCTACAAAGTTTTCTTTTGTGGAGACTGAATATTCACTGATACACTGCTTCAGATTCCTGGAAACGACAGACAAGATATTTAAAAAATAATACTCATACAAGGGTCATCAGCAGACCAGAAAATTTGAGTTATACTTGAACTATGGCATGCAGATGAGATCAAATCTATAGAAAAACAAAACTGAAGGAAGCCATCATCTAAAAAACATGCATGAGAAGACTGCAGTGGAGGCGGCAGTTGTGCAGGGGAGGGAGATCCGAATTTAGATTCACTGGACACAGGGAGTGAGAAAATACATGGGACAATCATCAGGGTGATTGATAAGAGAGTTGGATTTGGTACCACTTGACTATCAGTCTCGCTTTTGTCTCCTGCTCTTGCTAAATCAGGTAACAGTAGTGGATATAACGGGCTAAAGCCACAAAAGTGGGCATGGAACATAAAGGGCAGATAACCAAGGTAACTGCTTGTCCCAAGGAGGAAATAGGTAGCCCCTACAAAGGCGACAAGCTACTAGTGCACTTTCACGTCAGCTGCTTCTGCCCTTAACCCACAATCATCAGTGGTAACATACAATAAGCAGAGCCAATATTCACAGAGCTGTAAACAGGGATTTTCAGATGCAAAGAAAAGCAGACAACCAAGAATCCCTTAAATATTTTAGGGAAGCCAATAAATGTCATAAAAGAGAGGGCCGAAACTCCATTAACAACTTATTCCAAAGAAAGAGGAGTTAATAGAGCAAAGAGGAGAATTTGACATAAGTAAATTTAGTGTCCGAGAGCTTTAAGAGGACAATGCATCTGTGAAAAAGAAAAAAAAACCTGGACATTCCCATAAATTAAATATTTCATTGATCATATTAAAAATACAATATTTAATCTAAATAGGAGAACATTCACAGCTAAAGGATAATTTGTTAATTTAGGAGGTCAATCCAGAAGGTCTCTCACAGTGCAGCTTAAAAGGACAAAGTTGTGGAAACATGAGAGCTTTGTGAGAGGCAAGTGACGGACTCTGAAGACCGACTCTATCTAATAGGAAATCCAGGAAGAGAACGGAGAGAATGGAGAGCAGGCTGGAGCGAGTAACCACTAAAATAAAATAAACTTTTAGCTTAAAGAGACTTGGTTTCTCAGACTTAAGCTATCACTGAAAGCTAAGCAGAAGAATTACAGAAATATAACACCTGGAAATATAGTGAAATTTCTAAGCTGCAGAGAAAATTCTCAAAGTTTTCAGGAAGAACAAAATATATCATTAAAAAAAAATCAGATTGGTAGCAGATTTCTTACTGGCAATGCCAAATGTAAGAAAACAGTGAAGAGTTTTATCAAAGGTCTGAAGAAAATATTTTGAATCTAGGATCTTATATTTTAAAAGCAACTGTGGAATTGTTAATACCAAACAATGCCAGACGAAATGGAATTCTAGAAAAAACACATTTTTAAAGAATAGGGACGGGCTTCCCTGGTGGCGCAGTGGTTGAGAGTCCGCCTGCCGATGCGGGGCACACGGGTTCGTGCCCCAGTCCGGGAAGATCCCACATGCCGTGGAGCAGCTGGGCACGTGAGCCATGGCCGCTGAGCCTGCGCGTCCGGAGCCTGTGCTCCACAACGGGAGAGGCCACAACAGTGAGAGGTCCACGTATCGCAAAAAAAAAAAAAAGGAATAGGGAAATAAAGTTGTATTTTTCATTAATAAAACGTATGGTCAATCCAGAAACTTCACACAGCAAACATAAAACTTTAGCAATATAACACAAAATATGATAGAACTATAAGGAGAAATTAGTAAATACTCTATCATAACAAAGACTCTAGTATACCTCTCACAGATCAAAATACCAGGAGACTTATTATGTATTAAAGGACACAATCCACAGAGTGAAAAGACAATGTACAGAATGGGAGAAAATATTTGCAGATCATATATCTGATAAGGGTTAGTTAATATCCACAATATAAAAAGAACTCATAAAACTCAACAATAAAAAACCAAATAACCCAAGTTTTAAAAATGGACAAAGGATATTTCTCCAAAGACGATATAAAAATGGTCAACAATTGGGCTTCTCTGGTGGCGCAGTGGTTGAGAGTCCGCCCGCTGATGCAGGGGACACGGGTTCGTGCCTCGGTCCGGGAGGATTCCACATGCCGCAGAGCGGCTGGGCACGTGAGCCACGGCTGCTGAGCCTGCGCGTCTGGAGCCGGTGCTCCGCAGCGGGAGAGCCCACAGCAGTGAGAGGCCCGCATACAGGGAAAAAAAAAAAAAAAAAGGTCAACAATAAGCGTATAAAAAGATGCTCAACCTTGCTAATCATTAGAGAAACACAAATTAAAACCACAGCACAACAAAATATCATGTCATACCTATTAGAACTGCTATAAAGGTGAGAAAATAATTGTTAATGACAATTGAAATCCTGTTCACTGTTGGTGGGAATGTAAAATGACATAGCTGCTATGGAAAACAGTTCCTCAAAAAATTGAAAACAGAATTACCATATAAACTTGCAACCTGACTTCTGGGTATACTTGCAAAATAATTGAAAGCAGGATCTCAAAGACATATTTGTACTTCCATTTTCATAACAGCAAAACACATTAACAACCAAGAGATGGAAGCAATTCAAACGTCCATAGAAAGATAAAAGGATGAGCAAAAAGTGGTCTATACATACTATATAGCCTATTAGCCTTACAAAGGGAGGAAATTCTGACATGTGACAACATGGATTAACCTTGAGAACATAATGCTAAGTGAATAAGCCAGGCACAAAAGGATGAATGTTGGAAGATTCCACATTTGTGAGGTACTAGAACACTCCGATTTATAAAGACAGGAAGTAGAATGGTTGTTGCTAGGGGAAAGAGAGGGACGGAGAGTTAGTATTTAAGGAGTATGGAGTTTCAGGTTGGGAAGATGAAAAAGTTCTGGAGATGGATGGGGGTTACGGTTGCACAACAGTGTGAATGTACTTACTATCACGGGATTGTATACTTTAAAATGGTAAATTTTAAGTTATGTATATTTTATCAGAACAAAAATAAATTTTTAAAAACGAAAAAGAAACCATGCATAAGGTTGGGAGCAGACAGAAACAGAAAAGATTGCCTTGCTTCCCAGGTTATAGTCCCACTGCTTCCTGGAATTCTAGATGGTGACACCTCACAGAGGTTCCTCCACGTCACAGGCTTCCACAGTAGAGTGGAAATAACATGGAAAGTCAAGGCAGAGAGAAGCCTAACATGGTGTCTCCCCTAGTCTTGTTGAGAAGTAAAAGTTCCAGAGAAGCTCACCGGGTACCATATTTGAATTCTCCGCAGAGCATCTATAACTATCTATTACTTTTCCAGTTTATCTCTCTGTGGGTTTCTCATCTGGCCTTTTCCACCAGCTGGAATCTTGCTGAGCCTGGGCAGTTTACTGTCCCCAGTATTTAGAACAGTGCTGGCCCTGAATATGGGCTCCAGGAATATTTGTTGGATGAATAAACATCTTGAAAATGAATCTTTATGCATATATGCAAGCATTTCTGTAAGACAAATTCATGGAACTGTAACTGCTGGATCAAAGAGCCTATGCATCACACGTTTTGGTAGACATTAGCGTGGTCAGTGTGTCCGGACTGCTTGATGCGCTTGAAGTGGGCGCTGTGTCTGGAGACGTCAGTGCGTTTGGGCTCATCCATGCATCCCCAGATGGTTCCAGAGTGCAACCAAGATGAAGAACTACTGCTTTAGACACGTCTCTCTGTTGTCCCGCTATACAATACATTAAGGTTCAGCTGCGTATGGTTCCCACATAAATGCTCCAGCCAATTCCTCCCCAATTATCTAATCTAGTGATTCATGAAACCTGGAGTCTTTTATTTATAAATGTTGACAATGGCATGTAAGAAGTAGGGAATGATCGTTTGCAGAAATTGTGTAGCTATCTAATGTTTAATTAATCTTCTTGAAATAAAGTTCATAATTGGTATGATGTATAAAGTTAAACACATGTCACCCATTTTGGCCTTTAATTCCTTACACGGATATGTTTATATAGGAATTGTGTGTGCAACTGCGACTGTCTCAGAGAAAGCCTTTGGGTAAAATCTGATTATATGGTCCAAAACCTGAATTTAGTTATGGACAAAGGAATGCCTTTGAAAGCAACTTATTTTTGAACTTAGTAAGTGCATGACTCTGAAGAACAAAATTTTTAAATGCCTCAGTAATTAAATGGGTAAATAAATAACCAAAACATGTTAGTGTTTTATTAACAAATTTTAAGATGTGCAAGATGCAGTGTGTGTTATCCTAATGAAGAAAAAGTGGACCAGTTATAAAGAGACAAGTAGACACAGGGAATAAGGAGCCAAGATAAAATTTGTGAAAACTGGGATTTCCTGAAGAAGAAACTAGAGCTAAAAGACAGTGGCAATAGTAAAACAAAAATATGAGAAACTGTTCTTGAGGGAAACTGGTATATTCTCACACACACACACACACACACACACACACACACACATTTACACCTAAATAAATTCTGGGGGAAAAAACCTAGATTCAAAGGGAAAAAAATCCCACAATTTTCAAGCAACCAAAACTATATCAAGTTACATGCAAAGATAAAAATCAGCCTAGCTTCACACTTCTCTTCAACAAACATCATACAATTGTACTGTAAACCTTGAACTTTCAAGTTTGTCATTCATGTGTGTAGGCAATAGATATTTTCCTAGATACAAAATGGCTCAGAAAATATTTCACGCAGACTCTTCACCAAAAAGAATTGCTTGGAGATATATTCTAACTGACCAAGAGATTAACAAAATTAATATTTCTGGTTTTTAACCTATAAAGTGTACAATGATCAAAAAGTTGATAGTACACAATGTTGGCAAGGATGTGGTGAGAAACAGACACTTGTTTCTTATTTATGGGAGTGTGAATTGGTGCAAACTTTTAGAGGCAATTGGAAATGTCTAACAACATTTGAAATGTTTACCTCCTCTGTTTGCTAGCAAACTATAGTCTGCATAGAAGAGGAGGAATAGGATTGTCATGGCAACATCCCAGGGATAGCTGGGGACATCAGTAAAGATGGTGCTAGTTCTGCAAAACATTTGGTAGACTGTGGAGACAATGGGAGTTTCTTGACAACTACTTTGGTGCTGAGAATCCAACTGAGGAGACACAGAAGCTATGGCTTGTTGGGAAAGGTCAGAAAATAGTAGTGGGCTTGGAAAGCAATGAGAAGCCAAGCTTAACTGCCACCTCTTCTTCATGAAGGCCTTGAATCAGAGAGAGGACATGAAGAAAGCTATGTTGAATTAGTGAAATCCTATCATATGGGCATCAGAGATGGAAGGAGGGAGCCCTGACTAGGAAGAAGAGTACACGGTGGGCATTAAGGCTGTTTCCCTCACATCCATTTTCCTCTCTCCCAGTTTTAGTCAATCGCGGTGATTCCACATCTCTTGACTTGTTCAGGATCCAATAAGACATTGAGGACAGGAATTGGTTTAAGAATGTACATATGACCAATGAGAAGTAAGAGGAAGTTTGCTGGGGGCTTCTGAGAAAAGTTTCCTCCCAAGAGAAACCTCTGGAACACATCCTCAGTCTTGTGTCATATTTTCCAGAAGAAAATTTTACTTTCCATTTTGAACTCTCTTATATAGTTGGAAATTTTGTTACCATATGCTTATGCTAGTGACAGGAAATATTTTTATATATTGCAGTAAAATCTTTATAAATATTGCTGCAAAAGATTTTGTCATGGGAAAAATATACCACTTTTGATAAGAAATAAAACATATGTTCATGGAAATAAAGGGTATTTTTGGTTTATGAAATTATTAAATATGCTTTTATTTTATGGTCTTCCAAATTTTCTACACTGAAAATTGAAAGTAAAAAATAAGTGTTATTTTCAAAAAATGTTTATATCTTCTCAAGAATAACCAAAAGTTAGAATTCATCTGGCAGATCACATCAGAAAAATTGAAATATTTTGTAATGGCCCATGGCTTCCATGCTTAACTTCTCAAAGCTTCCCAAAACATATTATACCTTTGGGGATTAGGAGTTGACAGTTAGATCCATTTTTACTTTTCACTTTTCAGTACCTTAAATCTGGTATATTCAATGTGTACTGAGAGCTTTGGGCCATATACAAATACAGTATCCAGGAGCTTCTGTCCTGTTTAAAATCTAAATGGAAAAAAGTTGAAACCAGCACACATTCTGCTCTTCATTTAATTAATATCGAAGAATTTTTGTCATGATGTCTTTCTTGTGTCTTACTTGTTCATTTTTGTATGGAAAGGTACGTGTTAGTATTTTGGCCTTAAAATTTTGCCAGAGACAAGAGCCAGCAGCAATAATGACATAAAAGGCAATTGATTGTGGATTATTGTTTAGTTACGTCTTAGCATCACCCATCTGGATTGTATAAATCCAGTAGGAACTAAAGTAACCTTTCAGTTGAGGAGAGGAAATAAACTGTTAGGTACAAGATAGCAAAATATTTCAAGCCAAAAAGGAGGCTTGAAAGAGAACATGAAACAGGATAGGAGTAAAAGGAGGTGAATAGTGAGTCAATTAATTCTGTCATATTAGTTTTGGAGAGACCATTTGGAACTCGACCCAAAGCATCTGGTAAGGTACTCGAATTAAATAAACTAAAAACCAGGGGAGAAAATGTTTTTCACAAGATATAAACAGCTTTGACTCACTCTTTCCAAATATTCTTTCCAAATATCACCAATTCTAATAAAAGTTATTTGCTTCCTGAATGTTTGGAGGTCAATAGGGCAAAACATTTCTTGGTCACTTTGAAATAAACTGGCTCCTATATAATAAACCTTGGTTTTAAAGCCTCAAACTGTGAGTGTGGGTATCAGTAGCACCAATATGCAGGCTCAGATTCCAACCTAGATACGTGGGGAAATGATACAGGATGGAGAGGAAGAAAGACAGTGAAGTCATTGCCGGGGCAGAACCGCATCAGTCCCAGCAGCAGGTGCTGTCACAAAAGACTGGCGTCTAACAAAGTCCCAGCACTTAGCTCTGAGGGGTGGGGTCACAAAGGTGAAAAAAGAAGGGCTAGGAAGATCTAGAAAGGAAATAGACAAATAAAAGGAGGAAATAAAACACAGACAGGAAAGAGAGGAAAAGAGGAGCAAGAGAAAGAAAGAAAAAGGGAAAAGGAAGAAAGAAGAGGGAAGCGAGAGGGGAGAAAATAGGGCTGCACCTGACATTGAAAGCAGAGCCATGCACAGATCATTGATTCCTGAGCTAAATTATTGTTTGCTACTATTGTTATTTTAAGGCATTAAGTTTGGGGTGCTTTATTACTCAGCAATAGATAAATGGACCCCTAAGTGTGAAATAATTCTATTTTAAAATGTGTTATTACATAATGCACACCTCACTTTTAAAAATAAACTTTAAAAATAAGAATAAGCTATTTAAGCAAAAATTGAATTATGGCTCTTTCTACATGTACAGTAGGCTTAACTCTATTTAATAATTTTAATGTTTGAATTTAGTTAAATTTAATCGAATACTCACACTGATTAGGATGGCCAATTAAAAAAAAATAAAACAGAAAATAAGTGTTGGCGAGGATGTAGAGAAATTAGAATCTTTGTGTTTTGCCAGTATGGAAGTAAAATGGTGCAGTATGGTGGTTCCTCAAAAAATAAAAAATAGAACTACCATATGATCCAGCAATTCTATTTCTGGGTATATATCCAAAATAATTGGAAGCATAGTCTCGAAGAAATATATGCACACCCATGTTGATAGCAGCATTATTTACAATAGCCAAAAGGTGGAAGCAACCCAAGTGTCCACGGATGGATGAATGGACAAACAAAATGTGGTCTATACATACAATGGAATACCATTCCACCTCATAAAGGAAGGAAATATTTCACATGATACATGGATGAGCCTTGAGGACATTATACTAAGCGAAATAAGCCAGTTAGGAAAAGTGCGTGATTTCACTTACACGAGGTACCTAGAGTAGTAAAATTCATTAGAGACAGAAAGTAGAATGGCGGATGCCAGGGGCTGCAGGGAGGGAGGAACAGGGAATAGCCCTTTCTTGGCTCCATAATTCCAGAGTTTCCCCTAGTTTTATTCATTCTCTTATTATATAGACATAGCCAATATTTATTTATACAGTAAAATCTCCAGAATTTTCTCCTAAATTTGCATAAGCAAAATTATTCATCAAATTTGGCAGTATTATCATGAAATTTAATAATATTTAAGCCAAGAAATGGCCAAGCAAAAAGGGAATCTGACACTTATTTGCTGGTTCATTAACAATAATAATGCATTTCATAGCCAGTATATTGCGGCATGTAACATCTTTTTCAAGACTAATGGTCAAGACTCTAGTCAGTGTTTATCAGTGTCTATCAGAGTTCAATTCTTGTAGTCAATTATAATTTTTTCATATTTTATATTTCAAGTTTGAAACACATACAAATTGTTTGACTCATACAGTTATGTTCGTAGATGTCATCCACTAATTTTTATGGCAGACAATTACAATTTTCAAAAATGTGAAACATGCTTTCTTCATCCTGTGCAGCAAATAGTTTTACATTGCTGAACAAATTGAAAATATCCTGCAACTACTCTGGATTATTAAGTTCAAAAAAGAAAATATTTTATCAGTATTTCTATAGGGAATTTGTAATTGTAATTTCACAAGCTACACACCCAACAGATGGACTACTTTTTTTTTTTTTTTTTATTCCTAGAAGCAGAGATGATATTTGGGGAAAAAAGAGAAAAGTCACAGTAAAAAAAAAAATCAGTAAATTGTTTCATTAAAAAAAAATACTTGTCTAAAAAATAACTGAATAGAACTTAAAATTGTTCCCAATGCTTTTCATTTGTTACAATGGAAGGGAAGGTCACTCATATCAGAGCCACCTTCCTGATGACAGCACAGAATGAGAATATTTTGACCTAATAAGTTGTTGTTGACTTCTGCCTTCTGCCTTAATATTTGGGTATCACACACAGAAAGAAAAAAATAGAAAAGAATTTCTACTCAACATTCTCCCAAGTTAAGACTACCTTTCTATTAGGAATAATTTCTAGTTTTCTCAAGCAATTTTTAAAATAATAATGCTTTTTTTATTGTTTATATTACCATGACCCACATGGTTCATGTCCCAGAGCAGTGTTGTGGCTAAAACATATACAATCCTTGCAAGCAAACTGAATTTCATTTCAAAATATATCAGGTTCTTTTTTTATATTTCCTGAACTATGATGAGGATGCATGAGTCCCAGCAATTCTTCTTATAATTCTCTTTTTTTCTCCCTTCCTTTCTGTCACTATCACATATATGAACTATTATTCCAGAATCTTTCTCCTCCAATCCTCCCCCCCAATACTACACCCCCCAAATTTCTCCCCAAATGCCTTCAGCCTATATGACTTTTTTTTAAAACTATTTTCAACTTATCTTCCCTCTCCTAGCCTCTCATTATATAAATTGACACTAAATTGTTCCACATCTTCCCTTTATTCCCATCTCTCTCTCTCTCTCTCTCTCTCTCTCTCTCTCTCTCTCTCTCTCCCTGTTCTCCTATTCTCTCTCCAAAGCCAAGAGAACTGGCAAGACACTTTTGAGGGGGAAAAAATGACTGAGCAAAGCTGACAATCTCTTTTGCAGACAGGTTTTTAGTATGAAAGAGAAACTAAAAATCTGAAACACTAGTAATTTTTAGTCTGTTACAATCTAATAGATACAAAATTCACTGCCCCTCCAATAAAAATATAAAACTGCTCAAGAAGTCTCTAAACTTAAAATCCTGAAGCCCTTTCTTCATCCAGACCCTAATTTTTAAGTAACATCAGCAGCAAAACCTACTGAATGTCCTCTCCACTTCTTTTCGAGTACCTCGGAGAGCTTAAAACCTAGTATGGTACTGGCACAAAAACAGATATACAGATCAATGGGACAGGATAGAAAGCCCAGAGATAAACCCATGCACATATGGTCACCTTACCTTTGATAAAGGAGGCAGGAATGTACAGTGGAGAAAAGACAGCCTCTTCAATAAGTGGTGCTGGGAAAACTGGACAGGTACACGTAAAAGAATGAAATTAGAACACTCCCTAACACCATACACAGAAATAAACTCAAAATGGATTAAAGACCTAAATGTAAGGCCAGAGGCTATAAAACTCTTAGAGGAAAACATAGGCAGAACACTCTATGACATAAAACCACAGCAAGATCCTTTTTGACCCACCTCCTAGAGAAAGGGAAATAAAAACAAAAATAAACAAATGGGACCTAATGAAACTTCAAAGCTTTTGCACAGCAAAGGAAACCATAACCAAGACCAAAAGACAACCCTCAGAATGGGAGAAAATATTTGCAAATGAAGCAACTGACAAAGGATTCATCTCCAAGATTTACAAGCAGCTCATGCAGCTCAATAACAAAAAACAAACAAACAGCCCAATCCAAAAATGGGCAGAAGACCTAAATAGACATTTCTCCAAAGATGATATACAAATTTCCAACAAACACATGAAAGGATGCTCAACATCACTAATCATTAGAGAAATGCAAATCAAAACTACAATGAGGTATCACCTCACACAAGTCAGATGGCCATCATCAAAAAATCTAGAAACAATAAATGCTGGAGAGGGTGTGGAGAAAAGGGAACACTCTTGCACTGTTGGTGGGAATGTAAATTGTTACAGCCACTATGGAAGTTCCTTAAAAAACTAAAAATAGAACTACCATACAACCCAGCAATCCCACTACTGGGCATATACCCTGAGAAAACCATAATTCCAAAAGAGTCATGTACCACAATGTTCCCTGCAGCATTATTTACAATAGCCACGACGTGGAAGCAACCTAAGTGTCCATCGACAGGTGAATGGATAAAGATGTGGCACATATATACAATGGAATATTACTCAGCCATAAAAGGAAACGAAATTGAGTTATTTGTAGTGAGGTGGATGGACCTAGAGTCTGTCATACAGAGTGAAGTAAGTCAGAAAGAGAAAAACAAATACCGTATGCTAACACATATATATGGAATCTAAAAACAAAAACAAAACAAAACACAGTGGTTCTGATGGACCTAGTGGCAGGACAGGAATAAAGACGCAGACGTAGAGAATGGACTTGAGGACATAGGGAGGGGGAAGGGTAAGCTGGGGCGAAGTGAGAGAGTGGCATGGACTTACATATACTACCAAATGTAAAATAAATTGCTAGTGGGAAGCAGCTGCATAGCACAGGGAGATCAGCTCGGTGCTTTGTGTCCACCTGGAGGGGTGGGATAGGGAGGGAGGGAGGGAGATGCAAGAGGGAGGGGATATGGGATATATGTATATGTATAGCTGATTCATTTTGTTATACAGCAGAAACTAATACAACATTGTAAAGCAATTATACTCCAATAAAGATGTTTAAAAAAAAATAGAAGAAACGAGGGTTAGTGTGACTGTTTTTGCTCTACACATTTCTGCTTTGGAGAGCTGCGGTGATGTGGGTTGAAATTTTGGCCCTAAGGACCATGAAATTCCCACCCATGATATGAGTCCCAAGAAACATCTTTGCGCAACGAGTGTCTAAATCTTCATTTCCCCGTGCGGAATACACAGGCTGCTACACACTATGATGTAATCAGCTGCCTTTAGAAAAACAGGCACTTAGAATTCTAACATACTGGAACCACTGGTGTTGTTTTGAAAGTCACAGCAGGACCACACTTATACTTTAGGACGGCACTGAGTCCAGAGTCCTTTGTCTCTCCCTACAGCTCATCTCTTTGTACAAAGTAAACTTTTCTTCCTTCGGGCAAAAGGACATAGTGGGGGCTTCCCTGGTGGCGCAGTTGTTGAGGGTCCGCCTGCCTATGCGGGGAACGCGGGTTCGTGATCCGGTCCGGGAGGATCGGATTCCTAGAGTGCCAAGGAACACAGTATTCTTCACTTTTTTTTTTTTTTTTTTTTTTTTTTTTTTGCGGTACGCGGGCCTCTCACTGCCGTGGCCTCTCCCGTTGTGGAGCACAGGCTCCGGATGCGCAGGCTCAGCGGCCATGGCTCACGGGCCCAGCCGCTCCGCGGCATGTGGGATCTTCCCAGACCGGGGCACGAACCTGTGTCCCCTGCATCGGCAGACGGACTCTCAACCACTGCGCCACCAGGGAAGCCCTATTCTTCACTTTTATTGGAAGACTGGCTTTCTTTTAAATATATGCGCTGATTAAAATGTCAATATCCATTCAACCTTTTTTGTTTATACAACTGTGTATATTAAGCATCTAGTACTTGCTTTTAGGACTCAGGTGTAGTGCCTCTTCAGGTTCCCAAAATATATGGCCATTTTGTAGTACTCTGGCTATATTTTTCCTCCCTGCTTTCTTTGACACCTTTTTAAGCAAGTAGTCAGTACCCCATCTCTAATGCATTAGAGCCTCTTCCCCCTCCATCCCAGAATTGTACCCTCAACTGTCCACTTTACCAGAACCGTTGACCTGCTAAGCACCGTATCTAATGGACTTTTTTCAGTTCTTATTCCCTTTGGCCTCCCTGCTGTGTTAGGCATTATCAGAGCCACTCCTTGGTCATACTGCTCTCCTTCAACAGCTTCCCCCTCAACCACTTTTAATTTCCTTCTTCATCCTTTTGTCTTTCGATGAATTCCGTATCAAAATTTCCAAGTCTGATCTACCTTCCTAATTACCTCTGAACCTTTTCACTTGGTACCCAATGTAGCACTCCAACACAATATTTTAAAAATCCATATACACGCTACTATATTTAAAATAGATAACCAACAAGGACCTACTATATAGCACAGGGAACTCTGCTCAATATTCTGTAATAACCTAAATGAGAAGAGACTTTGAAAAAGAATAGATACATGTATATGTATAACTGAATCACTTTGCTGTACACCCAAAACTAACACAACACAGTAAATCAACTATAGTCCAATATAAAATAAAAGTTAAAAAAATAAAAATCCAACTCCCCCTCTTCCTCCTCTAAACCAGTATCTCTTCCAAATGTCCTTATTTATTTCAATGGCACCATTATTCTCTCTCTGAGACAATCTCATATCCAGGAGAAGTCTTTGATTCTTCCCTTTCCTCCCTTTCTCCTACAGTTCTGATCAGTCACCATGTGTGCTGATTCTTGTGAAGTAATCTATTTTGTATCCACGCCTTCCTTTGCAATTCCACAGCCATGCCCTTGTCTAGAATCTTAGTTATCACTTCACATCTAATTTATTACAACAGTTTCCTAATTGGTCTCTGCCTGCAACATCCCAGTGCTGCAATCCACTGCAGCTAGATATGCCTTATTTAAAAACTCCCTGTGCAGAGTTCATCCCGGCTCAGAGCTTACCCTGCCTATAAGAAGTTCGGGCGTCACAGTCTAGTGTTCAAGGTCTCCATCTCTTGCACCCTTACTTTATCTTCCTCACATCTCCCCATTTCTCCTACGAAGTCTTTCCCTCTGGTCTGATCTATGCCATCTCTCATTCTCTCCCCTTGTTCCTTTCTACTACTCAAACAACACAGTTCATCCTAGAAAGGGTGCCCGTTCCCATTTTATTCCTACTCACTACCTTGATCCCCATCTCCTTGCTAAAGCCTTTCCTGATCATACAGACAGCTCCTGCCATATTTTTGTTGTACTTACTTAATTTTTCATGTGTTTGGGCTTTGTCCTCATCAAGAGTTCCTAGCCTTCTAAAGACAAGAAGTATGTCTCTGGTTCACATCTCCTGTAGTCACAGTGATACAGCCACAGAAGGTTTTCTATAATTATTTCATGAATAAGGATGGTAATTATCTTAATAATGTCATCCATAGCTACTAAGTTGTACGCTGAGTTGAATATTTTTAATACATTTTAATGAGTGTGTTTTGGGGATTTTCATGACTTCTTTTATAGACATCATTTGTTCATCTTTCATGCATGTCTGAAAGATTTAAGAATATTAATTAAATGTCTAATCAATCTGCATCATAATTAACATCATCCACATCCTTATTTGGAGTCCATGTTCATTCTCTTCCCCTTAGATACATTTTTTTCTTTTTAGGGATTTTTTTTTCCTCCTATATATGTATTTATATTACATATGCTTTACTAAATCTCATTTTTATTATTTTTTAAACGATTATTTAATTTTTAGAATTCTAACTCAAAAAGTATAAAGTGTATATACTGTCCCACCTTTTCTGTTCCCTTTTCTTCCCAATGGGTCACCGTTTTATTAACTTCTCTTTTACTCTTTCTGAGAATTTTTAAGCATGTGCAAGCCAATATGGCTTCTTCTTTCCACCTACTTTTCTTCATTTTTTTTTAAAACATATTTTTCAGCACCTTATTTTTTTCAATTTCCAATGTATCTTCAAGTCCAAAAAGTCTTCCAGATTCTTTTCAACAACTATCTGGCATTCCAAAATATGATGTATCATAATTTATTTAAGCAGTTCACCACTGATAGACATTTGGGTTGTTTCCAGTTATTTACTATTACACAAGGTGGCATGTATACTTTTATATAAACTTTTTGCACATATGCAAGTATATGAATGGGCTAACTTTAAAAAAATAGAAGTTCTGGATCTAAGGCTACATACATTTGCAATTTTGACAGATACTACCAATTATAATAAACTATTTAATACCCACACAAACGATGCCTAACAGTGCCTGTTTCTCCAAAGTCCTATCAATATAGTACATTATCAAACTTTTGGGGTTTTGCCAGTTTAATAGGTGAAAAATTGATTACAGATAGTTTTTTAAAAATCACCTATACTGTGGTGTAATTCATATAATAACATTCATTTTAAGTGTACAATTTGATGAGTTTTGGAAAATGTATGTGTTCCTATAACCACAACCACAAATATAATAAATACAGAGCATTTCTATCACACAAAAGAATTCCCTCATGCTCCTTGACAGCCAACACCTTACCCCCATCCCCAGCCCCTAACAACTAATTTGCTTTCAGTTACTGTAGTTTTGTCTTTTATAGAACTTCATATAAACTTTATGTAGTATATACTCTTTTTCTGTATTTTTTTCCCTTAGCAAAATGCTTCTGGGCATCATGCATGTGAGTGTACCAATCTTTCATTCTTCTCTGTTGCAGAGCAGTATTTCATTGTAAGGATAAACTAAAAGTCGTTTATCCACTTACCAGTTGATGGACATATTGGTTATTTCCAATTTGGAACTATTATTAATAAAGCCACCATGAATATTTGAATGTAAGTGTTTGTATGAAAATGTCTTTATTTCTTTGGATAAGTTACTAGAAGTGGTATTGCTGAGTTGTATGATGTGTATTTATAACATTACAAGAAACTGCCAAATTGTTGCTATACCATTTTTTATTCCCATCAATAATGTGTGAAAATTCCATTTGCACCATATTGTTACCAATACAAAATATTGCCAGTTCTTAACTGTAGTTATTTTAGTGGGTATGTAATGGTAATTGAGATTTTAATTTGCTTTTTCTTCATGACTAATGATGGTGAGCATCTTTTCATGTGCTTACTTGCTATTCATGTATCCTCTCTGGCGAAATGTCTATTCAAATATTTTGCCCAGTATTTATTATGTTGTTTTCCTATTATTGAGTGTAAATGATGTTCTTATATATTCTAGTTAAAGTCTATTATTAGACATATATGTTACAAATATTTTCTTCCAAGCTATGGCTTTCCTTTCGTTTTTTTTAGCAGAGTTTCTTGAAGAACAAAAGGTTTGAATTTTTATTTTAGCGAAGTCCAATGTGACCACCTATGACTTTATGATTTGTGCTAACAAATCTTGGCTTACCAAGGCCACATAGGTTTTCATCTATACTTTTTTCTAAAAGTTTATTAGCTTAGCTTTTATATTTCTATTATTCATTTTGAGTTAATTCTTGTGTATGATGTGAGGTAAGGGTTTTGTTTCATCTTTTTACATGTAGATATCCATTTGGTCTAGCACCATTTGTTGAAAAGACTATACTTCCCCTGCTGAATTACCTTGACACTTTGGCCAGAAATCAAATGCCATTACATGAAAGTTTATTTCTGGACACTCTTCTGTTCCATTGCTCTATGTGTCTATCTTTACACCAATGTTATACTGTCTTAATGACTTTACCTTTATATAGTAAGTCTTGAAGTCAGATTGTGTAAGTTTTATAATTTTGCTCTTCTTCAAAAGCATGTTGGTTATTCTAGATATTTTTTATTTCTACATACACTGTAGAATCACCTTGTCAATTTCATAAGTACTGCTGGAATTTTTACTGGGATCATGCTGAAATTATTTTTCTAATCCATATTGTCTTCTAGTCCATAAAGATGGACTTTCTTTTCATTTATTTAGATTTTTCTTTTCTGTCATCAGTGTTCTGCAGATTTTTGCACAGACCTTGAATATTTTTTCAAAACTTAATCCTAAATATTTCATATTTTAACACTCTAATGGCACTTTTAATTTCAATTGTTTAGCATAGAATTGCATAGAAATACATAGCATAGAAATAGATTTCAGTTTTTAATACTGATCTTATTGTGAGGTCTTGCTAAATTCACTTATTTTCTAAATAGTTGATCTTGTTATCTGGAAATACAAGTCCCTGATTTATGATGGTTCGACTTTCATCTCTCAACTTTACTATGGTGCAAAAGTAATAAGCATTCAGTAGAAACCATACTTGAAATTGTAAATTTTGATCTTTTCTGGGGTTAACAGTATGTGGTACCATACTCTCTTGTGACGCTGGGCAGTGGCAGCGAGCCACATCTCCCAGCCAGCCATGCAGTCACAAGAGTAAACCCCAACACATTTATAATCATTCTGTACCCACACTACCATTCTGTCTTTCACTCAGTACAGTACAGGCATACATCATTTTATCGTGCTTCACAGACGTTGTTGTTGTTGTTGTTTTGTTTTGTTTTGTTTTACAGATTGAAGGCTCATGGCTACCGTGCATTGAACAAGTCTATTGGCTCCATTTTTTCCAACAGCATTTAGCTCACTTTGTGTCTCGGTGTCACATTTTGATAATTCTCATGATACTTCAAACTTTCATTATTTTGTTACGTCATCTGAGATCAGTGATCTTTGATGTTACTATTGTAATTGTTTTGACATTTTTTAGCAATAAAGTATTTTTTATTAAAGTATATACGTTGGTTTTTTTAGACATAATGCTATTGCACACTTAATAGCCTATAGTATAGTGTAACCATAAATTTTATATGCACTGGGAAACAAAAAGACTCATGTGATTCACTTTATTGCAATATATGCTTTATTATGGTGGTCTGGAACCAAACCAGCAATATCTCCGAGGTATGCCTGTGTTCAATAAATTACATGAGTACTTCAACACTCTATTGTAAAATAGGCTTTGTGTTAGATGTTTTTGCCCAACTGTGGGCTAATGTAAGTGTTCTAAGCACACTTAAGGTAAGCTAAGCTAATCTATGATGTTTCATAGGTGAGGTGTATTAAATGCATTTTTGACTTAGGATATTTTCAACTTATGATGGGTTTACTGGGATGTAACCCTGTCATAAATTGAGGAAGATCTGCAGAATTTTAATTTTTTTATCTCTATGCCTTTTATTTATTTTCCTTGCCATATTGTACTAGCTAATATCTCCAGTATCATGTTGGGGAAAAATGGAGTTAACATTTTCTGCCTTGTTCCTGTTCTGAGAGAACCTGTAATTGTGAATTTATCTATTTCTCCTTTAAGTTCTATCAGTTTTCACTTCTTATCTTTTGAAGCACTGTTATTAGGTACATGCACATTTAGAATTGTTTTGTTCTCTTGATAAACTGACATGTTTATCATTAAAGAAATATTCCTCTTTCCCTGTTATTGTTCCTTGTTGTAAATTCTACTGTTTGATATTAATAAAGCTACCCAAGATTTTTAAGAAGTGTTTGTGAGGTATATTCTTTTTCATTTTTTTTACTTTTAATCTGTGTCTTTAAATTTATGGCTTTCTTATAAACAGCATACCTTTGGATCCTGCATTTTCAGCCTGCCTGACAGTCTCTGTATTTTAATTGGGGCATTTAGACTACTTACATTTGATGTGATTAACAACATGGTTGAGTTTAAATCTACTATTTTCCTACTTGTTTCTTTATGGTCCAGTCATTCTTTGTTTTCTCCCCACCACCAGCCCATTTCCTATCTTCTTTTAGGTTAACTATTTTTTTATGGCCCCATTATATCTCCGCTATTGACTTACTAGCTATATCTCTTTGTTTTATTATTTCAGTGATTGCCTTAGGGTTTGCAATTTACATCTTTAACTTATCACAGTCTGCTTTTAAATAACATTATACCATTTATAGGAGATTGGTTCAAGATGGTGGAGTAGAAGGACGTATGCTCACTCCCTCTTGCTCACTCTCTCCTTCTCCCACCAGAATCACAACTAACTGCTGAATAATCATCGACAGGAAGACACTGTAACTCACCAAAAAAGATACCCCACATCCAAAGACAAAGGACACAATGAGACAGTAGGAGGGGCACAATCACAATAAAATCAAATCCCATAAATGCTGGGTGGGTGACTCACAAACTGGAGGACACTTATACCATAGAAGTCCACCCACTGGAGTGAAGGTTCTGAGCCCCATGTCAGGCTTCCCAACCTGGGGGTCCGGCAACGGGAGGAGGAATTCCTAGAGAATCACACATTGAAGGCTAGCGGGATTTGATTGCAGGACTTCGACAGGACTGGATGAAACAGAGACTCCACTCTTGGAGGGCACACACAAAGTAGTGTGTGCATTGGGACCCAGGGGAAGGAACAGTGGCCCCATAGGAGACTGAACCAGACCTACCTGCTAGTGCTGGACAGTCTCCTGCAGAGGCAGGGGGTAGCTGTGGCTCATGGCAGGGACAAAGACACTGACAGCAGAAGTTCTGGGAAATACTCCTTGGAAGGAGCCCCCCAGAGTCTGCAATTAGCCCCACCAAAGAGCTCCAGTTCTGGGTTGCCTCAGGCTAAACAACCAACAGGGAGGGAACCCAGCCCCACCCATCAGTAGACAAGTGGACTAAAGTTTTCCTGAGCTCTGCCCACCAGAGCAACACCCAGCTCTACCCACCACCAGTCCCTCCCATCAGGAAGCTTGCACAAGCCTCTTAGATAGCCTCATCCACCAGAGAGAAGACAGTAGAAGCAAGAAGAACTACAATTCTGCAGCCTCTGGGAGGAAAACCACAGTCACAGAAATATAGACAAAATGAAAAGGCAGAGGACTTTGTACCAGATGAAGGAACAAGATAAAACCCCAGAAAAACAACTAAATGAAGTGGAGATAGGCAACCTTCCAGAATAAGAATTCAGAATAATGATAGTGAAGATGATCCAGGACCTTGGAAAAAGAATGGAGGCAAAGATCGAGAAGATGCAAGAAATATTTAACAAAGACCTAGAAGAATTAAAGAAGAAACACCTAGAAGAATTAAAGAACAAGCAAACAGAGATGAACAATACAATAACTGAAATGAAAAATAAAATAGAAGGAATCAATAGCAGAATCACTGAGGCAGAAGAACAGATAAGTGACCTGGAAGACAGAATGGTGGAATTCACTGCTGCAGAACAGAATAAAGAAAAAAGAATGAAAAGAAATCAACACAGCCTAAGAGATCTCTGGGACAACATTAAATGCAACAATATTCGCATTGCAGGGGTCCCAAAAGGAGAAGAGAGAGAGAAAAGACCCAAGAAAATATTTGAAGAGATTAGAGTCAAAAACTTCCCTAACATGAGAAAGGAAATAGCCACCCAAGTCCAGGAAGGACAGAGAGTCACAGGCAGGATAAACCCAAGGAGGAATACACTGAGACACATAGTAATCAAACTAACAATAACTAAAGACAAAGAAAAATTATTGAAAGCAACAAGGGAAATAAAACATATAACATATAACAAATAACATACAAGGGAACTTCCATAAGGTTAACAGCTGATTTCTCAGCAGAAACTCTACAAGCCAGAAGGGAGTGACATTATATATTAAAAATGATGAAATGGAAGAACATACAACCAAGATTGCTCTACCTGGCAAGGATCTCATTCAGATTCGATAGAGAAATCAAAAGCTTTACAGACAAGCAAAAACTAAGAGAATTCAGCACTACCAAACCAGCTCTAGAACAAATGCTAAAGGAAACTCTCTAAGTGGGAAACACAAGAAAAGACAAGGACCTACAAAAACAAACCCATAACAAATAACAAAATGGTAACAGGAACATACATATCAATAATTATTTTAAATGTGAATGGATTAAAAGCTCCATCCAAAAGACACAGGCTCGCTGAATGCATACTAAAACAAGACCCACATATATGCTGTCTACAAGAGACCCACTTCAGAGCTAGGGACACATACAGACTGAAAGTGAGGGAATGGAAAAAGATATTCTATGCAAATGGAAATGAAAAGAAAGCTGGAGTAGCAATATTCATATCAGATAAAATAGACATTAAAATAAAGAATGTTACAAGAGACAAGGAAGTACACTAAATAATGATCCAGGGATCAATTGAAGAAGAAGACATAACAATTATAAATATATATGCACCTAACGTAGAAGCACCTCAATACATAAGGCAACTGCGAACAGTATAAAAGAGGGAATCAACAGTGACACAATAATAGTGGGGGACTTTAACACTTCACTTAACCAATGGACAGATCATCCAGACAGAAAAATAATAAGGAAACACAAGCTTTAAATGACACAATAGATCAGATAGATTTAGTTGATATTTATAGGACATTCCATCCAAAAACAGCAGATTACACTTTCTTCTCAAATGTACACAGAACATTCTCCAGGATAGATCACATCTTGGGTCACAAATCAAGACTTGGTAAATTTAAGAAAATTGAAATCATATGAAGCATCTTTTCTGACCACAACACAATGAGATTAGAAATCAATTACAGGGAAAAAATGTAAAAAACACAAACACATGGAGGCTGAACAATACATTACTAAATAACCAAGAGATCACTGAAGAAATCAAAGAGGAAATCAAAAATACCTAGAGAAAAATTAGAGTGAAAACACGATGATCCAAAATGTTTGGGCTGCAGCAAAAGCAGTTCTAAGAGGGAAGCTTACAGCAATACAATCCTCAAGAAACAAGAAAAATCTCAAATAAACAATCTAACCTTACATCTAAAGGAGCTAGAGAAAGAAGAACCAAAAAAAACCCAAAGTTAGTAGAAGGAAAGAAATCTTAGAGATCAGAGCAGAAATAAGTTAAATAGAAACAAAGAAAACAGTAGCAAAGATCATAAAATTAAAAGCTGGTTCTTTGAGAAGCTAAACAAAATTGATAAACTTTTAGCCAGACTCATCAAGAAAAAGAGGGAGAGCACTCAAATCAATAAAATTAGAAATTAGAAAATTAGAAAAAGGAGAAGTTACAACAGACACAACAGAAATACAAAGCATCATAAGAGACTACTACAAGAAACTCTATGCCAATAAAATGGACAGCCTGGAAGAAATGGAAAAATTCTTAGAAAAGTATAACCTCTCAAGACTGAACCAGGAAGAATTAGAAAATATGAGCAGACCAATCACAAGGAATGAAATTGAAACTGTGATGAAAAATATTCCAACAAACAAAGCCCAGGACCAGATGGCTTCACAGGCGAATTCTATCAAACATTTAGAGAAGCACTAACACCCATCCTTCTCAAATTCTTCCAAAAAGTTTCAGAGGAAGGAACACTCCCAAACTCATTCTACAAGGCCACCATCACCCTGATACCAAAAACAGACAGAGATACTACAAAAAAAGAAAGTTACAGACCAATATCACTGATGAATATAGATGCAAAAAATCCTCAACAAAATACTAGCAAACAGAATCCAACAACACATTAAAAGGATCATACACCATGATCAAGTGGGATTTATCCCAGGGATGCAAGGATTCTTCAATATATGCAAATCAATCAATATATACACCATATTAACAAATTGAAAAATAAAAACCATATGATCATCTCAATAGATGTAGAAAAATCTTTTGACAAAATTCAACACCCATTTATGATAAAAAACTCTCCAGAAAGTGGGCATAGAAGCAACCTACCTCAACATAATAAAGGCCATATATGACAAACACACAACAAATATCATTCTCAACAATGAAAAACTGAAAGCATTTCCTCTAAGATCAGGAAAAAGACAAGGATGTCCACTCTTGTCACTATTATTCAACATAGTTTTGGAAGTCCTAGCCATGGCAATCAGAGAAGAAAAGGAAATAAAAGGAATATAAATTGGAAAGCAAGAAGTAAAACTGTCACCTTTTGCAGATGACATAATACTATACATAGAGAATCCTAAAAATGCCACCAGAAAACTACTAGAGCTAATCAATGAATTTGGTAAAGTAGCAGGATACAAAATTAATGCACAGAAATCTCTTGTATTCCTATACACTAACATTGAAAGATCTGAAAGACAAATTAAGGAAACAATCCCATTCACCACTGCAACAAAAAGAATAAAATACCTAGGAATAAACCTACCTAAGGAGGTAAAAGACCTGTACTCAGAAAATTATAAGACACTGAAGAAGAAATCAAAGATGACACAAACAGATGGAGAGATATACAATGTCCTTGGATTGGAAGAATCAATATTGTGAAAGTAACTATTACCCAAAGCAATCTACAGATTTACTGCAATCCCTGTCAAATTACCAGTGGCATTTTTTACAGAACTAGAACAAATCCTCTTAAAATTTGTATGGAGACAAAAAAGACCCCGAATAGCCAAAGTATTCTTGAGGGAAAAAAACAGAGCTGGAGGAATCAGACTCCCTGACTTCAGACTATACTACAAAGCTACAGTAATCAAGACAATATGGTACTGGAACAAAAACAGAAATATAGATGAATGGAACAGGATAGAAAGCCCAGAGATAAACCTACACACCTATGGTCAACTAATCTATGACAAAGGAGGCAAGGATATATAATGGAGAAAAGACAGCCTCTTCAATAAGTGGTGCTGGGAAAACTGGAGAACTACATGTAAAAGAATGAAATTAGAATACTCCCTAACACCATACTCAAAAATAAACTCAAAATGAATTAAAGACCTAAATATAACAGCAGACCATGTTAGAGGAAAACATAGCAAGAACACTCTTTGACATAAATCACAGCAAGATCTTTTTTGATCCACCTCCTAGACTAATGGAAATAAAAACAAAAATAAGCAAATGGGACCATATGAAACTTAAAATCATCTGCACAGCAAAGGATACTACAAACAAGATGAAAAGATAACCCTCAGGATGGGAGAAAATATTTGCAAACAAATCAACAGACAAAGGATTAATCTCCAAAATATATAAATAGCTCATGCAGCTCAATATTAAATAAACAAAGAATCCAATCAAAAAATGGGCAGAAGACCTAAATAGACATTTCTCCAAAGAAGACATACAGATGGCCAAGAAGCACATGAAAAGCTGCTCAACATCACTAATTATTAGAGAAATGTAAATCAAAACTACAATGAGTTATCACCTCACACCAGTTAGAATGGGTATCATCAGAAAATCTACAAACAACAAATGCTGGAGAAGGTGTGGAGAAAAAGGAACCCTCCCGCACTGTTGGTAGGAATGTAAATTGATACAGCAACTATGGAGAACCATATGGAGGTTTCTTAAAAAACTAAAAATAGAATTACCATATGACCCAGCAATCCCATTACTGGGATTGAGAAAACTATATATAGAGAGAGAGAAAACTATAATTCAAAAAGACACATGCAGCCCAGTGTTCATTGCAGCACTATTTACAATAGTCAGGTCATGGAAGCAACCTAAATGCCCATCTACAGATGAATGGATAAAGGAGATGTGGTACATATATACAATGGAATATTACTCAGCCATAAAAAGGAATGGAATTGAGTCATCTCCAGACACATGGATGGACCTAGAGCCTGTCATACAGAGTGAACTAAGTCAGAAGGAGAAAAACAAATATTGTATATTAACACATATATGTGGAATCTAGAAAAATGATATCGATGAACCAGTTTACAAGGCAAAATAGCGATACAGATGTAGAGAGCAAACATATGGACAACAAGGGGGGAAGTAGCGGGGGGTGGTAGTGGTAAGATGAATTAGGAGATTGGGATTGACATATATACACTAATATGTATAAAACAGATAACTAATAAGAACCTGCTGTATAAAAAATAAATAAAATTCATATAATAAATAAATAAATAATATTATACCATTTATAGATCTATACTTCTGTTTCATCTTCTGTCCTTTGTGTCATTTTGTCATGCTTTTTACTACTACTTGTGCTTTAACCTCCACAATACATTGCTGATATTTTTGCTTTAAACAGATAATTAGCTTTTAAAAACATTTTAAAAGTAAGAAAAATATGCCTGTTATATCACCCATTTCTAGTGCTCATCATTTCTTTGCATAGATCCACATTTCCCTCTGGTATTGTTTCCCTTTTCCCTGATGATTTTTTTTTTAATATTTCTTGAAGTACAGATATGCTGATGATGAATTCCTTCAGCTTTTGTATGTCTAAATGTATTTTTTTACTTTTCATTTTGACTGGTTGAAGAATTCTATGTTGACAGATTTCTTTTCTTTTTAGTACTTTAAAGATGTCTCTCTACTGTCTTCTGGCTTGCATAGCATCTGATAATAATGCTTCTATCATTCCTATCTTTGTTCCTCTGTGCATAATGTGTCTGTATTCTCTGTCTGCTTTTAAGATTGTTTTCTTTGGCAGTGGTTTTCAACAATTTGATTATGATGTGCTTTTTGCCTGGTTTTCTGTCCTGGTTTTAATCTGCTGGATTCACTGAGCTTTTATAAATATACGAGTTTGAGTTTTCATCAGTTTGGAAAGTTTTTGATCAATATTGTTTTAATATTTTTTCTACCTCCAATCCCTTTTTTGAGACTCTAAATAAATGTATATTAAACCAACAATAGTGTCCTATAAGTTATTGCTACCCAGGATTTTTTAAATCTTTTTTTTCCTCTGTGTGCTTCATTTCAGATAGTTTCTAATGCAATGTCTTCAAGTTCATTGATCTTTTATTCTACAGTTACTAATTGATATTAACCTCATCCAAGACATTTTCCATTTTGGATATGGAATTTTCATTTATTTGAAAACTATAAAATGTACTTTATACAAATACTTTTTTTTTTTGTCTTCTATTTCCCTTCTCATACTGTTTTTGTTCTCTTAAACATGTGAAGCATATTTATAGTAGCTGTTTTAACATCCTTGCCTACTAGTTCCATCATTTCTGTGTGTTTGTATTGAATAATTTTTTTCTGGTTATGGATCATATTGTCTGCATTTTTGCATCCCTGGTAGTTCTTTTTTGCCATGATGATTTTATGTTGTTTATTGCAGGATTTCTTATATTCCTTTAAATAATATTGTATTTTACTTTTATGCACAATTAAGTAATTTAAAATCAGTTGCATTATTTCAAGGTTTGCTTTTAAGCTTTGTTAGGATATGTTCGGATCAAATTTTAATCTAGGATCAATTTAGCTCTACTACTTACGATTACTTAACGTCCAAGTATTTGCTCTTTCACTCCGGCTGGTGTAAGCAAAAATTCCCAGGCTTGTGTGAGATCCTGGAATTTGTCTGCCAACTGACATCCAGTGGTTTGTAACTGAGCATGGTTTCCTTTCATACATATGTAGATTAGTGATGAGTAAAATACTCAAGGGACCCCACTGCAGATCTCCAGAACTCTCTCCCAGTATCTCCTTTGCAGTATCTGCCCCACAGTTTCTAGCCTTTAGTCTCCCTGAATCCCAATCTTTCTCCTCTTCTCAAGCAGAGAGCCTAGCTCTGTTAGGTTCCCTCTTTCTACACTGAAAACTCTCCAGGCACAGTAAGCTAGAGTAATTATAGGTCTAACTTTTGTTTGTTTGTTTGTTTGTTTAACTTTTCTCAAGGATCACAGACTCCAGCTGCTTGTTGTTCAATATCTGAAAATTATTGTCTCACATATTTTGTCTAGTTTTCTACTTTTTTAAGGCGTAAGATTAAATCTGGTCCTTCTTACTCTGTCTTGGCCACAGTCAGAATTTCCTATCAGTTTAATATGAATTTCTCTTACTATAAGTGAGGTTGAGTATCTCTTCGTGTGTTTAAGAAGAGGGTTTTGTATTTCTGTCTCGTGAGTGTTTTTATATCTTTCAGCTATTTTTATTGTGTTGTTGGTGCTTTCACCATTTTCAGTAATGTCGTTTAATGCTAGAATTCTACTTCACTGATTCCTTATAGTTCTAAAAATAGTTTTTCTTATTCATTGATATTTCAATAGCTCTTCCTAAAATAATTTGCAATGCTGTTCTACTGGTGTCTTCATTCCATTTTTGTAAACATCAATTAAACAAACATTTTGGGCTTCCCTGGTGGTGCAGTGGTTGAGAGTCCGCCTGCCGATACAGGGAACACCGGTTCATGACCCAGTCCGGGAAGATCCCCCATGCCGCAGAGCGGCTGGGTCTGTGAGCCATGGCTGCTGAGCCTGCGCGTCCGGAGCCTGTGCTCCGCAACGGGAGAGGCCACAACGGTGAGAGGCCCGCGTACCGCAAACAAAAACAAAAACAAAACACACATTTTTAAACCATGTAAGGCCCATTTATATCTACTCTAGAGATTAAAAGGAGAATACCAAGCAAAAAAACACATTTTATAACCTTAAAGAGCTTATTATATAGATTGGGAGAAAATATTATACATATTTAAAGTTGAGAGGGGCACATAAAGCCAAAATTATAAATTGGGCTAAGATTAGTCGTGGAATTCTCTTGAAAAAGCTGCATCTTGAGCAATATTTTGAGCCAAATTTAAAATCCAAATATATTGGGAGAAAGCAGCAAGACGGGCTTTCCAGGGTTAATTGAAAAAAAAAAAGATTAGGAAAGAAGGAAAAGCCACAGAGATGGTCTCGGGGGGCTTCAGCCTCCACTGAAACCCCACTTTATATCCTGTCCTTTAGAAAAAAGTGACGGTCTTGAGAAGTAGAAATTCAAAGTCACAGAGGCCTGGGGGAGCTGGTCTCAGAGACTTGGAGGGAAACACAGCAGTGCCTCATAAGTAGATGAAAACTAGATTCACTAATTAATAACTTGTTTATATTTTTAATGATACTGGTGCATTTTAGGGTTATGTTTGTTACTTCATCGCTGTCATGTTTAACTTAAGGAACATGAGGACTCAGTAACAGGTTTAACTGCTATTCCTCTTTCGTATAAAACTCTGATCATTCTTCTTACTACTGATCGTTAGGCTTCCCACCATAAAGGGATCGACCAATTTGTATTTCCAAACCCCATACTTGTCAGCATTCCTCTGACCACCTGGCTGTACTGAACTAGAAGCTTTCTCCTAAGTGATACCCTGGAAGACTTGGAGAGGGCGGTCCTGTCAAATCAGACTAAAGGCCCATGTGCAGACCCTTCACTGCATCTGTAACAGATGACTCTTAATCCCATTTTCAGGACTCTGTGGCTTTCCTTGTGAACCCTGTGTTGATACTCAAAGAGTACAGTGTCTCTCATTCGTATTTTCCTGGTCTTCTTCACAAATGCTACCATTAGAACGTTCCTACTCTTTCCCATTAATGGCTGAAACTCTTGAAAGCCTATTAGTGGAAAGGAAAATACCACATCATTGAAGAGCATCATTCACTTATGAATTCACCATAGGCCTTGAGGTTTTGCATAGTTCAACACTTGGGGTCAATCCAATAGATAAATATGTGACAAAAAGGAAATACACCAGTGATAAGCTAGAAATATTAAAGACAACTTCCAAATTGACAAGGCAAATTTAAAAATGAAAAGTAACTTGGCCAAACACAAAAATAAGAAATAAAGGCATAACAAATTAAATTGTAAATATTAATTAAAATAGATATGATAAAACCAAGTATATCAATTATAACATTGAATGTGACTGGATTGAATTTTTATATTTAAAGACGGGTACCGTTACTTCGATATTTTTAAAAAAAATTTTTTTAAGCCTGAGCTATATATTGATTATAAGAAAAGTACTTTCAGGGCTTCCCTGGTGGCGCAGTGGTTGAGAGTCCGCCTGCTGAGGCAGGGGACACGGGTTCGTGCCCCGGTCCGGGAGGATCCCACATGCCGCAGAGCGGCAGGGCCTGTGAGCCATGGCCACTGAGCCTGCGCATCCGGAGCCTGTGCTCCGCAACGGGAGAGGCCACAAAGGTGAGAGGCCCGCGTACAAAAGTACTTTCAACACTGGAAGTTTTTTTAAGGGCTAAATACAAAAGAGAGAACGAACTAATACTAGGCAATCACAAACAAAAATAAATAGCAGGGGAAATATTAATTTCATATAAGTTAAATTTCAGGTTCCAAGTATTAAACAAGATAAAGAGAGGGCATGATGATAAAAGTCATAAGACAAAATTCATCTTTCAAAGAGGATAATATTCACAGCTCTATATATGCAAAAGTGTATATAAACAAGAAAAAAATCTCCATAGTGGGAAATGTTTAAATACCTCTTTCAGAAGTGGGCTGAAAAGTAATAACAAGAAGATGTAAGTAAGAAAAAAGGGATTAAATAATACAGTAAACAAATTCATTATAATGTAAGTAGAGATACTTCAAACAGACAATAGTCTTTTTCTTCCTACATGCCTGTGGCATATTTACAAAATCAGTTATGTAATGGCCACAAAAAGAGGTCCTTAGCAAAAATTTTAGAGTAGAGATTTTACAGGCCATATTCCATAATCATAATCCAATAAAATTAGAATAAATAATAAAAATACCCAAGCAATTCTACCTACTTGGAAATCAAGACCCATAACTCCTAAATAACACTTGGAACTAAAAGTGGCTACTAAAAATGGTATGAAATAGATACAAGAGACCCACCTATTACATGTACAAAGCCCTCTGTGAGGAGACAAAAAAATCATCCTTCATCCCATCTGTCATTTTCACCTTTAGCAAAGCAGTTACACTTACTCATCTTATATGATGGTGTGTGTCTGGGATTAATATTCGGGATTAATATTAATATTCAGTTTATTTATTTATATCATTGATTTGTTTCATTAAAAGTACATCAGGGATCCAAAAACAAATTAAATTGCCCAACTTTTTAAAAACATATAGAGCATGTCGTTAGTTTGGGTATTTTCAAATATGTATTTTTATACCGTTTATACATTGTTATTCACATTTATTCATATTAGAGTTAAGAATGCAAAACCTTAGGACAGGACACAAAACAGTGTCCAACATTAGCTGTTATTGGTTTAATACATGAGTTCCTACCTGCTCCATTCTGCCCTTTCCATAGCGCCGTTTCCCATTCCTCTCAATGGGCTCCTGGAGCCAGAACTTGGACATCTTTCTCTGAAGCTAGAAATACTATAGAGAACTTTTTAGAGCATTTAGAGCTTTCCTTGTAGAGCTAGACCTTCCATGTTTCTGAATGTGCCTGCTTCCTTCCCTACCGCTCTCCAGGAGAAACACACAGCTGGTTCTTCTGTCCAGCTCACCTATAAATGATCAGGAAGTAGAAATACATGGCCCTCTGTTTCTCAGCAGGGTCAAATGCCTGCTCCAAGATCCTCAAGCATGTGGACCTCATGGAAGTTACATTCTAAAAAGGGAGAAAGAAAGTAAACAAGTAAATCGAAAACAATATAACAGGGAGTGATAAATGCCATGGAAAACATAAAACAGGATATATCAATCAGGATCTGGGCAGGAAAGTGGTAGCCCAATAAACAATAGTCCAGAATTTAATCTCAGGAATTAGTTACGACATAGAAATGCTTAAAGAACAAACAGGTGACAACGAGGCAATTCAGAGATTTGCAATTTCCCCTCAGGTTACAGAATAAAAGCAAGAAGTGGTATTATTGAAGCCCAGGGGTCAAAGGACCATGAAATCCTGGAACCGTGGAAGAGAAGCAGTCATTTCTGGTGATGTCACCCCCAAAGAGAAAAGGGGAGAAATTTCCTGGGTTTTTCTCTCCCTTCCTTCCTTCTCCCCCAACACCCTCCCCCAAAGACTAATGTCTGTCTTGACCAAACTTAACTGGAAGTCAATTGGCACGGGAGGCTGGGAGATGTAATTTGCAAGGATCAATCTCCACAGTCCATAAAGACCAGGTGAAGGTGGGAAATGGGTCTGAGATGAAACAGACAAAACTCATTGAAAGGAGGATTTGGAGCGACAGACGATGTGTGGGGACAATTTCAGAAAGGATGGTTAGGAAAGACCTCCCTGAGGAGGTGACATTTGTACAGACACCTGAATGAAGGAAGAGCTTAGGGCATCTGAAGATCTGGAGAAACAGTGTTCCAAGTAGGGGGAAGAGCAAATGCAAAGACTGTGAGAAGGAAACTAGCTCAGCGTGATCAAGGAGCAGTGAGGAAACCAGCGTGGGTGGAGCACACTGAGCAAAGGGTAAAAGGGCAGAAGAGGAGGTCGAGAGAGAGAGGAGAGGCCAGAGCATGCCGGGTCTTCTAGGTTAAAAACTTGGAGTTGGTGCTAAATGTGGAGGGAAACCATGGGAATGTTTGAGTAGTGCAGTGATGTGAACTGATCAACATTTTTGAGAGGTTCCACTTACCTTGACGTTAAAAGTAACCTCAGATGCTGAGCGTGCATGTGTTCCCATGAGTCTCTGCTGTGTTTCTGCCTCCTATCCTTCCCCTATGGTGCAGAATATCCCTCAGGACCCATCTGGGACTTGCAAATCTTGGTACAGCACATTTCCACTCTGGGCATAGTATAATTCTTTACAGAGCAGCACGGTCTTCTCCAACCATTCAGGCGGAAGCAGGCTTGAAGGGATGGTTCCTGAATTATCTATGTTTGCATTGGTACTAGGACTCTCTAGCAGTTGGCATCCAGACTATGAAAAGGTCAGGAATATTCTAAATGAAGAATACCACCCCAATCCCTTGGCACGAAATGTGAGATCATTTTCTTCCATACAGGATTCTAGCTATGAGGATTCACTGTTCTCTACAGAAAGTTAATTGAAGTAAAAAATGAAGAAGTTTCCCATGTCACAAAATATCGTTATCCTCATGATTTTCTCCAACATTTAATACTTTGTAAAAACCAGCCTTAGCACCATACAAAAACAAGCAATGGGTCATATTTGACCCATGGGCCTCAGGTTGCCAAACCCTGCTCTGGAGTAAATTCCCCAGTATACAAATCCTCCCCACAAAGCTTCCAGCAGCTTGCTGAAATATGAATGGAAAGCCAGAGATCACTCGCTGGTTGAGGGAAGTCTCTACTGGGAGAGTCAAAAACCAAAATAAAGAAATAGCAGGGAGGGCTTCCCTGGTGGCGCAGTGGTTGGGAATCTTCCTGCTAATGCACGGGACACGGGTTCGAGCCCTGGTCTGGGAGGATCCCACATGCCGCAGAGCAGCTAGGCCCGTGAGCCACAACTGCTGAGCCTGTGCGTCTGGAGCCTGTGCTCCGCAACAAGAGAGGCCGCGACAGTGAGAGGCCCGCGCACCGCGATGAAGAGTGGCCCCTGCTTGCCGCAACTAGAGAAAGCCCTCACACAGAAACAAAGACCCAACACAGCAAAAATAAATAAATTAAAAAAAAATAGAAATAGCAGGCAGTAAAGCCAATGCAGGGAGCAAGAAGAAACCCACACAAAGGCACACTGGTCCTAAAAGGGACTCATGGCATAAAAGAGGGGAGTGTCATGTACAAAGTATGCAGAGCCAGAATACCATTGGATTACTCAAGGTTAATTCTGGAAGCTAGAAAGCAACAGAGTAATTACTTGAAATTTTGAGCAAAAATAATTTCCAACCTAGTATTAATTCTCTCAATCAAGTATGAAGATAGAACAAAATCATTTAATCATTTTAATGTCTTAGGAAACAGAGGATCTAATACAAAAAGAGAAGCAATAGAAATCTTCAGGATAACGGCAGAATAAAACCCCTGGCAGGATAACGGCAGAATAAAACCCCTGGCAACCTTCTATGTAGCAGGCCTTGAAACTCACCAGACCATATTGGAACATAAGCATGTATTAGTACTGGGGTCTCCACTTTTTGCAAAGAATGAGGGTTGGATTAGTGATATGTATATAGCCAACTAAGCCAACAAAACCCAAACAATTATTAACAAGATAAACGAGTCAAACTGGAAAGGAAATATAATAATAGTAGGCCACATGACTCAGCTGTGACTAAAAATCACATTCAGAGCAATATAAACACTGAATTTTGATCTAACTTGAAATTATGATATCATTCTATTCGGAAGATGGGGTGGGGCAGAGAAGAATTTAAGACGACTTAAATTCTCGTCTTCAACAGTAAACAGAAAGTCAGAAAATAACGTCTAAAACAGAAAAATCCAGTAAAAGTAGTATAAACTTGCAGTTTAGAAATATAGAGGAAATATAGAGAAATGAGAGAGGCCAACTAAAGGGGTTGAAGATAGTTACTGCTGGGACTGAGAATGAAGGGTAGGTAGGACACAGCTCTGTTATTTCTGGGTAGTTATGGTAAGAATTGTAGAATTATGACTTCTTAAACTATGCACATGGAAAACTCTGATGAAAATAAAAGTTCACATGTGTAAAAGATCATGTTGGCTGCTCTGTACAGAATTGATTGGAAGGAGTGTGTGAAAGCAGGAGGGCTGGTTAGGGGTTCTGTCTGGGCAGAAGATGGCAGCAGTGGAGGTAAGATTTGACAGACTTACAGTATTCTTCAGGGGCTGACACAACCACATTTAGTAATGCGTTGGCTACAAAGGCAAAAGAAACAGAGTTGTCCAAGACAAGTCCCAAGGTGCTGGCACGAGCAACACATGGCGGTACCATTTAATAAGTGAAATGTGTTCAAGTTGCGGATCATCTGAAACTTTGAGCTCGGATATGAGAAAATAACTTTCCAACACGGTGTTTTAATGGTGACCAGCTTCTCTGATTTTCAGAGGATTTTTTCCCTCATGTATGAATCTGCTTCTGGAAAACTCCTCCTGTGAGATGAAACTTCCCAAGGAGCAAGGTGAATCCCTTTGTCATTACTCAGAGACAACTGCATAAATGATATACCCTAGGGTTGTAGGCGTTCCACCTACACAATGCTGTCAACCTGCCTTCCACTTTCCACCAGCCCCCCTATTCACAAACTGTAAGGTAAAAGCCTTAATGAGTGGCACTGATTTCTGAAAATATATTATTTTTTTTTACTGAGCAGGTTGTCCCTGTTTTCATTTTGTTCAGCAGATTATTTTAGAGCAAACCTTCTATTAAAAACCTAATAAACTGATTGGAAACATTTAAACGTACTCCAAACCAAGCTGGAATCCCATACTCCCTAAAGTATTTGCATGGAGAAGAGCAGAATCTGTGGCAAATATTCATCTTAAGCAACCTGCTCAGAATTCCTTCTGGGGGGGGGTGTGCATTTTGCATTCCTCAAATGCTCTCTGTTTACTCCCGAATCACATCAAAGTAACCAGATGCTGAGTCCCAAAACCCAGTGAAGAACAAAGGACATAGATTTAGATCAGTCTAGGAAAGGAAACCAAGGCGAAGAAGCTCCTTAGCCAGAAATCTTATGTAGAAAAACAGCCACATGAGAAAAAAAGAGCAAAGCAATTCAAAGCATCAAGTTGATGCCTTCCCAAAGGCAGCATGCACCTCCACACACGAGTTGCATCACTCCTGAGCAGGAATTGAGAGAAAAAGAGGTGGCACTGAGGTCAGAGTTGAGTTTTTTGTCAAGCTTTACTTTGTTTTGCTGACATGAGGGCTGTGTAGCTACTCTGGCTCCCACATGAAGGAATGCAGAGCCAATCCGCAAGCTGCATGGACAACATATGTCAGCAGCTTAACAGGTACCAGCCTGCCAGGTTTTTATTACTTCTTACACAAACAATTCTAAATACCGCAACTCTGGAGAAGTGATAAGCCCCAGTAGGTTAGGTTGGTTAGCATTCCTTTCCTTGCTTTCCTGAAAGCCTTTTCCACCAGCGCTTTGGCTTTCTGGGCTGGGCTCTGTATCAAGTCCCCCAACAAACAAAGATTCTTTCTTGCTCTACAATTAACTAGACAGTGTCTTTTTGTTAGGTGCTTCTCCATAGGTGTATTTTTATCTGAATTATCCAGTGAATTTTAGCACCTGGATAGACTTTATGTCTTCCTAAATCTACCAGATCAACGGTTTTTTCTAAATTTACCAGACACGTAGTTAAGCAATTCACCTTATCTTGTCTAGTTTCATCATTGTATCGGTGGGTTATTGTTCCTAATTGGCATACATCTTAGCCAAGAATGGGAAAAGGGAAAAGGAGTGTGATAGGCACAACTTGCTACACACACACACACACACACACACACACACACACACACATATTCACATGCACATCCACAATACTTGCTGAAGCAAGTGAGACTCTTGTATTATAACGGTATTTTATTTTATTTTTTTTTATTGAAATATAGTTGATTTACATATTGTGTTAGTTTCAGGTGTACAGCAAACTGATTCAGTTATATATACACTATGTATATATATATTCTTTTTCAGATTCTTTTCCCTAATAGGTTATTACAAAAGTAGTGGTATTTTAAAGATGACTTTTCATTGAAAATGAGTCATTTTTATCAGCAGTCAAACAGCATAATTAATTTAGAATACTTTGATGATTAGCTTCAGAAATAATAACAGTGTTAAATTAAGAGGACTAGATAGTGTTAACTGAGGTCAAAATAGGCATTCAAAGGCCTGGGGTAATATGGGAGGACACATTTAAACTTATTCTGCTAAAGGATATTTGGGAATATCTTGGTAATTGACTAACTTTTGGTGTCACTTAGAAATTGGCTCAGTTTTTCCTTTTATCAAATGGCAAGAAGTCTTCCTACCAGCCTGATGGGACAGTGATAAAGATTTATGTACAGGAAGCTAATGAATTCCTTTTAATACCAATTATAAACTTCAAAATAAAGATGGGTATTATAACCTATGGAGCTAATTCTGCTAGGGCAAAGGTTATGTAGGTAATAGAAGACAGTATCCAAAACCACTAAATACACAAGTTTATTCAGAATACACATATATTTAATAATCATTGCTCAGATTATTAACTTCATCTTTTAGGTTGGTGCTTCCCCCAAATTGGCCAAAATCACCCAGGGATTTTTATTTTTATTTTTTTAAACAGCACTGATCTTTTTTTTTAATTTATTTATTTTATTTTTGGCTGCGTTGGGTCTTTGTTGCTGTGCATAGGCTTTCTCTAGCTGCGGTGAGCGGGGGCTACTCTTTGTTGTGGAGCACGGGTTCTAGGGCTTGCGGGCCTCAGTAGTTGTGGAGCTCAGGCTCAGTAGTTGTGGCGCACGGGCCCAGCTGTTCCGAGGCATGTGGGATCCTCCCTGACCAGGGCTCAAACCCGTGTCCCCTGCACTGGCAGGCAGACCCCCAACCACTGCGCCACCAGGGAAACCCACCCAGGGATTTTTAAAAACCACCGATTCAAAAAAAAAAAAAAAAAAAAACCACTGATTCCCTGACCTTATTCCAGATGGCAATGTCCAGTAGTGAAGTCTGGGCGTGTATTTTTAAAATGAGTCTCACTGTGTCTGAGCCAGGTTTGGAATCACTGACTTAAGAAGGCCAAGATAGCTGGCTCATAACTTGTTGTGTCTGGTTACTTTGCCTGTCTTAAAAACCAATATACCTGTCATCTGGTGACCAGTAATGGATATGGTTGATTCAGTCAATTATTCATGCAAAAATTTCCTAAAACTGAATCTTGGAAAGACCCATTAATGGTTCCCATCACTGAAACACTGCAGTAAACACTACTCTCTTGATCTCTTTTTTCAGGCTCAGTCTGCTAAATTTAATTTACTGTCAGAACATAAGGAGACTGGGCAAATTGTACAAAAATCCACTGGATAATTTAATGTAGCCTTGTTAATAATTTTGTGGCTGGATAATAGTTTGATAGAGTATTTTATAAACCTTTCCAATTTATATTTTCCACTTTTTCCTTCCCCAATCTACCTGCATCAGGCTCTCTTCCATTGTTTGTGGTTTCATTGCCAAAGGAGGGATAGGGGTTTGGGGGGTGCACACAGAGAAAGACTCCATCTCTGATGTTTTTCCAAAGCTTAATCCCTTAGGGTAATTTATAAGACTTGAGGAAAAGGTAAAGGGGACACAATTTTGAAAGAAGAAACAGAGTAGTCTAGAAGAGCAGGCAGGAGAAGGGAGCTACCTTCCAAAATATTAAAAATCTCTCAGGGCTAGAAGAGGAAGTGAGGAAGTCTTACTCCTCTGGGCAGTGCCCCTAGGGTGAGTCAGAGCTGCAATGGTAGCCACTTGATGTACCAGGTAAAGAGATCAGAGGTCCCTGCCTCCTGAACAGTACCTGAACCCCAAGCATGGTATACAAACCGCAGGGACCACCAGGCCTTGGGAGTCAACAGGGAGAGTGGCCTGCTCAGCATTTATCTATGTGTCCAGAGGACCAGAAGCCAGATGCCCTGCCATCCACATCAGCACCTTGCCTGGTATAAAGCCCTGTATCCATTCCTAACAAAGTACTACATACCATGTGACTTGGATCAGACCTTTATTGTCTTACAGCCCTGGAGGCTAGAAGTCCAAAATCAAGGTGTTGGTGGGGTCATGCTCCCTCTGAAACCTATAGGAATCACTCCCTGCTTCTTCTTACTTCCGGTGGCACTGGCAATCCTTGGTGTTCCTTGGTTTGTAAACTGCATCATTCCAATCTCTGCCTCCATCATCACATGGCTGTCTTCTCCCTGTGTGTCTTTGTCCTCTTCTCAAAAGGACACCAGTCATATTGAATTAATGGCCCATCTGACTCCAATATAACTTCATCTTAACTAATTATATCTACAATAACCCTATTTCCAAGTAAGTTCACATTTTGAGGTACCGCAGGTTAGGACTTCAACATATCTCTTGGGGAGAAACAGTTTAATCCATAACAGGCTCCAACACCTCAACTGAAGCCCAGAGTGAGCAGGAACCCCAAGAATTCTCGAGGTGAAATTTTCCACTAACTGGTGGGATCAGGACTTCGATATCCAAGTAAACCAATCGAAAGAAAGTTAAAAGAAGAGGAAAAATATGTCTGGCGTACTTAAGTTTGTAGACTGAAAATCATGTGCACTATAATTTTCATTCAAATGTTTAATATGTATATAAAGTACTTAATATTTTAACAACCTGTCATGTATAATAGATCTGGTGCTTCTCTACAACAGCTCCCTAGCCCCACCCGCAGTTTTTCTGTTTAGCACAGTGAAAGTATCTGTCAAATATGAAATAAATAGATAAATAAGTGTATCATGGAAGATTCCAACAGAAAACATACAATTTCATACAATATCAAAACATACAATATCAGAAACCTGATATTTTCCTGTGAAGATATCAAAACTACTTATAATAAAGTCACTTTCTACTTTCTGAACCTGATGTTACTTTAAAAACAATGTCAAAGAAACTTAGCTTCATTGAGATCTTCTTATAATTTTCATAGTTACTTTTCCCATAGTTTATTTGATTTTTTTTTCCTCATACAAAACATAGATCACTGGGGAGTTGCAATCTCTCTAAAAATTCTAACTGCAGGTACAACATTTAAAGCTCATTTGATTAAAATCATTCCTTAGAACAGTGACTTTTTGAAAAGGTTAATTTTCTTCTAATGTAGTCAGATTTTAAAATCAGAATGCTAGTGCTCCAGTAGCTATATTTATTTCAGAAATATCAACCAAATATTCAGATGCTTATAACCAATGAAGAAAATAGTAGTTACAGAACCCATGTCACTCTTAAATTGTAGCAAAAAGAAGACCCAACATATTACACAGAAACGTTTTTAAAAGAAAGGAATTTGATTTAACTGACATAACATATTTAGTGACCTTGTTTCATGGATAAAAATAGGCAAACTTTCCCCCTGAGTCCTTCTCATCTTTTTGAGGAAGAAACATAGGATAAAGTCAGATGTTTGCATTGTTGGGTTTGAGCTCCTCTACAGGGGGCATTTAAAGCTTTTTCAGACCCCTTGAATTCAGAATAAAAGATTTATTTAAAAAAGAATATTCTGCGTGTGTGTGTGTGTGTGTGTGTGTGTGTTCAGCAAAAAAAAAAAAAAAAAAGTTTGAGCTAACCTCAATCCAAGAGACACAACCCCCTGATCTCTTGCCATGAAGGAGTAATCACCTTTGATGTTACTCTAAAGGATTTCCAGCTGTTCAAAAGCAATTCAAGGCCATTAAACTCATTTTAAAAATTAAATACTTGTTTTTGAAATCATAAACATAGATGGAAACTACAACCCACAAATAGATATAAGTTTAATTTTTAATATCCACTCAATTCATACTTACCCTACCACTATCTTCCACATATTTTAGTATCATTATGTTAGGACTTGAAATACTTTAGAATCACAGAAAAGCAAGTTTGAGGAAGTCATTTATTCTATTCCTCTTTCTTCAGACTTCAGTCTCCTTAAATTATCCTTAGATATTAAGGTTTTCTAAACCATTGGTATATGTGTTTCCTTCTGAGGGTGCAGGGTTTTGGGGGAACCAGGACAGGACATTTTAGAAGTCCTAGAAAATCCTCTCATTCTCAAATGTCGACTAGACAGAGAGATAAAAAGAAAGGAGCCCACAAAATTTGACCTTATTCTTGACAGAACACTGGAAGGAATGCCAGTGCCCCAGCCCTGACCTAATTCCATTTGGTTTAAAGAAATGGAAAAGATTGAAAGAGGAAATACTTAGTGCTCACAGGGGGGAAAAACAAACAAACAAACAAAACAGTATGCTGCTAAATCAGAACAGAGTTCCACAAGAACTAAATTATTATATTAGTTTGGTGACCAAGGCAATCCCCTTCAGCAAAGTAAAGAGACTCTAGAACCAAGCTTGAAAACTCTTATTTGCTCCAGTCTTACCCTGGTCATGACTATGGACTTGATTAAATGCCTGAGTTATAGACCAAAAAACCCTAAAGATGCTATAAGTATAAAAAAGGTGGTTGTGGCTAGTATACTATTCTTACAGTGAAGATAAGTTAAGAATTATGTGTATTTAGACTACCTTAATTTTTATCCAAACCTTCCTCAAACCTTTTTGAAATAAAAACTTTGGGAGGGGAGCATGATTAGATTAAAATTTTGAAAGAAAGACTGTGAGGGCAGATTCGGAAATGAACTTAAAATTATCCATATATCTATTTAATAAATATGTTAGACGTTAATGGCTTCTAGATACTATGCTAGGTGTTGGGCATACAAAGATGAAACCTGTCTTCAGAGAACTTAATTTAGTAGAATTTGGCAATAAAATGAAATGAAGTACTGATACCTACTACAATATGAATAAACATTGAAAACATACTAAGTGAAAGAAATCAATCACAAGAAAAACACACATTGTATAATTCCATTTATATGAAATGTCCAGAATAGATAAATATATACAGATACAAATTAGATTAGTGGTTGTAGGGACAGGGGGGAATGGAAAATGGGGAAATTCTGCTAATGGATAGAGGGTTTTATTTGGGGGTGATAGAATAGATTACAGCAATGGTTGCACAACTCTATGAAGATACTAAAAAACAGAATTGTACACTGAAATAGGTGAATTTTATGGTATTTAAATTGTCTCAATAAATGTTTTAAAAAATCAGACACAGATACATTCTTAAAACAGCATAAATAGCATAATTAACTATATGCTAAAAGTGATGAGAAAAATAATAGGATGTACTGAGAAAGGGGTAATTAATTTCAAACATAAGGCAGGAATAGGAAACATGTGAGATTGATAGCCACTAAATAATCAGTACATGTCATATAAGGACACTTCCCTGTGATTTATTCAAGAATAAACTCTACACAATGATATAATTCAGTATTTCAGAACTAATATGAAGTTAAAGATTCCCAGATAAAGATGGAAAACTGAACCCATGCAATTATCTCCAGCCACCACTAAAACTAAAATATGTTTTAAAAGTTAAGAAGTCACAAAGTTGAAGAAAAGACAAGAAGTGTTAACAATGGAGGAATGATGTCAACAAATTGTTGAACTTAACAGTAGCAACATTGAAAAATGGAGGACAATGAAGCAATGCTTTCAAAATTCTGAGGAATAGTGATTTCTAAATTAGAGTTCTATACCCAGCCAAGCTATCACTCAAGCTTGAAACTAGAAAAAGACATCTCAAAAATTGATTCTCACCATTCCTCTTCAGGAAGCTAATAAAGGATGTCCTTAAAAAAAAAAAGAGTAAAACAAGAAAGAGGAAAACATGAGATCCAACCTAAGAGAAAGATCAAGAGATTTCCATGATGCTAGCTGTTCAGGAAACTAAGAGAACAGCCAGTCCAGATAGGAACATGAAATTCAGGATTCCAAGAGAGAGTTACTGAGAGTGGAGTATGGTCAGGATTGAAACTGACAGATTATTTAATGTGTTTGACCACAGCAGAAAGGATTTTATAGTTTTTTAAACTAGAGATAGAAACAAAGATGATTTTAAAATGACAAAGTGAGACAATTATTAATTGTAAGAAAAACAGAAAGTCGTAAAGAGATTATAATCATAATACTGTTAGTAAATGGGGAACAATGCTTATATAAATATAGTAATATCAACTTGAATATTTACTTTGCCAAAAATTATAATTATTTTAAAAAGAGGAAGGTGAGAAATAACAGAAGTTGGGCATAAAAAGAGAGCTAAATTCTCATCTTGCAATAATTAAAAAGTCAAGTAACGCTATTTATAAATATTGAATTAAGTAGCTCAACAAACACCCACAAGACCTGAATGTGGTTGCCTCTGGGTAACGAAACTCAGGAAGAAGTGGAGCAGCAGACTGCCATTTTCCATCAGAAGTCTTGAAATAATATTTTATATTCCTAACTTTGTAAGTGTATTTCTTTCATAAAAATTAATATTTGAAAAATATATGCTGCACTGAAAATACTGTCAAGTCAGAACATGTATAGTGAAGGGACATATTTTATTCTTCTTGAGGTTCCCAAGCTCAAACAGTGCCTTGAATATTTTAGGAACTCAATCAATACATGTTGTTTAATAATGACCACTCAAATGCTAGTTCAGTGGATTTAGCAATGGATCCCATGGCATATAATCTGAAAGCTAATTTTCTCTCTATAAAGAGGATCTAGAGGTCACAACATGCTATGCAGTCTTTTGTCTTGATACCGAAAAAAAAGGTTGGATAACAACTAGAGGAAAACAGGGCTGATCGTATTTATTGTACAATGCTTGGGAAACTGTAATGCTCAATCCATTAAACAATACCTTCCACTACCAGTCTAATTCAGAGGACCGATAATATGAGCCAAGTATTTCTAGTTTTTTACACTTTTTATGCCCTCTAGGAGTTTGTATCCTGTTTCCAAAACTTTCAAATGATTCTCTTCCTCCTTCAAAATCAGTTGATTTAAGATGTATTTGTTAAGAAGTTTTCAAAGATGGCAAATACATGGGAACCATGTCACCTATCCCCCATCCAAGTCAGGTATTGCCATCTAAAAGATATTCTCAGGTAGTGGAAATGGGCATGGCATTTTCAGGGGACAAGGAAGTTGATTGTCTAAACTGGAGCAGAAGTCTATATCTTAAGTAGTAGGAGATGAAAGTGACCACCAAAGCAGGAACGATGATGCTAAGACTTGGATATCTAGTTGAAGAATTTGAATATGATTCGTTGATAGTGGTAAAATTTTTTGAACCGGGAAACAGCCTAATAAATGATACAGCACACAGCAAAGAGTCTCTGAAATTCTAGCTATGAAAACATTCATTCAATAGATTGAGGAAATGAAGACAAGATGGAAAATAGAGAGATAATTAAGATGGAAGGGAAACAATTTGGTGAATTATTAGATGGAAAGATTAAGGAGAAGACAGTTTCGTAGATAATGAGTAACAATCATAATAAACTTTTTTAGCATTTATTAGGTTGCCAGGGTGTTGTGCTAAGGTCTTTCCATATATTATTCATTAAATTCACTGAGGTAGACTTCACCATCGTTGCCCCATTCTCTAGTTGAGACAATATAAAGTAACTTGCACAGAGTCCCTCAACAAATAAGTTTAGATCCAAGATTTAAACCCAGTTCAATCCATCTGTTTCCTGGAATGGAGAACTTGGGAGGGAAGACTGGATATCCAAATGGAAATGACTAGTAGGTAGATTAAAGAATGGAACAAATTTTTTTGTGAGTGGTTAAGGACCCTTGGAGGGATTCACTACCATTTTGATAAAAGTATTAATTTTGAAAATGGATGAGCACAGGGACAAGAACAAAGCCTTGAGTTAACGGCTAGAAGGAGAAAGGGGGCTCACCAAAGGAGAGAAGGAAGAGTTGCAGAGGAGGAGGAAAGAATTCCTTTACAGAGACAGAGCCTCGAACAAATTTTTAAGGCAAGATGATAATCAATAATACCAAATGCTCTAGAGAGATTTGATGGGGTAATAACTGAAGAAAAGGACAAAGGGCTGGTAGAGAAGCACAGAATAAATTATTTCAGTTGTTTGGTAGGAGTGGAAACCAGATTGCAAAGGCTTAATATGAAAATAGGTGATGAAGAAATTAACACAATTAATAAATATGTACTATCTGTTCAGGAATTTGGAAGGTGGCTGTGTTGATGCAGTACTGTGATAAGGTAATGAGGTGAAGTAAAGCTTTATGGTCCAAGGTAAGGAAAAACCTACTTTGTGAGAAGGTAGGAAGGAATAGTTAAAGGCAGAGAATAGGTAGGGTTTTTTTCATGAAGTCAATCTTAACTGTAAAGAATATACCTCCAAACACTGAGAAATCCATTAAATTTATCTCTGCAAATGTGGTAGTCAGCCAACATATCATTCCTTCAAGATAACCCTGGGCCTAAAGCCAAGTAAAGTGAATTCTTAAGATCAGTAAGAAGTGATGTGACTCTGACTCCCTGCTACTCATCTGGAAGAGAGATGCTTGCCAAGAGGGACCTTTTGAACATTCAGAGGAGGTAGCTGATTCTGCCAGCACAGGATCAAGGCCAGGAAGCTCACTCCTGGGATTGGAGCAAGGTCAGTGAGGAAACAAGTGTTAGGGGATAGAGGGGGGGTGGATCAGATGAAACACTCCAGAGGCAGACATTTCACAGACATTTGAGTGGGTGTCCATGTCATCACTTGGCAAATCTCACAACAGAGTCAAGACCCAGGTGGCAGTCTGTCTCCACTGAATAAGCAAGTGATTGCCTTTCCTGACAAACAGCCCTGCTATCAGTGCCCCTTATACTCATTAAACCAGTTGAAACAAAAGGACAAAAGCTTGTAATCAGCCTGAGGTGCCAATAGACGCACAAGCTAGTGTTTTCCAGATACCCAAACCTCCTACACACCCGTGAGGTAAGAGGGGAAACAAATTTGTATTTCTCCTTGGTCAATGCTGGAAGTGAAGGAATTGGGGGAACTCAAAGTCTCATACTCAGGGTTCCCAGTATGACACTAACAAAAGTGAGACAAGAATCCAACGTTCTTGCTTCCCCTGCTAGAAATATTTCTCATTAGCAACGCTAACTCTCTTCTCTCTCTAATGAGTGACACCCCCACCCCCGATGCAACCAATTTGGTTATTTGACATTTATTGTATTTTCAATTGAATCAGACACTACAAATCCAGAGTTAAATCCTTAGGCAGTAAGTATGTCCTTTCTAAGCAGGGTGGGTAAAAATCCTCACCTTTGAATGCCCAGAGCTAACGATTAACTTCCCATCTTTATGTCTACATCAAATCTGCCAAAAAGAAAAATCAAAAACATCCTCTCTGGAACACCAAATTCAAAAGCTGAAAAGCATCTTAAGAATCAATCTCTATGCCCTATTCTTTGGCTGGCAGTTTAAAAACTGAATTTGCATAAATTCATAGCAGTCAGCCGTCTCTTGTTGGTGAGGATAAAAAAGGTCTTTATATGCTGAAGGGGAAAGGGCTGGTCATGCTGCTACAAAGTCATGAAAAATGGTATGAGGGTGTGAGTAATGGAGTGCTTTAACTAGGAGCCCGGGAGTAATTTTTTGGGGGGCGGAGGGAGGCCTGAGCTGAGCGGCATGCAGGATCTTAGTTCCCAGACCAGAAATGGAACCCTTCCCTCCTGCAGTGGAAGTGTGGAGCCCTAACCACTGGACCACCAGCGAATTCCCTGGGGTGGGGGGCGGGTAATTTTAAGCATTGATAAGAGGCTAAAAAATGGTTAAGACTATTATCCACTGGCATATAGAGGGAAAGGGAAAAGAAGGTTGAAGTTCAAATGGGACATTTATCTGGAACTTACTGACCCTGGCCCAGGCTAAGGACCCCTCTGAACTTCTGGTAAGTTTTTTTACTTGCTTCCTTCACCCAGCATAATATATCCCAGGCTGATAGGCACCCATGTAGCCTAATGCTAACATCTGTGCTGATTGGATGATGCCATATCATACCTCATTAAATATTTTAATATCACCCCTGGATATATCCAAAACTGGACTCATCATCTCCTCAAGTCATTTGTAAGAATTGTGTTATGTGGCAAGGAAGATAGGGCCCAAGAATAAGGCAGATTTTTGATTATCAGAATTTAACCATTCAATAATATTTACCAACCACCTCCTGTAGGTCATCACTCTGGATATTGGAAAAGAGTCTACATGTAAGTGAAATTCAGTATATTAACTGCCAAATCCAAATTTAGACAAGGTTCAGAAGAATCCAAAGGAAGGGATGGTCAACTCTACTACCCGGAGGTGTTACACTAGGTACATAGAGGAGATGACCCTCAAGCAGGTCCCTGAGGTAAGATTTTTCCCCAGCCATGTGGAGAGGGACCTTCAGAAGGAAAGCATAGCAAAGATGCTGAGGACAGGGTGGCTAGAGAATGCAAGGTGTTCACACACATTGCATGGCAGCAAGGGTGGCTGAGGGTGTAGCCATGAGACCATGTGGTCGGGGCTGCATAAGCATCTCCAGCAGCTGGCTGGAAGTGGCCCTGGATATTCAAGCAGAGCTGGGCTTGAAGATCAAAATTAGGTGGGGTAGAGAGGAATGCAAGAGCTAAGATCTATGGAGGCATTTAACATCTTGAACCAATGAGGCTTTAAGTCCAAAATGGTCAGGAATTACTAATTCTAAAATCTTCATTTTGGGGGGAAATGTTAAACGTCAGATACCCAAGTAGTAACTGCAATAACATGTGATTATAGAAAGTCAGAAGTTATCTGTGTAAAAGGGGATCAGTCTAAATCAAAAAGCAACTTTGGGTGTAATAAAAATCAAAAGGGAAGAGGACAGGCAGCATCAACATATCTTATCATTTATTTTTCACAAGCAGATCCTCTAAGTTTCCAGAAACAGTGTGGATCACTTCAGAGTTACTATCTTGTTCGTAAACACATAGAAACGCATCACAGTGTAGTCTGACATCCTTTGCAAAAGATATGAACGGCCACTGTCTGTTAATAGTCTGCTTTTAAACTTTATTCCACTCATACGACTGAAGAGACTATAATGTATATAGGCTACATTCAGAGAAACAAACTTCCTCACTGGCCCCCAAAATTTTGTTGCAAACGACACCAGGAATTTGGCACAGAGAGAAAGCAGGGTCAGGCTGCCTGATCAGGGCCGGCAGAGAAAATTCCTACGGCTTCCACTAGACAGAGTCTGTTTCCGAGTGCCGCTGACCACAACTATGCGCTCTGCCTCCTCAGGAAGAGCACAGACAGCAAGTTTACTCTGCTTTGAAGGGCCCAGCCATAACCCCAACAGCTCCCCAGGACCGGAATCCCAGCTGGGATGCTCTGGGTTGCAAGGAACGGAAGAGCCAGCTGATAGTGATGGAAACAAAAAAGGGCATCTATCATTTCACAGAGCGATCAGTCTGGAAGCAGTGGCAGTTCCGCAACTGAAGCAAGAGCTCCACGAAGCCACTGAGACCCCAGCTTCTTTTCGTCTTTCTATTTGTTTTACTCAGACCTTGGGTTTTGTCCTCAGACTTTTTCTCTGGTGATTACAAGATGGCTGCCTCAGTCCCGGTGTATTCTGTCTTCACACAGTCACTCCCAAATGCAGAAGAAAGACAGATTTTCCATGCACCGTTTTTTATCTTAGAGGAAGACCTTTCTCAAAAGCTCCTTGTTGAATGACCTTCAGGTCCCTTAACGTGGGATTTGGGTACCTGCTCAATTCCTAGCTGTAGGCGAGGAAAGCAGTATTGATCATTTTCTTGTCTTTCACTCTTGCCTGTCAAAGTCTGACAGCAAGATAGATGTGGTGGCTGAGCAGGCAGCAGGAGCAGCTGCAGGGGGCAATTGGGTGGACAACCAGCAGTGCCACTGGCGGAAAGTTAACTGCTTTTAATGGCAGCTCCATTTAAACATAAACATTTAAAGTATGTTCCTTTGTACTTACAATAACATCCTTTACCAGCATGCATTGCTATGTTTGCACACTTAGGTAATAAATGAGGGAGGCATAGCTACCTTCCAGATGATGATGATGATGATGATGATGATGTTGATGGTGATGATGATGCTGACTGTAAATGCACAAAATACTGACTGGCATTTGGAAAGTATTAGGCTTAGTGAAATAAGTCAGACAGAGAAAGACAAATACTGTATGATATCACTTATATGTGGAATCTAAAAAATACAACAAACTAGTGAATATAACAAAGAGAAACAGACCCACAAATATAGAGAATAAACTAATGTTTACCATTGTGGGAGAGGGAAGGGGAGAGGGGGAAAAATAGAGGTAGGGGATTAAGAGGTACAAACTACTTTGTATAAAATAGGCTACAAGGATATATTATAGAGCCCAGGGAATATAGCCAATATTTATAATAACTGTGAATGGAATATAATCTTTAAAATTTGTGAATCACCATGTTGTACACCTGAAATATATATAATGTTGTACATCGACTACACCTCAATCAAAACAAAAAAGAAAGTATATTTCTAAGTAATGGTCAATAAAACTGGGAATTTCTGAATGGTTGTCATTGTTTTGGGGTTTGGTATTGGTTTTTTGCCTTAGATATCAATTCCTTCAGGATCTTATCCAGATATTTAAACCCTATGACTCAATGTCCCCATCTGTTAAAAATGGGTAACATTTGAAGACAGTAAATATATAAAATTTTTTAATGAATTCTTTTCTGATAATTATTTCTAAACTTGGGTAAAGAAGAATTGATTATGTCAATGATTGGGCAGAGTTTGCCTGAGGGTTGGCTTGGGAGGGCCCCAGTTGGTCTTGGGAGAAAGGATATAATAATCAACACACCATTTCACTGGGCTCTGTCAATATTTGTTAGATTTCCCAAAGCTACAGTACTGCCTATTAACAGTGCCTTTACACAAAAAAGCTAATCAACATTTTCAACAGGAAGACTGTGCTGGCATCCATAACCCACTTTTAAGATGAAAGATAAGCTTATAAGATAATTTGATAACCTGTTTTAGGAATTTTGAAGCTACTCCGAATTATTTAATTGATAAATAGACCCATACAAGTAAATGGCCGTGAGGACATGTGACTTGACAGTCTGAAAAGCTTCCTCCCTATCCTCTATCTTACCCCAACTCACTCACAAATACTACTCCCTCTTCACAGGTGTTTAAAATTATCAGTGAACTCTTCCTCCTATGCGTGGAGGTGGTAGAAAGAGGGAAACTAAAAACTGCAGGAAATGGTCAAAATGCAAATTTTGTACGTGGGAAAATTATGAATAGCTATAGTTTTCTGTTATCACAATAGCCAAAAACAAGCCTTTGAGTGAATAAGACTGGGTTGGGGAGGGAAAGGGGGGCAGCACAGCTGGGGAAAGGGGGATGAGGGGTAAATGCTGAAAGTGAGGGAGAGGTTAGGTGAATGGGACAGGCAAGCTCAAGTGAGGAAAGAAGGTACCAGGAGGGTAACGACAATCGTGGTGATGCTAACTTTAATTAGACACTGACAATGGCAGGTGCTATGGTAGTGATTTTCATGCATTGTTTCTGATCTCCATCATAACTTCAGGCAGATAGGATAAGGAAGCTCAGGGAGGTTAGGTGACTTGCCTGGCATCTAAAGCCAGCCATTGATGATCTCTGGATAGACTCCTGGGCTTTGGAATTAGAGAGACCCAAGTTCAAATCCTCTGTCTGTTTCTTACTAGATGTATAACTTGGTCAAGTAAGTTCCCTCTCTGTGTTTCTCTTTCCTCCTCTGGAAAATGGGGATAAGAAGATTTATTTAGTTTCTAGGATATTGTGAGATTGCAATATTATATATATAACTAGAGGTGTTTATCTTTGCCTAGTATGTAATATGTGTTAAATAGTAGTAGTATATGCTATTATTACTATTTGCACTAAGAAGGATGTCACCAAAACCAAAGCAACTTCTTCACAATTTTCCCCATATTTGCCCTGTTTCAGTGAGTCTATTTGGAATAGTGTACAGTGAGAAGTGCAAAACATGTGTATGATCGGGTCCTCACCCTCATTCAGCATTCACTCCTGCAATGGATGGTCATTCACTAAGAGAACCAGTCAACTTAATCTTTCTTGAAACAAAAAGCGTCCACCATTAAGCAAACACAAAAAGTGAAAAGCAAAGCCCACTAACAGCCCCTGCCTTGAGGAAGCATTTGCAGCCATGCGATAAATGCACATGAGAGGCGTGTTCTGCATGAGTAAAGTGTTATGGGAACAGAGAAGAGGAAACACCAGACACTCTAGTGAAGTCAGGGAAGACTTCACAGAGTTGCTGCTCACTCCTCCATGCCTTCTACGGTGATTTATTTCTCATGTTAAAGCACAATTTTTAAAAGTTTAGACAACACTCCAACTGCATAATGAATATGTGTCAAAGATTGTATTTAACTCATTCATTAATGAAGGAACCAGTTCATACATTCATAGGTGTTAAACCTGGTTCAAATAAGAATTGGAAGAGTAAGTGCTTATAGGCAATTTAATCAATAAAGGAATCTTAGGAAAGACTTGGTTACATACAAAACTGGCTCATGTCACTACTGGGTAATAATCTATAAGCTTTGGAATTATCTTTTGTTGCTGGGTGAAAATTATTTACATCTCTACCACACTTCCATGAGTGGTAGAAGGGAGAATTCCCTACTTTCCTAGCCTTACCACTTTCTGAAGAGCAGAAAGCAAAGGGTTAATTTCAATCATTCCATATTCTTTGGACTTTCCTTTAACAGTATTTTTTAATTAAATAAAATACGTTTAGAGAAATTAAGAATTATCCAGAGTCATATTTCTGATTATATAGCATCGGTTCTTGGGATGTTTATAGCGTTCACTGAAGGAAGAAACAAATTATTGATGCTTCACAAGCAGCAAGGTGTGTTGGAAAGGAGCTTGGCCTGGGACAAGTAAGGAAGCTGAATCTACCCAAGCTCTGCCACTAAATGGCTGGGTGACCTTTTGAAGGTCATTTCCCCTCTCTGAGCCTCAACCTCCTCATCTGAAAATGAGCAGGTTCACTAGATAGCAACTAAGGGAGCAGGTCTCAAACTTCAGTGAGCATCAGTATCACTGGGGGAAGCTTGGTAAAATGAATAAATAAAAATGCAGTTTCCCAGGCCCCACACCCAGAGATTCTGGATCAAAATCTAAAACTCAGATGATTCCAGGATTCTGCTGTGTTAGTGTGGTTTTATTTTACAGCACCCCAGGTGATGCTTAGAGGTCTCTTCCAGCTTTAACCGTCCATCCCTAGGTGCTCGGAGCCCAGAAGCCTCAGCTCAGCCGCCTGCTGGTTCTCTTGTCATGGGTGTCCATGGGGATTTCATTTGTTACCTGTTTCCTTTGTTCCCTATTTCCTTTCAGGAAAGGATTAACAAACCGGCATTGGTACAGCTCCTGAAAATAATGTCCTGTTATCGCAGAGGACTTTTCTGAAAGGCTTTTAGGTTGTATACTGTTGAGCTCCAAGTTATTGTTTTACTTACATAAGACTTCTGAGTGGTAAATTGGTATATATGTTATTACAATGTACTATTTTCTCAGCTAATATTATGGAAGGGGTTTTTTTTGAAATCTAATGCATTTCAAATCTGAGCATTTACAATTTTCTGAGAGCTAAAATTATAAACTGTCTTGAGTGGGTTTGCCTTTCATCTTCGGTTATATTTTTAAATTGATTCTTCTAATATAGCCATTCAGGTCATTTAAGTGTGTATTAGCAACATAAAAACATTAGTCTTAGACACAAATAAGCTTATATTTGTGGCCTAGAGTAAAACAAGTTTATTCATGTCATTTTGTGTTTCTGTTAAGAAGCTAACAATGACTTTCAGAGGACTTAACACAAGTAGAAACAAGATTTAAATTGCCCAAGAGATCAAGGAACCTCAGATTTTGTACCTTATATACACTAAGAACTTTCTTTATGATCAAAGAAAAGAGGAGAAAATTAATATCCCACTGTGTTAGCAGAGTATGTGTCAACACACACACACACACACACACACACACACACACACACCAAAAAAAAAAAAATTAGGGGAAAAAATAAGCTAATGATGCAAACTCAACGGATGTTTAAAACTTGCAAAAGCTTATTATTTTTCAAGGTGGAATTTGGGCTTTCTCTTACAGTCTAATACCTCCTGTTATGGCTGAAACAAGTGTACTTGGAATATCAAAGTAATAAAACAAGTAAATTAGCTCTTCATCTCCTAGGGAAGACTCAATTTCCCTAGATTTAGATGGATGGAAGGCAAACAGATAATCTACGTTAAGAAGTGAGTTATCTACCTATCTTCCATCCACCCTATGGTGGATCATTTCAACCAACTCCGAGGCTGCTTTGAGGAAATGTCCCCATCCACCACAACTCAAGGACCTCTCTATCTACTGTCACATAGTTCTAGCTAACAGTGAGCAAGATAACTTGCTTCAAGTAGAGCCCTCATCTCACCCAGAAAGCCTCTGTCTCAAATCTTTTCTTTCATATAACACCAATCTTCCATTTATCTGGAATTCTCTCTTACCTGCCTCACGCTGACATTATCCTCTTATACCTGTGCATGCACAGGATCTGTGGGTAAAGAAAGAAAAGCTTTCCTACCTATCTTCCCTTGTTCTCTTTACTGGAAAAAATTCTCTTAAGTCAATTGAAATAATTGCCCTTTAGTTGAAGGACATTCAACAATTTATCTAGGGAGACCTTCAAGATGGCGGAGGAGTAAGACATGGAGATCACCTTCCTCCCCACAAATACATCAAAAATACATCTACATGTGGAACAACTCCTACAGAACACCTACTGAATGCTGGCAGAAGACCTCAGACTTCCCAAAAGGCAAGAAACTCCCCACATACCTGGGTAAGGCAAAAGAAAAAAGAAAAAACAGAGACAAAAGAATAGGAATGGGACCTGCACCACCAGGAGGGAGCTGTGAAGGAGGAAAAGTTTCCACACACTAAGAAGCCCCTTCACTGGTGGAGATGGTGTGTGGGCGGGAGGGAAGCTTTGGAGCCACAGAGGAGAGCACAGCAACAGGGGTGCAGAGGGCAAAGCAGAGAGATTCCCGCACAGAGGATCAGTGCCGACCAGCACTCACCAGCCCGAGAGGCTTGTCTGCTCACCTGCCAGGGCGGGTGGGGGCTGGGAGCTGAAGCTCTGGCTTCAGAGGTCAGATCCCAGGGAGAGGACGGGGTTGGCTGCATGAACACAGCCTTAAGGGGGGCTAGTGTGCCACAGGTAGCTGTGAGGGACTCCAGGGAAAAGTCTGGAACCGCCTAAGAGGCAAGAGACCATTGTTTCCGGGTGAGAAAGGAGAGGAGATTCCTTCCCTGTCTGCCCACGGAAGGCAGAGCACCACATAAAAGAGCTCCAGAGACTGGCATGAGCCATGCCTATCAGCTCGGACACCAGAGACGGGCGTGAAAAGCTAAGGCTGCTGCTGCAGTCACCAAGAATCCTGTGTGCAAGCACAGGTCACTATCCACATCCCCCCTCCCGGGAGCCTGTGCAGCCTGCCACTGCCAGGGTCCCCTGATCCAGGGACAGCTTCCCAGGGAGAACACATGGTGCGCCTCAGGCTGTTGCAACGTCATGCTGGCCTCTGCCGCCGCAGGCCTGGCCTGCATTCCATTTATAACTACCATACCCCTCCCTCCCGCTGGCCTGAGTGAGCCAGAGCCCCCTAATCAGCCGCTGCTTTAACTCCGTCCTGTCTGGGCAGGAACAGAAGCCTGAGGGCAACCTACACGCAGAGGCGTGGCCAAAACCAAAGCTGAACCCCAGGAGCTGTGCGAACAAAGAAGAGCAAGGGAAATCTCTCCCAGCAGCCTCAGGAGCAGTGGATTAAATCCCCACAATCAACTTGAGGTACTCTGCATCTGTGGAATACCTGAATAGACAACGAATCAACCCAAAATTGAGGCGGTAGACTATGTGAGCAACTGTAGACTTGGGGTTTGCTGTCTGCGACTGACTTGTTCTGATTTTTATGTTTATCTTAATATAGTTTTTAGCGTTTGTTATCATTGGTGGATTTGTTTATTGGTTTGGTTGCTCTCCTCTTTTTTTTATTTTAATATTTTTTGTTATTTTATTTTAATTATTTTATTTTTCTTTCTTTTTTTCTTCCTTTTCTCCTGAGCCATGTGGCTGACAGGGTATTGGTGCTCCAGCCTGGTGTCAGGCCTGACCCTCTGAGGTGGGAGAGCTGAATTCAGGACATTGGAACACCAGAGACCTCCCAGCCCCATGTAATATCAATCAGCAAGAGCTCTCCCAGAGATCTCTGTCTCAACACTAAGACCCAGCTCCACCCAATGGCCAGCAAGATCTAGAGCAGGACGCCCAATGCCAAACAACTAGCAAGACAGGAACACAACGCCACCCATTAACAGTGAGGCTGTCTAAAATCAGACTAAGTTCACAGACACCCCAAAACACACCACCAGACACGGTTCTGCCCACTAGAAAGACAAGATCCAGCCCCACCCACCAGAACATAGGCAACAGTCCCCTTTACCAGGAAGCCTACACAACCCACTGAACCAACCTTACCCACTGGGGCCAGATATCAAAAACAACAGGAACTATGAACCTACACCCTGTGAAAAGGAGACCCCCAAACACAGTAAGTTAAGCAAAATGAGAAGACATAGGAGTACACAGCAGATGAAGTAGCAAGGTAAAAACCTACCAGACCAAAAAAATGAAGAGGAAAAAGGCAGTCTACCTAAAAAAGAATTCAGAGTAATGATAGTAAAGATGATCCAACATCTTGGAAATAGAATGGAGAAAATACAAGAAGCATTTAACAAGCACCTAGAAGAACTAAACAGCAAACAAACTATGATGAACAACATAATAGATGAAATTAAAAATTCTAAGTGACCTGGAAGATAAAATAGTGGAAATAGCTATTGCAGAGCAGAATAAAGAAAAAAGAATGAAAAGAATTGTGGACAATCTCAGAGACTTCTGGGATAACACTAAACACACCAACATTTGAATTATAGGGGTCCCAGAGGAAGAAGAGAAAAAGAAATTTTCTGAGAAAATATTTGAAGAGATTATAGTTGAAAACTTCCCTAACATGGGAAAGGAAATAGTCAATCAAGTCCAGGAAGCATAGAGAGTCCCATACAACATAAATCTAAGGTGAAACACAGCAAGACACATATTAATCAAACTATCAAAAATTAAATACAAAGAAAAAATATTAAAAACAGCAAGGGAAAAACAACAAATAACATACAAGGGTATCTCCATAAGGTTAACAGCTGATATTTCAGCAGAAACTCTGCAAGCCAGAAGGGAGTGGCAGGACATACTTAAATTGATGAAAGGGGAAAACCTACAGCCAAGATTACTCTACCAGCAAGGATCTCATTCAGATTTGACAGAGAAATTTAAAACTTTACAAACAAGCAAAAGTTAAGAGAATTCAGCACCACCAAACCAGCTTTACAACAAATGCTAAAGGAACTTCTCTAGACAGGAAACACAAGAGAAGGAAAAGACCTACAATAACAAACCCAAAACAATTAAGAAAATGGTAATAGGAATATACATATCGATAATTACCTTAAATGTAAATGGATTAAACACTCTTACCAAAAGACAAAGATTGGCTGAATGGATACAAAAACAAGACCTGTATATATGCTGCCTACAGGAGACCCACTTCAGACCTAGGGACACATACAGACTGGAAGTGAGGAGATGGAAAAAGATATTCCACACAGATGGAACTCCAAACAAAGCTGGAGTAGCAATTCTCATATCAGACAAAATAGACTTTAAAATAAAGACTGTTACAAGAGACAAAGAAGGACACTATATAATGATCAAGGGATCAATCCAAGAAGAAGATATAACAGTTGTAAATATTTATGCACCCAACGTAGGAGCACCTCAATACATAAGGCAAATGCTAACAGCCATAAAAGGGGAAATCAACAGTAAGACAATCATAATAGGGTACTTTAACACCCCACCTTCACCAATGGAGAGATCATCCAAAATGAAAATAAATAAGTAAACACCAGCTTTAAATGACACATTTAAAGACAAGAGGGACTTAATTGACATTTATAGGACATTCCATCCAAAAACAACAGAATACAATTTCTTATCAAGTGCTCATGAAACATTCTCCAAGATAGATCATATCTTGGGTCACAAATCAAGCCTCGGTAAATTTAAGATAATTGAAATCAAGTACCTCTTCTGACCACAATGCTATAAGACTAGATATCAACTACAGGAAAAAAACTGTAAAAAATACAAACACATGGAGGCTAAACAATACATGACTAAATAACCAAGAGATCACTGAAGAAATCAAAGGGGAAATCAAAACACACCTCGAAACAAATGACAATGAAAACACGATGACCCAAAACCTATAAGATGCAGCAAAAGCAGTTCTAAGAGGGAAGTTTGTAGCAATACAATCCTACCTCAAGAAACAAGAAAAATCTCAAATAAACAACCTAACCTTACACCAAAAGCAATCAGAGAAAGAAGACCAAAAAACAAAAACCCCAAAGTTAGCAGAAAGAAAAAAATCATAAAGATCAGATCAGAAATAAATGAAAAAGAAATGAAGGACACAATAACAAAGATCAAAAAACTAAATGCTGGTTCTTTCAGATGATAACAAAATTGATACACCACTAGCCAGACTCATCAAGAAAAAAGGGATAAGACTCAAATCAACAGAATTAGAAATGAAAAAGGAGAAGTAACAACTGACATTGCAGAAATACAAAGAATCATGAGGGATTACTACAAGCAATTATATGGCAATAAAATGGACAACCTGGAAGAAATGGACAAATTCTTAGAAAAGCCCAACCTTCCAAGATTGAACCAGGAAGAAATACAAAATATAAGCAGACCAATCACAAGCACTGAAATTGAAACTCTGATTAAAAATCTTCCAACAAACAAAAGCCCAGGACCAGATGGCTTCACAGGTGAACTCTATCAAACATTTAGGGAAGAGCTAACACCTATCCTTCTCAAGTTCTTCCAAAATATAGCAGAGAGAGGAACACTCCCAAATTCATTCTATGAAGCCACCATCACCCTGATACCAAAACCAGACAAAGATGTCACAAAAAAAGAAAACTGCAGACCATCACTGATGAACATAGACGCAAAAATCCTCAACAAAATACTAGCAAACAGAATCCAACAGCACATTAAAAGGATCATACACCATGATCAACTGGGATTTATCCCAGGAATGCAAGGATTCTTTAATATACGCAAATCAATCAATGTGATACTCCATATGAAAAAACTGAAGGTTAAAAACCATATGATCATCTCAATAGATACAGAAAGAGCTTTTGACAAAATTCAACACCCATTTATGATAAAAACTCTCCAGAAAGTAGGCACAGAGGGAACTTACCCTCAAGGGGCAGGACAGGAATAAAGACGTAGATGTAGAGAATGAACTTGAGGACATGGGGAGGGGGAAGGGTAAGCTGGGATGAAGTGAGAGACTAGCATTGACATATATACACTACCAAATGTAAAATAGATAGCTCAGAGGGAAGCAGCTACATAGCTCAGGGAGATCAACTCCGTGCTTTGTGACCACCTAGAGGGGTGGGATAGGGAGGGTGGGAGGGAGATGCAAGACAGAGGAGATATGGGGATATATGTATACATATAGCTGATTCACTTTGTTATATAGCAGAAACTAACACAACATTGTAAAGGAATTATACTCCAATAAAGATGTTAAAAAAATTTATCAAAAAAAAATTTATCTAAGAGCTTCCTTGTAGTCTTTTAAAGTAAAGTTTGTGCCAAAATACAAATACCAAAACGTGAACAAATCGTAAGTGTGCAGAGCAAACGCACCCATGTAATTGGCACCAGGTCAAGAAAGAGAACATCATCACTATCCTAGAATCATCCTTGTGTCTGCTTTTAGTCATAACTCAAAGAAAACCACTCGCTTATTTCTAACACCATACATTAATTTTGCTTGTTTCTGAAATTTATACAAATCAATTTGTGTACTGTGTACTCTTCTCTGCCTTCTTTAGCTCAACATTATGTTTGTGAGATTCATTCATGTTGTTTGTGTGGCAATAGTTTTTTCATTTTCAATGCTATATGTCACACCATTTTACAAATACACCACAATGTATTTATCTAGTCTACTTTTTTGAACATTTGGTTTATTTCTAGTTTGGAGCTATTATGAATTGTGTGCTTTGAACAATCTTATACATATTTTTTGGTGAACATATATGTTTTGGTGAACATATATGTGTTTCTCCCATATATATATATATATATATATATATATATATATATATATATATATATATATATATATATATATATATATATATATCTAAGAGTGGGATTGCTGGACCAGCTTTAGTAGATGCTGCCAAATGACTTTCCAATTTACACTCCCACCACCAATTACTTTAAAACCTAATTGGAGTATATAGTATATATCATTACGGTTTTAATTTGCTTATCCCTCAAGTTCAATGAAGTTGAGCATCTTTCTATATATTTATGGAAATTCAGATATCTACCTTTATCAAATGCATGTACAATTCTTTTGTCCATTTTCTTCAGGCTGCCTGCCTGAATTTTTCTTGAAGAACACCTACATTCTTGTAATAAAGCTACTTGGCTTTATGGAACTTTCCAGGTTATATATCACTAGATTTGATTTGCTCTTTTGTTTAGGATTTTTGCTTCTAAATTCATGGAAGAGATTAGCTTATAATTTCTATTATCGTGAACTTTTCAGGTTTTAGTAGCACATTTATACTGGCCTCATAAAACATGTTGGAGAATGCTTTCTTTTTGTCTGTATTCTGGAAGAGTTTATAAAAGAGTGGTATTATTTCTTCCTTAAACGTTTAGGATAATTTATCAGCAAAGTGACCTAGGCCTAGAGTTTTCTTTGTGGAAAGGCTTTTAATAATGGATTTGATTTCTTTAATAAAATTAAAAGGTCCTTGATAACAGATTTAGTTGTTACATTTTTTGAGGAATTTATTGATTTCCTCTAAATTATTGAACTTATGGCATAATATTGTCTATACCATCCTAGCTTTATTTTTTCATATGTGCATGATCTTTAATGATACCTGCTTTTTATTTCTAATATTGATAATTTTTGTCTTCTCATTTTCATGAACAGTCTTGCTAGGGTTTAACAATTTAACCTATTTTTTCAAAGAACCAATTTCTAGCTTTGCTGAAATTGTTCTCTATTGTAAGTTTGTTTTTTATTTGACTGATCACTTGTTTTATCTTTCTTCTATTTTATTTGATTGCTGTTCTTTTTCTAGTTTCTTGAAAGGAAAGCTTAAACTATTCTTTTTCCGTCTTCTTTCCTAATCTGTGACTGTAAGTGCATCATACAAGTTTTGATAAATTGTATATTCCTTATCATTCAGTACACAGTATTTTCTAATTTTTTATATGTGACAACTTAGAAATACATTGTTTAATTCTTAAAAAGTTGGGAATTTTCTAATTAACTGATTTCTAAGTTAATTCCACCATGGTCAGAGAGCATATTCTAGATGACTGAATTTTTCAAATCTATTGAGGCTTGCTTAATGATGTGGCAAATGGACAATTTTGGCAAATGTTTTATTTGCACTTGAAAAAAGTGAGTATTCTGACGTTGTTTGGTGCATTGTTCTATAAATATGAATTAATCCAAGTTGGTTAATTTTATTGTTCAGAACTTCTATAACCTTACTGATTATTTTGTCTATACAATCACCTATTGGGAAAGGTGAGTTATGGATTTGATTGTGGATTTGTCTGTTTCTTCTTTTACTTCAATTTTTGCTTTATACATTTTGAAATTACATTACTAGGTGGCTACAGATTTAGAATTATGATATCTTCTGATGCATTTATCCTTTTACATTATGAATCTATTTCTTTTGAACTGTTTGAACATTTCTTACATTAAAGTCTAGTTTGTCTGAAACTTATACCTTTCTTTTGGTTAGTGTTGATATATCTTTTTCCATCTTTTTAATTTTAACCTTTCTGTGTCCTTATATTTAAGGCATTTGTTTTAAAATTAATATTTAAAAAAATATTGTTGAGTTTGTTTTTTATCATCTGAAATTCTTAAATTTTTTTGATAGCATTTAACCTTTTTTTATTTAATGTAATTATAATAAATTGGGGCTTACAGTTACCATTTTTCTGTTTGGTTTCTATTTGTCCTACCTGTTTTATTCTCCTTTTTCTCTCCTTTCTTGTCTTCTTTTAAAATAATCAAATCTATTTGTTGTTATTTCATTTTTCTCTGTGTTACCTTGTATTTATCCTTTCTTTTAATATTCTTTCAGTGGTAACCCTAGAGATTATAGCATGCATCATTGAGTTAGTACAATAAGATCAAATTATTTATTTTACAACTACCCTTTACAACACTAGTACTTAGAATACTTGAAGTCTATACAGCCCAGCCTCTCTTACCTTTTGCATTGTTATCATGCATTTTACTTTTACATATATTATAAACCTAGTAGATATTAGTATTAATCGTTTTTATAGTCAAGATTTATTTACCTTTACTCATGTATATACCTTTCTGTGTTCTTCATTCTTCCTTGCATTTCTGGTTTTCCTTCCGGAGGCATTTTTTTTTTTTTTTTTTTTTTTAGCTAAAATTTCATTCATAAAAACTCTCTTAATTTTTTAATGGATATCTACTACTAAAAAATTCTCTTTGTTGTGTTTCTCTAAAAATGTATTTATTTCAGCTTATTTTTGAAGAATATTTTTGTTGAACATAGAATCCTAAGTCTGAAGATATATATTTTTCATGACTTTGATGATGTCATTCTGTTGTCTTCTGGCCTCCATCATTTCTATGAAAACTCAGGTATAATTCTTCTTCTTGTTTCTTTGAAGATAATTAACCTATTTTTGGTGCTTTAAACTTTTTCTTATCATCTTTGGTTTTCAGGAGTTTTACTGTGACATACCTTGATGTGTTTTCCTCTTATTTACCCTGTTTGGATTTTAGGCACCTCTTAAATCTGTGTGTTTATCAGTTCGGGAGAATTTCTGACAAATGTATTTTCAAATAATGCTAGTGCTCTCACCTTTCTCTATACATTCAATTGACATATATGATAGAATTTTTTTTACTGTTTTGCATGTGTCTATAATTCTCTTTCCTATATTTTCCCTTCTTATTTCTCTCTGTGCTGCAATTTAGATATTTTTCTGTTGATATATCTTCCAGTCAACATGGCCATCTCTTCTGCTAAATCTGTTCTGCTGTGAAAATCATCTACTAGTTAATTGTTTTTCAATTCAGGAATTTCCCACTTAATTCTTTCTTACATAGATTCCAAGTCTTTGGTAAAATTTTTCATCTTTTCTGTTTTCTCTATCTTTTCTCTTTTTCTTTAACATCCTAATCATTTTTAAGATCCTTGTGTGCTAACACCAATACTTGCACCACCTGTAGGTCTGTTTCTGTTTTCTATTTTTCCTCTTGTTTTCAGTCATATGATTTTGTCTCAGTGTATACTCAGTAATTTGTTTTATAGAATACTAGAAAAATAAATAAATATACATGAGGAATATATATATATATATAAATGGAGAGTGAGAGAATAGAGATTCCATATAATGTTAACTTCACTGAGAGAGTTTGACTTTCCTCTGCTAGGCAGAGAGAATGAGAACTGATCAACTTAATCCAATTAGGGAGTGAACTGAGGCTGGTTACAGTTTTGGTACACCTCAGTCTATCTCTGGTTGACTTCAGTTCCTAAGACAGAGTCCTCTTCTGGATGCGTCCCAAATTTTAATCCTTATGTTTCAGCATGGCAAGACTGCTGAGAACTTATCTCTGCTTTTTGCAGGCTTTCTGCTTAGCTTCTTAGCCTTCTGAGCTACAAGAAGCTCAGAAGCTTGTTTTACTTTTAACAAATGTATTGAGCTGAAATCTGGCCTTAGGTCAATCTCAGTTTTCCATTCCATTCTTTTCTTAGTCATTCCCCCACTTTTGAAAAAAAATCTCTGCTGGTTTTTCTGTCCCCCTGCAGCAACCCTCCCTATGGATGACAAATTCCTGATTCTCAGCCCTGTTTCCCACTCCCAGAATCAGCAAATGCCCCCAGGGGGAAAAATGTAGACTATTGGTTGAAATTTATGAGGTTTTCCCCATTTTTGGAAAATTCCCTCCTTCCCCATTCCTGGTTGTTTCAACAGTTCTCCTATACCTTGAAACTGATTGTTTTATTTTTTGTTTGTTTGTTTTATCTAGCTTTTCTACTTTTTTCCAGCTAGTTTGCAACTCTGCTGCAAACTACTTCAACAGAAACAGAAGCAAAACTCTATATTGTTTTTAAAATTGGTTCTGGTTTGCTATGGAACAAAAGAGGAGCTACTGGAAGATACATCCTCTGGGGGTTCCTTGGGTGATGTTTTACTTATGTATCCACAAGTCAGAATAACTAGTTGTAACCACAACTCTTCAGTAACCTGCTGAATAAACAGAGACCAGCCATTCAACTTTCCCCATCTAATAAATGAGGACTTTATCTGCTTTTCTTATTTGATGGAGTTGTCATGAGAAAAAGTATTTATTTAAGCATTTTGGAAAGGTAAACATGATGTACATTAGGAATACAATCAGTTAGCTGTACATGATCAAATATTTGGTTTTTTTCTCTAGCTGTTCATTGGATGAACGTCTTTCTCTCCCAGCTAAACTGTTAACACTTCAAGGACAAGACCTATGTCCTCCGTTTCCATTTTATTTCCTGCAGTATCCAGTTTAGCATGATTCACAAAATAAGCATTGTTTTGAAAAAATGCCAATTTACCCTGTGTCTGCCCATGTTGAAGTATTCTGAAGTGCAGGCAACAAGCCTCATTTTGATCTTTTGCAATCTACGTTGGTAAAATCTCAGCTTAAGAGATTTTAGTGTTCTGTGCTGACTAATTTGGGGGACAAGTTTTGATAATTAGGTTTTCCTATTTCATCCTTTCAGTTAATAAAATCTTAGAGTAAGGAACTGTCAGTTGTATAGAGCAGATGACTCCATTTGCCTATAGTCATTAGACCTAACTAACTACCTTTTGCGGTAATAACTAGTATGTTGTAGAAATGGATCAACTCTGACAAAGATAGAGCACTTAAAGTGAAATGCTTCTGTCTGTCTGTCCACTTCCCACTCCACTGACTCTTCCTTTCATCTAAAAGCAAATGAAATCAGTTGTTTATTTCAAAATAGTCTTGAAAATCATTTAGGCATAATTAAAGTTTGCAATATCCTGTAAGTAAGTATTATCTTCTAATATTTTCTGCCAAGAATTGAATTTGCTAGGCATGACACAATTATTGCTGGCAGTAGATGTACCAAAACGTACCAACACCAGGGAATTACTAAATACCACAGCCCTCCTATGGAGCAAGTTGCATAAATATTTAATAGGAAATGCATGATGAATTTCTTGCATGATTATGCAGAAAAACATTTGGGAATGGTGGCAGCTGTTACATGAACTAAGCTCAGTCTCTTTTCCCCCATCGTTTTCGATCTTTATCAAATTCAATATTGTGCTTTAACTTCAGCAGTATCTCCAATGATGAGTATTGCAGACACCTGTCAACATTTTAGGAAATGTGTGACTCTTTACATATGCTGTGTGCATGTACCTGACAACTTTCAGTGGTGCAGTTGAGGGAACAACTGAGAGATTCTTGGATAATAAAAGGGCCATCAGGGAAATCTGACTCAAAAGAGAAGGTGAAAGAAGCTAAAAGAGTAACAGCTGCCACACTTACAGGTGTACAATCAAGTTTTCTCTGGTGACACTACATCTGTACCTAAGCCCCATGAAAATATATTCCATTCTAAATTTAGGTGGGTTTTTTTTTTCTTTTGGCAGATACTTGATGGTTTTAGTATCACAACGATTTTATTCTCTTTATCCCTTTATTTTCCCCCAAATATGTACTTTTGTAGCAGTACATATTCCTTTAACATTTTTGAAGTTTCTGGCATATTCATAAGGTTGAAAGTTCATAACACAAAAGGAATTTTTTAATCAAGGGTTATAAACAAGAGATCATTCATCAAAATTGTGTGAGCAGTGAGGTCAGATCAACATATACTGAAAGCCAGTTGGTTTGGGTCCTCTGGAGTTTTAAAGAGCATCTCTTTGAAACAAAACCACTCTTTGGTTCCATTCAAACATCCCAATTCATAGTAGATCCTCAGCATCATGTCCTCAGGAAATGGGGGCTCCAGAAAAACCTCAGACTCCGGCATCTTCACAGATAGAACACAATATTATCAAATCACTGCAGAAGCTAAAACATGCTTTTGTTTTTTTTACAAAGTCCTGTGACCTTCTAATGAATTGCAGGTGACACAATGTCTCTGCCCCTTAAAGCAATTTAAAGAGTTGCCATTAAAGAGTTGGCACCCCATAAATTATCAAGTGATAATTATATTCTCGGCTTCAAAACAAGTAGAAAATCCTCCTTAACAACAAATTTGTTCCCCAAGTGTGGTAGTAAGATGAGTTGCATCTCTTAAAATGGTGACTTGATTTACTGCCTTCACATTTTGGAATCTATTTTGGGTAAGAACTCTTGGTCAGCCTGGGCAGAGACTCTGCAATCACAAAGAGAAATGCATCATCATTGAATTAAATATTTCTGTCGAGAGAAAGTTTAGACAAAAGACAGGATATCGTTAAAATTCCAAAGTTCCAGGATGTGCACCCAGGTTAAAAAATAATCATGAACAAGATTAGAAAGCAACTTTCTTCTTCAAAAGTTAAAATGTCACCATGAAGCAAGCCAGCTTATGTCCCAGCTTCCCTGAGAGTTTCCAGCTGGAATCCAAATGTCTAATATGTGAGCATTCTTTGACAAACCCACCAGAAAAAGCCATAGGATGTCTCTCCCACTATTGCGGATGTTCCGCGCTGTCCTCCAAAGCCCTTACAAACACAATATCCAGAATGGCCTTGAGCCTTTCAAAGCACATTCCCATGTCAGTGACTGAATGTCCATATTTACCCATCACAGAACCTTTATCAGTAACATAGTCCCTTGGGGATACAACTTACAGTGATGAGATTTACATCACCACCTCCTTCCATTTTGCCAAAGTCTAAATTCACAACCAGTTCTTGTGGAAAAAAAAAAAAAAAGGAGAAAGGAAAACATCATATGCTAGAATCAGTCTGAATGTTTCATTTATCGTGGTCCATCTTTGGCAATTTTAGAATATTTATATACAGGCCAAAGTATGTAAATTCAAGAAGAAGGAAGCTAAAGGGCTTTTGCTGTTCTACAAAGAGATGACTGAAATCCATTTCAGTCTGACCATTAAAATATTACTTATATTGTATTAAAACTGTAATTTCATAGAAGGAGAGAGCATAATGGTGGTTGCCAGGGGCAGGGTGGCTGCAGGGGTTGCTATGGGAAGATGTTGGTCAAAGAGTACAAAGTATCAGTTATGTAAGATGAATAAATTCTGGAGAGCTAGTGTACAGCATAGCGACAGACTGAAATTTGCTAAGAAGGTGTGTTCTCACCACACACACAAAATCTTTAGTTATAAAGATAACAGTATAAACCTCAATTAGAGCTTTATTGTCTGGGTGATAGAGAGAGAATTCTACTTCTAATGGTCCAAAAAAGCCCTTTCCCTAACCCAGCATTATCGGTTATAGTCAATGAAAATGCCCCAAATATTTATACTAACTCATAAAGGAAAAAATAAGGAAATTGGCTTTACTTCTTTTTTATATCTTGCAGTTTAGTTCAGTGTTACTTCTCACATGAATGAAGATGAAAAAAAAAATCCTTCTAAATGAATAACATTGTTTAGAGCTAATGTGCGACATTTTTATATTCGGAAACTGACTCGACCCAACTCAGACTTGCTCTAAAGGAATCACGTTCAAACCACCCGTTGGGAAGGGGCCAAAGCACAGCCACCAGCTTTCTGTTGCCTGAATCTTCTATTACATTGGCTCATTAAAACTCCTTGTTTATATTTGCATTTTACTGTTGAGCAATTTTGCAACACAAAATACTGATAAGTTTGCAGACTGATCCTATGCATTATATTTAATCATAACTGCAATAAGGAAGACCATTGTATCATGCCTCTATCTCAAACCCACTGCAGTGATTTAAAATAGAATTCATACCTTACAATAGCTTTGGCACGTGTCCTCTCTGTCTCTCTTTTTTTGCAAGATTCTCTTGAAACCAAATAAAAAGCGTACGATAAACTTGGAGAGGTCCCCATTTTTTATTAGAATGTATGATTAGAACTAGGAAAAAGCCTTACCTGAAAGCAAACGTGTAGCAAGAGAGAGAAAGAGAGAGAGAGAAGGGATGAATACCATGAAAGGGTTAGCTGATTTCAATGGCTGCACCACAGGCCCTCTTTTAAACCATCTATCCTAGTGGGACCAAGAGGACCTCCATGTTGTTTCAGGTTGTTCTCCTGCATATTAAGGTTTATGTTATAGTTTAACAGAGCCCAGGCTTCAGTTTCTGGCATAAGTTACTAATTTTCTTATGCTAATGAAAACCACACATCAGCTCCTTGAAATTCCCAAAAGTAGCATCAGTTTTGCCACTAATTGCAGCCCTGCTGGGGTGGTGGAGGAAGAAGGGGAGTGATTACAATAGCAAGAGTTGGGACAGTGCCCTTCACCTCCCTGAGTGGTCCTCTAACTGAAAACATTTGAGACTTGCCCCTCCTGGCCTTGAGTTCTCATGAATTTTAAGAAATTGGACGCTCCCAGGAGCACCGGAGCATGATGAAATAATGGAATTCGGGCCTAGGAGATACGAAGAAGAAGGTCTGGCTCAAACTTCAAACCCCAGCGGAAGGGAATCTGAGACATAACTATTTGATCTTCTTTCTCAACCTGACAAGATATTTCTCTTCAGGGCCAAGGGCACTTATCCTGGCTTCTTCAACAACTGATACTTTATGCATGAGAACCTTGTAATGAATCTGACAAGCACAAATATAATCAATTTGTTTTCCATGAAACATCATTTTTCAAACAACCAGAGGATTTGGGAATGCTGAAAATTCTCCCTAAACTTTGGGGAAATCACCAGAGGACTTTTTCCTCCCCTGAAACCCATCTCGGGGCTTCCAAATCCTAGTTACCAATGCATACAAATCAGCTTTGTGCAATAAATGTTGTTCTATGGATAAAAATAGAAAAGCCGCAAAAAGGTTGAAGACCCCATTACACGCAATATCTCAACTTGTGCATATTCAAAACACACATGCTCTGTGGGTATTTCACTAAAATTATTTGCTGCAAAGCATGAACCAGGCAGGAAGCTGATGCACAATGAATTGATTTCCAAGTCTTATTTGTGGCCGATTTGAGGTTAGAGAGCATTTCTGTGCTGGGTGGAGTGGTAAAATGAATGTTTATTGTTTAGGATTTAAAAGGCCCATTATCATGCAGACTCAGTAAGGTTCTGCCGCACGAAACTGAGTGCTAGGCCAGCAGGCAACTGATTCAAGTGACAAGAGGTGAGCTGCAACAACACTTCCATGTTAATAAAACATGTCCCAGCACTCGAAGGAATCCTAGCACAGTGTGAGAGCAGATAGAACTTATTAATCAGAACTACTGTTAAGTCTAATTATAGGCTTCCCCCAAGTTACAAAATAAATGGATGCCTTGGCAATAAAGCAATTTTTTTGGTATATTGAATCCTGGATTTCTACTGAATCCTCTTATTGTAATTGAAAGTGAGTTTTGATTTTTTTTTAAATGTCTAGTCCTATTAGCAGGGACTGTGAGATATCTCCCTATTCAATTTCCCACTTTTAAACTTGTCATCTTTAGTTCTGGCTGAATTGCTTGTCCAGGAGTTAGGAACAGTGATGTCTGCTTGTGGTTTCTCCAGACTTTAGACGTGAGATCTTAAGTAAGATGGTTTCCTCATCTGCCCAAAGGAAGGTGTTGGACAAGATCAATTGATGCAACATCTGAGAGCAGTGATTCTGGTGTTTACACATTCTCATTTCTCCCACTTCTTACACTGGTCCCTCTTGTCTCCTGTATTTATTCTTCCTGGTTCCCTGACCCGCTAATTGTGAGATCCCCCAAGCCTTTGTCCCTGACCTTCCTATTCAGTGTTTCTTCAGTGAGCACATTCACTTCCAAGGCTGTGTCTATCAATAATAGTACTGTAATATTAAATACTAGTGCTTGACATATGTCAGGCACTATTCTTTACAATTTTAAATTGTTTAATCCATACAACATCCCTATGGGATGAGGCAATTGAGGCATAAAAAAGATTAAGAAACCTGCTACGGATCACTTAAGTAGTAAATCCTGAACAAATGCCCACTGAATGCTTAGAGTTACCTGAGCAATTTCCATAATCCTGCACCACATCTCTTGGATATGAAACTATACCTCAGTTCAGCGCAGAACTTTTTTTTTTTTTTTTTTGGCTGCGTTGGGTCTTCGTTGCTGCGTGTGGGCTTTTCTCTAGTTGCGGCGAGTGGGAATTACTCTTCGTTTCGGTGCGTGGTCTTCTCACTGCGGTGGCTTCTCTTGTTGCAGAGCACGGGCTCTAGGCGTGCAGGCTTCAGTAGTTATGGCACATGGGCTCAGTAGTTGTGGCTCTTGGGCTCTAGAGCGCAGGCTCAGTAGTTGTGGCACAGGGTCTTAGTTGCTCCACTGTATGTGGGATCTTCCCCTACCAGGGATGGAACCCCTTGTCCCCTGCATTGGCAGGCGGATTCTTAACCACTGCGCCACCAGGGAAGTCCCAGCACAGAACATTTTTTTAATTAATAAACATTGATCATTTTTAGCAAAAAAAAAAAAAAATCATTTGATGCAACTGTTGAGGAATCTTAGACACCCGTGAGTATCTTACGAAAGCTCTAGCTCCTTTCCCCAGAAAAAAAAATGCATGTAAACACATGCAGAGGACACGTGGCAAACAATATTAGCAATAAAGCAACAGAATCCTAGTCAAGAATCCCAGATCTTGAAACCCCTGAACCAGACAATCTAAGGCAATTTAAGCTTTAAGACCTTCTATGATTTGGGTTTTTTGACCAGGTTCTATGTGGAGATAATGTTCTATAGACATCAGAGTTAGGTGCATTCCTAAGCTCTATTCTTTCTTTTTTTCTTACATCTTTATTGGATTATAATTGCTTTACAATGTTTTGTTAGTTTCTGCCGTATAACAAAGTGAATCAGCTATATGTATACATATATCCCCTCCTTCTTGCATCTCCCTCCAACTCTCCCTCCCTATCCCACTTCTCTAGGTGGTCACAAAGCAGCGAGCTGATCTCTCTGTGCTATGCAGCTGCTTCCCACTAGCTTTCTGTTTTACATTTGGTAGTGTATATATGTCAATGCTACTCTCTCACTTCGTCCCAGCTTACCCTTCCCCCTCCCTGTGTCCTCAAGTCCATTCTCTACGTCTGCATCTTTATTCCTATTCCGAGCTCTATTCTTGACTGACCGAGATGGATGTTTGCCCCTTTCTTCATGTCAGCTGCCTCTACACAGTATGGGTGGGCATGGAGAGATTTTGCTTTAAGTTAACACGTATTCCAGTACATCAAGTACCAATGTGTACCACCATGAAATAAGCCCACCTACCTATATGACTAGATCAGAACTTCAAAGGATGTAAGTACAGGCAGTTTGCATTCAATAAAGGCTTACGGAGTGGTGTCACAGAGTCTGGATGTAATAGGACAGTGTTAGTTACACTGACCACCTTCCATTTCTGTATAGTGCCTATGCTGATCTATGCTGTGGAGTTCTTTCTTCCACCATTTTGAAACCCAAGAAACAAAACATTGGACATCATACCTAAAATACTCTTTCAGGTTTTAAAATTATAGTGTAATATTCTTGAAAACCCTCATGCTTATCTGTGACACTCATCCTTGATACTATAATCCTTACCCTCAATTTACCCTTAGACAAAGAATATCCCCGACTATCATAAGTGAGGATCAAGGGAGACAGGGAGACCGTCAGGATGAAGGTGAGGCTCAGGGGTGAAATGCGTGAAAAGGATGGGTTGGTATTTGTAGTTAAGGACTTTTTATTTAAAGATCATTGAATCTACACTTTTTTCCCTTAGTCCTCTTACCAAAATTTGAATTCCAGGAATTGGTTTTCAGTCTCTGTAAAATCCATGTATGTATAAAGAGATCTTTACCTACCCCCCAAAAAAACATGCTGAGGGAATCAGCCCAGAATTACTCTGGGAAATTTAATATGCCTAGTGAGGACACACAAAAAAGATAAAGTGGTAAATACTAAGTCAATCTGTGTCTGCTAAACATTGGAGCACTGATATTAGTTCCAGTATTGATGTCACCAACCAAGTGACAGAGTGTTGTTGCAGTGGGAAAAGATATTTACAATACATAAAACCAAATCTATCCAGAATTTACCAAGATTTCTACAAATCAATAAGAAAAATATTGCCAACTCAGGAGAAAAAAGGGGAAGATACGTGAAGACACATTTCAAAAGAAAATATCCAATAGCCATATAAGAAAAAATACTTAATCTCATTAGTAAGAAAGCCATGTAAGAAGATATCCATTAGTAAGAAAGCCATGTAAGAAGATATCCAATAGCCATGTAAGACAAAATACCTAATCTCATTAGTCATCAAAAAATGCAAATTCCAATCTAATTAAATATCATTATCTACTAGAAGACAAAAATGGGAAAAGGCTGACAGTACCAAATGTTGTAAAGGTGTGAAGCAACTGGAACTTTCATATACTGTTTAGAGGAAAGTTGAAGATACCAGTAGTTGGACCCAGAAATTTCACTTCTGGGTAAGTACTCAAAAGAATTGCATGCACAGGTACACAAATATTACGTACGAAAGAATGTTCATAGTAGCATTAGTCATAATCATCCCAAACTAGAAACAGCCCAAATGTTCATCAGTAGTAGAATGGATAAACATATGTGAGTATATTCATACAATGGCATATCAGATGACAAACCACACTTACATGCAAAAAGCTAGGGAATTTCACAAACATTATGTTGGGCAAAAAAGCCAGACACAAAAGAATATAACTAGAAATCCATTTATATCAATTTCAAAAAGAGGCTAAGCTAATCTGTGACTTTAGAACTTAAGATGTGGTTACCTTTGGGGAAGATGGAAGGGATAGTGGTTAGGATGGGATCCAAGAGAGGAGTGATCCTATGAGTTTTCTGTTTCTCAATAAGAGTTTTGGCATGAGTTTCACCCATGCAATCATTTTGTGATAATTCACTGTGTACTGTTCTAAGCATATACTTTAAAATAAAAGTTAAAAGAGGGAGAGACCATATGTTTAGAGATGTAGACTGACTCCAAATGGTTGAAATATTGATTTCTCATTGACAAATTGTGTGACCTTGGGCAATGTATGTGATTTCCCTGAGCCTCAGTTTCTTTATCTTTTTTTTTCAATTTTTTTCTTTTATCTTTAAAAAGAAGATAATAATGCTTATTGGCTTTGCATTACTAAATGGGAAAATTCATGAAAATTATTTTGCACAGTATATGTTTGCCAATCTAGTCCATCTCCTCAGTTTACAAATGAACAAACCAAGAGACAGAGATGCGATGGACCCCTGAATTTAGGGATCCCTGAATTTAGGCTTTTATTGGATAGCATTCACAGGCAAGGGCAGCTACTGTACTGTGAACTGAAAGTAAACACAAGATGCCCTTTGGGTTATCTTGTTTGCTTCTTCCATGGGTGTCAAGAACGCAAGATAAGGCAGAAATTTCTCCTTCACTCTGATCCTTCTTAGAGACACAGCCCAACCAGTCTCTGCAGAGTGGCTCTGAAAAAAGGATAACAAAATAAATCAAATAAGTAATTAATTCACTTCAACAAATATTTACTGAACACATACTATATGCCAGGTACCATTCAACACCTTAGAATTTCATCAGTAAACGAAAGAGACAAGTATCTGTCTTCCAATTTATTCTAGCAGACAGAGGGCAGAGAGAGAAGGAATGGGAGAGTTAAAATTAACATGATTAAATAATCTGTATTGTTTTTGAAGGTAATAGGTTCTTGTAAAACATAGGTTTTATTACTATCCAGATATGGTGAGACCAACAGATCAAGGTATGACTGCCATTGAAAAGGCAGTTGTTATACTCACAAGTCCCAAAAGGAGGGGACACACCACACCATGGCGGGGGTTGGGGGGGGGACACAAGGGGAAGCGCCAGGGTTAATCAGGAGAAGCAAGGGAAAAATGTGGGCAAAAGCCTTCATCGCAGTTTCTGCAGGAAATAACAGGGGAGACAGGTTAAGCAAGTTTAGGATTGACTACTTTGAATAATTTCAGCAGCTCCGAAGGTGTAAATGCCTGACCCTGGGATGATTAGGGTGTGGGAATGTTGTCCCAGAGTGTAAGAGCTGTTTAAAGCAGACAGTCGGGCATATGGGCTTCAGATTGGTTGACTTGCATATAAAAAGTACTTCCACAGGCCAATCAGTTACTATATTTAGGAATCAGCTAACCCTGGTAGGGACAGCCTCTCCAGGTCAGCAAGGCACCAGATGTCAAAACATCTGAAACATACGGTTAATACACTGCTCTGAAAAACAAAGATGGCAGGGGATAGGAAATAAGGGTGAGGAACCAAAACCATCACCAAATTTAGAATATTTACCAAACAAATCACGAAATGCATACCTGAATTTTTGTTGGACTAAGTTTATATGTTTCCTTTTGCTTTTTTATTCTGGTTCTTAGCTGTCCATGCAGAATTAACTCTCCCATAGAGGAAAAAACATCTCGCATATGAAAGTTCAATCATATTTTGTGATTTAAGAGCAATACTATAAAATAAAATAAGAGATTGTGGCTTGTAGTATCTATGTGCTCATGTAGCATAGAAGCCATCCAGCCAGACATAAGCTTTAAGTCATCCCTCTGCCAGAACAGCTGCTCACTGAATGTTTACATTCTCTGCACTCAAATATTAATCTCATGGTCAGGTCAGCACCCCTACCTCAGGATCCATGTTTAGCTATAGCTCTATGAAAATATAGCAGAGAGATGACAGAACAACTTATTTTTACATACAGTTTGCTATACACAGTCCTAAGTAAAGAACAATGAAGGCCATACAATGATTCTGCCACCGATCTCTAGTCTCTCTTCACTGTAAAATAATTATCTTTAATCAGTGTGGTTAAGAGAATACTTCTGATCCAGGTCTATGCTTAATCATCTTCACTGTCAATCATCAAGAAATAGTAGCTCCTGAGTGACAGTGGTAGAGCAGACTTTGGTAAGGACAGGAAAGCAGAATGGAGAACAATTAAAAGCTGGCAAAGTAATAAATGAGAGTTATGATTAATCCAAGAAATAAATGACAAGAAGGAAAACACTTTGCAAACGTTTTTAAAACACTGTTATTTTACACATAATCAAAGCAATCACAACCTATTCTAAGCTCATAACACTTCTGAATAGATGGCGGCAGAGACTGGGGAGTTTTAAGAGGCCCCAGAGTGGTTAATGGGGGAATTAGCACAACTCAGAAAAGACATTAATTAGGTCAATCTGCAGTTTTGAAAAACTTTAGCACCTCTCCAGTGCTATTATTGAATTAATGACCACAGTTACTGAACAGTAGACAAAGACTAACACAAAAATTGGGGCTGTTGAAAGCCGGCTTTAAAAGGGAAGTCCAAAGAAAGAGCTGACAAAGTTACAAAACTACAATAAGAATTAATGGAAGTGTGTTTGTGAATTCTGAAAACAGATATATATGAAAGAATGAGTGTTTTATAAAGAATTCTTCAACACAACTTTTACAACTAAAGGGAAGACAAGGCCCAGTGATACTGAAACTAAAAAGAGAGATTACATGTGTAAATTGTCTAGAAATTTTACCTTGTGTAGAGAGTATGAATCTGCTCAATAGTACTTGGGAGCAAAAAGCATCCCAATAATTTATAGATCTTTAAATTACATTAATACTAGCACCAAGTTCCCCTCATCAGAATGAAGTGTCATATTTCAGGAGCCTCTCGTTCCAGCATTACAACATCCAAGGTGCCTATGTAATGGCTCAAAACAGGGAAAGGAGCTGTCCCTTAATTTCATGGTGCTTCTCAAGGCTGATGCTGCTCTACTACTTATAGTAATAAAGCCTGCTCCTCCACTATCTGTCAAGCAATCCTGCTCCAGAAAGGGCAGAGCTGTCCTCCCAGCAGTCCCCATCAATGACCACTAAAATCCTTGTAAGAATCCTATAATACTACTCTATAAGGCCTCATGAAGTAAGTGCAGAACTTTTACCAGATAGTACAAAGTTTTGCAATCTGTATGCTACAAATGATACTCGATTTGCTATACAGATACCTGGAATTACATAATTCAAAATGCTACTTGTTCCAAAATACAGGATACCATAACCAACAAATTCTTCCAAATTTGAATGATCAGTCAAATTATTGTTGTTATACCACAATCAATAATCAATTATATATCAAGAATTTATGCTCTCTTTTTTATGGAAAAATCAATGTCTTTGGCATAGGTTGCCAATCAGTTTAGGAGGTATTAATACACTTCCCCTTACAGTGATATAAAAATCAGAATTCATTGTCAAGAGCTAAAGCTTCTTCCTCTACACAAATAATCCCTGAAAGTGTTGTTAAGTAGCACGGCTTTAAAAAAAGAAGCAATGATTATTTTCCAGAAGAACGGTCAAGTTACCATAAAAGGGATCCTGTATGAATGACAAGGCATGTTGACTGACTTGAATTCCCCAGGATGGCTTTCCACTACCTCCATATCTATTTTAAGATTTGATATGTGGGATTCCATATAGTTAATCAATCAGAGAGGTTGATCAGCTGTAGCACATGGATCAGGGAAGTCTTCTGACACTAACATTTCCAGTAAAGTTTGCACAATATGGTCTGGAATCTGTAGAGAGTCAGGGCTGAGGACAAAGACATTTGACAATGTTCTTCCAGACTTACAAACAACACTGCAGTAATAAAGACTGGACAAAAGATTCTAAACTTCTTCAGAGGGACATAATTAAAGAGTTTGGTTCCTTTCTGAAAGAGAAGATAACAGAGACTTAACATCAACACAAATTTTAGAGGCACCTTTAGTGGTAATTATGTAAATTCTCAAGAGCAAGGGCTTTGTAATCAAGTTCTGTGTAGTTCTGCTTTACCAATTACACTGTTGTTGAATATAAGCAATCAGTGCTTTCTTGCTCTGGACACCAACACATTGATTACATGGTCAGGCAGATACAACAACTCAGGAATCACAAGCACCAATCCCTGAAGGATTTTGAATTCTAGCTTGGAATTGTATGAAGAAGACAGAAGGACTTACTGAAAATGACTAAACCACATGCAGTGTGAGAATTAGATTCCTTTTACTTCACACACTTGTATACAATAAACTATAAAGAATAAATAGTGATTCTGGAATCAATCTCCAGTTCTGCCTCACTGTGGAACTGATGACAAATCTTTAGCCAGAGTGATTAAGAGAATAATTCTGGTCCAGTTTGGATCCTCTTAAGAGGCTTGCATTGCTCTATTCCTACATTTTCTGATATGTGCTAGTCCGACAGTCTAGACAGTTCTTGAGCTGCAGCTCTTCGTCACCCTGAGATCTCTGTGCCTGGGGCAAACAGCATAAAAAGTGCTCTCACTTAAATAGAGACTCATAAAAATGTAGGTAAAACAAAAAGAGGGAGAGGGAAGAAGTTGGTTCCTCATGGGACACCACAGAGTCTCCACGCCTGTAGCCCACTGACCTGGAACTTTGTTCTCTCGCTCCATCTCCATTCTCAGTAGGGAGAGTTGCAAGAGACAAGAAAGAGAGCCTACATTTTTGCAGTATCTTTCAAAATTTGTATCTCGTTCTTGCCAAATTCTGCTGTGGAATCTGTATTCTCTGTGAAAAGGTAGCATTCTTCTTTAAGCCACAGCAATGGGGATAGTCATACCTCTCGAATTTAAAAAAATGGACACCATACTTTCTTTGTAATACTAATAAATATCCCTTACAATAACCAACCACAGGAATCCCAGCGGACCACTTCTCACCCAAAACTGTGAGGGTTACAACACTACAGATTCAAAAGTCTATGGGGGAGGGCTTCCCTGGTGGCGCAGTGGTTGAGAGTCCGCCTGCCGATGCAGGGGACACGGGTTTGTTCCCCGGTCCGGGAGGATCCCACATGCCACGGAGCGGCTGGGCCCGTGAGCCATGGCCGCTGAGCCTGCACGTCCGGAGCCCGTGCTCCGCAACGGGAGAGGCCACGGCAGTGAGAGGCCCACGTACCGCAAAAAAAAAAAAAAAAAAAAAAAAAGCTATGGAGTTTTTTAAAAAAAATTCAGAAAGTATCCTCGTGCTTGGAAATCCAAAGTTATTAGATTCCTTTTAATCTGTAAAATTGAGGAGCTCAAGGAGGTCCACATTCTTGCTTTCTTTGTAGCCTGGGCCTATCACAGATTCCATTTTCTCTTTCTTGACCGGAATTCATGCTCGTTACTTCTGAAGGTGATCACTTTTTTTCCCCAACAGTTAAGTATTGTAATGACGTGAACCATCTAAAGTCTAGCCATGAGTTTGTCCTCTGTCAACTGCAAAAGTAAGGAATCACTGAAATGAGGTACCACATCTGAGTTCTAGAAATCAGTACCTGGTTGAGGCATTAAAGTGTCCAGGAGGGATGACTGGACATCTGCAGTATTTATATCCAAAATCTTGAGCAACGGCCATTATTGAAAAGACTAATTCCTCTCATAGAACAGTGAGGAGCTTCCTACCTCTCTGAACTGGGTTGGGGGCTGTTTAGGTGCCTCAGATCGTCATCATATAATTAGCCAATTCAAAGATTCCTTGTTGATTCAAGCTCTCATGATATTAGAGATTTGAAATTTTCAAAGAGAAATGGACAGAAGAAAGAAAAAGAATAATAATGTGTAATGACTATTTGCTCTGAGCTAGGCAATTTGCTAAGCATTTTATAAACACTGTGCCGTTTAATCCTTACTACAAAGCTAAGAGTAGGGATGACATTCCTAACACTCCACCATAATCCAACACTGGCACTGACAAATTAATTTAATGGGCACTTAACCAGTCATTATGTCATACCAGTATAAACTAGCTGAATAATCAATCACATTGTACAGGTGAGAAAACACAGGCTTAGTGAAACTAAGTAACCTGCCCAAGAGACACAGCTAGAAAATGGCAAAGTCAGGATTTGAACACAGATCTGCCTGATTCCAAAGTTTGAGATCCTTTTTTTTTTTTTTTTAACTATCCCATGCTTCTTCCTACTGACTACTCACAGCATAACCTGTGTGAGCATTGTTTTTATATTTTGTACATTATCTCCCGGAAAAACATTTTCAAGATCTCTCCATTTTCTATAGACTCTAAACTCCTTGGCTTTGGCCTCACAACTTCATAATCCAGTGGCCCCAATCTTGTACTTATACTCCAGTCAATCGAGGTACTTAAACATCCCCCAAATATACTTGGACTTTCCTTTTTTCTTTCCTTTGCTCATGCTCTGCTCAAATCAGAACTGTCCTCCAATCCTGAACCCCAACTGAAAGTCAGTACCTCTTTTGATGGTGAATGAAAAGCTGTCTCCTAAGGGAGGCATTTAATGTGCTCCCAGCCCCCTTGGGGCATGGGTTCTCACTGTTCTGCATACTCCCGTCTCTCAGCAATGCCTGAGCCAAGGCCAGCCTGTCTACCAGCTGATTAGCCACCAGTCAGATTCTTTCCCAAATATAGAGACTGTAGTCAAATCGTACTGAATACCAAGCCCAAAAGGTCCTGTCCAACTAAGGCTAGCAACACTGTAGAGCTGAGTGAATGTAGAGGGAGCCAGCAGAAACAGAGAGGGAACAAAGAAAAACACAGCTAAGAGGGACTGGAAATTGCTTCTACCACAGTTCATCTGCCTCAGGCCCCATTTTCCAGGAAGCCTGCAGTGCATTTTCATTCACGTGATCTTCATATTCCTTCAACAACCCCTTTTTTTTTTTTTTTTTTTTTTGCGGTACGCGGGCCTCTCACTGTTGTGGCCTCTCCCGTTGCAGAGCACAGGCTCCGGACGCGCAGGCTCAGCGGCCATGGCTCACGGGCCCAGCCGCTCCGCGGCATGTGGGATCTTCCCGGACCGCGGCGCGAACCCGAGTCCCCTGCATCGGCAGGCGGACTCTCAACCACTGCGCCACCAGGGAAGCCCAACAACCCCTTTTTACCTGAGTTAGCTTGAGTAGGTCTCTTCTGGAAAACAAAGAGCCTTGCCTAGAGATCAGGTTTCTCTGCTCACTGCTCAAGATTTAAAATCTTCCTGGTTGGCATTCCCTAACCCTTTTTGATTTACACTTCAATTTTGGCACTATCCCACCTTCAATTACGTCAATTATGCATATATTTTTCTCCTCACTTTTCCCTCAGACCAAATTCATTCATCTTTCTCTCCCTTAGCACCCAGTAGAGCCTGGCACAGACTAGATTTTTAACAAACATTTATTAAACTGGGTAGTGCTTGGTGATGTCAATAATCATCAACTATGCCTCGTGAAACTACGTTATTGACATACCATAAAAGGTGTTACCATCACTGCCACCCCACACATGGGGTGTCTGCTTCCTAAAAGGCGACAAAGAAGGAAAGGGTGGCAGAGATGTTTAGCTGACCCCCCTGCCACATGTACAGAGATCCTCTTTTACAGTGTACAGCTGTTGATGTTAAATGGCTTTCAAGCCAGGAACCATATTTCCCAGTCTTCTTTACGTGGTTAGTGTATAGTTCTTCCCCAAAGAATGTGAGCATAAGTGACAGAAGCCTCTTCCAGACCAAAGTGGTTAATAAGTGATAGTGAGGCCCATACAACATGGAAGAGCCTGGGTCTCTGAATAGTCCCACAGAAGCCTGCTGACCAGGAAACCTTTCAATGGACTATGACAGGAGCTAGACTTTTATTGGGTTGAACTACTGGGATTTCAGGCATTCTCTGTTATAGCAACTGGTCTTAATAAGACAAACAAAGAAGAATACTGCCCCCATTTTCTCTTTAGAGCCGAAATATTCCATTTCTTCTAGTCTTTTGCTGTCTCTTACGGTATTGATTAGATTGACTGATTGACAAAGTTTCTTCATCACCATTTTTTAACCTTTAGTGGGTCTTCTTTACATTTATTTCTACATATCCCTGTATTATATTTTCTTGATGGTTACCAGGACATCTTAAGGGGATGAGGGTGAGTGAAGGGTAAGATGTGAAGCCAATGATTCCACTGAACTTGATGCAACTCCTGGGGCCCTTCAGTGGCATGTGGACAATTAAGATTACCTGACTCGAGGTGATCTGGAATACTAACACAGTTTCTGGATGTCAGTCTGATGAAAACAAACCTTCATCTCACAAAATCTTCAATCTGAGTCCTTGATTCATCAAGCAGAATGTGGATGTCTGCTCTTTTTTTTTTTTTTTAAGTCATTAATGTGTTGATTTTGATTCAACCAAACAGGCCTCACAAAAGGGTTTCATCTTGAACTTCATATACAGAGCAATCCTACAATATGTCATCAAAAACAATTTATAAAATTGTGGTTTTAAGACAGATGGCATAGCTCTGTAATGTAAGTAGTATGCAATAGGGCCCTTGTCGTGATGAAATTCCTTTCTGTGAAACTTAAGCCTTTGAATGATGATTAAGGGTACTGGAGAGAAGCATGCTTTGGATAAACTCCCAAGTTCATCAGATGCCTGACATGCATTGGCATGTGTCTGGATCCCACAGATCATTAGGAACAGAGTGTGCTTTGGTTCAGGGCCCTTATTTGGTTTAAAGTTAAGCCATAAAGAATAGCCCTTAGCATGTGAATCTAAGGAAACTCATTCATGGACATCTCACGCTATAATATGCCTCAAGATGACCCAGAGTCATGATTTTAAGCATTGACCAGGCTCAGCTTCTTGGATGAAGGCTGTATTCAAAAGTTTGCTGGCAACACTTGAGCATAGTAATATTAATTAACATTTATTAAGTTATGACTAGATAACAGACTTTGTGTTAAGCACTTCCCATTCATTATCTCTCTAATCCTCACAGTAACTGTATAAAGATGTCCTGTGGTCAGTTCCACTTCAGAGCTGAGAAAAGCAAAGTCTACAAAGGTAAATAATTTGTCCAAGGTCACAATATTAAGTCAGGACCAGAACTGTGGACTGGAACCAAAGCATTCGAAATCCAGTGCTTGCACTCTCTATTTTTATAATGTAACATTTTATTAATACAAAGCATTATGTATATGATAAAAAATTTTAATACAAAGAAGCACATATGAAAAGATTAAAATACCTACTATTTAGAAGTCATCGCCATAACATGTAGAGCAAATACTTCCAGATCTTATTCTATATACACATATTTATTTTTATCAAAATGAGATCATACTGTCATCTAGTTCAAAAACCTGCTTTTTGAGTCAACAAGCACTGCAGTAAATTTTCTTCTTATCTAATTCTGAGAACATATTCAAGTTTCCCCAATGACCCAACAATGTTCTTTACAGATGATTTATTTAAATGACTATCCATCCCAGGACCACGTACTGCATCTGTTTATGACTCAAGATTCTTTTAATATGGATTCTTTTAATTCTTTTTTTTTTAAATAACATTAATTTGTTGAAGAGACTAAGCCAGTTGTCCTATTAAATGTTCCGTCTTCTGGATTTGCCTCATGGTGTCATGTAGGTTGTTCCTTTATCCCTTGTTAGTTGTAAATGAGAGATCAGAGATAGTAACAAGAGCTGTAGCTTCAACCCAGAACCAGTTAGGGGTATATCATTAGATAAGATACTTAACTTTATTGAACCCTAGTTTTCTACCTGGCATGCAGCTCAAACTCAACAAATATTAGCTAGCATTAGAGCAACATTAGTCACACCAGGGTAGTACACAGTAAACCAAAATTTGTTTTTAAATCAGTGACAGTTGATGATTCATTGGTTGTGGGTAGAAAGAGAGCCTCTGATCAATATTAACCCTCATCATAATCTGTTTGCTTAAGGCAAGTGCTTAGTTTTTAAATTAATTCCACAATATTAGAGTATTTAGGACAGTATCTCAAATTTTTAAAGCACGTAGATTGAAAGAAAATTGGGAGTAGTGAGCACCTGTTGGACTGCTGCCTATCCCCTCTTCTCTAGAATCTGCCTGCCCCCCACTCCTTTACTGGTTGGGACCCCCAGCAGGCATGCCTGCACTACACAAATTTGGCCATAGCTGATTGGATGATGAGCAGATTCCCAACCAATCAGATTCTCCCTCCTGAGAGTATGAAATTGGGACTAGGCACTTCCAGGCTGATCTGGGCTATTCTGATGGAAGGAGAAGTTGTTATAACTTAAGAACTCTGGGTCAACCATCTTCTGCCACATACTTAGAGTAACAGCTAAAACTACTCTTCAGAATGGAAAAAAAAGGCAAATCTCCTGAAACAAAGACTAGAGATGAAGAATAAGACTTCCTAATTTTCCAGCCTATTTCTACTTTTTTGTTTCTAGTCTCTTTATGCAGTTAAGGTCTATGATATCCCTGAATCCTTATAATAATGTACCCTTTTTGTTTCATGGTTCCTGTTACTTGTAACCAAATGCAGCAATAAATGTCCTTGAGACTATTCACTAGCAAAGAGTCAGAAAATGAAGATGATATAAACTAATATGTTTATTTCAAAAGAATGTCTAAATTAACACAAATTTTCACTAACAAAAAAGATAATTTTTATGTGACATGGAAAAAGAGCCAAGATACAGAAAAATGTTCTAAGATACAAGATACCACTCAACCACTATGAAAGATAAAAATGTCAGTGCTTCAGATATAGACAATAGACTTGTGGTTGCCAAGGGGGAAGTGGGGTGGGGGAGGAATGGATTGGGAGTTTGGGATTAGCAGATGCAAACTATTATACATAAAATGGATAAACAACAAAGTCCTACTGTATAGTACAGGGAACAATATTCAATATCCCATGAATAAACCATAGTGGAAATGAATATGAAAAAGAAAATATATGTGTGTGTGTGTATAAATGAATCACTTTGCTGTACAGCAGAAATTAACACAACATTGTAACTCAACTATACTTCAATAAAATTTTTTTAAATGCCAGTGCTTAATATGGTAGAGTGAAGCCTACTAATGAGCCTTCTTAAAAATTATTAGAGAATATAAACATCTAATAAGTAGTTACTTAAGCCAAGCACAAAGTTTCATATTTCTTAAAAGAAGCAGAATGGTAATTCTTCAAGGGAGGCAAATATCAAAAATATTTAATTCGGGCTTCCCTGGTGGCACAGTGGTTAAGAATCCACCTGCCAATGCAGGGGACACGGGTTCGAGCCCTGGTCTGGGAAGATCCCACACGCCGCAGAGCAACTAGGTCCGTGAGCCACAATTACTGAGCCTGTGCTCTAGAGCCCACGAGCCATAACTACTGAGCCCGCATGCCGCAACTACTGGATCCTGTGTGCCTAGTGCCCGTGCTCCACAACAGGAGAAGCCACCGAAACAACAAAGAGTAGCCCCTGCTCACCGCAACTAGAGAAAGCCCGCACACAGCAACGAAGACCCAACGCAGCCAAAAATAAATAAATAAAATAAATAATTTTTTAAAAGAATATTTAATTCATATTTTTCACTAAATACATAATATAGATAAAAAGCAAAATAGTACCAAAAATTTAATGACTTAGAGATTCCTGGGATGAAATTGTTTCTAACTGGGCATACATCTATAAACTTTCAAAATTTGGGATCGAATTCACTTTATCTTGTCTATCAAAGCATTATTCATAGTTGAGTGCTCATTAAGGGTTGCTTGTGGAAAGAAAGGAAATTTTCAGGCACCACAGTTTTAATTCTTGTATAATAGATGCCTTCTTGGAATACTACAATTTATAACAATCCCAAAAGCCTTTTGGGAGTTTCAGAATTAATAATAATAATTTTGGTTAAGTACCCAAATTATATTTTGAAAAGGTCTATTACTATAATTTTGGATAAAATGCCACATAAATGTATGAGAAGAGACGCTGCCCAAATTCAAGGAAACAGTTATTAGCAAAGCCACCCTAACAGTCATTCCTTTTCAACTATTTTCCTGAACTTGTGATTCTCCAAAATATTCATGGTATACTGTGGTAGATATGCCCACCAAGATAATTAGGAACAGATTAATTCAATGTGTTCATTCAATTTTTTAAAAAGTATCAAGTATCTACAATATGCCCAGCAAATATCCAAGGCACTAAAATTATAGAAATAAGCAAAAGACACCAAATCCTTGCTCTCAGGGAAAACGGCAGGGGGAACAGATGTGCCAGAGAAAGGGTGATAATCAATACAAATAACCTAATAAAATAAATAAATCTATAAATAAATAAATAAAGTCAGGTAATAATAAGCACTATGAAGAAAACAAGGCAAAGTAAAGCAGCAGATAGAGAGAGATGTGAAAGGGAAAAAACTCTATTTTCGTTATAGTGGTCAGGAAAGCCCTTCGTGATGAGGTAACATTTGAACAGAGATGTGAGAGGTGAGTAAATAAATCATGTGGCTGTCTGGAGGAAAACTCTTTCAGGCAGAGTGAACAGCAAATGCGCAAGCCCTGAGGTGGAAACATTCCTGTCATGTTTTATGAATAGTAAAGGCAAACATGGCTGTGGTTGAGCACACAAGGGGAAGAGTGAAGAAAATGAGATCAGAGAAGTGTACGAGGAGCAAATTTTGGTGGTTTTAAATTTGTCTGAAGATTCTATGACACTCTCCCTTTCAATAACAGCCAGACTTAGTGACTTGGTTCTAATGAACAGGTTGTCACAGAGGGGATGTTATGTGACTTCTGAGGCTAGGTCATAAAAAGGACAGCTGGCACCTGCCCTCTCTCTTAAATCATTCATCCTGGAGTTTTGTGAAGACAATAAAGCAGCCTAGAGAGAAGCATGCCTGGGGAGGAACAGAGGCCTCCCACCAAGCACCAGCCTCACATGACAGGCATGAAGTGAACCTTCTCAGGAGCAGATTCTCCATCCTCAGTCAAGCCCTCAGATGACTGCAGCCCCATTTACCATCCTCCAACATCTTAACTACGACCTCAAGAAAGGCTCCAAGTCAGAACCACTCAACTAAAATGCTCTCAATTTCCTGACCCACAGAAACACTGAGAGATAATACATTTTTTTTTGTTTGAAGCCATTAAGTTTGGAAAGAATTTGTTATGCAACAATAAAAAATAATGCATAGATAATATAGGGTCTAGTAAGCAATAGTAAGGACTGCCATTTTTATTCTAAATGAGATACGGAGGCACTGGAGTGTTTAACACAGAAAAGGTACATGATCTGAAAAAAATCACCCTGGCTGCTCTGTGAATCTATCAATGCTAGAGAGGGAAATAGTGGAAGGAGATAATTGCAGGAGTCCAGATTAAGGAATATGTTGGCTTATATTAGAGCAGTAGCAATTCAAGAAGTAGAGAGGTATTTAACTTTCAGATAAATTCGAAAGTAGAGAGCTGATGGGATTAGTTAATGTAGTGTATGAGATAATGAAATGAGAAATGTGATTCCAACTTTTTGGGCTTCAGCATTCAGAAAAAAATGAAGTTGAACTTACTGGGATGAACAAACTAGGGGTATAACAAGTTTGGTATTTTGGTTTTGAGCATGTTAAAAATTAGATGATTATTAAACGTCATATGGAGATATTAAGAAGGCAATTGGATATGGAGTTTCAAGTTCAGGGAGAGGTTGGTTTTGAGGATATAAACTTATAAATCCTTGGCATATAGAAGTAAATAAGAGTCATAGACCTGGGTGAGCTGAATTAGCTAATGAGTGAGGGTGGAGAAGAGAGGAGGATCAGCTGCAAGCACTGGGCTATTGCTCTGTTTTGATGTCTGGAGAATAAGAAGGAATTATCAAAGGAGACTGAAAAGGAGTAACCAGTGATCTAGGAGAAAAGCATGTGGGAGAGATGTCCCAGAAACCACATGAAGAAAGATTCAAAATAGAGGGAAAGATTTACTGGATCAAATGCTGGTTGAGTAAAACGAAAAATTGTTATTGGGCTTAAAAATCTGGTTCTTTGATAAGCACTTTCAGTGGTGGAATGGGCATGCAAGCCCAAGTGGAGTAAGCTAAAGAGAATGGGAGTGTTAAGATGTATGTGGTATGCCCGAGAGCAACCACTAAGAAAATAACTAAAAAATACATTTTGTGGAAGTCATTAAAGGAATTAAAACATTACTCCAGAAATATTCACTTAATACAAAAGAAAGCAGTAAAGGAAGGACAGAACCAAAAAAAAAAAAAAAAAAGATATGAGACATAAAGAAAAGGAAAATTAAGATAGCAGATGTAAATTCAAATATATCAATAATAATATTAAATGTGAATGAATTAAACAGTCTAATCAAAAGACAGAGATTGTCAGACTGGATTATAGAAATAAAAAGATACCACAATATGCTGTCTGCTGGAGACATATATTAGATTCAAAGATACAAATAGATTGACAGTAAAAGGATGAAAAAATATATACCATGAAAATAGCAACCATTAGAGGGCTGGCAATACTAATATTAGAAAAGATGGACTTAAAAAATTGCTAGATATAAAGAGGAACCTTTTATATTTTAAAAAGGGATAAGTCATCAAGAAGATATAACAATTATAAACATATACACCAAAAAGGGCACCCAAATATACGAGGTAAGAACCAGAAGAATTGAAGGGAGAAACAGACAATTCAACAATAATAGCTGGTGACTTCAATACCCCACTTTCACACTGGATAGGACAGCTAGACAGATGATTAACAAGGAAATAGAAGACTTGAATGGCACTATAAACCAACTAAACCTAATAGACATCTATAGACCATTACATCCAACAACAGGAGTATATATGTTCTTCTCAAGTGCACATGAAATTTTCTCCACTTAGACCATGTATATTGGGCTATCAAAGAGCATCAACATATTTCTTTTTTTATATAAATTTATTTTATTTATTTATTTTTGGCTTCATTGGGTCTTCGTTTCTGCACTTGGACTTTCTCTAGTTTCAGGGAGCGGAGGCTACTCTTCATTGCAATGTGTGGGCTTCTCATCGCAGTGGCTTCTCTTTTTGCGGAGCACGGGCTCTAAGCATGCGGGCTTCAGTAGTTGTGGCTTGTGGGCTCTAGAACACAAGCTCAGTAGTTGTGGCATGAGGCTTAGTTGCTCCCTGGCACGTGGGATCTTCCCGGACCAGGGCTCAAACCCACGTCCCCTGCATTGGCAGGCAGATTCTTAACCACTGCGCCACCAGGGAAGCCCAACATCAACATATTTCAAAGGATTAAAACCATTCAAAGTATGTTCTCAAACGACCATGAAGTGAAATTAGAAATCACTAACAAAGAAATTTGGGAAATTCGCAAATATGTGGAAATTAGCAAATATGTGGAAATTAAACAGTACACTCCAAAATAATCAGTAGGTCAAAGGGAAAAAACACAAAGGGAATTTCATAAGAAATCACACAAAAAGTACTTTGAGATGAATAAAAATGAAGACACTACATATCAAAACCTATGGGATGTAGATAAAGCAGTGCTTAGAGGAAAATGTATCCTTGCAAATACCTACATTATTAAAGAAGAAAAATATTGAAGCAATAACTTAACATTCTATTTTAAAACACTGAGGGGAAAAAGAGCAAACTAAACCCCAAGGAAGCAAAAGGAAAGAAATAATAAAAATTAGAGCAGAGATTAGTGAAATGAGAATAGAAAAACAATAGAAACAATGATACCAAAAGTTGGTTCTTTGAAAAGAATAGAATTGTCAGATTATCTAGACTAACCAAGCAAAAAGAGAGAATATTCAAATTACTAAAATCAGGAACAAAAGAATGAACACTACAATAAGCAAAACTATAGGAATGAAAACTGAATTAGTGATTACCTAGGGCCTAGGGGTGACTTGGAGAAAATGAGGATTAACTGCTAATGGGTATAAGATTTCTTTTTGAAGTGACAAGAATGCTCTAGAATTGATTGTGGTGTTGGCTGACAACTTGATGAATATAGTAAAAATCACTGAATGCTTTAAATATGTGAATTGTAAAGTACATAAATTATATCTCAATAAAGCTGCAACTGACAGAAGGGAGAGAGAAAATGAGAGGAGAATTGTATTTTAATTAATGTTCCAACCGGTGGTAATGCAGGAGAGAAAGAGAGAGCACACTTACAAATAGGCAGTAGGTAATGAGATCCATTACAGAAGAGGAGTTGGTCTGATGTTAAAGTACAACCTTTAAGTTTGGCTCATCCATTGCAGTGGGACAGGCAGAGAGTATGTTCATAGAGGCACAGAGCTCGGAAGACTGGTACTGTGGGAATTCTTTGTGAAGGGAAAGAAAGAAGGAGAACCCAGGAGAATGAAAGAAACAGCAACAGGGAATCTGGGCAATGAGCCTGAGGGATCTGGATGAAGGAAACGGTACTGACAGGGATGTACCAACCACACAAGACTATTGCTCTTGGTAAAGTCCTCCCTGCCCCCAGATCCCTAGCGATTGTGCTTCACTCAGAGTAAGAAAATATATAAATAGGAGGTGGCCAAGTTCCCCAGCTCTAAGCAGTCAAGCCCCAAGGGTGGGGGCAGAGGTGAGATAAAGGCACTGCCACAATATGTCTCTAGCCCCATGACAATCTGACCGCATTTCACTCACTGTGGTTTTCCTGTCTCCTTGTCATGTCACCCACACTCTCCCCACCCAACCCCTATTCCTGCAGGTTTTATCTTAGATTTGTCCAGTTCAAACCTCCACTCGACGTTGACATCTCTCTGCAATGAACTCACTGTCTAACCCCTACTCGCCCCGACCTTGCTGCCCCTTCACAGATGCCTCCCTGCTCCTGGCTTCTGACCCCAGCCTGCCCCAGCCTTGATTTCCTCTTCCCAGTTTGGCTCTGAAAACTGCTAGTGATCTCACCCCACTGTGGAGCCTAGATAGGACCGTTGTGTTCTAAAAGGTCACCAGTCAATGGGGTGTTTGGAACTCAAAGAATTTCCCCATAGAAAAAAATTGTTATAAATAGTGGTATGGTTCCCAGGCCAGCCCACAAAGGCCTATTTAACCAACCATGATGCTGGCATAGCTGTCCTCAGCCATGGGGTCCCCTAAGTCTAATGAGGTTGACCCAGGGGGAAATAGGCAAGAGAGTGGAAGCCCCTGGCAATTTAACAGTTCCCATGAAAACGTGGAGGGGGAGATTACAGGAAGATGCTGAACAGAATCTCAGAGGGCAACCAAGCTGAGGTGAAGGTTGCAGAGCAGAGGGCACCCCTGCTCAGAGAGGGCTCACAGAGTGGAACTATTGCCCACTGGGAAGAGTCCGGTGGCGGAGGAGCGGGGCCAGCCCTCTAGATTTTTCCTAAGCAGAATCACATCACAGCAGGTCTCCCCTTAACTTCGGAGTATCTGCCCTCCAGCTAACTCTGTCTCTTTCTACCCCTGGTCCTACTAAGTTCCTGATTCTTCTCTGGCCCTTTTGCCACCCACCTCATCCCGCTTACGGGAGGGCCCCCAACTGCTGGCTGTTCTCATGGTGAAACTGACTTTTCTTGGTTTGCTTGCTTTCTGGTTGAGTGAGTCATTTGTTTTGACTACCCCACATCCACCCCATTTCATATCCTTAGTTTCAGTAAATGCATCATGAGTTCCTTTAAGGGAATCCCTCTCTTCCGTTGATGCCAACTGGGGGATTCTAGATCAAAGTGCCATGTGCTCTCCTAGCCAAGGGAACCACAAGAGAGATCACTTGCTGTACCTTCAGTTCCTCTGGGCTATCTCACCTTCAATCTGCAAGCTTCTTTCTAGCCTTTCAGTGAATTGCTTTATGCTTGTGTCTGCCAGATTTGCAACCAACATCCTCCAATACACGCAGGATATCAGTGTTCTGTTCACGGCTTATTTTATACTTTCTAACACACTCCCTGAATACACACAGGATATCAGAGTGTTCTGTTCATTGCTTATTTTGTACTTTCTAACACACTCCCTGAATGCTTGCCTGTCATTTGGCCCCGGTTCAGGCCTCACGGCCTCTTTCAATTCCATATGTGCCCTGCTTGACTGGTACCCCCAAATCGCTGCTGCTGAGGACCCACTATGACCCCTACCATTGCTCTTCCGAGGAAGGTTTGGGTTAAAATGAAAGCAGCTATCCAGAAGATTGCTTCCTTAGCCCCGTCATGTCTTCCCCTTCCAACTACACATCCCAGTCCTCCAGGCCCACATGTCTCAGAATCTCCTGTGTGACTGAATAAAATGCAGATCCACATGCCCCAAACCCAGGAATTCTTTTTAGTAGGTGTAGCGTGAGGCCTAGGAATCTGCATCTCTACAAACACCCCAGGTGATCGAAAAGCACATGGTCTGGGAGATGCTGCTGAGTGGCAACTCCTGTCATTCCACACACCCATCAGCTTTGCCCTTCACAGGGGCAGCTCCAGCTGGTACCCTGGCAGCATCCTTCTGCCATGAAATCTCAAGGTTTTCAAGAAATACTTCTTTTACTGTTCATGGATCGTGAGCTGGACACAAATAGAGAACTGGTAAGAGTTCTTGGCAAAAACTTACTTTAAAATTTCCATCCCCATGGATCAATTAGCAAATTTTAAAGTAAATTTTTGCCAAGTTGAATCTCGGTCAAAAAAAATTTTTGAGTGGTGAGGTGTGAGGCTGCATATTGATAAAGTTGCAGATACGCTGGTCAAAAGACACACACACACACTTACATCCATTCCCTTCTTGTCATCGTTTGACTACCCAAAGAATAAAAACTCTTGTGGACGATGAACTAGAAGCCATCCCAACCTACCTGATCAAGGAGAACAGAAATAAAAACTCAGAGCCTCAGATTCATAAAAAAGCACTCAGTGTGTTAAAACTGCCACAGACAAGGCTTTGTGTATGACTGTAAGGAAGAACCCCACATCAAAGGTGGGAAGAAGGACCACCACAGAGCACAAAGGATTTTCTAGCCCTTGTTTCTGTCCTTCCATGCAATGGAAAATTCTGGAAATGTTGGCAGCAAGACAAAGCAAATGGTCTTTCAGACTTTTGAAAAGTATTTTATTACATGCAGTCCTTAATGATATCTAGTAGTAATCGAAAACTAACACCCAAGGCCAACTCCACTGTGCATTTTATGATTATTAAATGATATGACATTCTCAGTGTCTGGGAACAGACATTTTTATATGGGAAGCGGCTGGGATTGCTAACTAAGAAGCTTGTTTTTCTTTGTTTCAACATTTTTGTCTCTGACTTCCTATCACTCCGGTCTTCCAAAAAAAAAAAAAAAAAAACTATTTGTAGTAGCTGCTCTAGTTTCTGCCCTTAGAAATCTGCTCTATTTATTAACTACTCCTCCGGTGAAGAAATTCCACTGAAATTCCTTCAGGGCCTGGCTGCCTTTCAGCTTTTCTTTGCACATTCCTGCCTCTATGTATGTCACCATCTTAAATAGCTGAGCCTTCTGTGCTTTAATAAGGTCTCTCTATAATCTTTTTTTTTTTTTAAGAACACAGACCTAGTTTTGCTAAGTTTCTGAAGACCTCAGATTGTAAAGCCCCCATAATACTCTAATTAATTTCTGTTCTACCTCATCTGTGTCCTCACTGGTCAGCTAATAACATAAGGACCAGAACTGACCTCATTACAATAACATCTTCCATTTCTTCTTACACATCATAATCGAAATGATTCCTCCAGGCTGGTATTTGAATTACATCCCTCCCACCCCGCTCCCACTCTCAACCCCCTGGAGGTGCCGTGTTAAAGATTTAGATGTGCATTCTTCATAGATTCCAATTTTCTGGGTTCCAAATCTGGGGTACTGAATTTTTTAAAAGGCATATTCTTTTTCTTTCCTAAGTTCATGACATGTCCAAGCACTGCACTGCCTGCGTAAAAGAAAACTAAACATGGAAAAGCGTGGTTCTGATTATCAGGTGCCAGAATTCAGCACAAAGAAGGGGGGAAGGGGGAGAAAACTGCAAACATCCTATTGTCTTATGATAGGGGCTTCCTTGAAAAGAAACTTTCAGAAGCTCATGGAAAGAACATCCCACCCTTAGGGTATAAGCAGTCTGCTAATGTTGCATCTTGATTTTACCCACATCTAGGCTTTTTTTTTTTAACAACTTTATTGGAGTATAATTGCTTTACAATGGTGTGTTCGTTTCTGCTGTATAACAAAGTGAATCAGCTATACATATACATATATCCCCATATCTCCTCCCTCTTGCGTCTCCCTCCCATCTAGCTTTTAATGTGTGGTCCTATGAGAAAATCCCAGAACCCTCTCCACAAATTCAGATTAGTGAAGTATTTCCTAAATGCCTCTACCCACACCTCAATCTCCTTCTTAAATGACTTCCAGACTCTTAATTGTTAACTGCAGCAAAACCAGTATTGAAACAGGGAATTTACTGGTTCTTGTTGACGATTCCTGAGCAAGGTGAACATACCCTTGTCGCTTGTTGAGACACCTTCAATTTCCTACTCAAGCAGCCTTCTGACATCTCCCATTGATCCCTGGTGCACCTGCAAGGCAGTGGGGCTCTGCATCTGCCATATATGTCGCACATGTTGCCATCTTAAATAGTAGTATGTTCAGTATTTACTCGGGGTTCCAGATGGCCCTCCTTTGTCTCCTTGCGCCAACTCTTTCAACTTTCTCCCTCCTGTGGATGAGATCTTCTTGCACCTGTACAGAAAATTCCCACTACCTGTGATTTTTAATTTATGGGTTTGCATAAGCATAAAGCCCTATAGGGCTTGGGCAGCACTATGGTCTTCTTGCTGAATCATGTTCTACAGTTTCCGTTCAGATGCAAACCATCTCTTAAATCATGTCATGTAAATGAAAACTGAATTTTAGAGAGAGAATTATTTAGACACTTGATTGGAAGCTAAGTTATGTTTGAAGATCTCCCTACAACATTGGGCAGTGGCAGCCAGGGTTTTTGTCACATAGCATGATTCCCCATCTGCTTTCAAACACGGCTCCCTTTTCTTTGAGGAGCTCTTATTCTGCCCATGAGCCTAGAGACAGAGCTTCACCACTACTCCTGAAACAGGGGCAGAAGTTCATGGGGACATCACAGAATGCCATCAGCCCCCACCAAGCCGGGCCAATCAGAATCTTTCCCTGAAGGTAATACTCAGATGCTGGGTTCAAGAAGCCCTGTTGGTACAGGGTTTACATAAAATGGGACGATGCAGCCCTGGAGCAAGTGACGGCAATCTTCTCTGCCATATGGAGAGGATGAAGCTGCAAAATGAGGCCAAGAAGAGACAAGACTCAAAAGATGAGTTCATAATGCTTGTCCCTGAGGTTCTCATGCCTAAAGTTCTTCTGTGAACTACTGTGTCTTCTTGAGTTTCTTCTGTGAGCTCACTTCTGTGAGCCTCCAGGGCCTTAAGACCTGTGAGACCTAATATTTTATGCTTAAGATCATTTGGTTTCAGCCACTTGCAACCAAAAATGCTCTGACTAAGACCTCTTCCTTCGTGGGCTGTGGAAATATTCTAGAGACTGCATTGTCCACGAGGCCATTCTAAAACACATAAGAGAACACAGCTTTCATCTAACCAAGGCAAGCATGGAATAGGTTGAATACTGGTGGAGACATGGAAATGTTTGTTTCAAAAGTATTCAGAGCTTCCAGGTAAGGGAGTTAACCCCAAGATCAGCGACTGCACAAAATGGCTGACACAAAAAAGGGAAAGAGAGGGCGAGAGGCAGGTGCTGGAGTACATAAGAGTAAGTATAGAGCAGCCAAGACAAACAGATGAAGCTGAAAACCAGCTATGGGTTTAATCTGTAATAATAATAGTCATAGTACACATATCTCACAGAGTTAATGGAAGGACTCTAGGAGTTACTATATAAAAAGGGCTTTGAACAATACCTGAGACGTAGTAAGTGCTATAAAAGTGCCAGCCATTACCGTTATCATCCCAGCTGGAAATATTGGAGTGTGACTTGGCTATGAGGTAAGAGAACAGGCTAGATTTTCAAATTCTTTCCCAGAAGCAGCTTCTTATGGCACAATCTGTTAAGAGAACACTTGAACCCCAGACAGAGCTAGGAAAGATCAGGCACGTCTTTTCATTTCCCCACCCCCATGCCTTAATACCCATCACACAGCCCTATCCTACCTCAGCGGATATTTCTGAAAAGAGTTTCAAACTTTTTTTTTTTTTATGGTACGCGGGCCTCTCAATGTTGTGGCCTCTCCCGTTGCGGCCTCTCCCGTTGCGGAGCGCAGGCTCAGCGGCCATGGCTCACGGGCCCAGCCACTCCGCGGCACGTGGGATCTTCCCGGACCGGGACACGAACCCGTGTCCCCTGCATCGACAGGCGGACTCTCAACCGCTGCGCCACCAGGGAAGCCCGTTTCAAACTTTTTAACAGCAGGACTTTTTTGTTTCAAAGAAAATCTGAAACATAATTTCCCTCCAATATAAAAATAGTAAATATTCTTTTTTTCTCCTCAGCATCCAATTTATTTCCAGGCTGTGTTTTGTTGGTTCACTGATTATTTTTTTCATACACTGGTTTTATAAAAACCAAGAAAATCTAGATTACCAGGGATAACTATTGCTAATGGTACTTTTTTTTTAAAGTAGCCTACCTTGCATTCTTGGGAAATGCTTCAAGTAAACAGAAATGGCAAAAGAAGTTTTATGCTGAAATCTGCACAAAAATGGTTTATGCTTGAGAAAGTTTTTTTTTTATTATGAATTTCAGTTAAAACATATTTTAAATAAATTCTAATCCAATATTTACAGTGCCCTTAATTTACCTCTGTAAACTTATAGTAGGCAAAATTCTAACATGGCCTCCAAGATTTCTAGCCCCTGTTGCACACACTCTCTGTAATATAATCTCCTCCCATTTAGTGTAGGCAGAACCTGTGCCTATTATGGGATAGCACTCTTATAATTAGGTTAAATTATGTGGCAAAGGTGAAGGGATTTTTTTCTATGTAAATAAGGATCCTATTCTGTTGACAATGAGTTAATCAAAAGGAGGTTACCTTGGGTGGGCCTGACCTAATCAGGTGAGCCCTTAAAAGAAACTCAAAGAAGCAACTCTCTACTGGCCTTGAAAAAGTAAGCTGACATGTTGTGAGAGGGCTACCTGGCTAAGACATGAGGGTGGCCTCCAGAAGCTGAGAGTGACCCCCAGACAATTAACAGCAAGAAAATGGGGATTTGAGCCCCAAAATCACAAAATGGCTGAATTCTAGCAAAAAAGAAAAAAACACATGGAGCTTGGGAGAGAACCCTGAGCCTCAGATGAGATCACAGCCCCAACCAACACCTTGATTTCAGCCTTGAGAGACCCTGAGCAGAGGACCAGTTAACCCATACGTAGATTTTTGATTTACAGAAATGGTGAGATAATCAACGAATTTATTCTAAGTCAGGTTTGTGCTCATTTGTTATGCAGCAATAACAAACTAATACAAACTCTATAGAAGACAGTATGTGCTAAATATTAGAGGATGCCCACCTGGTAGTCAGAGTATTCTAGGAGACTTTCCTGAGGAAAGGAGAAACCAAAAGCTTGGCAAAGCCAACACTGGAAGAAGAAAGCCTAAGGAACAAAGAGCAGTACTTATAGCCTAGGGAAGACATAAGTGGCTAGGAACCTAGCAGAGGTGTCAAAAATAACTTCTGTGAGTACATGGGAGGAAAAAAACGGATATAAAACATGAAAGAGGACTACAAGATTATACATAACATTTATCGTTTTTATTCTGACGATTAAAATAATACATACTCATTGAAGAAAATTTAGAAATGAACAACAAAGAAAGTATAAAAGAAAAAATATATTTTTCACATACTTGTAAGCACATATATTTTGTATCTCGTTTTTTTTTTCTCACCTAATCCATCGGTATTATCCTGGGTTTATGTCATCTGCATTATTTTTAAAGGCTGCAGACTATTCTATCTCATGGTAATTGCTACAATTTATTTTACCGCTGCCCTATTGTTGGAAGTTAGAGCTTAAACTTTAAAATTAAATTTTAAATATTTATTCTGAACTTGGGAGAAGCCTTCAAGCATCAAAACCTGTAGAAAATAGTATTCATTCGTAGAACTTCTTGCCCTGGCATTCAACTACATTTACCACTTTAAAACCATCCAAAATAAATCTAGTAGAGGTTCCTGCTGTGTAAAATCCTATCTTATCTTCAGAGCTCTCTCTGTCCTCAGGTATTCCTTTTGTTCAAACATGCTCTGGCTTGATCCAGATTACTTGTTCTCATTGCAATTTCCTCCCCCCGGGAATCTATTCTTTCCTGGCCTCTCTCCCTCTGTCTCCTTGGTAAACATTAAGGTATGATATGAGATTTGTTCTAATGTTTACTTTCTCCTTTACTAAAAAGCATATTCCGTCTCTGAGAAAGCCCTATTGTCACTATCACTAATAGCTCATTCCTTGTGCACATGTGAAATAGGCCCTACAAGCCTCCGGGCGATCCTTCCATGCTCCCACTGTATGACTTTCGTTTGTCATGTTTTCTTTGCCCTCTCTTAAATTGACTTTGCAATCTCCCCAGCTTGCCTCTATCTGTGCTGCCGTATGGTTACACTCAGCACAGAGAAGCTACAGGAGCTAGTGGTTAATGGTCTTGCATTCTGGCTCACCTTTGACGGGTGACCGGCATCCCAGATAGAAGAGGAGCTCCGTGAGGGAGATGCCTCGTGTCATGTCTCTGGGACATAACGTACATGGGTTTTAGAGTCAGACAGACCTGAGGTGAGGTGTCTGGGGGTGAGGTCTGGGTAGCGATACTGTTCCCAGGTGAAGCTAACGAGCAGCCAGGGTTGAGAACCCCTAGAGCAGCTGCTGCGTCGTGGTGAGACTGGAAGGACTTGACAAGGAATGAGGACCTCTTCCATGACTACCAGCGCTGTGCTCCTCTGTCTGCTGCTTTCACTCCTTTTCGGACTAATACTGAACTACCTCAACATCCTCTGGCTTCCACATAGGGCATCTTTGTGAGTTTTTCAGAAAGCTCTCATGCTTCCCCTCTCCCCTGCTGTGCGGATCCACTCCCCCTGACCCCCCTCGCCCCTCCTCAGCTCTCGCACTGGCATTTCAGCCTCCTCACTGTTAAGATTCCCTCAACCAGGGGCCCTCTCTCAGGTGGAGCAATAGCCGGCAGCCTCCAGTGTAATGATACTTGTGTGATTTTCCTTGGTGCATGGGAATCTCAGGTCAAACAGTGGCAGCTCTAGCTCCTCCATTGCCTTTGCCCTGCCATCCCTGTCCTATCCTCTTTTGCCCTGTTTGGAAGGGGACAGGTAAATCCATCTGGGGTCTTCCAACAGAATTGTGATGTCTACAGACAATATTAGACTCTCACCTATCCATTTAGCTTAGCAGAGGTTAGGTAGGAGGCACCAATAGCCCCCCTTTTGGTGATGGTGTAGAATAACCTCAGGTGATGAACACTGAAATCCTAGTGCGTCCAACTCTCATTCTCCTTTCTCTTCCATAGTATTCTGCATACAGACTTACAATGGTTCAACTTACGATTTTTCAACTTCATGATGGTGCAAAAGTGATACACATTCAGTAGAAACTGTAATTCGAGTTGTGAATTTTAATCTTTTCCCGGGCTGGCGATACTCTCTTGTGATGCTGGGCAATGGCAGCCGCAGCTCCCAGGCAGCCGTGTGATCATGAGGGTAAACAACCGATACACTTAAAAGCAATCAGTACTTACACGACCAATCTGTTTCTCACTTTCAGTACAGTATTAAATAAATTACATGAGCTAGTCAACACTTTATTACAAAATAAGCTTCATGTGCGGTGGATTTTCCCAACTGTAGGCTGATGTAAGTGTTCTGAGCACGTGTAAGGTAAGCTAGACTGAGCTACGATATTCAGTAAGTTGGGTGTATTAAATGAATTTTCGACTCATATTTTCAACTTATGATGGGTTTATCAGGATGTAACTCCACTGTAAGTTGAAGAAGATCTGTATATAATCTGGTTTGGGTTTGGGGATAAGGCTGTTTTCATGGCTTTAGAATAAGCTCTGGGACAGCATATGGTACCAGTTTTTACCAGCTCTCCATAGAGTTCAAATCTAGCTGAACATTAGATTTACCTGGAGCACTTTTTAAAAAATATCTTATTTCTGCAGGTCCAGGTACTAGAGAGTTTTTTACAGTTGGTTTTGGGTAAATCTCAGGTTTTTGTGATTCTTTTTCCCCTTTTTAAGTATTTTGGGGGGAGGTGGGATTTTTTTTTTTTAATTTCCAGATCATTGTAGATTCATGTGCAATTGTAGGAAAGAATACAATTATTATTTATTTTTTATTATCTTACATAATGATTTAATTACATAAGAGTACATAGGAGAGATTCTATGTACTCTTCACCCAGTTCTCCCTAGTGGTAACATCTTGCAACACTATAGCACAATGTCACGTCATGATATTGACAGTGATAACAGTCAAGGTACAGAGCGTTTTCATCAAGTTGCACAGGCAATAATCATTAATTTGTTCACTGTTTATGCAATTTTGTCATTTCAAGAATACTATAGAAATGAAATCATACCGTATGTTAAACATTTGGGGTTTATCACTCAGCATAATTCTCTGGAGATTCATCAAGGTTGTTTCATGTATTGTGTATCAAGAGTTTGTTCCCTTTTTTTAAAATTATTAGTACTTGTATTTATTTATTTTTGGCTGCGTTGGGTCTTCATTGATGTGTGCGGGCTTTCTCTAGTTGCGTCAAGCGGGGGCTACTCTTCGTTGCGGTGCAGGGACTTCTCATGGCAGTGGCTTCTCTTGTTGCAGAGCACAGGCTCTAGGTGCATGGGCTTCAGTAGTTTTGGCACTCGGACTCAGTAGTTGTGGCTTGCAGGCTGTTGAGTGCAGGCTCAGGAATTGTGGTATACGGGCTTAGTTGCTCTGCGGCGTGTGCGGTCTTCCTAGACCACAGATCGAACCCGTGTCCCCTGCGTTGGCAGGTGGATTCCAACCACTGCACCGCCAGGGAAGTCCCATTCCCTTTTTATTGCTGAGTAGTAATCCATGTTATTGGTGTACCACAGTTCGTTTAACAACTCACTTCTTGAAGAAATTCTAGGTTGTTTGCAATTTGGGGCTATTACACATAAAACAGCTATGAACATTCATGGGCAGGTATTTGTGTGAACTTAAGTTTTCATTTCTCTGGGATAAATGCCCAAGAGTGCAATTGCTGTGTTGTATGATAGCTGCATGTTCAGTTTTATAAGAAATTGCATTCTTCATGGTCCAAGGTAGTTCTTGGTGATCACTGCCTGAATTGCAGATGACAGAAAGGAGGAAGGGTAAAAGGTCACTATTCTTTATGCATCTTCCCAGAAATTATAGACACACTTCCACGTATGTCTTACAGCAAACACTTAGTTATCTGACAATACCTAGCTACAAAAGAGTCTGGGAAATGTTATCTCATCTGACTGCACTGCCACTCTAAATGAAACCATGGTCCCATCTATCAGAGTCAACTAGATTATGCTGCAGGACCAAACAATCTCAAAATCTCAGAGGCTTAACACAACAAAGGCTTATTTTCCTCTCCCATCACATGACCATCCTGGATTGCTAGGGCTCTGATCCATCGTGTCTTCACTCTGAAACCCAGAACCACTGTCAGAAACACTGACAGTCATCATAGGAGAGAAAGAGAGAGAGAGAAGACATGAATCTCACTCTGGTTTTTAAAGTTCACATTTTATTGGCCACAGCAAGTCACATGGTCACTTCTAACTGCAAGGGGGCAAGGAAGTGGAATCTTACCATTTATCAAAAGGAGGAGAAACAGAAATGTTTTGTAAATATGACTGAAGACTTGCCACAGTTAAGGGGGAAGAAGAGAATGGATGTTGGGATAGGAAGCAGTCTCTGCCACAAACACGATGTTCTATGTGTTTATAATGTCCTCTTGTAAACTGTTTATTTGTAACCTGCTTTTGCTCTATCTCTTGTACGTTGATGACCCTAGGGTTTTAATTGTCAGTGCCTAGATATGCTATGCTACTTCATTACACAGTATATATAACAATGAAGTTTGCTCTCCCTGGAATGTCCTTCCTCCATGTAACTCCAATGTTCTCAAGGCTCAATTTAGATTTCCTTAAGCCCCATGCCCTGTCCCACAGCACCTATCTATGTGTACCTATTAGGATTAGGTACAGCTGTGAGTAGCAGTTGCATAATCCTGACCTAGTAGGGCAGCTCTGCTCCACAAAATCATCGGGGATCCGGGTCCTTCTGTTTTGCACTGTCATGATTCACATGCCACCTCTTGTCAAATTGGTTGTTTCCAACAACTGTGTCTCTACTCCAGACAGTAGGAAGGATGAGAGGTCAAAGAATGGCACACAACTCCTTCCAAAGATTTTTCCCATTAGTTGCAAATGATACTTCCTCTTACATCCCATTAACCAGAACTTAGTCACCAAGCTATACTCTGCTGTAAGGGATTCTGGAAAAGTGTACATTTTCTGGCAAGGCATGTGTCTGGGTCAAAATCAAGGTTCTATTACTAATAAAGAAGACATGATATTGAGAGAGATTGAGGGATAAATAGCAGTCTCCACTGCAAAGATGAATATGAGTCCATTTTTTCATCCTCCTTCTCAGCCTTTATTCAATCAAAACTTATCTTTTGAGTTCCTACTGTCCAGCAATAAGCAACACAGGCATGGTTCCTACATTTATGAAGCTTTCAAACATTAAACAAATAACCACCCAGATGAATATATGATTACAACTTTTGATTAGCACAATAAAGGAAAATTTTGCTAAGAGACAGACTAATGGGGACGGGGATTGATTTAGATGGAAGGAGGGATTGGGCAAAGCCTTTTGAGGGTGGCAGGGAGAAGTATGGCTGGGGAGACTGGCACGAGAATTGGCTGGCAATGAATTGGGACCATTCCAGGAAGAGGGAGGAATATCTGCAAAGTTCTTGAGGCAAGAAGGAGCTTGGTGTATTTGAAAAACAGAAGGAAGGCCGGTGTGGTTGGAACCTGGTGAGGGATAGGGAGAGAGGTGTGAGATGCAGCTAGAAATGTAGACAGAGGCCACATCCCAAGATATTGCAGGTCATGCTAAGGATATGGGATTGTATTTCAAATACATTAGGAAGGCACTGGAGGATTTTAGGAAGCATGACATGATTACGAGGTATTAAGCACACAAGGAAGTTAGAAAATAGGGATTTCTTATTTTTCATGTGTTATATATCCCATACTTTGCACTGCTATTTTTATCATTCTTTGTATAATCATTTTTCTTTGAACATTTTTCCTTCTCCTATCCAGATTCATGCAGTAGTATTTGCATTCTTCTTAATTGGCCTTGTTAAAATTCATCATTGGTTTATTTATATTCTTTTCTAGGTCCCTGGTTTTCACTTGCTGTGCTCTAAAAGAGGCAGAAAAACAGAGACAGATTCATTCAAGAAAAAAAAAAAAAG